>NC_089839.1:260981631-263381631 GCF_035609145.1 Eleutherodactylus coqui | reverse complement strand
TCATCACAGAGATGTGGTGCATACTGTAGTACTGAAATTGGCTCATGTGAGTCTTCAACTTTGCTCATGGATCAAAAAGAAGAGGTGGCTCCTGGTTCATTTGTACTTGCAGAAGTGAAGCGCAACAATTGTTTATTTAATTACTGACTTTGGAGAGATTGGGCAGTTCTTCATATTGTTTGCTGTGGTTACATTCAGTAGATATAAATATGTCCTGATCAGATGATGATCACACAAGTACTTGAGCCATGTGATCACTACACGACCAGGATTATTTATTTGTTGGAAGCAAACAATAAGGGTTTCTATTGAATAACAGCAGGTGGAAATCTTGAGAACTATGAAAACATATTGGAAAGTTGCATAACTTTGCATTATATACGGAATAACTCATTACAAGATCTTGTCTTGGCTAGTCTGATATATTACAGCTTAAATGGTCACTAACATTTCAAATCACTTGTGCTTATATGATAGCCAGTATGATAACTAGCAAAACCGCAATTCACTTTATTGAACTAAAATGATATTTTTGTGCTTGAAAATAACTCTTTGTTACTTGAGGTGGCAAGATGGAGAACAGGAGGTAAAGGAGGGAGATAAGCCATTCTGTTCATTGAATTTTATGGGGGAAGGAGGTAGAGGAGGAGGGAGAGACAGTTATATACAGTATGCTGTTAGAGCTAATGATGAGTTATTTGCTGCTGTTTATTCACATCTACACAGTTTAATCCTGTTGTTCACTATCCTACATGGTGACGCTATGTCTCTGTATGTGTTACAGACAATTAAATAGCTGATTCTGAAGTTATGTGTGCAGTCTATAGAACACAGCATAACAGCAGGCCTCTTCTCTCAGTCCAGGAAGAACTGAGAATCAAGTATTGGGCCTGAAGGGAGGAGAAATGTGGAAAAATGCAGTATATGAGCCATATAATAGGCATACATAGTGTTATTCTTCATGTAGACAAAAATGGCAGCTTATTCTGAAAAGTCATCTGAAAAAGCAGTATGCTTTAAAGGGTATTCCCATCTCAGCTTTTCATGGCAGAGAAGGGAAAACCCGGCTGCTCTGTTCCAACCACCTGTCTGGAAGGGCCGAGTACTTAGAGTACCGCTGTTTCCATGGCTCTCATTAAAGTGAATAGAAGCTATGTAAAAAGCATGCTGCGATGCAATGTTTCCATAGATCCCATTCACTTCAGTGAGCACTATCGAAACAGCATTAAGTGCTCAGCTCTTTCCATAGGCTCCGGGTGATCAGTAGCCATGGCAACGTTTTCCCATTTTAGCTATGAAGAGCTGAGATAGGAATACCCCTTTAAGTGTAGTGTGTAAAAAAGGAAACAAACACACACAAACAAACAAAAATACATACATAAGATAAACTCAACTAAAGTCATATTGTTCAATGGGTTGTCCAGTTACTGGACAACATTCTCCCTATAGTGCCCACTGTGCAAAAATAACAAAAAAAAACAAAACAGTACTTACTGCCATGATCCAGTGCTGCAGACCTGTGACAGACAATTGGTAAGTGCTGTTCCTCTTGTTGTTTTAGCACAGTGTGCACTATAAGAAAAATGTCCAGTAATCGGACAACCCCTTTTAACCAAGTTTTAAAACATTATAAGTCAGGTGCTTAATAAGAGATGATACGTCCCTGGTAGTAAAGACAACAAAGCATCTGAAGCCGCTCATCCTGAAGCTAAAAGACGAAAGTGAGAAGACGGAACTTCACCGGAACATCAAGAAGACAAAGATTATGACCAATGCCAACAAGGAAGTCCACATAAAGGTCAATGACGAGGAAATCAAAGTGGTTAATAGGTTTGTGCTCTTTGCGTCGTTCATTGATAATAGTAGCAGCCTGGCAGGTGAAAAAAAGCATGGATTAGCACTGGGACATACAGTCATGATGAGCATGAACCCAATATGAAAGTGCAAGGATGCCTCAGTCACCATCAAACGAAGATTAATCACAGCCATCTTTTCCCAATTCCAACATATGGCTGTGAGTTGTGGACATTGAGGGTAGCAGACAGAAGAAAAATTGACGCTTTCGAGCTGTGGGGTTTGAGAAAACATCTATGGATCCCTTGGGAAGTTAGGGTTACCAATAAAGCTGTCCAGGACCATATCAAACCAGACGTGTCCCTGGAAGGTAAGATGATGAGACAGAGACTGAATTTGTGATGAGGGCCTTGGAAAAGGGATGCTACTTGGAATGGTCAATGGTAAAAAGAAACAGGGAAGACAAAAGACACGTTGGCTGGACACCATCAAGAAGGACACAGGAAAGGACATCAGGAAAGTGAAAGTAGCCATAGAGAAGCATGGAGAGGACTGGCCTACAGAGTATCCATGAGTCTGACATGACTGAATGGATAGAATTGGAAATTGGTTAATAAGAGTCCATCACTGACCGGGAGAGCAGACTACTCTTAGCCCATCCCTGCTTATAATTATTCGTGATTTTTATGTACTGTATGTCATTATATTTTGCAACTGACAAAATATTAATACTTTTTATTTTTATAATTATTCATGGTTAGAGATGAGCAAACCTACTCGGCCACGGCCCTTTTTCGCCTGAGTGCTGTGATTTTCGAGTACTTCCGTACTCGGGCGAAAAGGGTGGGTGAGTGGGGGGTTGCAGCGGGGAGTGGGGGGGAGAGGGAGAGAGAGTGGGCTCCCCCCTTTTCCCCGCTGCTACCCCCCGCTCCGCCACGCCATCCCCCGCCCCCCGGTGCCCCCCGAATCTTTTCACCCGAGTACGGAAGTACTCGAAAATCGCAGTGCTCGATCGAGTAATTACTCGAAACGAGTATATTCGCTCATCTCTATTCATGGTTAAAGGGCAAGTTACGCAATTTTATTTTATATATATATATATATATATTCCTTATCACATCATGCTTGAAATCTATCCTGTTCATGTGCTGCTTACACAGATGCAGATATTATGACTAGCGAGCAATCTACTTACAGTGGATAAAGGTTTATCAGTAATGTTCAGCAGTACCCATTCTCCATATCTGGATACCTTTAGTAAAAACCTCTCTATGCTACAAATACAAGACCAATGGTTTGCAAATTGTTTGTGTCCAGTTATGGTGGCCTGAAAGTGTCCCTTAGTTAAAAACTGTATATCATTACTGTGGTAATGTGTTGTTTTCCACTTTAAGAAAATGAGACCTACAAGAAACTATTGTATTATCATCTTTGTGTGTGGGAGTGAGATTGCAAAGAGATTTCTGACACCCAGTAGTTACAACAAGTGAAGAGCAAATCGAGTCAGCATGCGTTCATTTGTGACATGCGGGAATCAGCGCCCATAAACAGCTGACTGCTGGCAAGAGGTCTACAATATCAATAATAGCAGATACATGTCTGTGCATGCAGACTGCAGAGACCTTGTCTGTTAGAAATAACAGGCAAGTAATAATGTCAAAAACTAGAGGGGCGGTTTATTTTTTAGAACGTTTTTCAATGCATTTTACCTGAATTTTTATCTACGGAATATCAAAATTACTGTATATACAGAGTGTTATTAAAAATGACTGAGCCAGCACTATATCTCAATACTGGTGTTCTATATTGTTATAACAATAGGGTACTTCAATAGAAAGGCATGGATGCTCTACATAATGGTATGATGCATGGGCCCCTGTGGACCCTGGAACATGGATTTCAATTTTGTGTTGTGGCCCCTGTAAGAGACAGAGAGTTAAACCCAATTGCAAAGTTGAAGAGTAGCATCTGAAATGCAGAAATCCACTTTCCGGGTCTATCTAAAGGCTCATTTAGCACTAGATGGTTGCTATTTACTCTGAACGCTCATCGTACATCGTTTATGCTGCATAAATAATGGACGATGAGCTGAACGATGAGCGTTCAGTGTAAATAGCAGCGGTTCAGTACTAAACGGCCGCTGTGTTAAGTGAATGGAGAAGGGCAGGGGAGAGTGAAGAGAGAAATCTCCTCCTGCTGCCCCACTGTGAGCCAACTTTACTCGCTCTTGTGCAGCAGCATGGGGGCGAGTATGTGCAGGGACTAGTGTCTGGCATCGTTTGCCGACATTCAGCCCGTGTAAATGGGCCTTTAGTCCCGGGGAACTATGCTATGACTGAAGTAAGGAAAGCGTCTCAAAGTGTCCTCCATCTGCTGTGATACTTGCATAGAGCCATCATTGCACTTGTGATCATTCCATGACTTTCAACATGGATCAGCACCTCAATCTCCTGCAGACTATGGTGGATGACTTTCTGGATGATCTGCCCCTATTGTAGTAAAAGGTGCTCACTTCAGGTACGCGAATTCCTGCTTCTCACATGCTACTCTTCAACTTTGCAATTGGGTTTTACTCTCTATCTCTTACAGGGGCCACAACACAAAATTCTGGAGCCCCATCGGCCGTGCATCATACTATTGTGTACAGCATCCATATCTTCCTATTCAAGTATGCTGTTGTTATGTCAATATAGGACACCAGTATTCAGAGCGCTGGTTCCGTCTTTTTGACTAAATCCTTTATTTGTAATCCTATCCTCTAAAAATGAAGCGACTGTCCACAGTGTACACAGCACAAGCTCAAAAATGACAAGAAGCTCAGCCTAACGTGCGTGCCAATGGGAAAACTGCAATATTTCAGGATTTTTTAAAATGCAGATAGAGGCATCATGAAATGAACATCTTTGTACGGTTTTAGAGAAATCTGTCTCCTTTTCTTCCAGAAACATTGGCATTTTTGTCCACTCTTGTTATTCAGGTGAGGCTAGGGAGTTGCGCCGGCAAAATTGCACAAGTTATGTCGCCAAAGACAGTAGAGCATATAAGAAGTACATGTGGTTACGATGTGATTGCCAACGACAGAACGTGGACTACAAGCGATCCAAAGACTATGGATTTCTTGCAAACTCTGATTACAGCAACTTGGGTGCCGCAACACAACCACATGGACTTCTATTAGTTTCTAGTGTTGCAGGGCTTTACTCTGCTCTTCAGCAGGTTCTGTATTGGTGGGCAAAGTCGCCATGTATTCCTAGCCTTATTCTGCAGTACCAAACACAGCCCACAGAAAAAACTGCCTCTTTATGGCAGGGTGAGCACATTATATCAAGCGAATGGTATTTTGGACTGGACTGCGAATTTCCAGTCCCAAAAGATAATAATTTACCTAGGGGGTTATTTCTATTTTCCATATACTCAGTCCAGTCCAAAATGGTATTTTGGACTGCACGGAGTTTATGGAAAATAGAATAACCCCCAAGGTAAATTAGTTTTTAGCCTTACACTAAGAAATAATAATAATATTTATTCTTAATAATATGAATTATTTCTACATGCCATTTTTATGCATTTTAATAAGAAAACCTAGAAGTATTATCCTATTATAATGGACTAGAAAATAAAAACAAGCAATTTTTTTTACATTGAAATTCTAATAAATTCTCTATTATTATTCTCTATTATATGTCCGCTCACTATTATGTTATGCTAGATGAAAGGAACATATTGTTGCTGCATATTTTTGCTCTAGATGACTGCCGGAATAATGACAGGTATATAACATGAGTCCCTCCATCTACAGGTTAGATTTTCATCACCAAACGCTTGGCATAGAGATTTAAGATGATTTTCTAAGTAAAGTGTACCGACTGCTGCGTTGAGGAGAGACTTCCTGATCCCCATGGCAACTAAAACCATTTGTATATAATAACAGAGGAACCCCCAGTTACATGTCTCTATACACTGTGCAATTTTTTAAAGAACAGAACGGAAAAATATATCTTAGGAGTTTCACAAAGCAGAATAAATCTACGTATATAAGGTACAAACACAATATGAAAAAGATTGGGGGTACATACAAGAAGAAATATTGGATATTGTGTATTCCCACTTGCGATCAAAAGGGTGGTAGTGCATTATCCATAAATGCCCATATAATCAAGGAATAGGGGTAGGTAAAGGTAAAGTCCCCTGGTGCAAGCACTGAGTCATGACTGACTCCTAGGGTGACATTTTCTTGGCAGACTTTTTGCTGGGGGGTTTGCCACAACCTTCCGCAGTCATCCTTTACCCCCCAGCAAGCTGGGTACTCATTTTACTGACCTTGGAAAGAAGACTGAATCAACCTTGAGCTGGTTACCTAAACCACATGGGGATTAAACCCACAACCTTTAGGTTGTGAGCAAGAGCTTAGGACTGCTGCCTTAACACTCTGCGCCACACGAGGCTGTTCAGGGAGTAGGACTAAGATGCAATCATAGCTCGCCATACCTATGTGCGACTTGTGGAGTTCCACAGGGCATTGGAAACCAGCTTGTAGTGGGCACCAGGCAAATGTAGGCTGTGGATGATTTCCTACCTTAGGTCTGCCTGGCCAGATGATGTTCTTCCAACATGCAGCCACGTCTTGTGAAGATACATGAATCATTCTCCTCTTGGCTCTGTTGGCATACCTTTGATGTTCGAAAATGCCACTGTTAGCCCTATCTATGTAGTGGGGTTGATTCATGCTGTATTTATTTTATGAGCTTGGTTCTGGTCTGAATTATATTTCTGCACAAGCAGAAAAGAAGCAGACTGCCTACCAGTGCAATATATTTTTTCTTACTCTAAATCCTAAAGTACAAGAAGACCCTATCTTCTAGCTGGGAGCACTCGACCCGATGAGGGAAAGCCCCCATCAGGAACCTGAAGGTTAGATGACACTCAATAAATATTAAACCACGAGAATACAGGGAATAAGATGTGCAACACCCCAGATAAACAAGTAAACCACCAGCAGGATTATCTTAGGTCAAGATAACAAGCCACCAACAGGACTATCAACACCTTCAGACTGAGAGTATAACCAGCATCGTCTGTGAAGGGAGGCAGAATAAATATACACAAACTAGAGCTGACTGGCTGGCTTGGATATACACCTCCAAGCTAACCTATCAGTCCATATACCAGCAGAGAAGTGTCATCATCTGTATCCAGCACCAAAATGACCTTGAGCATGCTACAGCATGAGGATCACATAGGCCGGAGCTGACCCTGGTTGGGTTTGGTTTGGTCACATGCGGATGGCCCTACTATGTGTTTTCTCCCTTTTTTATTCTTTATGTTTTGTTTTCTCTGTCATCAAGGGAAGACCTCTCATATGCATTTATTTTTTGCCTTAGGTACTATTATTTACCCATGGCTGCCACTCACATTTTCATGACAATTGCCAGGGTAAACCTGCAAGTGGAGGTGCAGTGCAGCAATTAGCGCTATCACCTGAGCATTAATAGCAGTCATGTTATAGAAGCCTACGGCTTACTTCACATGGGTGAGCATGATTTCGGACCGCAGCCTGATATCAGGCTCTCCAACATGCGATTTTCCTGCAGATGGGAGGCATTTTTATATCAAAACCGCCTTGCATAACTTCAGGGAAGTAGCGATCCTTCGCCATGGCTAACAGCCGCGGCACAGGATTACAGAGTTTTTCCCATTGAAAACAATGTTGGGGTGCAATACAAAAGCACGTCAAAAGATAAGACACGCCACAATTTGTTTCCCGCATCACATTTGCAATGGAGCCTTTTTATTTTTGGTGGACATTTCCTTTAAAGAATACCTTCAAGCTCTCCATTTTAGTAAATTCTTGCATAACCCATAAAATAACACTTTTGAACCATCTTAGAGCTCTGTATTGTGCCATCCCTCCTGGAAATGTTGACTATGAATAAGTAGACAATGGGATGTTACTATTTCCTTTGTGAATGGGGTATGTATGTACAATCCATGACATTCTCCATTCGGTGCTGACAGTGTCAGTTCATGTGCTGGTACAGACTCTCATACATTGTTCATACACTTCAAGAAAGAATAATTGCAGAATAGCACAATGTTGTTTAAATTCTAAGAAAACGTGATAAAGAATTGTAATTTTATGGAGATTACAATTATTTATTTAAACCGAAACGTACATTTCCTCTTTAAGAACCCTTCCGGACAAAAAAGGAAAAAATAGAACTATGGCACAATGTAGCTTTCTAAATGATTTAGTTTGGCATGCTTTGTATCAACTTGATATGGAAATCAGGCACGTCTTAAGCAACCTTTCTCGAAAAAGTCCTGAAGCAGAAGGAAGGTTGGCACAGACCCCCATCTTCCAACAAAGAACATGCAAAGCTGACATATAAAAAGAGGTTTATTTATAGAGTAGCGCAGCGCTAGAAAGCATCCTGTATTCTCCTCCAAATACTGTAGAATATGTCGCTGTTTTTAACTCATGCACGCATGTCAGTGACTATCAGTAAGTAGTCCCTTTATTGTCCTTCTTATCCACAACCTTGTTCAGCTCCGTCTTTAAGGACACGGCTTCAGGTGCAAGATTACATTTTTTTTTAAATTGTCAATTATAGAATATTCCGAGGAGACAATATGTATGTTAATAAGTAGCGCGGTCAAATGTAAAGTCAATAAAGGTTAAATGCTTTAATACCCTAAGTAACATTTATCTACGATAAGAAGACTTTGGATATTGCACATCAGCAAGACATGTTCTTATAAAACTTGACATTATGAGATAAAAGAAGCACTCATCTCTTGGATATCATTTTTAACTACGTAGTGATGGTAGCGCTGTGTGACTCAGGTTTTAAGTCCCTTGTAATACCATATGGGGTCTTCACAAGGAGTGGCGGGGATGAAGGATAGTAGGACTTTCGATTTGTGCTAAAAACTAATCTGATTAGTGTTGTATTTGGCTTTGCTTGATGGCATTTACTCTTCAAACTCGGGTTTACTTCATCTATTAGTATTCTTTCATACTTTTTTTGCTTGTGAATTGAGATTCATTTCAGATTTGGGTTTGTCCATGAACCTGATGCTTTGTACTCCTTTGTTAACATGTATTAGTCTTTCATAATGTAAAAACAAGCAATACTAACCTACATTTGTTTCAAGGCTCAGTGTGAATCATCTCGACTAAAAGCCTCCAACCGCTAGTTTGGCAACTGTAGTAGTTAAACTA
This sequence comes from Eleutherodactylus coqui, assembly GCF_035609145.1. Classification (NCBI taxonomy): domain Eukaryota; kingdom Metazoa; phylum Chordata; class Amphibia; order Anura; family Eleutherodactylidae; genus Eleutherodactylus; species Eleutherodactylus coqui. The sequence goes on along the minus strand of NC_089839.1, from coordinate 263,372,615 downwards.
AACTCTCCTGAAAAAGAGGATATTAGACCAATTAAAAAATGGACAATCTCTTGAACCCTGAGGGCTCTTTCTCACTTTTTAAACGCTGCGATATCTATGCTTTTTTTAGCGCAATTATCAATGGGACTTTCTAATGATAAAAACGCATCGCCGGTTTGTGCTTTGTGCTTTTTCTGTGATGCGTTTTTCACATTAGAGAGTCTCATTGACATTTGCGTTAAAAAAGCGCAACAATATCGCAGTGTTAAAAAAACGCAAGTGGGTGAGAGCCCTAAACAGCACAGTTTTCACTGAGAGCTAGAGATGAGCGAGCACCCAAATGCTCGGGTCTGCGTTATTCGAGTCAAGCTTTTCGTAAAATTTGAGAGCTCTACTCGAGTAACGAGCCCTATTGACTACAATGGGAGACTCAAGCATTTTTGTATGTGGGACGCCGGGTGCCGAGCTTTTTTTTTTTTTTTTCTTGGTTCGACTCTCTCTCTTTCTCTCTCTCACCCAAACGAGCATCAAGGTCGGCAGAGTATGTTCGATCAACTGTACTGAGAGCAGATTATGTCAAACTAATATCATTGATTTCTTTGACTGTATCCCAAAAATGGTGGATGAAGCTGATGCTATGGATATCGCCTATCTGGATTTCAGTAAAGTCTTTGATACAGTTGTACATAAAGAGCTCATAGATAAATTAGTGGTAATTGAGCCTAATCATTTGATAGTCTGGTGGATTCACAATTAGTTCAAAGATAGATATCAGAGTGTTGTTTTTAATGGTGTATATTCTGTGTACCGGAGATCTTTTCCAGCCACCCACCTCCATTCACAGTAGATTCATATAATCATTGAATGGTAGAGTTGGAAGGGACCTCCAGGGTCATCTGGTCCAACACCCTGCTCAGTGCAGGATCACTAAATCATCCCAGACAGATGTCTGTCCAGCCTTTGTTTGAAGACTTCCATTAAAAGAGAACTTAACACCTCCTGTGGCAACCTGTTCCACTCATTGAACACCCTCACTGTCAAAAAGTTCTTTCTTATATCTAATCTGTGTCTCCTCCCTTTCAGTTTCAACCTCTTGCTTCTAGTCTTTCCTTGTGGTAATGAGAATGTAGCTGATCCCACTGCACTGTTGCAGCCCTTCAGATATTTGTATTTTCTGTTCAGCCTTCTTTTTTGCAAGCTAAACATTTGAAGATCCTTTAACCATTCCTCATGGGACATGATTTGCAGACCAATTACCACCCTAGTTGCTCTTCTCTGAACTTGTTCCAGTTTGCCTATGTCTTTTTTAAATTGGGGTGCCTAGAACTGGACACAGTACTCCCAGATGAGGTCTGACTAAGGAAGAGTAGAAGGGGATAATTACCTCACATAATCTAGACTCTATGCTTCTCTTAATACATCCGAGAATTGTGTTTGCCTTTTTGGCTGCTGCATCACATTGTTGACTCATGTTCAGTCTATGATCTATTAGTATACCCAAGTCTTTTTCACATGTGCTGCTGCTTAAACCAAATCCTCCCATTCTGTATGTGCTTCTTTCATTTTTCTTACCTAGATGTAGGACTTTGCATTTCTCCTTGTTAAATACAATTCTGTTAGTCGCCACCCACTGCCCAAGCTTTTCTACATCTTTTTGAATCCTCTCTCTCTCTCTTCCCTAGTGTTAGCTATCCCTCCTAGCTTTGTGTCGTCTGCAGATTTGATCAGTTTCCCCTCAATTCTTTCCTCCAGATCATTTATAAAAAAGTTGAACAACACTTGGCCTAGGACAGAGCCTTGTGGTACCCCACCTGACATATTCTTCCACTTGGTAGTAAACAGGTAGTCATTCAAAGATGGAAAACTGCCTGTTTACATGGGCCAGCAGTGTCTTGTTTTATAGGTAATCTGAAAGCAGACTGATTCACTAATTTGCCCTGTCGGATTCTGCGTTTGCATGGGTCAAGAGTTGTCAGTAACAACTGGTTTGAGTGATTTCTCTGGTGACTGTTGACCTGTGTAAAAGCATCCTGAGCCTTACAAGACAAATTGTCAAAACATTGGAAGCTACAGTTCAATGTTTCCAAACGTAAAATAATGCACTTGAAGAAGGATCCTCAGACTGAATATTATATTGGTTGTTTTGTTTTTTTTAACTTCGTTTTATTAGCATATTACAAAACAAGTATTACATTCAGTTCTGTATAACATTTCTCATTTGTTCTGCATCTTATATCACGTTATAGTCATACAGCATCTTAATTATTAACATTTAAAAAATAAAACCTTTAATGTGTTTGGTTCTTTGTGCATTAATTTCTTCCTCATTTCCACTAGCTATCAAAATTATATTTATTTGACTTGTAATGTATTGTGCGAGCCTAGCCACAAAGCCCATACTTTTTCAAATTTATCAGGGCATCCTCTGTGTTGAAAGATCACCTTTTCATAGGGGATTATAGTATCAACTAACCTCATCCAGTGTGAGACGGAGGGCGGTCTCCTTGCCATCCATCCCATGGTCACCGTCTTTCTGGCCAAAAATAGTACCTCCCTGATGAATATCTTGTCATGATGAGTCCACGCCTCCTCATCCATCAGTGCAAATATTGCTATTTTGGAATCTAGGACCAAAGGGACCGGCAGAAGCACAGACAGAAAAGTGAATACCTCTTCACAAAAATTCTTTACATAGGAACACTTCCAGAGTAAGTGCCAAAAATCGGTATTTAGTTGGCGACATCTATGGCAGGATGATGTGCTAATTCTACCCATTTTGCTCAGATGGACCGGTGTAAGATACGCTTGATATATAATATATAATTGTACACGTTTGTTATTGACTGTCGGTGATACTAGTAGGTGTGATCCCATTGCCTCCTGCCAATCCTCTGTTGTCAAGGTAGGAATATTAATTTTCCATTTATCATAAACTGATAATGGGTCATGGTCCATTCTGGCCGACAACAAATGGGTGTAGAGTATTGATATAGATAGATCCCACTAGATCCCTGTGTTTTAAGGATTCCCACTATTGGGTACTTAAAAAATTTTTGATTCCGGTGGAAACTGGGCATTTAAGGCGTGACTTAGCTAAAAATATTTAAAGAGCTGTATTCTAGGTATCTGTAGCTTTTCCCGCAGCTACGTGTAGAATAGCATTATATTGTCTTCATATATGTGCATATATGTACTTGTACTCCTAGAGCAACCCAATATCCAACATCTTGCAGTGATTTTAATGATAGCAGAGTGGGATTTCCCCTTAAAGGGGTATCCGTCATTATGTCAGTAAACTGCTGGACCTCCTTGGCTGCACGCCACACCGACTGGGCCAGCCTATGTATAGGTAGAAGTCTAGATGGCTTTGTATATTCTGGGTGTTCCAAAAAACACCAATTAAAAATCGTCCCACTACCTTACTGGCCAAATAATAGTCAGTCAGTGGCATCTCCCCCTCAATGTACCAGAAATGAAGATTTCGCAATTGTCCCGCTAAGTAATATAATTTAGCGCCATTCCAGCTTTTCTTTTAGATCTTTGTAATTTAGCAAGTCCCAGTTTGGATCTAAATTGGCCCCAAATAAACTGAATAAACAGGGAGTTTAATATTCGAAAAAATTTCTCTGGAACCTTAACTGGTATATGCTGTAAGGAATATAGACATTTGGGCTAAATTACCATTTCAATCAAATCTACGTGGCCGGTCACTGAGAGAGGCAATCCGGACCAGACCTTGACTTTAGCACTAATCGATTCATATAGCGGGTCTATATTCCCAGCTAAGGTATTTTCATGATCTTGTACTATATTAACTCCTAGATATTTAAATTTAGTCACCTCCAACAGTCCACTGGTAAGCACACAGGGGATCACGACTGGTTCTCGGGCCGTATACATTATTGCTGACTTAGACCAATTTATATACAATCCAAATATTTAGAGAAACAGTTTATCTCCAGGGCTTCTGGAAATGAGTGTTCAGGGTTGCAGAGATATAGAAACATATCGTCCATATAGTCCAACTTTACTTTCCCTATCCTCCCATTGCACTCCTGTCACAGCGGGGGTATTACGCAGGCGAATGGCCAGTGCCTTTATTGCTATTGCATATAGGGCTGGGGATAAGGGACACCCCTGACAGTGGGAATTTCATTAAAGGTATACCATTAACTACCACATTAGTCATAGGTGACCTATATAACAACCTAATCCATCCCAAAAACTGTGACCCGATGCCAAAACGAACCAAACAAGCCTCCAGAAAGTTCCATTCCAAAGAATTGAATGATTTTTTAGTGTCTAAAGATGCTATTGCTATTGTCCAGGGTTTGTTATACTTTCTGCCTAGCTGTACTATTGTTTGAGTTCTAAGTATATTGATAGTAGTCGATTTTCCAGGCATGAACTCTGTTTGATTATCATGAATTATAGATAGAATTACTCTATTCAGTCTAGTAGCCAATATCTTAGTCAGTATTTTATAGTCAACATTAAGTAGTGATATAAGCCTGTATGAGTCACATTCAACTGGATCTTTACCTGGTTTTAATATTGGTTGTTTTGTGTTTTCCAGAACTGCAAAAGAGAAGGATTTAGGGGTTATGATTTGTGACAGCTTCAAAATGAATCCACAGTGCAGTCAGACAACAGGAAAAGTAGGATGCTCAGCCGCATAGCTAGAGGTATAACCAGTAGAAAGAGGGAGATTGTGATCCTGCTGAATAGAGCTCTGGTGAGAGCACTTCTGAAATACTGTGTTCAGTTTTGGAGATCTCATCTATAGAAAGATATTGATAATAGAGAAGAACTCGTAAGACGGGGTGCAAACATTGTGAGAGGTCTCAAGAATGAAAGTTAACAGGAAATACTTAAATAACTTGATTTATACAGCCTAGAGGAAAGAAGGGAGAGGAGAGACATGATCGAAATCTTCAAATATGCTAAAGGTGTAAGTGAGGTTCAGGAGGGAAAAGTTTTTATTAGAAAGTGAAATACTAGAAGAAGGGAGCACAATCTGAAATTAGTTTTAGCGGAAATTCCAAAGGAAATATTATTTTACTGAGAGAGTAGTAGATGCTTGGAACAAACTTTCAGCAGATGTGGTTGGAAAATCAACAATAAATGAATTCAAGCAGCCTGGGATAAGCCTGTGTCTATCTTAAGAAAGAAATAAAAATGAAACAATATAAAGGCAGATTTGATAGACCATTTGGTCTTTTTCTACCATCTGTTTTCTATGTTTCTTTGTCTGCAACTCATATACAGGCCTATGCATCTCCATAGTTACAGACTACAAACAAACCCTTAGTAGTCATAGTTACAGACTACAAACAAACTCTTAGTAGTCGATCCTCACATTTTATTCCCTTCCATATGACCCCTACTACTTCCAAACAAATTTGGTAACTTATCAATCAATGAGACAGAGAGAAGGGAGTATGACTGCAAGATTAGTCTGCACAGGATTGGTTTAATTGGTTTGCATAGAACCTGTGGACAAAACAATGTATTTTTAATTGAGACCAATTAAAAGTTGCTTTATTTGTTTATTGTGAACTCAATGGAATACCTAAAAATGGTAGTAAAAGCATACATACTTTTAAAGGGAACCTATGACATTGAAAATGCAGATACTTCTACAGGCAGCATGTTGTAGGGCAGGAGGAGATGAGCATTGATATACAGTTTTGTGGAAAAAGATTCAGCATAACTTGGATTTAATTTACTTCAGCTCTGCTCAGTCTGTGCTTAGAGATCCAGCGGGCGATCCCACCAATGACTGAAAGTTATTTTTGTAAGCACAGTCATCCACAGATAGTTGTAAATCACTGATAGCACCGCCCACTTGTCCTCTAAGCCTACAAAACTATATATCCAATTGTTCAGGATATATCCAATTGGACAGGATATTTAAGCTGACACTTCCCTTTATATTTTAAAACAAGCAATAACATTTTCCCACAAATGTAAATATTAAAAAATACATTATTAATAGGGATGAGCGAGTATACTCGCTAAGGCACTACTCGCTCGAGTAATGTGCCTTAGCCGAGTATCATCCCCGCTCGTCCCGAAAGATTCGGGTGCCGCCGCGGGGCGGGGAGCTGCGGGGGAGAGCAGGGAGGAACGGACGGGAGATCTCTCTCTCCCTCTCTCCCGCCTGCTCTCCCCTGCTCCCCGCCGCAACTCACCTGTCAGCTGCGGCGGCCCCCGAATCTTTAGGGACGAGCGGGGAGATACTCGGCTAAGGCACATTACTCGAGCGAGTAGTGCCTTAGCGAGTATACTCGCTCATCCCTAATTATTAACCTACTTAGCAGCATTTGTGGCTTTTAAGAGGACCTCCATGCAGTCTGTTATTTGTCAAATGATACCTGATGTCTCTTCTAGGAATCCATATCCACCATAATCTCCCCTATTAGTCAGTAGGCTCCCATAAGCTTCCTATTAGTCGGCATTATAAAGCAAGGAGAAAACACAGCGGGAAGCAAATCCTAGATGCTCTTTGCAAAAGTCTCAGATTACAGAAGGAGAACAGGGGGATCTGTCAGCTCTATCTAAACAACAGATAGGGTGCTTGAAAGTGTTATCTGAAGCAGGAAGAATAAAGTCCAAAGATCCAATAATTATAGAGTTTGAGTTGTTTTTAAAAACTTTACAATTGCCACTACTCTCTGCATATTCAGCAAGAATGGTCTTTGTCACAGTCACAATAGTCAGTCATTCTAAAGGAAGGTTCATAGTTTCGGACCACATAAGGGCCAATGTAAAAAAAATGTTGACGTCATGTATATTACAAACTTTTTTGTTTGCGTCAAGTTTGCACATTCCGGGAAATCCCCATTGAGACTTCCTTCGCACATCATTTTGTGTGGCATTTTATTGTTTTGCTTTGTAAAAACAGCCACGATTTTCATGCATTCTTTACAAACATTTTTGGGTGTCAGTTCAAGTGCTTGGCAATTTCCGGTGCTCTCATTGACCCCTGTTATTTTTGTTGCAACAGTTATATTTTTTCTTGTAACTGTGCTTCTTGAACTTGTTACACATAGTTTACTTTACTCCAAAGCCAATTTAAAGATATTTGGAAGAAAAAGAAATGAATGGAGAGGTGGCCAAGAATGCTCAACACTGCTCCATTCATTTTGTCAGGTTTTCGAGGGACATAGAACCCCTATTCTGGTGATCGGTGGTGGTCCCAGCAGCCAAACCTCCACCGATCATCTAGTTATTCCCTACGCTGTCACTGCAATACCATTTAAGTAATATGTGTTGATGAGAGGCCGTTTTCTTCTAATAACAGGGAAGCCGCATCCATCTGATATCAGTCAGCACAATTTTGTATTCCCTGGTATTGTTGAATGCTTTTTAGTTTCTAAGTTACAGAGAAATGGCAGTACAGAGCTTGTCTCAATTTATCCCAATGTTCTAAGCATAGCAACCTGTTATTTGCAAGCTTCAGTGTTTTGGTTTTGTAACGCATCGCATCAAAGACCACAGGCCAGGCTATAATTGTATCTCATAATCAATGCTCTTAAATTATAGCCCATCAAATATCTACATAAAAGGAAATGGGTCGTACTTTGCAGGCTGGCAGTAAATGGTTCACATTATTTTCAGAATGGGGATAAAACTGAATCATAACAGAAGAGACTTCATGGAATTGAAATTAAGAAGAATTATTCTTAAATGTTATATATTCTAGTAGATTGGACTATTGAAAGTAGGCTTCAGCTAACATATGGATAATTGGAAACATTTATACTTAAAACCATTGTACCAAGACAAACTTTTATCACCTATCAATAGGATAGGTAACAAAAGTCTGATTGGTTGATTTCTCAGATCCCTACTGATCCCAAGAACTGGGGTGCCATTTGCCCTGTCCCTCTCATTGTAGGCTTGCTGCACCAACCAAAGTGAGAAGAAGACGTGAATAGAGCTATGGCTGCACATATGTGGTGCCACTCCATTCATTCCAGTGGGGCTGCCGGAGAGAGTCAAGCACTTTGTCCATCGGCCTCATTGAAATAGTAACATAGTATGTAGGGCTGAAAAAAGACATATGCCCATCCAGTTCCGCCTATCAACCCCCAATGTTGATCATGAATGTAGATGGGAGAAGCAACCCCACAGTGGCAAAAAGAAGGGGACATGGGACCCCCATTCTCAAGAACCCACCAATCAGACTTTTATGACCTATCCCATGGATAGATGATAAAAGTCTATCTTGGTACAAAAGCTATTTAATTGCAATAGCACAGTCCCAGCACTGCCTCCCTAAATCCCCTGCTCTCCTTTAAACTAATCTTGTTTCATATTACAATTAAAATTGGGAAAAATATGTAAATAATTGTCCCTATGTGTAATAAAAGATCAGCTTCTTTCCATCAATCGCAGATCAGACCTGTCATTATTTGTAAGGCAACTAGCTACAATAGGAGCTATCCCCCACTGTTCTTTGGAGTAAATCGGGAACACTGGGCACATCCTTCAACAAGGCTTCAACTGCATTCTTTTTTTTCTACTAGTTATAACTAGGTCCTAAAAATTGTTATTCCCCCTTTTCTTAAAAAGTGTCAGATCGCTAGGGGTCCAAACACAGGGGCACTCACTGATCATGCAATACTCTATTGCCGGTTGTTTGGAATCAGAATGGGAGGTGAAGTATGGAGTGCTTCTTGTTGTACTGCAGTGCTGCAGGAGGTAATAATTGACAGCTTAGCATTTCTTTGCCTCTGCTTACATTTGTGTCATCTGTTAGGAACAGAAAAAGGAAAAATAAGGGGAAAAAATGGTGTGCGGGATCCATCATATAATGTACACAAATGGTGCTCAATGGAACCTATTGACTATAACGAGTTTCTTTGGGTTCCCATCATGGTGTCTAGCACTGCATGCTGCACTATTTCTTCCAGAATTCATGGCAGATACATTGGAGGGAACATCTGAACACAGTTGTGAAAAGAGTCTTACACATTTTGTCTAGTATATTAAATTGGGTGTTCCACCATGTTGGACAAAAATGTACCTACTGTATAGATACTTTAACCCAGGCTCATGAAGTCCAATGCATAGGAGCTCCTAACAGTACATATATGATAAGCTAGTCTGAGGACATCAGCAGAATTTAGCTTTTTCACTGTTAGGCTGGTCTCTAACGAACAGTCTCTGGTTCGCTCACACTTGCAGAGTCCACGAGCAGAAGAAAAATCGTAGCATGCCATATTCTACCATGGATTTTACGTGTATGAGCTCCATTGATCTCTATGAATGCATTTCATCTGCAGTGCATACGCAATTAACATTGCATATGGATGCAGATTCGTACTCGCGTTGCTAGGAGACCAGATACAAATGGATTAAAGAAAGCAGGAATTTGTGCGCAGTAATACAGCGAGCATACAGGTCATAACTGTTGGTTACCAATGGAGAACTAAGCAGGGGGAGGGGGACTACAGGTACACACGGAATAGCCGCTGAATTTCTGTGCCGAATCTCCACACAGAATCCAATTTACAAAAAGGGGCCCAAAAGAGAGCCTGGTAACTACAGGCCGGTAAGTCTCACTTAAATAACTGGAAAAATATTCGAGGGGTTTCTGAGAGACGCGATCCTAGAATACCTCGAGGAGAACAATGGAATAACTCCTCACCAGCATTGGTTCATAAGGGGTCGATCATGTCAGACCAATCTGGATATTTTAAATGAGGCAGTTTGGATTGGGTGAAAATGTGTGTATGTGGGCAAAGAATTGGCTCAGAGATAGAAAGCAGAGAGTGGTAATAAATGGCTCATACTCTGATTGGGCCACCGTCACTAGCGGGGTGCTACAGGGTTCAGTATTAGGCCCCATTCAGTTCAATATGTTTATTAATGACCTGATAGAGGGAATGAACAGTAAAATATCAATATTTGCAATGACACAAAATTATACAATATAATCAATGCAACGGAGGACAATGTGCGGCTGCAAAATAACCTAGACAAACTGGGGGCTTGGGCAGAAAAATGGCAAATGAAGTTCAATATTGATAAATGTAAGGTAATGCACATGGGCAGGAGAAACGGATGTCACCAATATACAGTAAATGGGGAACTGCTAGGGAAAAATGAGATGGAAAAAGACCTGGGGGTACTAGTGGATTGTAGATTCAAATGGAGCAACCAATGCCAGTCAGCTGCTGCAAAAGCTAATAAAGTTTTGGGGTGCATTAAAAGGTGTATAGGGGCAAAGGATGAAAACATTATTCTTTATTCATTATTCTATTTTTCCCCAAATGGGCTAATTGGCTTCTGCCTCTTGGGGTTTTTGCCTTCCTCTAGATCAACCAGAGGGTGGAAACAGGCTGAACTAGATGGACATCGCCTTCATTCAGCCTAACATACTATGTTACTATGTATGTAGAATCAGCCCCAGCCTGATAGAGAGATATTTGTAAATGTTTATTACAGGCTACACATTTTATTTTGCAATCATTTGTAAAAATAATTATGCTGTATTTTCATTGAAAAATTGAATTCATTCTTTGAAAGGTTGTTGATTATATATTGTATCATTTTACTTGTTAGATTTGAAAAAGATGAGTTTGTGTGTGAAGGCTGGGACACCTCTACCTTGAATGATGATGGTGAGTCCTTCTAACAACCTTCATTTTCAGGAAGCTTGTCATTTTTATTTTCTCTCAAACCTTTCTATAGCCATTGCTTCGTATTCACATTCCCTTTAAAAGGGATAATAGGCAGAGTATCCAACTGTTCAATATATATGGCAAAATCCCTTTAATCCAGGCATTTAAAGGAGTATTCACATTTTAGACATTTAGCACATATCCTGTGTATACGCCATAAATGTCTTATGGATATAGATCCCATCTCTGGGACCCAAACCGATCTCCAGAATGGGAGTTCCCAACCCTGTGCTGCCTGTTGAAGTGGTAATTGAATAAAGCGGCGTCCAGAATTAAAGTAACAGCTTAGTTTGCCGAGTTCTTCTTTTTCTGTAACTCCGCTTCACTTATATAGGATTTACGGAAATAGCAGAACATTGCAAACTCGTCTTTTTCCATAATCCTGGCCACTTCTTCATTCTGTTGCTGTGTGAATGCAATAGTCAACCGGTGCCACACTAGGTGGGGAGGGATATGGGGACCCCCATTCTAAAGACATGTATGGATCCCAAAGGTGGGACCTTCATCCATGCGGGCATTTATGGGATACTATAAATGTCTAAAATGGGAATTCCTCATTCAATATTAATAAGCAACATATTTTTGATTATAAACTTTTGATAAAGGAACTTGGTGGAAATTGAGATGTTGGCACTTCCTCTGTCCATATAATTGACATATTGGAATGTTCTAAAGGGTTAGGGCTTAAAATGTCCACAAGTAGGGGTTCAAATGTTAGGAGGTATTGCATGTAGGTAAATCCAGCCCTGTTGAATACTGTGCAGAGCAACATTATCCAAGGTACATAAAATACTGGCAGTCAATGACTCATGAGCCATTTAATATTTCACTAGTATTCTGCTTCTTCACATTTCCTATTCAAGTTCAATGCAGTCAGACATTTTGGTTCAGTTCTCACTTAAAATTTACAGGCCTTTTTTGTAGTCAAATTGAAGAATAAATAAAAAAAGAGGTCAGTCGTAAACATTTTATATACCGTATTCTGTTTTTGACCAATTAAAGGGATGCAAAAATGCACAAAAATTTGGATTTTAAGGGGTTATCTGAGATAAAACTTGTATCCTGTGTGAACGAAAAATAAATCAGAGCTTATATTCACCTCTCCTTGCAAGTCCCTTGTTGGCAGCTCTGAATATGCCCCGTGATGTGCCATTTACAGTCTGCAGAAGCCTGTTTAAGGGATATCATAGGCTGCTACAGCCAATGATAGGGCTCAGCAATTAAACACTGAGCTCTGTCATTGGCTGGAGCAGCCTGTTTACCGCACACCACAGGCTGCTGCAGCCTGTGAACAGTACATCACAATGGATACCTGCAGCTGCCAGCAATGAACTTGCAGGCAGGGGTAAGTATAAGCTCTGCTTTATGTTTTTCACACAGGGACCTCTTTTTAATTTAAGTTTTATCGTAGACAACTCTTTTAAAGAAGTTGTCTCAGGAAACTGAAAATTGACATATTGGTCACGTGTTTGGATTATGTTTGGTTTTTCTAACATCTAGTCATAAAATATCATTATTAATAAACTTTTCTTCTTCATCTTCTTCGTCTTCATCTTCATCATCTTCTTCTTCGTCGTCTTCTTCTTTGTCTTTATCATCTTCTTCGTCATCGTCTTCTTCTTCATCTTCATCTTCTTCGTCATCGTCTTCTTCTTTGTCTTCATCTTCTTCGTCGTCGTCTTCTTCATCGTCTTCTTCTTTGTCTTCATCTTTGTCTTCTTCTTCTTCTTTGTCTTCATCATCTTCATCTTCGTCATCTTTGTCTTCTTCAACTTCATCATCTTCTTCTTCTTCGTCGTCTTCGTCTTATTCTTGGTCTTCTTCTTCGTCATCATCTTTGTCTTCTTCGTCTTCTTTTTCGTCTTCTTCTTTGTCTTCATCTTTGTCTTCTTCTTCTTTGTCTTTGTCTTTTTCTTCTTCGTCTTTGTCTTCATATTCTTCGTCTTCATCTTCGTCGTCTTCTTCTTCATCTTTGTCGTCTTCTTCTTCGTCTTCCTCATCTTCGTCGTCTTCTTCATCTTCGTCGTCTTCTTCGTTTTCATAATAATAATGATAATAATAAACTATAATTATTATTACTGGGGAGAGCAATTTATGACCATATAATGGAAATATACCATTGTATGGTGGCCATTCAAGTGAATGCATAGACATGTCTGATCTCTCATAAGAACTCTGCTCTGGCTCATAGAGGTAGTTCTAATAAGGCACATAGAGACAACCCTTTAAATCCAGCATCGGTGGCTGAGTTTACACTGCAGTATGTGTCCAGATTGGATGGTTTATAGCAACTATAATATTGATTAATAATAATTGGACTTAACACTAGAAATGATAGTGTTAAATAATACATTGTTAAAAACAATGTCAGGGTTTCGTAAGTTCATGATTGATTGCTGTTTCCTTGATTATTAATTATTTTTAACATTATTTTCTTGAATGCTGCCAATAGCAAAACTGCAGTAATAATCCCATCAATCACAAAAAAATGTACCGACCATTAAGTGTAATTGGATTAAGGTGCGGATGATTAATTGAACCAGATAACATTTTTGTATTTTGCAATAAATAATCCTGTACCGAAAACTGAAAACATCCAAATCAATATAAGGAGAATTGTTGTGAAGCTGTCATGAATGATAATAGGCTCCTTATAAGTAAATGTATCTTATGGCACCTACTGAATGGCAAACTTCTCTCCTGGGGCCCGAAGGCTACTGAGTGCTGTATGTTAATTAAATTGCTTCTTAGTACGATTGGTTGCAAGGCACCATGTGACTGTCCATAGCACCTGTGAATGGGTCATATACCATCTCTCACAAATCAAGCCCAGAGGCAACAAATATTTAAATGTTCATAGACTTAATGGTGACACTGCTTACAAAACCCAGCACTACTGTACTTGCTGATATATTTTCTTTAACTGGATCATTGCAATAGTTTTGAAACTTCTTCCAGCAAGGCAGTTGTATATTACTGTCATCTCTGCGGGAACAAGATGGCCACACTGAGTCATAAGTCATAGATGCCTAAACAGTTTACTGACAGCCCATTCCTTTATATAGGCTATATATCCCATAGTGCACCAGACCCTAAAATTCATTTAAACCCCAAATTTCAGACCCCCAAATTAGTTAAGAGTCCACATTTCAGATATGAAACCCTAAAAACATGTAAATAGTAGGCTTTAGAGCCCCAAAATTATTAACCCTTTCCGATCCACTGTCTGACGTTCAAAGACATTCTGATTGAAGCCTATACAGCTCCGATGTCGGAAGACGTCTGGCAGGGTGTTCTTACTGTATATTACTGGCCGCTTTGTTGTCGGGGGCCTCTCCAGCATGTCCAATACCGCAGTACTGGCTCTAGCCAGCAGGTGGTGCCATTGTAGAATGGCAGAAAGAGAAAACCCCCTAGGAAACTCTAAATCCAAAATTGGATTGCAAAAGGTTAATAGTTTATTGTGAAAACCCCTACATTAATTTATACCACACACCTCAGACTTGGAAGCATTGATCTACACACATAGGATGAAGGGAGGCAAGAGGACACCTGCTGCAGGGAAGGAAGCCATGTGGCCAGCCAGAAGGAAAGCACATTAAAGGCTTCCCCAAAGATCACTGTCTGACCCTTCGTATGACATCTGTAACAGTCTTCTTAGCACTTCACATGGCGCCCAATGGCACTGTAACATGTGAAGTGTAAAAAAGTACAATCCTGCCACCATTTCTGCGGACTAATCTGCAGAATTCCAGAGAACCTGCCATAGAACTCTAGGGTTCCACAGAACATACTTCTGGAATGGCAGCATTATGGAATATACAAAGAGGTACCAAATAGATAGAGGAATTAATTTATTAAAAAGAATCTTTTTATTTGTACATTTTCAAACTTCAGTCACCTTCAGAGTTCTCTCCATGTGAAGCACGGCATTTGTCCAAGTGTTTTTTCCACTGCTCAAAGCATTTCTTAAACTTGATACATTTTAGTACTTGTGCCATTTTTTGTTTTACCTCTTTAACATCAGTGATTTTTTTTCCTTTTAACTCAAGGAATTCTCTGTACGTTGGGACATTTCACCTTCTTTACAATGGGAGAACCAACTGTAAACTTGTGTTTGGCTCTGGGCAGCTTCCTTATAGGCACTTTGTAGCATAATGACCGTATCTGTAGCTTTTCTTCCCAAAAGGAAACAAATTTTACCGCTACATGTTGTTCATATGAATCCATCACCACAATATAGGTGAAAAGTCGAACAGCTTGTTGAAACCTAAATCCCTGAAACTGAAAGTAATCTTCCTCAACTATGTTGGCTGGTATTCCGCCTCAGGAGGGTTCCATAGACAAGTGCGTAGCTATAGGAGATGCAGAGGTAGCAGTTGCTACCGGGCCTGGAGCCTTAGGGGGCACAAAGGCCCCTCTATCCCATAAGAAAACACCACTATTATAAACGGCACATGTATGGTTGGGGGGGCCATGATACAGATTTTGCATTGAGGCCCCTTACATTTAACCTCTGCCTAATCCTTTAAGATGCTAACAATGCCTCCATTTGCTAGTGTTACATCAATGGGCTTCTTCAGAGACAAAACGATGCAGAGGAAAGTTTTGGAAAGGCCCCAATGCTGAACATTTGCATCCAAGCCCACAAGCCTTTAGTTACGCCTCTGTCCACAGACATTCATCTAGCAATAGAAACTTGTATTAGTAACGCCCCACCACAAGAAAAAGATTCAAATTTTTTGGGTACCCCCTCGTACCTTGTGTGTTTAGATTTATAGAAAGAGTTATAAAGTGTTTACCATTTAAATGCTTTTATGATATTTCAGTCGGGCATAAAATTGTCATAGATGGTGATCCCCGACACACATAGTTGAATTGACTGGTGGTGTTAGTGCAGACCATCAACATAGTGAAGTTCCTAAGCACAAACTATCATGCTACATTACAATGAATGCAATTTATGGGAACCTCTAAGTGAGAGTACTTGGACGTAGCATAAAAAGTGACTCAATGGAAAACCCTTTTAAGAACAATCAGTTTAATATTTGTAGGAATGATGTTTGTTAAAAAGTAAAGGTGGAAAGGAGAGAATTGAAGCCGAGAAAGAAAAATCTGATAGATGGAGGCAAACACTAATGTATTGCTAAGTAACAATAATGAATTGTATAATTGTATTTCATGATTGTGCAAGCCACTTGACTTTTAGCAAGCTCAATGTAGATTTAAGTGCCAAGAACTATGTTACCATGTAAGTCATCTAAACAGGAGGCCGATGCCAACACAAACGTCACATCTAACATTGTTTTGGTGGCTCTGTTACATTATAGTCAGTTTCTTCAACAAGAAATGGAATATTGTAAAGTAGATTCCGGCTGTTTGTGATAAAATATTATCCATTGTAAAGATCGATGGCAGAAAACAGAACGTGCTGAAGGAAGTATGACAACATTCCATGTTATTAAGGTCAGTTATCCTGTGACATTGTAACACTATCCATATTGGAGAACTGGATGGATCACAACTAGAGAAGAGCGAGCATACTCGGTAAGGCGATATACTCTAGAGAGCATCGCCTTTTTCGAGTACCTGCTGGTTCGTCTCTGAAGATTCGGGAGGGCCGCGGGAGACGAGCCAGCAGGTACTCGAAAAAGGCGATGCTCTCTCGAGTATTCTCGCTCATCTCTAATCACAACATATATTTTTCAGGAAGACTACCCAAATTAAAATAACTTTGACAATAAATAATAATTATTATTAATAATACTACTACTAATAATAATTTGCATTGCCCTTTCACATTTTAGTGAGTACTGTTTAAGGCAAACTAATTTACAGGTTTTCCACCCCCTTTCAGCCTACGAGCCATTTGTTTTTACTTGGCCACTTATCACCACTCTGGTATATTTGCAATACTAGTTGACAAAAAGTATATGGAGATCACTTTTCTATATCATGGATATTTATATAGTGTTTGTCCTCATATACAACTTTTATGGGAGAGCAAACACCTAGATACATGAAAAGGGTTGCAGAGATATGTTTTCTGTATCGAAAGGGCTTCAAGAGGTTGAGGTCAGGAGTCTGTGCAGGCAAATCCAGATTTTACATAGAGAACATAACAGCACATGTTTATTGGCCCTATCTTGGTGCGTGGAGGCATTACAGTGCTATTGCCACGCAATTGAAAAAAAGAGAAATGTTTACTTGTGTTAGCTAGCTGCTTGGTATACCAATTGATTACATCATGTAACACTATCCAGGACATACCGGAGTGAGGAGAAACACTATCCAGTCATGAGAAACTGAGTAAAACGAAGTACACCCTCCTTGCATTCTATGGTTTAAGTATGAGGTCATAAAAAAATATATATATATCTGGTCTTTAGAAGGTCTTAAAATTTAGGTAAATATAACCTTAGAGGAACAATAATGCATGACAAATTGCACAGTGTCATTATTTAACTTGAACAAGATAAAAATGCAGAAGCAGTGTGTGAAAAAGTAATCCTCATAAATCAGTAGCTGGTAAAACCACCTTTAGCAGCAATAACAGTAAGCAATCATTTTCTGTATGACTTTTTCAGTCTCTCATATCATTCTGAAGGAATTTTGGTCTATTCTTCTTTGAAATGATGCTTCAGTTCATTGACGTTTGTGGGCATTAGTGTCACATTGTGCTCCTGGGACCTGCAGCTCTATGGGTTTCTATAAGCACACTTCCACAGGTGTGGGATGATTGAGTTGGTTGGGTGTGGAGTTCTCCAGCAAGCAAATCACCACTGGACTGCTGCATATAAATACCAGCCCCTCTTCCTAGAGGGCGCTAGCTATTTATTCCTTTTGTTATTTTCCTCATTCCCTCTCAGAACCTTGGTTTTTGGAAGCAAGCATGGTCTGCTCTGGTGTTACTTGTATGAGGTTTTGGGTGAGATTCCCTGTTTGTTGGTGTGAACAGTGAGGTGTTCAGTGTCTGTATAGATGACCAGACACTTGGTGTGATCAGCTCCCTGTTTAAGGTGTATGTCCCTTGTCTATTCGTGTATTTGAACTGTGTCCTGTTCAGCATATATGTTGTATACCATCTAGAGTGAGCCAAGCCCCTAGGTTCCAGCGTGGGGCCATCCCTATAGGGATGATCGTCTCGCAAGTAGGCAGGACTTCTGGGGTTCAGTTGTCTTGTTAGAGTAGGGACTCACAAGACAACGAGGACCCTTGTCGTGGGCTTGTGAGCCAAAGTATCTTGTTCAAAATGCGACTCAATACCTCGCATGTACTTTAGCTATCCCATCTGCTTATGTGTGTTAATATTCTAGGTAAGTATTCTGGTGGTTGTTAGTCATTTTGAATGTCTGCTCACAAGTCCCATTTACGGTTCAGTTTGTTATGGTGTTCAATGTGTATGCACATTGCCCCCTGATCCTTTCTCTATAGTCCTTGTTTGGCTTGTGCCCGTGTTGGTCATTGCTTCCACAGCCTGCTCAGATATAGCATAATGACCAGCCTCCTATTTGCATTCGTCCTGGGTGTGCTGTGCATTACATGCAGGGCGAATGTTACAATTAGTTTATGAACAGATCTTTTAGGGTCCCACCACAGAATTTCACTTGGGTTGAGGACTTTAACTCAGCCATTGCAACACTTTAATTCTTTTATCAGCCATAGATTTGCTGCTGTGCTTGGGATCATTGTTCTGCTGCATGACCCAGTTTCAGCCAAGCTTTAGCTTTTGGATGAAGGGCCCCACATTTGAATTTAAACTACTTTGATATAGGGGGTGTGCCTGGCTGCTGGACTGAATTGCTGCCTAGTGCAGAGCTCCTGAACCACAAGAGACCAAAAGTGACATTATAGCAGCAAAACCAATAGCTACACAGGTCTCACCTGTTGCTTACACCCCTAGGATTCAGCAGAGGGGAAAGTGGTTGGTCGTTAATCCAGGCAAGCCCATTAATTTATTTTCCTAGTTCCCGGATTGAGACCAAGAAGGCACAACCGGAAGCACTCAGAACAGCTTTCCTACTTCAGAGCCTGCAAAGTGCTCACATGAGCACCTGAATTACATGGAGCTGTGGCAAAGGCACAGCTTTGAACCTTCAAATAGCAAGGGTTTCCTTTCCAGCCACGCTGTTCCAATCGCTCCTGTGCACGGCATCTTGGAGAGCAGTACCCAAGATACCAAGTGGAAGTCTCAACAGCAGCTTCATCATCATCAACCTTTCAGCCACATGACGTCTGCAGCTTCTTCTCCTTCTGTTAGCCCAGAAAAACAAGGACAGGGAGTTGGATTCTCCAGAAGGACCATCTGACTCAAAGGTGAGTGATTCACCACATACCACCGTTACATCCTCACTCTCAGAAATTGACACATCGGTTAGAAATACAACCATGAAAGCTATGTTGAAGGCTCTAGAAAACTCTATACAGCTTATCCGATCCATCAACTTCGATACCACTGTGGCAGAATATAGAATCAACCTTGTGGAAACAAAGATGACGGACTTTGCAACATCAAATAATTCCCTCATTGATGCACATTATAACTAGGAGTCGGAGCTTGACCGACTTAGAGCTAAGGTGGCTGAATTAGAAGGCAGGTTACGCTACAACAATGTGAAATTCTGAGGGATTCCAGAAAACGTGTCTGCACCTAAACTTATGCAGTATCTAAAAGCGTCATGAAAGCATTGTTGCTATAATTGATAGGGCAGATAGACTCCCTAACCCTAAACACCTGGAAGATTGTGTACTAAGGGATGTTTTGGCCCAAGTCCAGAAATTACTGGATACTGCTAGGAAAGCAAATTATCTACTTACGCCATTTCAATCTTTGTCTTTGTACTCAGACTTGTCTGCAGCAACCCTGGTTCAAAGGTGACAATTACTCCCTGTAACAACGACACTCAGGTATCACAGAATCCCATACAGATCTGGTGTGGTTTTTGATCACCAAGGAGAACACCAATTTTGTTGTCAAGTCTTCGGAAGACTTTAAAACAACACAACTTAAATGTTTCCTCACCCGTCATGCTAGTCATGTCCCGCAACACCTATCTGGAGATTGGCGCACTATGAAATCCTGCAAGCAATCACATTGTTAACTGTTTTGTATGCCCTGTTGGTATGTTACTATGGATGAACAAACCAGTGAATACCTGAGAGCGTATACTCTTAAACAAGCCATGTAGCTTTGAAGGAGCTGTTACATGTAGTTCTTCACAGCAGATTGAGAGACTGTTTGATGTTAACGTTGTATATTTTAATTCTTTACTTTTTCCTTTCCATGTTACATACCAGGTACACATATTGGTCCGTTTGGCATATGGAGGACACTTCCATGCAGCCAGCTTTCCACAACTTTGGCTGTATGAATCTCTACATAACAATGCCTTTTTTATCTACTGTTTAATATGGTATGCCCTCGCTACAGTGCTTTTGCATGGGAGCTAGTATTGCTGGCTCGCTCACAGAGCAGCCAACAGGGGGACGGGGTGGCTGCAGGACATTTCTCTCCTTGCGCTCCCTTGCCCCTCTGCATTGACATAACATAGCTGCCATTCCACACTGAATGGCTGCAATTTACATTGAATGATGAGCTGATCGCTCATCGTTCAGTGTAAATAGTGGCCGTTCAGTAGTGAACGGCTGCTTTGTTATGTCAATGGAGAGGGGCAGGGGAGCGCGAGGAGAGAAATCTCCTCCAGACGCCCTGCTAAGAGCTAACGATACTAGCTCCTAAAAGCTAGTATGTGCCGAGACGAGTGTCGGGCATCAATTGCCCAACATTCGTCCCGTCTAAAAGCGCCTTTACCCTAACATATTATCCCATTATAATTCTAAATCTAAAGCAGTGTTAAAACCCAATACAGCTCAAAAAACAACAAATCTGAGAAACTATTGGTTTAAACTTAAGGTCTAGCATCTTAAATCTTGGATCCTATACCTATTAGGCCCAAATAAAACACAGAGAAATTAACAAATCCAAATAATATAGCAAATAATTTTAGAGATTTATGACTTGAAGGACGATTCTTTCATATTTCCATGTGTGACCCATCATGCTCAAATGTATTTACAAAAGCTTAAAAAGTAATTACCTACCCTTTCCGCAGCTCAGAGAGAATCTTTTGACTCTCCAGTCACAGTAATAGAAGTGCTTGAAAATATTAATTCCTTGCTAGCAGATAAATCACCAGGCCCAGATAGACTCACAAACTCTTATTACAAAACCTTCCAAGCAATTGTATCTTTGTATATGTGTAAAACTTTTCAGCTAGTGGTCACAGAGGGTTCTTGAGCAAAGGAAAACCAAGAATCTCTAATAGTCTCTAATAGTTACACTTCCTAAATCAGGAACAAACTCAGGTGCTCCCCAAAATTTCCACACCATCTCACTATTGAACACTATGATCCAAATGTATGCAAACATATTGGCCTCTAGATTGGTACCTATTTTGCCAGCATTAATTTGGGAAGATCAGGTAGAATTTGTGAAAGGTTGCCAAGCACCAGGCAACACCAGAAAAGTACTAAATATTACCCAGTTTTTAGAGTCTAGGAAGATCCCTGCTGTCCTGTTAGCTTTGGATGATGAAAAAAGCATTTGACCGCATAAATTGGGCATATGCATTTGCTGCTTTGAGGAAAATGGACTTTGAGGGGGTCCTTCTCTGAAGCTATATCTGCATTGTATTCCATTGAGTCTGTGTTTGTACAAATGGGGCCCTGTCAACAGGATTTAATATCACTAATGGCACTAGGTATGGTTTCCACTGTCCTAATTGATATTCATATTTTCATTACACCTATTAGCCCAAGCCTTTAGGCAAAACCCCTCACTTTAATTTCTGACCATACACACTTAATATTACTGTACACAGTTGATATTACATTAATTTTAACAGACCCTGTACATCTAGGTACTGCACTATAGGTTATCAAGCATTTAGGCAAGGTCTCTTACTACAATATAAATATGCAAAAATTCTAGCTCTTACCGATAAACAATTCTGAAGATTCAATACATTATTTCCAAAATAAATATTAGTTCGATTGGCAATTTGAGGGTATTGAATATCTGGGGACTACAATAGCAGGTCTACACAAAAAAATTTGCACCAATCTAATTTTGAGCCCTTGCTAAGGCCTCGGTCATACGGGCGATTTTTCCCGCGATTTGCACATGCGCATGCGATCTGCAATCTTTTAGAACCATTGCTTTGCAATGGTATCGGACACATGGGCGCTTTTTATGCGCTTGTCCGATAAATTATAGGGCACAAGAAATCGCAGATCGTGCCTATCTGTGATCTGCGATTCCTTGTGTTCTCTATATGCGCTCAATGCCTCTGATTGGTGAGGGCTGTGACCAATCAGAGGCAGGCCATTCAGCAGACGGGGATTTTAAATCCCCGCCTGCTGAATACTACTCAGAGCAGTTCAGGAGAACTGCCGGCCGGCCGCGGCTGAACTCCGTTTGCAGGGACAAGGTGAGTATAGATTTTTTTTTATTTTTACACATTTCTGGATGATTTTCAGGGAAGGGCTTATATTTTTAAGCCCTTCCCGAAAATTCATCCCGCGCTCGCCAGCAGCCCATTGCTTTCAATGGAGCCGGCTGTATTGCCGGCTCCATTGAATTGCAATGGGTTGGACAGCGCTCCTGTGATCGGCCCGTTTCAAAGAAAATGCGGCTAGGAGCAGATTTTTCCGGCGATTTTTCGGCCCCGGTCACGCGATTTGCGGATGCGCATCCGTCATGCGATCCGCAAATCGCGGCAAAAAACGGGCATCTGACCGAGGCCTAAAGGTGTTACAGGAAGAATCTCAAAGACTTTCTAAATTCAAGATATCATGGGTAGATAGAATAGCTAATTATAAAATACTTTTATTACTAAAACTACTATATTTGTTCTGCACTCTTCCCATTGTCCTGCCAAAAAACTTTTTTGCAGCTGTGAATTGACTTTTTGTCACAAGTTATCTGGGCGCAGTAGAAAACCCATCTAACTCTGACAGACACACAGCTTTTTACTGCTATTAGTGCGGCGTCCCCAGCACTGTGCTAACCACTATACAATGCTCCTATTGATTTTAATGGGGTTACTCAGACTTGAGCTCAAACGTGGTGTTTCTAAAGTTGCAATTTTTTAAGAGCTGCTTGTTTTTTTTTGCTTTTTTAATGTATCACTTCACCCATCACAATGATGGGGTCCATTAAATGGCGCTGTCAAACACTGTACCATGCATTCAAAAATGAAGTTTGAAATTGCGGTAAAAATGGCATGTTGTCAAACTGCATTTTCTGAACGCATGTGTGAGATTGGCCTTAGGTTGTGTTCATGTTTTTTTTTGTACTTTTGAACCACAATTAAGAAAAACACATTTAAAAAACTGCATTCGGTATTCATAGATCACATACGTTTTTAAGAAACTGCATACACTACTAAAAAAAGGCATGTGTTTTTGATGCATTTTTTAATTGTGTGTAAAGTGTGGAATTATATTTGTTGTGCAACGATAGAGAGAGAGAGAGAGAGAGAGAAATAGGTAGATAGATATGAGAGTTAGATATAAGAAATATATATAGATAGATATTAGATAGAGAGATAGATATTAGATTGAGATAGATAGATAGACAGATATGAGATAGATTACAGTACTTACCCCCCCCTTCGGTCTCCTACGCTCCTTGACACTGACGGATGTGTGATTGGTCGGTGTACCGTTATGACCAATCACAACTGCAGTCTCTCAGTGAGAGGAACAAGTGCCCGGGAAGTCTGCAGCCTGTAATTGGCTGCTGGCTCCCCTGGTAACAGCCCTCCCCTTCTGCATCTGACAGGCAGCCCATGGGCCGCAGCAGTGTGGCAGCATCTGGCAGTGAGTGAGTGCTGCCTCTGATTGGCTGAGGGCTGTGACCAATCAGAGCAGCCCATTCAGCAGGTGGGGATTTTAAATCCCCACTTGCTGAATACTACAGAAAGCAGTTCAGGAGAAGAGCCGGCTGGACGCGGCTGATCTCCTGCAGCTGCAGAAAGGTGAGTATACATTTTTTTTTTACACTTTTTTGGATGCTTTTCAGGGAAGGGCTTATATTTGAAGCACTTCCCCGAAAATTAATATGGCACTTGCCGGCAGCCCATTGCTTTTAATGGAGTCGGCTGTATTGCCGGCTCCATTGAATTCAATGGGAGAACATCGTTCTTCTCTGCCACAGCTGTTACAGCTGTGGCAGAGGAGAACGATCTTTTGGATATGTTCTCAATGGGGTCAGTGCTGCTGCCACCAGCCCCATTGAGCGCATATATAAGAACAATGATTTGCACAGAACGCAGTTACATGTTTTCTGCGAATCGTTGTGTCATATAATTTTCGGCACATCCACATAAAAAACGGACATGTGACCGATCCCATTGCAAAGCATTGGGTATATATAGACACAGATCACAAGCGCATCTGCAAATTGGTCAAAAAAACGTCCATGTGACTGAGCCCTAACCCTGTAAATTCACTGCCCAATCTCATTTTTCATCAAGCCATGTTTCCGTTATTCCTACTATATCATAGTTTTCCTCAGACATCACACTTCAAGCTCACCCACTCAACTGACCAGACTTCTTGCATTTGTAGCCTTGCAATTTATGCTGTTGGGGCTACTGTTTGTATTTATTATGCTACTTACAGTCGTATTTGCTGCTCTGTCAATTCTATCTGCACTAACCCCTTCCTGCTCACCCCTCATTTCTATTCCTTAATCCCAGAACTCTGTCTACAATGTCTCCCCCACTACTTCTCTTGTTGTCCTCTCCCCAGTCCCTATGGTAGTTTAAACACTCCTCCAACCTTCTAGCCATCTTCTTTCCCAGCATAGCTACAGCCTCCCCATTGAGATGCAGCCCGTCCGTATGGTAGAGCCTGTAGCTGACAGCAAAGTCAGACCACTTCTCTAGGAACCCAAACCCCTCCTTCCTACACCAACTCTGGAGTCACTTGTTTACCTCCTTAATCTCCCACTGCCTTTCTGTTGTGGGTCGTGGTGCAGGTAGTATTTCTGAGAAAACTACCTTGGAGGACCTTGCCCTGAGCTTAGATCCTAGATCCCTGAAATCATTTTTAAGAGTCTTCCATTGACCTCTGAATTTATCATTGGTACCAATGTGCACCATGACTGCTGGATCCTTACCAGCCCCTCCTAGTAATCTTTCAACCTGATCCATGATGTGTCAAACTCAAGTGCTAGGAAGGCAACACACCCTTTGATGATCCCAGTCTTTGTGGCAGATTGCCCTTTCTGTCCCTCTAATAATTGAATCCCCCACCACTAAGACCTGTCTAACCTGCCCTGCGCTCCCCTTCTTACTGGAGCAGAGGGCATGTCATGCTGAAGCAGTGCTAACCTTGTAATGGCATCTCCCCTCATCTTCCAACTTTGCAAGCTTCTTGGGGTTTGCCATTTTAGGACTAGCCTCCCTGGTTCTCTTCTCTCCACCCCTCATAATTGTCACCCAGCTATCTGCTTGCTCATCCTGTTCTCCCGAACTACCCTTCACCCCTACATCTACTCCAGTGAGTGCCGTCTCAGTGAGCAGCGAACTCCTTTCCATTTTGTCAATGGGTCTCAGTATTGTAAGTCGATCACTTAGATCTACGATCTGGGCTTCCAAATGCATGACATTCTCACATCTCGCACAGCAATATGCACCCTTGACATGCTGATCAAGATCTGCATACATGGCATAAGATGCACACTAGATGGCATTGCTAATCATGGAGCACATTCTAGTGGGGATCTAAAATGTGGTTATATTATTTACCAAAAATCAACTAGTTCACACTCCTCATGTGCCTCCGCCTGTTCGCGCTTACTCACGTGCCTTTGCGCTACCTCACATGCCTCTGCTCCTTCACGCTTCCTTATGTGCCTCCGCTCACTTGCGCTTCCTCGAGTGCCTCCACCCATTCGTGCATCCTCACGTTCCTCTGCCCGTTCGCGCTTCTGCCTCCGACTGTTCGCACTTCCTCATCTGCTTCCGCCCATTAACGCTTCCTCACGTTCCTATGCCCGTTTGCACTTTTGAAATGTAGCTTTTGCAGTTTCTTTAAGTATTGCATGATCTAATCTTGGGGTGAATTTGCTGGGACGTCCACCCCTGGAATGATTGTCAACTATCTTGAATGTTTTCCACTAATGAATATTCTTTCTCACTGTAGAATGATGGACTCTAAATTGTTTGGAAATGGCTTTAAAACCCTTCCCAGACTGATAGCAACAATTACTTCTCTAAAATCATTATTGATCTCTTTCCGCCTAGGCATTATGTTAACACATGCCTAAATTCTGCAGATCAGCAAACTGTGAAAACTGATGCTTTTATAGAGGTGGTCACACTTGCTGATGGTCAATTAATCAAGAGCATTAGATTAGCCCCAACTAGTTACTACTTACCCTCTTAATTCCTATGGAAGCAGTAAGGGTGGACTTAATTTTTCACACGCTGCTACTGCATTTTGCGTTTTTGTCAAATACATAATGGCATGGTGTAATTAGTCATGTGTTGCGCATCTGAGGTTATATTTACCTAATCTTGAGACCTTTTAACCCCTTTAGTGGCATGCCTGGAAAATCTCTGGGGCTCCCTACACTGACCATGCAATTAAACCCCAGAAGATTTCCATGGAAATCTTCCGGAGTTTTAATTGCATTGTTGACTCATTTAAAAAACCTGTCCTGTGAGGCATGACATGGTAATAATAAACCTGCCACTGCAGGGGTTAAGGACCAGATGTTTTTTTTTTTATGCCCTCGTTTTTCTCCAGCCCTTTACCTTCTGTATCACCCCATTATTTGTAGTATGTAAGCTCGTTGGAGCAGGACCCGCACCCCTATTGTTTCCATCAACTGATTACTATGTAACCGCGGTTCTGTAATGTTTGTATTGTCTTTCTGTATCCCCCCAGTCTATGTAAGCGCTGCGGAATATGTTGGCGCTATGCAAATAAAGATTATTATTATTTTCTCATGCTTATATATTTCTTCAGATAGTTTGTTATATTATGCCTGATGAAGAAGCCTAAGTTGTCTCAAAAGCTCGCTGTTAACATAATTTATTTTTTTGTTAGCCATTAAAAGTTATCATATCTACAAGATCATTTTGTTTCTCTTAAGGCCCATTTACATGCAATGACAATCTTTCAAAGGATTGAAAGATTGACAGTTTTAGCGATTGTTTTACATAATGGGCGTTAATATCCATTAACATTTTATCAACTTCATTTGCATATAAAAGGGCCTCCAGGAACTGTTTGCAGATCACAACATGTGGTCTGAGCTCTGCACACAGTTCAGTTGTTCTCGCAGGGGCTATCTGCAGGAAACAATGTAACCTCCAACTCCCATGGAGAACATAGCATGCGGTCCCTATTATCTCTCTTCCGCTGAACGATGGATTTTAAGCTCACCTTATGACAGTGTTTACACGCAATGATTATCACTCATATGCCATCGATTGAATGAATTTTGAGCGATAATCTTTGCCTGAAAATGGGCCTTTACTGAGAGCAATAACACACTTTCAACAATTGATACACATAGGATAAGAATTGTTATAAATAGTGTTGCTTATCATGGTCGCTCAGATCATAAAATCATGTTGATTTTTACAAAATCAGATCATTTTGACCCGATTTGTTTGCAAGAATCAACAGGAAATCTTTTAACAATAAAAAGCAGAAGAGGTGTGTGTGTCTCAGTTGTCAGCACTGTTGCCTTTCAGTATAAACCTCCTAGATTCAAATCCCATCAAGGATAACATCTGAAAGTACTTTGAAAAACTCCATCCAGATGTTACCTTGGTCAGATTTGTACTCACAGCTCCAGCACTGTAGCACAGCAGTGCTAACAACTGAGCAACCACACTTGTCTGTTTTGCTCCAGAGGCCCTACCAAGGAGGAGAAGAACTACAATAATAATAATTTGAGCAAGGGTATCATCTGGATGGTGTGTTTCAAAGTCCTTGCAAATGTTATCCTTGGTGGGATTTAACCTAGGACCCTAAAACTGAAAGGTAACAATGCTAAGAACTGAATGACATTCATAGAAACACATATGCACA
Organism: Eleutherodactylus coqui; assembly: GCF_035609145.1. Taxonomy (NCBI): domain Eukaryota; kingdom Metazoa; phylum Chordata; class Amphibia; order Anura; family Eleutherodactylidae; genus Eleutherodactylus; species Eleutherodactylus coqui. The sequence continues at coordinate 263,344,827 of NC_089839.1, read as the reverse complement.
CATGTTAGTGAGGCTGATTTTTATTCCTATTGATTGCAATAGGATTCAGAATCGGCTGTCCTGATTGACAATTATTTTTTTTAAATCAAGTTGGGCACTCCCAACATAGTATATTAGGCTGAAGAGAGACAATGTCCATCTAGTTCAGCCTGTTTCCACCTCCCCTTGTTGATCCAGAGGAAGACAAAAAAAATCACTAGTTATAACCAAACATAAAGAGTCCAATCAATTTTTTGTCTAACCTGAGCAGTGTTCTCACCAAACTAGGAATCCAAAGGACAAACATATAAACATTGACATGCTAAATTAATTAGCCATCCATTCAGATAAATAATTGTCACTAGTGTCCAGAGGAAGTTTACTAGTGTCTAGATTCTACATACTATGTATGCTAGATAAATATTGCACATAGAACATTGCTTCCCTGGTGGTCTAGTACAGTGAACAGGCAATAAAAATATCTCCAGTAGTCTAGGGTAGTTAAATTAGTTAACACTACCGTAATCTAGTGGCCTAATTTATTGAAAGGGTCAATGACAAAATCTACTGTAGAACAAGTTGGTGCTATACAAAAAAAGATTATTATTAAAATCCCTTGTGGTCTACAGCAGTGAATGGTTTGATGTCTGCATCCCCGATGGCATACAATGTACCATTACAGTGAGTACAGCCCGAAACATGAAGACTATTCACAGACCATTATTTTCCATCTTCCAAACTTTACAGTTGTAGCTAGTCAGAAGGTAACCTTTAGGCAATCACTAAAACCAGATTCATCCATCAGACTGCTAGACGATAAAGCATGATTCATCGTTCTAAGAAGCATGCTTTTGCTGATCCATAGTAACATTGGAAATGTTCTTTCTTCCCCATCAATACTATTTCATGCTGATCTCGGGCTGATCATCAGAACCCAATCCATGTAGCGTCTTTTAAGCAGGTTCTTGAGTACTATAAAGAAGAACACCCTACATACTTCAGCACTTTGACGGTCTAGGTTGTATTCTTCAGTCTTATGTGGTCCCCTGGATTTGGTTTCTAGATTGTGTTAAATTTATAATAAAAGCATTTAATATTGGCCAGGGAATCTGCAACATGAAAAAAATTTGATTGATCGGCTTGTAGGAAGGGTAGCATTCTATTACCCCCTATAAGCCCTTCAGTATGACCCATTGTTTTGCTATTGTTCATCAATGGAGACTGGAGGTTGGAGATTGAGAAAAAGCTACCATGTTTAAGGGTTATCTTTCCATCTGGATGGGATGCAATGATAGAACCATTCAAATTGACTTTTATTACTAGGTTTTCCAGCTATTTTATATTTTGATTTAAAACATTGCAGCAGGCACCCATTGCGAGAGAACATGTCCATTTCTGAGCAAACTTTCTTTGACTGTGTGTGTATTTGAGCCATTAAATGAAAGTACGGTGACATTTCCAGGTAAATTATTGAAAGCATGGGCAAACATTTTATATAAAGTCATCTTGGGACATTTGACTAAAATGCAGCACTCCAGTGTTTAATAATTCACAAATGCCACATGTCCTGTTCCAGTCACATTTAGATATGGTCTATCCAGTTTTCATTGAAATTCAAATCATTCTTCAGTCCCTGAACATTGCTGCTGTGTGTTAATGTAACCTTGAGCTCTGCGGTACCTCTATTATAGGAGGAAACATAGGACTAGTTGTTAGAGAATAAAGAAAGAAGTGTGAAATACAAGGAGGAAAGCTAATCAGCCATTGAAAAACTGTCGTCTCCGGGTTGCTAAGCTCAGGAAGGATAATGGTTTAGTTTACTGATGGAAGAATCACTGATATTAACTCTATCACCTCTTTGACATGTGGTTATATTATTGCTTTAGTGCCACATGTTTCTAACTGTATGGGCTTTCCCATGTTCCAGGTCCTTGTCTCCTGACCACTGTAACTGAATACTAACTTCAATATTGCTTACTTTGGGTCCCACGGTGATGAAATATCAGCTTTTCTTCTGGTCATGACCTTTTTCTGCTATTGTTCTTTGACACCTTACACTTGTTTTACACAATTCTATAATGCTATCCAAAGCATAATATCAAAAGAAACTGAGGCACCCAATCAAGGAACGTATATCCAATGTACCAATGTGCCACACGCTGGTTTGGCAGAGGCAATATCTGAGGTACCCCAGTCTTAAATTCACCAACCAGGATGTGGGCTTTGCTGCAGGGTCCCCAGGCTATTACTCTGGTAGTGGTCCCAGTGATGTGGCAGCTGACGCTACTATAGACCAAGGTGCTATAATTGAGGAGATGAACTGGAGTATAGTTAGAGAGTGTGGAGCGGGCAGCACAACTTCAAAATGTGGAAAAAGCCAGAAATGAGACACACAGAATTGGTTCAGGATGGTATAACAGGCCAAAGGTCGGGGCAGGCAGCAGACAAATCCGGGGTCAAGAGTGAAGACAAGAATGTAATCAGAAATAGCCAAAGTCAGGAACCATAGAATCATAATACACTTCATAGCAGCTTAAATGAGAGCAAAAGACCATATACTTAGACACCTTCCATAGGGGGAGGATGCTTGATATAGCCAAGAGTGTCACATGATTGGTGGGGGAAGAATTTGTAAAGTGCACACTGGCCCTTTAAGACCATGGCCATGTATACTCACACACACCCTCCAGGCTATTGTCAGTAAGCAGGGTGTCTGCTGAAGAGAGGAGCAAGATATATGCAGCAATCACCAGGAGAGCTAAGCTAGTGATCCCAACTACGACCTATAGTACACCCGCACAAACTAGCACAGGCTATCACTGTCCTTACAGCAATGGTAGACAAGGTGAGGGAGAAATATTCAGAAGATCAAGCAGTTGTTCTCTCCTACAAGAGATCAGGGCACAAGACAATCCTTGCCATCACTCATGGTGTATGGTGGCATGGATTATCACCAGTAGAGGGCAACATATTAATCTCCGCTATACCGCAGCCAAAGTTCTCGATTATCCTCCATTGTGCTTTGCCAACACTAGCATTTGATTCTTCTTCCCTGGATGGAAGGCTATGTGCCCCAGACCATGGTAGGAGTCATGAAGATGGGTACATGGCTCCCTAGTCTATCATTTGAACATTTTTTGGAAAACAAGCAGTAAATATTTTCACTACTTCCTTGAAGTGTGAAGCAAACACAGACATGTATGTAGGGCGGAATGAGGGAAATCGGTAGCTGGACTTGAGTCTACAGTATATTGGTCAAGGCCTACTGTTTACGTAGTATGGATGTTTTTCTGTGTGTATTATGTATGGCGCATGTCTGTTGTGTATATATGTGAAAAGTTTCTTTGACAATACTCTGTGTACACCATTGGTTTCCATTACCATTTTTAATGCCTAACTTCTAGTATGATGGAGTATTCACATTAGGAAACCACTTTCAGAGGACACATAACTAATATCCCGTTTAGTCGAACTAATCTCCCTTGTGGTTAGACATTATAACTGGAAATACAGATTATAAATGTAGGAAACATTAAGACTGGCATGAGTGATATTGGTGGAATGAATCAATATGACTGCAAGACAAGAAATGACTTCTAATTCCTCAATTAAAGCTAGTATCACCTCAAATCCTGTAATCCTATAATAGTGTGCCAATTCTATAGTCTCTGGGGTGTAGGGAAAACACTTATTAGAAAATGACCATTCTTTTCCTTATACAGCTGGGATCTGCAGTGTTAGTTTAACATTCTTTTGTTTTATGAAATTATTTTTGCCTGTAGGGAATTTTATCATAATTTATCATACCAATCTGCTACACAAGTCACTCTTTTAATTTGCATCTTTATTAGAGAATTAGTAATGACTGTGCTTTGAAGTTTAATTACTCTTAGTGTTTGAAATGAAAAAAAAAAAGTAATTTGCCTCTTTATTGTTGAATAGGGTTACGTCTTAAAACGTCGCTAGCTTATTATGTTACAAGCAATTATATTGTAATATTACTATTTCAATTGGAAAAATGAATTCCCTTCAACTATTCCACATATAATCTGAAGGAACAGTCAAAAAAATTAGCATAACATCTTGACAAATAAAACATTATGGAAATATATTAAGAAAATCAAAACTATCAAAATAATTAATTGTTAAATTGTTTTATTTCAAAAAAGTTCCACTCAAATCCAACCTAAGAATTAGCTGTGAGAAGTTACTTTATCCATAGTTAGTTAGCTAAATGCACTGAACGCTAAAATATGGAACCCCAGCCCGCCTCCATTCTGTCCATGTAAGTGCCCCAAAATTGCCAAGAAATACCATTTCTATGTACTGTTTCCTTGTGGTCAAGGAACCCTTAGAAGATGAGGCTATTAAGGAGTGTACCCATACGCCCTGGACTTTTATTATTTGTGAAGGTTCCAACTATACAGAAATTATTTGTTTTCTGTTGCCAAGGAGAAGCACAGTAAATATACCATATTTCTCACTCTATAAGATGCACTTTTCTTCCTTCCAAAGTAGGTGGAAAAAAGTCTAAAAGTGGGGCAAAAAAGTCATTGCGTCTTATAGAGCAAACACACCGAAATTCAACGTTTCCCGCCAGATCACGAGTTTAACATGCGAACACTTACTAGTTCTCTCACCTTTGCATTGCAGCTCCTTACATACCCCTGATTGGTGGTGAGCACTGGCGGGAACTGCTGCTACTCCCCTGCCTCCACCAATCTGATTCTTCCCTTCCTTGGCCCATACACGAGTGCCGCTCTCATGAAGCTCCGGTGTTTCAGAGCTCTGCTGCTCCTTATGCTCCGTCGCCTGATACTATCCCCTGCACTCTCCCTGGGTGAGTTCAAAATATTTTTTCCCCTTTTTTCCGCCTCTAACATGGGGGCGCTTCTTATAGATTGAGAAATATGGTAGTTTGGAGTTAAGGGAGTTTTTGGTATTGGCACTGGAGTTCCTCCTATTTTTAAAACACAATATGTTTTATTTGCAGACTAGAGGAGCCTCAAAAGGGACAGCATTTTCCCCCTTGTTGGCAAATATTTCTGTCATATTTAAAGATATTCCACCCTATGTCCTCTTAGCAGTTGCATAGTATGGAGATATATTGATGATTTCTTGTTTGTAAGGGGAACATGAGAGGCATTTTATGATTTAGTGGTTTATGCAAACAACAACCAGATAGGCTTAAGATTCACAGCTAGATAGGATAAAAAGGCTATTTCATTTTTTTGTTATCACTTTATTTGTCGCTGGTGATTTTAATTCATACTGTGCCCTATAGAAAAGAATGTGCTGTTAATGCAATAATGCCGGCCACATCTTGTAATCCTCAAATATTATTCCTTATCGTGAATTGCTGAGATTAGACTAGAGTTGTTCAAATATTAATATTTGTTTTATGGAACCAGAGAACCTAAATATTAGATTTATTGAAAGAGGTTATAACCAATGGTTTTTGAATAGAGCATGATAGAGCATGAAAGGTCTGAGAATTTACATCATGGTAGTCTTTAGTGATAAAAGAACAGTCCATTATCACCCTCAATAGAGATAGGATTAGGGATGGTATCCAGAAGAGGAAGCTGATTCAACCCACTTGTGTGACCACCTACAGTAGACGATTTAATTACATTTAAGGGTATTATGAAGAAATATATTTTATTCTTAACCTGGATGATGTTTTGAGGGCTAATAATTGCACCTGGGGTTAGACTTTTGCCCCAAAAGTGTCCAGTGTACCACTTTAAGGCTATGTTCAGGCTTCAATCAGGAGCATTCATTACCAATTCCATCGTCCTCAACTGGAATAATAGCACTGCTCAATGCTGATGTCCACATAGTGATTTCCATTTAAGACAAAAACCACGACACAGATATGAACAGTACCCTGCAATGATGGTTTCTTTAACTTTTTACTATACTTTAGAATGTGTGTAAATAAGTGACAATAACTAGCTCTCTGTATATAATGCTTTTACTAATGTAGCATAAAGCACAAGTACATTGCTCTAGTCAACAGCCATAATTTCTACTCAACTTTTAACCTATATTTTTATTTCCTTATGTGCTTGGATTGTAAAGATGACGATTTATTTATGTGCTCACCTGGATTGTCTAAATGGAAATGCAAACACCTCAACATAAACAGCCTCGTTATATCACCAACGTTATATCTCAACATGTCCACTGCCAAGAACAAAGCAGATGATGACATATTATCCTCCACTAATATCCTTGATAGTTCTATATTAAAAGGCACCAGCAATGCCCAAGAAGATAAATCTAAGACAAGACCACCTGGACCTTGTACAATGAAATATTCCACAACCACGAAAGACATTAATACTGTAGAAAAAGGCAACAGAGTAAAAAGACTATTATGCCTCACGGATAATATATCAAGCAGATACAAGCCGGATAGCTCACCTAATGCTTCCGAAGAAAAGGTCAACATCTCCACAGATCAAAGTGAAAGACAACAAATTGTTACTAACAGCGCTGTCTCTATACTGTGTACAATCCATAACAATAAGAAGATCAACCGGGAAGATGTAACTGCAAGACATGCTACTGACCTGATCGAAAATTACAAAGACGCTATAGTAAAACTCAGAGACCAAAAAGCATTGAAATCATCCTCAAATTATTCAGAAAATTTGGCAAAATCTTCTTTTCATGGTCACATCCAGACATGTATCTCACAGCTTTCAAATCAAAAGCTAGCACCACCTAGCAAGCTCATCTCCTGCGGTGACAATAGCATGTTTTTGAAGAGTGCCAATGGGAAGGTAAAAGGTCTTGAAGTTCAGACTCAGAGAGTTCGGAAAGGTCATTATCGTAATTCATTTCCAGCCAGCCAAGTGATTACAATGAATAAGGTCTCTAGGACAGACAATGAAAAATGTATTTGGAGCCAGAATAGTCATGCGAATTCAAAAAGCAAAACATGTGAAGACAACACGGGACTTGTCAGAATATATCCTACTTCACCGGGAAAGGAGAATGCTGGACACAGTCAGGTGAGGCATTAAATATCCATTTATTATAAGAGCTTGTCCAGAATTTAAAAAAAAATGGCTGCTGTATTCCAAAACAGTGGCACAATTGCCTATACTTTGTGTCGTGTTACAGCTCAGTCCCAATCACCTGTCGATACCAGACACAACACATAGACAGGTGTGGTTCTGCTGCTGGAAAAAAGTTGCCACATTTTTCTATTCCTGCACATTTTTGCAATTCTTTTTTTTTATTGCTCCAATGCATAAATGCAATGCAAAAAAACCTGCTTTATGTAACATCATATGTTAGGCCAAAAAAAAAAAAACAGATGTTAATCCAGTTCAGCCTATACCCCCAATGTTGATCCAGAGGAAAGCAAACAAAAACAATGAGGTAGAAGCCAATTCTCCCCATTGTTAAGGGGGGAAAATCCTTCCTGACTCCAATGTGGAAATTGGAATAATCCCTGGATGAACAACCCTTCTGAAGTTATTGGTGATTATATAATATTGTTACACTAAAGACAGCCAGTGCGCTTTTGTACTCTTTTAGTGTGTTCACCATCACCACATCCTCAGGCAGAGAGTTCCACAGTCTCACTGCTCTTACAGTAAAGAACCCCTTGCTATGTTGATGTAGAAACTTTCTTTCCTCTAGATGTAGAGAATGTCCCCTTGTTACAGTCACAGTCCTGGGTATTAACAGATCATGGGTGAGATATCTGTATTGTCCCTTGATATATATTCCTAGTTATGAGGTCGTCCCCCAGCCGTCTTTTTTTCCAAACTAAACAACCCAAATTTTGATAACCTCTCTGGGTATTGTAGTCCACCCATTCCATCTATTACTTTAGTTGCCCACCTTTGTACCCGCTCAAGCTCTGTATGTCATTTTTGAGTACCAGTGCCCAAAACTGGACACAATATTTCATGTATAGTCTGACTAGTGACCTGTAAAGAGGAAGAACAATGTTCTCATCTGCATAAACCACCCAGAAAGATCTTTCTTCATGGTTACAGGCTACTAGCAAACCCTGCATAATCTGATGCTCTAGTTATGGGAAATTCCTTTCACCCTTCCTTTATCTGAACCTACATAAAGTAGAGAAGGGGGCAGAGGGAAATAAGTAAGTATACAGTAAAACACATGAAAATAAGTAGTGAAAAATAAGTAAAAATAAAGAAGATAACTTCTGTTCTTTGAGATTGAGAGCTCATTAATATTTATTATGTTGCTGCTTATGGTCTTCAGAGTTTGTATACCAGCAGAGACTTTACTTTGATCTTTTCACTGTAAATATTGAAGCTGTATGTAAATACATTTTTAACATCCTCTAAGCAGAACATAGAATAAGTGGTAAATATCTAATTGCTGGTGACCCCACTACTGATCACTAGAATTGTGGTCCCAAGGCCATCATCCCTCCTCTCTGAAGGATCCCAGTAAGGGCGTTTTGAATGGAAAGGCAGTCAAGCATGTGCCCTGTTACTCCATTTAATATTTATAAGGCTGATGGAAACAGCTGTATGTTGTATTCCATTATCCCCATCAGTCCCTCAGACTTTAAATGGAGAGGTGGTCAAGCATGCACCCTGCCACTTCATTTAGCCATATCCTCACTGATGTTGTGCAGTGAGGAGGAATGAAGGTGGGAAGGGGGTCTTGAAGTATCTGTTTTAAGTACTGATGGGTGATTGAGTAGTGGATACCTTTTTTTAAGTTAATAGTTTTATTTGTTTTTTCCAAAAATAGGCAAGTTATAGCCAATCATTTTTTCATGATTTACAACATCAACAGGGGCCTTTGGACTTATGTTCTGCAGTAGTGCTTGGTGCGTGGAACCCCAGCATTAAGACATTTGTCATTTTTCCTTTGGGTAGGTGATAAATGTCCTTTGTGGGACAACCCCTTTAAATGACGTTCATATATATTCACATATAGCTGACCTAGATACATAGCAACACCAAAGTAAAACCCTGCTGAGGCAAGCACTAAAGACCGACACCAGCAACAGAAGAACTATTTTCCACCATTCAAGTTTATTCCCTGACAGCCAGATGTATTCAAATCATTATCCTTGAATAATCAAGTAGAAATATAAACTGTTATTGTATTCACACAACCACATTCAAATGATAAGCCATAATGCTAAATACCAACAGTGAATACTAATGTTTTACCTCTTTGTATATCTGTACTTATCTCCATAGTATGCCATATTGATGTAAGCCGTTTTCTGAATATTCTTTATATTTTGACATGTTTCAGGTTAGAGCTACACACATACATGAAATAGTGCATTTTTAGGCTGCATTAGACTTTATGGGAAAAACACAAGGAAGATAAAAAGAATCTACAAAGACTTTGACTTAGGGAGCTAAAATGAAAAGCCAATATGGTTGTATAAGGAAGACCTATACTATTAACCATCTAGGTAATTACCATAAGAATAGTTTTTTTCATTTATTGGATATGGCAGTTTGCATAAAATAATTGTATATAGTCACAGAGATTACAGACCAAACCTTTACCAGCAGGAGAAGCATGATCCACATGGCAGAATGGCCAACTTTATGGCCTAGTATTATTGCCTAGCTCATCCCAAACCTCAAACATATAGGAGTCTACATTATATGCAATATAAATTATATCACATTATATCATATAATAAATTCTGTATTGTAATATCTATGAATATCAAAATCTCTGAGGAGTATCTGACAACATGAAAGCTCAAGGTCATTGGCTGAGTGCAGTTGTACACGTCATGGAAGCTTGAGTTGACTCTAAATACATGATACCATAAAATATACACATTATCTGTTGCAGAACCTATTTTTGAAAAGAAAGGGAGAGTTTGCTGTCCATTCATTAAAGGGGTTGTCCTGTTGCAAACTGTTGATGGGCCATCAGTAGTAAATTAGTGGGGTGTTAGGTTGTGCAGGCTTGGATCTTTTGTACCACATATGTTTCTAGCAGCACAGCTTCACAGGTGTGGAAAGATTGAGCTGGCTGGGTGTGGTGATCTCCTGCTAGCCAATCCCCCGAGTCTTTGCTCACATATATACCCAGCTCCTGTCGGTGTCTGTTTGGTGTCCAGAGTGAGCAGTCATCTATTCTCCGTTGCAGCTTGCTGTGTGTTTGGTATTCAGGGTGAGCAGTCATGTGTCCTTGTCCATTGCAGCTTGCTGTGTGTTAGGTGTCCTGTTGGTCCATGTCATTTATTTATTTTCTGTCAGTTTTATGTCAGTTTGTCTCTGCTTTGTCCTGCTGAGTTTGTTTGCCATTTCTAGGCTAGGGTGACCCTTAGGGTACTTTAGTAGATGTTTCTTGCTAGTGTAGGGACCGCGAGACATGAGGAGCCTTGTCGTGACCTTGTAGCTTAAGTTCATTGGCCAATGTACGAACCAATACCTCGTACTTTTATAACTATTACATCTGCTTATTCGTACAGATATGCAAGGTGGGTGTTTTGGTCATTTGTCAGTCCCTATGTTATGTCTGTCCGTCAGTCCAGTCTGCAGTATGTATTTCTCTATCCAGTTGGTGTTTCCGTCAGCACTTCCAGTCTGAAATCCGTTTAAGGTTCCCTTGTTTGTGTTATACTAAGCCTGTTTTGGGCACGTTTGTGTGGGCCTGGTGCTTATTTGCCCACACGAACGTAACAGGGGGTCTGTGGCCAGGAATTCTTTACTGCTCAGCTGTTTTCTGAGCTGCTGTGCTTGCATATTCAGCTGATTTCTGTATAAAGCAGATAGCTCAATTCCCACTGCAGTGGCCAGGTTTGGTATTGCAAGCCAGGCTGTCATTGAAGTGAATAGAAACTTTACCTGTAATATCAAGCCTAGCCACTACAATAGAAATGAAGCTATCTACTTCCTTGAGAAATCAGTTCAGTGTAGGAGCACACCAGCCTGGCAAACAGCTGATCAGCAGGGGTCCTAGTCCTGGTCCTGATCTACTATTGATAGCTTATCCTGCAGATAGGCCCATCAATAGTTTGCCACTAGACAACCCATTTAGTTCACCTGCATTTTTTTTTTTACAAAGAAGGCCTGTATTTTTATGCAGATCAAGGGCTTACATATAGGGGGTGCAAGTGAATTATCATTCCCAGGTCTTGGGGCCTGAAGGATACCAAAGACCTCTCCACCACATTAACTTTTACCAGTATTATATAAGACAAATGCTAGATAGGGGCTCTGCTATATATTTCGGGGGGGTCATAGGCTTCAAGTTTCACTTTTCACTGGGGCACAGTACTGTATTATACACACTGCAGCTGCTGAAAATTTTATTAAACCTTCCAAAAACTTTTCATATGTCATAGTGACATATCCAAACTTTTTATTGCTAGGGGTATGGGTGCTGAGACCTTTACCAATTGCTGAAATAAAAGAAAAGGAGCTGTACATCTCAAAAAAACAATGACTGACACAAGAGAAGGAAATTCCTAAAAAAAAACTTTCTATGACAAACCTCAATCATCTGTCGAAGATGAGCAGCTTTTATGTAGCACCAGTCCTTCCGCATAATTGTCAGGCGCTGACATCAGAATGTGATTTCTTACACAGATCTTTACAGAGATATCAACAGGTAATTTCCATTGGCATGTGTTATAAGAATCATCCTAATGATAAATTGTTTTACTACTCAATTTAATCTAAAGTCAGAAAAAACATCCAGAACTTCTAAATGTATTACAATAGAAACCCTGTAATTAAAGTCAACAGATATCTCGGATTATCGCCTATTCCTCTCATAACATAGAGGAGATAATGAACTTGGCCCTGCTCTTTTGTGGAGGACTATAGTTCTTTTATTTGTTAGAGAAAGGGTGAAAACCATTGGAAAATGCAAAGATCATTTACATATTTAAATTGGTTTGCTGTCTTAAGCTCCTCTGTGAACACATGTGGATCATGGATGTCAAGGCTTAATACCAATTGATATGCTATGCAGTTTATAATCCTCCTCTCAGCTGGTTAGTTTTCTAAATATGTACTTAACGAGTGTACACTGAAATAATGAAATGGGGGAATACATTATTTGGAAGCCATCGTATGCCAACAACTAACTTATAACAGTGTTGCATAAAGGTATTGAAACATCATTATTCCCTACTGTATATCTCATTATTGTTGGCGTTAGATATTGCTTCTTCTTTGTTTTTGGTTTTACTGTTTTATTCCAAAGCCTTCAATAAGTAACTCAGCCCATTTGCTAAAATTTAAAGTTGTGATTACCCATAGAAAGACTGAAGACCCTTATATTAAAATCAAGGGTATACATACCAGAGAGACAGACTATGTGGCTGCTATGGTGCCCATAGAGAGAGGTGACCCAGCGCTGGTTCATCTGTTGGTCCCATCCCCTCCGCCATTTGGTGGCCACTAGATTTTTCTCTCTAGATGAATTGGTTTGTTATCGAAAAAAGAATATAATATATGGGAAAGAGTGTAGAGAGAAAAACAAACCATTCTGACCAAGGTGATAAAATCCAAAACTATAAAGAGGGCCCATTTTGGTTTTTGCTATGGGGCCCTTCCTTTTTAAGCAGACCAGTGACTGCAATAAAAGAATTGGTCTAAAACCCGATCTGTAGTATCAGGACAGGTTTGTGGGATCAGTGTTTCAATTAATTTAACGTAACAGCAAAGAAGCAAATATTGGATGAAGAACAAGGAGCCATGGTTACATCTTAGGGTAGCAGTTGGAACATTTAGAAAAACGTTTGCATAGTCTGGATCAATGTAGTCAACACGAGTAAGAGATTGTTGATCCAGGGATTATTCCGATTACCAGATTGGAGTCAGGAAGGAGATTTGTCTCTTCCATGGGGAAAATTAGCTTCTGCTTCATTGAGTTTGTTTTGCCTTCCTCTGGATCAACATTGAGGGAATAGTAGGCTGAGCTGGATGGACAGATGTCTTTTTTCAGCCTTACGTACTATGTTACTACGTTAAATTACTTTATGTTAAAGAGAATCTGACAGGTTCTTTATGACTACTAAATTAATAACTAGGCCAGTTACGGGGAAAATATACATCAAACATACCCTTGTGGCAATCGAACCTTGATCGATTATGCAAATTAAATTGTGTCTCCATAGAGGTGCAAAGCCTGGCAAGTACTCTGGCTCTATTCAGTAAACCCTGCCCAACTGTGTGCCGTTGGTCTTGATCAACTCGTCCACCATCTGGCTACATCACTCCTACTGGCACTAAAATCTTGCAGATGTGCCAGTGGAACCATCAGTTAAGGTGAAGGGGTTGGCATTGAGCAGGTATTTACTGAGTAGATCTGGAGCACCCTTCAGTCTTGGGGCCACCGTATGGGTACTTGTAACTTCATTTGTATAATCAATCAATGTTCTTTTATCTGCAATGATAAAGGTACCTTTAAACAAGGCGAGTACATGCTTAATAATTGCTCAAACGAATAAATTCGAACAATAGTTGTTCAGTGTAAATACATGCTGTTGCATCTACGCTTACCAAAAAAAATAGTTGTTGGCTGATCAAAAGTCACCTGATCGAAAGTCAGTGTAATTTGTATTTGAACGGCTCGAGAACGAATGTGCATGGAGATCCCCTCTATGAATTATGTCTAGAGATGAGCGAACGTACTCGTTTCGAGTACTTACGCACCCGAGTACCGCCATTTTCGAGTACTTCAGTACTCGGGTGAAAAGATTCGGGGGGCGCCGGGGGGCGGGGAGAAGCGTGGCGGTGCGGGGGGTAGCAGCGGGGAACAGGGGGGAGCCCTCTCTCTCTCCCTCTCCCCCCCACTCCCCACTGCTACCCCCCGTGCCGCCACGGCGCCCCCCGAATTTTTTTGCTCGAGTACGGAAGTACTCGGAAATCGCGGTATTCGGGCGAAAAAGGGGCGTGGCCGAGCACGTTCGCTCATCTCTAATTATGTCCCATCAAAAAATGAAAGAACAACTGCCTGTCATTCATATACTTCAATGATTTTTTGAGCGACTGCCTGAACAATAATTGCTCTGCATAAAAGTACCTTTAGTCTGCCACAAAGGTATGTTTGGACATGTGTTTAAGATCCCTATGTAGTGCTGTAATTGATTTTGTAGATATAGAGGACCTAGCAAACTCCCCTTGAACTCACAGGGTTCTAGAAGAAAATAAACAAAGCCGATGCAGTCCTAAGAATGAGGGATCACTGCTAGAGATGAGCGAGCGTACTCGCTAAGGCAAACTACTCGAGCGAGTAGGGCCTTATTTGAGTACCTGCCCGCTCGTCTTAAAAGATTCGGGTGCCGGTGGGGGGCGGGGAAGAGTGAGGAGGAACGGGGGGAGATCTCTCTCTCACTCTCTTCCCCCCGCTCACCCCTGCTCACTCCCGCAACTCACCGCTCTCCCCTGCCGGCACCCGAATCTTTTAAGACGAGCGGGCAGGCACTCGCATAAGGCACTACTCGCTCAAGTAGTTTGCCTTAGCGAGTACGCTCGCTCATCTCTAATCACTGCGGTTCTGCTCTAAGACATTGGGCAATATTATTACCAATGAATTATTATTAATATTAATTAATAAATTATATTCTATTTTTTTTGGTGTTTCCAAGAAAAACTCAGGAACAGACTAATTTTCGAAGCGCAGCATATTAGTAATGGCGATATGTGTTGCATTATATTTATCTTGACTTCTTTATTTGTCTTCTACAGTTCAAGAGCAGGTTCTAAAGCACAGGAATATATGTTGCACATAAATAAACTGGGTTTTACTCCTTTACTTTATTTTTGTAATATAGAAAATTGACAGCAAAAATAATTTTTTGACAGCCGTTCTATCAGCATAACTGTCATAACAGTGGCGGTATTTTATGATCTACCATTCCCACCAGTGCAATAAAACATACAGTATTCTGAGATTCAGAAACACATTTTTTTTTCTTTGTGATCGTTTGCCTAAAGAGTTTTTCCGGCACTATAGATGTCAGGATACTTCTGCAAGAAAGTATTTGTATTAAGTTTTGAAATACATCATATCCAATACAAGTGGGTACATTGACACCTACATAATCTTCTCCGACCTTCATAACTACTTTGTGTATTACTTTTCTTGTTAAAAGTCTAGCACACAAATTCACAGCTCTATGTATTCCCTGGCTGATGAATTTCTTCAGTTGGATACAATGTATATTTTAATGCCAAAGTATGACTTACCACTATGGAGAAAGTATAGAAAAATCTGACAGCTGCTTTCCTTGTCACAGTGGCAAGTGCTACATTATATAGGACAAATGTCAGTTATTTTTACACACTTTTGGATGGGTTAGAACTAGAGATGAGCGAGCACCCAAATGCTCGGGTCCATGTTATTCGAGTCGAGCTTTTCGGAAAATTTGAGAGCTCTACTCGAGTAATGAACCCCATTGACTACAATGGGAGACTCGAGCATTTTTGTATGTGGGACGCCGGGTGCCGAGCTTTTTTTTTTCTTGGTTCATTCTCTCTCCCTCTCCCTCACCCTATCTCTCTCTCTCTCCCTCTCTCTCCCTCTCTCTCCTTCTGTCTCCCTCTCTCTCCCTCTCTCCCCCTGCCTGCCAGCCAAAAAATTTGCCATGGAAAGGCATTGCGGCGGGGAGGGGCCAAAACAGGCACGTCACAGCAGGGAGGAGCCAAAAACTGGGGCGGGGTCGAACACGACTTGATGCTCGTTCGAATAATGAGCACCATCTAGTACGCTAATACTCGAATGAGCATCAAGCTCGGCAGAGTACGTTCGCTCAACTCTAATTAGAACTCTAAATTTCAACCAACTCTGTACATTTAGTTGGGATGTACTCTATATAGCTAGGCAAAAACATTTTAAATATATGTATATGTACTTTACTGATTCTCTTTATAGGATGTTTGGGGTTTTCCTGCTTTTCATCCATACCCTATGAAAACACAACATAGTAGTTCGAACTCTTCAAGAGGCCAAACGAGGAGTGGTAAGGTAGGATGTCCATAAATATCATTCTTAAAGTGTACTTAAAACTTTTCAGGTGACTTTTCAGAATAAACTGCCATGTGTATACATGTGGAACAACGTTATTTCTGGCCATTATATGACTTGTATTCTCTATTTCCCTCTCTATGGACTGTATTTCTAATTCTCAGTTCTCACATTTTATGATCTGTTCTATATATAATACGCATAGAGAACTGCAGTTTCTATTCCTTAAAGGGGTTGTCTCGCGGCAAACATCAAAATTTTACATTACCCCATTCCCCCTGTCACCCCCCTGGCATAAAATAGCAATTTAAAGCGGTTTTTAAGCCGCTTGCTACTCACCGATCCGACGAAATATGAAGTTTAAAAAATCTTCTGCCTAAGATGGCCGCCGGTCCTTTCCCAGGGATGCACTGCTGTTTTCTCCCATGGTGCACCGCGGGTCTTCTCCCATGGTGCACCATGGGCTCTGTGCGTTCCATTGCCGATTCCAGCCTCCTGATAGGCTGGAATCGGGACACGTGATGGGGCGGAGCTACGCGATGACGCATAGAAGGGGCGGAGCCAGAGCGCCGCTCGTGCCGGACCAAACAGAAGCCAGAAGACCCTTCTGCGCAAGCGCGTCTAAAAACACCAGAAGACATCAGAATTAGACGAATCCATGGAGACGGGGACGCCAGCAACGGAGCAGGTAAGTGAATAACTTCTGTATGGCTCATATTTAATGTACGATGTACATTACAAAGTGCATTAATATGGCCATACAGAAGTGTATAACCCCACTTGCTGCCGCGAGACAACCCCTTTAACTGCCTGTAACACATAAAAGAGACATATCATCATCATATAGCTCAGTATACAGCAGCACTGAGCAGTAGAGATATGAATAAACGGCATTGTGTAACTTTAGCACTATTAGCTTTAACAGCACATCTGTGTGCCTCTCCTTCTTTCCTTCCTCCTTCCCTCTGCTCTCATAAACTTCAATGAGCATACTGAATCATCCACCACTCCCTGTTCTCCATCCTGCCAACTCAAATAACAGAGTTAGCATCAATTGGCAACAGGCAGTGGACAGCAAGCTGGAAGGAAGGAAGACCCCTAGTGGACAGATTTTTAGAGGGATTTTCTGCACAAAAATGTCATTTTAGGTAAATAAAGTGAAATACACTTTTGCTAGTTATCACATTGGCTATCACATAACCACAAATGGTTTGAAAAGTTAGTGCTCATTTAAGTAATGTACTTAAAATGATAAGAGATGTGCCAGGTAAAATTTATATGATAGGTTATATTGAGTTAAGGAAGCGGTTCATCATAATGGGATTCTCTCTTTGGTGTTATTTGAATCTCTGTCATCCACCCCCCCCCCCCCCTTAGGGACTTCACTAGGCATACCATGATTTCTGCATGAAATGTTTCTTTGAAGGGGTTTTGTGATTCCAGAAAAAAAAATCTGCCATGAATTGTTTGCTCATAAATCTTTTTGATGGATCTGTGCACGAACCTTGCACACAACAGAAAACATTGTCCTAAAGTGGCACATCATTGCCAATGTTCCAGCAACAAGACATTGCAGAGGAGACTGTACAGCATGTGATCTGTCAACATGATGTCAGTGTCTTGGACTGACTTCCCTCTTCTCCCTTTGCTTGAATGACACTGAAGCCTAGTAGTTAGTGATTTTCCCCTATCTCCCCACAGAATCTGTTGGGTTCTCTCCTCTCTCTTCACACTTTTCCTCCCTATTTATATTCTGATATAGTACAGCCTGTGTGATCTGCCCTACCTGAAGACTTAGATGCCCTGATTTGATTTGTATAACCCTTCTTTTTCTCATATTTCAAGTCAGATGGAATGGGGAAGCAGAATGAGTTGACAAAGCCAGGAAGAGTGTGCTGTCGAATGTATATAAGAAGCAGAGGGACAGCCTGATATGTACAAGAGTTGAACAAATAAGGAATAATTTTAAAAATCAATGCAAACGTGTATATATCCTTTAACTACATACCAAGTTTACCCCCAAATAAAATCATGACTTATATTAATTTTAGCTCCAAAATAGGCAC
This sequence comes from Eleutherodactylus coqui, assembly GCF_035609145.1. Classification (NCBI taxonomy): domain Eukaryota; kingdom Metazoa; phylum Chordata; class Amphibia; order Anura; family Eleutherodactylidae; genus Eleutherodactylus; species Eleutherodactylus coqui. The sequence continues at coordinate 263,326,816 of NC_089839.1, read as the reverse complement.
TAGGTCTTATTTTCAGGGGGTGTTTTATTATACTTGCCTATCAGGCTCGGTCCAGGTCCATCCTGAGCCACGGCCTTGCTGGGCCAGTTCATAAATCCTGCCTCCACAACGCAATGGGTGTGATTGGCTCTTCAACTGCTGCTCAGCAAATCAATGCAGCACTCAATTAATCAATCACAGCCATCGCATTGGTTCATCGAGTGCTGCATTGCTTGGCTGAGCAGTGCTCAAGATCCAATTACAGTCATCACTTCCTGGAGGTGGGATTTATGAAACTCGTAACCAGGAAGGGATCGTCTGTGGGTGGCTGAGAACAAGAAGCATGTCAGAGCTCCGGAGAGCAGTGGGAGGGACCTGGACCGAGCCTGCTGGGTAATGTATTATTTTATTTTAATTTAATGCTGTTAGGGCTTATTTTCAGGGTGGGGCTCATATTTCAAACCTCCCTGACAATCCCCTGAAAAATGTGGGTAGGCCTTATTTTAAGTGCAGGTTTTATTTTTAGAGAAACGGGGTAGTAAGTGCATTCCCATAGCCATGATTATTCACATATTGGTATGCCAGAGTACATTTACAGTTTTTTCATATTAATACGGCGAATATAAACTAAGCTACTTTGGGGAGGTGACGAGGATCTGGGGGATGTATCTTTTATACAAATCCACTCCCCAACACTCACGATGTCCGAGTACTTCTTTGGTAGAATGTGCGCACAGCGGTCTGGAAAGAGTCATATTTTTCGACCGTGCGCGGACTTCACCGAGGAAGCGGTTGAATATAAAAAATACATTCCCTGGCTCTCTGTCGCCTCCCAAACAGCACTACAACTTAGTTAACGGGGCTGTTAGGGGGTAACAGATTTCCTGTTAAAGCCACAAATTTCAAAGTTAAAGGGTCCAAAAAATATTTGTTCAGCATTAGGAAAAAACGTGCTGTTGAAAAGGTCTACTAATCCAGAATTGGCGTCTGAGACAGAGCTTTTCAGCATATTAAATATGTAGACAGTTATACAATGTACAAATGCATCTGGCTGCTCCCACCCCTGCCAAATATCTTGAGTACTTTATAGATAAAATCTGATGATAAACGTTCATACTCTTATGCAGTAAATGCAAAGTAGTGTTCTATGATTTCAACATTGTGAAATGTGTCTTCTAGCTGACTCACAAGCAAGCATAAGAGATATAAATCTTTGCATAGATGCTTAAAATCCCTGACAGCGACCACCCTACCACACCCAAAAAAAGGAGCTAATTTTAAGAATAAATCAGTACGCTTATTCTAGTCTTCAAGAGATGTGAAATTACGATTCTTTTTTAGAAGACAAGAGCAAGTTCATGAAAATGCAATGGTCTCTTCTGAGTTTACAAGCTATGATAATAATGGGAAAAATACTCTTAATGACAAAAACTCAGCGACTCGTAATGTATAATATTTCATTTAAATACATTTAAATGCATGAGTTCAACGTTTCAGTGCTGTAAATGAAAGATTAATATTCTGAGAGTAATGTAAAATATTCATGAAAACATCTCAACAGGCATAGAATATGCACAACCTCATGCAGACATTTCTAGATAAGAGGTAAGACCAGTTGGGAAGGTTGTGCTTGTCACAGTACAGCAAGTTTACGTGGGACTTTTCCTATCTGGAATTTCGGCACTGAAGGTCTGTTAGTTTGAACAACTAAAATATGTTCTGTGTAGTCCTATGTGGCAGAGGGGCCTCTGGGCACGTATCTGGGCCTTAGTGGGATTTCTACCTCTGCATGTCTTATATCCTGTTGTGGTTTTCTTTTAAGTGCAAATTAATCACACCTATGTCTGTGCCTTGTCTAAGTAGGTGTATATATATGCATGCCTCTTCAGATGTATTTCACTATGCCTGAGGAAGAACCCTGAGAGGCTTGAAAGCTCGCTATAACATCATGTATTTTTGTTAGACATTAAAAGGTATCATATCTATAAGATTACTTGGTTTCTATTGCTGGGAACAATTACATATCGCTAGAATATACATGATATTTTCAGAAAATTTGACTTATTTTTGTTTTTTTTTAACAGAGAAATCAGTCGGCACCCAGACTTAATTCTTCTGAAGGCCAAGTGAGACACACATTTGATATAAGTAAGGATCTGGTGCCTATAGGAAGCCAAGTCACTGTAGGACTAATGTTGAATGCTATTCGAAATGGGCTCAAGCAGAATCATGTTAGAGTCATGCTTGGACAAACAAACAGGTGTGTAAAGTTGGATCTGTATAGTTCTGAGTAAAGCAGACAGCTCTGTAAATTGTACAATGACTTTGGTTGGTAATGTAGGCTGAGTCCTAGTGCACTGAATGGGACTGAGCCTGCAGTAATAACCCGGGCCACTGCGCAATGTATGGTGAGGTCTGCTTCTTGCAGCAAAACACCTAGAAGTGGGACAACCCCTTTAAGATCAGCAAGGACTCCGCTGCTAGATCCCTGCTGATCACACATGACATGACCTGTCTGATGATATGTCTGATTGATTTCTTATAAATATCCATTTTGAACAAAATTCCTCAAATTTAAAATCAACACACATACCAGTATAGTACCATACATATGCAATGAGCTCAGGTCGGCAGCAGTAACCCAAGTGGTTTGTTTTGGGTCAGGCCTAGTCACAGTGGTGAACGGAGTTCTGACTAGAACGGAGGCCCATGCAGCAAACGGCTCACACAAAGTTGGTTGTTAACTAAGTAGCAAAGGTTCCATGTGACGCCAGTGCCTCAGCATACGATGCAACAATGAAATAATGAATCCAGACACAAAAGCTTTGATTAAACTGGAGGCACACAGTTTACTCAGCGCTTATAGGATTACCAAACAGTTCACATGTTGCGGTTTCATTGACAACAAAAGTAACACGCGTTGATTACTTAACTCCCTCCCTTCTCTCTCTTTCGTGGGGAAGATGAGCCCGCCAGTCTCATTTAGCTGGAGGTTGTTTCAAGTAGTTATTTGTAAAGAACTGAAGGGAAGCAAACGGTCTCTGTCTCTCTTAGACATGCCGACTTCTGACCTAGCTGGGACAACACACACTCACAGTTCCTAAGCTTGTCTCCCTTCGGATTCCGCCGGGTCTACCCTGACCTGTATTTCCACTTATGCAGGGAGGAAAAATACTCTCCATCAGATGTCTCCGCGACTTACATCCCACTCTCTCCCTAGAGGGGTTTCAACCTAAAATTAGGTTGATCTCGACTTGTGCTTGGCTCACACAGGCTGGTCTGAGCCTAAGTCTGCTCTCCTGCGTCCTTCCTCTCTGACTACATTCTCACTTCCCTCTTAGCTTAACCTAACTCCGCCCCTAACCAATCTTAACTTACACAGGCACAACTAACAAGACACAGAGCAGGTTAGGTTGACAGGGACACAGACACATACACGTTTGTTGACACAGACACCAAACAATGACCTTTTAACAACCTGGGCAGGCCAATGCACACAAATCCATCAGGATCAACAACACAGACGTACACACATAGGCGTTTCACATGAGGTAGCCAATTAAGTACTGTGGGGCCCTAACTCTGGGCCACTACACATACATGCATAAACGGCTTTTCTTTTTCACTTTACTTTCAGTGGGTGCCTTAGGTGAAAAAATGTTGTGGTCACTGATTCATTTTATCTTCATTCTTATCAAGAATGTTTGTAAGGTTTTTAAGATATTCTTAACTCTTACAAGCCGCATTTTATGTACGGCAGAATTTTTTAAAGAAAAGTGGTAAAGTTTGAGCCACTAAAATATTTTTAAAGTAATGATCCCATTTGGGAACATTGACATGTAAAGGGTTAAGAGCACACGCAATGCTATTTGAGTACAGTTATATTTCCAAGTTGTGATGCACCAGAAAGCCACTAGACTACAGCATCTGAAAAAATGTAAAGAGTACTGTACCTACCATGACAAAAAAACATTCTTTAATACGTCAGCTGCATATGTATAACAGATGTAGAACAGTCAGAGATTATGTGTCTAATGTGCATTTTTTAGTCTATTTTCTTCTTTCTACAGGGTGAAGTCAAAAAAGACTGATCCAGCCTGATTTAAATATGTTGTGGCCCTTATAATAGAGAGAGTAAAACCCAATTTCAGAGTTGAAGAGTAGCATGCAAGAAGCAGAAATCCACTTTCCGTGTCTCTCTAAGTCCCATGGGACATGCTGCTATGACTGAGGTAAGCAAAGCATGCTTGAAGTTGACTCCTTCTTCTATAATAGAGGCAGGTCATCCGGGAAATCATCTACTGTAGTCTACAGTAGATTGAGGTACCGATCCAGGTCGAGAGTCCTTGGAATGAACACAGGTTCAACGAGTCGATCGTGTCAAATTCCAACCCATACATTCATACTGAAAGTTGGATTGTCTTCTGATTAGGTCGTGCTCTTACTAGTAGACTGCATTGCATCTGCACTGATGATAGTGATAGCCCTGCTCTTCAGTGTCAAACGGCTCCATGCTGTGTTCATTCAACATGGACCGGTGTCAGAATCGCCTGCAGATGACACTGAATGACTTTTTGGATAATCTACACTTATTGTAGCAGAAGGAGGACACTTCAAGTATGCTTTATTTACTTCAGTCATAGCAGTGGTCCCACAGGACTTAGGGAGACCTGGAAGGGGGATTTCTGCTTCTCACATGCTACCTTTCGGCTATCTTTTACAGACCCACAGTACAAAATTGAAATCCATGTTCTGGGGCTCCCACCATATTATCATGTAACGCATCCATGCCTTACTATTCAAGTAGACCATTGTTAGTTTAATATAGGACACTTGTAATGAGGTATTGCACTAGATGAGTCTTTTTGACTGCACCCTGTATATAATGTTCTATCTCAATGCCTGTTGAGTGGTCATGCTCTATCTGATATGATATCAAGTTTGTGCTGTGCACTCAGAGCCAATAGGATGTTTCCTTTCTAGTGCACTCTCTCCTCTTCATGATTTTTGAAGTATATACAAAGAGAGACTGCAGCTGCATCCCCCTCTTTCATATGTGCCTAATGGACCTTTATAGGGAGGGGTGACATCACTCTTTAAGGAGAGCACCAAGAAGATGAGTGAGGAGACTTATAAGGCCATCCATGCTCCTCTGGGTAATATGCAAATAAGGGAGATGGAACAATACCTCTGCAGCGCCACCTATTGGATGGCGGCATTCCTTCACATCAATGCGTGACCCTTTAGAAAGGTCTTTAGAGTAATGATTGGGAATTGAAAACCAAGCCAGAATCCATACACAAACAGCTGTTTTGGGTTTTTTTCCCCATCATCTGTGTGCAGTAGGATTGTGGTTTGGCTACTGAGAGGCCTATGATGTGGGTTGGAAGGGGGGATATCATTCCTTAAAGGGGTTTTGTCATTTAACAAAAAAAATCTATACTTACCTATTCCTTCCGGGTCAGTTTTCTTAGCACATCTTCTGCTAGCTGAGCTTCTGCAGTGTCCCGGGTCACCTCACTGCACGCTGGTTCCAGCTTGTTATGAAGGCTGAATTCCTTCTGGCCTGGTCAGTGAAGGTCACGTCCCTGTGCTGTAGCTTCACTGCCTAGGAAGGAATTGTAATCTATCTCATAGACAGCTCTCATGAGCAATCTCTGCAGAAGATGGGCAGTCCCCCTGTTGGCCTGTGAGCTGTGACATAACGTATATTGGTTGGCAGGCAGAAGACTGCCAACCAAATGTACGTAACCTCCCAAGAAGGAGAAGAATCAGGCAGCTGAAGGTGAAGTGACCCTTCTCCCGAACTACAGGAGACAGGAAAAGATGGCCGAGGTGAAGATCTGGTAAGTAGGCTGACGGGGGAGGAATATATAAGTATAGAATTTTTCTTTTTAGTGACAGAACCTCTTTAAGAAGAGCACTAAGAAGGTGAGTGAGGAGACTTATAAGACCATCCATGCTCCTCCGGGTAATATGCCATCTAATAGGTGGCACTGTAGAGGTATTGTTCCATCTCCCTTATTTGCATAACAGACCTTTCACACAGGTGAAATTGTTCTGCAATTGTGCAAAAATTTGGGCACCAAAATCTGCATGTCTGATGCGTGGATTTTGATTCATAATTGAAAATGCCTTCTTTCTGCCAGCAAGTCTCCATCAAAATCCGTATTTAGACATGTGGATTTTGGTACAGATCTCTGCAGTGGCAAAATAGCACTGCGTGTCGCAGAACAATTTTGTTTTGTGTGAAAGATGCCTTGCTCTGTTACTGTTGGTACAGCTTTTTTTCACAAGTGTCTAATTTATATAAAACTGTATTATAATCATAAGAAATTATAGGAAACCACTGGGCAAAATTGACATGAAGGAATTGGGGATTTTAGTTAACTGTAAGCTTAACTGGAGCAACCAGTCTCAGGCAGCTGCTGCAAGGCAAATAGTATCATAGGGTGCATCAAAAGAGGTCTAGAGGCGCATGATGAGAACATTGTTCTTCCTCTTTACAAGTCACTGGTCAGACCACATATGGGATATTGTGGACAGTTTTGGGCAGCGGTAATCAAGAAGGACATATCAGAGTTCAAAGACCGGCAACTAAAGTAATAAAAGGAATGGGTGGACTATATTACCCGGAGAGGTTATCAAAATTGGGGTTATTCACATTAGAAAAATAATAACTATGTACAAATATATCAGGGGACAATACAGAGATCTCTCCCACAATCTACTCATACCCAGGACTGTGACTGTAACAAGGGGGCGCCCTCTACATCTAGAGGAAAGAAGGTTTCATAGAAGAGGGTTCTCTACTGTAAGAGCAGTGAGAATATATAAATCTCTGTCCGATGATGTGGTGATGGCAAATTCGATTAAAAGAGTTTAAGAGGGAACTATACGTCTTTTTGAGTGATACAATATTGCCTAATATAGTCACTAATTGCTTCAGAAGGGCCGGTGATCCAGGGATTATTCTGATTGCCAGATTGGGGTTCGAAGGAATTTTTTTCCTTTAAATGAGGAAAATTGGCTTCTATCTCATTGGGTTTTTTTCCTTCCTCTTGATCAATATTGGGGGAGTAATAGACTGAACTAGATGGACATATGTCTTTTTTCTGCCTATGTTTCATCTTAAAATATGTGGCCATCGACTTGAATTTTCATTAATTGTAGGCAGCATTTTATCTTAAGTAGCAGTTTGAGGAGATGTTCCTAAAACTGCTTCAATGGCAAACCAGTATAGTGAAACACCAAATAAAGTGTGAGATGTAAAAGTTAAATAGCAGTTTCATGTTTGATGGAGTTGGAGATCTCAAATATTTTCTATTTTAATATAGGACACAATGGGATTTTGTTACTGAACCATCAGTTCATGATTTATCATCAGGTTGCCGTGTAGTAACGTAGCATAGTGACTCCTTTCCTTACCTAAAAATGTATTATTTAATTAAAAGAAACAATTCCAATAAGTTTAGTACAATGCTAAGTCTTCCGGAACTGTACCATTGCCAGGATGGGTAGACATTTAAAATGACTGGCACAGATAAGATGATAAAGTATTAACTCAATTCTCAACAGACTCATTTGTCTAGCTCTATAAAAATGATGCCTCAGAAATACTGATTGATTTGGCATTGATCATGCATGCACTTCCTTTATGTGTTTTATACCTCCTTTTACCCTATGCGCCCTCTCTTTTCCATTTGCCATGTCCTGTATGCCAGTCACTTCTGCACTCTTTTTGCTAATCACTTGTTAAGAGCACTGTTTGTATCTGCACTGCTCATTGTCTTTCATGCCAGTGCCAACGGAGGATGAAAGCCACTGTGTCGGACTGGTTCGCCCAGGGCCCACCAGTAAGATTTATGCTGGGGGCTCAATGTGCGGCTACATGCTACATGATCCCCATTCACTTATTTATCACTTCTGCATAATCTATATATTTCAATAGAAAGGCTACCACTGAAGAACATGGAGAATGCAGCAGAGAGGAATGGGGGTGGGGGCACACTCGATCAGGGCCCACTGGTGGATTCACCTCTTCCACTGTGGGCCAGCCTGAGCCTGGAAATCCCTACTGACTCTGCATGCTGATAGACTTTCTCAAGCGTATATTGCTTCCAAAAACAAATATTCTACCACTATACACACATTACAATGTATTTGTGAACAATAAGGCTACAAAGGTATAACTTTTAGGCTGGGTTCACACTAGGCGGATTCCCGCCAGAAATCCCACGGTTTGGCCGCAGCAAAAACCACGAGATTTCTGCCGGGAGAACCGCCGCAGAAAAACCCGCAGAGGCTGCCTGACTTACCGCAGTGGATTGGCCGTCCCGTGTGGACGAGATTTCTGAGAAATCTCGTCCACATGGCTGGCTAATACCGAGATTAGCGGCCGCAGGTGGATTTGCCGCGGCGACATTCCGCGGCAAATCCGCCCTGTGTGAACCCAGCCTAAGGTATGTCCACACCTGGCAGATTTTCCGTGCAGACTGTCCGCACAGAAAATCCGCAGCAATTACAGTAGCAGCAATGTGAATGAGATTTTCAAAATCTTGTTGACGTGATACATAGGGAATCCTCCCAAAATCTGTGCAGAAATTGACATGTGGTCAATTTAAAACCCCAGTGTGTCAATTAGCTGCAGCAGATATGCGGTTCGAATGGCGGGGTGAATTCTGCATTAAAATCCACGTTAAAATATACACTAAATGGTGCAGATTTTGACTTCGATTTTGTGCTGCAGATGCGCTGTAGAATGTCCACTAAGGACAGGGGCGTAGCTAAAGGCTCATTGCCTGGGTGCAAAAGTTTATCTTGGGGCCCCTCAACTTCTTTTAACCCCTTAACGCAAAGGCATAACTTGAAGCTCCTGGGCCCAAATGCAAAACCTGTAACAGGGCCCCCAACTATAATGCTTAATTCATAGTACTGGGCTCCCTATATGGAGAAGAGAGGCCTTATGGGCCCCCTAAGACTCATGGGCCCGGGTACAACCGTATCCCCTGCATCCCCTATAGTTACGCCAGTGACTAAGGATTCTCTGGAACAGATTCCACTCTGGGGTGGACATATCTTATTGTAAAGACAAACTCCATTTCTAATCTTTGTAATCTACCAAATAAGTATATATATATATATATATATATATATATATTTATTTAGTTAGAATATTATAACACATATACGGTAATACATTTTACATGTAATAATGATTATCTGGCATCTCTTTTAAGCATTTTACATTGAGCCGTTTGTCCTGTTATTTCTCCTGGAAATGTGTGAATATATTGTAGGCTGACACACTCTAATATACAGTGCTGACAATATAGACACCATGTAGGGATTTAGAATTGGAATTATAATGCCCAATTGTCAATCTATTCATACATTTAGAAGTAGAATAACAGAGGAACGGCGCAATGCAGAGTTCTAAGAAGAAATGCCCCAGCAATGTTATGTATTGGTATTTATTAAAGCAGACATGCAAAGAGAGATCTTCAATTTACATTTTGGACCAGTTTTGCACATTGTATCCTCATCTCAAAGGCATATTTAAAATTGCCAGGTACCCCTTAAAACAACTGTAGCACAGGAATAATCCATGGCAAATCATCTTCAGCTATTCTCGAACATGATTTCAAAGTACATCCACTTATTCCAAAATAGCTATTCATAATTGCAAATACATCGCATGGCTCAATATATTTTCCACCGTCTATTAAGATATCATTTGCAATATGAAAAAAGAAAACTAAATTTAGATATGTATTTCCTGACAAGCATCCTGATATACCTGAGCAGACTGTATTATATGGGCCAACTTTCTATCACACAAATGCTGAGTTATTCTCTACAAATGTTCCCTATAGAGTTGTTAGTTCTACTTCAGGAGATACAACTCAATTCCCTTAAACATAACAGTTTGGTGAAAGGCTGCAAAATAAAAGAAATGGGTTTCCAAAAAATATACAGTGATTTTCACAAATGTGAAAGTTGTTTTTACTTTTGTTACTAAGCTGTTGATATTTAAACTAGTATCACAGCTTCAGTAATGAAGGATACCCATCATGTAATGAAGAATGATAGTTTTCCAATAGTTTTTCCAAATAGTTTTTAAGATCTCTGCTTAAAAAACCATGAGGCATTCATATAGAAATTATATAGTAAATGGAAAGATCAGTGCGAAGACCCCTTGACTTGGGAGGTATGCCTACGCCTAGTTTTGGTTTTAAGGGGTTCTGTCACTAAAAAATAAAAATTCTATACTTATATATTCCTCCCCCGTCAGTCTACTTACCAGATCTTCACCTCCCCCATCTCCTCCTGTGTCCTCCAGTCCGGGGGGTCACTTCATCTTCAGCTGCCTGATTCTTCTCCTTCCTGTGAGGTTACATACATTTGGTTGGCAGTCTTCTGCCTGCCAACCGATATACGTTATTGCACAGCTCACAGGCCAGCAGGAGGACTGCCTATCTTCTTCAGAGATTGCTCATGAGAGCTGTCTCTGAAATAGATTACAATTCCTTCCTAGGCAGCGAAGCTAACAGCACAGGGACGTGACCTTCACTGAACTGGCCGGAAGGAATTTAAGGAATGCAGCCTTCATAACAAGCTGGGCCCAGCCTGCAGTGAGCTGATCTGGGACATTGCAAAAGCTCAGCTAGGAGAACATGTGCTAAGGAAACTGACAGAGAAGGAATAGGTAAGTATAGATTTTTTTTTTTAATGACAAAACCCCTATAACATAACAAAATTGTGATTCAGGGATCCTAGGAAAGGCAAGATTATACAGCCACACAATGACACCTCTATGCGTATGAATGATCGTATTAACAATTGTTTGGACCCCATAAAGCCGATCCTCTGCCTTGAACGCAGATCGAATTGCTTTGTCGATTAACACTCTTTTGAGCTGGACAAGTTTTGGCACTTGTAAATAAGCCTTAACTGGTTTCTGGGGATACACTACCTTACACTAAAGTCTTCTTTAAGATACTTTTTTCAAGTTTGAAGGTCACGTGGTATTTGTCTGTTTGGATCTATGGACACATTGCATTGTCACCTTGCAACCATTATCCCTAAAATTTGTGATGAGAAATAGGATCTAACGGACTAAAAGTCAACACGTATAGTTCTCTGTTAGATTAGCCATATTTATTATGGTATATAACTATTACAACATTCAAATATAAAACACCTTTATGTAGACGTGGATGGAAAGAGCAACTGACAAACTGATTTTGAGCATCCGTGTCGTGTGCCATCAGCACTAAAAGATTCCGGCTTCGGTCACGGGTGATGTCACAATGTCACCCCTGGACCCCGTGATGCACCTGCTGGCACATGCGCAGTGACTTTTGGTGTTGGACACAGTGGGAGAATCATCTGCCTTCTGTTTTGTAGCTGATGCGCTGGTTGGGATGACTGACAGCCCAGCCAGCTAATCAATAACTTTCTTAAGGCATTTAGTCCTGCTCCTCTGAACAGAGGATGTATTACTTTTTGATACACTCCTATATTATTACGGCTCACTGGTGTTCCTGTGCTGTCTGGTTTGACTTGGCTCTGGGCTTTGTTGTGCAGCTTGCACATTTTCTTTGTGTATTATTGGTCTCTTGTTTGTCTATGTCTGTTTGTCTTTGTACCTTCCCTAGCCCCCAGTACTTCGTTTGTGGTTTCTGTTTTTTAGCCTTGTCTTGTTCTAGCACTTTCACTTGCCTTTATATAACATCTAGGGATAGTCACTCAGGTTCCAGCCATGGTGTCACCCTTTTCAAGGCAGTTGCCCAATTCAGTTCTCAGCTTTAGTCCGGGTATATCGAGAGAAAGAATTTAGGTTTTGCTTTCATTTATTTCTCTACCTCTGAAAAGCTACATTTGTCTAACACTCTGTCATCCCCTTTGCTTTTCACATCCTTTAGTCTGTTCTCTGCCCTCTCAGTATATGTGTGTTGGTTCTGCCGATAGGTCTGTATGGACATGACAAACATGACAATCAGTACCTCTTCTCAGATGCTGAAAATACCCGCTTGTCCTATTCTACTTACAAATCTTATGAGTTTACGATAAGTTTATATTTGGCATTTCGCTTTTATTTTTGATCACCCTTTTTTACTATGATTTTCTTTCCCAGATTCATGGAAGCATAGCAGTGAGGACATGAAAAAGAAGACTTTCCTTTGATCCACGCCAGACAACTTTCCAAATAAATAAATTTTTAATTATGATACATTAATTATTACAGTAAAAATTTGCATTTTTTCCCCTTCAAAACATAAGCACCAGTCTTGATATAACATAAAGTATAAATCATATAGTGAAATATATAGCAAAATACCATGTGCAAACAGTATTTAGCACAAAACATAAATAAGTTGTCTCTTTTTATTTTGTACATACTGAATTATTACTAAATGGGAGATAGGTCATGCTAAATTAGCTTGAACAAACTTTTTTAATTAAGGTGATTTGTTAGAAAGTCCAAAACTGAAGATGGGACTTAAGGGAGGGTACTGTACATGATTGAGTAGAAAGCTCTAAGGACCAAGAATTGTGGGAATCTGACATATTGACTAGCTCACATTTCTAACACACCTTCAATGGTTTTCTGAAAAAGTAAGGAAAACAAGTTATAATTACAAAACAACCTTCAGATGCGGACAATATTGTTGAGACTGTAATAATCATTAAATAGACCAGATACTGTAGCTTGTACTTCTCGCTCCTTTTCAAATATGTCTCGGTTGAGATGAGTGAACTGTGAAGAGGGAGGAGGTCCAGTGCAGAGAGTAGGCATCTATTTCAACATCATGTGACTTCCGCAAAGGCGGTGAGGTGGTTCTAAAGAGAAATATACAAAGCAAAATTAGATAGTGGTTCTCAGGTGTCCTACGCTGCTTTTCGGGGGTTTCAAAAACAATGGAAGACATTTTGGGAAATGAAGGACGGAAAACTTTATTTTCAGAATTTATCATTTTAACCAGATATGAGATTTGTTTGTTGTCCTTATATTCTACACTATAGCAATGTCTTTTTGTTACCTGTTGTGTTATTTTTTGGTGGCCTTGTAGACTTTCTTGCCAATGTCTTTTGTTTAGGTCAACTACAACACTGTGAACTTCTTATTTGTAGTTCAACACAAGAACATTTCGGACAGCTGTAATATGGTCATAGTTTAATGTCTGTACTATAGCTCCCTCAAGGTTCTAAAAAAACCTAATTGAGATTCTAATGGGGCTTTAATGAAGTAATAAACTAAAGGAGGTTGTTTTATTGGAACTGTGGGAGGTCTACAGCCATTGTATGGATGTTAAAAAGGGACCATATTACATCTATCTAAAAGAAGCCATAATATTTCGAGTAGTGTTTAGATGTAATCTGTTATCACATTGAGTAACTAATGAGAACCAGTAGTCTAGCTCTGAAGGAAGGACTTAGTAATGGAAAAGACTTATTAGTACAGTGGTCTTCTATGTCTCCCATTGTCTTTTGAATGATTCTTCTATTTTGTACTGTGCATATTACTTTTTTTCTTTTATCTTATTTGTGCCATTTCACATTTTGTTTAGCATTTAAAAACTGTGAAGAACTAGCTTGACTGTGATAATAAATGTAAATGTGAACGCTTACAGTTATTTTCTGATTTTTTTTTTGTAATAAAAATTCTCAGCCCAACTTCATGATTTCAATCTCATCTAGAATATTACTTGCAGGACACATGTCATTTCAAATATTTATAAGGCCTTAGTCAGACGGGCGTTTTTTGCCGTGATTTGCGCATGCGCATGCGTCCGGCGATTTTATAAAACCATTGCTTTGCAATGGTATCGGACACATGAGCGCTTTTCATGCGCTCGTCCAATAAATTATAGAACAGAAATCGCAGATCGCACCTATCTGCGATCTGCGATTCCTGTTCTCTTCTCTATATGCGCTCAATGGGGCCGGCGGCAGCAGCGCCGACCCCATTGAGAACATATAGAAGACAAATCATTCTTCTCTGCCACAGCTGTAACAGCTGTGGCAGAGAAGAATGATGTTTGCCCATTGAATTCAATGGAGCCGGCAATACAGCCGCCTCCATTGAAAGCAATGGGCTGCCGGCGAGCGCAGGATGAATTGTCGGGAAGGGCTTAAATATATAAGCCCTTCCCTGCAATTCATCCAGAAAAGTGTTAAAATAAAAAATATATACATACTCACCTGCTCCTGGCAGCCAGAGTTCCGTGAGGCCGTACTGCAGTGGGTGTGAAGGGGGTGTGAGTCAGACCTGTCCCCTGATTGGCTCAGCGCTGAGCCAATCAGAGGCATGTCTCACTCACACCCATTCATGAATTCATATTATATATTTAAGCTCTTCCCGACAATTCATCCCACACTCGCCCGCAGCGCATTGCTTTCAATGGAGCGGGCTGTATTGCCGCTCCATTGAATGCAATGCGCTGGACAGCTCCGGCTCGTTTCTAATGAAACGCGGCTAGGAGCAGATTTTCGGGCGATTTTCGGGCACCGGTCACGCGATTTGCGGATGCGCATCCGTCATGCGATCCGCAAATCGCGCGAAAAAACGCCCGTCTGACTAAGGCCTCAAGGGGTCAAATAGTTCATGGAAAACTGACATCTCTGATGAACACCTTTCGGAGCTGGTGAGAAGTAGCTATGTCATATTGTAGGTTACATCAAATGAAGTTATGATGGTTATCAGCCATGAGATTAAAAGCCAAATAGCGAGGATCTCCTTTCGTTGTTTTACTGAGAAAGCCATTAAAGGGATTCTGTCACCATGTTTTTGCAGCCCTCACTGAGAGCACGATAAAGTTGTGCTCGTTACACTAATTACAGTGATAAATCTGCTGTGTGTATCTGTGCAGTAGTTTGGGAGAAACTTGCCTTTTATTACTAGCAACCAGACACAGAAGTAGTCCTGTATATTTATGATCTGTAGACTGGCCACACCCACCCCATCATCCAGCCAATGATTGGCAGCTCTATTACTATGCACAGTAATAGGCAGAAAGCTATCAATCAATGGCTGGAGGGTGGGGTGGCTGTAGATAGCCTGCAGCTCATGAATATCCAGGACTACTTTAAGTATTCCTCTATGCATGAGCTGCTACTGATAAAATGCAAGTTCCTTCTAAAATACAGCACACATACACACAGCAGACATATCACTGTGAAAAGTGTGACTGTTATTGTCTTATGCTATCCAGAGAAAGGGGTGCAAAGAGATGGTGACAGAGTCTCTTTAAAGCCCTAAATAGCAAAAGTGTAATGATGCTGGCTAGATATAAGACAGCAAAACTTGACTTCACCTACAGCAGTTGTTTTTCCTAGGTATCAACAATGTCTCCCAGTACTCAGATAGTCTTAGGATTTACAGTAGGGCTAAACTGTGTAACATGAACAACTGAATGAAGAAATATATGAAGCACATATTAATACCAATAGTAAACATAACTGCAAGGCTGGAAACTCATCAATAGGAACAGAATAGTGATAATGACAATCAGATAATGGAACAGATGGTTGATGGAAACATATACAACAACTTGACAAATCTGACCCTAATGCTATCTCTTTCCAAGCCTTTCGCTAATCTATTCCTGACTGACCTTAATGCCAGACACATAAGATTTCCCTAATGGAAACTCTATCTAAAAAAATTCACCCTGAAGGCCCTTGCACATGAGCGTATATCGGCTGATATACACTGCGATCTGATGCATTGGATTCTAATGCATCAGATCACATGGGCTGTATTCCCGCAACATAAAAGCGCCCAGCCGGGCCAATTTATCCTTCTGGCCGGAGTACATCGGCTGCTGCTGCATGAGCTCCTATGGGAGCCAATGACAGCGGCTAGAGAAGGGAGGTGGAAGGGAGTTTAGCAGGGTGACTGCTAAACTCCCTCCCTGTTCTCTCCTCCCCTCTGGCTGTTTGCTAAGCACCACCCCATCCCGCCTCCACCCATTGCTGGTTGCGGACAAGGGGCGGGAACTTAGCTCCGCGCCCTCCCCGCCCCTTCCCATTGCAAACAGCCAGAGGGTAGGAGGTGAGCCAGCAAGGGGGAGGGAAGGTGCAATGGCATGGCGGCCTCGGCGTATATGCATCGGGACCCATGCCGTCTGAACGGGTGCACAAACATTAGATTTGTGAACCCATTCACGAGTTTTTACATCTCAGATTGTAGCGTATATCTGCCGGCCATGAAAACGTTGGCTGATATTCACTCGTGTTAAAGAGCCCTCACAATGAGATGGCACTAGGACCTAGAGACAAGAGAACCGAGTTGAGCAGAAAAGCAAACAATTTACAAATATAGCCAAACTGAACTTAACTCTTCATTCAGTTAGATAACTTTATATGCCACAGTTTATTTGCCCTTTCAATTTTTCAATTGCTTGTGTTGCGTTCATATAATATAACAATAGCTTTTCAATGGTTTAAGATAAAATAACTTATTGCAGAAAATGATCACAGCCAAATTAAACTTGGCTGCATCTGTACGAGGCTGCAAACAAGGACTGGCCTAAAAAATCCCAGAAACAAACTCATGAACAAGATACAAGACTAGACTAGAAGCAAAACACTAGAATCATACAAGGAATCACAATGCTATGCTAAGAATGTATTACTAGAAGCAAACAACGAATACTGGATTTAAACAAACACAGCAAACACTCTAACCAGTGACACCGTGACAGAAGCAAGAAATATTTAAAGAGAAGCTAGAGCCAATAAGGAACTCCTCCCTAAATAGACTGCAGCAGTATGATCAGCTGACCCACTCTGCCAGAGCGCCTGTGGGAAAGTAGATCGATTGTTCCAACAACACACTTAGAAGAGAAGAGATAGTGATACTGCATGAGAATTCCTGCTGATTATACCAAAATTCAAAAAGTAGCAACTAATTTTTTTCCTTCAAGAAACAGAAATGTTAAGCATGCAGCCAAAGAAAACTGCTGTACAAATAAAAGTATCCCAGCTTCTCCACAGCATTTAAGAAGAAGCAGGTTGTCTTGACTATGATTTATCTGATTATGGCTGGATTCACACGAACGTATATCGGCTCGGTTTTCACGCCGAGCCGATTTACGTCGCCCTCATCTGCAGGGGGGGGAGGATGGAAGAGCCAGGAGCAGGAACTGAGCTCTCGCTCCCGCCACATCTTATATGCCAGTCTATGGCCTCCTGCAGACGGCCGAGTCGGCTCCTGCAGTGACCACCACGGCTCACCTGCTCCGGGGCGTCTCCCTGCCCTGCTATGTGCCAGCTGCCGCCCAGCCGGCGCATGCGTAGAGTGGAGCTGGCGCGTCACTAGTGACGTTTCTGTGTGGGCCTCTGCGAGGCTCGCACAGAGATAGGACGTGCCACGATGTATTTACCGTGCGAGTTTTCACGTGGTCAAATCGCGGCTGTCTGTATAGGATTGCATTATCTAATGCAATCCTATGGCAGTGGGCACGGGTGGAAATTTTGTGGGAAATCTCGCCGAGGAATTTCCACCTGTGTGCAGGAGGCCTAGAGCAATTATAAAGAATCTGCACATGTAAAAATAGATTACAAAATAGTTTGGCATTGGAGCGAAAAGTAAAAAAGACCTTAAAGAATGAAGTTTCGACAGTGAAACCAGTTAACAACTAAAGCCTTATTTATGCACAAAGATGATCGCTCAAAATGTGTTCAAAAGATAGTTTGATTGACAGTTTGAGTGATCATTTTGCATAAACGACTAATGGGCACTAATGCCCATTAGTAGCTTATTAGCTTCATTTGCATGTAAATGAGGCTCCCTTCCCTGTATGCGGATAAAAGCAGGTAGTCTGTTATCTGCATACAGCCCTTTTGTTCTGCTGGGGAAGGAGGACTACGACACTGCAGCTGAAAACAATGTTATCAGCGCTCCCATGAAGAACTCAGCGTGCTGTCCCTGGTATATCAAACGATGGATTTCAATTTCACATGGAATCCATCATTCAACAGAAAAGCAAATGATGGTAGGATTTACACTCAACAATGATCGCTCAAAAGCCATCGTTTGAACGAATTGTAAGTGATAATTGTTGTGTGTAAATCAGCCATTAGAGTCCATAACTGCTTGTTATCACCTATAACATTAACCCTTTCCAATCCACTGTCTGACCTCTGAAGACATTATGATTTAAGGCTGTACAGCTCCGATGTTGGAAGACGTCCATCGGGGTTCTCTTACTGTATATTGCCAGCCTCTCTGCTGTCGGACTCTATCCAACATGTCACCTCATGCAGTACTGGCTTTAGCCAGCATATAACGTCGTTGTATAATGGCAGAAAAAGAGTAAGCCCCCTAGGAAAACCAGGATACAAATTCGATTGGAAAGGGTTAAATAAGTTATGAAGTAGGAGCTGTTCATCCACGTTTCCCAAAATCTGCAAAACCATGGATATGCATATTGTTATATAGCTATGTCTTTAGCATTTTACTGGTGGCGCTGATTGGAAATAAGATGGATCCATTTATAGCCTGCAAGAATATAATGTGCTGCTCGGGGGGAGGCAGACTGTGAAAATGTAAAAGTCAATAGGACATTTGTTACTACATTATCACATTTAATACAAACCAATAATAAAACAAGGCACTACAGCATTATTACAAATTACAGCATTATAAGACAGACGGAATGAATTTAATGCACTTGTGTAAGTTGGTCATTAGGTCATTGCAGTCGCATTAACAAAGCATTCCATTTTTTATTGCCCCACCCACCCCCCATCCTACCTGCAAATGTCATCAAGCAACACGTAGGAGCAGAAACTACCTAACCTGCTGCTTTATTAAAGAGGAATTAGCTCTGGTTCCGCCCACTTGTAGAGCACATGACCACTACAATTACAACTCCAATTCTTGGTGTTAACCGAAAGTAAGTCTCTCTATACAAGTCTATGAGCCCCACATCAAGACTCTCATAGACCTCATGCAGAGACTCCAGTCGATACAGCATACTCCGTCGGATTGGACAGTGCAGCGGTCATGTGATGTATGTATAACTGAGAGCAGAGCTTATTCCTCTTCAATAAAGCAATGGGTAAGACAATTTCCAGCTCAACATGTTGCTTGATAATATTTGCAAATGGATGGAACAATAATAAAAATGGAGTGCTTCTTGTACCACAAGAATAGTCCCAAATGTTAGCTTAAAACCTCAGGTCCTTACCAACCAGAAAGGGATGACATATTGTAGAGATAGTTCAACCGCTTTAACATCCTGTGCATCTGAACTAACAGTACTGCTAATTTAAAAATGAATAACTTGTACATTAAACCCTTTAAGAACTGTAATATTTCAGGTCTTCAAAATTGAGTGATTTTCATTTTCTTTCAGTAACACAATAACCATAATTTTTTTATTTTTCCATCGAGAAAGCTGTATTTTGCTTTGCTTTTTGAAGAATGAGTTGAAATTTTTATTGCCACTATTTTATGGTACATGTAATTTACTAATAAAGTTTATTTTTTTGAAGGGACCGGAAATAATATGTTTATTGTATTCAATTGGTTGATACAATTATGGTGGTTTTAAATTTATATAGTTTTTTATCTTCTAGTTTTTCTTGCTACTGCCCCATTCCAAGACTGAGAACTTTATCGATATACTTCTCTGAGAGTTTTTTTTGTAGAATCATCATCTGTATCATTTTGAGGTACATCTAATTTACTATGTGGTAGCGGATGGGAGAATGTAAGAAGGGAGCCCAGGTTTATGTTTATGCTGTAAAGACCTCTGTTATGGTTCCTGTAGTTATGCAATCTGGATGGTATTAGTATGACCTCTACTGGCTATCGTACACTACAGCAGTTTGTGTATTTCTCTATGTATCTCTCTTTTATGTGACCTCCCATTAGCTGCAGAAGTCTGGTGGGAGATCTGGAACACTCGAGATCATAGAGAGCTGCAAGCTGGAGAGCAATTCCAGTGGTACTGAGCCTTAAGAGAGACTGCATTGTTGGGAGAGAGAGCTTCCAAAGGAGTAAGTTGAGGAGCTATGTAAGACATGTCCTGGAGAGTCTGTGCCTGTTAGAGGGACTACAATCTGAGAGACTGCTACAAAGGACTCACATCATCCTGCAGGTCTGTGAATCAGGTTTTCCCAACAACCGTCCAAAGATGCATCACCTATATTACGATACTGAATATGCTGGAGATATGTAAGTCAGGTGAACCCTCAAGAAAAAGCCCAACATGTGCACCTGGGTAGGCCTGCCAGTTAATATACATAAGCTTGAGCCAACACCAGGGGAACACATCTTCATTCACTAGTTGCAGACAAATTATTGAAAGACACTTGCGTCACTTTTGGACTGTATAAGGGTGATTGCCATTGCTGTAACCTATTTGCACCCTACAGTCACGTCACTAGGCGCTGAGTTACCTCCCTTTTCCTAACTCCGTAGATGGTGCAGTTAAAATACCTCCAGCTGATGAGTTGAAGTAACGCTGAGTTCTTTCTCAAAGTTGAAAAATATCGGGGCAGAGCCTGACCGCTGAGGAGAATGGCCGTGTGAGAGTACAGCTCCCTCGGCAAGACTCCCTTACAGGACCCTTAGCAGCTACCAGCAGCGCAGAGATGAGGAGAGTCGGGAAGGAGAGGGGCACGGAGCCCTCAGGGACCCCGCGGATGAGCAGAGGACAGTCGGACATGCAGCGATACCTAAAGGAGAAGAGCCCCCGCTCCCCGCTGTTTCCAGCAAAGATGGCGCCGGCCCAGCTATCGGCTGCAGCTCTCAGTAAGGAGGGGGAGGAGGGGGCTGCCTCAGACAGTGAGGACGGTGAAGCAGTGTCTAGAGACTTCATGAAAGATCTTATCATGAAAGCCCTGAGCCCCATTATGTGAGAGCTGGGGGAAATCAAGGAGGATATCAAGCACCTGGGCCGATGAGTGGAGGACCTGGAGACTTCTTCCTCCTCCATTATTACACACGCCACAGAAGTAGCGCGCACCCTACGAGAACACCATAATCACATCAACAAAGCCCTCTTGATGCAGGAGGACTTAGAGAATAGAAACAGACGCTCTAATGTACGCATCAAGGGGCTGCCGGAGTCGTGGGCTGCGGACTGCCTTCACAAGGTGACCAAAGAAATCTTCTCACTCCTCCTCGGAGCGGAGAGGGCAGCCCCCATCGTGATTGAAAGGGTCCATAGAGCCCTTAGACCCCTCCCGGCGAATACAGAACCCCCACGGGATGTCATCTGCAAAGTCTTCTCCTTTCAAGATGCTTTCGCTATCTTAAGGGCGGCCAGAAGCCACAGAGACTTTAAATATTCTGAGGCCCCTATACAGATTTTCCAGGACCTGGCCCCATCTACCCTGGCAAAGCGCTGCCTTTTCCGCCCGCTCTTTGTGCTCTGAGAGAAAGGGGGATTAAATACGCCTGGCTGTTCCCCTTCGGTCTGGGCATATCTCACAAAGGTCGAAGGCTGAATATCCGTGACCCAGAGGACCTCCAGGCTTGCTGGCAGTTTCTCGAGATGGAGCCGCTAGATCTCCCATGCTGGCTCCCTCTGCCGGATCTGCCAAAATTTACAAATCTACCACCCATAACCGACTGGAGTATAGCACCCCCAGCCAAATCACCTAAGAGCAAGAAGAAAAAGAGCCGAGACCCCACCCCAGCAGGAGAATGAGGAACTGACCCAGCTCGCTTGCCGTCTGGACAAGAAGTTTTTCTTATCTGACCTCTGTTCGCAATGCTGAGGCCTCTGTGCCGCAGTTGGACCGAACGAGTTCAGGTCTATGCAGGGACATTGGCGAAATTTGGCATCACTTCCCGCTTTTTTCTTCTCTCGTTTGGAAGCGCCGCCGTCCCGCCGGTGGGACCTCTGCGGACTCATTAACTTATCAGCCTATGGTCAACTTGCTGTTATTACCCCTGTACTCCCTCTCCTCCTCCCTTCTCTCCTCCTGACTTATTCAAGTCAAATTTTATAGTTGGATTTACGATGTTAACTTCAAATGGTCCTCAGGAGTCGTCCAGGGCAGGTATAGTGCATCTCGGTCTTTATCTGGTTAGCCCAAGAGCTCCAGTATCCACTTTAGTGGTGGACACCGTCTTGCACACCACCCCCACTGACCGTCTCAGGACGAATTGGTCTTTTTCAACTTTAATACTTTGTTTTTCATTGCTGTGTTACTACCCCTTCTGTGTCCTACACCTTCCTTCGCGGTAGGTCCTATTAATCTGGGAGGGGACCTGAACCTCACGTTAAACCCTTTGCTTGACTCGTCAGTCGGTCGTTCCTAAATATCACACCCTAAGCTGAGATGCCTACTGCGATGCTTCTCGGAGATGGGCCTGGTGGATGCTTGGCGCCAGTGCTCACCCTCCGCTAAAGATTTCACCTACTTTTCACATGTCCACGCCTCCTTTCAGAGGCTGGACTACATTCTCATAGACTCCAACCTTCTCCCCCTGTTAATAGATTCTTCCATTGCCCCCACCGCTGTGTCTGATCACGCGCCGTTACACGTAGACCTTAGACCTCTATGCAGCTCCCCCCGAGAGTGGAGATGGAGGCTGAATACCTCCCTCCTAGACTCCGTGGACGACAAAGCTGAGATTTCCAATCAATTGAAGGAATTCTTCGAGCTTAACGGGGGCAGCGATCAATCGGTCCCAGTGGTGTGGGAAACGCATAAGGCGTTTATCAGAGGAGTCCTGATAGCTCTTGGATCTAGTAAAAAGAAAAGTCAACAAAAAGATATAGACGACCTACTGAAGCGAATCGCCAAGTTAGAATACACTACTAAACTCTCTGCTAGTAAAGAAAACCTTTCGAAACTCTCCGCCATCAGAAAAGAACTAAATCTTTGTTTAGAAACAAGATTTAACAAAAGGTGCCTATACCTCAAACATATAGCCTTTGCCCAAGGCAATAGAGGTAGCAAATATATGACAGCCATGATCAAGAAAGCCCGTACCAAGAACCAAATTGACACAATAAAAACTCATTCAGGCACCCGAGCCACTTCATCCCCAGACATTGCAGCGGAATTCCAACATTTCTATTCCCAACTCTATAACCTACACCCGCAACAGGACCAAAACGATATAGGTGAATCTAATAAACAAATAAAAGACTTCCTAAAAAAGTTATCTCTTCCCAAATTAGATTCAGAAACAGCTAACCAACTTCTGGCCCCCGTAACGGAAACGGAAGTCGACGAAGTGATAAACTCCTCCCCCCCGGGCAAAAGCCCAGACCCGGACGGCCTCCCCCTCATTTATTATAAATCTTTTCGCAACACGCTAGTACCGCGCCTCACAGAAATGTTCAACGCTCTCCTAAGTGGCCCACATCACTTTAATTTTGAAAGAGAACAAAGACCCAGAGATGTGCGGCAGCTACAGACCCATCTCCCTAATTAATCTGGATGCCAAATTATGGGCTAAACTCCTTGCCAAACGCATGGAAGCCCACATCCCTAACCTGGTAGATAGGGAGCAGGCCGGGTTCGTGAGAGGGAGGGAGAGGGGGAGGGAGGGGAGGGACAATTGCATCCGCGTCCTGCATGCAATGCACTATGCCCACGTGAAAAGAATTCCACTCGCCTTAGTAAGTACCGACGCCGAAAAGGCTTTCGACAGAGTTGATTGGCAATACATGAAATCTGTCTTACTCCACTTTAACTTCCCCCCCTCCTTTGTCGCGGCCATCTTCTCCCTGTATGCCGAACCCTTTGCTAGATTGAAAATAAACAATATCCTCTCCCCCCCCTTTGAAATAAAAAATGGCACACGCCAGGGTTGCCCCCTATCCCCTACCCTGTTCATTCTGGCCCTGGAACCTCTGCTCCAGTACATCAGGATTGACCAGGAGATATGGGGACTAACAGCAGGAGATTGTTCTCTGTCTGCAGCCGCCTTTGCAGACGACATCATCTTCTTAATTACGAATCCTGAAATGGGTCTCCCCAAACTCACCGCCTGCTTGGAACATTTTGGGACTCTCTCGAACTTTAAAATAAATTTTAATAAATCAACGGTTCTCAATGTCTCGAAACCAAAAGCCCGCTGCGCGAGCCTGATGTCCGGCTCCCCGTTCTCCTGGTCTAATACTGCAATCGACTTTCTGGGAGTGAGGTTGACAAGGAAGATAGATGATCTTTTAGCAGCCAACTTTCCCCCATTAATTTCTAAAATTAAAACTTTGCTACATAACTACGATCTCCCCTATATCTCCTGGTTTGGGAGGAAAAATATAATTAAATCCTACATACTCCCAATAATTCTGTACCAAATCCGGTCCCTCCCGATCCATCTCCCAGCTAATTTCTTCAATACTCTCCGCAAGATGTTCATTAAGTTTATTTGGAGACAAAAGAGCTCTAGACTGCCTTACAGCCTTATGATAAAGAGGAGGGAGGAAGGAGGAATGGGTCTGCCGAACATCTCTGACTTCTATTTTGCATCTCACATTAGCTACTAGTCGAGATTGACCATGCCACTAAGAGACCCCTTCCTGTTTCAGATGATCACGGCCATGTACGGACCTTCTTTGATGGAGACCTTGTGGTTCCCCAAAAAAGCTGTCTACAGAAACAGGAATTATAACATGCTCCTGAAGGGACCCGGTGAGGCATGGGACTCACGGGCCGAGGTATTGGCCCCGTCTCCCTCCCCAGTCTCTCCATTATGCACTCTCCCCACCCTGATGGGCCTCCCGTCGGACCCCTGTACGGTCAGGCTCTGGCAAAAATTTGGCAGCATACCTTTAAGTGAGCTTCAGTCCCTGATCCACCTAAACCCCAGGGAGATAGTGGAGACTCTACTGCCCGGCCAGCCACTGCCCTTCCTCCAACAGGCCCAAATTGAGGGTGTAATCAAGGATTTTAAGAAAACTTTCATATCCACAAGACCCCCTCACAGCCTTTGAGAGGGCGGTAGGGGCAAGCAGTCCGTCCGCCGGAAGAATCGTGTGCCTTCGCAAGCTTTGCTTCCCGCCATCCCCAACCTTTAAGCCCGCGTTCCTCTCCTCATGGGAGAAGGAGCTAAATATAACTCTGTCCTCTTCAGATACCCAACTAATCTTAAAGCTCGCATATGGACTATCCTCGTGCATCATTAATCAAGAAGCTCACTATAAGCTACTAATCCATTGGTATAGGACTCCGCAGTGGTTGGTCGACCACAAGCTAGCGACCTCCAGCAAATGCTGGAGATGTGAGAATGGCACAGGTTCATACCTCCATATTTGGTGGACCTGCCCACTCCTGTCTACCTTCTGGCAAAAGATAGCTGATTCGCTAAAAAGAATTCTACCCAACTTTACACTAACACCAGAGGTGATGTTTTTGTGGAAGCCCTCTGGGGACTTTAGCCCATTGAGGCATAGACTATTGGCACACGCAATCGACGGGGCCAAGGCACTTATCTCCCCCCCCTGTGGTTGCAGAAGTCCCCCCCCCCCTCTTCTCTCAGTGGAGGGATAGAATGGACCGGACCTACAATTTGGAGGAACTCTCCAGCTGGTCAAAAGGCTCACATGAGAAATTCCTTGAAACTTGGGGCCCATGGCGTAGAATACGCTCGGAGCTCCCTCACTAGCCCCCTGTGGGAGGAAAGACGGAGGTCGAAGTCTCGGTTTAGGTCTATCTTGAGAGGTCCCCCCATAGAGGGAGAATGCCTGCACAGGTTACACTTAAACCCCCCCCCCCTTAATCTTCCCGGACCCTCCTCCCTCCCCTCCCCCTCTTACGTAAGTCATTGTCTGTCTATTCGTTTGTCTAGACATGGTCATACATATGCATAAAGAAAAGAACAGATCCATCGCTATATGCCGCGAACCCTGCCTGTTGTTTAGCCAGGGGTCTTGTAATTCTGACCTGTCTGATTGTACTCAATATGTACGTTATGTTAAAACTCAATAAAACTTTGGATTTAAAAAAAAAAAATACCTCCAGCTGTTTCAGAGGGAGGATAGCTGTATATCACACAACACCTACACCCCTGGTATCCACTGGATGTATTATTACATCCTCTTGTGAATTTAATTATTATGGAATAATATTGTCCATTTGTGTGAAGGGGTTAAAGGGGTTTCCTGCCTTGAACAACCCCTTTTTGTTAAAAGGGTCCCTCACTACTGTGTTCTGAGGGGAAACCTGACAGCAGGTATAAATTTAATCTACAGCAAAACCAGAGGAGAAATGGCACATAATGCAGCGCCTGCTCTTAGCTTTGGTTAACTGGTGGAGATAGTTTACTCAAAATGCTCTAATAGGGTATTTCCTAAACCAGAGAACTCCAATTACCCAGTATATCCTGTATTTATCCTATCATATTTGTGACTTGACTCAAAATATATATTATCTGAGTTCTGTAACGCGGTATGTCTATAGAAGATAGTGAACAGACATGGGACATGTGCATGTAGACAGACATGATTTTCATATATGAGATTGTGAGGTCGCAGGGCTACTCAGTGATTTGGTTGTATGACCCATGTTGTGACCAAAGTCACCGAGTAGCTCTAGCTTTATATAGAGTGTAGAACTCCTTTAATTATTTGACAGTCTGAATATTTTTATTCATCTATGAATAAAAGCTACGTGAATTCTCACTTTAATATTTCAAAGTCATACTAGATTTTCGGAAAGTGAAGCAATATATGCTCTTGCCTAGCAACTGATTCAACTCTTTTTTAAAAATGAAGGAAATCTTCACATTATATTCCTTACCATGATTTATTGATTTTCACAAACTCTAGAATGAAGCATGAAAAGTTTGTTTCTGAAAACATTTGACAACTGACAAGACATGTTAAAAGAGTTAATGGTTATCACTACCATAAGATTTGCTTTAAACTTCATTAAAACCTAATAAAAAAAATAGCAACATTGAAAAACAAAAAAAACAACGGAAAGAAAAACCTGAAACATTCGTTCAAAAAATATCATAATTTGAATATATTATTTAACATATTGTTCTGCTAATAATGATAGTACTCTGATATACATTATAGAGCCGTGGTGGCGAACCTATGGCACGTGTGTCGGGAAGGGCACACACAGCCCTCTCTGCTGGCATGCATGCCGATGGCTGCTCACTCCGATAGTGATTACAAGTGGGTGTCATGGCTCCCCGGCCGGTAATCACCCAGTGGCGCTGATTCCGGTACACACACTGATGTCAGTGTGTGCACCAGCGATTCTCCTCCCCTGGCCTCTCATTCTTAGTTCCACAGGAGAAGGTAGAAGTGTTCCAGACACACACTGATGTCAGGGTGTGCACCCTGGATCAGCTCGAATAAGAGGAGGAGCGGCTCTGACTACAAGCAGGAGGCAAGTGTATGGGTTAGGGGGCTATTACTACTGGGTTACTGTTGGTTTAATATTACTACTGGGGCTACTGAGGCGATAATATTACTACTGGGGGAACTGAGGGGTTAACATTACTACTGGGGCTACTGTGGGGTTAATACTATTACTGGGGCTACTGTGGGGTTAATATTATTACTTGGGCTACTGTGGGGTTAATATTATTACTGGGGGTTCTGTGGGGGTCACTATTACTACTGAGGTCACTATTAATACTGAGGCCACTGTGGGGCTCACTATTACTGCTGAAGCCACTGTGGGGAGTCACTATTACTACTGAGGCCGCTGTGTGGGTCACTATTACTACTGGGGCCACTGGTAGGGGGTCACTATTACTATTGGGTCTACTGTGGGGATCACTATTACTACTGGGGCCAATATGTAGTATGAAATCAGCTGCCGATATGCGACTGATTTCCAGTCAAAATTAGCACCAATGGTACTTCAGAGCTCCAGCTATGAAAAAAAAAAACACATGGTGTTCCTCCCTGTCCTTTCTATAATGATGGAGGTAAAAATCATATGTTGTGATAAGCCCTGCCCCTGTCGTGTTGGCACTTTATGATAAAAAATTGGGTTTTTGGTTGTAGTTTGGGTACTCAGTCTCTAAACGTTTTGCCATCACTGCCCTAGAAGAATCTATCTAGGCAAAATTTGAGTCGAGCCACGTGATCTCTGACGTCTGTTTGAACGTTTCTATCTGTGATCTGACTTTATAAATGAAAAGTTTGTGAATACATTAAATGCTTATTCCAAGTAAACAAGCTGTTGCAATTAGTTTTGAGTGAACTGAACCAATCAAACCCTGTTTGGGTCTAACTTCACTATGACTATGGGCCACATGTCGGGAGAGACTAATGTAACACACCTTCTAACACGTTTCAAACATTTGGATTTTAACTGTCATAATAAACTTATCCTTTATGGACGCTGGATCAACTATCTTTGTTTTCATTTCCACATGAATTTCCACAAGACATGGGTGATCTGGCATTTATCTTTGGTTGTTAAAAGTTTGGTTTGTGGCAAACCTGAACCTCAGGCAGCTTATGGTTGTGGTGCTCCTGTTAGCACTGTTGCCTGGAGTGTTGGGGTCTTAGGTTCAAGTCTGACAACAGCTACATGGTGCTTGTATGTTCTCCCTGTATTTCATAATAATCACCTTTATTTATATAGCACATGCATATTACATCACTTGATATTTTCTTTCCCCATTGGAGTGCACAACCTTTATTCACCTAGTAATATGTTTTTTTGGAGGAAACCCACACAAACACAGGAAGAACATGAAAATGCCATAGAGATGTTGCCCTTGGTCAGATTTGAATTTAGGTCCCCAGCATTGCAAGTCAACAGTGGTAACCATGTGATACACCATTGTTCCTCCTTTTCCTCCCCCCATCATCAGACCAGGCCATCTTCTTCCATGGTCCAGTTCTGATATTCGTGTGTCCATTGTAGGTGATACGTATGCATCAATTAACCTTGAAAACCTATGACCTTGTCACAGGATCACAGGTTGTCTTTCCTAAGACCACTATTGATGGATACTAAGCACAGTATACCAAGAACACAAGGCCTGCTGTTTTAGAGATGCTATGACCCAGTTGTCTAGCAATCATAATTTGCCTCTTGTTCTAGTTGTTCAGATACTTACACATCAACCTCTAGAACTGACTGTTCCAGACGAGGAAGAAGAAGAAAGGGGGTTGGGGGAAGAAAGGGACTTGTTATTTGTATATAACTTATTCCATAGCGCTTTCAGGAATTTTTTTTTTCCATTTATCATCCCCCAGCAAGCTGCGTACTCATTTTACTGACCTCAGAAGGGTGGAAGGCTGAGTCAACCGTGAGCTTGCTACCTGAACCGTGCTGGGCTTGAACCTGCAACCTTCAGGTCGTGAGTGAGACCTTAAGATTGCATACTCCTGCCTTAACACTTTGAGCCACACAAGGCAAAAGAAGCATAGTGGCTCAGTGGTTAGTACAGGTCCCTTGCAGTGCTGGGTTTTAGGCACAAATCTGACCAAGGACAACATCTCGGAGAGCGCACAAATTCCATGCAGAGGTTGTCAGATTTATACCTAGCTCTGGAGGGAAACAGTGCTAATCACTGAGCTGCCTTATTTTAAGGGTATTTCCAAAATTCAATGAACTGACTGAACCAAACCTTTTAAACTCTAGTTGCAATATTACACCATTGGAAGTTGGTATCTCCCTTTTCTCTGTTACAGGGATTTTGGAGATATAGATCAAAAGATTGCTCTAGTTTCTAGTTGCAACAGGGATTTTAAAAGTGCAACCTGCCCCCATAAATTGATCCATGAAACTTCTATATTGTGCAACACTTTTATCTCCTTGAATCATTTTGGCATTCTTTGAGCAATCTCAAGGTGCAGATATGTTAACGTACACTATGTGTCTGGATTTTAGTAAGGAGGTGAACCTACTTCTAAGATTCAACAGAGCTCAGGTTGTGACATTTTAAGGCTTGCTTAATCGCTTTATTTGATTATGGCCGCCTACACACAGCCGGATTTGCATTGCGGAATCTGGTACAGGCGTCCGCCTCTGGATTCTGTGGCAAATACTTTCCATAGCATGCTATGGAAAAGCGATTTTTCCTGCCCTTTGAGCGGAAATCATTTGCGATTTTCCACTCACAGGGGATAAATCACAGCATGCTCTAATTTCAAGCAAATTCCGTGCAGACGGTTTCCATTGAAGTCAATGGAAGCCGTCCAACCCATGGCCCTTCCTCGATCTGCTTCCTCGCCTAGCGACAGCACAGCATAATCTGTACTGAGTATGTGTTCCGGCGCGACAGCCGCAGTACAGAATAAGAAGACAGGTATGCAGGGTCACAGGACGGGCATGAGGTCGGATTCCGCTGCAGGATCCTGCATATGGACTCTGACTTGGTTGTGTGCTGCCCTAGGGTGGCTTCACATCTGCGTTCGGGGTTCTGGTTTCCTGCTCCATTCGGTGAGCAAGAAAGGGGGATCCCTGGGCCGAACTACTTTCTCTTATGATGGAACCAATCTGCGCTGAATGGACCCCATTTACTATAATGGGGTCTATTTGATTTCTGCTCAGCTGCCCGGCTTTTAGCCAGAAGAAAAAGCGCTGCATGCAACACTTTTTCTAACAGTATTTTGTGCCAAATCTGCAATGGAAGCTCCAACGTATCTCATTCCTAATGTACAGTATACTTTCAGTATATATTAGTGGAATGTTCAACAATGCTCCTGAATGTTATGTAATACATTGTATACACAGTAAACAGATTGTCTTATATAACTTGGGATTTTCTCATGTTACATTACATAAATGCATGTTGTTTGTGATTCTCTCCCTTACTATATTCATAAAGTATTGAATAACTTATAAAAGTTCAGATTTTATGTAAGTGGCAAAAGTTCAACTCTGTTTCTAATAGTTTTATTCAATGACTTTGAACATGCTTAGAAAATATAGCATATAGATGTTTCCTGCAGAATTCCTCTTAAATAGTAATGAATACCTTAAGTGAATGCAGATTTATTTCTCAGTGGCTGGATGCTGAGTTC
This sequence comes from Eleutherodactylus coqui, assembly GCF_035609145.1. Taxonomy (NCBI): domain Eukaryota; kingdom Metazoa; phylum Chordata; class Amphibia; order Anura; family Eleutherodactylidae; genus Eleutherodactylus; species Eleutherodactylus coqui. The sequence continues at coordinate 263,295,902 of NC_089839.1, read as the reverse complement.
CTGAGGCTTCAAGGACATGAATGCGCATACAGCTTAAAGGGTATCTTTTGTCTTGGAAATATGACATTATCATTCAATTATTTTCTGTTGCCTCCTGACTTAAGTGTTTATGAGATTTGTATTGAGGTCATCCTTTGGATTTTGTAAGACATAAAAATACTGTATATAAGTATTAGATATGAGGTACAAAACTGAAAATGAAATAATCTTCATAGATGATGAGCAATCGATCTTCATATAATTTATTTAAATAAAAGGCATGTGGGTCAAAGTGATAACTACTACTGTCTACATTTGTATATAAATATGTCCCTTTCTTGATGAAGCATTGCGCCATGCTTAGCAAGCAGAGGTGTAACATTAAGAAACTGGGCCCAATGATAAATTGCAATTTGACACTCACATTATGTTATTTTAGGGCTTGTTCCCATCTGATTAAAGGCCCATTTAGACACAACAATTATTGCTCAAAATTTGCTCAAAAGCCATCTTTTGAGCAATAATCATTGTGTGTAAATGTGCCCATTTTTCAGTTTTCTGCCAAACGATTGTTTTCAATTCTGCTTGAAAACCATCATTCAGCAGAACAGCTGATAAGCAGGACCGCATGCTGTGTTCTTCCAGGGGACAGCTGATAACAGCTGATTGCATTGTGGCAGAACAAAGGGAATTTATTCAAAGAACAGCGGGTGGTCCTCTAAATAAATTCAGCTTCCGAAGGCTCACACTCTACTAATTGATACTAATAGGCATTAGTACCAATTAGTAGTTTATACAAAATGATTGCTCAAAAGCCATCTTTTGAGCGATCATCTTTGTGTCAAAATGCACTTTTAGGACTCTTTCACACAAGCGTATATCGGCCAGATGTTTTCACGGTCGGCCGATATACGCTATGATCTGATGCATTGGGTTCCAGAAGGCCTCAGATGGTAGCGTATATCGGCCACCCGTGAAAACGGCGGTGATATACGCTCACGTGGAAGAGCTCTGAGGCTTCCTTCATGCGGTCGAGTGCGATATTGGGCCATGAAACTCAGCCCAATATGTGCAATGTACCAGCGGTATTAAGACTCACAATCTAAGTTGATTTAGCAGAAGTTGCTTTCACATGGGCTGCAAAATTGCACGATTTTGCCGCGATTTTCTTGTGTCAAAATCGCTGTCGCCCAAGTAAAAGAGGCCTTACAAACATGCTGGTTCAATTAGAACAAGTGTAGCAGATACCACTTTGTCAGCCACTATGAGCACCAGCAGTGCTGCATTATCATGCGGGTAGTATTCTGGTAATATACAGTAACCTCTTGGGAGTCTGCAAAAGCAATATATTTTTACATCATGCAAAACACTGCAGCACTCCATGTCTCAAGTGTACATTTAGGAAAGCTGCGTCCTTAAAGTGATGTTTTGCAATCAATGAAAATATTTTCACGGGAAAGTCGATTTGAGAAACAATGCTGGTTGTAACAACCAAACAGCATGGCTTTTAATGTTTATTAGGGAAATACTGCTAGTATGGTCACATCATTTATTCTCCTAAGCTACTGTAGCTTCAGCTGTTCATGGAGCAGATGGTCCTACAGCTATCTGGTTTGAAAAAGGTGTTACAATTGAGATCTAGTGGGCCAGATTTACTAATACTGGGGCTTATTTAACAGTTTACTTGCGCCACAATTCTGGAGGCAAAACATGGCGCAAGTATCCGATCAGCATCTTTCCTGACATTTACAGCGCGCCCTGACACTTTTTCAGAATGTTTGTGGGGCCCAGCTTTAGGTGATGTGGCTGAATCAGGTCCATTACATTTACTATAATCTACACCATAAGCTGGCATAAGTTGCAGGCGTCTACAATGCTGAGCTGTTAAGGCTTGGATGCCTGAATTTTGGCGTCCAAATGTCACCATCAGCTGCACCAACATCAGGTCCACAGCTTGTGCAGCGCGGGCATTCTTTGAAACCGCATGTGATCACAGAAGAGTGGTCATCTGTAAGATCTGTGGTAAGAGTTCAAAAGGCAGCAAGAATGTGAACAACCTCAACACAACATGTATGAACAGCCACATAAACTCCCACCACCCGCTGCTCTGGAGACCCCACATGAGCCAGAGAGCAGCCTCATCCTGCTCCCTCTTCCGCTGCTGTAGCTGCCTCTTTCTCCATCTCCCCCCCTATTCATACAGTAGTGTCTGCACAGAGAGGCAGTTTTGTTTGGGGGCAGTAGTACACCTACTTCAGGCCTCTCCTTCACAACTGATGATTAGGCTGCAGTCATTAGATCTAAGAGTGGGAAAGACTGCGGAAAAGCAGAAGTTGAGCCACCATCATCACCACCACCTTCACCAACATTAACATCTACCCCATATTCCAGCGTGTCCAAGGTCAGCAAACAACCATGCATCGGCCAGCTATGGGAACGTAAAAAAAAGCTAGTGGACACATACACCTTCCACAATGTGATGCTTCGTACTAACCCAAAGTACAGGATTCCCAGCTGTCATTTATTTGCCTAAAAGCCCAAAAGCCATTCTTGCCCTGCACCGACATGTGAGTGATAACGTGCCCATGGCATTGAAGAACACTGCCATGGCAGGGTGCACATGACCATGGACATGGGGTCCAGCAAGTAGGGTCTGAGGCATTATATATTCTTAACAGCAGACTGGGTCAATGTGCAGGTGGGGCATGCAGAAGAAAGTGGTGGTCCGCATTTCATAGTACTTCCAAGAGTTGTGGGAGATTCATTCTTGCCTGTCCCCTCCTCAACCCCTTTTCCTCCTTCGCTGCTTCCATCTCTTCATACCACCTTTTAACACCCTTCACATTGGCACAGATATCCAAGTATTTGACAAAATACAGCTAATGTACAGAAGGGCATGTGGTAAATGCCAAAGTACTGTCCGAAATCTCATATGTTTAGCAGAGCGCAGCCACACGACCAAAGAGCTGTCACCGGCTCTTCACACCCAGGCTGACACGTGGCTGACCATGCACAATATGAAAGCAGGCAAAGTCGTGTGTGAAAATGGGGCCAATCTGCTGGCAATCTCACACATACTTAGCCTGGCCCATGTCATGAACCTGATAGTGCAGCGCTTCTTAAACAATTAACCAGGTTTACATCCAATGCTGGAAAAGGCCAAGAAACTATGCTCGCACTTTCGGTATTCATATCTAGTTGCCTCTTGTCTGCCAAAGGTGCAGCGATTGTTCAGGCTACCACCCAAATATCTAATCTCTGTTGTGCCTGCATGGTGGAATTCCACATTGCATATTTTGCAGAGGCTACACCAGCAGCCGAGGGTGATTATGGAATTCCAGATGGTGTATGCCATTAGTATGTGCTGTATGAGATTGGTCACTTGACACGTATGCTGTTTTAGCTTGTTTTAAGGGAAGCAACAAAAATGGTCACTTGTGGTTGAGGCACTGATCAGTATGTGACCATCCCTGTTGTCTGTCTGCTGGTATAGATGGTACAGGGCCTCAAGGACAATCATGTCTTGTTGTCATAATAGGAGAAAGAGGAAAGGATACCAAACCCCAAACGGCTAATCCACCATTAGGCTAACTTTACATGGGGAGTGCAATATGAATCCCACCCCCATATCACGCTTCCCACTATGTGAATTCCCCTGGAATGCGAGGCGATTTCATGGCAAAACAGCCTCACATCACTTCAGGAAAGAAGCAATCCACTGCCACAGCTGTGGCAAAGGATTGTGGACTTTCTCCCACTGCTTTTATAGGGCCCATGCTGCTGCTGCCGGCCCCATTGAAAACAATGGATGCAGCGATGCGAGTGCACTCAGCAAGCCAGAACGTGCCGTGATTTGTTTTCCGCATAGTATCGCATCGCGGTGCCATGCAGGAAATCATCACTCATGTGCATGTCCCCTTTCAAAAGAATGGGGTTCATATTTGTGCAAGTTTCATGTGTCTCAAAATGCACAAATCTCACTCGATTTTAGCGCCCATGTGAAGGCAGCCTTACTCAACAACGCAGGGAGAGTGGCTTTGGACAAGAAAGTGGGGCACCTTATCAACATGTTTATCCACACATGGGAGAAATATGGAGGAGGAAGAGGAGGCAGATAATGTACATCCAGAAGCAGGGCAATGAGCTATGCAATGTTCCTTCCATCCACCACTAACTCCAGCTACTCTATTAGGATGGCGGGACCAGCTGAAAGATACTCTTAAGCTGGAGGAATACTTGCAGAAATACTGTCACATAGCCCACATCAAAACATCATATCACTACTGGGTGCTGTTGGTGATAGCGGTGGAACTGCTGCTCTACTTCTCCTGCTTCCACCATGTTTCCGCCTACTCTTTCCCCCAAAATGAAAATTTTCTAAAGCACAAGAAACAGCTGTAAACTGTAACTCTACAGCTTTTCCTTGGAGAAGGTCAGTGCTTGGCTGTTCTGTTCACCTGGTAGAATTTGTCCTTTTGCAAATTTTATAACATGGCTTTTAAAACAAACACCACACCTGCTGTCTCGCATAGCAAAATCTTTGGTAGCTCTACAGCTGGTTATTGGAGCAGGCCCATGTTGTCCTTGATGCCATTTGTGACCCTGTGTGGGTCTTCTTTGTTTTCAGTGAAATTATCACACTATTAATCCCGTATGGTGAATGCCATCAGAAAAAAAATACACTGCCAGCATTTTTGATCACCCTATCCCCCCCAAAAAATTGAATAAAAGCTTATAAAAACTAGCATGAACCCCAAAATAGTGCCAATAAAAACTACAGGTCACTCCACAAAAACCAAGCCCTGACACAAGTTTTTTTGAAAGCGGGAAGGCCAGAACAGCAGAATGTGACCTCAGACATGGGAATATCAATGACCCATGATCCTAAAAGAGTTAAGGACCTCCGTGGTCGGAAACACATAAGCTAAGCTTGTTTCTATTCCCGTTTGTTTAGGCATCTTCTTTAGGTTATCAATAAAGAAGATACAGTGGTTTTTAACGTTATCTGACTGCCGGTCTTCCTCCAAGCGTTCTGGACTGTTTGTCAAGCCTTGGGAGAGGGCTGCTGACTGATGCACCAGAGGGAGGCCTGCTGACTACAGTAGATGTGTTTACTGTCAATGATGCCTTTAACCTCAAAGGATAACCTAAGAGTCCTATATGCATTATGATCAAGCATGGTCAAAAAGCAATTAGTATAACAATCACTGCAAAAAGCATGCAATAATTTAGACGTTGGATGCAGATAGGTGAATTTCAAGTAAAGGCAAGCCATAAAATTTGTCTGGCATGAGAAAAACTCATTTTGTAGCAATGCGAAACTGTTGCTAATCTATGTTGTAATTCCCCGGTCTATTGTTTGTATTGCGAATGAAGCTGATGCAGAAGGCTCAAAGTGATGAACAGCGCCATGGTGTGCTAATCTCTAAGTATCTCGTTCATTTAAGTCAGGCGTACAATATAGCAGATCGGCAGTAGATCACCTTAAAATGCATCATGGGGATATGAAGCCAGTTAAAAATAAAAAGTAGTGAAGCTTATTGAAATAAAGCTCTGCTGGAAGGCACCGAGCTACAAGTCTGGCTGTGTTAATGCATGCTAGCTGCAAATTTGTAGACACGGTTACAAGCTGTTTGACACTCAAATGCAGTCTTTAACTCATTTGTTGGGCACTGCACAGACTCTCAATCAGCAGTTTCATTATCCTTCAAAATCTTTGTATTTTCCAACACTTCACGCTGCATTCAATGTCACACATTCCGGGTAGAGAAACAAGGTACAAAATGTAATAAAAACTCTTAGTTGGTCTAATCCTGGAACAAGCATAAAAACATTGATAACTCTAATCCAAATCTGATACGTGATTGAGAACATAGGCCCATAAATTGGGTACTAGGCCCTTGTGACTTATTGCAACCAAACATAATAACGGGTTGATACCGGGTGGTAGGTAACCCAGTAATATGCCACTAGGGATCACCGATTAAAGACTGGATTACTAAATATAACAGAGTTCAATTGAATCACAATGGATTAACATCAGATCATCTGCGATGGAAACCAAATCACATGGTTCATCTAACACTAGATCACTGGGTAAGGATCAGTAGTGACCGGTATAGTACCAGCGAAGCAATTAATCATTCGGTATTGACTGGTGACTATTAAATAAGAAGCAGGATAAGACGAAAACCCTCGGTGATTGGTAGTTACATTTATTCGGACAGTTTAAAATTATTCCAATGTATGGCCATAAGCACATAATTAATCTTGTTATTTGTATAGCGGCAACTTATTACGCAGCACTTTCAAGTAATTTTTTTATTTATTATCTGGGTACTTTTGGGTACTCATTTTACTGACCTCAGAAGGCTGGAAGGCTGAGTCAACCTTGAGCCGGCTACCTGAACCATGTGGGTATTGAACTTATAGAATCAGAGAATGGTAAAGTTGAAAGGACCTCCAGGGTCATCTGCTCCAACCCCCTGTTCAATGCAGGATTCACTAAATCATCCCAGACAGATATTTGCCCAGCCTTTGTATGAACACTTCCATTGAAGGAGAACTCACCACCTCCTATGGTAACCTGTTCCACTCATTGATCACCCTCACTGTCAGAAAGTTTTTTCTAATATCTAATCTGTGTCTCCTCCCTTTCAGTTTCATCCCATTGCTTCTAGTCTTTCCTTATGCAAATGAGAATAGGGCTGTTCTCTCTGCACTGTGACAGCCCTTCAGATATTTGTAGACAGCTATTAAGTCTCCTCTCAGCCTTCTTTTTTACAAGCTAAACATTCTCAGAACCTTTAACCGTTCTTCATAGGACATGATTTGTAGACTGCTTACCATCTTGGTAACTCTTCTCTGAACTTGCCGCAGTTTGTCTATGTTTTTTTTTAAGTGGGGTGCCCAGAAATGGACACAGTATGTCAGATGAGGTCTGACTAAGGAAGAGTAGAGGGGGATAATGACCCCACGTGATCTAGACTCTATGCTTCTCTTAATACATCCCCGAGTTGTGTTTGCCTTTTTGGCTGCTACATCACATTGGTGACTCATGTTCAGTCTATGATCTATTAGTATACTCAAGTCTTTTTCACATGTGCTGCTGCTTAGCCCAATTCCTCCCATTCTGTATGTGCTTTTTTCATTTTTCTTGCCCAGATGTAAGACTTTGCATTTCTCCTTGTTAAATACCATTCTGTTAGTTGCCGCCCACTGTTCAAGCCCACTTGCAACCTTCAGGTCGTGAGCGAGAGCATAGGCCTGCATTTCTGTGCCACACGGGGCCCTATGAAAAGTACAGCCATGTTTTCAACACAGTTCATTATAATGAGTGCTACTCAACAAATAGCATGTCGATCAGCTCTCATTATATTGTTCACATGCAGCTATGGATCAGTAGTATGGGGATGAATGTTTGCAAAAGGGACCCTCCTGTTTTGGACAAAGATGGTTGCACCACTTCTCTGACTGCCTGATGCACACTGTGCTCTAGTATAGTATGCATCTACTGTATAGTCAAAGATACTATATGCTGCTTTTATTAATCAGTGCTGTCCATGTGAGCAGCATTAGCCAGTCTGATCAGCATGTAGTGTCTTAGGCCGCTCTCACACAGGTGTTAGCAAAACACTACATTCGAGTGCTAGTCTGCAAAGCACCATTAAAATCAATGTTAGTGTTGTGCAGTGTTTAGCGTGGTATTTAAAAGCAGTGATTGTGAGAGTGGCCTTAAACTACCATTGCACACTAATGCACAGTATGCATTATGTAGTCCGAAAGGCGGTTTGGCTATTTTTGTTTGTCCAGGTCCAGATGGTTGCTGATTACTGAGGTCCCACCATTGGGATTCCCACTGATCACAAGAACATGAGTCTCCTGTCCCTCTTTTCTCTTCATTGTACGCCCTGCAGTGAGCTTGAATGGAGCGGTGACCAGGCATGCATGCTGCTGCTTTATTTAACTGTACAAGGCTGCCAAAAAGAAGCCAAATACTTTGCTTGACTATCTTCGTCAATTCAATAGAAGTAATTGAGCAGTGGTCACACATGCACATCACCACTCTATTCAACCGGGGGACTCGGGGTGCATTGTTCTTGTGATCCCTGGGGGTCTTTGTGGTAAAACTCTCAGCAATCATTCATTTATTAACTATTCTGTGGCAGGGGGGTATGTGTTTTTGGTGAGATAACCCCTTTTTAGGAAATACCCACCATCCTGCACAAAAGGTCATCACAGCAATTCCAAACAAACACCACACACCATCACACAGGTGCGCTGTTGCGCACATACACTTATTGCCTTGTTTTGTGTAGATGTTCAAAGCGATTCGTTCCTGAGAGCCATGAGAGGAATCTTCCAAACCGAGTCTTCAATGAATTGGAACTTTCTGAGTCTTCATCATAGTTTTCTCCACAATGTTCTTGTGTGGCCTACGTCACATTTATAAGTCAGACAGTATTCTAATTCACTCACAGCAGATGCAGATTTGAAATCTATTCCATATCTGATAATAAAACACTAAGGGCCCTGTCAGCCAGCCAATTTTCCCATTCGTAGACACCACTCAGACCCATTACAGGCTATTCACATGAGTGGTCTTTCCATGCAGACCAATGGTCCATATGAAAAAGCTCACAGAATGTCCTATTGTAGTCCAATTCATGGACAAGAATTGGACATGCAATATGCACTACCCACAGGGACCAGACATTGTGTAGTCAGATAGCTGATTTTCCTGTTTAAGTGCTGCCCGTGTATTTCACTACTCAGATCCAACAAAGCCAATAAGGCTTTTCCCATGAACGCGTTTTTCATGTGGACCTATAGTCCAAGAAAAATAATTTGCAGCACATCCTATTCTGGTCCGATTTATGAACCAGAATCAGACATGCAATGTCCATTTCTCGCGTGGATCAAACAATGCATCCGTGTGCTGTTGGATATGAGTTGCATTCAAGAATCTTGGGCACAATTCACACTCAGCCACCTGAATATGGCTGTAACATTATTTCCAATAATACATGTATAGCATTCTTGACCACATTGAGAAAACTATACAAGGTGCATTCAATTTCTGTGGTCTCCTAATTTTTTTTCTAAAATACTACTTACCCCAGAAAGCTAACAGTATTGTCACTTCTCAGCATAATCTCCCTCTTGATGTACACATTGTTCACAATGTTGATGCCATGATTACAAGGCTGCGGCAAATATTTCCCTAACAGTCTGTTTTGCCCACAGGGAAATCACTAATGCAAGAGTGGCATTAGTTAAAATGTCCTTTATCACTGGAAAAAGCCAAATATCACTTACTGCAAGGTCAGGTGAGTAGAAAACTCAAGGGACCACTTCAAAGTTGTTGCCTTAAAGAAACCCCTAAATGAGGGTTGCCCAATGAGCAAGAGCGTTTGCTTGATGGAAGACCACATGTGCAGCCTTTTCTGCTCATTCTTCTTGCAACGTAGGTAGCAACTTTTGTCAAAATATCTTTATAGAAGAACTTTGTAAAGAAGGTCAGGTATTTAATCATTTGAAAGAAATGTTTCCCAAATTGAGCAATGGAAAGCTAAAAGTGGGCATATTTGTTGGGCCACAAATCAGAAAATTACTGAAAGATCCAAAATACTAAACTCAAAAATCTCAAATTAGCAGCTTAGTCCTCTTTCAAAATGACTGTGCATGTCTTTTTGGGCAACAGAAAAGACAATAACTATGTATCTACAGTAAGTGATCCATTGGACAGAACAAGAACATGGGGTGTAGAATGTCTCTAAAAATTCATTTTTACATTCGCACGTTGATTTCTTCCTGGAAAATTTGGGTCCCTTCAGTGATGAACAGGGTGAACGCTTTCACCAAGATACCCTTAGCATGGAGCATCATTATCAAGGACACTGGAGCCCTTCGATGATGGTGGATTACTCTTGGTTTCTGGTTAGGGAAACTTATGAGACACCATACAATAGAAAAACTTCATCATCCCATTTTGCCAATCCAAATTAATTAACATGTTGTTATATGTAAATCTTAGTGGTTTTGTTGGTCTCACGGTCACAAATACATTACCAGAAAAACATTAGTGCGTTCTGAGGTAAATTCTTTTTTTGTATTTAAAACTAGTCAATATTTGCCAAGATTGTATTATTATCTTTGTATCAGTACTGTATATCTCGGAAATGAGACAACGATCCACCAACGCATGTGTAAACACAGCCTACCATTGTCCTCTCTGAGAAATGCTGTCCTCAGTATTGTTATATGCAGGAAGTATTGCTAAATGTGTGTGATAAAAAATATTACAAATCTCTCCAAAAGACCACCTCGTTTAGAGGACCACCCCTTTGACTTGACCATAATTTCTGTGAGAAACGTTCAGTTTTGTCATACACTTTGTATACTGACCATCTGCTATGAGAAGACCAACTCTCTAGAAAATAATTTTTCATTGCAATTTTGGGTGGTCGTTCCAAAGAGGTTTTACTGTCAATAGTCCAATTGGTCTGTGATGCTTAATTTTGTCACCTGAAATGGTTAAAGTAAATCCATGATATGATTCACGGCCACCATATTACCTCACTACCCTGTGCTAATGGCCGTGGCACACATCCTCTCAATGTTAGTAGCAAGTGTTTGGCTCCAACCTCATGCATGTCTATCTCTGCTGGTCAAAGAGTCCGTGTGCACATGCTCACAGTCTTATAGGGCCAATGCACACCCTGCTATTTTGTCCTCTGCCAATCATGGAGCACCTCTGGTTATATCAGGCAGTCTTTCTGGCCCAGGTAAGGTGCTATTCATTTGTGCTAACTTCACAGTTTATAATTCTGTCTGTACCTGAATTCTCTGCATTCTTCACTCCAACCCTTGACTTGTTGTATTGACCATTCACCTGTCTGCTGCCTGCCCAGACTCATGACCTGTTATACTGTTCTGAACCTGCTCTGTGCAATCTGACCTCTGCCTTGTCCCTCATTTTGAAACTACACCGCCTGCCTCAACCTGGTACTCTCTGACTATGTCTCTGTTCACGTGCTCACGTACCACAACCTGGTCTATAGTAGTGTCAGTTGCCCCATAACTGGGACCACTTCCAGTGTAAGGGACCGGAGATCCTTCAGTGAAGCCCAGAACACAACTGTTAGAGTGAAAGGGTGAAGACTGAGGTTCCTCAGGTGTCATTTCCTGATTTGGCCCAAAGTCAAACCAGTGTGTGGCAAAGCGGATCTTCATCCACTGATCCAGACAATCCAAATGTTATCACTGTAGATGCTTGCTAATTTTTACATATACAGTATATTGCCATCATAACACTTTACACTAAAACAAAATTGCTTTCACTCATGAACTATAAACAGATATCAACAGTGATGAGATTTTATATAAACGGTAATTAAGTCTTTTTTTTTTACGGCTTGAGCTGAATCATAAATGCATTGAGAGAGGTAATGAATACAAAAATTTGCAGTCAGTCTAAAATATATGTACTATATTCTATCAAAGCTCTGTTGATGCCAGAACCCTATTTAAAGGCATTGTCTAATGAAGATAACCACAGGCCTTATGCAATTATAGAGAATGATTGTCAGAGTTTTTCCCTGTATCTTAAGGCCCTTTTACACACAACGATTATCGCTCAAAATTCGTTCAAACGGCCAAAAGTGAGCAACAATCCATTCCATTTGAATATAATTTGTCTAGTCTTTTGAATGGCTTGCCAACTCAAAGGGGTAGTGTTTGTTTGCCTTGCATACACAATAAGTACATTGTTTACTCATGCCGGGAGGAGGCAATGGAATCCTGCTGGCCAGATAATCCTTGCATAAACACACGCCCATCTGAGCAAATAAACAATACAAAGTTTACTTTTAGTTAATAAAGGGAAAAAAAGATGATCCAAGCCATCACTTGTACATGTAATTTTATGCAAAAATATTGTTGATTCATTCAGTCTTTCGGATGTTTTAGCAATAGTCATTGCGTGTAAAAGGGCCTTTACAGTTGAGAAACAAACAAAAAAAAATAATAAAATGAGTAAATATCCTCCAGAGGGCTTTAACCACTTCTTGACCACATAACATAAACTTACATAGATTTATGCAGAGCCGAATCCACTCCATACCCGGTAGCTATCAGCTGTTTTTTCACAGTTGAGAGCCACCGGCAACTGCCATGATCGGAGCTGGCTCTGATTGCGGCAGTTAAATGTTTAGATGCTGTGGTCAAAGTTGAATTGAAACACTGTGATCAATGTGTGGTTAATAGGCGTTCACACACTCTCTCCTATCTTTACACATGCAAGATGTTAATTTGATCGTGTTCCTTAAAAAGTCTATGAAATTGACTCCACAGTGTGAGCCTTGGGTTGATTAAATATCTATTTATGTAATTACTTTTTTTTCAAAGATATGGCTTTATTTTTGTAACGCATGAAATAGCAAAGTAGTCGGGTTTATGTTTTTTTTTTTCAATTTTTGTGCTGCAATTTAAAGTGACATTTTCTTTTTTGAAAAGCTCGCGAGATACAATGTTGAAAGGACTTTCTGACACTAAAAAAAAATCCTTATATACCAGAAATGGTGTTAAACAGACAAATAAACACTGCTTTGCCATTAAATGACTCCACACACCCCAGGTTCAACCCAGTTGCCCCAGTCCCTGCTCTTCTGGTGCTGAAAGCTAATGCAGTGGTTACATGTTGTTAATTGTATGTGATGGCTGCACTGATCATTGGCTTCGGTCAGAGGCGTAACTTGAAGCTCCTAGGCCTCAATGCAAAACCTGGAACGGGGCCCCCACTATAATGCTTTATTCATAGTACTGGGTTCCCTATATGGAGAAGAGAGGCCTTATGGGCCCCCTAAGGCTCCTGGGCCCGGGTGCAACCGCATCCCCTGCATCCTCTATAGTCACGCCCCTGGCTTCGGTGGTGATTCTGCCATAAATACATGTGCCCACTAAAGCGACTTGTACATGCTCAATCTGACATAGTCTGAGGACATTAAAGGGGTTGTCCCGCGAAACAAAGTGGGGGTATACACTTCTGTATGGCCATATTAATGCACTTTGTAATGTACATTGTGCATTAATTATGAGCCATACAGAAGTTATTCACTTACCTGTTCCGTTGCTAGCATCCTCGTCTCCATGGTGCCGTCTAATTTTCAGCGTCTAATCGCCGGATTAGACGCGCTTGCGCAGTCCGGTCTTCTTCTTTTCTGAATGGGGCCGCTCGTGCCGGAGAGCGGCTCCTCGTAGCTCCGCCCCGTCACGTGCCGATTCCAGCCAATCAGGAGGCTGGAATCGGCAATGGACCGCACAGAAGACCTGCGGTCCACCGAGGGTGAAGATCCCGGCGGCCATCTTCACCAGGTAAGTAAGAAGTCACCGGAGCGCGGGGATTCAGGTAAGCACTATCCGGTTTTCTTTTTTAACCCCTGCATCGGGTTTGTCTCGCGCCGAACGGGGGGGGGGGCTATTGAAAAAAAAAAAAACCCGTTTTGGTGTGGGACAACCCCTTTAAATGCCAATACTTTTCTTTAGAATTATGATCATTTTTGCTTTTCTCTGAATGTTATTGTATTTACTATATCTTACCTATTGTATCAGCTAAAGACAATTATAGTGATTTGGCACTTGTGTCTATCAGATCTTAAGTAAGTTTTGCCAAGTGTTTGAGTATTTAATCTCACAGCTGTGCAGCATATTTGAGAAGCTGCTTGCTGTCAAGATGCGTTAATTTACAATAGGATAGAAATCAGCGGTACCCTTTATTAAACCATGTTTAATTCTCCCTTGGGCTTTTGGCTTTATGTTCTACACTGCAGTGGTTATTCATCATACTATCAGTCTGTTTGCTTATGTTCCTATCCTTCATTAACAATGTAGGAGGAACCATTAATCACAGTGTCTCACATAAAACATAACTCAAAATTTTAATGAAATTGATCAAAAAGGTTCTACCAGTTCTCACCTTAGCTTCCCAAAGAGCTCACAAGTTAACATGGAAAGTCTAGACTAAATAAATAGCAATTTTGAAGAATGAACAATGTTGGCCAAGAATTTAACAAAATTGAGGAAATGTCAAAAATTTGCATACATTTTGTATACCAACTAGCGAGTACCTGCCCGCTCAAGACAAAAGGCTCGGGTGCCGGCGGGCAGGGAGCTGCGGGGGAGAGCGGGGAGGAACGTAGGGGAGATCTCTCTCTCCCTCTCTCCCCCCCAGCTCCCCCCTGCTGACTGCCGCTACTCACCGCTCCCCCGTGCCGGCAGCTGAACCTTTTGTCTCGAGCGGGGAGATATTCACTAAGGGCAATGCTCGCTCGAGCAATTATCCTTAGCGAGTATACTCGCTCATCGCTAATACCAACGTATCACAACCAATCAATAGAGTGTACCAAAACCTTATGATATAGGAATTTGGATTTTTGGACCTGTGATTCATGTGAGGCTTGATGCACAATTTAAAGACTACTGAGCAGGATGGTAAGTACTTAGGTAGGCATTTAGGTGTTATTATTCTGAAAAGAGTACACTTAAGCTACAGCTCAGCTTTCAATTTCCTTGTGTGATCTTGCATTTCATTTCAGTGGCTTGATGTCACTATTTTTTGCAAATCTTTATTTATTAGCAACAAGAAGAGAATAATTACATTGCACATTGAAGTGCAGGATGTTAAATATAAATAAGCCAAGCAAGAGTATCCGACATAAAGTCACAAGGGATTACCGTACAATATTGGGTTGGCTAGACAATTTGTACAATGTAGGCAACTAGAGAGAACTTTACTAGTTATTAAGAAGACACAATAAACTATTTATATAGTTCCCTTATGAGCTGATAGATCGAATGGAGAGATATCTTGCATTTTGTGATTAAGTACACATTAACCTCTTCTAAGTTGTATATAGCCTGCAAGTCAAGGTTAGATTGACTCTAGGACCTCAAGAACAGTATTGAATTCTCTAAAACAATGTTTTTACAATTACATAGGAATTAGAGCTCCTAGATTGTTGGACAGGGCTCAGCATGTTATTTGTTTCCTTTTTATGTTTGTTTGTTTTGTTATATTCTGCAATCTCCATTAAAACCCCGTTCACACGGGCAACAAAGTCGCAAGATTTTGTCGTGTTGCTACAATGCTACAAATCGCATGCATGTGAAGCCCATGCTTTCCTATGGGTTACTTCACACATGTAATGTTTTGTAGCATGCTACAACCAGACACAAAAACCTTGATTGTCCGGCGATATGCCCGCGACTCGTGAGGTTTTGTAGCCCATGTTTTCCTATGGGGCTTTCCTCTCTATTGCTTCGCATGAAAACAGGATTTTCGTGTGGTGCAATGCAACTTTGACAGTAGGAAATCCTACTGTCAAAGCCTAATCTAAGCCCTAGCAGCAGAGAAAAATAAAAAAAAAACATACATCACCTTAGAAGCGCTCTCGGCCACCGCCGCAGCTTCTTCCTGGTGTCCCGGCACTGTCTCTTTGCATTATCTTCTTGCCAGGGATTGAAAAATCCCCGCCTCCTGGAAGCGCTGGCTGTGATTGCCTGATGCCTAGCCAATCACAGCCAGTGCTCGATGAATGGCTGTTATTAAACTAATTACAGCCTTTCATTGAGCAGTGGCTGTGATTGGCTGACACTTAGCCAATCACAGCCAGCGCTTCCAGCAGCCGGGAATTTTTCAATCCCTGGCCAAAAGATGAAGAGAAGCAGTGCCAGGACCTGGGGAGAAGCTACATCAGCGCCCCGGACAGCACAGGAGAGTGACATATACTTTTTTTCCCCTTCAGCTACAGTTTATTTTCGGGGTAGGGCTTATATTTAATGACACCCCCCACCCCGGAAATCCTTGCTTGTGACTTTGTAGTGCTACAAAATCGCGGTATTGCTGTGAGGAGACATAGTGATATCGCATGGACCAGCAATGCGATATCACTGCGATTTTCTTGTGGTGATGCCGTGTCACCCGTGTGAAGGAGGCAAAAAGCACATATTTTCTAACTCCATTGGATTGGACTTATCGCTTCCAGAGCCAAGCTCCTTTTTTCATGCAACATTGGATCATCAGGAGAAGTTTGGATTTCCAATAGACCGTTCCTTCAAGTAAGTGATTGACTTTTTTTTAATCAACTGGATAGACTCTTTGAGCGCAGGAGAGTTCTCTTGTTCTTTTTTGCTTGTTTACCTGCTCTGACACACCTTGAGTGTCATTGGATTCTCCCTGCGTGCTCTCCTGTTTATCTCCTGTTACTTTGAAAGTGTCTAGCCCACCTATTTTAAATACATACGGGGACGCAAAGCGTGACGGACAACCTGAACAGTTATGCTGTTTGTGCCGAGGTGAGTCCGCTTTCATTTATTTTAAAATTCTCCATTCTTTCTTCAAATCCGTAGGCACTGTTTTTTGTTAATTTGCATTCATAGATTGTTGAAAGGACAGCCAGGTAGCCCAAACTTGTTTAAATTTAGTATACCATCTATTTTCTCAGGCAGCAATTTCTTCCATTCTACAGATGGCATCTTGTTTGTTAATCCAGTGTTGTATGGGTGGGGCATCACAGTTTCTTCAACCTGATGGAATCGGCAACTTTGCTGCTGTGATCATCTGGGTGGTTAGGTCATCAATTTTAGAACGGAAACAGTCTGAGGGGCCCAAAGTAATATCAGTGATGTTGTGAATGGATTTTTTTCGACCAGCATTTCTTTCAATAAGTTCAGCAACCTCTTTCCAAAAATCTTAAACTTTTAGACAATCTACCCAAATATGAGACGTTGTACCAGTGTAAGAGCCATAGCGCCAGCATTTATTGGATTGTATTCATGTCACTTTTTGATGTCATCACGAGTAGCAATATTATATCTATACTTATTTGATATTTGCTACTTATGTAATGCTTTTTAGGCATATGATTGCTATATTAGTGACTATGAGGGTTGACATTATTGGACCACTTTACTAAAAAAACAAGGAAACTCAAAATATTTATGGACATGCATTCTGCCCTTTTTGGAAAACATGTCACCATGCCATGCAATCAAAATGTCTCCACAATATTTCCTTTCAATTACAAAGACCCCAAAATTAAAGGGTTTTTCCTGTAGTAAAAAAAAATATATAAAAGAGAGTACATACTTATCATATGTACTAAAACACTGGGGGCAGATAACACATATTTGGAACTCCTGAGGCAAATATCGTATACAGTGTATGTGAAAAATATTGTACATATCTCTCTTCAGCAATACTGTTATCTTTAGGGAGAAGTCTTGGCCCTGCCCTCTATGGAGTCCCTCAGGGCATCACAAGAAGGTGGGCTCTTCATAGTATGGGACACACACAACCTGGGCCCTCAAACTCCTATCTGTGCTACTCACTCGCTCTCTCTCTAAACCACCTGCTGATACATTCAAATGGTGGGCAGTCCAGGCCTTGTGGATTGCCCATGAATTTTTGGACACTTGGCAACTATGTTGACTGCTCATTACATCACTCTTATTTTTAGAGAATTACTAGTACTGTCACGTTACTGCATATATCTACAGTATACAACATTTTTTATTGCTGATTAATAAAATTCATTTTTAATGAATTCTGTCTTTCTGTGAATCAATTCATTCAATTTTGCATACAAGCACAGCTTCTGGGGGCAAAGGTAATATGGCATCCAATGGAAAAACGGTGACACTGAGAGCACCGTAGTTCAGTATAGGCCTATAGATTTCTATTGAAATGTGTACAAATCTTTAAGCAGGTCATGCTCATCATCATTTATGCTCAGAATGGCTTCGATTTCTATAATACAGTCATTGCAAATGTTATTATTAAAGCAAGTAAAAATGAAATCAATTAATGTAAAATATTATTCTAAATAACTCATTTTCCTGGTAGTAGGTATATGTCTAATGGAAATCAACATCTAATTCAATAATCATAATTTTCTTGCTCCTATGTCCTTCCAGGAGGCTTGTATGGTAGAATTATAAAGCCTTTATCGCCCAAGTGAATAGTATCAACCCTTTAAAATTGAAGGATTGTTAAGAGGGCACTAATTGGACAGGTTAGGTAGACCAATGACACACATTGCTTGGTTGATTGCAAAGTAACAGAGGCACACTGCTGCCCGTTCTATTGTTGCCATGGAGAAACTACTTCTACAGAGTCAATGCCTGAAATGCTGCGTGAATGTAAGTATAATTTGGACTGCATGCGGGGAAAAAATACAACTTGCCTTTGCGGCATTAAACTAAAAATATCAAGTAGAAATGCTTTCATGCATATTAATTTTCATGTGGAACTGAGAGCTCAAAACAAACATACAGTGTCCAAAGTAAGAATTCATAAAGAGTCATTTTCCTCTAAGCCCTCGTGCACATGGTAGAGCCGGATTCCGCATGTAGAATCCCACAGCAAAATCCGGGCCTGGGAGCAGAGCCGTCCATGTGTACCTGCTTATTTTCGTTTTCATCTGTATTGCTGATGGTCTGCACGGGACATGCGCAGAACATATTTTTTTTAAGCTCCTGCTTTTCCCACGTCAAGGTCAATTGCGGAACGGCCATGATTCGGACGGCTTCCATTGACTTAATTGGAAGCCATCCATGCGGAATCAGTGCAAAAATGGAGACTACTGCTATTTTTCCTCCATTTGCAAAAACTGCAATTAGTATCTGCAAGTGTGAAGGAAGAATTAATTTCCCATAGTATGCTATAGGCGCTATTTGCTGTGGATCCGTGGTGAGGACGCCCGCCGTGGATTCCACAGAAAATATCCGCCGTGAGCAGGAGGCCTTACTGTCATTAAGATTGAACCCAATAGTGCCGACTAATCCAGCAAAACACACTCATTGACAGAGCAAATAATGCACCAAGTAGAAGTTATCAGAAGAGAATGAAACTTTCTATGTATGAATGTAATGATTAGAGATGAGCGAACGTACTCGGATAAGCACTACTCGTCCGAGTAATGTGCTTTATCCGAGTACCTCCCCGCTCGTCCTGAAAGATTCGGGGCGCTCCGCTGCTGACAGGTGAGTCGCAGCGGGGAGCGGGGCAGAGCGGGCGGGAGAGAAGGAGAGAAAGATCTCCCCTCCGTTCCTCCCCGCTCTCCCCTGCAGCTCCCCGCTCCGCAGCGGCGCTCCCCGAATCTTTTTTAGGACGAGCGGAGAGGTACTCGGATAAAGCACATTACTCGGACGAGTAGTGCTTTACCGAGTACGTTCGCTCATCTCTAGTAATGATGTTATATGTAAGTGATTAGAATATTAGAGCAAACGTTTATTGGGGAACACTGTACAATTAAAAGGAAACTCTAGTACCCTACGTGGTTGCCTCTAGCCTGGATACATGCTGAGATAGAGGCATACAGGCTCTGTAAGTTATCCTGCGGTACATTTGCCAACAGTTGTTGCACCTGAGCCTCAAAATCCTGCACACTCATTGGCTGCTGAAGTTGGTAACACAACAGGTCCCATAAATGCTCAAGTGAGCGGACAGGCTAAGGAAGTGTGGCAACATGATGGAGGCATTCCTGGGAAACCCTTGCTGTGAGTGGGCAAGCCCTGCCACGAGAGGCAAAACAAGGGACTGCAGGTTTTCCAACACACATCGCTGAGCTGTTAGTGTCCCTTGTACTACTACTAGGGGTGTCTGACTGTCATATGGACGGCTCTCGAGTTCATCACACCAGCAGTGGGGGCAGTGTGCCGCTGCACAGCAAAGGCAGAACTGAAGTGCTCACTGTGATGCCCACATACTCAAACATGACCGTTGTCAGCTCTCAAACAGAACCTGAAATCATCACTAAGGACGATGTGGTTCCAGTCCATAACAGTCCAGGTTTGCCGATTCACAACACCACTGCAAATGTAGGCTAGTTTTTGGGGGTGCTAATGGCAGGGCACATAATAGGTGTTTTCTTCTGCAAGCACCTGCAAATGGTCTGGGCAGACACAGGGTTCTGTAATGAAGGTAACTTAACCTGCGTCTGGATGGTGGACAACAAAGCTGTTGTATCTGCTCATGCTTGTTGGTGGATCAAATGATCCTTTCTACTGGTGGTCTGTCTGGGCCATCCAGAACCTGTTCGCTGTGTGTGTGGCCTCACATAACCACTGCTCCCAACACTTCCTAACAGCTTGATCAAAACAGCCTAGATGGTGGGCAATTTGTTGAAATGACCATCCTGCTTCTGTCAGTGGAATGATGTGCCCATTCTGAAAGTCTGTCAACTGGGCAAAAGTGGTCTAGGGGTTAATGAACTCTCAACCAGAGGTACACTGCACAAGGATTGCTTCTGTGAGCCTTTTCATAAGGCAATGGGGAAGCAATTTTATAGTCTCTGGTGGCAAGACTCAGTAACTAATCTGTCCACAACTGTAATCATTTGCATATCTGCCTGAGGCATAACTTCATGACGAGTTTTGCAGCAATCCGACATTTCTATCTGTGTTTTTTTTGTTGTCAATGAGTGTATGACACACTTGTAAAATAATATAATAGATACCAAGAAACAGTGCATCCATGGTTGTGGAGCTAAATAATGGGCAGAACTACTATTGTGAACATTCAGTGGGGACTTTGACTGTGAACAGCGTGAGAACGGCATGGAAGGTGAGTATAAGGTCTCACATCGCTGGATTCAGACTGTCAGCTCTTATGATCCCATAAATTTAACTTATGGGGCTAACAGGAGCTGAAAACACCCTTTAAGGCCTTAGTCAGACGGGCGTTTTTTGCCGCGATTTGCGGATCGCATGACGGATGCGCATCCGCAAATCGCGTGACCGGTGCGCGCAAGTCGCCCGCAAATCGCCCGCAAATGTGCTCCTAGCCGCGTTTCATTAGAAACGGGCCGGAGCTGTCCAGCGCATTGCATTCAATGGAGACGGCAATACAGCCGTCTCCATTGAAAGCAATGCGCTGCGGGCGAGCCCGGGATGAATTGTCGGTAAGGGCTTAAATATATAAGCCCTTACCTGCAATGCATCCTAAAATGTGTTAAAATAAAAAAAAATTGCATTCTCACCTTCTGCCTGCAGCTCCGGGCAGCCGTCCTGCAGTGGGTGTGAAGGGGGTGTGAGTCAGACCTGCCCCCTGATTGGCTCAGCGCTGAGCCAATCAGAGGCATGCCTCACTCACACCCATTCATGAATTCATGAATGGATGTGAGTCAGACCTGCCCCTGATTGGCTCAGCGCTGAGAGGCAGCAGTCACTCACCCATTCATGAATTCATGAATGGGTGTGTGAGTGAAACCGGCCTCTGATTGGTCAGGCTGTGACCAATCAGAGCAGATCATTCAGCAGGCGGGGATTTTAAAGCCCCGCCGGCTGAATAGTGCCGAGAAGCAGTTCAGGAGAACTGACAGCGGCCGCGGCTGGACTCCGGCTGCAGCGGAAAGGTGAGTATACAATTTTTTTTTATTTTAACACATTTTAGCATGAATTGCAGGGAAGGGTTTATATATTTAACCCCTTCCCGACAATTAACCCCGCGCACGCCGGCAGCCCATTGCTTTCAATGGAGCGGCTGTATTGCCGCTCCATTGAATTCAATGGGCAAACATCGTTCTTCTCTGCCACAGCTGTTACAGCTGTGGCAGAGAAGAATGATTTGTCTTCTATATGTTCTCAATGGGGTCGGCGCTGCTGCCGCCGGCCCCATTGAGCGCATATAGAGAAGAGAACAGGAATCGCAGATCGCAGGTAGGTGCGATCTGCGATTTTTTGTTCTATAATTTTTCGGAGGAGCGCATAAAAAGCGCTCATGTGTCCGATACCATTGCGAAGCAATGGTTTTAAAAAATCGCCGGACGCATGCGCATGCGCAAATCGCGGCAAAAAACGCCCGTCTGACTAAGCCCTAACACAACAACACCCATTGAAAAGCCGAGAAAAAGTTTTTTGAAACAATTTATTTAAGCCATTAAGGGCTAATGCCCACAGATGGATTATTACTGCACAATTCACAGCCAGACACCCGCCGCAAATTCCTTAGCAACGACCGTCCATAGACATGCAATGTTAAAAGATTCTCCTCTGACCATGAGCAGAAATCAACTAGCGGGGGAGAATCGCAGCATGTTCTATTCTGTGTGGAAAATTGCACGGAAGGCTTCCACTGCAGTCAATGAAAGCCATCTGTCCCGCAATATTTCACGCAGTGGGCACAGTGGAAATCCACGTCATAGCCCAGTGCCAGTGCGTCATGCCATGTACTGCGCATGCTCGCTGGGCGAGACACTCATGGCAATTGGGACAGGTGAGTATAGCATCTCTGGGGGTCGCCAGGTCTGATTCCGTTGCGAGATTTCCCAGTCGAAAACCGATCCAGCCGTGGGCATGAGGCCTAAGTGCCAGGCTAAACTTTGCTAAATATGTAGCTCAGTCTCACTGCCCAGATACACAAACACATGGGCCGCCTGGATGCTGATCCCGACCCTTATGACATTATTACACTGCTAAAAAACTAAAAACTCCTACTGTTTAGAGGAAGTTTCATGAGAGTCCACCTCCCAAGTCCCAGGTAGCGTGCACTAACCCATCTGCCAGCTACTATTCCTCTCCACTACTTATACAGTAGCATCCACCGGCCTCAAACATTCCTAACAGTCATCCAGGGTCCTCTGCCTGAGTTGGCTTCCATCTAGACCCAAGACCTCGATGCTCATCTTAACATCTTCTTTTTGAATTCGTCTATGTTTCCAAATTGCTTTTGTGTAACAATTTACCACATTTTGTAAGTATTGACAGTATGATGCACTTGTTAATTGCACATCAAAAATGCTGCTGAAAACTGTGTGTGTTTTCCTGTGAAACACTGCAGTCATCCGGACATCTGAACGGGCAAGAAAAAGCGAGATTTAGCCACGACTTGGTCCCACCTTACTCTCATTCAGGCTATTTTTGCCCGCATTGCGAGCTGCCGAAAATCGCAATGCCCATCTGGGGTGTTTGTACATCTTCTCTTCCTGCACTAGGGGTTGTACATATTTTAGTGTCATCTTACTTTTGCTACTATTCCCTTTCACCAAGGTCACCCCAGGCTCCTGAAGTGGGGTTACCCTCATCATGGCGATCACCCCGCTTATAGGTAGGCTCTTCTTGTTTTTGAAGGTTCAGGTTAAGGCCTCCTTCCCACGAGCGTGACGGGCTCCGCCGCGTAATATTCCACAGTGAAGCCCGTCACGGCGCCCCCCAGAGACCCCATACTTACCAGCGGATGATAGCGTGAAGACGCTTCCCCGCCCACCGCCGTCGCGTCATGTGACACGCCCACCGCGTCACATGACGCGCCGGCCGCGTCATATGACGCGCGGCGGTAGGCGGGGAAGCGTTTTTTCATGCTATCTTCCGCTGGTTGCAGTGGGAGATAGCGTGAACGGACGGCTTCCATTGACTGCAATGGAAGCCATCAGCGCGTACACCCGCGGCAAATAGAACATGCTGCTGGTGAGAACGGGAGATTTCACGGTGCGTAATTCCGCGGTGGAATTACGCATCGTGAGCATTGTGCTATTAGGTTCAATAGAACCTAATAGCAGGGGGCAACGCAGCGGATTTTTGCCGCGGATTTACGCGGCGTAAATCCGTTCGTGGGAAGGAGGCCTTAGAGTCCCTGTTTTCTAGTTTATACATATATATTTGTGTTACCTGGGTTTATATTGTGTACATAAGTATGCATCTTGTTTGGACGCAGGCTTTACTTTCGGGTCGGACATAACATATTTCATATAATTAGTTTGCTACCAATTTACACATACTAAAAATTAGGACAGTGCCTAAATCAAATGTTTGAATGTTCAATTTCTCACTACTGCAATATGCAAGTCAACCTTGATTAACCCCCGCTTGGTGTAAAAAATATATCAAAGTCTTCCATCCTAGTCCTTTTTACTACTAGTAGGACGCTTCCCAGCATGCAGTATTTCAACATCAATTTGCATTTCTTTCTTCTATCAAAGTATGGAGAAACATATTTCGTCTTTTAACTCTTCTGTATAGGCCACATTTTTCAAGGACATCAAAAGATCATCCCATCTACAGAATTCAGTGCTGGTCCATTGGAACAAATTTCTTTGAGGACACATTTATATTACAATAAACCCAGTGATCTATACAAATAATAATCGATTGTTCTATTGAAAGGTAAGAATAGGGTTGCTTGAGAAGTCTGACACTTAAAATGAGAAGGAACAGAACAAGAAAAAGCCCTTTCTCTGCAGTTTAATGAAGTTGTCTGCTTTAGAAAACCCATTTTCACAAATCTTATTAAGGAATCTGAGTTAATACATTTGGGGTTCCCTGTTCATGACTCTCATCTATTAGGCAGAGCTGAAAACAGCTACACCGAGTACCTCTCGCCCTGGAGCGCCCAACACATACAGGCATTATATGGACAGACCATTCTCATCATGAACCTACATGTCTGACTGCATCACTTTGACCTTTGTGGTATCGTTAGGGAGCTTTTTGTATTCATTGGTGGATAT
This sequence comes from Eleutherodactylus coqui, assembly GCF_035609145.1. Taxonomy (NCBI): domain Eukaryota; kingdom Metazoa; phylum Chordata; class Amphibia; order Anura; family Eleutherodactylidae; genus Eleutherodactylus; species Eleutherodactylus coqui. Next base: position 263,271,420 of record NC_089839.1, on the reverse strand, counting down.
TTATCATTAGTGGATTTTTGATGCCAGTTTTCCGACATGCTTTTTTTCCCTTCTCCAGTTTAATATAATGTAAATGTATCAAATGTTGCACAAGGTAATACATTTTTTGCATCCTTAAATAGGTCTATAGATGTGGAGTCACTTTATGTACCAGGCAACTATTGGAGAAAGATTGTGCCAAATTTTGCGACCCGTTAAGGACTAAGCACTAGAGACGAGCGAGCGTACTCGGTTTTTCCAAGTAACTGACTACTCGGACGAAAAGATTCGGGGGGCGCCGGGAATGAGCGGGGGGTTGCAGAGGGGAGTGGGGGGGGGGAGAAAGAGAGAGAGCTCCCCCCTGTTCCCCACTGCTACCCACTGCTCCACCACGCCGCCCCCTCCCCCCTCCGAATCTTTTCGTCCGAGTAGTCAGTTACTTGGAAAAAGCGGTGCTCAAGTGCAAAAACACCCGAACCGAGTACGCTCGCTCATCTCTACTAAGCAACATAAAGTTACAGCACTTGGTCCTAGGTTTTAATCCTGGCTGATAACAAAAATAGGGCATGGGATTAAAGATCCTGCAATCAAGGTTGGATCTTAGGCTGTTAGTGTTAGCTGGGAACCAGAGTAGAAGACAGAAGCGATTTTTAACCATTTCTGCCTTCTCTCTTGTGGGCCACATATCACTCAATGACTATTATGTAGTGAATAGAAATTGTGAAAGTGTTGCTTCCACTATTTAACCCAGTGATCATGTGACCACTGGGTGCTTCTTGTCACAGCAGAGCTAAGACACCTGCATTATATGGAGCAGGCTCGATCCTCGATCCCCCTCGATCCTCGATGCTTGAAAAGGGCCATACAGTGGCTGAAACGCATTGCATCTGTGTACCGGCTGTTAGACCTCTCTTGTGAGGGATAACATATATTGTCTGATCCATTTGTCTATTACGGAATAAAGTAGATTGTTTTCACTTGCGGTGAAAATTCATCATCTGCACGGAGGATCACCTCTATATATTGACAGGCCATTCTGGGACCCATAGAGAGGAGGTATAAACCCCAAGTCCTTAGGGGAACCTCCCCCTACAGAAGTGAGTACCCCAATTTTTTTCACTTTTGCTCTCTTATTCAGAGGACAGAGCGAGAGTTTTCCTAACCTATTTTTCACACCCAACATCTTGTATATTGGGGGGTTGTTTGTTTTACTTGCATATGCTGGTTTCCACATTCTGTGGATTATAAGAGGACCAGAGTCATCCTGTACATCTATCCAGTCCATTGGGTGCTGTTCTCAGCATATCTCGATCCCCCTGATTGGAAACCCCAAACCTTCATGACAACTGTACGTCATGGAGTGGTAAGGGGTTAATGTTAACGCAAATTGCTTCCAAGTTATTATTATTTCTATGTTTTAGCTAGCAGGGCTGAGTTACTCAAAGATAAATGTCAAATTGCTAAATCTTTATTGTTATATGATCAATTTTTTAAATATGTTTAAATAAACCCTGTACACTTTGGTTTCTCCATCTGCAGCATCGTATCCTGAATGGTGCGTTGCAGCACTACCACCTGCGTCACTAACACCAGTAATAAATGTGCCTCAGTGTTTGTATGTTTTTCGACTGCAGTTTGCTAAAATAACTTTATGCTCTAGAAGACATGAGTGAGAATGAAATAATCATGAGTTCTATATAAGCCTTGCCATTCACTTACCGGCTGCTGTCGGAGTTTTGTAAACATATTTACAGTACACAATGATCATAACCGAAACTGTGTTATATCCTAATAAATCAGATTATTGTATTAAGACTAAAAGAGACATTCACAATGACAGATAATGTGAGTGTCAGTAATGAGAAAGTGATGTCGGAAATACAGAAATCCGATCCAAGAACATAAATGAATACATTTGTATTTTATGGTATTTACAATAATCTGTTCACTCTACAAAAGCAGTAAACATAATTATTTTCAGCGCACACATTTTTCGATATGAACTCACTGTATTAAAGCAACCCTCTTGGACAAACAAAGATGGCCGCACCACTACTCTGACTACCTGATGTACACTGTCCATTAGGGTACATGCGCACAGACTTTTTTTTGGTCTGATTTGTGGACCAAAAATTGGATAGAAATATCATCTATTCATTTGAACAGGTGTATTCCCATGGGCTTTTTTTACTTAGACGAACAGTCTGAGAAAAAAAAGTTGTACCATGTCCTATTCTTGTGCGATAAGAATAGCGCATATCAATGTGAGGTCTCCCGCACATTGGACAGCATACGGATGGCATGTCCGTGTGCTGACTGATATGACTTGTGCCCAAGAATCTCAGGCAAAACTTTTTATTTGTCCATGTACAAGTAGTCTCAGTATTTGTCGGTAGTCTAAGACCCTACATGCTGCTTTGACTGGCCAGTGCTGTTTACATGAGCAGCGTGAAGTGACTTAGACTAATGCCATATACTATTGCACAATGTGCATCAGTTAGTCAGAGAAACAGTGCTCTTGGAATGGCGGAGCACCCCCCGTGTTAATTACTGCGTGGAATCAGTCCCAGAACATGGTTAACTAATGTTGATTGCTTATTATGATGATTGCCTCTTTAAAAATTTCTAAAGAATCCGGGGGTGCGACTTGTGGTGTCTGACTCTCACGATAGTAAAAGAGATACGAGAGCTGGTACAGTTGTGATAGAGCTGATACTGTTGGAAGGTGACAACAAGGTGGAAGAATAGAGCTAGGACTCTATGAGGTCACTGAAGCTGTTTACTAGACCTTTATGAGTTCTCTAAAGTTGATTGTTGTGAACCATCCGGGTATAAGTTGTGGACTGTGTCTCCAAAGGAGGGTCAGCTACAACAACTGAATGGAAAGAAAGACATCTCAAGCCACGGACCCAATATAGCTGTGTTCTACTGGTCAAGTTCTACAGTGAGCAGCAAAACCCCCACCCCAAAAATACTGGTTTCTGCAAGGTTATTCTCACCAAAATCACTCCTGGGGAAGTTTTCATTGAGCCAATTACAGGGCTGACATGGTTTCAGGATGTAACTATGTTGGGCCTCCATGACCCCGATCTTGGCCTGTAACACCTGGTCCTGTCAGTCAGTTAGCCATAGCACCTTCACCAACAGTTCCCATCAGTCAGCTAGCCCTGATACCCTCACTACCAGCCCCACATGCCCTACTGTTGCAGCACACAGCCCCTGAGCCTATTCCTACATACGGACCATGTGAGTATTCTGCAGTAGGCAGTACACGGCCATCCTTGATTGTCCAAGATCGGATGATTGCTTTAGCATTTTGCACACATATTAGTTGAGGGAGGAAGTTTCAAAAAGTTTTCTGCTTACATTTTTCTAACACAAGTCCACATTAAGGCTGCATGCATGTTTGCAACCAATGTTTGTATTGATCTAATGCATCTAAAATCAAAACAGGGAAGTAATTTTGTAGATAGTCCAACTTAAAATTCACTAATTGTTTTATGCAATCAGCTCCTGTGAAGACTCTATATGTCTCCAGGGTTACGCACTGCAAACAAACCCTGTGTATTATCTATACTAGCAGCTATGTCTTTACTCCACTTCTCCTGTCCCTGTCTGTAGATTAGCATGATGTAAGAATGTGGAAGGTGAAGTAACCCATAACTGCAGAATAACACAGATCTGCATAAGATTTGTAAGAACACAATCAAGACTTTTTGCAAAATTGTTTAGTTTTGCTTTAATTATTTTAAATCCATTGGAGCAATAAAATGATTTTACAATATACAAACCCTTAAATAAGACAGTAGGAAGGAAATCCTTTTTTGAAGACTTGCAAGCCTCCTTGCCTCTTTTAGTCTATGAGCTGGAGATCTTAGTACACTGAAATAGACTAGTTGTAGAAGTGCTGAAAAGTCAGCATAGTCATCGTATCCCTGGCAGCCAGTCGGTCTCAAATTACTCAGCTATTCTGCTCAGAGCTGGATTGGCACTGTGCTGGCAGCGGAGAACGGGTAAAGCCGCTTGCCAGCAGCAGTGACATTTACTAAAGAGATATTTAATAAAAAGAAAATCCTTTCAACCAGTTTTTTTTGTGTCAAAATGCTAATTTTTATATTATGAGATCAAAAGTCACTTTCAAAAACCATTGAAATAAGAAAACAGTGAACATCAGGGAACTTACCTTTTCCAAAGGGCTTTCTACCCGAGGAATGCTGATCATTGGCATCTGTGCCAAATTATCAATGGGCGATTTTTCCTGTTCTGCCTGCCGTCCCTTAAAATTGTTAACCACACAGACAACCTGTTGTAAGACAAGCATTCTGTAAGAAACGCTACCCGCTTTACATATGTTTGTGTTTTAGACATTGGGCTGCAGTACATACTGTAGAAGAAAGACCGTTCCATACCGATGATCAAAATAGCCTCTTTTGGTACAATATTTTGCCACCAAGTACTTTATGTTATCCACATAAAGCTCACAACCTCAGGTCTGCAAAGCAAAAATGATACCGAGCCATCATGCTGGCAAACTACTTTTGCTTGGAAACGACAAATTGGGTCTTGTCAATGTGCATTGCAGCTTTATGAAGAATTCACTAAAGATCAGTTTCTATACATACCAAAAACACAGCTATTGATATTCCAATAAGAAACCCGGCTATGACATCTGACCAATGATTGCGATATTCTGCCACTCTGTTTATTCCAGTTAGAAATGCCAGACACATCAAGCCCAGGCATAGGACAGGTTTGGCAAGTCGTGTCCCTTTGGCTTTAATGGTACTGGTAATATACATCTGTGAAATAAAAAATAACATATATTAATGTAGAATTCATGGATAAATGCCATTTTGGTGATCTGTACATGCTAGCCAGAGTGATGAAATGCTGAACTTCAATGTATTCATGGTCTCTTACTGTATTCATTTGATGTGTAATGTAATACCGCATGTCCCTGTAGTAGTATTTGGCGGTGCACAAATTCCCCCACTTAAAGCAGCTAAATTTCCAGTGGTTTCAAAAGCTCAATCTACAGCAATCAGCTGCTTGACTATGAGGAGTATGCATATAGGGAAGTGCTTGCCCTGTTAGGACAACCCCTTTATCCAAGCCACATCAGTACTGCTAATGGCATGAGCTCCAAACAATTATCCTGCTAACAACCAGATCAGTGTTCTCCAACCTGTGGCTCTCCAGGTGTTGCAAAACTGCAAATTTCAGCATGCCCTGCTAACTACAGGTTGTCGGAGCATGCTAGGAATTATAGTCTTGTAAATAGCTGGTGAACCACAGGTAGAAGACGGCTGATCTAGTTGTTAGAGTTGAGAAAACTTTTGAAAAGTGCAGTTTGGTCAGTTCATTAAACTGCGGCAAAAAGTTCAGTTTTGTCCAAATTAGTTTGAATCAAACAGAAGCTTCACCAATACCCCTAAAACTGGTGTATAAAACTGTCTAAGATCATTAAAACTCCTCTTTCCCCTTCTCCATTAGCACTGTTGCCTTGCAGTGCTGGGGTCCTAGGTCCAAATCTGATCAAGGACAATGTATGTTTGAAGAACTCAACACAAACACAGGGGGCACATACAAACTCCATGCAGATGTTGTTCTTGGTCAGATTTGTATCTAGCACCCCAACACTGCAAGGCAACAGTGCTAACGATTGAGCCATATTTGAAGAAGAAGAAAGAGGAGAAATTTCAGTAGGTTCAGTCAAGATGAACCACCCAAGAATCAAGTTAACTCTGGATTGAACTTTTAGCAAAATTCGACCCGAAACAGAGGTGAATCACCATAAACCAGTGCTCAGAGATGATGGCAATGGTCATATATTGGACACTGTAAGTTAAAGCCAGTCATATTTTTATTTATTGCTCCATTGTATCTAAAATGAAAAAGGAAGCAATGTTTTCCTAGCCTACCAATGTATATAAGCATGACGTAGAAGAATAATTGGAGCGTGACTACAAGATTAGATTACACATGGATTAGTTGTTGTTTCTTACCATGGAAGAATATATGTCTGTATAGGATTTGTTTAATTCACTTATTTGACTAGCATTAAAATATAACTTTCATTAAATATGCCTTAAAAATACCTCCATTAGTGAATATCACACATAAGCCAAAATAATACATAATCATTAGAGATGAGCGAACGCGTTCGTCCGAGCTTGATATTCGTGCGAATATTAGGGTGTTCGGGATGTTCGTTATTCGTGACGAACACCATGCGGTGTTCTGGTTACTTTCACTTCCTTCCCTGAGACGTTAGCGCGCTTTTCTGGCCAATTGAAAGACAGGGAAGGCATTACAACTTCCCCCTGCAACGTTTAAGCCCTATACCACCCCCCTGCTGTGAGTGGCTGGCGAGATCAGGTGTTCGCCTAATATAAAAGTCGGCCCCTCCCGCGGCTCGCCTCAGATGCGGTGTGAGTTAGATGAGGGACAGTGCTGTTTATACCGGAGCTGCTGTAGGGAAAGAATTGGTAGTTAGTGTAGGCTTCAAGACCCCCCAAAGGTCCTTATTAGGGCCACTGATAGCTGTGTGTTGGCTGCTGTTAGCAGTGGGATTTTTTTTTTTTTCTCAAAATCGCCTCTGCAGACCGTTGCACCTGGCATTAGGGACAGAAGTGCTGCATAGGCAGGGAGAGTGTTAGGAGTGCGTGTAGCCTTCAAGAACCTCAACGGTCCTTTCTAGGGCCATATTTATCCGTGTGCAGTACTGTCCAGGCTGCTGTTGGCTGTGCTGCATTTTTTTTGGGCTTCTCAAAATCGCCTCTGCAGAGCATTGCACCCTCCATTGATACTGCAGGGAAAGAATTGTATAGGCAGGGCCACAACACAGTTATTATTCATAGAATATACGCAGTGCTGCCTGTTGGTGGGAAAAAACTGAAAACAAATCTATTTGTCCAGCCTGTGTCCGTCCTTACGCCTGTGTAGACGTGTGAGCTGCGTGAAAAACATTGCTAAATCATACGCAGCCAGCTACGCTTTACTGCTGGGTTCGCCATTTGCTTTCCTTAATTGGGAAAAAAAAATACCTGCTCTCCAAGAGTTATAATAACTCTGCTACCCTCACGTTCTGTGACACATAAGCAGGGACACAGCGCAGTTATTAAACTTCGCAGGTTCATTGAATATACGCAGTGCTGCCTGTTGGTGGGAAAAAACTGAAAACAAATCTATTTGTCCAGCCTGTGTCCGTCCTTACGCCTGTGTAGACGTGTGAGCTGCGTGAAAAACATTGCTAAATCATACGCAGCCAGCTACGCTTTACTGCTGGGTTCGCCATTTGCTTTCCTTAATTGGGAAAAAAAAATACCTGCTCTCCAAGAGTTATAATAACTCTGCTACCCTCACGTTCTGTGACACATAAGCAGGGACACAGCACAGTTATTAAACTTCTCAGGTTCATTGAATATACGCAGTGCTGCCTGTTGGTGGGAAAAAACTGAAAACAAATCTATTTGTCCAGCCTGTGTCCGTCCTTACGCCTGTGTAGACGTGTGAGCTGCGTGAAAAACATTGCTAAATCATACGCAGCCAGCTACGCTTTACTGCTGGGTTCGCCATTTGCTTTCCTTAATTGGGAAAAAAAAATACCTGCTCTCCAAGAGTTATAATAACTCTGCTACCCTCACGTTCTGTGACACATAAGCAGGGACACAGCGCAGTTATTAAACTTCGCAGGTTCATTGAATATACGCAGTGCTGCCTGTTGGTGGGAAAAAACTGAAAACAAATCTATTTGTCCAGCCTGTGTCCGTCCTTACGCCTGTGTAGACGTGTGAGCTGCGTGAAAAACATTGCTAAATCATACGCAGCCAGCTACGCTTTACTGCTGGGTTCGCCATTTGCTTTCCTTAATTGGGAAAAAAAAATACCTGCTCTCCAAGAGTTATAATAACTCTGCTACCCTCACGTTCTGTGACACATAAGCAGGGACACAGCGCAGTTATTAAACTTCGCAGGTTCATTGAATATACGCAGTGCTGCCTGTTGGTGGGAAAAAACTGAAAACAAATCTATTTGTCCAGCCTGTGTCCGTCCTTACGCCTGTGTAGACGTGTGAGCTGCGTGAAAAACATTGCTAAATCATACGCACCCAGCTACGCTTTACTGCTGGGTTCGCCATTTGCTTTCCTTAATTGGGAAAAAAAATACCTGCTCTCCAAGAGTTATAATAACTCTGCTACCCTCACGTTCTGTGACACATAAGCAGGGACACAGCACAGTTATTAAACTTAGATAATTCATTCACTAGAGGCAGTGGGGCCTTTCGTTTTCCAAAAAGGGCAAAAATTATATTTGGCCTGCAGTCTTGCGCCAATTTATTTCCTGCCTGGGAAATCTAATCACTGGTAATACAGCATGCTGAGGGGTAGGGGTAAGCCTAGAGGACGTGGACGTGGACGTGGCCGAGGACGCGGAGGGCCAAGTGAGGGTGTGGGCACAGGCCAAGCTCCTGATCCAGGTGTGTCGCAGCTGTCTGCTGCGCGATTAGGAGAGAGGCACGTTTCTGGCGTCCCCACATTCATCGCCCAATTAATGGGTCCACGCGGGAGACGGTTATTAGAAAATGAGCAGTGTGAGCAGGTCCTGTCCTGGATGGCAGAAAGTGCTTCGAGCAACCTATCGTCTACCCGCAGTTCTGCGCCGTCCACTGCTGCCAATCCGAATCCTCTGTCTGCTGCTCCTCCTTCCTCCCAGCCTCCTCAGTCCACTACAATGACACCTGCTCAGGAGCGGGAACACTCCCAGGAACTGTTCTCGGGCCCCTGCTTAGATTGGGCAGCAGCGGTTCCTCTCCCACCAGAGGAGTTTATCGTCACTGATGCCCAACCATTCGAAAGTTCCCGGGGTCCGGGGGAAGAGGCTGGGGACTTCCGCCAACTGTCTCAACAACTTTCTGTGGGTGAGGAGGACGATGACGATCAGACACAGTTGTCTTGCAGTGAGGTAGTAGTAAGGGCAGTAAGTCCCAGGGAGCAGCGCACAGAGGATTCGGAGGAAGAGCAGCAGGACGATGAGGTGACTGACCCCACCTGGTGTGCAACGCTTACTCAGGAGGACAGGTCTTCAGAGGGGGAGTCAAGGGCATCAGCAGGGCAGGTTGCAAGAGGCAGTGCGGTGGCCAGGGGTAGAGGCAGGGCCAGACCGAATAATCCACCAAGTGTTTCCCAAAGCGCCCCCTCGCGCCATGCCACCCTGCGTAGGCCGAGGTGCTCTAAGGTCTGGCAGTTTTTCACAGAGACGCCTGACGACCGACGAACAGTGGTGTGCAACCTTTGTCGCGCAAAGCTCAGCCGGGGAGCCAACACCAACAGCCTCACCACCACCACCATGCGCAGACATATGATGGCCAAGCACCCCGCAAGGTGGGACAAAGGCCGTTCACCGTCTCCGGTTTGCACCCCTGCCTCTCCCCCTGTGCCCCAACCTGCCACTGAGATGCAACCCCCCTCTCAGGACACAGGCACTACCGCCTCATGGCCTGCACCCACACCCTCATCTCCGCTGTCCTCGGCCCCATCCAGCAGTGTAGTTCAGCGCACCGTTCAGCCGTCGCTTGCGCAAGTGTTCGAGCGCAAGCGCAAGTACGCCGCCACGCACCCGCACGCTCAAACGTTAACCGTCCGCATCGCAAAATTCATCAGCCTTGAGATGCTGCCGTATAGGGTTGTGGAAACGGAGTCCTTCAAAAGTATCATGGAGGCGGCGGCCCCGCGCTACTCAGTTCCCAGTCGCCACTACTTTTCCCGATGTGCCGTCCCAGCCCTGCACGACCACGTCTCCCGCAACATTGTGCGCGCCCTCACCAACGCGGTTACTGCCACGGTCCACTTAACTACGGACACGTGGACAAGCACAGGCGGGCAGGGCCACTACATCTCCCTGACGGCACATTGGGTGAATTTAGTGGAGGCTGGGACAGAGTCAGAGCCTGGGACCGCTCACGTCCTACCCACCCCCAGAATTGCGGGCCCCAGCTCGGTGCTGGTATCTGCGGAGGTGTATGCTTCCTCCACTAAAGCACCCTCCTCCTCCTCCTCCTCCTCTGTCTCACAATCAAGATGTGTTAGCAGCAGCATGTCGCCAGCAGTCGGTGTCGCGCGGTGTGGCAGCACAGCGGTGGGCAAGCGTCAGCAGGCCGTGCTGAAACTACTCAGCTTAGGCGATAAGAGGCACACGGCCCACGAACTGCTGCAGGGTCTGACACAGCAGACCGACCGCTGGCTTGCGCCGCTGAGCCTCCAACCGGGCATGGTCGTGTGTGACAACGGCCGTAACCTGGTGGCGGCTCTGCAGCTTGGCAGCCTCACGCACGTGCCATGCCTGGCCCACGTCTTTAATTTGGTGGTTCAGCGGTTTCTGAAAAGCTACCCACGCTTGTCAGACCTGCTCGTAAAGGCGCGCCGGCTCTGCGCACATTTCCGCAAGTCCCACACGGACGCTGCCACCCTGCGCACCCTGCAACATCACTTTAAGCTGCCAGTGCACCGACTGCTGTGCGACGTGCCCACACGGTGGAACTCTACGCTCCACATGTTGGCCAGGCTCTATGAACAACGGAGAGCTATAGTCGAATACCAACTCCAACATGGGCGGCGCAGTGGGAGTCAGCCTCCTCAATTCCTTTCAGAAGAGTGGGCCTGGTTGGCAGACATCTGCCATGTCCTTGGTAATTTTGAGGAGTCTACCCAGGTGGTGAGCGGCGATGCTACAATCATTAGCGTCACCATTCCTCTGCTATGCATCTTGAGAAATTCCCTGCAAACCATAAAGGCAGCTGCTTTGCGCTCGGAAACGGGGGTGGGGGAAGACAGTATGCCGCTGGATAGTCAGGGCACCCTCCTGTCTATTTCTCAGCGCGTACAGGAGGAGGAGGAGGAGCATGAGGAGGATGAGGAGGAGGGGGAAGAGACAGCTTGGCCCGCTGCTGACGGTACACCGGCTGATTGCCTGTCATCCTTTCAGCGTGTATGGCCTGAGGAGGAGGAGGAGGAGGAGGAGGATCCTGAAAGTGATCTTCCTAGTGAAGACAGCCATGTGTTGCGTACAGGTACCCTGGCACACATGGCTGACTTCATGTTAGGATGCCTTTCTCGTGACCCTCGCGTTGCACGCATTCTGGCCACGACGGATTACTGGGTGTACACACTGCTCGATCCACGGTATAAGGAGAACCTGCCCACTCTGATTCCCGAAGAGGAAAGGGGTTCGAGAGTGTTGCTATACCACAGGACCCTTGCGGACAAGCTGATGGTAAAATTCCCAGCCGACAGCGCTAGTGGCAGAAGGCGCAGTTCCGAGGGCCATGTTGCAGGGGATGTGCGTAGATCGAGCAGCATGTACATCCCAGGCAGTGCAACAGTCTTTAAGGGCCTGGCCAGCTTTATGGCTCCCCACCAAGACTGTGTCACCGCTCCCCAGTCACGGCTGAGTCGGCGGGAGCACTGCAAAAGGATGGTGAGGGAGTACGTAGCGGATCGCACGACCATCCTTGGTGACGCCTCTGCCCCCTACAACTACTGGGTGTCGAAGCTGGACACGTGGCCTGAACTAGCCCTGTATGCCCTTGAGGTGCTTGCTTGTCCTGCGGCTAGCGTGTTGTCGGAGAGGGTGTTTAGTGCGGCTGGGGGAATCATCACAGATAAGCGTAGCCGCTTGTCAACCGACAGTGCCGACAGGCTAACACTCATCAAGATGAACAAAGGCTGGATTTCCCCAGACTTCTGTTCTCCACCAGCGGACAGCAGCGATACGTAAGCAATACGTAGGCTGCACCCGCGGATGGAAGCTACGTTCTCTCTCACCATCCAAAACGGGGACATTTCTGCTTCATCAATCTGTGTCTAATATTCCTCCTCCTCCTCCTCCTGCTCCACCTCCTGAAACCTCACGTAATCACGCTGAACGGGCAATTTTTCTTAGGGCCACAAGGCTCACTCAAATAATTTTTCAGAACAATTTTTATAAGTTTCAATGCGCTTAAAAGCATTGGAACTTTAACTTGAACCAATTTTTCGTTACACTGGGCTGCCTCCAGGCCTAGTTACCACTTAAGCCACATTAACCAAAGCGATTAATGGGTTTCACCTGCCCTCTTGGCTGGCCATGGCCAATTTTTGGGATGTACATTAGTACTGTTGATACAGCAATTTGTGTGGGCCCTCGCCTACAGTGTAATCAAATTAATTTTTAGCCCACCTGCATTACAGCTGACGTTACCTCAGCTGTGTTGGGCAATGCAATGGGATATTTTTGTGTACCGCCGGTGGGTTCCAGGGAGCCACCCATGCTGTAGGTGCACACTGAGTTTTTAATACATCTGTACACTTCTAAAGAACCCGTCTGACCGGGGCATGCAGTGTGGGCCGAAGCCCACCTGTATTACGCACGACATTACTACCTCAGCTGTGTTGGGCAATGCAATGGGATATTTCTATGTACCGCCGGTGGCTTCCTGGCACCCACCCAGGCAGTGGGTCCACAGGGAGTTAAACCTACATGTGTCCACTTGTAAAGAATCCCAGTCTGACTGGGGCATGCAGTGTGGGCCGAAGCCCACCTGTATTACGCACGACATTACTACCTCAGCTGTGTTGGGCAATGCAATGGGATATTTCTGTGTACCACCGGTGGGTTCCAGGGAGCCACCCATGCTGTGGGTCGACAGGGACTTCACAATAGGGAGTTGTACCTGCCTGTGTCTATGAATTAAAAAGCCCGGTCTGACTGGGGCATGCAGACACCTTGACAGAATGAATAGTGTGTGGCACATAGGTTCCCCATTGCTATGCCCACGTGTGCAGCTCCAGATGGCGGTGGCACAGGATTCTATTTCTCATTGCTTCTGTACAGCATTGTGGGCTATCGCTCCGCCACTTTTAAAGAGGGTCGCTGCCTAGCCGTGCCAACCTCTGCAGTGTATGCCTGCGGTCCCTCGTCATGGCAGACGCAATTCTAAATAGACATGAGCGTGGTGTGGCATGAGGGCAGCTGAAGGCTGCGCAGGGACACTTTGGTGTGCGCTGTGGGGGGGAGGGGGTGCGGTTGGGCAGCATGTAACTCAGGAGAAGTGGCAGTGGAGTGTCATGCAGGCAGTGATTGTGCTTTGTTGGAGGTAGTGTGGTGCTTAGCAAAGGTATGCCATGCTAATGAGCGCTTTTCAGAAGTAAAAGTTGTTGGGAGGGGGGGGGGGCCCACTCTTGCCGCTATTGTGGCTTAATAGTGGGACCTGTGAACTTAGGATGCAGCCCAACATGTAGCCCCTCGCCTGCCCTATCCGTCACTGTGTCATTCCCATCACTTTCCTGAATTGCCCAGATTTTCACACATGAAAACCTTAGCGAGCATCGGCAAAATACAAAAATGTTCTGGTCGCCCATTGACTTCAATGGGGTTCGTTGTTCGAAACGAACCCTCGAGCATCACGGGAAGTTCGTTACGAATAACGAACACCCGAACATTTTGGTGTTCGCTCATCTCTAATAATCATTGATAAATATACTGTGTGGATGTTGTACCTAATAGGTACAGAAGGGTATGATGCTATCCCTATTGTCACCCTATAATGAAACCCTGCCTAGAATGCAGGATATGTGCCATATTGTATCAGAACCTCCTCAAAATATACCTAATTACATCCTATGTAGGATAGGGGAGAAATTATACTCAAAATTAATAAGCAAAAATACCATGCACTAAAAAAGTGCACAGAGAAACCATACAAACGTCCAAAATTTCTAGTAATAGTCTGACGCTTACTGTTGTATAGACAATTGTTTTCAGCAGTCATCTCATTGTCATTATTATGAAAGCTACAAATTACAATTAAAGGTAGCTTGATTCAGACATCACTGCACAGAATATTATCTTATTGCATTAAGAAGCTATTGTTCTCTTATGTTAACACAAAACCCATTGTAAAATAAGTGTAAATAGATCACTGGTCAACACTGAAATTGTTACTGACTTAAGGCCCATTGAGACACAATGATTATCGCTCAGAAGATGGCTTTTGAGCGATAATCGTTGCGTGTAAATGGGCCCATCTTTCATTTTTCTGCCAGATGATGAATTTCAGTTCGGCATGAAATCCATTGTTCGACGGAAGAGCTGATAAGACGTACCGCACGCTGTGTTCTGCCCAGGGAGCGCTGATTAGATTGTCTCAGCTGTCAGTCCTGCGGCAGAACAGAAGGAATTTATTTGGAGAACAGCGGGTGGTCTGTTCTCTGAATACAGCTCCTGGTGGCTCACACGCTACTAATTGGTACTAATAAGCATTAGTACCAAGTAGTAGTTCATTCAAAATGATCGCTCAAAAGCCATCTTTTGAGTGATCATCTTTGAATTTAAAGGGGTTGTCCCGCGCCGAAACGGGGGTTTTTTTTTTTCAACCCCCCCCCCCCCGTTCGGCACGAGACAACCCCGATGCAGGGACCTAAAGAAAGCTTACCGGAGCGCTTACCTTAATCCCCGCGCTCCGGTGACTTCTATACTTACCGGTGAAGATGGCCGCCGGGATCCTCTTCCTCCGTGGACCGCAGCTCTTCTGTGCGGTCCATTGCCGATTCCAGCCTCCTGATTGGCTGGAATCGGCACGTGACGGGGCGGAGCTACACGGAGCCGGCATCCTGCACGAGAGGCTCCATAGAAGAAAGCAGAAGACCCGGACTGCGCAAGCGCGGCTAATTTGGCCATCGGAGGCCGAAAATTAGTCGGCACCATGGAGACGAGGACGCCAGCAACGGAGCAGGTAAGTATAAAACTTTTTATAACTTCTGTATGGCTCATAATTAATGCACAATGTACATTACAAAGTGCATTATTATGGCCATACAGAAGTGTATAGACCCACTTGCTGCCGCGGGACAACCCCTTTAAGTGAACCTTTAAATAGGTCCTAATCTGTAGTATCTTGGTGTGCTGAACAGAAATATGACCATTAAAATGTTTTATTTTGAGGATATTTTATATAGTTCCTTTTCTGTGTTTCACCATGTAAATGCATCCAGTAGGACTGTAACAACATCCTTATAATTACAGTTACACTTACAGTTTAAGCTAGACAGCAGGCGTATGTTTACAGGACCTGTGATGAGGTCACCATAATGTGATCAGTCACTGTCTCTGAGCTCATTACCTCACACTTAACCGCAACATAACCAGTACACCATGTTAACTCCCACAGTACCAGTGTACGTATCAACACCTAATAACTAGTGTATAATATAAAGCCCAGTCGGAAAGTTTGAGCATTTAGAATATTTCACACTTCGTGGGATACAGTTTAAGCTACTCTTACATAAAACTGTTATTATTTTATTCATTTAGTTACAATACAGAACACATGCCTCAAAAGTGCATTAATACCGTGGACAATTTTTGCTATATTTGTGAGGAAGTGACATTTGCCAACTGGAAGAAAAGTATCACAAGGGGTACCACAAGGCTCTGTCCTAGGCCCAGTGTTGTTTAACATTTTTATAAATGATCTGAAGGAGGGAATTGATGGGAAACTGATCAAATTTGCTGAGGACACAAAGCTAGGTGGGATAGCTAACGCTAGGGAAGAGAGAGAGAGGGTTCAAAAAGATCTAGAAATCTTGAACAGTGAGCAGCGACTAACAGAATGGTATTTAACAAGAAGAAATGCAAAGTTCTACATTTGGGCAAGAAAAATGAAAAAAGCACATACAGAATAGGAGGAATTGGGCTAAGCAGCAGCACATGTGAAAAAGACTTGGGTATACTAATAGATCATAGACTGAACATGAGTCAACAATGTGATGCAGCAGCCAAAAAGGCAAAGACAATTCTGAGATGTATTAAGAGAAGCATAGAGTCTAGATCATGTGAGGTAATTATCTCTCTCTTCTCTTCCTTAGTCAGACCTCATCTGGAATACTGTGTCCAGTTCTGGGCACCCCACTTTAAAAAAGACATAGACAAACTAGAGCAAGTTCAGAAAAGAGTTACCAAGATGGTGAGCGATCTGCCAAACATGTCCTATGAGGAACGGAAATGTTTAGCTTGCAAAAAATAAGGCTGAGAGGAGAGTTAATAGCTGTCTACAAATATCTGAAGGGCTATCAAAATGCAGAGGGATCAACCCTATTCTCATTTGCATGAGGAAAGACTAGAAGCAATGAGATGAAAAAGAAAGGGAGCAGACACAAATTAAATATTAGAAAAAAAATTTCTGACAGTGAGGGTGATCAATAAGTGGAACAGGTTACCACAAGAGGTGGTGAGTTCTCCTTCAATAGAAATGTTCAAACAAAGGCTGGACAGACAACTGTCTGGGATGATTTAGTGGATCCTGCACTGATTAGGGGTTGGACCCAATGACCCTGGAGGTCCCTTTCAACTCTAACTTTCTATGATTACTCCTCAAGTGAAGAAGGCATATCATCTTTACTCTGGATGCAAGATTCGTGACCAAGACAAGCCTTGAGCCCCACATATATGCTGTGCTATACGTACAACAGAGCTTTCACAGTGGTTGAATGGCAAAAGACCATCAATGCTCTTTGCAGTCCCCATTGTATAGAGAAAGCCAAGCAACCACACAAATGACTGTTACTTCTGCTTCGTTACTCCTCTTTACAGCAGGATAATGAAGCAATAGACGTTGAGAATACTCTACCACCAACATTCAGTCTGCATTGAGAACAGTTCGATGGGATATACAAAAGGATAGCCGAGCAAGGGAATTGCACTACTTGCAGAAGGACTGGAGCAGTTGGAGAGAAGAATATCCAGCACCCAGCTCTGGTCGAGGCTCACAAAATCTTGCAACCACCTCTTCACATCAAACTAGAATGATGAAGAACTTCGTGAAAGCCATGGACCATACTTCACCTGCTTTCCAATACCTTCATGAAAACTTCCCTCGACTCAGTGAGGCAAAGACTGAAGAGGGCTTTTTGGGCGTCCTCAGAATCTAGAGCTCTTCAAATATAATTGGTTCAACAACTACCTGCAAGGTGATGCGAAACAAGCATGGAATGCTTTTTGCCTAGTGTCTACAAACTTTCTCGGGAATGTTAGGGCAGAAAACTACAAGGAACTCGTACAAGACATGCTGATGCAGTATCAGAAACTTGGCTGAAATATGCCTCTAAAGATCCACTTCCTTAATTCAGCTGGATTTCATTCCAGACAACTGAGTTATGGTTAAACATGGCGAACGTTTTCATCAAGATATCGCAACAATGGAACAAAGATACCAGGGAAAGTAGTCTACAACAATGCTGGATGACTACTGCTGGACACTCCACAGAGATGCTCCCGAACAGCAGTACAAGAAACAGGCAAAGAAATCTAAGTCGTATTCTGTAACTTGATTTTTTACAGGTATTAACCTTAGGCCTATTACTATTGGCATGCATTTCGTGTTGTAAACAATTATTGCAGATTATAAAAAAAATAGAGCCAATTTTGTATTTTGACTGTCATATTCATGCTGAGCACATAAAAATTGATAAGAAATGACTAATTGTATTTCAGTAACATAACTTTTGTCAAAATTTGTTGACAAGTTAGACATGATGGACAGAATGAAAACGGCAAGATTCTAAGATTTGCTTCAAAATCTACATAATGACATGGAAATTAAAAAATGTTTTGCATTAAAAATATGTTTTTAAATAATATAATCATTTTCTGAGTGCATATTCCCATTAAAGAGAGCCTGTTAGGTCGAACATGCTGTCCAAACTCCAGGCGTAATATAGAGCAGGAGGAGCTGAGCAGATTTATATATAGTTTTAGGGCGCCCACCCACTGGCGTTTGCGATTTTCGTGCGTGAAAAACGCAGCGTTTTCGGCGCGTTTTTGCAGCGTTTTCTGTGCGTTTTTCACGGCGTTTTCACTGCGTTTTCGCGGCTTTTTCGCGCCTTTTCCATTAATTTCCATTGACATTCATGGGTGCATTAGGAGAAAAATAAGGACACATATGCAACTGACAGTTCCTATGTTAAAAATCGCAACGCACCGCAAAAAAAAAACGCCAGTGGACAGGAGTACATTCAATTCTAATTGCTCTTGAGAAATAACACAAAACGCAAAGAAAAAAAAATCGCCAGTGGGTGGGCGCCCTTATGGGGAAGATTCTGTAGAACTTGTATTTTATTCAATGAAACCTCTGCTCATTCTGTGCTGAACAGTCCAATGGGCGGAGCTCTCAGTGATTGGCAGCTGTCTGTATATAACTGTACATACAGAGATGTACATGCAGGATATGTGAAAGCAAACCATGTGGAAAAAAAAACGTAGTTCCAAATTTCACCACGAAGTGTTAATGGGGGATTGTGAAATGTTTAAAATGAATTCAATGAGACTCGACATGGGAAAAACAATTTATATACCGGTATATATGAAAATTACAATACCATTAAACCTCCAACAGGCTATAGTACAGTACAGAAGTAACATTAACAATGCTAAGACAATTCCTCAATGTGGTATCCATTATTGTCCACAAGAACTTGCAAACAGTTAACACAAAAATCACAGGGGTTAATATCCTGGGAATGAGGCGGCCATGCTGTTGTTGTTGAGTGAATTAGAACTCTTCATTTGGTAAAATGTTGCTGCAATATATCTTTTACACTCCGGTCGATACGAGGAGGTGCCCAGCTTGCATAAAAATGGTGGAGCTGATACAACATAAGTGTTGCAGTTGGAGGATTACAGCATTTTGCAGCATCTCTTCATACCTACAGCTGACTTTGGATGAGTGCAAAGGAGTTAGCTCAAAGGCATGAGGGTTATCCTTCACCGAAATGCGTCAGTAACGTGTGCTCACACGTTCATTTTGACAAAAAAAAGCTTCATCGCTCCACATGGCATTCCATGGTCATGAACTGTCCAACTCCATTTGACCAAGGAATTTCAGCGCAAATGTTTTTCCAGGCAGCAAGTCTTGCAAGTGTTTGTTCTAATATGGAAAAAAAATGCATCTACTTATGTAGGATTTTCAGCACTGTTGACTGGGCCATGTCTAACTGGCTTTATATAACACATACTCTGCTTGCTCATTGCAGATTCTCCATCGGCTTCCCAACGACAACTGTAGCAACGTCTTCTGTTTGGTATTGAGATAAATTGGATTCCATTCTCTTCCAGATCAGAATCCTAAACTTCCTGTTTCTTCTAATTTCGCCTCCAACCTTCTCAGTAAACTTGGTGCCATTAGGCTTCTTTGCATTTGACAAATTTGCTAAATTTCCCTTTGTGCTCTTGCAGCCTTATTGGCATTGTAGTAAAACAATTTTGCAAGGGAAGCCCATTTGGGCAAAGAAACAACCATTGTACAGTACAGTCTGTCTGACAATGACTTATCTCATAGTGCCACACTGATCCCTGGTGTTGAAATTAGAAACTAATTTTTAACATGGATCGCTTCCACATGTCCTGGATAGTATTATTACCAAGCTTGGTTTAATTACACCCTGTAGATGTCTCTCTATATGTCTCTCTCAGGATACTTTAATTACATAGTCTATTTATTTAACTTTGTTTTGGAAGTGCCATCTAACCCTGTTTTTAACTGCATTGTGCATTTGAAGGTGCGGTGTCCACCCATCTTTAAAGTGCACTCCTTCCCATAAGAAGTATAGCTGGATTCTACATACCTTGAGTTCACTTTGCAGGTCTATGGCCCAGAAGAAGAATGTCTATTAGAGTTAGGGTCCCATCTAAAGAGGTTGCCTTGTCAGGGCAAATGGGCTCTCACAATTTGATCAAAACGTTGACTAAGATGCTCAAATTTAGAAATATAACAGTAATGCAATTCAATATATGTATAGGGGTTTTTTTGGCATTTACTTGGCACTTTTAGTGTGCTTTTATGCCCTGTCTGCATAATTGTTAAGAGGTCATTATTGTATTTGTTATATGAATGCCATTGTTTTGCAAGCGTCATTCATTTAGAATTACATATTTTTGTAGGGTAAGCAAAATGGTCTGAGGGAGTTTTTTTTATTATAAATGTTTTCACACACTATATTGAAATACACAAAGACAGTGATAGAAGTGGATTGTTGACGATGCTGATACTGACCTTGGGCGAAGTTGAGAGAAATTGCTGTGCACTGCATAATAACTGAGAAAATTTTCAATTTTTATAGCAGAAAACTGTCCTGAGCATTTGGAAACAAATCAAGTCATGACAATAGCTTGTCATAAAGTAATGTGCTTAGCCTTATGGAATGGACATTGCACTTTCTATTTTTATTGCTGGTGATATTAGGGTAAAAAAAAGCTTGTAAAATGATTCTCCATCCAATACTTTTAAAAAGAATTATGGGTGACATACTTTCCTGCAATCATTCAATGGAAGCTATATGGATACGTACTTAGGAGCTTATTTTGTTTTGTCCAAGATAGAGCTTGAAGGTGAATGAGCATAATATGATAATAAAATGAGCAAAACTATAAGGAATGAGCCACTGACTACACAAACTATAGTTTCCGGCACTTCTAATCCTTGTACCTGATTGTTTGGGTCCATATCTCCTTGTTGTGCCTGTTGCTGTATATTTACATAGTGTTTTCTATTCACTGCTGCAATGTATAATATGTGGACCTACTGATGCTCCGTAAGGGGTCGTCAGGCTACTGGACAACCTCACTTCATTAGGACTTAATTGAGTTAATGTAATAAACTGAAACATACTCACCCTTCCTCGGCCATCAGGACCCAGTACGTCGTCCGGGCAAAAGGCCGGCTGTTGCGGGTGAGACCGTGGGGCTCTCAAGATGTTGTCACGGGTGGCTCTGTGATCTCTCCCCGACAATGGCGCAACATAGCCCAGCTCAGCTGTGCACAATGCAAAATGCACAGACAGATGTAATGATGGAGATTAGTCTTAACGATGTTGTCGCGTGACACCAGTACCTCTGTTTAAGCAAACAGTTGCCCGCTGTTAAATAAAAGAGTCCACAGGCGACGAGATAGTTTTTAAACAGGAGGCTCACAGTTTCTTTACTCACAAAGTCCAACTTTGATTTTCCAAGTATAAAGCAAGAAGAAAGTCTCAGATACAACACTTCTGGCAGGCTTCCTTCTGATTCAACTCTGTTACACACATGAATGTTCTTCTAGGAGGCACCTTTCTTCTCATACTCTTGGTATCCTCAGTCTAAGTTATCTGCAAGACGATCCCCAGGGTTACACCCCTGACACGGTGGGTTAACACACAACTCTTGCCTTTTCTTGCTTGCTAGTTACTCCTCCCGACTTGTCATAGCAGGAACCATTACTCTGGGCTTCAGTTCCTGGAGGAGAAATATCCCACAGCAAATGCACAGGCAGAAGCTAAAGTGAGCTTCAACCTTCTGTTGACACATCCTCCACCGACTACATCTTTACACCTTCTCTCTCTCCTTTTAGCTCCACCTCCCAACTTCTTCTAAACTCCCCAAAAGACCACACACGGCAAACAAGTTAGGTAAGACAGATTTGCCACGACAAAGCTTGTTAGCACTTACATAGAACATAGATCAACACAATTACACACAAGACAGTTTACACAAAGTGGACATACATCTATTCTAAAGACACCCCAACTCTGGGCCACTACACCAGCACTGCAACTCCACTGTGGTACGAGAGGTTGTTGTCATAGATGGTGTCACTCAGGTGACTACTGCAGCCAATGAGAGTCTGCAGTGTCATACTCCCAAACTCCTGGCATCCTGGTGCTTAGGATGCCAGAAAAACAAGCAGTGCCACTGCAGCCTCTCATTGGCTGCAGCAGTCACCTGAGTTCCTGTGACCTCATCTATCACAACAACCACCGGGACCACAGTGGGGCTTCAGTGCTGTATCCTGGCAGCCACAGAAGTGTAAGTATGTTTCAGTTCATTATTTTAACTCATACAGCCCTACTGAAGCGAGGTTGTCCAGTAACCAGACAATACCTTCAATTTTAATATTTTATTTTAATGAACTATATTATAACAAAGATGGATTATTTATTAGAGCTTTGTTCTGTGTCCTTTTATGTAGATTGAGTAAATTTATGATCTATTACAGCATAAGAACATTGTGGATAAGGGAACTTCTATTAGTCAGTGTGAAGAGCCACTAACAAGACAGTTAATTGCTATGAATGACTCAGCTGAACAATGTAATCCGTGATTGCTCATTCATTATAATTGGGACCTTGTAGTGCCACAATTTTCCTCTAGTGGCTACTGCTGGAGAAAAGTGCTTGTATCTTGCCTTGGAGCTAAAAGCTGATCGCCAAAGGTTTTACCCACCAGACCTCTGGTGATCAGTTTATCTCCACCAAGTCCCAATTTAAAAAAAGAGATTATCTCATTTAGGCTTTGCCCACAGGTGGTGGGTTGCCCCGTATTTTCCATGTGGACCCTCTGCACAGAAAATTCGCCAACATTCACCGTAGCAACAAAGAGGATGAAATTGTCAAAATCATGTCCACACACTGCAGGAAAAATCTACTGTGGAAATTGACCTGCAGAATGGATTTTGGATTTGTGGAATGTGAACTATTACATTGGATATGATTTTGCAACAAAATTTGCATTAAATTCTAGTTAAAATCCACATCAAATTGTGTGGATTTTTATATGTTCTTTTTGTCCCCTGTGGACATACCCATAGGACACTTTCACACAGGCGGAATTTTTCTGCACTTTGCACCCCAAGCCATGGTAAATCCTCCACCAAAATCCTCATTTTAATGTGGAATGAAAATGGTTTACTTATTACATTAAATAGATCTAAAATCACATAATAGCATAGAAAAGCATACAAGGAGAATCCCAGGTATGTAGGAAAATAAAGCCAAGTTAATTAATCACAGATCTATATATCGGCAATATCAATACACATATTTTATAAATACATACAAAAGTATAACAATACATATGCCATAAGCATACATAACCATAGGGCCCAAATACCACAAGCCCAATGCATGTTTTGTGTATCTTCTATTAGAGGTACTCCATATATAGTAAAGTATAAGCCCACATGACTCAAGACACCAGCTTCAAAGATATTGCCGATAATGGTATGGTGCATGCACTAGGAACATCGCAAAATACCACTGTGATGTCATTGCAACACTCACAATATGCCGCGCATGGATGAATTAAAAAATATCATGCAGATGCAGCGCACCTACTGAGGCCGTAAACAACACCCACAAGGGAACTGATTCTGGCGCAAATAGAAGTGTTGTAAACAGAGGCATAACTTGAAGCTCCTGGGCCCCAATGCAAAACCTGTAACAGGGCCCCCAAATATAATGCTTTATTCATAGTACTGGGCTTCTTATATGGAGAAGAGAGGCCTTAGGGGCCCCCCTAAGGCTCCTGGGCCCGGGTGCAACCGCATCCCCTGCATCCCTTATAGTTACGCCTATGGTTGTAAATCTTGTCACTAAACCAATGTAGCAATGAGCCCAATAACCTTGATGTGTTATATCACATACTGTGACTAGAACAGTGATAATAAGAATAGCATTTGTAAAAATGACATTTATACTCATCCCATTAAAAAATAATTGCGTAAAAAAACAGCTAAAAATCTATATACACAGTGATTTAACATCTATTCCATGAAAGATCCAAAAAGTGCAGTGCAAAATACATGTGAAGAAGAAGGTGAAGTGAAGATAAGCCATGAAACCAGCAAAGTATCATAATTAAGAGGAGAAAATAAATCCTCTAATATTAAACAAGTGATGTAGCACTTCCAACATTTCCAACAGATGGGTATTCCACAATGGGAGGAGCCATTGTCAGTCACCCGTGTGCATGCGCCCTTACTTGTATTGCATTTACTTACACCTCAGCAAACTTTGAGATGAACAGTCCATTGGGTGATCCTATCAGTGACTCACAGCTATCTTTGTATGTATAGTCATAGACTGATAACTATCAATCACTGATAGGACCACCCATTGGACAGTTCAGCTCAGAATATGCAGAAATGAGTAATTAAAATATGTTATACTGAATCCCCATAAAACTATATATCAATCTGCTCTATAACATGATGCCTGCAGTTTGGACATGTGATCCAGCTGACAGATTCCCTTTAAATTATTATTAACAGTGGCCTAAATGGGTCACTGTTACTGTATGGAGCACAGACAGGGGTACTTTTACTTTATTACCATCTGGGCCACTATTACTTTTGTTTGCAGATGATGCAATTGTTAACATGACTGGCTCATTGTGATAACTCAATTTACAGTATTGTAGTACATTGCACAGTAGTTAAGTTATCATAATGCCCTAAATTTTAAGTTAGCATTTGTTTTATCTATACCTGGCATGATTGTTTCCAGGAGTACTATCCAGTCATGACTGGGAGAAGCTATCAAAGCGGTCTGGCCCAGATAGAGAAGAAAAGGGAGAATTAACAACTCCAATCAGAGAAGATGTCATCTGTAAGTTATAACTTTTACCATTAGTGTGACCACATATTGCCTCTAAAGGCAGTAGCTATTTTTTGTGTAAATTCAATTGTAAGGCAATTGAAGTAGACATTCAGTTATACATCAAAACATGTTAAAACAACCCTGCTTTGAAGTGGAGTAGATTGTCACTACAGGATTCAGGATGTCCAATAGATGCAATACATGGAACACGACTATAGAGAAAAAGCCAAGGGATATTGACAAAACTGAGGTTTTATTTATTTGTATTATAAATGCATCATATTAAAAAATAATAGGAAGAACAAATATGTCAGTTATCTCCCATACATAAATCAGTCATAAATAGCACATTTACAATTGTTCTCAGATCTTTCATTTCCCCTCTGTGTCTTCCACAAGGATACATAGGAACAAAGTGTCTGTTTGTTTCAGGATTTTCTGCTTGTCTTGTCAAAATGCAAAATACATTAGATTTTAATGTGTTCACAGCAATAATCTAACATTTGATCTCTGATGTTCGGCTCACAATGACTGTGATAATGTTCAGGAAGACACAATTCAATAAGAGAAAAAAACTGTTTAAAAGGCTTATTTCCAACAAGAAGAGCCTCCAGTTGCCATAGCAGCCACCCACATTTCAAAAGTGCAGAAAGGGAATGTTATTTGTCAAGCAGGGGAGAAAAAAACATTGTTATCCGGCGTTACAGTCATTATATTAGACATGATAATCATATTTGCATAAGGTAAAACCATAGGGCTTTGTACGCTCTTTCCCATCCATCACTGTCTGTGTTAACATGTCTGCCCAGAACGGTAGTAAGAAGAAACACGCACAAAATCACATTAATGAAGGCAGACGACTACATCACCGCAGTAATCAAAGAAGCAATTTGTATCCCAACGTCTTCCAATACGCAGTAGAGATTGTCAGGCCAATGCTTTATGTCTCTTTGGACAATGTCAAATTCTATCATCCCGTCTTACAGTCACCTATTAAATGTAAGTAAGTGAACTGGTTGATGTCAGGATTCATGAACAGAGTTTCATCGGGTCTTGTGCTGCACACTAATATTCCAGCAGCTACAGGACAAGATAGATGGAGGTGCCTCGTTATTAGGTTTTTTATACATTGTAGGCCTTATAGAAAGGAGTGGAGCTGAGTGCAAGAGGCTGTATGACGGCACACGGTGTCGTTGGGTCAGAGGCGTAGCTAAAGGCTCAGTTGCCCGGATGCAAAAGTTCAGCATGTCCCCTATCAACTTTCCTCTGCATCGTTGGGTCTCTTAAGAAGCCGGGGGCAGACGGGGGCATTGCTAGAATCTTAAAAGATTAGGCAAAGGCTAAATGTAGGGGCCTCAATGCGAAATCTGTAACATGGCTCCTTAATTATCCATGTGCCATTTATAATACCAATGTTTTCTTATATGATAAAGGGGTCTTTGGGTACCAAAGGCTCCAGGGCCTGGTAGCAACTGCTATCTCTGCACCTCCTATAGATATGCCTCTGCATTGGGTTATATAACGCCACAGCTACTCTGGAGACCTCTAGAAGACATGTCAAACTCAAGACTGGCAGGTCGAATCCGGCCCACCATGTCATTTCATGTAGCCTATGAGCAATGGTGGATTATAATAGGGATTGTATGGGACCTGTTGTGGCCATCCAAACCTCCCCTAATCTGCCCGACTGCATCTCTCGGCCCTCTCTCTACGTAGTGCTGCCTGCTCTGTTCCACCCAGCTCCACCTCCACAAGATTCAGACAGAAGTGGGAGGCATGCTGCTCAGCTACAAGCAGGTATCCTCCACCCACCACACTGGGCAGCGTGGTGATGTCATGCAAGCAAGGAGAAGCTTTGGCAGCCCGATCAGTAGCAGTGAGAAGGGGGAAAAACCATGGTTGGGGACAGAAGAGAGGGGAGAGCAGCTGGATCTGGATTCCATTCCCAGCAACAAGAGAACAGATAGGGCAGCCAACATGTACAGTAGCTTCACTTAATTGCTGCTACTGGCTGCAGAAGTGACATGCAAATGCCCCAGGACAGTCCCAGTCTATCTCCAGGCAGCAATGCAGAATGTTTTTTTTTAAATTTTGCGTAGGTAGCTTACCTCAGTCCTGGCTGGCCCTCTAATAAAGTGTAAAGGCAGCTGGACATGGCTATTCTGAACGGTATTTACGCACACACAGTGAATTTACTCCAAAAAGTAAGTGAAATTACCCTTTTACATGCATTCTGCACTAAAATCAGCATTAAAATCCACAAAATATATCACAAATACGTTCATATGAATGAGCCTTTGTAAACGGCCCTTTGACGGCAACCATAGTGCTGATATGGCCCTCAGTGAAAAAGAGATTGACATACCTACTCTATAACATGCTAACAGGTGCCATCGATACATGGTTATTCTCTACCAGCAGCAATGCAATGCCATCATGCATATAGCATCCTGTGGGATATGTCACCAATGTTTTCTGCTGGATTCACACTGGAAGAGGCATACTACACAGAGGTTTAATAAGCCCAAACACTTCAATGGGATGAGGCCCTAGAGTTCTATAGTCCAAAAAGTATCTAATTTACAGAACTGTAAAGCCATAAAGTGTTGGACTGGGATACCTTGAGCCCTTCGGAGGAATTGATTTTCAGGGTCCACCTCCGTCTATAGACAAAATTTGTACATTCACCTTTGGTTGCATTGTAAATGTTATTATTTTGCATTCACATCCTATGCTGTAATGAATAAAGAATGACGTTTAACTAGAGATGAGCGAGCGTACTCGGAAAAGCACTACTCGCTCGAGTAATTGGCTTTATCCGAGTATCGCTGTGCTCGTCCCTGAAGATTCGGGTGCCGGCACGGAGCGGGGAGCTGCAGGGGAGAGCGGGGAGGAACAGAGGGGAGATCTTTCTCTCCCTCTCTCCCGCCCGCTCTCCCCTGCTCCCCGCTGCGACTCACCTGTCAGCCGCAGCGGCACCCGAATCTTCAGGGACGAGCACAGCGATACTCGGATAAAGCACATTACTCGAGCGAGTAGTGCTTTTCCGAGTACGCTCGCTCATCTCTACGTTTAACACATTAAGGGCCCAACACATTTCATGTGTGCTCACTGCGGGACCAAAATGACAGAAGAACGTCTGTCACCCGAGTTTTGCTTCTCACACTTCTTATTAAAAGATTTCCTATTAGAGTAAATAAAACTGTCACTCATTTTTAGATGACTGAGCCCCTGCAGTAACATCCCCATCACCCACTTTCGGGTGTCACAGCACTCAAAGTGTTAATAAATCCATAACAACTTTTCGTAGTAGCAAATAGCCATCTTCCGATGGGGTTCTGGAGATCTGTTACTGCAAGGGGCCATTACTGTGACAGAACTTGAACTCTCCAGAGAAATCTCTGGTATTTTAGTGGCCAGTTTATCCCTAAAGCTACAAACTAAAATCTGTTAGTTGTCTGCAATCTATTCAAAGAAGCATTAACCCTTTGCAATCCTCTGACGTCTTCCTACATTCTGATTGAAGCTTGTGCAGTTCCAATGTCAGAAGACGTCCGACAGGGTATTCTTACTGTCTATTGCCAGCCACTCTGCTGTCGGAGCCTCTCTGCTGCACACACACTGGCTGTAGCCAGCAGATGGCACCGTTGTATAACAGCAAATAGAGGAAACCTTTTAGGAAACCCTGAATCTAAAATTGGATTGGAAAGGGTTAACCCTTTACTAACATGGCCTTTTTTTTAAACCTAACGATGTGATGATTTTTGCAGGATTTTCATCTCGACTTTTTAAAAGGCATAATTTATTTATTTTTCCGTTTGCATGACCATATGGAGACTTCATTTTTGCGTAGCGAGCTGTAGTTTTCATTGGTACCATTTTTTCGGAACATGTAATGCATTAAATGTAAATAACATTTATTCATTTTTTTGGAGGGGTGGGCAGGCTAAAAAGATAACCAATTCTGTCATTTTTATTTACAGTGTTACACACGCAGCATAAATGACAATAAAAAAAAAAATGTACATTGTACAGAGTATACTCTGTTCTCATCTACTGCTTCAACCATTGTTTTAATGACTTTCAATAAAAAAAGATTGTTTAAAAAAAAAAAAAATGGAACAATACCACAATTATGTATTTTGTTCAGATTCTTCAACTTTTGCACAATAAGGCCTCGGTCAGACAAGCGATTTTTGTTGTGCGCAAAAAAATATGCTCCACAGATGTGCAAAATGTGTGTGACCGAAGCTCCGTGTTGTTTCTTACATGTGTGTGGAGCAGCTGTGCTTGCAGAAGTGCCACAGCTATGGCAGAGCTGTGGCAGAGGACCGCAAAGCTATCCCATTGCTTTCAAAGGGGCCGGTGCTGCTGTCGACCCATCAAAAGCATTGAGATGAAGGCAACCCCTGCAGTGATCTTTTTTTGGGGGGGGGAGGGGGGTTAAAATATAAGCTCTACCCCAAAAATTATCCCTACATGTTAAAAAATAATAATAATAAAAAAAGATTTACTCACCTAGGAGTGCTGTCCAGCTCTTCTGCCCATCCTCGTCAGTCCCCATCTGTGTTCTGGTGGCCAAGGATTCAAAAATTCCTGCCTCCAGAAAGTGCTGCCTCTGATTGGCTGAGCGCTGTGACCAATCAGAGACAGCGCTCAGTGATTCATTGAATGTCAACTAAGCTTTGCCTCTAAATGGTCACAGCGCTCCACCAATCAGATTTAGCAATTTCTGGAGGTGGCCACCAGAATCCAGATGAAGGCTGTCGGGGACGGGGAGAAGAGCCGGAGAGCACTTATAGGTGAGTTAATTTTTTTAATAAAAAAACAGCTAGGGATGATTGACATATTTCAAGCCATCCCCCGAAAATCATTGCTGCAGGAGTTGCCTTCATCCCATTGCTTTAAGTGGCATGGCAGTAGCAACGGACCCATTGAAAGCAATGGGATAGCATTGCGTTCCTCTGAATCCCCGTGGGGCGTCCCATCATTACCGAACACTGTGACAATGCTGTCACAGTGTTCAGTGATGAGCGGACCTTCATGGAGCAGCTGCGCTTCTACAATCAGAGCTGCTCCACACACATGTAAAAAACAGCACAGAGCTCCAGTCATGTGCACTTTACACATCCGTGGAGCGCATTTTTTTGTGCACATATGCGTGCACAAAAAAATGCTCGTCTGACCGAGCCCTAAATCCCCGTTTTTGGAGAATATTTATTGTTGTATTTCTGCATTTAAAGTCCCATAGTCTTTGTATTTTTCCATGGATGGAGCTGTGTAGTTTTCATTGGTATTATATGCATTTTTTGTTCCCTTTTAGTGCATCTTTTTGGGAGCAAAAGAATCAAAAAAGCATTTTGGTCGTATTTTTCTTAAATAGCATTTGCCTTGCGGGCTAAAAAGTGTGTTCCATGCATTGTATGGGTTGTTATGGGTTTTTGAAATATATATTTTTTTAAACCAAGATGGGAGAGTGCGTCAAAAAGTTTTTCTGTTCTTTACTATTTTTACATGCTTTTTTAACCATTTTTATTGTTTAGCTTTACATTTTTTTGTGTCCCTGTAGGGGACGTGAATCTGTTATTCTATGATGTGCGTTGATGCAGTACTTCTGTATACTGTAATATACATATGCAGAATACAGGTCCGATGATGAACCTCTCTTCAGCATAGTATTAGAAACCTGTCAGACCTCGCCCAACTTGGGAGCTATGAAGGGAAATCTCAATATTGGAAAGGGTTAAAAGCAGATTTTGCGACTCCTGAGACACTCTGAGCAGCAGGATAGGTATGTATATCCTTTCGCCCATTGTCAAGGTTACTGCCATGCTGCTGATTTAGTAGCTGCCAAGACGCTGACAGATGTCCTTTAAAGAAAATTTGAGTGCGAAAGCCTCGAGTACAACAAAATGTAAAAACAAATCTCTGCACTGAAACAAAAAAAAGTTTTATTAGCCTGCTCATAATTAATGTTGCTGATCTTGATCGGCGGAGTGACAAAATCTTACCAATTTTTGAAAAGTCAGAGTCTGAACCGTTTTTTTTTTCTTGCAAAAATCGCTGAAAAATTAAATTTTCCAAAAATGCCTTCTGCAGTGGTCAGCATGCAGCCAATGAGCAGCCAGGGTGCCGTGCTGATATCATAAAATGTGTCCCCCATCTTACATATGGGCTGCAATTTCATTGGATGATTGCATTACATGACCTAGCCATATATAATCTAGGCATAGTGTAACCAGCAGACACTTTACAGTTGAGCACAGGACAGAGAAGCTGTGTGTTTATATGACTATATAACACGGGGTCTGTAGTTAATAGGGACAGATATTCTGCAGAGGATATATTGCTGCTGGTGTAAAACTTGTAAACCAGCAGAGAATTTAAATAGGGTTTTATTGGAGGGAGCAGAAAAGTTGCTGCATCACATTTATATGCCAATACAAAACGTGGTCTGTATATTGGGAGAGGGGATATTTCTGCTGCTGTCAGCAAAAAAAACATTGCTGATAAAAGATACCCCTTTAGCAGTGATAATTATCTGGCGGTTGGTCCCCGCCATCATATATCAGTGCTGCAGTGATATTGTTAACGTATATAGTAACAAAGCAGACACACAAAATATGCTTTGGTATGAGAAATATTGCAGTTCGGCCTCAGACGTTGTTCAAAGTTGCCCATCCAGCCAGTACGAATTATTTGCAGACCTTTTGCAGCTATCAGAGGGGTGAGGGCTATCAGAATTACCCTTTTCTAAACAGGGACAGCTCCCAAAGATACAAGCTATACTCTGTGGCCTTCTGTTCTCACATATAGTGCCTCCCAGGGGTTGTGGCTTATTTATTTAGTGGTGTTTTGTCTTTATATAAAACAAAAAGGAAACC
The DNA here is from genome assembly GCF_035609145.1 of Eleutherodactylus coqui. Classification (NCBI taxonomy): domain Eukaryota; kingdom Metazoa; phylum Chordata; class Amphibia; order Anura; family Eleutherodactylidae; genus Eleutherodactylus; species Eleutherodactylus coqui. The sequence goes on along the minus strand of NC_089839.1, from coordinate 263,240,117 downwards.
AAACACGGAAACAGCAAATACACACACTGTGTGTCAGCGGCCTCAGATGTCATTCAAAGTCAGCATTTTGGCCACTACTAATTATTTGCAAGTGTTATGCACATAGCAGTGGGTATCTGCAAACTACAAAGTTAGCTGATAAATTGCCTAAAACTGCATTAAAAAGTAAACAAAAGTAAAAAAAAATTAATAAATATGAAACATGAAGAAAGCAAGGGGTAGGGGACATGGTGGTGGTGGAGGTGAAAGAGGACAGGCCAAAATGGAATATCAAGCAGCACCAGCTGAAGCAACAGCTTCCTGTTCTGCTGGAGCTGAGGCAGGCCCACTGCCATTCTTTAGAAGCAGTTATATCCATGCGTTATATCCGCAGCATGCAGAACAGGCCGTAGAGTGGATGACACAGCATGCCTCAAGTGCCACCACCTCCTCCTCGTCCCAGTAGCAGACACACAGCTGTCAGTCCTCCCCAGTCAGCCATGAGCATCACCCCTTTACTTCACCCCATGCCAAATCCCCCGCATCCTCTGAAGCAGTCCACATGGATGAGCCTGAGGAGTGATTTGATCATTCAGTGTCATGGATGTCAATCGGGCACTCCAAACAACCCGAAGATGTCCAACTATTCAACTATTTTATTCCTCCAAAGAGGAGGGCAAAGGTGGGTCAGTGAGCACGATACACCCTCTACAGGTAATGTGCATGTAGTTAAGAGGATGTTGAAATGGAGGTACCAGCTCCTAGTGCTCACTGTGGCATACAGTCCACCCAGGAGAAGAGCGATGAAGAGGAAAAGAAGGTGGAAGAGGATGGAGTACTCAATCTAACATGGAGAGGCAGAGAGAGTCACGATATCAGCTCACGAGGAAGGGGGAATAGACGGACATGGCAGGGCAGCACCATACTAAGACAGGGAGCAGAGTATCTCTGACAAACATAAAGGCCATATTGTCACCATCAGCTACTACTAATTGCAGCGACACCAACATCAGGTCCACAGGGTAGATCTGCTCATAGGACTTGTGCAGCCTGGGCACTCTTTGAAACCGCATGTGTTGACAGAAGAGTGGTCACCTGTAAGATCTGCGGTAAGTGTTTTAGACATGACAAGAATATAAACAACCTCCACACAATGTTTATGAGCAGTCACATGAACTCCCACCACCCGCTGCCTTGGAGAGCCCACCTGGTCCAGTCAGCCTCATCTTGCTCCCTCTTTCATTATTGCTGCAGTTGTCTCTTCCTCCATCTCCCTTCTGTTCATGCAGTAGCCTCTGAGCACAGAGAGACAGTTTTGTATAGGGGCCGTAGCAGGCGCACTTCAAGCCTCTAATCTGCATTTGACGATCGTCTTGCAGACTTCAGAGCCAGGATTGGGAAACGGAGAGCAAAAGTGGAGCCGCGACCGTCACCACCATTTCCTTCATAGAAATTGACATCTACCCCATATCCCAGCATAACCCAAGTCAGCAGCCAGCCCTTCATCCCCAAGTTATGTGAATGTTAGAAAAAATACCTCTCCAACCATCCACAAGCACAGAACCTGAACAGAAGCATTGCTTAATTGCTTGCAATGGAAATGCTTCCCTTCAGACTAGTGGTGCTAAACCACAATACCAGATGGTCAGCTGCCATTTCTTTGTCATGTGAGTGATAATATGCCCTGGCTTTGAAGAATACTATCAGTGGTAGGGTGTACCTTACCACAGACACGTGGTCTAGCAAGCATGGCCAGTTGTGTTCCATATCCTTAATAGCACACTGCATTAATGTTCTTCAGGGGGGCATAAAGCTGAAAGTGGTGGTTCATGTTTCATAGTACCCCAAGAGTCGTGGGACATTCATCCTAGTCTGTTCCCTCCTCAATCCCCTCTTCCTTCTCTTCCTCCACCTCTTCATACCACCTTTCAACACCCTCCACATTGGCACAGATAACTGTATGTGACAAAATCCAACCTCCATACAGCGGTGCATGTTGTAAATGCCATAATGCTGTGCTAAAACCCATATGCTTAGGAAGGCGCAGCCACATGGTCTAAGAGCTGTTGATGGCCCTGCACGCTCAGTCTGATATGTGGCTGACCCCACACAATATATAGCCAGGCAAGGTTGTGTGTGACAATGGGGCCTGCCTGCTAGCTACCCTTCACCTCGGCAATCTCACACATGTACTTTGCCTGGCCCGTGTGATTAATCTGGTAGTGCTGCACTTCCTAAAAAAGTAGAATGGTTTACATCTAGTGTTGGAAAAGACCAGGAAATTGTGTTCACACTTTTAGCATTCACACCCAGCCACCTCTTGTCTGGCAGAGGTGCAGCGACAGTTTGGGCTACCACCAAATTGTCTCATCTGTGACATGCCTATGCGGTGGAATTCCATGTTGCATATGTTGTAGAGACTAAGCCAGCATCATAGAGTGATCCTGGAGTACCTAAGGTGTACCTATGGTGTATGCCATTAGCAGACATTGTGTGGTGGTCAGTAGCATGACGCCTGTGGAGTAGCTGTAGATCAAAAACGCATGTGCCATTTTTGCCAGCTTTGAGGAAGCAAACAAAACGGTCAGTTGTGATGATGATGAACTGATCTGTATAACCATCTCTGTGGTCTTCCTGCTGGAACAGATGCTACAAGGACTCAGGGACAATGATGTGTTGTCGTCACAGGAGGAGGAAGAGGAAGGGACACCAATCTCCCAACTGTCTGGCCAGTCTCCCATCACTAAACACCACATGGAGAGTGGCTTTGGGCAAGAAAGGGGGTTCTTCTACAACATGTTTCTCCACCTATGGGAGATGTATAGAGGAGGATGAAGTGGAGGAAGAGAAGAGGGATAATATAGGTCCAGGGGCAGGGGAGGTGGTTATGCAGTGTTCTTTCCATCCATCAATAACCCCAGCTTTTCTAGATGAATGACAGGACCAGCCAGAAGACACTCTTAGTCCTAACTCAGAAAAATATCAGCCCTCACTTTTAGGTACATATGAATGCTTTTATGTAGGAGTGCTTGCAGAAGGAGCATAACATAGCTCACATCAAAACATCAGATAATTATTAGTTGCCCACCCTTCTTGATCTCCGCTACCAGACCAAAATGACAAATCTCATTCCGGCAGTGAAGGGGGGACCTCAAAATGCTGCACTATTAGGAGGGACTGGTAAGTAGTTTGATCACAACATTTCCTCATGGTCGCGGAGATGCATCCGTAATGGATCGCAACTCTCTGGCTCATGACATATGAGCAGGAAGCAGCCGCAGCACCACCACTGGTAGCAGAGGAAGTCTTATTGGGGGTTTGACATCGTTTTTTCAGCCCATCGTAGCAGCAAAAGCACAGGATGGGACTGACAGTCACAGGCAGCACTCATCCATGATGGTCCAAGAGTACGTCAGCAGCTGTGCGAATGTAGTTGAACACGGCATTTGCCCCTTTTACTTCTGGGTGTCTTAGCTGGAGATGTGGCCAGAGCTTTCACACCATGCTTTAGAAGTGCTTGCCAGTCATATAGGAGTTAAAGAGGTATTCTGGGACTGTTATTTTTTATGATCAGCTGATTCCTGGGGCTGCTGTTATTGGAGGAAGCAGAAAATGCTGAACATAGTTCATTGGCCCAGGTTAGTCCTGCAGGTGCAGCTCCCATTGAATTCAGCTGTGCTGCAGCACCAACCTGGGCTGCTGTGCTGTGTTCAGCGCTTTCTGCTTCCCAAGCTAACCACAGTGACAGTGGCCACAGCTGATCATAAATAGAAAAAATAGAAGTCCCAGAATACCCCTTTAAAGCTCCTTCTGCAGAACTTTCAAGAACTTTCTATGAAGATGCAACCACATTTTTGACTGAAAACATAAAATGTTAAAGCTTTCCAGAAACTAAGATATTGGTGATACTAAGATACTATATCTATGCGCGAGACAGCTGCTGATCAGCTGCTTGAAGTGACCAAGCACTGTGGCCACTTCAGTGCTTACCAGGCACAGTGCTGTGCATGGTATAGTGGTTGTGCCTGGTATGGCAGCTCAGTCCAATTCATTTGAATGGGACTGAGCTGCTCTCGTACTATGTGACAGATGAATGTGGCATCCCATTCCTTAGCAGAGGCTGCGCTGCAATCTCTTCAAACAGTTGCTCAGTGGTCGTCCCGAATGGTAGACCCCCACCAATCTGATTTCGATGACCTAAATCATCAATATCTTAGTCCCGGAAAACCCCTTTAAGACGAGTCTGGACAAAAGATTGTTATGTCTATTTACTGCTGCAAAACTATTTTCCTGATAACTTTTATTCCAAAACATTTAGATGAGGCGATCAATTCCCCTTGACTCTCTGTCATCGCCAGTAGTGCCAGAATGTTAAAATTCCAATCAAAATTACATTTTTATGGTGTGTTGCCTTTCAGAGCGAACATTAAACTAATTTTCAATTCTGTTGAAAAAGTGGAACAGCTCAATTTCAGTGGGTAATTTCCCATGTAGATCTCATTAAAATAAGGTAAGGCTCTCTCAGTCTGCTATGCTGTCTAGCATAATCTAACAGTAATTACCTTTACACAGACCCCTTGCTTGTGCAAAACTCTGAAGTAAGGGTAAAGATTTGTAACATATAGAATATGACTTTGCCTTCAGTTTTTGTTCAGCGTTATTGAGAAAAGTATTAGTACTTTTCTTTCAATCATAATTCAATCATAATTGGTAATAATAAACATTACATCTGTACCAATCAATACATCTTTTTAAACGGAACCACTGATTTGGAAAATGCAGTCCATTCTGCAAGCAACTATTTACAGGACAGGAGAAGCTACAGAGATTGATATATAATTTTATGAGAAAAGATCAGTATAACTTGTAATTTATTCATCTAATCCTCTTCTCTTCATGATTTTAAGAGTCCAGGGGGTAGTCTTACTCAATGATTGTCCCAGACATATTGGTTACATCCTAAAAGAGTGAATATATATAAATACACACAGTATAAATGTCAATAACACAATAATAGAAAATGGAAACATTAACCCTTTCCAATCCAATGTCGGGCCTGCCCCGACATCATAATTTCCCTCCACAGCTCCGATGTCGGGGCAGGCCCGACACTGCAGTGCAGGAGTGGATCTGCACCCGATCGTCAGACACATCAGGTGCAGATACACTTCTGCACTGGTCCTCATCGAGGACCCCTGAGGAGAAGGCAGAAAGGGTTTTTAACCCTTTCTGCCTTCTCCTTTACACATTACATAGCGCTCAATTAGCGCCGGCGATCATGTGACCGCCGGTGTTACCTGACCCCCAGTGGTCACATGAACGCCGAGCCGGGAGCCTGCACCATGGGGGAACCTGCTTACCTGTCCGGTGTCTTCCGCATTCTCCCTTCTGTCTCCCGGCTCAGCGATCATGTGACCGCTGGATGCCACCTGACCCCCGCGGTCACATGATCGCCGAGCCGGGAGGCAGAAGGAGAATGTGGAAGACGCCGGACAGGTAAGCAGATCCCTCCATGGTGCAGTGAGCAGCTGCACCCTCCTGAACTCTGTCAGATCAGGAGGGTGCAGGGAAATGTATTTTTTCTCACCTATTCTCCCCAGCTCCAATTTATTTGGAGCTGGGGAGAATGGGTGAGAAAAAATAAATGGATTGGAAAGGGTTCAAGAGAAAATTGGGAATCTAACCCTAATCCTTCTAATATGAGAAGACTAACTATAAGTGGGGCACTCGCCCTGATAAAGGCAACCCCACATCAGGAACCTGGAGCGACTCTGATTTTCCCTAGATGTTGACACTCATTGTATATAAAACCCCTGTAATACAGGAGAAAAAGAAATGTAAGCACGCTAGATAAAGCAGACTTTTCTTAACTGGGACAAAGTATAAACCGTAGAGCCACAGACAAGACCAGACACGCCTTCTGCTCAGTAGAGCAGGTTTAAATAACCAAACAACTGCACACTCAACGACGTATGAACGAGCGAACATAGCATATTTCTTGCTATGCTGTGTGCATAGCAATAAATCTGTGAGTAAAAGGCGCATTGTACTTAAAATGTACTAACAGGATCTCAGTCGCTGAGCATGCAGCTTTGTCTTAATTAACCTTTGTAATGTTTTATTAAGATAGAAGTATCACACATGTTGCAGACTTTGAAGTGTTGACTTTGCTTTGGTTGTCAAACTATATAAACTCTTGTTTTGCAACAATAAAACAGAAGAGTTTGGAAACATCACCTAAATGTTTCTCATTGTTCTCTTCTCTAATGCATGGAATAATAATTAGGCATTCCTGCTTGATATGGCTACTATACCCCTTGAGTATCACCTAAATAAGTGATTAACAGAAAGAATTCTCATTCGTGATTCAATGGTTGGCAGTGTTTACACTGAACGATTACCATTCAAATTTGCACAATTCAATGATTTTTTAATGATAATTGTTCTGTGCAAAAGAGCCCTTAGGCCCAGGAGAGGCTGTAGTGCAGCAGCATTCAAGCCACAGGCAGTCTGCAAACTCAAGATCACTGCAGGGAAGAATAGATAGAGATTACTTGTTAGCAATATCCCTTCCTCAGTCACCGATTTAACATTTTAACGGTGCAATTTCTTTCACACGTTCGGAAATCGCCCATGTGAATGAATGCATTGGAATCTAATGCTTCACAAGATCACGATTTTTGGACGATGTTTTATCGCAGCACAATAGCCGCTTTAAAACGCTCGTGTGAATAAGGCCTCATCTACAGGAAATAGCCTGGAGGAGATTCCGTGACATTAGCAGAACACATAGGGCAATGCTTATTTGCAGTTGTCACCCAGTACATTCCTGACTGCTGCTGTAAAATAATCCAGGTACATTCAGTTTTGTATTCTATGTTTCAAATAGCAGTGACATCAGACATTATGATTACAGAAGTTTCTATGGAAAATGATGGTTTGCACTGAAGTTTCACTTTAATTGTTGTGTTATACAAATCATTATTAACACCATGTAACAGAATCTATTTACTGGCCAGTAAATGCTAATACCATGGACAGCAAGAGTAACAAACAGAGAAGTCCTGGATCGTATAAGATGGCCCGACTCAGGCTCACGGATTTTGGCCATGTCATGCAAGCAGAGTCGCTAGAAAAATCTTTAATGCTTGGACAGATCAGTGGCAAAAGAAGACCCAGCCACCAAAGAACACGATGGCTGATACTGTCAGAGCTGATACTGGCATGGATATCAAACAAGTGAAAGAAGCAGAGCAAAACCAAAAAACATGGAGGGAGCTCACCTTTAGGGTTGCCGAGGGTCATAAACAACTAAACGGCTAACAACAACAGCGATTGCCTCAATCTGAAAGCTATAGAAGTTTCTATTAATCCCTATACACTCTGCTTTAGTGACCAGGACAATGGAATTTTTATGTGTATTTTCCTCAATAGTGGGCTTCTTGGAAAATTGCTTGCTCCATAAAATCTACTTCATCTGTGGTTTGATGAAAACACCTACTTTTGCTTTTGCCTTAGGGTGCCTTTTACGCAAGAGTCAGGAAGGGTATTGTTTCTCCTTAAGAGACGCACATAGAAGATGTGAGGAAACTTTTAAGGCCATCCATGCTCCTTAAGTCAACTGTTGGCACTTAAGCATGCTGGATGGTAAGCTAGAGCCAAGTGACTCCAACAAGTGAGCGATTCAGGTCCACTTGCCCTGTTAGATCCAGTGTTTACAAGGGAGGACAGTTGTGCAATTACTCAGCACAATATTGGACCGTGTAAAAGTTTCCTTAAGTAACTTAACGAACTAAAGTACTTGAAGGCTGTGGACTACTTATCTAGAGCTGTGATCAAGTTGTTTCCGATCTGATGTGCAGTGGTGGCATTTGACATAGTTACTGCCCACAGAGAACTCTGCTCGCTGTAGCCAGTCTAGCTCCGATAGTGCGGCCCGGTGTCCCTGCTGCCCAAAGACAAAGGAAACTAGATAAAACAACTTTAGAGACTCACCAGTAATGACACTATGTAAGTGACCTCCAAGCCATACTCATTAATTTTGATTCATACTAAGTGTTGCAATTTAAATGAAAAGACGCAAATTCACCCACTTTCTAAATTAAAATAGGTAAATTTCCAAATTTGATTGTCCTAGTCACAGAAGGAAAGTTTGGGAGAATTGATAACAATTTTCTATACTTCTTAGGCCTCGGTCACACGGGCGATTTTTCGTGCGATCTGCGCATGCGCATGCGATCACTGATTTTATAGAACCATTGCTTTGCAATGGTATCGGACACATGAGCGCTTTTTATGCGCTTGTCCGATTAATTATAGAACAGAAATCGCAGACCGCGCCTATCTGCGATCTGCGATTCCTGTTCTTCTCTATATGCAATCAATGGGGCCGCCGGCAGCAGTGCCGACCCCAATGAGAACATATACTACACAAATCATTCTTCTCTGCCATAGCTGTAACAGCTGTGGCAGAGAAGAATGATATTTGCCCATTGAATTCAATGGAACCGGCAATACAGTCGGCTCCATTGAAAGCAATGGACTGCCGGCGAGCGCAGGATGAATTTTCGGGAAGGGCTTAAAAATATAAGCCCTTCCTGGAAAATCATCCAAAAATGTGTAAAAAGTAAAAAAAAAATATATACTCACCTTGTCCCGGCAGACAGAGTTCGGCAGTTCTCCGGAACTGCTGTGAGTAGTATTCAACAGGCGTGGATTTAAAATCCCCGCCTGCTGAATGAGCTGCCTCTGACTGGTCACAGCCCTCACCAATCAGAGGCAGCTCTCACTCACCCATTCATGAATTCATGAATGGGTGAGTGAGTGCTGCCTCTGATTGGCTCAGCGCAGGGACCAATTAGGGTCAGCTCTCAGCTGTCATTCAATAGCTGAGAGCTGCCCCTGATTGGTCCCTGCGCTGAGCCAATCAGAGGCAGCACTCACTCAGCCATTCATGAATTCATGAATGGGTGAGTGACAGATGCCTCTGATTGGTGAGGGCTGTGACCAATCAGAGGCAGCTCATTCAGCAGGCGGGGATTTTAAATCCCCGCCTGCTGAATACTACTCACAGCAGTTCAGGAGAACTGCCGGCCGGCCGCAGCTGAACTCCGTCTGCCTGGACAAGGTGAGTATATATTTTTTTTAACTTTTTACACATTTTTGGATGATTTTCAGGGAAGGGCTTATATTTTTAAGCCCTTCCCGAAAATTTATCCTGAGATCGCCCGCAGCCCATTGCTTTCAATGGAGCCGGCTGTATTGCCGGCTCCATTGAATTCAATGGGCTGGACAGCGCTCCACTGCTCGGGCCCGTTTCAAATGAAACGTGGCTAGGAGCAGATTTTTCGGGCGATTTTTCGGCCCTGGTCACGCGATTTGCGTATGCGCATCCGTCATGCGATCCGCAAATCGCGGCAAAAAACGCCCGAGTGACCGAGGCCTTAGGCATAAAAAAGGAAAAGGTAATTGTACAGTACGGAAACTTAATTCTGGTCAAGCATGCTTAAAATTATTCTTGTTGTTATACATAATTGCTTTGCTTATGTCACAATTACCAATTGTTGTCTGGTCATACATACTGGGGAATTGTAGGATTAGGCACCAGCCAGTGTTATACTGCTAGCTAGGTTTGCAAGAACAGGAGTTAAGCCAGTGTCACAGGACCGGACTCCTATTGCGGATTCCGCTGTCATCGTCCATGTGGAGGATTCACAGCAAATTGCATGCATTGAAAGGTATGTACTTTCACTTTTTCCTTCACATTCGCAGATATGAATTGTGTATTCGGCGAGCAGAGGAAAAATCACAGCATGCTCTATTTTGCTGTGTACTCCGCGTGGATGGTTTCCATTGAAGTCAATGACTTCAGGTTGACATTGCAGATGGTACCTGTGTCATCACCTAGCGACGGAGCGGGAAACACAAATATATATTTTTTAAATCTGTACTGCACATGAGCACCAGCAAACCTCTCCAGTCATCCACATTAAAGATTTTGCAGGTACGCAGGGTCGCCATCCCGGGTCACAGCCAGATTCCACTGTGGAATCCGGCCGGGTCATGTGCAACCGGTCATACTGTTTGTAGCAGCTCTCTGCTGTGACTCAAAGGAGCAAGTCCTTAAAAGAGCATGTGGACTGTAGTTGTCATAAAGAGACAACTTCTTTAAATGGAAACTTCATTAAAAATGTAGACCCTCATCGGAATTATTCATTAGGAAGTGTCTTAGACAGTTCTACAATGCAAGAGCAGCACATATTCATATGCACCACTAGCACTTCTACAGTATATTAAAATAAGTCTATATGTACATGGACAGTTCAGATAATCATTGCATTAATATATGCATGCCTAGTCTAGACTTTCTCTTTTTTTGTTATTGCAAACTATAGCCAGCAGCACCCTATTAAGTCTTAGTCAAGTGAGAAATCCGACCTGGTTTGCAAAATAGGCTTACGTTTTATAGGCAAATGATGTCATCAAGTGTATTTCCTTTTTTTTTGCTATGCTTAAAGAAATGTAGGCTTTGAATCAGTTTTTTTTAATGACATGTCAAGAGATTTGCATAAACTCTAAGCCTTGAAAGAGATCTGGGACACATTTATAGCAAGAGGTTTTTCAGGTGTTAAAATGTTGGGGTTGACTTATAAAAGGCTCTAGATTTCTACAGACTACATCCCACAAGTGTATGTGACACTGACATGGTGCATTCGCCTAGTCTGTGTATTATCATAATACTGGGCTTCCTCCTTACTATAACACATAATGCAATTTGATTTAGTTTGCGTCTCCTGCATTGTCTCCATCCATTAAGCACTCATCTTCGACAGAAAAAACATTTCTTGTCCTTGTTAGAAAATATAACAGTTTCAATGGTTCTTGGTCACTTGTATCATGTTAAAACAGAACCACTAGTGTGAAATGATGAGAAAAACATTTGCCGAGATTCAGGGGCGTAGCTAGAGGCTCATGGGCCCGGGTGCAAAAGTTTAGCTTGGGGCCCCCTTCCAGACCCGTCCACCCACCACTCCTTTTCACAGCTACTCCTTGTATATCACTTTTAGCTACATTACTGTTTTTTTTTTAATGACCCATCAATGGATCATTAGTAATCAGGGGTTTTAGATTTTTAAAACATCCAGAACACAAGTCTCAAGGCACGCTTTGCTTCCCCAAGAAAGAAAAAAATAATGATATATACACATACAGGCACACATACATTGGAGACAGCATGAGCTAACTTTTATAACATGTTAGGGCTCATGTCCACGACCAGGTTTTCACCACGTATTATGCACACGTGGTAATCCCAGCATGCTCTCTTTCTCTGCGTACCACGTAACGTGAGCCCTGTACACTTGTATGATACGCTGCCCATACACATTACATTGTTTCCATACGCATTGTCACTCTAAACAGAGTGGGGAATTAAAAAAAGAATCCCCCTGTGCATGTGCAGTGCTACACAAAGCCATATGTGGTCCCTGCCGGCAGCGTGCATGGCTGGGAAATGTGTGAGATGCTGGTGGTCCTCCACAGTGTTGTAGGCTTACGGCTGTGGCATTGAGCCCTTAGTCACCAACACAGCGGCTCAGTTCTAGCATACCTCTAATAGTGAAGTCAGGTGCCGGCTCGCAGAACCCCCCTCACTCACCCCCACTCCCCATCACACAGAACCCCCCTCACTCACCCCTACTCCCCATCACACAGAACACCACTCGTCCCCCCCCACTCCCCATCACACAGAACACCCCTCACTCACCCCCACTCCCCATCACACACAGAACCCCCCTCACTCACCCCCACTCCCCATCACACAGAACCCCCCTCACTCACCCCCACTCCCCATCACACAGAACCCCCCTCACTCACCCCCACTCCCCATCACACAAAACCCCCCTCACTCACCCCCACTCCCCATCACACAAAACCCCCCTCGTCCCCTCCACTCCCCATCACACAGAACACCCCTCGTCCCCCCCACTCCCCATCACACAGAACACCCCTCACTCACCCCCACTCCCCATCACACACAGAAGCCCCCTCACTCACCCCCACTCCCCATCACACAGAACCCCCCTCACTCACCCCCACTCCCCATCACACACAGAAGCCCCCTCACTCACCCCCACTCCCCATCACACAGAACCCCCCTCACTCACCCCCACTCCCCATCACACAGAACCCCCCTCACTCACCCCTACTCCCCATCACACAGAACACCACTCGTCCCCCCCCCACTCCCCATCACACAGAACACCCCTCACTCACCCCCACTCCCCATCACACACAGAACCCCCCTCACTCACCCCCACTCCCCATCACACAGAACCCCCCTCACTCACCCCCACTCCCCATCACACAGAACCCCCCTCACTCACCCCCATTCCCCATCACACAAAACCCCCCTCACTCACCCCCACTCCCCATCACACAAAACCCCCCTCGTCCCCTCCACTCCCCATCACACAGAACACCCCTCGTCCCCCCCACTCCCCATCACACAGAACACCCCTCACTCACCCCCACTCCCCATCACACACAGAAGCCCCCTCACTCACCCCCACTCCCCATCACACAGAACCCCCCTCACTCACCCCCACTCCCCATCACACAGAACCCCCCTCACTCACCCCCACTCCCCATCACACAGAACACCCCTCGTTTCCCCCACTCACCATCACACACAGAACACCCCTCACTCACCCCCACTCCCCATCACACAGAACCCCCCTCACTCACCCCCACTCCCCATCACACAGAACACCCCTCGTTTCCCCCACTCACCATCACACACGGAACACCCCTCACTCACCCCCACTCCCCATCACACACAGAAGCCCCCTGACTCACCCCCACTCCCCATCACACAAAACCCCCCTCATCCCCCCCACTCCCCATCACACAGAACACCCCTCGTCCCCCCCACTCCCCATCACACAGAACACCCCTCACTCACCCCCACTCCCCATCACACACAGAAGCCCCCTCACTTACCCCCACTCCCCATCACACCCCCCTCACTCACCACCACTCCCCATCACACACAGAAGCCCCCTGACTCACCCCCACTCCCCATCACACAAAACCCCCCTCATCCCCCCCACCCCCCATCACACAGAACACCCCTCGTCCCCCCCACTCCCCATCACACAGAACACCCCTCACTCACCCCCACTCCCCATCACACACAGAAGCCCCCTCACTTACCCCCACTCCCCATCACACCCCCCTCACTCACCCCCACTCCCCATCACACAGAACACCCCTCGTTTCCCCCACTCACCATCACACACAGAACACCCCTCACTCACTCCCACTCCCCATCACACAGAACACCCCTCGTTTCCCCCACTCACCATCACACACAGAACACCCCTCACTCACCCCCACTCCCCATCACACAGAACACCCCTCGTTTCCCCCACTCACCATCACACACAGAACACCCCTCTCTCACCCCCACTCCCCATCACACAGAACACCCCTCGTTTCTCCCACTCCCCATCACACAGAACACCCCTCCCCCCTCTTAATCATACCGAGGACGTTCCCTCTCACTGACTGCACTTACTTTCACTATGGTCTCTGCGCAGGCAGGCAGCCTCTCCTACATTGGCGCTTCCTCCCAGGACCTCCGCTCAGACTCCTCCCCTCTGATGATCTCTGTGCTGGAGAACCAGATGGGGGAGGGGTCTGAGCGGAGGTCCTGGGAGGAAGCACCGATGTGCTGGAGAGGCAGCCTGCCTGCGCAGAGACCATAGTGAAAGTAAGTGCAGTCAGTCAGTGTCGGAAAGTAAGCCCCGTGGGCCCCCAGGGGCTCAGGGGTCGGGTCGCAACTGCACCCCCAGCACCCCCTATATGTACGCCAGTGCCGAGATTGCTTTTAAAGTTCTTGTAGTGAAGGACATCTTCACTCTTCTTGACAAGTTCAAAGATACACTCATTGTCAAAAGAAATCAAGCGCCTAGAAAGAGTTGTCGAAATGGAATGAAACTTTTTATGTGTCATTTAGGTGTTAATATAAGTGATAACAATATCAAAGCAAAATGATAATTTATTGCGAAAAACTAAACACTTGAAGGGAGGCTCAAGTACCCTGTTGTACCACCTCTAGCTTGGATGCAAGATGTGATACGGGGAGGCATGGAGGCTCTAGTACCCTGTTGTACCGCCTCTAGCTTGGATGCAAGATGTGATATGGACAGGCATGGAGGCATACAGGTTCAGTATGATATCCTGCAGCATATCACTCCACATTTACTGTGACTGAGCCTGTAGATCGAGGAACCTGATAGGCTGTCAAAGTTGGTGTCCCAGATGGTCCCATACATGTTCTATGTTGTTGTTGTCCCTCGTTCCACTGCTAGGGGTGACTGACTGTCATATGCGATGACATCCCCCACACCATCACACTAACAGTGGGGTCAGTGTGACGGTCTACAGCAATGGCAGGATTTAAGCACTCACCCCTAGGTCTCCAGACACGAATACAACCATCGTCAGTGCCCAAAATTAAACCTGGATAAATCACTGAAGACAACCCATTTCCACTCTATAGCAGTCCAGTTTCATCATTCACAACACCGCTGCCAATGGAGGCGATAGAGGGTGTCGAAGTCAGTACGTGTGCTTCACCCAAGTGCCTGGAAAAAGTTCCAATAGATACAGGGGCCTGTAATGATGGTTCCATCTGTTTCTTGATGACGGACAACAAAACAGTTGGAGCTGTTTGTGCTTGTTGGACGATTAGACTATTCTCTCTACTGGTCATCTATCAAAGGGCATCTTGAACCTAGTCAACTTGTGTACATTCCCTCACACATCCACTGTTCCCAACACTTCCTAAAAGACTTTTTAGAATGGCCCAGGTGGGGGAATATTAGTTGATACAACCATCCAGCTTCTTGCATTCCAAAGAACCCCCTCACAAACTCTGTTAATTGGGTGAAATCTCTTTGATTGCATTGTAGAAGAGTCTAATGGTCAACAAACTCTACACAAGCGGACAAAGAGGTCACTCCATATAAGGAGCCTCTGAGAGCCTTTTTATAGGCCAAAGGTGGAACCACTTTTAGGGTCTCAGGTGGAAAGACCGTTCATCTAATCATGTCACAACTCTAATCAATTGCATATCTGCCTGAGATGTAATTACATGCCGAGTTTTGCAATGATAAAGCCCTGGTTGTTGCCGTCCCTGAGGACGCCGCTAGGCAAAACATGTCGGGGCGGCTATAGATTAGATTTTAATAGGGTTTTGGTGGTGCTGATTTATTAATCTTTACATAGGCTTTTGGAAGTTGTCCATCCAGGCCTATGTTTTAGTGAGTATATGCACAATTACACACATGATACTAATTGATGACTGCCGGTCACATTTCATTGCCACCACCATTTGCACCTTTATTTTGAATATTATTCAGTGTTTTCTTTGTCTTTTTGAATAATAACGTTTTTAGTTTATATTTTAGGGATATTA
This sequence comes from Eleutherodactylus coqui, assembly GCF_035609145.1. NCBI lineage: Eukaryota > Metazoa > Chordata > Amphibia > Anura > Eleutherodactylidae > Eleutherodactylus > Eleutherodactylus coqui. The sequence continues at coordinate 263,224,657 of NC_089839.1, read as the reverse complement.
TTACCCATGGGTATTTTTTGCTTTTGGCAATTAGAATTGTGTTTATATAACCTGAAGTATTCCTAGGGCAATGTCATAATATATTCCTGAGTTTTGCAATCAAACGACAACTTCTTCTAGATGCTTGATTTTAGTTTGACAAAGAGTGTATCTGTCTTTGGGTGGCTTTACATGGAACAACTAACAGCCAAAATAGTTGTCCTTCGTAAACACAAGACTTGATGGGTTACTTTGTAGTCATGAGTCGCTTTATTTCAGTTCATTGAGACAAAGTGACTGGTGAGTGACTTCTCGCATAGTGTAAACAGGCAGTTGATTATCTTTGAGTGACTGCCTGTTCACAGTGAATGGAAGTAAGCAGCCGGAAGAGATCACTGGATGACTATTTCTCCTGCATGAAAGCATAGAAGTGATAAAGGAGCAATAAGTTTAGGGATGTCTGTCAAGCACTTATGCGCACAACTGTCATCCCATATAAAGCTACCCTTTGCCTCCAACAACTGTGTCAGTAGTTTGCAGAAACTTCTGATATTGCCTATATCAAAGTGGTTTTCTGAGATTCTATGTCCTTTTTTAAAAATCTACGTAACGTTGCTCCTGATCCAAAAAATATTCGCACATCAATCACCAAGCAGCCATATATAAATAATGGGTGATTTGATAGTTGATCACTTTCCCTTCAGATCTATCAGTAAGGCAGCACTTCACCTCCTATGGGAAGCGTTGAGCGGGAGCATGTACGCGGGACGAGTTTTGAGCAATGATCGTTATGTGTAAAATGGGCCTTAAGCTAAGATGAATTTGAAGAGAAATGCTTTCCAGAGTTTGCCATATGTAGTGATAGGTAGAAGCTATAGAAGCTGCAGAAGCCAAACAATGAAGAAATTTTATGAAACCCTATTCAAAAATGATTTTCAGCCCAAAACACATTTATTTAAGTAAAAAAAATGCCCCAAAGGTGTCCGTAAAAAGACAATGTCTTATTAAAATCAATGATAGAATGTCACTAGTATATCCAATTAATGAATGTACGACCACTATAAGTCAAATGCAGTGGCAGCAGTACTCCACACATGGTTGGTTACTAATAGCGATCAGCAAATTTTTCAAAAGTTTGCTTTGGCTGGTTTTACTGAATTTAGGCAAATTTGGTTTGGTCCAAATTGTTCAAACTGAACCTGAACTTCACCAATACTCATAAAATGGATGTACAACACTGTCCAAGACCCTTAAAGCCCTGTATATAACTCTTAAGTTACCTAGAAGTGTGTATCGAAATAATTTTGAGCTGTTTTTATGGCAAACTTGAAGAAAAAGTAGTGTTTGCAAGGCTTTATAAGCTACCATGAGGTTATGTGATTCTTTCTCCTCCTGTTTGTCATGTGGCAGATGCATTTTAATGCATTTGGCAGAGACAAACTGTTCAAGGCTTTTGGTTGACGCCAAACCAAAGTTTTAGCAAAGTTCGACTCGAAAAAGGGTTTGACTGTTCGGTTTGCACAACACTAGTTACTAACTTCAGCAGAAGCTATGGCATGGTATTTCCTAGTACTACTGCCTCTTTGCTCAAATATTCATAGGGGGGCACAGTGGTTGTGCCGACTGATTGGACATTGATAGCATATGTATGCCATCAATGTTTTTAGTGAGGCAATTGCTTTAAGAGAAGTGAAATGACCACTAGATATTGACTCTACCCTAATGAGAAATCCTAGGGAAAACTTTTTCACCATACTGTACATAACTCACACAGAACACACATACTAAGAACAAATCTCAGCCAACCACCACCGAGGTTGGAAAGAGAAAGCAACATCATCCTAATTGCAAACCAACAAGTAAACCTTACATTAACAATTCTATGGCCTCACTGTGGCAAGTTGGGGTTACTCGCCTATCGGATTGCTAACTTTGCCTTTCAGCTGGAATAGACACCATATGCATAAAGGCTCACAGTCGTTAATTACAGGATACAGATATTAGGTGACCAGCAGGGTTATTGATCCGAGTCTTGGAGTTAGGTAGAACTCAAACGTTGATCCAGGGATAATTCTGACTGCCATTATGGAGTCACGAAGGAATTTTTTCCTCCAAAGGAGCTAAATTGGCATCTGCCTCGTTGTTTTTTTTTTGCTTTCCACTGGATCAGCATGTGGGTTGGAGGGGGGGGGGGGGTGAAACAGGCTGGACTAGATGGACACTGTCTTCATTCAGCCTAGCATCTAGCATACTATGTTACTATTTTCTTAAGTTCTGGCTTCAACTAGCATTTATTCCATAACACAGCAACACATGTACGGAATACAATGCTAAGGGTTCACATCCCACAGGGTCTTCATTACCACACCTCACGCAGGGAGTCTAGAGGTGTCCTTCTCTGTCAGACTTGGGACGGGCCCTGACTGGTCCATGCCAGACCTTAGGCTCCTAGTTCCTGATGTGGCATCTTCGCACTGCCTTTCACTCTGGCTCTCAGCCAACTTCCCCCTAAGTATGGCAGGAACTGTCACTCTCTATGTTGCTTCCTGCCACACCCACAGGTGTTACATTTGATTTCTGCAGCCTGAAAGCCTGTCTACCACCCTCTGCAGGCCATTCTATGTACCGCACTCCTACATTACATAGTAAATTACACTGAAAATCAAAAACAACAGATAATACATTTTATATTCAGCAGGATTGCATGTTCTTCATTTAATATCCACCCAGCAAAAATTTATGCAAATCTTCCTAAAAGTGAATTTAAATGAAATATAATTTTGGCAACTAAATGAAGCATGTTAGATATGTAGCTATAGTTTAATTATGTCTTCCAGGAGCTGCTTAATGAATTACCTAAAAAAATACATTTTCTTTGCTTTCATTGTGAAAAATAATGCAATGTAGAATATTATTAGCATCACCTAATTAAATTCCAAGTATTATGAATAAGGAACAAAAGTACATTTCGAATCAGTGAATATAAAAAGAAAGGTAAAAGTTAATCCAGCATGAAAGGTGCTCCTTCTATCAGTGAGGCCTGCACTTTGCAAGTGTCGCTCACACAGCTTTTCATCCGGCATCTCCCTTAATAGTTATTTTATATTCTGACATTTTGATGGTTGAACCATAAAAAAGTTATAAAAAGTTAATTTCGCTCTATAAATCCAAGAGTGCTCCTTAGTAATCTGTATCTGGAAACACTTTACCTTGTGCCTTTTCTGCCTATTTCTATAGCTGTGGTCCCCAAGCAGAGGTTCAAGAACCATATGTGGCTCATGACACCCCTACTGTACGGTTCACCATTGGGGCTCTTGTGACCATATGAGTTACCACAATATGATATCCACATTAACAATATGGCAGACATCCCTTGTTATCCCCAGTAAAGTGTCTTGTCGGTGATATAATACCAGCGTGTCGAATTTGAGACTGAAATGTTTACCAGAATATAGAAATTTGATGATTTTGTTTCTCCAAACTTAGAGCTCCTGCGGATGACGTATTTGTGTACATATTTACGCGTGCAAAAATTGCCCATGTAATATGCAGAGAATTGAACCCTTTGATTGCAATCAGTTTGTTCTCATTTCTATATTTTGCGCACATAATTCAATTACAGAAAAGAAATAGGACCTGCTCTATTTTTCTGCACACCAAGGGACTAGAGATGAGCGAGTATACTTGCTAAAGGCAATTGCTCGAGCGAGCATTGCCTTTAGCGAGTATCTCCCCCGCTCGATACAGAAGGTTCGGGTGCCGGCGCGGGGGAGTGGTGAGTAGCGGCTGTCAGCAGGAGGGAGCGGGGGGGGGGGGGGGGGGGGGAGAGGGAGAGAGAGATCTGCCCTCCGTTCCGCCCCGCTCTCCCCCGCAGCTCCCTGCCTGCTGCCGGCACCCGAACCTGCAGTCTCGAGCGGGGGAGATACTCGCTAAAGGCAATGCTCGCTCGAGCAATTGCCTTTAGCAAGTATACTCGCTCATCTTTACAAGGGACCCTTAAAAGTCTATGGGAGGTTTGTACAAAAAGCAGGAACATATGCAAAATACACTGCACAATTCCATGAAGAAGAGAACACATCTGGACCTCATTAAGATAAATGCCCTTTTAAATCAGGATTGGTGTGTTTTGCGCATGCGTGTGAAAAAGCCCTGCATGTGCAAAAAGTACAGTTTTATGCGCCGATACGTGTGCAAATCAAACTCGCTCACTGTACAAATGCGTTGTGCCGAGGCCTGCGCAACTGCGTATTTGGTCATCTGAAGCTGCCCTCTCAATGTGGTGGTAAATCTGAAGAATATACCATCACTTTATGATAGGTCATGGTCCAATCCTTTCTGATTCCAAAAATAAAGGGGGTTCAGTGTTAATGTATTGCTGCATCTCCTTCACAGTCTGCCTGTGGCACCACTGTGCAGAGGAACTACAGCTCAACTCCATTCAAGTGCCCCAATGTGTAGGAAAAAACTGTGAAAACCTTTCATTCTTATGATCGATGAGGGTCCCATTGGTGAGACCCAGGGGCGTAACTATAGAGGATGCAGGGGATGCGGTTGCACCCGGGCCCAGGAGCCTTAGGGGGCCCATAAGGCCTCTCTCCTTCCATATAGGGAGCCCAGTACTATGGATAAAGCATTATAGTTGGGGGCCCTGTTACAGGTTTTGCATTGGGGCCCAGAAGCTTCTAGTTATGTCTCTGTGCAGCATGGTTTAGGTATGGGTATGGGTACAGATACAGATAGAGGGGGGCCCAAGCTCACCTTTTGCATCAGGGCCCCTGAGCCTCTAGTTACGCCCCTGGTGAGACCCTACTGATCACGACGTATTGGCATACTCTAGTGATAATGCCATCGCTTAAGGCATTGGAAATACTATTTTAATATGTTAATATTTTTACTTGAATGTGTCTCATGTCCATCAAAGTTAAAAGTGGAGAAAGAGTATAGTTGAAATGTAATCTAGCTCACCAATAACAGCCTCTGGCCACAAGGAAATGTCCCTTTTCACAGGACAATTATCGTTTAGAATATTGCAGGAATCAGAACAATACTTGTCCCATTTAAGTGCATTTAGCGACTGAACAACTGAATGACAATCATTCAGTCGTTCAGTTCCTGTATGCAGAAAACCGAGCGACATGTCGTTCAGTGTAATCAGCAACTGTCCGATTTTGAACGACTGTCTGCTCACTGTAAATTAAGACAGGTGGGGGAGAACGCTCCCCAGCGGAAACCTCCTCCATGCCGGCAGCACTTTGAGTGAGCATCACTGGGACGAGCTGTCAAGCATCCTTAGTCCGACAGCTCGCCCCCTATAAAAGGACCATTACTGTAAACCAATTATCTTGAGGAGCATGAAGAAAAGCCCAGCACCCAAGAGTAATATAAAAAACAAGGCTTTATTGAATTACTGCATGCGATCCAATACGCAGAGGACAAGCACCACTAATGCGTTTTTTTGAACCATGTAGTGGCCTTAGTCATAGCAAGTCATAGTTAGTGTTGCGATTACTGGCGAAACTATAGGGGATGTAGGGAATGTGGTTGCACCTGGGCCCAGGAGCCTTAGGGGGCCCATAAGGCCTCTCTTTTCAATATTGGGAGCACAGTACTATGAATAAAGCATTATAATTTGGAAACCTGTTACAAATTTTGCATTGGGACCCAGGAACTTCAAGTTACGCCTCTGCATCAAGGGGTTAAGAGAAGTTTGGGGGGCTCAAAATAAACTTTTGCACCTTGGGCCCATGATCCCTTAGCTACACCCCTGGTTGCTATTATGGACCCTACATAGTCCAAAACCTATTAGTGGTGCTGGTCCTGTGTGTGATGGACCGCATTAGATCTTGAGTGAGTTCAAAGGTGTGCAGCTAGAGTAATAAATGGAATGGGCGTACTACAATATCCAGAGAGATTATCACAATTTTGGGGTTATTTATTTTAGAAAAAAAGATGGCTGAGAGACGACCTAATAACTATGTCTAAATACATTAGAGGACAATACAGGGATCTCTCCCATCATCTATTTATACTCAGGACTGTAACAAGGGGGCATCCTTCGCATCTAGAGGAAAAAAGGTTTCTTCACCAACATAGAAGGGGGTTCTTTACTGAGGGAGCAGTGGGACTATGGAACTCTCTGCCTGAGGATGTGGTGATGAAGAACTCACTAAAAGAGTACAAGAGGGGCCTGGATGCCTTTCTTCATTGTAACAATGTTACATATTAAAGTCACTTCAGAAGGGTCAGTGATCCACATATTATTCTGATTGCCAGATTTGGAATCAGGAAGATTTTTTTCCCCCTAAAACGAGAAAAATTGGCTTCTACCTCATTGGTTTTTTTTACCTTTCTCTGGATCAACATTGCAGAATGAACTGAATGGTCTTACTCTTTGATGCTGGACTTTTCTATATACCCCAGGAAAGAATGCATTACTTACCATGTTTCCCCGAAAATAAGACACTATCTTATATTTTTTTTTGCCCCAAAAAGGGCAGAGTGTCTTATTTTCGGGGGCGGGCTTATACTTACCTGGTCCGCAACGTCCGGATGGTCCGCAGTGTACTGATGGTCTCCGGCGGCGCTGCGGCAAGTGTCCTCCCCATCTGTCTGCTCAACTTTTTTCTGGTGACGGGGTTTTGAATACCTCGCCTCCAGTAAAGCGAGAGCTGTGATTGGCTAATCCCAGCGCCAGCAGCCAATCATAGCCGTGCTCGATGAGCCAATCGCAGCCATTCATTGATGTCACCCACTGAATGGCTGTGATTGGCTCATCAAGCACCGGCTGTAATTGGCAGATGGCGCTGAGATTAGCCAATCACAGGGCTCGCTCTGCTGGAGGCGGGGTATTTCAAAGCCCCATCACCAGCAGAAGCTGAGCAGGCAGACGGGGAGGACTTCGCCGTTTGCTGCAGCGCCGCCGGAGACCATCGGGACACCACAGACCAGGTGAGTATTGATTTTTTTTTTGGGGGGGGGGGGACCTCAGCTAGGTCCCATTTTTGGGGGAGGCGTTATATTTTAAGCCTCCCCTGAAAACCTGATAGGTCTTACTATTGGAGTAGGACCTATTTTCGGTGAAACTCGGTATTAAACATATAAAAAACTGGTTCCTACCCTTGGCAGAGCAGAACCACATGTTCAAGTGTAGCAAATGTTAACTTGACATTCACTTGTTATGATAAATTAGCTACAATGTACCACAATGTTGCCAATTGAGTTATCACAATGTACCAGTCATGTAAAACATTGCTACATCTATATTTCAATATTATATCAGTAAGGTTCTGTTCAAAACAAAAGCCAGGCGTACATCTTAGGAAAATCTTCTTAAATATATACCAGAGCTATGCAATTATATGTCATACAGTCCATTGATTCTCATTGGAGTAAAACATACTATGCTGTATATACAAATTTTTTGCATATGAGTACGTTATCTAGTGCAGTTGATAATACACATACCGCCTAGATATATACACTATGCCTACGGTTGGTCCGCAGTATTCCGTAGATGTGTTTGTCATTTACAAAGGGAGATATTCCCAATATACACACCCAACCATTTGTGAGCAAAGCCAAAACTCTTTACCATAATCCTGAGGTCTACAGATCCTGGTATACAATAGTCTATAGTTTACAAATGGTACACACTATACACTAATATAAAGCAATCTATAGCCTTCTGACAGGGAAGCTGCAGTAAGTGGTGCTTCATAATCAAGCGCTTACCAATGCTGACTAATTAGTATGAATGCTTTATATTGCTTTTTGGCAACTTGACTTACTAGCTATATCTCAAAAATGAGAAATCAGTTCATAGCCCAGATCTCTTACCCATGCCCCACCCCCATGGGTATGAGAGTCTGGGCTATGAACTGATTTCTCATTGTGAAACATGCATATCCCCAAACCAACGTAAAACAGCGTCAGATTTGTGACAAGGTGCATTGTCTTGCAGGGGATCAGGCTGGAAAGTGCTTGCATATTCTGCTTGGTTTTGCAAGACCCACACCCCCTTGAAAAACCAAGCAGAATATGCAAGCACTTTCCAGCTTGATCCCCTGCTATGTTCTCTAAAGTGCCTGTAAAGAAATTCATGATTATAGGGATGGGTACATGTTAATTCTTAGTGAGGCCTCCTTTGGCCCTAATGACGTTTGATACTTTCAATGACATACTTTCCACTAACATCTGATATACTTCAGCTGGTATTTCCCTCCATCCATCCTGCAAATATCTTGTGTGTTCTCTCAAAGAAGATGCATCGGCAAGTCTACAATGGTACAAGGAGCATCATCATTGGACAGCTGAACAATGAAAGAAGGTTCTATGGAGTGCCCAATCAGAGTACTCCATTTTCAAATCAGATGGACGTACCTGGGTGTGGAGTATGCCTAGGGAACACCTTTCCCTGAGTGTCTTGTGCCAACAGTTAAGTACGATGGAGGTTCTGTTATGGTCTGGGAATGTTTTATGTGGTATGGTTTGGTCCATTGGCTATAGTGGCAAGAACACGGAGGTGTACCTAGATATTCTAGACAATAATGTGCTGCCAACAATGTGGTAATACTTTGGGAATGGCCAGAAATACTTCCAACAGGACAACACACCTTGTCACAAATCTGACGCTTTTTAACTTTAGTTTGGGGATATGGATATTTCACAATTGGACTGGCTGCACAGAGTCCCATTCTAAACCCTACTGGACATCTTTGAGATGAACTGGAACGTTGGGCCAGGAAATATGAACAGTGTCCATCTTCTTTTAGAGAACTTGCCAGATGTTTACAGGATGAATGAAGGGAAATACTAGCTCAAGTTAGTAGAAAGTATGCCATGGAGAGAATCCAATGTCATTAGGGACAAAGGAGCTCCACTAAGTATTAACATATGTAAATTAATACTACTTTTAATTCTTACTCAGGCGTCCAATTATTATTGGTAAGATAGTGGAAATTATGACCTGCGGTATTCTAACCTTGTGATGTCTATTTTGCAGCAGGAAACTTATCTAGCATGTCGTAAGAATTTCACATATTTGTTATCTCCTTGTGTCAATCTCTTATTACTAGAGATGAGCGAGCATACTCGTCCGAGCTTGATGCTCGTTCGAGTATTAGGGTGCTCGAGATGAGGACCACGCGGTACTCGTCTCGATTAAACGAGCACTGACCATTGAATTCAATGGAGCCGGCAATACAGCCAGCTCCATAGAAAGCAATGGGCTGCCGGCGATCGCGGGATGAATTGTTGGGAAGGGCTTAAATATATAAGCCCTTCCCTGCAATTCATCCAGAAATGTGTAAAAATTAAAAAAATATATACTCACCTTGTCCCGGCAGAACGATGTTAGCCCATTGAATTCAATGGAGCCGGCAATACAGCCGGCTCCATTGAAAGCTATGGGCTGCTGGCGATCACAGGATGAATTGTCATTCAGCTGAGAGCTGCCCCTGAGCCAATCAGAGGCAGCACTCACTCACCCATTCATGAATTCATGAATGGGTGTGAGTGAGATCTGCCTCTCATTGGTCAGGCTGTGACCAATCAGAGCAAGCTCATTCAGCAGGCGGGGATTTTAAATCCCCAGCTGCTGAATACTACTCACAGCTGTTCAGAGCAGTTCAGGAGGACTGCAGCCGGCCGCGCTGAACTCCGTCTGCCGGGACCAGGTGAGTATATATTTTTTTTTGTATTTTTTCACATTTCTGGATGAATTGCAGGGAAGGGCTTATATATTTAAGCCCTTCCCGACAATTCATCCCGCGATCGCCGGCAGGCCATTGCTTTCAATGGAGCCGGCTGTATTGCCGGCTCCATTGAATTCAATGGGCTAACATCGTTCTGCCGGGACAAGAGGAGTATATATTGTTTTTATTTTTACACATTTCTGGATGAATTGCAGGGAAGGGCTTATATATTTAAGCCCTTCCCGACAATTCATCCCGCGATCGCCGGCAGCCCATTGCTTTCTATGGAGCTGGCTGTATTGCCGGCTCCATTGAATTCAATGGGCTAACATCGTTCTTCTCTGCCACAGCTGTTACAGCTGTGGCAGAGGAGAATGATCTTTATGCTGACAGTGCGGGGGGGGGGGGGGGTCTCACTCTTGCCACTATTGTGGCTTAATAGTGGGACCTGGGAACTTGAGATGCAGCCCAACATGTAGCCCCTCGCCTGCCCTATCCGTTTCTGTGTCGTTCCCATCACTTTCTTGAATTTCCCAGGTTTTCACAAATGAAAACCTTAGCGAGCATCGGCGATATACAAAAATGCTTGAGTCGCCCATTGACTTCAATGGGGTTCGTTACTCGAAACAAACTCTCGAGCATCACTGAAAGTTCGACTCGAGTAACGAGCACTCGAGCATTTTGGTGCTCGCTCATCTCTACTTATTACACTAGTCACATTTTCCTGCAGGAATAAGCGCAGTTATACCTGAGGAGGCTTCCATATCCTCTATAGATATAAATCTTCTGTAGATTACCATTTTGCATCACTGCAGTGCACTTTATTTGGTGCTTTTATTAAACCTGAAATCTGTTCATCCTTTGATACATTATGAGGACAATGCTAAGGTCTATTAATTTTGTTAAATGTCCCCACGCATAGTAATAAAGGATAGGAAGTGCCAAAGTGCCAAAAAAAAATCATCCGAGTGAGGAGAGCTGGAGCTCTAGTCAGCACAATTTATACATCTTAAATCTGTCTGTAGTGTATGAAGTTGTCATTTTTCTATTTCGATCTTCTTGTTATACTTAAATATTCTATATACCATAGCAAACAAATGTCCCACTCACCTTCAGAGCTGCCTTACTAATATGCAATCTCTGATAGGTGTCTACTGCTCATTTTCAAAAATGCTTAATGTCAATTGATAGACATGACTACCATCTAACAGGAACACATTCCCCTACCCTATTATAATGGCCATAGTAGTGAGGTCAAACTTACACAAACTTCCAAACAAAAAAGAAAGCAAAGAGCGAGGTGACTTTGTTAATGGTTCACCATGGGGTTGTCACTTCCGTACAGACGGAGGCAACCACCCATCAGACGCAGAAACAGAGGACAAGGCAGGCTGACTGATGTGTAGAACACAGGATGCTTATTGAGTTGCTAGACATACAGAGCTTGGTGGGGCATAGGATCTAGCCCTAGTCTATTTCAACTGGACCTGCCAATAAAGCAGAGCACCCGCCCTGAAAAGGGTGATCCCACGTCAGGAACCTCTCTAGTCTTCCTACACAGTGGAAAATAGAAGATAGGGAAAACAGGCTTGAACAGGACAAACAAATATGTGGTCAAATAAGGCAAGGTCAGAACCAAGAGGGCTACGCAGTAAGAGATGGAAGAGCAGAAAGTTGCAGTCCAAAGTCCAAAAATCATACACTGATAATCAAACACAGAAGTACAAGGCAAACCCACCACAGAACAGAGTAAAACCTGCATACAAATATATTACTGGCATCCACTGTAAAGAGGAGCCAGAATAAATACCATAAGAGACACTGATAGGCTGACTGAGATGATGCACCACTTGGCCAGCCTATCAGGGGGCAACTGAAGGGTGATATTTTTCCCTTGGCATCCAGCGCCAAATGTCACTGGACATGTGCTGGCAAGTTCATCACATGGTCTGACGCTGTGATGGCACAACAGAACCGCGCATGTGCTTGGACCTAGTTGGCACCAGCAGTGCCATGGCAGGGATTGTTGCTGTTTCTCACAGGAAATTCCTTACAGGAATTTTGGAATCAGAAGACTTAGGACCTTTTATATGGGCTGATCATTGGAAGCAAAAATTGGACCAAACGGTTGGTCACCCAATCATTCTCCTGTGTGAAGCTGCCAGGGAACAGCCAACAAATGACCAATCGCTTGATTGCCAGGTGATCCCATCTTTAATGTTACACCAACAATCATCAGTTGTCAGCAGCATATTGCTCTGTGTAAAAAGGGACGTACCGCCGACAAGCATGGGATACTATGTATCTAAATGATCACAGCAACAATCATTTAGGCACATAAAGTAGTAAATGGAGCTGAAAGACTCATCAACTTGTAAAATGTCTACCAGTGTAAAAGGGCTCCTATTGTACAACTGACAAAGCTTACAGTATACTGCTTGTTCATCTTACAACATGTCTTATGTAATACATGGAACAAAGAATCAGGTAATTAGGTTTGTCTGTAAAATTTGATTTCAACAGGTTAAATTTTGCTAATTTTTTATTGTGTTATAGATGCAGCAAAATGTAACTTGACACTTAACATGTTAAATGAACTGTGGCTAAGAACTATTTCTTGGCTTTTCAATGGATTTTGTTGAGTTGTTAGTATTGGGTTATACTTTACTACATCTGTAATTCATACATTCTGGACCTCATGCTCATCATGGTGGTATTACACCCCTGTACAAATCCCTGTATGGAGCAAGTGTTTCCTATTGTTTTCAATGGGAACCCTCACGTTGCACTCTCTTGAAAACAATGGGCGATGCGTTCCGAGGCATGTGCAAAGATAGAACATGCCACAATTTTTTTCTTGCCCTGCAATGAGGGGAACAATTGCTCATGTATATGGCTCAAAAGAATGGTGTTCTTATTCGTGCGAGATTTATACATCTCACAATGCACAAATCTTGCGCAATTTTCCTGGCCACGTGAGAGTGGCTTTAGGATAGGTGCACACTTGCGTTAAAAAAGTCTGTGTGACTTCTGCAAAAAAACACCCATTTATCATACATGTGCAGTTCTTTGTGGTCTCCATATTCTGTCTGTGTGTTGGCTATTTTCTCTGCATGTCATGTGTTTTTCACGTTAAAGAAAAACTGATATAAGCCCAATTCTTTTTTTTCCCTGCTTCTCAAAATAAAAATGGACTGCACATGGATGGATGGACGCAACCCTTTCAGCAGGCAGGGATTTAAAATCCCACCTGCTGAAAGAACGTTATTACAGTGATGGGACCCAAGTGGCTAGATACACCAGGCCCCGGCAGCGGCAGAGAGGTAAGTATGTATATTTTAAAATTTTTTACACCAGATAGGAATGATTTTCAGGGAAGGTCTTATATTTAAAGCATTTCCCTGAAAATCACTGCAGTTGCTGGCAGATCAGACCAGACAGAAGTTGCTGGCAGACCATTGCTTTCAATGGGGCTGCCGGCAGCAGCCGCAGCCTTATTGAAAGCAATGCTGCATGGACCTGCATTCATACGTGTGAATGCACCTTTATATGGAATAAAACTGAAAAAAAAGTGTTATGTTACTTTGAATTGTGTATTAGGGCTTCCTTAGATGGATATATTTGCATTCTTTATCTGCAAGCAAAATATAAGTGCACAATACATAGAGATAGAGAATAAAACATATTGATGTTAATAGGTTTCTTTCCATTACCTTTTTTGCTTGTGCACGCAAAAAACAGGATGTGCTCTATCTGTGTATTTGAGCAGCAAAGCTCCCATAGAGGTTTATGGAGGTGTGCACTCAATATGCAAAATAGCTTTTAAGAGGGATGGAACAACAATACCTCTGCAGCGCCATCTTTTGGATGGCAGCATGCCTTCAAATCAATGCTTGACCCTTTATACAGGTCTTCAGAGCAATGATTGGGAATTGTAAATCAAGCCAGAGTCCATGCACAGACAGCTGTTTCGGGGTGCTTGCACCTCATCCGTGTGCAGTAGGATCCTGACTTGGCTAGCGAGAGGCCTGTGATGTTGGTGGTGAGGAGTAACATCACTCCTCCCTAAGGGTTGACGTTACCCTTTCCAAGCCTTTTAAATCACAAGTGGGGGCGTCACACGGTTTTGAACAAAATGTGCAAAAGTGCAGTACTATGTGCCGATACGCACCCAAATCTATCTCATTCATGACGCAAATGTGTTTCGAGCGTAAATGCACATACGGTAGTCAGCAAATACTGCAGACACTTTTTCTTCCGTCCCAAAACCAGGCAGCTGGGCGGAAAGCGCGCAGATCCCATTACAGTCCTCCCGGCGCTACTTGGTTCCATCTCTGAACGAAGTAGGAAAGCGGTATCCCCAGCGCAGGTGTTAAACCACCCTAAGGGTGGCTTCAGATGAGTGTAAGCACAAAAATGCTTGAGCATATGTCCACCTGCCCCCATAGACTCCTATGGGAAGCACAAAAATAGAGCACGTTGCAGGTTTTTTGTGCGAGCGAAATGTGTGAGATTGGTGAGAATGAATCCATTGAAAACAATGCACGCATACCTGCCTGTCTGAAGCTGCCCTAAGCCCTTAGTGAGGTTTTGCTACTATGGTAGAATATCTCTGTAGCATGCATGTCATATGGAAGCACCATGCAGTGAGACATGTACGTTACACAGGCTATATGCACATTGCTTTAAGGGCTTCTTCACAAGGACTTATTGTTCATCAGTATTTTGGGAGCCAAAACCAGGAGCCGGTCCAAAATACGGATAAAATGCAAATCTTTCCATTATTATTTCTCTCTGAACGTTCCATTTGTGGTTTTGGCTCACAAAATACTGATGAAAAATATTGTCATGTGATTAAGCCCTTAAACAGACACATGTATTTACGCACGTTTTTGCACTGTGAAACTCACGTCCGTAAAATGTTATGAATCAAACCCATTGATTCCAATGGGTTCGTTCTCATGAGCGTGTGTCTTGCGTGCAATTCCTGCACATGAGAAAAGATAGGTCCTGCCCTATCTTTCTGCGTTTAACGGCTTATTCGCAAATATTGTCACTGCTATGGAGCATGTTAGCGCATAAACTGGGTTTTTCTTTTGACTATTCAAACTTGGCGCTATTGTGTGGGAGTTTGAAAAAAAAAAGCCCTATCTTCCTTGAATGTAGGAAAACTATATGCAAGAAAGACAGGGCAAATCTTAAAGGCTCTCATGCGTAGTATTAACGCGCGAGAATCCCGATAGTGAAAATGAAATCATCAAAGTCAAAGTTTTCGTTTCAGCCTGTTTTGTGTCCGTGAAAAACGGGACAAAAACATGTCCGTGTATTTAAGCCCTCACATAGCAAACTGACATAGAAATCTATGGCAGGTTAAAAAAGTGGAAGGGTGCGACACTGCGGACAACGCAGAGATAATAAGACAGTCGGCTTGCAAACTGGCATTGCAAGCACAAAAATTAGAGTACTCTTTGCAGACATATGTGTAATGGCCTGATTATTGTAATCACTAAACCTTGTTCATGCGCAAATATGCTGTGTTGCGGCGAGCGTATTTGTGCATACGTTCATCTCTCGAAGCCCTAACAGGTACACGATTCCTGAGTCGGAAACGGTAAACCATTTGGGACTCACAAAAACTCTCACTGTTGCTATCTAACAGCATGTATTCCAGTTCTTGATTGCTTAGTTTAACAAAGAAATCAATACAATTGAAGTCCTACTGTAACGTCCCGCAGCAACCAAGACACAAGGCACATGCTGAGGAGTTGGCAGGGTAGAGATGGCACTTGCCACGGTGGCTCTACTAGACTCCTCCCCAGAGGGACACATGTAACCTCGGACAAGGCCCCGTTAGGCCTCTTCCAGGCAACGCTGGGATTGCAATTACCTTTATAGATGTGTAGTGAACCGTAGAAGTTGTCACTCGTGACACCATTGTTCCTTCACACCGTTGATTCTCCGGCGGTAGAAAATAAGAGAGTCCACACACCATTATGCTTAAATACCTCAGACACTGGGAACGGGCAGTGACTGCAACTTTTCTTTTTATAATACAGGACTTCCCACGCCAGTGCAGGAATGACAGCTATGAAGGGTCAGGGAGGAGAACGCAGGATGACATCAAACCTTCAGGCTAAGTTATCTGTAAGGTTCCGCTTCTGGAAAGGGAACACTCCAGGAGAGGACAAGGGAAGGGAATGCTCTACTGACACTCCCTTGTACTCTGAAGCATGAACACTGCATGGCAGACTCCTTTCTTTTCTCTCTCACTTCTAACAAGCGGTTCCTGGAATTGGGGACCTCAGGATACCTCTCTTCTGCTTCCATCCCTTCACCCCATGAGGGGTAAAGGTACTCCAATGTGGCCGGCACTCTCACTCCTCTCACAACCATTGAAGATAGAAGACCACACCTAACTCTCAATCAGTCATATTTATATCATTCAATACCACGTGACTAGACAAACTTGTTACATTTTCCAGACATACCCCAGCCACTTGCAGACATTAACCTCTTGCATGCTGCAGCTGTGCAATACACATAACTAAAGACAAGACATTTTGCACACTGCATCCACATTGAAGACATGACATGTATGACAATTATGGAGGGGCCAGATATATGTGTTTCGGGCCATTACACTACTAGAAGTCATGCAAGTTTGAAATCCTCCTTTATAAAAGTTACTTCTCTGTCTTGAGCAGATTTACTCTCAGGATTTACGGTTTCTGCTTTTATACCCTACAGCACCCCTGCCGAGAAGCTGAAGCAATGTGTTCATAGCTAGGGCCCTCTTATACAAGACGACTTGTCGGACGGAGGTACCCATCAGGTCATCCCAGTCATTCCCGTACCTTTACACAAGAAGGAGCATCGCCCAGTGAATGGAGGAAGAGAGGGTCGTGGATCGTTCTGGGCTGCCAGGCAATCATTCACCGCTAGTCTGAGGGCGGCTTCACACAAGGCTATGCACAAAAACGCTTGTCGCAGTGCAGCGGATTTGCATATGAACGAGGTTTGGAGAGGTATATTATCAGCGTGTTGCACGCGTCTCCGCATAGTATTGTACTTTTTGTGCATGCTAGGTCATTTCATGCGCGCGTGACACACCCTTTCCGTATATTGGATGGCTAATTACGCACAATGCTCAATAGATAGAACCCATTCTTGTGTATTTGCAGGAGCATATGGGAGGTGCGCAAATGCACACTCAATTTGCGTGCAGATGCGCAATATAAAGCGCAATTCTGTGACAAAAGGGCGTGTTGTGGGCGCACGTGAACAGGCCCGGTGGGCGCAAAAAGTACAGTACTAGGTGCGGATATGCATCCAAATCTACTTCATTAACCACCTTTATGCACAAATACATAGTGCCGAATTACGCTTTTTGTGCGCATGCTGGTGTATGTTTATTGGACCTTTTGCGCCCACAGCGCATGAGCATTTGCGCGCGGCATGCAACATGCTCATATTTAAAGGCTAATGAGTTTCAGATGTGTTCTTTTCCCAATGGAATCGTGCACATCTTTCATATAGCGCACGCATTTGCGCACCGCCATAAACTTTTATAAAGGTCTTTGGTGCACAAATGCGCACAAAAGTAAAGCATGCTGCATTTTCTTTCGCTGGTGCAAAATATGAAAATGTGTTTGAATCCATTGAAATGTGTATTGCGCTCGTAATACACCTGCGTGAAGGAGCCCGTAATGTGTGATGTCCCGTACATCGCACAGCACACGGCCGTGTGAATACTAAGTCTAATTGAATACTCCAGCACTACAGCAATAGCTAATTAATTTTTTTATGTAGGCAACCACTAATGACAGTAATAAAAAATTAGAATCCATTAAATTAATTGAAATGGATTAGTTGGGGACGTAATGCTGTTATTTCAACATTTACGAACATGTGAGCCGAAACAGTTAAACTAAAGTGTCTCCTTTCCCCATGGTATCATATTGAGCGCTTAAAAGCATATGGAGAATTCTGTGCCATTTGCTGGAAGTCAAAGCTGTCACTTAATTTCGAATCCTGTCAGTCAAACCTCTCACTTTCACCAGCTCGGCACTTTTTGAAATGGAACATTAAATTTGGCACAAGGCATCACTGTGTGAATCTGCTAATTGGAGAGAAATGCCAACAGAGCGGCTGCAGACACTGCAGACAACACTCGGGACGGAGAAGCTGATTGCACTACAGAATCAAACTTTACTGCATAGCTGCAATCTGCTTAAATTACTGACT
This sequence comes from Eleutherodactylus coqui, assembly GCF_035609145.1. Taxonomy (NCBI): domain Eukaryota; kingdom Metazoa; phylum Chordata; class Amphibia; order Anura; family Eleutherodactylidae; genus Eleutherodactylus; species Eleutherodactylus coqui. The sequence continues at coordinate 263,206,742 of NC_089839.1, read as the reverse complement.
GGGCTATCTCCAAGTGAATTTCATTACAAGACTGACCTTACCATTAGTTACAGACAGCCTGTACGTTAGGGGGGTCAAAGATAAAGTGCTTTTATAGGTTAACCAACAGGGGAAAAAAAATCTTGTTATTTGTAAAGCGCAAGCTTATTCCGCAGTGCTTTCAGGTAATTTATTTATTATCCCCCACCAAGCTGGGTACTAATTTTACTGACCTCGGAAGGATGAGTCAACCTTGACTGGCCACCTGAATCATATGGGGATGGAACTTCACAACCTTCAGGTTGTGAGCGAGAGCTGCATTTATGCTGCCTTAACACTCCACACCACACGAGGCTCTGTTAAATCTCCAGTTGACCTGCAAGTGTGTGTTTTCATGATCACCTTGTAAGTACATTATGCAAATCCATTAGGCCTTATTCACATAAAACATCGGCCGAAAATTGCGACCATCCTAAGCATTGGATTTTAATGCATTCATTCAGATTGGCGATTTTTAGCCATGTGAAATTGTCTGGCAGGAAAATATAGTGTAGTACCCCAGAGTTAGGGTCCCACAGCACTGCTATTGCTACCTCATGTAGCATGTATATATGTATAATTATGTGCAAAAGTGTGTGCATTGCTTTAAATACACTAAGTGGCTGTGTTCCTACTACCTGACACTGAATGATTGTGCAGAATGCACCCTAACCTGCTGTATCACCTGTCAATCACCAATAGCTAGCCTAGGAATGGGTAGACAGATTTCCCCCTAGCTCAGGATAGGCATAGAAGAAGAGTATAAAAGGTAGAGTGGGCAGGTTTAGCTATTCTAGTCTTGGAGCCAGTCCAGCCCAGAGATAGAGACTTGGGAGAAACATCTTTATTAACAGTGAGTGCAATGGGAAGAAACAACTATAGTGTGACTACCCAAAATCAAGTTTGTGCTCAAGAGTTAGCAGGAAAAAAAAGAAAGAGAGAAAGGAGAAGACAGAGAGAAGCAAGAAACCAAGTCAGGAATCACTGTCCTAATTGAATAGCCAAAGCCAGGGAGGACAAGCTGAAAGCTAATGTCAGTCCCCTGAGAAAAGTGTCTGAAAACATTTTATGTCTGCAAGTGTAATGCAAGGTTGTGATCTACGTCCAGTGAATATAATGCAAGTGATATAATTACTGCCATGTCAAGTACTCTCTCTCTGCAATAAAGTGTACAAGTGTTTTCTCTATACGAAAGTCTGCTGCCTGAAGTCTCCTCCCATCATCGACATACTGCACTGAGGTACCACACAGCACTTCGGGTACATAGACTACTATCCCTATTTTTGTTTAGTTCTCCCATTTTTATTCTTTATTATTTTTGTTTGGAATGGGTCCCTACCCATATGCGGGGCTGGCAACAAACTACCATCTTCCCCTTTCTTGACTCCATGGGTAGCAGGCCATAACAGCTGCCCACCGTTTATTTTATTTTTACCACTGGTGTAGCTCGGCCCAGTAAACCACCTTTTTTTACCATCTACCAGGAGGAGCAGTAGAGCTACCGTGACTACCATCTCATTTCTGCCCCACTGTTTAAATGCCTCCTAGGCCTGGGGCACTACAATAGCACATACACTGCCAACTCCTAAGGGACCCTATGAGAGCCGTCAAAAAAGAGAGGGGGAGGGAGTTTAACAGCGACTTGCACTACTAAACTCCCTTCCTCTCAGTCCCTCTCCCTTCTCCCCCCTTCCCCTCGCTTTACCTCCCTTTGTCGTAGGCTTCTATGAGAGCTTCCGGCAAAGGTAGGGAGTTTAGCAGTGTGAGCCTCTGTTAACCTAACTCAGCTTTCTCCCCGGGTTTTCTCCCCGGCTGATGGAATCCCGGGCTGAGGCATATATTTACAGCACCTGGCCGTGTGAATGGGGAAGAAATGGTAAGATTTAGCCGCGACATGGTCACGGCTTTCTCTTGTTTAAGTGATTTTCGACAGCAATGCAGGCAGCTGTGAATCACAAAGCTTGTGTGAATGAGGCCTTAGGCATGCTAAACTCAATCAATGATAATACTATGGCTAAAAAATCTCTTCTGCTCTCTTTTAGGCTGTGAACTAGTGACATAGCGTACTTTGCCGGGCAGGAAGAAAACTGCAGCTAATGGGTGCTTTGTCACAGGAAGCCTAAGAATCAGCCAGCTGGAGGTGAGGTGCCCCAGGGGAACTGCAGGAGCCAGAAGAAGATCTGGTAAGTAGACTGCCTGGGGAGGAATAGGTGAGTATAGAATTTTTTTTTTTTAATGACAGAACCCCTTTAAGGCAAGATTGCAATTGATTTATATACCGTACATGAGTATAAATATATCTATTCAAAAGTAGGAAAGCAGCATAATGTCAGCAAATGACTATAATTCCGCTTTTTAATATCATCATTATTTTCCTTTTCAAAATATCAACTGGTCGCAGTTGCTCTGTGATATCTAGCAAGGTCACTTTCATCTTGATCCTCGTTTATCCCACATTTAATTCAGTAAAGCTTGTTCCAATAAGCCATGATAGAGGCAGGTGTTGTTTACATCTGTTCTTTGCTCTTTACAAAGATCCTATGGTAATACATGCTGCATGTGAAAGAATTCCTTCTTTGAATTTTGCAGTGAATCGCCATGTGATTATTACAGGATATCTGTCAGCTCCTAAGCGTCCCATAAACTAAAGTTATAGGCTCATAAGAGCTGAAGCACTGAGTCCAGGGATGTGACACTTATATTTATATTCCACACTATTCCCTCTCTATCCACTCTCAAATCCGTGCAAAATACGATTATTTTTTTATTTATTTTTTTTAGGAAGAACAGGTTCGAACTGAAATAATGATAAAATTGCTCAAGGGAAGTTTTGCCCACTCCTCTGTTTATTATAACCAGCATATATACATGTTACGAGGCTAGTGAGACCCTTCCTCCGTATGTACTGCGGACATGCTATACATAGAATAAGGTCCAAAAACAGTAATATGATAACAGATAGGACAGATGATAAGTAATGTAAAGGATAGGAAGCGAATAAAAAATAGTAAATAGAAAATAGTACAGAGAACTTCCTCCTAATATAGATCTAAGATACACATGATCACTGAAGATATAGTACATACACGCATTTTTCCTACCTGGGTTGCTCCACCACCCCTCTTTTTTCTGTCCCTGTTTACTCTCAATTCCGTGGCTGCATATATCCCTGGAAGCATGCCCCTATGTAGTCTGCGAAATGCATGCAACCATAGCTCTGAGAGTTGACAGCGAGGGAACCCCGGAGAAGGTAGTTATAAGTGTCACATCCCCGGACCCAGCGTTTCAGCTCCTGTGAGCCCATATCTATGTTTAGCGGCTTACATGAGCGGACAGATTCCTTTTAAAAGGGGTTTATTACCTTTTAACACAAAAGTATCAGAGCACTAAGGGAGTACATATTATTCTCTTTGTAAGGAAAAAATAAAATCAAGCACCTAGAAGGAGTTGTCATTTTGTTGCAAAACTCGGCATGCAGTTACATCTCAGGCTGATATGCAAATGATTAGAGTTGTCACAAGATTAGATGAGCGCTCTTTTCAGCTGAGACCCCAAAAGTGGTTCCAAGTTCCACCCTTGGTCTATAGAAAGGCTCTCAGAGCCTCCTTGTGTGTAGTGACCTCTTCTTCTGCTTGTGTAGAGCTTATTGACCACTGGACGCCGCTACGACGCCGAGAAAAGATTTTACCCAGTTACCAGAGTTTGAAAGGGGCGCATTAATGGAATGTGAGAAGCTGGATGGTCGTATTGTCCCTCACCTTGGATGTTCTGACCAGACAGTTAGGAGGTGTTGGACCAGTGGATGTGTGATGACACACAGGCAAAGTGACTGGGCTCAGGATGCCCTTGACAGACCACTAGTAGAGAGGATCATCTGACAAGCAAGACCAGCTCCAACTGCTTTGTTGTCCACCATCCAGAGACCGGTGGTGCTATCGTTACAGGGCCCTGTGTCTGTCAGAAGCATTTCCAGGTGCTTGGCTGAAGGACATTTGGTCTCACGGCACCCATTTCGTTTTCTGCCTTTGAAACTCACCCTCACATCGTGCATCCAAGTTAGAGACGGTACAACAGGGAACTAGAGCCTTCCTTCAAGTATTCAGTTTACCGCAATAAATTATACTTTTGCTCTGATATTGTAATCACTTTTATCAGCGTTACAATCACACGTAGAAAGTTTAATTTGATTCCTACAACTCATTCTAGGTGCTTACTTTTTTGACAATGAGTGTATAGAGGAAGTCTGTATGCTTGCTATAAAGGCTTGTAGAAAAGAGCACCATCGGTCGTTGGTTTCCACCCATTGCTACTGGGTGGCAAGAAGGTATATAGGACTCCTTTATCCATAGGAACTGCATAATTAGCAAACAAGAGCTTGGAGGAATGTGCATTAAGGTAAAAGAGTGTGTAGGCGGAGCACAAAAATTATTATTATTATTTCTCGTCTATGTATTTTACAGAAGTTTAAATTAAGCTGCCAATAGGATTTTGTTAAATTATTCTGCCACATTTATTTGCAGTTGTTATCTTGCAGTACTGTATATAGCAGGGCTATGGAGTCACTAGGGCAGATTTTCAACTTCAACTCCTTTATTTTTCCACATTCCAACTCTGATTCCAGCTCTGACTCCTTTGTAAATGGCTAATGTATAAAAATTTGTAGCATTGAACGAACCAAACCAGTAGAACTCTGTTTTTGGGTCAGATTTTACAAAAGCTTGGGAGTAGGAAGTTCCTCTTCAAAGAATGTGTCTCAGTGCTTAACACTATTGCTTTGCAGTGCTAGGGTCCTATGTTCAAATCCCATCAAGGACAACATCTGCATGAATTTCGAAAACTTCCAACCAGATGTTGCCTTGGGACAGATTTAAACCGAGAACTCCAGCACTGCAGTACTAATAACTGAGCCACCACAGTTGTTATTTCACCTCCAGTGGAGGAGGAATACAATAACAATAAATAAAAAGAAAACATAAAACCTCTATCCAGATGTTGATCTTGGACAGATTTGAACCTTGAATACCAGTACTTCAAAGCAGCAGCACTAGCAACTAAGCCATCACATTTGTTCATTCACCTCCAGAGGAAGTGAAGAACAATAAACACAAAGAGAACATAAAACCTCCATACAGATGTTGTCATTTATTAGATTTGAACCTTCTACTCCAGTGCTAAAAGGCAACACTGCCAGTAACTTAGCCACCACACTTCTTATTCATTTTCCCTTTTCCTGAGAAAGAGAAGATGGCAAAAACGAAGAAGAAACTCCATGCAGACACTTTCCATAGTCAGATATGAACCTAGAACCCCAGTGATAGCTACTGAGCCACCAAGCTTCTTCTTCATCTTCTGAAGAAGAAGATAATGACGAAAAAGGAAGAAAAGCAAGATGAAGGAACAAGTTTGGCAGCTCAGTCAGTAACTCATTCAGGTTCAAGTCAGACCAAGGATAACAATTGCATGGACTTTGTATGTTCTCATTGGTTTTTGTTCTTCTCCTCCTCCGGAGAATAAATCAGAAAATTAAGCATGATAGCCCAGTTGTTTATACTGCTGCTTTGCAGTGCTGGAGTTCTAGGTGCAAATCAGACCAAGAGCAACATCTGGATGGAGGTTTTCAATGTCCATGTAGTTAGTGTTCTTAATCAAATTTGAACTTAGGACCCCTACATTGAAAAGTAATAGTGTTAAACACTGAGTCACACACACACACACAATTTATCATTAATTATTAGAGATGAGCGAGCATACTCGCCTGAGCTTGATGCTCGTTCGAGTATTAGGGTGCTCGAGATGCTCGTTACTCGAGACGAGCACCACGCGGTACTCGTCTCGATTAAACAAGCACTGACCATTGAATTCAATGGAGCCGGCAATACAGCCGGGTCCATTGAAAGCAATGGGCTGCCGGCGAGCGCGGGATGAATTTTTGGGAAGGGCTTAAAAATATAAGCCCTTACCTGAAAATCATCCTAAAATGTGTAAACAAAAAATTTATACTCACCTTTCCGCTGCAGCCGGAGTTCAGCCGCATCTGGCCGGCAGTTCTCCTGAACTGCTGTGAGTAGTATTCAGCAGCCGGGGATTTTAAATCCCCGCCTGCTGAATGAGCTGCCTCTGATTGGTCACAGCCTCACCAATCAGAGGCAGCTCTCACTCACACCCATTCATGAATTCATGAATGGGTGAGTGAGTGCTGCCTCTGATTGGCTCAGCGCAGGGACCGAAATGCAGCCCTGCATGTTGCTCCTCGCCTGCCCTATCCATTTCTGTGTTTTTTACATGACTTTGGTGATTTGCTAGGATTTTCACAAATGAAAACCTTAGCGGAGCACCAGTCATATACAAAAATGCTCGAGTCGCCCATTGACTTCAATGGGGTTCGTTACTCGAAACGAACTCTCGAGCATCACTGAAAGTTCGACTCGAGTAACGAGCACTCGAGCATTTTGGTGCTCACTCATCTCTATTAATTATTCTTTTTTTTCAATTTTTGCTAAAAATCAGGTCGAGATGACCCAATCTGATTTTGCCAAAATTGGCCCAATTTTATGACCCAGTTGATCACTATTAGCAATAAGACTCCTGAACACTGGTGCATAACACTGTCTATGAGCTTCCTGTTTGGTTTTAACTAATTCAGACAGAACCAAACTTTTTGCAAAAGTTCGGTGAACCAGCAGATTTGAACTTTTCAAAAGTTCAATCCTCACTAATAATCCTCACTAATAAATAATCACAAGTAAAATTAGAACATCAGACTTAATGTTAATATATCATATTTTTATTTTGAGGTCAAAGATGGAGTCTGTACGTTTCTCCTGACTCTGACTCCAATTCTGATTTAATCAAAAACTGATTTCAACTCCCCAACTTTGATTGGTTTTCATTAGAGATGAGCGAACACCAAAATGTTCGGGTGTTCGTTATTCGGAACGAACTTCCCGCGATGTTCGAGGGTTCGTTTCGAACAACGAACCCCATTGAAGTCAATGGGCGACCAGAGCATTTTTGTATTTCGCCGATGCTCGCTAAGGTTTTCATGTGTGAAAATCTGGGCAATTCAAGAAAGTGATGGGAATGACACAGAAACGGATAGGGCAGGCGAGGGGCTACATGTTGGGCTGCATCTCAAGTTCCCAGGTCCCACTATTAAGCCACAATAGCGGCAAGAGTGGGCCCCCCCCCCCCTCCCAACAACTTTTACTTCTGAAAAGCCCTCATTAGCATGGCATACCTTTGCTAAGCACCACACTAGCTACAACAAAGCACAATCACTGCCTGGATGACACTCCGCTGCCACTTTTCCTGGGTTACATGCTGACCAACCGCCCCCCCTCCCCCCACAGCGCACACCAAAGTGTCCCTGCGCAGCCTTCAGCTGCCCTCATGCCACGCCACACTCATGTCTATTTAGAAGTGCGTCTGCCATGAGGAGGAACCGCAGGCACACACTGCAGAGGGTTGGCATGGCTAGGCAGCGGCCCTCTTTAAAAGGGGCGGGGCGATAGCCCACAATGCTGTACAGAAGCAATGAGAAATAGAATCCTGTGCCACCGCCATCAGGAGCTGCACACGTAGGCATAGCAATGGGGAACCTATGTGCCACACACTATTCATTCTGTCAAGGTGTCTGCATGCCCCAGTCAGACTGGTAATATGTACCTTAACAGTAACCGCGTTGGTGGTAATGTGGTGGTGACTGCGGACCTAGTAGCACGGTTGTATTTTGTTGGTTTTCGGAATGCGGCCAGGATTAAGTGGGCCGTGGCGGGGGGATGGTGTGGGGGCTCTCTTGTTGTGTCGGTAAAGGTGAAATTCTTGGACTGCCACCAGACGAACCAATGCAAAGACATTTGCCAAGAATGTTTTCCCTGTTGGAGGAGGAGGGGGATGTTTTTGAGGCACTACGTGTCCTCTCCACGTGTCCGTGGTTATATGCACCTTTACAGTAACCGCGTTGGTGGGAAATGGCCTCGCCGCCATCATGTCTTTGGGAAGCCTCTGTTTCCACACCCCAGAGACATACCATTAGCAGCGGTATAGGCAGAGCCCAGAATTCGTAACATTTCAGCCGTAGCATTAGGACAGGCCCCACTAACATATCACTAGCAGCATTATAGGAGGAGCGCAGTCTTCGTTCCATGTCAGCAATAGTAGCACTCAAGACAGGCCCCAGTAACAATTCCGAAGCAGCAGTATAGCGGGAGCGCAGTCTTCGTTTCATGTCAGCAATAGTAGCACTCAAGACAGGCCCCAGTAACAATTCCGAAGCAGCAGTATAGCGGGAGCGCAGTCTTCGTTCCATGTCAGCAATAGTAGCACTCAAGACAGGCCCCAGTAACAATTCCGAAGCAGCAGTATAGCGGGAGCGCAGTCTTAGTTCCATTTCAGTAGCCTTAGTATAGCCAAGGCCCAAGTTACATTTATGTAGCTAAAGTGTAGGCCAACCCCACACACCTTTCTGTACCATGAGTGCAGGCGAAGAACATACAAATTGCTATGATTACACTGTAGGTGAGGGCCCCAAAAATTTGGTGTACCAACAGTACTAATGTACCTCAGTAAAAATTGGCCATGCCCAACCAAGAAGGCAGGTGAATCGCTTTGGTTAATGTGGCTTAAGTGGTAACTAGGCCTGGAGGCAGCCCAGTGTAACGAAAAATTGGTTCAAGTTAAAGTTCCAACGCTTTTAAGCGCATTGAAACTTATAAAAATTGTTCAGAAAAATTATTTGAGTGTGCCTTGTGGCCCTAAGAAAAATTGCCCGTTCAGCGTGATTACGTGAGGTTTCAGGAGGAGGAGCAGGAGGAGGAGGAGGAATATTACACACAGATTGATGAAGCAGAAATGTCCCCGTTTTGGATGGTGAGAGAGAACGTAGCTTCCATCCGCGGGTGCAGCCTACGTATTGCTTACGTATCGCTGCTGTCCGCTGGTGGAGAACAGAAGTCTGGGGAAATCCAGCCTTTGTTCATCTTGATGAGTGTTAGCCTGTCGGCACTGTCGGTTGACAGGCGGGTACGCTTATCCGTGATGATTCCCCCAGCCGCACTAAACACCCTCTCCTCCAGGGCATACAGCGCTAGTTCAGGCCACGTGTCCAGCTTCGACACCCAGTAGTTGTAGGGGGCAGAGGCGTCACCGAGGATGGTCGTGCGATCCGCTACGTACTCCCTCACCATCCTTTTACAGTGCTCCCGCCGACTCAGCCGTGACTGGGGAGCGGTGACACAGTCTTGGTGGGGAGCCATAAAGCTGGCCAGGCCCTTAAAGACTGTTGCACTGCCTGGGATGTACATGCTGCTCGATCTACGCACATCCCCTGCTACCTTGCCCTTAGTACTGCGCCTTCTGCCACTAGCGCTGTCGGCTGGGAATTTTACCATCAGCTTGTCCGCAAGGGTCCTGTGGTATAGCAACACTCTCGAACCCCTTTCCTCTTCGGGAATCAGAGTGGGCAGGTTCTCCTTATACCGTGGATCGAGCAGTGTGTACACCCAGTAATCCGTCGTGGCCAGAATGCGTGCAACGCGAGGGTCACGAGAAAGGCATCCTAACATGAAGTCAGCCATGTGTGCCAGGGTACCAGTACGCAACACATGGCTGTCTTCACTAGGAAGATCACTTTCAGGATCCTCCTCCTCCTCCTCCTCCTCCTCAGGCCATACACGCTGAAAGGATGACAGGCAATCAGCCGGTGTACCGTCAGCAGCGGGCCAAGCTGTCTCTTCCCCCTCCTCCTCATCCTCATGCTCCTCCTCCTCCTCCTGTACGCGCTGAGAAATAGACAGGAGGGTGCCAAAATTACCAAGGACATGGCAGATGTCTGTCAACCAGGCCCACTCTTCTGAAAGGAATTGAGGAGGCTGACTCCCACTGCGCCGCCCATCTTGGAGTTGGTATTCGACTATAGCTCTACGCTGTTCATAGAGCCTGGCCAACATGTGGAGCGTAGAGTTCCACCGTGTGGGCACGTCGCACAGCAGTCGGTGCACTGGCAGCTTAAAGTGATGTTGCAGGGTGCGCAAGGTGGCAGCGTCCGTGTGGGACTTGCGGAAATGTGCGCAGAGCCGGCGCGCCTTTACGAGCAGGTCTGACAAGCGTGGGTAGCTTTTCAGAAACCGCTGAACCACCAAATTAAAGACGTGGGCCAGGCATGGCACGTGCGTGAGGCTGCCGAGCTGCAGAGCCGCCACCAGGTTACGGCCGTTGTCACACACGACCATGCCCGGTTGGAGGCTCAGCGGCGCAAGCCAGCGGTCGGTCTGCTGTGTCAGACCCTGCAGCAGTTCGTGGGCCGTGTGCCCCTTATCGCCTAAGCTGAGTAGTTTCAGCACGGCCTGCTGACGCTTGCCCACCGCTGTGCTGCCACACCGCGCGACACCGACTGCTGGCGACATGCTGCTGCTAACACATCTTGATTGCGAGACAGAGGAGGAGGAGGAGGAGGAGGGTGCTTTAGTGGAGGAAGCATACACCTCCGCAGATACCACCACCGAGCTGGGGCCCGCAATTCTGGGGGTGGGTAGGACGTGAGCGGTCCCGGGCTCTGACTCTGTCCCAGCCTCCACTAAATTCACCCAATGTGCCGTCAGGGAGATGTAGTGGCCCTGCCCGCCTGTGCTTGTCCACGTGTCCGTAGTTAAGTGGACCGTGGCAGTAACCGCGTTGGTGAGGGTGCGTACAATGTTGCGGGAGACGTGGTCGTGCAGGGCTGGGACGGCACATCGGGAAAAGTAGTGGCGACTGGGAACTGAGTAGCACGGGGCCGCCGCCTCCATGATACTTTTGAAGGACTCCGTTTCCACAACCCTATACGGCAGCATCTCAAGGCTGATGAATTTTGCTATGCGGACGGTTAACGGTTGAGCGTGCGGGTGCGTGGCGGCGTACTTGCGCTTGCGCTCCAACAGTTGCGCAAGCGACGGCTGGACGGTGCGCTGAACTACACTGCTGGATGGGGCCGAGGACAGCGGAGGTGAGGGTGTGGGTGCAGGCCAGGAGACGGTAGTGCCTGTGTCTTGAGAGGGGGGTTGCATCTCAGTGGCAGGTTGGGGCACAGAGGGAGAGGCAGGGGTGCAAACCGGAGGCGCTGAACGGCCTTCGTCCCACCTTGCGGGGTGCTTGGCCATCATATGTCTGCGCATGGTGGTGGTGGTGAGGCTGTTGGTGTTGGCTCCCCGGCTGAGCTTTGCGCGACAAAGGTTGCACACCACTGTTCGTCGGTCATCAGGCGTCTCTGTGAAAAACTGCCAGACCTTAGAGCACCTCGGCCTCTGCAGGGTGGCATGGCGCGAGGGGGCGCTTTGGGAAACAGTTGGTGGATTATTCGGTCTGGCCCTGCCTCTACCCCTGGCCACCGCACTGCCTCTTGCAACCTGCCCTGCTGATGCCCTTGACTCCCCCTCTGAAGACCTGTCCTCCTGAGTAAGCGTTGCACACCAGGTGGGGTCAGTCACCTCATCGTCCTGCTGCTCTTCCTCCGAATCCTCTGTGCGCTGCTCCCTCGGACTTACTGCCCTTACTACTACCTCACTGCAAGACAACTGTGTCTGATCGTCATCGTCCTCCTCACCCACAGAAAGTTGTTGAGACAGTTGGCGGAAGTCCCCAGCCTCTTCCCCCGGACCCCGGGAACTTTCGAATGGTTGGGCATCAGTGACGATAAACTCCTCTGGTGGGAGAGGAACCGCTGCTGCCCAATCTAAGCAGGGGCCCGAGAACAGTTCCTGGGAGTGTTCCCGCTCCTGAGCAGGTGTCATTGTAGTGGAGTGAGGAGGCTGGGAGGAAGGAGGAGCAGCAGACAGAGGATTCGGATTTGCAGCAGTGGACGGCGCAGAACTGCGGGTTGACGATAGGTTGCTCGAAGCACTTTCTGCCATCCAGGACAGGACCTGCTCACACTGCTCATTTTCTAATAACCGTCTCCCGCGTGGACCCATTAATTGGGCGATGAATGTGGGGACGCCAGAAACGTGCCTCTCTCCTAATCGCGCAGCAGTCGGCTGCGACACACCTGGATCAGGAGCTCGGCCTGTGCCCACACCCTGACTTGGCCCTCCGCGTCCTCGGCCGCGTCCACGTCCTCTAGGCCTACCCCTACCCCTCAGCATGCTGTATTACCAGTGATTTGATTTCACAGGCAGCTAATAAATTGGCGCAAGACTGCAGGCCAAATATAATTTTTTCCCTTTTTTGAAAACGAAAGGCCCCACTGCCTCTAGTGAATGTATAATCTAAGTTTAATAACTGTGCTGTTTTCCTGCTAATGTGTCACAGAACGTGAGGGTAGCAGAGTTATTAACTGTGGCAGAGCAGGTATTTTTTTTCCCAATTAAGGAAAGCAAATGGCGAAGCCAGCAGTAAACCGTAGCTGGGTGCGTCTGATTTTTAAAGGTTGCACACGCAGCCGACACGTGTCCACCGCCCTTAGGACGGACAGAGGCAGGACAAATAGAATTATTTTCCGTTTTTTTGCACCAAAAGGCAGCACTGCGTATATTCAATGAATAATAACTGTGTTGTGGCCCTGCCTACACAATTCTTTCCCTGCAGTATCAATGGAGGGTGCAATGCTCTGCAGAGGCGATTTTGAGAAGTAAAAAAAAATGCAGCACAGCTAACAGCAGCCAGCACAGTACTGCACACGGATAAATATGGCCCTAGAAAGGACCGTTGAGGTTCTTGAAGGCTACACTCACTCCTAACACTCTCCCTGCCTATGCAGCACTTCTGTCCCTAATGCCGGGTGCAACGCTCTGCAGAGGCGATTTTGAGAAAAAAAAATTTGCCACTGCTAACAGCAGCCAACACACAGCTATCAGTGGCCCTAATAAGGACCTTTGGGGGGTCTTGAAGCCTACACTAACTACCAATTCTTTCCCTACAGCAGCTCCGGTACAAACAGCACTGTCCCTCATCTAACTCACACGGCATCTGAGGCGAACCGCGGGAGGGGCCGACTTTTATATTCGGCGGACACCTGATCTTCCCAGCCACTCACTGCAGGCGGGTGGTATAGGGCTTGAACGTCACAGGGGGAAGTTGTAATGCCTTCCCTGTCTTTCAATTGGCCAGAAAAGCGCGCTAACGTCTCAGGGAAGGAAGTGAAAGTAACCCGAACACCGCATGGTGTTCGTTACGAATAACGAACATCACGAACACCCTAATATTCGCACGAATATCAAGCTCGGAAGAACACGTTCGCTCATCTCTAGTTTTCATATAACTTTTCAATATTAGTCGTCAAATATATCACTCCAGGTGTCTATGGTTGAACTCTAAGCATATATTAAAACTTATATCTATGCTTTCAGATAACAAAAATTTTGTCACACTGGGTGGTTATTCTGAATGGATTCCCAAACCAGGATGTGTCTCTTAGAACAGTGACTAGGAAAAGTATAGCCCTGGCACAGTCTAATGAAATGTCTGAGATTAGTGATGAGTAAACTTTTAGTTCGGTTCAGCTAGTTCACTGAACTTTTGCAAAAAAGTTTGGCTTATTTCAAATTAGATCGAACTGAATCAAAAGTTCATCAAAAAACCCTAAAACTGAGAGTATTTTTCAGGGCTCTTATGGCTTTTAGACAATTTTATACACAAGTGTTCAGGACTAGCTATGAGTGAACAGAACCAGTAGAATCTTGATTCGCGTAGAAATTTGCTAAAAGCTTGGTTCGGATTTTTGCCGAAATGAAGTTTTAACAGGGTTCTACTGGTTTGGTTTGCTCAACACTGTATGAAATGTCTGAAGTACAGTAGTGAAAAAAGAAATTCAGATAGTTAGTTAAGGGTCTGACTTTTCTGTTTAAGATCAGAAGTCGGTTCAGTATGTGTAAAATGTCCCTTAATTCCTAAGAAGGTGATGGTAGAAGCTACTGTACTACTGGCCATAGACCATACCAAGATTTAGTTATCCTCAAAGGTTGATTAAAGGGGTGGTCTCGCGAAACCAAGTGGGGTTATACACTTCCGTATGGCCATATTAATGCACTTTGTAATGTACATTGTGCATTAAATATGAGCCATACAGAAGTTATTCCACTTACCTGCTCCGTTGCTAGCGTCCTCGTCTCCATGGTTCCGTCTAAATTCGCTGGCAGCTTGCTTTTGTAGACGCGCTTGCGCAGTCCGGTCTTCTCCATTCAGCACGAGCCGCTTCAGTGTGCTCCCCGCTACAGCTCTTCTGCGCATGCGCAGACGAGCTGTCACTGCTCGGGAGCGCGCTGAAGCGGCCATTCTGCACCATCCTCTGTTAGAGGAAGGTGCAGAAACTGGAGCTGCCCAGCGGAGAAGCCCAGCCCAGCCCAGCCCAGCAGCCCCGAGAAGCCTCCCAGGTAAGTGATGGGTCGGGGGGGGGGGCTGCCGCTGCGCCGGGCTGCGCCGGGGGGGCTGTCGCTGCGCCGGGGGGGCTGTCGCTGCGCCGGGGGGGCTGTCGCTAGGCCGGGGGGGGGCTGCCGCTGTGATGGGGGGGCTGTCGCTAGGCCGGGGGGGGGCTGCCGCTGCGCCGGGCTGCGCCGGGGGGGCTGTCGCTAGGCCGGGGGGGGGGCTGCCGCTGCGCCGGGCTGCGCCGGGGGGGCTGTCGCTAGGCCGGGGGGGCTGTCGCTAGGCCGGGGGGGGCTGCCGCTGTGATGGGGGGGCTGTCGCTAGGCCGGGGGGGGGCTGCCGCTGCGCCGGGCTGCGCCGGGGGGGCTGTCGCTAGGCCGGGGGGGGGCTGCCGCTGCGCCGGGCTGCGCCGGGGGGGCTGTCGCTAGGCCGGGGGGGGCTGCCGCTAGGCCGGGGGAACTAGCGCTGGGCTCCGGAACCTAGCGCTAGGCTCCGGGGCCTTCACCTGGGCTGAGGGTCTAGCGCTGGGGAGCCGGGGGCTAGCGCCGGTTACCTGCTGTCTGGTCGGCGGCTGCGGGGCGTCTGGTCGGCGGCTGCGATGCGTCCGGTTGCCATGGAGACACAGCTGGCGGCGTCTCGGGAGCGCGCACGTCGGGCTGCAGCGAGCGACGGGGAAAGAGCCGGCGGCCATCTTGAGGAAACTTTTATAAGTTGCTGAAACGCTGGAACGGTAAGTACGAACCAGCTAGAAATGTCATTTACAGGGGGGCTTTGTAATGTATGTTTAATGGGGGGGACTGGGCAAAAAAAAAAATTAACTGCTTCCTCGAGACATCTCCTTTAATATTTTACGTGCAGTGGAATAGATTCATTACTGCTGGTAGCTGGCATGCTTTGCTTGGGTTTTTGATACGATTGCACGCATACAATTGCCAGATAAGATGCATTTTCACTTTGTAAATGTTCTTCTGCTTTCATGTTTCTCACAAGTGTTTATTGATCACCTGAAGCAAAATTACAGCAGTGTCAAAAAGTATGTGAACTTAAGTTGAACTGTAAAACCGGTAACAGTTATATGAATAACTTATTCCAGGAGGATCAGTAAATAAGGATTATTAAGGACAATAATATCGATAATGATACAATTATACAAACTGTCTACTGTAATCAATAATATATTCAGTGAATGTAATAAGAGGCTGCGCCCTCTGCCCTCTATTTGCAATGGGATGTTATATTCTCATCATAGTAAACATCTCCACTGATTTTATGAAGGAGACAAGGGGAAAATAAGAAACTCAGCAATTGCATCATGGCAGTCAAAAGTTATTTACTAAGGACTAATGGATATATTCTAAATAAATAGTAGACATCTTCCTAGGCAATGTGAGCTAATCAATACAATCATATGTGGTGTCCCATAAAGGACATTTATCTCCTATGTACAGGATGCAGTAAGGTCTCGTTCACATTGGAGTTAGGGATTTCCATTTCCCTATTCCATTTGTGGAACAAAGAAATTGGATTAAAATGGAATTAAATGTTTCAATTTTTTTACCTATTTATTTCAATGGGTTTTCCAAAAAATGGTTTCCATTTGCTTCCGTTCCGCTTTGTTTCTGTTTTTAAATGGAACAAAAAGCAATGTTCTGCTCTACAAAAGGAGCAAAGAAATAGAAATCTCAAATGAGTGTGTAAAGCTGGTGTGAACAAGCCCCAAGTGATAAAAGTCTGATTGCTGGGAGCCTACTGAGTATGGTGCTCAGCTGTTTTGGCAATGGAGCATCATGCATGACCACTGCTCCATTTAAATGTCTCCTCAGGGCTCAGTCACACGGGCGTTGATCCGCCCGTGTTCCTGCACGATGAGGGCGGATTGGCACCCGTGTGACTGAGCCCTGATACGGCCGCCTTGCAGGTGCGGACAACTCTCCGCACCGCCGGAAGAACGAACACATGGCCGGCAATGGAGCCGGTCATGTGTTCTTTCTTCCGGCGGTGCGGAGACTCGTCCGCACCTGCAGTATGGCCGTCTTATCGTGCAGGAACACGGCGGATCGGCGCCGGTGTGACTGAGCCCTCAATGTGGTCATGCAGGGCAGAGAAATTGGGGACTAGGGTCTCCTGTTATAGTGATTAGTGAGGGTCCCAGCAATTTGATAGTTAGCAATGATTCTTGAAATATATACATGATTTTCTCTTAAAGGGTTTACTTCAGATAGACCTTGGTGCCATTCCACCAGGGTATACAACCAATGGCCAAGTCCAAAGGTTGCCACCACAGTTGATAGGTGGAAAAAAAGTGGCTTTATCTTTTTTTTAGGTAGTTGATTGGCTACAATTGGCCAACTATCAGCCTTCTAAAAAAGCCAAACAGAGCTTTACCAGTATTGTTGCATGCACCATGTCATTCGGCACCTGGAGGTGATATGTAAATACTAGTCTGCTAATTAGTCGGCAGGGAGGTTGGTTCCCCAGCTGGCCAATCAGCCTTGATTGTAGTATATAAATTCCAGCACCTCCTTTCACAAGGTTCCAGTTTTTCTCTTGATGGTGGAGTTCTGGTCAGCTTCACATTCATCTGATGCCGTCCCACAAGCAGATAAGTCCCTGGTATCCATACTTATTATTATGGTGTAACATCTGCTTTCTAACTGTTTCATCATTGTTGTTTAGTGTACATATGAATATTGACATCCCCTTTTACATCTAGGGACAGTGTAAGTAGCCCGTAGGCCCGGGGCTTTCCCTGTCAGGGTGATCACTCTGCTTTTAGGCAAAGTTTTCTCATTTTAGGTAGACAGCTTGACAGCTCCCTTTCCCATTCTTTAGTTTCATTTTTCTCAGTTCTGTTTTCCAAGAGTTACATAGTGTGTGTTTCTGTCCTTTTGGAGAACTATTACATGTGATCAGGATGACGTGCTTTGGCATCTGGCTCAGATGTAACATCTCTGTAATTTTGTTCTTTTGATATGCCACCAATGACTATACTCAGTCAATCTTTTTCATTCTTACTGTGCTGTAATGGTAGTCAGTATTACCTGGTGCTTTGGAAGTCCTATAGAAAGGCTTTTGGAGAAACATGCCAAAAACCCGTGACATAAACAGTAAAAAGAGAGGTGAAAACTAGCCTTCCCCATGATATAAACCGTGCACTCTTGGTAAACGGGGCATCATTTTTAGGACCCCAATAAAATTAGTCAACATGTTTCAATATCAGTATATAGTTAGTAAACAAAAGATAAGAGCCAAGCTTTACTCACAGCCAGATACACTGCTCCATATATACTGAGAGCTGCTTCTTTGGATGGAAATGTCCTCCTTGCTTTCAGTACAAGGTCTGGATTTCCAGTGCAAGCATTGGCATCTGTGATGAACTGTGTAAGCTGTTGGCAACCAAGTGCTGTGTAGTTGGGTTTACAAACTGTAAGAAAATGTGGTGCCAAGTTCCCTGTCACAACTTGTCCAGCATTTACAAATATATCTGTAGCAAATAGTCCAAAAGTATAAATTCCTGCAAAACATTAAAAGAGAAGAGCATTTTAATGAAATATTTACTGTAAGTAATGCATAAAAAATAAGGCATTCATTAGGCAAAGGGAACAAAGACAATGCTAGGAAACCCATAGAAACCCTCCACCAATTCGATGTCAAGGGTCCCATATTTTCAACCTACAATATTTTTGTGGGAATTACTTTGTAAATGGTACTTTAAAAACACTGTCCTAGGCTAAAATTTACCATCAGACTGGTAGAGAAACATCCCAATGGTAAATCCATGCAAAAAGAAATGTAAATGCAACATTATATGTTGGCACATCTCTCATCAGTACTCACCACGAAACTTGGAAAACTCATTTTAAAATGTTATCAATTAAGTGGCTTCTAGTCTAGATAATAATAAGTGATCCTTTGTGATGTACAACCACTTGTGTGCATTCAGTTTACAAATTAATTTAACTCCTTGGTGACCGCCTATAGGCCTTTTTTCATGGGGTGACCTCTAAGGAGCCTTATTCCGATGCATATGTCTTTTTATGATGTATCAGAATAAGGCTGTCATCGGTGCACCAGCTTGGGTATAGCAGAAGCTTGGCTGTCTAATGACAGCTGGGCTCCTGTTCTAATGGATGTTTAGGTGCTTTAGTTAACTCTTTAGGTGCTTCAGTTAATGCTGACCACTGGAACTAGGCAGTTTACAAAGGGAGGGAACTCAACTTTCACTCAGTTGGCTCCCTGCAATGCAATTGCAGCATGCTGATAGGTTGCTACTGCAGACAGGATTCTATGGGAGAGTCCTTTAGAATTGTATTATACACTGCAATACACAAGTATTGCAGTGTACTGTATCTTATCAAACAATGAAATGAAATGAAGTCCCATAATGGGGCTAAAATAAAAAGTAAAAAAAAAAACAGTTTAAAAAAATGTTAATAAAAAAATAAAACCCCTCACACTCTACTTATGTAAAAGAATTTCAAAAAAATAAAAAATCACAGAGTTGATATAATTGTATTCATAATACCCAAACTAAATAGTTATATAATGTAACATGCAGAATAAACACTGAGAAAGAAAATGAACACATTTCTAATTCTGTGTACATCTCCTCATAAACAATGCATAAAAAGTAATCAAAAAGTTGGAAGAACCACAAAATGGTACTAATTAAAAAAAACAAGCCCTCACATTGCTCTGTTAACGGAAAAATAAAAATGTCATGCGTTTTTGAGAGAGATGACACAAAAAATGCCATTTTTCGAAAAAGTGTTTCCATTATGTAAAAGTAGTAAAAAAAAAACTATATATATTTGGTATCAACATAACTGTGCTGACCTGCAGAATAAACTTATCCTGTCACTTATACTGCATGGTGAATACTGTGAAAACAAAACTCAAAAAACATTGCAGAACTTTTTTTCCATTCCTGCCCCTCAAAAATTTATAAAAGTTGTACAATATGCGTAACCCATGGTGCCATTAAAAATACAACTTGTTCTGCCAAAAAAAAGCCCTTAGATGGCTATGTTAACAAGAAAGGTAAAACGTAATGGCTCTCGGAATGCAATGATGAAAAACTGAACACTGTTTGCTCGTTAGGGTCCAAAATAGGCTGGTCATTAAGGGGCTGAAATATCCTACTGTTTTGTGTTGACAGTTCCTATGCGGACCTATATGCATCCATGTTTACAACTAGTGATGAGTGATTATTGGAATAATTGGGTACAGAGTGGTATGCCTGATTTTTCAAAAATAATAGGGATGACCTGATCCCAATTCCCATTAAAGTCAATGGGAATAAATATTGAATTCACTAATTTGGCCTCCAGAATGTCCCTAATGCAGCCAAATCGCATGTGAATATAGGTGGTGGTGGTGGTGGTGCGTCTTCAATGAATGTGGTTCAGTGGTTAGCATTGTTGTTTTGCAGTGCTTGGGTCCTAGGTTCAAATCTCATCAAGGACAACATATGCATAGACTTTGAAAACCTTCATACTGCAAGTGCCTTTGGCCAGATTTAAACCTAGAATTATAGCACTGCAAGGCAGTAATGCCAACCATTGAGTCATCATACTTGTTCCTTCTCCTCCTCCACGGGAAGAAGAAGATTAAGCACACAGAGAACATAAAAACTCCATCAAGATGTTGTCCTTTGATAGACTTGAACCTAGAACTCCAGCACTGCAGGGCAGCAGCACTAACAACTTAGCCACCACCTTTCTACTGTCTGCAAGCTAGCAATAAACAGTGATTAGATGCTATATGTAAACACATTATTGTATATGTAACCTTTAGGAGAATATATACCTTGCAATAGTGACCAAGGAGACTGTATGGATGTTGGTATGGTAGTAAATGTGTTATACACCTAGCAAAAACAAGGATGTATCTATATACTGGCGTTTACTCACTCATCAAAATTAATGGCTATTACTAATCCCCATTACTGATAGCATTTAGGCCTCATGAACACAACCATATGGAAACCATACAAATCTATGCATTCAATTACTCTACTTTTGTATGTCTTTGTTTTTTCTAATAAGAAAAATGGAACAATACCTCTGCAGTGCCAACTACTGGAAGGCAGCATTCCTGAAGTCAATGTCAGACTCTTAATACAAGCCTTATAACAATGACTGGGAATAGAAAACCAAGCCAGAACATTATACACAGACAGCTGTTTTGAGGGTTTTGCCCCTCTTCAGTGTGCAGTAGGTTTCTGGCTTGGCTAGTTAGAAACCTATAGACATGAGTTGGGAAGGCTATCGTTGCTCCTTAAGAAGAGCCCCTAAAAGGTAAGTGAGGAGACTTCTTATAAGGCCATCCATGCTCCTCTGGGAAATATGCAAATAAGGAAGATGGAACAATACCTCTGCAGCACCACCTATTGGAAGGCAGCATTCCTGTAAGTCAATGTCAAACTCTTTATACAAGCCTTATAACAATGACTGAGAATTCATATTTCCCAGAGGAGCATGGATGACCTTACAAATCTCCTCACTTACTTTCTAGGGGCTCTCCTTAAGGAGAAATACTACCCTTCCCGACCTTTGATTTCATTCGAGGCACACAGAGTTTTTGTCTTACAGATTCTTATGGAATCTTCAACAAACAATCATGGCATGTTCCTGCGAATATCGTATTATGGTGGTGCCTTTGAGAGGCATTATATGGCGGTACACGTTTGTTATTAAACTCACTGGAATATCTGCTCAGATGATGAGAGACGTATCTGGATACGAACCTTTAACTATAATTTCTAAAAAAGTATGAAAGATATATATTCAGGGTTTAAATATACTTCTGTATTACTCACTGTAACTGTGAGAAATGTACTTCTAGTTTTTACTTCTTACTCTCTCTTCTCTTGGTCTTTTCAGCTATTATATGCAAATGAGAGCACGTCTCTGTATTTCAATCTAGACTCTTACTGTAAAACATAATCCTTACAACTGAGCTATGAGAGGAAAGTGGTGATGACATTTCTTTCCCAGTATAAAATTGATAGCTGGATGCAGAGATATTTGATGGTTTAAGGATAATTGTACAGTTTCCATGGACAAAAATCAAGTTCATTTTCTACTTGAAGCCCCGGATAGAAGTGTTATCTTTATCAGCCATACTGTATTAAGAGAGTACACAGCTCCTCGGAAAAGAGAGTAATTATTAGGTTGCGAAAACCAAGAGGACTGCTAATGATAAGAAATATATACTGTATATAAAATATTCACCATCAAAATGTCAATTACTATAAAGTACTAATGCATAGAACACAAGTAATACCCTATATCCAAAATACTAGTGGGGACAAAATGTATACAAGGAGCATACCCCCACATAGTAGCAATCAGTAATTATAATAAAGTGGCATCAGAGCGTTAAGGCCAGAAGGCATAAAATGCAAAAATAAAGGTCATGTACAGCCATATGCATTATGAGACTTGAAAGGAAAGGAACCACATGTTCGTTGAGGTCAGATGCGGAAGTGCCATAGCCAGCTTTGCTCCCGTCGAGTTCAATAGGAGTTGAAACCCCCTAATACACTTTCCTGTCCAACGCCAGTGCCGATGTGGAAGTGCCAGAAGTGTAATAGCTGTCTTCAGCTCCCATTGATGTCAATGGCCAGGAAGCCGACTGTGATACTTCTTCTGATCCTGATGATGATGTCTAGCCCAGCTGCACTGAAAGTGGGCTGGGTGATCAGCCGATCGCCAAGGATCCTGAGTGGCGGGTTCCCGGAGATTAACTACTCATAACCTATCCTAAGGATGAGTCATCAATAGTTATTGCCCCAAAAGCCCCTTTAATAGGCTGATCTGTTGGTTGACCAGTATTATATTGTCATTACTGGTCTCAAATTTTGTGTATTTTTAAATTGTTTTTAATTACATTTTGTCAATTCTGTTTTATTGTCGCAATTTATATTATCTTGCTTTTAGGGTGTGTGCTAATTTTGATGTAGTTGGGTTCGTTTTTGCCTTTTTTTTTTACTTATCTTGTTGCACTCCTTTTAGTTGTTGTAGCAGTGCCCATTGCAGTCATTATAAGTAATTGGTGTCTGTTTGACTATTGAAAGTGAATGGCTCTATTTGAGGTTCCATCTTAATACTGTTTTAGGTATTTTGTGATGAAACCCTGAGATGGAATCCCACAGTATGGAAAACAACGCTGTAGGAATGATCCCTAAGCAATGAAAAATTGTGATGGCTAGGTGAGTCAGATCATCTTTAAAATGGCAAGTCTGTTCCTGGTAGGCAGGAATCTTTAAAATGTGGGATGTTTCTGGTATGCAGTGGTTAGTACCTACCAATGGTGTGCCAGGAAAGGACAGCCAGTGAACTGGCAACAGGGTTATGGACACCAAGGCAAATTGATAGGAGAACGAAAAGAAGGATATCTCATCTGGTTCAATATAACAGAAGAGCTATTGTAGCACACATGGCTAAAAACGTTCACGTGGGTTATGATAGAAATGTGTCATAACTAGAGATGAGCGAACGTACTCGTCCGAGCTTGATACTCGTTCGAGTATTAGCGTGTTCGAGATGCTCATTACTAGAGGCGAGCACCACGCGATGTTCTAGTTACTTTCACTTTCATCTCTGAGACGTTAGCGCGCTTTTCTGGCCAATAGAAAGACAGGGAAGGCATTACAACTTCCCCCTGCGACGTTCAAGCCCTATACCACCCCCCTGCAGTGAGTGGCTGGCGAGATCAGGTGTCACCCGAGTATATAAATCGGCCCCTCCCGCGGCTCGCCACAGATGCATTCTGACAGAGATCAGGGAAAGTGCTGCTGGTGCCGGAGCTGCTATAGGGAGAGTGTTAGGAGAGATTTTAGGCTTCAAGAACCCCAACGGTCCTTCTTAGGGCCACATCTGACCGTGTGCAGTACTGTTGAGGCTGCTTTTAGCAGTGTTGCACAATTTATTTTTTTGTATATCGGCCGTGCAGAGCATTGCGTCCTCAGTCTGCAGTCATTGTACAGAGTATAGGGCCAGTACTGGTGAGGCAGGGAAGGAGATATTCAGGCTATATAGGCAGTGGGCTTTTTCCAAAAAATTGGGGAAAAATACTATATTTGGGCTGCCTGTGACCGTCTTCAGTTTACTGCGTGTCTGCTGGGGGTAGTAGTCCTAATTAATACGCAGCTAAGCGTTACAGCAGGCTTGCGCAAAATTGTTTCCTGGATCTGCTGTCTCTGTTACATCAGCACCGTCATCCCGCCACAGGGAAACAGTATACATAATATTATACGCTGCCTACAGTATCTATCTGCTGGGGATAGTAGTCCTAATTAATATGCAGCTAAGCGTTACAGCAGGCTTGCGCAAAATTGTTTCCTGGATCTGCTGTCTCTGTTACATCAGCGCCGTCATCCCGCCAGAGGGAAACAGTATACATAATATTATACGCTGCCTACAGTATCTATCTGCTGGGGGTAGTAGTCCTAATTAATACGCAGCTAAGCGTTACAGCAGGCTGGCGCAAAATTGTTTCCTGGATCTGCTGTGCGTTCCGTAAGGGGAAAAAAATCTATTTGGGCTGCCTGTGACCATCCAGACTGTACTGCGTCTCTGCTGGGGGTAGTTGTCCTAATTCATACGCAGCCAGCTAAGTGTTACAGCAGGCTTGCGCAAAGTTCTTTCCTGCCTCTGCGTTGCCTCTTACATCACCGCTGTCATCCTGTCCAGAGTGAAACAGTCTGCAGTAATTTTACATAGTCCACGGCCAGTAGTGGTGGTGAGGCAGGGACAGTGAAAGACATATCCAGTCTATATAGGCAGTGGGCTTTTCCAAAAAAATTTGGGAAAAAAAATCTATTTGGGCTGCCTGTGACCGTCCTGACTGTACTGCGTCTCTGCTGGGGGTAGTTGTCCTAATTCATACGCAGCCAGCTAAGTGTTACAGCAGGCTTGCGCAAAATTCTTTCCTGCCTCTGCTGTGTGTTCCGTAAGCGAAGTCAGCCTCCAACCACAGGCCAATAAGCGGCACATTTAATTACAGCGTTCTGTTTCTGCACTACTGGTAATACAGCATGCTGAGGGGTAGGGGTAGGCCTAGAGGACGTGGACGCGGGCGAGGACGCGGAGGCCCAAGTCAGGGTGTGGGCACAGGCCGAGCTCCTGATCCAGGTGTATCACAGCCGACTGCTGCGGGATTAGGAGAGAGGCACGTTTCTGGCGTCCCCACATTCATCTCACAATTAATGGCTCCACGCGGTAGACCTTTATTAGAAAATGAGCAGTGTGAGCAGGTCCTGTCGTGGATGGCAGAAAGTGCATCCAGCAATCTATCGACCACCCAGAATTCTGCGCCGTCCACTGCTGCAACTCTGAATCCTCTGGCTGCTGCTCCTCCTTCCTCCCAGCCTCCTCACTCCATTACAATGACACATTCTGAGGAGCAGGCAGACTCCCAGGAACTGTTCTCGGGCCCCTGCCCAGAATGGGCAGCAATGGTTCCGAATCCTCTCCCACTGGAGGAGTTTGTCGTGACCAATGCCCAACCTTTGGAAAGTTCCCGGGGTCCGGGGGATGAGGCAACTGTCTCAAGAGCTTTTAGTGGGTGAGGAGGACGATGACGATGAGACACAGTTGTCTATCACTCAGGTAGTAGTAATTGGAGTAAGTCCGAGGGAGGAGCGCACAGAGGATTCGGAGGAAGAGCAGCAGGACGATGAGGTGCCTGACCCCACCTGGTTTGCTACGCCTACTGAGGACAGGTCTTCAGAGGGGGAGGCAAGTGCAGCAGCAGGGCAGGTTGGAAGAGGCTGTGCGGTGGCCAGGGGTAGAGGCACGGCCAGACCAAATAATCCACCAACTGTTTCCCAAAGCGCCCCCTCGCGCCATGCCACCCTGCAGAGGCCGAGGTGCTCAAAGGTCTGGCAGTTTTTCACTGAGAGTGCAGACGACCGACGAACAGTGGTGTGCAACCTTTGTCGCACCAAGATCAGCCGGGGAGCCACCACCACCAGCCTCACCACCACCAGCATGCGCAGACATATGATGGCCAAGCACCCCACAAGGTGGGACGAAGGCCGTTCACCGCCTCCGGTTTGCACCGCTGCCTCTCCCCCTGTGCCCCAACCTGCCACTGAGATCCAACCCCCCTCTCAGGACACAGGCACTACCGTCTCCTGGCCCGCACCCACACCCTCAACTCCGCTGACCTCGGTTCCATCCACCAATGTCTGTCAGCGCACCGTCCAGCCGTCGCTAGCGCAAGTGTTGGAGCGCAAGCGCAAGTACGCCGCCACGCACCCGCATGCTCAAGCGTTAAACGTGCACATAGCCAAATGTATCAGCCTGGAGATGCTGCTGTATGGGGTTGTGGAAACGGAGACTTTCAAAGGTATGATGGCGGCGGCGGCCCCGCGCTACTCAGTTCCCAGTCGCCACTACTTTTCCCGATGTGCTGTCCCAGCCCTGCACGACCACGTCTCCCGCAACATTGTACGCGCCCTCACCAATGCGGTTACTGCCAAGGTCCACTTAACAACGGACATGTGGACAAGCACAGGCGGGCAGGGCCACTATATCTCCCTGATGGAACATTGGGGAATTTAGTGGAGGCTGGGACAAAGTCAGAGCCTGGGACCGCTCACGTCCTACCCACCCCCAGAATTGCGGGCCCCAGCTCGGTGGTGGTATCTGCGGCGGTGTATGCTTCCTCCACTAAACCACCCTCCTTCTCCTCCTCCTACGCAACCTCTGTCTCGCAATCAAGATGTGTCAGCAGCAGCACGTCGCCAGCAGTCGGTGTCGCGCATCGTGGCAGCACAGCGGTGGGCAAGCGTCAGCAGGCCGTGCTGAAACTACTCAGCTTAGGAGAGAAGAGGCACACGGCCCACGAACTGCTGCAGGGTCTGACAGAGCAGACCGACCTCTGGCTTGCGCCGCTGAGCCTCCAACCGGGCATGGTCGTGTGTGACAACGGCTGTAACCTGGTGGCGGCTCTGCAGCTCGGCAGCCTCACGCACGTGCCATGCCTGGCCCACGTCTTTAATTTGGTGGTTCAGTGCTTTCTGAAAAGCTACCCACGCTTGTCAGACCTTCTCGCAAAGGTGCGCCGGCTCTGCGCACATTTCTGCAAGTCCCACACGGACGCTGCCACCCTGCGCACCCTGCAACATTGGTTTCATCTGCCAGTGCACCGACTGCTGTGCGACGTGCCCACACGGTGGAGCTCTACGCTCCACATGTTGGCCAGGCTCTATGAGCAGCGTAGAGCTATAGTGGAATACCAACTCCAACATGGGCGGCGCAGTGGGAGTCAGCCTCCTCAATTCTTTACAGGAGAGTGGGCCTGGTTGGCAGATATCTGCCAGGTCCTTGGAAACTTTGAGGAGTCTACCCAGATGGTGAGCGGTGATGCTGCAATCATTAGGGTCACCATTCCTCTGCTATGCCTCTTGAGAAGTTCCCTGCAAAGCATAAAGGCAGACGCTTTGCGTTCGGAAACAGAGCCGGGGGAAGACAGTATGTCGCTGGATAGTCAGAGCACCCTCCTGTCTATATCTCAGCGCGTTGAGCAGGAGGAGGAGAAGCATGAGGAGGATGAGGAGGAGGGGGAAGAGACAGCTTGGCCCACTGCTGAGGGTACCCATGCTGCTTGCTTGTCATCCTTTCAGTGTGTATGGCCTGAGGAGGAGGAGGATCCTGAAAGTGATCTTCCTAGTGAGGACAGCCATGTGTTGCGTACAGGTACCCTGGCACACATGGCTGACTTCATGTTAGGATGCCTTTCTCGTGACCCTCGCGTTACACGCATTCTGGCCACTACGCATTACTGGGTGTACACACTGCTCGACCCACGGTATAAGGAGAACCTTTCCACTCTCATACCTGAAGAGGAAAGGGGTTCGAGAGTGATGCTATACCACAGGACCCTGACGGACAAACTGATGGTAAAATTCCCATCTGACAGCGCTAGTGGCCGAAGGCGCAGTTCCGAGGGCCAGGTAGCAGGGGAGGCGCAGAGATCAGGCAGCATGTACAGCACAGGCAGGGGAACACTCTCTAAGGCCTTTGACAGCTTTCTGGCTCCCCAGCAAGACTGTGTCACCGCTCCCCAGTCAAGGCTGAGTCGGCGGGAGCACTGTAAAAGGATGGTGAGGGAGTACGTAGCCGAACGCACGACCGTCCTCCGTGACGCCTCTGCCCCCTACAACTACTGGGTGTCGAAGCTGGACACGTGGCCTGAACTCGCGCTGTATGCCCTGAAGGTGCTTGCTTGTCCTGCGGCTAGCATCTTGTCAGAGAGGGTGTTTAGTGCAGCCGGGGGTATCATCACAGATAAGCGTACCCGCCTGTCAACCGATAGTGCCGACAGGCTTACACTCATCAAGATGAACAAAGCCTGGATTTCCCCAGACTTCTCTTCTCCACCAGCGGACAGCAGCGATACCTAAACAATACGTAGGCTGCACCCGCGGATGGAAGCATTGTTCTCTATCACCATCAAAAACGTGGACCTTTTAGCTTCATCAATCTGTGTATAATATTCATCCTCCTCCTCCTGCTCCCCCTCCTGAAACCTCACGTAATCACGCCGAATGGACAATTTTTCTTAGGCCCACAAGGCTCAGTCATATAATTTTTGTAAACAATTTTTATACGTTTCAATGCTCATTAAAGCGTTGAAACTTGCACCTGAACCAATTTTTATTTTAACTGGGCTGCCTCCAGGCCTAGTTACAAATTAAGCCACATTAACCAAAGCGATTAATGGGTTTCACCTGCCCTCTTGGTTGGGCATGGGCAATTTTTCTGATGTACATTAGTACTGTTGATACACCAATTTTTGGGGGCCCTCGCCTACAGTGTAATCCAATTAATTTTTTGCCCACCTGCATTAAAGCTGACGTTACATCAGCTGTGATGGGCACTGCAATGGGATACATTTATGTACAGCCGGTGGGTTCCAGGGAGCCACCCATGCTGTCGGTCCACACAGAGTTGTAACTGCATGTGTCCACTTCTAAAGAACCCCGGTCTGACTGGGGCATGCAGTGTGGGCCGAAGCCCACCTCCATTAAACATGACATTACCTCAGCTGTGATGGGCAATGCAATGGGATATATTTATGTACCGCCGGTGGCTTCCTGGCACCCACCCATGCTGTCGGTCCACACGGAGTTGTAACTGCATGTGTCCACTTCTAAAGAACCCCAGTCTGACTGGGGCATGCAGTGTGGGCCGAAGCCCACCTGCATTTAATCGGACGTTACATCAGCTGTGATGGGCACTGCAATGGGATACATTTATGTACAGCCGGTGGGTTCCAGGGAGCCACCCATGCTGTCGGTCCACACGGAGTTGTAACTGCATGTGTCCACTTCTAAAGAACCCCAGTCTGACTGGGGCATGCAATGTGGGCCGAAGCCCACCTGCTTTAAACATGACATTACCTGAGCTGTGATGGGCAATGCAATGGGATATATTTATGTACCGCCGGTGGCTTCCTGGCACCCACCCATGCTGTCGGTCCACACGGAGTTGTAACTGCATGTGTCCACTTCTAAAGAACCCCAGTCTGACTGGGGCATGCAGTGTGGGCCGAAGCCCACCTGCATTTAATCGGACGTTACCTCAGCTGTGATGGGCACTGCAATGGGATACATTTATGTACAGCCGGTGGGTTCCAGGGAGCCACCCATGCTGTGGGTGCACACGGAATTCCCATTGCGGAGTTGTACCTGCCTGTGACTATTTATAAAAAAACGCGGTCTGACTGGGGCATGCAGACACCTTGACAGAATGAATAGTGTGTGGCACATAGGTTCCCCATTGCTATGCCCACGTGTGCAGCTCCTGATGGTGGTGGCACAGGATTATATTTCTCATTGCTTCTGTACAGCATTGTGGGCTATCGCCCCGCCCCTTTTAAAGAGGGTCGCTGCCTAGCCGTGCCAACCCTCTGCAGTGAGTGCCTGCGGTTCCTCCTCATGGCAGACACACTTATAAATAGACATGAGGGTGGTGTGGCTATGAGGCCAGCGTGTGGCATGAGTGCAGCTGAAGGCTGCGCAGGGACAGTTTGGTGTGCGCTGTGGACACTGGGTCGTGCGGGGGGGGGGGGGGGGGGGTTGGGCAGCATGTAACCCAGGAGAAGAGGCAGCGGAGTGTCATGCAGGCAGTGATTGTGCTTTGTTGGAGGTAGTGTGGTGCTTAGCTAAGGTATGCATTGCCAATGAGGGCCTTTCAGAAGTAAAAGTTGTTGGGAGGGGGGGGGCACTCTTGCCGCTATTGTGGCTTAATAGTGGGACCTGGGAACTTGAGATGCAGCCCAACATGTAGCCCCTCGCCTGCCCTATCCGTTGCTGTGTCGTTCCCATCACTTTCTTGAATTGCCCAGATTTTCACAAATGGAAACCTTAGTGAGCATCGGCGATATACAAAAATGCTCGGGTCGCCCATTGACTTCAATGGGGTTCGTTACTCGAAACGAACCCTCGAGCATCGCGAAAATTTCGTCCCGAGTAACGAGCACCCGAGCATTTTGGTGCTCGCTCATCTCTAGTCATAACATACAGTGCAGATTGCTATATATATGGGGTTGTGTAGCTGTAGACTAGCCATAATGCCCATAATGACCCTTGTCCACAGCTGGAAATCCCTCTCATTGGCATGAACCTGCACTATAGAGCAATGAAAGAAGGTAGCCTGGTCTGATTAACCCCTTTTTAACAGCATTTGGACTGTAAGATATATCTGAGCGAAGAGATGCCATCAAGATTGCACTATGGGAAGAAGACAAGCCATCACATACCGT
Source organism: Eleutherodactylus coqui (assembly GCF_035609145.1). Classification (NCBI taxonomy): domain Eukaryota; kingdom Metazoa; phylum Chordata; class Amphibia; order Anura; family Eleutherodactylidae; genus Eleutherodactylus; species Eleutherodactylus coqui. Next base: position 263,176,613 of record NC_089839.1, on the reverse strand, counting down.
GTGATACTCTGGGCAGATTTTGCTGAGAATCCTTGGTTCCTGGCATTCTTGTGGATGTTACTGTGACACATACTGTACCACCCTAAAGATTGTACAGACCCAGTAAACCAGAGGCGTAACTTGAATCTCCTGGGCCCTAATGCAAAACCTGTAACCGGGCCCCCAACTATAATGCTTTATTCATAGTACTAGGCTCCCTATATGGAGAATAGAGGCCTTATGGGCCCCCTTAGTGTCATGGGCCTGAGAGCAACCACATCCCCTATAGTTACACTCCTGCAGTAAACGTCATCATGACAGCAATATTTCCTAATGCTAGTGACCTATTTCAGCAGAATCATGTTTGATCATCTTGGATATGCTGCTAAAGCAAGTCAGATACATGGAGGCCCCACCTCATAACTTATAAAGCTTCAAGGATCTGCTACCAACATCTTGATGACATACACCACAGGACACTTTCACAGACTTTGTGGTGGCCATGCCTTGATGGGTTTTAGAAGTGTTTTGGCAGCATAAGGGGAACTTACACAATACGTATTAATTTTATGGCTGATCAGTGTATATCAGTTGCATCTTGATCAATCTTTTCTTTCTTTGCGTGAAATTGTCAAAACTGATTTTAAAAAAACAGCTTTTATCCAAATCATATGGCACAATGTTCCTCTGGTTTAGGAAAAGGCTCAGCATAATAACTGATGCCTTTTGCAACAAAATTCTCATTCCCTATGGATGTTTCCAAAGCCTGTTCTCAAAGAACACCTAACCAGCCATGTCTTTAGGAATTCTATAATGCTGCACAAGTTATTTAATTGTTTTATTAAATAAGTAATTCTTACTGTATGTGTGATTTGTAGGGGTAAATACTTTAGACATTGCTTATTTGGCATCTTGAAGACAGGTTTGGTAAACTATGGCTTTTTGGTATCAATTTTATCAGTTTCCATCTGGAATTTTTTAACTTAGCTGGTGGGAAACACTTTTGGAGTGCCAGAAATATCTAACCTGGCCTTAAAAGTAAAAGGGGAACAGAATGGCTAAAAATAAAATTGATGGATCAAAGAAATCCTGTAGAAACCTTTGAGAATGGAGATCCTGGAACAAACAGTGCTATCGCTTAGTCAAGCTCCCTTATTAATACTAATTCTAAAAATAATAATTATAAGCATAAAGTTTCTATTTTTATATTGCATTTATCACAATTGTGAATTTGCAGCAGCTAGAGTAGGTTTTTCAGAGTGGAGTAGGTTGCCTACTGTATAGTTCATAAAATAGTAGAGTTGGAAGAGACCTTCAGGGTTGTCGGTTCCAACACCCTGCTCAATGCAAGATTCACTAAATCATCCCAGACATATGTCTGTACAGCCTCTGTTTGAAGACTTCCATTGAAGGAGAACTCACCACCTCCCGTGGCAATCTGTTCCACTCATTGATCCCCCTCACTGTCAGAAAGGTTTTTTCTAATATCTAATCTGTGTCTCCTTCCTTTCAGTTTCATCCCATTGTTTCTAGTCTTTCTTTGTGCAAATGAGAATATGGCTGATCCCTCTACACTGTGGCAGCCCTTCAGATATTTGTAGACAGCAAGGCAAACATTCCCAGGTCCTTTAGCTGTTCCCCATAGGACATGATTTGCAGACCGCTCACCATCTTGGTAACTCTTCTCTGAATTTGCTCTAGTTTGTTGATGTCTTTTTTAAAGCGGGGTGCCCAGAACTGGACACAGTATTCCATATGAGGTCTAACTAAGGAAGAGTAGAGGGGGATAATTACCTCAAGTGATCTAGACTCTATGCTTCTCTTAATACATCCCAGAATTGTGTTTGCCTTTTTTCTACTGTATCATACTGTTGACTCATGTTTAGTATGTGATCAATTAGTATACCCAAGTCTTTTTCACATGTGCTGCTGCTTAGCTCAGTTCCTCCCATTATGTATGTGGTTTATTCATTATTTTTGCACAGATGTAGGACTTTGCATTTATTTACATTAAATACCATTCTGTTAGTTGCCGCAAACTGTCCAAACTTGTCCAGATCTTTTTGAACCCTCTCTCCCTGTTCTCCAGTGTTAGCTATCCCTCCTGGCTTTGTGTCATCTGCAAACTTGATCAATTGCCTCCTCTAGATTATTTATAAAAAAATGTTGAACAACACTGGGCCTAGGACAGAGCCTTGTGGTTCCCCACTTGACACATTCTTCCACTTAGATGTGAGGCTATTTATGACCACTCTTTGAGCATGATCAGCTAACAGTTACCTGTTCCAGCAATCAGCTGATCTTCTGAAACAACCATGATTAGCTGTTATCATACGATTTTTGGCCAGTCATACATGACACTCAGTAGTCCTGAAGGGAGTCCCCAGTGGGAGAAATCTGTCCATAATGTCTTTAAACCTTAATATGTTAATATGTGATGACCGTTTAAATAAATGAAATCAGTACATCTTAAAGGCTTTCGACACATGTAAAATAAGTGGCTGAGGGCTGGCAGACCATGTGTAGACTTCACTGCAGGAATGTGGAAGCAGGTATAAAAAACACATCCCCCAGCTATCTGTCACCTATCTGAAGAACATCATAACTTAGTTTCTGGTTTTGTTCAAAAGTGAGAGGTTCCCTTTAAGCAATAGGTATGTGAAATACAATGTTACTTTATGGATCCATGACTTGTATTTCTTGGAAATAGAATGAATAGTGATTTGATTAGACATAAATTAATTGGACAAATCAAAAATTCCCATAGGCCAAGAAGACCTTTGAGACATTAAAATAAATGAGGTTGTTAAATTGTAAGTAGGTTGTTTGCACTATTATCACATTATTAAACAAAGTAATTAAGTACGCTATTAATGGTGGAAAAAAAAAGACTGCAAAATTCACTCAGAATCTGGTAAATAAGCATATCATGAACACCGAGACTCAGAGGTAATTAAGGCCTACTAATTACAACTGCAAATTAATGATTATCAAACCACAAAATACAGAAACTGTAACTTTTTTCAGATCCATGAGCACAAGTCTAAGGACTAGCAAAAAAGAGGCAAATATTAGTTTTCATTGGAAAATGTACTGCTTAGGAGACATTTTTCATTGTCTGAAGTTATATAACTAAACCTAATCTGATGATTTAGTTATGTTACATTTTTACCTTTATATGTGGATCTGTAACAAAAATTTGCTGCCTTAGTTAAAGGGGTTAATTCAGTACAACTATTGATAGCCAGGAATGTAAAGTTGGGGTCAGAATCACATTTTGATGGAATTGGAGTCCGTAGAAAATATATAAACACTGTATTATAAATATTGTATGATTAATTCAATAGAAAATTTGTTGCATATTTCCTTTCATGGGAATTCAGGAAAGTTTTCTACTACTAAACATATAGTGTATTGTATATTTACAAATTAGTAAAGTTTTGTATTCTGAAATTGTATTCCAATAAATATATATTTCTACCAAAAAAGGTTAATTATTTTAATACAGGTAATGTATCACTTATAATACGTGAGTCCTATATGAAGGATTTAGGTTGGGGTCTAGGATAAAATTGAGCAGTCAGAGTCGAAGGTTTGGATTACTGACTCCACAGCCATGCTAAGGGTCCTTTTAGACAAGCCAATTATTGTTTGAACGAGTGATGTCACCTCTATCTCATTTGCATTTGTGCAGCTTGGTTAGACAGGTAAATACATCATTGGCTCATTCAAACAAGAATTATTCAGTCCCTGTATAAGCAAATACAGGGACCGAACGATTGCTGTTTAAACGGAACAATAAGCGAACAAGCTAATGATGATTTTTATGCTTGCATAAAATGAACAATACAAATAATTCTCATTCGCTGTTCAGTCTTAGGCTAGCATGAGTTAACTTTACTCATGATGACTGCAGTGACTTCATCAGTCCCCCACCCTCCTCTCCAATGACTAATGGCCACCACTGTATACAGGCTTACACAGCTGTTGCATTGCTCTACAGAGAGGATGCTGGGAGAAGACAACACTCTCTTCATGAATACTAAGGACTGCAGTTTGCTGCATCCCAGATTCTATTCATTCTCAAATTAAACTTTTACTTTTTGCTGTTGGTTCTCATTTCCAGAAATTGCATCTAGGTGCAAACAATTCTAAGGAATTATTCCTTGAAGAAAAATGGCCCTGCTATACAAATAAAATTCAGAAATATTGAAGGTCTTATTTTATAATTGTCATAACTAGGATTGCTTGACATGATTGGCCAGGAGGTAAACTCAACACAATCCGATTTTTGGTGACAATAGTCTTTCCCATATTGCATGCTGAAATTTCATGATGGGGCTTCCTTTTAAATGAATGTGGCTTTTCTGGTACTTATGTTGCCTTGCAGTGCTGGGATCCTGGGTTCATAACTCATCAAATCCAACATCTACATGGACTTTAAAAAGCTCCATATAGATGTTGCCCTAGGTCAGATTTGAACCTAGAACCTGAGCACTGCAAGACAGCAGAGCTACCAACTCAGCCACCACACTTGTTCTTATTTCTCCAAAGGGAAGACTGAGAAAAATAAACACAAAGGAACAGAAAAACCTTAAAGAAAACATCTGTATGTACTGAAGTTTTATGTTCAGATCTGAATCAAAGTCCATGCAGATGGTTTCCTTAATGAGAATTAAACCTAGGACCCCAGCACTGCAAGGCAACGATGCTAACCATTGAGCCACATTGAAGAGGCACCGCCACCCCGATGATGTGTGGCTGTAATCCTATACAATTTGAGGGTATTTGACTTTACTAGGAACCTTCTGAAGGGCAACTTAGTGAACCCAATGTTTGCTCTCATTAACTTTAATGGGAATTGGGTCATCCAGATTATTTTTGGAAGATCCGTCCTATCAGTCCCAACCCGATTATTCCAATAATCGCTCATCACTACTCATAACCCATATGCTTAAATTAGCTAAACTCCAAATTTCACTTCATTGGAGACGGCATAGTCCACCTTCCTTAAAAACCAGGCTTGCTAAAATAAACTCCACAGCTAGATTGGAAGAACTTACTAGTTGGGAACTCAGGATATATGACTAGTATAAGAAAACCATGTGTTGGAAACTTCCCAACATGCAGTGTATACATCAACCTTTGATATAAACTACAAGCTGGACAAAAGCTGGTTCAAAAGGTAACAGTAGAAAATATCAGAGGACTCCAGCTAGAAGATAGAATCGAAAATGCTTTATTAGATACTTCATAAAACTAAATAATGTGGCTAGCAGAACCCAGCTACTGATATTTGACCTTGGATTTTATATACAGTTCAAGGGTCCTATGTCCTCTCATAGTGGCCACGTCTCCTGACACAAGCAGGTAAAGCATCTACTGTCCCATTTTCTTTTTTCCTGCCCTTCATACCATCTTCCTTCTCCTTACTTTACCTTGCTCCTGGAGTTCAGAACATAATTTACGTTAATAGAACACTTTATTGGAAACATTGTAACCAGTTCAATACATGTTATATTGCTTTCTTTCAGAGTAGTGCTACCCTCTAGCTGAGCTAGAACATACTGTTGCAAAATGGGCCCTAATAGATTTCTTTCCCGTGAGTTTTTACTTGCTCTTCTGGTTCGTATTTTTATCACCTCTGTAGCTTTCTGTAATTTCTCAATAAAAAGAGATTTCAAGAAAAAAGTATTGCTTTAACAGGACTTGGGCCATTGGATGTTGCAACCTACCATTGTTTCAGATTGCACTGCTCCTGACAGTGTGATGAAGATGTAAGCAAACTGAAAGCCAAGGTCATGTTGCAGCCAAGTTTTCAGTGAATCCCAATTGATAGCCTATTATGGCAGAAGGCCACAGTGAATGTCACCATGTAGACATGGCATGTATGTAATTGGCAGCCTCACTACTTTGAAGCTGGTAACGTTTGCTCATTTGCCTTCAGCAAAGTATTTGGGGAGCTGACCTGAGTCGTTTTACCGCCATGGCTGCATTATTTATTTACACTATAGTAAAATAATAAGTACATTTTGGGTTTATCTCTGCTGGAGGTAATCTTACCAGAAATCCATATTCATATGCAAGTTCTGACCTGCATATTAGTTTAAAAATAACTGTGAATTAAAGCTTAAGGCCGTAACCACAATAAAAACACTTACAATAATTTTATTTATTTGCATTGTCATTATTCCTAAACCCATGACATTTTTATTTTTCCACCAATAGAGCTGCGTGATATCTTTTAGGGCTTATTCAGACGACCGTATATCGACCGGGTATTCACGCTGGCCGATATACGGTGTCCCTCTCTGCAGGGGGAGGAGGCTGGAAGATCCGGGAGCAGTGCCCTGAGCTCCCACCCCCTCTCCGCCTCCTCTCCGCCCCTCAGCACTATCTGCAATGGGAGGGGTGAGACAGGGGCTGAGCTGAGTCCAGAAACTTAGCTTCGCCTCTGCCCCACCTTCTCTCATGGCAAATAGTGCCGAGGGGCGGAGAGGAGGCAGAGAGGGGGCGGGAGCTCAGTGCACTGCTCCCGGATCTTCCAGCCTCCTCCCCCTGCAGAGACAAACGCCGTATATCGGCCGGCCTGAATACCCGGCCGATATACGGTCGTCTGAATAAGCCCTTATATTGCAGGATGAGTTCTAGTTTTCATTTGTATCAATTTGGGGTACATGCATTTTTTGGGGGGAGGCAGATAAGCGGAAAATAGCAACTCTGGCATTGGTTTTTAAGATTCACTTTTTTTTGTATTTTTACTGTACAATAAACTCTTTTTTAAAGTAAAGAAATTGTATTTGCATGGTTGCAGTTTGCAGCCCATAATATTTTTTTTCACCAAATATGCTGAGTAATGTCTTGTTCATTGTGAGACAAGTTGTAGTTTCCATTGGTGCCGTTTTGGGGTATATGAGACTTTTTGATCACTTTTTATTACATTTTTTTGGGATGGAGATACATGAAAAATAGCAATGTAGACATATTTAAAAACTTTTTCAATGGCAGTTATTAGCAGGATAACAGACAATATTTTTATTTAGGGGTCATTACGAATGTGGCAATACCTAATATGTTTTTTCCCATTGAAAAGTGGGTTTTGTAGGAAAAATATGTTGTTTTATTACTCAGTTTTTTCATTAAACTTTATTAACCTTCCGTCAGGCGTAATACCAAAGCCCACCAGTTCAGGTGCAATGTGCCTAAGGGCTCCTTTACACAAGCTATTTTTCCACATTAAAATACCGTCCGAAAATCGCAACCATCTGAAGCACTAAATTCCAATGCACTTGTTCAGATGGGCGTTTTTTTGGTGATTAAAATTGGCTGGTCAGAAAAAATAGCAAACACGAGGCACATTCCGGCCGGCCGCTTTTGAGCTGACTGGAAAAGGTAGGTGTGGACCTATCTTTTGCCGGAATATGCCAACCCGTCTCATAGACTCTTATGGGAGCCTATGAGGGCTGTTGGAAAAGGGAGGGAGTTAGCAGCGGCTCTGCTAAACTTCCTCCCCCTTCCCTCCCTCTCTCCGCCCCTTGTCGGCTGTCGGCAAAGGGAGGTGGCGGGACGTGGTGGGAGATTAGCATACTAGCTCTGCTAAACTCCTGCCCTGTCCCACAGATATAATTGTGTTGAGACTTTTTAGGGCTGCATTAAATACCAATATTGAAAAGCACCCCAACATTTATTGAGTTATTCACTTATGTGTTAATAGATAACCTATATATGACATTTTTTCGTTGTACAGTCACACTGAAAAGCGTATTGCTTGCCCTTTTTGCTTATGACAATATCCAGCCTGCTGAACTGGACAGCGGGCCGGACAATCAGCTGATAGGTGTGGGTCCTGCGTGGCAGACCCTCAGTCAATCAACTTTTGGTCATCAGTGAAAAAAAATGGGAGACCACCACTTCAATTAAATTGGACAACCCTTTTATTAGGTTGTGCTGCTGGGATCTGTTGTTCTACGGGTTTCCAGGAGCACATTTCCACAGGTATGGGATAATTGTACAGTGACTTATTATGTTAAGTCTGTGCAGCTGGCCAGGCATGTGGTATGAACAGTCCTTTTCTGTGTTGTATGCAATCCCTGGTGTGTTAGTGTGAACTGCGTCCTGTCCTGCTTTGAATCATTTACCATCTTTGGGCAAGTTAGGTCCATAGATTCTAGAGTGGAGACATCCCTGTTGGAACGATCACCCTGAATGCAAGCAGGATTCATGTTGAAGTTGTCTTGTGAGAGTGGGGACTCATGAGACCACAAGGACCCTTGCCAACGGGCTCGCAGGCTTAAGTGTTTTGACTGAAAAACGAACCAGCACCTTGTGCCGTATCTATTCCATCTATTTATGTGTGCACGTATGCTAGGTGAGTGTTTTGGGCATTTGTCAGTCATTGTTTATGCTTGTCCGTGAGTCCTGTTCGCAGCATTCTACTTCGCTTTCTGTTGGTGCTTAGTGTGTGTAGATGATTTCAGGTTACAGAGCCAGGGCATCCCTGGGAGGACGTGACACCTTTAAGGTATTTTTCCATGCTTTTCTATAGAAAGAACAATGTATGTAAAAAAATCTGTGAACGAAAAAGTCATACTAAAAATGCTTGCAAAAAATGCATGCATTTCATGGAGTTATTTTTGAGAAGCCCTAAATGGCTTCAACACAAAATAAGGAAGCCTATTACGATCCCATACTGAGGCACCCTATGGCGGCAAACTGAGCATCCACAGTTCTCTAGTATGCAGCCACATTAGCTCTATGCCTCTGAACGACCTCTGTGCACACAATACTGGTGTGTATGAGGTCATCATTGTAGCCTGTGCATACTTTGAAGTCCAGTTAGCACATCTGCATTATTTCAACAGTTACAACTGTAATTAATCACCGATATCGTTAATTTGCAATGTGGCTGTCTTATGAAACTTAGACATATCCATTCTTCAAGCCTGCTTTTAAGTCACCCTCGTTGGGTATATCATAACTAAGGTCTAGCAGGACAAGTCTATGTATAGTATGTCTCGTAGAGAGGCCGAGTGCATTATTTGCTTATAAAACAAGATACAAATGTCAGATTATTGGATAAAAGAACAAATGATCTAACTATAGAAAAATGTTCAAGGGTAACACTTCACAGCAGTACATTTCTCTAAAATTCACCATTACATGAAAACATCAAAGTAATCAAAGCTTACCAAGGAATCTGACAGTTCTCCGCACCAGTGGATTAATATAGCAACAGTCTCCAGTTAAAAGAGTTTTTTCCTGGTTCTCAAAGTCTCTTGTCGCTACCTGTAGGCAAAAGACTACAGTTTCTCCAACGATTATCTAAAGAGGAAACATAAGGAGAAAGACGCACGTTTAGAAATACATGAAACGGCATTTAATTGGTGCCCTGCATGGCAGGCTCGATAATTACCCACTCATACATGTACTTGTTCAATTATTCGGAGACACGTTGACTTCTTTATGACAAGTCTAATATTTCCAATTTAGGCATAGGCTGTTTACATGGCTTGAAGTGATGCATTCAACTATCCTTGTGCTATACGTTTCCTGTAGTTTGTGCAGCTTCATTTTTGTAGCATTTTAATAGAAATCTTTTGATTTACACAGGGGAAAACATCCATAGCTATAAATCTAAGTGACGGCTTCCTTTATAGAAAGCCACAGAGACAACAGTTCTGCAATCCATAATATACTGTACATTAGAAAAGTCATTATCTGGGTCCCATAAACACTGAAAACAAGCAGAGTGGCTCAGTGATCCGCTTCAGATCTGACCAAGGACAGCCTCCGCATGGAGTTTGCACATTCTCCACATATTTGTGTGGGTTTTCTCAGAGCGCTTCAAGAATATACTGATATGTTGATTGGTTTGATGGAAAATTACAGTATTTATGTTTGTGAGATAGGCTGCCGGCTGTCAGGGCACGTTGGGATTTTGCAATACCTGGAGATTGATCTACAGGTTGAAAACTACTGAGCTAATTAACTGGCTTAACGCTTTGCAATCCAATTTTGGATTCAGGGTTTCCTAGGGGGTTTTCTTCTTCTGCCATTATACAATGATGCCATCTGCTGGCTAGAGCCAGTACTGTGATATGGGGCATGCTGGAGGGGCCCCGACAAAAGAGCAGCCAGTAATATACAGTAAGAATACCCTGACAGATGTCGTCGGACAGTGGATTGGAAAGGGTTAAACTCCAGTTTCGTCACTAAAATTGCACAGTAATGTGACAGTATCAAAAAATTGCAAAGGAGATAAGAGGAAAGTTTCATAACTTAAATGACAAAAAAGAGTCACAATAGGATTAAAGTAGCAGGACTGTCCTGTTCTATTCACAAATAGTCATCTATACATATAAGGGCGCCCACCCACTGGCGATTTTTTTTCCCTGCGAAATTCGCAGCATTTTTTTCTCTGCAGGGGTCTATGGGACTTGTAATGTTAAAATCGCGATCGCGCAAAATCGCGATTTCGCGGTAAATTGCGATTTTGCGCGATCGCGATTTTAACATTACATGACGAATCCCAAGTCAATGGGCGACTCGAGCATTTTTGTATATGACTGGTGCTCCGCTAAGGTTTTCATTTGTGAAAATCTTAGCAAATCACCAAAGTCATGTAAAACACACAGAAATGGATAGGGCAGGCGAGGAGCAACATGCAGGGCTGCATTTCGGGCTCTGAGGTCTCACTATTAAGCCACAATAGTGGCAAGAGTGAGACCCCCCACCCCACACTGTCAGCATAACGATCATTCTCCAGAGCAGAACGATGTTAGCCCATTGCTTTCAATGGAGCCAGCAATGCAGCCGGCTCCATTGAAAGCAATGGGCTGCCAGCGAGCGCGGGATGAATTTTCGGGAAGGGCTTAAAAATATAAGCCCTTACCTGAAAATCATCCTAAAATGTGTAAAAAGTTAAAAAAATATATACTCACCTTGTCCCGGCAGAACGATGTTAGCCCATTGAATTCAATGGAGTCGGCAATACAGCCGGCTCCATTGAAAGCAATGGGCTGCCGGCGATCGCACAATGAAATATATATATATTAAATATATAAGCCCTTCCCTGCAATTCATCCAGAAATGTGTAAAAATAAAAAAAAATATATACTAACCTGGTCCTGGCAGACGGAGTTCAGCTGTGGCCAGCTGGCAGTTCTCCTGAACTGCTTTCTGTAGTATTCAGCAGCCGGGGATTTAAAATCCCCGCCTGCTGAATGAGCTGCCTCTGATTGGTCACAGCCTGACCAAATCAGAGGCAGCTCTCACTCACACCCATTCATGAATGGGTGAGTGAGTGCTGCCACTGATTGGCTCAGCTCAGCTGTCATTCAGCTGAGAGCTGCGCTGAGCCAATCAGGCAGCACTCACTCACCCATTCATGAATTCATGAATGGGTGTGAGTGAGAGCTGCCTCTGATTGGTCAGGCTGTGACCAATCAGAGGCAGCTCATTCAGCAGGCAGGGATTTTAAATCCCCGGCTGCTGAATACTACAGAGAGCAGTTCAGGAGAATTGCCAGCTGGCCGTGGCTGAACTCCATCAGCCGGGACCAGGTGAGTATATATATATTTTTTATTTTTACACATTTCTGGATGAATTGCAGGGAAGGGCTTATATATTTAAGCCCTTCCCGAAAATTCATTGTGCGATCGCCGGCAGCCCATTGCTTTCAATGGAGCCGGCTGTATTGCCGGCTTCATTGAATTCAATGGGCTAACATCGTTCTGCCGGGACAAGGTGAGTATATATTTTTTTTAACTTTTTACACATTTCTGGATGAATTTCAGGTAAGGGCTTATATTTTTAAGCCCTTCCCGAAAATTCATCCCATGCTAGCCGGCAGCCCATTGCTTTCAATGGAGCCGGCTGTATTGCCGGCTCCATTGAATTCAATGGTCAGTGCTCGTTTAATCGAGACGAGTACCGCGTGGTGCTCGTCTCGAGTAACGAGCATCTCGAGCACCCTAATACTCGAACGAGCATCAAGCTCGGACGAGTATGCTTGCTCATCTCTATTAGCCACGCATGGAGGAAGCATTGACGGAATTTCCTAATCCCTAGTCATCAATGTTTTAGTCCAGGAGGGTGCAAAAAAAATTGACAAATGCACTCCAAAATCAGCCAGTCTGTGGAATTGCTGAGAATATTTCAATCCTACATATAAATCCACAAACTGCATATTTTGCTGCAGATTTGTCCATGGCTTTTTTCTGTTTTCTGCTACTTGCGAAAGTACCCTTGTGCAACATCAAGGTACAGTCTTGACACATTACTTTCTTTCTTCCTGTCCGTAATGGCCTATCTGTTAACAAGATGGCCGTTTCCCAGGAAATTCCGATCACAATTCTGCACTATCCAAGTCATATCTAAGTAAATCTTACACTTCAATCTAGTGGAATCAGTCACTTCAATTCGGAAGAGCACCGGTTTGTGCTGTTATTGTCGCTGTGCCGTCTTGTGTCTTATTAGGGTTCCTGTATGACTTCTTGGTAAACACGTAATTTATTCTTGACATTGAATAGATTAGAGCAGACTTTTAGCATAAGCAAACATAAGTAGAAAATTGCCTTACATAGATGTGTCTAAGTGTTCTGACACAGCCTCTTATTTGTAGAGATGAATTTCATTAACTTGAATTCTGCCAAAATGACATATAAGATGCATCGGCTCTTTAATCCGAAGACTTATTATTGATTACATTTTGTAAAATTGCAACTCACGATTAGAGTACAAAGCATAATTAGTCGAGGTGTGGGCAATGGGTTATAGAGACAAAGGCAAGAGCACTGTATACAAAAAGATGGACGGGAAGGGCACAGATTCGATGTAATCTAATATATTCAAAGGTGAAGATAAAGGCGCAGATATATGGAACACAGGCAGGAGCTGACAGCTTAGTACTGCTAGCTAGTCATAAGGCTATGTGATGCCAATGTGAATTAAGAACCTTGGTCCAAAAAGCTAGGACTCTGGCACAACCTATAATAGATTGAGGAACCAAAGATGCCAGTGGTATGGAAAAGGTATAAACTCCTTATTGGTGACCAGTGAGTAACGTGTTTCAAGGCTTGATGCTTCTTCATCAGACAAGTGGATAATTCTGACAGCTTGATTGGAATATTCTAATCCAAGAGAGAATAAAACTACCATTGGTGGCCAGTGAGTCCTGTTTGCAGCAATCAGCAGTAAGCTCACTATAGTCACTCAAAAGCTTACTGTTGATGGTCAGTTTAAGAGGTAGCGAGGACCAGCACAGAAAAACAATGAAAGTGACCGTTGAGTTTTGGGACAAAATTCTGTCCTGGGACCGGAAGGGTAAGGGGGATATATTATCTGCAGTTCTTCTTCCCTGCCATCCCTCCCATCTGCTGCTACTTGGTCCTGTTTTAAGCTTTCCAAGATGGCTAACACAATCTTCAGATTACCTAATCTCTGCAGTGCATTGGTAGTGTTAGACTACTAATGCAATATACCTGCTCTCTGATTGGTTATATGTGCTCAAGTCATCAGCACTGGCCAATCAGAAAGCAGTGTATATTGAGCTTTAGGTAGTTAGAGAATTGTTACAGCCATCTGAAAACCATATTGGAGAGTTGGCAAAGAAGAATAACTGCGGGTAATATACTCCCCTTCTCCTTCTGACAAAATTTTGTCTTCAAACCTGAGGGTTTGTTTTGCAGGCGTTTTCAAAGTGATGGAACCAACCAATTCAGACAATAAAGGAGTTACAGTATGGTTTACTTGACTGGAGCTGTGGTAAGATCCCCAACTACATAAGAAAAAAAGTCCTCCAAACCCACCAATTTCGACAGAACTCGCAGACTATGATATGTGTATGGGAGCCTCCCAACATTCTTGAATTTTACATGCTTGATTCTTTTGCCCTCACAAGGGATCAGTCACCACCAGAGCACTTTCTGTGTTATGTATATGGGGGAGTCCGGAGGAACAACTGCTTGAGTGCTCGTCTGATAGCAGTGCTTGACAATGTATGGCCACCTTTATAGTTCCCTGCACAGAAGGTGTAGGGAAAAGCTATGAAGAGGCCAGGTATGAAAAAATGTCAGTGAGACCTCCTAGCCTCATGTCCTCACTTACAGTGTTAGGGCTCCCACTCACTTGCCTTTTTTTCACGCGTTATAGCTTGCTTTTTTTCATGCCATATGGGCTCCTGCACACTTGCCTTTTTTTCACGCGTTATAGCTTGCCTTTTTTTCATGCTATATTGCTGCTTTTTTTTCACGCGATTGTCAATGGGACTTTCTAATGTTAAAAACGCACCAACTTGCAAAGCGTTTTTAACATTAGAAAGTCCCATTGACAATCGCTTGAAAAAAAGGCAAGCTATAACGCGTGAAAAAAAGGCAAGTGGGTGGGAGCCCTTAGAGTCCTGTAATAGTATTTTACGCATTATTTTATTTCAGGGTTATTTATGGTTTATTCCTGTGACAAAAGCAGTCAAAAACAATAGTCAGCAGTTCAGTGGGTGAGGCTGAGTGAGGCTTTAGCATAATATGTGTTCATTGTTCAAGCCTTAGGTAAGATAATTGACAATTTCAGCATTTAGCAATTGTATATGTTCACAAGCCTGAGCTGTAAACATATACATCTCAATGTTAGCGCTAGCTTTAGCATTTAGCAATTTTATATATTCACATGTCAATTCGAGATAATGTAACTGATGTTGTAAATGACATGACACATTAATTGTAACTTTTAGAATAATTTGATGATTATTGCTAAGTTGGGAAAACATCATACGACGATTGGATGACAGCCAGGCGGTGTCTGCTCATGATCAGCTTGTGCTACAGTGTGTTTTTCTATATATACTTTTTACTCAAGACAGAGTTTAAGAGGAAGAAGCGAATCTTGAAGCTCCACTTGTCTGTTTCCCACTGTATTCTTCTCTGGTGCGCCATCAAATTTGACATACGTGATTGATAAGGCTATGATACCCTTGGAGCATCATCTAAATTAAGTGCTTACTCCAACAATGGAGAAACCATTTGTTTCTTTTTTTTTTCCCCATATACTTCCCGGGTTTCGATCCAGATAAGCAGATTTCCCTTTTTTCTTTCTGTACCCACCCCAAAATTATAAATAAAGAATTTATACAAAAAATAAAAAATAGTGGAGATGGAGTATGGAAAAAAGGAATTCTCTGATGCTTGTAAAGGTTCTATTGTTGTTAAAAATGGAGCAGAACCATCCGGCAGAGAATGTCCGAAAAAATGTATTTTTTATTATTCCAACAAAAAAAAAAACATATAAAGGTCTGACCCATACATCAGGTGTGGATATATGTGATGCACCTGTTTTGGGCTTAAACGTGCCCCCTTATCAAGCACAAGCCTATATATGTATATAGCATAAAAAAGACAGATAAGTGGAGAAGGGAGGGGGAAAAAAAGAAGAAAAAAAAGAAAACTTTTATGAAAATATTCACAGGGCCTAGCCGTAACTCCACAATGAAGTCTCATATAATAGGGAAACATAATATAACAAAACTTTATTCTTTGATCTGCAGTCTTAACCAATGATTATGTTCACTCTCTTGCCTCATAAATGAAGTGTGATTAATGGAATAAGCCACTTGACGGTTTTGTATTGGCATGTAAAAAAACTCACTCTCACTTACCCATTTATACAAGTGTTAATGGTTGTCCTTGAACCTCTAAAACTGGATAATAGGGATCAACCTTCTGTATTTCAATTAGCAGATCCAACTGGCAATGATCTGAAGTTTTACAACAATTGGTAAAAATGAATGCTCAGTAATAGTATGTGTATCATCTATTATAGAAGATGAGAACAAGAAGAGTTCACAGACAAAAAACGGTAAAATGAGCTGGATGGTGGCAAGAATTACAAGGGGGGAGGAAAAGGGATTTTCAGTGTTATCAGTTCTCTGGGTTTAATTGGACTGAAAGCAGATCAATGAAAATGAAGGACTGGATAGAAAACGAACTAAGGGAGCAGAAGTACAACAAATTGGCTGTACCAGGACAAATACAAACAACTGTGTAACAAGCAAGCAAATATAAAAGAAATGGGTATTGTAGTTTCAGAAAATGATTATTATATGGCGAATAATTATGCAATTATTGGAGGAATTTTTTTATGACCGTTATTTCATAAATCGATCTGAGGCCTGTTGATGGAAGAGTCGTCCAATATATTAGGAGGTTCAGGCTTCTTAATACATTTGGCACATTTTGGTTTCACCTGGAATGAGTCGGAGCTGCAGAATGACTAATGAATGTGGTGGCACTCTCCAAACAAGAAGTCACGGTGCTCGCACAGGTGGCATTACCAGTGGCCCCTTCAAATAGTTGATCAGCATGGGTGCTGGGAATCATATTCCCATAATGTGATACTGATGACCTATCCTAAGGATAAGTCTTTATCTCTAAATGTGTTCATCCCTAACAGGTCTTTGGTTTTCTTAAGGAATTCAATTTCTCATGACACAGATTTGATATATTATCACATTACGCTAGCAAAAGCCTCCACAGGGTGCAATTCACATTTCCACCACTGGGTGACCTATGTACTGCGTTTAGTTTCTAGCTGACATTAGATAAATACAAATCATTATCACAGCGCCACCTGCTGTTTGCAAAGCTGTATTGTAGAAATTTACAGGGTAAGCATTTCTGAAAAGCGTAAGGTGAGATTGTTTTTATTTTTAGGCATCTCATATTCCGTTTCTCAGGATATGTCGAGCTACAAGGCTCAGGTAAGGGAGGGCGAGTATGTATCTCTATTCCTGATAACTCCTTTAACATGCTTTATCCTATCATATATATCATTGGCTTTTTAAAAACCACATGATGAGTGAAACAAGACGCACTAAAATAATTTTGCTACAATCTGTTCTAGATTTTACCACCCTTTGTTTCTTTAAAAAAAATGTGATTTTTAAATATGTTCCACAAGAGATTAACATTCGATGAAGCGAAGGAACCATATTTGCACAGCCTGACATTCATATTAAAAGCTATGAGCAAAGAAGCAACTTGAGCTGCAAAAAGTCTTCCTTACGGCATTTTGACTACACAGCTGCTACAGTATGGGTTTCCAGGGTCACAGACTACAAACCAACCCTGCATGTAGTCTGACCCTGTATTAATGCACTGTGTTAAGGGCTGTGTCTAGCCTTCATGCTACCTGTGACAAACAGCAAACTGGCACCCCATTCAGAAAAAGCAATAATAATATGTACAAGGTTGTAACCAAGAGATACAAGAATTTTATGGCAGATAGGCTTCTGTTGCTTGATTAATGTCTATAGAACCCTTTGGAGGTGGTATACCATGCAATGTTATTGGGAAAGGTTGCGTTCGGCTCAAGTGATTTTTTTTAAACCAGCTGTTCAGGGTTTTTTTTGCCTATTTTGTGATGCCAATTCATACAAACAATGTGCAGCTGTAAAATTTAGTTTTGTGGATAAGGGATACCTTGTAATCTTGGTACAACCCCCTTAAATTGCTAGAGGGGTCATCGATCTGTAAGGATGTTTCAAAGAATTAGTTTACCTAGTACAGCTGGCCAGAGGAAATTGGCTCTGGATACTGTACCTAGAAGAGCCCAACGTGGCGCAGAGTGTTATGGTAGCAGAAATGCAGTCCTAAACTAGGACTATTAGTTATTACTAACTAACTAATTAATTAGTTATTAACTAACTAGGACTACTAACTAACTATTATTACTAACCAAAACTCTCATTCACAAACTGAAGGTGGCGGGTTCTTTCCTCGCTTGGTTTAGGTAGCCGGCTCAAGGTTGACTCAGCCTTCAATCCTTCCGGGGTCGATAAAATGAGTATCCAGCTTGCTGGGGGGTAAAAGATGAGGAAGGCAATGACAAACCACCCTGCAAAAACATCACAATGGGACATTACCCTAGGACTCAGTCATGACTCTGTACTTGCACCAGGGGACTTTACTTTTATCTGCTCCCTTTAGACTAAGTAAAGATGGTTTCACATGGGCACTCCTAGTAAAGCACCGACCGACTATAAGCATGTTGGTTGACTTCCATCCCTCCAAGGTCAGTAAAATGAGTACCCAGCTTGCTGGGGGGTAAAAGAAGACTGGGGAAGGCAATGGCAAACCACACTACAAAAACAGTCTGCCAAGAAAACTTCACAATGACATCACCCTAAGAGTCAGTCATGACTCGGGGGTTGCACCAGGGGACGTTACCTTTACCTACTCCATTTAGACTGACTTAGGATGGTTTTACATGGGCAGCCCTGGTAAAGCACTGACCGACCATCAGCATATTGGTTGATGCTTAATAATGATGTACAGATTATTTGTAGTTCAGGGACAAGCAATCCTTATTAATTGCCCAAATTTTGGCCTTTATACCAGAAGACCTGCTGTCTTCAGACAGCTGAGCGCCCTTTCTTTCTGGCACAAGACTCTGGTGCTGAGCTCAACCTGTCGTTCTATAAAAAAGTGCATTGGCAGGTTTAGTGCTTGTTAGTGATTGCTGGAAAAAAGTCATATTGGCAGCCGCTAACAGGTTAATAGCAAGTGCCATTTTTTGACTCAAAACATTGCTGTAAAGCAGGTGGCGGTGGAAGTAAGAGAAATGTGTCTAACAAATCTAGTAGGATGCACCAACTATATCACGCAGCGAGGACCACTGTGATAAATTCAGCACATCTTCTGCTGACTGGCTTAGCTTTAAGCGGTCTAAAATTAAAACACTAATAATAAATCTCCCCCATTGTGTCGTTCATCAAGAATACCCTTACAAGGAATGAATCTTCAATTTGTTCTTGAAAATACCCTACAATACAATTCTTCATATTCTCCAAAAATCTCTGTTACTTTGTAAATGAACTTCTTATAAAGGTGCTTTTCTTGTTTTTCTCATTTTATGTCTCAGCATGATGGTGATTTAGAATAAGCAATCAGCAGGTGATAATTGTACTGTAACATTTTGTGACTATATTTGTGTAGCATTATGAAACCAGAGTTGACATCATTCCTGTAAGTTATCTAAGATGCAGTCATGTACTGACATTCGAATAAATACATGTGGTATTCAACAGGCAATTTACAAGTCCAGTTGTCATGTTGAGGATTGGGACTAGGGTGACGTCACCGCATCCACCCCAGCTCATGTGAGTCTCACGCCAGCACATGCTTATTGTCATTTCAGTGCGGGGTGCCTATAGGGACTCTTCTCTGCTGTGGATGGTTTGGTTGGATGGGAGGTGTGTAGCCCACTCAGCCAATGAGCTTTAGTTCATATACATTTATTCCAGCTCCACCCCAGAGGACACCCGTTGTACACTCAGTATGAAGGTGTTGCTGATCTATTATGGTGGTTCCATGTCCAAGTGATACACTTTGTCTGGGGTATGGTTACATCTTATCTCCTTTACAATTGTGGTATATATATTTGTGCTACATCTAGCTTTTGTCACACTCCATGTAAACATTCAGGGAAACTCAGGGTCGCTCTTATCAGGACAAGTACTCCGCTTTTAGGCAGGATCTTCTCATATCAGTGTGTTAGGGTCAGGTCCCTGGTTTTCGTACAGTTATGTTTCCTTACAATGGCTTGTGTTATCTGCATTTGTATTTTGTATATTTGTCCTTTAAGGATACATAAATTATGTCTGGCTCGGACGTAACCCCAGTAATGCTGATAGTCAAGCACTTCTTTCCAGAACAGAATTTGGACTATCACAAGTCTAGAAGCAGAAATAACCAAATCTGAGGCACTTCTGATTAAAAAAACACAGGAAGAGGAGCACACTTATACAATAATTTTGGTCATCTAACTTTACCAGTAAGTTTTACAAATTTCCTACAGCAAATATTTGTATTTTATTTCCAGCTCAATACAACATTTGTGATTTTTCCTAATGCCAAGTATGGGCCTTGTTCACAAAGTTTAATTAAGTGTCAGATGTGATGAGGATTTTGACATAGAATCTGTGTCTTAGCCATGTTTTTGCGTCCGTAATAAGACATCTGTCCTGGTCTGACTGGGGTCTTCTGACCCAAACTCCAACATAAGTTGATGTGTCATGGACCTAAACCTAAAACTAAGCAGATTGTCACTATGGAATTGACTAACAAGATGTTGTTAACATTGTTTTCCATGTTACACACACTGTACAGTAAATACGCATGCTGATCCCCAATCACTTTTTTTTACATGCCTGCCAGCTGTGATTGAACTCCATCCCTGTTCTCTTATGTCCTATTTTGATGGGACGATGATGTATAAATGACTGCAGGGCCGCTAAAGTTGTTAGCACTCGGGCAGAGAGTTAAGACAGGCAGAATACACAACTGGATCGTGGGCTTCTTGCTTAGTGCTTCACCTGCTATGTGAAGTGTTGGGCCGGCAGTATTTACACATAATGACAAGCCCGCAATCATGTGGTGTTTTTTATACTTACTGAAAGTCATCGATAATGAATTGTGAATGAATAGTAAACGATTTTTTTGCACTTACACTGGATGATTATTGCTCAAATTTGTTCAAATTTTGAGGGATAGTCTTCCCGTATAAATGGACCTTTACACTGCTGAGAAAGATAAACTACCTAATTAATTCAGTGCAGATGCTGCTGTGATCACAGGACTTTCTTGGCTAGCATATTCTGTACTAACAGCTTATAATTTAATGTTAAATGTATTCCAGCTATATTTCTCTCTCTTTTGCTCTCTATTTCTTTTTCTCAGCAGGGAGAAAACAGTGCTATTGTAATTCAAGTTTTCCTAATATACATTAGACTGAAATAAATGAAAATGTGCAGCATGTAAATGAATGGAACTAATAAATAGTATTAAGCACACATTTTGTCATTTTAGAGTATAAACATGAATATACACACTAAGGCCTCCTTCACATGGGCTACAAAATCACGCAGAAGCTAGCTGCACAAAAAAATCGCAGCTGGCACTGCAGAACATCGCACGGGTGAACAATTTCCCGCTGTCAAGTCACGACCTTAATTAGTGGTTAAATTGCCCATTCACACGATTGGGAGCTGCGTGTTTAAGCAAAAAAGTCCAGCGGCTCCGGGAGGAGAGAGAGAAATTAAGGGTGAACTACCTTCTCTACGGGGTTTCCCTTCATCTCAGGTGGAGGAATATCCCCAGCAGTGTAGATGTCTATGGTTCCCCTGCAGCAAAGAAGAAGGAATTCCCTAGCAACACAGATGCCGGGGTTCCCCTAAAGGGAAGAAGAATAAACTTCCCAGTAGCAGTGAGAGAGGGGTGTGTGGAACCCCTCTCTCCCTGCTATGGGGGAATTCCTTCTCTCCTGCAGGGGAACCCCGGCACCTGCGCTGCCAGGGAATTCCTTCTTCTCCCCTGCAGGTAAACCCTGGCATCTGCACTGCTGGGTAATTCCTTCTTCCCTGTAGGGGAACTCTGGTATCTGTGCTGCTGGAGAATTAATCACCTTTTGCCGGCCGCCTCGCATAGTCTCCCATAGAAGTCTATGGAGGCTTCTGCAATTTTCAAGACCTATTTTTTTCACACAACACGGAATTTTAGTCTCTGAATTCTGCCGCTGATGTCTTTTTTGGTGCAATTTTTTTTACGCGGCTACAAATCATTCATCTGAAAGTCTTCATAGGAAAACATTGGTTCTATTAATAAAAATAATAATCTTTATTTATACAGCCCCAACATATTCAGCAGCGCTTACAATACAGGGGAACTAAAGCAAGACAACGGTTACATGAAGTAATCAATTGATGGAAACAGTAGGGGTGAGGGTCCTGCTCCAATGAGCTTACATACTACAAATAATGGGATGATACAGAAGGTAGAGGGGCTGGAGATGTGCACAGTATGGCGAGGTGGAGAGTGAGGGGTGCTATAGACACAGACAATGGTCAGGCCGTATAGTGGCGTAATCGGGATGACTGCAGGTGCCGGTTGACTACGGCTAGCAGGGATTGCAGTCTGTGGGACAGGGAGCATGTTATAAGGTGGAGTACTGAGGGGTTTGGTTTAGGGGATATGGTATGCCTCCCTGAAGAGCTGCATTTTTAGAGCATGCCTGAAGTTTAGTGTGTCAGTGATTGCCCGGATAGCCTTTGGTAGCGCGTTCCAGAGGACTGGTGCTGCTCTTGAGAAGTCTTGGAGGTGGGAATGAGAGGTTCAAATTAAAGGGGCGCTCAGTCTTATTTCATTAGCAGAGCGAAGGGCGCGGGCTGGGTGGTGATTTGGGCTGAGGGAAGCAATGTAGGGTGGGGTGGTGCTGTGGAATGCTTTGTGGATGAGCATGGTGAGTTTAAATTGTATTCTGTATTTGACGGGCAGCCAGTGTAGTGACTGGCACAGGGCAGAGACTTCTGAGTAGTGGCTGGACAGGAAGATGAGCCTGGTTGCCGCATTCAGGATGGATTGGAGGGGGTAGAGTCTGGAAAACAGGAGGCCTATCAGCAGCAAATTGCAATAATCGAGCCGATAGTGGATGAGGGCAACAGTGAGCATTTTTAGCGTGTCCACGGTGAGAAAAGGGCGTATTCTAGCAATGTTCTTGAGGTGCAACTGGCATGTTGGGCACGAGAGATTGGATGTAGGGGGTGAAGGAGAGATTGGAGTCAAATATGACCCAAGGCAGCAGGCGTGCTGTCTGGGAGTTATGGTGGTGCCACACACTGAGATGGAGATGTCAGGATGAGGTCGGTTAGTAGAGGGTGGAAACAGGAGAAGGTCAGTTTTTGAGAGGTTCAGAGGTTCTATTAGATGCGATTTTTGACGCATGTAACTTTGCTGCAGAAAATTTTAGGTGCATATCCTAATCATCTTCTGTGGGTCACCTGATGTTCTGAGTTTTGATTGTCTTGTTGAATACTATCATGTACTATAATAGAATATTCATTGCTTTTTTAGGTGTATTTCATCTTTTGATTCAATGTGATCACATGCAAATGTTGCAGCCATAATTTAGCCCATACATGACCTCTTTCCCTTTTTCACATACAGGTTACAAATTTACCGGTACTTTTCTTTAAGTAATATGTCCGATTAATATAAAAAAACTCCAATAAGGCTCTCTTCATATCTGTGTTAGGCTGGGCTCACATGGGTGGACCGGATTTCTCATGCGGGAGGCCCGCAGCAGATTCTAGCTGTGAGCCTTGCCGGCAACTCTGTGTACCTGCTATAACTGTATTGCGAATTGTGGTTCGCCATTAGTCATGCACAGTGCAGGTTTTCTCTATTTACTTGTATTTCCTGCACTGTCGCTTAGAGATGACATGGGTACCCGCAGTCCATACGTAATCTTAATTGCGTATGGGCTGCGGGTCCGATGCTCTCCATTGACATCAGTGGAGGCCATCTGCGCAGATTACATGGCAAAATAGAGCTTGCTCACAAAACACACAATTTGTATCCGCGAATGTGAACAAAAAAGTGAAAATGATTGCCTTTCAAAGCCTGCATTTTGCCATGAATCACCCGTGCGAATGGCGATCCCAGAATCCGCAATCCAAATCTGCTCTGCTCAGGGCCTCTGATGCAGATACATCCAAAAATCCCAGATTAAATTGTGCAACTGTGCTGTTTTATCCAGTAAATATGGAGGGCATGACAGAATTCAGACAAACCTGACTATAGTCAATGGAATCTGTTCTGTGCCATTTGATTTCATAATAGGATAGATCCGGCTTTCTGTTTTTCAGTTCCTATGTGGGATAATTGAAACATAGCCTAAAACAGTTTGTGAACAGCCTAACACTCATTCTTTCTATAAACATGGAGGAGTAACAAAGAGCACAATACAGGAAAAGTTTTGTCTTGTGAATTAAAGGGGTTGTCCAGTTGCAAACTTGATAGTCTAGCCACAGGATAGGTCATCAATTGTACAACCCCAATTCTAAAAAAATTATGATGTTATACAAAATATAAGTAAATGTGCAGAAAAAAATGGAATGATTTAGAATTCTCATATAACCATATTATATTCACAACAGAACATAGAACACACATGAGAAGTTGAAAGGGAGACATTTTTCCATTTCATTTATAAATATTAACATATTTAGAAATTGATGGCAGCAACACATCTCACAAAAGATGGGCCGGAACCATGTCTGCTATTGTGTAGCATCCCCTTTCTTTTTACAGCAGTCTGTAAACATCTGGGAAGTGAGGAAACCAATTGCTGGAGTTTTGGGAGAGAATTGTTGTCCCATTCTAGCTGCTCAACAGTCCTTGGTCGCCTTAGCCAGATTTTCCATGTTATAACTACAGTAAGGCTAGTTCAGCACCTGGACTCTTCTATGAAGCCATGCTGTTGTGGTGGATACAGTATGGGATTTATTATTGTCTATGCCTGGCCTTTTCTGAAAGAGACGTTATCTGGATGGGCCTTGTGTTCTTCTAAAACCTCTCAAGTGCCTTTCAAGATTAGTAAGCTACCCATGGAAATAAGGGAGATGGAACAACACCTCTGCAGTGCCACCTATTGGAAGTCAATGTTAGACTCTTTATACAAGCCTTGTAACAATGACTGAGAATAGGTGGCACTGTAGAGGTATTGTTTCATCTACTTTATTTGCATATTACCCAGAGGAGCATGAATGATCTTATAAGTCTCCTCACTCACCTTCTAGGTGCTCTTCCTAAGGAGAAAAGATAGCATTCCTGACCCATAGGCACTAATGCAAACCTCATACCATCAGAGATTCAGGCTTTTGAAGTGTGCGCTCATAACAAGGTGGATAGCCCTCCTCTTCTTGAGTCTGCAGGCCACGATGTCCATGATCTTCAAAAAAATTCTAATTTTGATTAATCTGACCACAGAACAGTTTTCCATTTTGCTTCAGTCCATTTTAAATGAGCTTTTGGCCCAAAGAAGAGGCTGGCATTTCTGAATTGTATTAGCATATATGGCTTCTTCTTTGCATGATGCTTTAACTTGCATTTGTGGATTGAACAGTGAACTATGTTCACAGACAATGATATCTGGAAGTATTCTTGAGTCCATGCGGAGATCTGTATTACTGAATCATGCCTGTTTTTACACCTGAGGGCCCATAGCATCTAATATTCATTGTTGGCCTTATCTCTTGTGTACATAAATTTCTCCAGGCTCTGAATCTTTTCATGATATTATGTATTGTAGATGGTAGAATATTCAAAGTCTTCACAATTTTATGTAAAGGAACATTTTTCTGAAATTGTCCCACAATTTTTCGATGCAGTTTTTCAGAGTGATGAACCTTCTTTGTTTCTGAGAGACTCTAACTCTCTAACATGCTCTTTTCATACACAGTCATGTGACTTAGTAGAAAATTGACCCTCTGCTTGTTTTTCATTAGTACCACTTACTTTTTCTGGCTTTTCTGGCTTCCTGCCCCAACTTTTTTGAGATGTGTTCCTGTCACCAATTTTTAAATTAGCTATTTTTTTAAAACTAAATGGAAAAATGTCTCTCGTACACCTTCGGATATGTGTTCTATGTTGTATTGTGAATAAAATATGATTATATGAGATTTCCAAATCATTGCATTCTTTTTCTCTTTATTTTAATTTACATTTTACACAGCATTCCAACTTTTTTTAAAATTGCAGTTGGAGTTTGGAGACGGCCAGCTACACTTTACCCTCACCAATAAGCTGCTCTCTGGGCTGGTGTGTTCATGCACTGAGCTGATTTCTGCCGGATACAGATGGCTCTGTTCCCACTGTAGTGGCCAGGCTTGGTATTGCAGGCATTGAAGTGAATAGGAACTCCAAGCCTGACCACTGCAGTGGGAATGGAGCTGTCTGCTTCCTGCTAATGAATGGGAGTCCCAGGTAGCAGACCTCCACAGGCCTACTATTGATGACCTATTCAGAGGATAGACTATCAAGAGATAACAACTCTTTTAAGAATGGTACTATTTCTCAATAGTGTCTCTTCTGCTAGCTATTTAGTTAAAGAATAACTCCAAGTACCCACATAATACTGCTGAGTCTTTCTTTTTGAGAATGTACTCTGAAATTACTATTTTCATAATCTCGGTGTGCATTATCCTTATATTATGATGTTTTGAGTCACTATACATGTTTTATGACATCACTGTGACTATTATTCCTGTGATGTTCGCTTTGATCCTTACATATGTGTTGTGACTTCACTATTTTTATTATCCCCGTACTGTGCTAATATGACTATTAGAGATGAGCGAACGTGCTCGGCCACGCCCCTTTTTCACCTGAATACCGCGATTTTCGAGTACTTCCGTACTCGGGCGAAAAAATTTGGGGGGCGCCGTGGGTGAGTGGGGGGTTGCAGCGGGGAGTGGGGGGGAGAGGGAGAGAGAGAGGGCTCCCCCCTGTTCCCCGCTGCTACCCCCCCACTCACCCACGGCGCCCCCTGCTCCCCGGCGACCCTGAGTACTTTTCACTCGAGTACTGAAGTACTCGAAAATGGCGGTGCTCGATTGAGTAATTACTCGAAACGAGTACGTTCGCTCATCTCTAATGACTATCTTTATTATCTCTTTGGAGATATTACTGTGACTATTATCTCCGTACTGTTACTTCACTCTGTTTTTTATACTTAGATCACTTTCACACAAATGCATTTTTAATGCGTTTTTACAGGTGTTTGAATTCAAGGGGACTTCTCAGACAAGCATTTTAGCACGGCATTTCTAATGTTGCACTAATTGAACACCGTCTGTTCTATTTTAGTGCGTTGCAGCCCTTTTTAATGTACCACATCACCCAGTGCAATGATGGGGTGCGTTAAAATCACTGTAAAAACGGGTTTGAAAATGCTGTTCCAAAACACTGTAAAACGCCGTGTTTAAAGTCGCTGCATTTTTTACAAACGCCTGTGAGAGATGGGCCTTATGATATGATACCATTTTGTGTATTTTCCATCTTCTGTGACACTACTGTACAGATATTCTTAAGCAGTGACATTGCCTTGTGAACTTCAGAGGAATAAGCATGTGTGTTACGTTCCTGCAGTACACAACTACAATGCCCTCCCCGAACACCAACCAATACATCAACAGTTGACCCAATATTGTCCATAATGGACTAAAATATGCACATATAACATCACCAGAACAAGGGATACACTAAAAGACAGGAATGAGAATGCTATCAAATGTACCAAAAGGCTAGAAAAAGACACCTAACAGACAGGAGACCACAACCATACCAGACACAACAAACAGTTCAGGTGCTGCGCACCAATGGATGGAGGGGATTCAGACAGGACTTATATCTTGGACACTCAACCACCAGCAGATGGAGGAAACAGACAGAACTACACCCTGGTGTCCAACCACCATTGGATGGAGGAAACAGACAGGATTTAGGCGTCACCATCGAATGGGTGGGTCAAACAGGACAGGACTTAAACCAAATATAGATAACACAAGACAAACAGACAGCATGCATGCACAAAGATGAATAACCAGCAGCCATGTGAGGGCGGGACTGGCATAAATGCACACCAGTTAGGGCTGGTGGGCTGGCTAGTGGAAATACTTCCCTGTCAGCCAATCAGTCCATATACCACAGATATGGAAGCATGAAAGAGAAGATAGGGAGATAAAACACTAAGTGTTCACAACTCCCAGGTGAACTTCTGCAGTCACAGGATACACCAAGGGATTCCCAATGGATGACTCCGAAGGCAACTATCTGCAGTAACAGGAAAGAGGCATTCAGAAGCACTGAAGACACGATCACATGGACCAGACTGACGGAAAGATGCCTCCCTGGTTCTACTCTCTGATTCCAGTCTCTGATTCCAGCTGGCACACAGCAACAATATGAGGTGCAGAAATTGCAGTTGCACCTAGGAACTGTTAGATTAGGTGGTTAAGGGTTTTCCTGCCATTTAAGAGAATGCTATTCCTTTAAATTTTATGACATGTTAGAGGACTGTGTTGCAGATGTTGTATTGAGGCCTCAGAAACTTAAAATTCACTTCTGTGAAGAGTTCTATAGAAATGGGACCCAGCAGCAGTTGGAGCTGGGGGAGGGGAGTGGGGGTCAAATTCTGTAAGCAAAACCAAAAATTCAAGTTTTCATAAATATATTCTTTAATGCTGTTTTTCTAAAACAGATTTATTTTTGCATCTTCACCACCGAAGGTAAATGATCTGTCCTTACAGCAACACAGTACAGTACATTTATGTCAAGCCAAAGATTTAATTTCAAATCCAAATAATTTATACTGATTACGTTGTCAGAATATCACGTAAGGGTCATTCATTAGTATATTTTATACAGTGATCCTTCTTGCACTTCCTCAGTGCACATAAATCTAGCTTGGACAGTCATTCTTTATTACATTGTACAGTATGTTACAAAGTCATTAAATACTATAAAACAACAAGTACATGTCAAAGACTTCAATCCATTCTTCTTTAACCCTTTGAAATCCAATTTTGGATTCAGGGTTTCCTAGGGGGCTTTCTCTTTCTGCCATTTTACAATGTCGCCATCTGCTGGCTAGAGCCAGTACTGCAGTATGGGACATGCTGGAGAGGCCCCCCGACCATAGAGTGGCCAGTAATATACAGTAAGAATACCCTGCCGTATGTCTTCCGACATCGAAGCTGTACAGGCTTTAATCAGAATATCTTTAGACGTCAGACAGTGGATTGGAAAACGTGAATTCGAACAACAGTACCATTCAATTATTATATGGAGTCTCCTTTATATATATCAAAGTGTATTTCCACCCAAAATGTATGCAAAAATATATTCTAAATTATATTTTCATGCTTAAGGCCAACGAAGCACTGACATTGATTACTAAGTGACAGAATATTAAAGAGTTCTGGTAGTTCTCAAAAATGGCACCCATGTAGTTGATGCCTAACTATTAAACTTCACATCCTCCACACCGCGTTGCGAAGATTCGGCGGTCTATACCAGACATTATGGCTGTACTTCCCACTTAAATGGCTCAAAGTACTTCTATTTTGTATTGCCAGCGAGCACACGAAACACACAGTACATCATATGAAGTCCTTACCTTCAACAAAAGTATGTCAGTGTGGGAGGTGAATCCATTGTATTGTACGACATGATTCATGCTAACAAGGTTAGTTAGCAGTTAAGCATCTTTGTGTAATTTTTTTCAAAGCTGCTTTTTGAGTGTGATGATGAAACGTGAGCATTAATGATCGGGAAAAGTGTTCTCAAAATAATGTACTATATGTCCATCAAAAGGCCCATTATTAGTACATTAGAGACTCATTAGTGTGATATATTGTTGTATAACTGACATTGTTACAAAATTGTTTTAATATATCAACATCATATTAAAGAGTTGGCTTATGAGGGACATGGCTAGTGGTGCTTAAAACCTCAGCTCTGCTGTCAATCGACAGACAAAGCGGCACAAGCCGGCTAGTAGAGCCCTAATAGCCATTATCTGGTGCTATCCAAGTTATGGCAGAAGGTGATAGCATGGCAAGAGGCAATATATTGCCTTAGAGGGCAAGCAGAGCCCTCTAAAACGAACTAAGTTTTTCCTGACTTCAGAGGTCCAGTACATGGTGCTGATCGCTCCATCACTGGGCACACTTACTCTGCGGGCAGCCACGTAGCAGAGGATATAAAGGATGGAGAGCACAGTTTACCACTGAACAGTCTCCTGCTCACCTTGCCATCTTCATCTGGAGTCTGGCTTCTATAACATCCCTGCCTGATCCTGAATACCACCTATTAGTTGGCTCTCCCAACAGGAATCCCATTTGCAAGGTACCTAACCCTCTTCCATGTACCACATCATTACTCAGCTTGGCACTCTGGTGGCTGCACAAATCACACAATTAGCCTCTGCCGATTCTCTAATAAATCATTCTTCTAATACTGGTCCTATAGCAGAGAAGGTCATGGGAGTCTTATTGGGAGATCTTAAGTGCACTATACATCAGGATATACAAAAGCTGTATTGTGAGACACTGTTGGAGATTAAAGTCCTAGGCGACTGTACTTCACATATTGAAATAAAATGGGAAAGCTAATGGTGGCTCATAATAACCCTGTTGATATATGTGATACACTATATAAGGAAGTAGGTATGTTAAAGCTTAAAACTGAGACATGGAAGACTGAGCATGCAGAGATAATCTGCAATTCCCGAAGAAGTTAAGAAGTTAAATCAGAAAACTTGAAAGAGTTTTTGGTCTATCACTTTGTCTGTCTCAGTCCAGAATCTTCACACGCTGACCTCATTATAGACCGTTCACATTGCTTGCCTAAGCTGAAATCTCTTCCATCTTCAATACCGTTGGAAGTTATTACCAGAGTGCACTTTTTTCATGTAAAAGAGAAGTTAATGGAAGCTTCCAGAAAATCTCTGGAGCTGCCAGACTGTAATAAACATATATATATTTTTGCAGATCTTTCTGCAGCGACAATGACACGCAGAAGAGCTTTATCCTCTAGTTGCTACACAATATAAATGGGGCTTTCCGGTAAAGCTCATCGTTACAAAAGAAGGGTTAGAAAGTCACCGCTTTTACTCCAGATGAAGTAGCAACTTTATGTAAAGAATGGAATCTTGTGCCTTCTGATCAAACACTCATGGCCTCTATTAACAAAAGGGGTCCGCCCTATAAAGTATACAAAGAGTAGAAGAGAATTCCGACTTAGCAAGGGATGTACATTTTAATGCATATTAAGATATTCAAGGCTCTTTTTCTTATTTTTTGCTCCTTGACTTTTTTTGGCTTATGCTATGACCAATTTGGAATTAATGTGACTTTGTATAGCTAGGTATTTCTAACTCTTTGGGTTTATGGACTACTACAGTTTTAGGCCTTAGTCACACGGGCGTTTTTTGCCGCGATTTGCTGATCCCATGACGGATGCGCATCTGCAAATCGCGTGACTGCTCAGCGCAGGGACCAATCAGAGGTAGCTCTCACTCACACCCTTTCATGAATTCATGAATGGGTGTGAGTGAGAGCTGCCTCTGATTGGCTCAGCGCTGAGCCAATCAGGGGCAGCTCTCACTCACACCCACTGCAGGCCGGCCGCGCTGAACTCCGTCTGCCGGGACAAGGTGAGTATATATATTTTTTTTATTTTTACACATTTCTGGATGAATTGCAGGGAAGGGCTTATATATTTAAGCCCTTCCCGACAATTCATCCCGCGATCGCCGGCAGCCCATTGCTTTCAATGGAGCCGGCTGTATTGCCGGCTCCATTGAATTCAATGGGCAAACATCGTTCTTCTCTGCCACAGCTGTTACAGCTGTGGCAGAGAAGAATGATTTGTCTTCTATATGTTCTCAATGGGGTCGGCGCTGCTGCCGCCGGCCTATTTGAGCGCATATAGAGAAGAGAACAGGAATCGCAGATTGTAGATAGGTGCGATCTGCGATTTCTGTTCTATAATTTATCGGACGAGCGCATAAAAAGCGCTCATGTGTCCGATACCATTGCAAAGCAAGGGTTTTATAAAATCGCTGGACGCATGCGCATGCGCAAATCGCGCGGAAAAAACGCCCGTCTGACTAAGGCCTCAAGCCAATTTTGCACACCATATCCGGGTATTTGTTTCTCTCTTCCTTACCAGGTCCCTGCTGTATTCTACAGAAACATGTTTTTTAATAATCCCATTTTTACTCATTTTATACAATAAAAGTAAAAAACAAACACAAAACAGAACAAAGACACAATGTATAGTTAACTAACTGGAGAGGTTAGATAAACTCTGGCAAGCAAGTCATTGGCAGAGGTCAACAAAACTAAACCAGAGTGTTTCACTCAACAATTAATTTACTGTACATTAGTAAAGAAATGACACATTGACATACAGAGGTCATTTGGAGTATCTCTCCACACATGGTCCTGACTATACAAATAAGCTATTATAGGCTATTAATTCTGCTAGTAACACCTTTTTACATTGTTTTCCTTCATAGAAATACAGTACTTGGAGTGCTCAAGCAAACTTTGTACTGGTGATAATGAAGTCTTGACCTTGACTGTATTCTAAGACATAAACAGCTGCTCATCATTTACTGTCTACCTAAGGCACAAGCTTCATTTATACAACTTAAAAAATAAGGACCATGCAGTGGCAAAGCACGAAGTTGGCAAGTTTTGCCTATTATTCACATTATATTAATTCCTAATTACAATATCTGTTCGCAGCTATACAGAGTATCTTTCTCTAAATGATTTGGAGACAGTGGATAATTCTATTCCTCTACCTATAGCCCAATCTAATATCTCTGCTGCTTTTAGGGTGGCTTCACACGAGCCTGTGCTTGTGCGTACATAGGTGCGTACATATGTGTGCACCCCTGTATGCGCAAAAACACACGTGTATGCAGGTGCGCGCATTGCCTTCAATGGAGCCGCAGCTGCTGCCAGCGGCTCTATTGAAGGCAATGGTCTGCCGGCACCTCTAAAGTGATTTTTAGGGAAGAGCTTTAAGTATAAGCTCTTTCCTGGAAAACATCCCTTTTAGTGTAAAAAAAAATAAAAATAAATAAATATATATATATATATACTTACCTGTCCACCGCTGCCGTGTCCCCTGAGGGGATGAAGAACACATCTGCGTCATGCGGTAGATGTTTTCTTCATCCCTGCATGGGTTAAAGAATTCCCTGCTGCACCCGTCACAGATGTGACAGATGCAGCAAAGGAATTCTTCATCCCCGTGGGGAATAAAGAATTCCCTAGCGCAGCTGTCACAGATGACAGCTGCGCTAGGATCCAGCTGCCAGCACCCGTAATTCTTTCTTTGAAAAACAAGTAGTGTAAAAAAATTTTAAAAACACATACTCACCTTTCTTCAGCTGCCAGGGCTCAGCCACATCCTGTCTGCGCTGTCCCTGGCTCTGCACTGAAGGTCTTTCAGCAGACGCAGAATTAAAATCCCTGCCTGCTGAAAGAGCTGCTTCTGTTTGGCTGACGCGATCTGCCAATCACAGGCAGCTCTCACCTGTCACTCATTCAGCGAGAGCTGCCTGTGATTGGCTGAGCACTTTTATTTTTACACTATTTTTGCTAGTTTTTCAGAGAAGGGCTTATATTTAAAGCCCTTCCCTGAAAAAAAAATCAATGAGTGCTAGCAGCTGGATCCTCTAGCGCAGCTGTCATCTGTGACAGCTGTGATAGGGAATTCTTTATTCCCCGCAGGATTGAAGAATTCCTTTGCTGCATCTGTCACATCTGTGACAGGTGCAGCAGGGAATTCTTTATTCCCCGCGGGGATGAAGAACACATCTGCTGCATGCGGCGGACAGGTAAGTATATATATTTTTATTTATTAATTTATTTACACTAAAAGGGATGTTTTTCAGGGAATAGCTTATACTTAAAGCTCTTCCCTGAAAAATCACTTCAGGGGTGCCAGAAGTCCATTGCCTTCCATGGAGCCGCCGGTAGCAGCCGCGGCTCTATTAAAGGCAATGCGTACATTCCCTATGGTGCACGCATCTCCAACTTTACAGGCCCACGCCTGTAAAACACGGACATGTGAACAAACCATAGGGGATGCATTGGTTGTAATAGATGCATGATTTTGTGCGCGCGTATGCATGCACATAAACAGGCTCGTGTGAAGCCACCCTTAAAGGAACATATTCTGATAACATATCGTAGCTAAAATAAATGTAGCTACAGATGTAGCATGCGCCAAACTAATGCTTGGTACGCTGCATCTGCTTATCTAATGTGCTGAATGCCATATTTTTGTAACCACTAACGCTTAATGATGGTTGGGCTATGCAAATAGTATAGGTGTGGTACGTTAATTACAGTGCATTGGGGTATTCAGACCTGTTTTTTCATGCACGTATTTACGGGCTTGAAACAAATCACAGCATGTCCTATTTCGGCCTGAAATAGGCCATTAAAGTCAATAGGAGCATGTGAATGTGCAGTAAATATGCATGATGCATGGGTATTTACTACCTATTTCTGCATGAAATCAATGGACCTGCTTGGTGTTTTTTACATGCATGAAAATGCTGTTAAAACGCCTGCAAAAACGTCCCACAAGCAGGGCCAGATATGCAGGGAATACACAGTGTTTGGTTCGTGAAAACGCTGCGTATTTATAGACCAAAACCTGTATACACCCTTATGAATAAGCTCATAGTGGTGCACTTTAGATTGAGGTAATAAATCAAAGGAACACTTGTCTTCACACTTAAAGGAATATTCCCATCTTAGACAGTTATGGCATTTTCACAGGTTATATCATTAATGTCTGATGGATAAAGCAGTCTCCTCTGTTGTGCCAACAATTGAGCCAGCACTACTGTCCCTTTTGCTCCAGAGGAGAAGAACAAGAATAAATAGAAAAAGAACATAAAAACACCATCCAGCTGTTGCCCTTGGACACATTTGAACCTACAAATCTAGCACTGCTAACAACCACCATGCTTGGTCTTTCTTCTCTGGAAGAGGAGAAGATACAAAAGCACAAGGAGAAAATGTGAACTTCATGCAGATGTTGTCTTTGGACAGATGTGAAAATAGGTCCTCAGCATTGTGTTACGCTATACTACCCTTGATACGCCAGCCCGGGTACCCTAGATCTTACCCACAACCCCTGTCCCTGCCTACTTGCCTCCACTCCTGACTAACCCCAGGCGGACAACTGGGCGGCGGTCCCTACTCTCACTAGGAACCGAAGAGGGACGCTGGCGTACCTGGATGGAAAGGGTAGAATACTGACAGAAAAGGCAGATGTAAATAACCAACATGAACAATACTAAGCAGAACTGAGGTAGATGGAAAAACCTGGAGGACAATAGCAAGGTATAGCAGACAAGATGACAGAGGCAGGAGACCAACAGAGGCAAACTAGCTAGCTCACTGAGGAAAACCAATAACTGGCAGTGATTGCAAGTCTCTTCCCGATCTTTAAACAAAAGCCTCCACCCAGGGGCGGTAAGAGGGAGACAGCCAACTCCAAACAGAACATAATAAAAGGGCACTCGTGCACGGCAGCTGCACTCACAGGTACGCACGTCACCAGCACCACGCCGCCCATGCCGGCCAGGCACCCGCGCCCCTAGCAGCCGGACAACAAGCCGGGGGATGCGTCCCGACCACGGGACCCCGCACACCACCGCCCCGGGAGGACCAGCAACCGCCCCGCATGGTAACACATTGCAAGGTAACAGCGTTAATAGGTAAGTCACCAAGCTTGTTCTTCCTGCTTTCTATTCTTACTTCTCTTTTTTTTTTTTTCTTCTTCCTACTACTCCTCCTCCAGTGGAGAAGGAAAAGAAGAAAATGAAGGAGAAGAATAAGAAATGGGCAAGGCGGAGAAGAAGAAGGCATATACAAAGGAGGAGAATGAGAAGGAGGCCGAGAAAGGGAATATGGGAGTGAAAGAGAATAAGATCTTTTCTTTATGTTTCTCTTTCTCCTACAGGGAAGAAGAAGCAGTAGAAGCAAGAAGAAAGAAGCTTGGTGGCTCATTGGCCATCACTGTTGTCTTGTAGCGCTAGGTTTCTAAGTTCACAGCTGATTATCCAAAACTTCTGCATGAAATTTGTATGTTCTTTTTGTGTTTATTATTCTTGTTCTCCAACTTTTCCTCCTTTTCAGAAGATGGAAAGAAAGAAGGCTTGTGGCTCAGTTCTTAGCACTGCCAAAATTTTAGGTTTAAATCTATGTAAGGGCAGCATGTCGATGTTGTTTTTATGTTCTCTTTGTGCTTATTCTTCATGTTGTCCTCCTCTGAATCAGAAAGGATGTGTGTAGTGACTCAGTTGTTATTACTGTTGCCTTGCAATTGTGGAGGTCTAAGTTCAAATGTGTCCAAGGGAGAAACCTAGTATGTTGCTTTTATGCTCTCTTTGTATTTATTCTTGTTTTTCTGGTCTGGAGCAGAACAGACAAGTGTAGTGGGTTGGTTGTTAGCACTGCTGCTGTTTGCAATGCTGTAGTTGCAGGACCAAATCTGAATGGGGTAACATCCACATGGAGTTTTTCAAAGTTTATGCAGATGTTATCCCTGATGGGATATAATACTAGGTTCCCATAACTGAAAGGGCAACAGTGCTAACAAATGAGCCACATTCATTGAGGAAACCACATGCACACTTACTTCTGACTTTCATTTAATGAGCAACTATAGTCAGGGATCAAACCAAAGCCAAATGACAGAACCAGATAGCAAACCAGACAGAAGGAATTGAGAAAATAACAACTCAGAATGAAAAGAACAAAAGTCAATAACCAAGGCAATCAGGATGAAAGGCAGAAGCCCTGGAAGTAAATGTCTGTAATCAGGTTAGGGCTTGTTCACATCTGCGTTATAGGGCTCTATTCAGGCTTTCTACCTCTCTGTTCCACATTTGGAAATATGTAGAGTTGAGCGAACATACTCTGTCGAGCTTGATGCTCATGAGAGAGAGAGAGAGAGAGAGAGAGAGGGAGAGGGAGAGGGGGAGGAGGTGGAGAGGGGGAGGGGGAGGGAGAGGGGGAGGAGGTGGAGAGGGGGAGGGGGAGGGGGAGATGGAGGAGGAGGAGGAGGGAGAACACCTAGGGGAAAAAAAAGCTCGGCACCCGGCGTCCCACATACGAAAATGCTCCCATTAATTTCAGTGGGTTTTCAAAAAAATGAAAAGCTTTCAGTTTGCTTCTGTTAGGTTTCGGTTTATTTAAAGTAACAAGTAACATAGTCTGCAGCACTATTTATTTTGTTTAAAAAAAACTAAATGTAATGAAATGGAAACAAATTGAAAGTGTTCCACTTTTTTAAAAAAACCATTGAAGTCAATGAGGAAAAATTGAAAACGATTATTTCCATGTTCATTTTGTTTCTCTGCCTCAGAGAGATGGACAGTCCTAACAGACCCCCTAATGGAGGTGTGAACAAACCTTTATACAAGTTCACTGCAAAAGGATGGCTGACCTAATGCTAGAAGAGAAAACTGCACCACTGAGAGGCAAGAGCATAGTATTATTACTGTTAGACTATAATACTGCCACAGAGATAACAGGAACAGCATTCACTCCGTTATGCCTCTTCTCTGAACCTGCGTTTTGATGTTTTAATGAAATGGTGATTATTGGTTTCCCCAGTCACGTTCTGTCCTCTTAAGCAAATACCTTGCAACTAATCAGGTAGATACTTTTTTGCATGCAACAAATTCTGGCTCATAGTTTGAAATCAAAGGTGAGTGAAAATTAAGGGTACTATTGCGGTGCATCAGCCACAATCAGGAAATGGAGCCATGGTAACTTTACATTGTTGGCATCCGCCCATGTGAACACCTTGCCATTTGGCACTGGGTGTCTATAACTTATTTCTTCCTGTCACTGCAGATAGTGTTGCTTGTCTTGATCGGCCAGGCAATAAAATCATCCCAATTTTTGAAAAATCAAAATCAGGTAAGTCCCAACCGATTTTTATCAAAAATCACGGGAAACTCAAATTTCCCATTATGCCTGCTACAGAGGTCAGCATGCAGCCAATCAACAGCCAGAACACCTTGCTGATGTCACAAAATGTGTCCTTTACCTTGCATATGGGCAACAGTTTCACTGCATCATATGACTTAACCATATATAACATAGGCACAGTGTAACCAGCAGCATTTTACAGTTGAACACAGGACAGAGAAGCTACATCACATTTATATGCCTCTATAGAACGTGGTCTGTTGGTATGGCCAGATATTCTACAGAAGATATATTGCTGCTGGTGTGAAAATTTGTATGCTTGGGTTATGTTGATGTGAACAGAAAAAGAAGCTGCATCACATTCATATGCCTATATAACAAGTGGTCTGCTGTTAACAGATATTTTACAGAGGATATATCACTGTGTATATAAGCAGAGAATTTAAATGGGTTCTATTGAAGGCAGCAGATAAAGAAGCTGCAACAAGGTTATATGCCTATATGAGACATGGTCTGTACATTGGAGAGGGTATATTTATGCTGCTGTCAATGTATGTAGCAGCAAAGCAGCCAAACAAACTACACTTTGGCGTGAGGAAAATTGCAGTTCTCTGTTTGTGGCCTCAGATATCATTCAAAGTTGCCAGTGTAATGGCCCAGCGGGCACTACAGGACACTAGTCCTGTCTCACCTGTCTGTATGCCGTTCCTGGATACAGAAGGTGCTATCTGTGGGAGAGACCCTGTGTCTCCCCTTCTGCTTTAAGATAGAGCTCATCACTGACGACAGCTGGCCTCTCATTGACTGACAGTCAGGTTTAATCTGACTGGTGCAGAGCCCCAAGGGCGGGAAAAAAACAAACAAGTCCCTATACAAGTGGTCGGGTAGTGAGAGAGGTGATAAAAGGAAGTAATGCAGAGCAGTGAGCAGACTCAGCCAGGAGAGAGTAAGGAGAAGGTTGCAGTTTCCATAGTCGGCGAAGAGGAGTATTCAGCGAGTTATTCTTAGCCAAGGTAGAGTGTGGTGACAACCCGCTCCCTTGCCAATCTACAGCAGAGTTCCAGAAGACCCTTTCCGAGATGCATCTTTATCAAACAGTGAGTTACAGCTCCCCGGTGAAATCAAAGCCAGGACCAGCACATAGTCACTAGTCTCTGTGCTTCACAAATAATTCTTCAGTTAAAGCAAACTTTAATCAGTTCATCTAACTTCACTAGTGGGGAAAATTGTCTAGGAAATAAATCTTCAGTTAAATAATAGAGAGAGCGTTGAATGCCAGCAAATCATCAAACCAAGTTTACTGTATCTTGCCCGTCTTGTATTGCATTCTTGTTCACCAGAGCTAAAGCCCTCCGCAGAAAGTTGTAAAGCTAACCTGTTATTTGCTAATAACAAAGTTAGTAAAACTACTTACTTTCAGTTTACTAAGCTATACTGGACTGGTCTCCGTTATTTCTGCGTCATCATCATTCAGAGTGTCCAAAATAGAGTGTGGTGTCACCGTGACAACAAAAGGCCTCCGGCCATACCAACTGTAAGTGTATTGGGGTGTTACACCAGTCCAACCACTACAAATTATATTTGCAGATCTTATACAACTAGCAGTGTGGATTGGGGAATTCAATTGTGCTGCAACAAGCAGGGAGAGCTCATGAAGATCCAACCTGTACTCTGTGGCCTCCTGTTCTCACAAATCGTGCCACCCTTCCACTAATTGCTCATCACCAACCTGGGATCTTGACTGATGGAAATCCCTTAGTGGGCTCAGTGTATAATGTGCTCTTCTTGACAACTCTCTACAATGTTTTCTACCTTCTGTGGTGTATGGACTGATTGACCAACAGGAAGGTGTTGACACTATTCCCCTAGCTTGAAAGAGCCTCGTGTGACACAGAGTGTAAGCTCTTGCCTACGACCTGAAGGTTACAAGCTCAATACCCGCATGATTCAGGTAGCCGGCTCAAGGTTGACTCAGCCTTCCATCCTTCAAAGGTCGGTAAAATGAGAACCCAGCTTGGTAGGGGGTAATAAGTAATAATTACCTGAAAGCGCTGCAGAATAAATTGGCACTATACAAATACCAAGATTTTTTTAGCCAGCCAATCAGCCATAATGGAAATGTATTTATTCTGGGTGCATCTCCATATGGGCGCCATTTATTGTCCTGCCTCAGATGTTTAGTGAAGCAGTGAATTACTATCAGCTAAGTAACTGTGGCTATTTATTCTGTTTGGGACTTAATTACTTCTTCCAAATACTGTGTTATATGCATTGCTTTTTCCTTCTGCATATAACATCTTCCCTAACCTCCATATAGGAACAGACTAAGCCTCCTAGCTTTATGACGTGGTGCTTTCCCTATCGGGACAATTGCCATCTAGGCAGGGTCTGCCATGCCAAAGTTGGATAGAGATAGCGTACCCATTCCCGTATTTGTGTTACCATTATTTGCCATATCTCATATTCTCGTATTCTGGTCATATAATATATGTGTATATTGGTCTATTGTAGACATTCATTTTGTCTTGATCTGATGTGTTGGTGATGTTCGTTAGCGGACCCATTTTTTTCCCGTGCACAAATATAACAGGTAGAAAGAAATTACAAGATATATGGAATTTATATCTCTATTCTATTCTTCATATATTATTACTTCTGCATCTAAAACTGCTGTTATATACCTATCCTCTTCTTTGTAATAAAGCATGTGTAAACACTGGATTTGGAACGATTCTCTAGTGTAATGCCTGTCACGGAGGAAGAGGGGGCAATACCAATCGATCCCGTCTCGGTCCCCAATTACTCACAGATCGACTATTCTGAGCGCCTTGCTGCCCAACAATTTGTTATGGCCGAGCCTCGATCGATCACTCTAGTGGTGGGCAAGCTTGGAGTCATTAGAATACAGGTTGATTTGCTTCCAGGTTTCCCCGGCTTCTGCACGCATGCGAAGCGAAAACTCAAATCACCCCCGATCCGTTCTAATGGCTCCCACACTCTACAATGCCACGCACATACACATGCTGTCACCACCAGCTTTTTAAAAGGTAAAGTTGGGACCCAGACTTATGAACACAATCTTCGGAGCTATGATTCTTTTTAAAACGGACAAGACTGACTAATAAATTGTAGATTTATTCTAGAAAAAAACTAGCAGTGAAGAATCTGTTCCTGGAAAAAATGGGAAAGTCCTTACACTGTGCATATTTCCGAAGATCTGATAATTTGGATCTCTGGAGCCCCAAACTATAAAGAATCCCTCAGTACACATCCTCCCCATCATGATTTCCCATCTTCTCCATATCTCAGCAGGAGTCCCTCCGATCAGGAATACAGGCCCGGCATATTTCTAGTCATAATTTTATCTATTCATTGATATCAAACGTTCCAGAAATTATAACCAGGTACAGAAATACGCAGTTCGAGGGTTTTACAGGGCCTGTATTGAAACGTGTGGGTGCGTTTTATTCAGCTGGGCCGCTCGATTCTGAAAACATATTTTATATTGGGCTAGGACCTACACACAACAAAATATCCTTTATTAAAACATTCTCCCATTGATCTAACTTTTAGTAACGGAGTCTGCGGGAACTACCTGAGGTGTAAAGCCTCATTGCATGTGGGTCAGTTAGCATCTACCTATCATGGCCTTAACTTTATTGCCACCCGAACAAAGGACATCCTATGGCCACATGTACATCAAAGGCCTGTCAGTTGAGAGGGAGGAGGGGGGAATTAATATTGAGTCCACTCAGCTTTTCCAGCGTCCTGATATGGATAGTTGGGGGGACACTTTATCAATATTTCTATATCACAGTCCCTAATATGTTACATAACATAGTAACATAGTATGCAAGGCTGCAAAAAGACAAATGTCCATCCATTTTAGCCTGTTTCCACCCCCCCCCCTCCCTTGTTGATCCAGAGAAAAACAAAAAAACAATGAGCCAGAAGCCAATTTACCCCATTTTGGGGGAGAAAATTCCTTCTTGACTCTATAATGGCAGTCAGAATAATCCCTGGGTCAACATTTGAAACTTCCTATCTGATTCCAGGACCCGGATTAACAGCTTTTCTGGTTATTTAATGTCTATGTCCTGCAATGTCGTAGCACTCCAAAAAGACTTCTAGTCCCCTCTTAAACTCTTCCATTGATTTTGCCATCACCACGTCCTCAGGCAGAGCGTTCCACAGTCTCAGAGCTCTTACAGTAAAAGAACCCCCTTCTGTGTTGGTGATGAAACCTTCTTTCCTCTAAACGTAAAGGATATCCTCTTTTTACCATCATAGTCTTGGGTATAAAGAGACTAGTAATTATTAGGTCATTATAGTAGCAGTGTTTCTAGCGGCACATCACACTCACAGTAGCTTGATTACCACAAAAACAAACACAACTTGGCTCCTCCCACAGCAGTGACATCAC
Source organism: Eleutherodactylus coqui (assembly GCF_035609145.1). Classification (NCBI taxonomy): domain Eukaryota; kingdom Metazoa; phylum Chordata; class Amphibia; order Anura; family Eleutherodactylidae; genus Eleutherodactylus; species Eleutherodactylus coqui. The sequence continues at coordinate 263,134,842 of NC_089839.1, read as the reverse complement.
TACAGGTCCTTCGGTCCACTTGATCTCTGTGGTAGGTCAATGTGTTCTGTCAGGACTGCTGAGTTGTTTAGGAAATCATAGTACCAGTGTTTCTGGTGCGCCACACAGCTCTGCTACATAGTACATGCACAGACACAGATCTACCACACCCCACACATCACACACACACACAGCTTGGCTCTTCCCACAGTAGTGACATCACCATGAGTCATTTAGCCTACTGGATTTCGGTGGTGGATGTAGGTTGCTGTCTTCTGCCAGCACTTCTGAGTTGTGTCTTCTGAGATAATAATGCCTTAGTTGTATTCTCAGTGTTATTTTTCTCCTCCCCTTCCAAGAGCCCTAACTGTGTTGTTCTTCTGTCGCTCAAACTCTGTGTTTTATATATGTTGTAGGACCTTCGCGGCATCACCAGGGCATGGAGCGATGACATCAGCAGGGGCGGGGTATAAGAAGCACTCACACACATACATTAAGACAAGTGGTCGTTAGTAGTTTGATCATGGGAGAGATCCTCGGAATCGTCATGGCTGCAACAGGTATTATCTAAAAATTCAGTAGGTCAATTTCATTTCCCCTAAAATACTCAATCTAAAAAGGATGACTGCTTACTAATGGTCCATATGAAATCCTGGGGGTTCGCTGTGACTTCCCATTTCTTCCCAAAACTTCTGCAAGAGCAATTCTGTTCAATATAATATATGTAGTGAGCAATATAATGGACATGGAGACTATTTATCAATATAAATTTGGGAATAATGGTTGCCCAAAGTGCTTAGGTTGGCCGCTGTGTGAATCCACCATACTCTTCAATACAGTGTGTGAATTTTACTGATATTACTGTATCTTTCAATCAATAAGATGCACTTTTTTTCCCACAAAGTGAGGGGAAAAAGTCAGTGCATCTTATAGATCGAACGTGCCGAAATTCAAGCTAGCCAGCACTATTGCAGTACTGCACGTCCACACATTTGCACCTCTGGCCGCCACTATTGCAGGATAGCACATTCGCACATCTGCATGTCCCTAGCAGGCGAGGAGAAAAGTTCTTTTTCTCCTCTGCACTGCCGCCCGTACGTACCGCTGATTGGTGGTGAGCGCCAGTGAGAATTACCACTGCTCCCTTGCCTCCACCAATTAGCTTCCTCCCTTCCTCCCGCCATACCACGAGAAGAGAAAGGAAAGGAGTTGACCTGTATGATGCCCTGCACTGTCACCTAAAGTCGCTAGGTGAGTCCAAAATGTTTTTTTTTCTCCTATTTTCCACCTCTAAGCCCTAGGTGTGTCTTAGGCCTTAGTCAGACGGGCGTTTTTAGCCATGATTTGCGCATGCGCATGCGTCCGGCGATTTTATAAAACCATTGCTTTGCAATGGTATCGGACACATGAGCGCTTTTTATGCGCTCGTCCGATAAATTATAGAACAGAAATCGCAGATCGCACCTATCTGCGATCTGCGATTCCTGTTCTCTTCTCTATATGCGCTCAATGGGGCCGGCGGCAGCAGCGCCGACCCCATTGAGAACATATAGAAGACAAATCATTCTTCTCTGCCACAGCTGTAACAGCTGTGACAGAGAAGAACGATGTTTGCCTATTGAATTCAATGGAGCCGGCAATACAGCCGCTCCATTGAAAGCAATGGGCTGCCGGCGTGCGCGGGGTGAATTGTCGGGAAGGGCTTAAATATATAAGCCCTTCCCTGCAATTCATCCTAAAATGTGTTAAAAAAAAAAAAAAAAATTGTATACTCACCTTTCCGCTGCAGCCGGAGTCCAGCCGCGGCCGCTGTCAGTTCTCCTGAACTGCTTCTCGGCACTATTCAGCCGGCGGGGCTTTAAAATCCCCGCCTGCTGAATGATCTGCCTCTGATTGGTCACAGCCCTGACCAATCAGAGGCAGGTTTCACTCACACACCCATTCATGAATTCATGAATGGGTGAGTGACTGCTGCCTCTCAGCGCTGAGCCAATCAGGGGCAGGTCTGACTCACATCCATTCATGAATTCATGAATGGGTGTGAGTGAGACATGCCTCTTATTGGCTCAGCGCTGAGCCAATCAGGGGGCAGGTCTGACTCACACCCCCTTCACACCCACTGCAAGACGGCCGCGCGGAGCTCCGGCTGCCGGGAGAAGGTGAGTATGTATATATTTTTTATTTTTACACATTTTAGGATGAATTGCAGGGAAGGGCTTATATATTTAAGCCCTTCCCGACAATTCATCCCGGGCTCGCCCACAGCGCATTGCTTTAAATGGAGCCGGCTCTATTGCCGTCTCCATTGAATGCAATGCGCTGGACAGCTCCGGCCCGTTTCTAATGAAACGCGGCTAGGAGCAGATTTTCGGGCGATTTGCGGGCGACTTGCGTGCACCGGTCACCATCCGTCATGCGATCCGCAAATCGCGTGAAAAAACGCCTGTCTGACTAAGGCCTCATAGAGCGGAAAATACAGTAATTAATATGCCATAATCTAAATTATCATACTTTTAATGCCTCAGTCACACGGGAGCATCGGCATCCGTACACCGGCGCCGATGCGCCTGAGTGACTACAGGAAGGAGACGGACGTACCTGAAGACGGACGTCTCTCTGCAGCGCCGGAGGAAGAACATGTGACTGGCTTCATTGCCGGTCATATGTTCTTTCCTCTGGCGCTGCAGAGAGACGGCCGTCTTCAGGTACGTCCGTCTCCTTTCTGCAGTCACACGGGCACATCGGCGCCGGTGGACAGATGCCGATGCGCCCGTGTGACTGAGCCCTAAGAATATATATTTTCTAGTATTATGTAAATATTCTTAAAAAACAGGGAAACTCTTTACTCTGCCTAAAATTATGTATATATGGAGTTGGAATATGCTGCTGCCTGAACCTTCATAAGATTCATTATTTATATTTTTGCAGCTCCCTTTCTTAGCTGCATAATTTGAGGGCTGCAAGCCATGGGTCATTTATTCTGATACAACCATCTTGCACAGAAATTGGTGGCTTCAGCACCTTTTTATCCAACTTAAACAAGGATGACCTTACCTTCAACTTCCCGCAGTCACCTCCTGGGATTGAAAGAAATTTCAAAGAAAACTTTCAAACAAACATTCCAAGTGATGTTCTTTGTTTCTGTGACTTTTAATGTTGTGAACTTCATGTCCAGAATTGATGATGAGGATTACTATGCATTACTTGGTCACAAGGCATCTACACTAAGTAGGAAATGCACTTCTAAGTTCACCAGAAAGAAACATTTCAATTTGTGATTGCAGAATATACCTGTAGTTTATGCTGCAAGTTGTTTTGTAGTATAGCAAGCGCAGCCTATCAGATACACATGTAGCAAGTTTAACTAAACTTTTTAGGCATTAAATAAACTGTGGCACAGAACATCATCTTGCTTTTTCAATAACTTTTACATTACTTTTGTTGCATTATGATAACTTGTTGCAGTAAGATATCAGCATTCAGTTTGAACCTTCTCTACTTAATGTGACTCTAAAATTAAAATGACTCGCCATATACACTGTTCTGCCATAACATTAAAAGCACCAACAGGTGAAGGAAATAGCATTGATGATGTCATGACAATTCCATCTGTTGAGGAGTGGAATATGTTGAGCAAATGAACAGTCAGTTCTTGAAGTTGAGGTATAGGAAGCAAAAAAAAGGAAAGGCTAAGGATCTGGGCTCTATTGACAAGGACCATATTGTGATGGCTAGACAACGTGGTCAAAGCATCTTCTGAACAGCAGGTATGGGAGATATTTCCACTATGCAGTGGTTAGTAACTACCAATAGTGGATGGAAAACTGGTTAACTGGAAGTTATACCTTACAATGTACAAAGTTAACCCTTTCCAATCCAATTTTGGATTTAGAGTTTTCTAAAAGGCTTTCTCTTTTTGCTGTTATACAACGGTGCCATCTGCTGGCTAAAGCCAGTGTATGCACCAGAGGGGCTCCAACAGAGGAGTGGCTGGCAATAAACGGTAAAAATACCCTGTAGGACGTCTTCTGACATTGAAGCTGTACAAGCTTTAATCAGAATGTAGGAAAACGTCAGACAGTGGATTGGAAAGGGTTAAAGCAAGCCTCTGTTCTAAAGGCAAAATTTATTCCAAGACCAGAGGGGGGTGGTAATTTTATCTGACCTGCCATCCTCCGTTTGCAGCTTCTTGCTATGGATTTGCAAGTTTCAGGGCTCCTCTTTGGTGCTATTTCTGACTATTCAATGTGCATTGCGTACTGGTAGCGCATAAGTAGTGTAAAGACAGTAAATGTTGCTGGCCAATGTGAAAGCAGTGTGAAGTGGCTCAGACTACTGGAGCACAATGTACATTAGGTAGTAAGAAGCGCGCAGATGCTCACTTGAAAGACGAAAGAAGGGCCTGGAAACTGATGGATCTGCATCAGAGCGCTGCAAATGAAGGGCAGCAGGTAATACCCCACATCCCCGATTCTTCAACCAGAAAGTCGCTTTTTTGAATCTGCTGTTAACATCTTGCTACAGATGCCGCATGCAACTTCAAGTCTTTTGAACTACATGCCTCCACAGGTCAGAGCTGTTTTGGCCTCACAAAATATTAGTCAGGAGGGTTTAATGTTATTACTGAACAGTGTAAGTGTATGTCATGTAATTTTCTATTTAGAGTCACATTAGGTATCTGTTTTGCATCCCACGCTGTACCAAGAAGGAGGTAAACTACTTGCAGCAATAACTATATTCCTCAATCGCAAAAGGAAAACTTTGTTTTTCCAGTGAACTGTAAAATATGCTGTACATTTTATTAGCATAAATTAGCAAAGCATAGCAAAACCATGCATCTATTAGAACCATTGGTTTCCTATGGTGTGTTCACATGTCCGTGTTTTACAGGTGTGCACATAGATCCGTGGTGTGCCTTAATATTTCCCACTCAGAGTCCCCTTGTCCCTGAACACTGTGACAGCACTGTCACAGTGTTAAGTGACAAGGGGACTCCACGCAGGGTGTAAAGAAACCTCTGCCACATCTGTGGCAGAGGATCGCTATGTTCTGCCATTGCTTTTAATAAGGCCGCCGCTGCTGCCGCCGGCCCATTGAAACCAATGGGCTACCGGCAACCCCTGCAGTGATTTTTTGGGAAAGGGCTTTAAATATAAGCCCTTCCCTGACATTCACGCCTAGCATGTGTAAAAAAGTAAAAAAATATATATACTCACCTCTCCACCGTTGTCGGGGCTTGGCGCATCTAGCGGCTTGTTCTCCCTGCACTGCTCTTAAGCTCTTTCAGCAGGTGGGAATTTAAAATCCCCGCCTGCTGAAAGGGCTGTATCTGATTGGTTGAGCGCTCAGCCAATCACAGGCAGAGCTCAGCCATTCAATGAAATTCAATTTTAAATCCTTGCCTGCTGAAAGAACTTCATTACACTGCCGGGTGACCAAGTGTCTAGATGCGCCTGAGCCCCAACAGTAGTGGAGAGGTGAGTATATATTTTTTTATTTTTTACTACAGCTAGGAATAATTTTCAGGGAAGGGCTTATATTCAAAGCCCTTCCCCCAAAAATCACTGCGGGGGGTTACCGGCAGCCTATTGCTTTTAATGGGGCAGCCGGCAGCAGCCCCATTGACGGCAATAGGCACGCAGCTTCGTTCACGCGTGTTTTGCTACATGCATGGATGCAGAGATTTCCCCGCACATGCACATGCAAAACAACGCTCGTGTGAACGAGTCCTAAAAGTGGGTCGATGAAGGCTTTGAACACCTTTGCACTCTTTTTCCTTTAATTTAATGGGTAATGGAGCAGAAAAATTAAACCCTTTAGAGCTAATGTCCACAGACGGATTTCTGCCGCGTTTCACGGCGCTATCCCACAACTATTGAACCTAATAGCTCCATGCTAACGCTGCGGAATTGTACAGTGAATTCCTCAGCGTGAAATAAATCGCCGCATGCTCTAATTGCTGTGGAAAAATGCAGGGCCGGCTTCCATTGTAGTCAATAGAAGTCGTCCATCACACGTTTCTTCCGCTGTGAGCACAGTGGAAGTATTTCATGATTACGCGTCACTGCACACTGCGGCCACATCATCACTCACTGCCGATGCATCATGCGCTGTACTGCGCAGGCGTGCAGCAGATCCAGAGAGGTGAGTATGGGGTCTTTGGGGGTCGATGTGTCGGACTCCGCTGCGATATTCCGCTGGCAGAGTCAGACACGGCCGTGGGCATGAGTTCTAAGTACAGCTGTGTTCTCAGTATGAAGTCTTGTTTGTTTGTTTTTTTGTTTGTTTTAATGTCAACTTGCTTTTAAAAGAATATATAATAAAAGTTGAATTCTAGTCCTTTACTTTGATAGCAATGAATTTCTCCAGGAGTTTGAAGAACATGCAGGTGTCATCTAGATGTTTTCAGCAATAACTGCCATCTTTAAGAGCAAATCAGAAACTATGAATAGGGCTCATTTGGGGTCCTCATGCTTAGTACTTGAGGGCGTTCTCGGGGGAATATTCCAATTATATGTATGAAGTCATCTACTACAAAAAGCAGGCCAACTGGAGGAATCTGTAACTGCTTGTTACAGCCGCCAGTACCCTGGGGTTTGTTGCAATCACATCTACATAACTATAAGTGACCTCATGCCCCTCTCAATATTGTGTTTTTATTTATGAATCTGCTTTCCAGTACACTGAACAGGCAGCGCTCATTTCCCTCAAGCAGACAACCGTAAAGAACATTCAACAGAACACAGAGATTTCAGCTGAAGCTGTATTTACAATGCTTATACAAAATTGCTAAGTGAACAATCACATATACATTACTTGTTTTACATCAAACACAGCAATGATCAGACATTCCTCCAGAATTCACTGAGCTAAAAGCTCATCTCAAATACTGAAAACAACTGCAACAAATAGCTAACTATCACCTCATGTCAACATGAGCATGTCACTATGTATCAAATAATTGAACTGTCTCTACAAGCTATTCTAACCCCTTAAAAAGTCAGAACTCTTGACATCTATCCATAAAATAACAATTCTTTAGCATCTTTTCTCATAACTCTATGTTGAGCCGTTCCTCTGTTATTCCTCTTGAATATTTAGGAATACAGTGATAGCTGGCTGATACCATATATCATCAAAGGAGAATGTACTTACACAATCTGTCACTGGTAGCACTGAGTGGATAATATCAGACTGTGTAAGAAAACACACTAAACTTGTAACACCTATAAACATCTAGGGGGAATAACAGATATCAGAAAGTTGTTGTTAATGATGTGAATTTTGATCAGGGACTGGTTACAGAGATTGTCTTGGGCCCTATAGTTTTTTAAATAGGATTGTAGGTGGCATAGGTTTGGTAGGTAAGGTTTGCATTTCAGTGCGCGGGACAGAATCAGGAAGTAGAGCTGGGGTGACGGCCCATGTGACTGCACCTGTGGCACATTTACTCTGCTATTCGGCACTGTGCGCCAATGAATATCTTCATCCTATCACTGCAGAAGTTCCCCTAAGTGTTGTCTCTCAGAAATCCCTCAGTGTTTAATGTATCTTTCTTCATAACCCTACTACAACCTCTACTGTGGTGTATGGATTGACTGGCCAACAAAGAGGTGTTTTGCCTAGCCAGCTGATCAGCCATAATGGAAGTGTATTTATTCTGACTCACCTCTTTATAGGCGATGGTTATTATCCTGTCGGAGGTGTTTGGTGAGGCAGCCTACTCCTGTAAGTTAAGTACCTGGTTCTTTATTCTACGTGGGTCTAATTCACTTCTACTTGAGACTGTGTTATATGCATTACTCTTTCCATCTGCATTTAACATCTTCTCTATGCTACATCTAGGGCCAAACTAGGACCACTAGGGTCCTGACATGGGGCCTCCCCTATCGTGACATTTGCCTCACTAAAGCTGATTAGGGATAATGTTTCCATCCCTGTATTTCTGTTTCTGTTATTTGCCATGTTTTCTGTTCCCCTTGTTTTGGTGAAATATGTCTATATTGGTCCATTGAGAGTATTAATTATGTCTGATGTGTAGGTGAAATCAATTACAGCCTCATACTTGTATCAACAGCTCTGTGTTATCTGAGACTTCAGTTTAGAAGGTTTTAGGGGTTCTGATTTTTCATCACTTCAAAAGGAGTCAATAATGCAGTCAAGCAGCAAGGAAAGTAAGTGGGATGCATAACTAGAGGTATAACCAGTAGAAAGAGGGAGATTGTGATCCCGCTGTATAGATCTCTGGTGAGAGCACATCTGTAATACTGTGTTCAGTTCTGGAGACCTCATCTATAGAAAGACATTGATAAAATAGAGTAAGTCCAAAGACTGCTACAAAAATAGTGGAAGGTCTCAAGAACAAAACTCACCAGGAAAGACTTGTACTGCAGGGAGGAAAGAAGGGAGAGCGGGCATGATTGAAAACTTGAAATGAATTAAAGCTTTCAGTAATGTTCAGTAGGGAAGCACTTTATTAAGAAGCTCAACACTACAACAAGAGAGTGCAATCTGAGAAGATCTGGGGGCAAGATCAGAAATAGTAGATGCTTGGAACAAACTTGATGTGATTGGAAAATCAACAATAAATGAATTCAAGCTGCCTGGGATAAGCATAGATCTATCCTAAATAATATAAGACAGAACAGAAGGAAATAAAATCCTCGCGCTCTAGGCAAATGGTTAATCAATGAAAAAATGAAGTTAACTTACTTCGTAGAGGAAACCACAGTGGACTCCTCTACGAAGTCAGTTAACTTCATTTTTTCATTGATTAACCATTCGCCTAGAGCGCGGGGATTTTCTTTCCTTCTGTTCTGTTTCATACCACCGAGGTGTATCCTATACCCTGGGATTCACCCTACAAGCTCTACTTCGGTGTTGAAGACATCTTCCTGGGTTCGGTGCTTTGCATATTTAAATACATATAAAGCCGACTTGGACCAGCAGTGTGGATGCCTGTCACCCGATGGGTGGTCCGTACCAGGTGAGTGCTTTTTTTCAATCCACTTATCTACTAATGCTTGAAGTCAGAGGCGTAACTTGAAGCTCCTGGGCCCCAATGCAAAACCTGTAACAGGACCCCCAACTATAATGCTTTATTCATAGTATTGGGCTCTCTATATGGAGAAGAGAGGCCTTATGAGCCCCCTAAGGCTCCTGGGCCCAGGAGCAAGCGCACCCCCTGGATCCACTATAGTTACGCCAGTGCTTGGAGTCCTATCCATATATTTACTTCTAAATAATATAAGGACAGATAAAATGGACCACGTGAGCTTTTTCTGCTGTAAATCTGCCTCTGTGTTTCTTACAGTGGAATGATACAACACAAAGTTATAAGATGTTTAAGAACTTTATTTCATGGGGAATACAAGTAATTACTAAAATAGATGTTCCACAATTGCTGGCAGGTCCTCTTTAATGGCTGGTAGCAAGACCTCTTACTATAGTCATTATTGCGCCTAACTCTTGAAGTCCCGGTTTTTACATGAATTCTAGAATAGTGGCTGCATGGGACATCATCAGAGGCAACTAGACACCCATTGTGATGCAGAAATGTTAAAAACCTGCCAGATCAATAAGCAATGCACAAAAGAATATTGTATATGAAATGGAGGCAGAGGCAGTGATGTAATTTTTCAGATAATATTTGTAAAATGAAAAAAGCAATTTCTGTAGAAAAATGATAAAAAAAAGTAAACCACTATTTGTCAAGAAAAGAACTTATAGCCTCTGGACGAGCATGAGCAAAAAAATGTCACTAAAGACGTAAAGTGGCTATTAAAGGACTATGAAGGCCAATAACCAAAATGTCCTCAGCTTATAAAATAGTTGTTCAGAACAAGAGTGGCTTATATCCTTCACACATTTGTATGTAAATGTTTCTGGTGCTCGTTAGACCTGGAGATACAATATATGAGCTGAAAATCTAATCATGGGGCAGATACTTTTATGGACTTTCTGTTAGATTAAACTGAAGAATGGTCCAGTGTGCTGTATATCTCTCCAACGTGGAATAGTAGAATAGTTTCCATGCAATTCTACCTCCAATATGAATATGGTCTGTAGACATTTTAAGAGCAAGAAATAGAAATGATGGAAAACACTGTAGCAATTCTATTTCTGTATTCCAAGATTTTCTAGTTGGAGAATTTGCCTTAAAGGAGAATCTGTCAATCACCTTTACCCGTATACTGTTAATGCTCAGTATAGCCTGAGGAGGTGAGAACAGGGGAACATCTGGACTGCTCAACATTATTCCAGTTTATGAGTCTAAATGTGTTTATTGGTCAAATGAATCTTGAAATGAGTTCATATGAAGTAAGCATAGAAGGCCTTCTTTTTAAAGGCACTAAATAGGGGTCTGTTTTGCATAACATGTGAGAATATGTGGGAATTAAAGTCAGCATGTTGGGAGCTTCCTAAGTTATCTTAAAAAGTAACTTTTATTATGAAATTTTGACAGTTTCCATCATTTTCCATGTACTGATTATCATTATCCGTACGAACAAGATATCATCTCTTTTATGTACCGGTTACTAGTGTTTGCATAATTGCGGGTGGTCAGCATCTTAACCACCCAGTGACCGAACCCACAACCACTATTGTTTAGTACAATTATAGGAGCTGAGCATCAGAATCATCTCAATACCATGGTGGATGGTCCCTCATATATAAGGGAGGACCATTTTGGTACTTTTTTTGTACCTATCAGTCATTAAATAGGGTGTAATCCTTTGTTCTATCTCTTACCCCCTATTTAGTGGTCCCATTCATTTGAACGTTTTTGTTTTTGTCTTGTGTGTCTACGAGGCGTACCATTTTAAATTTCACAATAAAAGTTAATTTTTAAGGGGTCAATACAGTGATAAGTTTTCAGGTTCTTCACTGATCCCTCTGCCTCAGTGATTTGCCCTTCCTGAATTATCTATGTCAAGCAGAGACCCCTAATTCTTATGGACTATAAAAAATTGTGTATTTGACAGAGACAGAGAAGCTTAAGAAAGCGTTACATTAGAATTCACAGAAAAACCCTTACAAAAGAATAACCCAAAACACTGTTTTATTGATAAATACTTACAACCATGCTTTTCATTATTTATCAATAAAACAGTGTTTTAGGTTATTCTTTTATAGGGGATTTCATGTGAATTATAAATAATTATGTTACTAAAAAATTATGTCTAGCACATGTGAAAAACTGGATGGACGAAATAAAATAACTTCTCTTTTCACTTTTTTTTATCATAACATAGTAACTAGAGTTGAGTGAGCACCAAAATGCTCGGGTCCTTGTTATTCGAGTCAAACTTTTCGTAAAATTTGAGAGCTCTATTCGAGTAATGAACCCCATTGACGTCAATGGGAGACTCGAGCATTTTTGTATGGGACTCGCCAATTGCAGAGCTTTTTTCCCCCCCTGTGTTCGTGTTCTCTCTCTCCCTCTCTCTATCTATCTCTCTCTCTCTCCTCCACCAAGCCAGCCACAAACTACTGTTGATATTCACAGCGTCACAATGGGGAGGGGTCAACTCTGACACGTCAGCAGCGGGGAGGGGCCAAAACTGGGGCGGGGTCAAACACGACGTGATGCTCGCTCGAGTAGCAAGCACCATCGAGTATGCTAATACTCGAACGAGCATCAAGCTCGGAAGAGTACGTTCGCTCAACTCTAATAGTAACATAGCGTGTAAGGCTGAAAAAAGACACATGTCCATCCAGTTCAGCCTATGTTGTAATTTTTCTGGTTCGCAAATAAATGTATCAACTTAATAATACTTTTGACTCTTTTGTACAAGAATATTTTACATCACATAGTTTTGCTTAGGCTAACAATGTACCTCACTATTTTTGTTTCACCTAAAAGAAAGCTTCAATTTGGCATCTCTCACAAAATAATAGGGTCAATTAATGTACAAGTATTACATTCTTTGTATTCTGAATTTGTAATTCTACCATACAATCATAAGTCTGCTGTTATCTGGCTCTACTGCTACCATTGCACTGCAGCAGGTAACATGAGGGTTATGCCTACATACGACAGCCCAGTTGTCAGCAGCTAGCACTGTTGCCTTGAAGTGCTAGAATACTGGAATCAAATATGGCAAAGAACTTTGTATTCTCTATATATATTTGCATGGGTTTCTTCTCTAGTGTTGAGCGAACTGAACTGGTAGAACCATGTCAGATCAAACTTTGCCAAAACTTCAGTTCAGCATGACCCTGAACCAAATTTTCAGCAAAGTTCTCCCTGGAACTGGGTTCTTCTTGTTCAATTCGGTCAACACTAGCCCTGAACACTGGTGTATAACATGATCTGAGAGCCGAAAAACCCTAGTATGTTATATAGGGCTTTTACGGCTTTTAGACAGTGTTATACACCAGTTGTAGGGGTTTTCATAAACTTCTAGTTCGGTTCAAACTAATTCGGATTGAACCAAACGTTTTGCAATAGTTCAGCGAACTGGCCGAACCAAACTTTTCAAAAGTTTGCTCATCACTATTCTTCTGTGTACTCCTATGTCCTCCCGTATTCCACAAACATTGTGAAAGGGTATTATGCAATTGACACTTCCTATGCAATTGACACTCTTGTGATTTTGAGATAGGAAAATTACATTGTTCGCTCAGTTGGGAACCAGGACTCTTCTGAATACACCTGAAGAATAAATGCATTTGCAGCAGCTTTCTGACCTAGTTGGAATAAAAGTCACAATAATGTAAGATCAATGTTAAGGAGTTGTATATGAATGTCTGGTACTGGTAATTACAAGAGGAATGATTTATAGCAGATCTTAAACTGGAAGTTAATCATTGATACCTTGCCAATATACACCTGTTCACAAACATTTTAACTATAGTTGCCGGTCAATGTAAAAGGATCAGATGTTAGTGAAAAGTCAGAAGAATAAATCTCAGCCCATTCTACCTACCTGTCAGACTTCTCAATTAAAATTTAATTCCCTTAACCTCATGTAAGGGAGTTTTTAGATTCTCAGGCACACAGCTGTTACACCAGGGCCACAGCTGGTCTAAAATGTATGAATATTTCTCCTACCCCCAAATCCAAAGCGCATTGAAATGCTCCCGCATCTCCTTGTCTGTGCATTATGCACTTACATAAAACATTTTATTACCACAATGAGTGTAATACAACAGCCAGAACAATAAATTTCAGCTTGGCTCCTCCGGCTGTATCTCTAATTAAAGTTATTTTTGTCTCATTGGTAATGTATGCTGATAAAACACTTCTGGGACATTCGTGTTTATGAAAATCACTGCTCGCTCATGTTCTGCAGGAAGATATCGTGTCGACAGATAAAGTTTGCTTAGAGCTATTCTGTTTAACTTATTCAATATGAATAACTGGACTTTGTAGGTAAAGAAGGAAGATAAGATTATGCAGAACAAATCCCACAAGAATCACAATTTTTTAGAAGAGATACATTTATAGATCTCCTTTTCATATTTATTCATACAGTTTTAGTAATTAATAACTCCTATCATTCCAAGTTAATCATAGAAAAAGAAAACAGAGGTTGGGTAGACATCAAGATCTCTAGTACAAGTTATATACCAAGGACAGCGCCGAATAATAGCAGAGATATGCTGTAGCTGAAGATAACGTAAGGCTATTACACTGTTGTTATCTGTTCTGTGGTGCTTGGCAAAGAAAAGTAATGAGTTGGATAAACCTTGAGGTGCTAAAATGAGATATGCATTTATAGCAACTTATAGATAAATTTATTACAATGTTACTACCCTGTTTCCCCAAAAATAATCCCTGGCCTGAATTTTTGGAATTTTGGAGAGGCTTGAAATATAAGCCCTACCCCGAAAATAACACTACATTTAAAAAAAAAAGAATTTATTACCTAGCAGGCTCGCTCCAGGTCTGTCCTGCTGCTCTCCGGACGTTCTTGCAGTCCATGGCCGCTCGTACAACATCACTTCCTGGTTCATTAATCCTACCTCCAGGAAGCGATGGCTGTTATTTGGTTCTTCGACTGCTGCTCAGTCAATCAATGCAGCCCTGGAGGAATCAATGCGATGGCTGTGATTGGTTTATTCAGCACTGCATTGATTGGTTGAGTAGAGGTCGAAGAACCAATCACAGCCATCACCTTCTGGAGGTGGAATGTATGAATCCCGTAACCAGGAAGTGATGTACGAGCTGCCAAGGACTGTGGGAATCACCAGACCTCGGGAGAGCAGCGGGAGAGACCTGGACCGAGCCTGCTAGATAAGTATAATTAGACTTGCCCCGAAAATAAGACCCCTTTTGGGGGCAAAATTCAATATAAGACAGGGTCTTATTTTCAGGGAAACACAGTACGAGTATGGAAATATCTAAAGGCTGAAAGATGTACTCAGGCCACACATAATTTAGGGGCTGTTCACATCATGTGTTAGCTATCTATTGAGCATATACAGTATGTTTTCATACAAAAAAGTATTAGAATTTATTGTACGCATATACTGTAACTCAACAAACATAGTTTAAAAGGTACGTACTTTTGACTGTGTTTGACCTCCTTTTGTTTATGTACATTTTTCGTGGGATTGAAAAGCATAGTATACCTATTATGACTCACTATTGGATCAGGAGTGGGGTGACATTACGGTGTCAGCTGAGGTACAGGTGATCTACACGCCTGTACAAGCACAGTTTAATTTTGGCACTGGATGCCAACTTGAGCAGTTCTCTGCTGGTGGGGTGATAGAATAAATTGGCTGAGAGTAGAGATGAGCGAGCATCCAAATGCTCGGGTCCGCATTAGTCAAGTCGAGCTTTTCGTAAAATTCGAGAGCTCTACTCGAGTAACGAACCCCATTGGCTACAATGGGAGACTCAAGCATTTTTGTATGTGGGACGCTGGGTCCCGAGCTTTTTTTCTTTTTCTTGGTTCGTGTCTGTCTGTCTGACTCTCTCTCTCTGGGGCGGGGTCGAACATGGCGTGATGCTCGTTCGAGTAACGAGCACCATCGAGTACGCTAATACTCGAACGAGCATCAAGCTCGGCAGAGTACGTTCGCTTAACTCTAGCTGAGAGGCATTTGTCCCAACCAGACAATTAGCACTTGTCTGTACACATTTAGTCTGGCTCCTCCTCACAAAAGACGCCTGTTATGCTTCTTATTTGAATGTGTTTCTGTTCAAGTCAGCAACTCCTGTCCGGTTCCAAAGTGAGATAAGTCTGTTTGGATTTAAATTTAAGTGTAATCTGAATTCTTATTGTGGTGCATTCTTAGCATCCATTATCCCTGTTTACAACTGGGGAAAGTCAGGGTTACCCTTGGTTCCTGATGTGGTGTTGCCCTCATCAGGGCGAGTGCTCTGCTCCTAGGTAGGGTGTTCTCATATTAGTAGGTTAGGATCAAATCTCCCCGCTTCCCCATCTTTTTGTTTACTTATATGTACATATAAGTATATATATATATATATATATATATATATATATATATATATATATATATACAAATATATATACACAAAACAAAAAGATGGGGAAGCAGGGAAATCTGATTCTAACCTACTGACACAAGCAGACCCTAAGTAGAAGCAGAGCACTGCTTTATATAATTGTAACCTGATTTATCGATAGATAGATATATAGATCGAGAAAAAAATTGATGAGTTACAGTCAATAGGAAACATAAAGCTTTACCATTTCCATACATTTAACATATCTTTTTTGTTCTCAAATGGTTAAAATAGTGAAAAAACAACTACAAAGCTTAATTAACCCCTTGAGTGGCACGCCCGGAAATTTTCCGGGACGAGCTCCACTGCTCAAAGCAACATAGCCCGGAAGATTTCCGGGCTATGTATCACTATGGGAGCTGCAGAGCACAATGCCACAAGCTGTGACAGTGAGCTCTGCCTGCACAGACCCACAGAGAACAAAGCAAGGGCTTTGAAAAACCAGCAGAAGGTATTGCCGGCATATCGGCAATGTCCTGCTTTGTTTACAGGTTGCCATAGAGACCATCGGCTTGTCAGAAGCAAGCCGATGGTCTCTGTGACAGGGAGAGCTGGTTGTTATCTGTCAGAGGACAGCTAGGTACCAGCTCTTACAGCAGAGATCAGAGAAAACCTCCGATCTCTGCTGTGTTAACCCTTTACATGCTGCAGTCTATGTGACTGCAGCATGTAAAGGGCTGTCACTGCAGCATGTAAAGGGCTGTCACCATCAGACCCCCGGAATGTGATCAGGGGGTCCTGATGGGTCCCTGTGGAAGTCCCCTAAAGGGACAAAAAAAAAAAGTTTAAAAAAAAAAAAGTTAAAAAATTATTAAAAAAAAAAATTATAAAAACACTTGTCTCCCTTTACTTTGTAAAAAATCAAAAATACAATCACACATGTGGTATCCATGCGTCGTAATGACCCAGAGAAGGAAGTTAATACATTATTTAACCCCTTAATGACATGGCCCCTTTTTTTCTTTTTTCCCCCCCATTTCTTTTTTTTCTCCCCCTGTTTAAAAAATCACCACTTGTCCCGCAAAAAACAAGCCCTTATATGGCCATGTCAATGGAAAAATGAAAAAGTTATGGCTCTTGAGACGCAACTGCAAAATTAGTTGAAATTCAATGATTAGACCATTTTAAAAAACCTGCCCTGGTGGGCACGACAGGGTGATAGGAAACCCGCCACTCAAGGGGTTAAAGGGAATGTGTCATCAGAAAAGAATACATTATGTCAATCAGGTTTTCATGTTAAGCAACATTTTTAAGAAGTTTTTGTAATTTTATTTAATTTTTGATGTCGTAATCTACAGAATATTAAAAAATCCTAAAATCTTGCATTTTACACTCTAGCCACTAAGTCTAATAATAGTCTGTAATTTCACTGTTCTATAGAGAAAATGTTTCAGCAGTCATTATCATCACAAGCAGGATTACAATGATAGGTGACACCTATAGAAGGATAACACAAAATCCTCTATTCATAATTGGTGATGGTCAAATGTCACCTCCTCCCCTTCCCTGCACAATGACCTCTGCACTTGTCAAAGAGCATGCTTAGAATAGTTTTCCATAAATGCCAATGAGTCCCATCCTGTTCATTACCATATTATTACCAAACCTATTTCTAATTACTATTATCTTTGCCATGTCCTGTGGATAGGGGATAACTTGTGGTCCTGGTACAACCCCTTTAATCTTCTGCTGTACATTTATCACCTACCCACAGGATAGGTGATAAATGTACAGTATGATTACTAGGGGTCCAACCATTGACACCTCCAGTGATCACAAGAACAGTGGTCCCCAAGTTCTCTGCATTAATGTAGCAATGCATGTATGACCACCACTCCATTCACTGTCAATGGAGACAGCTAAGTACAGTGGTTAGCTATTTTTTTCAATACTGTAGATATGAATAGAGTGGTGATCATGCACAAATACTACTAGTCCATTCACAAAGGGGACTCAGAGATTACCATTTTCATGATTGCTGGGGTAATCATATATTTATTATTATCATCAATATTAGTGATTTATGCAAGTACTGGCATGATTTAGTCACTGAAGTACAAGCTATGTCTATATTCAACTATATGAAAAGACTTCTCTCTCCTTCGATGCTGTAAGTGATGTATGAATGTGGTTATATAAGGCATCAAATAAGTACTGCACACTAAGCATATAATCAGGCAAATTAATGTATTTTCTATTCTTTAGAAAATCAAGCTTTAATTGTTGTATTTAGCAACCGTGAAGGTGAAGATTTTCTAGGAAGAAATGCTGCAGGCACGCAGGATACTTAGCGAGATCTAATTGTTGCCGTGTGAATAAAGTTCACTTGTAATTGTGTCTGTAATTTTAGCAGTTCACTCGCTGAGCTTGAAAGGAAAGAATAGATATGGATGAAGTATTTTATTCCTGAGCCCAGTTTTGAAAATTAATAGTCTACACAGCGTTGCTTCATATAATGATAAGCTGAGAACACCCTCATGGTCACATGCAGCATACCTCTACACTACGGATCTAGGTTGGTTTTCGCTGCTTCTAGTTCTTACTTTCTCATTGTAGCATTGATAAAAAACATTATGAAGTGGATCAGCATATTTCTTTCATTCTTAAAGGGGGGTTCCGAACAAAAACTATTGATAACCTATCCTCTAGATAGGACATCAAGCGTTAATCGCTGGGGACCCGCTGCTCAGGATCCCCGGTGATCACATGATCTCTTGGCCCGCTATCAGTGCAGCTGGCTTGGCTTGCATAATACAAGACAGGACTGGAAGTGGCCTAGCTGGCTTCACTCTCTTAGAAATCAATGGGAGCTGAAGTGGCTATTACATTTCCAGCACTAGCGCCTCCGACACTGGGGACCCTAGGCTGTGGGTCCCGTCCACAGTGATTTACTATTGATGACCTATCCTGAGGATCCCCTCTGGGAACAGTACCTCAGCAAGAAACTAATAGAAAATCATTGCTCTATGTAAAAGGAAACATTCAACTGTCACTCATACATTTCAACGACAATTCTGAGCGACTATCTGAGCGATAGGTGCTCCATGTAAGGGTATTTTATCATGCAGTACACTGATTCTATTGAAGCGATGTTATCTCTGTTACTTGAGTCCGCAGGAAAGAGAAATGGATGTATAAAAAGGGGGATGAGTCACTGTGCTCATTGAAGTCCATGTGAGCAGAACGGAGTGGGAAGGATGAGGAGTAAAGCAGAGATTCACATAGACATATTGTTAGAGCTAATGATGAGAGATTTACTGCTATTTATTCACATTTCCACTGCTCAGTCCTGCTGTATACTGTTCTACATGGTGGTGTTATTATTGTGTGTGCTTTACAGATAGTTAGGGAGCATAATCTGCAGTTCTCTATACACACTGTGTATAGAAGACATTTTATAGCAACAGTATCCTCCTCCACCAGCTCTCAGAGAACTGAAAATCACAGATATAGCCTGAAAAGTGGGGAGAAATGTAAGATACAAGTCATATAATGGCTGGAAATAGTGTTATTCCTCATGCATACACACATGGCAGCTTATTCTGAAAAGTCATTTGGTTAGCCTTAAGGTCACTCATTGAGGGCCTTCATTGTTTACACTCAGAAATGATAAAACTTAGTCTGGTCAATGGATGAATACACAGATTCATGACTTGTTACAAGAGATCTGATAACTGTACTGTAACTGTATTGCACCGTGCATCTTTGTGTCCAATTAATGACCAGGACAGATTCTCAACCTCTAGACAAAGTTAACAATGAGGGATCCCATTCAATGACTACAAGCAGAGAGCTTAAAAACTATAAGAAAGTGATATACAAAGTATAGTAGAAAACAGTATAACTTTTTCATTTACAAAGAATAAGCATCATTAAAATCTGTACTTGACGCTCATTCTTCAGCCGGTCTTTGTAGTTCTTAAGGAAAAGAAAAAAGAATGCAAGCAGTGCACACAGCGCTATACTGTAGAAGACCACTGAATATGTATCTAGTCTCCAAAAATGTATTGACGTTTATAAAATAGAAATAAGTAGCACAATTTGCTACATAAAAAACCTTGAGCAAAGCAAGCTCAAAATCTTTATAGTTTAGTACATCCTTGATAACTAGGACTTGCAAAATGTACAACAATTTAACAGTGTAAACAAGGTCAATGGGTTATCCTAATACTTCATGCCTACAAATACACTATAATCCTGGAGAATCATACATAGGAAGAATATTGTGTTCTGACAAGATGCATCAGGCCTGAAGAGTTGCTCTGTTCGATCCAGGGTTACCAAGTGTTTAAAAATTGTTGCATATTTTAGGACATAAGAGCAAATATTCTTTCATAATGCATCATCCAATCAACCAAGTACAAAGTTTGGGTTTTCCAGCTTGCCCCTATTTGTATACTTGATGCCACGCAAATAAATTGGGAAAATGTTTGCTGTTGATGATGCAATCCAGAGGTTTTACCCTCAAAATAATGTTGGAAGCAAATTTTGGGAGTTTTTTTCCTATTGTCTCACTAATAAGATTTATATCCAAAATCTTGATACAATCCGACAAGACCAGAAAATATGAAAATGTATACTTATCTCTTGAGTAGAGATGAGCGAGCACCCAAATGCTTGGGTCCTCGTTATTCGAGTCGAGCTTTTCGTAAATTCGAGAGCCCTACTCGAGTAACGAACCCCATTGACTACAATGGGAGACTCGAGCATTTTGTATGTGGGACGCCGGGTGCCGAGCTTTTGTTTTTTTTTCCTAGGTTCGTCTCTCTTTCTCTCTCTTTCTCTCTCTCTCTCTCTCTCTCCCTCCCCTGCCTGCCAGACAAAAAATTTTCCATTGCTGCGTCATGGCGGGGAGGGGCCAAAAACTCAGGCGAGGTCGAACACGGCTTAATGCTCGTTTGAGTAACGAGCACCATTGAGTACACTAATACTTGAACGAGCATCAAGCTCGGCAGAGTATGTTCTCTCAACTCTTCTCTTGAGTTGATGAATTTGTGATAGTACTAGGTACATACAATGTCATATTTGTATAGAACTCTCAGCAAGGATAAATGTATGGTTCTGTACCCATTGGACTATAGTTTAATATTCTGGAGAGAGCGTTAAATATAGAGTTTAATAAAGAAATAGTTCCTGATTGAAAGGGATAATTACTTGAAATGTATTAGTTCAAAAACAGTACAATTGCAGAAAATTTGTGTCGGCAGATCCTTGCCATTTACATAATCAAGTGGGGTGCAGGGGTTAGTGAATGCTGACCTTAAGGAACCAGCTAAACTGTGATATAATGAAGTCAGTTAAAGGGGTTGTCTTGCGGCAGCAAGTGGGGTTATACACTTCTGTATGGCCATATTAATGCACTTTGTAATATACATCGTGCATTAAATATGAGCCTTACAGAAGTTATTCACTTACCTCCTCCGTTGCTAGCGTCCCCGTTGCCATGGTTCCGTCTAACTTCGGTGTCTTCTTGCTTTTTTAGACGCGCTTGCGCAGATGGATCTTCTCCCTTCGGCTGGTCTTGGAAGCATCGGCGTTTTGGCTCCGCCCCTTGTACGCATCATCGCGTAGCTCCGCCCCATGTCGTGTGCCGGTTCCAGCCTCCTGATTGGCTGGAATCGGCACGTGACGGGGGCGGAGCTACGTGATGATGCATACAAGGGGGCGGAGCCAAAACGCAGATGCTTCCAAGACCAGCCGAAGGGAGAAGATGCATCTGCGCAAGCGCGTCTAAAAAAGCAAGAAGACACCGAAGTTAGACGGAACCATGGCAACGGGGACGCTAGCAACGGAGCAGGTAAGTGAATAACTTCTGTATGGCTCATATTTAATGCACGATGTATATTACAAAGTGCATTAATATGGCCATACAGAAGTGTATAGACCCACTTGCTTTCGCGAGACAACCCCTTTAAAGAGGTGGCATTTGCAGCCTTTTATTCATACTATGAAATTTGATGCTAAAAAAAGTGTCTTTTTCAAGTATGCTTAATTCACCTTCTGGGACGAAAAGTAGAGGAAACACGCTCATGAGAATGAAGCCATTGATATCAATGGGTTCTATTCTCTGTGCATTGCCCACGTATATTTGACACACGCAAATACGGTCATCTGAAGAGGCCCCAACATTATCAGAGAGCTGTAACATCCCTGTATAACACTCTTAGGTCACCTAGGAGTGTATCTAAGTACTTTTGAGCTGTTTTAAGCTAATGACAAAAATGTATAAAAAAAGAAGCAGAAAACAGAAGAAAAAGAAGGAACATCAAAAAGAAGGAAAAAGTAGAACAAAACAAATTCCTTTTCCTCCTTTTTTCTCCTTCACTTTTCTTCTACCTTTTCCTTCATTTGCTTTTAGCAGGATGAGCCGAGACAAACTGTCCAACTTTTGCACTCACAACAAACCAAACTTTGAGCAGAGTTCGACCCAAAACAGGGTTTAAACATTTTGATGACAGCGTCAGTGCATAGACATGGTGTCACATGGTACCTACCAGGTATAATTTTATGGATTTCTTTTAAATAAGAGAATAAAAGAAGAGTTTTTAAGGTGCCAGCGTTTCTCCTTTATTGCTGCTATTCAAGACGGTTGACTCACGGTCAGCCTGAGTATCTGAAAACCTTCAAACCAAACCTACAAACCAGATGAAAATAACGTTGTGTTTTAGAATCTTTGACCGTTTTGGTTTGCTAAACACTGGTAATAGCCCTTCAGTAAATAAAACTAGGGATTTTAATTTCTGGGAGTAATGGATTCTTTAATTTATATGCCTTGGAGTCTAAAATTTAACTTCACTTTTTATCATAGATTAAGAAATTGCATTTCATAATGCACTTATTATTATGATAATGATTCATTTCAGACTGATTAATGTAACTGCATTGACTGAATGGTTTCCAACATTTCCATCTTCCTTTATTTGCTGACTACAGAATACAACAAAATTACACATTTTATGGCAGCCTATATGGTCTATGGACTTTGACAACCATTAACACCATTGATTAGGCTCCTCCATGTCAGGAACCAGCGGTATACATAATGGACCTTCCATTATGGCATTTGGTTTTGCCACTCGGGATAGTAGGTTGTTGTCTGTTCTATATCCAGATAAATTGCCCTTGGACTAATTTTCCACCTCCGTGTTTGCTAACAATACTGTTCCTCTTTGGAGGATAGTCTTGCATATGGTCTTGCTACCCAGTAGGAAAAGGGATGGTGCAATCACAGCTGGCACCCCCTCTCCCCAAGGGTCCCATAGCAGTTGCATGGTCTGCCTCTATGGTACATACACCCTTACTATACTAATAATCCATGTTTTAGCCTCATCCTACCCAACATTGACAACTATATGATGTTGTCTAGTAGTGTTATATGGACATGAATAATGAACAATAATCTCCTGCTTATTCATACATAATAGATTAAAATAAATCTAAGCTTAGAATCAGATGTCTTATTTTAGGTCTACTATATCATTCCTATTTCTTTGCAAGGTGACACTTGCTGATACAACTGTAAATTCAAGCCCTACCTGGTTTAAATTGTCTATTTTCCTCACTGCATGAGAACATGATTGACCTGAGAATACATTGATATTGCTAACGCTCACTGGTGATTTTAATGTTTTCCATGTCACTGGAGCAGAATAAATCTGTCCACTTCTGATACACCAATGGCAGGAATAAATGATTCAACCGTTTTTTTGGTCCATAAAGCTCCCCACCATTTATCAAGACCATGCTATTATTACAGTGTTGGGTCCTGGCTAGACTGGATATTTTCTTCCTGTATCGGACATTGTACATTCTCGCAGGAAATTATCTCTGTACTTTACGTAAAGAGACTTTAAAATCAGAGACCTATGGACTGGCCTAAAAAATTCTGTGGGTACTGTATTAGGGATTCATACCATCCAGATCTGTAATACATAGAATCATAGAATGGTAGAGTTGGAAAGAACCTCCAGGGTCATGGGGTCCAACCCCTGCTCAGTGCAGAAATACAATATAAGCCGTTATGATGACAGGAAACTATCCACTGTCTACATTACATACAGTGGGGATAAACCATATTGTTCCAAAATGCATCATTTTTAAGAAACAGCAAAAGTAGTTCGAATTGTACCAAATTTTTCAAATGGTAATATAGTAAGTTTGATGCAACTTACTTAGTATGGTAAATAATGTTCTCTTTCCTAGGCCTGTGTCACATGAATATATTTTGTCAGAGCTTTATGCACAAATCACAGTGAATAAAACCAACTGATTTCAATGGGTTCACATAAGCATATTTATAATTTAGATCACTGAAAAAAATACACAGCACACCCCATTTTCCTGTGCATTTGCACACAAAAATGAAACATATTGAACTAATTAACTTCAATGCCGGTTCAATGAATGGGAGCATGCCTGCGTGTTTCTTTTGTGCGTGCAAAAAGTACAGTAAAACATGCACACGCGTGAATAAACCCCCAAAAAAATGCCCATTGCCCAAATACATGGCTTAAATTTGCGTTTAAACACACTTACAACCCTGTGACGCTGGCCTAAGACGGTCATGGCTGGTATGCTTTGCATTAATATTTAGTGCCAAAAATAGTTCACATTGTTAATGAATTTGGCTAATTTTACGACTTCTCTTAACCCTTTCCAATCCACTGTCTGACGTCTGAAGACATTCTGATTGAAGGCTATACAGCTCTGATGCCGGAAGACGTCCGGCAGGGTATTCTTACTGTATATTACTAGCCGCTCTGTTGTCGGGGGCCTCTCCAGCATGTTCCATACCGCAGTACTGGTTCTAGCCAGCAGATGGCGCCATTGTATAATTGCAGAAAGAGAAAGCCCCCTAGGAAACCCTGAATCCAAAATTGGATTGCAAAGGGTTAAGGATTCTTTATTTTGTAGACACTTTTCAAAAGTGTTAAGGTAACTGAAGAAACTATTAAACTTGGTGCATTCCATTTCTAGAAATACACCTCTGCCAACTGCTATTGAAGGACCCATGTCAGGTTAGCACCAAGTGGGAAAAGTTTAAGAAGTTCATCTCTAAAAAGCTAAAACCACATATCCTGATTAATCTTTAAGAAGTCTTATGCTTATGAACAGCAGACCATTAAAACAGCTCCTTCCTGTAAAGATAATATCAAACTTAGATCCCTTAATTGGTAAAGTAGAAGGATCGGAGCTATTAATGAGCATTTTTAATGACAGTCAATGAATGAGCTTTTGACTAAGGAGGAATAAATTAAGTATAAACGTAGTAGTAGCTATTAGAGGTGATAGAATCAATACGCCAGGTTCAAGACTGACTCATCTCTAGTTGTCATATGAGTAAGAGCAGTAGTGTTATGAAGTGTGTAGACCAAGTATCATTCCTTAGTCAATCGAAAGTGGTTTATAGATTTCACAAAACCCCAGGATTTATGTACACATACTGTATCACTAATATCCATACAGGCATCTCTGCATACTCTCTAGGTCTTTATTCATCGTTTGGCTTTCCTTAGCATGTTAGATATAGTCAGGGTGGAGTTCAAAATTGTAATCTGGGTGATCAAAGAGATTAACAGTTTTGAACAATGGATGGGCAGTGCCATCTGCTACTTCTGTTTCACTAATCTGTCTGGGATATTATTGAGCGCTCATTACAATTTAAGTAGAGTAATAGCTAATGTGACTTTCTTATTTAATACATATATTTCCTATTGAGTAATGAGTGAAGGGCCAAAGCTTTATATTTTAATAGTTTTAAGGGATATTCTGGGCACAGACTAACATTTTGAAATATAATGTACATCATCACAATAAGTCGTTCTGTAATTGGTTCACTGTACCAGGTCTAGCTACTTTCTTCATTTTCTATGTCAAGTGACCCTCCACCTGAAAAATATCTCCACTTCCTTTGACATTTTTCCACATTTGCTACTTCCTCCCCTGTCCATACCCTCCAACTTCCTGTTGTGAGCAGTGCATGATGGGAGGACAGGAGCGTTAGCACTGCGATGTATTGCTCATGTGCAGTTTAGAATCCCAGAAGGTCCGGTTTGTCTGCTTCAGCAGGCTTTCTTTAGAACTCTGAGATAGAGGGAGGTTGGTGCTAGTAAGTTGTAGGACCTGTAAGCTGTGGGTGGAGCTATAGCACTGGCCAGTAAGCAAACTCTATGCATGCTGGGAGTTGTAGGTAACAGTCTGTTGTTGTATTTACTGCGGAAGTGATGCATGTAAACACAGCAACAGATTAGTGGTTGCAAAAGACAAAGAAGAGGATCCAAAGCAGCAGAAAAAGATACAGGTTACCACTACTTATCTGTACCTCTTAGATTTAAGCATTTTCAGAATTTCCTTTTTCTGCCCAGAAAACCTCTTTAACTTCTACAAAGAACATGCATCCAACCTCATGTTTAATATAGTAAACATACATATCGATCAGCCATAGCATCAAAAACACTTATTAACATTGACTAGTGTGAATAACATTGATTATCACATGACAATGGCACCTATCGAGGGGTGGGATATATTAGATAGCAAGTAAACAGTCAGTTCCTGAAGTTGATGTGTTGCAAGAGGAGACAGGCGCATATGTAAGACCTATGCAGGCTTGATGACTGGGACAAAGCATCACCAAAATGGCAGACCTTGTAGAATTTTCTCAGTATGCAGTGGTTAATACATCCCAAAAGTGGTCTAAGGAAGGACAACTGGTGAACATATGACAATGTCGCGGTCTCCCAAGACGTATTGATGCATTTAGGAAGTGAAGACTAGGTCATCTGGTTTGATTCCAAAAAAAAAATCACTGTTGTACAAATTGTTGAAAAAGTTAATACTGACTATGAAACAAAGGTGTAGGAATTTACAAAAGATCACAGCTTGCTACATGCGGGGCTGTATAGCTGCAAATTTGTCAGAGTGTCCATGCTGACTCCTGTCCATTGCCAAAAGTATTTGCAATGGGCAGATGAGCTTTAGAACTGGGCCAAGGAGCAATAGAAGAAACTGGTCTATCTCGGTGAATCCCATTCTCTTTGACATCATGTGCATCTTGGGGAAGAGGCGGCATGAAAATGCACTATGGTTAGAAGACAAGCCATAGGAGACAGTATGATGCTCTGGGTAGGTTCTACTGAGAAACCTTGGATCCTGGCATCCATGTGGATATTTCTTTTAGATGCAACACCTAACTAGTCATTGTTGCAGACCAAATATATCTCCTCACGGCAATAGAATTATGTGCCTTGTCAATCTGCCAAAATAGTTCAGGATTGGTTTAATGAACATGAGAAGGAGATTGAGGTGCTGACTCGGCCCGTAAATTATACAGAATCCAATTGAAAAACAAGTCTAATCCATGGAGGCCCCATTTGATGACTTACAGAACGTAAAAGGTCTGTTGCTAATATCTTGATGACAAATACCACAATGCACCTTCAGAAGGTCTCATAAACCCCATGTCTCAATAGGTCAGAGCTGTTTTAGCACTACAAGGAGGGGCCTACACAGTACTTTGCAGGTGGTTTTACTGTTATAGTTGATCATTGCTATAATACATAATGCATAATCTTACTCCATTATCTCTATTGAAGAGTTTTTGAAAGGATCTGTCTTGACGCTGAGAAGTTTTATTTCTTACTTTTTTAAAGTAGGCTAAGATTCCTCTAGAGTAAAATGTGTGAAGTCTAAACAGCCTTAAATGACATCCAAAAAGAAGGGCTACATGAAGTGAGTGTATTGTATATGACATTTATGTGTCAGAAGGAACTGCAGGGAAAGAAAGGGACTGGGATGTGAAATGTAATAATGTGTTTCCTGTCACTTTTAATTGATGATGTCTAGATTCATATACACACACAGGTCAGATAGTTTTACAGATTTGAGTTGAGAATTTTTGACACAAAAATCATTTCATTTTTTTTCATCTTCATCAAGCAAGGAATTATTTCAATTAAAACTACAGCTAGTAGTGTAAAAAATGAAAGGTGATTTAAAAGGGCTCCTGTAGTACTGAAAATGTATGACCGTTCCTTCATTGGCTCTTCAGCAAACAAAAACTCAAATTCAAAATTTTCAATTTAACCTAAAATGGCCAGTTCTGGTCCATTCTATATTTCTTCTGCTATTCATGGATATCACCCCACATGTATCCTCTGCTCTGCCAATGACAGCCATGCGGAATACCCTTAAGGCCCATTTACGCCAGCCGATGATCGCTAAAAACAAAACGGTAAAAGGCGATCGTTTTAGCGATAATTGTTGTGTCTAAATGTGCGCCCATCATGCACTTTTCGTGCACTGCTAGCTGATCGTTAAATTCAGTCCAACCTAAAAATCCTCCTTAAGCCTTATCAGCAGTTCTCCACGGGGAGTGCAGATAGCATTGGTTCCCACTGGAGAACAAATTATCTGGAAGCAGATAAGAGCTTATTAATTGCAGTCAGCTAAGGCTTCATTTGAACACTTAATTGCTCTTAAGTAGCTGAGTAGCTACTTAAAAGTTTATGCAAAATGATCGCTCAAAGCTGTCACTCAAACTATCCTTTGAGCGATTTTTGAGCGATCATCGGCCCATGTAAATGGGCCTTTACTCATACTAACAGAAGGGCACTCTGCAAGCCTGAAACATGTACGCAGACTTTTGAACTATGTCCTGTTTTTCTGGTTGGATGTTAATCTTTTGTCATTAAATGGTCATTACATTTATAGCCATTGTGATAACTCCCAAAGTGTAAATCAATTTGTTTACCTAAAATGATGTTTTTGTGCTGGAAAATCCATCTAAAGTGCGGGTCACTAGAGCTCTCTTCCTACTAATTTTTTGTCTACAGTCTGTTATTAAGTGAAGTGCATCTCTTATAACAGAGATAACAAGATGTATCACAGGAAGTGGAGGAGAATGATGACTCATGCTTTCAGAAGTCTATGAAAAGGAGGGAGAGAAGCAGAGTCTCACACATATATGGTTGCTGGAGTGATTGATTTGCTGTGCCACAGCTACAGGAATCACATCTACACTGTTCAGTATATCTCTAGTGTCCTCATTAATGCACTTAAATATGTTTGTGTGCGCATTACAGAGAGCAGAATGTGCAGTCTTCTCCATGGGTAGGGTATAGAAGACCTCATAGCAACTAGTCTTCCCCCACCAACTAAGAGAGAACTGAAAATTAGATATAAAGCATACATGGGGGACGTGAAGGTTAAAAATGCAGGATACAAGTCATATAATGAGCAGGGATAGTGTTATACCTCATATACACACATGGCAGCTTATAAAGTTACCTGAAGAATCAGATGTACTTTTCAAGTAAACAACATTTTATTGATATCCCCTGTTGCTGGACATCTCTAAACTATTTGGGTATTAAATGGGTACATCCATACCAGACAAATGCTACATTTTCAATTTTTGTGCAGAGGTTACTTTTGAGGCTTACAGTAGCTTGGTAATTATATAGTGTGAATTACATATTATGTAAATGCGTATGAATATACTAAATGTTTACACCAACCGAAATGAGTCATATAAGTTCAGAATTACTTATAAAGACTGTGGTGCTTATTATTTTCTAGTAATCACAGTAATTGCCAAAGATCACTATTTATTTGCCTATATTTTGGCACTAATTGCTGTTGTGTCATCAATTTATCTAAACAATAGCTATAGTCACAATTTAAATGACCAGCATCTTAAGCTGATAAAACCAGCATTCTCTTATATATCTGAGCTCCAAAAAATGAACCAGCTCCATACACACTAACAAATTTTAGTGAATGTTAAGACCTTTCTTTTGCGGTGGATGGTGTTAACTCACGGTAAAGGGACCCCCAAGCACTTTTTACTATACCATCCATCAAAAATATTAAAACTGCAATACTTTTTAAAGTACAAGACGTGCAGAGGTTATCATACTACCGAACAAACCATGAAAGAAAACTCAGCTAACATAAGTGAATGCAGTCGTATTGTGACTTTCAAATCACCACAACCCAACACTAGCCACACTGGATTTTTTGCATATAAATACCACACCTACGCAATGTAATTGCATACGTATATACAGTATTTGGTATATACCCTTAAAGAACCATAGGGCTCTGTTGCGTGTAATACATGGTAAAATAGAACATGCTGCGTTCTTTGTTACTGATGTATTATAAAAAATGAAAAAACACTAGGGTGAGTGTAACAACAAAAATTAATGTATGTGAAGTGCCACGATGCACCATATGGTATGTGCGTGTACATCGCACACGTCATACGCAATTCAAATACACTTGTGTGAGCCTAGCCTTAGCCTTATAAGTAGCTGACAGATTAGCAGTTTTGGACAATAATTCTTAAATAATTTGACAGCACTGCTTCTAAAAAGTGGCAGCTCGTTGAATGAGTAAACCTCGAATGTAGGCCTTAGGGCTCCTGCAGATGAGCAAAAGCGTAAAAATGCTCACTCCTGCACAATGTATTTGCACTGTGAATGAGTTTTCTTTGCGTGTATGTCTGCAAAAACACTGTGCGCATTTGTGCAGGCTCGGCTCATTGACATGGGTGGGGGAATCACCCCAGCCACGATTTAAATGGCTATTAATCCAAATTAGGTGCTGGTGTTCATGGATATGCAGTGTTTTGCACATCCCCGTGTGTACATATGTGTGCATTTGTGCATCCCAATGTTGGTGGGGTTTTTTTGTGCGAGCGAAATGTGGACGCAAATAAGAACAGTGAGAAGGAACCCATTGAAAACAATGTGTTATATCTGTGTATTGCGTGTGCAGATGCATGTGCAAAGATGGCCATTTAAATAAACCCTCATGGCATTCAAAAGCTGGGAGTGGTCTTGAGTGGAGGGTGTATTGAGTGTAAAGAACTCAATAAGGCGGTTGTTAATTGCTGCCATGCTTGCTTTAAGAGACAAAGCATACATGTTGTTCTTCTATTTGTATGTGCCAGTAGAGTGATTAGATAGTTGGAAGGTTAAGGTGATTGGGCCATGGTCAGACCAGGTGTTGTCACCTATTTCACAATTCACAATCTCAGAGAAGACCCACTTAGGAGACAAAAACATGTCTATGCGTGTGTGCACTATGGCAAATTGAGTAAAAGGAGTAATCCTTTTCAAATGCATGTAAACATCACCAGACAACTTGCAAATCCTCAAGTAATAGCCAGTCATGGAGATGAGGGGGTGGTCTGCTGCTCAAGGTTGTGGAAGCCATTGGTGAGGGTGATCAATGAGGGGATCTGGTTGCAATGGTGGTGAGTTCTCCGTCAATAGAAGTCTTTAAACAAAGGCTGGACAGACATCTGTCTGGGATGATTTATTGACCAAGGAGTTGGACCCGATGACCCTGGAAGTACCTTTCATCTCTATGATTCTATGATTCAACCTCATGATACATTAGTTGCAATTTTCCAATCTTAGGAGGAGTCTCTTTGTTGTGAGGCTGAGCTTGGTTATACGTAGGGGAAAGTGAAATACACCAGGAATCTAATAACTCCAGTCCTTTGTCATATGTTGCAAAAATGTGAATGTCGCCATTTCTTGTAACTATGGGTGGATTCACACGAGCGTGTTTATGTGCGTGCATAAGCGCACACAAAAACATGCATCTATTACAACCACTGAATTCCCTATGGTGTATTCACATGTCCGTGTTTTGCAGGCATGCGCCTATAAAGATAGGACATACGTGCACCCTAGGTCCTGCACGCATTGCCTTCAATGGAGCTGCGGCTTCTACCGACGACTCCATTGAAGGCAATGGTCTGCTGGCACCCCTGAAGTGATTTTCTGGAAAGAGCTTCAAATATAAGCTCTTTCCTGAAATTCATCCCTTTTAGTTTAAAAAATAAATAAATAAAAAATTATATATATACTTACCTGTCCGCCGTTGCTGTATCACCCACGGGGATGAAGAACACATCTGCCACATGCGGCAGATGTTTTCTTCATCGCCGCAGGGAATAAATAATTCACTGCTGCACCTGTCACAGATGTGACAGATGTGGCAAAGAAGTTCTTCATCCCCACGGAGAATAAAGAATTCCCTACTGCAGCTGTCATAGATGACAGCTGCAGCAGAGGATCCAGCTGCCGGCACCCCTTGTTTTTCAGGGAAGGGGTTTAAATATAAAACCCTCCCTAAAAAACAACCCAAACTGGTGTAAAAAATAATACTTACTGTTCTTCAGCTGCCGGGGCTCAGCCGCATTTCGGTCATTCAATGAATGATAGGCGAGAGCTGCCTGTGATTGGCTGAGCGCCTCAGCCAATCAGAAGCAGCTCTTTCAGTAGGCAGGGATTTTAATCCCCCGCCTGCTGAAAGAACTTTATTGCAGAGTATGGGACAGCAGTGACACGATGCGGCTGAGTAATGGCAGCTAAAAAAAGGTGAGTATGATTTTTTTGTTAACACCAGTTTGGATTGTTTTTCAGGGAAGGGTTTATATTTAAAGCCCTTTCCTGAAAAACAATTAAGGGGTGCAGGCAGCTGGATCCTCTAGAGCAGCTGTTATCTGTGACAGCTGAGGTAGGGAATTCTTTATTCCCCGCGGGGATGAAGAAAACATCTGACGCATGTGGCAGATGTGTTCTTCATCCCCACGGGGGACACGGCAGCGGCGGACAGGTAAGCATACATGTATATTTTTTAAATTTTTTTATTTATTTTTTACACTAGAAGTGATGATTTTCAGGGAAGAGATTATATTTAAGGCTTTCCCCTGAAAATTACTTCAGGGATCCCGGAAGAGCATTGTCTTCAATAGAGCCACCGGCAGCAACCGTGGCTCAATTGAAGGCAATGCACGGACCTTCATACATGCGTGTTTTTGCGCGTACATGGGTGCGCACATATATATGCACCTATGTATGCTCACGCACACGCTCGTGTGAAGGCTCTCTATGACTCTCATTGGAAAGCCCAATTTGTAGGGAATGGCATGGTTTAATAGAGCTAAGGTAACTTGTGCTAATTTGTTTTCTCTACAAAATTGTGGATTCTGAGAGGTCTATGTAGAGCAAAATATTTCACTAGAAAAAAGTGAATTCTGGCAATGGTTGTCCTGCGTGGAGTTGAGCAGGAACACAAGTGAGGATTGTGTGTGTTTGTCGCTGATACGGGCTAGTAGAAGAGAGCTAGGTTAGCATTCAGCCATTCAGCTCTGTTTCCAGGTCACTCCCCTACTGTACTGTTATGTTAAGATTCAGGAATGATGTCTCCTTAAAAACTGTCTCCTTACAAACTCACACCAATTACTTTGAACTAATGTGTACCATCCTCATTAAACTTCTTTTCACAGTTTTAATGATTTACTTGTCCTTGGATTATATTTAGAGATGAGCGAACACGTTCGGCCCCGCCCCTTTTTCGCCCGAACACCGAACCTTGCGAACACTTCAGTGTTCGGGCGAAAAAGTTCGGGGGCCGCCGTGGCAGCGCGGGGGGGTGCGGCGGGGAGCGGGGGGGAGAGGGAGAGAGAGAGGGCTCCCCCCTGTTCCCCGCTACTGCCGCCCGCGCCGCCGCGCATCTCCCCGCCCCCCGGCGGCACCCGGACACTTACGCGCGAACACTGCAGTGTTCGGCAAAGCGGGTGTCCGGGTGCGGATGTGTCCGTAACGGACACGTTCGCTCATCTCTAATTATATTCCAACTGGCATGATTATGGCTATTTACAGACGTCAATTAATACTGTAGATATGATATGAAGGAGCATATATGCAAATATTTCATCTGCAGGAAACAATGCAGAAAATACTGCTCTTTTTTAGCCTAGTAATTCATTAGTACTTTTGTTTTCATTTACATCAGGCACATCAAGTTACAGTTCAGTTGCTAAGGATTATGTAAGAGAGAGCTGTTTGTACTCAGTTACTTTCCATATGGCAACATTAGCCTAGTCAAAGACGCAGATGATATTCTTACTTGGCAAGCCCTGTCTTGGCAGAATTTTAGACAAATCAACTATTTATATCATAAGCGTCTTAGCAGTGGGTATCCCATCAGTGCTGCTGGGTCTCTAGGAGTAGTGGTTGAACATCCAATACCCCTACATGTGAGGAGGCAGTAAGGGGCTTCCCTAAAAGGTGAAACTGTTGCAATGGCAATGGAATGTGAACTGTGCCAAAAATTAATGTGAGTGCCAAAATTTGTGCCAAATGAGAATTAGCATGGTTCCTGAGAACTTTCTAGGGGGACGATGTCAGGACTATAAAAAGTTTGGAAGCTGCATCACAGGAGAAGAGAGTGCAGAAACTGTGAAGAGCTGTGGTGCTTCTGTTGAGTGCTGCTGATCTGGGGTGCAAGAGTCTGCAGTAAGTGGCTGCCAAGAGAGAGGAGAAGCTGCTGGAGCTGCTTAGAGAGGACAATAACTACTGCACTAAATTATACAAGATAATTAATGTAACAAAGGACAATGTGCGGCTACAAACGGACCTAGATAAGTTGGGGGCTTGGGAGGAAAAATGGCAAAGGAAGTTCAATGTTGATAAATATAAGGTTATGCACAAAGTCAGGAGAAACGGATGTCACCAATATACACTGAATGGGGTACTGCTAGGGAAAAGTGATATCGAAAAAGACCTGAGGGTACTAGTGGATTGTAGATTTAAGTGGAGTAACCAATGCCAGTCAGCTGCTGCAAAAGCAAATAAAGTCTTGGGGTGCATTAAAAGAGGTATAGGGGCAAAGGACGAGAACATTATTCTTCCACTATATAAAGCACTTGTCAGGCCCCACATGGAATACTGTGTACAGTTCTGTACACCGGTGCTCAGGAAAGATGTTACAGTGCTTGAGAGGGTTCAAAGAAGGGCAACTAAATACATGGAATAAAGGGACTGAAATGCCCAGAGAGGCTATAACAATTGGGATTATTTACCCTGGAAAAAAGACGGCCAAGGGGCGATCAAATAACTATGTATAAATACATGAGGGGACAATACAAGGATCTCTCCCATGATCTGTTTATACCCAGGACTGCATCGGTAACAAGAGGGCATCCTCTACGTCTAAAAGAAAGCAGGTTTTATCACCAACACAGAAGGGGGTTCTTTACTGTAAGAGCAGTGAGGCTGTGGAACTCTCTGCCTGAGGACGTGGTGATGGCAAAATCCATACAGGAGTTTAAGGGGGGACTAGATGTCTTTCTAGAGCGGAAGGATATTACAGGATATAAACATTAGGTGACAAGCGGGTTGTTGATTCGGGTCTTACAGACAGGTAGGAACTATCAGAGGTTGATCCAGGGATTAGTCTGACTGCCATTTTGAAGTCGGGAAGGAATTTTGTTTCCCTGAAAGGGCTTATTGGCTTCTGCCTCTTGGGGTTTTTTGCCTTCCTCTGGATCAACAAGGAGGTTGAAGCAGTCTGATCTAGATGGACATTGTCTTCAGTCAGACTAGCATACTATGTTACTATGTAACTGGGAACTACCTCCTGCCTGGAGTCAAAAGAGGAAGTCAGCCTTGCATCCCGAGACCGGCGGGACACCTGGACAGTGGCAGAGATTTACAGAAACTGTGTCAGAGAAGCTCTTCTGACTCTGGAGTAGCCTGAGTTGGTCGAATTGAGTACTCCCATGTGACATATTGTAATAAAAGCTAGCCTCGTGCTCACTGTAGGCGTGCACACCTTTAGGGACTGTGTTAGCAAATTAACAGGCCTCTTGTATATGTAGGCATTAGGCTCATCAGATTTGGAATGTTTATACATTTCCAGTGCTAGCATACAGGGATTGAGATATTGTTAAAGGGAAACAAGTCATTGTAGTAGAAACATTTCGAAGGTCTCATAGAATCATAGAATGGTAGAGTTGGAAGGAAGCTCCAGGGTCATCTGGTCCAACCCCCTGCTTAGTGCAGGATTCGTACAATGTATTTTCCTATAGACTGTGTTCATTATATTGAAGTGTTGATCTTTAATCCCTTGAGGAGCAAGCACAGTAAATTTACAGCGCTTGGTTCCGGCCTTTAATCCTGGCGGATAGTAGAAATGCGCCGCGGGATCAAAGCTCCTCCTACAATGTAGCAGAAGCAGGTCGGGTCCTTGGCTGTTAGTCACAGCTGAGGATCTGGAGGAGAAGCAGGTTTTAACGACTTCTGCCTTCTCCTTTGCAGACTAAATAGTGCTCAATGAGTGCTATGTAGTGAAGAGAGAAAATATCCCACTGTGGCTAACAGAGCTGTTCTAGCAAAGCTGCAGGGTCCTAGCATACCCAGAGCAGCTCTGCTAGTCACTACAGGGGGTTATTTTTCCCTATAACTGGGGCTCATATGGATGCCCCAGTTACAGTGAAAAATTGTGAAATTAAGAAAAAAAGACAATGTGAACTACCCCTAGAGGTTTTACATGACATCATGAGAGTCATAGATGTTCTAAAAAATATATCCATATGCACCCTGTAATCCAAGACTATACAAATTATATATACCAAAATGTTTAAAACAAAATGAGGAACCCATTCCTGTATTTTACTTTATCCTAAATTTTTATTTAAATTTTAAAAATAAATTATAAATTTAAAAAAAAAAAAAAAATTCAGTTTTTTCCCCATAATAAAACAAAACAAAGAAAAAAAAAGTCCGTAAAAAAATATTAAAAATAGCTCTCTATATCATGGAAAAAAGTGCAACAAAAATAATTTTGGTAGTGGAAGTAAGAAAAAAAAATAGGGCAGTAAATCTACCACATGGGTAAAATCGCTAAAAAGTGTCTGGTCCTTTAGGACCAAAACATCCTGGTCCTAAAGGGGTTAAAAGAAGAACTGCGCAACATATCAAGTAGTATGTATTTCTCTGCAAGGAGACTGATTCTTGCTAAACTTTATTGTTTATCATTCTAACAGGTACTACAGTTACTTTAGGTTGTACACCAAGTAGTATTGCTTCTTCTAGCCATAGCCAGCAAGAGGAGATTCTTCAGTAGCAATTACTTGCTATTATTACATTACTCACTTTTGTTCCTTTTTTGTAAATAAATATTGCAAATTATTGCAACTTTTTCTGATGCATCGTATCCTAAATCTGTGTCTCAATACCACCCACTTGCGACAGGACAAGGGAGAAGACAAAGGCCAGCTGCACACGGCTGTGACGGGCTCCGCCGCGGAATTCCGCAGCGGAGCCCGTCACAGCGCCCCCCGGAGACCCCAATACTTATCTGCGGATCCGGCATCCTACGTCCCGCAAGACGCTTCGGCGTGACACGCCGCAGCGTCATGTGACACGGCGGCCACGTCACATGACACGCCCACAGCGTCACATGACACGACTGGCCGCGTCATATGACGCTGCGGCAGTAGGCGGGGAAGCGGTTTCACGCTGTAGCACAGCGGAAGATAGCATGATGGACGGCTTCCATTGACTGCAATGGAAGCCGTCCGCGCGTACATCCGCGGCAAATAGAGCATGCCGCGGGTGAGGTCGGGTGATTTCACGGTGCGGAAGTCCGCGGTGGACTTCCGCACCGTGAGCATGGAGCTATTATGTTTAATAGAACCTAATAGCTGCATCCGTGGGAAGGAGCCCAAAGAGCCTCAAAAGACTCTACTAAGCAGGGTGACTAGTCAGACCACTGTGGTCTATTTAGGGAGATGGGATAGATTGATTTTGTAATATTTAATTTGGTATTGATGATATATTGCAGAGTTCAGTGGTTCTCAGGTGTATTAACTTGGCCATGCCCTGTCCAATATAGTGCTGGGGAATAATTTGGCCCCAGATGACATGGCTGAATGGGAAAAGTCCACAACCAGAATGAAAGGTCCTAGATGCACCATGCTGCTCACATGGACATTTGGTACAAACTATATAACAGTGTAATCTTCTTTAAGAGTGTGTATTATGGTAGCTCAGTGACCTCAATCGTCAGCGCCTTTAGCTGACCTGACAAAACCTCGATGGGATCCATCTCCGATGTAAGAACAGATCCCGCCGTTGAATATGTCACATCCACCCAGGATGTGCTGCATCTTATACAAATGTGCGCAAGCTGTGTAAGAACAAAAACAAACCAAAATATGAGAATTCTTTCTCTATCTAAATAGCCTCATGGAAGGGGGCCCACCTAATCGCAGGCAATTCGCCCTGACAAGGGCATACCTGACCTCGTAACTCAGACCTTAGTTAACCCTATATGGGACAGGGGAAACAAAGGTTATAAGGTATCCCAGAAATGTGATCTCTTGTACAGAAAAACACTTTTTCCTTTTTAGCAAG
Organism: Eleutherodactylus coqui; assembly: GCF_035609145.1. Taxonomy (NCBI): domain Eukaryota; kingdom Metazoa; phylum Chordata; class Amphibia; order Anura; family Eleutherodactylidae; genus Eleutherodactylus; species Eleutherodactylus coqui. The sequence continues at coordinate 263,097,156 of NC_089839.1, read as the reverse complement.
CAAATTACTATTGCACAATGCCTGGAGGACCTGACGAACATGAGAAATATGTGAATCAAAATCCGATGAAAAGATAAGAATATTGTCAAGGTCCTCTATATCAAAACAAAGTAGGTGATGCATTTATAGAGGACTTCATTAATAAAGGACTGAAAAACCGCAGGAGCGTTTGTTAAACCAAATGGTATCACCAAGTTCTCGCAATGCCCTTTAGGAGTATTAAAGGTGGTTTTCTATTCGTCTCCCTCCTTAATCTGAATCAAATTATATGCCCCATGAAAATCCAACTTTGAAAACCAGTTGGTGCCATTCAACTGCGAAAACAGATCAGGAATGAGAGGCAATGGGTACGGATTATGCTCGGTGATTTTGTTTAGCTGTCTGAAATCAATGCAAGGCTGCAAACCTCCATCTCTTTTCTTGACAAAGAAAAACCCCATGGCCAATGGGGAATTTGAGGAACGTATGTGCCACTTTTTTCAAACTGTCCCAGATATAAACTTTCATAGACTGTCCCTCGGGGCATAGTTAGATTGAACATACGGCTTTTTGGAAGTTTACAGTCTGGAACAAGTTCAATAGCGCAACCCCCCTCCCTCTGAGGCAATAACCTATCTGCCCCCTCCAGAGCAAAAACATCAGCAAAATCAGCAATATATTCCGGTAACTCCTTAACTTGCACTGAAGACAGCCTTACAGAGATATAAATAGAATTACAGTATTGAGTCTATTTAGAGATCTCTCCCTTCTCCCCATCCACCACAGGATTATGCAAACGCAACCACGGTAGGCCTAAGACTACCTGCGTTGGAAGGAATTCCATGACATATAAAGTGATGATCTTGGTATAGAATAATCCGATCTTTAACGCCTTCCCGCTCCAGGACGTACCGGTACCTCCTGGGGATAGCGGGAGATCACATATGATCCTGCGCTATCCCGCAGTGGGAGCCGGCTGTCAGTCACAGCCGGCGTCCCGCTGCAACAGCGGGGGGGCATCGGAGATGCGCCCCCCCCCGCTGTTAACCCCTTCCCTGCTGCGATCTAAGTAGATCGCGGCAGGGAAAGAGTTCACAGAGGGATCGCGCTCCCTCTGTATCTCCAGCCGGCTTTCGCGATGTCATCGCGAGAGCCCGGCCTGTCACCATGGCAGCAGGACGCCAGACACTGGCGTCCTGTATTGCCTGTGCCTATAATCGCTGTACAAGCGATAAGGCATGGGAGAGCAGTAGCTCTGCCATGCCTTATGACAGCAATCATAGGCACAGTGCTGCAAGTCCCTCAGAGGGACTCAAATAGTGTAAAAAAAGAAAAGAAAAGTGTAAAAAAAAAGAAAAATGTAAAAAAAAAAAATGTTTAAAAACCCCTTTTTTATGCTTTTTCTAATATTAGCATAAAAAAAGGGAAAACAAATTAAAACCCCACATATTGGGTATTGACGCGTCCGTAACGACATGTACAAAAAGTTGAACATGCTTTAAATTTTGTACGACAAAAAGCATAAAAAAAACTCACTAAAAATCAGAGGCAAAAAAATGCAATAAAAGTGATCAAAAAAGCTGTACATTCCCCAAAATGGTACCAATAAAAACTACAGCTTGTCTCGCAAAAAATAAGCCCTCATAGAGCTCCATACATAGAAAAATAAAAAAGTTACAGGACTTTGAATGCAGCTATAGAGAAGAAAAAAAAGATTTCCAAAAAAAGGGGGGTTTTATTGCAAAAAAGTGTATAAACCTAAAAAAAATATAACAATTTTGGTATCGTTGTTACCGTACCGACCTGCAGAAAAAATTTAGTGTGTCATTTATGCTGCATGATTAACGCTGTAAGAAAAAGAAAAAGAAATCTATGGCAGAATTGATGCGTTTTCTCTCCCTGTTATCATAAAAAAAAAAAAAAATACGATATAGTCTATGTACTCAAAAGTGGCACCGATAAAAACTACAGCTCGTCACGCAAAAAACAAGCCCTTATACGGCTGCGTCCACGGAAAAATAAAAAAGTTATGGCTTTTGAAAAACTGAGATGGAAAAATACCAAAAAATCGCTTGGTCCTCAACGCCAAAATAGGCCATGTCATTAAGGGGTTAAACATATATGCAGGACACACAATCTCAAGCGCTTCTGTGATAATGGAGAGACATCAATGGCGGACACAGGAATGGGTGGATGCAGAGGTTTTATCTCCAACCCCAAGCGTTTAACGATCTCATGATGGATTAGGTTAATACCAGCTTCACAATCAAGAAAAACTGTAATTGGGTTGCCATTGCCTCCAAGAAGGATCTCAGTGGGTAGAACCAGCCTGGAGGACAGCATCCACGCAATCAGTGGCACTTGAGGGACTTTCCTCCCATCTTCAGGTCCCTAATTCCTCCAGCCGAGGCTGACGACAAGGACAATTCTGAACCAAATGACCGGTATGATTGCATGCAAAGCACCGCCCTTTAGACTGCAACTTCTTCCCCTCCTGATGTTGCCAACCAATGAAGCCAGCTGCATCGGTTCCTCCCTACTAGTAGGCATGAAAGAGGAAATAGCGGACAACTCACTTTGCCTTTCTCTAATCCGACGGCCAACTCTGATGTCCAAGCACATGGCATCATCAAGGCTGTGAGGCATCGGATAGGCAACAAATAGGTCTTAATATTATAAGCCAGACCACAGTAAAACTAGCTTCGCAAAGCAGGGTCATTAAACTGAGTCTTTGCCTCCCAACGGCGGGATTTGGCACAGAAATCCTCAACAGGAGAGTCTCCCTAATGCAAACCTATAATATTTTCCTCTGCCAGTGACACCTTATCGGGATCGTCATATATGAAACCTAGGGCACAGAAAAAAACTATCTACAAAGAATAAGGCTTCAGAGGAGGAAGGCAAGGAAAAAAAAACAAGCCTGAGGAGCCCCCTACAGCCTGGAAATGATAATGCCCACCCTCTGCGACTTGTCACTCAAGGAAACAGGACGTAACCTAAAAAAAAGCCTGCAAGATTATCTAAAGTAAACAAATTCCTGCCTGTTTACAGATAATCTGTCAGGTAGATCAATCTTAGGCTCCCTTCCTGGAGTCGCCAAAGTCAGATGCCACTGTTTAAGCCCAGCGACCTCAATTATCACCGCTTTTAGCTGACCTGACAAAACCCTAATGGGATTCATCTCCGATGTAAACATAGATTTCAATGAGTAAGTATGGGCTGTTGAATAGGTCACGTCCACCCAGGACCTGCAGATCTTGAACAAATGTGAGCAAGCTGTGTAAGAACAAAAACAAACCAAAATATGGGAACTCTTTCCCTGTCTAAATAATCTCAGGAACAGGGACCTGTCTAAATGCAAGCAATTCGCCCTGACAAGGGCGTACATGACCTCATACCTTGGCTCTTAGTTAACAAACTTAGCTTAGATGCAGCAGGCAAATAAATGATCCAGAAGAGAGCTCTGACTGAGACCACAATCAGAGCTAGACTGAAGATTCAATGGCAATTCTGTCCCACCTCAGCCAGACTAAGTAGCCTGATAATTAGCCTCAAGTGCGACTAAGCATGTCTCACCTAATACCACATCCCCAGGGCCAGAAGATGGAGAACCACCTGCAAAACCTGCACCAGACTATCAGCATGGAAGCAATCCCAGAACCGCTGCAACAGGTAGCTGCTACACAGCAAATTAGGAGGGTTAGCTGGTACCAGAGCCACTGTTTGGTGTATTCCCTTGTTATGTGCACCTTCCTCTCAGAGACAATAATCTTGCATAGTTATTGCAATACTAGTGCCCAGAGTTATGATAGAAATGGAATGCCATAGATAAACCAGAGAAGAGCTTGACCAGGGCTACAGGCATCATGTGTGCAAATGCAGGGGCTAATTAATCATGACTGTGACTGGAGATATGGATATTTTGTCTGCAATAGTAGCAAAAGAGAGGCCACTGACTCAGCACCATGTTGTAGGTCTTATGGTAACTTTGCTGAGAAACACTGCATCGGGAAGCTGAGTTAAATTCCTCAACTAAGAACCCCTGCTTCAATTAATTTGCTGTTGTAATATAAAGACTGTATCTCTCATACTCAAGAAAATTGTTATTTATTGTTCCTAATAGTATTTGTTCATAGAAACTGCTCCCCAGATGGCCATATAACATAAGTAATTGTTCCCCATGACTACTGTTGTTCAGACGATTTGTTTTTACTAAAGTATTACAGATCTGCAAGAGTCTCCATGTCCTATTCTGACTAGTGATGAGCAACCATTTGAAAAGTTCCGTTCAGCTGAATCACAAAACTTTTGCAAAATGTTGAGTTTCAACTGAACCAGAAGTTGCCCCAAACCCCTAAAACTGGTGTATAACACTGTTTAAGGGCCATAAAAGTCCTGTATTATATACTAAAAGTGTTATACAGAGGTTTTATGGCTTTTGTACAGTTATACACCAGTGTCCAGGACTAGTGTTGAGTGAACCGAATCCTGTTTTTGGTAGAGCTTTGCTAAAAGTTGTTACAGACACAGAATGTGGACCCACTGGACCAACTAACTGGTTAGGCTTAGGGCTAGTCTCGGTATGGTTGGCAGCTGCCTCCCCCCCGATGTCAGAAGCAATGGCACGAAGCGCTACGAAACAGAACAACATATGGACAAATCTTGCCCTTTGCTAAACAAGAAGATGGGAGAGAATCTGCCTAATAGTGGGGGTGGTGACCAGACAAGGACTACCCCACAGTCTACACCTTAGGGCTGGATTTTCCTGATGGGACACAGGAAGGAAGTCCTGGGCACAGGACGCACCAATAACACAGGAAGGGGCTGTACAAACCATGGAACCCGGAGCAGTACTAAGACCATATTGGGCAGCAGACAGACATACACAAACAGGGACAGGAACAGGGTCTGACAACTGACAAACACAAAGTACAATATGGCAACGCTGGGTAACTGGAGCAGGCTCACACCAGGCTAAGATACAAATGTTAGGAAGCAGAAAAAATACCAGACAGAGAGCAGACTGAGAAGACAGGAGTAGGGAGGTTATGCAGGATGACAGAGCCAAACACACAAATGGAATAAGGTGCAGAGACATGGAGGCAACAAATAAATAGAATACAGATAAAGGTACCAGATCAAACAGACCATAAAGACAGGAACAGGTGGCCTAGGAAAACTGGATGTCAGAACCTAAACATACATCAACTCTCAGGCAAGGAGGAAGTGTCTCAGCCCAGCTTAAATAGGAGAGTAATACCTATCAATTCTGCAGCTGGTCTGAGAGCCAGAGAACTGATTAACTCTTTCAGTGCTGGTATAAAACAGACATATAGAGTCCATACGCACAGGAGGAGCATAGCGATGCTCGCATCTGCCCGGAACTGCAAGAGGGTGGCAGACATGGGTAGCAGACCTAACAAAAGCTTGGTTCAGCTTTGTGCCAACAAAGTTCCGTCCAAAGCGGGGTTCTACTGGTTCAGTTCGTGCAACACTAATTGTGACCAATACTAAAATCCCTGCATCCCCTCTCTGAGGACTTCACAAAGGAGCTGTAGTGGTTATTGGGGCTGGTTAATCGCTATCTCAAGGATTAGCCTTCTACCAACCACAGATTGATAGCTTGCATTAGGATATAGCACCATTTTTACTCCCCCGCCCCCCAAATCTTATTAGTTTAGCCACGCATTACAGTATATTAAGAAAAAGGCCTCTACCAGATGTGTGCCAGTGCTTTCCATTAACCTTGATCCAGCAAGATGCAGCTGTTCTTCCCAAATTCCAAATCTGGGCTTTAGGGGCTCAATGTTATATATTTAATAAAGCTTATATCTCACAGATTTTTAAATGGATGATATAAAAAATGCCAAGATATACTGCGGAAAAGAGTACATTTGAGTTGCATATACAGTCCTGTGAAAGGATGTGTTACATTAATATGCTGTGCTGCCAAGCTTTGATAGTCATTTCTTTTTTTCTGAAAATCTTGGCTTACATTTATAAAGCATTGGGACTGGCTCTCTAGAGATAGCTGCAAGCATTTATTCAAACTTATAAAGCAATGATAATTTAAAATACAGTTTTTCATTGATCCTGTAATTCAGCGCACCGGTTGGAATGAAATTTTACTTCTTCAAAGATGAAAATTCAGATGAAGATCTAGGTCAATTGATGAATGTAAAAGAATGGTGTAGAAGAGTTTTTGGTGGTTGATTACTGGTAATTGCACTGGATAGGGAATAACTTTAACAGTGCTGGGAGTCTGACCATTGGAAACCCCACCATCCCAAGAACAGGGGTCCGGAAGTTACGTGCATGAATGGAGGTTGCACATGTGAACTACAGTTCCATTTATTTCAATCTCTGGTGCTCTGATTGCAATGAACAGAGCTGCATTGCACGACTACTGCTTCATTCATGTGGGGGCCTTCCGGACCCCCATTCTTAGGATTGGTTGGACTTCCAGTGGATAAAGGACAACCCTCTATCTTGGCACAACCTCTTTAAATACTCTTAAAACAATCTCAATGAGGGAGATTTCTCAAAAGTGTTACAAAGGAAAGTGGAGATGCTCACAACAACTAATTAGATTTCTTCTTTTTTTCAAATGGGCTTCGAAAAGTCAGAACTGAAATCTGATTGGTTGCTATGGAACACTGCTCCACTTATTAGCCCCAGTTTTGATAAATCTACCCCTAAAATTAGTGAGAAGAAAGGGTTCCTTAAGTACTACCCCACCCGTCAGCGATACTTTTAAACAAAAGATAAAGTTACTGCAAGACTAACAGGGTCAATTTCCCGTTTGGCAAATGTGATGTGAAGATCTACAATAATCTCAGATATCTTAAAAACATAGAACTAAAATACCTAACAGCCTACAGTACAAATATGAAGAAATTGAATCATTAAAGAACTAATTAAAAATCCTATATCCATCCCTTACACAATCCTGCAGAAATGATGAAAGTTGACAGTACAGTTATGATCATTTGCAAACTATATGGGATTATGATTAAGAAACAACTGTCTATTGTAGATGGAAGAAAAAAATAAACTGATCATTAGAAATAACCATAGACGGATATTGTTATTAAACACGACTTAAAGATGTTTAATGGCATCTTAAAAAAGTGCCCCAGGGTAGGGATTAGTGTAAAAAAATAAAATAGCTATTACTTAGGCTCTGACATCACCTATCATACTGCTGTTTATGTACACATGACCGCCGAGGCACACGATTGGCTGCAGCAGTCATTACAGCAATAAGTGTGACATCATCACTTACTGCATCAATAGGGACCAGAGCAGAGAGGACTGGGTCTTCAGTCCTGCACCGGAAGCAATGGGAGAGGCTGATTAAGGGTGAATATACACGGGCGGATTTGAATGGCGGAAACCGGAGCGGGCGACCGCCTCTAGGTTCTGCAGCAAATACCATCCATAGCATGCAATGCAAAAGTGATTCTTCATGTACACGAACGGAAACCAACTGCGGTTTTTGCTTGCGGATGAAAAATCGTAGCATGATCCATTTTCCTGCGGATTCCTCACAGACGGCTTCCATTGAAGTCAATGGAAGCCGTCCGGCCCATGGACGGGCGCCGGATTCTGCGGGAAAAGAAGGAGTTTAAAAAAAAATCTGTACTGCACATGTCCGACGGCGAGACGTGCAGACCATCTACAGTACAGAAAGAAGAAAATGAAAGCAGGTACACATTGAAGACGCTGCTGCCAGGGACTGATTCTGCTGCGGGATTCCTAATGGTTTTAGTTTTACACCATTTTTCTGGGGCACTTTGTTTAAATGTTGGAAAATCCCTTTAATGTTAGATTTCTATGATATGATTATGTTATAATAGTATATATTATTTGACCTATGATTGGTCTGTAATGTTCTATCTATCTCATATCTCTCTATCGCTCTCATATCTATAAATCTATCTATCTAATATCTATTTCATATCAATCAATCATATCTATCTATCTGTCTGATATCTATCTATCTATCTAATACCTATCTCATATCTATCTCATATCAATCAATCATATCTATCTATCTATCTCATATCTATCTATCTGTCTAATATCTATCCATCTATCTATCTATTTGTCTCATATCTATCTATCTATCCCATATCTATCTATCTATCTATCTATCTCATATCTATCTATCTATCTATCTATCTCATATCTATCTATCTATCTATCTATCTATCCCATATCTATCTATCTATCTATCTATCTATTTATCTATCTATCTATCTCATATCTATCTATCTATCTATCTCATATCTATCTATCTATCTATCTATCTATCTATCTCATATCTATCTATCTATCTCATATCTATCTATCTATCTATCTATCTATCTCATATCTATCTATCTATCTATCTATCTCATATCTATCTATCTATCTATCTATCTATCTATCTATCTCATATCTATCTATCTATCTATCTATCTATCTATCTATCTATCTATCTCATATCTATCTATCTATCTATCTATCTATCTATCTATCTATCTATCTCATATCTATCTATCTATCTCATATCTATCTATCTATCTATCTATCTATCTATCTATCTATCTATCTATCTATCTATCTATCTATCTCATATCTATCTATCTATCTCATATCTATCTATCTATCTATCTATCTATCTATCTATCTATCTATCTATCTATCTATCTCATATCTATCTATCTATCTATCTATCTATCTATCTATCTATCTCATATCTATCTATCTCCTATCTATCTATCTCATATCTATCTATCTATCTATCTATCTATCTATCTATCTATCTATCTATCTATCTATCTATTACAGTATACTTATAAAAAAGAGCCAGAAAACAGAAATTGTACTTGTTTCTCTATAAAAAGGGATTTTCTCACCTCAGCATTTGGAGATGACTTACTCAGTATAGGCTATAATCAAGGAAAACATTCTGTACTTGTTGCTATACCAACACATCCATCTAAGATCAGCTCGGCAGAGCAATTTGCAATGTCCCTTTCAGAAACAAAGACCCAGAGGTATTTTAAGTATATTTTCCCAGAGGAACAATCTAGAACACATCAAATGCCTGGTAATACAAAGTTTCCCTTTTATTGCATGACCTACCTGTGCTGATTGTTACTGTATAAGCGATGAGGCTTACAATGTAATCTATATGTGTTTTTACAGCTCAGAACTCTATTTTCTTGCTAATGGATCCTGAAAACATGCTGCTCAAAATATAACTTATTCACAAAATTAAATCCAGGCTGTTTCATGCATAGTGTTTTTTTGCAAAAATGTCACAGTTTTTGACATTTCAATGCAGTTGCATTTTTTTTTTTGACAAAAATGCACTGTTCAGGTGTTCACTATGGAGAGGTAGTGGTGTTTGTTTCTCAATTTTTCTGTGTTTTTTGGGTGCATGATAGTTTTTACAAATCTCAACATCCTCTGGGTATTATGTTTTTTTCAACCATTTTTACATATATACCTCTATAGGAAAAAACATCATAGAGAGAAACGCAAGTGTGACTAAAAAAATACCAGTAAAAAGACAAAAAACATCATGTGATTTCTCTGGCATTTGATTTTATCCCAAAATATCAGGAAAAAGACAATGTCTTAAAGAAGCCTGAGGGTAGTTTCTGTAAGCATTTGCTCTTAGGCCTCCTGTCCACAAGAGAATTTTCACTGTGTCCCCTGCGGCGATAATTCGGCCGCAGGGAATGCAGTGAACGCTTTCCATAGACTTACTATGGAAAGTGCAGCCCCGCTGTCCACGAGCGGAGAATCATAGCGATGTTCCGCTCAAACTTGCTCGTGGGATTTAAATTGCATCATGCTGCGATTCTCCACGGTGAGCCTATCTGTCAGATATCGCTACGCCTGTGGACAGGGGCCCTTAAGCTGGCTTTACACAAGACATTTATTGTTGCTCGATAGAGGGAATGTTTCATTCAGCAGTTTCATTCTTACAAGGCCACCAACTGGTTGATAAGCAAGAATTCATTCACTAGTTGGTAGTCTCAGTATTTCCACTCACCTAAAAATAATTGCTGGTTGATTAATTATTGTCTGATGTAAACATGTAATCATTGTTTTTCAATCACTTGCCAGCAACTTTGCAGGGAGGTGAGCTCTTGCTCAGTGTCTACCTCCCACCAAATGCTGATTGGTGCTCAGCTTTTGTTTAAACATTTTGCCCTCCCACTTAACTCTCATTGGTTCCCGAAAGCAAATAAATATGTGTAAGTGACCCTCCATTGAACAGTCCCTACTGGTCTTCAATAACAGATAAACGATGGTGTGAACAAACAAAAAACAAGCGGGAAGAATGGGCCAAAGAGCTGACTGTTCAGCCAAAGTAGTGAGAGACCGGAGCAATGAAAATTCACTCAAAGACCACTTACATGTGTACACGGGCATTCAGTGCTGCATCCCAATAGAGGCGAGCCAGCTGCAGGGAGTCCGCAGGCATAAGCAGGATGGTGGTCACAGGTGGCTTTGCGATCTCTCTCCACAAAATGGCCACGATGGGGCCTCACTGGGTCATGCACGAGGGCGGTTTAACTGGATTTGGGACTTAGTTTGACTAATGCCGAGGGGTGTTATCACGGGTGACGCCAGTACCTTTAGGTTGTGAACTCTTGGAAGGTGAGGCAAAAATAACTGAGACGAGTCCACAGTTCTTCTGTTGCAAACCAAAGGTACCCAGTCTACCAACAGTCTCTTTTAAGAGCAAATGTGCAAGGCAAAGCAAATACAGTTTTTTTTGTTTTTGCATAGGACAATATGCTGAATTTAGTTTTTTCCAAGTACAGTAAACAGAGTTATCTTAAATGCTCTTTCTCTGTTTAGGATTATTTGTGAACCAGATCCCCGACAGTCCCAGTTATCTGCGGGTTGTGCTCAATAGATTACCATGAAGACTGTGTCTATAATGGAGACTAGGGTGAGGCTGTGTCTGTAATGGAGGCTAGGGTGAGGCTGTGTCTGTAATGGAGGCTAGGGTGAGGCTGTGCTTTCTCTGGTTTTTCAGCATAACAGGGGCTCATAACACTCACTGCTGCTGTAGTGGGATCCCAACTTATTCTCCTCTACACTGCACTGGTATTGAGACGCTTCGGGAGCTTCTTTCCTTCCAACTACATCTCTCCTTCTCCTCAGACTGCAACCGTACTTCTCCTCAGACTCTCAATGACTGACTTTCTCTGACGGAACGACTCACTGACTGAACTGTGCAACTCCTCCCCATATCCCTCCACACTGCTCTCTTCTCCCGGGCTTGGATCCCCTCTACCAATTAATGATCTGAGTGACAGTAACCAATCATGAGACAGACGTTGCCAGGCAGATTAGGACGTCGTCTGTGAGGAAAGGGGTAAATTTAAGAATTTTTGACAGACAACCCCAGAAATGTCTTAGTAACTAATGGTTTTGCATTGGGGAGGCATATTAGCCTATTAATTCCCACTTCTACAGGAGCCAGCCTAAACAACCAATCACTGTGAACCAGACAAACCAAATAACCAATCACCATGAATCAGCCAACTCAAATAAACAATCACCGGGAATCAGTCAACCCAAATAACCAATCACCGGGAATGAGTAAATCCAAACAACCAATCAGGTCGCGAATGGTGTGCATTTGGGGAGTAATATGGATATATATGCATTGGGGAGGGTCGAAATTTCAAATACACACACGCGAAAGAACTTCACCCAAACTAGTCAATGAATGATAGTTTAGCCTGTGTAAATGCTTCAAACTATTTGTTCAGCAATTGTGAAACTGAACAAGTGCACAACAATCACTTTGTGTAAAAACACCCAAACCACAGTTGTACATCTGCTTTAGCGACTATTTGAGCACACAGTTGTCGTGTGTGAAGCCACCTTCACAGTGTATGACGCACTTTTCAAAAAAAAAAAAGAGTCTTGATTAATGTCCATAATGAAAATAGATGTCCACGATTTTTTTGAAACAAGAGAAGATTGTAAAGTTTGTGATGTGGATGTGACTAGTGATGAGCGAACTTTTATAAAGTTTGGTTTGCCTGTTTTGCGCTTCGGTCCGAATTAGTTTGAACCAAACCAGTTCACTAATACCCCATAGCTGGTGTATAATACTGAGCTCACGTGACCAAAATGGAATTGTGGCTCTATACACCCGTGTGATACGCGGTAGCTCACAGACAATCAATTACATTGCCTTTAACGGTTCCACTCACATTAGTATGTCAAAATTGCATAATCCGCAAATGCAAAATAGAATGCAGCATGTTCTATTTTGCCGCGTATATACATGAGATAGAGCTGTACGCAGGGTAACTGCCAGGTTCACAGCTGTAAAATGCTGTGGGAGCCCAGCTTAACACTCTGTAAGAGAAATAAAAGCCATACAAAACATTCTTCCTATCATTGTGCAAGGCTTTTATGGCTCTTAGACAGCGTTATACACATTATTGTTGATTGAACTAAACCAGTGGAGCCCTGTTTTGGATAGCACTTTGCTACCGTGTTTCCCCGAAAGTAAGACAGTGTCTTACTTTCTTTTTATCCCCAAAAGCCCCACTATGTCTTACTTTCGGGGTATGTCTTATATTGGAAAAAATACACTTCTGTATGGCCATATTAATGCACTTTGTAATGTACATTGTGCATTAATTATGAGCCATACAGAAGTTATAAGAAGTTTTTCACTTACCTGCTCCGTTGCTAGCGTCCTCGTTTCCATGGAGCCGACTTTTATGAATGGGATCGCTCGTGCAGGATGCCGGCTCCGTGTAGCTCCGCCCCGTCACGTGCCGATTCCAGCCAATCAGGAGGCTGGAATCGGCAATGGACCGCACAGAAGCCCTGCGGTCCACCGAGGGTGAAGATCCCGGCGGCCATCTTCACAAGGTAAGTAAGAAGTCACCGGAGCGCGGGGATTCAGGTAAGCACTCTCCGGTGTTCTTTTTTAACCCCTGCATCGGGGTTGTCTCGCGCCGAACGGGGGGTGGAAAAAAAAACCGTTTCGGCGCGGGACAACCCCTTTAAGATCAGAGGGAGGTGGCAGACGCGCGACGTATGGAGAGGGGGACGGTGCGGACGTGGGCAGGAGGCGGCGCGCAGCTAGATGAGAGGGAGGCGGCAATACCCCCGTGTTTCCCCGAAAGTAAGACATATGTCTTACTTTCGGGGTACGGCTTACATTGGCCGACCCCCCTGAAACCCCCGATACGTCTTACAATCGGGGGTGTCTTACTATCGGGGAAACACGGTAAAACCTCAGTTTGGGTTCATACTGAATCAAACTCTTAGCAACATTCTTCCTGAAATAAGGTTCAACTAGTTCAGTCTGCTTAACACTAGTTGTGACTACATTTATTTGACACTGCACATTAAAGATAGTTTTACATACAGATTTTTAGTGGCTGTATTTTTGTAGCCAAAGCCAAAAGTGGATCCCGTAGGATGGACATGTAGAAGTCCTTCTTGTAGCTATCCATCAATTTTGGAATCCACTTTTTGCTTTGAATTAAGAAAAAAGAACTACCACAAAAGCCTTGAAACAACCCTGAACGCAGTTAAAGAGTTCATATTAGTATCTGTGCAATACAGCGATAGGTAATTTGTCCCTAAAGGTTTTTACTAGAGAATGGCGAGTGTACTCACTAAGGCAAACTACTCGAGTGAGTAGTGCCTTATGCGAGTACCTGCCCGCTTGTCTCTAAAGATTCAGGTGCCGGCAGGAGGCGGGGAGTGGCGGGGGAGAGCGGAGAGGAACGGGGGGGGGGGGGGGAGATCTCTCTCTCTCTCTCACTCTCTCTTCCTCCCCGCTCCTCCCTGCTCACTCCCGCAACTCACCGCTCTCCCCCGCCGACACCTGAATCTATGGAGACGAGCGGGCAGGCACTCGCATAAGGCACTACTCGCTCGAGCAATTGTCCTTAGCGAGTACGCTTGCTCATCTCTAGTTTTTACCTGTGATTCTTAGCTAAATTGATAGAAAAAAAATAAAACAGCTCGCTGGCAATCCTTATGGATGAGTGTAAATACCAATTGCAATGACTATGCTCTTGGTGCTCATCTTATTGTGTTTTGTATTATGTTACTTTGCTCATAAAGAGTTCAAGGGTCATTGTTAGTTCATTAAATATCTGACATGATGTAGAGATATGCAGGTAACGGAATAGAGGTGAGAGAATACAGGGTGCAAGAAAAGTTACTTTATTCCTCCAAACGTTAGAAGATACGCGAAGTTTCGACTCAAAGGAGTCTTTTTTAGGAGAAAGACTCCTTTGAGTTGAAACATTGTCTAGCTTTTATCGTTTGGAGGAATAAAGTAACTTAAAAGGGTCTTTTTTGCATCAGACCTGATCTGGTGACTGTGCATGAGTACCTGTCCAGCCGTATTTGGATACAGAATTGTGCTGCTGACGTCCTTTTGTATTTGGATGATGTAGAGATATGTTAGAAGTTTCTATCAGTGGAGATGAGGACATTGAGGCCCCTTCTGATTGATTGAACTTAGGTGCAAAATCACTTGGCCGAGTACTTTGCCAATTCTAGTACAGAGGGCCAAGAAGCTTTGAGATATGTCTTTGTAGTTACCCATCCAATTAGTTAGCGCTAACCTGATTTCATGCTACTATTTTATGACAATCATGTTGCCTATTCCAATAATTGCGACAATAATATACGTATTTCTTTATTTCTGAAGAGTTGCACACATCCCGAATATATTTATGTGAATTTGTACTTAAGTGTTTTCGCTCAAGCCAAACATGACGGTAGAGGCAGAATCTGTAATTAACCCCATCACTTACGTGCCATATTCATGAGAGAGAAACAAAGACTCAATTGGAAAAAAATGAATGTAATTAATGCACAAAGCACAAGTGATTGTGAAGCAGAAGGCATACTGTTCAAATTCATGAGAACTTCAATATTTCTGATTAGATCAGTGAAGGGAACATCATCGGAACAAGAAAGGCATTTATTATGTGATAGTTGAAACATTTTATTGAGTATTTTCCAGCATGCAGTATCAGATTGAGCCAAATCCCTAATGTCCTGGCCAGCTCTTCTCTGATCCGCAGTGCTGGAGGCCTGCAGCAGTCTTCATTACATCCAAAACACCAGCAAGACAATCTACTCACTATAATAGACTACCAAATCATCAAAAATGGATTAGGCTGATGCTGAGAATTCAAGATTATTTAGTAATCAACCGAAAAATAAAGATCTAGCCAAAGGATTAAATCAACCCTCAGGCCCCTTTCAGACGATCGTATTTTAACTCCGTATTTGAGCTGTGTATTGCGGACCATAATACAGAACTAACGTAAATCTATGTATCTATTCACATGGGTATATTTTTCATGGTTAGTTTTCTCTTTTTAACCCTTTAGTGACCACCCCATTGCCTTTTTACGTCCTAGCTTGCTGGGCTTTTAATCCCCAGGGACGTAAAATCCTGCAAACTGTGGATGTGACAGCTCCATGCAGTTGAAAATGTGAAAAAATAACAATTTTTTCCAATTTTGGCACTTTTAATAAATATACACAAATTCTATTGGTCTATTTGTACCACCTAAATGAAGTACAATATGTGACAAAAGTAATTTCCAAAATTTGGTCCGGTCATTAAGGCGCAATCAGGCTTCGTCACTAATGGGTTAAACACAGCATGACTTATTTTGTCAATTTTTGCCTCTATATTAGATACGGGGGTAAATGCTGCTCAAAAACTGATATATGGTTGCAGGGTCATCTGTAATACATCCGTAAAACAGATCTGTATTCCGGATGTGCTGCAATACACCAGTATGAAACCAGCCTTATGGCTTCGACAGACGAGCGTATGATGTAATACACTCGCTCCTATGCAATTTGCCTGCATAGTGAACGAGTGTATTTAGCGTTTATGCCTGCGCAAGTATGGAGCGTTTTTATACAGGTACCACTATTTCACATGGGCGAGAGAATCACTCCGCCCTGATTTAAAAGGCTCATTTGCCTAACGAGATGCCAGTGATCATGGTTATGCTCTGCGTTTCTTGCATACCCGTGCGGGGCAGATGGGCAAGTTTGCACGCCTTTCATAGACCTTGATGGTTGTTGTAGGAGATGGCTGAGAGGTTCACCATCTTGTCTGTATTTTCTGTGGTCAGCTGTGAAGATTCTAACATGAGGATCCAGTATTGTGTCTCTAATCTAAACCTCTAGGGGAAGGGAACATCGCCCCCCTCACCTCCACAAAAATTGAAGGAGCAGTGTATTGTGTCCAAAAACAGGAAAAAAACAGTTTTGACCAGCAGAGAACTTAACCAGGGCTCAAGTTACAGTTGCTTGGCAAAAGGAATGTCTTTGTGTAAAAGGACAGGAAATGGCTGGCTGGAGAGAAACAGGAAGTATGTCCTTCCGACAACAAGTCAAGAATGAATAGAGCATGTTTAAGGGAAGCGCCTCACGGGTGAATGATCTCACAGCTACCTCACAAATACCTCCCTATGAGAATGACCTATCAGCACACAAAATTATGTAACTGTATCCTAAATGATCTAATTTCCTGATTTGAAACCTTATATAAACTTTTACCCGGCTAAATAAAGTTAGAAGCTTTTTGGTGCAGATGATGTAAACGTGTGGTCCTTTAAAGGGTATCCAGGCCTGTTCATTATTCCTATCTAATATGGCACCCACAGTATATCAAATAGCGAAAAATTGCGCTAACAATGTCTTTGGTGCGCAAAACACAGAAACGTAGGTCAGGCACAAAAAAGAAAGTGAGAATGAACCCATTGATGTCTGTCGAAGCCCTTAATGAATAAGCTGTCCCGGTTCCATCCTTTATTCATGTAATTTCCCTACCTCCGGCTGAACTTGATGGACATAATTCTTTTTTTTCTATTGTTTTTCAGGCTGCTAACACTTAGGTCCTTTTCACACAGGCAATGCGTTTTTATGCTGGCCGGATTGCAGGTGAAAAACGCATAAACGGAAAAAAGCCGCAAACAAGTCGGGGCTAAAATTAGTGATTTCTCTTCAATTCACATGGCTGTGTGTAGCATATTAGTGAAAACATATCTGCCGCCCGGAATTCCCTTGGTCAGCATAAATCCTCGGAATTACTTCTAATATATAAATAGAGGTGTAGTGGCCAGAACACCATCCTGGTCCCCTCCCTAATGTCCTGCATGTTTGTCCTATGTGGATGCACTGTGCAAAGATTGTCATATGCAGTGTGTGTGTTGCACAGCTGCGGCCCTTGAGAGGTTAACTAAAATCATCGTCTACATGTAAATGTATCAGTCTGTTATGTCATGTGTGAGTGAAGTTATAAATAGGAGTGCTTGAGACCGGGATAGAAGTTCAAGTCCATCTTCAGGGAGTTCCAACTGCTGACTACCTAACACAAAGACACATGGAAGCACCGTCAGCTTCTATGTAGGTGAAGATGGAGGAAGAGGAAAGATATCCCGTAGCGATTGGAGTCTTGATGTGAGTGGTGTGAGTCCTTAGGCCATAAGAGAGTATCCCCGAGTAATTCTGTATATAGAGACTCAACGTACAGGTACCAATTCATATCACAACTTTTCCTATGCGGCTGTCCAACTCCAGGATCACCGTATAGAGGTATGCTTCTGAGTCCCACCCACACGCCTGCCGTTTGAGGTGTTCTCACTAATCCTTTAAGTGAATAATTCCTGCCAGAGTGTCTGCGGAGTAACCCCTACCCCCCTTCCTCCTCTGGAGTGCTCCCAGTCCAGGAGCGGTACCGTACAGATAACGTGGACTGTAGGACTGGTTTCATCCGGTGTATCCTCCCTGATCTCTGAGCTCTGTTCTGCTACACTTTGAAGAATTGTACCTGCATTACTGTAAATAATTGTTTGTATAAGTTACTTCTAGTAAAGTTATACTGGGCCCTAACTGTTCCTGGGACCCTAGGTGCGATACACAAGTGTCTGTGTTTATTCTCCACCGCATAGCATACCGGTGTGTGGGAACCGTGGTGTCACGAGTGATAACTACTACCCCCATCGTTGTGTTTATTAGCTTTCCCTATCCTAGGGGTGTCGAAGCTGGCCTGCAATCCTGCTCTGGCCTTGGCTACGTGTCATCCCTCTGGGACCGGAGCCTAGTAAGTGCCAATACTTTTCCCTCCCAACTCTTTACCTTAGTCAAGTGTCCAGAGTATCCCCTCTGGGGTATTGTAGAGGCACCTGTAATGTTTTTGCAGATTTGTACGCAGCTAAACTTTCTCCCCCTCCCCTCTTCTACAGCTCCCATAGGAGTCCATGGGAGCTGCCAGCGTATATCGGCCAAAAGATAGAGCAAGACCTATCTTTTCTGGTCACATAGAAAACCTATTCAGTCGCCGATGTCCTATCTTCCCAGGCGCCACATTTTTATGCTGCTAAAAGTCAGCCATGTGAACGAATACACTGGAATCCAATGCTTCAGACGGTCGCCATTTTTTATTGCAGCTCAATTATCCGCATAAAAATGCTTGTGTGAATAAGGCCTGAGGATATCTTCACATGGGCGACTGCAACATGGGGCTGTGAATCCTGCCCTCATATTGCGCTCGCCATCCATGTGAAAGCCACGTGGATGTGAGGAGCTTTCATTTGAAACCAGCCTCGCATCACTTTAGGGATGAAGAGGATTGCAGAGTTCTTCCATTGTTTTCAATGGGGCCAACGTTGAAAACATTGCAGCTGCGATGCGCAATCACACAGCCAAATAAAACATGCCGCAATTTTTTTTTCCGACATAGCATTGCATTGCGGTGCAATGCGGGAAAACATTACTCATGCGTACGACCTCATTCAAAAGACTGGGGTTCATATTTGTGCGTTTCGCAATGCAGAAATCTCGCTCGATTTTATAGGCTATGGGAAACTGTCTTTAGGCCTGTGTCACATGGACGTATTTGTGTGCATATTTGTGCAAAAAAAATTTGCACACACAATAAGCAGAAAATTTAACCCATTCATTCAAAAGTGCGTATTTTGTGTGCGCGTTTTGGTCATTCAAAAAAAGAAATGAACTTGTTAAACTTACTGGTAGAGATGAGTGAGCACCCAAATGCTCGGGTCCGTGTTATTCGAGTCGAGCTTTTCGTAAAATTCGAGAGCTCTACTCGAGTAATGAACCCCATTGACTACAATGGGAGACTTGAGCATTTTTGTATGTGGGACGCCGGGTGCCGAGCTTTTTTTTTTTCTTGGTTCGTTCTCTCTCTCTCTCAAAAAAAAATTGCCAATGACGCGCGCTGCGCCGGGGAGGGGCCAAAACAGGAACGTCACTGTGGGGAGGAGCCAAAAATTGGGGCGGGGTCGAACACGATTTGATGCTCGTTCGAGTAACGAGCACTACTCGAGTACGCTAATACTCAAACGAGCATCAAGCTCGGCAGAGTATGTTCGCTCAACTCTACTTACTGGCCATTTCAATGACTAAGAGCATTCCTGCATTCCGTTTTTGTGCGTTCAATTGAGCTCAACCTGTTGTTCTACCTGCAAATACGCATACACTCATGTGACACAGGCCTTAGGGTAGGCTAACATGTAAAGGCGCCAACTACTCACCAGTTCCTGCAGATTTTTGTGCAAATTTTTTGTGGATTTGTACAGTGGATTATGGAAAAAAATTATGCCTTTAAAATCTACACTTGCTGACTTCGCCATGGACTCGAGGGTAATTCAAAGCAAAATCTGTAACAATTGGATTTTGTTGCAGATTTTGACTTCTCCAAATCTACAAGTCTCCTCAACCCTTCTGTTTAAGAAATTGATATGCTAAGGATATGCAAAATCTGCACTATTGGTCAATTTCCAAATTTCTGCTCCATGTGGATGAGATTTGTCTCAGCTGTACATTGCCGGTACACTACTGTGGTCACCTGCAGATTTTCAACCCACAGATTGACATGGAATATCTGCAATATTTCCACATTGTGTGGATTTAGCCTTACACCATTTTCACACAGTGTAGCTTACCACAGATTTGTTGCAGAATCCATATAAATTAAGTATCCCATTCCTTTGCATCTTCAGAAGAGGAGGAAGAGGAGCTAGAGACTGAGCCATCTCACAAGATCACTGACAGATTTCACTGTGAAAGGCTTTCTGCAGCTTGTAGTATACTGTGATACATAAAAGCTGCAGCAGCCAAACAATGCAACATTTTTCATTAAACCCTATTGCAAAAATACTTGTAAGGAAAAAATGTATGCATTTAGATATAAAGTGCCCCTAAAGGTATCCATAACCTTTAAAGGAATTTTAACACTGGTACGCCAAAGGCTGATACATTAAAATGAAGGTCAGGCTTTATGATAGAAATGATTTCTCATCTTGGTACTATATCTGCCAATGATCATTGCATTAAACTATGAATTAGGCACATTTTCACAAACCTCAGTCTTTGTTGGTATTGATTTGTGTCTCTGGATGAATGATTAAATCATTCATATGAAGCTTCGTTTTCATTAGTGGCTCAATAAAAATACCCCGGAGGTTCGGAAAGTTCTAGTTTCACATGAGTCTAATTAATCATGATTTCATTCTTTGTCTGTCAGTTTAAAACTGTTTGGTTGATTCATACAGATACTGAGTGCATCACGCTGGAGGTTTATCAGGACTTGGAACTGCACAGTTTGTGCCAGTTTGCTGGAGGTTCAGTATGACAAGACTGATATTGTAGAGATATAAGGATTATATCTCACATGTACATTATTACATGGCCCTTTTTAAATGGAAAATCGTTTAAACAAGCAAGAATAATCGACAATTGTTCAGTGTGAACGCAGCCAACAGTTGAACAATAAATCGTTCGCTTTTCGTTCCTTGATCACTTTATGCAGCATAAAAATCATGGTTGGGTCCTTCACTAATTGTTCAGTTTAAACACCGATTGTTCAATCATTCTCAGTCACTCATACAGTGAATGTGAAAGGCTGAATGATTTCTTGTTTGAATGAGCCAACAATGCATCTGCCAGTATAAACAGGCTGCACGAGCGAAGGAGCCAACTCTGATGTCATTTGCACATTCAAACGATAAGTCAGCTTATCTAAAAGGGCCCTTAACGAGATTGGTTGTCTTCTTCTTTAGACAATCTATTTTAGAAGCTTTTCCTGATGATAAGCTGATCAAACAATGTACACCGAACCATACAGAGCCTTAGAATGGTGCCATATGTCGACCCCATTCCAAATAGTTGCTCAAATACAGTAATGATGGTAGCAATTCTGACATTGTTTTTCTGCATTATTTTGCACTGTTCACCATGCAGAATAAGGCTGATGTCTCACAAACTTATTTCTGCAGCGTTTCGTGTGCACAAATCTTGCGCATGCAATACGCAAGGAATAAAACGCATTAATTTCAATGGGTTCGTTCATATTCGTGTATTTTTCGCACAAAAATAACACATATTGAGTTGATTAACTTAATAGCCCATTTTAAAGACTGGAAGCATGCTCACATTTTTTTTTGTATAGACACATTTGCAAGATTTGCACATGCCAAACTTAGAGTGAGGGCTTAAACTGACAAGTGTGTTACACAATATGCTCACTCTTGCACAATTTTGTTTGTACAGTTAAGGAATGTATTTTATGCGCATGCCATACGCAAATACTGACAGGAGATCACCCCGCCCTGATTTAAATGTCTAATTAGCCTAACAGTGATAGCAGGTATGCACAGCATTTAGCACATACCTGCATGTGCAGATGTGCATGTTTGTGCACCTCCCATAGACCTCTATGGGGCTCTTGCTGTGCAAACACACATAAGACAGAGCAGGTCCTATTTTTTTGAACACACAAACACAGCGGGTGCCAAAAAAAAAAGAAGTGAGAATGAACCCATGGAGCTCAGTCAATTTATCTATCTCATATCTATCTATCTAATATCTATCTACGTATCTCATATCTATCTATCTATCTATCTATCTATCTATCTATCTATCTATCTATCTATCTATCTATCTATCTATTTATCTCATATCTATCTATCTACTTCATATCTATCTCATATCTCTCTATCTAGCTATCTATCTCATAGCTATCTCATATCTATCTATCTATCTATCTATCTATCTATCTATCTATCTATCTATCTATCTATCTATCTACCTCATATCTATCTACTTCATATCTATCTCATATCTATTTATCTATCTATCTCATATCTATCTTAATTAGAGATGAGCGAACGTGTTCTTCCGAGCTTGATATTCGTGCGAATATTAGGGTGTTCGGGATGTTCGTTATTCGTAACGAACACCATGCGGTGTTCTGGTTATTTTCACTTCCTTCCCTGAGACGTTAGCGCGCTTTTCTGGCCAATTGAAAGACAGGGAAGGCATTACAACTTCCCCCTGTGACGTTCAAGCCCTATACCACCCCCCTGCTGTGAGTGGCTGGGAAGATCAGGTGTCACCCGAACATAAAAGTCGGCCCCTCCCGCGGTTCGGCTCAGATGCGGTGTGAGTTAGATGAGGGACAGTGCTGTTTGTACCGGAGCTGCTGTAGGGAAAGAATTGGTAGTTAGTGTAGGCTTCAAGACCCCCCAAAGGTCCTTATTAGGGCCACTGATAGCTGTGTGTTGGCTGCTGTTAGCAGTGGCAATTTTTTTTTTCTCAAAATCGCCTCTGCAGAGCGTTGCACCTGGCATTAGGGACAGAAGTGCTGCATAGGCAGGGAGAGTGTTAGGAGTGAGTGTAGCCTTCAAGAACCTCAACGGTCCTTTCTAGGGCCATATTTATCCGTGTGCAGTACTGTCCAGGCTGCTGTTAGCTGTGCTGCATTTTTTTTTGCTTCTCAAAATCGCTTCTGCAGAGCATTGCACCCTCCATTGATACTGCAGGGAAAGAATTGTATAGGCAGGGCGACAACACAGTTATTATTCATTGAATATATGCAGTGCTGCCTTTTGCTTGTAAAACAAGTGAAAATAATTCTATTTGTCCGGCCTCTGTCCGTCCTAAGGGCGGTGGACACGTGTCGGCTGCGTGTGACACCTTTAAAAATCATACGCACCCAGCTACGTTTTACTCCTGGCTTCGCCATTTGCTTTCCTTAATTGGGAAAAAAAATACCTGCTCTGCCACAGTTAATAACTCTGCTACCCTCACGTTCTGTGACACATTAGCAGGGACACAGCACAGTTATTAAACTTCTCATGTTCATAGAATATACGCAGTGCTGCCTTTTGGTGCCAAAAAACGGAAAATAATTCTATTTGTCCGGCCTCTGTCCGTCCTAAGGGCGGTGGACACGTGTCGGCTGCGTGTGACACCTTTAAAAATCATACGCACCCAGCTACGTTTTACTCCTGGCTTCGCCATTTGCTTTCCTTAATTGGGAAAAAAAATACCTGCTCTGCCACAGTTAATAACTCTGCTACCCTCACGTTCTGTGACACATTAGCAGGAAAACAGCACAGTTATTAAACTTAGATTATTCATTCACTAGAGGCAAGGGGGCCTTTCGTTTTCAAAAAAGGGAAAAAATTATATTTGGCCTGCAGTCTTGCGCCAATTTATTTCCTGCCTGTGAAATCAAATCACTGGTAATACAGCATGCTGAGGGGTAGGGGTAGGCCTAGAGGACGTGGACGCGGCCGAGGACGCGGAGGGCCAAGTCAGGGTGTGGGCACAGGCCAAGCTCCTGATCCAGGTGTGTCGCAGCCGACTGCTGCGCGATTAGGAGAGAGGCACGTTTCTGGCGTCCCCACATTCATCGCCCAATTAATGGGTCCACGCGGGAGACGGTTATTAGAAAATGAGCAGTGTGAGCAGGTCCTGTCCTGGATGGCAGAAAGTGCTTCGAGCAACCTATCGTCTACCCGCAGTTCTGCGCCGTCCACTGCTGCCAATCCGAATCCTCTGTCTGCTGCTCCTCCTTCCTCCCAGCCTCCTCACTCCACTACAATAACACCTGCTCAGGAGCGGGAGCACTCCCAGGAACTGTTCTCGGGCCCCTGCTTAGATTGGGCAGCAGCGGTTCCTCTCCCACCAGAGGAGTTTATCGTCACTGATGTCCAACCATTCGAAAGTTCCCGGGGTCCGGGGGAAGAGGCTGGGGACTTCCGCCAACTGTCTCAACAACTTTCTGTGGGTGAGGAGGACGATGACGATCAGACACAGTTGTCTTGCAGTGAGGTAGTAGTAAGGGCAGTAAGTCCGAGGGAGCAGCGCACAGAGGATTCGGAGGAAGAGCAGCAGGACGATGAGGTGACTGACCCCACCTGGTGTGCAACGCTTACTCAGGAGGACAGGTCTTCAGAGGGGGAGTCAAGGGCATCAGCAGGGCAGGTTGCAAGAGGCAGTGCGGTGGCCAGGGGTAGAGGCAGGGCCAGACCGAATAATCCACCAAGTGTTTCCCAAAGCGCCCCCTCGCGCCATGCCACCCTGCAGAGGCCGAGGTGCTCTAAGGTCTGGCAGTTTTTCACAGAGACGCCTGACGACCGACGAACAGTGGTGTGCAACCTTTGTCGCGCAAAGCTCAGCCGGGGAGCCAACACCAACAGCCTCACCACCACCACCATGCGCAGACATATGATGGCCAAGCACCCCGCAAGGTGGGACGAAGGCCGTTCAGCGCCTCCGGTTTGCACCCCTGCCTCTCCCCCTGTGCCCCAACCTGCCACTGAGATGCAACCCCCCTCTCAGGACACAGGCACTACCGTCTCCTGGCCTGCACCCACACCCTCACCTCCGCTGTCCTCGGCCCCATCCAGCAGTGTAGTTCAGCGCACCGTCCAGCCGTCGCTTGCGCAACTGTTGGAGCGCAAGCGCAAGTACGCCGCCACGCACCCGCACGCTCAAACGTTAACCGTCCGCATAGCAAAATTCATCAGCCTTGAGATGCTGCCGTATAGGGTTGTGGAAACGGAGTCCTTCAAAAGTATCATGGAGGCGGCGGCCCCGCGCTACTCAGTTCCCAGTCGCCACTACTTTTCCCGATGTGCCGTCCCAGCCCTGCACGACCACGTCTCCCGCAACATTGTACGCGCCCTCACCAACGCGGTTACTGCCACGGTCCACTTAACTACGGACACGTGGACAAGCACAGGCGGGCAGGGCCACTACATCTCCCTGACGGCACATTGGGTGAATTTAGTGGAGGCTGGGACAGAGTCAGAGCCTGGGACCGCTCACGTCCTACCCACCCCCAGAATTGCGGGCCCCAGCTCGGTGGTGGTATCTGCGGAGGTGTATGCTTCCTCCACTAAAGCACCCTCCTCCTCCTCTGTCTCGCAATCAAGATGTGTTAGCAGCAGCATGTCGCCAGCAGTCGGTGTCGCGCGGTGTGGCAGCACAGCGGTGGGCAAGCGTCAGCAGGCCGTGCTGAAACTACTCAGCTTAGGCGATAAGAGGCACACGGCCCACGAACTGCTGCAGGGTCTGACACAGCAGACCGACCGCTGGCTTGCGCCGCTGAGCCTCCAACCGGGCATGGTCGTGTGTGACAACGGCCGTAACCTGGTGGCGGCTCTGCAGCTCGGCAGCCTCACGCACGTGCCATGCCTGGCCCACGTCTTTAATTTGGTGGTTCAGCGCTTTCTGAAAAGCTACCCACGCTTGTCAGACCTGCTCGTAAAGGCGCGCCGGCTCTGTGCACATTTTCGCAAGTCCCACACGGACGCTGCCACCCTGCGCACCCTGCAACATCACTTTAAGCTGCCAGTGCACCGACTGCTGTGCGACGTGCCCACACGGTGGAACTCTACGCTCCACATGTTGGCCAGGCTCTATGAACAACGTAGAGCTATAGTCGAATACCAACTCCAACATGGGCGGCGCAGTGGGAGTCAGCCTCCTCAATTCCTTTCAGAAGAGTGGGCCTGGTTGGCAGACATCTGCCATGTCCTTGGTAATTTTGAGGAGTCTACCCAGGTGGTGAGCGGCGATGCTACAATCATTAGCGTCACCATTCCTCTGCTATGCATCTTGAGAAATTCCCTGCAAACCATAAAGGCAGCTGCTTTGCGCTCGGAAACGGGGGCGGGGGAAGACAGTATGCCGCTGGATAGTCAGGGCACCCTCCTGTCTATTTCTCAGCGTGTACAGGAGGAGGAGGAGCATGAGGAGGATGAGGAGGAGGGGGAAGAGACAGCTTGGGCCGCTGCTGACGGTACACCGGCTGATTGCCTGTCATCCTTTCAGCGTGTATGGCCTGAGGAGGAGGAGGAGGAGGAGGAGGAGGAGGATCCTGAAAGTGATCTTCCTAGTGACGACAGCCATGTGTTGCGTACAGGTACCCTGGCACACATGGCTGACTTCATGTTAGGATGCCTTTCTCGTGACCCTCGCGTTGCACGCATTCTGACCACGACGGATTACTGGGTGTACACACTGCTCGATCCACGGTATAAGGAGAACCTGCCCACTCTGATTCCCGAAGAGGAAAGGGGTTCGAGAGTGTTGCTATACCACAGGACCCTTGCGGACAAGCTGATGGTAAAATTCCCAGCCGACAGCACTAGTGGCAGAAGGCGCAGTACCAAGGGCAAGGTAGCAGGGGATGTGCGTAGATCGAGCAGCATGTACATCCCAGGCAGTGCAACAGTCTTTAAGGGCCTGGCCAGCTTTATGGCTCCCCACCAAGACTGTGTCACCGCTCTCCAGTCACGGCTGAGTCGGCGGGAGCACTGTAAAAGGATGGTGAGGGAGTACGTAGCGGATCGCACGACCATCCTTGGTGACGCCTCTGCCCCCTACAACTACTGGGTGTCGAAGCTGGACACGTGGCCTGAACTAGCGCTGTATGCCCTGGAGGTGCTTGCTTGTCCTGCGGCTAGCGTCTTGTCAGAGAGGGTGTTTAGTGCGGCTGGGGGAATCATCACAGATAAGCGTAGCCGCTTGTCAACCGACAGTGCC
Source organism: Eleutherodactylus coqui (assembly GCF_035609145.1). Lineage (NCBI taxonomy): Eukaryota > Metazoa > Chordata > Amphibia > Anura > Eleutherodactylidae > Eleutherodactylus > Eleutherodactylus coqui. The sequence continues at coordinate 263,070,276 of NC_089839.1, read as the reverse complement.
GACAGGCTAACACTCATCAAGATGAACAAAGGCTGGATTTCGCCAGACTTCTGTTCTCCACCAGCGGACAGCAGCGATACGTAAGCAATACGTAGGCTGCACCCGCGGATGGAAGCTACGTTCTCTCTCACCATCCAAAACGGGGACATTTCTGCTTCATCAATCTGTGTCTAATATTCCTCCTCCTCCTCCTGAAACCTCACGTAATCACGCTGAACGGGCAATTTTTCTTAGGGCCACAAGGCTCACTCAAATAATTTTTCTGAACAATTTTTATAAGTTTCAATGCGCTTAAAAGCGTTGGAACGTTAACTTGAACCAATTTTTCGTTACACTGGGCTGCCTCCAGGCCTAGTTACCACTTAAGCCACATTAACCAAAGCGGTTAATGGGTTTCACCTGCCCTCTTGGCTGGCCATGGCCAATTTTTGGGATGTACATTAGTACTGTTGATACAGCAATTTTTGTGGGCCCTCGCCTACAGTGTAATCAAATTAATTTTTAGCCCACCTGCATTACAGCTGACGTTACCTCAGCTGTGTTGGGCAATGCAATGGGATATTTTTATGTACCGCCGGTGGGTTCCAGGGAGCCACCCATGCTGTAGGTGCACACGGAGTTTTTAATACATGTGTCCACTTCTAAAGAACCCCAGTCTGACTGGGGCATGCAGTGTGGGCCGAAGCCCACCTGTATTACGCACGACATTACTACCTCAGCTGTGTTGGGCAATGCAATGGGATATTTCTATGTACCGCCGGTGGCTTCCTGGCACCCACCCAGGCAGTGGGTCCACAGGGAGTTTAACCTACATGTGTCCACTTGTAAAGAACCCCGGTCAGACTGGGGCATGCAGTGTGGGCCGAAGCCCACCTGTATTACGCACGACATTACTACCTCAGCTGTGTTGGGCAATGCAATGGGATATTTCTATGTACCGCCGGTGGCTTCCTGGCACCCACCCATGCTGTGGGTCCACAGGGAATTATAAATGCATCTGTTTCCACTTATAAAGAAACCCAGTCTGACTGGGGCATGCAGTGTGGGCCGAAACCCACCTGCATTAACCCTTTCCAGTCCACTGTGTGACCTGTGAAGACATTAGGGTTTAAGGCTGTACAGCTCCGTTGTTGGTAGACGTCTGTCGGGGTTCTCTTACTGTATATTGCCAGCCTCTCTGCTGTCGGAGCCTATCCTACGTGTCAGCTCATGCAGTACTGGCTTTAGCCAGCATATAGCGCCGTTGTATAACGGCATAAAAAGAGTAAGCCCCCTAGGAAAACCATATACAAATTGGATTGGAAAGGGTTAAGCACAACATTACTACCTCAGCTGTGTTGGGCAATGCAATGGGATATTTCTATGTACCGCCGGTGGCTTCCTGGCACCCACCCATGCTGTAGGTGCACACGGAGTTTTTACTACATCTGTACACTTATAAAGAACCCCAGTCAGACTGGGGCATGCAGTGTGGGCCGAAGCCCACCTGCATTAAGCACGACATTACTACCTCAGCTGTGTTGGGCAATGCAATGGGATATTTCTGTGTACCGCCGGTGGGTTCCAGGGAGCCACCCATGCTGTGGGTCGACAGGGACTTCACAATAGGGAGTTGTACCTGCCTGTGTCTATGAATTAAAAAGCCCGGTCTGACTGGGGCATGCAGATACCTTGACAGAATGAATAGTGTGTGGCACATAGGTTCCCCATTGCTATGCCCACGTGTGCAGCTCCTGATGGCGGTGGCACAGGATTCTATTTCTCATTGCTTCTGTACAGCATTGTGGGCTATCGCTCCGCCACTTTTAAAGAGGGTCGCTGCCTAGCCGTGCCAACCTCTGCAGTGTGTGCCTGCGGTCCCTCGTCATGGCAGACGCAATTCTAAATAGACATGAGCGTGGTGTGGCATGAGGGCAGCTGAAGGCTGCCCAGGGACACTTTGGTGTGCGCTGTGGGGGGGAGGGGGTGCGGTTGGGCAGCATGTAACCCAGGAGAAGTGTCAGTGGAGTGTCATGCAGGCAGTGATTGTGCTTTGTTGGAGGTAGTGTGGTGCTTAGCAAAGGTATGCCATGCTAATGAGGGCTTTTCAGAAGTAAAAGTTGTTGGGAGGGGGGGGGGGGCACTCTTGCCGGTATTGTGGCTTAATAGTGGGACCTGTGAACTTGAGATGCAGCCCAACATGTAGCCCCTCGCCTGCCCTATCCGTTTCTGTGTCATTCCCATCACTTTCTTGAATTGCCCAGATTTTCACACATGAAAACCTTAGCGAGCATTGGCGAAATACAAAAATGCTCGGGTCGCCCATTGACTTCAATGGGGTTCGTTGTTCGAAACGAACCCTCGAGCATCGCGGGAAGTTCGTTCCGAATAACGAACACCCGAACATTTTGGTGTTCGCTCATCTCTAATCTTAATATCTATCTATCTCATATCTATATATCTATATCATATCATATCATATCTATCTATCTATCTATCTAATATCTATCCATCTCATATTTATCTATCTATCTATATCATATCATATCTATATCATATCATATCTATTAGAGATGAGCGAACGTGTTCTTAACGAACACTTACGCACCCGGACACCGGCTTTACCGAGGACTTCAGTGTCCGCGCGTAAAGATTCGGGGGGGCGCCGGGGGGCGGGGAGAGGCGCGGCGGCGCGGGCGGCAGCAGCGGGAACAGGGGGGAGCCCTCTCTCTCTCCCTCTCCCCCCCACTCCCCGCCGCACCCCCCCGCGCTGCCACGGCGACCCCCGAACTTTTTTCGCCCGAGCACGGAATTGCTCGCAAAGTTCGGTGTTCGGGCGAAAAGGGGCGGAGCCGAACACGTTCGCTCATCTCTAATATCTATCTATCTACTTCATATCTATCTACTTCATATCTATCTCATATATATATATATATATATATATATATATCATATCTATCTATCTAATATCTATTTATCTATCTCATATTTATCTATCTATTTATATCATATCTATCTCATCTCATATCTTATCTATCTATCTATCTGTCTTTTTCATGAACCAAACACTTGAACCCTGTTTCAGGTCGAAGTTTGCTAAAAGTTCGGCTTGACATGAACCTGAACTTCGGACAGTTTATCTCAGCCAAACTCACTGAAATGTAATTTATTCTTCTTATTCTTCCTCTTTTTCAAGTTTTAGGGGTATTGGTGAAGTTCAGGTATGGTTCAAATTAATTCGGACTGAACCAAACTTTTTTCCCAAATTCGGCAAACAGTCTGGACTGAACCTTTGAAAAGCTTACTCATCACTATTCTACAATATATCTAGCAAAATCATAGCATTCGCAACAAACTTCATTTTTAGAATGTCTCTTGGTTTTCAAAGAAAATCATTTGATGATGTTTTTTCTACTATTTCACATTCTATATTTGTATTCTATGTATTGTATTATAACTTTATGGATGGTGTCCAGTAAGGCAGTGTTCCCCAACTCCAGTCCTCAGGGACCGCCAACAGGTCATGTTTTCAGGATTTCCTCAGTGTTGCACGGGTGATGTAATTATCGTCAGTCCTCAGACATTGCCACAGGTTTTCTTACCATAGGATATCCTGAAAACATGACCTGTTGGTGGCCCCTGAGGACTGGAGTTGTGGACCCCTGCAGTAAGGCATAGATGGGCTATGCACATAATATAGATGTCTTTCTATTAGTGCACCAAGGAACTCAATGTTTTGGGTAGTAAAGGGCTAACAATCCTCCACATTAGAGCTCCAGGGGTTCAAGCACCCAATGGGGTGCCGAACATGGCATAGACTCTATAGACAGAAAAAGGTACTATGAATTTGCTGTAAGTTACACAAAAGTAAAAGAAAGCATACTAGGAATTGTTCTAACATTCTATTGCTCAATCATCTGAATTCATGCAAAATCTTTACCTTAAATGGGGACCATGAATAAGGGAGGTTTTACATGACCGTATTTACACACCATATTTGTATACGCAGACAATAGTGCCCATTGATTTAAATGGGTTGGTTCTCAATTTTAAGGCCCTGTGTGAGTAAAAAGGACAGTACTATCCACCGCGCAAATCTACCTCATCAAACCTCATTCACAGCACAAATACGTTGTGTTGAAGCAGTCTCAATTGCACCTACAGACGTCTGAAGCCACCTTAAGGGTCAGATATGTAGTGCCAGATTGGGCCAAGCTCATCTTACATATTCAGTATTCATATTCAATGTTAGATCAATTAATTCATCATTTTAAAATGTCTGTGCGTAATCTGTTCTTTTTTCTAGTATAGTCCACATCCTACTGCATAGCATGGTAGGAAAATATTTTTAATGAATCTTAATGATGCCTTGCAGGGAATTCATTCTGGCTGTATGTACTCCACTTCCTAAATTGCTTTAAAAAGTTTCCTATGGGGCTATTTGGAAGTCTTAATTTAGATGTGTATCTACATTAGACCAAAAATGAGCAATTTATTGAATTGTAACTCTGATATCTGCCTACCTGGAAGCCAAAATACTATTCTATCCAATATATGGAAAAAGGGAAAGAAAATGAATAATTGAGAACTCTGCCAGCTAACAGCAGACAAGGTCCTGGACTTAAATTGTGGAACATAGCTGCATGATTTCAATCATAAAGTCCATAAATGAATGCCTCAAGGTTGGAAATATTTACATGCAAGGTTTATGAATAGACATAATATATATGCAAGTATATAGCTTACACATATAGACATTTTTGTTAAGATTCTATTATGCACTATGCAGTCTTCTGTACTTATAAGAAAAGAAAAGCTGGTCTTACATAGTTAAGTAGAGTTAGAATGGCCAACTGAAGATAAGAAAGATACAATGGTAGTCATAGTCAGCCAAGAACAGGTATCATGAGATCCAGCAGAATCCAACAGGTATGTGTCTGTTCTGTATGGCTGGATGGTAAGATCTCCATGATTTCAACTTGTTTGGTGGGCTCAAGATATTCCAGTCCAATCCTGTGGTAAGGTACTTATGCCCAATATGACAATCAGAAAAGGAATTAAGCTGTGAATGATCAATGTTTCACTAAGAGACGGAAACATTTTCTTGTGATTAATTATAATAAGTGAACTTTTGAAAGGTCAGTTCAGCTAGTTCGCGACAACCCCTAAAACTGGCAATGTTATATAGGGCTTGTTGACTCTTAAACAATGTTAGACACCAGTGGTCAGGAATTGCGTTAAGGAACCCAACCAGTAGAACCTTGTTTGAGGTAGAACTTTTTTAGTTCAGGGTCGTGCCAAACCAAACTTTTGGCAAAGTTCGACCCAAAACAAGGTTCTACTGGTTCGGTTCACTCAACACTAATAATAATTGTGATGATAATAATAATAACAATCATTGTTTACATAGCACAAACATATTCCACAGCACTTTAAAAATCAGAGGGAACATAGACGAAATAAGACATAACATCTAGCTTTGTAGAGTTAGAATGGCCAATTGAAGATAAGAAAGATACAATGGTAGTCGCAGGGAGCCAAGAACAGGTATCATGAGGTCCAGCAGAATCCAACAGGTATGTGTCTGTTCTGTATGGCTAGAAAGGTAAGCTCTCCATGATCTCATTAAAGATGTCTAACTAACCATAAGTATCCATGGCTCACCTCTCTATCTACAGTATGGTTGATAATGAACGAAGGTGGCTTTTCGTGCCCATTACTATCTCAGAGTTAGTTCAGCTTCGTAAGTAACAAGAAACTAGATGAAAATAAGGATGTTGCTTATTATATTTTAGGAGGCTTGGAAAATAGATTGTTTTGTTTTTCAAAAATAAAATCTTTGTACAAATGGTACATTATGTATTCTAACCTATACTGCCATGACAACGAAAAATAATGTGGCCAAGGCTTGTTTCAGCTACAGCTAGATTTTCTTATTATGCTGTTAGAGGAGGAAACTTGCATTCTGTTCTCTTTCTTATATACCACATAGAGTATACAGAAAGATAAATATAAGACAAACAAGAGACAAATATCATTTATTGATGCATGTGTCTACAAAAAAATCTCACATGCTTGGTCAGACAATATTAATGTTTTACTTAAAAGGTAAAATCATTGCCAGATTTTGTTGTATACAGTAATACTAAATGTATCTCCAACGTGAACCATGACTTTTAAAGGGGTATTTTCATCAGGTTTTGCCATGAAAGTGTAAGAGATTCAGGCCCACCTATCTACCTATCTTTAGTTCTCACCCCCTTCACCACTAGCCTAGCTAAATGTGGAGGCCTGGCAGGGATGGGAATTAGGGTAACAGCCTAACAACTTCATTATGATCTTTCCTTGACTGCCGTTGACTCTATTGGAGTTACAGAGACAGCATAGCAAAGCCTACATGGCTGATTCCATAAATTATGACCACCCCAACTACCGAATTCAGATAGGCTGAGGATAATAGGGGGCAGAACTAAAGCTAGATATGGGTTCCAGAAGGACGGGACCCACAACTATCAGACTTTTATGGCAACTACTTTATATATACTATGAAAGTTTCGTATGCGAATACCCCTTTCATTTTTTTTTCCACAGGGGCGTTACTTGCCAGAACATGGTGACATCTGGACCTCATTGTACATACCAAAATGTAAAAATTTATCTCAATTTCTTTTGAACACCATGACCCTGATTTATTAGTGTATTAACTGTGCTGGAGTAAGATGTACCAAATTTTGGCACACATCTATTAATAAATTTGGTAAATCTTGAAACAGAATTAATTTCTATGCCAGCCATGAGTTGGCATAGATTTATGCCATAATGTGTCCGTATTTGCATCAATTATGGTAAATATGAAAGGTCACGGACCTAACACCCTCTCAGCTACAACATGGACACTTTTTTTTTTTAAAGCCAATTGTGTCATACAAGTCTGAAAAGTTGCAATTTTTTTAAAACAAAAATGTGTATTTTAAAAAGTTTGTAACTTCTTGGCACAAGTGCTATGATGGAATCAGGGCCAATATTATATTAAAATAAGCAAAAATGGAATCAGTTCTGTTGTCAAACCAGAGAATAGCCTACACAGCAGATGAACACTTATGTCATAATTTGCCTCCCTAACAACTGCATATCACTTGACCAGTGATGCCACCTCACAGTTTATGGAGTACTGGCCCACAAAGTCCTCTTCTGAAACAGAGGAGGAGCAGGAGCAATACAAATAAGGGCTATATAAAGCAAACCTAAGTGAGCGTGTGCGCTGTATTCCAAGTATGCTGCTTCTTAAGTGTGTGACTTAAGATTAGTGACTTTGGATTGAGGGACTTTGGAAAAGTCACTTGAATGTATTTACTGTTTATCTATTTTAATTTTCGCATATATTACTTGTATCTAATTTATCTGTATGATCACCATTTAGAATTTGTTTCATGATTGACAATGTCATACAGTGTACATCTTGTGTCATGTATACAGTCCTTGAACAGACGTTCAGGGGGACATACTACTGTATGAGATGCAAGCGTGATGCACACTTGGAAGCCCATGCTGGCATTATTTTCTATTGGGTAAATATGGATCAGTATTAGAGATGAGCGAACCTACTTGGCCACGCCCCTTTTTCGCCCGAGTGCCGCGATTTTCGAGTACTTCCGTACTCGGGTGAAAAGATTCGGGGGGCGCCGTGGGTGAGTGGGGGGTTGCAGCGGGGAGTGGGTGGGGAGGGAGAGAGAGGGCTCCCCCCTGTTCCCCGCTGCTACCCCCCCACTCCGCCACGCCTCCCCCGTCCCCTGGCGCCCCCCGAATCTTTTCACCCGAGTACGGAAGTACTCGAAAAGCGCGGTGCTCGATCGAGTAATTACTCAAAATGAGTATATTCGCTCATCTCTAATCAGTATTTGTTCAGTAGAAAATAAAACCAATGACAGTAAATACCTAGGCAAATACTGATGATGTATGGTTCTAATGTCATCTGTAACACATCCATATTAAGAATTTATATCTTGGAAGTATACAATACGCTCATCTGAAATTGGCCTAAAACTACATTGTTAATTGTAACAGGGAACTTCCACTGTGGGGGTGCAGTATCAGAATGGCCTGCAAAGGGTGCTAGACAGGCATTCGGATACCTGAAAAAAAGAAACCAGAGGGTTAAGACCTTGGGTATAGCAGGGGCAAATGAAAAGAAAGCCCGCAGCAGCATATAAATGCAGTACAAAATTTCAAATCTTTATTCCTGCATTACAAAATGGTTGCCATACAGATGGTTGCTACGCTTCGACCTTTCAGTCAGCTTGAAAAAGACCTGAACTAAAAGGTTGAAACGTAGTAACGTATCTGTATAGCAACCATTTTTTAATGGAGGAATAAAGGTTTGAAATTTTTTACTGCATCTATATGCTGCTGCGGGCTTTCTTTTCATTTGCTGGTGTTTTGGAACTTCAAGTCTGGGCTCTTATTTTTCCATGGCTTTGCATACCTATGGAGGTCCTGCCCTAATGGATGATTGTGAGTGCTGCTTGTACACTATCTTTCTACATATTGGGTGTAGCAAGAATTAGATAAAAGCCAGTTCCTGTTACACTCAAGGGGGGAAAGTGATAGTTCAGTGGAGCTGAAGAGCTGCTAGCCTAAGGTCCTATGTGGACAAATGAGAGGTGCTATGAAGTCTGGTACCAACCAGTGTGGGACCTATCACCCCATTTGACAGAGGAGGATGCCCTCTAGATGCCCCAGGTGAAGGTTAGTGACAAGAGCCCAGTGGGTTGTGTACCTTGGACTTTGTACATATGGACTTTGTTATGTGCTGTATGCATTTGCAGTGTTGCTGTGGAATAAAACTGGCAGGTGCTAGATTTTAACCCTTTGCAATCCAATTTTGGATTTAGGGTTTCCTAGGGGGCTTTCTCCTTCTGCCATTTTACAATGGCACCATCTGCTTACTAGAGCCAGTACTGCAGTATGTGACATGCCGGAGAGGCCCCCGACAACAGAGCGGCCAGTAATATACAGTAAGAATACCCTGCCAGACGTCTTCCGAGATCGGATCTGTACAGGCTTCAGTCAGAATGTTCGAAGATGTCAGACAGTGGATTGGAAAGGGTTAAAGAAATCAAGTATCCTGGAGCCTGCTTACACTAGGTGCGCCATTTCCCGGATGGAGAGCTTGGCGATCTGCAGGCAAGAAACCCCCTTGCCACACCACCTAAATAAATAGATTGCTGCAGTGTGAAGGAATTTTTGGCCACATTGAGGCTGTAACTGAAATGCTGCCCAGCCGTGTCGGCAACCTTGGAGCTTATACTATGTGGGACTCTACCCTTAATCTCCTACAGATTAAAAATGTAGCTGTGTGCTAATCGACTTTGTATGGAACTGGTCCTAGTGTATGTTTCTATGGATATCTATGGTTAGAAATAAAATTCATGACAGTTTGAAAGGTTTGATGTTTTGGAAGGCTTTGCCTTTTTTGCTACTGTAAATATAGTTATATGGTTATGTAGGGTATACAAGGTATAATACTATTGATGTTCCTGAACATTTCTTAATATAGAGATTTGACAAGGCTGGAAAAAATAATCAAGGCAATTTTATGCTTCCAAATCTGAAACAATGTACTTAAGACACTACAGAGAACTTTAAAGTGAGTCCACAGTGTTCCCAGGCTGTGGAAATTCTCAGGTGCATTTCTAAAATTAAGTCCAGTCCTATTCACTTGAGTTTGATTTAGCTGCAGTACCTGACTGTTACATTGCAGCTGCTGGACGGTTGTGGATCCAGGGCACCCTGGTCCACATTATGCACCATGTCGGCACATGTTCATTTTCTGTCGGCTCTGGTCAGCAAGGAGTTAATTACTCCTTGCTGTTATTAATTGACTAGCTGGTCTCCTTGACTGCTCAGACAGTCAGACAGTATTGTTTGGTTATCTAAACCAGCTCTTCTGAACAGAAGGTGCTGGTTATACTTTCTGTTTGGAGGCATTACTACTCTTGTATGCGGCTCCTGGGTCAGTTAAAGGAGTTGTCCAAGTTGGGGAAACCCCTGTCAATAAGTTCCCCATGTATTAAAATAAAAAATCAACAGCAACTCACCCCTAGCTCTGTTCCCCTGTTCATCCCTTGTCACCGGCTCGAGTCTCCAACGTCTGTTTACAGGCAGCTGTGTCTCCTTGTAAACCTGCTGTGCCAGCCAATGACAGGGCTCAACCATTAACTACTATAGCTTGTTTGTAGACGAGCACAGCATGCAAAGTGACGTCATGGGGAGACCAGTGCTAACGGTAGAAGATGAACGAGGGAATGGAGAGAGGTGATTAAGTGCTGATTTTTATTTCCTTAACTTGGTTTACTCCTTTAAGATAAGTTTGCTTTTGTCTTAATTAGTTATCTTGGACTTTTGTACATCTTCTCCCTGCACCGGTGGTTGTATATATTTTAAGTGTCACCTTAAGGCTCTTTTAAACACAAAGATTATCTTTTAAATGAATGAAAGATTGAAAGATTTAGCGATTTATTTGCATAAAGTGTTAAGGGCCATTAATGCCATTAACACTTTATCATCTTCATTTGCATGTAAAAGGACCTCCAGGAGTTGTTTGCAGAGCCCAACATGTGTTTAAACACATTCCATTGTTCCCCTTGTGGCTATCAGCAGATTGTATTGTTCTTCTCATGGCTAGTATAAACATGCTGCGGGGAGAACATCCTGCAGTCTTTGAAAGATGAGCGAAATACATGCAAATGGAATGTATTTGCTTAGTCTTTCAGCGGTTGAACAATGGATTTTAAGTGAATTAAAATCTATCATTCAAACGAAAATTGAACGATGCCCGTGTTTACATGTAACGATTATCGCTCATTTTCGGCCGTTTGGACGAATTTTGAGCGATAATCATTGCGTGCGAAAGGGCCTTTACTTTTGCTATTGTTCCCTTTTACATCTAGGGAAAGTCAGGGTCTTCTAGGTTCCTGCTCTCATCACTCTGCTTATAGGTAGAGTCTTCTAATATAAAGGTTTATGGTTAGATTTTCTGTTTTTCCTTTTGGTGTTTCTTTTTTATATACTAGATTGACCCGATGTTTGCTATGCAAAAATAAAATGATTTCAGGATAAACTACATTGTCAGTGTATCAACTTCCATCTGAGCCTACCCCTTGAATTGAATCAGCCTATATTTTGACTTTTAAGTTCTGTTTCTTGGTGACTATCAAAAATTCTACATACAACATTCCATGAACAAGCACAGGGCACTGAAGGTTAATTCCAACATTGTTGAAAGTCTGTCCCTGAGATTTGTTGATAGTAATCACAAAGGCCAGTCGAAGTGGACTGGTTATGATTGGTCCATCCAGTGCTGTTGTAATTGGCTGAGCAGTGCTGGATGAACCAATCACAGCCATTGCGAAGACGTGATTTTTTAATTGGATGAGCTGCGGCAGTCTGGCGATGAGCCGCGGCTCAGCTAATTCATAAATGTCGCCTGCACGACACACTGGTTATGATTGGTCCATCCAGCACTGCTGTGATTGGCTGAGCAGTACTAGATGAACCAGTTGTTGTGGACGCAGTGGGTTTCTAAATTGAATTGTCCCTTAAGCACCACCCCTCTCCTTTAGCATCGCCCGCTGTCCCTGCAGCCCCACCTGCTCTCCTTTAGTGCCACCCGCTGTCCCTTCAGCACCACCCCTCTCCTTCAGCACCACCCAGCTGTCCCTTCAACATCGCCCCTCTCCTTCAGCATTGCCCACTGTCCCTGCAGCACCACCCGCTCTCCTTTTGTGCCACCCACTGTCCCTTCAGCACTGCCCTGCTGTCACTTCAGCACCATCCGTCTTCTTCAGCTCCACCCGCTGTCTCTTCAGCACCGCTCTACTGTCCCTTCAGCACCACCGCTCTCCTTCAGCACTGCTCACTGCCCTTCAGCACTGCCCCTCTCCTTCAGCGTGGCCCTGCTGTCCCTTCAGCACCACCCATTTTCCTTCAGTGCTACCCGCTCACTGTCCATTCAACTCCGCTCGCTCCAGTGTAGACCCGCCTGCTCTCCTTCAGCACCACCCGCTGTCTCTTCTGTGCTGCCTGCTGTCCCTTTTGTGCCGCTCTTTCTCCTTCAGCACCACCTGCCCCCCCTTCCGCGCCGCCTGCTGTCCCTTCTGCACTGCCTGTTCTCCTTCAGCATTGCCTGCTGTCCCTTCTGCATCACCTGCTCTCCTTCAGTGCTGCCCGCTGTTCCTTCTGCACTGCTTGCTATCCCTACTGCACTATCTACTGTCCCTTTTGTGTCACCTGCTGTCTCTTCTGCATCACCCGCTGTCCCTTCTGCACCACCTGCTCTCCTTCAGCGTCGCTTGCTCTCCCTTCTGCACCGCCAGCTGTCCCTTCTGCACTGCCTGCTCTCCTTGATCGCCACCCGCTGTTCCTTCTGCACTGCTCGCTGTCTTCTACGATGCCCTGCTGTCTCTTCTGCACCATGCTGCTGTCTCTTCTGTGCTGCCCCGCTGTCCTTCAGTGCTGCCCCGCTGTCCCCAGTGTTACCCCACTGTTTTTCAGCACCGCCTGCTGCCCTTCAGTAGTGGCCACTCACCATCAGCACCCGCCGCTGTCATTTAGTATTGGCCACTCTGCTTCAGTACCGCCCACTCACGCTCGCTTAGCAATAGTTCACTGTCCCGAGGCACATGCCCATACACTTAACACAAGAAGTTTGGGCTGCCCTCGCAGGTCACTCACTGTACTGATCTCAAATTTTAGCATTTTACGGCACCTGTGAGGATGTCACTAATCTAATGACACCAAAATCGTCCACCAAAGGTCAGACAAAGGGGTCAAAGTGTGGTGCAGGAAAAGGCCTGTAGGCTTATTTATATTAGATTTACATTATCTGTGTTTATATTGTGTGTATATATGTGTCCAGTTTGGACATACAGAGTTGTGCTGATAAATAATGAAGAGACCCCATTTCTAACTCAAGCGCAGTGATTACTTCAAATAGCTGATCATAGGGGTTGCCGTGAATTGGACCCCACTGATCTGATACTGATGTATAATTATAATCTGGGAAAACCTAAACCACAAAATAACCATGTTTGTATGCTTGTTGCTATCATAGTGTATGCAGCATATGAGGTTAAAGTCCCAGGAAACCCCTTAAGGGCAAATGCAAACCAGATGTATTTGATGCAGATTTTCAATGTGGTGTGGGTATGTGTTCAGAAAATCTGTAGTGTAATGTAATGCCAGTTTTTTTAAATCAGATCTGCAGGCAGCAAATGTTTGCTGCACAGAAATGGGCCTGCGGTGTGGATTTATCCATCTGCATTATGTCAAATGACGCTATGTTGTTCATGAGTTGTGACAGATTTACCCCCTGTGGAAGTCAACGTTGAAGTGAAATCAACAATACCTCTAAAATAAAATGTATTGATGCTGATTTTGCTGCAGATTACATGCAGATCCATGGCAAAATGTGCAGCTGAGGACTTCCAACCCATTTGGTGTTGATTTGCCATTATGGATTTCTTGTGCACTTTTTTGGGTTTGCTGAGGAAATTTTTGTAGCACATCCTTTTAGCATGCACTGGCCTTAAAGGGGCATTCTGGAGACTTAATGTTTTTTCAAGTTTTCACCCATTCACTAATCAAAGTGAGTCCAACTGCAGGAACCCCCACTAATTCCCAGAATGGGGGTCCATTAGTTCTACAAGAGAACAGAGTGTATGTCACACAGGCACACTACCGCTCGATTCATTTCAATGAGGGTGCTGGAGATTGCTGAGTTGAAGCGCTGGGCAAATTCTGGCTCTATCATTGATATGAATAGAGTGGTGGTGCATCTGCATGACCTCTGTTCTGTTCCCTTGGGAGACCATCCAGACCACCATTCTCTCTCAGCAGTCAGACCCCCACCAATCCATGTGTTTTCACCTATTCAATGGATGGGTGAAAATTTGAAAAAAAAAACATTGTCTCCAGAATACCCCTTTAAGTGTGACAGAAAGAAACAAAATGCAAACAAAATACATTATGACATTGTTTGAGTATAGAGATCATTGACATTACATTTCATAAAGTGATAGTATAATCTACCTCTCATTACAAATCCTCATATATGTTACATTGTAATCTAGTTGATCTGACCCTAAAATGTTAGATTGTTTTCTAATACTTTTCGAAGAAACTTGAAAGAGTTGCATAATTGCTGGCATTTTTTATCAAGAATGTTAGTAGAGATATCAACTAAAATTACAGCTTCTATCTCAGGAGAAAGTAAGACATTTGTTACTAACTTATTCTAGGCAGCTTTCTCAGCATGCCCCAGCATGGATGATGAGGAAAAGACACCTAAAGAGAGAAACGTTCCCACTCGAAATCTTTCCCTCAGAGTTCCATTGTTGAGATTAATAGTTTGCAAGAATAACAGGCAATGACTAGGTTAGGTATGAGACAGAGGCACCCGGAGAAATAAGAGCTAATCCACAATCGTATACACATAGGGTGCTGTAAACCATTGTATAAAATAAACCGCTTGCTTCAATTTTGCTATATGTCAAGCAAACAAAATGCATTTAGGCAAATCTTTAAATGGTCACCATTTCCTCAAACTTCAAGCAATGTAGTTACAAAAGACAATATTTTATAATCACAAGATATTGGAAAAAAAATATCTGTCATCATCCAAATAGGGGCAAGTACTGGTTTCAATGAGAGAGATCAAACACCAACCAAAAGTCACAGAAACCTGAAAAATTCCCCAAAGGAAGGGTTAACTGTTCATATGACAACAGAGCAAATCCAAGAGTACACAGAATGAATGCCAATCTGTTTTACAGCATTAAAGCATAACCTTTATTAATTACATTAAAATATCAAAAAGCTATTATGACCCTAACAGGCCCTACACTGACCACTATCTTAGTGTAGTGTGATAGTGCAGTTAGCAGAATGGCCAGCAGATGGCTCTAAAAGCAGTCATTCTGCTAACTAATGAGAGAGAACACCAGGTTCCTGACACACTCAGGGGTCGTGGAGTTCCTCAATGTTGGAGAAGACTGCCTTCTCTGCGATGAGGGCATGGGAGATTCCAGAGATGAGCATATATGTTTGCTGCTTTGAGGTGGTTCCGGAGAAACTCCTGAATGAAATGTTGTTGATTTCTTTCCTGTGTTGTTGAAAATAAATAGACTTGCTGTAATTTTACCCCAAACTGATCTGCGTGGGGTTTCTGAGTGCTGTCAACCATTAGAAGACGCAATCCTGACTAAGCGGCAATACCCCAAATGGTCACACCTCGAAGAAGATGATGCTGTTCTGGAACCTGCCCCTGATATGCCCTATAAAGACCTATAACTTTACATCCAGAAGAAACTGCTACCAAAACTGGCAAGAGATTCACATAAAGCTATAATAATAGCAGTGTGTCCTTTGAACTATGATACAGAGAAAAAGTAATAACAAAGAATTAGAATTATCCCAGGACCCAAAGTCCTATATCTACAAAATATGCCTAGTCAAAAAACTTCATAATAAACCCACATTACACATCAGTAAACAAACAAATGATTTGGACCCACGTTAGATGGAGTGTTCAATGAGCAATACTTGTGTCCATGGCACTAAGTACATATCATTAGGGGTGTGGGTTTACTGATGGCATTATGGCATCTGCGATCTTAATATATATAAAGGTGAAAGCCCTCACTGACTGACTGACTGACTGATTGACTGACTCACTGACTGACTGGCTGACTCGCCACTTGTTCTCTAACTTCCCAGTGTCGTACAAACAGGAAATTTGGCAGGAGCATTCTTTGGGTCCTAAATAGATCACAGATGTGATCCTAAAGGGATCACAACTTGATTATTAAATGCTAAGTGCAAAAGTAAGTGCGCCCTTATGTAATGTAACTTCCTGGTGTTATACAAGTGTGAAATTTGGCACAACAATATAACTGACTTCTGTGTGTATATACTGAGGAGAATCTACCTCACTTTTATGTGTATATACTGAGGAGAATCTATCTTATCTCTGTGTTTTATATACTGAAAGACTGTAAAGTATATAAGGAAGCGGCCATGGACTGCAGGGATGAAGCATGCCTTTAAGCTAAGAGCGGGCTGCAACCTCCAGTCTGGGGGTAAATTTGAATAAAAGGGGTGTTACCTTTAAGGTTTAAAAAGTGAGGAGAGTAGTAGGGGTGGCACATTCGGCAGAGGGACATCGGTACATGCAGTCTGAGGAGAATCTAATGCTCCTCTATGTGTATACATATTTTATTCCTTGGTTCCTCTGAAGTAACCATGACTTCATAAACAACACGTAAACGCCTGCACCAAATTAACTCAGGTGAAGCCGGGTATATCAACTAGTTTGTGTATATAGATAGGTCATTCATCAGCTGATAGTTGCATTTTTAGAGTTGAACATTTGCAGTGCATAGGAGTTCTAATAAAATGATATAATATGATACCTATAATACCCAATTATCCATTAGTATGAACTACAATATGGGTTCATGCTTGCCATTGAAGGTTATTTTTGTCTAGAGATTTGGCATATAACTTTTTATTTAGTATACAGGCTGCTTTGATTGGTCAATGCTAATCATGTGAGCAGTGCTGGCCAGTCAGAGCAGCATGCAATGTCCTAGACTACTGACGCATACTAATACACAGTGTGTATTGGGTAGTCAGAGAACTGGTGGAGCCAGCTTGAATTATCCAGTGCTGGAGGGTCATTGTAAGTGTTATATTAGGTTGGAAAATCTAAATTCAGCACTAAATACAAATAAGAACTTCAGGTAAAGAAACATTAAAACTTAGCAATTTTATTGTATTAAATATAAAATGGCAGCTTGACTCATTCAGCCACCATCATTTTCTTAACCTGGGAAATGAAAGTTGATAGGATGCTGTGGGCAATGAAGTCAGTTTTCTTTATGATAGCTTTGATGTCTCACTGTATACAGCCTACTACCTACATAATTTTTATGCAACTTAAAAACAGTACTTTATAGTAATTAGATATGAGCGAGCATACTCGCTAAGGGATTGCTCGATCGAGCATTGCCCTTAGCGAGTACCTGCCTGCTCGGGAGCAAAGATTCGGCTGCCGGCGGCAGGCGGGGAGCGGCGGGGAGATCTCTCTCTTCCTCTCCCCCCCCCCCGCTCCCCACTGCTCATGGGCGCAATTCACCTGTCACCCGAGCCGACAGCCAAACCTTTTCTTCCGAGCGGGGAGATACTCGCTAAGGACAATGCTCGATCAAGTAATTGTCCTTAGCGAGTATGCTCGCTCATCTCTAATAGTAATGTATTGAGAATTCTGTGGTTGGTTGTTCATTGAATTCTGTGTCTTGAAGTGATTAGAGTGATTATTATTCCACACACTGAAGCCTCATGCATAAGGCCATACTACAGCTCAATACAAGCTCATAGCCTTACAGCACTGTAATATATCATGCCTTGATGTATGTGGTAACATCTTGTACCTCTGTATGCTTCTACATTCATAAGAAGGTTTTTCCAGTTGGATTCATGTGGAATCCAATGAAATAAAACTGTAAAATGTTCTATCAGATACCATATAGCATAGAAGCAATGTTTGTAGGGCAGAATACCTTCATCTGCCTCTCAAGACTCCAGCTGATCGGGCACCCACTGTCAGATACACACATGACTACAGAGTGGAAGCTGCTGCTCCAACCCCTGTGTAGTGGCCAGCACTTGTAACTGCAGGTTCAGCTCTCATTAATTTGAATGAGAACTGTACCTGCAGTCATAAATAGTATTTCCCATGAAAATCCCTTTGAGCCTGTGGAAAACATGTGAACACATGCTCCGAACTACATTTGCCAGTGCCGTTTAGAGTATTAACCCTTTCCAATCCACTGTCTGACCTCTGAAGACAGTATATTTTAAAGCTGTACAGCTCTGATGTTGGAAGACATCCGTCGGGGTTCTCTTACTGTATATCGCCAGCCTCTCTGCTGTTGGAGCCTATCCAATGTGTCACCTCATGCAGTACTAGCATTAGCCAACATATAGCACCATTGTATAACAGCAGAAAAAGAATAAGCCCCCTAGGAAACCCAGGATACAAATTGGATTGGAAAGGGTTAAAAGGGTTGACTTACTTAGAAAACTCATTTTCAGATACTCTGTTAAGGAATTCGGAGGTAAGAGAGGAGGTTCATAGTGCCTGTCACTCTCTGGAAGACCTTGTACATCCAAGAAGATATCCCTTTGACTGCAATGAGAACTGTGCAATGCTTCACTATTTCATGCAGCAGGGAAATTCAACACTTCCGGGTTTACCCACAGGTCACAACTGAGGTTCCTGCAGCGGAATATTCTGTGAGCAGCCTATTATTGGAAGACCCTTTTAGCAAAATGGGATTGTCCAATGTAGATAACCTTTACAATTTAATTCCAGGCAAGATTTTCCTGAAACCAATTTGCTCCTGGGATGTAAGATTTGTTTTCCTGCACATGATCTGACCTACATTATGATGCTATCAAACTTTACAAAAGCTACACAGCATCGTATAATAATATATAGAATTGATGCACATTATCACATCAATCCACTGAAACTATAACTAGTCACTACATTACAATATCTCACATCCCGTGTACAAAATGCTGCAAAGTAAGACTCCATTCAAAAATAAAAGTGTTAATACTTTTTTTGTGGCCGATTAAGAAAATTCAAAGAGGATGAATAAAAAAGAAAAATCTAAATCAAATCCATATTTGGTGTGACCTCCTTTGCCTTCAAAGCAGCGTGAATTCTTCTAGGTACAATTGTATACAGTTTTTGAAGTAACTCAGCAGGGGGCTGTTAGAAAACATCTTGGAGAACTAATCGTCTGTAGATGTAGCTTGCTCAAATCCTTCCGTCTCTTCATGTAATCCCAGACAGACTCGGTGATGTTGAGATCAGGGCTCTGTAGGGGCCATATCATCACTTTCAGGAATCCTTGTTCTTCTTTCCACTTAGAAGAGTTTAATGACATTGGCTGCATGTCTGGGGTCATTGTCTGTCCGTTTTTTAAAGCATTCTTACTTTGCAGCATTTTTTCACACCTGCCTAAATCTTTTGCACAAGACTTTATATCCCAATTGGAGCCAAAAGATCTGAAGAGAATATCTATTGTTCCTTATATCCTCTTGTAAACCCATTCCTTTGCTTATAATATAGACAATCATATAATATTGCACTGTCTTAATTCTATTACTTAGTATATTTTAATATGCTAAAACATACTTAGAATGCCTCTTTCCCCCTTTAGTTACAGGCCTAATTGCAGTTTAATGCAACATGTACATAGCTAGGCATAAGGTCCTTGACCAACCGTAGACCCATTATGGTCTGCTGCGGTATTCTTCAAGGTTACCTAAGGATTTGAAACAGTTATGACAGGGCATAATTAATATATCACCTCGCTGCTCTCTTCCCTTAAGTGTAACAGCAATTGTCATAAATGGCTTCCAATTACAATGTCAAATAATCCTTGTAGTACTGCAGCAGGGAACAATAACCACTTAGTGTAGGATAAACCCAGAGGAAACCCGAAATCTGTGCAATTACCATATTGGCTATCTATAGAATAAATGAATACTACCTTAAAAAGTAGTTTAATGTATATCATTCTATGAAAAGGCAGATTTTACAGACACATTTGTCTATATAGAGTCATACATTGCTGTAATTCTTAAAGGCGACCTACGGGTTAAAGTTCAAATTCATTAAGGTTATAAAGAAAGCAGGTCTTGAATCTGCATAAACCCCTTAATCCTATAACAACCAGTCAGTGCTTGTTGACAACTCCATTTTGTGAATGAAGAAGCTTGCAACCGTCTAACCTAATTCCACAACTGAACTGACAGTCTGTGAAACTACCATTATGTTCCAGGTCACCGACGGGGTTCCCTTTATTTTTGGCTAATGATCCTTACAGTCCACTCTGTGCCATCATTATGACGGAAAATAAAAATGTCGGTTCTGTGAGGTTACGGCGGAGATGTGACATGCCAACGTCTAAATGGTTCATATAAAAGGCAAGTCTCGTTGCTTTTATCCCAACGCATAATGCACCTTAATGCTGACCCAAGAATATACAGCAGTGAACTGCAGAGCTGCTCTGCACAAAGACACAGCACATTAAAGCTTACTGTGACTTGAGACAGAGAGAGCAGCAGTAAGTCCAGAAAAAGAGAAGGGGAGGAGGAGGAATCAGAAAGGAGAGATTGTCAGAAGAGGGAGCTGCAGGCAGTTAAAACCCTTCCACAATACACACAAAACCCCATGCAGCTTTAAAAATGCAAATAAAGTGCAGTGAATGTTCAGAGTCATAAAAAGAATATAATTCACAAAATGGGAAATCTGCAGTCAGACTAACAATTATTAATCAGAGCATATATAAATGCGCTTAACCCCTTCTTGCAATGACACACCAGGCTTTTCCATTCAGAGAGTTTCTATGTATGACTATACATAGCATGCATAGACCAGTCTGTCACCAATTTGTCACTCATGTATAGTTATAGCTATCGTTCTTGTTTCTTTTATTTATTTACAGTAAACCCTTTTTATACAAACAGCACTCTCTGGCTCTTTAAAAAGAAACATTGTATCAATCTGATGAAGGTACAGCTGTCCATATTCTTAGACTCATACAGAAATAAGCAAATATGTAATAAGTGAAAAACATGCTTACCACAAGCACTGGTACCCCAGTGACCAGAGAGAGGAGAAGAACTGGAGGGATATCACTGCTCTCATCAGGTCCTGGATAGGGCTTGGTGTAGGAACTGTCAAAGCAGAAAAAACCCTGGACATTCACAGTGAACGTGTCCGTGTACTCGAAGTAATAAGCCAGCATTACAGTCCCTGCCATAATCACCATCTGGAAATAAAGCATGATCGTCAAGGAAAATTGAAAACTCATTTAAAGAACCATCCACACATGAAAGGCACAACCGGAGCTTAGGAGCTGTCCATGCCGCCAGTGCTGAAATTTACATCTCTATGCAGGAGACACAATGATACAAGGCTTGTTGAGTTCAGCTCCCTCGTTTCCTTCACCCAGGAAGCAGCTTCCACCAAATAAGATCATCTACTTAATTAAAATGGTTGTCCGGATCCACTGGCAGGTTTAGATCAGATGCCCACACATAGTAAGTTGTATTCAAAGATTGATGTTTAAAGCCACACAATAATTATTCCCCTTTTTTTCTGCCTGATCACTGATCCATTGTAGCTGCCAAAGACAATTCACATGGTTCCAGCTGCTTCCCAGGTGGTGAAAAATAGAAGATAGCTTTTTTTTTCTTCCTTGCCACAGTGCTGTGTTTGGAAAAGAAATTCAAGTGGTGAGCCTGCCCCATTGCAAAGCCATCCTCTCTTTCCCACTATTTGAGGCTGGAATTTAAACCAGAAATCCCAGCAGAAAGGTTCAGATCCTCCCACTGTGTAGAGTGAGACAGAGAAGCCGTTGTCCTGATCTGTAGAACAGAGCTGAGGAAATGTGAATTAGGAAGTGATATAAGCTCTTCCCTCCGTAGAATACAGTAGGTATTCATGCATTGCTTAATAGGTAAATAGATGAAGATTCTGCCTCTGACGGATCCTTCCTACAGCTACTAGGGATGCAAATCCATAGCCTCTACCATACAGCTATGTATATAGGATAAACCTAGCAAATCACACTATTTTTTAATCTCTGCAATGTGAGTAACTTCCTCCTCATGGCTTACACTCCTCCCCTCTAAGAGTCAAATGCTTTTTTCCTAGCTAGAATATAATCCATCTTCTGCATTTCAAGAAATGACAATCCACAAATAAGTCTCCTACATAAGCTCAGGATGTTTTAAAGGGGAACCAATGATAACACTTAAAAGACTATACAGGGTGTAGTCAAAATATTAAAGTAACAATAATGCACTTGAATAGGAAGGCATGCGCTACATGATGGTATGGCGCACGGGCCCCTGTGGACCCTGGAACATGGATTTCAATTTTGTGTTGTGGCCTCTATAAGAGATAGAGAGCAAGTCCCATGGGACTGCTACTATGACTGAAGTAAGCAAAGTGTACTTGAAGTGAACTCCTTCTGCTATGATAGGGCCAGATCATACAGGAAGTTATTCTGCAGGAGATTCAGGTACTGATCCACATTGAGAGATCCTGGAATGAGCATGGATCTAATAAGGCAATCACACCAAATTCCAACCCACACATGCACACTGAAATTTGCATTGTCTTCTGATTGGGTTGTGCTCTTGCTAGTAACTTACATAGTATATGCACTGAATTTGCACTTTGCTGTTCACTAACACAGTCCCCACTGATAGTGTTAGCCCTAAACTGCACTGTTAAATGGCTTCATACATGTATTGTATGTGCAAAAAGAGCCACTTTGAGTATACCTTCCTTACTTCAATCATAGCAGCAGCCCCATAGGACTTGGAGAAATGTAGAATGTGGATTTCTAGTTGGGTTTAACTCTCTATCCCTTACAGGGGTCATAATGCAAAATGAAATCCACGTTCTGGGGCCCAGGAATATGGGCATACATGTGTAGGACATCCATGCCTTCCTTAAAGTACACTTGTCAGGACTCAAACTTGGGACCTCTTGTGCCCCAAACAGCAGCCCTTCCTACTGAGATACTGTATCAGTCCTCTGGTTAGCTCCCATGCTAAACCTTGCCATAGTTCCATGCTCCTAGATCCATGCTGCTGTGTTTCCCTGATTGACTCCACCTTGTGTTTTCCCTAATTAGTCTCCCTATAAAAGCCTAGCCCCACCACTCCCTCCTTGTGTGTTTATTGTGCCTTGTGCCTTTAACCAAGCTGCCTCCCTGCATACCTGCCTCTCTACAATTAGATTTCCCTCCTGTATTACCAAACCTCGGCTACTCACTACTTTACTGCTCAAAGCTTCTGTGCTGCACCATCATTTTGTGTACCAGACCTCAGCTATATCCTGACTACGTTACTGCTCAAACCCTCTGTGCTGCACCGCCATCTTGTGTACCAGACCTCGGCTATTCCTTTATAACACTACCCTCCAGTAGCGGCTTTAAGAAGAGACTCCAGTCCTGCGCCAGAACCGTGAGAGAATAAACAGACCCACAAAGATGGAGTCCATTGTAGAACGTTAAGAAAACAAGTTGTGAAATTACAAGCGTTCTGTACCACTTATCAAGAGAACGTTTCTACCTTAGAGAAGGAGGTAGAGTGACAAGTACTTGAGTCACACTGTGCAGATGTGGAAGTTCATATGCCATTACCGGAAAAAATTTTTGGGGACCGCCGCCAGTATCGAGGATTTTTGAACCAATGCTGCTTCTGTTTTCAGATGAGACCACAGCCCCCGCTCATGCCAAAATCATAACTAACTCTGTCATCCCTAAACGGCCAGATACTGCTTCATCAGCCATTCCAGACGTCACCCTCAAAGATAATGGGAGGCATCACCCATTCTTCCATTTCATTATGCCTATGGAAGTCGTTATAGAGAGCCAGAAGATTCTAGGTAACGTAATGTTAGTTTCCAGAGCAAGAGGGAACTTCATTGATTGCCAATATGCTCTTGATAACCATATTGCAACCAGAACTAAACTTGAACCAGTGGATATGGAAATGGTGGAAAGATCCCCTCTAGTTTCTGGATCTGTCACTCAGGCCTCAGTCAGACGGGCGTTTTTTCGCCCGATTTGCGCATGCGTCCGGCGATTTTTTAAAACCATTGCTTTGCAATGGTATCGGACACATGAGCGCTTTTTATGCGCTCGTACGATAAATTATAGAACAGAAATCGCAGATCGCACCTATCTGCGATCTGCGATTCCTGTTCTCTTCTCTATATGCGCTCAATGGGGCCGGCGGCAGCAGCGCCGACCCCATTGAGAACATATAGAAGACAAATCATTCTTCTCTGCCAGAGCTGTAACAGCTGTGGCAGAGAAGAACGATGTTTGCCCATTGAATTCAATTGAAAGCAATGGGCTGCCGGACAGCGCTGGATGAATTGTCGGGAAGGGCTTAAATATATAATCCCTTCCCTGCAATTCATCCAGAAATGTGTTAAAATTAAAAAAAAATATATACTTACCTTGTCCCGGCAGACGGAGTTCAGCGCGGCCGGCCTGCAGTGGGTGTGAAGGGGGTGTGAGTCAGACCTGCCCCCTGATTGGCTCAGCGCAATGGGTGTGAATGAGACCTGCCTCTGATTGGCTCAGCGCTGAGCCAATCAGGGGGCAGGTCTGACTCACACCCCCTTCACACCCACTGCAGGCCGGCCGCGCTGAACTCCGGCTGCCGGGACAAGGTGAGTATATATATATTTTTTATTTTAACACATTTCTGGATGAATTGCAGGGAAGGGCTTATATATTTAAGCCCTTCCCGACAATTCATCCCACACTCGCCCGCAGCGCATTGCTTTCAATGGAGCCAGCTGTATTGCCGGCTCCATTGAATACAATGCGCTGGACAGCTCCGGCCCGTTTCTAATGAAACGCGGCTAGGAGCAGATTTTCGGGCAATTTTCGGGCACCGGTCACGCGATTTGCGGATGCGCATCCGTCATGCGATCCGCAAATCGCGAGAAAAAACGCCAGTCTGACTAAGGCCTCAAGAGACAATTGAACTGAAATTTCACATCAAGCCAGATCCTCAAGAGAAGATAAGTTTTCATCTCATCTCCAGTCATACTAGGAATCCCTTGTTTCTCTACTCACAACCCAGCCATCAATTGGGAAGCAAGAACTATCACCTTCCTCTCTGAGCATTGTAAGGAGAATTGTCTATCTAAACTGTCTGTTTCCAGTCAGGGTCTGGACTCTGAGAATGTTGCTCTCAAAAATGCAAAATTGCCATTGCAGTACCAACCATTCAATGATGTCTGCAGCAAGAAGAAAGTGAACCAAATACCCCCTCAATGGCCGTATGACTCTTCAATTGAGCTGCTCGCCGGAATTTCCTTTCTGTTTGAGCATAGTTGAAGGTCCTCCGGGAATATTTGGATGAAAATTTTTAAAAAGGCCTACCTTGACATCTTTTTTTTCTTTTATAGCTTTGAGTAACATTGTAGCCATGTCCGGTTGGTCTTGGTGCGACTTCAAAAGAACTGTCTGTATATCAAATTGGAGAAATGTGAATTTGAGCAGACTCCGATGCAATTTCTGGGGTATGTCATCTCTCCAAGCGGTCTGTTTCTAGCAAGATTAAAGCTGTTGTGGATTGGCCTGTTTTTGAAAATTTAAAAGATGTGTGATGCTTTGTCGGATTTGCAAACTTTTATAAAAAAAATCATAATGGACTTTTTGAAAAACATTTTGCCTTTCACCGCTCTCACCAGGAAAATGCAAATATTAACATAGTCTCCAGATGTGCAGTTGGCCCTCAAAAGAATAAAGACACACTTTACATCTGCACCAGTACTGGTCAACCCAAACCTAGAATTGCCCTTTTTCGTCAAAGTTGACACCTCCAATTTGGCAGTGGGAGCTATCTCATCATAACAAGTCAGAGATAAGATGCATCCATTTGCATTTCTATCCTATATCTTATATTATCTTAAATTACAACATTGGAAAGAAGGAACTTTTAGCTATTAAGGCAGCTTTCTCTGAATGGAGACACCTACTGGAGGGAGCTCATCATCTGGTGACTGTTCTCACAGACCATAGGAATTTAGAATGGACGATGGACCTTGCTCTTTTCAAGGTTTAACTTTATTGCCTCCTACCATCTAGGTTCCGGGAATAGTAAAACTGATGCCTTGTCAAGGATTCAGGGTGAATCAGAGGAGAAGGCTGAGATGGACTGTACTATTCTGGTCCCAAAAAGTTTTCTGGGAATTCTTAATCCTAAAGAATTGCTAACAAGGGTTAAAGAAAAGTATGAAAGTGACTCTTTCCTCAAACAACCTTCTGGGGAAGTAAACCTTTTATACAAGAAGGGGTTCTGGATGCAGAAGAACAGACTGTACATTCCAGACATGGGTCAACTTGAAGTCCGAAAACAGATCCATGACTTCATACTGGCTGACCATGTTGGAATCTAAAGACGTTGGAGCTCCTACTTCATCTTTTCTGGTGTCCCAACTGCAAGGATGATGTGAGAAAGTACGTGGACTCCTGTGATACAAGTGCACAAAATAAGATACCTCAAGCCTGTCCTCTGGGCCTTCTATAGCCACTTCCAGTTCTTTCCAGACCTTGGGGATCCATATCTATAGATTTTATTATGGACTTCCCTCTGTCAAAACAAATTACCACCATTCTCATTGTTGTAGACTGTCTTACAAAGATGGCTCACTTTATCCCCACTGTAGGGATCCCTACAGCTGAATATATGGTGGAACTGGTGATCAGAGAAATATTTAGACTTCATGGTAATCCTGATGTTGTCGTATCTGACAGGGGGTTCCAGTTTCCATCAAGACTCTGGAAGACCTTTTGCACAGCCCTGGGCAGCACTGTGAATCTATTGTCTGTGTTTCACCCTCAGTCCAATGATCAGACTGAAAGAACAAACCAGACATTTGAACAGTATATCTGTTGTTTCATCTCTCTTCTCCAAGATAATTGGGTGGATTGCCTACCAATGGCGGAGTTCACATACAACAATGCCAGACTGGCCCTGCCACTCCCTATTTGCGTGTTTACTGTGCCTTGTGCCTTTGACCAAGCTGCCTCCCTACATACCTGCCTCTCTATTATTAAATTGTTCTACATCGTAGAGCCCATTTTTTGCAAACAGGTTACATCCTGTCTTTATTCTGGACTTCCCTGTCGAGAGAGATCCCTGTTTCCACTGTCAACCACAGACTTGAAACATTAGAGAAAACTCAACAAAAGTTGAAGAAAGTACTGCAGAAGGCTCAGCCAAACTACAAGCAAACTTCAGATCACCATGGCAGGGCCTCCCCTGCCTTTTAATTAGGGGAAAAGGTATGGCTATCTACCAGAAACTTGAAGAGCCATGTCCCTTCCCCTAAGCTCGGGCCAAAATTTCTGGGGCCTTTTCCAGTCACGACAAGAGTGGGGCAAGTAGCATTCCGCCTGGCTATCTGAAGATCCATCTGGTGTTCCACATAACTGTTCTTAAACCCGCTAAAGAAAAACCCTTTCCGAGAAGGACTCAACCACCGAGGAAAGAAGGAATATGAAGTGGAGATCTTTGACTCCAGAATGCGGACAGGGGGGGTTACGGTACCTTGTGCAATGGAGAATTTTTGCACAATTTTTGAAACTTGGCTCAGAATGTTCACACCCCAGGGCTCACTAGAGAATTTCATTGCAGGTACTCAGGAAAGCCAGCCTCTGGGAGGTCCGTAGTCCCTACTGTCAGTACTTGAACCTGGATCCTCTTGTGCACCAAGCAACAGCCCTTCCTGAGCTATTAGTCCTCTGGTTAGCTTCCATGCTAAACCTTGCCCTAGTTCCATACTTCTGTGTTTCCCTGACTGGGTTCAGCCTGTTTTTTCCCTAATTAGTCTTCTTATTAAAGCCTGGCCTGCCACTCCCTCCTTGCGTGTTTATTGTGCCTTGTGCCTTTAACCAAGCTGCCTCCCTGCATACTTGCCTCTCAACTATTAGATCGTCCCCCTGTATTACCAGACCTCACCTACTGACTACTCTACTGCTCAAACTCTCTGTGCTGCACCGCCATCTTATTTACCAGACCTTGGCTATTCCTTTAGAACACTACCCTCCAGTAGCGGCTTTAGGAAAAGAGTCTCCAGTCCTGCACCAGAACCGTGACAACAATATTGTTATTTAAAGATTGGACATCAACATTGAGATATACAGCTGGATCTGTGCTTTTGACTACAACCTGTAATGTTGTTTTTTTGTCAAGGCAACATGAATAATAAAAGGCATAATTGAGAAAGGAACAAACAATGACAAAATAAATGACTATGTACTGTAATAGAGACCCTACACACCCACTCTAATTTCAGCAAGAAAAAGTTTATTGTTGTTTCTGTTACTACTGTTGTTTGCTATAGCCAAATGTTTTTGATGTTTCTTATACTTATTGCTAGTACTGTGCCTTTAAGGGATTCTGTTATCAGGTGGAAGGAGAAGAGAACAGGAGCTCGGGCTCTCTCATTGGAGATAGAGAGGTATATAAGTCTCAATGCGGGAACTCATTGTACTGTGACACAGTAAGTAAGCGAGCAGTCCCAGAGAGTCTGCTTAGGTGGATGCCAATGAAAACAGAGATTGGCCTGCCAGAATACTGAGCTTCTATACAGAGCTGCCACTAGCTGATAGTCACAGTAATCCCAGCACTGCCAGTCAACCCAGAAAAAAGAGGCACCAAGACTAAACCAGCATGAGAGCGCTGAAAGCCTGTCCTTTACTGATGAAGCCTGGTGTTATAATCCAGACGCGTATCTCCTGTGGAACACTGATATGTACTGCACCAAGTTGGAATAAAGTTCTTTGCAAGCAAACAAGCAGAGTGCTGTAACATGGTTGTGACCAGTGACTACTTATTTATATCAAATTCGCAACTGGAACCTCTGCTCTTGGGATTACCATTGACCATATGCTGCAAGTTACTATTGTCCTCAGGTAAGTCCAAGTCCCTGATCTCAGCTCTCTCATGGCTGGCCTATTCCTGCACTCTTATAATTATAAAAGACCAGGGTGAGCTGGTAGTTTTGAATTCCCACAGGTGTTGGAAAAACAGTTTTATAATAAAAGACTTTTATAAAAGCATTATTTTAATTCAATGCAACTTTGTCAGAAAACATGCATAATTGTATTGATTCAATATAATAAATCTGTCCTATTGAGATAAAGGGCTTTTTTTACTAATCACATTTACCCCTATCCACAGGATAGCGGCTGGGGGTCCAACTAATGCAATGCCCAGTAATCCTGACATCTGTAAACCTTGTGTTTCCAATGTGAATTGAGTGATATTCTGCATATATGACCAGCATTCCATTCAATATTATGGGTCAGGCAGAGATTGATGCACTCGCAAATCTTTTAAAATTCCGTATAAGTAAATTGAGTGATGGTCCTGCATGCACACCACTATTGGGGAACACTGGGTGCACAGATGTCAGAATTGTTGGGGATCCCAGTGGTTGGACCCCCAACGATCAGACATTTATCCTGTATATGGAGACTGCCCAGCACTTGAATTCGGTTTCTCCGGTGGATACAATTGAAGTAAATCGGGCAGAGACGCGAATATGTGGTCACCTCTGTAAAAAACTTAAAGGGGTTGTCCCGCGCCGAAACGTTTTTTTTTTTTTTTTAACCCCCCCCCCCCGTTCGGCGCGAGACAACCCCGATGCAGGGGTTAAAAAAACAAACCGCTCAGCGCTTACCTGAATCCCGGCGGTCCGGCGTCTTCATACTTACCTGCTGAAGATGGCCGCCGGGGTCTGCTTCCTCCGTGGACCGCAGCTCTTCTGTGCGGTCCATTGCCGATTCCAGCCTCCTGATTGGCTGGAATCGGCACGTGACGGGGCGGAGCTACACGGAGCCGGCATTCTGCACGAGCGGCTCCATTGAAGAGAGCAGAAGACCCGGACTGCGCAAGCGCGGCTAATTTGGCCATCGGAGGGCGAAAACTAGACGGCAACCATGGAGACGAGGACGCCAGCAACGGAGCAGGTAAGTGAAAAACTTTTTATAACTTCTGTATGGCTCATAATTAATGCACAATGTACATTACAAAGTGCATTATTATGGCCATACAGAAGTGCATAACCCCACTTGCTGTCACGGGACAACCCCTTTAAGAACATGCCAGGGGTGATATCTTGGGATTTATGGTTTGAACCCCCAATGATCAGCAATGTATCCTCTATCCTGTGAATAGGGGATAACTTTCTGAGATGGCAATGCTACTTTAATCTAAAAACTGGAGACAAAGTTGATCATGATAAGCCCCTTCACCCATCTGGGCAGCAGAAAACCATGACAATCAGCTGTTAATGGTGAAGAAGTAACAGATAGTTGCCTGTTTCTCCTGTGGTGGCCACTGAACAAGAAATATCATTTGACAAGGCACATGGGTTGGACCAGATGACCCTGAAGGTCCCTTCCAACTCTGAGATTCTCTGAATGGGAATCCATTAAATAAATAGTTGTTTGAGTCCTTCAGAGTTAAAATGTTCTGAGTCCTTCAGAGTTTGCTGCCTTTTGTTCAACCGCTCTCTGCTACTGATAATAGAGGGGGTTCTTATTATGGGACTCTAACTGTTAAATCAATGTGCACTAAGAAAGAATATGGACAGGAATTGCCCTAATGGGGCAGAAATCACATATTCTTGATGCTGTCATATTTGTATCAAACTACTAACGACCACTTGACCGTGAGTATGTGTGTTTGTGTATGGGTGCTTCTCATGCTCTGCCCCTAGTGACGTCATGGCTCTGCCCTGGTGACATCAGCGCAGGTACTACAACATGTATAAAACACAGAGCCTGACAAACAGAAGAACAACACAGTTAGGGCTCTTGGAAGGGGAGGACAAAAATAACAAAATGATAGTAGAACTAAGTCGTTATTATCTCAGACATAACTCAGCGGCCCTGACAGAAGACGCCGACCTACCACCACCACAGAGATCTAGTGGGCTGAAGGACCTGCGGTGATGTCACTGATGTGGGAAGAGCCATTGTGCAGTTTGGTAGAAAGTACTGTATCCTGGATAAGCCGACAGCAGCCACTAGGAACTGTGATTATGTCATTGTCATGTGATCACATGTGTCGGTGGAGTCAGGGATCACATGACCACAGGCTGATCACTGTATCCAGGAGTCTACTGAGCTGGTGATGTCTGGAAATCAGCATGGATGTCCCACAGCTGTGTATGTGATGCATGTGAATCAGGATGCATGTAGTAAAGCTGTGTGTGTGATGTGTGGGGATCATAATGGATGTACCATGTAGCACAGCTGTGTGATGCATTGCACCACCAGAAACACTGGTACTATAATTTCCTAATAATTACTAGTCTCTGTTATAGAGATGATGTGAATCCCCAGTCAGAGAACTAAATAGGTTAATTCATTTTGCCTCTGTTGTCTGGAAAGATTCAAATATGTTTTCCCAAAGGCAATGTTGGATTCACGCACCAGAGTATCAGAGGATCCTCTGGTGAGTCCAAGCTCTGACACAATATTGGACCCTTAGTAGCTTTGAGCGAGCACCAAAATGCTCGAGTGCTCGTTACTCGAGTCGAACTTTCAGTGATGCTCGAGAGTTCGTTTCGAGTAACAAACCCCATTGAAGTCAATGGGCGACTCGAGGATTTTTGTATATGACTGGTGCTCCGCTAAGGTTTTCATTCGTGAAAATCTTAGGAAATCACCAAAGTCATGTAAAAAACACAGAAATGGATAACGCAGGCGAGGAGCAACATGCAGGGCTGCACTTCGGGCTCCGAGGTCTCACTATTAAGGTCTCACAGAAAGGTGAGTATACATTTTTTTTTTTACACATTTTAGGATGATTTTCAGGTAAGGGCTTATATTTTTAAGCCCTTCCCGAAAATTCATCCCGCGCTCGCCGGCAGCCCATTGCTTTCAATGGAGCCGGCTGTATTGCCGGCTCCATTGAATTCAATGGGCTAACATCGTTCTGCTGGGACAAGGTGAGTATATATATTTTCTTTATTTTTACACATTTTAGGATGATTTTCAGGGAAGGTCTTATATTTTTAAGCCCTTCCCGAAAATTCATCCCGCGCTCGCCGGCAGCCCATTGCTTTCAATGGAGCCGGCTGTATTGCCAGCTCCATTGAATTCAGTGGGCTAACATCGTTCTGCCGGGACAAGGTGAGTATATTTTTTTTTTTACTTTTTACACATTTCTGGATGAATTTCAGGGAAGGGCTTTTATTTTTAAGCCCTTCCCAAAAATTCATCCCGCGCTCGCCAGCAGCCCATTGCTTTCAATGGAGCTGGCTGTATTGCCGGCTCCATTGAATTCAATGGTCAGTGCTCGTTTAATCGAGACGAGTACTGCTTGGTGCTCGTCTCGAGTAACGAGCATCTCGAGCACCCTAATACTCGAACGAGCATCAAGCTCGGACGAGTATGCTCGCTCATCTCTAACCCTTAGTAAAGCAAATCTTCAAAGGTCTAGAAGAAGAAAATCTCATTGGAAGAGGACTTTGGAACTAATAACTATATATCCTATGAAATTTTATTTATGACAACTCCTGTATGTGCAATAACAAAAATGACTTAAAACTAGAAGGGCACATGTCTTTTAATCACAAAGGGGGAGCCTTCAGAATCACTTACCCTGGTGGGCCCAAGGATCTTCAGTTCAACGCTACTCAAAGGAATTTTCTTATCATAGACATTAAAGGTGTATTTCCATCTTGGGAATCCTATTTCAATATGTTCAAAATCGCAAAACAATGTACTCACGCATAAGATGTTTATTTCCAAAATGTTCCATTCTCCAAATATTGGAGCTAGAGATTCCTCTGCTTGTTTACTCATTGCCAGGAAACAGGGTACCTCTTCTATGGAAAGAAATGGAAGAGCAGGCCAGCGCTTGTGCACTCCTTTTATCTAAACCTGATGGCCAGGATCTCAGGAGCGCATGCGCGTTAACTTTCAGCCTGGCCAGCAGCTACAGTTGTGTTCTGCTATTTCTTACCATAAAAGAGGTGGTATGTTTTCCTAGCAATGACCAGTAAACAACCAGAGGGCCGAGGAATCAATAGCTGCAATATCTGAAGAACAGAGCATTTCGGAAATAAACATCGCATGGGTGAGTGCATTTTTTTGCAATACCTCTTTAATGGAATAGCTACAGGATATGCCATATCAGCATATCCAAAGCTTCCTAAGCTAGTTCATCAATAGACTAGTATAGAAAAAACTAGGGATATGCACAGCTATTTAACTGCAGGCTGCACACAAAAGATGGAAGCCACTTCACCAACAGTGTTATTTAAAGGGGTTGTATACCCTTTCAAGTAGTTGACAGATGGTAGTCCGCCATTTGGGACCCCATCCATCAGCTAATTTTCCATCTGGACATCCAGTGCAGCGGGTCAGATGTTGTCGTCAGTAGTCACCCAGTAAGAACCAGCTTCACTCCCATATTGAAATCAATAGGAGCGCCGCACTGCTACGGCACTTCCTGCTTCTCTGCTGGTCATGATATCACATTCAGGCCTGATCAGCAGAGAAGCAGTAAGTGCCTTAGCCATGCAACGTTCCCTTTGATTTCAATAGGAGTAAAGCCGGCATCAGTACTTCCTGCGATGACCTCTGATGAGAACATCCGGCTCGCTACATTGAACAGTGAGTGGGCTGAATGATCAACTGATGGACAGGGGTCTCAAGCTGAAGAACCCCATCCATAAACTACTGAAGAACTATCCAGAGGATAGGCCATTAGTTAAAAAAAGCTAGACTACCCCTTTAAAATGGGTTGTGCCAAGTTATAAATTTGGATAGAGGATTTTATGATTGATGGGGGTTGAACCACTGGGACCTTCAGCAATCCTGAGAATGGCGGTCCGGTTGGTCCCCAAGTTAATGGAGTGGAGGCTGCGCAGATAGGCGATAACTTTATAACTTGTCACAACCCCTTTAAAACCTTACACCCAATAACAGCTCTACCTGTCTGCAGAGTTTCAAACACTGTCTGCAGAGATCCTTTCTAGTGTATACAGCTTAAAGCAAAGAGTTAAGCCAGGCTTACATGACTATATGCTTACACGCTACGTAAAAATAGCATTGTTTTACTGGTGCCGTAAACTGCGTTTCTTGCATATTGTCTTGTTTTTGCTTGCGCATGAACAGTGTATTTTACGTATGCTGTCATGCGGCGGCTTCCCGGTTTCCTCTTTTCTTTTAACTTTCTTCTAATGTTTCCTAGCAACTTGTATAAAAAATGCTATACATAAGCAATGTAATTGCATTCCGAATGCACCCATAGAAAACAATAGGCTATATATGCATAATACACGGTAAAATCTAACATGTTGCCGAGGTTGTGATCACGTGGGCACACATCACCACATTTGGTGGACTTGCTCACTAGCACAATAGCACAGGCTTTCTGGAAAAGGGTCTCTCATCCTATAGCCTCGGTTACTGGAAAGAGTCCTGGGCTCAACCC
Source organism: Eleutherodactylus coqui (assembly GCF_035609145.1). Classification (NCBI taxonomy): domain Eukaryota; kingdom Metazoa; phylum Chordata; class Amphibia; order Anura; family Eleutherodactylidae; genus Eleutherodactylus; species Eleutherodactylus coqui. The sequence goes on along the minus strand of NC_089839.1, from coordinate 263,036,157 downwards.
CCTTGTCCTACTGTTGGGAGACAAACCAGCGGGTATCTGCAACGCTTCCTTTAAACTCCTGCAATACATTACCATGGCAGAACGTTTCTCGAAAACCAACACTCCCACAGGAACCATTCATGTCTCGCATGAAAAACTGACCGCCATGCATCTAAATAAAATCATACAATTTGAAAAGATATGGCAGCCTTGGATAGCTTTTGTGTTCCAAATCTACATAACTTTGTGAGACTCTACTGGGGGAATTAACTAGTAAGATACCCGGAGAGTAAGGATAGTATATAAACTGAACTGGACCTACATGATTTAAATAGCCCAGATATTGGAGACAGTCTGATATATCCCTTCCAGGTACAATATATAGGGTTGCGTTTAGTATTCCCTGTATACATATTGAATGTATTCTTTCTGTTGTTTTTCCTGTTAGACTATTAATGAAGCTCTGTAATCCACTGTAAACTGGCTATATTCCCCTGCGGGGTTCATTGCAGCAGAGTGTTACCACTTCATTAGTTAAAATCCAATAAATCTTTTCGAAACATAAAATATAACACGCTGCATTCCTTTTTACGCATGTAATATACATAATAAATATACACAAGTGTGAATGGAACAATGAAAATCAATGTACTTTCATTGAAGCCATTCACCGCATATTATGCGTGTGTACATTGCGCATGTAATACGCAATTCAAATCCATTAATGTGAGCCCAGCCTTAACCAAAGGATAGCGGATAATCTAAACAAATATAAGTAACACTATAAGTCATTATCAAAAGTATATATCCTAAAAAAATGAATCAGTAAGAATGCAGCAGCTTCTATCAAATCTATAAACCTGCAAAACACTCCAACGCCAAAAATCATTAAAGTACATAATTGTATTGTTTGCACATAAATACAAGAATAAAAAAAATGAATCCACATTACAGAAAGTACGTTTATTATTGATTCCCTTTTAATTACACGTGTGATCTTTTGTACTGATGCATTTTTTTGTATGCATGGAATTCTTTATTGATTTTAGGGGGTTTATATTTTTTTTATATAACGTCGTCATTCTTTCTGCAATGTGGACTCATTTTTTTATTAGTCTTGTTTTTTTTATTTGTAAACAATGAAATTATATTGTTTTATGATTTGTATTTGTTGGTACTCCAGTTCAGAGAGAGAAGAGTGCTCTGGGGGAATCGATAGTCAGGGAATCCTTGTTCTCCTCATAAACACTTATACTATGCCCCGTGGATATGCCACACGTCTTTGGTGCAAAATACCCTTTTTAAAGGAAAGTCACAGACTGGCAAACATACAAACCATTTGTCTAGACATTTTGACCTACTGTGTTGGAATAATGCTCCACAATGTCACCTATTATATGGTTACTGCTCTAAAAGTTGATATCCAAGCCTTGCCTTGCAACTGACTAGGAATTTAAGCCAAACCAGAGTACTCATTTACAGACAGCAATTTCGTGAGTCTTGGCTTTTATTAGTGCACACTAGGGTTCTGGTTGGGTTGGTGAGAGCCATCAACATGAGTATGGATCAACAACACAGGAGGATAGACAGGCTGGACTAGATGGACATTGTCTTCATTCGGCCTTACAAACTATGTTACTATGTTTTCTTTTGTGGAGAGAGCACCATTAGGGTGCTTAGCTATTCATGAATGAATGAATAGCTAAGTGCTAGCTGTAATTGGCTGAGCGCTCAGCCAATAGCTAAGCACTAGCTGTAATTGTCTGAGCGCTCAGCCAATCAGCACAGTCCTTTCAGGAGGCGGGGATTTTTAAATCTCCGCCTGCTGAAAGTGCTGGACAGCCGTGCCGGGGAGCCAGCCGAAGGGCGCGTCTGAGCGGTGGAGAGGTGAGTTAATTTTTTTTTCTTCTTTTAACCAGTTAATGATGATTTTCAGGGAAGGGCTTATATTTCAAGCCCTTCCTCGAAAATCATACTGCGGGGCTTGCCAGAAACCTTTGCTTTTAATGGGATCAGCAGCAGTGCCGATCCTATTGAAAGCAATGGGATAGCATGCTGCACTTCTGCCACAGCTGTCACAGCTGTGACAGCAGTGGCAGAAGTCTGTGGTATTCTCCCTATGTTTTCAATGGAGCTAGCGCTGCTGCCGCTGGCCCCATTGAAAACACTGGTGATGTTCCAGCAATTTTCCAGCATTTTTCTTGCGCTGCGAGGCGAGTATTTTCACTTGCTCTCGCAGCACAAGATAGAAAATAACGCCAGTGGGTGTCCACTCTTAGGGTATAAAGCAGATTTTTCCAACTCTAGTCCTCAGGGACCACAAACAGGTCATGTTTTCAGGATTTCTCAGTATTGCATAGGTGATGTAATTATTGTCGGTGCCTCAGACATTGTCAGACTGATATAGGGAGTCCCTACTGTGCATTGATGGGAGGCAAGAACTCCAAAACAGCTGCATACACATGGATATTCAGATTTGGCTTACATCCCTAGTCTTGTTTCAAGGTCTAAATAAAAATTGGCTATTGACTCATAGGATAACTAACTTCCAATAAGATTGTTTCCTTAGTCATTTGCATAGCTTTCTCCCAGAAAGCATTTCATGGCCTATAAGGCTCCCTACACCCCTGTGATGCTCTCCACAAGAAGAAATATTACCTCATAGAGCAGTGTTTCCTAACTCCAGTCCTCAAGGCACCCCAACAGGTCATGTTTTCAGGATATCCTATGGTGAGAACACCTGTAGCAATGTCTGAGGCACCGACAATAATTACATCACCTATGCAATACTGAGGAAATCCTGAAAAGATGACCTGTTGGGGCGCCTTGAGGACTGGAGTTGGAAAAACTGCCATAGAGGACCTAATGTGTTCTAAGAGTTTTTTTGTGTTTCATGGGCTATGCTATCAAATCTATGCAGAAAACCTACTGTACTCTATCAAACGTTTCTGAATTATATAACAATTACCCTTTTGATTGCAGCACATGCTTCCCATCATGCATATAAGAATGTTCTTGCTGTATTTTTTATTCTTTTTGCAATTTTTGTTTTATTTTTTAATGTCTGTCACTTTGAACCTTTCTTTCCACTTCAATGTCATTGTCAGCCGTTCTGAAACACTCGTCTGGACATCCCATGACAATTGCAGAAGTATTATTGAACACTGCAGATATAATACATGATGGCTGAACACCAGGCCAGGTATATGGAACATGACAGATAAACCAGCATGCGTTCCCATTATTCCCTAGAGATTAGAGACAAGTCCTGATTTATTTTTACACAAGCACAAGGTTTAAAATAGCAGCATAGTCGCATTTGCCGGTGAAAGGTGATCATAAAAAGTATATAAATAAGAATAGAAAACACTGTGCAGAGCAAAAAGGTGTTCTCTTGCATGAAATCTTTAAAGAAGAGTTGTAGCCAGTCTTAAAGGGGATGTTTCATTAGAGCAACTTGTTTCCATGTGCCCTATTAGGGAACACAGTATGTATGACATATATGAGTTTTGATGCCTCCCTCTGTTAGTAGAGCTAAGAGCAGCTCTGGAGGACATCTAAATGGGGGCCATGTAAAATTACATTTCCTTTGCACAGATCTGCTACTTTGTACAGTAATATAATAATTGATCTACAGTGCGTCTACATTTAGAAAAATGGCTGTCCTGATGAAACAAACCATTTAATGTAGGCTCCAATGACATGTAAATCTGCATTATTACTCAGCATTTTTTTTCTTTTCTTCTATTCCTTCTCTTACATGCCGCATAAATATTAGTCTTTACTTTATGATGGTATTCCATTTACACATCCCAGCAAATGATGTCTTATTCATAAGCTAGAGACAGCGAAGCAGCTATACTAAGACCTGTATTTCGTACATTGGACTAACTGCGCAGCCCGCCATTGAAAGATGTGGAAAATGTGTTAAGAGGCAATATATTTGCCATAACTCAGGCTGCCCATGCAGCAAAATTTGAAATGTATTGAGCTGCCATAGATTTCCAGTTTCTAGCATAAATTAGTACATGCTATGAACCATGAGAGGCCATGGCCCTGTCACGGGTGGTGGTGGGACGTATGTTTAGCTTGGCACAGCAGCTAACAGATGGAGACGAAAACTAGATTATTTTTATAAAAATAAACTTTGCTCTATAAACTGATTATAATGAAAGACTTTCTCTCCTTAGGAGGGTATTGGTATCTTAAAGGGGTTGTCCCGCGAAACAAAGTGGGGGTATACACTTCTGTATGGCCATATTAATGCACTTTGTAATGTACATTGTGCATTAATTAGGAGCCATACAGAAGTTATTCACTTACCTGTTCCGTTGCTAGCGTCCTCGTCTCCATGGTCTAATCTTCAGCGTCTAATCGCCCGATTAGACGCGCTTGCGCAGTCCGGTCTTCTTCTTTTCTGAATGGGGCCGCTCGTGCCGGAGAGCGGCTCCTCGTAGCTCCGCCCCGTCACGTGCCGATTCCAGCCAATCAGGAGGCTGGAATCGGCAATGGACCGCACAGAAGACCTGCGGTCCACCGAGGGAGAAGATCCCGGCGGCCATCTTCACAAGGTAAGTCAGAAGTCGCCGGAGCGCGGGGATTCGGGTAAGTACTGGCCGGTTTGTTTTTTTTATGCCTGCATCGGGTTTGTCTCGCGCCGAACGGGGGGGCTATTGAAAAAAAAAAAAAAAACGTTTCGGCGCGGGACAACCCCTTTAAACGTTACATAACTTTTAACTAGAAGTCACACTTAACATATATCTCCACATGTCTATATAAGGGGATCACTTCAGCCGGTCAAGACACTTCAAACTTACTAACTTGATGTCCTCCAAGTGTCAAAATCCAACTTGGTCTTAAAGGTTCGGTCACAGCTGGTACATTATAGAAGTCCACTAGAATTGTAGGTGTAATTATAGGAGGGCTTTGAGCAAGCTTTCCGAACTTGGTGTTTGGCGTTAAGGTCTAATTGGACGGAACCAACACTAACTTTCAGGGAGCAACTTCCCTGTGATCATATTAAGGCGGCTATTAATGATATGAGCATTGCTTTTCCAGCTACAGAGAGAAGAGAAATGTCTCTATATGATCTGCGATCTGACAAATCTCCCTTTCCTTTGTAAAGTTTGCTGATGGAGGCATTTTTCCAGTCTTGTGTCATGGTTTCCAGTTTCCAGAACCAGTTCAAACAGTTTATTTTGTATATTTGGTCTCCCTTATCTATACATCTCAGCTGGCAGGGCATCTAAACCATGAGTTTTACCAACTTTAAGTTGTTTTATAGCGTTGTTGAACTCTTCAAAAGATGGTAAAATGTCAAGATCTGATGCAGTTGGTAAATTTTCAAGGGTGGTGATATATGGTAGATTAGCTCCATGGCTACCAGAATTCAGCACTTCATTAAAATGTTCTACCAATCACAAAAGAACTTCTTGAGGGTCTGTTAATCACAGGGTCTTATTACATGAGATAACTGCAGTTACCCGTTTATGTATAGGTCCAAAGACAGCTTTTAGACCCTCAAAAAAAATTTGCAGTCAGGCTGGTGTCTGCACACTTCTGTAATTCATCCGCCGCCATTGTTTTTTTTAAATCATGCACCCTAGTTGTAAGTAGTTGTTGAATAACTCTATGTTGTTGCTTGCTGACCATTTTGTTGAGCTGGGCATGCCTCAGGTCCTCAACAAGTTTCCACATTTTGACTTCAAAATCATCGAACCAGTCTTACTTTTTCTTCAGCATTTTACCAATAACTTGCTGAGAACTTTCACAAAGCACTTTAGCAAATACTTGCCAATCTTCGTTGATTGATGTACTTTTCTCAGCAAAAACAGCACTGCCAAAATCTGGGTCAAGATCGTGACATATATCTTTGTTATGTATTAGTTTTGGAAAAGCTAGTCTTGGTGGAATGCTATGTTCCGCTCGACGTGGGGGCTTGTAGTTAAACCCTAATTTGGAAGTTATAAGTTGGTGATCATCCATCCTTCAGCTCCGCGCATGGCTCTAGTTATGAGGACGTCTTTCATGTATTTTTAATGTACGATGATGTACTACAGTAGATGCCAATACTTGGAGTGTGGATGCATCCATTACATTTTATATTTCTACGATAACTGAAAGAAAGTGTTAGTGATGCTGAGGTCAGCGATGCAGAGTTAGTAAGGCTGTACCATTTGTGTTGCTTTTTCCAACACCGTTTTATCCTAGTACATTGTTCTAGGCCAGATATTCGGTCCCTACATGCATGTTAAAGTTTCCCAGCAGAAAAATCTTATCAATGGAAGGAATATTTTGCAAAACTTCACATGTGACTGTGACAGCAAGTCCTGCAGCAATGGAGGAAGGAATCTAGGAACTGTTCCTAGCTGACTCCCTGCAGACAGGCGATCAGACAAGAGTGGTTGATCTCAGACTCGTTTAGGATGGGAGGAAGAGTTGGGCAGCACATCTGATGACAAAGCAGCCTTATTTAGGATTGCTCTGCTATCCCCAATCTGTGAAGAGGCTTAAAAATGGTGGCCTAAACATAGTTTGTCCCAACTTTTTTTTACAGCTGGCAAACTACGGTCAAACAAAGTTTGTCCCAACTTTTCTTACAGCTGGTAAACTGTGGTCAGCTGGTCACCATTTCATTGTGGTTGACCAAAATAAAGCAAAGTCATAAAACCTTTTATTGTTGCCACTTGGAATGTGAGAATGCTTTTGAACAATGACAAGAACTTATGTCTGGAGAGAAAAACTGCACTAATAGCATGTGACATTTCCCATTATAACATTGACATTGCAGCCATAAGTGAGACACATCTCGCAGGTAGCAAAAAGCTATGTGAGGTCTTGGGTGGCTATATGTGTTATTGGGTCAGAAAACTCGCTTTAGCTAAAGCAGCCAGTGGAGTTGGATTTGCAATCAAGAACAATCTTGCTAAATCCTTAACAGAGTCTCTTAAAGCTGTCATTACTAACTTTGCAGTCTCATCACCGTTACTGTGGACCCAAATCCACCACAGGTACGAACATCATACCGTGTACACTAGCATCTTACATACTCTTTCTATCCAAAGGAAAAAGCAGCATCAGAAGTGTAGTAATAATTTCAACAGGCACAGGACATTTCCAAGCTGGATCTCTTTATTCTTCGATAGTCATAACAATAGCGTTTCAACCCGGCATATGGGTCTTTCTCAAGCTGACTAACAAATACTGCTATTGCCCAGTATTATACACATTGATGACCATTGATTGGAGGAGGTTTTGTATATAATGTTGGGTAATAGCAGTACTTGTTAGTCAATATGAGAAAGATCCATATGCCGGGTTGAAACGTTGCTGTTATTATGACTATGGAAGAGTAAAGAGATCCAGCTTGGAAATGTCCTGTGCCTGTTGAAATTATTGCTACACCTCTGATACTGCTTTTCCCTTTGGATCAATTAGATTACTTCAGGATTAGGGTCATATCCCATATAAAGCATGCATCTATCCAATCCCATCCACATTTGCAAGATTGGTGAGTGCAGCTGACAAATTTTCGTTTAGGTACTCTTTAGTTGGTGCATAACACCACTACTCAAACTAGTGCAGAGCACCACTGCATAAAGTACTCTAAACCTGTTATAATACACTTCCCATCCTGAATCATTTTTCATCACATTGCTTACTAACTGTGGTACACACATTACTCACTAACTCTGATAGTTGATCGGCAACCATAAACACTGTGGCATAACCTTTGCATCCCATTCCCTTTCTGGGGAGATTCTCCCTCAGTCGCATCTGTCAATCTATCATTGTTCCTAATGTGCACACACTAAACTGTTGTTGGACCAGTCTTACAGTTTCCAAAGCTGTCATTGTGTTGAATCTATGGAGCTGTCTACTTCTTCAGGGACCAAATCCCCTGCAGGAAGGGAGACTCCCTCTCTTTCCACCCAACACGGTCACATGTATGCCTCCGGGCATTGGCCCTTTCGTCACTCTTCTCAGCCCTTTCCTGTACTATGTGCTGCTCTCTAGCATGGGGACAGCATGCATGCAGTATTCTAAGAAATGGTGTCTGCCATGTCACTGATGTCTTTGCTGGGCCTCCATCACACTAGCCTGACCTTCTGCCTCTGTGCTTATGAGGCTGTGTTCACCTGGTCTCTGCCTGAAACTTCGATGTAGCTCCTTTTTCTTATATGGCCAAGATAGCTGCTGGCCATGACATTGATGTGTAGGGCTTAGGCGGGGCCTCCTCTCACTAAGCTTCACTCAATGCCATCCGGCATTGCTTCTCCTTTCTCACTGCCACTGCTCACTGGCAGGGAAGCAGGAGCCTTCACTGGCTCTTCCCTGTGCCTAACAGTCACTCTCATCAGAGCTGCCCTCACCCTTCCCAGTCATGACTGTGGCCAAAGGAGGGAGACTTCTTCCCCCAACAGGAGTCCCTGCACCTGGGGACTGGGCTTAACATCACGGTTATCGGCCTTTTTTGTCAGCAGCTGCATGCCACTCTTGTGTAAGCGGGAGCGTGGCAATGCTACCTTGATACAACTCTATTGGTAAACCATGCCCACTTTTTTAAAAGTGTCAAGGCCAGTGTAAAAATAAAAAGTCACAAATTGGGATATCTTTCCACCAGAAAATTGGCAGAAGATGCCTTCTAACCCCTAAGGCCCACAGAACATAAATATACAGTGGGTAGGTGTGGGTAGTATATGGATTGAGCCAAGGAGATGATCTGTCTACATACCCAGCAGGTGTTGGCTGTCTATGATATCTGACACTCAGCTGCAGCTACAGCAGTTGGAGTAAGCTCCAATCGCTGCAGTTAACTATTTAGCTGCTGTTGTCAAAGATTAACTGTGCATCCAGACAGACAGACGAAGATTTCACACTCAGGTGTCCCATCAGCTACCCCACAATACAATTGCGGGATGCTGATGGGTTCACTTGTCAGCCCTGAGCCTAGGGAAAGCTCCCAGGACTGACATGTATTGTAATTAGAGATGAGAAAACATGCTCGTTTAGGACAATTACTCGATCAAGCATCGCTTTTTTCGAGTAACTGCCTAATCGGGTGAAAAGATTCGGGTGGCGCCGGGGGTGAGTGGGGGTTGCGGGGGGGAGTGGAGAGGGGAAAGAGAGAGAGAGCTCCCCCCTGTTCCCCACTGCTACCCCCTGCTCCACCCCGCCGCCGCCCAGCGCCCCCCGAATCTTTTTGCCTGAGTAGGCAGTTACTCGAAAAAAGCGATGCTCGATCAAGTAACTGTCCTAAACGAGCACGTTCGCTCATCTCTAATTGTAATGTATTAACTTCTATCACTTTCATTAAAAATATAATATACTGCAATATTGAAGTATTACAGTATATTGTGAAAACAACCAAACTTTTGTAAGTTCAAGTCCTCTATGGGCACTAAAAAATAAATAAATATAAACATAAGTTGAATTAAGTAAAAAAAAATTAAATATATTATATGTTAAAAATGATCATTTCCCAGTTCTCATTTACAAAAATGAATGTAAATAGAATAAACATAATTTGTATTACTACATCCAAACTAATTATTTGTTCTACACAGTGAATATTGTAAGAAAAAAATACAAAATGCCAGAATTGTGGTTTTTATAGACACCCATCTCCTAAAATAAAGAAATCAAAAAGCTGTTTGCATCCAAAATGGTAACAATAAATAGTACAAGTCACCCTGCAAAAAACAAGCACTCGCACAGCCATATTGACTGAAAATAAAAAAGTTATGGGTCTCAGAATATGGTGTTAGAAGCAATATTTTTTAGAAAGGTTCTTGTATTTTTTAAAAGTAATATGACATTAAAAACTGAACCTGGATAAATTTGGTATAGTCACATTTGTACTGACCCTCAAAATAAAGATAATATGTCAATTTTGCTTCACCATGAAAGCTGTAAAGCAAAACCCCCAAAACAAGGGCACAATTTTGTTTTCTTTCTATTAAACACAACTTACCGTATGTACTCGAGTATTAGCCGACCTGAGTATAAGCCGAGTCAATAGGTTTTACCACAAAAAACTGGGAAAACTTATTGACTCAAGTATAAGCCTAGCTATACTTGAGTACATACTAGGTAAAAAAAAAAAACCTCCATACTTACCTCCCAGCCAGCATCTGTGTCTGTGCAGCAAGCTACTTGAATTCTCCCCGCTGTCCTCTCTGCTCGGCTCTGTCATCTCTGTCAGTGCTGTGTAAGTAAGCACTGTGATTGGTTCGAGTGCCAGCCAATCACAGCCCGCGCTCGATCATTCACAGCCAATCAGTGAATGTCATTTAGTGATTGGCTGTGGAAGATCGAGCGCCGGCTGTGATTGGCTGGCGCTCGATCCAATCACAACATTGGTGGTAGGGGATGACAGAGCAGAGCAGAGAGTACGGCGGGGGATGATAGCAGGGAGAATTCAAGCAGCTTACCGCATCACCGCCGGGAATGCAGGAATTCAAGCAGCTTGCCGCACCACCGCAGGAGACACAGACGCCGGCTGAGAGGTGACCCTTCCCTGACTCGGAAAAACGAAAAACAAAATGGGAAAAAAATGTATGGTCTTTATCAAGTAAAATCTCCTTAATGTTTTTAACTATGCGGAACTATGCATTTGTAACAACTCTGTGTTTCTTTGCGCACACTGTTCTTGGAATTGACTTGGAGCGTTCAGTATATGCAAAGTGTCTTTAAAATGACATGGTGTTAAATATTCACTTTAAGTACAGTATGTCCTAACCGAACTGTCACAGAACAGACTTGGGGGCCTTATTAAACTCACAGAACACCAAGAACAGGGCCACTAATTACGGCAAAACCTCACATTATAACGTTTTGTCACAGTACAATATTTCATAATAATGCCAAGCGTGAATCAGGAGGGAAAATTTACGGACTTCTTTATAGTCAACGGTGTCGGCACCGCCATCACTTTCATTGTTCTTTTTCTACAATGGAACCAAATAATGAAAATGAGAAACAATTATATGAACAAGGCAGAATACTTGTTTTGGTTCTGAATTGATGAGGCCCTCAATGATTATATAGAAAATTCCAGGCGACCAAAGGGTTGAGTAGTGTTAACACTGACATTGTCTCTAATACTAAAACAGACTAAGCACATAAAATCTGTGTTAAAACATTAGAAATCCCCCCAAACAACAACAATATTGAAATAAATTAATCATTCGTTCAGTGTTTTCTGTAATTGTGGTACACATTCACCATTTTCTACCCCATCTGAATCGAAACAATAGCAATGGATACTAAAACATTCAGAAACTTCCATCTTCTCTATTGTCTTATGTGGGTGGACATCTTCTGTCAGGTTATATTCTCCGAGGAGAAGTATTGATGCTTTGTCATTTGTCTTCTTTTAAGAGATGTGAAATATCTTTTTTTATTTAGGGACTTTTATATGAGTAATTTTCCACTCTTCTCTGAAAGCATAGCACAAATTGTGACAGATTTGCAATATTCTGTAGAACATTACAATAACAGTACATTGACTTAGTCTAAAAAGCTATTATGCGAGGTCAAAATCACATCATTTACATAAATGGGAACTTTGGAACTTTGATGGTTATTATTCTTATGTAATGGCATATTTTTATACTTATATAGCATATTGTTATAAATAAGATAGATGGGCCTACAATGCCACTTCTAATGGTTAAAAAGCATCAGGACAAGTGGTAACACCAAGACAGATCAGTATTAGAGGTGAGCGAGCGTACTCGGATAAGCACTACTCGCTCGAGTAATTGGCTTTATCCGAGTATCGCTGTGCTCGGGGCTAAAGATTCGGGTGCTGCTGCGGCTGACAGGTGAGTCGCAGCGGGGAGCAGGGGAGAGCGGGCGGGAGAGAGGGAGAGAAAGATCTTACCTCCGTTCCTCCCCGCTCTCCCCTGCAGCTCCCCACTCCGTGCCGGCACCCGAATCTTTAGCCCCGAGCACAGCGATACTCGGATAAAGCCAATTACTCGAGCGAGTAGTGCTTATCCGAGTACGCTCGCTCACCTCTAATCAGTATACTTAAAGGGGTTATCCCAGTTGTAATAATTTGGTACAACCCCTTCCCCGTGCACTAGCATAACAAATTGTGATATGCTCACCTCTCCCTGCTCCCGCTCTTTCCCACACCGGTGCTCCGTTCCCCGCTCTGGTCTGTGTTCAGAGTTGCAGTCCCACCCAGTTTATGGGATGTCACAAGGGCTGCAGCCAATAACAGAGCTCAGCAATCGATCATTGAGCTATGTTATTGGCTGCAGCACCTGGGAAATCCCAAACACCGGACAGGATTGCAGCTGCAAAGAGACCGGAGCAAGGGACTGAGCACTGACACAGCTCACTATTTGTAATACTAGTGAACAGGGAAGGGCTCGTACTGAGATTTACAACTTGGACAATCCCTTTAATTTATGCAGCTCGTCCAGTTCTCTAAGACTAAACATGCTAGGAGCACATATATCATTGTATAACTAGAGATCCCCTAAAAAGATTTTAAATAAGGGACAGCAGACACAAATGCTAATATTTATTTAACACATTTATATAGTGCATACTTATTCTACAGTGCTGTGCATCACTTGATATCCCCATTGGGGTTCACAGCCTTTTTTTTTTTTTTTTGAGTGTAGTGGCAAACCCGATTACACAGAGGAAACCCAAACAGAGAGAGAACATCCAGACTCCATCCAGATGTTGTCTTTGGTGGGATTTGAACCCAGGACTCTAGCACTGCAAGGTAACAGTGCTAATCGCTGAGCCACCATACATGACTTCTAATAGAGCTACTGTAACGGGGTGCTACTGCACTTTTAAATTGCAATATGCATGTTTTGTTACTGTATGGCTTATCTTGCTTGCAGTGAGGGGTTTCCTTGAAATGTAATGCACCGCTGAAATCAGTATAAGGGCAGCATAAATGACCGGACAGCTTACTTTTAGGGCTCATTCACACGGGTGTATTGTCACTGCATATTACGCACGCGTATTTCCCATGAGTAACACGTGGTGAATGGAGGCAATGAAAGTCTATGGACTTTCATTCACACCAGCGTTGGAACTACGAAGGGACACTGTATAAAATGCAGGAGAAATAAATGGCAACATGCTCTGTTTCTCTGTGTTTCATACGCAGCCCATAAAGGGCGACATATTGAAACACTGCCTCTTTGCAATGCCTGCAAATGGACAGTGTTTAACCCTTTCCAATCCACTGTCTGACGTCTGAAGACATTATGATTTAAGGCTGTACAGCTCCGATGTTGGAAGACGTCCGTCAGGGTTCTCTTACTGTATATTGCCAGCCTCTCTGCTGTCGGAGCCTATCCAACCTGTCACCTCATGCAGTACTGGCTTTAGCCAGCATATAGCGCTGTGGTATAATGGCAGAAAAAGAGTAAGCCCCCTGGAAAAACCAGGATACAAATTGGATTGGAAAGGGTTAATACAGAGCCCCGCTTTGCACAGAGAGGGAAATTTAAGAACAAAAAAAAGTCACACTGCATTGACATCACAATCCCGGGCATGCACAGTGCCAATTCCAGGCTGTACGCAATCTTTACTGGCCGAACTTAGGGACTGCGATGGGTACAACGCTGTGAGACTTGCAGCATTGTACGCATATGCTCAGGTGAATGAGCCCTTAAGCTGGGCCAAGAATGGATGTTGTATGTTCTTGATTCCGCTATAATATATTCTTATCTGCAATAAATATACAAAATATCGCACTCTACATTTGAATTGTCACAATAAATTATAGAAGTATATATATATTATAAATAGAGATCGCCATAAAAAGTGAGAAACGTATAAAGAAAGGTGATACGACAAATTCTAGCATACCTGCCTTTTATAAGATATAATGCAAGTGTTACGTCCGCTGGATGCACTAAAGCACCGTGCCTCAGTACGGACGCAAGATGGTTTCACGTTCAATCAGGACGCGTTGGCCGGAACACGAAAGGGACAGTGAACTGCATACTAGACTCGTGGGCAGACATAACATAAGTTGTCAATCAAAGAAATGATTTATCATCTCCTGCCATCACGGCGCCCGTTCTACACTAGCATGTCATAAAGAATATCACGTGCTCCATATTATGTGATTTCATGTTATGATATTTTACATCAGTCTCAACACTGTGGCTACATCTGAGTAGTAAAACTAACTGCTAAAGATTAATTAATCATTCCCAGCAATAACACGCAAGGAATCCAACCACCAAATGAATAATAAAGTGTGCGGTGATCTGAATGATGGGAAGTTGATGTTAAACACAATGGCTTGTTCAAGTGCGTCCATCAATAAACATTACCAGTGACAATTAGCGCACTGCATGCGACTTCAAAATGCTGTTCACAGCAGAGATATAAAATTACTGAGAATTGCAGTTGAGCGTGCAATGGGACAAAGTACTTATTTGTGTATTGTGAGAAGGAAGCTACTTCAACTGCACAGCAGGCTCACACTAAGAGCAGATGTGTTGTTCACTCTCCTGCTGAAAAACATCTGCAAGGAAACATTTGTACATGTTTTCCAGAGATACAAATTATACAAAAAACCTATAATTAGAGCATATCCTAGAATATGCTTATTTATGTTACTTTAGTAATGCTCTGACAGTATATTCCTTCAAATATATGTAGAGCTAATCACTGAAGACGAAATTAATTTAAAACTACTAACTTTATTGAAAATCTTTAAAATCAATTGAATGGACAGACTAGAACATATATTTTAAAGAAAAAAAGAGGAGACCGCAGGAATTTGATTGATAAAGAAAATCAAAAGTCCCTCAGCTTTCTGTGATTAACCCAATCTCACAAATATCACATGTTAATCTACTTGTATTTCAAATGGATGGTTCCATTATCTATCTATCTATCTATCTATCTATCTATCTATCTATCTATCTATCTCACATCTATCTATCTATCTATCTATCTATCTATCTATCTATCATGAGCGAGCACCAAAATGCTTGAGTGCTCGTTACTCGAGTCGAACTTTCAGTGATGCTCGAGAGTTAGTTTCGAGTAACGAACCCCATTGAAGTCAATGGGCGACTCGAGCATTTTTGTATATGACTGGTGTTCCGCTAAGGTTTTCATTTGTGAAAATCTTAGCAAATCACCAAAGTCATGTAAAAAACACAGAAATGGATAGGACAGGTGAGGAGCAACATGCAGGGCGGCATTTCGGGCTCCGAGGTCTCACTGTTAAGCCACAATAGTGGCAAGAGTGAGACCACCCCCCCGCACTGTCAGCATAAAGATCATTCTCCTCTGCCACAGCTGTTACAGCTGTGGCAGAGAAGAACGATGTTAGCCCATTGAATTCAATGGAGCCGGCAATACAGCCGGCTCCATTGAAAGCAATGTGCTGCCGGGGAGCGCGGGATGAATTTTCGGGAAGGGCTTAAAAATATAAGCCCTTACCTGAAAAAGAAAGATTTTAGTGTAAAAAAAGAATAAAAATGCAGGCATTCTCTTCAATGGAGCCGCTGCTGCTGCGGGCGACTCCATTAAAAACAATGGTCCGCTGGCACACCTGAATTCTTTTTCAGCGAAGGGCTTTACATATAAGCCATTCCCTGGAAATGAATTAAAAGTGATTTAAAAAACAAAAAAAAATAGATACTCACCTCCCTTCAGCTGCCGGGGCACAGCCGCATCTTCTCCTGCTGTCCCCTGCACTGTGGTGCTGAACTGCTGTCATTCAGCTGAGAGCTGCGCTGAATTCATGAATGGGTGTGAGTGAGATCTGCCTCTGATTGGTCAGGCTGTGACCAATCAGAGGCAGCTCATTCAGCAGGCGGGGATTTTAAATCCCCGGCTGTTGAATACTACAGAGAGCAGTTCAGGAGAACTGCCAGCTGGCTGCAGCTGAACTCCGTCTGCCGGGACAAGGTGAGTATATATATATTTTTTTATTTTTACACATTTCTGGATGAATTGCAGGGAAGGGCTTATATATTTAAGCCTTTCCCGAAAATTCATTGTGCGATCGCCGGCAGCCCATTGCTTTCAATGGAGCCGGCTGTATTGCTGGCTCCATTGAATTCAATGGGCTAACATCGTTCTGCCGGGACAAGGTGAGTATATATTTTTTTTTACTTTTTACACATTTTAGGATGATTTTCAGGTAAGGGCTTATATTTTTAAGCCCTTCCCGAAAATTCATCCCCCGCTAGCCGGCAGCCCATTGCTTTCAATGGAGCCGGCTGTATTGCCGGCTCCATTGAATTCAATGGTCAGTGCTCGTTTAATCGAGACGAGCACCGCGTGGTGCTCGTCTCGAGTAACGAGCACCTCGAGCACCCTAATACTCGAACGAGCATCAAGCTCGGACGAGTATGCTCGCTCATCTCTAATATCTACTCAATTCTTTTCAATAAACCCCAACAGTTCTTAGACCTGCTTCATACACCTGAGCAACAAAGGGCATATATGTACACCCTTGGTTGTGAATAGCTTAAAGGGGTGGTAAAAGAAATATGTATATAGTACTGTGCAAACATTTTAGGCATGTGTGGAAAAAGTGTTGCAAAGTAAGAATTCTTTTGACAATAGAAGTGTTAATAGTCTATTTTTGTCAATTTTTAGGGGAACTAAAGCATAATAGTAAAACAAAAGCACTGCTTGCTCCTGAGGCTGCCCCCCTGCACAAAGACACATTAGACACTGGACCTCCTATGCCTATTGGCAAATAGAGGTCTGCACTTTTCAAAAGTAGCAACAGCAGTAAAAAGTAAAAAACATTAGCACTAGAGATGAGCGAACGTACTCGTCCGAGCTTGATACTCGTTCGAGTATTAGCGTGTTCGAGATGCTCGTTACTCGTAACGAGTACCACGCGATGTTCGGGTTACTTTCACTTTCCTCTCTGAGACGTTTGCGCGCTTTTCTGGCCAATTGAAAGACAGGGAAGGCATTACAACTTCCCCCTGCGACGTTTAAGCCCTATACCACCCTCCTGCAGTGAGTGGCTGGGGAGATCAGGTGTCACCCGAGTATAAAAATCGGCCCCTCCCGCGGCTCGCCTCAGATGCGTTGTGAGATAGCTGAGGGACAGTGCTATTGGTGCCGGAGCTGCTATAGGGAGAGTGTTAGGAGTTAGTGTAGGCTTCAAGAACCCCAACGGTCCTCCTTAGGGCCACATCTAACAGTGTGCAGTACTGTGGAGGCTGCTGTTAGCAGTGTTGCACATTTTTTTTTTTTTGGTATATCGGCCGTGCAGAGCATTGCGCCCTGCAGTAATACTACAGGGACAGAAGTGGTGGTTAGGCAGGGAGAGTGTTAGGAGTTAGTGTAGGCTTCAAGAACCCCAACGGTCCTTCTTAGGGCCACATCTAACCGTGTGCAGTAGTGTGGAGGCTGCTGTTAGCAGTGTTGCACATTTTTTTTTTTTTGGTATATCGGCCGTGCAGAGCATTGCGCCCTGCAGTAATACTACAGGGACAGAATTGTGTAGGCAGGGCCAGAAGACATCTTATAGATTGAATATACGCAGTGGTCCTTTTGCAAAAAAAGATTTGAAAAAAATCTATTTGGCCTGCCTGTCACTCTGCTCAGTGTTGTGGGTCCGTGTCTGCTGGGGGTAAAATTTCTCCAAATAAATACGCAGCCAGCTAAGTGTTACAGCAGGCTTGCGCCAAATTATTTCCTGGCTCTGAAATCACCGCTCTGTTGCACTTAATAACAGTGCAACACTGCAGTTCCGTCACACACATCAGGGACAGAATTGTGTAGGCAGGGCCAGAAGACATCTTATAGATTGAATATACGCAGTGGTCCTTTTGCAAAAAAAGATTTGAAAAAAATCTATTTGGCCTGCCTGTCACTCTGCTCAGTGTTGTGGGTCCGTGTCTGCTGGGGTTAAAATTTCTCCAAATAAATACGCAGCCAGCTAAGTGTTACAGCAGGCTTGCGCCAAATTATTTCCTGGCGTTCCGTAAGCGAACTCAGCCTCAAACCACAGGCCAATAAGCGGCACATTTAATTACAGTGTTGTGTTTCTGCATTCCTGGTAATAGAGCATGCTGAGGGGTAGGGGTAGGCCTAGAGGACGTGGGCGCGGCCGAGGACGCGGAGGCCCTAGTCCGGGTGTGGGCACAGGCCGAGCTTCTGATGCAGGTGTATCACAGCCGACTGCTGCGGGATTAGGAGAGAGGCACGTTTCTGGCGTCCCCACATTCATAGCACATTTAATGGGTCCACGCGGTAGACCTTTATTAGAAAATGAGCAGTGTGAGCAGGTCCTGTCATGGATGGCAGAAAGTGCTTCCAGCAACCTATCGTCCACCCAGAGTTCTGCGCTGTCCACTGCTGCAACTCAGAATCCTCTGGCTGCTGCTCCTCCTTCCTCCCAGCCTCCTCACTCCATGAAAATGAGACATTCTGAGGAGCGGGCAGACTCCCAGGAACTGTTCTCGGGCCCCTGCTCAGATTGGGCAGCAGTGGTTCCTCTCCCACCAGAGGAGTTTATCGTCACTGATGCCCAACCATTGGAAAGTTCCCGGGGTCCGGGGGATGAGGATGGGGACTTCCGGCAACTGTCTCAAGACCTTACAGTGGGTGAGGAGGCCGATGACAATGAGACACAGTTGTCTATCAGTGAGGTAGTAGTAAGGGCATTAAGTCCGAGGGAGGAGCGCACCGAGGATTCTGAGGAAGAGCATCAGGAGGACGATGAGGTGACTGACCCCACCTGGTTTGCTACGCCTACTGAGGACAGGTCTTCAGAGGGGGAGGCAAGGGCAGCAGCAGGGCAGGTTGCAAGAGGCAGTGCGGTGTCCAGGGGTAGAGGCAGGGCCAGACCGAATAATCCACCAACTGTTTCCCAAAGCGCCCCCTCGCGCCATGCCACCCTGCAGAGGCTGAGGTGCTCAAAGGTCTGGCAGTTTTTCACTGAGAGTGCAGACGACCGACGAACAGTGGTGTGCAACCTTTGTTGCGCCAAGATCAGCCGGGGAGCCACCACCACCAGCCTCACCACCACCAGCATGCGCAGACATATGATGGCCAAGCACCCCACAAGGTGGGACGAAGGCCGTTCACCGCCTCCGGTTTGCACCGCTGCCTCTCCCCCTGTGCCCCAACCTGCCACTGAGATCCATCCCCGCTCTGAGGACACAGGCACTACCGTCTCCTGGCCTGCACCCACACCCTCACCTCCGCTGTCCTCGGCCCCATCCAGCAATGTCTGTCAGCGCAGCGTCCAGCCGTCGCTAGCGCAAGTGTTTGAGCGCAAGCGCAAGTACGCCGCCACGCACCCGCATGCTGAAGCGTTAAACGTGCACATAGCCAAATTTATCAGCCTGGAGATGCTGCCGTATAGGGTTGTGGAAACGGACAAAGGTATGATGGCGGCGGTGGCCCCGCGCTACTCAGTTCCCAGTCGCCACTACTTTTCCCGATGTGCCGTCCCAGCCCTGCATGACCACGTCTCCCGCAACATTGTACGCGCCCTCACCAACGCGGTTACTGCCAAGGTCCACTTAACAACGGACACGTGGACAAGCACAGGCGGGCAGGGCCACTATATCTCCCTGACGGCACATTGGGTGAATTTAGTGGAGGCTGGGACAGAGTCAGAGCCTGGGACCGCTCACGTCCTACCCACCCCCAGAATTGCGGGCCACAGCTCAGTGGTGGTATCTGCGGCGGTGTATGCTTCCTCCACTAAACCACACTCCTCTTCCTCCTCCAATGCAACCACTGTCTCACAATCAAGATGTGTCAGCAGCAGCACGTCGGCAGCAGTCGGTGTTGCGCGTCGTGGCAGCACAGCGGTGGGCAAGCGTCAGCAGGCCGTGCTGAAACTACTCAGCTTAGGAGATAGGAGGCACACGGCCCACGAACTGCTGCAGGGTCTGACAGAGCAGACCGACCGCTGGCTTGCGCCGCTGAGCCTCCAACCGGGCATGGTCGTGTGTGACAACGGCCGTAACCTGGTGGGGGCTCTGCAGCTCGGCAGCCTCACGCACGTGCCATGCCTGGCCCACATCTTTAATTTGGTGGTTCAGCGCTTTCTGAAAAGCTACCCACGCTTGTCAGACCTGCTCGGAAAGGTGCGCCGGCTCTGCGCACATTTCCGCAAGTCCCACACGGACGCTGCCACCCTGCGCACCCTGCAACATCGGTTTAATCTGCCAGTGCACCGACTGCTGTGCGACTTGCCCACACGGTGGAACTCTACGCTCCACATGTTGGCCAGGCTCTATGAACAGCGTAGAGCTATAGTGGAATACCAACTCCAACATGGGCGGCGCAGTGGGAGTCAGCCTCCTCAATTATTTTCAGAAGAGTGGGCCTGGTTGGCAGACATCTGCCAGGTCCTTCGAAACTTTGAGGAGTCTACCCAGGTGGTGAGCGGCAATGCTGCAATCATTAGCGTCACCATTCCTCTGCTATGCCTCTTGAGAAGTTCCCTGCAAAGCATAAAGACAGACGCTTTGCACTCGGAAACAGAGCCGGGGAAAGACAGTATGTCGCTGGATAGTCAGAGCACCCTCCTGTCTATATCTCAGCGCGGTGAGGAGGAGGAGGAGGAGGAGGAGGAAGATGAGGAGGAGGGGGAAGACACAGCTTGGGCCACTGGTGAGGGTACACATGCTGCTGGCCTGTCACCCTTTCAGCGTGTATGGCCTGAGGAGGAGGAGGAGGAGGATCCTGAAAGTGATCTTCCTAGTGAGGACAGCCATGTGTTGCGTACAGACACCCTGGCACACATGGCTGACTTCATGTTAGGATGCCTTTCTCGTGACCCTCGCGTTACACGCATTCTGGCCACTACGGATTACTGGGTGTACACACTGCTCGACCCACGGTATAAGGAGAACCTTTCGACTCTCATTCCCGAAGAGGAAAGGGGTTCGAGAGTGTTGCTATACCACAGGACCCTGGCGGACAAACTGATGGTAAAATTCCCATACGACAGCGCTAGTGGCCGAAGGCGCAGTTCCGAGGGCCAGGTAGCAGGGGAGGCGTGGAGATCAGGCAGCATGTACAGCACAGGCAGGCCAACACTCTTTAAGACCCTTGACAGCTTTATGGCTCCCCAGCAAGACTGTGTCACCGCTCCCCAGTCAAGGCTGAGTCGGCGGGAGCACTGTAAAAGGATGGTGAGGGAGTACGTAGCCGATCGCACGACCGTCCTCCGTGACGCCTCTGCCCCCTACAACTACTGGGTGTCGAAGCTGGACACGTGGCCTGAAGTCGTGCTGTATGCTCTGGAGGTGCTTGCTTGTCCTGTGGCTAGCGTCTTGTCAGAGAGGGTGTTTAGTGCGGCTGGGGGAATCATCACAGATAAGCGTACCCGCCTGTCAACCGACAGTGCCGACAGGCTAACACTCATCAAGATGAACAAAGCCTGGATTTCCCCAGACTTCTCTTCTCCACCAGCGGACAGCAGCGATACCTAAGCAATAGGTAGGCTGCACCCTCGGATGGAAGCATCGTTCTGTATCCCCATCAAAAACGGGGACCTTTTCGCTTCATCAATCTGTGTATAATATTCCTCCTCCTCCTCCTCCTGCTCCTCCTCCTGAAACCTCACATAATCACGCCAAACGGGCAATTTTTCTTAGGCCCACAAGGCTCAGTAATATAATTTTTGTAAACAATTTTTATACGTTTCAATGCTCATTAAAGCGTTGAAACTTTCACCTCCACCAATTTTTATTTTAACTGGGCTGCCTCCTGGCCTAGTTACCAATTAAGCCACATTAACCAAAGCGATTAATGGGTTTCACCTGCCCTCTTGGTTGGCCATAGCCAATTTTTCTGATGTACATTAGTACTGTTGATACAGCAATTTTTGTGGGCCCTCGCCTACAGTGTAATCAAAGGAATTTTTAGCCCACCTGCATTACAGCTGACGTTACATCCGCTGTGTTGGGCAATGCAATGGGATATTTTTATGTACCGCCGGTGGGTTCCAGGGAGCCACCCATGCTGTGGGTGCATAGGGAGTTGTAACTACATGTGTCCACTTCTAAAGAACCCCAGTCTGACTGGGGCATGCAGTGTGGGCCGAAGCCCACCTGCATTAAGCACGACATTACTACCTCAGCTGTGTTGGGCAATGCAATGGGATATATTTATGTACCGCCGGTGGCTTCCTGGCACCCACCCATGCTGTGGGTCCACAGGGAGTTGTAAATGCAACTGTTTCAACTTCAAAAGAACCCCAGTCTGACTGGGGCATGCAGTGTGGGCCGAAGCCCACCTGCATTAAGCATGACATTACTACCTCAGCTGTGTTGGGCAATGCAATGGGATATATTTATGTACCGCCGGTGGGTTCCAGGGAGCCACCCATGCTGTGGGTGCACAGGGAGTTGTAACTACATGTGTCCACTTCTAAAGAACCCCAGTCTGACTGGGGCATGCAGTGTGGGCCGAAGCCCACCTGCATTAAACATGACATTACTACCTCAGCTGTGTTGGGCACTGCAATGGGATATTTTTATGTACCGCCGGTGGGTTCCAGGGAGCCACCCATGCTGTGGGTGCACACGGAATTCCCATTGCGGAGTTGTACCTGCCTGTGACTATATATTAAAAAACGCGGTCTGACTGGGGCATGCAGACACCTTGACAGAATGAATAGTGTGTGGCACATAGGTTCCCCATTGCTATGCCCACGTGTGCAGCTCCAGATGGAGGTGGCACAGGATTGGATTTCTCATTGCTTCTGTACAGCATTGTGTACTATCGCCCCGCCCCTTTTAAAGAGGGTCGCTGCCTAGCCGTGCCAACCCTCTGCAGTGTGTGCCTGCTTTTCCTGTGGCAGACGCACTTATAAATAGACATGAGGGTGGCGTGGCATGAGGGCAGCTGAAGGCTGGGCAGGGACAATTTGGTGTGCGCTTTGGACACTGGGTCGTGCAGGGGGGGTTGGGCAGCATGTAACCCAGGAGAAGTGGCAGCGGAGTGTCATGCAGGCAGTGATTGTGCTTTGTTGGAGGTAGTGTGGTGCTTAGCTAAGGTATGCATTGCTAATGAGGGCTTTTCAGATGTTAAAGTTGTTGGGGGGGGCACTCTTGCCGCTATTGTGGCTTAATAGTGGGACCTGGGAACTTGAGATGCAGCCCAACATGTAGCCCCTCGCCTGCCCTATCCGTTTCTGTGTCGTTCCCATCACTTTCTTGAATTGCCCAGATTTTCACAAATGAAAACCTTAGCGAGCATCGGCGATATACAAAAATGCTCGAGTCGCCCATTGACTTCAATGGGGTTCGTTACTCGAAACGAACCCTCAAGCATCGCGAAAAATTCGTCTCGAGTAACGAGCACCCGAGCATTTTGGTGCTCGCTCATCTCTAATTAGCACTAACACTGTGTGTCAAAATTTGCAACTTTTCTACATTGGAAAACTGGCATAAACCCTTTAACAAGTTTACCCCTAATGCATAATAATTAGTTTTTTACGCCCTGGTAAATAAGAATCTAAAATTGAAGAAGGGAGTACTGTATTTTTTCCTTGATTGTACCCATTGAAATTTTTCCCACAGGCTAGTTATACAAGGTAACTGTACAAACTATTGAATTATTGCACTGTGTAACTTTCAAGGTGACTTCAGTAATAAAAAAAATTCACAGTGCTAGAATTGTGTTTTGGGGGCACTCCATCTCCTAAAATAAATTCAATAAAAAGTCATGGACAAATTGTATGTATCCTAAAATGGTAGAGATGAAAACTACAGCTCCCCGTGCAAAAGAACATTATGGGTCTCTGAAAATGTAAAAAAAAACCTATGTTTGGTATCACCATAATTGTAAAGACCAACAGAATAAAGGGAACATGTCATTTTTCCTACACTCTGAATGTTGTAAAAACTTGATATAAACTGTAAAAGATCTAATCTAAGAGCAAATAGGTGTGTTCACACTAGTCCAAAGTGCATCACTGAAATAGCAGAAAAACAAAACACCAGTGTGGACAGAGCCATACTTTGTGTAGCATTTCAGGCGCTAGGTTGGTTTGCAGTACTAAGGGAGGAGGTGGGTAGTATTGTCGGGAGGAGAGCCAGAGGTCATTAACAGGTAGTCACAGTTTGCAGTTCAAATGGAGGAGGCAGGTAGTGTTGTTGGAGGGAGAGCCAGAGGTTGTTAACAGGTAATCGCAGTTTGCAGGAGTGGAGCACAATAATTACGCAGTTCATGAAGGGACAGGGACGGGTTTATATAGAGGGCTAATTGGGGAAGGAACAAGACACAGGGTGGACTTAGACAGGGAAACACGAAAGCAGGAACAAGGAACAGGATACAAGGAATGAAGAACAAGGTATCAGAACTCAGGGACGCTGTCCAGCACACTGAATAGCTCAATCAGCAGAGGCCTTTCCCAGAGCATGTGAGGTCACTGGTTTAAATTCTGAAACTCTGCTTTTGGGTACTGGGAATGTATTGCCTATATTGTTTTAATTATAATTTCAATTAAAACCAGATAGTGAAACATCTTCCATTTTTCTAACTTGTTTTTATTTTCTCATTGTAGATTTTTTTTATTGTGTTGCCTATATATGATTACATGGATGGCCATCTTGTCTTTGCTGCAGAGATATGCTTTACTGTATCCTCTTGGGGCATTCATGCAATGGACAGGAGCTTTCCCATTGACTTCTATGGGAGAGTATTGTATGCTTACTCTATGACTGAGGTCATTGTGCAAGGAGGAGGCGAGTTGCAACCATCATCTATTGTGATTGATGGAACTAGTACCGTGTTTCCCCGAAAATAAGACACCCCTTGAAAATAAGACACCCCCTGAAATTTGCAGAAGTCCCAAATATAAGGCACCCCCCGATAGTAAGGCATAGTAAAGTGTGCTGGCAAGTCAAGAGGCCTGTCCCCTGCTCCCATCCCCGTTGTCTCCTACCTCCAGATGTATAGGTAGATCTGCAGACAGTCTGCTGTTATCCTGTCCCTGCTGTGCTGTACGAGTGTGCTGTTGTGAGCTCCCCTTGCTGGCTGGAAAAGTCCATACTGTACGTTCTGTTCCTGCTGTACATGTCTGCTGTGAAGAGCTCCCCCTGGTGGCCGGAAGCTGCAATACCATTCTTGCTTACAAGTGGTACAGGAACTTCTGTCTGCAGCCAGGTACGTTACTTTACAGCCCTTATTTTTTAATGGCTCTGTTGCGAGTCAGGCGACCTGTGTGTAATTCTTAAGGCTGGGTTCTCACAGAGCGTATTTCCAGCGGAAATCTCGCAGTTTGGCCACAGCGATAAACAGTGAGATTTCCGCCGGGAAAGCGCTGCTTCAAAACCCACGGCACTCAGCCGCTTGTTTTGAAGCGACCTGGCTGCACGCTTTTCTGTTTCTGTGGCCGGTGAATCTGCACCACAACACCGGCTTCTCCCAGCTTTGCCGTGACAGATTTGCTGTCCCATGTGGACGAGATTTCTGAGAAATTTCGTCCACAAAGCTGGCCAATTGAGGGATTAGCGGCCACAGACGGATTTGCCACGGCGAAATAAGATACCCCCTGAAAATAAGACATAGCGCATATTTAGGAGCAAAAATTTATATAAGACGCGTCTTATTTTCGGGGAAACAGGGTATTATCTAGATATAGGTGTTACCTGTCATTGTAATCCGGTGTGATGATAGTGAGATGATTGCTGCAAAGTTTTCTCTACGGAACAAGAAGTGTTCAGCTATAAGGCTTAGTGGCCAGTATGAAAATGCAAGTTATTAGGATTTTTTAACATATGGATCGTGACATTAAAAAAAAAATAAAAAAATTGCTATAACTGTTAAACATAAAAAAATTAATCGGGTTTGGATTTTTTTGTAACCGAGATATCATGATCGGTGGAAACCTCCGACCTGCACAGCGATCGGTCATTTGCTGATCACACATTCCCTTTAGGGATACTGCACATGACTGTATGCATATATACGCTCATGAAAGCATGATGTTATTGCCCTGTAAATGGAGAGCTAGCACGTGTTCTCGTGAGCATATCTGCGCTGCTTACTGTACATTTGTGCGTTCCAAGCCTGTTCACAAGTGTGTCCCGCACCATTTTTGAACTGACTACACAGTCTAATCAGTCCCCAGTGTTATCAATTAACACCGCAAAATCACATAGTTATGTGTGTGATTTTGTGCAGAAGGGATGTGCATTTGCGCAAACACATAGACTCCTATGGTGCCTTAGGTGCGCAAATGTGCTCGGAAATGCAAGCAAAAAACTGCTGAAGGCGAAGGAACCCATTGAAATCAATGCGTTTTATTGTCTCGGTTTTGTGTGAACGATTTTGCGCACGAGGGAACGGTGTCAGAGTTCGCTTGTAAAGCCTGTTTATACAGGCAGATAAATTATTTGCTCATTGAATCTTTCAGTCATTCACTTTCCCTGTGTAAGGGCTTAAACCCACGAACATGTATTTCTTCCATTATGCGGTTGTCATAATCAGAACCGCATAACGGGACAAAATTAAACCACTGATTTCGCTTGATTTCATTGGTTTTGTTTTCACTATCAGGATTCTCGCC
The DNA here is from genome assembly GCF_035609145.1 of Eleutherodactylus coqui. Taxonomy (NCBI): domain Eukaryota; kingdom Metazoa; phylum Chordata; class Amphibia; order Anura; family Eleutherodactylidae; genus Eleutherodactylus; species Eleutherodactylus coqui. The sequence goes on along the minus strand of NC_089839.1, from coordinate 263,009,657 downwards.
AATTAATTGTGTGGTTCGAGAAAAGATAGGACCGGCCCTATGTTTCCCATACATAGTGAATACATCATGCGGGGAAGATCGGGCAGCACCTATCTTCACGCTTTTTTCCCCCCTGCAAACTCCTGTGCTATGGTACGGAGTGAACGGCCAGCAAGTGAAAAAAAAAACCTTGTACACGCGCAACTACGCTCCATACTGGCGAGTGTAGCTGTGCATATGGCCATCTGAAACTGCCCCAACTGAACAAGAACGACTGAACAATCAGTGTTTAAACCGAACGATTAGTGAACAAGTCAATGATGATTTTCATGCCTGCGTGAAATGAATGATGAACGATAAGCAAACAAATTCTTCATAGTTGGCTGTGTTTAAACTAAACAATTCTTTCCAAATTTTGTATGTCAAGCTCAAACATTTGTGTAATTGCAGCAAACACAACTAGCAAAAGTTTTCCCTTACATATATTTATTAATCTATGGCTAATACACCACCATTTAGGGTTGAAACCTTCTTTTGGGCCAGATTCACACAGAACACTTTTTAGTGCAGTTTTTGATGCAGTCTTTTTTTAACCAAAGACAGCAATGGATCCTATAGGAATAACATACCTACAACTACTTGTATTAGGTCGACAATAGCTGATCGGCAGGGGTCCACAGCTTATGATCCCCACCAATCAGCTAATTCTCCAGACAGTACAGCAGAACTGGATGTCTACATCAGTGGTCAAAGCCAGAAGTATAAAAGAAGGGCTTTGCACCCATAGGGAGTGATACTTCTGTTGCACTTCTGTCCCTGACCACCAATGGCAGAGGAGGGCGATGTTCTCCCATTGAATTCAATGGAGCTGGCAATACAGCCAGCTCCATTGAAAGCAATGGCCTGCCGGCAAGCGCTGCAGTGATTTTTGGGGAAGGGCTTAAAATATAAGCTCTTTCCTGAAAATCAATTCAATAATATGTTAAAAAAAATCTATACTTACCTCTCTGCAGCTGCCAGGGCTCAGTCGTGTCCAGCTGGCTCTTCTCCTGCACTGCTCTAAGCAGCTTTCAGCAGACGGGTAGCTCTCAGAGGTAGCTCTCAGTTATTGAATGACAGCTAAGAGCTGCCTCTGATTGGTCCCTGCGCTCAGCCAATCAGAGCCAGCCCATTCAGCAGGTGGGGATTTTAAATCCCCACCTGCTGAATACTCCTCAGAACAGCGCAGGAGAAGAGCTGAGTGGACGCAGCTGAGCCCCTGCAGCTGCAGAGAGGTGAGTATAGATTTCTTTTTATTTATACATTATTTGGATAATTTTCAGGGAAGTGCTTTAATTTTAAGCCCTTCCCCGAAAATCACTGCAGCACTTGCTGGCAGCCCATTGCTTTCAATAGAGCCGGCTGTATTGCCGGCTCCATTGAATTCAATGGGAGAACATCTGCCACAGCTGAGTTGACTCAGCCTTCTATCCACTGAAGGATGGAAGAGTCAACCTTGAGCTGGCTACCTGAACAATTCGGGGATTGAATTCACAACCTTCAGGTCGTTAGCGAGAGCTTAGGACCGCATCTCTGCTGCCTTAACACTCTACACCACACAGGCTCATAGTTATGTCATCACATCCAGAATATGGACCTCTCCTTAACTAGTGCAAGAAGGTATGGAACCTTATTAGGCTACGTCCACATTAGTGTCTTTTTATATTATGTTTTTTGATGGCTTCAAATTCATACAAATTGATGCCGTTCACCAGCAGTTTAGATAGAAATAGATGGAAATAGATAGCACAATGTCATAATCAATTGTTTAATGAAAACATAAGGCAAAAAACTAAAGTACCTTATTTAAGCTTCCCATACACGAGAAGAAAGTTGCCTGAAATGGTTGATTTTAGTCAATTAAGGCAACCATCATTTGAAAAAACTGTGAACAATCATGATGACCAACAACAGACTACAGTCTGTCAAAAATGTGATCCGTCATGTTGAAAGATGTCACCCATGACCGATCAAAGTTTCATATGCCTTTAGTCAACACGGTCAAAATTACTGGCCATAGCTATTATTTTGTGGATTATTGTGTCAGTCAACTGAAAAAAGGGATTCTAATAGGGATTATCAGTCAGCTGCTGTAGTAATGATAGCTATAAATGTAATTAATGCTAACAAGTCAAAAAAGTATATGATGAACAATAATTGTTATGTCTATGGTACTGTTCTGTACATTTTGTAGTAACTATGCCTTGCACTTCAATGGGACTGACCTACCCCCAATTACCTGATACTGAGATGTTTTCCAGAACTAAACTATTGATAACCTATCCTCAGGATAGCTGACTGGTGGGATCTACCACTCCGGATACACACTGATCAGCTGACTAATGAGGCCATGGCCTCTTCTCATGCCTGTAATGTCATGCTCATTGGTCACATCTCCTGAAAACAGCCCAATCCTATTAAATTGAATGGGACTGAGCTGCTATACCAGGCATTGTTATACAATGTACACTGCTGAGCCTGGTATGGACTTAAGTGGCTGTGCCGCTCATCCAAGCACTGCTGTCACTTCAATTAGCTAATCACTGGGAATCCTAAGTGGCAGATACCACTGCCAATGATCAAGTATTGATGACTTATTCTGAGTATATTTCATCAATAGTTTTGCCCCGAAAACCCTTTAAAGGGGTTTTATCATCACTACAAAAATAATTCCAAACAGCAGGTTCCAGCATAAAATAAAAAAATAGACTATATTAACTTCTTTTTCACCCCCCTGGACAAACCTGAGTGGCTCCTACAGCTTCCAATCTGAGGCTGCAGCTTCACCATCCAAAACACCTGGCATCATGGTACCCAGGATTGAGTACTGATGCCAATACACCTCCATCAGCCGTATACCCATAAGCCAGCACGGGAGCCATTGGAGTCACTTAGGTGTGTGCAAGGGGGTGAGGGATGTGGTGGAGGCTGGGACCTATAAAGGGAACTATTACTGAGGTGGCGTATGGAACGTATAAGTGTTACTCTTGCTGAGGTTTGGGCTAAGATCTATTAGGAGCACTATTACTGACATTGGGGGCTAGGGCCTGTAAGCGCACTATTACTGAGGTGGGGGCTGGGGCCCATGAGGGGCACTATTACTTAAGTGGGACCTATGAGTGGCATTAATATTGAGTGGAGGCCTATTAAGGACATGATCACTGAGCGGAGACCTATGAGGGGTCTCTGAATGGCGTCTATGAGGGGTGCTATTACTGAGGTGAGGGTTAGGGCCTATGAGGGCCTATGAGGGAATTATTATTGAATGGGGGCCTATGGATGGTTTTATTACTGAAAGGGAGTCTATTAGGGGCTTAATAACTGAGTAAGGGCTTATGGGTGGCATTATTATTGAGTGGGATTCTATGAGGGGTACTTTTACTGTATTTAGGTCACTAAATGTGTTATGTATTGTGTGGGACCTACAGGTAGCAAAAAAACAGGATACTATTAATGTGTGAGTCGCCACGGGTGGCATTATTACTTACTGGGACACCATAGATGGGAATATTATGTGTAGGGTTGGAAAACAAAGTAGAATGGCTAGAAAATTGAGGAGTCAAAGACATCTGTTTCAAATCCTGCAGAGACAAGTTGTGACCAGTAGAAGTCGTCATGGCAGTCTGGGCCAGATGGAGAAGAAAAGGGAAAGTCAATAACTCCAGTCAGAGATGATGTTATCTGTGGTCAATGGATATAACCGTACTATAATCACTTATACGGTCTGCACTATATGGTCACTGTATAGGAAGAGGTGAGGGGGAGGTAATACTGACCTTTGTGAAGTTTTTTTTTTTTTCTCCAGCAATATAATATAACGTGACCACTAGAGAAGAGTGAGCATACTCGTCCGAGCTTGATGCTTGTTCGAGTAGTAGCATACTCGATGGTGCTCGTTACTCGATCAAGCACCACGCGGTGCTCGTGAAACTTTAATCCCCCCCCCCCCGCATATTTAGCGTCATTTTCTAGCCACTAAACATGCAGGGAAGGCTTTACCACTTCCTGCTGTAACGTGCCAACCCTCTGCACGTCTACAGCAGTGAGTGGCTGGCCGGATCAGGTGACCGCCAAGTATTAAAGCTGTTGTTGCCCACGGCTCGCCTCAGAGATTAGGGATGCTGCATGAGATTAGGGATAGAGCTGCTGCTAGCAGTGCTGGGCAGGGAAAGTGTTAGTGTAGGGATAAGTTTGCGGTTAGGCAGGGATCCTGACTACCAGAACCCAACAGTCCTTTTTAGGACTACTACTCCTCTCATTGTGCATCAGTATTTTAGCTGGCTGGGACCAGTAGTGCGCACAGATTTTTTTTTCAAGCACACTATATACCAGTCTCTGGGGATCTGTGAATTGGCACTATTCAACAGGAGTATACACTTTTAAATTTTTCTGTGCCTGTTGAGAGCGTACAGTATATACCAGTCTCTGGGGGTCTGTGAATTGGCGCTATTCAACAGCAGTATACACTTTTAAATTTTTCTGGCCCTGTTCAGAGTGTACACTATATACCAGTCTCTGGGTGGCTGTGAATCTCCACTATCTAACAACAGTATACACTGATTATTCTGTCTATTTTGGCCTATAAGCATACGCAACATAACTTGCATTTTACGTAGCATTCTCGTAGCATGTTAGGCTGCCTTTCCCATGAGCCTCGCATTAGACGCATTCTGGCCAACCAGGATTATGGGTGTACACCCTTCTCGGTACACCCCCACAGTATAAGGAGAACCTTTCAACTCTCAGTCCCAAAGAAGAAAGGAGTACGAGAGTGATGCAATACCACAAGGCCCTGGTGGAAAAGCTGATGCTAAAGTTCCCCTCTGACAGCGCTAGTGGCAGAAGATGCAGTTCAGTGGGCCAACTAGCAGGGGAGGCGAGGGGATAAGGCAGCATGTCCAGTGCAGGCAGTGGAACACTCTCCAAGGCCTTTGCCAGTTTTATGGCTGCTCAGCCAGACTGTGTCACCACCCCCCAATCTAGGAGGGAAACATGGCCAACCGTACCATTGTCCTCCATGATCCCTCTGCTCCATACAACTATTGTGTGTCAAAGCTTGACACGTGGCACAAACTTGCGCTGTACAACCTGGAGGTGCTGGCCTGCCCTGCTGCTAGCGTCTTATCAGAGAGGGTGTTTAGTGCATCTGGGAGGATCATCACGGATAAGCGTACCCGCCTGTCAACTGACAGCGCCGACAGGCTTATACTCATTAGGATGAACAAATCCTGGATTTCACCTGACTTCTCTTCTCCACCGGTGGAAAGCAGTGGAACATAAAGATTTTTCAGCTGGAACAGGAGAACCATGCATCCTCTAACCCCAAAAAAGGGGAGAATTTGCTTGGTCTATCCCTCTCTGATCTTCCTCCTCCTCCTAAACCAGCATGTCATCACGCTGAACAGCCAATCTTTCAGAGGGCCAAAAGGCTCTGTTAAAACTAATTTTTTCGGAGGGCTGCCTTCAGGCTCTGTTAGCAAATTAAGCAACTATGAGCTCTATCTTTAAAAAATGTTTCTGGGTTTCACCTGCACCATGGGTAAACAAATTTTTCTGGGGTACACCTGTACTCTTGGTACACAACTTTTTCCGGGCTTCGCCTATACTCATAGCAAACCAATTTTTCCGGGCTTCCTTTATACTCATGGCAAACAATTTTTTCTGAGCTTCGCCTATACTCTTAGTAAATACATTTTTCAGGTGTTCGCCTATACTCTTGGTACACCATTTTTTTAGGGGTACACCAATCTTTCCGGGAGTCGACTATACTCTTGGTACACAAATGTTTCAGGGGTTCGCCTATACTCTTGGTACACAAATGTTTCAGGGGGTCGCCTATACTCTTGGTACACAAATGTTTCAGGGGTTCGCCTATACTCTTCTTACAGAAATCTTTTAGGGGTTCGCCTATACTCTTGGTACACAAATGTTTCAGGGGGTCGCCTATACTCTTGGTGCACAAATGTTTCAGGGGTTCGCCTATACTCTTGGTACAGAAATGTTTCAGGGGGTTGCCTATACTCTTGGTACACAAATGTTTCAGAGGGTCACCTATACTCTTGGTACACAAATGTTTCAGGGGGTCGCCTATACTCTTGGTACACAAATGTTTCAGGGGTTCGCCTATACTCTTCTTACAGAAATCTTTTAGGGGTTCGCCTATACTCTTGGTACACAAATGTTTCAGGGGTTCGCCTATACTCGGTACACAAATGTTTCAGGGGTTCGCCTATACTCTTGGTACAGAAATGTTTCAGGGGGTTGCCTATACTCTTGGTACAGAAATGTTTCAGAGGGTCGCCTATACTCTTGGTACACAAATGTTTCAGGAGTTCGCCTATACTCTTGGTGCACAAATGTTTCAGGGGGTCGCCTATATTTTTGGTACACAACTGTTTAAAGGGTTCGCCTATACTCTGGGTACACAGAGGTTTCCCAGCGCTGTGTGTTCAGCTATCTGACACATACACAGAATGAATTGACCTGTTTTGCCCACTCCAATTTCTTCATGGTTCCTGCTGTCCTTGTAGTGATCAAAGGAACCGTAACTGATTTAATGAGACTTTCACAGGGTCACTGCATACCTGTGGTGGCAACTTCTGCGACACCTCCAGCTTCAAGGCAATCTTTTGTTTAAGAATGGATTGTTAAAATTGTGTTGATGGTTAGAAGTACTAGCATCTGCGTTATGCCCACGTTTGTGGCCCCTGACAAATTTGTGACGGAGGTGGCACGGGATTGGAATAATTGTAACCCGTGGATGTGGGCGCCCAAATGAGGGTGTGGGCAGAGGCCAATGTCCTGGGCAGGGTGCAACTCTGCCATGTTTGGCCACTCAAATTTCTTCATAGTTCATGCTGTCCTTGGAGTGATCAAAGGAACTGTAACTGATTTAATGAGACTTTCACAGGGTCACTGTATACCTGTGGTGGCAATGTTTGCGACACCTCCTGCTTAAAAGAAATCTTTTATTTTAGAAAGGATTGTTGAATTGTGCAGATGCTTAGAAGTACTGGCATCCGAGTCCACTTTAGGGCGACGTTTGTGGCTTCTGACAAATTTGTGACGAAGGTGGCACGGGATTGGAATAATTGTAACCCAACAGTCCTTTCTAGGACTACTACTCCTCTCATTGTGTGCATCAGCGGTTTAGCTGCCTGGGACCACTAGTGCGCACAAGGCATTCGCAAGCATCCCGGCTGCATAACAGGACAACTCATTGTACACTGCCTGTTTTTGGATGTCCACTGACATATAATGCCCTGAGTAGTAAACAGCCAAATTGGTTTAGGCCTGATAAACGCACGCATCTCTGGGGGTCAGCGCTGGTCACCATGTATTATCTCTCGTGTTACCACAGTTATCCGAGATACTGGATTGGAGCGTTCACAGGAAGCGTGACTGATTTCATGAGACTTTCACAGGGTCACTGTATACCTGTGGTGGTTGCTTTGGCAACACTTCCTGCTTCAAATCAATCTTTGGTTTTAGAATGCGTTACTGTATTATGAAGATATGTAGAAGTACTGGCATGTGAGTCCCCTTTATGCCCATGTTTGTGGCTCCTGACAATTTTGTGATGGAGGTGGCATGGGATTGGAATTATGATCGTACGTTAATTTATCAGCAATTCTCAACAGCATTGTGGGCTATCACCCACAATTTCAAAGAGGGTTGCTGCCAGGCCCTGCCAACCCTCTGCAGTGTGTGTCTCCAGTTCCTCCTCATCCAGTATGCACTTATAAATAGACACGAGGATGGTGTGGCTATCAAGCGAGCGTGTGGCATGAGGGAAAAATTTGAGTATGCTGTGGGTGCAGGCTCGATCCTGCGTCCTGGGGTGGATTGGACAGCAATGCCAGCATGTAACACAGGAGAAGAGGCAGCAGTGTTACCCGCAGGCGGTGATTGGCCTTGGTTGCACCTAATGTGGTTTTTAGCTAAGATGTGCCAGCGCGTGTGCCTTGCTGATTATGGTCTGGCCCAAGTAAATTGTTGGGGGGTGACCACCAGGCTCTTGCCCACAATTTGGCTTAATAGTGTTACCTGGGAGTCTCAGATGCATCCATGCATGCTGCCCCTGCCACTCCCTATCCATTTCTGTGGTGTTTCCATCCCTTTCTGATGTTTTCAGGTGATTCACACAATCTCCCCTATGGGGAGCATCGGTCAACTTGAAAAATGCTCGAGTCTCCCATTGACTTCAATGGGGTTTGTTACTCGAAACAAGCTCTCGAGCATTACGAAAAGTTCGACTCGAGTAACGAGCATCCGAGCATTTTGGTGCTCGCTCATCTGTAGTGGCCACAGTCTATGGGTATTATCTGACAATCATATAGTGTTATTTTTCATTTTTGTAGTCATCTTTATTCAATGATAGCATGCTGGTATTAATCACTGTGTGGTGGTGTTATGTGGTCACAGACTGGCAATATTATTTGGCCCTCATATATTGTAATTATTGCTAATAGTGATCTTTCTAACGGTTTTATTCAGCAACAGTGACTGATATCTACATATTATGTGGCAGTTATATGTAATCAAGATCTTGCACAACTATTTGGCCGTTAAAAAGTGTTATTATTGGTAAAAGGGATCTTGGCATAGTGGGTTTTGTTCAGTGGTAGAAGAGGTAATGATGATTACAGTGATATTGCATATAAAAGTGTCACTTTTACAAAATAAAATGTTTTTTTTTTTTGTTAAAATAAACTTTTATTCAGTTTTTTTTCTTTAGACCCACAAAGGATGTCACAATGTGATCTTTGGTATACTCAGTATAGCCAAGATTTATTCCTCATGCGTCTAAAACTGCAAAGTGATCCTGAAGGCTCAGCCTAATGATAGCTGCACTTGCCGTTACTAATACCAGCCAGTAAACAGGGGTTGAAGCAATCTGCATCTGCTCCATAACTTGTTTTGTGTTGTTGACAGTGAACACCAGAACAGCTTATCGGCTGATCAACTATTGCTGATTGATTCTGAGGATAGGTCAACAATAGTGTTTGCTAGGAAAGCGCCCTCCAGTTCTGACATGTTCTGTGCTTTGTAGAAATTTTACTGTGGCGAGCTATTTACGCTGCATAGGCTTTTTTTAACATATTATATTCCGCTGTTCTTCTGAAGTAACCATGACTTCATTAAGTTTTCTGTGTGAATAACAGGTAAACACCTGTATTAAATTAACTTTGGTGAAGCTGGGTAAGCTAGCATACGGGCAGTTTTAGATGAATGCGTTTTTTCCCCCATTATGTAGGCGTTATAATCACAGCCGCATTACAGGACAAAACGAAACCACTGATTTCAATAGGATTTCAGTGGCTTCATTTTCACCAGCTCTTTTCTTGGCTGCTAATTATATGGCTGAGAAAAGATAAGACATGCCCTATTTTTTCAGCACGTAGTGAATACTATGAGCAGGAAAATTGGGCAACACCTATCTTCCCGTGGTTATTTTCAAACACCTGTGCTCTGGAGCAGAGTTTGAAAAGTCAGCGAAGAGGAAGAAATTCCCCCCATTCATGCATAACTACCCTCTGTACCTTTGAGGGTTGTTGCTTCTACGCTCATCTGAAATTGCCCTAAAGGTCAGGTAGATTCTCCTTAATACATGCAAATAGAGATGGGGCAGATTCTCCTCATCATATACACAAAGAGCTGTGAGGTAGATTCTCCTCAGTATATACACATAGAGGTGAGGTAGATTCTCCTCAGTATATACACATAGAGGTGAGGTAGATTCTCCTCAGTATATACACATAGAGGTGAGTTAGATTCTCCTCAGTATATACACATAGAGGTGAGTTAGATTCTCCTCAGTATATACACATGGAGGTGAGCTGGATTCTCCTCAGTATATACACATAGAAGTGAGGTAGATTCTCCTCAGAATATACACATAGAGGTGAGGTAGATTCTCCTCAGTATATACACTGTGGCAATGTCTCTCAGGGGGTGGGGTCGGCAACGACTCTCTGGACTCAAAAAGTGCAAAAAAACTTACTTCAGTCTTTATTTAAGGTATGCTCCAGGCAACAAAGAAAAGCATCACATAAGTCCATGCAGAAAACAGATGCAACGCTCCACCACTCAGGGTGCGCAGATGGATTCCTCCTCAGGCTGTTAGACACTGACTCCCTGGAGCTGCAGTCTTTTATACTCCAGTAGCGGGATCAATGCCTACAGGTGAAACCTGAGAACTAGGGTGAAGTTGTGGACTGGACCGTCACCCTGTCCAGACTAAATGCCTGGTAGGGAGATATACTCCATCCACAACTTCACCCTTTAACTGCCTACAACACTTAGAGGTGGAATAGATTCTCCTAAGCATATACACACAGAGGTGAGGTAGATTCTCCTCAGTATATACACATAGAGGTGAGGTAGATTCTCCTCAGTATACACACTGTAGGCAGTTAAAGGGTGAAGTTGTGGATGGAGTATATCATCCTCCCAGGCTCTTAGTCTGGACAGGGTGGCGGTCCAATCCACAACTTCCCCCTAGTTCCCAGGTAGCTCAACTGTAGGCACTGACCCCATCAGTGGAGCATAAAAGACTGCAGCTGGAGGGAGTCAGTGGTCTATCAAGCTAGGAGGAAGTAGCAGCTTACTGCATGGAGCTGAGCACCTTGCGTGGTGCACTTGCTATGTTTGGAAGGACTTTTACTATTTTTCGTTTTTTGGAGTTGATCCTAAAATGAAACTGAAAGTATCTATCTTTGAGTCTAGTGTGTCTTTGCCGCTCCACCCCCTGAAAGAACTTGTTACAATTGGTGTTTGGATGCTGGCAGCAATTCGGACTGCTGAGGGCAACAGCGAAGCACCTGGTGAATGTCCTGGATGAAACCTGCGATTGCGATGCAAGCGCCAACCACAGCTATTAGTGTAGGGACCCACTACAACGCAAGGAACCGTGAAGTGGTTAGTGGGCTCATGTATCTTGGCCAACATCCAACCAATGCCTTGCATTTATTATCTATCATTCACATGCAGTGTGGCTTTAAGACTCCAGGGGGAGCCCAGGGTGGCAGTACCAATGTGGTTCACTGTTGGAAATGCAGGGCAACCCACCAAATTAACATGGCGTCATTAATAGGTTGCTGGTGTGCATGGTGAGCTACATATATCAGAATGGTCTGACACCCTGTATCCACTATGTGTGGGAGTATACGCCAAGCAGCCACCCCCCTCATTATCAAGAGGCAGTGTGAGTGGTTGTCTTATCGGTGTCCTGCACAGGTGTTATTCGCTCCTCCATTTGGTAGTCAGTTACCTGCATGGTGAGAGGATGCATCTATACGCACTCCTCACTCAGTAAGTAACGGCCATTTTCTGGGATTGTTTTTAATTTTTTATTTCCCCTTCTGTGATGCGAGAGTACATAATTGGAGCTACCGGTCTGACCAATCTGCCAGGTCGCAGATGTTTGACCTGTACCATCTGGTAAAGAAATGGCTGGAGACGGACTTTTGCACGCCCGCCCAGATGGTTGATAAGGTCATGGTGGATCGTTATACCCGGGCCCTGCCGGCAGATCTGCAACGCTGGTTCGGCCATGGAGGGCCCAAGGATGCCAACAGCTGGTAGATCTGGTCGACTGCTACACTGCGACTGAGAACTACCTCCGGGACGTCCATTCCGTCCAGACCCCCGCTACGAGTTCCAGGCCTACATGGGGTAAGAGACCACTAGGTGGCGGAAGAAAGCTGTGGCGGGAAGGAGGTCGGGCCACCGGGAGGGGCTCCGTTGGAGTTAAAGGGCGCTGGTGGCTCCAACCGGTCTGCTAGGCTGGAGAAGCCGGGGCCTTTGAGGTGCTGGAGATGCCAGGAGCTCGGGCATATGTTGGCTCAGTGCCCTATGACCGGTGAGTGAGACGCTGCTTGGCACTGGTCCTTGTTCACCAGACCTATTTGCAATGCCTCACAGAGACTAGAGACTGAGCCACAACTATGTCGCATAAGTGTAAACCACCATTCGGCGGAGGCTCTGCTGGACTCAGGTAGCCTGGTCAGCTTAGTGCATGCTAGCCTAGTAGCAGAAAGCTTCATACCGGGTAAGCACCTAAGTGTGGTGTGTATACATGGGGATACAAGGGTATATCCTATGGCACAGTGTAACTTTGAGACTCATGTTGAAACCGTGACCTACGATGTAGGTGTTGTCAAAGGATTGATGCATAGCGTGATATTGGGACGCAATTTCCCTGTATTCTGGGACTTGTGGGGAAAAAGATAATCCCTTCTAAAGAGACTGACGCAAACCCAGCTGACCATACACCCCCGCAGGATAGCGGGGTAAATGTGGACATTGAACCAGAGAATATAACTTTTCCTTTACAGGTCCTGGCTGGAGAGGATGCTGAAGAGGAAGTCTACCCCTCAGTTCAGGATGTGTCCGATCTGGAGGATGCACTTGGGAACTTTGGGACAGCTCAGTTAAGGGATCCCACGCTTATCAATGCAAAAGAAAATGTCGTAGTGATAAATGGTGTGTTACAGGAACCGGGTTCTGACCAACAGTTCCCCCATTTTGCCATGAATAATAACTTGCTGTATAGAGTAAGTTGTAAAGCCGTACAGGCGCAAAGTGCTCGTCTTAGCACATAATCATGTATTAGGAGAACATTTAGGAACTGATAAAACGGAGGATAGAATTCTTCAAAGGTTCTTCTGGCCAGGGATATACAAGGACATAAGAGTACTGTGAGTCATGTCCCACCTGTCAGATCACCGCTCCTGTGTCGCACTTCTGCAGTCCCTTAGTGTCTCTCCCGATTATAGAGGTTCCCTTTGAGAGAATTGGAAAGGATCTAATAGGTCCCATAGTCTAGTTAGCTAGAGGACATCAATACATTTTGGTTGTGTTAGATTATGCCACTCGATACCCTGAAGCAATCCCCTTAAGAAGCCTTACTGCCAAAAACATTGCACGAGAGTTGTCCCTTATGTTCTCCAGAATAGGTCTCCCCAAGGAAATCCTCACGGACCAAGGGACCCTGTTCATGTCCAAAGTAACGAAAGAATTGTGTCAACTCTTTAAAATTGATCACATACGAACCTCGGTATACCACCCTCAGATGGACGGGTTGGTAGAGAGGTTCAGTAAGACCCTGAAGCAAATGATAAAGCGGGTAGTAGAGAAAGATGGTCAGAACTGGGATCGTCTGTTACCTCATGTCATGTTCTCCATACGGGAAGTGCCACAGGCTTCTCGCCATTTGACTTGCTATACGGTCGGCACCCCAGAGGGTTGTTGTATATAGCCAGAGTAACCTGGGAGACCGAGTCTACTCCCTATAGGAGCATCATAGAGCTCGTAGCTCAGATGCAAGACCACATTAATAATGTAATGCCCATTGTCAGGGAACACTTGCAGAGGGCACAGGAGACCCAAAGCATGGTGTACAATCGTTCTGCCAGGGTGAGAACTTTTAGTCCCAGTGACCGAGTTCTCATCTTGGTGAGTCAGTTCCTCGCTAGATGGCAGGGTCCCTACAAAATCGTTGAGAAGGTAGGCGACATAAAATATAGAGTGCATCAGCCGGGAAAAGGGAAGCCATATCAGGTGTGCCATGTTAATTTAATGAAGCTCTGGAGGGATAGAGAAGCTTTGGCTACCTCAAGCATAAGGAGGGGTGGGCTGCAGCCCTCCCTGCCCGATGTTGGAGTAGATGAGGCCCTCTTGGTGTGCAAACGGCAAGAGGCAAAAGAGTTCCTACAAAGAAACAGAGACAAATTCTCTGACCGACCCGGTTGTACACACGTCATAACACATGATATCATAACTAAACCCGGGATGAAGGTAAACTTAACACCGTATAGGATTCCAGAAGCACGTAGGGAAGCAGCTTCTGCTGAGGTTAAGTGCATGCTAGAGTTAGGGGTGATAGAGGAATCAAAAAGCGAGTGGTCAAGTCCCGTTGTGTTAGCTCCCAAACCAGACGGTACTTGGAGGTTTTGCAATGATTTCAGGAAGTTAAACAAAATCTCCAAATTTGATGCATATCCCATGCCCAGGGTTGATGAATTAATTGAGAGACTTGGTAATGCCAGATATATCACCACACTTGACCTTACTAAACGGTACTGGCAACTACTTCTGGCTGACAAGGCCAAAGAGAAAACGGCCTTCTCAACCCCAGAGGGCCTGTTTTAGTACAAAGACATGCAGTTTGGTTTACATGGCGCGCCTGCTACCTTTCAAAGGTTAATGGATCGGATTTTGAGGTCTCACAGTAACTATTCTGCCGCGTACCTAGACGATGTCGTAGACAATAGTACTGATTGGGTGAGTTACCTTGGGAAGGTACAGGCAGTCATGGATGCCATAAAAGGGGCAGGTTTAACCTTAAACCCTGGAAAATGTGCACTAGCCCTGGAGGAAGCCAAGTATCTTGGTTATGTTATTGGCCATGGTGTCATTAAACCCCAGGTCAACAAGGTAGAGGCCATACAGGCATGGCCTAGACCATTAACAAAAAAAACAGGTCAGAGCCTTTTTAGGAATGACCGGGTACTACCGTACATTCGTGCCTAATTTTGCCTCGATTGCAGCACCACTTACAGACTTGACAAAAGTGGGCAAGTCAGTAATGGTGGCGTGGACAGCCGAGGCCGAGCAGGCCTTTGAAAATTTAAAGTCGGCCCTTTGCCAACAGCCAGTGTTGATAACGGCCGACTTCTCGAAAGAATTTATTGTGCAGATGGATGCTTCTAATGTAGGATTGGGTTGAGTGTTTTCCCAGTCCATAAATGGGGAAGAACATCCAGTACTGTATTTAAGCCAGAAGCTATCTCCTGCGGAGAAGAATTATGCTATTGTTAAACGTGAGTGTTTAACAGTAAAATGGGCACTGGAAATGTTAAAGGGGTTGTCCCGCGGCAGCAAGTGGGTCTATACACTTCTGTATAGCCATATTAATGCACTTTGTAATGTACATTGTGCATTAATTATGAGCCATACAGAAGTTATAAAAAGTTTTTCACTTACCTGCTCCGCTGCTGGCGTCCTCGTCTCCATGGTTGCCGTCTAATTTTCGCCGTCTAAAATGATCGAATGGCCAAATTAGACGCGCTTGCGCAGTCCGGGTCTTCTGCTTTTCTGAATGGGGCTCCGTGTAGCTCCGTGTAGCTCCGCCCCGTCACGTGCCGATTCCAGCCAATCAGGAGGCTGGAATCGGCAATGGACCGCACAGAAGAGCTGCGGTCCACGGAGGAAGAAGATCCCGGCGGCCATCTTCAACCGGTAAGTATAGAAGTCACCGGAGCGCGGGGATTCAGGTAAGCGCTGAGCGGTTTTTTTTTTAAGTCCCTGCATCGGGGTTGTCTCGCGCCGAACGGGGGGGGGGGTTGAAAAAAAAAACCCTGTTTCGGTGCGGGACAACCCCTTTAAGATACTATCTTTTGGGGAGAGAGTTCCAATTGGCGTCAGACCATGCCCCCTTGACCTGGATGAAGCAAAATAAGGAAAAGAATGCGAGGGTGATGAGGTGGTTTCTTTCAGTTCAGAACTTCAAGTTTACCCTCGAATATAGACCAGGCAAGTCACAAGGTAATGCTGATGCCCTCTCTAGGGTGCATTGTCTGATCACCAAGAAGGCTCAGCCCTCCGGTCTGGGGAAGGGGGGGGGGGGATACGTAGGCACTGACCCCATCAGTGGAGCATAAAAGACTGCAGCTCCAGGGCGTCAGTGGTCTATCAAGCTGAGGAGGAAGCAGCAGCTTACTGCATGGACCTGAGCACTCTGCATGGTGCACTTGCTATGTTTGAAAGGACTTTTGCTGTTTTTCGTTCTTTGGAGTTGATCCTAAAATAAAACTGAAAGTAAGTTTTATCTATGCTTGAGTCCAGTGTGTCTTTGCCACCCCACCCCCTGAAAGAACTTGCTTCAACACATAGAGGTAAGGCAGATTCTTCTCAGTTTATACACATAAAGGTGAGGTAGATTCTTCTCAGTATATACACATAGAGGTTAAATAGATTCTCCTCAGTATATACCGTAAGCAGGAACCTATAAAATGTTTATTTCCATGTCAGAAAGTCAGGCAGCAGGAGAGGGAGGGAACTGTAACTCAGGGTAAAAGAAAAGCTGGAAATAATAAACATAAACAGGTTTCTCCAGCAAGACAATGTCCATATTTCAAACAATTTTAAAGTCCTTGTAACTTTACAGAGGCGTCCTCACCCAACCCTTTTCCTCTGGGTTTAATTATCTCTTCCCGGTCAATTCCACTCAGTTTTCCTTAGCTTCTACACAGAGACAATCCTTCTCACTGTTTCTCTAGACCGGCTTCTTACTCTCTGCAACAGCCTCTCTTACTTAGCTTCTGACTACTCCTTTCCAAGTTAGGTTTCAACTGTGCTCCAGGTTCAGGTAATTCCTAAGCCGGAGTAGACAACTGACTCTGACAGCCATAGTCACCCGCCAACTTATATCACAGAGTTTAGCAATCTCCATGGCATATACACACCATCCAGGACTTGACCCCTTACCTCACTACATATCCCCCTTCCCCTCGGCCAAAAGCCAATGGGCTGGTTATCTACTGCCAGCCGGCAATGCACCCTTGACGGGGCATTTGCATTACCCTGTAGTTTACCTGACCTGTGTTCTACATGGAAATTAAGGTCCTGAAATGCTATAAACCACCACTAACTTTCTCAATGACAAAATAATTTCTTTCAAAAAGGGCAGGTTTTCGGCTTAAGGACATAACTGGCCGCTATTCCACATTGCCCTCTTGAGACATGACCGCTCCTAAGCCCATATCCAGAGCATCCAGAGCAAAGTCAGGGGCCACCAATACTAGTTGCTGACACATTATTAGCTTCAGTTTCCCAAATGCTCATTCAGCTTCTGGGGAACACAGAGCTATTACCAATTTTTTTTTCTGTGAGCTCTGTTAATGGGCCCACTATTGTGGCAAGGTTAGGGACAAAACACTTGTAATAGCCTACAATTCCCTCAAAAGCTTTTACTTGTTTCTTTGTTAGAGGTCGGGGCCAATTCTGTATTGCTTCAACTTTGTTGATGTGGGGTTTATTTAGCCACCTTCCTACTATATATCCTAGATATTTTACTTCCTCCTTGCCAAGGGCAAATTTTTTAGGGTTTAGCGTGAACCCAGCCTAATACAATTCAAGACTGCTTGAACTTTACTCAGGTGGTTCTCCAATCCAGGCTAAATATCACAATATCATTTAGGTAGGCCATGGCATACTCCTTGTGAGGACTTAAAATCCTACCCATTGCCCTCTTTGAAAGTGGCAGGGGCCTCTTTTAACCCAAATGGCTTTCTCACATAGTGAAAACAGCCCTCAGGAGTAGAGAAGGCTGTTTCGCTCTCGCGGACTTGGTAATTTGCCAATATCCTTTGATGTGGTCTAAGGTAGTAATATACCGTGAATGAGCTAATTGTTCAGTTAGCTTGTCTAGGGTACAGCACTGTCACAGTGTTGAGTGATAATGGGACACCCCGCGGGCACGAAAGAATCCCCTACCACAGCTGTTGAAAGCAAAGGGATGAAAGTAAACCCTGAAGCGATGATTTTTTTAGGGGAGTAAAAAATAAAAGCCCTAAACCAAAAAAACTGTCCCCGACAGTCTTCATCTGTATTCTGGTGGCTAGGGATTGAAAAATCCTTGCCTCCAGAAAGCGCTGCCTCTGATTGGCTGAGTGCTGTGACCAATCAGAGGCAGCGCTCAGATGTCATTTAATGAATAGCTGATGAATTTGTTAAGGGGTAAAGTTTTCAAAATGGGGTTATTTGTCCTTTGTTGTTTTGGCAGCTCAAGGGCTCTACAAGTGTGCAATGGGGCCTAAATCACCTTCAAACACTTAAAATGACATATTTGCAAAAATATGACATTTTATTTGTTCTCTTAATTGCATTAACTCCTGAAATGAAACTGTGGGGTCAAAATACTCATGACACGCCTCAGGGAATACATTAAGATTAGAGATGAGCGAACGTACTCGTTACGAGTACTTACGCACCCGAGCACCGCCATTTTCGAGTACAGCAGTACTCGCGCGTAAAGATTCGGGGGGCGCCGTGGCGGCAAGGGGGGTAGCAGTGGGGAGTGGGGGGGAGAGGGAGAGAGAAAGGGCTCCCCCCTGTTGCCCGCTGCTCCCCCCCCCCCCCCCGCACCGCCGCGCCTCTCCCCGCCCCCCGGCGCCCCCCGAATCTTTACGCCCGAGTACTGAAGTACTCGAAAATGGCGGTACTCGGGTGCGTAAGTACTCATTACGAGTACGTTCGCTCATCTCTAATTAAGATGTGTATTTTTTAAAATGGGGTCACTTAACCCCTTAGTGACCAAACAGGCTTGGTCACTAAGGGGTTAAGAATAGAGATGAGCGAACGTACTCGTCCGAGCTTGATGCTCGGGCGAATATTAGGGTGTTCGGGATGCTCGTTACTCTTAACGAGCACCACGCGATGTTGGGGTTACTTTCACTTTCATCTCTGAGACGTTAGCGCGCTTTTCTGGCCAATTGAAAGACAGGGAAGGCATTACAACTCCCCCCTGTGACGTTCCAGCCCTATACCACCCCCCTGCTGTGAGTGGCTGGGGAGATCAGATGTCACCCGAGTATAAAAATCGGCCCCTCCCGCGGCTCGCCTCAGATGCGTTGTGAGTTAGCTGAGGGAAAGTGCTATTGTGTTGGAGCTGCTGTAGGGAGAGTGTTAGGAGTGAGTGTAGGCTTCAAGAACCCCAACGGTCCTTCTTAAGGCCACATCTGTCCGTGTGCAGTAGTGTGGAGGCTGCTGTTAGCAGTGTTGCACATTTTTTTTTTTCAAAATCGGCAGTCTGCAGAGCATTGCGCCTTGCAGTAATACTACAGGGACAGAAGTGGTGGTTAGGCAGGTAGAGTGTTAGGAGTGAGTGTAGGCTTCAAGAACCCCAACGGTCCTTCTTAGGGCCACATTTAACCGTGTGCAGTACTGTGCAGGCTGCTGTTAGCAGTGTTGCTCTTTTTTTTTTTTTTTTTTCAAAATCGGCCGTGCAGAGCATTGCCCCCTGCAGTAATACTACAGGGACAGAAGTGGTGGTTAGGCAGGGAGAGTGTTAGGAGTGAGTGTAGGCTTCAAGAACCCCAACGGTCCTTCTTAGGGCCACATTTAACCGTGTGCAGTACTGTGCAGGCTGCTGTTAGCAGTGTTGCACATTTTTTTTTTTTTCAAAATCGGCTGTGCAGAGCATTGCGCCCTGCAGTAATACTACAGGGACAGAATTGTGTGGGCAGGGCCAGAAGACATATATTATTGATTGAATATAGTCAGTGGGCCTTCCCTTTAAAAAAAAAAAGGGAAAAATTCTATTTGGCCTGCCTCTGACAGACCTCAGCGTTCTGGGTACGTGTGTGGTGGGTGGAGAACGTAAAAAAATCATACGCAGCCAGCTAAGTTTAACAGCAGGCTTGCGCCAATTTATTTCCTGGCTGGGAGATCACCGCTCTGCTGCAGTTAATAACACTGCACTTCTGTGACACAGCAGGGCCACAGAACACATTTGTTAATTGATTGAATATAGTCAGTGGGCCTTTCCTTTAAAAAAAAAAGGGAAAAATTCTATTTGGCCTGCCTCTGACAGTCCTCAGCGTTCTGGGTACGTGTGTGGTGGGTGGAGAACGTAAAAAAATCATACGCAGCCAGCTAAGTTTAACAGCAGGCTTGCGCCAATTTATTTCCTGGCTGGGAAATTACCGCTCTGCTGCAGTTAATAACACTGCACTTCTGTGACACACAGCAGGGCCACAGAACACATTTGTTAATTGATTGAATATAGTCAGTGGGCCTTCCCTTTAAAAAAAAAAGGGAAAAATTCTATTTGGCCTGCCTCTGACAGTCCTCAGCGTTCTGGGTACGTGTGTGGTGGGTGGAGAACGTAAAAAAATCATACGCAGCCAGCTAAGTTTAACAGCAGGCTTGCGCCAATTTATTTCCTGGCTGGGAAATCACCGCTCTGCTGCAGTTAATAACACTGCACTTCTGTGACACACAGCAGGGCCACAGAACACATTTGTTATTGATTGAATATAGTCAGTGGGCCTTCCCTTTAAAAAAAAAAAGGGAAAAATTCTATTTGGCCTGCCTCTGACAGTCCTCAGCGTTCTGGGTACGTGTGTGGTGGGTGGAGAACGTAAAAAAATCATACGCAGCCAGCTAAGTTTAACAGCAGGCTTGCGCCAATTTATTTCCTGGCTGGGAAATCACCGCTCTGCTGCAGTTAATAATACTGCACTTCTGTGACACACAGCAGGGCCACAGAACACATTTGTTATTGATTGAATATAGTCAGTGGGCCTTCCCTTTAAAAAAAAAAAGGGAAAAATTCTATTTGGCCTGCCTCTGACAGTCCTCAGCGTTCTGGGTACGTGTGTGGTGGGTGGAGAACGTAAAAAAATCATACGCAGCCAGCTAAGTTTAACAGCAGGCTTGCGCCAATTTATTTCCTGGCTGGGAAATCACCGCTCTGCTGCAGTTAATAACACTGCACTTCTGTGACACACAGCAGGGCCACAGAACACATTTGTTAATTGATTGAATATAGTCAGTGGGCCTTTCCTTTTAAAAAAAAGGGAAAAATTCTATTTGGCCTGCAGGCTTGCGCCAATTTATTTCCTGGCTGGGAAATCACTGGTAATACAGCATGCTGAGGGGTAGGGGTAGGCCTAGAGGATGTGGACGCGGCTGAGGACGCGTAGGACCAAGTGAGGGTGTGGGCACAGGCCGAGCTCCTGATCCAGGTGTATCGCAGCCGACTGCTGCGCGATTAGGAGAGAGGCACGTTTCTGGCGTCCCCACATTCATCGCCCAATTAATAGGTCCACGCGGGAGACCTTTATTAGAAAATGAGCAGTGTGAGCAGGTCCTGTCGTGGATGGCAGAAAGTGCTTCGAGCAAGCTATCATCCACCCATAGTTCGGCGCCGTCCAGTGCTGCAAATCCAAATCCTCTGGCTGCTGCTCCTCCGTCCTCCCAGCCTCCTCACTCCACTACAATGACACATGCTCAGGAGCGGGAAGACTCCCAGGAACTGTTCTCTGGCCCCTGCTCAGATTGGGCAGCAGTGGTTCCTCTCCCACCAGAGGAGTTTATCGTCACTGATGCCCAACCATTGGAAAGTTCCCGGGGTCCGGGGGATGAGGCTGGGGACTTCCGGCAACTGTCTCAAGACCTTTCAGTGGGTGAGGAGGACGATGACGATGAGACACAGTTGTCTATCGGTGAGGTAGTAGTAAGGGCAGTAAGTCCGAGGGAGGAGCGCACAGAGGATTCGGAGGAAGAGCAGCAGGACGATGAGGTGACTGACCCCACCTGGTGTGCAACGCCTACTCAGGACAGGTCTTCAGAGAGGGAGGCAAGGGCAGCAGCAGGGCAGGTTGCAAGAGGCAGTGCGGTGTCCAGGGGTAGAGGCAGGGCCAGACCGAATAATCCGCCAACTGTTTCCCAAAGCGCACCCTCGCGCCATGCCACCCAGCAGAGGCCGAGGTGCTCTAAGGTCTGGCAGTTTTTCACAGAGACGCCTGACGACCGACGAACAGTGGTGTGCAACCTTTGTCGCGCCAAGATCAGCCGGGGAGCCACCACTAACAGCCTCACCACCACCAGCATGCGCAGACATATGATGGCCAAGCACCCCACAAGGTGGGACGAAGGCCGTTCACCGCCTCCGGTTTGCACCGCTGCCTCTCCCCCTGTGCCCCAACCTGCCACTGAGATCCAACCCCCCTCTCAGGACACAGGCACTACCGTCTCCTGGCCTGCACCCACACCCTCACCTCCGCTGTCCTCGGCCCCATCCACCAATGTCTCGCACCGCACCGTCCAGCCGTCGCTAGCGCAAGTGTTTGAGCGCAAGCGCAAGTACGCCGCCATGCACCCGCACGCTCAAGCGTTAACCGTCCACATAGCCAAATTTATCAGCCTTGAGATGCTGCCGTATAGGGTTGTGGAAACGGAGTCCTTCAAAAGTATGATGGCGGCGGCGGCCCCGCACTACTCAGTTCCCAGTCGCCACTACTTTTCCCGATGTGCCATCCCAGCCCTGCACGACCACGTCTCCCGCAACATTGTACGTGCCCTCACCAATGCGGTTAGTGGCAAGGTCCACTTAACAACGGACACGTGGACAAGCACAGGCGGGCAGGGCCACTACATCTCCTTGACGGCACATTGGGTGAATTTAGTGGAGGCTGGGACAGAGTCAGAGCCTGGGACCGCTCACGTCCTACCCACCCCCAGAATTGCGGGCCCCAGCTCGGTGGTGGTATGTTCGGCGGTGTATGCTTCCTCCACTAAAGCACCCTCCTCCTCCTCCTCAACCTCTGTCTCGCAATCTAAATGTGTCAGCAGCAGCAGGACGTTGCCAGCAGTCGGTGTCGCGCGGCGTGGTAGCACAGCGGTGGGCAAGCGTCAGCAGGCCGTGCTGAAACTACTCAGCTTAGGAGATAAGAGGCACACGGCCCACAAACTGCTGCGGGGTCTAACAGAGCAGACCGACCGTTGGCTTGCGCCGCTGAGCCTCCAACCGGGCATGGTCGTGTGTGACAACGGCCGTAACCTGGTGGCGGCTCTGCAGCTCGGCTGCCTCACGCACGTGCCATGCCTGGCCCACATCTTTAATTTGGTGGTTCAGCGCTTTCTGAAAAGCTACCCACGCTTGTCAGACCTGCTCGTAAAGGTGCGCCGACTCTGCACACATTTCCGCAAGTCCCACACGGACGCTGCCACCCTGCGGACACTGCAACATCGGTTTAATCTGCCAGTGCACCGACTGCTGTGCGACGTGCCCACACGGTGGAACTCTACGCTCCACATGTTGGCCAGGCTCTATGAGCAGCGTAGAGCTATAGTGGAATACCAACTCCAACATGGGCGGCGCAGTGGGAGTCAGCCTCCTCAATTATTTTCAGAAGAGTGGGCCTGGTTGGCAGACATCTGCCAGGTCCTTGGAAAGTTTGAGGAGTCTACCCAGGTGGTGAGCGGCGATGCTGCATTCATTAGCGTCACCATTCCTCTGCTATGCATCTTGAGAAGTTCCCTGCAAAGCATAAAGGCAAATGCTTTGCGCTCGGAAACGGAGGCGGGGGAAGACAGTATGTCGCTCGATAGTCAGAGCACCCTCCTGTCTATATCTCAGCGCGTTGAGGAGGAGGAGGAGGAGCATGAGGAGGATGAGGAGGAGGGGGAAGAGACAGCTTGGCCCACTGCTGACGGTACCCATGCTGCTTGCCTGTCATCCTTTCAGCGTGTATGGCCTGAGGAGGAGGAGGCGGAGGAGGAGGAGGAGGATCCTGAAAGTCATCTTCCTAGTGAAGACAGCCATTTGTTGCATACAGGTACCCTTCATGTTAGGATGCCTTTCTCGTGACCCTCGTGTTGCACGCATTCTGGCCACTACGGATTACTGGGTGTACACACTGCTCGACCCACGGTATAAGGAGAACCTTTCCACTCTCATTCCCGAAGAGGAAAGGGGTTCGAGAGTGTTGCTATACCACAGGACCCTGGCGGACAAGCTGATGGTAAAATTCCCATCCGACAGCGCTAGTGGCAGAAGGCGCAGTTCCGAGGGCCAGGTAGCAGGGGAGGTGCGGAGATCGAGCAGCATGTTCAGCACAGGCAGTGCAACAGTCTTTAAGGCCCTGGACAGCTTTATGGCTCCCCACCAAGACTGTGTCACCGCTCCCCAGTCAAGGCTGAGTCGGCGGGAGCACTGTAAAAGAATGGTGAGTGAGTACGTAGCCGATCGCACGACCATCCTCCGTGACGCCTCTGCCCCCTACAACTACTGGGTGTCGAAGCTGGACACGTGGCCTGAACTCGCGCTGTATGCCCTGGAGGTGCTTGCTTGTCCTGCGGCTAGCGTCTTGTCAGAGAGGGTGTTTAGTGCGGCTGGGGGAATCATCACAGAGAAGCGTACACGCCTGTCAACCGACAGTGCCGACAGGCTTACACTCATCAAGATGAACAAAGCCTGGATTTCCCCAGACTTCTCTTCTCCACCAGCGGACAGCAGCGATACCTAAGCAATACGTAGGCTGCACCCGCGGATGGAAGCATCGTTCTGTATCACCATCCAAAACGGTGACATTTCTGCTTCATCAATCTGTGTATAATATTCCTCCTCCTCCTCCTGCTCCTCCTCCTGAAACCTCACGTAATCACGCCGAACGGGCAATTTTTCTTTGGGCCACAAGGCTCACTCATATAATTTTTCCAAACAATTTTTATACGTTTCAATGCTCTTACAAGCGATGAAACTTTAACTTGAACCAATTTTTCGTTAAACTGGGCTGCCTCCAGGCCTAGTTACCACTTAAGCCACATTAACCAAAGCGATTAATGGGTTTCACCTGCCATCTTGGTTGGGCATGGCCAATTTTTTCTGAGGTACATTAGTACTGTTGCTACACCAATTTTTTTGGGCCCTCACCTACAGTGTAATCATTGTAATTTCTGTGTTCTTCTCCTGCACTCATGGTACAGAAAGGTGTGTGGGGTTGGCCTACACTTTTGCTACATAAATGTAACTGGGGCCTTGTCTATACTGCAGCTACTGAAATGTGAAAGAGACTGTTATCTCCCTAAACTGCTGCAATGGGAATTGTTACTGGGGCTTGTCTTGAGTGCTACTATTACTGAAATGGAACTAAGACTGCGCTCCCCCTATACTGCTGCTAGTAATATGTTAGTGGGGCCTGTCCCTAATACTACCGCTGAAATGTTAATAATTCTGGGCTCTGCCTATACCGCAGCTAATGGTATGTCACTGGGGTGTGGAAACAGAGGCTTCACAAAGACATGATGGCGGCGAGGCCATTTCCTACCAACGCTGTTACTGTTAAGGTGCATATAACCACGGACACGTGGAGAGGACACATAGTGCCTCCAAAACATCCCCCTCCTCCTCCAACAATGAAAACATTCTTGGCAAATACCATTGCATTGGTCCGTCTGGTGGCAGTCCAAGAATTTCACCTTTAACGACACAACAAGAGAGCACCACCACCATCCCCCCGCCACGGACCACTTAATCATGGCCACATTCCGAAAACCAACTACATAAAACCGCGCTACTAGGTCCGCAGTCACCACCACATTACCACCAACGAGGTTACTGTTAAGGTATATATTACAAGTCTGACTGGGGCATGCAGTGTGGGCCAAAACCCACCTGTATTGTATCTGACGTTAGCTCTGCTGAGTAGGGCAATGCAATGGGATATATTTATGTACCACCGGTGGGTTCCAGGGAGCCACCCATGCTGTAGGTGCACACGGAGTTTAACCTACATCTGTCCACTTGTAAAGAACCCCAGTCTGACTGGGGCATGCAGTGTGGGCCGAAGCCCACCTGTATTGTATCTGACGTTACCTCAGCTGTGTTGGGCAATGCAATGGGATATATTTATGTACTGCCGGTGGCTTCCTGGCACCCACCCATGCTGTAGGTGCACACGGAGTTTAACCTACATCTGTCCACTTGTAAAGAACCCCAGTCAGACTGGGGCATGCAGTGTGGGCCGAAGCCCACCTGTATTGTATCTGACGTTACCTCAGCTGTGTTGGGCAATGCAATGGGATATATTTATGTACCACCGGTGGGTTCCAGGGAGCCACCCATGCTGTAGGTGCACACGGAGTTTAACGTACATCTGTCCACTTGTAAAGAACCCCAGTCAGACTGGGGCATGCAGTGTGGGCCGAAGCCCACCTGCATTAAGCACGACATTACCTCAGCTGTGATGGGCAATGCAATGGGATATATTTATGTACCGCCGGTGGCTTCCTGGCACCCACCCATGCTGTAGGTGCACACGTAGTTTAACCTACATCTGTCCACTTGTAAACATAGTAACATAGTAACATAGTATGTAAGGCTGAATGAAGACAATGTCCATCTAGTTCAGCCTGTCTATCCTCCTGTGTTGATCCAGAGGAAGGCAAAAAACCCCAAGGCCAGAAACCAATTAGCCCTTTTGGGGGAAAAATTCCTTCCCGACTCCCTAATGGCAATCAGACTGTTCCCTGGATCAACCCCTAATAGTTTCTACCTGCCTATATACCAGGATTGACACTTAACCTAATATTTATATCCTGTAATATCCTTCTTCTCCAGAAAGACATCAAGTCCCCTTTTAAACTCCTCTATGGATTTTGCCATCACCACTTCCTCCGGTAGAGAGTTCCACAGTCTAACTGATCTTACTGTAAAGAATCCCCTTCTATGTTGGTGATGAAACCTACTTTCCTCCAATCGTAGCGGGTGTCCTCTTGTTACCGTCGTGGTCCTTGCTGTAAACAGATCGCGGGAGAGATCCATGTGTTGTCCCCTCATGTACTTATACATGGTTATTTGATCGCCTCTTAACCTTCTTTTTTCAAGAGTAAATAGTCCCAATTTGGATAGCCGCTCTGGGTATTCCAGTCCCGTCATTCCATGTATTAGTTTAGTTGCCCTTCTTTGAACCCCCTCAAGCACTGTGACATCTTTCCTGAGCACTGGTGACCAGAATTGTACGCAGTATTGCATGTGAGGCCTGACAAGTGCCTTATATAATGGAAGGATGATGTTCTCGTTTTTCGCCCCTATACCTCTTTTAATGCATCCCAAAACTTTATTTGCCTTTGCAGCAGTTGACTGGCATTGGTTACTCCAGTTTAGTCTTTTATCCACTAATACCCCCAGATCCTTTTCCATATCACTTTTCCCCAGCGGTACCCCATTAAGTGAATATTTGTGACATCCGTTTCTCCTGCCCATGTGCATAGTCTTACACTTTTCAACATTGAACTTCATTTGCCATTTTTCTGCCCAAGCCCCCAGCTTGTCCAGGTCCGTTTGTAGCCGTACGTTGTCCTTCGTTGTATTAATTATATTGTATAGTTTTGTGTCATCTGCAAATATTGATATTTTGCTGTGCAGCCCCTCTATCAGGTCATTGATAAATATGTTGAACAGAGTGGGGCCTAATACTGAACCCTGTGGCACCCCGCTAGCGACTGTGGTCCAATCAGAGTACGCACCATTTATTACCACCCTCTGCTTTCTATCATTGAGCCAATTGTTTACCCAATTACACACGTTTTCGCCCAGTCCGAGCTGCCTCATTTTGTATATTAGCCTATTATGTGGCACGGTGTCAAAGGCTTTAGAGAAGTCCAGATATACAAGATCAATAGATTCTCCCTGGTCCAGCTTAGAGCTTACTTCATCGTAGAAACTGATCAGATTTGTCTGACATGAGCGACCCTTCATGAATCCATGCTGGTGAGGAGTTATTCCCTTAATTTCCTTGAGGTACTCATCGATGGCGTCTCTCAGAATCCCCTCGATGATTTTTCCCGTTACTGAAGTGAGACTTACTGGCCTGTAGTTTCCAGGCTCACTTTTGCTCCCTTTTTTGTAAATTGGAACCACGTTGGCAATGCGCCAATCCAATGGTACTACTCCGGTCTTGATAGTGTCCAGAAATATTAGGTATAGCGGCCTAGCTATCTCGTCACTTAGTTCCCTTAGTATCCTTGGGTGTAATCCATCTGGGCCCGGTGATTTATCAATTTTAGTTTTCTTTAGACGCTCCCGCACTTCCTCCTGCGTTAGGTATGAGATATTTTGTGAGGGGTTCGTTTTATTCCCCTGCATCTCATGTGGCATTTCCTTTTCTTTTGTGAATACACTTGAGAAAAACTGTTTAGTAGATTTGCTTTCCCTTCGTCATCATCAATGATTTCTCCTGCATTGTTTTTTAAAGGGCCAGCGCTCTCCCTGCAAATCCTTTTGCTGTTGATGTAGTCGAAAAATAGCTTCGGGTTGTTTTTGCTCTCTTTGGCGATCCGTCTTTCTGCTTCCTCCTTGGCAGTTTTGATCATATCTTTGCATATTTTGTTTTTTTCCCTGTATGATTTTAGTTTTTTTTTTTAGATTTTAAAGAACCCCAGTCAGACTGGGGCATGCAGTGTGGGCCGAAGCCCACCTGCATTAACCACGACATTACCTCAGCTGTGATGGGCAATGCAATGGGATACATTTATGTACAGCGGGTGGGTTCCAGGGAGCCACCCATGCTCTGGGTGCACACGGAATTCCCATTGCGGAGTTGTACCTGCCTGTGACTATTTATAAAAAACCGCGGTCTGACTGGGGCGTGCAGACACCTTGACAGAATGAATAATGTGTGGCACATAGGTTCCCCATTGCTATGCCCACGTGTGCAGCTCCAGATGGAGGTGGCACAGGATTGGATTTCTCATTGCTTCTGTACAGCATTGTGGACTATCGGCCCGCCCCTTTTATGGGGGGGGTCGCTGCCTAGCCATGCCAACCCTCTGCAGTGTGTGCCTGCTTTGCCTCTGGCAGACGCACTTATAAATAGACATGAGGGTGGTGTGGCTATGAGGGCAGCTTAAGGCTGGGCAGGGACAGTTTGGTGTGCGCTGTGGACACTGGGTCGTGGGGGGGGGGGATTTGGCAGCATGTAACCCAGGAGAAGTGGCAGCGGAGTGTCATGCAGGCAGTGATTGTGCTTTGTTGGAGGTAGTGTGGTGCTTAGCTAAGGTATGCCATGCTAATGAGGGCTTTTCAGAAGTAAAAGTTGTTGGGAGGGGGGGCCCACTCTTGCCGGTATTGTGGCTTAATAGTGGGACCTGTGAACTTGAGATGCAGCCCAACATGTAGCCCCTCGCCTGCCCTATCCATTGCTGTGTCGTTCACATCACTTTCTTGAATTGCCCAGATTTTCACACATGAAAACCTTAGCGAGCATCGGCGAAATACAAAAATGCTCCGGTCGCCCATTGACTTCAATGGGGTTCGTTACTCGAAACGAACCCTCGAGCATCGCGATAAATTCGTCCCGAGTAACGAGCACCCAAGCATTTTGGTGCTCGCTCATCTCTAGTTAAGAACAAAGCTTATACACATAGTAATATAGCATGTGAGGCTGAAAAAAAACACATGTCCATCTAGTTCAGCCTTGCAATGTTCATCCAGAGAAAGACAAAATGTCCATGAAGTAGCAGCCGATTTTTCTTATTTTAGGGGAAAAAATCCTTCCTGATTCCAAATCTAGCAATCAGAATAAATCCCTGGATCACCACCCCTCTAAGTAATATAGTGACTATAGTATATAGTATTATTATACTCAAGAAAGGCATCCAGGCCCCTCTTAAACTCTTTAGCGAGTTCACTAACACCACGTCCTTGGGATAGAGAGTTCCATAGTCTCACTGCTTTACAGTAAAGAACCCCCTTCTATGTTGTCGAAGAAACCTTCTATCTTCTGGACATAGAGGATGCTCTCTGGTTACAGTCACAGTCCTGGGTATAAATAGATCATTGGGGAGGTCTATGCTTTGTCCCTCAATATATTTAAATATAGTTATTAGGTCACCCCTCAGCTTTATTTTTGCTAAACTATATAAGCCCAATTTTGTTAAACTCTCTGGGGTTAAAAGCAATGGGTGGCCTCTTTGTAGGCCACCCATTGCTTTTATTTATTTAGTTGTTAGTCTTTGAACCCGCTCAAACTCTAATATGTCATTTTTGAGTACTGGTGCCCAAAACAATATTCCATGTGTGGTCTGACTAGTGGTTTCTAAAGAGGAAGATCAAAGTTCTCATCACGTTCCCCTTGACATCTTTTGATGCACCCCATGATCCTATTTGCCTTGGCAGCAGCTCACAGTGTTATGCATTGCTCTTAGACACTGTTAGGGCGCCCACCCACTGGCGTTTTTTTTTCCCTGCGAAATTCACAGCATTTTTTTTCTCCTGGGGTCTATGGGACTTGTAATGTTAAAATCGCGATCGCGCAAAATCGCAATTTACCGCGATTCGCGGTAAATTGCGATTTTGCGCGATCGCGATTTTAACATTACAAGCCCCATAGACCCCAGGAGAAAAAAAATGCTGCGAATTTCGCAGGGAAAAAAAAACGCCAGTGGGTGGGCGCCCTTATACAGCAGTTTTAATGGTTTCGATGAACTTCTGGTTTAGTTTGAACTAATTCAGCTCAAACTACGTTTTATGCAAAAGTTTGATGAATCATCTGAACTGAACTTTTTCAAACGTTTGCTCATCCCTACCCTTTAATAATACTTTATGCATATATTTTAAAATCGGAAGTACAAAGTGTGTCACTTGAAGCAAAACCCTTATTTCAGCTCCTAATTTGTGTGAAACTGCACTCATTTTTAAGTCTAGTGCACATCAATGACTCATTGTCTGTTTCCTGCCACGGTACATTGTTCAGCAGGGGGCAGCACCAGCTGGCATGCAGTTCAAACTTCCAGAGAAGGCAGGGCTCTTTTATCGAAACAATTCAAGTGTCCTTGTTGCCCATAGCAGTCAGAAGTCAAATTTCATTTTACCAGGTTTCAGAACTGAAAGCTAAGCTACGATTGGTTGCTATGGGCAACAAAGACAGTGTTACTGACATTTTTCAGAGAATTCATAAACCAGCTTGATGAGAAGCCACAAAATGTAGAACTTTTAGCAAGATGGGGCAACTTTTCGCAGATTCAACAAGACCATGGCAGAAATTCATTCTTTTTTTCTGGAACTAGTTCATCTTAAAGGGTCTGTAGCCACTGAGAACGTTGGATCTTACATCAGCAAACTTCTTCCTGTAAGGCCACTTAAAGGGTAAAGTGTTCCCCAGTAAACTCTGAACTGTTCCCACAGTGCAGAATAAATTAGAATTGAAATTGGTGCAATTCCTGTGCACATGTTGTACTGCACTTTTGACAACATGGAGCGCTAGTTTCAGACGTGCTTGGAAGTCAGCGATGACCATTTTCAATATCTTCTATGATAACTTTGAGCTCACCAAAAACCAAGGTAGGCATTAGAGATGAGCAAGCATACTCTTCCAAGCTTTAGGATACTCGAGATGCTCGTTACTCGAGACGAACACCACACAGTACTCAAGTCAACTGCATTTCCTTCCCCGCATGTTTAGCGCAATTTTCTAGCCAATAAACATGCGGGGAAGGCATTACCACTTTCTGCTATGACATACCAGCCCTCTCCCTCCCCACAGTAGTGAGTGGCTGGGCCGATCAGGTGACTGGCGAGTACTTAAACTGGTCCCGCCCACGGCTCGCCTCAGACGCATGCTGGCAGAGGCTAGGGAAAGTACTGATGCTGATATAGGGAAAGTGTTAGAGTAGGATCCTGTCTTCAAGAACCCCAACAGTCCTTCTTAGGGAAACTCCTCAAGGTGTGCATTACTATTGTGGCTGGCTGGGAGCAGTAGTGCACCTTTTTTTTTAAGCATCTAGGGCTGTGCAGGCCATTTCAGCTTTACTGTTCTGTGTGTGCAGTGCATTTGGCAGAGTTTAGGGACAGAGCTGCTGAGATAGGGAAAGTTTTACCGTAAGGATCCTCTCTACAAGAACCCCAACAGTCCTTTTTAGGGCTATTTCTCACCGTGTGCATTATAGTTCTGGCTGGCTGGGAGCAGTAGTGCACCCTTTTTTAATTACAAATCTAGGCCTGTTCCCAGCCTTTCAGTTATTGTGTTTTCAGTCTGCAGTGCATTACACCGAGGTCTCACCGTGAAACAGTACTCTAATATTTCCTAGGCTACTGCAAAGTATTTCAGCTCTGCCACTGTGCAGAGCATCTCACAATACCCTTTCCTTGGGGGGAGGGGGGGGGGGGTTGAGATAGCCGCAGTTACCAGCACTACCCACTGGCTTTAGAGTCTTCTTCCACTCCATACAGCCTCTCCTATCTACAAGTCTCTGTGAGCGGTGAATTACCCCTATGTATCAGCGCAAGACAGCGGGTTAATTTTAGCAAGTCACAGCATAGAGCCTCCTCTATCTACAAGTCCCTGTGTGGTGAATTCGCCACAGTTGTCAGCGCTGTACAGTGAGGTAATTTATTTGGGCCCTGCTCTATACGTAATCCGCCATGATGAGGAGTAGGGGTAAGGGTCGAGGACGTGGACGCAGGCGTCCAAGTGAGGGTGCGGGCACAGACCGAGTTCCTGGGCAGGGTGAATCACAGCTGGCTGCTGAGAGATTAGGAGACAGGAAAGTTTCTGGGCTTCTCAGCTTCATATCACAATTTGCGGGTCCGCGTGGTAGACCTTTATTACAAACAGAGCAGTGCGAGCAGGTGCTGTCGTGGAAGACTGGAAGACTCCCAGAAACTGTTCTCAGGTCCCTGCCATGAGTGGGAAAAAACGGTTCCTCTCTCACCTTAGGAGTTTGTCGTGACCGATGCCCAACCTTTGGAAAGTTCCTGGAGTCCAGGTGATGAGTCTGGGCACTCCCGGCAACTGTCTCAAGAGCTTTTTGTGGATGAGGATGATGAGACACAGTTGTCTATCAGTGAGGTAGTAGTAAGGGCAGTAAGTCCGAGGGAGGAGTGCACAGAGGATTCGGAGGAAGAGCAGTTGGACGATGAGGTGACTGACCCCACCTGGTTTGCTAAGCCTCCTAAGGACAGGGCTTCAGAGGGGAAGGCAAGTGCAGCAGCAGGACAGGTTGGAAGAGGCAGTGGAGTGGCCAGGGGTAGAGGCAGGGCCAGAGCAAAGAATCCCCCAACTTTTTCCGAAAGCACCCCCTCACGGCAAGCCTCTGTGCAGAGGGCTAGGTGTTCAAAGGTGTGGATGTTTTTTAGTGAGAGCGCAGACGACCGATGAACTGTGGTGTGGAACCTGTGTCACACGAAGATTAGCCGGGGAGCCACCACTACCAGCCGGACCACCACCAGTATGCGCAGGCATATGATGGCCAAACACCCCACAAGGTAAGCCTCCCGGCCTGCACCGACATCCTCACTTCCACAGTCATCCACTACATCCAGCAATTTCTCTCAGCGCAGCGCTCAGCTGTCGCTAACACAAGCATTGGAGCGAAAGCGGAAATACGCCACCACCCACCTGCATGCACAAGCTTTAAACGTGCACATTGCCAAGTTAATCAGCCTGGAGATGCTGCTACAGGCTTATGGAAACGGAGGCTTTCAAAAACATGATGGCGGCGTTGGTCCCATGCTACTCGGTCCCCAGTCGCCACTATTTTTCCCGGTGTGCCATCCCTGCCCTACACCAACACATCTCCCGCAACATAAATCGTGCCCTCACCAACGTGGTTACTGACACGTGGACATGTACTGGCGGGCAGAGACACTATATCTCCCTGGTGGCACATTAGGTGAACTTGGTGGGGGCTGGGACCGAGTCAGAGCCTAGGACAGCGCAC
This sequence comes from Eleutherodactylus coqui, assembly GCF_035609145.1. Lineage (NCBI taxonomy): Eukaryota > Metazoa > Chordata > Amphibia > Anura > Eleutherodactylidae > Eleutherodactylus > Eleutherodactylus coqui. The sequence goes on along the minus strand of NC_089839.1, from coordinate 262,976,408 downwards.
GTCCTACCCACACCCAGAATAGCAGGTCCTACCTCGGTGCTGGTATCTGGGTCGCTTTATGCCACCTCCTCCAATCCCCCTCCCCTCCTCCTCCTCCGCCACCCCCTCTATCTCTCAATTAAGAATTGTGAGCACGTCACCAGCAGTCGGAAGAACGCGGTGTGGCAGCACAGCGGTGGGCAAGCGTCAGCAAGCCGTGCTGAAACTAATCAGCTTAGGTGACAAGAGGCACACAGCCCCCAAGCTGTTTCAGGGTCTGACACAGCGAACCGACCTCTGGCTTTCGCCGCTGAGCCTCCAACCAGGCATGGTCATGTGTGACAATGACCGTAACCTGCTGGTGACTCTGCAGCTTGGCAGCCTCACACACGTGCCATGCCTGGCCCCCATCTTCAATCTGGTGGTTAAGCGGTTTCTGAAAAACTACCCCCACTTGTCTGACCGGCTGTGCAAGGTGGACCACGTCTGCGCACATTTCTGCAAGTACACCATGGACGCTGTCACCCTGAGGACCCTGCAATGTTGGTTTCAGTGCCAGAGCACCGACTACTGTGCAACGTGCCTACATGCTAGAATTCTACGCTGCACATTTTGGCCAGGCTGTATGAGGAGCGTAGACCAATAGTGGAATACCAGCTGCAACATAGGCGGCGGAGTGGTAGTTAGCCTCTCCGCAATTCTTTACTGAGGAGTGGGCATGGATGGCATACATCTGTCAGGTCCTCTGAAACTTTGAGAAGTCTACTCAAATGGTGAGTGGCGATGCGGCCATCATTAGCGTCACCATCCCGCTATTTTGCCTGCTGAGAAGTTTGCTGCTAAACATAAAGGCTGACGCTTTGCGCTTAGAACAGGAGATGGGGGATGACCGTGTGTTGCTTGATAGCCAGACCACCCTCATTTGGAGGAGGAGGAGGAGGAGGAGTGGGAAGAGACTGCTTTCCACACTGCAGAGGGTACCCATGCTGCTTGCCTCTCATCTGTTCAGCGTGTTTGGGCTGAAGAGGAGGAGGAGGATCCTGAAAGTAATCCTCCTAGTGAGGAAAGTGATGTGTTGCATACTGGGACCCTGGCACACATGGCTGACTTCATGTTTGGCTGCCTTTCTAGTGACCCTTGCATTAGACGCATTCTGGCCAGCACGGATTACTGGGTGTACACCCTTCTAGACCCACATAACGCAAGCACAACAGCACTTGTGCATACCTTATCACATAAGGAAGGCTCCTTTTGGTGTGTGTTGCGAGCTCACGAAAAGAAGTCTGGATCCGTGACTCCTATAAAGTCCCTTCTAGACCCACGGTATAAGGAGAACCTTTCCACTCTCATTCCCTGAGAGGAAAGGGGTATGAGAGTGATGCAATACCACCGGGCCGTGGTGGAAAAAGTAATGCAAATGTTCCCATCTGACAGTGCTAGCGGCAGAAGACGCAGTTCCAAGGGCCAACTAGCAGGTGAGGCACGGGGATCAGGCAGCATATCCAGTGCAGGCAGGGGAACACTCTCCAAGACCGTTGACAGTTTTATGGCTCCCCAGCCACACTGTGTCACCACTCCCCAGTCAAGGCTGAGTCGGAGGGAGCAATGTAAAAAGATGGTGAGGGAGTACATAGCAGATCGTACCACCATACTCTGTGGACACATGGCACGAACTTGCGCTGTACGCCCTGGAGGTGCTGGCCTGCCCTGCCACTAGTGTCTTGTCAGAGAGGGTGTTTAGCGCAGCTGGGGGAATCATTACGAATAAGCATACCCACCTGTCAACTGACAGCACCGACATGCTTACACTCATAAAAATGAACAAAGGCTGGATTTCCCCAGACTTCTCCTCTCTACCAGCGGAAAGCAGTGGAACCTAATGATTCTTTTCGCTGCAACAGGAGTAAAATGCATGCTCTATCACCACAAAAAAATGGGGAATTTGCTTTGTCAATCCCTCTCGGATATTATTACTCCTCCTCCTAAAACAGCATGTCATCATGCTGAACTGCCAATTTTTCTGTGGCCCAAAAGGCTCTGTTTAAAATTTTATTACAATTTTTAAAAATTTCAAATGTTTTATACTTTAACTGCAGCCAATTTTTTCGCAGGGCTGCCTCCAGGCTCTGTTTCAAATTAAGCAACAGCGAGCTGTATCTTTAAAGAATGTTTATGGATTTCACCTGCCCTCACGATTGAGAAATTTTTCAGGGGTACACTTGTACTCTTGGTACACCAATTTTTCAGGCCCTTGCCTATACTGTTATCTAATTAATTTTTCCAGCCTTTGCCTACACTCTTGGTAACCAAATTTTTTCAGCTTTTCGCCTATACTCTTGGTACACCAATGTTTCAGGGGTTCGCCTATACTCTTGCTACAGAAATGTTACAGGGGTCTGCCTATATTCTTGCTACATAAATGTTACTGGGCTCTGCCTATACACTTGCTACAGAAATGTTACTGGGGTCCGCCTATACTCTTGCGACAGAAATGTTACCGGGGTCCACATATACTCTTGCTACATAAATGTTACTGGGGTCCGCCTATATACTTGCTACAGAAATGTTACAGGGGTCTGCCTATACTCTTGCTACAAAAAGGTTTGACGGGTTCGCCTATACTCTTGCTACAGAAATGTTATAGGGGTCCGCATATACTCTTGCTAAATAAATGTTACAGGGGTCCGCATATATTCTTGCTACATAAATGTTACTGGGGTCCGCCTATACACTTGCTAATGAAAGGTTTGAAAGGTTCACCTATACTCTTGCTACAGAAATGTTACCTGGGTCTGCTTATACACTTGCTACAGAAATGTTACTGGGGTCTGCATATACTCTTGCTACATAAATGTTACTGGGGTCCGCCTATACACTTGTTAATGAAAGGTTAGAGGGGTTCACCTATACTCTTGCTACAGAAATGTTACTGGGGTCCGCCTATACACTTGCTACAGAAATGTTACAGGGGTCCGCATATACTCTTGCTACATAAATGTTACTGGGGTCCACCTATACACTTGCTAATGAAAGGTCTGAGGGGTTCACCTATACTCTTGCTACAGAAATGTTACTGTGGTCCGCATAAACTCTTGCTACATAACTGTTACTGGGGTCTGCCTATACGCTTGCTACAGAAATGTTACGGGGATCCGCCTATACACTGGCTACAGAAATGTTACTGGGGTCCGCCTATACTCTTGCTACATAAATGTTACTGGGGTCAGAAAAATACGCTTGCTACAGAAATGTTACAGGGGTCCGCATATACTCTTGCTACATAAATGTTACTGGGGTCCGCCTATTCACTTGCTACTGAAAGAGTCAAGGGGTTCACCTATACTCTTGCTACAGAAAATTTTAGGGGTCCGCCTATACACTTCCTACTGAAAGGTTTGAGGGGTTATACTGTAGGTGCACAAAGGTTTCCCATAGAGGTGTTCAGCTACCTGACACATACACAGAATGAATAGTGTGTGGACACATGGATTTCCTATAGCTATGTAACTCACGGCACCTTGGGTCACACAAGGTGGAGGCTGGGATCGAGCCTGACCCAGGGCCCGCTCACGTACTTCCCACACAGAGTATTGTGGGTCCTACCTCGGTCATGGTTTCTCGGCCTTATTATGCCACCTCCTCCTCCTGCTTGGGCTCTGGGAATAAGCGCTGGGCAACATGTATTTGCTCTCGTGTTACCACAGTTATCTGAGACAGTTATGTAGCGTTACTGAATTCATGCGACATTCACAGCTGTACTAGCATCCGAGTCCGGTTTAGGCCCACGATTACTGAGGGTGTGGGCAGAGGCCGAGGTCCTGGCGAGGGGGGGGGGGGGGGGGGCGGGGAGAAGAATAAACTGCGCAAGGTTTGGCCTGTGGAACTTCTTGGTGGTTCATCCAGTCTTTGTAGCGATGAAAGCAACCGTAACTGAATTATGGATACGTTCACAGCTGTACTAGCATCCAAGTCCGCTTTATGCCCACGATTATTGAGGGTGTGGGCAGAGGCCGAAGTCCTGGGGGGGATGCAACTGCGCCAGGTTTGACCTGTGGAACTTCTGTGTGGTTCATCCAGTCTTTGGAGCGATGAAAGCAACCGTAACTGATTTAATGAGACATTCATAGCTGTACTAGCATCCGAGTCCGCTTTATGCCCAAGATTACTGAAGGTATGAGCCGAGGCCGAGGTCCTTGGTGGGGTGAAACTCTGCCATGTTTGGCCACTCTCTTTTCTTCCTGTTTAATACTGTCCCTGGGTTGCAGGGGCTCGCCAATGCTGTGGGTGCACAAAGACTTCCCATTGCGTTGTTTTACCTATCTGGCACAAATGCACTGAATGACTAGCGCAGAAGTGTGGGTTGAGGTCCTGGGCGGGTTGAAACTCTGCCATGTTTGGGCACTCTGATTTCTTTATGTCTAATACTGTCTTTGAGTTTCATGGGCTCACCTATACTGTGGGTACACAAAGACTTCCCATTGCGTTGTTTTACCAAATACACTGACTGACTTGGCTAGGTTGCAGACGGCTTTCCCATTGCAGTGTTTTACCTATCTGGCACAAATACACTGACTAGGGCAGAAGTGTGGGACAAAGTCCTGGGCAGGGTGAAACTCTGCCATATTTGGGCACTCTTATTCCTGTTTAATACTGTTTCTGGGTTCCAGGGGCCCACCTATACTGTGGGTGCACAAAGGCTTCCCCATTGCGTTGTTCCGCTATCTGACACATACAAAGAATGAATTGGGCAGAAATGTGGACCAAGGCCGAGGTCCTTAGCGGGGTAAAACTCTGCCATGTTTGGGCACTGTGATTTCTTTATGTGTAATACTGTCTTTGAGTTTCATGGGCTCGCTTATGCTGTGGGTGCACAAGATTTCCCATTGCAATGTTTTACCTATCTGGCCCAAATACACTGACTGACTTGGGTAGGAAGCAAAAGGCTTTCCCATTGCGGTGTTGAGCTATCTGACACATACACAGAATGAAGTGTGTGGGGACACATGGAGTTCCCATTGCTATGTAACTCGCGGCACCTTGGGTCACACAAGGTGGAGGCTGGGATCGAGCCTGACCCTGGGCCCACTCACGTGCTTCCCACACAGAGTATTGCGGGTCCTACCTTGGTCATGTTTTCTCGGCCTTTGCCACCTCCTCCTCCTGCTTGGGGTCTGGGGATCTGCATTGCTTGGCATATATTATCTCTTGTGCTACAAATTACCACAGTTATCCGAGATACTAGATTGGAGCGTTCACAGGAAGCGTAACTGATTTCATGAGACTTTCACAGGGTCACTGTTTACGTGTGGTGGCTACTTTTGCAACACCTCCGGCTTTAAACCAATCTTTGGTGTTAGTATGCGCTGCTGCATTGTGAAGATGTGTAGAAGTGCTGTCACATGAGTCCCCTTTATGCCCACGTTTGTGGCTCCTGACAATTTTTAGAGGTTCTGCCAACCCTCTACAGTGTGTGTCTCCGCCTCCTCCTCATCGCAGACGCACTTATGAATCGACATGAGAGTGGTGTGGCTATGAAGCAAGCGTGTGGCATGAGGCCAGCTCAATGCTGCGCAGGGAAAATTTTGTGTGTGCTGTGGACGCAGAGTTGTCGGTGGGGGGTGGACAACAATGCGGTGATTGTCCTTGGTTGCAGCTAGTGTGGTGCTTAGCTAAGATGTGCCAGCGCATGTGCCTTGCTAATGAGGGTCTGTCCCAAGTAAATAGTTAGGGGGGTGACCGCCAGGCTTTAGCCCCCATTTTGGCTTAATAGTGGGACCTGGGAGCCTCAGATGCAGCCATCCATGATGCCCCTGCCGTTCCCTATCCGTTTGTGTCGTGTTTCCATGACTTTCTGATGTTTTCAGGTGTTTCACAAAGCATCCCCTATGCGGAGCATCGGTCCCATACAAAAATGCTCGAGTCGCCCATTGACTTCAATAGGGTTCATTACTTGAAATGAGCTGTCGAGCATTACGAAAAGTTCGACTCGAGTACCGAGCACCCGAGCATTTTGGTGCTCGCTCATCTCTAGCAGGCATCAATATTCACTCATGTGAGATATCAATATATTAAACACAAATATTGCAAAACTAATAGGTTGTGTTTTGAGTGAAACACCGTATACAACTGACTGAAACAAAGTCAAATTTCTTATTAAAGTTTTGTTGTAAATTGATAACACAACTCTGGTTCTGTTCATACATTGTTTAGAAAAATTATGTGGAAAAGTAAAAGTAACAGGTTGATATACTTGGTTTACAAAGATTAATCCTCAAACAACTTTCTCATATCTTTTCGCTTTTTATATGGCTTACGAAATGCATTCCTGGGTCTAAATTCTATATTCTAAAAACAAATTCATATCTCTAATTAAAAAAATCTTTTATGAACTGAAACCTTGAGAAAATCCTAAATCTTGATGATCTGTTTCTTCGGAAGCTAGTTATTTTGCTTGTTGGTTCCAAGGATAATAAAAGTAAATTTAAGCTTTCTCATTGAAGAAGTCACCTGATTAAGAAATGTGTGGTAGATGTTGTTAAGTTTGTTTGCATGCACAAAAATAATTCATTTTTAACCTCTTAACCACCAGGGTGTTTTGGTCCAAAAGGACCACACAGTTTTTAGGGATTTTTTCCTTGTGGTGGTCTTACGGCTGTATTGTTTTTCTTCAGCTACCGGAATTATTTTTGCTGCATTTTTTTCCGTGATTTTGTGCATAGTTTTTAGTTTTATTAGAGGTAAAAAGCTAAAAAACAATTGTTTTTAATTTATAGTTGTTTATTTTTAAATGGCGTCGGTGGTAGATTGTTTTCTTTTTTTATAAATATATTTACATTTTATTCTGTAATTTTTTTGGTACTTCTTTTTGTAACTATTTTTTTAACATTTTTGCCCCGATGACATATAAGACCTCTGGGTGACATTCACATTGTCTTTTTTTTTAATTTCACACTTTTCACCTGTAACCGGATAATCTATAGGAGAAAACATCCCCCTGTAGTGAGAATAGTCACTAACACAGCTGATCAGGATATCCAGTAGTAAGTCACACGATTGAATACCAGAACTGACACTCCCGCTTTTTCTTTATTCATTTCATAGCGCTTATTGAGCACTATGTAGTCTGCAAGAGAGAAGCAGAAGCGGTTAAAAAAAGTTTTTGCCCTTTCCTCCGAGGACCTGACCTGCTCCTGCTACATTGCAATAGCTTTAATCCTATGTGATATTTTTATCATTGGCTGGAATTAAAACCTAGAAACAACCACCAAAATGTATGGTTCTTGGTCCTTATAGGGTTAAAAAAAAAAGATATCTATTCAGCTATGAAAATTTGTGTTGGGAAAAAAAGTATGTAGACCTGTATTATATTGCAGGTAATGTCACACTTAAAGGAGTTGTCCCATGAAAAAAAGCATCCCTTATCCACAGAATAAGGGATAAATATCTGATGAGTGGGGGTCAGACCACTGGGATCGCTGCCATTCACAAGGTTGAATGAATGGTGGTCATGTGTGCACATTACAACTTCATTCAACTCTATGGGACTGCCAGAGAAAGCCGAGTACAAGTTATCAGTTATCTCTGCCAGTCCTACTAAAATTAATGGAGTGGTAGTGCGCAACCTTGCATTGCCTTCCTACCAAGTGTAATCTTTCTATTGATCTCAGGTCCAGATTGCCCGTTGCAATCGTTTTTGGATCCAAGGAAGATAAAGTCTCGGACCGGCTCTATTTCTTTGCTGTTAATTTTTATGTTCACGGTACCATTGCCTACCATGGTCATGACTTTTGCTTTCTTGCTGTTTAGATATGGTCCCATACATTCGCTTTCCTTTTGCACTCGTCGAATAAGATATTCCAGGTCCCTTTCACTTTCCGCAAGCAGGGTGGTGTCATCTGCATATTAAAGGTTGTTGATGTTGACATTTCTGCCACCGATTGTTTCCGATTTCTAATTCATCCAAATTGCATCGCCTCATGATCGTTTCTGTATACAGATTGAAAAGGACTGGTGATAGAATGCAGTCTTGTCATATGCCTTTCTCGATTCCAAACTAATTCAAGTTTCCATAAGCTGTCCTGATTGTTGCTTCTTTGTTGTTGTAAAGCGACCTAATAATGTTCTGGGATGCCCATTTGCTTCAGATACTTCCAAAGCCTGTTATGTTCGACACAGTCAAAAGCTTTGCTGTAGCCAATGAAACATATGTACACGTTCTTTTGATACACCCAGGTCTTCTCCAGAAAACCAAGGATATTAGCATTGCAACAAAATCTAGCATGGTCAATTCATAAGAGACACATAGTCTCACTGATCCGATACTTATTCCCTATCCTGTGGATAGAGGATAAGATATTTGTAGGACAACCATTTAAACCAATTGTTCAAAGTAGGTCTGGTTATAATTAGAAAAGCAGCTGATAATCATCATACAAAAAATCATAATAAGTTAATGTATCTCACTTAGGGGTTTAGAAAACCTATATTGATATTTCCTATGGATAGATTAAAGTGTGATCGGTAGGATCTAATTGCTGAGACCTCCATGATTCAAAGAATAAGAGTTCCATTTCCCACATCCTCCTCACTGCAATGCACCCTCCCCGCCCCCACCACCACCAGCAATGAAGAGTCTTGAATGGAGCTACAGCGGCAAATGCGCGACCAGCACTCTATTCAGTATGATATCACTGCATGTGGGCAAAGCAACCCCACACTCATAGGAAGAGGAGGACATGGGAATCCAGTTCTTAAAATCGTAGGTTTCTCAGCGGTGAGACCCCCACCAATCAAACTTTTGACACCTATCTATGGATAGGAGATAAAAGTCTATAGGCCCATTTAGATGGGACAACTGTCTGGCTAACGATGCCCGACACTCGTTCCCACACATACTAGCTCCTGTGCACCTGCACGGGAGCTAGTATTGCTGACTCACAGCAGGGTGTCAGGGGGTGATTTCTCTTCTCGCGCTCCCCTGCCCCTCTCCATTGACATAACATAGCGTCCGTTCAGTACTGAACGGCTGCTATTTACATTGAGCGATCAGCTCATCGTCCATTGTTTATGCTGCATAAACGATGGACAATGAGCAGATCTCTTTAATCTCTATGGGCCTTATCTTGGTAGAGGTGGGACAAGTTTTACCTTGATGCTTTTATCTTAACACAACAAAATCACATTGCGTTAAAAGTCAAGCTAAAAAATAACCCCTCTGTACAACCCTTTTAATGGCATTTCAAGTTTCCTTCATATGCTGCGCTATGCTGTTTCCATAACTCCAATTCACTTCTGTTGGAGCTATGGAAACAGTATGAAACAGCCAGCTCGACTATTTCTGTAATTCCACTTAACTCTGACATTTAGACACGTTGTACATTTGTAAGTAAGCGTCATTTCTAAAAATTCAATATGCTACTTTTTTTTTTCTTCAATGGTTAACAATAGATACTGAAATGTATAACCTTTTCTAATCGTTTTTTTAATTAAAAATTAATTGTATATGTTTTTATTTCATCATCTTTACATGATTTTAGAGGCAGCCACATGGGTATAAGAAACTTTAGTCAAAGAGTGCCTCATTAACTTTCAGAGTGTTGCGGGCATACTCTGTGACATGGACAAGGGTCATTATGCAGGAAGTGGAGAGGGTGAGCTGCGTCCATCGCCTATACTCAACAGTGTGATCCTATATTAATGTGATACTGAGATACCTACTGAAAAGTGATCCATGTAGGACAGGAGACAGTGTGAATGCTTAAAGGCCAGTGTGAAAAGGGAAATATTTCAGTCGTATTTTTGTCTGTGTAGATAGAGACATGGCTTTTTTTTAATATGACTTAGGCCCCCTGTCCACAGGCGAGGCAGAATATCGCTAGCGATATTCCACCGCCCAGGAGCATGGGAGAGATCTAACAGTCCTCTGTGGTGAGCCTATCTGACAGATAGGCTCACCGCGGAGAATCGCGACATGCTGCGATTTGAGGCTCGAGGACGGGGGGCTGTGCTTTCCATAGCAATGCTATGGAAAGCGTGCACTGAGTTACTTGCGGTCCAGATTATTCCCGTGAGTAATGCAATGCAAGATCGCTGTGGAAAGGAACCCTTACAGTATATCAATCTAAAAAGTTTAGATAAAACAGTAGGTTATTTAATGATAATAGATAGAGATGAGCGAACGCGTTCGTCCGAGCTTGATATTCGTGCGAATATTAGGGTGTTCGGGATGTTCGTTATTCGTGACGAACACCATGCGGTGTTCTGGTTACTTTCACTTCCTTCCCTGAGACGTTAGCGCGCTTTTCTGGCCAATTGAAAGACAGGGAAGGCATTACAACTTCCCCCTGCAACGTTTAAGCCCTATACCACCCCCCTGCTGTGAGTGGCTGGCGAGATCAGGTGTTCGCCTAATATAAAAGTCGGCCCCTCCCGCGGCTCGCCTCAGATGCGGTGTGAGTTAGATGAGGGACAGTGCTGTTTATACCGGAGCTGCTGTAGGGAAAGAATTGGTAGTTAGTGTAGGCTTCAAGACCCCCCAAAGGTCCTTATTAGGGCCACTGATAGCTGTGTGTTGGCTGCTGTTAGCAGTGGGATTTTTTTTTTCTCAAAATCGCCTCTGCAGACCGTTGCACCTGGCATTAGGGACAGAAGTGCTGCATAGGCAGGGAGAGTGTTAGGAGTGAGTGTAGCCTTCAAGAACCTCAACGGTCCTTTCTAGGGCCATATTTATCCGTGTGCAGTACTGTCCAGGCTGCTGTTGGCTGTGCTGCATTTTTTTTGGGCTTCTCAAAATCGCCTCTGCAGAGCATTCCACCCTCCATTGATACTGCAGGGAAAGAATTGTATAGGCAGGGCCACAACACAGTTGTTATTCATAGAATATACGCAGTGCTGCCTGTTGGTGGGAAAAAACTGAAAACAAATCTATTTGTCCAGCCTCTGTCCGTCCTTACGGGCGGTGGACACGTGTGAGCTGCGTGAAAAACATTGCTAAATCATACGCAGCCAGCTACGCTTTACTGCTGGGTTCGCCATTTGCTTTCCTTAATTGGGAAAAAAAATACCTGCTCTCCAAGAGTTATAATAACTCTGCTACCCTCACGTTCTGTGACACATAAGCAGGGACACAGCACAGTTATTAAACTTCTCAGGTTCATTGAATATACGCAGTGCTGCCTGTTGGTGGGAAAAAACTGAAAACAAATCTATTTGTCCAGCCTGTGTCCGTCCTTACGCCTGTGGAGACGTGTGAGCTGCGTGAAAAACATTGCTAAATCATACGCAGCCAGCTACGCTTTACTGCTGGGTTCGCCATTTGCTTTCCTTAATTGGGAAAAAAAATACCTGCTCTCCAAGAGTTATAATAACTCTGCTACCCTCACGTTCTGTGACACATAAGCAGGGACACAGCACAGTTATTAAACTTCTCAGGTTCATAGAATATACGCAGTGCTGCCTGTTGGTGGGAAAAAACTGAAAACAAATCTATTTGTCCAGCCTCTGTCCGTCCTTACGGGCGGTGGACACGTGTGAGCTGCGTGAAAAACATTGCTAAATCATACGCAGCCAGCTACGCTTTACTGCTGGCTTCGCCATTTGCTTTCCTTAATTGGGAAAAAAAATACCTGCTCTCCAAGAGTTATAATAACTCTGCTACCCTCACGTTCTGTGACACATAAGCAGGGACACAGCACAGTTATTAAACTTCTCAGGTTCATAGAATATACGCAGTGCTGCCTGTTGGTGGGAAAAAACTGAAAACAAATCTATTTGTCCAGCCTCTGTCCGTCCTTACGGGCGGTGGACACGTGTGAGCTGCGTGAAAAACATTGCTAAATCATACGCAGCCAGCTACGCTTTACTGCTGGGTTCGCCATTTGCTTTCCTTAATTGGGAAAAAAAATACCTGCTCTCCAAGAGTTATAATAACTCTGCTACCCTCACGTTCTGTGACACATAAGCAGGGACACAGCACAGTTATTAAACTTCTCAGGTTCATTGAATATACGCAGTGCTGCCTGTTGGTGGGAAAAAACTGAAAAGAAATCTATTTGTCCAGCCTGTGTCCGTCCTTACGCCTGTGGAGACGTGTGAGCTGCGTGAAAAACATTGCTAAATCATACGCAGCCAGCTACGCTTTACTGCTGGGTTCGCCATTTGCTTTCCTTAATTGGGAAAAAAAATACCTGCTCTCCAAGAGTTATAATAACTCTGCTACCCTCACGTTCTGTGACACATAAGCAGGGACACAGCACAGTTATTAAACTTCTCAGGTTCATTGAATATACGCAGTGCTGCCTGTTGGTGGGAAAAAACTGAAAACAAATCTATTTGTCCAGCCTCTGTCCGTCCTTACGGGCGGTGGACACGTGTGAGCTGCGTGAAAAACATTGCTAAATCATACGCAGCCAGCTACGCTTTACTGCTGGCTTCGCCATTTGCTTTCCTTAATTGGGAAAAAAAATACCTGCTCTCCAAGAGTTATAATAACTCTGCTACCCTCACGTTCTGTGACACATAAGCAGGGACACAGCACAGTTATTAAACTTCTCAGGTTCATAGAATATACGCAGTGCTGCCTGTTGGTGGGAAAAAACTGAAAACAAATCTATTTGTCCAGCCTCTGTCCGTCCTTACGGGCGGTGGACACGTGTGAGCTGCGTGAAAAACATTGCTAAATCATACGCAGCCAGCTACGCTTTACTGCTGGCTTCGCCATTTGCTTTCCTTAATTGGGAAAAAAAATACCTGCTCTCCAAGAGTTATAATAACTCTGCTACCCTCACGTTCTGTGACACATAAGCAGGGACAGAGCACAGTTATTAACCTTAGATAATTCATTCACTAGAGGCAGTGGGGCCTTTCGTTTTCCAAAAAGGGCAAAAATTATATTTGGCCTGCAGTCTTGCGCCAATTTATTTCCTGCCTGGGAAATCTAATCACTGGTAATACAGCATGCTGAGGGGTAGGGGTAAGCCTAGAGGACGTGGACGTGGACGTGGCCGAGGACGCGGAGGGCCAAGTGAGGGTGTGGGCACAGGCCAAGCTCCTGATCCAGGTGTGTCGCAGCTGTCTGCTGCGCGATTAGGAGAGAGGCACGTTTCTGGCGTCCCCACATTCATCGCCCAATTAATGGGTCCACGCGGGAGACGGTTATTAGAAAATGAGCAGTGTGAGCAGGTCCTGTCCTGGATGGCAGAAAGTGCTTCGAGCAACCTATCGTCTACCCGCAGTTCTGCGCCGTCCACTGCTGCCAATCCGAATCCTCTGTCTGCTGCTCCTCCTTCCTCCCAGCCTCCTCACTCCACTACAATGACACCTGCTCAGGAGCGGGAACACTCCCAGGAACTGTTCTCGGGCCCCTGCTTAGATTGGGCAGCAGCGGTTCCTCTCCCACCAGAGGAGTTTATCGTCACTGATGCCCAACCATTCGAAAGTTCCCGGGGTCCGGGGGAAGAGGCTGGGGACTTCCGCCAACTGTCTCAACAACTTTCTGTGGGTGAGGAGGACGATGACGATCAGACACAGTTGTCTTGCAGTGAGGTAGTAGTAAGGGCAGTAAGTCCCAGGGAGCAGCGCACAGAGGATTCGGAGGAAGAGCAGCAGGACGATGAGGTGACTGACCCCACCTGGTGTGCAACGCTTACTCAGGAGGACAGGTCTTCAGAGGGGGAGTCAAGGGCATCAGCAGGGCAGGTTGCAAGAGGCAGTGCAGTGGCCAGGGGTAGAGGCAGGGCCAGACCGAATAATCCACCAAGTGTTTCCCAGAGCGCCCCCTCGCGCCATGCCACCCTGCGGAGGCCGAGGTGCTCTAAGGTCTGGCAGTTTTTCACAGAGACGCCTGACGACCGACGAACAGTGGTGTGCAACCTTTGTCGCGCAAAGCTCAGCCGGGGAGCCAACACCAACAGCCTCACCACCACCACCATGCGCAGACATATGATGGCCAAGCACCCCGCAAGGTGGGACAAAGGCCGTTCACCGCCTCCGGTTTGCACCCCTGCCTCTCCCCCTGTGCCCCAACCTGCCACTGAGATGCAACCCCCCTCTCAGGACACAGGCACTACCGCCTCATGGCCTGCACCCACACCCTCATCTCCGCTGTCCTCGGCCCCATCCAGCAGTGTAGTTCAGCGCACCGTTCAGCCGTCGCTTGCGCAAGTGTTCGAGCGCAAGCGCAAGTACGCCGCCACGCACCCGCACGCTCAAACGTTAACCGTCCGCATCGCAAAATTCATCAGCCTTGAGATGCTGCCGTATAGGGTTGTGGAAACGGAGTCCTTCAAAAGTATCATGGAGGCGGCGGCCCCGCGCTACTCAGTTCCCAGTCCCCACTACTTTTCCCGATGTGCCGTCCCAGCCCTGCACGACCACGTCTCCCGCAACATTGTGCGCGCCCTCACCAACGCGGTTACTGCCACGGTCCACTTAACTACGGACACGTGGACAAGCACAGGCGGGCAGGGCCACTACATCTCCCTGACGGCACATTGGGTGAATTTAGTGGAGGCTGGGACAGAGTCAGAGCCTGGGACCGCTCACGTCCTACCCACCCCCAGAATTGCGGGCCCCAGCTCGGTGGTGGTATCTGCGGAGGTGTATGCTTCCTCCACTAAAGCACCCTCCTCCTCCTCCTCCTCCTCTGTCTCACAATCAAGATGTGTTAGCAGCAGCATGTCGCCAGCAGTCGGTGTCGCGCGGTGTGGCAGCACAGCGGTGGGCAAGCGTCAGCAGGCCGTGCTGAAACTACTCAGCTTAGGCGATAAGAGGCACACGGCCCACGAACTGCTGCAGGGTCTGACACAGCAGACCGACCGCTGGCTTGCGCCGCTGAGCCTCCAACCGGGCATGGTCGTGTGTGACAACGGCCGTAACCTGGTGGCGGCTCTGCAGCTCGGCAGCCTCACGCACGTGCCATGCCTGGCCCACGTCTTTAATTTGGTGGTTCAGCGGTTTCTGAAAAGCTACCCACGCTTGTCAGACCTGCTCGTAAAGGCGCGCCGGCTCTGCGCACATTTCCGCAAGTCCCACACGGACGCTGCCACCCTGCGCACCCTGCAACATCACTTTAAGCTGCCAGTGCACCGACTGCTGTGCGACGTGCCCACACGGTGGAACTCTACGCTCCACATGTTGGCCAGGCTCTATGAACAGCGTAGAGCTATAGTCGAATACCAACTCCAACATGGGCGGCGCAGTGGGAGTCAGCCTCCTCAATTCCTTTCAGAAGAGTGGGCCTGGTTGGCAGACATCTGCCATGTCCTTGGTAATTTTGAGGAGTCTACCCAGGTGGTGAGCGGCGATGCTACAATCATTAGCGTCACCATTCCTCTGCTATGCATCTTGAGAAATTCCCTGCAAACCATAAAGGCAGCTGCTTTGCGCTCGGAAACGGGGGCGGGGGAAGACAGTATGCCGCTGGATAGTCAGGGCACCCTCCTGTCTATTTCTCAGCGCGTACAGGAGGAGGAGGAGGAGCATGAGGAGGATGAGGAGGAGGGGGAAGAGACAGCTTGGCCCGCTGCTGACGGTACACCGGCTGATTGCCTGTCATCCTTTCAGCGTGTATGGCCTGAGGAGGAGGAGGAGGATCCTGAAAGTGATCTTCCTAGTGAAGACAGCCATGTGTTGCGTACAGGTACCCTGGCACACATGGCTGACTTCATGTTAGGATGCCTTTCTCGTGACCCTCGCGTTGCACGCATTCTGGCCACTACGGATTACTGGGTGTACACACTGCTCGATCCACGGTATAAGGAGAACCTGCCCACTCTGATTCCCGAAGAGGAAAGGGGTTCGAGAGTGTTGCTATACCACAGGACCCTTGCGGACAAGCTGATGGTAAAATTCCCAGCCGACAGCGCTAGTGGCAGAAGGCGCAGTTCCGAGGGCCATGTTGCAGGGGATGTGCGTAGATCGAGCAGCATGTACATCCCAGGCAGTGCAACAGTCTTTAAGGGCCTGGCCAGCTTTATGGCTCCCCACCAAGACTGTGTCACCGCTCCCCAGTCACGGCTGAGTCGGCGGGAGCACTGCAAAAGGATGGTGAGGGAGTACGTAGCGGATCGCACGACCATCCTTGGTGACGCCTCTGCCCCCTACAACTACTGGGTGTCGAAGCTGGACACGTGGCCTGAACTAGCCCTGTATGCCCTTGAGGTGCTTGCTTGTCCTGCGGCTAGCGTGTTGTCGGAGAGGGTGTTTAGTGCGGCTGGGGGAATCATCACCACGATAAGCGTAGCCGCTTGTCAACCGACAGTGCCGACAGGCTAACACTCATCAAGATGAACAAAGGCTGGATTTCGCCAGACTTCTGTTCTCCACCAGCGGACAGCAGCGATACGTAAGCAATACGTAGGCTGCACCCGCGGATGGAAGCTACGTTCTCTCTCACCATCCAAAACGGGGACATTTGTGCTTCATCAATCTGTGTCTAATATTCCTCCTCCTCCTCCTCCTGCTCCTCCTCGTGAAACCTCACGTAATCACGCTGAACGGGCAATTTTTCTTAGGGCCACAAGGCTCACTCAAATAATTTTTCTGAACAATTTTTATAAGTTTCAATGCGCTTAAAAGCATTGGAACTTTAACTTGAACCAATTTTTCGTTACACTGGGCTGCCTCCAGGCCTAGTTACCACTTAAGCCACATTAACCAAAGCGATTAATGGGTTTCACCTGCCCTCTTGGCTGGCCATGGCCAATTTTTGGGATGTACATTAGTACTGTTGATACAGCAATTTTTGTGGGCCCTCGCCTACAGTGTAATCAAATTAATTTTTAGCCCACCTGCATTACAGCTGACGTTACCTCAGCTGTGTTGGGCAATGCAATGGGATATTTTTGTGTACCGCCGGTGGGTTCCAGGGAGCCACCCATGCTGTAGGTGCACACTGAGTTTTTAATACTTCTGTACACTTCTAAAGAACCCGTCTGACTGGGGCATGCAGTGTGGGCCGAAGCCCACCTGTATTACGCACGACATTACTACCTCAGCTGTGTTGGGCAATGCAATGGGATATTTCTATGTACCGCCGGTGGCTTCCTGGCACCCACCCAGGCAGTGGGTCCACAGGGAGTTAAACCTACATGTGTCCACTTGTAAAGAACCCCAGTCTGACTGGGGCATGCAGTGTGGGCCGAAGCCCACCTGCATTACGCACGACATTACTACCTCAGCTGTGTTGGGCAATGCAATGGGATATTTTTGTGTACCGCCGGTGGGTTCCAGGGAGCCACCCATGCTGTAGGTGCACACTGAGTTTTTAATACTTCTGTACACTTCTAAAGAACCCGTCTGACTGGGGCATGCAGTGTGGGCCGAAGCCCACCTGTATTACGCACGACATTACTACCTCAGCTGTGTTGGGCAATGCAATGGGATATTTCTATGTACCGCCGGTGGCTTCCTGGCACCCACCCAGGCAGTGGGTCCACAGGGAGTTAAACCTACATGTGTCCACTTGTAAAGAACCCCAGTCTGACTGGGGCATGCAGTGTGGGCCGAAACCCACCTGCATTAACCCTTTCCAGTCCACTGTGTGACCTGTGAAGACATTAGGGTTTAAGGCTGTACAGCTCCGTTGTTGGTAGACGTCCGTCGGGGTTCTCTTACTGTATATTGCCAGCCTCTCTGCTGTCGGAGCCTATCCTACGTGTCAGCTCATGCAGTACTGGCTTTAGCCAGCATATAGCGCCGTTGTATAACAGCAGAAAAAGAGTAAGCCCCCTAGGAAAACCATATACAAATTGGATTGGAAAGGGTTAAGCACAACATTACTACCTCAGCTGTGTTGGGCAATGCAATGGGATATTTCTATGTACCGCCGGTGGCTTCCTGGCACCCACCCATGCTGTAGGTGCACACGGAGTTTTTACTACATCTGTACACTTATAAAGAACCCCAGTCAGACTGGGGCATGCAGTGTGGGCCGAAGCCCACCTGCATTAAGCACGACATTACTACCTCAGCTGTGTTGGGCAATGCAATGGGATATTTCTGTGTACCGCCGGTGGGTTCCAGGGAGCCACCCATGCTGTGGGTCGACAGGGACTTCACAATAGGGAGTTGTACCTGCCTGTGTCTATGAATTAAAAAGCCCGGTCTGACTGGGGCATGCAGACACCTTGACAGAATGAATAGTGTGTGGCACATAGGTTCCCCATTGCTATGCCCACGTGTGCAGCTCCTGATGGCGGTGGCACAGGATTCTATTTATCATTGCTTCTGTACAGCATTGTGGGCTATCGCTCCGCCACTTTTAAAGAGGGTCGCTGCCTAGCCGTGCCAACCTCTGCAGTGTGTGCCTGCGGTCCCTCGTCATGGCAGACGCAATTCTAAATAGACATGAGCGTGGTGTGGCATGAGGGCAGCTGAAGGCTGCGCAGGGACACTTTGGTGTGCGCTGTGGGGGGGAGGGGGGGCGGTTGGGCAGCATGTAACCCAGGAGAAGTGTCAGTGGAGTGTCATGCAGGCAGTGATTGTGCTTTGTTGGAGGTAGTGTGGTGCTTAGCAAAGGTATGCCATGCTAATGAGGGCTTTTCAGAAGTAAAAGTTGTTGGGAGGGGGGGGGCCCACTCTTGCCGGTATTGTGGCTTAATAGTGGGACCTGTGAACTTGAGATGCAGCCCAACATGTAGCCCCTCGCCTGCCCTATCCGTCACTGTGTCATTCCCATCACTTTCCTGAATTGCCCAGATTTTCACACATGAAAACCTTAGCGAGCATCGGCGAAATACAAAAATGTTCTGGTCGCCCATTGACTTCAATGGGGTTCGTTGTTCGAAACGAACCCTCGAGCATCACGGGAAGTTCGTTACGAATAACGAACACCCGAACATTTTGGTGTTCGCTCATCTCTAATAATAGATTATCTTTAAAGGGATTGTCACAAGTTTTAAAGAAAGTGTCTGATCGGTGGAGGTCCCCCTCATATGTAAAGTATGCACACTGCCCCTCTATTAATTTCTATGGGATTGCCAATGAGAAGCTAAGTACAGTGCCGAGATTAGGGAAATCCAGGAAAATCGAGAACTTTGAGTGCCAAATTTTCCAGGATATCCTTCATTATCCACTGCCTGACCAGCAATTTATCTGTGCACCTAATTGTATGGACCGTCATTTTGCTCAGTCTTAAGCCCCATTTACATGCAACGATTATCACTCAAAATTCGCTTAAACGATGCCTTTTAAGAAACAATCGTTGCTTGTAAATGCTATCATTGTTTGCTTTTTGTCCAAACAATAATTTTTAGTTTAGTTTAAAATCCATTGTTCGGCCAGAGAGCTGATAGCAGGGACCACACACTGTGATTCTCCACAGGAGCGCTGATAACATTGTTTTCAACTGCAGTCCCGTGGCAGAACAAAGGCTCTGTATGCAGATAACAGGCGCCCTGCTGTTCTCTGCATACAACTCAGGGAGGCTCATGTACATGTAAATAAAGCTAATAAGCTGCTAATAGGCATTAGTGCCCATTAGCAGCTTATGCAAAATGATTGGTCAAACTGTCAATCATCCTATCTTTTGAACAAATTTTGATCGATCATCTTTGCGTGTAAATGGGGTTTAAGCTCTTTGTCTTATTTACAGTGTATAGATGAATGAAGTGGAAGCATGTATATTTGACAGCCATTCTATTCCTATGGGATGATACGGGATTAAGTTCTTGCAATCGGTTGCAGTTCCAGCAATCAGACCCCGACAATCAGTCACTTGTCCACTGTCCTGTGGATAGGTAATACGTTTAAATCTTGGGTTGATGGCTTAAAGGACGTCTAAATACCAGATATCTAATAAGGTTAACAGAATTATATTGTGTGGCACTTACCTTGATACCTTATGTCATACACCCGTGGACCTCCTATGTAAGTTTTTTTTTTTTTGTATCTGGCCTGGAAAGTTTCCAGTTGTTTTGTGTATTTATAATTTTTAATTAACGCTGGGATTTTGGCTGCACCATCTGATACACAAACAAGTATTCTTTACTTTGAAGATTTGCACACCAGGGAGAGGAAAGTGGTTCAAAGCAGAGCAGAAAACTGTACATGACAGCAAAATTTCAAAGAGAGAGACAAAGTGGTACATGCCAAAGGCGAGAAATGACTTTAGAAGCTTTCACTGCGGATATATAAAACAGTAAATTGCTTTCCTATTGAAATTATTATTTCCATCATAACAACAGATGTAAAGCAAATTATTAGAATATGCAATGTAATAAAATAAAGCCCCATATGTAATTGTCACCATGGTTAATCATAAGAACTGAAACTTCTGTCAGATCAGTTTAAACACTTCCTATTACTGAAAAATTAGCGAAACAAGTAAATCTTCATCTTATTATGTAATGAAATTCCATGGGAGATCACTACATACTGTTACCCACTGAACCACTATAAAGATATACAGAGTAGCATTGCTCTTAAGTAACACTGTTTTCAACTTAAGTCGATGTGTCAGGGCAGCGGCGGTCACTCAAATAAAGTTGCATTCCTCAGATAAGGGCGCCGACCGCTCCATGACCCCAGGTGCCGCTCAGTGAGCCGACGCGCAGCTGATGCCGGTCACTTCCTGCTTCTCCTGCATCAGCGCGCACCTACTCCTCCCCTTCCCCTCTCCACAGTGCACAGTGCCGGCTGAACGTTGCTGTGTCTGCCTGCCTCCTGACACAGCACAGCAGCTGAATCCCCAAAGTGCCGGCTGAATGCTGCCTGCCTCCTGAATCCCCACTGTACTGCAAAATGTAAGTGCTGTAATGATGAGCATAGTACAGTAAAGAAATGTCTGCTAATAAATACTACAGTCCTATGTCAAACCACAGATAACACAATGATACATACTGCTAATGATGTCCCTGCAGTCTTATGTCAAACCGCAGATAACACAGTGATATGTACTGCTATAATGATATCCCTGCAGTCCTATGTCAAACCACAGATAACACAGTGATACGTACTGCTATAATGATGTCCCTGCAGTCTTATGTCAAAGCACAGATAACACAGTGATACGTACTGCTATAATGATGTCCCTGCAGTCCTATGTCAAAGCACAGATAACACAGTGATATGTACTGCTATAATGATGTCCCTGCAGTCCTATGTCAAAGCACTGTATGCTAAATGTCCAAAAACCTGTTAAATGTTAATTTATTCATTACAGTTGTGTTTTATATTCATTCAGTATTGTTATTGTTTTTGGTATTAAAGACCAGAGTTATTCTCTATTAAATGGGGTTTGGTGTGTTTTTTGGAATATCTAGAACCAATTAATTGGATTTACATTAATTCCTATGGAAATAATGTCCTTGATTAACATTGATTTCTACTAAAGTCCATTGCTTCCGGACAGATTAATGACGTTAGATGAGGTTCTACTGTATTAGAAATTAAAAAGGTATTCCTAGCATTTAATCCTATGCAGTACTGATGACCTATCCTCAGTAGTTGATCGGTGGGGATCTGTCACTCAAGACCTCTGGTGATCACCTGATCTCAGCCCTTGCATTCATTGCAGTGGCCTGGATGTTGATAACCCATATGTATTGGGCTTGAAGCTGGTAGTGCCATAGTAGGTACAGTAGGGTGGCCCATGGAGATATGACAAAAAATAAAGTTACACAACAAGACACCTTCCCAATGTGTTACATCTGCTAATAGTAGTGTTAGAGTAAAGTTTTAGCTTTAAATTCCAACTGCAAGATGTCGCTCAAAACTTATGTACATTATGAGACATGGCACAAGATTCCCAATTACTCAAGCTACAGCATTAATATTAACAATTTGCTTTTGCGAAAGAACCACTATACTTTAAAACATTGAGTATTGACAATGGCATTTGTCCTGACCATCGACACATTTGTGCTGTTCCTACAAAAATACTATTTAGCCTTGTTATGCAAATTTAGCCACAATCAGAGGCAGCTCTAAGCTATTGAATGACAGCTAAGAGCTGCCTCTGATTGGTCCCAGCACTCAGCCAATCAGAGGCAGCACTCACTCACCCATTCATGAATTTATGAATGGATAAGTGCTGCATCTGATTGGCTGAGCGCAGGACCAAATCAGAGGCAGCTCCCAGCTGTCATTCAATAGCTGACAGCTTCCTCTGATTGGCCCCAGAATTCAGTAAATCAGAGGCAGCCCATTCAGCAGACAAGATATTTAAATCCCTGCCTGCTAAATACCTCTCACAGCAGTGTGGGAGAAGAGTCGGCTGCACGCGGCTGAGCCCCGGCAGCTGAATAAAGGTGAGTATACATTTTTTTTTAATTTCTATCACTATTTTTTCTTGTTTTTCAGGGAAGGGCTTATATTTAAAGCCCTTCCCTGAAAAACAATTACAGTATGCTGGCAGCTGGATCCCCTACTACAGCTGTCATCTGTGACAGCTGTGGTAGGGAATTCTTTTTTCCCCCACAGGGATGAAGAATGCCTTAGCTGCATCTGTCACAGATGTGGCAGGTGCAGCATGGAATTATTTTTCCTCGCAGGGATGAAGGAAACATCTGCTGCATGTGGCAGATGTGTTCTTCATCCCTGCGGGGAAATGGCAGCGGCGGACAGGTAATTTTTTTTTTTCTTACACTAAAATTCTTGTTTTTCAGGGAAGAGCTTATATGTAAATCTCCTCCCTGAAAAACAATTTGGGGGTGCCAGCAGACCATTGTCTTCAATGGAGCCGCCGGCAGCAGCCGCTGCTCCATTGAAGACAAAGCGTGCATTATTTTATTTTATTTTTTACACTAAAATTATGTTTTTTCATGGAAGAACTTATATGTAAAGCCGTTCCCGGAAAAACAATTCGAGGGTGCCAGCAGACTATTGCCTTCAATGGAGCCGCCGGCAGTAGCGGCGGCTCCATTGAAGCAACGCACGGACCTTCATTCACGCGTGTTTTTGCACGTACAGGGTTGCACACTTATGTACGCACCTATGTACGCACAAAAACACGCTCGTGTGAAGCCACCCTAAGGACCGGACACTTTTTAGGGATTTTACCTATGTGGTAGTTTTACTGCCCTATTTCTTTTCCTCTAGCTACCAAAATTATCTTTGCTGCTCTATTTTTTCCGTGACATATAGGGCTATCTTTTTATGCATATTTTTCACTCATTTTTTAAAGTTTTATTGGGGGTAAAAGGCTTTTTAAAAAAATGATACAGCGATGGTTTTGCTTGGCGTCGGCTTTAGGTCATTTTCTTTTTTATGTATATATTTTAATTTTATACTGCATTTTTCTTTTATTTATTTATGGAACTATTTTTTTCCCATCTATGTCCTCCATGACATTTGGGGGACATTCATATGGTCTATTTTTATTACACACTTTTCCACTGTAGCTGGGGTATCTATAGGAGCCACATCCATAGGAGCCCCAGTTATAGGGGAAAATATCCCCCTGTAGTGAAAATAATCCCTGGCTGAGCTGATCAGGGTCTTTTAGGACCCTGCAGTTCTGCTGTAGCAGGGGGACCAGGCAGTTACGTAATCGCTGGGTCGCGTAGTGGAAGAAACCCTTCCATTTTCACATCTTATTACATAGCACTCATTGAGCGCTGTGCACCAAGGAAAGGAGAAAGCAGAAGAGGTTAAAAATCACTTCTCCCTTTTCCTCCGGGTCCTCCTGCTTGAATTCAATGAATAGCTGAGTGCTGCCTGTGAGTGGCTAAGCACTGTAGCCAATCACAGGCAGTGCTCAGCTGTCATTCAATGAATGGTTGGACGCTGCCTGTGGGTGGCTGAACGCTCAACCAATCAGAACTAGCACTTTCAGGAAGCAGAGATTTTTAAATCCCTGCCTGCTGAAAGAGATTCAGAACACAGCTATCACATCCAGTGGTTTCACCTTGTAGTCAATGACGCCAGTAGCAGCAGCACCAGCCTCATTGAAAGCATAGGGAGTACATCTCGCTCCCCTGACACAGCTGTCCAATTTTTTTTATAAGTGCTGATTTCATTTGCATGTAAAAAATGGACATTTGACCACTTTCTTTGGAAAGCATTGGTTCTAACAGATGCAAATTGAAAATGGAACTATACATGTGTTTAAAATTTGTTCGTCTGACCGAGCCCTTAAAGGGGTTGTCCCGCGGCAGCAAGTGGGTCTATACACTTCTGTATGGCCATAATAATGCACTTTGTAATATACATTGTGCATTAATTATGAGCCATACAGAAGTTATAAAAAGTTTTTTACTTACCTGCTCCGTTGCTAGCGTCCTCGTCTCCATGGTGCCGACTAATTTTTGGCCTCCGATGGCCAAATTAGCCGCGCTTGCGCAGTCCGGGTCTTCAGCAGTCTTCTATGGAGCCGCTCGTGCCAGAGAGCGGCTCCGTGTAGCTCCGCCCCGTCACGTGCCGATTCCAGCCAATCAGGAGGCTGGAATCGGCAGTGGACCGCACAGAAGAG
Source organism: Eleutherodactylus coqui (assembly GCF_035609145.1). Classification (NCBI taxonomy): domain Eukaryota; kingdom Metazoa; phylum Chordata; class Amphibia; order Anura; family Eleutherodactylidae; genus Eleutherodactylus; species Eleutherodactylus coqui. The sequence continues at coordinate 262,952,020 of NC_089839.1, read as the reverse complement.
CTGCGGTCCACGAAGACAGAGGATCCCGGCGGCCATCTTCAGCGGTAAGTATTGAAGTCACCGGAGCGCGGGGATTAAGGTAAGCGCTCCGGTAAACTTTCTTTACTTCCCTGCATCGGGGTTGTCTCTCGCCGAACGGGGGGGGGGGGGTTGAAAAAAAAAAAACCCGTTTCGGCGCGGGACAACCCCTTTAACCCCGTCCCGCTGCAGGGCGTAAGTTTACGTCCTGGCAGCCCTGTACTTCCCGCAACAGGACGTAAACTTACGTCCTGGAGATAGCGCGGGATCACATATGATCCAGCGCTATCCCGCAGCGGGAGCCGGTTGTCAGTGAAAGTGGAAGTGTTTCTTCCACTACGCGACCCGGCGATCACATGACCGCCGGGTCCCCCTGTTACAACAGCCGGCACCATTGACAACAAGGACCACTGCTGTCACATCCAGGGGTTTCACATCAAAAGAATTACCTGCTGCTGCAAATCGAAAAACGTGTATGTCGCTAGGTCACTCAATTTTTCAAAACTACGTTGTGCGATTCGTGTCCCTCATGTCTACATGAAGGAAAAAAATCACTAGTCTGACCAAGCCTTTAAGGGGTCATTTATTCATACATTTCCAGGAGCAATAAAGGAGGAATTACACAAGACTGCTAAGAAAATCTGCAAAAGATGCTACAATGGGTTATCTTGTGAGGAAAGTGTACATTTCCAAAAACAGATAAGTATGTTAGGAGGAGCAATATGCCCCTATAAGATTATGTGTGAGTAATACGATATTTTTTACTGAGTAAAAAAATGACTGGACAGATTTTCACTTTCACTTATCTCGGTCACAGAGTTAGATCATGTTCAGTGCTCAAATATGTTGACCTTTTTATTTAAATTGCTGGACCCCTTTAAATAAGTTCCTGTCTGTCAGTGTAGGGTAGATATATCTTTTCAATTACTTCAAATATATTTTGTATATCAGCAAAACATGAATTTCAGAACAGTCTGAAATGATTTCTCCGCAGTGTCTCTGTCCATATAATTGGCAAACATGCTGAAGATGACAAATTCTATTCTGGAACAGGCAGAATCTGTGTATTTCAATGTTGCTTTTTAGTTTCTGACAATTCTTGTAAATGTTTGTTTTTCTTCCAGATCCCCGATGAATTTGCATATTGTTGGATCATTTTTCCATTTCAGTTTTTTCATATGTGCTGCTAATTTTGAGCACATTTCACTGAACTAACAAGGGGAAGATGTATATATATATATGTTTTTGGATGCAGATCACAAACACAAAGGGATTTTTAGAGATTATGGCTAAATTTGCATAACAAGGCTAATAACGTACAACACATTTACATACGCACAAGAAAAATTTCAGCTGAAAGAAATTCTAATTACTTAGGGTTTGCCAAGAATAATAAGGTTAAAAAATATAACTATAGGCAAGAATCTTCGTAATATGAGTTAGTCATAGAGGGAGCTCCATTGTTTTTACCTTTTTCAATTTCTCCTTGCACTAAGACGGTTGGAGAAAAAATGGACAAGCCGAGCTTCTACAGCAGTATTGTCTATAGAGTGCAGGCATAGATTTCAATTGTTCACTGTTTTGTATATCTAGGAACTGTTAGTGAATGAAGTTGTTTACATCCAGAATCTGAAAACATATCTAGATCCTCTCCACCTGAAACAGGTGACACATTAAATGTTTTTCAAGACCCAGAATGGTGCAAAATAATAAAATACGCCATGCTTTACTGATTCTAAACCATTTTGGTTTTGCAACTTCCTAGGTTGCCTACCAGTCACTATTTACTGGTCCCTTTTGATAAGATAGCAATGGGCAAATAGAAAGAGTCAAACCCTGTTTTGGGTCGAACTTTGCTAAAAGTTCAGTTAATTGTGAACCCGAACCTTAGGTGGTATGTCTCGGCCAAACCCACAAAAATTTTTCTTCCCTCTTTTTTTCCTTCTTTTAAAAAGAAGGGGAAAAAGTAAGAAGGTAGAAAAAGGAGAAAAATACTCTTAGGTCATATGGAAGTTTAAGTAATTCTGAGCTGTTTTAAAGCATATTTTATTCTTATTTTCCTTCATTTTAAGTTACTGAAGAAAAATAAGAAAAAAAGAAAGAAGGAAAAGAAGACAAAGAAGGAAAAACAGTAAGAAGGAAAAAGAAGTATTAGGGTGCCTACCCACTTGCGATTTTTTTTCCTGTGATGTTTTGCGTTTTTTCTGAAGAGCAATTAGTATAGAATGTGTTCTTGTCCATCTGGGGTTTTTTTTCCGTTTCGTGGGGTTTTTTCACATAGGAACTCTCAGTTGCATATGTCTCCTTATTTTTCTCTTAATGCACCCATGATTGTCAATGGAGGGCTGCAAAAAATGCGCAAAAAATGCCGCGAAAAACTCACAAAAAATGCCGCGGAAAACGCGCACAAAATGCGCGAAAATGCCGCGTTTTTCACACGCGAAAATCGGCAAAGCAAGTGGGTAGGCGCCCTAAGAAGGAAATATAAAAAGAGAAAGAAGGAAAAAATGTTTTTCTCCTTTTTTTCTTTTTTCTTCTTTCTTTTCCTTGCTTCTTATGCTTCTTTTTCCTCCTTTTTATTTTCATTTGTCCTTCTCCTTTTTCTTCTTTCCTTGTAAGACTACAAGGAGAAAACAACAGAAAGGACACCATTGTAGGCATTTACTATAGGCTGCCTGGACAAGCAGAAGATGCCTAACGTCTCAAAAAGATACAACATAGTGATCATAGGAGATTTTAACCATCCAGACATTTGTTGGGAATTTCTCTAAGACAAAAGTAATGGATCCAACGAATTCTTATCCGCTCTTGCTAAGCACGTTATCTTCCAATAGGGAGAAGAGAAAACAAAGGGGTCTGCTACATCGCAAATAATTCTTACCAACAGGGTAGAAATGGTTGAGGAAGTAAGGATGGCTGGGACTTTAGGAGGCAGTGATCATGCTTTCCTTGAATTTTGGATAAAAAGGGGAAGAAGACTTGAGAAGATTCAAACTTATGGGTTGGATTTCAGAAAGGCAGATTTTAATGGACTAAAAAAGAAGGTTGGAAGGATCTAATTGCTGAATGATCTAAAGGACAGAATTGTCCAAGAAGGTTGGTAAATTTTGCTAAATGAGATACTTAAAGCACAATCTTTAACAATTTCTAAAAGAAGGAAGAATGGGATGCATTTAAAGAGACCAAGATGAATGAACCCAGAACTTAAACACATGCTTAAAAGAAAAAAATTAATGTTTATCAAATGGAAAGGGGTGTAATATCTAAAGAAGAATATAATGCAGGTGCAAAAAACCACAGGGAAAGTGTCAGAAAAGCTAAAGCTAAAAATGAACTTAGGCTTGCAAGGGAGGCCAAAAGCAATAAAAAAGAATTAAGGTAATTGCTTAACGTAATCTTGAAAATTCCTGGAGAACAGGAGAAGTCCCAGAGGACTAGAGAAGTGCAAATGTTGTCCCTATCTTCAGAAAAGGGAAGAAGGTGCACCCAGGAAACTACATGCCTGTGAGCCTGACATCTATGGCAGTAAATGTCTGTTAACAAATTATTAAACAGCATGTATGCAAGTACATGGATGAAAATTCAGTACTGAACTAGAACCAGCATAGGTTTGTAACAAACAAGTCATGCCAGACACATCTAATTATTTTCTATTGACAGAATCCCCAACTGGTTTGATTAGGAAAATGTGGTGGAATATAGTATATTTTGACTTCAGCAAAGCATTTGACAAGTATATAATACATACTTATTGGGAAAATAACCAAATATGGGATTGAAAAGGCAGCAATAATGAATATCTCAAGTGCGGTACCACAAGGCTTTGTCCTGGGCCCAGTGTTGTTCAACATTTTTATAAATGATCTGGAGGAGGGAATTGTGGGTAAACTGATCAAATTTGCTAATGACACAAAGCTAGGAAGGATAGCTAACACTAGATAAAAGAGAGAGTGTTCAAAAATATCTAGACAACCTTGAACAGTGGGCGTGACTAACAGAATGGTATTTAACAGGGAGAAATGCAAAGTCCTACATACGGGCAAGAAAAATAAAAAAATGCACATACAGAATTGGAGGAACTGAGCTGAGCAGCAGCACATAGCCTGAACATCAGTCAACAGTGTGATGCAGCAGCAAAAAAGGCAAACACAGTTCTGGGATGTATTAAGAGAAGCATAGAGTCTAGATCACATGAAGTAATTAGAGGAGGGTACTCTTCCTTGGTCAGACCTCATTTGGAATACTGTGTCAAGTTTTGGGCACCCTAATTTAAAAAAGGCAATGATGAACTGGAGTCAATTCAGAGAAGAGCCACCAGGATGGTGACAGGTCTGCAAAACATGTCCTATGAGGAACGGTTAAAGGATCTGGGAATGTTTAGCTTGCAACAAGAAGGCTGAGAGGAGACTTAATAGCTGTCTACAAGTATATGAAGGGCTGTCACAGTGCATAGGGATCAGCCCTATGCTTATTTGAACAAAGAAAGACTACAAACTATAGGATGAAACTGAAAGGAAGAAGACACAGATTAGATATTAGAAAAAAAAACTTTTTGACAGTTAGAGTGATGAATGAGTGGAACAGGTTGCCACAGGAGCTGCTGAGTTCTTTTTCTATGGAAGTGTTCAAATATAGACTGGACAGACATCTGTCTGGAATGATCTAGTAAATTTTGCATTGAACAGGGAGTTGGACCTGATGACCCTGGAGGTCCCTTCCAACTCTACAATTCTATGATTCTTCATTTTTCTCCTTTTTTCTTTCTTTTTTTTAAATTTATCTTCTTTTTTTCATTAACTTTGCCTTAAAAACAGCTCAGAAGTACTTAAAAAATCCTAGGTGGCCTAAGTGTGCTATACATGGCTTTTATGACTCTTAGGGTGAAGTCACACGATCATATATCGGCTCGGTTTTCACGCCGAGCCGATATACGTTGTCCTCGTGTGCAGGGGGGGGGGAGGATGGAAGAGCCAAGTGCAGGAACTGAGCTCCCGCCCTCCTCTCTGCCTCCTCTCCGCCCCTCTGCACTATTTGCAATGGGGAGAGGTGGGACGGGGCGGGGCTAATTCGTTATATTGACGATGTGCTCCTGTTCTGGAATGGCGATCGGTCGTCCCTTGAGGTATTCATTGATCATCTAAACCATAATGATCTGAATCTTCGGATTACTTCGGAAATTAATACCACTACGCTGTCCTTTCTGGATCTTCAAATTAAAAAAGATCCATCGGGACAGATAACATCCTCTCTTTTCCGTAAGTCCACGGCGACAAACAGCCTACTTACCTGGGACAGTTTCCATCCTGCACCATTAAAACGTGGCATACCAAAAGGTCAGTTTCTGCGACTCCGACGCAATTGTTCGGATAATTCGAGTTTTGAAATGGAAAGTAAAAAATTGTATGATCGCTTTAAAAATCGCAATTATCCCAAAAAGGTCATCGACCAAGCATTTATCTTTGCATCATCTCAAGAAAGGACTACTCTCCTTCAACCTAAGATCCGTTCCTTGGACAATAAAGCCAGAATTATTGGCACTTACGACACTTGCTCGATACAAATAAGGAATATCCTCAACTACTATTGGGATATCCTGAAACGCGACAAAGACCTTAATGATTTTCTTCCCGAAAGACCATCTATAACATTCCGCCGTGGCCATAATTTAAAAGACCATCTAGTGAAAAGTCACCTCCCTCCCGATGAAAGGCAAATTACTTGGCTTGGTTCCAGCAAGCCCCAAGGTAGCTTTCCATGCCAGGGCTGCCTCGCTTGCCCTTTTATTCTGCGCGGTAATATTTTTAAGTCATCATCTACTAATACAGTTTACTCATGCAGAGACTTTATTAACTGTCGAACACAAAACATAGTCTATCTTGCCACATGTTCTTGCCCCATGAACTATGTGGGCAAGACAATTCGACAGTTTCGTCGCAGAATTCTCGATCACCTAGGGAACATCAGACGCCATGAGTCGACCCCCCTAGCAGACCATATGTGGAAATTCCACAATGGTGATACAAAACAACTGAAATTTCAAGGGATTGAAATTATCAGGACTCATGGGCGTCGCGGTGATACGGACAAAAAACTCCTATGCAAAGAGGCAGCATGGATTTTTCGACTGAATACAGTTAATCCTAGTGGCTTAAATGAGAATTTGTGTTTCAACTGCTTTTTGTAATCCCTCTATAGCCAATCTTTCTTCTCTTTGATTATACAGCCGGCATCTATCAGTCATTGGCTCTATTATGAGAATACCAATATTTTGATTTTATCACGCATTTAGAGTGCTGTTTTACAAAGGAATTCAAAAATCAGCCCATTGTTACGTTATGTGATTCTTCCTTGTCATAGCGCTAAGTGAGCAATATCTAAGATGCTACGTTCATAGGTTGTTCTTTAAACCATCTAATTATTAGATTTATGCAGTATATGCATGACTCTTTCTATATTACGTAGCCTTAAAATAACCATTACCGATACACAGTACTTGTATATATATATGTATATATGTATATATATATGTATATATATATATATATATATGTATTTAAATAAACTTCTTTCTGTGTCTTATAACTAACAACCAATAAATCCTCACTAAACGCATTCTGTATATTCTATGCTGTAGCATCTAATTAAACTGCACTATATACATCCCAGTCTCACTCATGTGTCTTCTGGGCAGTGCAGATCACATGACCGCTATTGCCATGGCAATCTACATTGCTTATAATAAGCTATTTCTTTGAATGAAGCCGATCATGTGACACAACAGAACGTCAGGACGTGCCATATCACATGACCGACGTGATGACGTCACAGCGCTGCGCGCACGTGCGCAATAGCGGATCACCGGTAGCGATCTTTCTAAAGTAAAATTTAAAGATCCATGTGTACATATGGGCGATCAGACTATGAGGGAGACTGCTGCAACATTTGTCCTCACTAATACACCCAGTTTGAGCCAAACAGCAGATTATAAACGGACTTCTTTTCCCTGTTTTCCCTTAGATCAGTGGAGTCGTCCTAACCCCTCCCACTATAACATCTGATTGGCTGATTTTCCACACCAACCCCCTTTAGGGGAGGGCTTCTTGGTATATCAGTAGCAGCACTCTGGGCTCACAAACATAATGCCTGAGCTCACCATCAGAGCTCCAGGCTCTACCACTTTTGTTATTTTATCTGAATGTGTGTGTGTTGGATGCAGGTCTCATATCTAGGCAGCAAAGACACCGCTCTGCTTATGCTACTATGCGCTGCCTAGAGACCTTGATAGAATGAAAGGGATCTGAAAAAAGCTCTATGTAGCCTAGAACTCTATCTCTTTTTTGATAGACTAGTCCCAGGCTACTATATATCTATAGAGCTTATTATATGAACAAGTTGCAGACCGCTATTATTTCGCTATTTAGCGACCTTGTTCAAAGATTGGATGATGAACTAAGTATGGGTCTTGAATAATCCCCTACTTTCTAGTTCTGATCCCATTTCAATTCTTTGAGGTTAGTTGATGTGCAGTATATTTCTCTATAAATCAGTATATCTCCTGCACATCTCCTAACTAGCCTGCATGACCACACCAACAAAAATCTGACAGAGATTATATAACCCTCTATGTCCCAAAACACGATTGTGGTACTTTCTCAAAATCTGACAGAAAGTATTTAACCGTTCGTGTCCCAAAACACGATTGTGGTACTTTCTCAAAATCTGACAAAGTATTTAACCCTTCGTGTCCCAAAACACGATTGTGGCACTTTCTCTTAACTCTTTGTGTCCCAAAACAAGATTGTGGCACTTTCTCAAAATTTGACAGAAAGTATTTAACCCTTCGTGTCTCAAAACACGATTGTGGTACTTTCTCTCTCTTTCTCTTGAGTTTTCAACTCAATGAACCTGTCATATCGTATGGCATAACTCATACAATTGCTCCTGATGAACTACCAACAATCCTAGTAGGGAAACGCGTTGAGCAGTAATTATTCCTGAGCAAGTAATCATATTTCTACGAGCAGTAATTATTCCTGAGCAGTAATCACCCTTTCACATAAAGAGAGGTCATCCATTCTTCTCTCGAGTTATATGAGTTGTATATTGAGCTATACTTATACTAAAGAGAGCTTACCGTTCTTTCCAAATGATATGGACTGATACTACTCTGAGCCAAATACTTGAGGTACTTTTATGGTTTCCTCAAATCATATTATTGGCTAAGTAACTATCAAATCCTGTGATCATCAACCTATCCGAATGTGACCACTTTGTTACAGACGGTCGCTACACTGATGCGTGACACTCTTCTTATAGTTTATAGGTACTGGGGCCCCACTTTAGTGACCATTGGATTAATTAATCGCAAGTGACGACTAAACCAGTGCGATCTCCATAGGTTTTTTGAGCAATTTTGCTCCAGTACCAAAGTGTTCTTAGACTTATATCTGATACCCGTAATTCTACTCATTAAATTACGGACTATCTGATGCATCACTAGCGACTCTTCAGTCTCGTCTTTACCATAGCCTAGGTGGGGTGATTCTAATAACTCCATTTACCCACCTATCTGTAATATTCTCTGTCTTTATGTTTGTCTTGTTCTTAGCCCAAGTCATTATTTTATGTTAGTCTTGAATAAAAGTTATATGTTAGTCTGTCTGTCACTGTGAAGGGCTCCAATTTGATTTAGTCAGACAAAGCTCTGCCCCTGTGATTCTCTAGAAATGCAAAGTCCTACATACGGGCAAGAAAAATAAAAAAATGCACATACAGAATTGGAGGAACTGAGCTGAGCAGCAGCACATAGCCTGAACATCAGTCAACAGTGTGATGCAGCAGCAAAAAAGGCAAACACAGTTCTGGGATGTATTAAGAGAAGCATAGAGTCTAGATCACATGAAGTAATTAGAGGAGGGTACTCTTCCTTGGTCAGACCTCATTTGGAATACTGTGTCAAGTTTTGGGCACCCTAATTTAAAAAAGGCAATGATGAACTGGAGTCAATTCAGAGAAGAGCCACCAGGATGGTGACAGGTCTGCAAAACATGTCCTATGAGGAACGGTTAAAGGATCTGGGAATGTTTAGCTTGCAACAAGAAGGCTGAGAGGAGACTTAATAGCTGTCTACAAGTATATGAAGGGCTGTCACAGTGCATAGGGATCAGCCCTATGCTTATTTGAACAAAGAAAGACTACAAACTATAGGATGAAACTGAAAGGAAGAAGACATAGATTAGATATTAGAAAAAAAAAACTTTTTGACAGTTAGAGTGATGAATGAGTGGAACAGGTTGCCACAGGAGCTGCTGAGTTCTTTTTCTATGGAAGTGTTCAAATATAGACTGGACAGACATCTGTCTGGGATGATCTAGTAAATTTTGCATTGAACAGGGAGTTGGACCTGATGACCCTGGAGGTCCCTTCCAACTCTACAATTCTATGATTCTTCATTTTTCTCCTTTTTTCTTTCTTTTTTTTTTAAATTTATCTTCTTTTTTTCATTAACTTTGCCTTAAAAACAGCTCAGAAGTACTTAAAAAATCCTAGGTGGCCTAAGTGTGCTATACATGGCTTTTATGACTCTTAGGGTGAAGTCACACGATCATATATCGGCTCGGTTTTCACGCCGAGCCGATATACGTTGTCCTCGTGTGCGGGGGGGGGGGGGGGAGGATGGAAGAGCCAAGTGCAGGAACTGAGCTCCCGCCCTCCTCTCTGCCTCCTCTCCGCCCCTCTGCACTATTTGCAATGGGGAGAGGTGGGACGGGGCGGGGCTAATTCTTGGACCTTAGCCCTGCCCCGCCTCTTCCCATTACAAATAGTGCAGAGGGGCGGAGAGGGGGCCAGGAGCTCAGTTCCTGCTCCCGGCTCTTCCATCCTCCCCTCCCTGCACACGAGGACAACGTATATCTGCTCGGCGTAAAAACCGAGCCGATATACGTTCGTGTGAGTTCACCCTTAGACAGTGTTATTCACTAGTTTTAGGGACATTAGTGAAGTTTCAGTTTTGTCCAAATTTGGGGAATGAGCTGAAACCAAATTTTGAACAGTTTGCTCATCATTAGACACAGACGTGATCCCTGCAGTCAATCACTGACTATAGCAGGTCCCTTTCATCATGGACATATTTGGACTGCTTTGGCAGTCATTAACTGCAGTCCACATATGTCCATGATGAAAGGGACCAGGAAGTAGATACCGATGCGGGACCCTGGAAATATCGGAACAGGAGCATCAGAAGATCAGTAAGGCAAATATGACTTATTTTATTATTTTACACCATTCTAAGCATCTCTTCATTTAAGCCCTTAATGCTAAAGACTATACATCTTTGCTCTCCAGCATCAGGGTTTGTATGGAGTGGGCTCAGGAACAGAGCCCACTCCATACATAGTGGGTGTGGGCTGTCTTTGACAGCTAACACCTACTCGATACAGCTAAATGGGAGATAATTAAAATTACAGTTGTTAACTATTTAGATGCCACTGTCAAAACAGACAGTGGTATTTAAATGGACAGGCAGAGGTCAGAACTATTAATAGTCTATTGTCAGGATAGGGATTCAGTAGCTGATTGGCTGGGATGCACCACCTGGGACCCTCGACAATCAGCTGATTGCCGGGCTGTAGAGAGCCAACAGGTTTCAGGTAACACACAGCTCCATACACACTGCAGTGGCCTGGGATGGCATTGCAGGCCCAGTTCATATGTATGACTTGTGGCTTTTTTATGCATTAGCATCAACATCACCATCGTTGAAGGAAACTTTACTTTTATTTCAGTTATTCTGACAAGTGGCTATTTAAAGGTATCTCGTTATCTGAACCTCTTCATATTTTCAGAGCAAGACATATGGTTTCAGGATTGCGAAGACTGATGTGATTTTTTTTTTATCCCTTTTGACAGGCATGGTGCTTAATTTGCTATACAGTGAAAGATATATTTATTAACATTTAGCTTTTCTGACAGCAAGTCATCTGCTCTGTCTCTTCTCAGCAGCCTGCAAATCTACCACACATACTGCCAAAAAAAAATGGATGACACTGGTGTATCAAATCAATAAAGCTTCTTGTCAATGGCTGCAGAATATCTTTTTAAAGTATGTTTTTTTAATACAGTTTTCAAGTCATTTGCATAAGCAGGGCAATTAAATTTTGAGCAAGATGGATGCCCTTAACAAAACCACAATGACAGACTGATATGCAAGGCACATTCTGTTTTAAGAGTTGCCAAAGCATGACAGGAAAGCTAGTCTTGGTTTCGGCTAATAAGATTTATGGGAGAAAATGAACTGTATGCTGATATACAGATGCAGCGCATTCTCTACTGTACAGTATGGTGCGTCTATATAACGTTAGTGATAAATAATAGTAAATAATACACAACAGATGTAATAATGGTGTAAGCGTCAGACGGCTGATGATTCATTATCATTATCAAGTGACAGTTAGAGGAATGTCCACATGGGATATCAATTCAACAGCAAAAAATCTGTTTCATATGTTGCCATATTACATATGGATTTGGTTGCGAATTTTTCTGCAGATTCATCACAGATATCACCCCGCTCATTGAAAGGGGTGAAATCCACAATGAAAATCCACAGTACAAATTGACATGCTGCAGAATTGAAATCTATAATGTAGGTCAATTGCCAATGCAAATCCTGTGCAGCTTTTTCTGCAGTCAACTACACTACTATGTCCTCCAAAAAAAGACATAAACAAACAGAAACCGGGTCAAACTGAGACCAAAGTTTGCCTCATTATAGTTAAGGATTCCATCGTACGTTTCATTTGATAACCAAAAACAAGCCCCTGCCAGAAAGCTCAATGGATAGCTTTAATGCAGTGTCAACCTGAAGCATGCACTATTTTGATCTGGGTCAAGTAGGGTGTCGTCTCTCCTTAAGGAGAGCACCCAAAATGTGTGAAAATGCCTACTGGGCGAATGGGTCGTAGGCGGGGAAATTGTCTCTTCCTAAGGAAGGCACCCAGAAGGGCTGTGGGAAGACACCTGAGAGGTGAGTGAGGAGACTTATAAGGCACTGCATGGTCCTCTGGGTAATTTATGCAAATAAGGAAGATGGAACAATAGCTATGCAGCGCCATCTATTGGATGGCAGCATTCCTTCAAGTCAGTGTACAAATCTTTAATAAGTCTGTAAAGCACTGGGAATAGGGAACCAAGCCAGAAAACCATACACAGACAGCTGTTTCGGGGTGTTTGCCCCTCATCAGTGTGCAGTAGGTTTCTGGTTTGATTTGATCATTCAAGTCAATGAGGATGTCAAAAAAAATGGATAGCACATGGATGCCGTCGGTGTATTGAGCATGGTTCATGGATCCATTGCTAAGAAATGCAGACAGAAGAAATTGGGCCTGTTCAGGTATTTTTTTTTTTTTTTTTTGCGGATATGAAAATTGGATGACATGGAAGTAAAACAAATGGACACATAGATTACTTATGGATAGTATAGAGGACCGACTTGGATGCAACTTGGAGGCATTTCCATACTGTCATGTGCATTAGGCCATATTGGGTGAATCTGGGCTAATAGCTGTGGTCTGATGGATTGTTAATTCAATAACTATCATACAGTATTTTAGGGACGGAAGGTGGGATGCTGCGTTCCTGGGCAGCAAGATAACTTGTCCTACCCTGTAACATTTACAGCCCATACTACATTTATATAAGCCCGGAACAGATAGAATATGCCATCTAATATGATTGCAGGTGAAACTGGCCAAACTTGGAAATAACCGTGCCTTTAGAAGAGAATTTATAATGAGCCCCCTAAATTATTTAAATTACTGGTAGACCAAGCTAATTAGAATATTGCTATTAGAATCAATGATCTGCTCTTGGAGGAAGTTGAGACGAATTTCTAGCTAGGAAAATCTAAATGGCAGTAAGTATTCGTTTAAATCCAAAGTCAGAAACGTTTGCAATAATTTGCTTGACTCATTACTCTACCTCTCAATAAATCATGGATGCTTATAGCAACCTCAGACAAACCTGAATAATTACCACTGAAAGACATGGAGTGTAGAGCTGTCACAGATGGGGTACTCTATATCACACAAACAGATGTGATTCGGCTAGAAAAAGATTAATTTATCTTCTATCCCCAGAGAAACACCTTTGACATTTTTCCCCTTAATTGACTAGAAGTAATGTAAAGTACTATAATTAAATCACTCGCACTGTGTTAGCGGTAGAGAAACACGGAGTGCAACAACTGATGGCGGTAAATGTACTTACAGACAAATTATAGCACAGGTTAATACTGCCAAACACAACCAATCACAATCAACTCTCGGCCAAACGAATTTGACAGTCATTTAATGTATGAATGCTAAGAGTATACAAAACAGAAGACAGATGTACTTTACATGTGTATGTCCAAGATTTCTACAATGGATTTGCATAGTGAGCACTTATTGTCCTTTTTAAAGATGAGCGAGCGTACTCGCTAAGGCAAACTACTCGAGCGAGTAGTGCCTTATGCGAGTACCTGCCCGCTCGTCTGTAAAGATTCGGGTGCCAGCGGGGGGCGGGAAGCGACGGGGGAGAGCGGAGAGGAATGGGGGGGGGGGGGGGGAGATCTCTCCCTCACTCTCTCCCCCCCGCTCCTCCCAGCTCACTCCCGCAACTCACCGCTCTCCCCCGCCGGCACCCGAATCTTTAGAGACGAGCGGGCAGGTACTCGCATAAGGCACTACTTGCTCGAGTAGTTTGCCTTAGCGAATACGCTTGCTCATCTCTAGTCCGTTTACATGGGCCAATTACTGGGCCCGAACATTACTCGGAGCATCCCTTCACCTGACAAGCTTGCCATGTAATGCAAGAAACAATAGACCAATGAATGAGCAAATGCTTTTTTGTCATTGATTGGCTCGTTTATGCAAGCAAAAAAATGTTCATTGCTCAGCAGTGCACCTTCCTGTGTCAACAGCTGATCTATGAGGCTGAACAAGAACTTTAGCAATTGTTTGTTCTCATAAGCCAGTTGGTCTGCATAAAAAAAAATGGAACAAGCGCCTATCGACAAGCATGTCTATTGGCACTGATTTCATCTGGCCAACATCTCGACCATTGGGGAGCACCATTAACGAGTTCACTTGGCTCCCTCCCAACCAATAATAAATAGACCTCATCTTCCTTTCTACAAGCCACCCTCACCTGCCGGACAAGTGTGCCAACTGTTCATGAATGCAGAAACCGTTCAAAAAAATAGTCTTTTTCAAGTATCCATAAAATAAACTAATTTTTGAAGCTGAGGAATCATGTACAGGTTGTGCTTGATTGTAATTATCAGCATTTTACACATCACAGTAAATGCTAATTTCCTCTGCTGCAATGTTGAAAATATTTCATTGATGAGTCCCAAATCTTAATTATATTCATATGGCATGATATGATATGCTATATGAAGAAAAATGTTCTAAGGCAAACAGTTATTTTGATAAACTATTTTGTTTACTGACAGATGATTGATAGATACATAGATATGAGATACTGTGTTTCCCTGATAATAAGCCCTACCCCAATTCTCAGGGTGGGGGTGGGGGTCTTGAAATATAAGCCATACCTTGAAAATAAGCCCTAGCTACACTACATGAAAAAAAGCAATACTCCACTAGCAGGCACTGTCCAGGTCCCTCCTCCTGGCTTCCAGCACTCCTGCAGGCTTCCATGCAGTCCCCAATACCAACGGAGTATCTCTTGCTGGTGACGGGGGCTAAATACCCTGCGTCCAGCAAGCGTTTGGTCTGATTGGTTCACGAGCACCGCCTCAGCCAATCAGAGCCGGAGCTCAATAAACTAATCACAGCCATTCATTGAATGACATAATTGAATGTCTGCAATTGGTTAATCAAGTGCCGGCTTTGATTGGCTGAGGCGGTGCTCGTCAACCAATCACAGCAATTGCTTGCTGGAAGTGGGGTATTCAAGCCCCATCACCAGCAACAGATGCTCCGTCTGCGTTAAGAACTACACGGAAGCCTGCAGGAGTGCCGGAGGCCAGCGGGAGGGACCTGGACAGAGCCTGCTAGGTGAGTATAAGACACCCCCTGAAAATAAAACCCTGTGCCTATTTTGGGGCAAAAATTAAAATAAGACAGAGTCTTATTTTCGGGGAAACACGGTAGATAGATAAAATATCACAGCACTGTTAAGAAATGTATTACATTTACCCATAACAATGCAAAGTTTGACAAATGGAAATATTCAGGAGCCAACAGGTTGGTTGGTTACTAAGATACAGCTATATTGTTCTATTAGCATGCGCAATAAGTGCTCGAGAACGCTGTACAATAACTGAAATATGCTAAATATTTGTCTCATTGCTGTTGATTTTTATCGGTGAGCGGCCAACACTTGTTTTCATTTCTCATTAACTGATGATTATTAATAAGAGATGAGCGAGTGTACTCGTCCGAGCTTGATGCTCGTTCGAGCATTAGGGTACTCGAGATGCTCGTTACTCGAGACGAGCACCACGCGATGTTCGAGTCACTTCCATTTTCTTCCCAGAAAAGTTTGCGCCGTTTTCTGGCCAACAGAAACACAGGGAAGGCATTACAACTTCCTCCTGTGAAGTTCCAGCTATATCCCACCCCCCTGCAGTGAGTGGCTGGGGAGATCAGGTGACACCCGAGTATATAAACTGGGGCCGGCCGCGGCTCGCCACAGATGCACGCTGAGAGACATTAGGGAAAGTGCCGTCCAGCTGTAGCTGCTATGGGGAGACTGTTAGGCTGTTATCTTCGTCTTCAAGAACCCCAATGGTCCTTCTTAGGGCCACATCTGACCGTGTGCAGTTCTGTTGGGCTGCTTTTAGCAGTTTAGCACATTTTTTCTTTTTTTGTATATCGGGCATGCAGACCATAGCGTCCTCAGTCTGCAGTCATTTTACTGAGTATAGGGGCAGTACTGCTGAGGCAGGGACAGTGGTAGAGGGAAAGAGGTATACTGGCTATATAGGCAGTGGGCTTTTTCCAAAAAATTGGAAAAAAAAATCTTTGGGCTGCCTGTGACCGTGTTCAGTTTACTGCATGTCTGCTGGGGGTAGTAGTCGCTCACTTATTACCCAGCTAGGTGTTACTCCAGCCTTGCGCATAATTTTTTCTGGCTGCACTGTGCTTTCAATAACCACAGTCATCCTCCAACAGGGAAATCCATATACAGGCTATATAGGCAGTGGGCTTTTTCCCAAAAATTGGTAAAAAATACTATATTTGGGCTGCCTGTGACCATCTTCAGTTTACTGCGTGTGTGCTGGGGGTAGTAGTCGCTCATTATTACCCAGCTAAGCCTGTGACCGTCTACAGTTTACTGCATGTCTGCTAGGGGTAGTAGTCGCTCATTAATACCCAGCTAAGCGTTACAGCAGGCTTGTGCATAATTGTTTCCTGGCTCTGCTGTGTCCGTTACATGATCGCCGTCATCCCACCAGAGGGAAAGAGTATACATATATACGCTGCATAGGGTGTCTGTCTGGTTTTTCACCTCACCATTTTAAAAAATTGAAGCAAAATACTTAAGGCCTACCACTGGCCTTTGGCCACTTGACTGGTTCTGCCCTGTGAATTCCAGTAGCTCAGTCATACGCACCTAGGTCTGACTACAGGCTTGCGCATAATTGTTTCCTGGCTCTGCTGTGTCCGTTACATGATCGCCGTCATCCCGCCAGAGGGAAAGAGTTACTGGGGCCTGTCTTGACTGCTACTACTACTGAAATGGAACTAATACGGTGCTCCCCCTATACTGCTGCTAGTGATATGTTACTGGGGCCTCTCTATACTGCTACTACTGAAATGTTACTAATACTAGGCTCTCCCTATACTGCTGCCACGGAATTGTTACTGGGGCCTGTCTATTCTGCTACTACTGAAATGCTGCTAATACTAGCCTCTGCGCAGCCTGGCTAAGACTTGCATTGTGGGCCGAAGCCAACCTGCATTTCTTCTCGCATTCCATCAGCTCTAAGGGAGGCACTGCAATGGAATATATTTATGTACCGTCGGTGGGTTCCAGGGAGCCACCCATCCTTTTGGGTGCACGCAGACATACAAATCTTAATTACCCAGACTGACTGGGGCATGCAGTGTGGGCCGAAGCCAACCTGCATTTCTTCTGACGTGCCATCAGCTATGAGGGGTACTGCTATGGGATTTATTTATGTACCGCCTGTGGCTTCCTGGGACCCACCCCTGCTGTGGGTGCACACAGACTTCCCATAGCGGAGTTCTACCTACCTGTGACTATGAAAATAACCCATCCTGCGTGACTAGGGCTTGCAGTGTAGCCCGAAGCCAACCTTCCTTTCTTCTCGCGTTACCTCAGCTTTAAGGGAGGCACTGCAATGGTATTTTTTTTGGTACCGTCGGTGGCTTCCTCGGAGCCACCCCTGCTGTGGGCGCACATTTAGTTCCCATCGCGGTGCTTTACTTGTCTGCCACTAAGACACTGAGTGACTTGGAAAGGGGGCATAGTGCAGATGGCTTTCCCCTTGCAGTGTCGATTGAGCCACCTGACACCTAGACAAAATTAACACTGTGTGGGCACATGGATTTCCCATCGCTACGTAACTCTTGGCGACATTTGCAGCTCCTGACGGAGGTGGCACAGGATTGGATTGGATTGGAATGAAGATCGAACGTCAATTTGTCAGTGATTCTCAACTGCATTGTGGGCTATCGCCCCGCCCCTTTTAAAGAGGGTCGCTAACTGGCCCTGCCAACCCTCTGCAGTGTGTGCCTCCGGTTCCTCCTCATCACAGAGGCAATTATAAATTGACATGAGGGTGGTGTGGCTATGAAGTGAGCGTGTGGCATGGGGGCAGCTGAAGGGAGCGCAGTGACACTTTTGTGTGTGCAGCAGACGCTGGGTCGTGTGGGGTGGTTGGGCAGCATGTTACCCAGGAGAAGTGGCAGCGAAGTGTCATGCAGGCAGTGATTGTGCTTTGTTGGAGGTAGTGTGGTGCTTAGCTAAGGTATGCCTTGCTAATGAGGGCTTTTCAGAAGTAAAAGTTGTTGGGGGGGGGGGCACTCTTGCCGCTATTGTGGCTTAATAGTGGGACCTGGGAACTTGAGATGCAGCCCAACATGTAGCCCCTCGCCTGCCCTATCCGTTTCTGTGTCGTTTCCATCACTTTCTTGAATTTCCCAGATTTTCACAAATGAAAACCTTAGCGGAGCATAGGTCCCATACAAAAATGCTCGGGTTGCCCATTGACTTCAATGGGGTTCGTTACTCGAAACGAACCCTCGAGCATCGCGAAAAGTTCGAGCATTTTGGTGCTCGCTCATCTCTATTAATAATCTGTTGTACATTTTACTGACACCCCATGTTATTACTGTATGTATGACTTTTACACAATGAATGATGCATTTTATAGATTTGAACCACAGCATGTTTAGACATGGGACTCATGCCTTCATCTGGTGATCAGGATATCCGTCCAATGCCAAAATGTGTTGTGTTTAAATCCACCAACAAATATTCTTTGTGATGTCTACCCCATTTAATACTTTGGATTCTTCAACTTTTGGTCCCATCTACCAGCACCCAGAAACAGCTTTTCTTTCTTGGTGCTGTGAAATAATGGATAATACGACTTCACATAGCACCCATTACCTACCTCCACAAAGAGAAAGCAGTGAATGATGGTGTAACTTCTTTTTGTGTCTCCACGTACTTTTCTTATCATTCTTATCTGAAAATATTACAATATGTAGCATTAAAATCAAATGTGAAATTTTTGTAATGGTGGAAGACAGTTTGATGGGAAAAAGTTGGACTTTTCAAAACTCTGTTAATATGGCAACTTTTATTCATGGTATTTAAAATTCTCAGCATATTATCAGAAATATTCATTGAGGATCCAGGGCTCCAGTACAGAATTTGTAACAGTGACATTGTGAAAGTACTGGAGTCTTCTGATTGGGTAGAGAAGCCATTGGGCCCTCTCAGACACCGAGGTCCAGGGGCAACTGTTTCTGCACCAGCCCGTATAGCTGTATGCTTTCATACTCTACTTCCATAAGAGACAGCATGACAAAATGGTCCCAATCATTGACCGTAGTGTTTTTTTGCGGTACATGCATGCATAATCCTAAAATTACCTAATGTTAAAAGGTGGATGAAGCTAAATACTTGTATTACACCATATAAAATGAAGATCACTCACCTAATCTATGGAAAAAATTGTCATTAATGGATGATTCAAATAGATCTAGTATTTTTTAAGACGGATCTACTGCAAGCATCTACACATCTTTTTGAAGAATTAACCAGCAATTAAGTGCATGCTCAAATTAGACGGGTCAATTATGCAGTAACTGTCATGCATACGTTGTATTTCTAGCTACTGATGCATAATTAAGCTAAAAATAAACCTAAATCTGTGTACATACAGAATAACCAACTGTGATGCACATACTTTATTTTGCTACTGGCTTGCAAGGACAGATATAGCCTGAGTTCAAGACGCGATGGTACCTGCGGCCTTTAAAAATTTTAAGCACCTACTTTTCTGAAGAAAATGCAATGAAGTTAAGTGTGGTGCTCGCTATTCCAATGTAATACATTTTATAACTAAAAGTCGTCACTTGACAATACTGAAGTAGGAAGTTCGAATAAAATGGCACTACTGCTGCATATTTCAGTGTCATGCATTGGGATGACAGGTTAATAAGCAAAACAACTTAAAAATGTGGAACCAATCTATATATAAAAAATTGAATGTATGCGTGTCTGTGTGTCTGTCTGTGTGTCTGTCTGTGTGTCTGTTTGTCCTTTATGCATTACTACACCATTCATCCGATCGCCATGAAACTTTGGGAAGTTGTTGAGTACACTCCTGGGAAGATTATAGGCATAGTACATTTACGCTATGATAAATGGCGCGTGTGCGAGCGTCGTCGACAGTTACACCCCCCCCACGTAGATCGTTCGATTTCCATCATTGCCACTAATTCTCTCACTTCCCGATGTTGTAGAAACATGAAATTTAGCATGAGCATTGATTATGTCATAAATAGGAAAAGGTAATGGGTCCCAACTCGATTATTCAATTCTAAGCGCCAAAGAATTAGCGTCCAAATTTTACGTACGGAATCTAATTTTCTCGCTTCCCAATGTCATAGAAACTTGAAATTTGGCACGAGCATTGATTATGTCATAAATAGGAAAAGCTAATGGGTCCCAACTCAATTATTCAATTCTATGCACCAAAGAATTAGCGGCCAAATTTTACGTACGGAATGTAATTTTCTCACATAGAAACATTAAATTTGGCACGGGCATTGAATATGTCATAAATAGGAAACGCTAATGGGTCCCAACTCGATTATTCAATTCTATGCGCAAAAGAATTAGCGGCCAAATTTTACGTACGGAATGTAATTTTCTCACATAGAAACATTACATTTGGCACGGGCATTGAATATGTCATAAATAGGAAAAACTAATGGGTCCCAAGTCGATTATTCAATTCTAAGCGCAAAACAATTAGCGTCCAAATTTTACGTGCGGAATCTAATTCTCTCACTTCCTGATATATAAATGTCTGTCTGTCTGTCCTTTATGCATTACTACACCATTCATCCAATTGCCCTGAGACTTTGGGAAGTTGTTGAGTACACTCCTGGGAAGATTACTGGCATAGTACAACTATCCTACGATAGGTGGCGCGCGTACGAGCGTCGTCGACAGTTATGCCCCCCAGACAAAGATCGTTTGATTTCCATCTCAAGCACGAAAGCAAAAGGCATTACGACCAACGGGATGTGTGTTCAACCAGAAAATGATGCATCCGCCGAGCGTTTCGCAAGACAATTGCTGGATATTGAGAATGCTGAGGTAAAATGAAAGCTGTGCTGTGATTGGTTGCTATTTCTTATACTGCTGAGGTAACATGAAAGCTGTGCTGTGATTGGTGGCTACTTCTTATACTACTGAGGTTGCATAAAAGCTGTGCTGCGATTCGTTGTTATATATTATACCACTGAGGTAACATGAAAGCTGCGTTGTGATTGGTTGCTATATATAATACCGCAGAGGTAACATGAAAGCTGCGCTGTGATTGGTTGCTATTTTTTATATTGCTGAGGCAAAATAAAAGTCGCGCTGTGATTGGTTGTTATTTCTCTTACTGCTGAGGTAACATGAAAGCTGCGCTGTGATTGGTTGTTATATTTTATACTGCTAAGGTAACATGAAAGCTGCGCTGTGATTGTTGTTATCTAGATATATAAAAACGAATGAATGTATGTCTGTCTGTCTTCGCAGCAACGCGCGACGGGTAAGCTAGTCTGAAACAAAATACAGTAAAGCAAAAAAGTACTAAGATGTGAGTTAGGCCTTAGTCAGACGGGCGTTTTAGCCGCGATTTGCGCATGCGCATGCGTCTGGCGATTTTATAAAACCATTGCTTTGCAATGGTATCGGACACATGAGCGCTTTTTATGCGCTCGTCCGATAAATTATAGAACAGAAATCGCAGATCGCACCTATCTGCGATCTGCGATTCCTGTTCTCTTCTCTATATGCGCTCAATGGGGCCGGCGGCAGCAGCGCCGACCCCATTGAGAACATATAGAAGACAAATCATTCTTCTCTGCCACAGCTGTAACAGCTGTGACAGAGAAGAACGATGTTTGCCCATTGAATTCAATGGAGCCGGCAATACAGTCGCTCCATTAAAAAGCAATGGGCTGCCGGCGTGCGCGGGGTGAATTGTCGGGAAGGGCTTAAATATATAAGCCCTTCCCTGCAATTCATCCTAAAATGTGTTAAAATAAAAAAAAAATTGTATACTCACCTTTCCGCTGCAGCCGGAGTCCAGCCGCGGCCGCTGTCAGTTCTCCTGAACTGCTTCTCGGCACTATTTAGCCGGCAGGGCTTTAAAATCCCCGCCTGCTGAATGATCTGCCTCTGATTGGTCACAGCCCTGACCAATCAGAGGCAGGTTTCACTCACACACCCATTCATGAATTCATGAATGGGTGAGTGACTGCTGCCTCTCAGCGCTGAGCCAATCAGGGGCAGGTCTGACTCACATCCGTTCATAAATTCATGAATGGGTGTGAGTGAGACATGCCTCTGATTGGCTCAGCGCTGAGCCAATCAGGGGGCAGGTCTGACTCACACCCCCTTCACACCCACTGCAGGACAGCCGCGCGGAGCTCCGGCTGCCGGGAGAAGGTGAGTATATATATATTTTCTATTTTTACACATTTTAGGATGAATTGCAGGGAAGGGCTTATATATTTAAGCCCTTCCCGACAATTCATCCCGGGCTCGCCCGCAGCGCATTGCTTTAAATGGAGCCGGCTCTATTGCCGTCTCCATTGAATGCAATGCGCTGGACAGCTCCGGCCCGTTTCTAATGAAACGCGGCTAGGAGCAGATTTTCGGGCGATTTGCGGGCGACTTTCGCGCACCGGTCACGCGATTTGCGGATGCGCATCCGTCATGCGATCCGCAAATCGCGTGAAAAAAACGCCCGTGTGACTAAGGCCTTACTGTTACAGTTACACACGTGAATGCAGGTCCATTGAGCATTGCTTTCAATGGGGCCGCAGGCCCATTGAATGCAATCAGATGCCGGCAAGATGCCGAATATAAGCCCGAATATAAGCCGGGGCTCAGGCATATCCAGCCTGTCTTCTCCCTGTACTGTTCTGACTGTTTCAGCAGGTAGGGATTTAAAATCCCTGCCTGCTGAAAGGGCTGTATCTGACTGGCTGAATTCTATGAATGGCAAAGAGCATCCTGTGATTGGCTGAGTGCTGTGACCAATCACAGACAGCACTTAGCTGTTAGTCAATGGATGGCTGAGGGCTGTATGTGATTGGCTGAGCGCTCAGCCAATCTCATGCAGCCCTTTCAGCAGGGGGGGATTTGAAATCCCTGCTGCCAAGAGAGCTTCAGAGCAGTGCAGGGAGAAGACAGGCTGGATGTGCCTGAGCCCTGGCAGCTGTGGAGAGGTGAGTATATCTTTTTTTTTTTTTTTTTTACACATTCTAGGGATGATTTCCAGGCAAGGGCTTATATTTAAAGCCCTTCCCCGAAAATCCCTGCAGGGCTTGCCAGCAGCCCATTGCTTTCAATGGGACTGCAGAAGTGCCGATCCCATTGAAAGCAATGTGAGAACACCATGATCCTCTGCCACAGCTGTCACAGTATTCAGTGACAAGGGGACTCCTCGCTGAGGAATATTGACGTGCACCGCGGACCTATGGTGCACGTATGTCCTATGTTGTTCAGGTACGTGCGTTTGCACGCCTGTAAAACACGGACATGTGAACACATCATAGGGAACCAGTGGTTTTAATAGGAGCATGTTTTTGTGCGCACAATTGTATGCAAATAAACACGCTCGTGTGAATCCACCCTCAAATGCGTAGGCTGCCATGTAATTATAATTTTTGCCAAGTTCTCCAGTCTTCTATATAGCAGCGCTATGCTATGGATAATAAAAAAGGGTTTACCTTCTTCCATTCTCTCCTTATGTCCTAATACTGTAAAATATACAGACAGAAGTTGCCCTAATGGGAAGGTCTTTTTAATGTTCTTACTGATTTTTTACTTGGTCTATAAAAAGTTTTGCATAGAATTCAGAGTTGCAGAATTTAGTAAGTGTGATACAAGTGCTTTGACTATTCTATTTTTATATTTTCCTTGCATCTCCCATGCTGTTACTAATCCTAAATTGTATTTCAACCAGTCCCTTCTAGCAGGTGATGCTTCTCATCAGTATCAGCTTTAGGTTAGATGGCACCATGTATAGATTTTTTTGGAGCCCAGCCCCACTTTTCCCAGTCATAAGAAAACAATTATATATAGTGCCCTAATAGGCAGATTCTTCCTGTATTGTGTTTGTGAAAAAAGCGGCAAGATAGCAGCATACCCACACCAGAACTGCTCAGTGAATAAATATTGTACCAAAACCAAGCTGGCAACATAAATACAGTACCAAAACAAAGCTCATAACATAACCTTATAACATAAATACAACGCCAGAACAGCTCAGTGAATAAATATTGTACCAAGCATGTAAAATAAATACATTACCAGAATCAAGCTCATAACATAAATACAACATAAAAAACAACCTCAGTACATAGATAAGACACCAGAACCAAGCTCATAGCATAAATATAGTAGAGGAACTAAGCAATTGTGCTGCTGGGGCAGCACTGATCTGACATCAGTGCTTTGGAACATCAGAGTAGAGGAGACAGTGTCTGGAGAAGAATGATTCATGCAGCTCCGCAAGACGCTGTTGCATAGAGAAAGTATATCATTTGACCGAGTAGACCTAAGGGGGGTGATTGCCCCCCCTCCCCGCCCCCATCACTTAAAGGGTCGCACGCAGCTAAAGCCAGCCATG
Organism: Eleutherodactylus coqui; assembly: GCF_035609145.1. Classification (NCBI taxonomy): domain Eukaryota; kingdom Metazoa; phylum Chordata; class Amphibia; order Anura; family Eleutherodactylidae; genus Eleutherodactylus; species Eleutherodactylus coqui. The sequence continues at coordinate 262,927,593 of NC_089839.1, read as the reverse complement.
CTCTTGAGAATTATAACAGCTAATGTTATACTCATGCATAAGAAGGGCAGTGAAAATAAAGGTTAGTTAGTTTGCTATCTGTATAAGGCCTCCTTCCCACGAACGGATTTCCGCCGCGTAATTCGCGGCGAAAATCCGCTGCGTTGCCCGCAGCTATTAGGTTCTATTGAACCTAATAGCACAATGCTCACGATGCGTAATTCCAGCGCGGAATTACGCACCGCGATTTCTTCCGTCCTCACCCGCAGCATGCTCTATTTTCTGCGGGTGAGGACGGGCTGTACGCACTGACGGCTTCCATTGCAGTCAATGGAAGCCGTCCGTTCACGCTATCTCCCGCTGTAACCAGCGGGAGATAGCGTGAAAAAACGCTTTCCCGCCCACCGCCGCGCGTCATCTGACGCCAAATGACGCGGCCGGCCGCGTCACGTGACACGCTCGGTGACGCGGCGGTGGTGGGCGGTGACGGGCGGTGACGCGGCGGTGGTGGGCGGGGAAGCGATTTCACGCTATCTCCCGCAGGTATGTATAGGGGCTCTGGGGGGCGCCGTGACGGGCTTCACTGCGTAATATTACGCGGCGGACCCCGTCACGCTCGTGGGAAGGAGGCCTAAATGAATAAAATGGAAACTCTCTTGAAAAAAGGATTATTGGCCACCAAAGAAACAAGTCGCTAGAGCCTAAATAGCACAGCTTTACTGAGGACAAATCATTAGAGATGAGCGAGCACCAAAATGCTCGGGTGCTCGTTACTCGGGACGAAATTTTCGCAATGCTCGAGGGTTCGTTTCGAGTAACGAACCCCATTGAAGTCAATGGGCGACCCGAGCATTTTTGTATATCGCCGATGCTCGCTAAGGTTTTCGTTTGTGAAAATCTGGGCAATTCAAGTAAGTGATGGGAACGACACAGCAACGGATAGGGCAGGCGAGGGGCTACATGTTGGGCTGCATCTCAAGTTCACAGGTCCCACTATTAAGCCACAATAGCGGCAAGAGTGCCCCCCCCCCCACTGTCAGCGTAAAGATCATTCTCCTCTGCCATAGCTGTAACAGCTGTGGCAGAGAAGAACGATGTTTGCCCATTGAATTCAATGGAGCCAGCAATACAGCAGGTTCCACTGAAAGCAATGGGCTGCCGGCGATCGCAGGATGAATTGTCGGGAAGGGGTTAAATATATAACCCCTTCCCTGCAATTCATCCAGAAATGTGTTACAATAAAAAATATATACCGGCGTATAAGGCGACGGGGCGTATAAGACGACCCCCCAACTGTCACCTTATATGCCGGCAATACAGTGGAGCAAAGAATAGAAATCATTACTTACTTCTTCTGACGTTCTGCGGCGGAGATCAGAAGCAACAGAAAGATATTTTAATGAAAGGGTAGTAGATACTTAGAACAAATTTCCAGCAGACATGGTTGGAAAATCAACAGTAAAAGAAAAATAAAATATAAATTATATAATAGAAGATAAGGGTCAAACTATTTTGTATCCCAAGAATAACTTCCCCTCCAATACATCCAATAGTGTCCTAATGTTTGATCTCTAGTATGTGATTGGCCAGTCTCTAATGGATGAGAAAATGTACCCAACCATGTGAAGGCGAATATACAGTGAAACCTCATTGAGATGACCACCCAAAATTCCAGGAAAAGTGGTCTTCTATGGAGGTGGTCTTCTCAAAGATAATGACAAGTATGAATGATCTTTTAGTGGAACTGAAAATGTGTCTTAGGAAATCTGGTCTGGATAAATAGGTGATCCTCTGAGAAAGGTGGTCTTTCGAGATGTTTTACCGTATCCTCCTTCTCAGTGTATGGTATTTTTACCTGGAAAAGACGAAACTGCATTTCAAGCCTGAGTGTTCAGAATAAAATGTAACCTGGGATACAGTATGTTCCTGATGAAAATAATCCCCAGTGTTCTTTGCAGGTGTTAAATCATATATATGCTGTGACATCGCCAGCTCGACATGAGATCTACAGAATTTTGTTATGATAACAGTAATAGAATTTAATCAATGGGACTCAAATGTCTTCAACATTTCAGAAAATAAATAAATGAGTCAGCAACGCCCCCATTCTGCTTTCTCTTGGCTTATCTTATGCCCTCCCTAACGCAGATGGTGCACAGAAGCTGCTTTGCGAGTGTCCTTATTTGGACTCCTAGACCTAAATCTTATTCCAGCTGCAAGGCAAAGCTGATAACAATGCAAGTGTTATGCTCGCACAGACTTGTTATAACAGTCATAAGCCCTCCTAGCTTCAATAGCAAGGAGCGACATATAGAGGAAAGCAATACTTTAAGCTCAGTAGGGTCCATGACAAACTGTTATAGTGTGAAAAAGTCTGCTTTTTTGGCAAAGAATTGTTATAATCTTACAGCACGTAATACCATAGAATGTAGTTATATAACAACATAGTGAAAAGACATATCCGGTTTATACAGAAATACAAGCTTGCTATTTATTGCATGACATAGAAGAAAATTCTTTAGAGGATGGTTGTAATTACTATTGTGCTTTTGAAGAGGAGGGCTGGAGTTTACAGAGGATTTTGACCCGAAACCGAATGGAAAGATAAGGGGCATAGCTAGTGCCGTCTTAACAGCATTGTGGGCCTTCCAGGAAAAGCAGTATACTGGGGCCCCTACGACAACTACTCACAGGAATAAAAATGAAAAGTGTCGACAAAATTAAACATATATTTGTATTTACTGAAAGGATTATTCACCTGGAAATATATATATATATATATATATTATATTATATGGGGATGTGGCAGGCATAGGATGAGGTCGGGAGGACGAGCAAGTTAGTAACTGGCAACATAGACCGGAGAAACAGTAGTCCAAGTCTCTAGGGTCCATTTTCCTCTTGGCTACACTAGAACAAGGGTTCCCAAAGTGTGCTCCGTGGAGCCCTTGGGGCTCCGCAAGAGCTTCTCAGGGGCTCCGACTGAGGGTGTAGGCCCCCGCTCTACTCACCACTGTCCGGTCAGGCGGATCTCATGAACCGGCTTTGGTCATGTGATCCTCATTGCTATGCCGACCACAGGTCCGGTTAGTTTATTTCCTCACTACAGCCTGTCCGAACACTGCTACAGCAGTAAGTAGAGCTGGGACCAATGGTGGGAGATGGCAATGGGGGACCCCCATCGATACTGGAGCCGCAATAGGGATCACCTATTACTACTAGGGCCGCAATAGGGGAGATTATTACTACTGAGGCCACTATTACTACTGGGGCCATTAGAGGGCATGTTATTACTACTGCGGTCACCAATATAGGGGATCACTATTGCTACACAGGGCAGATTTTCTGCAGAATTTACAGTTACTGTAGCAGCAAAGTAGATGAGATTTTAAATTTTAAATATAATGCATATCCAAAGCCCATACGGTGCTCAAGCGTTCCTCCCTGTTTTTGTTTTTTTTAAACGGCCCTGTCCTTTTTATAACGACAGAGGTAAAAATCATATGTTGTGATAAGCCACGCCTCTAACCCCTCCCATGACCACACCCTCTGTCCTGCCAACATTTCTTGGGGCTTCACAAGAAACTTTTGCTTTAAAAAGGGCTCCATGGCTGAAAAAGTTTGGGAAGCACTACTCTAGAAAGTAACAAGACGATGTACTACACTTCACAAGATGATTCACACATCCACTCGGGGGGGGGGGGGGGGGAATCTCTCTTTTTATTATAGAAATTATGGGTAACTTATAATAGGAATTATGGGTAGTTTGAAAGTGAAACAGAAAGTGACAAAATTAAAGTCTTCCCACATGGCATAGACAGATTGGAGCCAAGTTAATATCCCGCCACACATTATCTTATATGATACTTGTGCATTGAAATGTTAACATGCATAGATTAGTATGGGGGCCCTATACTTGTGGGGCCCCCAGGCAAGTGCCCATAAGGCCCATGTGTTAGGATGGCACTGAGCATAGCTACAACATGATCAGAGATAACAGTTGCAGTCATGTCCTAAAGCCTAATAGCGCCTGAAGATCTCTCTGTTACATAAGAAGACTCCAGTATTATAAATGACACATGGTAGATGGGGGCTCTGTTTCAGGTTTTTGTACCTGGCCAGGAGCTTTGAGTTATGTTTTTGAGATATGTGAGAACAGATCAGGGAAACTGCTTGGAATTAAATAGGTTATCCCACCAAATTTATCACCCATCCACAAGATTGATTGATCATTGAGGCTCTGACTACTGGTACTGGATCATGAGAACTGTACACCTCAAGTAGGGTTGAGACATTGAAACAAAAATATATCGACTTTTTTAAATGCTGTATAAAAATAAAACAGGTCTAGGGTTAATAAAGCAACAAACAACAAAAATTATAGGTTTTTTTTTAACTTTAAACTATTGAATTTATTATTAACTTATAACTATTAATAACATCATGAAAATATATTATAGTTAAAATTAGGTTTATGAAAAGAAGTTTTTCTACTATTGGCCCCAATAATCGTTATCTAATGAGCCAACAAACACACTGAAACAAGGTCCTGCCAGCTACAAGGAAGCCAGAAGATGGCGCTGGACCTGACGGATGTGAGCATGATCTCTGTGTGTTTGTGGGGCTGCGTGCCCTGCATTATTTCAAGTTGCCGCTGAGGGACCAACGGTCTCCATGGCAACTTGTAAACAACGCAGGGCCTGGTAAGGCGAACGCAGTGCCCCGAACACAATTGTAATTGCGTTAGATGGGTCTCCCATCTTTTCTATGGGCCCTGCGTTCATGTTAGACGCTGAATGCCAACATGTTGCGTCTCCTTTTCTGGACGCCACCTTCGTGCGTTCAGCGCAGCCCTCCATATGCATGTGGAAACGCTTTCATTTAGAAAGCATTGCCTACAGCCATTACGTTAGACGCAAGCGTTCAGAGCCTGGGTCTAATGTGATGAACAAACGCATTTGGAAAAGGGGCCTAACTTTCTGAGAGTCATTTTGCCTGGAGCAAACCCTATTGGTGACAAAGTGTCACCTCACACTTTCCAGAAGTTTCTAGAACTTGTTTAGAAGTTAATTAGTGCCTCGAGCAAAACTACATCCTGTACAACACAAAGGAAAGGGCAGAATGTAAAGAAAGAACATCTGGTCACCGGACCACAAGACACGTTTCATCTTTGCAAAAATTGATATTATATGGCCTTAAACTATCCAGCATGCACGTCAACTGCAAATTTTTTGGGAGAGAGAGGGGGAGAGGGAGAGGGAGAGAGAGAGAGAGAGAGAAAAAAAAGCTTGGGACCCGGCGTCTCACATACAAAAATGCTCGAGTCTCCCATTGTAGTCAATGGGGTTCGTTACTCGAGTAGAGCTCTCGAATTTTACGAAAAGCTTGACTCGAATAACGCGGACCTGAGCATCATCTCTATTACCGATATATCGCACATAACAATATCGATAAAAAGTATCGCCAAAGCATTAGCGTTATGTTGATATTTCGATATATCGGTTTTCGATGTCCCAACCTTTACCTCAAGTCCCCCTAGTGGATGAATGGCAGTATGCATGTGTGGTCAACTCTCCATTCACTTCTATGAGACTGAGAGAAATAGATGAGCGAATACATAGCTATCTACATAGACGGTGAATGGAATGGTGGTCACTCCTACTCATTGCCTCCCCATTCACTAATTGGAAATTGGGAATTAAAGATGAAAAAAAGAAATAAAATCTCAGCGCCTCAAAGTATATAAAAAATGGATAAATGTAAAGAATGGTGAGTGACAACTCACCTGGTGCATAGTGCGCTCCTAATCAAAGGAGCCACCGGCACCCGATATCCACGTTTGCCTTCAGAAAGATCCTGGTCTTCAATCCTGTATCTGCAGGAGAGACGTCCCGGGGTGTAAAGCCTTCAGGCTTCCGACATCCAAACCAGTATAAAGAAAAAGACCCCCGCGCTCCAGGACCAGGAAACTCCGTTATATAAATTAAATAACTTTTATTGCGACGCGTTTCAACGGTACACAGCCGTCTTTCTCAAGCATTACATACACAATCAAATACACACCTTTATATACATAAATAAATCAATCTTTACTCACTACACCCGGATCGGATAAACGCCGCGTCCCGGCGCCATCTTGAAACCACGTGGAGTGATCCAACATACAAACCACGTGATGATGAACACGTCATCTATTTCATTCATAAAACAAACCTATTCACCACTGCTATAATCTCTATTAAAACCAAATCACATGGTCAAAAAATAGTCTTATTCCGTAAAATTGTATATTAAACAACATATCATAATTATCAGTAGATCATTATCTCTATCATATTCAAAAATTCCTTTCCATTATATACTATCATAATATAATTATAAACATTTGTAGACTCAAACCATAAATCTATTAAATAATGAATATATATAAAAACAATAATAAATAATGTATTATCACATAGTCCCTCTATATGAATAAATGAAAATAAATAAATAAATCTATTTGTATAAGTATACGTAGCATATTTTATCTAAACAATCATATCCTAATTATAACCCTATAAAAATTAATAAATATATTGTCATTATATAAAATACTCTATAAAATTAATATAATAAATATATGTTATATCTCAAATATTCTATCAATAATAAATCCAATATTTTCCCTTATTTTGTATTTATTTTAGGAGAAAAAAATAAATAAATAAATAAATAAATTTTATATATTATTTCCCTAAAAAAATATTTTTCTATATACACTACCGTTCAAAAGTTTGGGGTCACCCAAACAATTTTGTGTTTTCCATGAAAAGTCACACTTATTCACCACCATGCGTTGTGAAATGAATAGAAAATAGAGCCAAGACATTGACAAGGTTAGAAATAATGATTTGTATTTGAAATAACATTGTTTTTACATCAAACTTTGCTTTCGTCAAAGAATCCTCCTTTTGCAGCAATTACAGCATTGCTCACCTTTGACATTCTAGCTGTTAATTTGTTGAGGTAAGCTTGAGAAATTGCACCCCACGCTTCTAGAAGCATCTCCCACAAGTTGGATTGGTTGGATGGGCACTTCTGGCGTACCATACGGTCAAGCTGCTCCCACAACAGCTCAATGGGGTTCAGATCTGGTGACTGCGCTGGCCACTCCATTACCGATAGAATACCAGCTGCCTGCTTCTGCTGTAAATAGTTCTTGCACAATTTGGAGGTGTGTTTAGGGTCATTGTCCTGTTGTAGGATGAAATTGGTTCCAATCAAGCGCTGTCCACTGGGTATGGCATGGCGTTGTAAAATGGAGTGATAGCCTTCCTTATTCAGAATCCCTTTTACCCTGTACAAATCTCCCACCTTACCAGCACCAAAGCAACCCCAGACCATCACATTACCTCCACCATGCTTAACAGATGGCGTCAGGCATTCTTCCAGCATCTTTTCATTTGTTCTGCGTCTCACAAACGTTCTTCTTTGTGATCCAAACACCTCAAACTTGGATTCATCCGTCCACAACACTTTTTTCCAGTCTTCCTCTGTCCAATGTCTGTGTTCTTTTGCCCATCTTAATCTTTTTCTTTTATTGGCCAGTCTCAGATATGGCTTTTTCTTTGCCACTCTGCCCTGAAGCCCAAAATCCCGCAGCTGCCTCTTCACTGTAGATGTTGACACTGGTGTTTTGCGGGTACTATTTAATGAAGATGCCAGTTGGGTACCTGTGAGGCGTCTGTTTCTCAAACTAGAGACTCTAATGTGCTTATCTTCTTGCTTAGTTGTGCAACGCGGCCTCCCACTTCTTTTTCTACTCTGGTTAGAGCCTGTTTGTGCTGTCCTCTGAAGGGAGTAGTACACACCGTTGTAGGAAATCTTCAATTTCTTAGCAATTTCTCGCATGGAATAGCCTTCATTTCTAAGAACAAGAATAGACTGTCGAGTTTCAGATGAAAGTTCTCTTTTTCTGGCCATTTTGAGCGTTTAATTGACCCCACAAATGTGATGCTCCAGAAACTCAATCTGCTCACAGGAAGGTCAGTTTTGTAGCTTCTGTAACGAGCTAGACTGTTTTCAGATGTGTGAACATGATTGCACAAGAGTTTTCTAATCATCAATTAGCCTTCTGAGCCAATGAGCAAACACATTGTACCATTAGAACACTGGAGTGATAGTTGCTGAAAATGGGCCTCTATACACCTTTGTAGATATTGCACAAAAAACCAGACATTTGCAGCTAGAATAGTCATTTACCACATTAGCAATGTATAGAGTGCATTTGTTTAAAGTTAGGACTAGTTTAAAGTTATCTTCATTGAAAAGTACAGTGCTTTTCCTTCAAAAATAAGGACATTTCAATGTGACCCCAAACTTTTGAACGGTAGTGTATATATGCAAAATTCATATTTTCCTCCCTAATAAATCTAGATTTTTTCCAATATTTCATTCAAACCTCCAGGTACCAGGGTCTTCAACCTGGAGGTTTGAATGAAATATTGGAAAAAATCTAGATTTATTAGGGAGGAAAATATGAATTTTGCATATATATATAGAAAAATATTTTTTTAGGGAAATAATATATAACATTTATTTATTTATTTTTATCTCCTAAAATAAATACAAAATAAGGGAAAATATTGGATTTATTATTGATAGAATATTTGAGATATAACATATATTTATTATATTAATTTTATTGAGTATTTTATATAATGACAATATATTTATTAATTTTTATAGGGTTATAATTAGGATATGATTGTTTAGATAAAATATGCTACGTATACTTATACAAATAGATTTATTTATTTATTTATTGTCATTTATTCATATAGAGGGACTATGTGATAATACATTATTTATTATTGTTTTTATATATATTCATTATTTAATAGATTTATGGTTTGAGTCTACAAATGTTTATAATTATATTTTGATAGTATATAATGGAAAGGAATTTTTGAATATGATAGAGATAATGATCTACTGATAATTATGATATGTTGTTTAATATACAATTTTACGGAATAAGACTATTTTTTGACCATGTGATTTGGTTTTAATAGAGATTATAGCAGTGGTGAATAGGTTTGTTTTATGAATGAAATAGATGACGTGTTCATCATCACGTGGTTTGTATGTTGGATCACTCCACGTGGTTTCAAGATGGCGCCGGGACGCGGCGTTTATCCGATCCGGGTGTAGTGAGTAAAGATTGATTTATTTATGTATATAAAGGTGTGTATTTGATTGTGTATGTAATGCTTGAGAAAGACGGCTGTGTACCGTTGAAACGCGTCGCAATAAAAGTTATTTAATTTATGTAACGGAGTTTCCTGGTCCTGGAGCGCGGGGGTCTTTTTCTTTATACTGGTTTGGAAATTGGGAATTAAGGTGTGCCACTCTCATGATCCCTGCGGGTCCCACTAGTTGGCCCCACAGTGTTCAAACATGTATCACCTGTCCTGTGCGTAGATGATAAATGATTTTGGTGAGATAAGCCCTTTAAGGAATTTGATTTCCTCACTGCTAACAGCCATAGGCACCATAGGAGGAATACAAGAGATTATATTTTTTATGTTTTTCTGCTGACAATTTCCTACATCAATGCTATAGGCTTTCAATTCCAACCACATGTAGTAGATCATTTCTGTTATTGCATTTTCCTACAAAAATTAAATGCATGAAGGTTTACTTTAATTTCAAGACATAACTTTAAATGCACTCATTAGATGAAAAATGGCAGACTTGTGGTTGACCATTAGTACAGTGGATCCTTTGTAAGCACATTCCCCCCAACTAACTTTACATTCAAAAACTGGTGCATAGGAAAAGGGGAATTGTGGCCAATGGCAACCAATCAGGTCATTGCTTTCATTTTGCATTAGGCCTCTGAAAAGTGAGAGATAGAATCTTATTGGTTATTATGGGAAACTACTCTACTTTTCCTTAACACCAGTTTTTATTCACCTCTCCCATTCTATTTCAGTTTGCAGATGTTAAAGTTGGCATCCAATTTCAAGCAAATTTTATGCGAAATGCGGCACAATGAAAAAAAATGTCTGGTTTAAATAACTACTACTTGTATGTCTGATTGTGACCCCTTCACCTCTGTTAGATAAAGTCAAAAGTCATATTCAGTAGCACTGCGAGGCAGATAAGCATTTGCAAAAAATGCTCCAATATGAGCAATATGACAAATATGTCTAGAAATCTAAAGTATTACTGGAATGCTATTAGGGAGAAAATATAAGACATCTATTCAGGGTGATGACTTTGAGTTGACCCATGTTCAGGACATGTGGATGTCTGGAAATCAAGGCGAAAATGCAGAAAAGTTGTTTTGCCAGAGAGCACAGTTGAGGGCTTCATAAGATGCTCCTTGGCACAAAAGAAGTTAATATAAATAAAATGAAAGAAAACCTTTAGAAGCCGACGTTCAGTATGATACAATGAGATAATCAGCAAGAGATTAGTCTTAATATGAACTGTTAATCTGCAAAATACAGAATTTTCTATTTGACTGACGCTGCTTTGCTGACAACCAAGATTGTGTGGATTAAGTCAATGGAGCATAAGGTGTGGATTATACGTGAAACAATAAGAATGCTCTTGCAAATTCAGAAATTGGGCAGAAAAGGAGAAAACTGATCATATTTACAGGATACAGCAGTAAATATGATCATTTAGAGATGTTTTCTGCCAGGATAAATTCCTTCCCTCGAAACCAGTCTCATAATAGTGAGATGATTACTGGATCCTCCAACATCCATTTGTTAGTGTAATAGGGTCTGTATATACAGTATGCGATTCGTGTAATGACAGAGGCTGGACACAAGACAACAGTACTGGACTTCACTTATAGCAGTTGCCTTTCCTGAGTACTAATAGTGTTTTTCCATAGTCCGTTGCCACCAGGACTTACAGTTGGGTCGAATTGTATAACAACTAGACATTCAAATGAACAATGATATGAAGCATGTATCAGCTCTAGTCAATAACAAAATGCAATAATAGCAAAATATATGAGAAAAAATCTCAGCGCTCCGTTAGAAATAAACAGATTTCCTATTCAGGGTCTTACTTGTTGTGGGGTGCCCGATCCTGTGGCACCACTACAATCCCAGAAGGCGTGTAATAAAGCTAAAGAGATGATCCTTGGTCAAATTCTTTTATGGCGACGCGTTTCGGCCTGGTTCCCAAGCCTTTTTCAAGCATATACCTAAACATTAAACATGCATCTATTTATACATATAGTACTCACATACATTTGGGCACCAAAGTTCGGCGTACTGCTGCCCTCAATCATGTCACTGGCTTCCGGCGTAATCCCATGACGTAATGGGTCTGCGTCAGGCCCGATGTATGACTTGCAATATTATTGCAAAATGCAATAATAGAAACTGAGCAATAGATTACAGGAACTAACTCTCTCTAAATCTTTCCCCAAATCCTGAATATGCCTAAAGATATTCCTAATGGAAAACCCTATCTGAAACACTGACCTTGATGAACAATGTGGAGACACTAAGACCCAGAGACAAGAAAATCCAAGTAAGCAGAACTGAACTAAGAAGCAAGACAAAGGCAGATACAAACAGGAAAGCACAAGCAACAAGCTACAAGGTTAAAGGGGTTGTCCCGCGAAAGAAAGTGGGGGTATACACTTCTGTATGGCCATATTAATGCACTTTGTAATGTACATCGTGCATTAATTATGAGCCATACAGAAGTTATTCACTTACCTGTTCCGTTGCTAGCGTCCTCGTCTCCATGGTGCCATCTAATTTCAGCATCTAATCGCCCAATTAGACGCGCTTGCGCAGTCCGGTCTTCTCCCTGGTGAATGGGGCCGCTCGTGCCGGAGAGCTGGTCCTCGTAGCTCCGCCCCGTCACGTGTGCCGATTCCAGCCAATCAGGAGGCTGGAATCGGCAATGGACCGCACAGAGCCCACGGTGCACCATGGGAGAAGACCCACGGTGCATCGTGGGTGAAGATCCCGGCGGCCATCTTGCTAAGGTAAGGAAGAAGTCGCCTCAGCGGGGGGATTCGGGTAAGTACTAAACGTTTTTTTTTTTAACACATGCATTGGGTTTGTCTCGCGCCGAACGGGGGGCCTATTAAAAACAAAAACAAAAACGTTTTGGCGCGGGACAACCCCTTTAAGAAGCAAGGACTGGACTAGAAATACCACAGGAATAAAACTACACTGAAAAGAAATTAGGTAGACTAACACAGTATGTTAGGCCAAAAAAGACTCACGTCCATCCAGTTCAGCTTAGTTCCCCCCAGTGTTGATCCAGAGGAAGGCAAAAAACCCCAATGAGGTAGAAGCTAATTTTCCATATTTAAGGGAAAAAATTCCTTCCCAACTCAAAGTCTGGCAATCGGAATAATCCCTGGATCAAAAACCCTTCTGAAATAATTAGTGACTATGACATATAATATTGTAATGATCAAGAAAGGTGTCCAGACCCCTCTTAAACTTTATCAAATTTGCTGACACCATGTCCTCAGGCAGAGAGATCCATAGTCTGACTGCTCTTATAGAACCCCCCTTCTATGTTAGTATAGAAACCTTGTTTCCTCTAGATGTAGAGGGCGCTCCCTTGTTACAGTCACAGTACTGGGTATAAAAAGATGATGGGAAAGATCTCCGTATGCTCCCCTGATATAATTATACATAGTTATCAGGTTGCCCCTCAGCCATCTATTTTCTAAACTAAATAACCCCACTCAGGCTCTCATATGTTCTTTTTGAGTAGGAGTCCCCAAAACTGTAGGCAATATGTGTGTTCTTACCAGTGACTTGTAAAGAAGAACAAGATACTAGAAGAATACAAGGAGTATTGGATTTAAATGCACATAACCTACGCTATAACCAGCAACACATTGTAAAAGCCAGAAATATTACAGACTGCAGTGGTGGGGGAGGGGGAGGGGGGCACAAAAGTGGTACATATACACTGTTTTATACCTAATCAATTCACTCTTCCCACTTGATTAAATAAAGTTTAACTCAGTGGAGCCCTATTGCTATGCCAGGCCTAGCAGTCCAGGTCCCTCTGGGTCCTTGAGCAATCAAATCAATCACACAGGTGGTATTCTGTCCTTGCCCTCAATGTAAAGAATACTAAAATGATTACTGATTTTCAACCCAGAGAAAGTGACTTAAAAAATCTTCAGCTGAAGATCAAAGATCCAAGCTGCAAGCTCTAACTTTCCGTCTGACACTTTTGCTTCCCTCAACTCAGGCCATGATAAGTATATTGAAGTGCATTTAGTGTATCCAGCACATATTGAAAGTTATCTTTTAGATATTTCCCTCCCCTGTTGCAATGTACCAAGTTCAACTACTGTAATCCTCCTGAGAAGTGTTAATTGTGTGAATAGCATTAATTATTGTGACAAGAATGTCTTAAAGGGCATACTCAGAACTAGGGGCACTTTTAAGAAACTGTGTAAAAGAACTGTCATGCTCGAGCTACTGTGGCAAATGATATTCTGATTGTGCCATACTCAAACCTTCTTCCTTGTCTGGCTGCAGACCTGAGTAGAAAGTTCCATTGTGTGGAGTCCTGTTTTTTTACTGATGTGACCCACAGATGCGTCTTAGGTTTTAATAGAACTTCAAGTCTAATAGAATAGCCAGGGGATGAGGATGTAGCAATTACTCTTGGTTTTCCCCACAGTAGTGGGTTGCTCTTGCTCTTACCAGTGAATGCATGTCCGTGCCTTCATCTACGAGGGATGTGGGTATCTGAAAACTGCTTTCAGTGTGATTCCTGTGTATGGAGTCATGAGACTCAGTTTTGAGGTTTTCCAGTGTTTCAGGTCAGTGAGAGCCCAATGGGTGCTGAGTTGATCTGCCTCCATGGCAGAAAGCAACAAGCCAAGTTCTACCAGTGAGATGATGGTTCCATTTTATTTATGAGAGAGTAGTGGGGATAGGAGGGACTTATGACCTGGTACTGTCCATAATGGTTCAGAGAGGGCTTGATTTGGAAGTTGGCCCTGTTGGCTGCTGTAGCCTGGAGGCTCCAGGAGTAGCTCACAGAACCCTCAAGGGTCATCATTACCGTCATGATCAACAGGTTTATTAACTGTCGAACAGGAAACAGACAATGTATACCCTGATAAACCAGCATATCTCACTATGTCAATAAAGTTACAAAAATCCACAAAAAGGGTGCATAATGAAAGTCTTGGTCTACTGGCATGGGATACCTGCAGCAGCTCTGTACCCAGGCACCCGGGCATAGACTTCTCTCTAGCTTATTTAGCATCATCAGAGAGGAGGGAACTGAGACACCGCTTGGCTCTGACTTCCCTATTTAGCACTCATCTCCCTGTTCTCCAGAGGAAGAACAATTGCTACAGCCTGGTAGCTTCCTTTTGTCCACACTACACTTCTTGTTCCTTCCCTTTCAGTTCTGTTCCTACCCGCTCATAAAGAAACAGTACAGTTTAAAAAAAATCATCATAATAGCATTGAACACTGATAAACTGTACCTCTCCCCTTTAAGGTCAAAGATTGTTCTGCCATATTAAACTCTGTTTTGTGGGGAACAAGTTCGAATAACAATAATTTAGGAGCTCCTGCTGCAAAATTAAGGTCTAGAGAAACAAGCATGGGCTTTTTAATGTATCATTTACTAATTATGACAACCTTCAGCCCCTCTAAATCTGCATGTAGGAACCGGAGTGCAAGGAGCAGTATTGGAGTATTAATCATTAAAGGAAAATGTGCACAGACCCAAACTGGTAAAAAAGCTACGACAAGAAAAAAATAGAGGATTTCCCACAGAAACCAAACACAGCCCAGCTGTCATTTCTTCTGTTCCACATTAGAAAGTTAACCAAGTGATCTGACTGGTTACTATGGACAATTACTTAATTAAATGAATTCATTGTGAAGTGTTCATTACATGACTAGGAACAACATAAACACAAACCATAAAAAAACAACACTACATCGTGTAGAAAAACCACAGCAACCGAATGTATAAAAATATAAGCATATTTGTAAATAACTCAATAAGTACTTTAGAAATAACATTCTAAAGCAATATTCCTTAATTAAACCTGTTTAAGTGACAATGGGTAAGTGTAAACTAATAAGGAGTCCTTGAAGGCATACCCACTGTAAGGCCTTAGTCACACGGGCGTTTTTTCACGCATCCGCAAATCGCGTGACCGGTGCGCGCAAGTCGCCTGCAAATCGCCCGAAAATCTGCTCCTAGCCGCGTTTCTTTAGAAACAGGCCGGAGCTGTCCAGCGCATTGCATTCAATGGAGACGGCAATAGAGTCGGCTCCATTTAAAGCAATGCGCTGCGGGCGAGCCCGGGATGAATTGTCGGGAAGGGCTTAAATACATAAGCCCTTCCCTGCAATTCATCCTAAAATGTGTAAAAATAAAAAATATATATATATACTCACCTTCTCCCGGCAGCCGGAGCTCCGCGCGGCCGTCCTGCAGTGGGTGTGAAGGGGGTGTGAGTCAGACCTGCCCCCTGATTGGCTCAGCACTGAGCCAATCAGAGGCATGTCTCACTCACACCCATTCATGAATTCATGAATGGATGTGAGTCAGACCTGCCCCTGATTGGCTCAGCGCTGAGAGGCAGCGGTCACTCACCCATTCATGAATTCATGAATGGGTGTGTGAGTGAAACTGGCCTCTGATTGGTCAGGGCTGTGACCAATCAGAGGCAGATCATTCAGCAGGTGGGGATTTTAAAGCCCCGCCGGCTGAATAGTGCCGAGAAGCAGTTCAGGAGAACTGACAGCGGCCGCGGCTGGACTCCGGCTGCAGCGGAAAGGTGAGTATACAATTTTTTTTTTATTTTAACACATTTCTGGATGAATTGCAGGGAAGGGCTTATATATTTAAGCCCTTCCCGACAATTCACCCCGCGCACGCCGGCAGCCCATTGCTTTCAATGGAGCGGCTGTATTGCCGGCTCCATTGAATTCAATGGGTAAACATCGTTCTTCTCTGTCACAGCTGTTACAGCTGTGGCAGAGAAGAATGATTTGTCTTCTATATGTTCTCAATGGGGTCGGCGCTGCTGCCGCCGGCCCCATTGAGCGCATATAGACAAGAGAACAGGAATCGCAGATCGCAGATTGGTGCGATCTGCGATTTCTGTTCTATAATTTATCGGACGAGCGCATAAAAAGCGCTCATGTGTCCAATACCATTGCAAAGCAATGGTTTTATAAAATTGCCGGACGCATGCGCATGCACAAATCGCGGCTAAAAACGCCCGTCTGACTAAGGCCTTAAATCGGTTTTCTGTCATCAACCAAATTCTGGCTTTTGCTCACTGCTGTCATACATGAGGCCCGAGAAAATCACTATGGCCAAGAGCTAATGCCCTTCCAGGGGACCCTGCCTACTGGAAAATAACCAGCCACTAGGGACCACACCTGAGCCCAAACTGTTAATTAGGGGTACACAGTGCTCTTTCCTTTAAAATATGTCTTTACATTTTTTTCCTTCAAGGATTCCTCTTGTAACCGATTCTGTGATTCAAAATCAATAAGAACCGACTTCATACTGTAAATAAGGTGGGCAGGCAGATGGGAACTTTTCTCCTAGTGCTCCAGTGGAAAAAAGTTCCTTGCCCCCTTTGTGACCTTCTACTAATATTACTCTTTGCTCCACCTTCTGATTCTCCTCCCCGCCTTGATTAACTCTTCAATTACCCTTTTCTTCTTGCATTACAATACTCCATCTGTGTTATCGGACCTTCCATTACCCCCATGGTTCCATTCCAGGCTCTTCCTACTTAGAAATTGTAAAAGTATGTTGTGCAGGGGTGTAACTATAGAGGATGCAGGGGATGCGGTTGCACTCGGGCCCAGGAGCCTAAGGGGGCCTATAAGGCCTCTCTTTTCCATATAGGGAACCCAGTACTATGAGTAAAGCATTATAGTTGGGGGCCCTGTTACAGGTTTTGCATCGGGGCCCGGGAGCTTCAAGTTACGCCTCTGATGTTCTGTGTATATTTTTTAAAGGTAGGAAATGCTATCATATTTATAATGTCTCACATAGGACGTATGGCGGCTGATGCCAACATTTTAAAAGTGGCCATTAATATGCTGTAGACTGTTTAGTAGTAGCAGAGGTATTAACCTCTTTATGATAGAGGAAACACATTAAATGGGAGAAAACTAAAATCATTTTTTATGAGTAAAAGTAATTTATTATATGCCACAAAGGGAACATTTCACTGGAGCTGTTTACACTTAGCTGAATCTAATTCTGTAACTACTATACCCACGAAGTCTACAGCATTATTAATTTTTATCTAAATGGTATCAATCTGTCTCGTAAATATTTATCCAGTTCTCCAGTATTAAACCATGATGGAATATAACCTATCACTCAAGGTTTGCAAAAGTCTTAACCAGTATGAAGAGGCAGCAGATTGCATACACCTTGGGATCAGAGAGGGAACGTTTCTTATTTATCTATCTGCAGCATCCCAAAGGGTAACTCAGGACACAGGACATACTCTGAGGAGCTGGGAGAGTAGAGTGATCACTTATCACAGTGGCACTTAGCATAGAAGCAGAACCAAAAAACGGCAACAGGACGCAAAATACATTTACTATCAGAGGTATGCATACCTATAATTAAATAATGCAAGGTTCTTAGTATATATATTTTGATCAAATTACATTGGACCATCTACCAACGTCCAGGTGACCAAGCTCTCAGATGGGTCCTAACGCTATTAGGTGGTTTAATCTTAACCTGGGAAAGTTGGGTACCTATTTCTCATAATACTCCTCTCTTGGGACTAAGCCTACATATAAAAGCAGGGGAGGTAGGATATAATTTATATGGTACAGTAGGAGGGACAGAAGGTAAATGGGCAGTGGGCGTGAATGACCAAGTGAAGGCAATTCAAACTTCACAATATTTTCAGAAAAAAAGATAAAAGCACGCACCAGGCTCCCTCCCGGAGGGACACATGTAGCCTCGGCCAGAGCAGCACTGGGCCTCTTCCAGACACCCCTAGGAAAGGGATGGCCAATATAGATGGAACAGGAATACATCTTTGTCACGTGTAATGCCACCGTTCCTATTACTCACTGGTATGACCCTTGGCGATAATAAAGAGAATTAACACAAATGTAAGGTTGAAGTACCTCAGTCTTTGGGAATGGTCAGGGCCTGGCAAAACGTTACTTGGAAACTTCAATGTCACACAAATCAGGAATACACTAGTGCAGGTAAGAACAGACAGTTGGAGGTCAGGGAGGAAACTCAAGATGACACCGATCCTGCAGGCCTGAGTTATCTGTCATGTACTGCTCCTGGAAGGGAAACTCTCCAGAGGAGGATAGGGGTAGGGTCACAATACAGACACTTTTGAAACACAGTACCTCTGCATGGTGGTCTTGGACTTCTTTTCTCACACTCTCTCTCTCACTCTCTTTCTCCTCACTCTCTATTGGCTCATGGCATTGGGGTCCTCAGGATACCTCTCCTCTTTCTCCATCACGTCACCATATGAGGATTGAAGTTACCCCCATGTGGCTGTCTGCTGAAGACTCTGTGATGGACTCACAATTGACTGTGATGGAACACTAGACTACACCTAAATCACTCATATTTATAATCTCTCACATACCACGTGACAGAACATAAATTGATACATTTGCAGATATCACCCAGTCTCATGCAGACATTAACCTCTTACTTGCTGCAGCTGTGCAATACACATAACAAAAGACAAAACACTTTGCACAGTGCATCTACACAAAAGATGTGACATGTATGACATTTATAATAATAATAATAATAATAAACGTTCTGGGCCACTACATATCTATCTATCTATCCATCCATCCATCCATCCATCCATCTGCCTTATTCTATGCCAAATCATCACTTAAAATTAACTTTCAGTCAACCCAACAGTCTCAAATTTTCATGAAATTTGGTAGGATGCTAAAGGACGTACGGTAACTTACAGATGTAAAACCTTAGCCCTCAGCGTTATACGATATTCATACAGCAGTGTTGTAAACATAAGAAAAAAAGCTAAATTTATGCTTACCAGTTCAACAAAAAATTCATAACTTTGCTTCAAATTATGGTAGAACTTAAAGAAACACAAAAGAAGTTGTCCCAACACTTAAAAAATTGTTTCAAAACCATTTCGACCTTCCTGATTGTTGCTGACCAGGACATGTGACTGCTGCAGCCAATCAGTGGCTGTAGAAGGTCACTACTGTGAAGAGTATAGTGGCTATGACAAGTTTACAATGTATTTATATTGAATAGATTATGACTCTGAGACAGTTGTTTGACTGTGTAAAAGACAATATCAAGAATATGAACTTTGATGTTTACTACTTGAGATGGCGTGTAGCTGGTCCGTCACATTCAGCATGATGTCCTCTCTGGACTGAAATCTGGTTCCTTTCAGGGTATTTTTAGCTTGGGGAAAAGCCAGAAGTCACATGGAACCATGTCAGGAGAGTAGGGAGCCTGACGAAGCACAAGTGTGTTGTGTATAGCCAAGAAACTCTGTATCAAATGTAAAGAATGGGCAGGTGTATTATGGTGATGGAGCTGCCAATTGCCCTCTGCCCACAGGTCTGTCCATTTGCATCTCACAGTGTTACAAAGGCGACACAGAACTTCTTGGTAGTACCCCTTGGTGATGGTTGTGCCATGTGGTGCATACTCATGATGAACTACTATATATGACCCTATATTTCATTGATATCCTGGGCATAAAACAACCTCTGCTGCTCTGATGACGGTCCTGACCCAGCAGCCACACACCGCTGTAATAAAAAAGGATTAGGTGGGCTACTCTTTTCATTAATAATCAACAGTATTTAGTGGGCACCATTACTATAGTGGAGAACACTCACTTGACGATGCCATTTGATCAATCTCTCAGCCACTCGTTAGCAATTGAGTGCAAAAGTCAATAAATAAGTAGAGATAGCAATAACTGTAATAACTCTGAATGATAACTAGAACTATAAATACTTATATTCTATTACTAAGAAGCAAGTGGCAGAATTCAATATCTCACGCAGCAGAAGTGATCTGTACTAAATCTGCATAAATGAAGAGGATGAATATATTTGTTTACATTAACAGCTGGAATTCCTGCCGAAAAGAAAAGTTTGCCCATTCTCATCTAAGAGAAGACTTACTGTCATTGTATCAGGAAATTCTCTTTATTTAGAGTTGAGAATCTAGTGAATGGTTTAGCTCATACCAGACCACCATTATTTCTCCCAGAGCACCACCTGCTATTTTGTTCACTCAATTTCTTGTAATTGTAGTTGTCTATTGTTTGTGAAATAAGATTTCTTGGAGCCTGCAGTGGAGAAAACAATGTTTCTGCTGTTTTAGGGGGTATTCTCAGTACTGAAGCCATTATAACGACATCATTCGCCTGCAGAGTAAATGCGTTTTACACAGTGACTTTGTCAATTGATGCCCTTTTACATTTGTACCTTTTAGAACATTGGAGCAGTAGTGAAAAGGAAAGCCTAAAATTCACAGTCAAGAAAATACCTGCCTTTTGTTGATGGAAGAATAAATTAAGTGTTTTCCCTTGCCTAGCAACTTGTAATGACTGTGCTTTAGAAAATTATATATATACATTGTATAATTTTCCATATGTATACACATAAGCATGTACGTGGGTGCGTTTGTGTATATACAAGTTACGTTACAGCAACCTAAATAGTATTATGTGGATCCCTCTCATTGTGCCAAAACCACTCTGACCCATGCATGGAGTAGAAAAGGACTGTGACTAGAAAAGGGCTGGCAATAAAATGATAGCAGCATATCATTTAAGATAATGATATTTTGAGTTAGTATTTTGTGTTAGTTTCATAATTTTGGTAATATGCTTGCATTGATAATGTTGCTTTACTAGTGTAAATCACGTTTGAAGTGGTTGCCACCAGGGGTATCGCTTCCAGTGTCTCTACAATTCACTTTGTGTTGTTAAATACAGACCTTTTGTAGTAAAAAAGGAAACAGAGAACTTCCCATAACAACAGATAAGTTGACAACTTCACAAGGGGCCCCCATGCACTAACAGGCTGCATGTTGACCGATCCGCCGACATTGTGATAACAATCTCCACAGTCTCTGTCTCTAAACATTTACTAATCATTGACCAGAATGTCTCAAAAAAGAATGATCATCTTGGGAAAGCAAATGGGTGGACATACAGATACTGTTAATTGGATCAGAGACAGTACAATGCAGCATGAGAAGTAAGGGCAAGGAAGTCAGGACAAGGAACTACTGGCAGAATGCTAGGCTTACAAAATTACCCCCCCCCCCCCCATGAAGGTGGATTGCAAACAGCAGAACAACAGAAAAATGGGAAAGACAACCTGAAATTCAGAACTTACAGATATGAAAGGAGCAAACAGCAGCATATAGGAGGGTGAAGAGAGCCTGGTATATTTTAGAAAACATGTTGAAAATGCAGGTATGCTTTAAGTTCCATACATTGTGAGGTGAGGCCTCTATGGCTCACAAAACTTTTCCAGCACATCCCAGAGATGATCAATTGAATTGAGATCTGGGAAACTAAAAGGCAGTCAACACCTTAAACTCTTTGTCATGTTCCACAAACCATTCTTAAACCATTTTTGCAGTGGGCAGGGCAAATAATTCTGCCAAAAGAGGTCACTACTATTAGAGCATATTGTTGCATAAAGAGGTGTGCCTGGTTTGCAACAGTGTTTAGGTAGGTGGCAGATGTCAAAGCTACATCCCCATGAGTGCAGGGACCAAAGGTTTCCAAGCAGAACCTTGTCCAGAGCATCACACTGCCTCCACTGGCTTCACTCCTTCCTGTAGTGCATCCTATTGTCATCTATTTCCCAGAAAAGCTATGCAAACAAACTCAGCCATCCACATAATGTACTTTTGCATAAATAAATAAGTGAACCCTTTGAAATGGCCTGAATTTTTGCTCTGATTATAAATTGTGGTGTAATTGTTATCTGAATCACAATTATAGAAAATACAATCTAAATAAGCTAATAACACACAAATAGGTGTACTGTTCATGCTTTTATTGAGCTGATTGAGTAAACATCCATAATGTGGAGGAAAAAAAGGAAGTGAACTTTTCTGTTAATTACTTACCCAAGAGCTAATTGGCAAAATATATTTCAGTTTAGAAGATGAGATTGGAAGTGTGGGTTTCGTATGTGTTTTGTTCATTAAATAAAGGCACACAAAGCCTGGTTATTGCAGATTTCTTCTAAGAAAAATTGATTAGTGTGAATCATGCTGCAATACAAATAACGTTTACAAGGCCTCAGGAGTCATATTATGGAAAATCGTGAAGCTGGAAAAGGCTATAGGAGCATTGATAAAGATCTGGATGTACATCAATCCACAGTTAGACAAATTATTTACAAAGGTAGTGGATGTTCTATTAAGATTAGAGATGAGCGAACACGTTCGGCCCCGCCCCTTTTTCGCCCGAACACCGAACTTTGCGAACACTTCAGTGTTCGGGCGAAAAAAGTTCGGGGGCCGCCGTGGCAGCGCGGGGGGGTGCGGCGGGGAGTGGGGGGGAGAGGGAGAGAGAGAGGGCTCCCCCCTGTTCCCCGCTACTGCCGCCCGCGCCGCCGCGCATCTCCCCGCCCCCCGGCGGCACCCGGACCTTTACGCGCGAACACTGCAGTGTTCGGCAAAGCCGGTGTCCGGGTGCGGATGTGTCCGTAACGGACATGTTCGCTCATCTCTAATTAAGATGTCCCCAAGAGCACAATAGGCAATTTTGAAAGAGGTGAGAAAGAACTAAAGGGTAACAACAAAAGATCTGCAGAGGCTGTACACACTACAAAAATCTCTATTTATGTGTCAACCATTAAAAAAAACACTAACAAGACCAGTGTTCCTGAAAGGACACCACAAACGAAGGTACACAAAAATAACATTTAGCTTGTTTCAGGCTGTCTGAAACTACTTAGATGTACCAAAATGCTTCTGACAGATTAGACAAATATGCAGCTTTTGAGGACAAATTCTGTGGGACCCTTTAAGCAGGTAGGTTAAGAGACTTCACACATGGTGTGATAAACAGTAACAGTCTTTGACAGAAGAATTAACGTTATAGTCTTTCTAAATTGGCAAACAGTAAAAGAACTTTGCAACACTGTCACAGTTTTTCAGCCATTGTGGGATCAAGTTACTCTCTACCAATATAGCACCACCCTGTGGGGCCAGATGCGCTGAACCATTTGCTCAACAGACTCATATGCCCCACCCAACATGGTGACTGGTAATGTAAACCTTTGAATTATCACTGGAATGGGATCAAGACCATGCACATGATGTCCGTGGGGACCACAAAAGTATCTGTTTCAACAAGCAGATTAAACAGTTGCAGAATAGACATTAGGAGTTGTGCAATAAATATCCGCAGCTATAGCATTTATCTGACTACACAATGCTAGTATTTTCATCCCCCTTAGGCCTCGGTCACACGGGCGTTTTTTCCCACGATTTGCGGATCGCATGACGGATGCGCATCCGCAAATCGCGTGACCGGGGCACGAAAAATCGCCGGAAAAATCTGCTCCTAGCCGCGTTTCATTAGAAACGGGCCGGAGCAGTGCAGCGCTGTCCAGCGCATTGAATTCAATGGAGCCGGAAACACAGCCGGCTCCATTGAAAGCAATGGGCTGCGGGCGATCTCAGGATGAATTTTCGGGAAGGGCTTAAAAATATAAGCCCTTCCCTGAAAATCATCCAAAACTGTGTAAAAAGTAAAAAAAAAATATATACTCACCTTGTCCCGGCAGACGGAGTTCAGCCGCGGCCGGCCGGCAGTTCTCCTGAACTGCTGTGAGTAGTATTCAGCAGCTGGGGATTTAAAATCCCCGCCTGCTGAATGAGCTGCCTCTGATTGGCTCAGCGCAGGGACCAATCAGGGGCAGCTCTCAGCTGTCATTCAGCTGAGAGCTGCCCCTGATTGGTCCCTGTACTGAGCCAATCAGAGGCAGCACTCACTCACCCATTCATGAATTCATGAATGGGTGAGTGAGAGCTGCCTCTGATTGGTGAGGGCTGTGACCAATCAGAGGCAGCTCATTCAGCAGGCGGGGATTTTAAATCCCCGGCTGCTGAATACTACTCACAACAATAACAATACTGATACAACTCATAACAATACTGATGAACAGAAGGCACATTTGCAGAGTGGAATGGTCTAAAATTCCTCAGCATTGTGAAAATCCTATTTGTAGCTACAAGAAATGTTTGCTGTTAAAGGGAGATATGCAGGTTATTAATTTCAAGGTTTCACTAACCTTTTCTTCCTCTGCTGTGTATGTTTACACAATATGCTTAATAAGAGATACAAAATGAATATATATATTTGCTACCCTAAGAAAATACAAATATGGTTGTGTTTGTCTTAGGCTTCATTCACATGAATATATATATTGGCTCCATTTTCACAGCTGGCCGATATACGTGACCCATCTGATGCACTGGTTTCCAATACATCAGTTCAGATGGGCATTTTTCCGGTGCATAAAAACTGCCGGCCGGCAAAGATAGAGCATACGGTGCACATTCCTGTTGGCCGTTTTTACGCTGGCCCAAAAAGATAGTTCTGGAATTATCTTCCAGCTGGAATATGGCAGCCGGTCCCATAGACTCCTATGAGAGCCTATGGGAGCTGCTGAAAAAAGGGAGGTGAGAGGGAGTTTAGCAGCGTCTCTGCTAAACTCCCTCCCTCTTCCCTTTCCCCCTTGCTGGCTGTTGGCAAAGGGAGACGGCGGGATGGGGTGGAGATTAGCACACTAGTTCCTGCCCTGTCCTGTCCCCTCCCATTGCAGACAGCCAGCAAGGGTTGTAGACGGGGCGGCAGTTTAGAAAACTAGCTCCCACTCCATCCCGCCCTATCCTGTCCCCTCTCATTGCAGATAGCCGACAAGGGGCAGAGACGATCTAAACTCTCTTCCTTCGTCCGATAGTATTCCAGGTGCGGCATAAATACGCCACACTCAGCCGTCTGAACGGGGCGCATAAATGGGAGATGCAATCGTTCATGCGATTTTCAGTCACCCTGTGGCCATGAAATAGCTGGCCAAAAATTGCAGCGCCCATGTGAAAAAGCCCTAAGATTGTGATTTAGATAACAGATCACATTTTTTATCAATCAGTAAGGAAATCCAGGTCATTCCACAGGTTTTACTTTTTCTTGTAAATGTTTGTACCACATGAAACTCCACATTCCAAATTAATTAGGGGCGTAACATTAGGGAATGCAGAGGCTATGGTTGCACCCGGGCCGAGGAGCCTTAGGGGGCCCATAAGGCCACTTCTCTACATATGGGTCCAGAGCTATTAATAAAGCATTATATTGTGGGACCCTGTTACAGATTTTGCATGGGGGCCCACAAGCTTCAAGTTAAGCCTCTGCTACCAGTCATCATGCTGTAGACCATACAAGTGACTACAGTACTGATCAGAAACAATCAGAATAAATACATTCAGTGACTCATAGATGACATCATCTCTGATTAGAGTCTTTCTCCTTCCTTTTCTTCTTCATCTGGTGCACATTATTATGATAACCCACCCAGGTCATAACTCATCACACTAGTGTTTGCTGCTCAGATGTCTAATTTTTGCCCCCTGAGTATAACAGAGCTACACACTGTTCCCTTTGAATACAAAATGTGCACAATGCGCCCCTCAAATAAAAAAGCCTGCACTGTTGCCCCTAAATGAAACATTCCCATACTATGCCCTCTTAATAAAAAATGCCAATTTCCTTCCCACTGAAAAAATATACCCACATTGTACCTTCTAAAAAAAAGTGCGCACACTGTGAGCCCTAAATTAAAAAATGATGTAAACTGTGTCTCAATATAAAAATTTAAAAAATATGCACCACACCAGTAAAAAATATTCACATCCTGACATTTAAGTATAAGGCTGGATTCACACGAACGTATATCGGCTCGGTTTTCACGCCGAGCCGATATACATCGTCCTCATCTGCAGGGGGGGGGGATGGAAGAGCGAGGAGCAGGAACTGAGCTCCCGCCCCCTCTCTACCCCCTCTCTACCCCCTCTCCGCCCCTCTGCACTATTTGCAATGAAAGGAGGCGGGACTGGGAGGGGCTACGTTACATTAATTAGCCCCGCCCCTGCCCCGCCTCTCCCCATTGCAAATAGTGCAGAGGGGCGGAGAGGAGGCAGAGAGAGGGCGGGAGCTCAGTTCCTACTCCTGTCTCTTCCATCCTCCCCCCCCCCCCTGCAGAGAGAGACGACGTATATTGGCTCGGCGTGAAAACCGAGCCGATATATGTTCGTGTGAATCCGGCCTAAGGTAAATGTTTTGAATCAAACTAATGAGTACCCAACTTTTTGCAGAAATTCGGCAAAACCAATCTTTTGAAAATTTCCCATATCACTATCCTAAAGGAATCCCCACATCAATGACCGTTTTATGGGCAGGGTGCTTTCATTTCCCCCCCCCCCACACACACTTTTTATATAGAATTAACATATTCCAGAGCACTATACAGAGCTTGTCACCATTCTCATCAGTCCCTGTTTCCAATATTGCTTATAATCTACTGTAATTTTCTCATCTCAAACACATCTGAGACACTAGAATGCTTTTGCTAGAATACTTTTCCTTGAAAACCAATTAACACATCCCTTTTAAAACAGAGAATCAGGAAAAGTGAGCAATATTGCTATTATATTATACTTATCCAAGCGCAATTGTCTCCTTTCTACATTATCCACGCAATGGACAAATAATTCTACTTTTGTACAAGAATAATTATAAGTTCTAATGGTACATATGGTACCGAATATTATATAGAGATGAGAGACCTCCATTATTTGACATTAAAAACAACAAAATCTTTGGCTTTGCAAAAATATACAACGCTTAAAAAGGAAGGCCTCCATATCCTTGTCCCTGCATTGACTGCACCATGACTTCCGGGTTAGTTTGGGGTGATGTCATGACGTCAGCTTTGCATCGCACGGTGCGCCTGCATGCATGTTTCACTTTGCCTTGGCACTTCAGAGTTCATCATTCTTTTGACTGTTTAGTTGCTGGTCTGGCTGAGACGATTGGTAGCTCAGCCAGCCAGTCAGTCAGTTACTTTATTAGTTTGGTTTTACTATTGAACTGGCTGGGTTGATTATCAGCTCAATCAGTCAAACAGGTATTTTATTGGGTTACTTAGTCCAGATCCTCTGAACAGAGGTTGCTGGTTATACTGTCGTCTGTGTACTGGACATGCTGTGTCAGAGGAACTTTATCAAAATCCTCAGTTATCCAAATGTTCAGTATCAATGATTTAGTAAGCTCAGTACATTGGCTTTTGCTTAGTATCAGAAAGTTAGTGTTTAGTGCAGTTGTCATCAAGCAGTCTCAGACTGGTCTGCAGTCTCTTTCTCGCAGTTGGATTATCTCTTTTGGTGCAAGTGCTCTGCTTGAAGGATTCTTCTGGTTTGGGAGGCTCTGGTTATCTTGTCCAGGACATTCTCCATACCTTTCTATGTTCAATCATGTTAGCAATTTCCAAAAAAGAGACATATTACTAGTCACTGGTTTAACTCCATCTTTGTATCCAAAACTCATCACCTCCAGTCGTACAAACTAATCAATCTACAGGAGACATTGCCACTGTCTAAAGGCCCCTTTACATGGGCTGATTATCATTCAGAGTTGTTCAAAACCCCGTGCTCCCGCAGCAGTTTGAACGATAGTCGTACCCGTGTATGCATGCAAAGACTCAAAGACTGAGCGAGAGTTGTTCAGTCGTTCAGTTTGTGCATGCAGAAAACGGTACAACTAGCCGTTCAGTGCAAACAGCAGTGGTTCAGTTCTGAATGACTGCCTGCTTACAGTGAATGACAGCGGGCAGTGGGAGAACGCTCCCTGGCCTCCATCCTGGCAGCGCTTTCAGCAATGCCAGTGATACAAGCTCCCGTGTAACATTGCAGGACAAGCTTCACTTGGACGCACTGTTGGGCATCATTTGCCCCACAGCTTGTCCCATGTAAATGGGGTTTATTGCTTCCTCATGTGCCATGTGGATTTTCTGGGGGACAATATCTATGGCATGTGATGAAGCATAACACAATTTGTTTTAGGTGAGATTCAACAAAATTTGACAAAGATAAACCCCATATTATCTCAATATTTGTCTATCACATGACCAGGACAGGTGTTTATTCCCTGAAAGTGAACAATCTAGGTTCCTATTTAATGACAGCCAGCAGAGATCTTAACAATTTTGTGGAATTGAAATCAAAAGCATATTGGAAAATTGTGTAATGTTTCATTATACAAGAAAAATCATTTCTTTTCTGGAACTGTAAAAGCGCGTTAGAATGTCTCTGCTAATTAATGATACATATAGTGTCATATGCAGATAAGGGCATCTAAACATCCAGATTTTTGTTCAATGGAGAATACAAGTAAATGAAGCAGATGCTGCATGCGAGTCTCATGGGATATGTGTTGATATAAAACATGAGCAGCAGTTTAGAGGAAAAATAGATACGGCCCAAATGGAGCGTATTGTATGCTTTAATGTACAGTCTAAAAAACCACAAGAGGGCACTTCTGGGGATGGCAGGGATTTTCAAAACATAAAATACAATATTTTGTGGCAGGAATAGCATAAAGTAATAGAGCTCTGTAGTAACATAACATTTGAAAGCTTCTTGAGTGGAAAGAATAGCTGAAATCAAGTTGCCTATAGCCAATATGCAAAAGCTGATCCTGTTTAACTTTAAACTATTGCTTGATATTGAGATTTGTATTCATTGAACATATGCTAGAAAGAGAGGGAGCAGCTCTGAAATCATAATTAGCCTAAAAATATTGAATTCTTTATTATTAGGGGAACAGAGAATCTCAGCAGATTCCGGAAAATTATTCGCAAGGTCCATTTAGATTTACGCCATCATTGTCTATAAAAGTTAAAGAGGCTGCATGCAGCAAGAGACCGAGAGAAAGAGAGAATAAAATAATAGGAGGAGGAGATGGAGACCTTTATTAGGTTTTAGTAATGGGATTTGCAGAATGTGGTCCAGAGCTTTACTGATATACAGTCTGAATTGTGAACTAAGAAATGCAGGGGTGGCACAAGCAGTGGCATTCCCTGCTTTTTCTGCTTGGGTAGTACACCTTAATTTAAGGGGAGTCTATTAGCTTGAAAATGCTGTCATCATGTTATAGAGCAAGAGGAGGTGAACAGATCAATATATAGTTTTATGGGGAAAGATTCAATGTAACTTGTGTTTTGTTCATTTAAACCTTTATTCTTTCTGAGCTGGACAGTCCAATGGGCGGTCCTATCAGTGATTGATAATTACCCTGATCATGATCAATCACTGATAGGACCGCCCAGTGGACTGTTTAGCTCAGACAGAGCAAAGATTTAAATGAATAAAACAGAAGTTACATTGAAGTTTTCCCCATAAAACTATATATCCATCTGCTCAGCTCCTCCTGCTCTTTAACATAATATCTAAAGTTTGGACTGCATTTTTGACAAGATACCCTTTAAAGATACATGTCCCTTTTAAATGACTGTAGCCTGAGGATTGATAGCTGTGCTCTCTGTTACTTCTGGTGGGGATATAAAATGGCTGATATGAAAAAAGAGAGATATTTGTGTTACGTGTGCTGCTGGGATCTGTAGTTCTAAGCATCCTAGCAGCACAGCCCTCACAGGGTTAATTGATTAAACTGGCTGGGTGTTGTACTTCCTGCTAGCCATTCTCCTGGGTCTGTGCTCACATATAAACCCAGCTCCTGGTCAGTCTCTGTCTAGTGTTCAGGGTGAGCAGTCATGAATCCTTGGCTGTTGAAGTTTGCTGTGAGTTTCTCTGTGCACATGTGAGTTCTGGGTGGAGTCTGTGTGGTTGCATTATATGTTGTAGTCTGCTGTTAGCCTGTGCCTGTAAGCAGGTATCTGTTCTCTGCAGCTGGCTGCGTGCCCTGTGCTCTGCTCACCCTGAACACCAGGCAGAGACTGACCAGGAGCTGGATTTATATGTGAGCACAGACCCAGGAGATTGGCTAGCAGGAAGTACCACACTCAGCCAGTTCAATCAAATAACCCTGTGAGGGCTGTGCTGCTAGGAAGCTTAGAACTACAGATCCCAGCAGCACACGTAACAATTTGAAATTCTCCACAGTTGCATTTTATTATGTTGGAGTTTATGCTTACATTTGGGTCCTGGAGCCTGAGAGGGTACAAAGGCCCTTCTATCACATGATAAGACATAACTGCTATAAATGCCATGTGAATTAAAGGGTAGTTTTAGAGGTGTAGGCTACATAAGAGGGGAACAGATCTGTAAATGGCATATGAAAAGGGGTGGTCCAAGTGATAAAGATTAAGCAGGGTACCCTAGAAGTATGTCATATATTCCTATTTAGACACATGCTGATTTTTTTTTGTTTCCTTCATTTGTCTCCTAAATGTAAAAATGAACAACTTTTTTAAACAGCCTTTATTAAAAACTCCCTTCTATTCTGTTGCTGTAGAGCCTCTGCAGCTCATACACATATCTGGCTGTGCTACTGCTCCTGAGATACACCTAACAGCTTGTTTCTGACTGCTGTCAGTCTCCCTGGTCACAACATTGGTGGTATACAGTAAGGGTTATCAGTTATTAATATCCGAGAGTTGACCCCTCCCGAGTCAATATTAATACTAGTGAATTGCGGTGGCCTCTCATTTTTATTTTTTGGCGTCAACATCTAAATTACTGCTATTGAGATAGCCCTGAGGCGCCTCAGATGTGTCTAGATATGCTACATTCACTGTACATACAAAATCAGTGATGTAGGTACTGCGGAATTATTAGTTGCTTATTTGTGGATATAGTTTGTATAAAAAGGTGGTGGGTTATTTAATTTGATATATTTTCACATATAGTCCAGTGTTAATATATATTAGCATCAGTATTAGTACAAGGAGAGGAGATTATATACTGCAAGGTGCTATTAGGAAAGGACAACAGTACAGGAATGAAACTGTACTGATACGTGAGAGCCAGTGAAGGGGCAGCATTATCCTGGGTACACAGAACTCACATACAGTCTTACTGGAAGGAACAGACCTACATGAGATAAGTGTAAAACTGTGAGCAGATGGTAAACTTGTAAAAGGGGGGCCCTTTAACCCACTTATAGAACATGAAAAGGCGTGTAGCTTTTGTAAATATTAATGCTTCTTGGTCAGGTGTCATGACTCTTTAACCCCTTCATGACATGGCCTATTTTTGGCTTAAAGGGGTTGTCCCGCGCCGAAACGCTTTTTGTTTTTTTTTCAATAGCCCCCCCGTTCGGCGCGAGACAAACCCGATGCATGTTATAAAAAAAAAAAACGTCCAGTACTTACCCGAATCCCCGCGCTCCGGCGACTTCTTACTTACCTTAGTAAGATGGCCGCTGGGATCTTCACCCACGATGCACCGCGGGTCTTCTCCCATGGTGCACCGTGGGCTCTGTGCGCTCCATTGCCGATTCCAGCCTCCTGATTGGCTGGAATCGGCACACGTGACGGGGCGGAGCTACAAGGAGCAGCTCTCCGGCACGAGCGGCCCCATTCGGAAGGGAGAAGACCGGACTGCGCAAGCGCGTCTAATCGGGCGATTAGACGCTGAAATTAGACGGCACCATGGAGACGGGGACGCTAGCAACGGAGCAGGTAAGTGAATAACTTCTGTATGGCTCATAATTAATGCACAATGTACATTACAAAGTGCATTAATATGGCCATACAGAAGTGTATAACCCCACTTGCTGCCGCGGGACAACCCCTTTAAGGAGGCAACGATTTTTGGCGGATTTTCATTTCCATTTTTCAAAAGCCATAACTTTTTTATTTTTCCGTCGACACGGCTGTATAAGGGCTTGTTTTTTGCATGGCAAACTGTAGTTGTTATCCGTGCCACGTTTGGGTGCATTGACTATATTGTAAAACTCTTATTAATTTTTTTATGATAGCTGAGAAACAAAACGTATCAATTCTGCCATAGATTTTGTTTTGTTTATATTTTTTTACAGCATTAATCATGCAGCATAAATCACGCAATACATTTTTTTCTGCGGATCGGTACGATTCCAATGATACTAAAATTTTTAAATATTTTTAGGTTTTTCCGCTTTTCCACAATAAAAACCCTTTTTTTGGAAAATATTTTTTTCTAAATCGCTGCATTCAAAGTCCTATAACTTTTTAATTTTTCCATTGACAGAGCTTTGTGGGGGCTAGTTTTTGTGACGAGCTGTAGTTTTTACTGGTACCATTTTTAGGTACATACAGCTTTTTTGATCACATTTATTGCGCTTTTTGGGAGGCAAAATGCTAATAATTGACAGTTTTTTAGAGTTTTTTTTTAAACCCTTTTTGCCCTGCAGAATAAAAAGCATCTTTATTTTTTTTGTATGCATTGTTACGGATATGACAATACCAAACATGTGGGATTTTTATTTTTTTTATGCTAATATGAGAAAAAGCACAAAAAAGGGGGATTTTTACTTTGTTTTTTTAACTTTTTTTTTGCTCATTATTCTTATCTTTTTCTTTACACTATTTATGTCCCTATAGAGGACTTGCACCATAGCACCTATGATTGCTATGATAAGGCATTGCAGGACTTCTGTCATGCAAGTCCTTATCGCTTGTTACAGCGATCACAGGCAGTGGCAATGCAGGACACCTGTATCTGGTGTCCTGTTGCCATGGCAACCCGCTGGACTCTCTGTGATTATATCGCAAGAGTACGATGACGTCACAGAGGGAGCGCTCTCCCTCCGTGAACCCTTCACATGCCACAATCAGCATAGATTGCAGCATAGGTGATTAATAGTATTCTCCCTGGAAAAAAACCTTTTAATGAAGTGGACTTTGACTTATAGGGTAGGTACCTCCAATAGAAAGAAAGTTTTCTTCCTTCTGGTAGAGTCATAAGTTACATACTTTTGCCAGAAAGTATGGCCTGTAAGACTTCCTATGCTATCCGGAGGATTGTGTAAGGAGAAACAGCACTCCCTGAGAACTATGTCAAAGGATTCTCAACTGGCTAACCATTACTTGCGCTGTACTGACAAGGGACAGGAACAGGAGAACAGCTGTCTACAGATGGGGGTTTCTGTCTATCCCTAATCTTGTGTAATGTGTACTTCCATACCGTACATCCTTTTTACTAATTTCAAACTAAATAGGTGTGAATTTCTTTTTAGAAATATAGCTTTTATTACTGGTTATACTGATTATGCTGGTTGCCTCCCTCCAAGGAATATCACTTGTAAGTGTCACAAACAAGAGAACATCATTATGTGACCTGAATATACAGGGTGTCTCAAAAATGTGGAAACGCCCATTTCGAATGAAAAGGGTTCGGCAGTCGGTGATCCAATTTTGCATGCAAGCTGTTAGGCCATGTCACTAAAATGACGGCCATTTTGAATTCCACCATCTGGGATTGAACTGGGAAGGTAGGTGTGTGGTATATCAAACTGGAAGAGAAGTTTACCAGAAAACAATGGCATGCTTTATTTTAACATAACTTTATTTGTTCTCATGTTAACACAGTGATATTTCTTCATAACAGGCGATGTGAATGATGGCTTTATCTCAAGCAGAACATGTTGAGATCGTCTTTGTCAGGTGAACGAAGCACGTGTCTTTGCAGTAGATTTCAATCAACGGCACACAGCCAGACTCCCATCTTGCACAGGGCAGTTGCCAAACTTCTTTTCAAATTCTGAGAAACCGGTTTTGTCGCTGATGAACCACAATCTGGATGACCATTAACTGATGAAGCATCAGCAACCACTGGTCGGGCCTCATTCAGTAAGAGCCCAGAATGTAGCACTCATCGTCTGTCTGAAGAATGTGGGGTTAACCGTGCCTCCATACAGCAAATTGTCAATGCATAAATGGCTTCCTTACAAATTGCAGATGCTGCAACACCCGACATAAGGACGATGTCAACACGTTCTGCTTGAGAGCTCATCACTCACATTGCCTGTAATGTGAGAAAATCACGATGCTAACATGAGAGCAAATACATTTATGCTAAATTGAAGCACACCGTTGTTTTATTATTTTTCTGATGAAATTCTCAGCCAGTTTGATATATCACACATTTACCTTTCCATCGCAAAAAGTTGAATCCAAGATGGCGTCATTCAAAATGGCCGTCATTTTGGTGACATGGCCTAACAAGTCTACCCCTTGGATTTTGTATGCAAAATTGGATCCCCGTCTGCCAAACAGGTGCTTCCACACTTTTGATGCACCCTGTACATCAGTCTACAGTCTTTTTAAAAAGTTTTCTGGTTGCCTGTTAATTTTTTTATTTTAATTTTTTTTACAACATTTACTTCTGAGAAAGTCAATGAACGTGTTAATCTATTGACTACATAATGCTAACTCAGTCGATGAAACATTCTGCAAGCGAGTTAAGAACACAGCAGAACCTGTTTTACCTCATTTTCACCACCAGGTGGCAAAAGACCATTGTAGATAAATCAACCTCCCTTTTTTCCACTGATGTCATATAATGAACCTTGCGTTTAATTGTGACAGCCGCGTCAATGCAAATAAATTGTCTAAAAGTATTTTGCACTCATAGGGCACAACGCTAAAATATGGGAAGAGAATTAATAATGACACTGATTGTAGTGAGACGTCTTATATGTTACAAGTGCTTTAAGGTTTGCAGTGATTCACAGACAAATTGGAGCACTGTTATTACAGATCAACATCTCCATGGCAACGACTCATGTAGAAATGCCAGTTTAAAGGGACAGCAGGACGCACGTGCCGTGGGATGGCTATAACAATCACTGCCAGTTCTGTGCCACTCAAATATTCCCAGTGTGCAGATCCATGGAAACTATTAGCAATCAATGAAAACATTAATTTGCTGGAAAGTAAAAAAAAAGAAAAGTGATAAATGGATAAATGACAGCGCTAACGACATCTTAATGATCAGTCAACAATAGAAAGGTCTTGTTTAAATCTTGCTTAAATTAAAGGGAACCCGTCATGTCACCGCGGCACTATAAACTAAGTTATGCTGCTCTAAGGCAATCAGTCGGGTGAGGTGTTTGCGGGAAAGACAGGGCAGGACCGATCTTCCCGCTGCTTTTTTCAAACTCCTGTCCTATGATGGGGAGTTTGAACGGATGCTGAAAAAAACCCCCTTGTTCATGCGCTACTATGCACCGTACCTGTGAGCTTAGTTGTGCATACCACCATCTGAAACCAGCCTAAGGGTGCATTCAGACAACCGTATATCGGCTTGGTTTTCACCCCCAGCCGATATACGGCGTCTCTCTCTGCAGGGGGAGGAGGCTGGAAGGGCCGGGAGCAGTGCTCTGAGCTCCCACCCCCTCTGTGCCCCCTCTGCACTATTTGCAATGAGAGGAGGCGGAACGGAGGCGGGGCTAAGTGTTGGGAATTAGCTCCGCCCATGTCCCGCCTCTCCTCATTGAAAATAGTGCAGGGGGGGTGGAGAGGAGGCAGAGAGGGGGCAGGAGCTCAGAGCACTGCTTCCGGCTCTTCCAGCCTCCTCCCCCTGCAGAGAGAGATGCCGTCTATCGGCTGGGCGTCAAAACACAGCCGATAGACGGTCGTCTGAATGCGCAGTAACGGAAGTGTAATCTGCCGTAAAAATCCACATCGGTATTTGACATGATGAAGATTTAAAAACCTGCCCTGCAAAACCATTGGTGGATAGAACATTTTTGCCCATGATATCTGTTCAAATCCCATCCGCAACCCTGGTGCAGTATGTATTGTCTGCGCACATACATACACGGTGACAGTTAACCCCATACGTCTTTTGACGGTGGACGTCAATGGGCTTTATTCTGATGCGCCATCATTTCTGACGGCTGCATCAGAATAATTTTGAAATCATCGTAATCCCACCGATCCGTAGAAAAAAAACGATCATGTTATTTATGCTGCATGATTAACACTGTAAAAAATTAACTATGGCAGTACTGACGTGTTTCCTCTTCATGACCTCCCCAAAATATGGAGAAAAGTTTTACAGTGCATCATATGTACCCAAAAATGGTACCAATAAAAACTAAAGTTTGCAACCCAAAAAGCAAGCCTTCATACGGTCACGGCGATGGAAAAATAAAAACGGTATGGCTTTTTAAAATTGTCAGTTAATAAATGTGGCACCTCATGCAGGCTTACAGCCTACGGGCTTATTCCGACGTGCGTATATCGGCCAGGTTTTCATGCCAAGCCGATATACACTGTCCCTCTCTGCAGGGAAAGGAGGCGGGTCGGGCCAGGAGCAGTGCACTGAGCTCCTGCCGCTCACCACTGTTTGCAATGGGAGGGGTGGGATGGGGTGGAGCTAAGTTCTGCCCTGTTCCGCCCCCTCCCATTGCAAATAGTGGCGATGGGTGGAGAGAGGGGGGGAGCTCAGTGCACTGCTCCTAGCACGGCCCGCCCCCTCCCCCTGCAGAGAGAGAGAGCGTATATCGTGAAAACCCAGCAGATATAAGCACGTCGGAATAAGCCCTAATAGTTTTGCCATTGTTACATTGGCGGGCCGCCCTGCATCTCAGGAGTCTACCAAATTGGCATTGACACTGCATGAGGTGCCATATTTATCATTTGGCATTACACCGTGTGTATCTATGTACATGTTCTTTGCTGGGCAGACCCTTCTGCCCTTTGGGGAAATTTTATGTCAGCGGTTTGCACCCTTGCAACGCTCCTCTATATTTGTGCTTTGGCTGATTGCATACTTGTTTTTGTCAATATCTTTTGTAACATGCGGTCTGACCTTTTGCACTGGTGGAGCCCAGGATGTTGGTACCAGCATGGTTTGCTCTCGGTCATTGCTCCACCTGCTTCATCATATCTGTAGGTTGTCTGGATATGCATTGGGTGGTGCATGTTTGACATTGCATCCTTGCATACATTTTCTATCTATATGCAGGTGTAGCACTGTTTAACCACTCCCCTTCCTTAGGTTGGTCATGTGAGCAGTTGCTCATTAGCACTATGTACCTGTTTATAGCTCCTCCATGCAACATTTGAGCCTTCTGCCTCTATTGGGAGGTGAGTATCCAGCCTTCCTCTCCGTTTCCTTTTACTATATTTGGTATATTTGGCCATACTGTTCTGTGACTTTACTTCTGAAGGAAGGGCCGACACAGCAAATGACTGCTACCCACAGTTGGATTCATGTATTTTTGTTTGTAGAATGAAAGTTAGGGCTTTTACCGACTGGCGTTTTTTTTTTTGTTTTTTTTTAACACTGCGATATCGCTGTGTTTTTTCCATGGGACTTTCTAATGTTAAAAATTGCACAAAAATCGCAAGTTTGTGCTTTTGCGATTTTTGTGCGATGCAATTTTAACATTAGAAAGTCCCATTGAAAAAACGCAGCGCTATTACAGCGTTAGGGCTTATTTAGATGACCATATATCGCCCCTGTCTCGCCCCCTCCTATTGCAAATAGTGGCAAGGGGCGGAGAGGGGACGGGAGCTCAGTTCCTGCTCCTGGCTCTTCCATTCCCCCCCATCCCCCCTGCAGACAAGGACACCGTATATCGGCTTGGCGTGAAAACCGAGCCGATATACGGTCATCTAAATAAGCCCTCAAAAGAACACTAGTGGGTAAAAGCCCTTAAGCAGTTTTCAAACAGAATTCTACACCAATTCCTCATGGTTTTCTAGAACTCCAATGAATGTAGTCCTACAATTGGAGG
The DNA here is from genome assembly GCF_035609145.1 of Eleutherodactylus coqui. NCBI lineage: Eukaryota > Metazoa > Chordata > Amphibia > Anura > Eleutherodactylidae > Eleutherodactylus > Eleutherodactylus coqui. Next base: position 262,889,828 of record NC_089839.1, on the reverse strand, counting down.
GTATTATCAAAGGCTAAAAATCTTCACTGGTTATAGTAATGAGCAATTATTGGTTTGTATCAGTATTGGGACAATTTCATGAAAATCATCGTAAATTGGGATGATTGATTCCGACTCCCATTAAAGTCAATAGGAGGAAAAATTGTGCTCACCAACTTGCCTTCCAGAAGGTGCCCAATGCACTCCTTAATTGCATGGGTACACAGCCACACAACTTGAGAACACTGTGCTTCAGAAAAATAGCATACAGTGATGTAGGGGTCAACCGTAGCACAGGGGTGTCACTGAAAACAAAGGAAGGCCCACATTGGGTCATCCAGATCAAAAATCACCAACAAGCACCATGGAAGACAGCAGGTGTGCTGCTTGTTTTAAAAGTAATGCTATAAATTTTACAAGGAGAAATTGTGCCAGGTGAAGACAATACTCAAGCATGGGCCTACTCAAAGAAACGGCTATAGAGCTACCAAAAGTATGCTACACAAGACGGCTGGTGTGCTGCTTGTTTTAAAAGCAATATCATAGATTGTGTAGCCCCCTCCCCTGAATCTTCATTATTCCCCTCCTCTTTGTGCTCTTCCGTATCTATTTTTCCCCAGTGGGTGGAGAATTGTGTTGGAGAAGGCTCCTCTTTTTCTTGCCCAAAGCCTCCTTTCTCTGTGGTGTTGAGTAATGGCGGACTGGCTAGAGAGTTGGAAGATTGGTATCCCTTCCTCCTCCATCTGTGACAACAACACATCATTGCCCATGAGGCCCGGTAATGTCTATTCAAGCAGGCATGCAACAGGGATAGCAGCCACTGCACAGGCATCAAGTGACTGACCTCCATACAGCGTCTGCTAATTGCATACACCATCTGGTATTCCGTGATCGTCCTCTTCTTCTGTAACATATGCAATGTGAAATTCCAATGTGCAGACAAGTTACAGATGAGACAGTTGGATGGTAGTCTGAACTGTCGCTGCACCTCTGCCACACAAGAGGCAACTGGGTGTGAATACCGAAAGTGTGGGCACAGTTTTCTGGCATTTTCCAGCACTGGATTTTAACATAGATAATTATTTAGGAAGCACTTCACTACCAGGTTCATCGCCTTGCCAGGTGGGCCAGGTGAGGTACTTGTGTGTGATTGCTGAAGCAAAGGGCTGCCGGTAGGTTGACCCCATTGTCAAACACAAGCTTTCCCGACTTCAGATGCAGGTCAGCCATATATCATCCAGGAGCTGCAGAGCTGTAAACAGCTCTTTGGCCCCTAGACATGTAAGTTTTAGGATCAGTTTACCAGGCGTGCTGATGTATGAGGATCGGATTTTGTCACATACAGATAGTCAGTGATAGCGAATAGTAAACTATTTTTTAGCAATTATACAGGATAATTGTCACTCAATTACATTAGTTTGAATTAATTTTGAGCAATAATCGTGCCGTGTAAATGGCCTGTAAATAAGCTGCAATCCCTGGGAGGCACGATATGTGAAAACAGAAGGCCACAAAGTATAGCTTGTCTCTTTGTGAGCTGTCCTTCTTTGGCTCAATTTAACTGAATTCCCTAAACGCCACTTTCAAATGTGAAAAGCCTGCAAATAATTTGCAGTGGCCAGACTGGCAACTGAACAGTCTCTGCAATATTCTCCACGCCAAAGTGTAGTTTATCGTTTTGCTTTGCTGCTATATACGTTGACAGCAGCGGAAATATCCCCTCTCCCAATGTTCAGACCACGTTTGGTATAGGCATATAAACATAATGAAGCAATTTTCTCTGCCCCCTCCAATAGAACCCCGTTTAAGTTCTCTTCTGCTTTCATATCCAGCAACAATATATCCTCTGTAGAATATCTGTCCCTATTAACAACAGACTAAATGTTATTATAGTCATATAGTCAACTGTAAAATGTACTCTAGTTACACTGCTTACTATGTTATATATGGCTAGGTCATGTGATGCAATAATTCAATGAAACTCCTGAGTCCATATGCAAAATGGAAAATGCATTTAGTGACATCACCAAGGTGCCCTGGATGCTGATTGGCTGCATGCTGATGTCTACAGCAACATTATGAGAAATTCAATTTTCCCACAATCCTCTCCAAAAATCAGTTCAGATTAACCCAATTCAATTTAGCGAAAATTGGGACGATTTTATTGCCTGGCCTATCGAGATGAACAACACTATTGGTTATGGGATCGACCTACAAGTGTAGGACTGATTGCATTTATTCCATGTCCACATACATGGTTTTGCCATAGAAAATGACGCCATTTGTTTTTCTGAAAGTCCGCATCAGAAATCAGAAGTGGAAACTCTGATTTCTGCTGTGATTCGCAAGCGGATCCATACACGGGTTAGCCCCATTGTATTTCAATGGAGCTAACCCACAGTTTTTCCATATGGAACATGTCCCTAAATCATGACAAAATTTTGAATATGTGAACATGACTTAAAAGCATAGTTATCAGAGTTGTGCCTCCTAACCGACTGAGCACCCATGTGATCATCACATAACCAGGACAGATTGTCTTTTCCTAGTGGTAAGCGATAGAATTTCTGTTGAGTGACTGCAAGAAGAGATCTTAAAGAACAGCTGCAATGCAACTTAAAAAAATGTACAGAATGTACTGCGGTTAAGGGGCACGAGCTATGGAAACGTATATCGGCCGGCCGTGAAAACGCTGGCCAATATACGCTCATGTAAATAAGACCTAAATATGAGAAAAAAATGTTTTTTTTTATTTTATTAGCTTTTACTTTTTTTTTTTTTTTTTAAGTAATAAAACTTTTTTTTCTCTTTATTTTTTTGGTCCCCCCAGGGGACTTAAACATGCAGTTGTTGATTGTTCCTGCAGTATATTGTTATACCATAGCATTACCTAATACTGTATTCTGACCTCCAGCTATCATGGAATAAAAAACGGCATCCCGTAATCTTATTGTGAGAGAGACTGTTTGAGACCCCCAAACTACGATCAGAATTGACAGTGGCCTTTTTAAGGGTTAATAGCCGCGATCAGTGGGAATGCTGCTGTTGCAGGCAATCTGTTTCCATACAAACCTGGAACTCTATGATTTAATTGTATGTCATGGAGCGTTAAGGGGTTAAATTGCTCACTGTTAAAATCATCAGTTAGGGTTCTAGTTTTGTATTCATGAGGCTTTCTTGAGATGTAAACTAAAAAAAACCACTTCTATAAATCCCGCTACACTGGTTAGTTACATTGTGTTGTGGTTGAATCCAATTTTTTTACTATTTTTTTAAAATTAAGCTGAAGTTTTCTCATTACATTGCGTCAGAGTGCTGTAACTAAACTCGTAACCTTTATCATAAATCAATAGTGGAAGCAAATGTAAGAAACTTTGTAATATGTCTTATTAAAGAAAAATGCTTACTTCAACTTATCAGCCATGCAGCTCCTTCCTCCCCATTCGTCCTCCACCCCTCCTCCTCCCTATTCCTTCTCCTCCCCTCCCATAGACTTCTGCAGCTGTAATCAAATCTGTCTGTGTACAGACCTTGGTGTATGGATCTTATCCATGCATGCAGAGTGAGCGATCAATGCAGGTGGCAGGGGAAGGAGGAGAAGTGTTTGATAAGTGGAGAAAGAAGCACTTTTTTTCCAATAAGATATATTACCAACTTTCTTATATTCGCTTGTACTATTGGTTAGAGAAAATAAGTTTAAAAGTTTGGTCATTGTTTAGAGGAAAAATTCACCTTTGGTCCCTTCTTCGACATATTAGAGGCTGTCCTTGGATACTCTCTGTTATGTCTTGTAAATAGAGATGAGGAAGCTTACTCGCTAAGGACAATTACTCAATCGAGCATTGCCCTTAGCGAGTATCGCCCCGCTCGGAATAAAAGGTTCGCATTCGCAAGTAGGGGACTTACTGTATATGGATTGGCTTTTGAAGGACTTTCTGTTTAGGTGGGCGTTCATAATTAGTGCGAAGAAAAAGGCATTGTTCACTGTGGCAGTAAATGGATTGGCTTTTGAATGAATCATTTTGTTTAGCTGGGCGTGAATCAGAGGCGTAACTTGAAGCTCCTGGGCCCCAATGAAAAACCTGTAACGGGGCCCCCAACTATAATGCTTTATTCATAGTACTGGGCTCACTATATGGAGAAGAGAGGCCTTATGGGCCCCCTAAGGCTCCTGGGCCCGGGTGCAACCGCATCTACTGCATCCTTTATAGTTACGCCCCTGGCGTGAATTAACTATTGCAAAGAAAAAAACTTGTTGAAGTATGTGGACGGCTATTGCAAAAACAGTGCTTCATCTGTAAGCTATGGGGTATATATAATCACTTGCCATTCTGCAGGCTTTGGCGTGAAAAACCGTAACAAACATTCTGCAAATGCCCTCAAGAACATAAATATGATCTGGTGAATGGTAGAGCACTAGGAGGGCAGGTAGAAAGACTGGCTTTCTTGTCCCGGCAGCTAACCGCTGAGCCTTTTGTGGTGCATGGGGGTACGCTGAGACAAACAATCACCCCTCCCCTCCAGTTGTTTCAATGACTGAATGACTGCTGCTTAAACCGAACGACAACCAACTAGCGACTATTTTTATGTAGGCTGAAACTCAGCGACCAACGACAAGTGGATGAAAAGTGCACAATGGCTTTGTGTTTACATGTAACGATTATCACTTACTTTATTTCGTTTGAACGAATTTTGAGCAACGATCGTTGCGTGTTAATGGCCATTAGTTTTATCAGACACAGTGTAGAATTATCCTTGGGGATGAAGCAGTGCAATAAGCCTGCTGCCGAATCAACCGCTGGATCTGTGGGGTCCCCAAAAATCGGACTCTCACTGATCATAAACTGATGGCATATCCTAGTGATTTGCCAAAACTTTATAAGATCGGAATAACCATTTATTACATTTGTACACATTGGGTAAACATTGAATAGAAGGTATATGGGCTGTTTGTAGACCATGTTCATACAGGGCAGTTTCGTACATTTTCTATATGCCTTTGATCCACTAATAAGAAGTTTTTGTATCATTTGTGTCAGCCTGATAAAATGTGACCATGGCTTCATTGGTACTTCAGAATCATAGACTAGTAGAGTTGGAAGGGACCTCCAGGGTCATCGGATCCAACCCCCTGCTCAGTGCAGGATTCACTAAATCATTCCAGACAGATATTTGTCCAGCCTTTGTTCAAACACTTCCATTGAAGGAGAACTCACCACCTCCCATGGTAACCTGTTCCACTCATTGATCACCCTCACTGTCAGAAAGTTTTTTCTAATATCTAATTTTTGTCTCCTCCCTTTCAGTTTCATCCCGTTGCTTCTAGTCTTTCCTTGTGTAAATGAGAATAGGGCTGATCCCTCTGCACTGTAACAGCCCTTTAGATAATTGTAGACAGCTATCAAGTCTCTGATGTCATCTAAAACCAAGGGGGTGTGAAAAACAAATATTATTCCTTATAATATAACTTTACCAAGATTAAAACAGGAAACAATAGTGAGAAGACAAGACAGACATTGGAAGAAATGGGTGAAAAAGCGAGTGAACTCATACATACACATATACTTGAAAGCTATTTTTAGTAGATTAGAATATTATAGATTTTCAGTCATATTGTCTAAATATGAAATCCATGGTTTCCAAACCACATCAAATTTGGACACTGAATCATTCAGCAAATTAGATAACTTGTCATTGACCATAATCTAACTTAATTTATTTTTGACTAATTCAAGAGGTATAGAATTTGATTTCCAGCTGTCTTGGCAGCCAGAAAATTTATTAGATCAATTTCCTGGTATTTTTTGAAATACTTGGGACTGCTGCATTCAATAGTGCTTATGTGCGATCTTTCTGAGTTTAACCCCTTAGGGCTCAGGCGCGAAAAAAAATGGACACGTGAAAAAAATGCGTGACCAGTAGAGATGAACGAACACCAAAATGTTCGGGTGTTCGTTATTCGTAACGAACTTCCCGTGATGCTCGAGGGTTCGTTTCGAACAACGAACCCCATTGAAGTCAATGGGCGACCAGAACATTTTTGTATTTCGCCGATGCTCGCTAAGGTTTTCATGTGTGAAAATCTGGGCAATTCAGGAAAGTGATGGGAATGACACAGTGACGGATAGGGCAGGCGAGGGGCTACATGTTGGGCTGCATCTCAAGTTCCCAGGTCCCACTATTAAGCCACAATACCGGCAAGAGTGGGCCCCCCCCCCCCTCCCAACAACTTTTACTTCTGAAAAGCCCTCATTAGCATGGCATACCTTTGCTAAGCACCACACTACCTCCAACAAAGCACAATCACTGCCTGCATGACACTCCACTGACACTTCTCCTGGGTTACATGCTGCCCAACCGCCCCCCCTCCCCCCCACAGCGCACACCAAAGTGTCCCTGCGCAGCCTTCAGCTGCCCTCATGCCACACCACGCTCATGTCTATTTAGAATTGCGTCTGCCATGAGGAGGGACCGCAGGCACACACTGCAGAGGGTTGGCACGGCTAGGCAGCGACCCTCTTTAAAAGGGGCGGGGCGATAGCCCACAATGCTGTACAGAAGCAATGAGAAATAGAATCCTGTGCCACCGCCATCAGGAGCTGCACACGTGGGCATAGCAATGGGGAACCTATGTGCCACACACTATTCATTCTGTCAAGGTGTCTGCATGCCCCAGTCAGACCGGGCTTTTTAATTCATAGACACAGGCAGGTACAACTCCCTATTGTGAAGTCCCTGTCGACCCACAGCATGGGTGGCTCCCTGGAACCCACCGGCGGTACACAGAAATATCCCATTGCATTGCCCAACACAGCTGAGGTAGTAATGTCGTGCTTAATGCAGGTGGGCTTCGGCCCACACTGCATGCCCCAGTCTGACTGGGGTTCTTTATAAGTGTACAGATGTAGTAAAAACTCCGTGTGCACCTACAGCATGGGTGGGTGCCAGGAAGCCACCGGCGGTACATAGAAATATCCCATTGCATTGCCCAACACAGCTGAGGTAGTAATGTTGTGCTTAACCCTTTCCAATCCAATTTGTATATGGTTTTCCTAGGGGGCTTACTCTTTTTCTGCCGTTATACAACGGCGCTATATGCTGGCTAAAGCCAGTACTGCATGAGCTGACACGTAGGACAGGCTCCGACAGCAGAGAGGCTGGCAATATACAGTAAGAGAACCCCGACGGACGTCTACCAACAACGGAGCTGTACAGCCTTAAACCCTAATGTCTTCACAGGTCACACAGTGGACTGGAAAGGGTTAATGCAGGTGGGTTTCGGCCCACACTGCATGCCCCAGTCAGACTGGGGTTCTTTACAAGTGGACACATGTAGGTTTAACTCCCTGTGGACCCACTGCCTGGGTGGGTGCCAGGAAGCCACCGGCGGTACATAGAAATATCCCATTGCATTGCCCAACACAGCTGAGGTAGTAATGTCGTGCGTAACACAGGTGGGCTTCGGCCCACACTGCATGCCCCAGTCAGACGGGTTCTTTAGAAGTGTACAGATGTATTAAAAACTCAGTGTGCACCTACAGCATGGGTGGCTCCCTGGAACCCACCGGCGGTACACAAAAATATCCCATTGCATTGCCCAACACAGCTGAGGTAGTAATGTCGTGCGTAATACAGGTGGGCTTCGGCCCACACTGCATGCCCCAGTCAGACTGGGGTTCTTTACAAGTGGACACATGTAGGTTTAACTCCCTGTGGACCCACTGCCTGGGTGGGTGCCAGGAAGCCACCGGCGGTACATAGAAATATCCCATTGCATTGCCCAACACAGCTGAGGTAGTAATGTCGTGCGTAATACAGGTGGGTTTCGGCCCACACTGCATGCCCCAGTCAGACGGGTTCTTTAGAAGTGTACAGATGTATTAAAAACTCAGTGTGCACCTACAGCATGGGTGGCTCCCTGGAACCCACCGGCGGTACACAAAAATATCCCATTGCATTGCCCAACACAGCTGAGGTAGTAATGTCGTGCGTAATACAGGTGGGCTTCGGCCCACACTGCATGCCCCAGTCAGACTGGGGTTCTTTACAAGTGGACACATGTAGGTTTAACTCCCTGTGGACCCACTGCCTGGGTGGGTGCCAGGAAGCCACCGGCGGTACATAGAAATATCCCATTGCATTGCCCAACACAGCTGAGGTAACGTCAGCTGTAATGCAGGTGGGCTAAAAATTAATTTGATTACACTGTAGGCGAGGGCCCACAAAAATTGCTGTATCAACAGTACTAATGTACATCCCAAAAATTGGCCATGGCCAGCCAAGAGGGCAGGTGAAACCCATTAATCGCTTTGGTTAATGTGGCTTAAGTGGTAACTAGGCCTGGAGGCAGCCCAGTGTAACGAAAAATTGGTTCAAGTTAAAGTTCCAATGCTTTTAAGCGCATTGAAACTTATAAAAATTGTTCTGAAAAATTATTTGAGTGAGCCTTGTGGCCCTAAGAAAAATTGCCCGTTCAGCGTGATTACGTGAGGTTTCAGGAGGAGGAGCAGGAGGAGGAGGAGGAGGAATATTAGACACAGATTGATGAAGCAGAAATGTCCCCGTTTTGGATGGTGAGAGAGAACGTAGCTTCCATCCGCGGGTGCAGCCTACGTATTGCTTACGTATCGCTGCTGTCCGCTGGTGGAGAACAGAAGTCTGGGGAAATCCAGCCTTTGTTCATCTTGATGAGTGTTAGCCTGTCGGCACTGTCGGTTGACAAGCGGCTACGCTTATCTGTGATGATTCCCCCAGCCGCACTAAACACCCTCTCCGACAACACGCTAGCCGCAGGACAAGCAAGCACCTCAAGGGCATACAGGGCTAGTTCAGGCCACGTGTCCAGCTTCGACACCCAGTAGTTGTAGGGGGCAGAGGCGTCACCAAGGATGGTCGTGCGATCCGCTACGTACTCCCTCACCATCCTTTTGCAGTGCTCCCGCCGACTCAGCCGTGACTGGGGAGCGGTGACACAGTCTTGGTGGGGAGCCATAAAGCTGGCCAGGCCCTTAAAGACTGTTGCACTGCCTGGGATGTACATGCTGCTCGATCTACGCACATCCCCTGCAACATGGCCCTCGGAACTGCGCCTTCTGCCACTAGCGCTGTCGGCTGGGAATTTTACCATCAGCTTGTCCGCAAGGGTCCTGTGGTATAGCAACACTCTCGAACCCCTTTCCTCTTCGGGAATCAGAGTGGGCAGGTTCTCCTTATACCGTGGATCGAGCAGTGTGTACACCCAGTAATCCGTAGTGGCCAGAATGCGTGCAACGCGAGGGTCACGAGAAAGGCATCCTAACATGAAGTCAGCCATGTGTGCCAGGGTACCTGTACGCAACACATGGCTGTCTTCACTAGGAAGATCACTTTCAGGATCCTCCTCCTCCTCCTCCTCCTCCTCCTCAGGCCATACACGCTGAAAGGATGACAGGCAATCAGCCGGTGTACCGTCAGCAGCGGCCCAAGCTGTCTCTTCCCCCTCCTCCTCATCCTCCTCATGCTCCTCCTCCTCCTCCTGTACGCGCTGAGAAATAGACAGGAGGGTGCCCTGACTATCCAGCGGCATACTGTCTTCCCCCGCCCCCGTTTCCGAGCGCAAAGCAGCTGCCTTTATGGTTTGCAGGGAATTTCTCAAGATGCATAGCAGAGGAATGGTGACGCTAATGATTGTAGCATCGCCGCTCACCACCTGGGTAGACTCCTCAAAATTACCAAGGACATGGCAGATGTCTGCCAACCAGGCCCACTCTTCTGAAAGGAATTGAGGAGGCTGACTCCCACTGCGCCGCCCATGTTGGAGTTGGTATTCGACTATAGCTCTACGCTGTTCATAGAGCCTGGCCAACATGTGGAGCGTAGAGTTCCACCGTGTGGGCACGTCGCACAGCAGTCGGTGCACTGGCAGCTTAAAGTGATGTTGCAGGGTGCGCAGGGTGGCAGCGTCCGTGTGGGACTTGCGGAAATGTGCGCAGAGCCGGCGCGCCTTTACGAGCAGGTCTGACAAGCGTGGGTAGCTTTTCAGAAAGCGCTGAACCACCAAATTAAAGACGTGGGCCAGGCATGGCACGTGCGTGAGGCTGCCGAGTTGCAGAGCCGCCACCAGGTTACGGCCGTTGTCACACACGACCATGCCCGGTTGGAGGCTCAGCGGCGCAAGCCAGCGGTCGGTCTGCTGTGTCAGACCCTGCAGCAGTTCGTGGGCCGTGTGCCTCTTATCGCCTAAGCTGAGTAGTTTCAGCACGGCCTGCTGACGCTTGCCCACCGCTGTGCTGCCACACCGCGCGACACCGACTGCTGGCGACATGCTGCTGCTAACACATCTTGATTGTGAGACAGAGGAGGAGGAGGAGGAGGAGGGTGCTTTAGTGGAGGAAGCATACACCTCCGCAGATACCAGCACCGAGCTGGGGCCCGCAATTCTGGGGGTGGGTAGGACGTGAGCGGTCCCAGGCTCTGACTCTGTCCCAGCCTCCACTAAATTCACCCAATGTGCCGTCAGGGAGATGTAGTGGCCCTGCCCGCCTGTGCTTGTCCACGTGTCCGTAGTTAAGTGGACCGTGGCAGTAACCGCGTTGGTGAGGGCGCGCACAATGTTGCGGGAGACGTGGTCGTGCAGGGCTGGGACGGCACATCGGGAAAAGTAGTGGCGACTGGGAACTGAGTAGCGCGGGGCCGCCGCCTCCATGATACTTTTGAAGGACTCCGTTTCCACAACCCTATACGGCAGCATCTCAAGGCTGATGAATTTTGCGATGCGGACGGTTAACGTTTGAGCGTGCGGGTGCGTGGCGGCGTACTTGCGCTTGCGCTCGAACACTTGCGCAAGCGACGGCTGAACGGTGCGCTGAACTACACTGCTGGATGGGGCCGAGGACAGAGGAGATGAGGGTGTGGGTGCAGGCCATGAGGCGGTAGTGCCTGTGTCCTGAGAGGGGGGTTGCATCTCAGTGGCAGGTTGGGGCACAGGGGGAGAGGCAGGGGTGCAAACCGGAGGCGGTGAACGGCCTTTGTCCCACCTTGCGGGGTGCTTGGCCATCATATGTCTGCGCATGGTGGTGGTGGTGAGGCTGTTGGTGTTGGCTCCCCGGCTGAGCTTTGCGCGACAAAGGTTGCACACCACTGTTCGTCGGTCGTCAGGCGTCTCTGTGAAAAACTGCCAGACCTTAGAGCACCTCGGCCTCCGCAGGGTGGCATGGCGCGAGGGGGCGCTTTGGGAAACACTTGGTGGATTATTCGGTCTGGCCCTGCCTCTACCCCTGGCCCTGGACACCGCACTGCCTCTTGCAACCTGCCCTGCTGATGCCCTTGACTCCCCCTCTGAAGACCTGTCCTCCTGAGTAAGCGTTGCACACCAGGTGGGGTCAGTCACCTCATCGTCCTGCTGCTCTTCCTCCGAATCCTCTGTGCGCTGCTCCCTGGGACTTACTGCCCTTACTACTACCTCACTGCAAGACAACTGTGTCTGATCGTCATCGTCCTCCTGACCCACAGAAAGTTGTTGAGACAGTTGGCGGAAGTCCCCAGCCTCTTCCCCCGGACCCCGGGAACTTTCGAAAGGTTGGGCATCAGTGACGATAAACTCCTCTGGTGGGAGAGGAACCGCTGCTGCCCAATCTAAGCAGGGGCCCGAGAACAGTTCCTGGGAGTGCTCCCGCTCCTGAGCAGGTGTTATTGTAGTGGAGTGAGGAGGCTGGGAGGAAGGAGGAGCAGCAGACAGAGGATTCGGATTGGCAGCAGTGGACGGCGCAGAACTGCGGGTAGACGATAGGTTGCTCGAAGCACTTTCTGCCATCCAGGACAGGACCTGCTCACACTGCTCATTTTCTAATAACCGTCTCCCGCGTGGACCCATTAATTGGGCGATGAATGTGGGGACGCCAGAAACGTGCCTCTCTCCTAATCGCGCAGTAGTCGGCTGCGACACACCTGGATCAGGAGCTTGGCCTGTGCCCACACCCTGACTTGGCCCTCCGCGTCCTCGGCTGCGTCCACGTCCTCTAGGCCTACCCCTACCCCTCAGCATGCTGTATTACCAGTGATTTGATTTCACAGGCAGGAAATAAATTGGCGCAAGACTGCAGGCCAAATATAATTTTTGCCCTTTTTGGAAAACGAAAGGCCCCACTGCCTCTAGTGAATGAATTATCTAAGTTTAATAACTGTGCTGTGTCCCTGCTTATGTGTCACAGAACGTGAGGGTAGCAGAGTTATTATAACTCTTGGAGAGCAGGTATTTTTTTCCCAATTAAGGAAAGCAAATGGCGAAGCCAGCAGTAAAGCGTAGCTGGGTGCGTATGATTTAGCAATGTTTTTCACGCAGCTCACACGTCTCCACAGGCGTAAGGACGGACAGAGGCTGGACAAATAGATTTGTTTTCAGTTTTTTCCCACCAACAGGCAGCACTGCGTATATTCAATGAACATGAGAAGTTTAATAACTGTGCTGTGTCCCTGCTTATGTGTCACAGAACGTGAGGGTAGCAGAGTTATTATAACTCTGGCAGAGCAGGTATTTTTTTCCCAATTAAGGAAAGCAAATGGCGAAGCCAGCAGTAAAGCGTAGCTGGGTGCGTATGATTTAGCAATGTTTTTCACGCAGCTCACACGTCTCCACAGGCGTAAGGACGGACAGAGGCTGGACAAATAGATTTGTTTTCAGTTTTTTCCCACCAACAGGCAGCACTGCGTATATTCAATGAACATGAGAAGTTTAATAACTGTGCTGTGTCCCTGCTTATGTGTCACAGAACGTGAGGGTAGCAGAGTTATTATAACTCTGGCAGAGCAGGTATTTTTTTCCCAATTAAGGAAAGCAAATGGCGAACCCAGCAGTAAAGCGTAGCTGGCTGCGTATGATTTAGCAATGTTTTTCACGCAGCTCACACGTCTCCACAGGCGTAAGGACGGACAGAGGCTGGACAAATAGATTTGTTTTCAGTTTTTTCCCACCAACAGGCAGCACTGCGTATATTCAGTGAACATGAGAAGTTTAATAACTGTGCTGTGTCCCTGCTTATGTGTCACAGAACGTGAGGGTAGCAGAGCTATTATAACTCTTGGAGAGCAGGTATTTTTTTCCCAATTAAGGAAAGCAAATGGCGAAGCCAGCAGTAAAGCGTAGCTGGGTGCGTATGATTTAGCAATGTTTTTCACGCAGCTCACACGTCTCCACAGGCGTAAGGACGGACAGAGGCTGGACAAATAGATTTGTTTTCAGTTTTTTCCCACCAACAGGCAGCACTGCGTATATTCAATGAACATGAGAAGTTTAATAACTGTGCTGTGTCCCTGCTTATGTGTCACAGAACGTGAGGGTAGCAGAGTTATTATAACTCTGGCAGAGCAGGTATTTTTTTCCCAATTAAGGAAAGCAAATGGCGAAGCCAGCAGTAAAGCGTAGCTGGGTGCGTATGATTTAGCAATGTTTTTCACGCAGCTCACACGTCTCCACAGGCGTAAGGACGGACAGAGGCTGGACAAATAGATTTGTTTTCAGTTTTTTCCCACCAACAGGCAGCACTGCGTATATTCAATGAACATGAGAAGTTTAATAACTGTGCTGTGTCCCTGCTTATGTGTCACAGAACGTGAGGGTAGCAGAGTTATTATAACTCTGGCAGAGCAGGTATTTTTTTCCCAATTAAGGAAAGCAAATGGCGAAGCCAGCAGTAAAGCGTAGCTGGGTGCGTATGATTTAGCAATGTTTTTCACGCAGCTCACACGTCTCCACAGGCGTAAGGACGGACAGAGGCTGGACAAATAGATTTGTTTTCAGTTTTTTCCCACCAACAGGCAGCACTGCGTATATTCAATGAACATGAGAAGTTTAATAACTGTGCTGTGTCCCTGCTTATGTGTCACAGAACGTGAGGGTAGCAGAGTTATTATAACTCTGGCAGAGCAGGTATTTTTTTCCCAATTAAGGAAAGCAAATGGCGAAGCCAGCAGTAAAGCGTAGCTGGGTGCGTATGATTTAGCAATGTTTTTCACGCAGCTCACACGTCTCCACAGGCGTAAGGACGGACACAGGCTGGACAAATAGATTTGTTTTCAGTTTTTTCACACCAACAGGCAGCACTGCGTATATTCAATGAACATGAGAAGTTTAATAACTGTGCTGTGTCCCTGCTTATGTGTCACAGAACGTGAGGGTAGCAGAGTTATTATAACTCTGGCAGAGCAGGTATTTTTTTCCCAATTAAGGAAAGAAAATGGCGAAGCCAGCAGTAAAGCGTAGCTGGGTGCGTATGATTTAGCAATGTTTTTCACGCAGCTCACACGTGTCCACAGGCGTTAGGACGGACAGAGGCTGGACAAATAGATTTGTTTTCAGTTTTTTCCCACCAACAGGCAGCACTGCGTATATTCTATGAATAATAACTGTGTTGTGGCCCTGCCTATACAATTCTTTCCCTGCAGTATCAATGGAGGGTGGAATGCTCTGCAGAGGCGATTTTGAGAAGCCCAAAAAAAATGCAGCACAGCTAACAGCAGCCTGGACAGTACTGCACACGGATAAATATGGCCCTAGAAAGGACCGTTGAGGTTCTTGAAGGCTACACTCACTCCTAACACTCTCCCTGCCTATGCAGCACTTCTGTCCCTAATGCCAGGTGCAACGCTCTGCAGAGGCGATTTTGAGAAAAAAAAAAATCCCACTGCTAACAGCAGCCAACACACAGCTATCAGTGGCCCTAATAAGGACCTTTGGGGGGTCTTGAAGCCTACACTAACTACCAATTCTTTCCCTACAGCAGCTCCGGTATAAACAGCACTGTCCCTCATCTAACTCACACCGCATCTGAGGCGAGCCGCGGGAGGGGCCGACTTTTATATTAGGCGAACACCTGATCTCGCCAGCCACTCACAGCAGGGGGGTGGTATAGGGCTTAAATGTTGCAGGGGGAAGTTGTAATGCCTTCCCTGTCTTTCAATTGGCCAGAAAAGCGCGCTAACGTCTCAGGGAAGGAAGTGAAAGTAACCAGAACACCGCATGGTGTTCGTTACGAATAACGAACATCCCGAACACCCTAATATTCGCACGAATATCAAGCTCGGACGAACGCGTTCGCTCATCTCTAGTGACCAGGGCTAAAATTCATACATAAATAGTGTGACCCCATTGAAAGCAATGGGAGAAGATCACTGTCCCCTGCTGCGGCTGTGACAGCTGCAGTTGGGGGTTCCTTGGATGTGAAACCTTGTTGTCAATGCAGCGGCTGCCCCATTGAAAACATAAGGAGAAGATCACACTCCTCTGCCACTGCTGTGATAGCTGTGGCAAGGGATTCCTTCATCCCCACAGGGAGTCTTCTCATTATTGAACACTGTGATGGCAAGCCATTGGCCTTCTGCAATTCCATAGTGGAGGGCTAATAACATCACAGAGGAAACCCTTTACATCTTTACATGCAAAGATCTACGTAGATCACGACATGTAGGGGATTAACAGTGGGGATTACTATTCTTATCGATCCTAACTATTGCAGCAAAAGGCCAGCTATCAGTCACAGACGGCTCTCGCTACAGGATGGTGCAGGCGCTGCTTCTGAGCTGATACCATCCACAGGACTTACGTTTACACCCTGTTGCATTAAGTACCCTGCAGTCAGGATGCAAATTTACATCCTGTAGCATTAAGGGGTTAATGTTTGTGACTTTGCAATTCTGGAATCTAATTACTTTTAGGCATTTCCACAATATGTGATACATAGTACCCAATGTTTCACATTCCCTAAAACAGTGGCAAAGCTTCCAGATTAAAATGGGCTAGTCACGTAGGTACTACATTCCATCTCAGCTAAACCTTTCATCAAGCCTCTACCAAAGATGTATTAAAAGAAACTTTAGCTATGTTTTGTGTAAAATATACCCAATCTTCTAAGTTTATTGATTTTCCAGTGTCAGATTCCCATTTAGTCATATATAGTAACTTGGGGGCCAAAGACAACACTGTCTTTTTTTTTTTTTGGGGGGGGGGGGGGGGGGCAAAAACAGTGCTGCGGAATAGGTTGGCGCTATACATATAAAGATTATTATTATCATTACCACTGTATAGAGGGTAAAAATAATGTCTGACATGCCCAATTAAATTAGACATATAGATTCAAAGATTTTTTGTGTAATTACGACATCATTGGTCTTTAGGCCATTAATAAAATGAATTAGTTGGTAATACTGATGGAGTTCTGAGTCTGGCAATTTGTGGAAATCACAAGCAGGTGCAGCTGGTGTATGACTCAATTGCAAAAGGAATTTTAAATCTAAGTCTTTTCCACATCACCAAAGAATGTGAGAGGGCTGGGCACAAACTAGTCAGTCTATTCTTGGAGGGGAGCCAAGAAAAAAGGTCAATGGGATATTTTCGGCAGACCTCTTTCTCAACTTCCATCCATAATGGAGCTTGAGCATGTGAGAAAAATTTGGGATATCTGAGACAAATTTGTGGCTTGATAATATCTTACCATATGAGGCATATTCATACCCCCATGAATGTGTAAAGTATCCATCATCTTGGCCCTACCCGCCTTTCCCTCAGACCCTAAACAAATTTCAGTAGCTCCTATTGTATTTGTTTTAAGGTAGTAACAGGGATTTTAAACTGAAGAGTTCAAAATGCTTATAGCAGTCGTAGAAAAATATAAATCTTTGTATAGCTGTACTTCCCATCCATGAAACCAGTAAATTGAACATTTCTGCAAATCTTCTCGTATCGCTTTAAATAAGGGGGTAAAATTAGCTTCAAATAGAGTCGATATGATGGAAGTTCGCTTTAGGCTTCTTTCCCATGAGCATATATTGGCCAGCCGTTTTCACAGCCGGCCGATATACTCTGTGATCTGATGCATTGGATTCCAATGCATCAGATCACATGGCCGAATTCCTGAGATGTAAAAGCACCCGGCCAGGCCAATATAGTGCCGGATGTTTTTATGTCGGGCCCAAAAGATAGTCCTTGAACTATCCTTTGGGCCGGAGTACGTCGGCCGCTGCATGGACTCCTATGGCTGCTAAACTCCCTCCCTCTGCTCTCCTTCCCCCATGCAGGCTCACCTCTGCTCTCCTCCCTGCTCGATCTTAGCAATGGGAGGGGGCGGGATGGGGGCGAAGCTAAGCGCCATCCTGTCCCGCCTCCTCCCGTTGTTGGCTATGGACAAGAGGTGGGATGTAGGTGGAGCCAAGCTCCCGCCCCTTTTCCATAGTCATCAATGGGAGGAGGCGGGGCGGTGCTTAGCATCACCCTGCCCCTTCCATTGCAAAGAATCAGCGGGGAGCAGAGCAGAGGTGAGCCATGCGATAGGGAGGGGAAAGGGGCGACGGCATGGTAGTCTCGGCGTATATGCGTCGGGACCCATGCCATCTGAATGGGCGCACAAACATTTGATTTGTGCGTCCGTTCACCAGTTTTATCTCTCCCAATGTAGCGTATATTGTCCGACCGTGAAAACTGCGTCTGATATACGCTTGTGGGAAAGAAGCCCCCTCCCCTGAGATAAGCTAGACTATTTAACAGCCATTGAAAATCAAAGTTTAATGTAATGAGCTTAACAATTCTCTAATGCAAATTTATATTAAGAACTTCCAGATTTGTAGTGTTTAGCTCAACCCAGAAATCAATAAATCTCTGCATCAAATTAAACAAATTTGGAAAGATTGTTAAAGTAGACAAAACCATTGAAAGTTAATTGTCTGTAAATAAAGCACATCTATGTTCCCTCGCTCCCACAACAAATCCTTTTAGGACACATTTTGATAGATGCTGCTAGTGGCTCCATTGCCAAAATAAACAAACTTGGTAAAAATTGGCAACCCAAATGTGGATTGCCTCTGATTTGAAACCTCTAACATAATTAAGATTTACTGCAAAGTTGTTTTATTCTCCATCACAGACATATTAGAACAATACAAGATGGTTGCAAGGGTGGACATAGCCAGTACTTGATACTTTCCATATGTTTAGGATCTATTCCTAGTGTTGGCAAAAAAAGTGCACCTATTGTGTTTGAATAAGGCCTTACTTAGTGTTTTTTTTTCTCTCCATGCCTTGGTATACAGTTTGGGAAAAGATCAGCTGAGTCATTAGATTATCATCGCGTATGAAATCATCGGTGTATGCAGAAGTATAATTGAAGAGCCAAACATAAAACCTCTGAATCATCGCTGCCAATGTCAATGGCAATCGCATAAAATGTCATAAGCTATCAGACAGCAGAATTTATCCTATGCAGGTGAATGGGACATATTGTACCTTTGCATGATGGATATAAATAGCTTGTAACAAATGAAGTGTACAGCAAGACGCCTGTTTCCTTGTGCTTGCTGTTTGTTTTCGTTCCTAATTATGAATCTGTTTTAGCACAAGCAGAATACATTTAATAAGGAATTACTTTGAACAACGTAATGAGGATTTATATATAGATATTGCCTAATGTAATACAGAGAAGTTCTCTTGTTAGGAAACCCAAACCTCCCTCGATAACGTTCTCATTTTTATATGACTCCCTATGAAAATTGACCTGGATGAAGATTATGGAGCATATTTATGAAACTGTCTAAAAGAAAAACTTTTTTTTGCCTCTAGCATCCAATCACAGACCAGCTTTCATTTTTCAAGAGCACTATGAGGAATGAAAGCTGATCTGTGATTGGTTGCTATAAGCATCAAATGCAGTTTTTTTTCTTACAGTTTCATATATTTTCCACTACATCTATCCAGCCATCACTCAATAAAGTGGACTGTACCCATTCAGACACTGCCGCCAAATGGGCATTTGGCTCCACCACCATAATGTACTCAGTTAAACAGTGTGTTGTTCATGAATAATGGCAAATGGGTTCATTTCAACAATGTCAAAGGGCATTTTGAAATTAGTATGGTGAACAAAGAGAACCAACAAAATCCTATATTTATAAACTAGTGAAAAATAACCGATGGCGAATTAACGGTATGTCTTTCAACCAGATGGTGGAACATGCCACACATCGAACATGAGCTGGAGGGAAAATTAAAAGTTATTTCGGTGACAGATCAATGGATTTAGAAGAATCTGTGGCCACCAAGATCACCAGACCTGACAGCAGCTGATTTCTTCTTATGGAGTTTACTAAGGGGCCATGTATACAGCAATAAGCTGTGAACAATTGACACCCTTAGGGCTCAGTCAGACGGGCGTTTTTTCGCGCAATTTGCGCATGCGCATGCGATTTGCGCATATATAGAACCAATGGTTTGCTATGGTATCGGTCACATGTCCGCTTTTTATGCGGATATGCGAAAAATTATAGGACACGACGATTCGCAGATCGCGCCTATCTGCGTTCTGTGTTTTTTCGCCGGCCAGTCTAAGTTTTATGCGCATTTTGATGCGCACGGCGATTTTTCTCCGGTCAGACGGGCATTTTGCTGCGACGATTAACGCGGCTAAGTGCAGATTTTTCCCGCGATTTTTCGCCGCCGGTCACATGCAAATCGCGCGAAAAAACGCCCGTCTGACTAAGGCCTTAGGGCTCAGTCAGACGGGCGTTTTTTCGCGCGATTTGCGCATGCGCATGCGTCTGGTGACTTTATAAAACCATTGCTTTGCAATGGTATCGGACACATGAGCGCTTTTTATGTGCTCGTCCGATAAATTATAGAACAGAAATCGCAGATCGCACCTATCTGCGATCTGCGATTCCTGTTCTCTTCTCTATATGCACTCAATGGGGCCGGCGGCAGCAGCGCCGACCCCATTGACAACATATAGTAGACAAATCATTCTGTAACAGCTGTGGCAGAGAAGAATGATGTTTGTCCATTGAATTCAATGGAGCCGGCAATACAGCCGGCTCCATTGAAAGCAATGGGCTGCTGGCGAGCGCGGGATGAATTTTCGGGAAGGGCTTAAAAATATAAGCCCTTCCCTGCAATTCATCCAGAAATGTGTAAAAACAAAAAAAAATATATACTCACCTTGTCCCGGCAGACGGAGTTCAGCCGCGGCCGGCGGCAGTTCTCCTGAACTGCTCTCTGTAGTATTCAGCAGCCGGGGATTTAAAATCCCCGCCTGCTGAATGAGCTGCCTCTGATTGGTTAAAGACTGACCAATCAGAGGCATCTCTCACTCACACCCATTCATGAATTCATGAATGACAGCTGAGAGCTGCCCCTGATTGGTCCCTGCGCTGAGCCAATCAGAGGCAGCACTCACTCACCCATTCATGAATTCATAAATGGGTGTGAGTGAGAGCTGCCTTTGATTGGTGAGGCTGTGACCAATTAGAGGAAGCTCATTCAGCAGGCGGGGATTTTAAATCCCCAGCTGCTGAATACTACAGAGAGCAGTTCAGGAGAACTGCCGCCGGCCGTGGCTGAACTCCGTCTGCCGGGACCAGGTGAGTATATATATATTTTTTGTTTTTACACATTTCTGGATGAATTGCAGGGAAGGGCTTATATATTTAAGCCCTTCCCGAAAATTCATCATAAGATCGCCGCAGCGCATTGCTTTCAATGGAGCCGGCTGTATTGCCGGCTTCATTGAATTCAATGCGCTGGACAGCGCTGCACTGCTCCGGCCCGTTTCTATTGAAACGCGGCTAGGAGCAGTTTTTTCGGGCGATTTTTCGGCCCCGATTACGCGATTTGCGGATGCACATCTGTCATGCTATCCGCAAATCGCGGAAAAAACGCCGTGTGACTAAGGCCTTAGAGATGCAATACAGCAGGAGGTTGCTGCCATTACTGATGTCACGTTAGCCAATGTCTTCACCAATATGCAGACTCCCATACAAAAGAGCTGGGAAGCTGGATGTGCCATTTTTAGCATATGCTCTAAGCATATAAATTTTCATAGGAAAGCAGACAAAAATGTAAATGTTATTGACAAATATTTGTTTTTCCTCACAAAAAAAAATCACCCTGTATAACCCATGGACTGCAGATTTAACTCATAGAATAAAAAAAGTAGATCCTTATCACATGCTAATAGGAAATAGGGAAAGATTATATAAGCAAACAAACCTTTATGACTCAGGAGCTAACTGTTTTTAACAGTTTGTAATCTGGAATTTGCTAAAGTACCATAAAACTGCTCTGAATGTGTATTATCAGGATGCTCAACAAGTAGAAGAAATGATTCAGTTAAGTCTATATCTCTACCTAAGGACGCATTCACACGAACGTATATCGGCTCGGTTTTCACGCCGAGGCCGATATACGTTGTCTCTCTCTGCAGGGGGGGGGGATGGAAGAGCTAGAAGCAGGAACTGAGCTCTCGCCCCCTCTCTGCCTCCTCTCCGCCCCTCTGCACTATTTGCAATGAGAGGAGGCGGGATGGGGGCGGGGCTAAGGTCTGAGAATTAGCCCCGCCCCGCCTCTCCCCATTGCAAATAGTGCAGAGGGGCGGAGAGGAGGCAGAGAGGGGCGGGAGCTCAGTTCCTGCTCCTGGCTCTTCCATCCTCCCCCCTGCACACGAGGACAATGTATATCGGCTCGGCGTGAAAACCGAGCCGATATACGTTCGTGGGAATGCACCCTAATATAGAACAGAAGTTCTGTCTGTTCTTATAACTTGAGAACCGTTGGTTTGATTTGCATGCAGTTTTCGTTATCTTTTAGCCCCCTTGTTGGGTCACGTTATACACTTTATTTTCTTAAAATTTGTTTGGCACTTCCAAAGTAATAATGATATAAATGCCCAATGGTAGCCCAAAGTTCTAATTTCAATTACCACATTTTGTTCCCTAAATATCAAAGTTAATAATGATTTAAAAATTCCATTATAAGAGTTCTTTTATTTAAACTGATATTTCTGCACACATAATACTAAATATAATTTTTTCCATTTGAGTTTACATTTTTTCTTGAAATACATTGGGCACAATTATAACACTATCTAAAAGAGAAACTGCTTATGTTGATCATAGCAACCAGCCGCAGGGCGCCTTTCATTTTGTAAGAGCATTATGGGAAATGAAAGCTGCACTGTGATTGGTTGCTATGGACAACAAAGACAGTTTCTTTTTTAGACAGTTTCATAAATCTGCCACATTATGTTCACTCAGTGGTAAAGTTTACTTTTCATACTTTGGGGCTAATTTTGCTTATTACTTGTCTTTTTTTATTACTTTTGCTTTTGATTTTTTTTTTATTCCTGATAATGAGACAACACAGAAACTTTGCGGAATAAAAATACACCGGCCATTAAAAGGATGCACTCATAGAGACAAAATGATAATGTATCCCAAAGGGAATCCCATCTTTCACAAGCTGCCATTCAACATATATCCTAGAAAACAACTAAGTCCTCTTCACATAGGGAGGCCTGGCTATCTTTAGATATATTCAGACATGCCACACTTAGAAGTCTTGAGTTGACACAACAGACAGAGGTTTGCTTAGTTACTGATAGAGAAACACATGCTTTGCAATGTGTTGAAGAGTCTTCTGGTGGGAGGGGACTACAGCTCAGTGCTAACAGAGAAAGGCACACCACTCAACATGCTGGAGGGTCTTCTGAATGAAAGGATCTACAGTGCAGCTCACTGCTGATAGAGAAAGACACACCTCCCAATATGCTCGAGTCTTCTTAATGAAAGGATCTACAGTGCATCTAACTACTGACAGAGAAAGGCAGACCTCTCAATATGCTGAAGAGTCTTCTGAATGAAAGGATCTACAGTGCATCTCACTGCTGATAGAGAAAGGCACACCTCTCAATATGTTGAAGAGTCTTCTGAATGAAAGGATCTACAGTGCAGCTCACTGCTGATAGAGAAAGGCACACCTCTCAATATGCTGAAGAGTCTTCTGAATGAAAGGATCTACAGTGCAGCTCACTGCTGATAGAGAAAGGCACACCTCTCAATATGCTGAAGAGTCTTCTGAATGAAAGGATCTACAGTGCATCTCACTGCTGATAGAGAAAGGCACACCTCTCAATATGCTGAAGAGTCTTCTGAATGAAAGGATCTACAGTGCAGATCACTGCTGATAGAGAAAGGCACACCTCTCAATATGCTGAAGAGTCTTCTGAATGAAAGGATCTACAGTGCATCTCACTGCTGATAGAGAAAGGCATACCCCCTCAGTGCTCATGTAAATCTTAATAGTCTCTCTAGCGATAGATTACACCATGTTATTCTGAGGAAAACAGAACCACCATTGCAATCATCTGCTTGCCTCCAATGCGATTGAGCTCAAGCACCAATAATTTTACTAAAAAACATTAATTCGCCCAAATTATATAATGCCACCAATCTGTAGGTCAATAGTCTGCAAAACATCTTATAGAAGTAACTGTTTTTACTGGTTGCGGCATGGGACAAAAGGTCTTGATACCACGAATACTTATTATCCCTACAAATTTTCCCTTTCAGTTTAAACAGTTGCAATTCCCCCCAAAAGTCTTTTCTTGCAATAATTAACAGGAACAGAGACACTGAGGGGGACAGACATGGACTTGCACACTCCGTATTTTTTGCATGGTCAACTTTATGTGGTGTGCTCACGGGTAAGCTCTAAAACTAGCCTTTATCTCCTCACCCCGGATGGAGAAATAAAAAATATGGTGTTTATATAGAAACTCTGGAACATGAAAAAAACTGTGAGCACAGCTACTTTCCATTAAATTTAATTTTAATGTGGGCGGAACTGCGGGCACAGCTAGTGTTACATAAAGTATGAGGGCTCTAACTTGGAACTTTACTTTAAGGCACATAAGTGCTAAGTAGCCAATTCAGGATTATAGATTTTAGTTGAGAAGTTGCAAGACGTTTTCTGTGTTTGTAGAGGATATTTAATAAACAAACATATTTTTCTACAGAGGATTCCTGCCAATTATAAGAACACCCACTTATTTGTACTTGTTCTTCATGGACGGGCTCATATTAATGCTATTCTTTCAAACACTTAATAGATTTTTACCACACAAAAACAGTAAATTGTTGCTTAATTTGCTTAATTATCCAGTGTAATACAATCTCTAAAGCATAATGTCCAAGCATAAAGTAAATACATATAAAAAAAAAAAAATGTATAAGATTGCCAGCAG
Source organism: Eleutherodactylus coqui (assembly GCF_035609145.1). NCBI lineage: Eukaryota > Metazoa > Chordata > Amphibia > Anura > Eleutherodactylidae > Eleutherodactylus > Eleutherodactylus coqui. The sequence continues at coordinate 262,865,817 of NC_089839.1, read as the reverse complement.
TCTGATTTTTTTTGCGGGACTGTCCTGAAAATCAGACTACAAATAGATTGAGAGTATGCACATTTATATAAAAGGAGTAGAGATGAGCGAGCATACTCGTCCGAGCTTGATGCTCGTTCGAGTATTAGGGTGCTCGAGATGCTCGTTACTCGAGACGAGCACCACACAGTACTCGTCTCGATTAAACGAGCACTGACCATTTAATTCAATGGAGCCGGCAATACAGCCGGCTCCATTGAAAGCAATGGGCTGCCGGCAAGCGCGGGATGAATTTTTGGGAAGGGCTTAAAAATATAAGTCCCTGTGCTCAGCCAATCAGAGGCAGCTCTCACTCACCCATTCATGAATTCATTGAAGTGAATGCTCGAGTCGCCCATTGACTTCAATGGGGTTCGTTACTCGAAACGAACTCTCGAGCATCACTGAAAGTTTGACTCGAGTAACGAGCACTCGAGCATTTTGGTGCTCGCTCATCTCTATAAAGGAGCTTTTTAGACAGCTTGGGGAGTGTTTTGGGGCTTGTGCCTTAGTTTGAGATTCCAGTGTTGAGAGTGTATGTGTATAGGCAGAAAACATTCCCCTGGAGTTAATCTTCAAATGCATCTAACCTTCAAGAACACCACTACTCTTCCATATCTCATAAACAATCCATAACGCTCCAAAGAAACAACACTTGTGGTCATCCTTGGGCACTTTTGAATACAGCGACTAGTATCACAACCCGAAGCAGATGATTTTTAATCTTAAAAGGAACCTATCATCTTCGAGTCCCATAGACTATGTTATGTGGCTTAAAGGTGAGGGAACTGGGAGTCGAAAGAGATGCATTTCATACTTATTGCATGCCTTGTTCCTGTGCTATGTCTCTGTAAAGTTGTTGCGCACACACAGCATGACTCTTTTCAGTCCGCTCTGTTTGCGTGAACTCCCAACCATCTCTATGGGAGTGCATAGTCTTGGCTGAAAAGAGTCACACTGTATACACACACCAACTTTGCTGGAACACAACACATAAATACAGCATCAGGTGAATATGAAAGACAGCTCCCCTGATTTCCTGTTCCCTCACTTTGAGCACTACAACATAGTTTATGAGGCTCAAAGGTAATGAATGGTCCCCTTTAAGCTCCTTTGTACTTGGCTGTAAATATTTCAAAGTGTATGAGTGCTGAACATATTACAGCTCACAGAAATTGGGACCGGGGATAACAAAAAGCTGGAAACATAGGTGGTACTAATGAAAAACAGTCATAATTGAGTCTAAAAAGAGCATGTTGGAGAGGCAGAGTCTCTCAGAAGCAAAGATGATCAGAGTTTAAAGGGGTTGTCCCGCGCCGAAACGGGTTTTTTTTTTTCAATAGCCCCCCCGTTCGGTGCGAGACAAACCCGATGCATGTGTTGAAAAAAAAAACGGATAGTACTTACCCGAATCCCCGCGCTCCGATGACTTCTTACTTACCTTGCGAAGATGGCCGCCGGGATCTTCACCCTCGGTGGACAGCAGGTCTTCTGTGCGGTCCATTGCCGATTCCAGCCTCCTGATTGGCTGGAATCGGCACACGTGACGGGGCGGAGCTACGAGGAGCGCTCTCCAGCACGAGCAGCCCCATTCAACACGGAGAAGACCGGACTGCGCAAGCGCGTCTAATCTAGACGGCACCATGGAGACGAGGACGCTAGCAACGGAACAGGTAAGTGAATAACTTCTGTATGGCTCATATTTAATGCACGATGTACATTACAAAGTGCATTAATATGGCCATACAGAAGTGTATACCCCAACTTTGTTTCGCTGGACAACCCCTTTAACTAATCTAAAAACTGCATGTAAAAATTCTGGAACACTTTTAAAAAAATGTTCCTCAATGTAAAATTATAAAGACTTTGAATATCCCACCATCTACAGTACATGATATCATCAAAAGATTTAGAGAATCTGGAGAAATTCTTGTGCACAAGAGACAAGGTCGAAGGTCAATATTGGATGCTCAAGGCGGCACTACATTAAAAACAGGCATGATTCTGTAATGCAAATCACTGCATCAGCTCAAGAATACTTCCAGAAATCAATGGCTGTAAATACAGTTTGCCATGCAATCCACAAATTAAAGATGCAAATTAAACATGCAAGTTAAAGATGCATCATGCAAAGAATAAACCAAATATCATCACAATCCAGAAGCGCTGGACTCTCCTCTGGGTCAAAGCTCATTTAAAATGAACTGAGGCAAAATGGAAATTCTGACTGTTCTGTGGTCAGATGAGTTACCATTTGAAATTCTTTTTGGGATGCCGTGTCCTGCAGCATAAATAGTACAGACCTAAATACTTTGGTGAACTGAGTTTTGCAACTTCTCAAAGAATTAGCAGATGTCATATTCTGATGCAACATTAGACTTTACAATAGTCCTTTCAATAGTAATATGAAACTATTGTTGAATGTCGACCACTGGAAAAAAAATTGGATAACAAAACCAGCATTTTACTGTATTCGTTCTTTATTAGCTGTTGTTAAGGGAGTTCTCCATCATGTACAGCTACTATTTGCTTCATAGGGTCATTTAACAATAAGTTGATCACTTAATGTTCCCTTGTTGGAATCCCCAGAAATCAGTTATTAGTGGGGAAACTTGGTAAGTCATTGTCTCTATGCAGCACCACTGCAGGGTAAAATGAACATTGCTCAGTTTCCATTCAAATCAATGGGTTTTCTGTGGAGAGGACAGGTCCCCCAGAACAAAATATGTGGGTATTCAAGAGGTGGGCACTCTGAAGTGCACAAGCCTTTTAATACATTCAGTCATAACATAGGTTCACACTAAGTTTTAATATTCATTTGAATAACTGTTGAAAAATTCAGGAAAACCTTTAATTGTGAGCCAACTAGCTAACTACAGCATAAGACAGACAAAATTGGCTCTTCTGTATTGACCCCCCACCTTAAAAAAAAAGAATAGAGAAAAAAAGCTGGCCAAGGAAGAAACCATTTTAAAATTTGTACCCCAATACTGCAGTTCAAAGTCAGTGTTTGAGCTGTACATTCAAGGCTGTTAGTCCCAAGGTAACAAAGAACCCCTGCTTTCATCTTCACAGGATGGTATGAGATCAGAAAAATGTCTTCTTGGGCCAGAGCACAGCCCATTTTTTCCTTCTTCTCTATTGTAGGACTCAACGGGAAACGAAAGACTCATGCTTGTAGGTGTATATGTACCCGTCAGTAAACCATATTAGCAGTGTTCTTGTCAGCTCTGTATTCCTACAGGCTTATAAGGGGCATAGAGAATTGTCTACTATTATAAGAGAGCAACACACCCAAATATGATTCAATCCACCAAGATTAAAGGGGTTGTCCCGCTCCGAAACGGCTTTTTTTTTTCTTCAATAGGCCCCCCGTTCGGCGCGAGACAAACACAAGGGATGGGTTAAAAAAAAAAAAAGTTTAGTACTTACCCGAATCCCCGCTCTGCGGCGACTTCTTACTTACCTTACCTAGATGGCCGCCGGGATCTTCACCCACGATGCACCGCGGGTCTTCTCCCATGGTGCACCGTGGGCTCTGTGCGGTCCATTGCCGATTCCAGCCTCCTGATTGGCTGGAATCGGCACACGTGACGGGGCGGAGCTACGAGATGACGCGTAGAAGGGGGCGGAGCCGGAACGCCGCTCGTGCCGAGACCCAAGAGAAGGGAGAAGACCCTTCTGCGCGAGCGCGTCTAATCGGGAGATTAGACGCTGAAATTAGAAGGCACCATGGAGACGGGGACGCCAGCAACGGAGCAGGTAAGTGAATAACTTCTGTATGGCTCATATTTAATGCACAATGTATATTACAAAGTGCATTAATATGGCCATACAGAAGTGCATAACCCCACTTGCTGCCTCGGGACAACCCCTTTAATGTTTTAAGTTGACAAATTAGGCAAGACATTGACTCACAGGTTGACATAGTTGCCTACCAGAACATGGTTAGAATTCATCAAAGACATCATCGACATGAAATATGCATATTTTCTGAGTGTTTGTGTTGTCTTCCTGTGATTTTCTCCCACACTCCAAAAAAATCCTGAGAGACTTAAAAGGTCACAGAATTCTTAAACAACTTAAGAGTATTAATATGATAGTTCATATGCTAACTATCAATAGTGCAATTCACTTAATTTGCCTACAATGGCCTTTTTTGTGTGCTGAAAACTCATTTTGGAGGCCAATTGGAGGTCCTCCTTCCTCCTTACTTACTGTCCACTACTAGAGATGAGCGAACGTACTTGTCCGAGCTTGATACTCGTTCGAGTATTAGCGTGTTCGAGATGCTCGTTATTCGAAACGAGCACCACGCGATGTTCGAGTTACTTTCACTTTCATCTCTGAGACGTTAGCGCGCTTTTCTGGCCAATAGAAAGACAGGGAAGCCATTACAACTTCCCCCTGCGACGTTCAAGCTCTATACCACCCCCCTGCAGTGAGTGGCTGGCGAGATCAGATGTCACCCGAGTATATAAATCGGCCCCTCCCGCGGCTCGCCACAGATGCGTTCTGACAGAGATCAGGGAAAGTGCTGTCTTGCTGGAGTTGCTATAGGGAGAGTGTTAGGAGTATTTTAGGCTTCAAGAACCCCAACGGTCCTTCTTAGGGCCACATCTAACCGTGTGCAGTACTGTGGAGGCTGCTTTTTGCAGTGTTGCACTTTTTTTTTTTTTGTATATCGGCCGTGCAGAGCATTGCGCCCTGCAGTAATTATACATAGTTCAGGGCCAGCAGTGGTGGTGAGTCAGGGACAGAAGACATATTTATTGAATATAGGCAGTGGGCCTTTCCAAAAACATTTGGGAAAAAAATCTATTTGAGCTGCCTGTGACTGTCCTCAGTGTACTGGGTCTGTGCTGGGGGTAGTTGTCCTAATTCATACGCAGCCAGCTAAGTGTTACAGCAGGCTTGTGCAAAATTATTTCCTGGCTCTGTGTTTGCTGTTACATCACCGCTGTATTCCAGTCCACAGTGCAACAGTCTGCAGTTATTTTACATACTCCAGGGCCAGTAGTGGTGACGCAGAGAGAGAAGACATATACAGTGTATATAGGCAGTGGGCTTTTCCAAAAACATTTGGGAAAAAAAATCTATTTGGGCTGCCTGTGACTGTCCTCAGTGTACTGGGTCTGTGCTGGGGGTAGTTGTCCTAATTCATACGCAGCCAGCTAAGAGTTACAGCAGGCTTGCGCAAAATTATTTCCTGGCTCTGCTGTGCGTTCCGTAAGCGAAGTCAGCCTCCAACCACAGGCCAATAAGTGGCACATTTAATTACAGCGTTCTGTTTCTGCACTACTGGTAATACAGCATGCTGAGGGGTAGGGGTGGGCCTAGAGGACGTGGACGCGGGCGAGGACGCGGAGGCCCAAGTCAGGGTGTGGGCACAGGCTGAGCCAGTGCGGTGGCCAGGGGTAGAGGCAGGGCCAGACCGAATAATCCACCAACTGTTTCCCAAAGCGCCCCCTCATGCCATGCCACCCTGCAGAGGTCAAGGTGCTCTACGGTGTAGCAGTTTTTCACAGAGACGCCTGACGACCGACGAACAGTGGTGTGCAACCTTTGTCGCGCCAAGATCAGCTGGGGAGCCACCAGCATGCGCAGGCATATGATGGCCAAGCACCCCACAAGGTGGGACGAAGGCTGTTCACCGCCTCCGGTTTGCACCACTGCCTCTCCCCCTGTGCCCCAACCTGCCACTGAGATCCAACCCCCCTCTGAGGACACAGGCACGAGTGCCTACCGGCCTGCACCCACACCCTCACCTCCGCTGTCCTCCGCCCCATCCAGCAATGTCTCTCAGCGCAGCGTCCAGACATTGCTAGCGCCACTGCTTGAGTGCAAGCGCAAGTACGCCGCCACGCACCCGCACGCTCAAGCGTTAAACGTGCACATTGCCAAATTGATCAGCCTGGAGATGCTGCCGTATAGGCTTTCAAAAGCATGATGGCGGCGGCGGCCCCGCGCTACTCGGTTCCCAGTTGCCACTACTTTTCCCGATGTGCCGTCCCAGCCCTGCACGACTACGTCTCCTGCAACATTGTACGCGCCCTCACCAACGCGGTTACTGCCAAGGTCCACTTAACAACGGACACGTGGACAAGCACAGGCGGGCAGGGCCACTATATCTCCCTGACGCCACATTGGATGAATTTAGTGGAGGCTGGGACCGAGTCAGAGCCTGGGACCGCTCACGTCCTACCCACCCCCAGAATTGTGGGCCCCAGCTCGGTGCTGGTATCTGCGGCGGTGTATGCTTCCTCCACTAAACCACCCTCCTCCTCCTCCTCCTCCAACGCAACCTCTGTCTCGCAATCAAGATGTGTCAGCAGCAGCACGTCGCCAGTAGTCGCTGTCGCGCGTCGCGGCAGCACAGCGGTGGGCAAGCGTTAGCAGGCCGTGCTGAAACTACTCAGCTTAGGAGAGAAGAGGCACACGGCCCACGAACTGCTGCAGGGTCTGACAGAGCAGACCAACCGCTGGCTTTCGCCGCTGAGCCTCCAACCGGGCATGGTCGTGTGTGACAACGGCCGTAACCTGGTGGCGGCTCGGCAGCTCGGCAGCCTCATGCTCGTGCCATGCCTGGCCCACGTCTTTAATTTGGTGGTTCAGCGCTTTCTGAAAAGCTACCCACACTTGTCATACCTGCTCGGAAAGGTGCGCCGGGTCAGCGCACAATTCCGCAACTCCAAGACGGACGCTGCCACCCTGCGCACCCTGCAACATCGGTTTAATCTGCCAGTGCACCGATTGCTGTGCGACGTGCCCACATGGTGGAACTCTACGCTCCACATGTTGGCCAGACTCTATGAGCAGCGTAGAGCTATAGTGGAATACCAACTCCAACATGGGCGGTGTAGTGGGAGTCAGCCTCCTCAATTCTTTACAGAAGAGTGGGCCTGGTTAGCAGACATCTGCCAGGTCCTTGGAAACTTTGAGGAGTCTACCCAGATGGTGAGCGGGGATGCTGCAATCATTAGCATCACCATTCCTCTGCTATGCCTCTTGAGAAGTTCCCTGCAAAGCATAAAGGCAGACGCTTTGCACTCGGAAACGGAGGCGGGGGAAGACAGTATGTCGCTGAATAGTCAGAGCACCCTCATGTCTATATCTCAGCGCGTTGAGGAGGAGGAGGGGGAAGAGACAGCTTGGCCCACTGCTGAGGGTACCCATGCTGCTTGCCTGTCATCCTTTCAGCGTGTATGGCTGGAGGAGGAGGAGGAGGAGGATCCTGAAAGTGATCTTCCTAGTGAGGACAGCCATGTGTTGCGTACAGGTCCCCTGGCACACATGGCTGACTTCATGTTAGGATGCCTTTCTCGGGACCCTCGTGTTACACGTATTCTGGCCACTACGGATTACTGGGTGTACACACTGCTCGACCCACGGTATAAGGAGAACCTTTCCACTCTCATTCCTGAAGAGGAAAGGGGTTCGAGAATGATGCTATACCACAGGGCCCTGGTGGACAAACTGATGGTAAACTTCCCATCCGACAGCGCTAGTGGCAGAAGGCGCAGTTCCGAGGGCCAGGTAGCAGGGGAGGCGCAGAGATCAGGCAGCATGTACAGCGCAGGCAGAGGAACATTCTCCAAGGCCTTTGCCAGCTTTATGGCTCCCCAGCAAGACTGTGTCACTGCTCCCCAGTCACGGCTGAGTCGGCGGGAGCACTGTAAAAGGATGGTGAGGGAGTACGTAGCCGATCGCACGACCGTCCTCGGTGACGCCTCTGCCCCCTACAACTACTGGGTGTCGAAGCTGGACACGTGGCCTGAACTCGCGCTGTATGCCCTGGAGGTGCTTGCTTGTCCTGCGGCTAGCGTCTTGTCAGAGAGGGTGTTTAGTGCGGCTGGGGGAATCATCACGCATAAGCGTACCCGCCTGTCAACCGACAGTGCCGACAGGCTTACACTCATCAAGATGAACAAAGCCTGGATTTCCCCAGACTTCTCTTCTTCACCAGCAGACAGCAGCGATACCTAAGCAATACTTAGGCTGCACCCGCGGAGGGAAGCATCGTTCTCTATCACCATCAAAAACAGGGACATTTTTGCTTCATCAATCTGTGTATAATATTCCTCCTCCTCCTCCTGCTCCTCCTCCTGAAACCTCACGTAATCACGCCGAACGGGCAATTTTTCTTAGGCCCACAAGGCTCAGTCATATAATTTTTGTAAACAATTTTTATACGTTTCAATGCTCATTAAAGCGTTGAAACTCGCACCTGAACCAATTTTTACTTTAACTGGGCTGCCTCCAGACCTAGTTACCAATTAAGCCACATTAACCAAAGCGATTAATGGGTTTCACCTGCCCTCTTGGTTGGGCATGGGCAATTTTTCTGAGGTACATTAGTACTGTTGGTACACCAATTTTTTGGGGCCCTCGCCTACAGTGTAATCCAATTAATTTTTTGCCCACCTGCATTACAGCTGACGTTACATCAGCTGTGCTGGGCACTGCAGTGGGATATATTTATGTACCGCCGGTGGGTTCCAGGGAGCCACCCATGCTGTCGGTCCACACGGAGTTGTAACTACATGTGTTCACTTCTAAAGAACCCCAGTCTGACTGGGGCATGCAGTGTGGGCCGAAGCCCACCTGCATTAAACATAACATTACCTCAGCTGTGATGGGCAATGCCATGTGATATATTTATGTGCCGCCGGTGGCTTCCTGGCACCCACCCATGCTGTCGGTCCACAGGGACTTCACAATAGCGAGTTGTACCTGCCTGTGTCTATGAATTAAAAAGCCCGGTCAGGTTGGGGCATGCAGTGTGGGCCGAAGCCCACCTGCATTTAATCTGACGTTAGCTCTGCTGTCCAGGGCACTGCAATGGGATACATTTATGTGGGTTCCAGGGAGCCACCCATGCTGTGGGTGCACACGGAATTCCCATTGCGGAGTTGGGGATTCCCAGTTGTACCTGCCTGTGACTATTTATAAAAAAAACGCGGTCTGACTGGGGCATGCAGACACCTTGACTGAATGAATAGTGTGTGGCACATAGGTTCCCCATTGCTATGCCCACGTGTGCAGCTCCTGATGGCGGTGGCACTGGATTATATTTCTCATTGCTTCTGTACAGCATTGTGGGCTATCGCCCCGCCCCTTTTAAAGAGGGTCGCTGCCTAGCCGTGCCAACCCTCTGCAGTGTGTGCCTGCGGTTCCTCCTCATGGCAGACGCACTTATAAATAGACATGAGTGTGGCGTGGCATGAGGGCAGCTGAAGGCTGCGCAGGGACAATTTGGTGTGCGCTGTGGACACTGGGTCATGCAGGGGGGGGGGGGGGGGGGTTGGGCAGCATGTAACCCAGGAGAAGTGGCAGCAGAGTGTCATGCAGGCAGTGATTGTGCTTTGTTGGAGGTAGTGTGGTGCTTAGCTAAGGTATGCATTGCTAATGAGGGCTTTTCAGAAGTAAAAATTGTTGGGAGGGGGGGGGGGCACTCTTGCCGCTATTGTGGCTTAATAGTGGGACCTGGGAACTTGAGATGCAGCCCAACATGTAGCCCCTCACCTGCCCTATCCGTTGCTGTGTCGTTCCCATCACTTTCTTGAATTGCCCAGATTTTCACAAATGAAAACCTTAGCGAGTATTGGCAATATACAAAAATGCTCGGGTCGCCCATTGACTTCAATGGGGTTCATTATTCGAAACAAACCCTCAAGCATCGCGAAAATTTCGTCCCGAGCAACGAGCACCCGAGCATTTTGGTGCTCGCTCATCTCTATCCACTACCTGTTGTTAAATGACACCCACCTCTAGTAACAGAGATAACTAGACAGAGAACAGGTAGTAAAGGAGAGGAATGACTCGTGTTGCTCATAGAAATCTAAACAGTGAAGAGGGGGCATGTCTTTGTGTGTGTGTTAGGCTTCTTTCACATAAGCTCGTATCGGCCGGCGGTTTTCACAGCCGGCCGATATATGCTGTGATCTAATGGATTGGATTCCAATGCATCAGATCACATGGGCGTATTTCTGAGACATAAAAACGCCCGGCCAAGCCAATATAGCGCTGGGCATTTTTTATGACAGGCCCAAAAGATAGTCCTGGAACTATCTTTTGGACCGGAATATGTCGGCTGCTGCATGGGCTCCTATGGAAGCCCATGGCAGCGGCCGTAGGTGGGAGGGAGTTTAGCAGCGTGGCTGCTAAACTCCCTCCCTCTGTTCTCCTCCCCCCCCCCCCGTGCAGGCTCATCTCTCGTTCCTCCCTGCTCGTTCTGTGCAATGGGAGGGGGTGAAGGGGCATAGCTAAGTGCCGGTCCCACCCTCCTCCTCTCATTGATGGCTATGGACAAGGGGCGTGCCATGAGCGGAGCTAAGCACTAGCTCTCTTTCCACCCCTTGTCTATAGCTATCAATAGAAGGAGGCGGGGCAGACCAGTGCTTAGCTCCGCCCATGTCCCGCTCCCTCCCATTGCACAGAATGAGCGGGGAGGAATGAGAGGTGAACCTGCGATAGGGAGGGAGGGGAAATCGGCAATGGCCTGGTGAGCTCCGAGCATTTGCTCCGGGCTCACCAGGCCATCTGAACGGACACACAAACGTTTGATTTGTGCAACCGTTCACCAGATTATCTCTCCCGAAGTAGTGTATATAGGCTGATATGCGCTCGTGAAAATAAAGCCATACAGATAGTAAAATGATATAATCTACAGCAATCGCTGTTCAAAGTCTATAAAACACAGTATAACATCTAGACTCCTCTCACCAGTTCAAGGAAAACTGAAGAATCACAGATACAGTACAGTCTGCAGAAAGAAAAATGTTCATAAATGCAGGCAGCAAGTCACCTAATGGACAGAAATATTGTTATTTCTCATATACACATTCTGAAAAATTATCTGTAAATTCAAGTATGATTTAAATCAAAAATTAAAATTATCAAAGTGATAATAAAAGATGATTCTTAAGATGTTTAAAGTTTTATAAATATTGCTGTTATTCAGATGAACTACAATCACCTCTGGGGTATTTTGTGTGTGTGTGTGTGTATATATATATACTTATTGGTAGAATTCTGTTCAGCACTTACGTTGACATATAAGCAATTACATGAAGAAAAAATCCAGTAGAGGTCATTGGGACTCGGAAAAATTAAACTCTCTTATTGCGTCTTTACAGCCTGCAAGCAATTCACTAAGCTTCTTAATGTCAGGTTAAGTAAGATAAATTTGAAAACCAATAGAATATTAAGATCCCATACATCATTGATAAAAGGATGAAAGACTATGCAAATGAGATCTTAACACGCGTATCATAATTAGACCTTATTCACAAAGGCAATTTAACTTAATAGAGCTTTAGCCATACATGACTGAATGAGTTGTCACTAGTCTTTATAGTAGATTGGACTTTCTGTATGGTTAATAAGAGGGAGGAATGTTTAAAAGTGCTAATATAGGGGCGTATTTGAAAGGTTGTATTAATAGGATGTAGTCTAAGCGGTAAAATGCTGAGATTCTGCATGCATACAGTAGCTATGTCATAAGTGGTATAATTTGTTTAAGTATTATTTTATCTGAGGCTCAATTTGGTTAAATTGGTCTTTATTCATGGCAGAAATCCATAATTACTATACCGACTTCCCTTGTGGGTGAATGCTTCATCTTTAGGCACTTGAAATCTGTTGCAAAGACTTTTCTTTGTATACCTGTCTTTTAGATCAGTGTATTTCAAGTCTGGATAAAGGTTTTCCTTGCCTTGGAACCAGATCCAAAACTCAGGAGCCAGCAATGACACATTGTAGGGCCAGGTCCAGATAGCAACCAGGTATGTGTGATTCTAGCTATACATGCCCTTGAAGAATTGCCACCCACTAATCTGCTTTGAGCTCCCCTTGGCAGTTGCACATGTGTCCTCATATGCTTGTAAAAATTGTGTGCCCCATGATTTTTCCTCCACTTCCTTACTATACAAGTATTCAAAGAAACCCCCTTTCCCTAAGTTATAGCACACTCAGTATTCACAGTAACCCCTCTCCAATTCTTCTGTAGTCAGAGAGACCCTTGAACATCGAACGGGGCATTTAAATGTCACTGTCAGAATTGATGGCAGCTTTTAAAGGGTTAACAGCTCCGATCAGCATCACTGCTTATTGGATCTGTTGTGAGCATGTGCCGGCTGTAAGAAATAGCCAGCACCCAAAGTGTAAGGAACAGGATCGACCTGCAACCCCCCTCAATATAAACCCTGATCCTGCAGGACGTAAATATGTGTCCTGTAGAGTTAAGGGGTAGAAAGAAACGATACAGCAGCAGATCAACGATGATTTTTAGGTCTTCATGAAACAACCGATCAGTAATTTATCAGTGATTGTTTTTTCCCTGCAAGCGTTCACACTGCACTGCATTATTATGTAAACCCCTGGATTTCATGAACAATTTGCCTGATAATGATATTGCACTTTTTTAGGCCTCATGTCCACGGGGAAAATCAGGCCTGCTATGGATTCTACATGGAGAATCCGTAGCGGGTCCCTCCTGCCCCGCGGACATGAGCGCTGAAAATATGAATAAATAAGAATAAACTCACCTCCCACCCGCTCTGTTTCTTCTCTTCGCTGCGGCGTCATCTTCTCTGCGTCGCGGCCGGATCTTCTTTCTTCGGCTCGGCGGATGTGCAGGATGACGTCGGTGACGTGCCCCGTGCATGCGCCGGCCCGAAGCAAAATGATCCGGCCGCGACTGAGACAAGATGGCGCCGCAGCGAAGAGAAGAAACGGAGCGGGTGAGTAAAATCTGATTTTTGTCTCCCGCGGATCCGGACGGCTTCCATAGGCTTCAATAGAAGCCCGCGGGAGCCGTCCCCGCGGGAGACCCGCATGAAAATGGAGCATGGTCCAGATTTTTTCATGCTCCATTTTTAAAAAAATCCCTTTTATTGACCATCCGCGGGTATTTATCTACCCCGCGGGTGGTCAATGCATCCCTATGGGGTGCGGATCCGCGGGCAGGAGAAGAGTTAAAATCCGCTGCGGATTTTAATTCTTATTTTGCCCGTGGACATGAGGCCTTAGTCACCCTGTCTCCATGCAAAAATGAAATAAAAAGCAATTAAAAAGTTGTATGTACTCCAGTCAAATAAAAACATTATGGCTGTCAGAAGGTGGTGGCAGAAATCAATAAAAAAAATTAATATCTTGGGAAAAATATAAAAGTAGTACAGCAAAAAAAAAAATGGATTAAGGGGAGAACAAATGCTTTAAAATAATCTATAAAACCACCCGACATCTTGATACTCTTTCACAGGATGTGCTGAACCAGCGTCATGTCTGTACTGATGCCGGACTTTACTATGACTTTATTACCAGAGCACTGATTTTTGTATAATTTTTCCACACGACACTGTGATTCCAGTATAATATAACGTGATGAATTCCAATCTGAGTAGTGAAGAAGCAGCGGCGGGAGGGAGCTCTGCTATTTCATGTCCCTATAAATATTCAAATATTCAGACAGGAAAATAGTTTTGCTGAAGTTTATTTGATTAGAAAAGAATTTGCAAAGAGTCTATAAATCATGGCGAGGATAAAGAGCCGCTCTGAGTCACAAGAGCCATAATATTGTACTTCCTTCTGGAAACACAATAGTAGAGAAGACTCTGAATGAAAGAAGTGCTGGGAATCTAGAATTGTATATTTAAGGCTCGGTCCATACTCATTAGGATTCTAATCGTATCTCAGAATAATAATTTGAGGTAGAGTAAAAATTTATAGAGTTGGAAGTTTTCTAGGATAGAAGCAGGAAAAATGTTCCTAGTGCAACCGGTTTTATTTACGCAATTTAGACAGCTGAGTGCCTCAGCCAATCAGAAGCAGCTCTTTCAGCAGGCGGGGATTTTAATTTCCCACCTGCTCAAAGAACTGCATTCCAGAGCAGGGAACAGCGCAGAGATGACGCAGCTGAGCCCTGGCAGCTGAAGGAAAGTGAGTGTTTGTTTTTTTTTCTTTGTTTTTTTTAAACACTAGTTTGCCTAGTTTTTCTGTGAAGAGCTTATATTTAAAGCCCTTCCCTGCAAAACAATTATGGGGTGCCAGCAGCTGGATCCTCTACTGCAGCTGTCATCTGTGACAGCTGCGGTAGGGAATTCTATATTCCCCGCGAGGATGAAGAATTCCTTTGCCGCATCTGTCACATCCGCGTGTGGCAGATGTGTTCTTCATCCCCACAGGGGACACGGCAGTGGTGGACAGCTAAGTATATATATATATATATATATATATATATATATATATATATATATATATTTTTTTTTTATTTTTTTTTATTTATTTTTTTTTTACACTAAAATCATTGTTTTTCAGGGAAGAGCTTATATTTAAAGTTTTTCCCTGAAAAACAATTAAGGGGTGTCGGCAGACCATTGCCTTCAATAGAGCCACCAGAAGCAGCCGCGGCTCTATTGAAGTCAATGCGTGCATACACTTGTGTTTTTTAATAAGAGTTGTATTGTTTTATAGTACCATTACCCTATCATATAAAGTATTGGAAGATTTTTAAACATTTCAAAAAGGGGAGAAATTAAGAAATCATAATTGCAGCATTTGGGGGAGTTTTTTGCTTTTACAACATTCGTGGTGCAATAAAAATGACATGTTATCTTTATTTTGTGGGTCAGCACATTTATGGAAATACCAAATTTTTACCAACTTTTTAATGTACTAATTAAAAAAAAGCTGAATAACTTAAAAAAAATCTGTAATACTTTGACGCCATCTTTTGACCCCGTAATTTTTATATTTATCCATCGAGGGCCCATTTTTTGTTGTGTGAGGGTTCATTTTCTGTTAAGTGACCTGTAGTTTTTATTAATACAATTTTGGGGTGCAAAAAACATTTTAATCGCTTTTCATTCAGTTTTTCTTGGAGATAAGGTGACCAAAAAAAAAGCACAATTCTAGCATTGTGTACTGTCTTTTTACTGAACAGAATTAAATAATGTAATATATTAGGTTGGATGTTTACAGATGCAGCAATACCAATTTTTGTATTTAATCATTTTTTTATGATGTAAAGACTGAGAAAAGTTTTTCTTTTAACTTTTAATGTTTCATTTTTTACAATAATTGAAAAAATACTTTTCCTTACTAATTTCAACATCATATTTTAGTCCCCATAGGAGACTTGAACCCATGATAATGTGATTACTTATAAATTATACTATATTGTGACAGGCATTCTAGTACGACAAGCCAAAAGCACATCTTAATAGGCACTCACTCAAGTCAGCGTTGGGGGCTTTCCAAAGACCCCTGGTTGCCATGACACCAAGATGGCACTCATGATCTCATTGTGTGGGGGCCATTCGGGACCGCCAAATTCCAATCAGGGTGTTTAAATGCCACTGTCAGACTTGACAGTGGTATTTAAACGTTAACAGCCACAATTGATGTGAACTCTGATTGCAGCTGTTACAGACGAGTGTCAGCAGTCAAAAATGGCTGAAACCCGCTGTGTATGGAATGGGCTGGGCTCAGACTGCCGATGTGCTCCGTACATTTATGGCGCATGTTGAAAAGGACCTAATTGAATAAAAGGCTTACATTAGACCCTTATGTCAGAAATATACATTAAGCATTTCCTAATATATACCACTGACAGAAGCTCCGCCGTACGTCACTGTATAGTCCTACAGTTGCACACAGTCACCCATTTAAGAAAATACAAAAAAAATCATACTGCATATAATGCATTTTAAACATGATGTCTCTGCATAGAATAGTGTATTTTACTATGCTGTACTGTTCAGCAAAAAATAATGTATAACACAAAAACCAGCCTGACTGATGCCAGAAAGGCAATCATTTGGCATCTGTCGAGTGAATAGAGCCTATGGAAATGTTTGCTGCACTGTTCCCTGTTCGAATGGCAAACAAAGGGTTCCAACACAAAGTGAATAGTCTTATATATGCATTAAATGTACAATGCTTTAGCCTACAGTAAGCACGCTGAGAGTTGTAGCTTTGCAAACATACCACTATTAGAGATGAGCGAGCATACTCGTCCGAGCTTGATACTCGTTCGAGTATTAGGGTGTTCGAGATGCTCGTTACTCGTAACGAGTACCACGCGGTGTTCGGGTTACTTTCATTTTCTTCCCTGAGAAATTTGCGCGCTTTTCTGGCCAATAGAAAGACAGGGAAGGCATTACAACTTCCCCCTGCAACGTTCAAGCCCTATACCACCCCCCTGCAGTGAGTGGCTGGCGAGATTAGGTGTCACCCGAGTATTAAAATCTGCCCTTCTTTATATGCGCTCAATGGGGCCGGTGGCAGCAGCGCCGACCCCATTGAGAACATATAGAAGACAAATCATTCTTCTCTGCCACAGCTGTAACAGCTGTGGCAGAGAAGAACGATGTTTGCCCATTGAATTCAATGGAGCCAGCAATACAGCAGGTTTCACTGAAAGCAATGGGCTGCCGGCGTGCACGGGATGAATTGTCGGGAAGGGCTTAAATATAGAAGCCCTTCCCTGCAATTCATCCAGAAATGTGTAAAAATAAAAAACATATACCGGCGTATAAGGCGACGGGGCGTATAAGACGACCCCCCAACTGTCACCTTATACGCCGGCAATACAGTGGAGCAAAGAATAAAAATCATTACTCACTTCTCCTGGCGTTCTGCAGTGCTGCTGCAGGCTGTCGCTCCCTCCTGGTCCCCGGCAGAGCATTGCTTTCTCTACGAAGGGCTTTAAATCCCCGCCTCCAGAAACACACGTGCCTTTAGCCAATCACAGCCAATGACAATAATGTCATTGAATGGCTGTGATTGGCTGAAGGCACGTGTGTTTCTGGAGGCGGGGATTTCAACCACTGAATCCAGAAAGCAATGCTCTGCCGGGGACCAGGAGGGAGCGACAGCCTGCAGCAGCACCGCAGAACGCCAGGAGAAGTGAGTAATGATTTTTATTCTTTGCTCCGCTGTATTCCAGGCGTATAAGGTGACAGTTGGGGGGTCGTCTTATACGCCCCGTCGCCTTATACGCCGGTATATATTTTTATTGTAACACATTTCTGGATGAATTGCAGGGAAGGGTTTATATATTTAAGCCCTTCCCGACAATTCATCCCGCGATTGCCGGCAGCCCATTGCTTTCAGTGGAACCTGCTGTATTGCTGGCTCCATTGAATTCAATGGGCAAACATCGTTCTTCTCTGCCACAGCTGTTACAGCTGTGGCAGAGAAGAATGATTTGTCTTCTATATGTTCTCAATGGGGTCGGCGCTGCTGCCGCCGGCCCCATTGAGCGCATATAGAGCAGAGAACAGAAATTGCTGATACAGCTATGGCAGAGGAGAACGATCTTTATGCTGACAGTGCGGGGGGGGGGGGGGGGCACTCTTGCCGCTATTGTGGCTTAATAGTGGGACCTGGGAACTTGAGATGCAGCCCAACATGTAGCCCCTCGCCTGCCCTATCCGTTGCTGTGTCGTTCCCATCACTTTCTTGAATTGCCCAGATTTTCACAAATGAAAACCTTAGCGAGCATCGGCGAAATACAAAAATGCTCGGGTCGCCCATTGACTTCAATGGGGTTCGTTACTCGAAACGAACCCTCGAGCATCGCGAAAAGTTCGTCCCGAGTAACGAGCACCCGAGCATTTTGGTGCTCTCTCATCTCTAACCACTATACAAGGAAAGGTTGCTTACTATTACATACTGGTTTTTTGTTCCAATGGTTTTTTATTACATTTTGATTTTAAAACAAAGTACAACTAATGAGATAATCATCTTTCATGTAGAAGGATATACTGTATAAACATAACATTTCATGTAGCATACAGCCAATTGTACAATTGTTAACAATTAGATAAAAATCTAGAAAAAATGTATCAAAGTAAGAAAGAAGTAAAAAAACAAACAAAACAAAAACAAAGCATTTAGACATAAGAGTAAGTAGCAGGTTTGTAAAAAGTGGTATGTGCACAAAATATATCTGGAGCCTGTAACTTCCCATTATCCCACATGTATGTCCTTTCTGAGGACGATTGAGCTTTTGAACATTTAACAATACAATTTTCACCACCATATTTAACAGTAGATAAAAAATACACATATACGTACACACACACACCTCTCTGCAGCTGCCGGGGCTCAAGCGTGTCCAGTCGGGTCTTCTCCAATTAGAGGTAGCACTCCCCCATTCATTGAATTCAATCAATGGCTGAATTCAATGAATCGGTGAGTGCTGCCTCTGATTGGCTGAGCGCAGGGACCAATCATAGGCAGCTCTCAGCTATTATTCAATAGCTGAGCGCTGTCTCTGATGGGTCACAGTGCTCAGACAATCAGAGGCAGCCCTTTCAGCAGGTGGGGATTTTAAATCCCCACCTGCTGAAAGCACTTCAGAGCAGTGCAGGAGAAGACCTGGCTGGACTCGTCTGAGCCCCGGCAGCTGCAGAGAGGTGAGTGTGTGTATATATATATGTATATATATATATATATATATATATATAATTCTTTTTTTTTTACCCATATTAGGGATGTTTGTTTTTTTTAAAGCCCTTCCCTGTAAATCACTGCAGGGCTTGCTGGTTACCCATTGCTTTCAATGGAGCTGGCTGTGGGGGAACATTGCACTCCTCTGCCACAGCTGTCACAGCTGTGCTAGAGGATGCCGATCTTCACTATATGTTGTCAATGGGGTCGGCGCTACTGTCACTGGCCCCATTGAGCGCAAGGTGAAACCCCTAGACGGACAGCATCCAGAGGTTTCACAACCAAAAAAGATGGATGCCGCTGTTACCTACATTTTAAAATCTGCTGCCCTATATTTACTGCTATGCATTTTTGTGTGCAGGTAAATATCGAGCATCTGACCACTCCCATTGAAAAGCATTGGTCCTATATAGATGCAGATCGCAAAGGCAGGTAACATATGCACATCAAAATGCCCATGTGACTGATCCCTTAGGGAACCAAAATGGAATTTTAAAAAAGTTAGATATCTCCACAGTACTGGGTTGCGACATTGGGTTGTCTTAGAGATTATAAAGTGATTTGAATAATCAGTTATTGTATTCACTACAGTTTGAGGATTTAATATTTTTTAACCCCTTCCTGCTGCAGGGCGTAAGTTTACGTCCTGGCAGCCTGGTACTTCCCGCAACAGGACGTAAACTTACGTCCTGGAGATAGCGCAGGATCACATATGATCCCGCGCTATCCCGCAGCGGGAGCCGGCTGTCAGTCACAGCCGGCGTCCCGCTGCAACAGCGGGGGGTCATCGGAGATGCCTCCCCCGCTGTTAACCCCTTCCCTGCCGCGATCTAAGTAGATCGCGGCAGGGAGAGACTTCACAGAGGGAGCCGCGCTCTCTCTGTGTCTCCGGCCGGAACTCGCGATGTCATCGCCAGAGCCCGGCCTGTCACCATGGCAACAGGATGCCAGACACTGGCGTCCTGTATTGCCTATGCCTATAATCGCTGTACAAGCGATAAGGCATGGCAGAGCAGTAGCTCTGCCATGCCTTATACCAGCGATCATCAGGGCAGTGGTTAAAGTCCCTCAGAGGGACACAAACAGTGTAAAAAAAACAAAGATTAAAAAAAGAATTTAAAAAAATGTAAAAAAAAGAGTAAAAAAAAAATTTTTTAATGCTTTTTCTCAGATTAGCATAAAAAAAGGTAAAAAAAAAATAAAATCCCACATATTTGGTATTGTCGCGTCCGTAACGATGCGTACAATAAGTTGCACATGCTTTTGACTGTGCACGGAAAAAAACGCTAAAAAAACGCTAAAAAACTGAGGCAAAATGCTAATTTTTAGCATTTTGCCTCACTAAAAACACAATAAAAGTGATCAAAAAAGCCATATGTCCCCCAAAATGGTACCAATAAAATCTACAGCTCGTCTTGCAAAAAATAAGCCCTCATAGAGTGCCGTACATCAAAAAATTAAAAAGTTACAGGACTTTGAATGCAGCAATTTAGAAAAAAAAAAAGATTACCCAGAAAAAGGGTTTTTATTGCAGAAAAGTGGGAAAACCTAAAAAAAATGTAAGAATTTTGGTATTGTTGTAACCGTACCGGTCCGCAGAAAAAATGGAATGTCTCATTTATGCTGCATGAGTACCGCTGTAAAAAAAAAATAAAAAAATCTATGGCAGAATTGATGCGTTTTCTCTCCCTGCTATCATTAAAAAAAAAAAAAAAAGTTTTACAATATACTCTATGTACCCAAAAGTGGCACCAATAAAAACTACAGTTTGCCACGAAAAAAACAAGCCCTCATACGGCCGCGTCGACGGAAAAATAAAAAAGTTATGACTTTTGATAAACGGAGAAGAAAATCCGCCAAAAATTGTTGTGTCCTTAAAGGGGTTGTCTCGCGAAATCAATTGGGGTTATACACTTCTGTATGGCCATATTAATGCACTTTGTAATATACATCGTGCATTAAATATGAGCCATACAGAAGTTATTCACTTACCTGCTCCGTTGCTAGCGTCCTCGTCTCCATGGTTCCGTCTAAATTCGCTGGCAGCTTGCTTTTTTAGACGCGCTTGCGCAGTCCGGTCTTCTCCTTTCAGCACGAGCCGCTTCAGTGTGCTCCCCGCTACAGCTCTTCTGCGCATGCGCAGACGAGCTGTCACTGCTCGGGAGCGCGCTGGAAGGTGCAGAGGAAGGTGCAGAGCTGCCGAGCTGTCCGGAGAAGCCGCCCAGCTGTCCCGCCGTCCTGGTAAGTGAAGGGCCGGGGGGGCTGCCGCTGCGCCGGGGGGCTGCCGCTGCGATGGGGGGGCTGCCGCTGCGATGGGGGGGGCTGCCGCTGCGATGGGGGGGCTGTCGCTAGGCCGGGGGGGCTGTCGCTAGGCCGGGGGAACTAGCGCTGGGCCGGGGGAACTAGCGCTGGGCCGGGGGGGGGCTGTCGCTGGGCCGGGGGGGGGCTGTCGCTGGGCCGGCGGTGGCTGTCGCTGGGCCGGGGGGGGCTGCCGCTGTGATGGGGGGGGGGCTGCGCCAGTTACCTTCTGCTTGGCGGTGGGTGACTGGTCGGCCGTGTTCACTCCAGGGGTCCGGTCGGCGGCTGCGGGGCGTCTGGTTGCCATAGAGACACAGCTGGTAGCGTCTCGGGAGCGCGCACGTCGGGCTACAGCAAGCGATGCGAAAAGAGCTGGCGGCCATCTTGGGAAAAAGTTTTATAAGTTGCTGAAACGCTGGAACGGTAAGTAGAAACCAGCTAGGAAAGTCATTTACAGGGGTAATTAGTAATGTATGTTTAATTAGGGGGACTGGGCAAAAAAAAAAAATTCACTGCTTCCTCGAGACATCTCCTTTAAGCCCAAAATAGGCCGTGTCATTAAGGGGTTAATATTGTGTGTTAGGAATATAAAATAATTTAGTTAGCAGCTCAAGATTTGAGACACGAGGCTAATAATGTACTTACTTTATTTTTTTTACTATAATACTTGGTTTTAATTTTCGGCAGCGCTTGTTCATATTTATATAAATTTATATAAATTTAGTTGATGTTAACGATCTTGGGAGTTACATAGAATGTCTTATCTAGCTGGGCAGTATTTGGCTTTGTTTAATTGAGTCAAGTGAATAATATTTGAGTGATGTAATCTTAGGTCGTTCTTTCTTTTATCTCTATGAACACACCATATTGTGGATGGCTGTATTTCAAGTGTGCAGTTATGAAAGAAATCAAGGAGTAGTGAGAGTGTTTTGGTCAAGTATTGATACGGACAGTGAGTGTGGACCCACTATGCCCACCAACCGGTTTGGCTTTGGGCTAATCCTAAGGGCATTTTCCTGACGGTTCCCCGGTAGCCGCCCTTTAACCCCTGTACAGGAATCTGGACTTCACTGCAGGATACTGAGCAGGCTGCTACCTGCTGGAGTAGTCCAAGTGTGGTTGGCAGCTGACCCATGGGAATCAGAGGCACTGGTGCAAAGCACCACAAAACAGGCCAGAATATAAACAGAAACTGGTGCAAGGTCAGGGTAGGCAGAGAACAAACGTTATCCAGGTAAAAGTCCAGGAACCAGGGCAGAAAAAAAAGTCAAGGACAGGAAACCTTTGCTGGGTGACTTAGGCAAACTCACACGAACACTCAGGCAAAGGAGGAGGATGCCCAGCTCAGCTAAATAGGAGGGCAATAGCCTATTACCCTGCAGCTGGGCTAAGAGTACTGGGGAGGATTAACTCCTGCACTGCTGATAGAAAGTACACAGCCCACTCATATAGGAGGAGCAGAGCAATGCCCGCGCCTGCCCAGAATAGCAAGAGGGTGGCAGACAGGGGAAGTTGGCCTAACAAGTATTTAGAGGAATGTAAAAAGTAACTGTCCAGTTTCCAAGGAATTGTAGGGGGCTTATTATATGTTTTAGAAATAATTAGTGAGATTGGATCATAATTGGACTAAGCATATATTCCAAATTTAAAAGATACTACACATTGAAACAACAGATCAATGAAGAGCATGTCTATGAGACTGCAGGTCTTGTGTGTGTGTGTGTGTGTGTGTGAAAAAAAAGATGTAATCTTTTTCAGTAAGCTGCTGCAACCTTCATACATCAAGAACATTATCTGTCACACTAGAAGCAGATGAGTCTAGAGATGGCCACATAACTCTGTTAAAATCTTCTGCAATCAGGACAGACCCATTCTTATAATGGTTGATTTTCTTGGAAAAAGCACAATAAAATTTAGTTCCTTTTTTTTTGTTTAGGACATTAATGGCTCCTACAGTGTAATTTATATTATTTATTGTACAAACCAAGGTAATATATCTTCCCATTGGATCAAAAAAGCATGAATTGGAGAAAAAGGTAAGATACACTCTTTGTAGAGAAAAAAAAAGTTTTCCTGAAAAACTCGGCATGCAGTTACATCTCAGCAGATATGCAAAGATTAGAGTTGTGGAGTGATTAGATGAATGGCCTTGCCACCTGGGGCCCTAAAAGTGCTTCCACCCTTGGTCTATAAAAAAGGCTCTCAGAGGCTCCTTGTGTGGAGTGGACCTCTTTTTCTGTTAGTATAGAGCAGTCTCTACAATGAAATTGCAAACATTTTGCCCAATTAACAGAGTTTGAGAGGGGGCACATACTTGGAATGTAAAACTCTGGATGGTCGTATTGACAAATTGGCTTCCACCGGGGCCATCCTGATTAACCTGTTAGGAGGTGTTTGGAACAGTGGATATGTGAGTACATGCACACAAGATGACCGGGCTCAGGAGGCGACAGACCACCAGTAGAGAGGATCCTCTGATCCAACTGTTTCATTGTCCACCATCCAGAAACAAAAGCACCATTGTTACAGAACCATTTCCAGAGGCTTGGCTGAAGGATATTTGGTCTTACAGCCCCCATTACATGTATTGCATGTGACATTCATCCATCGTAACTATAAAACTGTACTCCCATGCCATTTTTGAAACAAATATATCTTAAGAAGAGTTAGAAGAAAATAGAACAATTGCTACTTCTGATCTTGACACTAAAGCACTTCACCATGATCAGACATAATAGTTGTCCAAAATATACACATGGGGAACAAAACTGACAATAATAGCAAAAAGGAAACTTCACCTTGTCTACCTAGTATGGGAAGGATCCTCTACCTAAAAGCAAGACAATCGCCACGATGAAGGCAGCCCCACTTCAGGAACCTGGGGGCTACCTAAACTGTCCCTAAAATGGAAAAGGGGATAATCAATGTCTGATGTAAATAACAATACCACAGTTTAAAGAAGTAGATGAAACACCAGAAATATCAATATAACACCAGGGACTAGAGATGAGCAAGCACCAAAATGCCCGGGTGCTCGTTGCTCGGGTCAAACTTTTCGTAATGCTTGAGAGCTTGTTTCGAGTAACGGATCCCATTGAAGTCAATGGGCGACTCGAGCATTTTTGTATGGGACCGATGCTCTGCATAGCTGATGACTTGTCAAACACCAGAAAACATCAGAATGTCATGGAAACACCACAGAAATGGATAGGGAAGGGCAGGGGCAGCTTGCATGGCTGCATCTGATGCCCCCAGGTGCCACTATAAAGCCAAAATGGGGGCAAGAGTCTGGCGTCACCCCCCTAACAATTTACTTTGGACAAACCCTCATTTGCAAGGCACACGCGCTGACACATCTTAGCTAAGCACTATACGACCTGCAACCAAGGATAATCACTGCTTGCAGGTGACACTGCTGCCTCTTCTCCTGGGTTACATGCTGGCATTGCAGTCCAACCCCCCCGCATGACCCTGCGTCCACAGAGCACACAAAAGTTTCCCTGCGCAGCATTCAGCTGTCCTCATGCCACACGCTCACTTCATAGCCACACCACCCTCACGACTATTTATAAGTGCGTACTGGATGAGGAGGAACCGGAGGCACACACTGCAGAGGGTTGACAGGGCCAGGCAGCGACCCTCTTTGAAAGTGTGGGCGATAGCCCACAATGCTGTTGAGAATTGATGATAGATTGACGTACAGTCATCATTCCAATCCCGTGCCACCTCCATCACAATATTGTCAGGAGCCACAAACGTGGGCATAAAGGGGACTCAGGTACCAGCACTTCTACACATCTCCACAATGCAGCAATACTCTGTGTGGGAAGCACATGAGCGGGCCCTGGGTCAGGCTTAGTCCCAGCCTCCACCTTGTGTGACCCAAGGTGTCGCGAGTTACATACCGTGTTTCCCCGATAGTAAGACACCCCCGATTGTAAGACGTATCGGGGGTTTCAGGGGGGTCGGCCAATGTAAGCCGTACCCCGAAAGTAAGACATATGTCTTACTTTCGGGGAAACACAGGGGTATTGCCGCCTCCCTCTGATCCTAACCCCTTCCCGCTCCAGGACATACCGTTACGTCCTGGGAGCCTGGTACTTCCCGCAACAGGACGTACCGGTACGTCCTGGAGATAGCGCGGGATCACATAAGATCCCGTGCTATCCCGCAGCGGGAGCCGGCTGTCACTCACAGCCGGCGTCCCGCTGCAACAGCGGGGGGGCATCAGAGATGCGCCGCCCCGCTGTTAACCCCTTCCCTGCCGCGATCTAAGTAGATCGCGGCAGGGAAAGAGTTCACAGAGGAATCGCGATCCTTCTGTGTCTCCGGCCGGCTTTCGCGATGTCATCGCGAGAGCCCGGCCTGTCGCCATGGCAACAGGACGCCAGACACTGGCGTCCTGTATTGCCTGTGCCTATAATCGCTGTATAGGCGATAAGGCATGGGAGAGCAGTAGCTCTGCCATGCCTTATCACAGCGATCATAGGCATACTGCTGCAAGTCCCTCAGAGGGACTCAAATAGTGTAAAAAAAAAAAAAGAAAAATGTAAAAAAAAAATTTATTTTTTCCAATATAAGACATACCCCGAAAGTAAGACATAGTGGGGGTTTTGGGGATAAAAAGAAAGTAAGACACTGTCTTACTTTCGGGGAAACGCGGTAGCAATGGGAAATCCATGTGTCCACACACAATTCATTTTGTGTAGGTGTCAGATAGCTCAACACCGCAATGGGAAGTATTTAAGTTCCTTGGGCTCACCTATGGCAGAGTTTCACCCCGCCAATGACCTCAGCCCACATTTTTACCCTAGTCAGTCAGTGTATTTGTGCCAGACCGGTCAAACACCGCAATCTAAGGTCTTTGTGCACCCACAGCATAGGCGAGCCCAAGGAACTTAAAGATGGTATTACGCCTAAAAAAATTACAGTGCCCAAACATGGCAGAGTTTCACCCTGCTAAGGGCCTCGGCCTACTTTTCTACCCTAGTCAGTCAGTGTATTTGTGTCAGACAGGTAAAACACCGCAATGGGAAGTCTTTGTGCACCCACAGTATAGGCAGACTCCTGTAACATGTCTGTAGCAAGAGTATAGGTGGACCCCAGTAACATTCCTGTAGCAGAAGTATATCCAAAAACAAAAGGTTGTCAGCAGCACAATATAAATACCATAAGGGCGAGCACCCACTGGCGTTTTTTTACCTGCGTTTTGCGTTTTGCGTTTTTCCTGCACAGGCATAGAGATAACATGTGTTCCTGTCCACTGGCGTTTTTTTTGCGTTGCGTTTGCGTTTTTAACATAGGAACTGTCAGTTGCATATGTGTCCTTATTTTTCTCCATTGAAATTAATGGAAAAGCCGCGAAAACGCCGCGAAAAACGCACGGAAAAAACGCGGGAAACGCGGCAAAAACGGTGCGTTTTTTTCCCGCGGAAAACGCAAACGCCAGTGGGTGCTCGCCCTAAGGTTGAACAGGTGTCCTGTACGCCCACTGGACTTGGGATCCAAACTGTCCCTTAGTACAAATGTTGATAAAGTAGTGAAGGCAGCAGATCAAGGTGCAAAACAATGACGTTTTCTTTATTTCTTTCCTCCCAGACAGATAAACACGACATTTCGACTACAAGAGTCTTTGTCAAGCTTGTCGTGTTTATCTGTCTGGGAGGAAAGAAATAAAGAAAACTTCATTGTTTTGCACCTTGATCTGCTGCCTTCACTACTTTATCAACATTTGTAGCAGAAGTATAGGCAGACCCCATGTAACATTCCTGTAGCAGAAGTATAGTCAGACCCTAGTAACATTTCTGTTGTAAAAGTATGGGCGGACCCCAGTAACATTCCTGTACCAGAAGTATAGGCAGACCCCTGTAACATTTCTGTAGCAAGAGTATAGGCGAACCCCTGTAACATTTCTGTAGCAAAGGTATAGGCAGACCACTGTAACATTTCTGTAGCAAGAGTGTAGGCGAACCCCTGAAACATTGGTGTACCAAAAGTATTGGTTTCTGTTAATGTATCAATACTTTTGAAACTTTTAAAAATTGTAAAAAAATTATAAACAGAGCCTTTTGGGCTGCAGAAAAATTGGCAGTTCAGCATGATGTTTTAGGAGGAGGAGTAATAATTAGAGATGAGCGAGCACCAAAATGCTCGAGTGCTCGTTACTCGAGTCGAACTTCCCGCGATGCTCGAGGGTTCGTTTCGAGTAACGAACCCCATTAAAGTCAATGGGCGACTCGAGCATTTTTGTATATCGCCGATGCTCGCTAAGGTTTTCATTTGTGAAAATCTGGGAAATTCACAAAAGTGATGGGAACGACGCAGAAACGGATAGGGCAGGCGAGGGGCTACATGTTGGGCTGCATCTCAAGTTCCCAGGTCCCACTATTAAGCCACAATAGCGGCAAGAGCAATACAGCCGGCTCCATTGAAAGCAATGGGCTGCCGGCGAGCGTGGGAGTGAGACCCCCCCCCCCCCCGCGCGCGCGCACTGTGAGCATAAAGATCATTCTCCTCTGCCACAGCTGTAACAGACAGCCATGGCACGTGTGTGAGGCTGCCGAGCTGCCGAACCATCACCAGGTTATGGCCGTTGTCACACGCGACCATGCTCGGTTGGAAGCTGAGCGGCAAAAGCCAGAGGTCGGTCTGCTCTGTCAGACCCTGCAACAGCTCGGGGGTTGTGTGCCTCTTGTCACCTAAGCTGATTGGTTTAAGCACGGCTTGCTGATGCTTGCCCACCGCTGTGCTGCCGCTCCAAGCGATACCGACTGCTGGCAACGTGCTCACACTTCTTAATTGAGAGGTAGACGTGGTGGAGGAGGAGGTGGGTTAGGGTTTGGAGGAGGTGGCATAAAACGCTGCAGATACCAGCACCGAGGTAGGACCTGCTGTTCTGGGTGTGGGTAGGACGTGAGCGGTCCCAGGCTTTGACTCGGTCCCAGCCTCCACCAAGTTCACCCAATGTGCTGTCAGGGAGATATAGTGGCCCTGCCCCCCAGTACTTGTCCATGTGTCCGTGGTTAAGTGGACCTTCCCAGTAACCGCATTGGTGAGGGCACAATTTATGTTGTGAGAGACATGCTGGTGTAGGGCTGGGATGGCACACCGGGAAAAATAGTGGCGACTGGGGACTGAGTAGCGTGGGACCGCTGCCGCCATCATGTTTTTGAAAGCCTCTATTTCCACAAGCCTGTACGGTAGCATCTCCAGGCCGATTAATTTGGCAATGTGCACGTTTAAAGCTTGTGCGTGCGGGTGGGTGGCGGCTTATTTGCGCTTTCGCTGCAAAGCTTGTGTCTCTTCCTCCGAATCCTCTGTGCTCTCCTCCCTCGGACTTACTGCCCTTACTACTACCTCACTGACAGACAACTGTGTCTCATCATCCTCATCCACAAAAAGCTTTTGAGACAGTTGCCGGAAGTACCCAGCCTCATCACCCGGACTCCGGTAACTTTTCAAAGGTTGGGCATCAGTCACGACAAACTCCTCAGGTGAGAAAGGAACCATTTTTTCCCACTCATGGCAGGGACCCGAGAACAGTTCCTGCGAGTCTGCCTGCTCATCAGAATATGTCATTTTCATGGAGTGAGGGGCTGGGAGGAAGGAGGAGCAGCAGCCAGAGGATTCCGAGTTGAGGTCCCTAGGCTGGATGTAGTGGACTGCGTAGAAGACTGGGTGGTCGATATATTGCTAGATGCATTTTCTGCCATCCACGACAGGACCTGCTCGCACTGCTCTGTTTGTAATAAAGGTCTACCACGCGGACCCGTAAATTGTGATATGAAGCTGGGGAGCCCAGAAACTTGCCTCTCTCCTAATCCCGCAGGAGCCGGCTGTGATTCACCATGCCCAGGAACTTGGCCTGTGGCCACACCCTCACTTGGACATCCGTGTCCACGTCCTCGACCCTTACCCCTACTCCTCATCATTGCGGATTAAGAATAGAGCAGGGCCCAAGTAAATTACCCCACTGTACAGCACTGACAACTGGAGCTTAATTCACCGCACACAGAGACTTGTAGATAGTAGAGGCTCTATGCTGTGACTTGAAAAAATTAACCCACTGTCTTGCGCTGATACCTCGGGGTAATTTACGGCTTGGTGAGACTTGTAGATAAGAGAGTCTGTATGGAGTGGGAGAAGACTCTAAAGCCAGTGGATAGGGCTGGTAACTGCAGCTATCTCAACCCCACCAAGGAAAGGATATTTTGAGATGCTCTGCTCAGTGGCAGGGCTGAAATACTTTGCAGTGGCCCTGGAAATATTACAGTACTGTTTAGCGGTGAGACTTCTGTCTAATGGACTGCAGACATAGAACGGTATAACTGAAGTCGTTTGCAGTAGTCTAGGACATATTTCAGAGCAATTTCACGGTGAGAGCTGGTTGTACGGCACTTCAGGCTGAGAACGCAATTACTGAAAGACTGGGAATTGGCCTAGGCCCTAGATGCGTAATACAAAAATTGGTACACTACTGCTCCCAGCAAGCCACAACTATCGGTCAGATGTAGCCCTAAGAAGGAGCTTTGGGGTTCTTGCACGGAGGATCACAACTGTATAGTGTATAACTTTCTCTATAGAAGTGGCTGTGCCCCAACAATCTGTGTCTAATGCACTGCAGACAAAGAACTGTATAAATGAAGTCGCTTGCAGTAGGCTAGGAGATGTTAGAGAGCAGTTTCACTGTGGGAGCTGGTTGTACGGCACTGCAGGCTGAGAACGCTATTACGGAACTGGCCTAGATGCATAATACAAAAATGGATGCACTACTACTACCAGCAAGCCACAACTATAATGCACATGGTCAGATGTAGCCCTAAGGAGGATCGTTGGGGTTCTTGAAGACAGGATCCTACTCTAACACTTTCCCTATATAAGCAGCTCTTTCCCTAAACTCTGCATAATACACTGCAGACACAGAACAGTATAGCTGAAATAACCTGCACAGCCCGAGAAGAAAAAAAAATTGTGCACTACTGCTCCCAGCCAGCCATAACAGTAATGCACACAATGAAGAGTGAGTAGCCCTAAGACGGACCGTTGGGGTTCTTGAAGACTGGATCCTACTCCAACAGTTTCCCTATATCAGCAGCAGCACTATCTCTAACCTCTGATAGCATGCGTCTGAAGCGAACCGTGGGCGAAACCAGTTTAAGTACTCGGTGGTCACCTGATCGGCCCAGCCACTAACTACTGTGGGGTGGGATAGGACTGGCGCGTCACAGGAGGAAGTGGTAATGCCTTCCCCGCATGTCTATTGGCTAGAAAATGGCGCTAAACATGCGGGGAAGGAAATGCAATTGACTCGAGTACCGCGTAATGCTCGTCTCAAGTAACAAGGATCTCGAGTACCCTAATGCTCGAACGAGCATCAAGCTCGGATGAATGTGCTCGCTCATCTCTACCAGGGACTTATCTGACTGTTGAAAGTATACTGAACACATAAAAACTAGACAAGAGGAATAACTGATGCCCTCTGAAGGAAGGGGCTGGAATTTATATACCACAAAAAAAACTGATTGGTCAGCTAGAGAAAGAACCTCCGCACTTTTTCAATTTAAGACCCACAGCAGCAGAGAGATGTGAACATATTGGCGCCGAATGACAGGGCGCATGTGCGACATGCCACGCCACGACAACAATAACCCAATACATTTCATGTTTATTCCACAATCAAAAGAGAATTAGTAATGGTTGGTTAAATTCATTTTGTAGCTTTAAGTATAATCTTTAGAAAATACTTTTTACAATGTAGCATATGATGATTAAATCAGGCAGTTTGGTCTAGTTGAACAGTACATTGTGTTTAAAATGTGTTCATATTCATGAAGAGATTATGCAAGTGACACATGGTGCTTCAAATCGACAAGTAATGGCAGCGTTTCTGAGCCAGATCACACCCACCCATCGCTTCTAATCCCGAGAGTCCCATATGGCATGGATCGATGAATGCTGATCTTTTTGGCTTTAAAATAGTTAATTCTAATCATCCATACTTGCCAAATCATGATTACATATGGGCTAAGACATGCACATTAATTGCTATGTACTATACAAAACTTTGTAGCACAGAAATAATGGCACTAGGACATGTTTGTGTTTAGTATATTTGTTTGTATCGCTTCTCAAAAGGATTGTCACAGATTAGAAAGAAAGGCTGCTTTTTTCCAAGAAACGGCGTCTTGTTTTAGGGTGATTTCACATACTGCAATTTTTGGAGCCGATGCCGGAAATGGATCCAGAAATGAGGCGTAGAACCTCTCTAAGACCGAAATCTAACATGCAGTTTTTGAAGCAGGTTTTTGAGCCAAACACAGTAGAGCCAGGAGACGGATCACTCTTTCCTTTAGGGCGTATTCAGACAACCATATGTGCATGAACGAGGAAAGATGAGGTACATTTACGCACGTGTCTGCACATATTACTGTACTTTTTGTGCACCCAGGGCCAGTTCACATATGCGCACCCCACATCATTTCCATGGATTAAAATGCTAATTAGCCCAAAGAGGTCCAGATGAGTTCTTTTTCCCAGGTTTTGCGTAGTATTTCATGCTTCTCCTTGCGTATTTGCACATCTCCCATAGGCCTTAGGGTGGCTTCACACAAGAGGGTGCATACGCGCGCACAAACACACGCGTCTAATATAACCACTGCATTCCCTATGGTGTGTTCACATGTCCGTGTTTTACAGGCGTATGCACCATAGGGAATGCACGCATTGTCTTTAATGGAGCCACGGCTGCTTCCGGCGGCTCCAGTGAAGGCAATGGACTGCCGACACCCCTTAATTGTTTTTCAGGGAAGAGCTTTAAATATAAGCCCTTCCCTGAAAAACAACCATTTTAGTGTAAAAAAAAAATATTTTTTTATATATACTTACCTGTCTGCCGCTTTCGAGGCCCCCGCGAGGATGAAGAACATATCTGCCACATGCGGCAGATGTTTTCTTCATCCCCGCGGGGAATAAAGAATTCCCTACCGAAGCTGTCACACATGACAGCTGTGGTAGGGGATCCAGCTGCCGGCACGCCGTTATTATTTTTCAGGGAAGGGCTTTAAATATAAGCCCTTCCTTGAAAAACAAGGCACATTAGTGTTAAGAAAAAAAAACATACTCACCTTCCTTCAGCTGCTGGGGCTCAGCCGCGTCCTTCTGCACTGTCCCCGGCTCTGCAATGCAGTTCTTTGAGCAGGCGGGAAATTAAAATCCCTGCCTGCTGAAAGAGCTGCTTCTGATTGGCTGAGGCGCTCAGCCAATCACAGGCAGCTCTCGACATTCATTCAGCGAATGCAGCCACGGCTCCATTGAAAGCGACGCGCACCTGCATACATGCGTGTTTTTGCGCGTACAGAGGTGCGCACATATGTACGCATCTATGTGCACACAAAAGTGCTCGTGTGAAGCCACCCTTGGGCTTCTTCACATGTCCGTTATTGTGTGTGTTTTTGCGTGCATGAAATAAATGCACACTAAACACAGAGTACAGAAACCATTGATTTTAATGGGTTCGTTCTCATCAGCAGATTTTGCATTTCGCGCGCATGTAAAAAAGTAGGACCTGCTCTATTTTCCAGCATTTTGCACAGCAAAAGTCCCATAGAAGTCTATGAGAGGTGCGTAAGTATGCAAGGCAAAGCAGGAAACACTGCTCAAAACACGGAAAAAAGTACACATCTGGAACTCGTTAGGCTAATTAGCTTTTATTCTACGGAAAGGGTGTGTTGCATGTGCAAAAATTTCAGTATGATGCACAGAGATGCATGCAAATTTACTTCTTCAAACCTCATGCATGCGCAAATATGCTGCTGCAAACGCTTTTGCACATACAGTTGTATGAAGCTGCCCTTAGGGCTTAAACAGATGAGTTTGCACAGGTTTTTGGTTGCATGAATCTCACGCCTGTAAAATTTGATGAAGCAAAGACATTGATTTTAATGGGTTTGTTCTCATGAGTATGTTTCTTGTGCGCAAATCCTGTGTGTGAGAAAAATTCGACCTTGCCCTATCTTTCTGTGTGTTATGTAGAAAGCTGACATAGACGCCTATGGCAGGGAAAAGAAAAACAAGGGGAAGAGTATTACCCTGCTTTAGGGTGGCTTCACACTAGCGTGTTTCTGTGCGCACCTATGTACGTGCAAAAACACGCGTGTATGAAGGTCCATGTATTGCCTTCAATGGAGCCGCGGCTGCTGCTGGCGGCTCCATTGAAGGCAATGGTCTGCCGGCACCCTTGAACAGTTTTTCAGGGAAGGGCTTTAAATATAAGCTATTCCCTGAACAACAATAATTTTAGTGTAAATAAAAAAAGTAAAAAAAAATACTTACCTGTCCGCTGCTGCTGTGTTCCCGCACCACAAGGAAAAATAATTCCCTGCTGCACCTGCCACATCTGTGACAGATGCAGCAAAAGAATTCTTCATCCCTGCAGGGAATAAAGAATTCCCTGCCACAGCTGTCACAGATGACAGCTGCGGTAGGGGATCCAGCTGCCGGCATCCTTTAATTGTTTTTCAGGGAAGGGCTTTAAGTATAAGCCCTTCCTTGAAAAACAAGAAAAAGTAGTGATTAAAATTAAAAAAAGAATACTCACCTTCCTTCAGCTGCCGGGGCTCAGCCGCGTCCAGCCGGCTCTTCTCCCTGCACTACTCTCAGTAGTATTCAGCAGCCAGGGATTTATAATCCCCGCTTGCTGAATGGGCTGCCTCTGATTGGTCACAGTGCTCAGCCAATCAGAGGCAGCTCTCGGCTATTAAATGACAGCTGCCTTTGATTGGTCACAATGCTCAGCCAATCAGAGGCAGCACTCACCCATTCATAAATTCATATATGTAAAGCCCTTTCCTGAAAAACAATTCAGGGGTGTCAGCAGACCATTGTCTTCAATGGAGCCGCTGGCAGCAGCCGCCGCTCCATTGGAGACAATGCGTACATTCCCTGTGGTGCACACATGTCCTATCTTTACAGTCACACACCTGTACAACACAGGCATGTGAACACACCATAGGGAATGCATTGCTTTAAATAGTGCTTTTGCTCGCGCGTATGCACGCACAAACATACTGGCGTGAAGCCACCCTAAAGCGCAGGGAAAAATAGACAGACGGCCTTAATTTGGCTTTAAATATTCCGGAGAAAGGCAGTATTACGCGCACATCGGAACTGACATTTCAAGCGCAAAAATGACATTACTATGCGCTGGCATGTGCGTATCAGCCTACTTAGTGCCATTTCAAAACCTTGTTAATGTACGAATATGCTCCATTGCTGCAAGTATATTTGCACACACACTCATCTGTGGAAGCCCTTAAACTAAACCTTTTTTATGCACCCTTCCTGATTTTGGCTCAAAAAACTGCCCCAAAAACTGAATGTGTGATTCTAGACTGATCAGCATTGTGTCTAGCATTGCAGCTCAGGCCAATTCACTCTAATGGAGCTTGGCTGCGATAGCAGTCACATAGCCATTAATTATAAGACTTTTTATTGCGGTGTTAGGGCTTCTTCAGACCGACGTGTTTTCTTAAAGTTTTGCAGCTGTGAAAGTTACGGCTGCAAAACGTGATAAAATGAAACCATTGATGTCCATAATTTCATTTTCATTGGAGTGATTCTCACGTAATATTACCACATGCAAGAAAACATAAGCCTTGCCCTATCTTTAGTAGTAACATAGTATCTTAGGCAGAAGGGAGACAATGTCCATCTAGTTTAGCGTGTTTCCACCCCGCCTTGTTGATCCAGAGGAAGGCAAAAAAACATCAATGAGGCAGAAGCCAATTAGCCCATTTGGGGGTAAAAATTCCTTCCCGACTCCCTAATGGCAGTCAGAATAATCCCTGGATCAACATTTGAAAGCTCCTACCTGACTCCAAGACCTGGATCAACAACCCCACTGGTTAGTTAATATCTACTTCTTGTAATATCATAGTGCTCTAGAAAGGCATCTAGTCCCCTTTTAAAGGGGTTGTCCCGTGGCAGCAAGTGGGGTTATACACTTCTGTATGGCCATATTAATGCACTTTGTAATATACATCGTGCATTAATTATGAGCCATACAGAAGTTATACACTTACCTCCTCCGGTGCTGGCGTCCCCGTCTCCATGGCGCCGACTAATGCTGCCTTCTCCTTCCATTAGACGCGCTTGCGCTGTGCGGTCTTCTGCTCGGTTCAATGGGGCCACTCCGGCGTGCTCGCGCTGGAGAGCTGGTCTGCGCATGCGCAGAAGACCTCGGCGGCGCGAGCACGCCGGAGCAGCCCCATTGAACAAAGCAGAAGACCGCACAGCGCAAGCGCGTCTAATGGAAGGAGAAGACAGCGTTAGTCGGCGCCATGGAGACGGGGACGCCAGCACCGGAGGAGGTAAGTGTATAACTTCTGTATGGCTCATATTTAATGCACGATGTACATTACAAAGTGCATTAATATGGCCATACAGAAGTGTATAACCCCACTTGCTGCCGCGGGACAACCCCTTTAAACTCCTCTATGGATTTTGCCATCACCACATCCTCAGGCAGAGAGTTCCACAGTCTCACTGCTCTTACAGTAGGGAAACCCCTTCTATGTTGGTGATGAAACCTGCTTTCTTCTAGACGTAGCGGATGTCCTCTTGTTACCGTCGCAGTTCTGGGTGTAAACAGATCCTGGGAGAGATCCTTGTATTGTCCCCTCATGTATTTATACATAGTTATTTGATCACCCCTTAGCCGTCTTTTTTCCAGGGTAAATAGTCCCAATTTTGATAGCCTCTCTGGGTATTCCAGTCCCTTCATTCCATGTATTAGTTTAGTTGCCCTTCTTTGAACCCCCTCCAGCACTGTAACATCTTTCCTGAGCACCGGTGACCAGAACTGTGCACAGTATTCCATGTGGGGCCTGACAAGTGCCTTATATAGTGGTAGAATAATGTTCTTGTCCCTCGCCCCTATGCCTCCTTTAATGCACCCCAAAGCTTTATTTGCCTTTGCAGCAGCTGACTGGCATTGATTGCTTCAGTTAAATCTACAATCCACTAGTACCCCCAGGTATTTTTCCAAATTACTTTTCCCTAGCAGTACCCCATTTAGTGTATATTGTTTTTATACGTGCGAGAAAAGATAGGGCAGGACCTATCGTTCAGTTTTTTGTTTTTTTTTTAACCAGCGAAATACCGGGAGGTTTAAATGGTAAAAAATAACAGTTAATGCGAAAATATGCTCCATAGCTGTAAGCGTATTTGCACATGCACCCGACTGAAGAAGCCCTTGAAGTAAGGTCCTATATTTTCTCTCCATATTCAGTCAGAATCTTTTACTGGCTGAGTGCTTCTTCAAATAGGCGTGATTTTGTCCCGCCATGCGGCCGTAAAAATCACAACAGGACGAAATTAACCCATTTATTTCAATAGTTTTGTTTTCATTAGCGGTATTCTCACCAGTTAATAGTACAGACGACCAAAGACAGGACTTGTGGGACCTATCTTCCCGCTGTTTTTTTCTTTAAAGCTCGCACGCAATGGCATGGAGTTTGAATGGCCTGCTAAAATGAAAAGAAAACCCTGGTTCATGAACAACTATAAAAACACCTATGTGTTTTTGCCATGAAAATGGACCCATTGAATTAAATTGGTGCATTCAGGCATGCATTCTTGTAGATGTCTTTTTGCGATGCGTAAGGGCTTAAACAGATGAAGGAATATGTGCAGGTATTTTGCACGCATAAATCTTACGCCCGTAAAATGTGACGAACCGAAGGATTTGCACACGAGGAAAGATAGACCTTGCTCTATCTTCCTGCATGTTACACAGAAAGCTGCCATAGAAGTCTATTGCAGAGTAAAAAAAAATCAATGGTAGGATTTGACCCTGCGGACAACAAAGAGAAAAGAAGATAGCTCGCCTTAATTTAGCTTTATATAGCCATTCTATTCCACGGAAAGGGATTATCACGTGCGTGGGTGTTAACTGGCATTTCAAGCGCAAAAATGACACCACTATACGCTGGCACTCCTGTAACAGCCTGTTTAGTGCCATCTCCAACCCTTGATCATGCACAAATATGCTCCTTTGTGGTGAGTGCATTTGTGGACACGCTTGTCTGTGAAAGCCTTAAAAAAATTGGTGACAGTCATATATGGAAGTCTGTGGGGGTTTGGAGTAGTTATTGGGTATTTGAGAACTTCAGTAATACCAGGTATCAAACTTCAAGATAGTATTCTCTCATTGCTAATTTCATGGTGAATCCCCCAAATGGGCTATTCACATAGTACACCTAAAATGCCTGACGGCAGTGGAACTATCTTCCATTTCCCTATTCACAGTAACACCGGCATTCTGTATTATCTATGTTGTCTCTAAGTTAAGAATATACAATATACATCCCTGATGAATTCCTTCAGAATACTACACAAACATAATGTAGATGTCATTATTATGAAGTTTGATTTATAGTATAAATCTTAGCCAGATTTAATGTACAAGGAACATTGCTGCAAACATCAAGAATGTCTCCGCTGCTGCTGATCTTCCCAGATTATAATTGTCAGGTTGCAATCTATCTCTATGTTCAATTGATGTCATGGTAACAACTAAACATTAGTCTTAACCATTATGCCTTGGAATTCTTGAAGTCAGAAAATGAAAAAATGTCTTAAGACTTGCTCAGTTAAAGGGAAACTATCACAAGGACAGAACACGGTAAACTACGAAATCCGTACAACACCCTATTAACAAGTGTGGCCAAATATCATGGAATCAACCTTTGCATTACTGATTCACTGTCAAGGATTATAGAGGGAAGAGAATATGTAAAAATGCATATGGTGGATGTTATATTCAAGAACTCCCCCATGCTCTGCCGGGGAGTGAGAGTCCTTTGTGGGTTCACTTGCACTCAGTAGATCAGTGATACTAAATCATCTTAAAGATTCTCTTGTTCAAGTGAAAGATTCATTGTAAGTAATTGTCAAGGATCCAAGGGTTTATTCATATGTTCCACAATTTTCTAAAACATACTAGAACTGCTTTTACCAGACCATTAATAAAGATTGTACACAGAATGGATACTTTATTCGAGACACCCAGCTAGCAAGGAGAGACTAGAAGCAATGGGATGAAACTGAAAGGGAAGAGACACAAATTAGATGTTTGAAAAAACTTTCTGACAGTGAGGGTGATCAATGAGTGGAACAGGTTACCACAGGAGGTGGTGAGTTCTCCTTCAATGGAAGTCTTCAAACAAAGGCTGGACAGACATCTGTCTGGGATGATTTTGTGAATCCTGCACTGAGCAGGGGATTGGACCCGATGACCCTGGAGGTCCCTTCCAACTCTGCCATTCTATGATGCTAGTAGCTTGTTGAAAAATCTTTGCATTCAAAACTGCAACAATTCATCATGGTGTAGATTGCACTAGGTGCTGAAATCTTTTTGCAGGCATATTGGCCCATGCAGACAGGTTGCCACAAATTATATATGAGGTACTGACAAGGTTCTTTAATTTATGCTGCTTGCACCAAAATCTGACCTCGCATTAGCATGGTGCAACAGAAATCTAGATTTATGTAACCAGAATTTTTATGTTCTTTTGCCCACTGGAGTTTTGCCTTTCTGTTTCTCTCAGGCTTCTTTCACACAAGCGTTTTATCACGGCTATTTGGCCACGATAAAACTCCTGCCGAAAATGCATCCATCCAGAAAAAATAGCACGTATGTTGCGCGTTCCGGCCGACCACGCATAATAGCACAGGAGCAATCATGGCTGAGTTGACCTGCCAGGCATCTGCGCCTGACAGGTCGTCCAATGTAAAAGCACCCTAAACCCACAAATAACACAGTGATAACTTCTTGAGTACAGATAATGGAGTAAATGTTACCTACAGTCCTGTGTAGCACCACAGATGGGTGTGCTGGGCTGGGGAGAAAAACAGGCACAAGCAGGAGTATTTATCTATTAATGATAATGACAGACTGGTGCAAACATGTGTTTGCAAAGTTCAGATCCTCAGAATTTTTGTGCTAGGTAAACTAAAAATCACAAACAGATCGCATATCTTGTGAACATCCTCACTTTGCACCTCAAATATCACAGATCCATAACGTTGTTGTGCTGCAATGATGCAAAAACGTGTGTGCAAACATCCATGTAGGTAATTTTCTGTGTGGGCAATTTTATACCATAGGGATGGGCTGCATTTGAATGTAGAAAGTGCAGCTGTGTTAGGGGAGAAGATGGCTAGAAGGTTGGAAAAGTGTTTAAACTAGGGACTGGAGGAGAGGGCAATCACAAAGATA
Organism: Eleutherodactylus coqui; assembly: GCF_035609145.1. Lineage (NCBI taxonomy): Eukaryota > Metazoa > Chordata > Amphibia > Anura > Eleutherodactylidae > Eleutherodactylus > Eleutherodactylus coqui. The sequence continues at coordinate 262,826,765 of NC_089839.1, read as the reverse complement.
AAGAGCAAAATAGTACAGACAGCTCTGAGAAATAGTGATCAAATGGGATGGAGTGGTGGGAGGGGTTAGCACAGTAAAGGCCCATTTACACACAATGATTAACGTTAAAAATTCACACAAAAGCCATCTTTTGAGTGATAATCGTTTTGTCTAAATGTGCCCATCTTTCACTTTTCTGCTGAACGACGGTTTTTAGTTCTGCTTGAAAACCATCATGTGACAGAAAAGCTGATAAACAGGACTGCACGCTGTGCTCTGCCCACGGAGAGCTAATTACAGCTGATAACATTGTATCAGCTGTTCTTAGCTGTCAACCCCACTGGCAGATCAAAGCAAAAGTAATCAGGAAACAGCAGGAGGTCTGTTTCCTGATTACAGCTCCCAATGGCTCACAGGCTGCTACTTGGTACAAACAGGCATTAGTACCAAGTAGCAGTTTATGCAAAATGATCGCTCAAATTGCTGGGTCCTGATGTTATACCCAGGTTCTAAGTGAAGGAAGTAATGTGATAGATCATTATTTCTTATATTTGAGGAGTCTGTAGTGACAAGGTCTGTTTCACTGGATTGGCGCATAGCCAATGTGATACCAATATCTAAAAAGGGGGAAAAAAGTGAATCTGGAAACTAATAGGCCGGTAAGTATTACTTCTATTGTGGATAAAATGTTTGAAGAGTTTCTAAGAAATGCTATCCTGGATTTTCCAAAGCGTTTCATATTGTGTCAAATAAAAGTTTGGTATATAAAATGAGAATACTTGGTCTGGGTGAGAATGTGTGTAAGTGGGTAAGTAACTGGTCAGTGATAGAAAGCAGAGGTTATTAATTGTACATACTCTGATTGGGTCACTGCTACTAGTGGAGTACCACAAGAGGCAGTATTGGGCCCTATTCTTTTAAATATATTAATTAACTAGCTGATATACCCGACTTCGTCCAAGTTAATTTGGTACTGCTGTTTATCTGGTCTTCACACGGAAAATCATATGAAGTCATGGTTACTAGAGATGAGCGAGCACCAAAATGCTCGGGTGCTCGTTACTCGGGACGAAATTTTCGCGATGCTCGAGGGTTCGTTTCGAGTAACGAACCCCATTGAAGTCAATGGGCGACCCGAGCATTTTTTATATCGGCGATGCTCGCTAGGGTTTCCATTTGTGAAAATCTGGGCAATTCAAGAAAGTGATGGGAACGACACAGCAACGGATAGGGCAGGCGAGGGGCTACATGTTGGGCTGCATCTCAAGTTCCCAGGTCCCACTATTAAGCCACAATAGCGGCAAGAGTGCCCCCCCCCCCCCAACAACTTTTACTTCTGAAAAGCCCTCATTAGCATGGCATACCTTAGCTAAGCACCACACTACCTCCAACAAAGCACAATCACTGCCTGCATGACACTCCGCTGCCACTTCTCCTGGGTTACATGCCGCCCAACCCCCCCCCCCCCCCCCGCACGACCCAGTGTCCACAGCGCACACCAAAGTGTCCCTGCGCAGCCTTCAGCTGCCCTCATGCCACGCCACCCTCATGTCTATTTATAAGTGCGTCTGCCATGAGGAGGAACCGCAGGCACACACTGCAGAGGGTTGGCATGGCTAGGCAGCGACCCTCTTTAAAAGGGGCGGGGCGATAGCCCACAATGCTGTACAGAAGCAATGAGAAATATAATCCTGTGCCACCGCCATCAGGAGCTGCACACGTTGGCATAGCAATGGGAAACCTTTGTGCCACACACTATTCATTCTGTCAAGGTGTCTGCATGCCCCAGTCAGGCCGCGTTTTTTTATAAAAAGTCACAGGCAGGTACAACTCTGCAATGGGAATTCCGTGTGCACCCACAGCATGGGTAGCTCCCTGGAACCCACTGGCTGTACATAAATGTATCCCATTGCAGTGCCCTGGACAGCAGAGCTAACGTCAGATTAAATGCAGGTGGGCTTCGGCCCACACTGCATGCCCCAACCTGACCGGGGTTTTTAATTCATAGACACAGGCAGGTACAACTCCCTATTGTGAAGTCCCTGTGGACCCACAGAATGGGTGGCTCCCTGGAACCCACCGGCGGTACATAAATATATCCCATTGCATTGCCCATCACAGCTGAGGTAATGTCATGTTTAATGCAGGTGAGCTTCGGCCCACACTGCATGCCCCAGTCAGACTGGGGTTCTTTAGAAGTGGACACATGTAGTTACAACTCCGTGTGGACCGACAGCATGGGTGGGTGCCAGGAAGACACCGGCGGTACATAAATATATCCCATTGCATTGCCCATCACAGCTGAGGTAATGTCATGTTTAATGCAGGTGGGCTTCGGCCCACACTGCATGCCCCAGTCAGACTGGGGTTCTTTAGAAGTGGACACATGCAGTTACAACTCCGTGTGGACCGACAGCATGGGTTGCTCCCTGGAACCCACCGGCGGTACATAAATATATCCCATTGCAGTGCCCAGCACAGCTGATGTAACGTCAGCTGTAATGCAGGTGGGCTAAAAATTAATTGGATTACACTGTAGGCGAGGGCCCCAAAAAATTGGTGTACCAACAGTACTAATGTACGTCAGAAAAATTGCCCATGCCCAACCAAGAGGGCAAGTGAAACCCATTAATCGCTTTGGTTAATGTGGCTTAATTGGTAACTAGGCCTGGAGGCAGCCCAGTTAAAATAAAAATTGGTTCAGGTGCAAGTTTCAACGCTTTAATGAGCATTGAAACGTATAAAAATTGTTTACAAACATTATATGACTGAGCCTTGTGGGCCTAAGAAAAATTGCCCGTTCGGCGTGATTACGTCAGGTTTCAGGAGGAGGAGCAGGAGGAGGAGGATGAATATTATACACAGATTGATGAAGCTAAAAGGTCTACGTTTTTGATGGTGATAGAGAACAATGCTTCCATCCGCGGGTGCAGCCTACGTATTGTTTAGGTATCGCTGCTGTCCGCTGGTGGAGAAGAGAAGTCTGGGGAAATCCAGGCTTTGTTCATCTTGATGAGTGTAAGCCTGTCGGCACTGTCGGTTGACAGGCGGGTACGCTTATCTGTGATGATTCCCCCAGCCGCACTAAACACCCTCTCTGACAAGACGCTAGCCGCAGGACAAGCAAGCACCTCCAGGGCATACAGCGCGAGTTCAGGCCACGTGTCCAGCTTCGACACCCAGTAGTTGTAGGGGCAGAGGCGTCACGGAGGACGGTCATGCGATCGGCTACGTACTCCCTCACCATCCTTTTACAGTGCTCCCGCTGACTCAGCCTTGACTGGGGAGCGGTGACACAGTCTTGCTGGGGAGCCAGAAAGCTGTCAAAGGCCTTAAAGAGTGTTCCCCTGCCTGTGCTGTACATGCTGCCTGATCTCCGCGCCTCCCCTGCTACCTGGCCCTCGGAACTGCGCCTTCCGCCACTAGCGCTGTCGGATGGGAATTTTACCATCAGTTTGTCCGCCAGGGTCCTGTGGTATAGCATCACTCTCGAACCCCTTTCCTCTTCGGGTATTAGAGTGGAAAGGTTCTCCTTATACCGTGGGTCGAGCAGTGTGTACACCCAGTAATCCGTAGTGGCCAGAATGCGTGTAACGCGAGGGGCACGAGAAAGGCATCCTAAAATGAAGTCAGCCATGTGTGCCAGGGTACCAGTACGCAACACATGGCTGTCCTCACTAGGAAGATCACTTTCAGGATCCTCCTCCTCCTCCTCCTCCTCCTCAGGCCATACACGCTGAAAGGATGACAGGCAAGCAGCATGGGTACCCTCAGCAGTGGGCCAAGCTGTCTCTTCCCCCTCCTCCTCATGCTCCTCCCCCTCCTCCTGCTCCTCAACGCGCTGAGATATAGACAGGAGGGTGCTCTGACTATCCAGCGACACACTGTCTTCCCCCGCCTCTGTTTCCGAGCGCAAAGCGTCTGCCTTTATGCTTTGCAGGAAACTTCTCAAGAGGCATAGCAGAGGAATGGTGACGCTAATGATTGCAGCATCGCCGCTCACCATCTGGGTAGACTCCTCAAAGTTTCCAAGGACCTGGCAGATGTCTGCCAACCAGGCCCACTCTTCTGTAAAGAATTGAGGAGGCTGACTCCCACTGCGCCGCCCATGTTGGAGTTGGTATTCCACTATAGCTCTACGCTGCTCATAGAGCCTGGCCAACATGTGGAGCGTAGAGTTCCACCGTGTGGGCACATCGCACAGCAGTCGGTGCACTGGCAGATGAAACCGATGTTGCAGGGTGCGCAGGGTGGCAGCGTCCGTGTGGGACTTGCGGAAATGTGCGCAGAGCCGGCGCACCTTTCCGAGCAGGTCTGACAAGCGTGGGTAGCTTTTCAGAAAGCGCTGAACCACCAAATTAAAGACGTGGGCCAGGCAGGGCACGTGCGTGAGGCTGCCGAGCTGCAGAGCCGCCACCAGGTTACGGCCGTTGTCACACACGACCATGCCCGGTTGGAGGTTCAGCGGCGCAAGCCAGCTGTCAGTCTGCTCTGTCAGACCCTGCAGCAGTTCGTGGGCCGTGTGCCTCTTCTCTGCTAAGCTGAGTGGTTTCAGCACGGCCTGCTGACGCTTGCCCACCGCTGTGCTGCCACGCCGCGCGACACCGACTGCTGGCGACGTGCTGCTGCTGACACATCTTGATTGCAAGACAGAGGTTGCGTAGGAGGAGGAGGAGGGTGGTTTAGTGGAGGAAGCATACACCGCCACAGATACCACCACCGAGCTGGGGCCCGGAATTCTGGGGGTGGGTAGGACGTGAGCGGTCCCAGGCTCTGACTTTGTCCCAGCCTCCACTAAATTCACCCAATGTGCCGTCAGGGAGATATAGTGGCCCTTCCCGCCTGTGCTTGTCTACGGTCCGTTGTTAAGTGGACCTTGGCAGTAACTGCGTTGGTGAGGGCGCGTACAATGTTGCGGGAGACGTGGTCGTGCAGGGCTGGGACGGCACATCGGGAAAAGTAGTGGCGACTGGGAACCGAGTAGCGCAGGGCCGCCGCCGCCATCATACCTTTGAAAGCCTCCGTTTCCACAACCCTATACGGCAGCATCTCCAGGCTGATAAATTTGGCTATGTGCACGTTTAACGCTTGAGCGTGCGGGTGCGTGGCGGCGTACTTGCGCTCCAACATTTGCGCTAGCGACGGCTGGACGGTGTGCTGAGAGACATTGGAGGATGGGGCCGAGGTCAGCGGAGTTGAGGGTGTGGATGCAGGCCAGGAGACGGTAGTGCCTGTGTCCTGAGAGGGGGGTTGGATCTCAGTGGCAGGTTGGGGCATAGGGGGAGAGGCAGCGGTGCAAACCGGAGGCGGTGAACGGCCTTCGTCCCACCTTGTGGGGTGCTTGGCCATCATATGTCTGCGCATGCTGGTGGTGGTGAGGCTGGTGGTGGTGGCTCCCCGGCTGATCTTGGTGCGACAAAGGTTGCACACCACTGTTCGTCGGTCGTCTGCACTCTCAGTGAAAAACTGCCAGACCTTTGAGCACCTCGGCCTCTGCAGGGTGGCATGGCGCGAGGGGGGCGCTTTGGGAAACAGTTGGTGGATTATTCGGTCTGGCCCTGCCTCTACCCCTGGCCACCGCACTGCCTCTTGCAACCTGCCCTGCTGCTGCACTTGCCTCCCACTCTGAAGACCTGTCTTCAGTAGGCTTAGCAAACCAGGTGGGGTCAGTCACCTCATCGTCCTGCTGCTCTTCCTCCGAATCCTCTGTGCGCTCCTCCCTCGGACTTACTCCAATTACTACTACCTGAGTGATAGACAACTGTGTCTCATCGTCATCGTCCTCCTCACCCACTGAAAGCTCTTGAGACAGTTGCCGGAAGTCCCCAGCCTCATCCCCCGGACCCCGGGATCTTTCCAAAGGTTGGGCATCGGTCACGACAAACTCCTCCAGTGGGAGAGGATTCTGAACCATTGCTGCCCATTCTGGGCAGGGGCCCGAGAACAGTTACTGGGAGTCTGCCTGCTCCTCAGAATGTGTCATTGTAATGGAGTGAGGAGACTGGGAGGAAGGAGGAGCAGCAGCCAGAGGATTCAGAGTTGCAGCAGTGGACGGCACAGAATTCTGGGTGGTCGATAGATTGCTGGATGCACTTTCTGCCATCCACGACAGGACCTGCTCACACTGCTCATTTTCTAATAAAGGTCTACCACGTGGACCCATTAATTGTGAGATGAATGTGGGGACGCCAGAAACGTGCCTCTCTCCTAATCCCGCAGCAGTCGGCTGCGATACACCTGGATCAGGAGCTCGGCCTTTGCCCACACCCTGACTTGGGCCTCCGCGTCCTCGCCCGCGTCCACGTCCTCTAGGCCTACCCCTACCCCTCAGCATGGTGTATTACCAGTAGTGCAGAAACAGAACGCTGTAATTAAATGTGCCGCTTATTGGCCTGTGGTTGGAGGCTGACTTCGCTTACAGAACGCACAGCAGAGGCAGGAAAGAATTTTGCACAAGCGTGCTGTAACACTTAGCTGGCTGCGTATGAATTAGGACAACTACCCCCAGCAGAGACGCAGTAGAGTCAGGACAGTCACAGGCAGCCCAAATAGATTTTTTTTCCCAAATTTTTTTGGAAAAGCCCACTGCGTATATAGACTGGATATGTCTTTCACTGTCCCTGCCTCACCACCACTACTGGCCGTGGACTATGTAAAATTACTGCAGACTGTTTCACTCTGGACAGGATGACAGCGGTGATGTAAGAGGCAACGCAGAGGCAGGAAAGAATTTTGCGCAAGCCTGCTGTAACACTTAGCTGGCTGCGTATGAATTAGGACAACTACCCCCAGCAGAGACGCAGTACAGTCAGGACGGTCACAGGCAGCCCAAATAGATTTTTTTACCCAATTTTTTTTGGAAAAGCCCACTGCGTATATAGACTGGATATGTCTTTCACTGTCCCTGCCTCACCACCACTACTGGCCGTGGACTATGTAAAATTACTGCAGACTGTTTCACTCTGGACAGGATGACAGCGGTGATGTAAGAGGCAATGCAGAGGCAGGAAAGAATTTTGCGCAAGCCTGCTGTAACACTTAGCTGGCTGCGTATGAATTAGGACAACTATCCCCAGCAGAGACGCAGTACAGTCAGGATGGTCACAGGCAGCCCAAATAGATTTTTTTTCCCCAAATTTTTTTGGAAAAGCCCATTGCGTATATAGACTGGATATGTCTTTCACTGTCCCTGCCTCACCACCACTACTGACCCTGGACTATGTAAAATTACTGCAGGACGCAATGCTCTGGACGCAATGCTCTGCACGGCCGATATACAAAAAAAAAAAAAATGTACAACACTGCAAAAAGCAGCCTCAACAGTACTGCACACGGTCAGATGTGGCCCTAAGAAGGACCGTTGGGGTTCTTGAAGCCTAAAATCACTCCTAACGCTCTCCCTATAGCAGCTCCGGCATCAGCACCACTTTCCCTGATCTCTGTCAGAATGCATCTGTGGAGAGCCGCGGGAGGGGCCGATTTATATACTCGGGTGACACCTGATCTCGCCAGCCACTCACTGCAGGGGGGTGGTATAGGGCTTGAACGTCGCAGGGGGGAGTTGTAATGCCTTCCCTGTCTTTCTATTGGCCAGAAAAGCGCGCTAACGTCTCAGAGATGAAAGTGAAAGTAACTCGAACATCGCGTGGTGCTCGCCTCTAGTAACGAGCATCTCGAACACGCTAATACTTGAACGAGTATCAAGTTCGGACGAGTACGATCGCTCATCTCTAATGGTTACTTTAGAGATACCGAGGAAAAAGATATGTTCACCATTTTGCATAGTTCTTTGCGTTATCCAGGAAACACCACGTGGATAGATTCCTCTCAGTGTATAGACAGATAGGAGAGAGATTTATCTCAGACTGTATGTGAAAATGCCACCATACAGAATGTCCACCTCTCACACGCTGCTCATAACACACAGATCAGATAGATTCCTCTCTGTATAGGCAGATAGGAGAGAGATTTATCTCAGACTGTATGTGAAAATGCCACCACACAGAATGTGCCACCTCCCACACTGCTCATATCAGATAGATCAGATTGATTCCTCTCAGTGTATAGGCAGATAGGTGAGAGATTTATCTCAGACTGTATGTGAATATGTCACCCCACAGAATGTCCACCTCTCACACGCTGCTCATAACACACAGATCAGATAGATTCCTCTCAGTGTATAGGCAGATAGGAGAGAGATTTATCTCAGACTGTATGTGAAAATGTCACCCCACAGAATGTGCCACCTCTCACACAATCCTCATTTTACCCTGAAAGGTAACAGCCCCTTTTATTCAAATTTCCTACCCAGACTGAAGGTTGCAGCCCCTTGTTATACTTAAAGGCATACTCAGCAGTCCATGTCCACTTCCTTTTGTACTTTACAGCCTTTCAATACATATGACAGTCAGTTTTATTCCTGTCAGTATGTACTCATATTCCTAAATGTGTTTTGTTTTTCTAAGAAGATAACTGTCTCATATATTGCGGGGTACAAATATGTTATTAGTTACATAACATAGAAATGGTCATGCCAAATTTCAAGTTTGTGCAGTATAGATGTGTGTTATTAGTTATATTACATAGGGGGTCACTTACTTTTTTGCATAGGATTGAATAACCAAGTTGCAACCCTTTAAATTTCCAATATTTAGTACGTAAAGAATGGTCATGGCAAATTTCACATTTTGTGCAGTAAAAATTTGTGTAATTATTTGTTGCATCGGGAAGTGAGAGAATTAGATTACGTACGTAAAATTTGGACGCTAATTCTTTTGTGCTTAGAATTGAATATTTGAGTTGGGACCCATTAGCTTTTCCTATTTATGACATAATCAATGCTCGTGCCAAATTTCAAGATTTTATGACATTGAGAAGTGAGAGAATTAGATTCCATACGTAAAATTTGGACGCTAATTCTTTTGCGCTTAGAATTGAATAATCAAGTTGGGACCCATTAGCTTTTCCTATATATGACAAAATCAATGCTCGTACCAAATTTCATGTTTTTATGACATTGGTAAGTGAGAGAATTAGATTCCGTAAGTAAAATTTAGATGTTAGTTCTTTTGCACTAGAATTGAATAATTGAGTTGGGACCCATTAACTTTTCCTATTTTGGACATAATCTATGCTCGAGCCAAATTTCATGCTTCTACGACATTGGAAAGTGAGAGAATTAGATTCCGTACGTAAAATTTGGATGCTAGTTCTTTTGTGCTAGAATGGAATAATTGAGTTGGGAACCATTAAATTTTCCTATTTTGGACATAATCCATGCTCATGCCAAATTCCATGTTTCTACGACATCGGGAAGTGAGAGAATTAGATTCCGTATGTAAAATTTGGACGCTAATTCTTTTGCGCTAGAATTGAATAATCAAGTTGGGACCCATTAACTTTTCCTATTTTGGACATAATATATGCTCGTGCCAAATTTCATGTTCCTACGACATTGGAAAGTGAGAGAATTAGATTCCGTACGTAAAATGTGGATGCTAGTTCTTTTGCGCTAGAATTGAATAATCGAGTTGGAACCACTTTACTTTTCGGAGGTGCCGCCTCCGTGCTGAGGATGGTGGCAGGGTATAGAATTTACTTTTATCAGAGGTTTCTCTACCATCCTCTACTTCTAGGCTCAAGGTGTAGCCAGCCCAGCCATCCACAAGTCCCGTAAATAACACCAGTGTAATGAACTGCTGAATACCTGATTGTCTTCGTGACGGCAGTGCCGCAATAATAGTCCACAGAAATAACAGAGTCCACAGTCAAATGAGTAACTTTCCAAAACCGGAAGCTGATGGTATTTCTCTTTACTTAGAAATTCAAAAGTGCAGTTCGAATTCATGGCATTAACAGTCTCAAAAATTAAGGTATACAAAACAGTCTCTGAAGATTCTTCCCTCAACAAGTTTATATCCAGAAGTCACTCTCCTTGTACATATCCGCAGTCTAAGTTATCTGTCGGACCTTGGTAGTACTGCCCCCGATAACTATTAGGTACAATTTGCAAAACATACCTTCTTCTCCACTAACTCAGCACTCCCCAGACTCTCAATTACTCAGTCTCTTTCTCACGTGCATTTGTTACTAGAGTGGATGAACAGAGGCACCATGCGCACACCACCTCCATCTCCTGGAAAACAGGATCTGCTCCCCACTCTCTCCAAAGGAAAGGTACTCCATTGTCACTGGAATGCACCTGGGACACAGCACGGATAAGCTCTGGAGCTCATGTCTCCCCACATGGTTTTCTTCCTCCATCGTGTCTCCACTCTCCTCACTCTTACACCACTTCCTTTTACATCCTGTTCCGAACAACTCTCAACTTCAACTCCTCCCCCTAGCACCTGGTACATGCATTACACACCATACACAGAGCAGGCTAGAAAAGCCAATACACATAACCAGACTAAACAGATAAAATACCAGACAGTAGACATTAACCCTTATGTGACCTGTCTGGGTCAATACACATAACACCACACAGTTCACAACATTGAACAGTACAAAAGGGACAGACACAATTATACTGACAAAGTTACAAACATCACACAGCCACCAACCACACCTAACACAAACACTCCACTTCTAGGCCACTGCAGCTCCACCCCTCACTTAAAGAAAGCCGCCCCGGCATCCTCTGAAAATAGAGGGAATCGGTCCAGGGATTCCTCAGTGTCCTAATCCCATTTTTGGTTTCTGACTTCTCAGTAAAGACAATGTTTACCAACTTCACTAAAGAGAATATTGTAGACCATAAGCTAAATCAGACCAATATAAGGTTACAGCAGAACTCCAACACTTTGGCCTTTTGGTTGTGACACATTATGCAATCCATCCGTTGAAGAACGTCAGTGTGTTATTAGATTAGTGCTGACCAGTATCTTTTTACAAAATTACTGCTAAATTGAGTAGAACTCGAGATGCATCAGAGTACGCTATGGGGACCTTTCAAAATTCTTCTCCCCAAAGCCTAGTGAAAGTTACACACCAAAGCTGACACACATATAGAAAAAAGATAGCTGGTTTAGACAGAATAATGGTGGAAATGGTATAACCTTCACTTTACCCTGGTTCATACTGAATATCAGGACTACTACCATTGCTTCCAACCGATCTTAAAGAGACAGAAATAGGGATGTGCTCCTAAGATAACGATCTTTGCAGAGTCAAAATCAGACACTGACAACCAAACTGCAGTATACTCACAGATTTTCTACCTTAATTTTCTTATACATTTCCTTACTTACTAGCCAAAGACAATGCATTTTCATTAATTACACTAACGCATTACTCTCTTTTTTAGAATAATAAACGTTGTTATGCACAGTGTATTGACAGTCACTTAGCAATAAGTGTATTCCAAAACATTACTATAAATTGGCATATAATTTTTAACTTTAAAGTCCCAAAAAGAATCACTGAAGTACAATAATATAAAGTCCAACTTTTTAGCATCCGTAAATCTCTTCTAACTAATAGTTCTCTTGGCTGAAAGATCCCAGCGGTAGCGTAGGCTCTTCAGCCTCTGACTCAGTAGTAAATCCAGTTGAGGTTGGGTTGCTTTCCTATGATCAGATTTCAAGCAAGGAACAAACAGAGGGATCCAGGCTTAGAAATCCATAAACCTCCCAATTCTCCTCAGATTCGTCTTCTGCTGAAACATGGGGCCTCTCTCTGGGATACCTCTCTGAAGGGCTTACATACAGCAAAGGTACAGGGGTAGTCTGTTGCTCTTGGCATCTGACACCATCAACATAGTATGGGGGACCCTTGTCCACTCGTATAGAGTGTTCATGGAATAACAAAAGAAAAATTCTGGTTGCCATATTTCCTTATGAACAGCTGCAAATGGACCGGTAAGGCCCGACGAGCGTCAGTATTTTCCTTGTGGATTAAGATTCATGGTGGATAGTGAGACTGCACCATTCCTGAAGAGTCAACATACAGGGGTTGTCTCACCATTCCTGTAGTGGTCTTGTCCTCCATCACTTCCGTGGAGGCGGGAAAAGCCACCCTGTCTGTCTCCATACCAACAGGCTCCTTCACTTGCTCATTCAAAGCATGATAGCAATGCAGAGCACGCTTAAGTGCTAGTTGGCGTAACTTTGAGTCTCTGGTGGGTATGTGAATAGTTTCCAAGGTGGGTTTGATAATGGCTTCTGCTTCAGAGCTATTACTGCACACCAACACTGCATCTTTCTCTCTCTCTTCCAATTTCTCAGTGTGTGTGTGTCCAGCTCCACCCCTGGGCGGTTCACATCACCACCTCCTTCTAGCTCCACATCACAGTGGGGGTTTTCCTCCCCCCTCCTTTTTCCTTGCTAGTGGCAGGCTTTTCTGGCGGGAAGTTTTAACAGGCTTCTTCTGGCAAGGAAGAAGGGCTGGGCTTGGCACTATTTTGAGAGTCTATTTTCCCCATTACATAAATGTTCAACAGTGTTACTTCTTCCAATAACACTACACATTCCCCTTGCGTCCTGTAGGGTACTTTCCTTGCAGACATTCTACCCCAACTGAGATTACCAGCCTAATACAAAAAATGAGGAACAAAGTCTCTTTCAACATAAAAGGCTCAGGAATACCATATTGTTAGTAAGATAAGGCACAGAAGAGTCACCCCTTTATGTGGTTCCAAGGCGCAGAAGGGTCATTCTGTTTGTGACGGTAAGGCGGTGCCTTGTGGCGCCTGGGTGCTGCCTCTGAGCTGCGGAAAATGGCCGGGTATAGAACTTACTTTTGTCACGGATGGCTCTACCATCCTCTCCTTCTAGGCCCAGGGCGTAACCAGCCCAGCCATCCACGGGTCCCGTAAATAACACCAGTGTAGAAAAATGCTGCATTCCTGATTGTCTTCGTGATGACAGTGCCCCAATAATAATCCACAGAAATAACAGAGTCTACAGTTAAATAAGTAACTTTCCAAAACCAGAAGCACACAGTTTTTCTCTTTACTTAAAAATTCAAAAGTGCAGTTCCAATTTACAGCATTAACAGTCTCAAAAATAAGGTATACAAAACAGTCACTGAAGAATCTTCCCTCAACAAGTTTATATCCAGAAGTCACTCTCCTTGTACATATCCGCAGTCTAAGTTATGTGTCAGACCTTGGTAGTACTGCTCCTGATAACTATTATGTACAATTTGCAAAACATACCATCTTCTTAACTAACTCTGCACTCCCCAGACACTCAATTACTCAGTCTCTTTCTCACGTGCACTTGTTACTGGAGTGGATGAACAGAGGCACCGTATGCAAGCCACCTCCGTCTCCTGGAAAACAGGATCTGCTCCCCACTCTCTCCAAAGAAAAGGTACTCCATTGTCACCGGAGTGTGACTGTGACATGGGACGGGTAAGCTCTGGAGCTCCTTCCTCCTCACATGGCTTTCTTCCTCTATCGCACCTCCACTCTCTTCTCTCTCACACCACCTCCTTTCACGTCCTTCTCCTGACAACTCTCAACTCCAACTTCTCCCCCTTGCACCTGGCACATGCGTCACACATCGTGCGCATAGCAAGCTAGCAAAGGCAATACACATAACCAGACTAAACAGATACAATACCAGACAGTAGACATTAACCCTTACGTGACCTTACATGACCTGTCTGGGTCAATACACATAACACCACACAGCTTACAACATTGTTAGTATAATTGTGTTTGTCCCTTTTGTACTGTTCAAAGTCACAAACATCACACAGCCACCAACAGTAGCTACCACAGACACTCCAACTCTGGGGCACTACATAATAATCATTAATTACTTCAGAAGGGTTATTGATCCAGGGATTACTCTAATTGCCAGACTTGGAGTCAGGATGGATTTTGTTCCCCCTTTAAATAAGAAAAATTCACTTCTATCTCATTCTTTGTTTTTTTTTTGCTTTCCTCTGGATCAACATTGGGTGGGGGTAGGGGGTAATAGGCTTAACTGGATTGACATATGTCTTTTCAGCCTAAAGGACTATGTAACAATATATAATTTTTTTTCTTCTTTTGCATATGACCTTTTGCTTCTGAGCTTTCTATGTACTTTCCTGACATTTTGCTTTCTTAAACCCTCTATTGTCAATGTTTTTGTATATTTGATAAAGTTGCCAGTTTGGCACCTTACCGCGGGGTGTCTATAAAGTAAGTCCTATTTGAATAAATATATTACTCAACAACCAATGAGGGACTGTTTTCTGATTTCCATAATGCAAAAGGGATTAAAGGTTTTATCCACATTGCATTGATTCAATGTGAACCCTGTGGGTGATGTGACAAACATCAATGTAGTAATTAACCTCCTGCCATACTCTACCTAACATGTCTGACACCACAGTGTCTGCAGCTTCCTGAATTCTTACTTCCAGTTCATCAATGTAATGTAGGTTTTTGATGTAGCCTGAGAGGTAAAAACACATGGAGTTAGGTCAGGTGATTGCAGGGGCTACTGCATGAGGGCTTGGTCATTTCTTTCCACTCTTCCTATCCAACACTGAAGCAGAGCATCATTGAGGAAGGCATGAACGTGAAGGTGAAAGTTGGGTGGTGTACCATTCTGTCATGTATACTAATCAAACCCGTTGTGCTATTGCGAACTATATCCATCAACATCTAAAGCATCTGCTATTTTATCCTTCTTTGTGCATGTAGACAGATTTTCTGTCGGAGGATATATGAACATACTATATATGTAAGTACAGCCTACCCTATATGGATACATTTTGTAGCATGTAATGTTTTCTCTTGTTACAGATCATGCAGTAAAAAGTAAGCCTGGATCAGCAAAGGATGTTGGGCTCTTGGCAGCAGTTCAGAGTTTCCCTGGGGACCTCCTTTAATTAAAATATAATAGCCTTACTTATTAAAGTTCATGAACAGTAACAAATAAAGAAGGGCTTAGCAGAACGGTAAAGTAGTTCTTTTCTTTTATTAGATGTGCAAATAGACTTCATACTCACTTATAGGAATTACCTTAGGGTCTTAAAGGCTAAATGTGATGCATGCTAGTAGGAATGTTTTTTACATGTTCAATTATCACTCCAGTTTTAGGATATTTGATAGCGCTGAAGGGGGTGGTCTCATCAGAAACAGGGTATAAGGGGGAAACCCTAAAGGGGCTTCATAATAGAGCTTGAAGATGGCCGCTCCAAATAGAAATGAGCAAGCTCCCTAGGGACTTTCTAGTGAGATGATATCAACACTATAAAATGGATTTCTGCAGAGATAGTGTTAGTGAGTGGAGGAACTGCTGTTGGAGAGGTGCAAAAGTCTGTAGAGGGGGAAAAGCAATGGGAGCCTGAGTCCCTGGATGTGAGAGGGGCTGTTGCTGTTTGAGTTGCTGCTGCTGTATAGGCTGAGTGAATGCCAGGATCCAGGGAGAAGAGGCATTTGGAGGATAGATAGAGCATGGGACTGTGCGGCAGAGCAATGGACAAAGACCAGAGAAGACATCAAGGAGTTTTCTGTCAACGAATTGTAAGTGAGGCCAGCTTCAAAAAAACCACTAGGTGTACACATTTTACAGGGCAGATCCCTAAAACATAACTTTTATTAATTTATTCTAAAAATGGCTCAAAAGAATGATGCACTCATACATAAGCCAGTGTCAACACCAACTCAATTGCAATGTAACCCCCAACAACCGGTGTATAGATGGTGCACTGTTACCTTAAAATGGTTCGAGGTGTGGACACCAAGTCTGGATAATAACTGGTTATATTACCAAAAGATATAAAATGGGAATACCAGTCTAGGCCATTTTAGGCCAACCTCCAGAAAAGCGTGAATCACCTACGTCCTGTGTCCAAACCCATTGTCATTAGTGTAGGACCCAAAATGATTAGTAGCATCATATTCCATACATCTGTGAGGAAACAGGACAAGGATATGGTTTCTTCCACTATCCAGATGTTCCCAGATGCTTTCTATATTCACAGAACCGGGATGTTTCCAGATGCTTATTTTTATTTAAGGTTCTTCTTCACTAGTGAGGAGTGATAGTATTAACCCCTCATATGGATTCAGTGTAAATGTAACACAGATATAGGTTCATGGATAGATTTATAGGTTTGATGCGTTTCTATCGCTTTCAGTGACTTCATCAGGATACTGATGTTCCCCTGAAACGTATCTGGAGGTGTCAGATAGAAAAACGATACACCCAGATCTCTTATACATATTAAATCCCTAGATGGGTCATAGATATTCAACCCAGTCTATAATCCATCTGAGTTCATCAAAGGAACCAAAATCATGGATCAAACTTAATAAGGCGGATGCTAAATGTAGGAACAATCTCCCTTGCCTAACTCCTAAGATAAACTTCTCAGCATATATAGGGTGACTGATAAAGTTTCTCAGAGCAATATCTCAGTTACAGATCAAGACCCTATGCTAATAGTAGTAGTTAAAAATAACAAAGCAGGATACAGGCATAGCCTCCAGCCTTGATGGTAGACTGGAGGAACGATACATTATCAAGCCTGCCATAGGAAACATTAGCATTGAGGACACTGACATTGTATGAAAGCCAAGTTATGGTCTGTGAATTTTATAAGAAAACTGCTTTTCTAGATGGCTGAATTAGGGTGGTTAGCACTATAGTGAAGCTATGTATTGTGTGCCTCCATATGGCCTTATCAATTATCAAGTATACTTGATATTACCACAGTGTTGCTGTTATTTTTGTGCAATATACAAAGTATTATTGTTTCATATTGTGAATAGAGTATTAAAAATCTGAGTATTTAGTTAGCCATAGCCAGCAACACGTAATTCTATCATAACAGGATAATTGCTTGTTATTATAATTGTACTCATTTTCATTCCTTTATTTCTAAATATTTCAGCTTTGTTGTAACTCCTTCTGCTGCATCGTATCCTGAATCTGCATCACAATGTACCTAGCTGTGACATTTTTTTGACAAAGTCATAAATATACGAAGTCAGAGATGAAGGCACATAGCAAAAGTGTCAATATCACAGCAGCAGGTCCCTCAGCTAGTAGTGGAACCCCCACAAGAGGATCACTGTTCTTCCAATAGGTTGCAGTCCCAGAGTTGGGACTAGGGTCAATGAGATGCAGAAACCCACAGGAGACCCCTATGCTGTACAGCAAAACAAACTACACAGGATGTTGAGAGAGGAACCCTCAGGAATGGCCCTTCGCACACTCTGACAGTACTGGTGAAATGTCTATACATTTAACTTTTTCTTGTGCCTGCTCCCTGTTGGGACTCAAACACAGGACCTGCTGTATGGGAGACAGAAATACAGCTACAGGCTGCATTGTTGTCTGACTAAAAACTTCAGTAGGTTATAGGCAGACTGCACTGGTACATAAATACCAGTAGATCTCTATATGCAAGCCACTCATCTCCTCCTTCCTTAGACTTCAAATGCTTGATGTTGATGAGTGTATTGATATAGTCACCCAAGAGAGTAGATACTTTTAAGAGAAGGTTCAGATAACAGTTTACACCAGGTAACTATCTCAGAAGTCCTCCTGTACCAACCTAAAAATGAACACTGCTGATAACCTATCAACTGAAGGTATAGAGTCACTGGAAAAATTCCACCTTGACCTTAACTCTCTTGACACTACTAAATATTTCCAGTCACTTAAATGGTTATCACGTGAATTAGGTAATCCCATGGATTCTAGCTGTTACAACATGCTTATGAAATACACATACAACTACTGAATGTAGAAGGAAGACTTAACTGATGCTCATTATAGTTTGAAATAGCATACACTTTTTTCTATTCTGTGTGGGTGTAATTCCAGACACAAAACTGCAAGGCAATGAGGAAAATACAGAGAGTAGGAGGAAGTCATTGCAGTTCCTACCTTGGACAGCTCCTCTAGCTTCGACTTTCACAAAGATGCTAAATACATTTATATAAACATTTGACAATTCCAGATCCCGATGTGACTCAGTGTGCCGCACAGAAATTACCTTCTATTCAGAACTGTAGTAGGTTTCAGCTTACTTTCCATCGTCTTATTATGTCTGACCTATCTGTCACCAAGCTGTACAATATGAAGATCAGCTTTCCTAGATCTATGTTCTGCACTGTGGCTCTGAGCCATATATCTGCTTAAATATGCGCCATTGCTTATTTATTGCATAGAGTTCTATATAAAAACAAGGATCACTGTGAAGGATGCGCTCACAAGCTAGAATACCCCTGGATTGTTTTACAAGCCATTTAAAGTTTGATATACTGTGTAGGTTTATATATATATATATATATATATATATATATATATATATATATATATATATATATATATATATATATTCATTCAGAAGAAACACTAAGTACGCCCTCACACTCTTTGATTTTTATAGTTTTACGTATTAGGCCATAGTTTTTAAAAATCTGGTCCGTAGAAGGTTTTAAAATTAGGTAAATGCAGCCTCAAATGAACAAAAACACATGACGAGTTACAACATGTTATCCTTTATTTAACAAAAGCTACACCATGCATGTCAAACACAAGGCCAGGGGCTGAATCCAGCCCCCCACATCATTCCATGTGGTCCGATGGCAGAATTCTACTCACCCCACCTGCATGACCGGTCCACTGGCGTCAGCTGCTGCAGAGTCTGTGAGTGCTGACTTATTCTGACTGCTGACGTCTACGCTGAGGTGAGAGTGAGTGGTCACAGACTCAGCAGGGGCTGTCTCCACTGTTGGGCTGGAACTGCATGCTGGGTGAGTGTAAAGTCTGTAGAGATGCTGCCCAGCCAGAGGCCAATAAGGGGTCTCTATTGACCTCTGTCCAGTCAGCATCCCTGGGACTACTATGGGTATCACTATTACTACTGGGGCAACTATGGAGATGACTGCTACTACTGAGGCTGCTATGGGGGTCAATCTTAGTAACACAGTAACATAGTATGTTAGGCTGAATGAAGACAATGTCCATCTAGTTCAGCCTCTTTAACCCCCCTTGTTGATTCAGAGGAAGGCAAAAAAAAAACAATGAGGCAAAAGCCAATTAACCGATTCAGGGGAAAAATTCCTCCCCGACTCCATAATGGCAATCAGAATAATCCCTGGATCAACGTTTGTTAGTTCCTTCCTTCCTGACTGTAAGTACAACAACTCACTGGTCACCTAATGTTGATATCCTGTAATATCATAGCGCTCTAGAAAGGCATCTAGTCCCCTCTTAAACTCCTCTATTGATTTTGCCATCACCATGTCCTCAGGTAGAGAGTTCCACAACCTCACTGCTCTTACAGTAAAGAACCCCTTTCTGTGTTGGTGGTGAAACCTGCTTTCTTCTAGACGTAGCGGATGCCCTCTTGTTACCAACGCAGTCCTGGGTATAAACAGATCATGGGAGAGATCCTTGTATTGTCCCCTCATGTATTTATACATAGTTATTTGATCGCCCCCTAACCCATCTTTTTTACAGGGTAAATAATCTTAATTTTGTTAGTTTTTCTGGGTATACTTGTCCTCTAATTCCATTAATTAATTTAGTTACCCTTCTTTGAACCCCCACAGCATTGTAACATCTTTCCTGAGCATCAGTGTCCAGAACTGTATGCAGTATTCCATGTGGAGCCTGACAAGTGCCTTATATAGTGGCAGAATAATGTTCTTGTCCCTCGCCCCTATGCCTCTTTTAATGCAACCAAGACTTTATTAGTTTTTGCAGCAGCTGACTGGCATTGATTGCTCCAGTTAAATCTACAGTCTGCTAGTACCCCCAGGTCTTTTTCCATATCACTTTTCCCTAGCTTTACCCCATTTAGTGTATATTGGTGACATCCGTTTCTCCTGCCCATGTGCATAACCTTACATTTATCAATATTGAACTTCATTTGCCATTTTACTACCCCAGTCCGCAGCTTATCTAGGTCAGTTTGTAGTTGTACATTGTCCTCCATTGTATTAATTATCTTGTATAATTTTGTATCATCTGTAGAGATGAGCGAGCACCAAAATGCTCGGGTGCTCGTTGCTCGGGACGAAATTTTTGCAATGCTCGAGGGTTCGTTTCGAGTAACGAACCCCATTGAAGTCAATGGGCGACCCGAGCATTTTTGTATTTCGCCGATGCTCGCTAAGGTTTCCATTTGTGAAAATCTGGGCAATTCAAGAAAGTGATGGGAATGACACAGCAACGGATAGGGCAGGCGAGGGGCTACATGTTGGGCTGCATCTCAAGTTCACAGGTCCCACTATTAAGCCACAATACCGGCAAGAGTGGGCCCCCCCCCCCTCCCAACAACTTTTACTTCTGAAAAGCCCTCACTAGCATGGCATACCTTAGCTAAGCACCACACTACCTACAACAAAGCACAATCACTGCCTGCATGACACTCTGCTGCCACTTCTCCTGGGTTACATGCTGCCCAACCCCCCTCCCCCCTGCACGACGCAGTGTCCACAGCGCACACCAAACTGTCCCTGCGCAGCCTTCAGCTGCCCTCATGCCACACCACCCTCATGTCTATTTATAAGTGCGTCTGCCATGACGAGGAACTGCAGGCACACACTGCAGAGGGTTGGCACGGCTAGGCAGCGACCCTCTTTAAAAGTGGTGGGGCGATAGCCCGCAATGCTGTACAGAAGCAATGAGAAATATAATCCTGTGCCACCGCCATCAAGAGCTGCACACGTGGGCATAGCAATGGGGAACCTATGTGCCACACACTATTCATTCTGTCAAGGTGTCTGCATGCCCCAGTCAGACTGGTAATATGTACCTTAACAGTAACCGCGTTGGTGGTAATGTGGTGGTGACTGCGGACCTAGTAGCGCGGTTGTATTTTGTTGGTTTTCGGAATGTGGCCAGGATTAAGTTGGCCGTGGCGGGGGATGTTTTTGAGGCACTACGTGTCCTCTCCACGTGTCCGTGGTTATATGCACCTTAACAGTAACCGCGTTGGTGGCAATGTGGTGGTGACTGCGGACCTAGTAGCGCGGTTTTATTTTGTTGGTTTTCGGAATGTGGCCAGGATTAAGTTGGCCGTGGCGGGGGATGTTTTTGAGGCACTATGTGTCCTCTCCACGTGTCCGTGGTTATATGCACCTTAACAGTAACCGCGTTGGTGGTAATGTGGTGGTGACTGCGGACCTAGTAGCGCGGTTTTATTTTGTTGGTTTTCGGAATGTGGCCAGGATTAAGTTGGCCGTGGCGGGGGATGTTTTTGAGGCACTACGTGTCCTCTCCACGTGTCCGTGGTTATATGCACCTTAACAGTAACCGCGTTGGTGGTAATGTGGTGGTGACTGCGGACCTAGTAGCGCGGTTTTATTTTGTTGGTTTTCGGAATGTGGCCAGGATTAAGTGGTCCGTGGTGGGGGGATGGTGGGGGGGCTCTCTTGTTGTGTCGGTAAAGTTGAAATTCTTGGACTGCCACCAGACGAACCAATGCAAAGGCATTTGCCAAGAATGTTTTCATTGTTGGAGGAGGAGGGGGATGTTTTTGAGGCACTACGTCTCCTCTCCACGTGTCCGTGGTTATATGCACCTTAACAGTAACCGCGTTGGTGGGAAATGGCCTCGCCGCCATCATGTCTTTGTGAAGCCTCTGTTTCCACACCCCAGAGACATACCATTAGCAGCGGTATAGGCAGAGCCCATAATTCGTAACATTTCAGCCGTAGCATTAGGACAGGCCCCACTAACATATCACTAGCAACATTATAGGGGGAGCACAGTATTAGTTCCATTTCAGTAATAGTAGCACTCAAGACAGGCCCCAGTAACAATTCCGAAGCAGCAGTATAGTGGGAGCGCAGTCTTCGTTCCATTTCAGTAATAGTAGCACTCAAGACAGGCCCCAGTAACAATTCCGAAGCAGCAGTATAGTGGGAGCGCAGTCTTCGTTCCATTTCAGTAATAGTAGCACTCAAGACAGGCCCCAGTAACAATTCCGAAGCAGCAGTATAGGAGGAGCATAGTCTAAGTTCCATTTAAGTAATAGTAGCAGCCTACACAGGCCCCAGGAACAATTCCGAAGCAGCAGTATAGTGGGAGCGCAGTCTTAGTTCCATTTCAGTAGCTGCAGTATAGCCAAGGCCCAAGTTACATTTATGTAGCTAAAGTGTAGGCCACACAACTTTCTGTACCATGAGTGCAGGCGAAGAACATAGAAATTGCTATGATTACACTGTAGGTGAGGGCCCAAAAAATTGGTGTACCAACAGTACTAATGTACCTCAGTAAAAATTGGCCATGCCCAACCAAGATGGCAGGTGAAACCCATTAATCGCTTTGGTTAATGTGGCTTAAGTGGTAACTAGGCCTGGAGGCAGCCCAGTTTAACGAAAAATTGTTTCAAGTTAAAGTTCCAACGCTTTTTAGAGCATTGAAACGTATAAAAAAAATTTAGAAAAATTATATGAGTGAGCCTTGTGGCCCTAAGAAAAATTGTCCGTTCAGCGTGATTACGTGAGGTTTCAGGAGGAGGAGCAGGAGGAGGAGGAGGAATATTATACACAGATTGATGAAGCAGAAATGTCCCCGTTTTGGATGGTGAGAGAGAACGATGCTTCCATCCGCGGGTGCAGCCTGCGTATTGCTTAGGTATCGCTGCTGTCCGCTGGTGGAGAGGAGAAGTCTGGGGAAATCCAGGCTTTGTTCATCTTGATGAGTGTTAGCCTGTCGGCACTGTCGGTTGACAGGCGGGTACGCTTATCTGTGATGATTCCCCCAGCCGCACTAAACACCCTCTCCGACAAGACGCTAGCCGCAGGACAAGCAAGCACCTCCAGGGCATACAGCGCGAGTTCAGGCCACGTGTCCAGCTTCGACACCCAGTAGTTGTAGGTGGCAGAGGCGTCACGGAGGATGGTTGTGCGATCGGCTACGTACTCCCTCACCATCCTTTTACAGTGCTCCCGCCGACTCAGCCTTGACTGGGGAGCGGTGACACAGTCTTGCTGGGGAGCCATAAAGCTGTCCAGGCCCTTAAAGACTGTTGCACTTCCTGGGCTGTACATGCTGCTCGATCTCCGCACCTCCCCTGCTACCTGGCCCTCGGAACTGCGCCTTCTGCCACTAGCGCTGTCGGATGGGAATTTTACCATCAGCTTGTCCGCCAGGGTCCTGTGGTATAGCAACACTCTCGAACCCCTTTCCTCTTCGGGAATGAGATAGGGAAGGTTCTCCTTATAGCGTGGGTCGAGCAGTGTGTACACCCAGTAATCCGTAGTGGCCAGAATGCGTGTAACGCGAGGGTCACGAGAAAGGCATCCTAACATGAAGTCAGCCATGTGTGCCAGGGTACCTGTACGCAACACATGGCTGTCCGCACTAGGAAGATCACTTTCAGGATCCTCCTCCTCCTCCTCCTCCTCCTCCTCCTCCTCCTCCTCCTCCTCCTCAGGCCATACACTCTGAAAGGATGACAGGCAAGCAGCATGGGTACCGTCAGCAGTGGGCCAAGCTGTCTCTTCCCCCTCCTCCTCATCCTCCTCATGCTCCTCCTCCTCCTCCTGAACGCGCTGAGATATAGACAGGAGGGTGCTCTGACTATCCAGCGACATACTGTCTTCCCCCGGCTCTCTTTCCGAGCGCAAAGCGGCTGCCTTTATGGTTTGCAGGGAACTTCTCAAGATGCATAGCAGAGGAATGGTGACGCTAATGATTGCAGCATCGCCGCTCACCACCTGGGTAGACTGCTCAAAGTTTCGAAGGACCTGGCAGATGTCTGCCAACCAGGCCCACTCTTCTGAAAATAATTGAGGAGGCTGACTCCCACTGCGCCGCCCATGTTGGAGTTGGTATTCCACTATAGCTCTACGCTGCTCATAGAGCCTGGCCAACATGTGGAGCGTAGAGTTCCACCGTGTGGGCACGTCGCACAGCAGTCGGTGCACTGGCAGATTAAACCGATGTTGCAGTGTCCGCAGGGTGGCAGCGTCCGTGTGGGACTTGCGGAAATGTGCGCAGAGCCGGCGCACCTTTACGAGCAGGTCTGACAAGCGTGGGTAGCTTTTCAGAAAGCGCTGAACCACCAAATTAAAGACGTGGGCCAGGCATGGCACGTGCGTGAGGCTGCCGAGCTGCAGAGCCGCCACCAGGTTACGGCCGTTGTCACACGACCATGCCCGGTTGGAGGCTCAGCGGCGCAAGCCAGCGGTCGGTCTGCTCTTTCAGACCCTGCAGCAGTTCGTGGGCCGTGTGCCTCTTATCTCCTAAGCTGAGTAGTTTCAGCACGGCCTGCTGACGCTTGCCCACCGCTGTGCTGCCACGCCGCGCGACACCGACTGCTGGCGACGTGCTGCTGCTGACACATCTTGATTGCGAGACAGAGGTTGCGGAGGAGGAGGAGGAGGGTGCTTTAGTGGAGGAAGCATACACCGCCGCAGATACCAGCACCGAGCTGGGGCCCGCAATTCTGGGGGTGGGTAGGACGTGAGCGGTCCCAGGCTCTGACTCTGTCCCAGCCTCCACTAAATTCACCCAATGTGCCGTCAGGGAGATGTAGTGGCCCTGGCCGCCTGTGCTTGTCCACGTGTCCGTTGTTAAGTGGACCTTAGGAGTAACTGCGTTGGTGAGGGCGCGTACAATGTTGCGGGAGACGTGGTCGTGCAGGGCTGGGACGGCACATCGGGAAAAGTAGTGGCGACTGGGAACTGAGTAGCGCGGGGCCGCCGCCTCCATCATACTTTTACATATAGTAACATAGTAACATAGTATGTAAGGCCGAATGAAGACATTGTCCATCTAGTCCAGCCTGTCTATCCTACTGTGTTGATCCAGAGGAAGGCAAAAAAACCCCAAGGCCAGAAGTCAATTAGCCCTTTTGGGGAAAAAAATTCCTTCCCGACTCCCTAATGGCAATCAGACTGTTCCCTGGATCAACCCCTAATAGTTCCTACCTGCCTATATACCAGGATTGACACTTAACCTAATATTTATATCCTGTAATATCCTTCTTCTCCAGAAAGACATCAAGTCCCCTTTTAAACTCCTCTATGGATTTTGCCACCACCACTTCCTCCGGTAGAGAGTTCCACAGTCTAACTGCTCTTACAGTAAAGAACCCCTTTCTGTGTTGGTGATGAAACCTACTTTCCTCTAATCGTAGCGGATGTCCTCTTGTTACCGTCGTGGTCCTGGGTGTAAACAGATCTTGGGAGAGATCCTTGTATTGTCCCCTCATGTACTTATACATGGTTATTTGGTCGCCTCTTAACCTTCTTTTTTCTAGAGTAAATAGTCCCAATTTGGATAGCCTCTCTGGGTATTCCAGTCCCGTCATTCCATGTATTAGTTTAGTCGCTCTTCTTTGAACCCCCTCAAGCACTGTGACATCTTTCCTGAGCACCGGTGTCCAGAATTGTACGCAGTATTCCATGTGAGGTCTGACAAGTGCCTTATATAGTGGGAGGATAATGTTCTCGTCCTTCGCCCCTATTCCTCTTTTGATGCACCCCAAGACTTTATTTGCCTTTGCAGCGGCTGACTGGCATTGGTTACTCCAGTTTAGTCTATTATCCACTAATACCCCCAGATCCTTTTCCATATCACTTTTCCCTAGTGGTACCCCATTAAGTGAATATTCGTGACATCCGTTCCTCTTGCCCATGTGCATAGTCTTACATTTTTCAACATTGAACTTCATTTGCCATTTTT
Source organism: Eleutherodactylus coqui (assembly GCF_035609145.1). Lineage (NCBI taxonomy): Eukaryota > Metazoa > Chordata > Amphibia > Anura > Eleutherodactylidae > Eleutherodactylus > Eleutherodactylus coqui. The sequence continues at coordinate 262,801,179 of NC_089839.1, read as the reverse complement.
CTGCCCAAGCCCCCAGCTTATCCAGGTCCGTTTGTAGCCACATATTGTCCTCCGTTGCATTAATTACATTGTATAATTTTGTGTCATCTGCAAATATTGATATTTTGCTGTGCAGCCCCTCTATCAGGTCATTAATAAATATGTTGAACAGAGTGGGGCCTAATACTGAACCCTGTGGCACCCCGCTAGCGACTGTGGTCCAATCAGAGTACGAACCATTTATTACCACCCTCTGCTTTCTATCGTTGAGCCAATTTTTTACCCACTTACACACGTTTTCGCCCAGTCCGAGCTGCCTCATTTTGTATATTAGCCTATTATGTGGCACGGTGTCAAAGGCTTTAGAGAAGTCCAGATATACAAGATCAATAGATTCTCCCTGGTCCAGCTTAGAGCTTACTTCATCGTAGAAACTGATCAGATTTGTCTGACATGAGCGACCCTTCATGAATCCATGCTGGTGAGGAGTTATTCCCTTAATCTCCTTGAGGTACTCATCGATGGCGTCTCTCAGAATCCCCTCGAAAATTTTTCCCGTTACTGAAGTGAGACTTACTGGCCTGTAGTTACCAGTCTCACTTTTGCTCCCTTTTTTGTAGATTGGAACCACGTTGGCAATGCGCCAGTCCAATGGTACTACTCCGGTCTTGATAGTGTCTAGAAATATAAGGTATAGCGGCCTAGCTATCTCGTCACTTAGTTCCTTTAGTATCCTTGGGTGTAATCCATCAGGGCCCGGTGATTTATCAATTTTAGTTTTCTTTAGACGCTTCCGCACCTCCTCCTGCGTTAGGTATGAGATATTTTGTGAGGGGTTCGTTTTATTCCCCTGCTCCTCGTGTGGCATTTCCTTTTCTTTGGTGAACACACTTGAGAAAAAGCTGTTTAGTAGATTTGCTTTCCCTTCGTCATCATCAATGATTTCTCCTGCATTGTTTTTTAAAGGGCCAGCGCTCTCCCTGCAAATCCTTTTGCTGTTTATGTAGTTGAAAAAGGACTCCGTTTCCACAACCCTATACGGCAGCATCTCAAGGCTGATAAATTTGGCTATGTGGATGGTACACGCTTGAGCGTGCGCGTGCGTGGCGGCGTACTTGCGCTCAAACACTTGCGCTAGCGACGGCTGGACGGTGCGGTGCGAGACATTGGTGGATGGGGCCGAGGACAGCGGAGGTGAGGGTGTGGGTGCAGGCCAGGAGACGGTAGTGCCTGTGTCCTCAGAGCGGGGTTGGATCTCAGTGGCAGGTTGGGGCACAGGGGGAGAGGCAGCGGTGCAAACCGGAGGCGGTGAACGGCCTTCTTCCCACCTTGTGGGGTGCTTGGCCATCATATGTCTGCGCATGCTGGTGGTGGTGAGGCTGTTGGTGGTGGCTCCCCGGCTGATCTTGGCGCGACAAAGGTTGCACACCACTGTTCGTCGGTCGTCAGGCGTCTCTGTGAAAAACTGCCAGACCTTAGAGCACCTCGGCCTCTGCAGGGTGGCATGGCGCGAGGGTGTGCTTTGGGAAACAGTTGGTGGATTATTTGGTCTGGCCCTGCCTCTACCCCTGGACACCGCACTGCCTCTTGCAACCTGCCCTGCTGCTGCCCGTGCCTCCCCCTCTGAAGACCTGTCCTGTGTAGGCGTTGCACACCAGGTGGGGTCAGTCACTTGATCGTCCTGCTGCTCTTCCTCCGAATCCTCTGTGCGCTCTTCCCTCGGACTTACTGCCCTTACTACTACCTCACTGCAAGACAACTGTGTCTCATCGTCATCGTCCTCCTCACCCACTGAAAGGTCTTGAGACAGTTGCCGGAAGTCCCCAGCCTCATCCCCTGGACCCCGGGAACTTTCCAATGGTTGGGCATCAGTGACGATAAACTCCTCTGGTGGGAGAGGAACCACTGCTGCCCAATCTGAGCAGGGGCCCGAGAACAGTTCCTGGGAGTCTGCCCGCTCCTGAGCATGTGTCATTGTAATGGAGTGAGGAGGCTGGGAGGAAGAAGGAGTAGTAGCCAGAGGATTTGGATTTGCAGCACTGGACGGCGCAGAACTGTGGTTGGATGATAGCTTGCTCGAAGCACTTTCTGCCATCCACGACAGGACCTGCTCACACTGCTCATTTTCTAATAAAGGTCTCCCGCGTGGACCCATTAATTGGGCGATGAATGTGGGGACGCCAGAAACGTGCCTCTCTCCTAATCGCGCAGCAGTCGGCTGTGCTACACCTTGATCAGGAGCTCGCCCTGTGCCCACACCCTCACTTGGGTCTACGCGTCCTCGGCCACGTCCACGTCCTCTAGGCTTACCCCTACCCCTCAGCATGCTGTATTACCAGTGATTTCCCAGGCAGGAAATAAATTGGCGCAAGCCTGCAGGACAAATAGAATGTTTCCCTTTTTGGGAAACGGAGGGCCCACTGACTATATTCAATCAGATAAGATATGTGTTGCACAGAAATGCAGTTATATGAAGTGCAGCACAGCGGAGACTTTTCCCAGGCAGGAAATAAATTGGCGCAAGCCTGCAGGACAAATAGAATGTTTCCCTTTTTGGGAAACGGAGGGCCCACTGACTATATTCAATCAGATAAGATATGTGTTGCACAGAAATGCAGTTATATGAAGTGCAGCACAGCGGTTACTTTTCCCAGGCAGCAAATAAATTGGCGCAAGCCTGCAGGACAAATAGAATGTTTCCCTTTTTGGGAAACGGAGGGCCCACTGACTATATTCAATCAGATAAGATATGTGTTGCACAGAAATGCAGTTATATGAAGTGCAGCACAGCGGTTACTTTTCCCAGGCAGGAAATAAATTGGCGCAAGCCTGCAGGACAAATAGAATGTTTCCCTTTTTGGGAAACGGAGGGCCCACTGACTATATTCAATCAGATAAAATATGTGTTGCACAGAAATGCAGTTATATGAAGTGCAGCACAGCCGAGACTTTTCCCAGGCAGGAAATAAATTGGCGCAAGTCTGCAGGACAAATAGAATGTTTCCCTTTTTGGGAAACGGAGGGCCCACTGACTATATTCAATCAGATAAGATATGTGTTGCACAGAAATGCAGTTATATGAAGTGCAGCACAGCGGTTACTTTTCCCAGGCAGGAAATAAATTGGCGCAAGCCTGCAGGACAAATAGAATGTTTCCCTTTTTGGGAAACGGAGGGCCCACTGACTATATTCAATCAGATAAGATATGTGTTGCACAGAAGTGCAGTTATATGAAGTGCAGCACAGCGGTTACTTTTCCCAGGCAGCAAATAAATTGGCGCAAGCCTGCAGGACAAATAGAATGTTTCCCTTTTTGGGAAACGGAGGGCCCACTGACTATATTCAATCAGATAAGATATGTGTTGCACAGAAATGCAGTTATATGAAGTGCAGCACAGCGGTTACTTTTCCCAGGCAGCAAATAAATTGGCGCAAGCCTGCAGGACAAATAGAATGTTTCCCTTTTTGGGAAACGGAGGGCCCACTGACTATATTCAATCAGATAAGATATGTGTTGCACAGAAATGCAGTTATATGAAGTGCAGCACAGCGGTTACTTTTCCCAGGCTGGAAATAAATTGGCGCAAGCCTGCAGGACAAATAGAATGTTTCCCTTTTTGGAAACGGAGGGCCCACTGACTATATTCAATCAGATAAGATATGTGTTGCACAGAAATGCAGTTATATGAAGTGCAGCAGAACGGTTACTTTTTACAGGCAGGAAATAAATTGGCGCAAGACTGCAGGACAAATACAATTTTTCCCTTTTTTGGAAACGGAGGGCCCACTGACTATATTCAATCAATAATATATGTCTTCTGGCCCTGCCTACACAATTCTCTCCCTGTAGTATTACTGCAAGGTGCAATGCTCTGCAGACAGCCGATTTTGAAAAGAAAAAAATATGCAACACTGCTAACAGCAGCCTGCACAGTACTGCACACGGATAGATGTGGCCCTAAGAAGGACCGTTGGGGTTCTTGAAGCCTACACTCACTCCTAACACTCTCCCTGCCTAACCACCACTTCTATCCCTGGACTATTACTGCAAGGCGCAATGCTCTGCAGACTGCCGATTTTGAAAAAAAAAAAATTGTGCAACACTGCTAACAGCACCCTCCACAGAACTGCACACGGATAGATGTGGCCCTGAGAAGGACCGTTGGGGTTCTTGAAGCCTACACTAACTCCTAACACTCTCCCTATAGCAGCTCCGGCACCAACAGCACTTTCCCTCAGCTAACTCACAAGACATCTGAGGCGAGCCGCGGGAGGGGCCGACTTTTATACTCGGGTGACATCTGATCGCCCCAGCCACTCACAGCAGGGGGGTGGTATAGGGCTTGAACGTCACAGGGGGAAGTTGTAATGCCTTCCCTGTCTTTCAATTGGCCAGAAAAGCGCGCTAACGTCTCAGAGAGGAAACTGAAAGTAACCGGAACACCGCGTGGTGCTCGTTAAGAGTAACGAGCATCCCGAACACCCTAATATTCGCACGAATATCAAGCTCGGACGAGTACGTTCGCTCATCTCTAATCATCTGCAAATATTGATATTTTACTGTGCAGACCCTCTATCAGGTCGTTGATAAATATATTGAACAGAATGGGGCCTAATACTGAACCCTGTTTCACCCCACTAGCAACGTTGGTCCAATCAAAGTACAAACCATTTAATACCACCCTCAGTTTTTTATCTCTGAGCCAGTTCTTTACCCAACTACACAAGTTTTCGCCCAGACTGAGCTGTCTCATTTTATATATCAACCTATTATGCGGCATGATGGCAAATGCTTTAGAAAAATCCAGATAAATGAGATCAATAGACTCCCAGGTCCAGCTTAGAATTTACTTCCTTGTAAAAGCTGATCAAATTGGTCTGGCATGATCGAAGCCTCATGAACCCATACTGGTGAGGAGTTATACCATTGTTTTCCTTCAGGTATTCTAGGATGGCATCTCTCAGAAACCCCTCGAATATTTTTCCAATTATTGAAGTGAGACTTACCGGCTTGTAGTTACCAGGCTCTCATTTGGACCCCTTTTGCGCCAATCCCGTGGTACAACCCCAGTCTTGATAATGTCCATAAACATAAGAAATAGTGGTCTAGCTATCACGCCACTTCGTTCCCTTAGAACCCTTTGGTGTATTCCATCTGGGCCCAGCGATTTATCAGTTTTAATCCTCTTTAACCGACTCTGCACTTCCTTTTGTGTTAGGCATGCAATATTTAGTGGCCAAGTTCGTTTTATTCCCCTGCATCTCGTGTGATATTTCCTTTTCGTTCGTTAATATACTTGAAAAGAAACTATTTAATAGATTTGCCTTCCTCCCATCATATTCTATGATTTTTCCTCCATTATTTGTTAAAGGGACAGTGCTCTCAGTGCAAATTGTTTTTATAATTGAAGAATAGTTCAGGGTTATTTTTGTTCTCTTTGGTGATCAGTCTTTCTGCCTCCTACTTAGCTATTTTGATGTTTTCTTTACATATTTTGTTTTTTTCCCTGTATGATTTTAGCACTTCTACACTGCCCTCTTGTTTTAGTAGTTTAAACACTTTCTTTTTTTTTGTTTATTGCCCTCTGTAAGTCTTGTCTCTGAGCCACATTGGTTTCCTTCTACTTGTGTATTCTTTTGTTTTTAAAGGGTATAAACTGCTCACATGAGGTAATTAAGATGTTTTTAAACTTTCCCCATTTGTTGTCTGTACTGTTATTTTTAAGGATGTTGTCCCAGTGAATGTTACAGATAGTAGTTCTGAGCTGATCAAATTTAACTTTACTAAAGTTTAGTTTTTTTTTTTGCTCCCTGATAGGGCTTCTTTTTGAATGACAGCTGGAACTTAATTATATTGGGGTCACTATTTCCCAAGTGTCCCTCAACCTGCACCCCATTATTCAGTCTGGTTTGTTGGTTAATAATAAATCCAGAGTGGCTTCCCCCTCTAGTTGGCTCCCACACAAGCTGGGCAACATAGTTATCTTTAATTGTTCTCAAGAACGTATCACCCTTGTGAGATTTTGCAGGTTTCGTCTTCCCTTATTATATCCAGGTAATTAAAGTCTGCCATAATAATCACTTCATTGCAGTTTGACACCTCTTCTATCTGACTTAATAATAACATTTCAGTTTCTTCTGTTGCTTTTGGTGGCCTGTACAAAAAAGCCCTATCAGTATTTTGCTTTTCTCTCCCTGTATTTCCACCCACAGAAATTCCATGTGTTCATTCCCTGCCCCTATATCCTCCCATGGCCTCGGCATTAGGTAGGATTTAACATGCAAACATACCCCTCCCCCTTTCTGTTCCCTACGGTCTCTTCTGAAGAGATTGTAACCCTGTAAATTCACCACCCAATCACACTTATCATCAAGCCATGTTTCCGTTATACCCATAAAATTTTTATTTTCATCCGTCAGTCTCACTTTAAGCTCACCCACTTTACAGATCAGACTTCTTGCACAATTTATTTGTTTGTTACCACTGGAGCCACTATCAGGGTCACTATTAGGGTTCATTAAGAAAGGCCTAGGTGCATTTCAGTTCTGCAAATATGCTGCATATTTGTGCAATCACAAATCACCTACACCCACTATTTTTGGCTGCTCTGGCATGTTTTTATGTGTGGAAATACATGGCGTATTTTTGCGTGAAAAAATGAACACCGACAGGCTCATTGAAATGGTGTGAAAATATGCAGTGAAAACGCAGGTTTCCTGCGTATTCACTGTGTATTTGTGCCTGCCTGTTTCCTTCAGTGGTCTATTGTGGTGCATAATACGCCCTTACTACGAACAAGCCCTTACTATACAATTACAATTGGTCCTTTGAAGGCAACCATAAGGCAGATGTGGATTTCAGTGAAAATGAGTTTGACACCCCTAAGCTAGGCCAAAATGCAGAAGCAATGTGTGAAAAACTAAGTACACCCCATGAATCAGTAGCTTGCAGAACCACCTTTAGTGACAGTAGCTTGAAGCAATCGTTTTCTGTATGGTTTTATTAGTCTACATTGTTCTGGAGGAGTTTTGGCCTACTTTTCTTTACAACATTCCTTCAGTTCATTGAGGCATTCGTTGATGCACAGATCTCTTAAGGTCCCACCTAAGTATTTGAATTGAGTTGAGGTCTGGACTTTGACTAACAGCTTGATTCTTTTCTTCGCAAGCCATTCTGATGTATATTTGCTGGTGTGCTTAGATTTATTGTCCTTCAGAGTCTGACATGTAGCTTGTGGGGTTTCTTTGCAGTTCTTCTGAGCATTGCACGGTCTGACCTTTGGGTGAATTTGCAGGGATGTTCACTTCTGGGAAGATTGTCAGCTGTCTTGAATGTTTTCCACCTGTGAATCATCTTTCTCATTGCAGAATTATGAACTCCAAATTGTTTGGAAATAGTGCTTATGAAGGTCATGCCACGTATGAAGAGTACTTTCATGGTTTAAGGTCACCCTCAAAATATGTACCTGCTCCCCTACTTCTAGACTCTTAAAGCCAGGGATCAGTGTCATGCTTATCAGATCTTGTTTATACTTCTCTACGGTTGGTTCAGGACACTACTGTGTATTTACAATGAAGTTCACAGGACTCCCAATAGGCTGCCTCTGTTATTACAATTCTTGCTGTCATGATGAACCTCCAACCATTTTGCATATGTGTTTTTTCAGGAAAGCTTACATTTCAAGGGCTTAATCACACGGGGGGGGAAACGGCGCCCGTGTTACTGCAGAAAGGAAACGGACGCACTTCAGGATGGACGTCTCTCTGCAGCACCGGAGGAAAGAACATGTGACCGGCTTCATTGCCGGTCATGTGTTCTTTCTTCTGCGCTGCGGGGAGTCGTCTGTCTTGAAGTACGGCCGTCTTCTTCCTGCTGTAAGAGCACAGTCACACGGGCGCATCGACGCCCGTCTACGGGTGCCGATGCGCCAGTGTGACCAAGCCCTAAGTGCTATTTTAAGATTTGTTCACAATAATATATTTCTGTTGTGTTACATAAAGCTGACTGAGTCAACCAAAATTGAGTTTTGGTTGAGGCTATAAAATGAAGCAAAAGTCTTGCTGTTGCAGGTAACTGCCCCACATTTTGTCTTGCTTTTTTTTTTCCAAGCGTCCCAAATTTTCACTAGATGGCATCTTTCCTAAATATTGTACTTTATTTATCAATCTTCTTAATATTCCAATCACCTGTATGGTCAGAAAATATGCACAAAAAAAATCATCCCACACACAAACAACAGATGTGTCCTAGAATGAAATCTGTGCGAGTCCAATAATAATCCAACTTGTTTTATTCAAATGATAAAGAATTTTGTTATTTATTCACGCAAATGCATAATAAATACATAACTGCTTAAAGGGGAATCTCATAAATAATTTTCATATGAAAAGTCCTGAAATTCTGCTAATAGCTGTTTTAGCGTAAAAAGCAGTGTTCCTAGCATATAGAAAACCCTTTTCACATCATTTTATGCTTCCATGTGTGTTTTGTGGTGTTGCTGCTAATTTGTGCTCCTGGGGTCAGGCTCTGGACAGACTCAGTCTCCTTCCCCCTCTGGCAGCTGACAATATAGTTAGTTCTTAATTTTACTGCAGAAGGTGCCTTCTCAGTTCTAGTGCCATATATTGCAGTTGCTCAGCTTCTTCCATGACAAGCAGACTCCTATTTATATTGCTTTAGTTTGGGCACTGACGATGACCATGTTCGTATTGTAAGGAAAGAAGACAGGACTAGGGAATACCTGGCTAAACAAACAATTACCAAGTAAATTGCCAGAGGCAAGAAAATTGCAAAATAATAAGTTGTATACTTTAATAACATATATGCACTCAAAAAAGGACAAAGACACTTTAAAATAAAGGAGTAGGTGGCTGAACTAGATCTGGAGTATGTCCATAAAGTGTATGTTAGCTAGGCAAGTTGAAAGGGTATGATACAAAAGTGTGCGTTAATAGAGGTACTATGCAAGCAGCCTGATTATAAGATTCCGAGGTAAGCTGAAAGGCCCGTCATTTATAGCCACTATCATATTCACACAGCATGCTGTCCTCAGGGAAATGACTTAACTGCAGGCAGCCAATATTGGGACACAGAGGGTGTTAGTTGATAGAGATGCTATAAGAAGTTGCCAAAATATTCAGTACATTGCTATGCTAATTATGTCTAAATCATAGTTGAGACATAAGCTGGAAATATCAGAGAGATCTATGTATATTCATATAGATGTGAGCGGCTGTGCCAATATGCTGTGCTGCTGTGTTATGGCCATGTTCGTGTCTGGAGACCTGGAGGCCCCCACTGCTGCCTCACATGCAACAGTTGATAGTAGTCCCTAGTAGTGGTACAAGGGACAATGACAGCTCAGCAATATGTTCAGGACATCCTGCAGTCATATGTGTTTCCTCTTATGGCAGGGTTCTGAAGAGGTATTTTCCAACAGGACAATGCTCGGTCGTACAGGGGTGTCACAGGAATGTCTCCACAATATTTATATGCATCCATGATCTGCCCAGTTACCAGATTTATTGCCAATAAAAAATGTATGGGACAATCTGGGATGCCAACTTTGACAGTCTCCGAGTTTGCTCTGTCTAGAGGTTCAGTTACAGTAAATGTAGACCAATATGCTGCATTATACCATACTGAAACTGTGTACCTTCATGCTCCCATATCACATCTTTCAAGCTAGAGGCAGTCCAACAGCACACTAGAGCCGACATGCCCGCCCGTATCACATTTTGTATCCAAGTTAGAGGTGGCCCAACAGGGTACTAGAGCCTCCATGCCCACCTCTATCCCATTATGTCTCCAAGCTAGAGGCAGTGCCACAGGTTCCTAGAGCTTCCATGCCCCCTGTATCACATCTTGTATCCAAGCTAGAGATGGTATAACAGGTTCCTAGAGCTTCTATGCCCTTCGTATCACATCTTTCAAGCTAAAGGCAGTCCAACAGCACACTAGAGCCACCATGCCCACCTGTATCACATTTTGTATCCAAGTTAGAGGTGTCCCAACAGGGTACTAGAGCCTCCATGACCACCCGTTTCACATCTTATCTCCAAGCTAGAGGCGGCCCAACAGGGTACTAGAGACCCCATGCCCGCCTCTATCACATTATGTCTCCAAGCTAGAGGCAGTGCCACAGGTTCCTAGAGCTTCCATGCCCCCTGTATCACATCTTGTATCCAAGCTAGAGATGGTACAACAGGTTCCTAGAGCTTCTATGCCCTTCGTATGACATCTTGTATCCAAGCTAGAGATGGCCTAACAGGGTATTAGAGCCTCCATTCATCACCAACACAGAAGGGGGTTCTTTACTGTAAGAGCAGTGTAACTGTGGAACTCTCTGCCTGAGGACGCGGTGATGGCAAAATCGATAGAAGAGATTAAGAGGGGACTAGAAATCTTTTTAGAGGGTTACGATTAGAGATGAGCGAGCACCAAAATGCTCGGGTGCTCGTTACTCGAGACGAACTTTTCGCGATGCTCACGGGTTCGTTTCGAGTAACGAACCCCATTGAAGTCAATAGGCGACCTGAGCATTTTTGTATATCGCAGATGCTCGCTAAGGTTTTCATTTGTGAAAATCTAGGCAATTCAAGAAAGTGATGGGAACGACACAGCAACGGATAGGGCAGGCGAGGGGCTACATGTTGGGCTGCATCTCAAGTTCACAGGTCCCACTATTAAGCCACAATAGCGGCAAGAGTGGGCCTCCCCCCCTCCCAACAACTTTTACTTCTGAAAAGCCCTCATTAGCAATGCATACCTTAGCTAAGCACCACACTACCTCCAACAAAGCACAATCACTGCCTGCATGACACTCTGCTGCCACTTCTCCTGGGTTACATGCTGCCCAACCCCCCCCCCACGACCCAGTGTCCACAGCGCACACCAAACTGTCCCTGCCCAGCCTTCAGCTGCCCTCATGCCACGCCACCCTCATGTCTATTTATAAGTGCGTCTGCCAGAGGAAAAGCAGGCACACACTGCAGAGGGTTGGCACGGCTAGACAGCGACCCTCTTTAAAAGGGGCGGAGCGATAGTCCACAATGCTGTACAGAAGCAATGAGAAATCCAATCCTGTGCCACCTCCATCTGGAGCTGCACATGTGGGCATAGCAATGGGGAACCTATGTGCCACACACTATTCATTCTGTCAAGGTGTCTGCATGCCCCAGTCAGACCGCGTTTTTTTATAAATAGTCACAGGCAGGTACAACTCCGCAATGGGAATTCCGTGTGCACCCACAGCATGGGTGGCTCCCTGGAACCCACCGGCGGTACATAAATGTATCCCATTGCAGTGCCCAACACAGCTGATGTAACGTCAGCTGTAATGCAGGTGGGCTAAAAATTAATTTAATTACACTGTAGGCGAGGGCCCCCAAAAATTGGTGTACCAACAGTACTAATGTACCCCAGAAAAATTGCCCATGCCCAGCCAAGAGGGCAGGTGAAACCCATTAATCGCTTTGGTTAATGTGGCTTAATTGGTAACTAGGCCTGGAGGCAGCCCAGTTAAAATAAAAATTGGTTCAGGTGCAAGTTTCAACGCTTTAATGAGCATTGAAACGTATAAAAATTGTTTACAAAAATTACATGACTTGGCCTTGTGGGCCTAAGAAAAATTGCCCGTTCGGCGTGATTATGTGAGGTTTCAGGAGGAGGAGCAGGAGGAGGAGGAGGAATATTATACACAGATTGATGAAGCAAAAAGGTCCCCGTTTTTGATGGGGATAGAGAACGATGCTTCCATCCGCGGGTGCAGCCTACGTATTGCTTAGGTATCGCTGCTGTCCGCTGGTGGAGAAGAGAAGTCTGGGGAAATCCAGGCTTTGTTCATCTTGATGAGTCTAAGCCTGTCGGCACTGTCAGTGGACAGGCGGGTACGCTTATCTGTGATGATTCCCCCAGCCGCACTAAACACCCTCTCTGACAAGACGCTAGCCGCAGGAAAAGCAAGCACCTCCAGGGAATACAGTGCGAGTTCAGGCCACGTGTCCAGCTTCGACACCCAGTAGTTGTAGGGGGCAGAGGCGTCACGGAGGACGGTCGTGCGATCGGCTACGTACTCCCTCACCATCCTTTTACAGTGCTCCCGCTGACTCAGCCTTGACTGGGGAGCGGTGACACAGTCTTGCTGGGGAGCCATAAAGCTGTCAAGGGCCTTAGAGAGTGTCCCCCTGCCTGTGCTGTACATGCTGCCTGATCTCCGCGCCTCCCCTGCTACCTGGCCCTCGGAACTGAGCCTTCGGCCACTAGCGCTGTCGGATGGGAATTTTACCATCAGTTTGTCTGCCAGGGTCCTGTGGTATAGCATCACTCTCGAACCCCTTTCCTCTTCGGGTATGAGAGTGGAAAGGTTCTCCTTATACCATGGGTCGAGCAGTGTGTACACCCAGTAATCCGTAGTGGCCAGAATGCGTGTAACGCGAGGGTCACGAGAAAGGCATCCTAACATGAAGTCAGCCATGTGTGCCAGGGTACCTGTACGCAACACATGGCTGTCCTCACTAGGAAGATCACTTTCAGGATCCTCCTCCTCCTCAGGCCATACACGCTGAAAGGATGACAGGCAAGCAGCATGTGTACCCTCAGCAGTGGGCCAAGCTGTCTCTTCCCCCTCCTCCTCATCCTCCTCCCCCTCCTCCTCCTCCTAACGCGCTGAGATATAGACAGGAGGGTGCTCTGACTATCCAGCGACATACTGTCTTCCCTCGGCTCTGTTTCCGAGCGTAAAGCATCTGCCTTTATGCTTTGCAGGGAACTTCTCAAGAGGCATAGCAGAGGAATGGTGACGCTAATGATTGCAGCATCGTCGCTCACCATCTGGGTAGACTCCTCAAAGTTTCGAAGGACCTGGCAGATGTCTGCCAACCAGGCCCACTCATCTGTAAAGAATTGAGGAGACTGACTCCCACTGCGCCGCCCATGTTGGAGTTGGTATTCCACTATAGCTCTACGCTGCTCATAGAGCCTGGCCAACATGTGGAGCGTAGAGTTTCACCGTGTGGGCACGTCGCACAGCAGTCGGTGCACTGGCAGATTAAAGCGATGTTGCAGGGTCCGCAGGGTGGCAGCATCCGTGTGGGACTTGCGGAAATGTGCGCAGAGCCGGCACACCTTTCCGAGGAGGTCTGACAAGCGTGGGTAGCTTTTCAGAAAGCGCTGAACCACCAAATTAAAGACATGGGCCAGGCATGGCACGTGCGTGAGGCTGCCGAGCTGCAGAGCCGCCACCAGGTTACGGCCGTTGTCACACACGACCATGCCCGGTTGGAGGCTCAGTGGCGCAAGCCAGCGGTCGGTCTGCTCTGTCAGACCCTGCAGCAGTTCGTGGGCCGCCTGCCTCTTATCTCCTAAGCTGAGTAGCTTCAGCATGGCCTGCTGACGCTTGCCCACCGCTGTGCTGCCACGCCGCGCGACACCGACTGCTGGCGACGTGCTGCTGCTGACACATCTTGATTGCAAGACAGAGGTCGCGTTGGAGGAGGAGGAGGAGGAGGGTGCTTTAGTGGAGGAAGCATACACCGCCGCAGATACCAGCACCGAGCTGGGGCCCGCAATTCTGGGGGTGGGTAGGACGTGAGCGGTCCCAGGCTCTGACTCGGTCCCAGCCTCCACTAAATTCACCCAATGTGCCGTCAGGGAGATATAGTGGCCCTGCCCGCCTGTGCTTGTCCACGTGTCCGTTGTTAAGGGGACCTTGGCAGTAACCGCGCTGGTGAGGGCGCGTACAATGTTGCGGGAGACGTGGTCGTGCAGGGCTAGGACAGCACATCGGGAAAAGTAGTGGCGACTGGGAACTGAGTAGCGCGGGGTCGCCGCCGCCATCATACTTTTGAAAGACTCCGTTTCCACAACCCTATACGGCAGCATCTCCAGGCTGATAAATTTGGCTATGTGCACGTTTAACGCTTGAGCGTGCGGGTGCGTGGCGGTGTACTTGCACTTGCACTCAAACACTTGCGCTAGCGACGGCTGGACGGTGCGCTGACAGACATTGCTGGATGGGGCCGAGGACAGCGGAGGTGAGGGTGTGGGTGCAGGCCTGGAGACGGTAGTGCCTGTGCCCTGAGAGGGGGGTTGGATCTCAGTGGCAGGTTGGAGCACAGGGGGAGAGGCAGCAGTGCAAACCGGAGGCGGTGAATGGCCTTCGTCCCACCTTGTGGGGTGCTTGACCATCATATGTCTGCGCATGCTGGTGGTGGTGAGGCTGGTGGTGGTGGCTCCCCGGCTGATCTTGGCGCGACAAAGGTTGCACACCACTGTTCGTCGGTCGTCTGCACTCTCAGTGAAAAACTGCCAGACCTTTGAGCACCTTGGCCTCTGCGGGGTGGCATGGCACGAGGGGGCGCTTTGGGAAACAGTTGGTGGATTATTCGGTCTGGCCCTGCCTCTACCCCTGGACACCGCACTGCCTCTTGCAACCTGCCCTGCTGCTGCCCTTGCCTCCCCCTCTGAAGACCTGTCCTCAGTAGGCGTAGCAAACCAGGTGGGGTCAGTCACCTCATTGTCCTGCTGCTCTTCCTCCGAATCCTCTGTGCGCTCCTCCCTCGGACTTACTGCCCTTACTACTACCTCACTGATAGACAACTGTGTCTCAACGTCATCGTCCTCCTCACCCATTGAAAGGTCTTGAGACAGTTGCCGGAAGTCTCCAGCCTCATCCCCCGGACCCCGGGAACTTTCCAATGGTTGGGCAACAGTCACGATAAACTCCTCTGGTGGGAGGGGAACCACTGCTGCCCAATCTGAGCAGCGGCCCGAGAACAGTTCCTGGGAGTCTGCCTGCTCCTCAGAATGTGTCATTGTAATGGAGTGAGGAGGCTGGGAGGAAGGAGGAGCAGCAGCCAGAGGATTCTGAGTTGCAGCAGTGGACGGCACAGAACTCTGGATGGACGATAGATTGCTGGATGCACTTTCTGCCATCCATGACAGGACCTGCTCATACTGCTCATTTTCTAATAAAGGTCTACCGCGTGGACCCATTAATTGTGCGATGAATGTGGGGACGCCAGAAACGTGCCTCTCTCCTAATCCTGCAGCAGTCGGCTGCGATACACCTGGATCAGGAGCTCGGCCTGTGCCCACACCCTGACTTGGGCCTCCGCGTCCTCGGCCGCGTCCACGTCCTCTAGATCTACCCCTACCCCTCAGCATGCTGTATTACCAGTAATGCAGAAACAGAACGCTGTAATTAAATGTGCCGCTTATTGGCCTGTGGGTGGAGGCTGACTTCGCTTACGGAACGCCAGGAAATAATTTTGCGCAAGCCTGCTGTAACACTTAGCTGGCTGCGTATGAATTTGGAGAACTACTACACCCAGCAGAGACCCAGAACACTGAGGACAGTGACAGGCAGCCCAAATAGATTTTTTTCCCCAAATTTTTTTGCAAATATGTCTTCTGTCCCTGCCTAAGCACTTCTGGCCCTGGAGAAGGTCAAAGAACTGCAGAGTGTTGCACTGTGAACTGCAATACAGCGGTGATTTCGCAGCCCAGACAGAGCCAGGAAATAATTTTGCGCAAGCCTGCTGTAACACTTAGCTGGCTGCGTATGAATTTGGAGAACTACTACACCCAGCAGAGACCCAGTACACTGAGGACAGTCACAGGCAGCCCAAATAGATTTTTTTTCCCCAAATTTTTTTGCAAAGACCCACTGCCTATATTCAATAAATGTCTTCTGTCCCTGCCTAAGCGCTTCTGGCCCTGGAGTATTACTGCAGGGCGCAATGCTCTGCACGGCCGATATACCAAAAAAAAAAAAAAGTGCAACACTGCAAAAAGCAGCCTCCACAGTACTGCACACGGTTAGATGTGGCCCTAAGAAGGACCGTTGGGGTTCTTGAAGCCTAAAATACTCCTAACACTCTCCCTATAGCAGCTCCACCAAGACAGCACTTTCCCTCCTCTATGTCTGAACAAATCTGTGGCGAGCCGCGGGAGGGGCCGATTTTTATACTCGGGTGACACCTGATCTCGCCAGCCACTCACTACAGGGGGGTGGTATAGGGCTTGAACGTCGCAGGGGGAAGTTTTAATGCCTTCCCTGTCTTTGTATTGGCCAGAAAAGCGCGCTAACGTCTCAGAGATGAAAGTAACCCGAACATCGCGTGGTACTCGTCACGCGTAACGAGCATCTCGAACACGCTAATACTCGAACGAGTATCAAGCTCAGACGAGTACGTTCGCTCATCTCTAGTTACGATATTACAAGATATAGACATTAGGTGACCAGCAGGGTTGTTGATCCGAGTCTTGGAGTCAGGTAGGAACTAAAATGTTAATCCAGGGATTATTCTGACTGCAATATGGAGTCAGGAAGGAATTTTTTCCCCCAAATGAGCTCCATTGGCTCGACAGTGTTTTTTTTTTTTTTTTGCCTTCCTCTGGACCAATGTGGGGGCGGGGGGGGGGGCGGCGGTGAAAGAGGCTGAACTAGATGGACATTGTCTCCATTCCATCTAACGTACTATGTCACTATGTCTTTTAGTACTTTTGCTGTTTTATTTTCGCCTCTTCAACATCAGCAAAATGTTTTCCTTTAAGGTCTCTTTTAAACCAAAGAAAATAAAAAAAAAAGTTGTGCGGAGTTCGATCTGGTGATAATGGAGGGTGGGGCAAAGATGTCATGCCGTTTTTTTGTCAAAAATCGCTTAATCCTCAATGCTGTGTGGGACGGTGCGTTGTCACAAATCAGGAAGTTTTCTTTGTACATCATGGCGCAATCTTTTCAAAACTTTCAAATAAAAACTTTGGTTGACTCTGTGTTAGAAATTCTGAGTGTATGATGCCTCCTACACCAAAGAAACAAATGAATATTGTATGTTATTCGTATGAATAAGCCACCACAAAATAGGTGAAAAACTGAACAAAAAAAAATCACTGGAGGCGAACGCAACCTTATCCAACAAAATTGGCTGCCATACCATCTTAGGGCTCAGTCAGATGGGTGTTTTTATGTGCGTATATTACCTGCATTTGCGATCCGCATGTATTAAGAACCAATGCTTTTTAATGGCAGCGGTCATATGCCCGATATTTACCTGCACACAAAAATGCACAGCAGTAAATATAGGGCAGCGGGTTTTAA
This sequence comes from Eleutherodactylus coqui, assembly GCF_035609145.1. Classification (NCBI taxonomy): domain Eukaryota; kingdom Metazoa; phylum Chordata; class Amphibia; order Anura; family Eleutherodactylidae; genus Eleutherodactylus; species Eleutherodactylus coqui. The sequence goes on along the minus strand of NC_089839.1, from coordinate 262,784,098 downwards.
AACGCAGGTAACTGCGGCATCCATCTTTTTTTAATGTGAAACCACTGGATGCTGCCGCAATGGGCTGCCGGCAAGCCCTGCAGTGATTTTCGGGGAAGGGCTTTAGATATAAGCCCTTTCCTGAAAATCATCCCTAAAATGTGTAAAAAATAAAAAAATATATATACTCACCTCTCCGCAGCTGCTGGGGTCTGAATTCAATGGGAGAACATCGTTCTCCTCTGCTACAGCTGTGACAGCTGTGGCAGAGGATTTCTTCATCTCCATTGGGAGTCCCCTTGTCACTAGACACTGTGACAATGCGGAGATGAAGAAATCCTCTGTCGCAGCTGTGGCAGAGGAGTACGAAGTTCTCTGTATATCAATGTGGCCGCCGCTGTTGCCACCGGCCCCATTGACAACAAGGTGAAACCCCTGGATGTGACAGTATCGAGGGATTTCACATCCAAGGATAGCGGGCATCGCACTTTATGTGCGCAAAGACGCAGCAAAGCGCTTTTTTTTTTTCAGCGTGACGCCCGCTTCGGTCACGCAAATTTTTTTAGCCATGCGTTTTTGCGCACAAAAATTCGCACATAAAAACATCTATCTATCTATCTCATATCTATCTATCTATCTATCTATCTGTCTGTCTGTCTGTCTGTCTGTCTGTCTGTCTATCTGTCTATCTATCTGTCTGTCTATCTATCTATCTATCTCATATCTATCTATCTGTCTCTTATAAGTTAGCATCCTAACAAAACTGCTTACCTCATACATTAAATGTACTTTTTTTTTTACTGAGGTTCTCATTTACTGAACAAGCCAATTACATAATCTGCTAAGAAAAGCAATATATTTGCAGGCTCTGATTTCCCTATAGAGATGACAGATTTGGCATTGACCTAGGATGAGGTCAGCAGTTTTTAACAAAGTTGAATAAACAAGAGTCAACATGGTGCATTCAGCTTTGTTACATTGTAAAACATGGATAATTGTGCTGTGTTATGCCCAGAAAAATTATGTACATAATGCCTGGAGAATACTCCATTTACTGCATGCAATGAATGGGTAATGTCTACAGTACTCAGTTAAAGGGCAATTCTCTGCACATCAATACGATATGCCATAACATTAAGATCAGTGCAAGTCCAACCTTTCAGACCCCCTTAGATCCCCAAAACAAAACCCCTTTGGCTATTTCCCTGCATAGCAGCGCTCACAGCCACCGACTATGCAGAAAAGTGCAAGACAGATCCATTCGAGTAAATGAGGCTTTATCGACTAGGAGTACAAAAATACTTAGCAATATAAACAGATGCCTGAGGAATCTGAAGACCGCATATTCTGTTATACCCCGCGAGACTTCGAGTGGTAGCTTTTGGATCCACACATCCTTGAAAATCCTGATTAAGTTAGCTGCTATGGTTGACTTGAGATAGTCGCAAACACAAGCGCGTGTCATAAGGCCAGGAAGCGTTTCTATCACAGATTTGGTAAATGCCCTGGGTTCTTGAATGGAGAATTAATAATGAGCATCTGTCAGGACTTTGGGAATTGAGGAGGGTGAAAGATTGGAGAATCTTTGTGTAATCCGACCTTTTCTCTTCCTTGGATTTTCCAGCTCTTCATATTTTGGTCCCATTAGTTTCTTGGCTCCTTATTTTGAACTTTATTACAGGGCAAATGTTTTACTGTTTTTCTAGTTTTTTACACAAACAGGGTTTGCCTAGCATGTTCACTCACGTATAGCATATGATGGATTTGGGGCACATACTATGTGAAAGTAATGTAACAGCTGAGAGATATGGGCACACTTTTGGAATATCACAATTAATGCACAGTTTACCCTGGCCAGAGGCAAGTAGCTCCACAGATACTATTTGCACCCTTGTAAGCAACTTAGTCTTTCAGAGTCTTCAGTAAGCCAAATAACTAGTAATTAGTATATACAGTACATTCACTATACATTTAACTACTGATTATGATTAGCACAGTGCCTTTGGGGAGGCTGTACACTGATGAGTCCAACACGGTCCAATCTATCGGAGACAGCATTGAGTGGTGGTACTCATATTTACACATACATCTGAACTTGCCTGTTCAGATAGTTGCTGACGGTCTTTGTGTCAATGCTACCATCCATTATCCTGTTGAACTTTGAACCTTCTGTCAATGACTGCTATCAGGCAACTGAAGTCTCCTCTGGCACCAGCTAAATATCTCTATGAAAGGCAGACTATATCTGTTGGCAAACACTGCTTCAGTCACCCAAATCATCTTCTCTGTCTTGGGTGAAATCCAGCTGCAGGTCAGCTCTGCTGCAGCTCTCACTGACTGAGTTTCCCTCTTTCCTATGTACCCGGTGGGTGGTATGTGCCAACATTGCAGGTTATATGATGGGGCAGCGATGAAAAACAGAGGTGGAGGTTGCACATTTTCATCACAAATAACATTTGCTAAACAACAATTGAATAACATTGTTTGTTCTACAGGAGCATTCTCATACTTAAAGGGGTTCTGTCAATAGAACACAAAAATTAAATACTCATCTATTTCTCCCCGGTCAGTCTTCTTACCATATCTTCTCCCCACTGATCTTCTCCTGGCCCCTGCAGTCCTCCCAGGTCACCTCACCTCCAGCCGGCCAATTCTTCGTCTTCCGATGACAAAGCATCCATTCTCTGCAGGCTCCTTCCTGCAGGGCAATGTACTAGTGTCACTAGTGAAGTAGCATTCACAGCCTAGCAGGGAGTGCTGAGCTATTGCAGAGACTGTGCATGCACTCTGTCTCTCTGCAATCGTATAAGAACTCTCGCGTTGAGACAGTGCACATGCACAGTCTCGGCAATAGATCAGCATTTCTTCTTAGGCAGTGACCATTACGTCACTAGTGACATAACCTACACTGACCTGCCGGAAGAAGAATACAGAGAAAGAATGCTTCATAACAAGAAGAAGAGGATCCAGAAGGTTGGAGGTGAAGTAACCCGGGACTGGAGAAGATCAGCGAGGTGAAGATGCGTTAAGAAGACGGCCTGCAGAAGATTAGGTAAGTATTGATTTTTTTAATGACAAAATCCCTTTAAACATTACATAATAGCTGGTCATAAACTCTCTTAAAGCGGCAGTATTGGATTACTCATTCTGTGTCCTTAGAACTTCTCAGTACCCTGGTAACACACCGGTGCATGCATCGTCTCCACATCTTCTCTTATTGGCAGTAGCAAGTTATCTGACCATTCACATGAATTTAAAGCATAAATATTACATGTATCATTTTTAACCATATCCCCCAACCTCTCATGTTCTGTAGGAGCTGCGTTCTTACACACAGAATGCTACCACGCTGTAGATGTAATCTTACAAGTCGTCACATCAACTCCCAAATATTCTGTCCTACCTCAGGTGCCTTGCTGTCCCATTACATCCTTCATATTAAACATTTTCCAAAACATCATGTCTCCTATGTCATAAGCCTAATAATATAGCGACTGTATGCAAGGCCTTGCATTAACCAAATAAACCATGATGCCAAAGTCAGCTAAGTGCGCTGAGTAAAACGTTAGTGTTGCTGTCTATAAAATGTAAAAATGTCCCATTGTTTGCTCAAAGAAATAAAAATAAGTTCCATCATAGCCTTTGACCCCGTGCCACATAATAGGCTAATATACAAAATGAGACAGCTCGGACTGGGCAAAAACGTGTGTAAGTGGGTAAAAAATTGGCTCAATGATAGAAAGCAGAGGGTGGTAATAAATGGTTCGTACTCTGATTAGACCACAGTCGCTAGCGGGGTGCCACAGGGTTCAGTATTAGGCCCCACTCTGTTCAACATATTTATCAATGACCTGATAGAGGGGCTGCACAGCAAAATATCAATATTTGCAGATGACACAAAATTATACAATATAATTAATGCAATGGAGGACAATGTGCGGCTACAAACAGACCTAGATAAGCTGGAGGCTTGGGCAGGAAAATGGCAAATGCAGTTCAATGTTGAAAAATGTAAGACTATGCACATGGGCAGGAGAAACGGATGCCACCAATATTCACTTAATGGGGTACCACTAGAGAAAAGTGATATGGAAAAGGATCTGGGGGTATTAGTGGATAATAGACTAAACTGGAGTAACCAATGCCAGTCAGCTGCTGCAAAGGCAAATAAAGTCTTGGGGTGCATTAAAAGAGGAATAGGGGCGAAGGATGAGAACATTATCGTTCCATTATATAAGGCACTTGTCAGGCCTCACATGGAATACTGTGTACAATTCTGGACACCGGTGCTCAGGAAAGATGTCACAGTGCTTGAGGGGATTCAAAGAAGGGCAACTAAACTAATACATGGAATGACGGGACTGGAATACCCAGAGAGGCTATCCAAATTGGGACTATTTACTCTAGAAAAAAGAAGGTTAAGAGGCGACCAAATAACCATGTATAAGTACATGAGGGGACAATACAAGGATCTCTCCCAAGATCTGTTTACACCCAGGACCACGACGGTAACAAGAGGACATCCGCTACGATTAGAGGAAAAAGGATTCTTAGACTGTGGAACTCTCTGCCTGAGGAAGTGGTGATGGCAAAATCCATAGAGGAGTTTAAAAGGGGACTTGATGTCTTTCTGGAGAAGAAGGACATTATAGGATATAAATCTTAGGTTAATTGTCAATCCGGGTATATAGGAAGGTAGGAACTATTAGGGGTTGATCCAGGGAACAGTCTGATTGCCATTAGGGAGTCGGGAAGGAATTTTTTCCCCAAAAGGGCTAATTGGCTTCTGGCCTTGGGGTTTTTTGCCTTCCTCTGGATCAACACAGGAGGATAGAACAGGCTGGACTAGATGGGCACTGTCTTCATTCAGCCTTACATACTATGTTACTATGTTACTATAGCGCTATTCAGTTCAAAAATACTACCAAACAGTTCCCAGAGTGTCATACTTTGCCAACAAAGTAATACAATTAACACATAATCCAATATTATATCCATAATTGTATATATAAAGGTAAAAGCCCTCACTGAGCGACTGACTAACTGACTGACTGACTGACTGACCACTAATTCTCTAACTTCTCGGTGTCATACAAACATGAAATTTCATAGGATCATTCTTTAGGTCCTAAGTAGGAAAAATAAAGGGGTCACAACTCAATTATTTATTGCTAAGTGCAAAAGTATTGGCACCCCTATGTGATATACCTAATCTAATTCTCTAACTTCCCAGTGTCATGCAAGCGTGAAATTTGGCACGAGCATTCTTTAGGTCGTAAATAGGAAAAGTAAAGGGGGTCATAACTTGATCATTTAATGCTAATTGCAAAAGTAAGTACACCCCTATGTAATGTAACTTCCCGCTGTCGTACAAGGTTGAAATTTGGCATAACAATTTAACTGACCTCTGTATGCATATACTGAGGAGAATCTACCTCACCTCTATGTGTATATACTAAAGAGAATCTACCTCACCTCTATGTGTATATACTGAGTAGAATCTACCTCACCTCTATGTGTATATACTGAGGAGAATTTACCTCACCTCTATGTGTATATACTGAGGAGAATAGACACACCTCTGTGTGTCTATACTGAGAACAATCTAACTGACCTCTATGTGCATATACTGAAAGGCTGTAAAGTATATAAAGCAGTAGCAATTGACTGCAGGGATGTAGCATGCATTTAAGGCTAAGAAGGGGCGGCATCCTCCAGTCTGGGGTTAAATTTGAATAAAAGGGATATTACTTTTAAGTGTAAAAAGTGAGGAAAGTGGGAGGAGTGGCACATTCTGCAGAGGGACATCGGTACATGCAGTCTGAGAAGAATCTAACGCTCCTCTATGTGTATATATATTTATTTTTTTGGTTCCTCTGAAGTAATCATGACTTCATGTAAATTTTCTGTGCGAAAAACAGGTAAACATCTGTACCAAATTAACTTGTGCGAAGCCGGGTATATCAGCTAGTATAGCTATATAGTGTCCACAGAGAGTCACATAGTACCCCGATAATACCCAGTAGTGTCAAGAGCATCATACTTTGCTCATATAGTCATACAGTACCCACATAGTACCCTACCAAACAGTGCTAATAGCTGTCTGTGAGGCAACACCTTCTTCCATAAAAGCTATGTTTTCAAGATAAAACAATGTATAATATTCTATATGATAGGACATGGCAGCAAGTTTTCACACAGATTCTCAAAGAGTTTGTGAGAAAAAATAACTTTGTTTCTCTGTGTACTGTATAATGAAAGAAACACAGAAGTACAGTATGTCCAAGAAAATCGTATGGGCACAATATTAAAGATCCAAACCACTCAGATCTTTAATGCAGTTGTGTGCATAAGGCCTGAGGGTAGTAAATAATAAATGCGAGAGTACAAACTGCTATGGGTCAGTAATAATTGAAGAAGGGTAGACAAAGGGTTAGTTTACAGTCTACAATTCCATGAAGATTTAAGAAACCAATTAAATACCCTGATAAGATGTGAATACGCTGCAGTGAGCTCTTGTGGCACTTGGCTACTCTTCTATGACATGGACCAGTATTTCTATTGGAAAGTCAAGGTATCATCGTCAAGTAAGATCAAAGATTCTTGTAGGGCTAGTGTGAAAACTCATCTGACATGACTACTGTAATATGTTTAAATTACTTGTTTTTGTTAAATATTAGGTTTAGTATCCCACCTGTCAGAATCTAATTTCATGATACTATATCATGCAGAGATCTCTACTGTCCACTTGGCCAACTTCGCCAGATCATGAAACACTCATTGGGTGCACAATGAGTAATCATGGTAGATACATTCACCCCAATCTAGCAAAGAGAGGATTGATGTATGAAAAGTATGAGGTAGTTATAACAAATGTCTGTGCAAACATCTGCAATTTGAGAAGCAGGGATGAGATAATCGGCACTTGCAATTAAAATCCATCAATCTTTATTAGGATGACTTTAAATGAAGGACAAACCTGTGCAACCGGTTCAGCTGTACAAGAGTCAATGGGGAAGGAGGATATTACCTGTTGTTGTTCTGCTCTATTTTCCCTCCAATCCACCGGTTTCTGGTCCAATTTTCAAACATTCAAAATGGACAACAAAATCTTCAAACTACATAATTCCTACAGAGCATTGGTAGTGCTAGACTACTAAAGCACTATACCTGCTCTCTGATTATCCAGCGCTGCTCAAGTGATCATGACTAGCCAATCAGTTTACATTATGTATTACATAGCAAAAAAATTGCTTCAGCCATTTTTGAAAGCCAAAAACAGGGCCCAGAACTGGCAGAGTGAAGGGTCAGTATGGAAGAACTACTGTAGGTAACATAACCTTTTCCCCTCTACTAACCCATGACTGAATTTTGTCACAAAATCGAAGGCTTACTTTAACACATAAGGTGGGTGGTCCTCATGGTGCCAAGCTTTGATGCTATGTATTAGAGAAATATGTACAGGAAAGCCGGAATTAAAGTCAAGGACCAAGCGCCATATCCCGTGCTAGTGTTAGGCAAACTTTTCAAATGTTTGGTTTTGCCAGTTCGCCAAAGTTTGGCAGAAAGTTTGGCTCAGCCTAAATCAGTTAAAACCAAATTAGAACTTTACTAATACCCCTAAAACTGGTGCATAACACTAAAAGTCATAAACGTTCTTCTTTTCCTCCTTAATAAATTTATGTGTTATATAAATAAACCATAGCCAAGACCAAAATCTTCTTCCCATATGAAATTCCACATAGAAGGCACTGAACCTCTTTGCCTGTGTCTCTCAACTAGCTATTCTGCTAGTTTAATTGCTCTGCAGAGCAAAGCATTTGGTCTTTATGTCAAGGGGACATAAGACTTTAAAATAAAGTTACATACTGAAATGTTATTTCATACCAAAAGAAGTTATTGTGGAATGGGAATATATTTTTGCTCTTGCAAACCTGAATAAAGACAAGTCTGCTGGTTGACTTTACTGTATTTTCTCTGTAAACAGACTGCATGTCCTGAGCAAAAGTTACTTTCAAGCTTTCAATGCCAAAAGTAACAAGTTGTATTCTTAAAGGGGTTGTCACGAGGAAGCAGTGAAATCTTTTTTTTGCCCAGTCCCCCTTATTAAGCATACATTACTAAGCACCCGTATAAATGACTTTTCTAGCCGGTTTCTACTTACAGTTCCAGCGTTTCAGCAACTTATAAAAAGTTTCCCCAAGATGGCCGCCGGCTCTTTTCCCGTCGCTTGCTGTAGCCCGACGTGCGCGCTCCCGAGACACTACCAGCTGTGTCTCCCTGACAACCAGACGCCCCGCAGCCGCCGACCGGACCCACCGCGGCCGCCGACCACGGCACACGCTCTTGGGCCACAGTCACCCACCGCCAGGCAGCAGGTAACCGGCGCTAGGCCCCGGCTCCCCCGCGCTAGGCCCCGGCTCCCCAGCGCTAGGCCCCGGCTCCCCCGTGCTAGGCCCCGGCTCCCCTGCGCTAGACTCCGGGGCCCAGCGGTAGGCTCCGGGGCCACAGCGGTAGGCCCCAGGGCCCAGCGGTAGGCTCCGGGGCCACAGCGGTAGGCCCCGGGGCCCAGCGGTAGGCTCCGTGGGCCACAGCAGTAGGCTCCGGGGCCCAGCAGTAGGCTCCGGGCCCACAGCGGTAGGCCCCGGGGTCCAGCGGTAGGCTCCGGGGCCACAGCGCTAGGCCCCGGCTCCCCCGTGCTAGGCCCCGGCTCCCCTGCGCTAGGCCCCGGCTCCCCCGTGCTAGGCCCCGGCTCCCCTGCGCTAGACTCCGGGGCCCAGCGGTAGGCTCCGGGGCCACAGCGGTAGGCCCCAGGGCCCAGCGGTAGGCTCCGGGGCCACAGCGGTAGGCCCCGGGGCCCAGCGGTAGGCTCCGTGGGCCACAGCAGTAGGCTCCGGGGCCCAGCAGTAGGCTCCGGGGCCACAGCGGTAGGCCCCGGGGTCCAGCGGTAGGCTCCGGGGCCACAGCGGCAGTCCGTCACTCGTCACCCCCGTCAGTCCGTCACCCATCACTTACCTGGACGGCTGGGCGCTTGGGCGGCACGGCTGGGCGGCACGGCTGGGCGGCTCAAGTTTCTGCACCTTCCTCTAAGAGAGGATGGTAGTAGAATGGCCGCTCTAGCATGCGCAGAAGAGCTGTAGCGGCGAGCACACTGAAGCGGCTCGTGCTCAGAGCAGAAGACCGGACTGCGCAAGCGCGTCTAAAAAAGCAAGCCGCCAGCGAAATTAGACGGAACCATGGAGACGAGGACGCTAGCAACGGAGCAGGTAAGTGAATAACTTCTGTATGGCTCATATTTAATGCACGATGTATATTACAAAGTGCATTAATATGGCCATACAGAAGTGTATAACCCCACTTGCTGCCGCGAGACAACCCCTTTAATGGTGTCACAAAATCAATTACATTGTATTTGCAGTAGATAAAACACAAACTGCAGCAGAATCCAACACTGAATATCAACCTAATTTCTATGTTTTGTTCTTAAGACTTATGGGCACAGTATGGAGATCATTACATAAGTGATGATGTTTCTATAAGATCTCAATCCATGGCAGCGTTATATTCAGGATGATTGGGTGACAGTTTGACTGCTTCCTAAAACAGATGTGCGTGACAACATGCGAACTCCGGCAAGTACAAGAACCCTGCGCAGTCTGCCATATGAGTCATACATCATTAACTAATGAGCAGAACTCACTGACCATGAGTGGAACTAAGGAGAGCGAGCTGCTCAAAGCAATGCAAATTTATGTTCATTGTTCATTATTCTAGTGCAGCTCAAAGTTTAAGTTCCTTGAGAGTCAACTTAACCAACTTCTATTTCTGCCTTGTTTCTTGTTCTTTACTGCATGATGAGCTGCTACTGTTATGGAGAAGAATGCATTATGCAGTAGAATGGAAAATATGTTTGCCATTTAGTAGATTTGATATTTAAGGGAATATCACAAATAAAGACAACCACAATTCAAATATGAATTGGTGTGTAAGACGTTTTGACTATGAAGACAATATTTTTTAGCAAAATACTGTTTTCTATCTTGAAAGATTTATAGGTAATAGTAGAAAATTATTCTTGATCGCCATCTATTACCACTTTAATTGTAGTATTTAATAATAATTATACAGGGATGTAATATTCTGGTAATATGACACCAAGACAGTTTTAACTTTAGATCTTATTTTTATATAACGTAAAGGCTTTGTGCACCTTTGCACTCTTTTTTTTTTCCCTATTAGTCAATTTACTTTTGAAAATTAAGACTTTTTGTAGTTGGTTTTCAGTACATTTTTCTGATTGTTTTATTTCTGTGCTTGTATTGTTTTCCAAGGCACTGCAGACTGGAGGACTGAAATGTTAGCAAATTCTGTAAGTCAGAGTAAACTGACAGCTCCTCAATTAGACCGCTCCCCTGCTATTAATGTACATTCCAAGAAGAAACTATAGAGGGCTGTATGACAGTCCCGGGGCAAGGTGGATGTAAAGATTAGGAGGACAGAGAGCAGAGAAAGCTACTATTACAGAGGGCTGTAATTCACTTGGGCGAATGTTCTACTTTTATCAGCAGTGAGGGGAAGCCACGAGCAGCTACTCAGAAAGAGAATGGAGACTTAGTTGGGTAGCATTGAGTGTACATAGATATGTTGCACAGCTTACAGGAGATTGAGGAATGAGCTTGTGCACATGCATAAAAGTGACAAGGTGATCAGTGCTGGGAACACACTTGAGCTATAAACTTGAATGTAGGACAGCCTGCAAACTGTGTATGATGCTTTCTTTATGCATGAGAAGGAAAACTCAATGCACTGTATATCACTGTCTAAAAGAGTGTTATACTGGGATTTTATGGCTCTTTGATAGTGTTATATGTCACTGTTCAGTACTAGTGTTGAGTGAACCAAATCTTTAGAGCCATGTTTCAGGTAGAGCTTTACTAAAAGCTTTCTTTGGGTTAATGTCAAAAAAATTTTTAAGCATAGTTCTATCAGGACCAGCGGCTCGTGGCTCCCTCGTGCCCTCATCACTGATCCTGTCACACGGGCTGCTGCCGTGCGGTGCAGGGGAGCCCCAGTCCTCGTCACCTCCCCTGGCCGCTGAGCTCCTCCTCGCTGCCGGGTTGCTAGGGACGTGGTGGGTGTTGCCCCACTAGGCATCCTTGGTACCATGGCTACCCAGCTAATGTCTGCTTCCCTGCATCCTGCAGGGCTGGGGGCATGTTCCCCAGTGCAGCTAGGTGCTCTCAGCTGCTGTCACACTCTCCGCCCCAATCAGCTGCTGGGCGGGAGCTCTGACAGCATTAAACCTGCTTGTATCTGCATTCCAGTGCCAATGTTAGTTTGGTCTTCCTGCTACACCAGCGTACTTCTTGCTGTGACTCCTAACTTTTTGACTCCCTGTTTTTGGACCTGGCGTTGCCTTTTGCCTGACACTCTTGTACCGCATAGCCTCGCGTTGCCAATAGTCTGACTCTCCCTACTGTTGTTTGTTCCAGTGTCTGTCTGTTTGTTAGTCCCGGTGTCCCCCTTCCCTAGTGAGTGTAGGGACCGTCGCCCAGTTGTCACCCTGGGGCTTAGCCCAGTGGGGCAAGTAGGTAGGGACAGGGGTTGCGGGTATTTTCAGGGACCTCTAGTTTCCTGGACCCCGAGTCCTGACAGTAACACTGGCCGAAAGGAAGTCGGATCCCTACATCCGACCAGCAACCTTGAACCCCTCTATGGAGGCTGTGGCGGCCTTAGCTAACCAGGTCCAGATTCTGACGGACCTGGTTCAGGACCTGACTTCTCGCCTGCAGCATCAGGAGCAGCTAGGGGCTTCTAATATTGTGCAGCCCTCTCCCGTTCCTGGTACAGTGTCTGAACCATGGGCAACACCCCCAGACTTTTTCTCCAGGGACAGAAGTCAGTTTTTTGCATTCAGGGAAGGCTGCAGGCTCTATTTTGACCTCCAAGCCCACACCTCTGGCACTGAATACCAGAAGGTGGATTTTTCGTGATAACTCGCCTTAGGGGAGAACCCCAAAATTGGGCCCTCTCCTTGTCGGCTGACTCTCCCACCCGACAGTCACTAGACGCCTTTTTTGCTACCTTGGGCCAGCTGTATGACAAACCCGAACGTGCTGCCCTCGCAGTCTCTAAACTCCTGACCTTGCGTCAGGGGCGGAGGGTGGCTGAGGACTATAGTTCTGAATGTCGCCAACATTGCACAGAGTTGGGGTGGAACGACGCGACCTTGAAGGATCTGTTTTTGGCTGGTCTGTCGGAGAGCCTCAAGGACCTCTTGGTGGCTCACCCGGAGCCTAGGACCTTGGAGCAAGCCATGTCCCTGGCTATCAAGGCCGACCGACGCTTGAGGGCCAGACGCTTGACTCGGACCAGTCCTGTCCGTGTGTCTACATCTCCAGTAGTTTCGACTTTAACCCCTCCCTCCGCAGAACTCATGGAGCTGGGAACCATGACTCCAAAGCAACGTCGAAAATATCGCCTCAGGATGAACCTCTGTCTCTACTGTGAGGAGCCGGGTCATCGCATCGTGACCTGCGAGAAAAATCCGCAGCAGGAAAACTTCCACTCCTAGGCAGTTGTTGGGAGGACTGTCTAGGAGCTAAGGTACTCCTTGTAAGGTCTAAAATGTTGTTACCCTGCACCTTAGAATTCCGGTCTTTCTACTGTGCCGGGCAAGCATTTCTTGATTCTGGAGCTGCTGCTAATTTTGTTAACTTTGATTTTGTGGCTAAACTGTCTGGGTATTTTCTTCACTTAGACCCCCAATTCTGGTCTCTGGTGTCCACTCTACTCCCTTGCAGGCTGGTCTTGTAAGTTACGCTTCACTGTAGGGGCCTTACATACTGAGTCCTGTACTTTTCTGGTTATGAAGAACCTGTCTGTGGATATTGTGTTAGGCCTCCCCTGGCTAAGGGAACACAACACCCTAATTAACTAGGGCAAGTTAGAACTGGTCAAGTGGGGTTTTCGCTGTGCCAGCCACGTGCACCCGGGGGAGGTAGATATCTCCACCTGCGATGGAGTTGAACTGCCTGACTACCTCTCCAAGTTTTCGGACGTCTTTTCTAAACAGTTATCTGAAGCCTTGCCTCCCCATAGAGAATGGGATTGTAAGATACAGTTGATTCCGGGGGCCAAACTTCCTAAAGGCCGCATCTATAATGTTACGGTTCTGGAGAGGGAGTCTATGAAGGATTATATCCAGGATAGTTTGGCCAGGGGACACATCCGGCCCTTTGAGTCTCCAGTAGGGGCTGGGTTTTTCTTTGTGGAGAAAAAGGACCAGGGTCTCGGACCCTGTATTGATTACAGAGAGCTAAACAAGATCCCTGTCAGAAACCAGTACGCCCTTCCGCTCATTCCTGACCACCTTAACCAGGTCACTGGTGCCCAGTGGTTCTCTAAGCTCAACCTAAGGGGAGCTTACAACCTCATTCGTATTCGGGAGGGGAATGAGTGGAAGACGGCATTTAATACACCTCTCGGTCACTTTGAGTACCTGGTCATGCCATTTGGGTTGTGTAACGCCCCTGCTATTTTTCAAGGGTTCATGAACTCAGTTTTTAAGGATATCATGGGTGTGTTCATTGTAGTATACCTAGATGATATTTTTTTATTTTTTCCCTAAGATTGAAAAATGTGTCTTTGGGGTGCAGAAGATATCCTTTTTAGGGTATGTCATTACTCCATGGGATATCCAGATGGACCCAGGGAAGGTGAAAGCCATCATGGAGTGGGCCCAACCAGTCACTCTAAAGGCCCAACAGCGCTTCTTGGGGTTTGCTAATTATTACCGCAAGTTCACTAAGAACTTCTCTGTGGTGGCTAAGCCCTTAATGGATCTCACCAGGAAAGGGGTGGATGTGAGTACCTGTTCTCCAGATGCGCTGGCGGCCTTTGCTACCCTGAAGGCTGCCTTTTCCTCCGCGCCCGTTCTTGTCCAACCAGACCTGTCCTGCCTGTTGGGGGTGGTAGTGGATGTCTCCGAGTTTGGAGAAGGGGCAGTACTTTCTCAGGGGTCGTCCACACTCACAAATCTTAGACCGTGTGCTTATTTTTCTAGAAAATTTTCCTCTACGGAACAGAATTACGATATTGGCAATCATGAGTTACTTGCTATAAAATGGGCGTTTGAGGAGTGGAGGCATTTTTTGGAGGGAGCACGCCATCAGATTATGGTACTCACAGACCATAAAAACCTTACATATTTAGATTCTGCTAAGAGGTTGAATGCTCGACAAGCTCGTTGGGCTCTTTTCTTTTCTCGTTTGAACTTTCTGGTCACCTACTAACCGGGTTCGAAGAACGTTAAGGCGGATGCCTTATCCAGGAGCTTTGGTACTCCGGAACCTCTGGAGTCAGAGCCTGAGACTATCCTTTCCCCTGGAGTGGTTCTCGCAGCTGTCTCCTGTGACCTCTCACGGCTAATTCAGGCGGCGCAGCAATCTGCCCCTGAAGCCCTTCCGGAAGGCAAATTGTTTGCTCCTTTACCATTAAGGTTGAAGGTGTTAGAGGAGACGCATGCCTCGGCCCTTGCCGGTCACCCTGGTATCCGGGGTACTCAGGAGTTACTTTCCAGAAATTATTGGTGGCCTCATATGATTAGGGATGTTCGGGACTTTGTCACCACTTGTCCGGTGTACGCCAGGGGAAAGAGTTTCAGGAGACATCCTGAGGGGCCTCTCCTTCCCTTGCCCGTTCCGTCCAGGCCCTGATCACATCTGTCCATGGACTTCATTACTGATTTGCCGCTGTCACAGGGAAATACGGTCATTTGGGTCATTGTTGATCGGTTCTCCAAGATGGCACATTTCATTCCTCTGAGCAAGTTACCTAATGCCAAACTATTATCAGACATGTTTATGAAGGAGGGGGTGCGGTTGCATGGGGTTCCAGAAGACGTGGTCTCAGATAGAGGTGTACAGTTTGACGCTCGCTTCTTGCGAGCTTTCTGCAGGAAATTGAATATTGGGTTGTCCTTTTCATCGGCTTTTCATCCCGAGTCAAACGGGCAAACTGAGGGGATGAATCAAGAACTAATTCAATACCTGCGACTGTTCGTTTCAGACAATCAACATCTGTGGGTTAACTTTCTACCTCTTGCCGAGTTTGCCATTAACAGCCATGTTAATTCGTCTTCTCAGGTGTCGCCGTTCTTTTGTAATTATTAGAGATGAGCGAGCACCAAAATGCTCGGGTGCTCGTTACTCGGGACGAAATTTTCGCAATGCTCGAGGGTTCGTTTCGAGTAACGAACCCCATTGAAGTCAATGGGCGACCCGAGCATTTTTGTATATCGCCGATGCTCGCTAAGGTTTTCGTTTGTGAAAATCTGGGCAATTCTACAAAGTGATGGGAACGACACAGCAACGGATAGGGCAGGCGAGGGGCTACATGGTGGGCTGCATCTCAAGTTCCCAGGTCCCACTATTAAGCCACAATAGCGGCAAGAGTGCCCCCCCTCCCCCGCACTGTCAGCGTAAAGATCGTTCTCCTCTGCCATAGCTGTAACAGCTGTGGCAGAGAAGAACGATGTTTGCCCATTGAATTCAATGGAGCCAGCAATACAGCAGGTTCCACTGAAAGCTATGGGCTGCCGGCGATCGCAGGATGAATTGTCGGGAAGGGGTTAAATATATAACCCCTTCCCTGCAATTCATCCAGAAATGTGTTACAATTAAAATATATATAGCGGCGTATAAGGCGACGGGGCGTATAAGACGACCCCCCAACTGTCACCTTATACGCCGGCAATACAGTGGAGCAAAGAATAAAAATCATTACTTACTTCTTCTAATGTTCTGCGGCGCTCCTGCAGGCTGTTGCTCCCTCCTGGTCCACGGC
The DNA here is from genome assembly GCF_035609145.1 of Eleutherodactylus coqui. Lineage (NCBI taxonomy): Eukaryota > Metazoa > Chordata > Amphibia > Anura > Eleutherodactylidae > Eleutherodactylus > Eleutherodactylus coqui. The sequence continues at coordinate 262,768,273 of NC_089839.1, read as the reverse complement.
AGAGTATTGCTTTCTGGACGCAGGGCTTGAAATCCCCGCCTCCAGAAACACAGCCAATCACAGCCATTCAATGACATCATTGTCATTGGCTGTGATTGGCTGAAGGCACGTGTGTTTCTAGAGGCGGGGATTTAAAGCCCTCCGTAGAGAAATCAATGCTCTGCCGGGAACCAGGAGGGAGCAACAGCCTGCAGGAGCGCCGCAGAACGTCAGAAGAAGTAAGTAATGATTTTTATTCTTTGCTCCACTGTATTGCCGGCGTATAAGGTGACAGTTGGGGGGCCGTCTTATACGCCCCGTCGCCTTATACGCCGGTATATATTTTTATTGTAACACATTTCTGGATGAATTGCAGGGAAGGGGTTATATATTTAACCCCTTCCCGACAATTCATCCTGCAATCGCCGGCAGCCCATTGCTTTCAGTGGAACCTGCTGTATTGCTGGCTCCATTGAATTCAATGGGCAAACATCGTTCTTCTCTGCCACAGCTGTTACAGCTGTGGCAGAGAAGAAGGATTTGTCTTCTATATGTTCTCAATGGGGTCGGCGCTGCTGCCGCCGGCCCCATTGAGCGCATATAGAGAAGATTTATGGCCTTAAGAAGGACCGTTGGGGTTCTTGAAACCTAAAATACTCCTAACACTCTCCCTATAGGAGCTCCAACACGATAGCACTTTCCGTGAACTAATGTCAGAATGCATCTGTGGCGAGCCGCGGGAGGGGCAGATTTCTCGCCAGCCACTCACTGCAGGGGGGTGGTATAGGGCTTGAACGTTGCAGGGGGAAGTTGTAATGCCTTCCCTGTCTTTCTATTGGCCAGAAAAGCGCGCAAATTTCTCAGGGAAGAAAGTGAAAGTAACTCGAACATCACGTGGTACTCGTTACGAGTAACGAGCATCTCGGACACACTAATACTCGAACGAGTATCAAGCTCGGACGAGTATGCTCGCTCATCTCTAGTAATTATGGTTTTCATCCTCGATTTTCTTTTTCTGCGTCCTCAGTTTCTGACACGCTGTCTGCGGACTCTGTCATTGATAAACTGTGCACAGTTTGGGCCCAGGTTCGTAAGAACCTTCAGGGTTCCCAGGGTAAACTTCTTGGTCAAACTACTAAAAAAAGCACAATCTCTGCACCGTTCGTGGTTGGGGAGCAGGTGTTACTGGCCTCAAAAAATTTGAGAATTAAGGTCCCATCCCTAAAGCTGGCTCCCCGCTTCGTTGGTTTGTTCACCACCTCCCATGTGATAAATGCTGTGGCGTACAGACTATCTCTTCTGCTGTCGTGGAAGATTCATGACGTCTTCCTCAAGGGGCTGCTAAAGAAATATGTAACTCCAGTTCTGCCCGCCCAGAGCCCACCCTCTCCTACACTTGTACAGGGGAAACTGGAGTACGAGGTAGAGAGTTTGATTGATACTCGGTGTGTGAGAGGCGTTTTACAATATCTGGTACATTGGAAGAGTTTTGGCCCTGAGGACCGTACATGGATTCCCGCCCGGGACGTACATGCACCACTGTTGGTTCGATGGTTCCACAGGGCCTTTCCCCTCAAGCCCACCCTGGGCCGTGGGGGTCCAGTGGCCCCCCATAGAAGGGGGGGGGGGTACTATCAGGACTAGCGGCTTGTGGCTCCCTCGTGCCCTCACCACCGGTCCTGTCACACGGGCTGCTGCCGTGTGGCGCAAGGAAGCCCCAGTCCTCATCACCTCCGCTGGCCGCCGAGCTCCTCCTCACCGCCGGATTGCTAGGGACGGGGTTGGAGTTTTCCCCACTAGGTGTCCTTGGTACCATGGCTACCCGGCTTATGTCTGCTTCCCTGCATCCTGCAGGGCTGGGGGCGGGTTTCCTAGTGCTGCTAAGGGCTCTCAGCTGCTGTCAGACTCCCCGCCCCAATCAGCTGCTGGGGCGGGAGCTCTGACAGCATTTAAAACTGCTTGTATCTATATTCCAGTGCCAATGTTAGTTTGGTCTTCCTGCTACACCAGCGTACTTCTTGTTGTGACTCCTGACTTTTTGACTCCCTGTTTTTGGACCTGACGTTGCCTTTTGCCTGACCCTCTTGTACCGCGTACCCTCTAGTTGCCGACCCAGATAGTCTGACTCTCCTTGCTGTTGTTCGTTCCAGTGTCTGTCTGTTTGTTAGTCCCGGTTTCCCCCTCCCTAGTGAGTGTAGGGACCGTAACCCTGGGGCTTAGCCCAGGGGGGCAAGTAGGTAGGGACAGGGGTTGCAGGTATTTTCAGGGACCTCCAGATTCTCGGACCCCGAGTCCTGACAAGTTCTACCTAAAGCAGGGTTCTAATGTTTTGGTTAGCTCAACATTATTGATAACATGTTCTGTGAAAGGAAGTGGTAAGTATAGATGCTCCTTGATATGTTAATCAAATACATGAGTAGATAATCATACAAAAATGAACAATGAATACAAACCCATGTGATATGTGCCCTGATGCGCGTTTCGCTAATACTTTATCTGGGGGGGGGGGGGGGGGATATAGATCTACATTCCATTTCTTTTCACTATTACTAGCTACTAAAATAATATCTCATGCAACTAGCTAATACTTAAAAAAAACTTTAAGTTATAGGACTGCAAACATCAAATCTTTAAGATTCCATGCTTACAGATTAGATGTTTGCAGTTCTATATACTGTATAAAAGTAAAACTGTAGTCAGGGGTTTAGTTAAAGGCTCTTGGGACCCGGTGAAAAAGTTCAGCTTGGGTTCCCCCAGTGCTACTCCCCAGCTACTTTGCCCATAGATAGATAGATAAATAAATAGATACAATGGCTTAGCTCTAGCAACCTCTAAAAAGTACAGTCACCAAATGTAATAGTCAGATACTAGTTCTACAGAGTGACAATGATTACAGTGTAGTTACCTCTAGTGATCAGATGTGACATCATCTCTGATTGGTGTCATTGACTTTCTCTTTTCTTCGCCATTTGGTCCTGACAGCCATGAAGATTTCCTATATCTATAACTCGTTTCTGAACACTTTCCATCCTGGCACTACGCCCAATGCCCTTCACAGTGTCTCCCACAGTAAATGTGCCTCTTCTTGTGCCCCACAGAGTAATACTGCTTGAACACAGCAATAATAGGCCCATATTGACCACCACAAGAAATATTGCCTCACACTGTAATAACACTTCTTTATGCCCCACGTAGAAATAATTCTTTTCTGTGTTCCTTGCAAAGTAATAATGCCCATTTTGTGCTCCATAAAAGTAATAATAACCCCTAATGCTCTCAGAGTAAAAGTGTTCTCTTTGGTCACTGCGGTCAGCAATTCCTAATTTGTCAGTTGATGAGAGTGACACCGGCACCAAGAACCAACTAATTGGCAGGGATCTGAGTGGCGGGTCCCTGTCTCTCATCAATAGCAAAAAAAATTTAAAAAGTCCTGGAATATCCCTATAGAGTAATAGAGCTGCATTGTGCCCCTATAGAGTAATGGAGCCCGTCTGTTCCGCTTTAATGTTAGAGGCACCCATGTTCCCCTTTAAGGTAATAGAGCCCCCCTACACCCCTATAGATAGAGCCCTGTTGACTCTATAGTGTAATAGAGCCACCATGTGTCCTTGCCCCCTCAAAAAAAAACCCTATTGTCTCCCCCACATTCTTTGTTTGGCCGAACAATTAGTGCACAGTAAGCAGCGCTGCACACACTCACATGATACTTGTCGTTCAACTCCTCCGCTGTACAACATTATACATTCTCACATGCTGCCCATCGCTCGGTTCGGTCAGAGCGTAGCAAGACTCCTTCTCCCTTTTCCTGTGCACTTTGTGACATCAGAAGAAGGAGAACAAGTCGTGCTGCGATCTGACCAAACTAAGCGATGGGGCAGCACATTGGAATGTGCAGCGCTGCAGCCGGAAGAGTCCAACGACAAGCAGTATGTGAGTGTGTGCAGAACGGCTGTGTGTGAAACAGATGTTCAGCCGGACGGAGAACGTTGCGTAAACCTCACAGTGATATAAGTAGTGCTTGGGGGAGGGAGCAATTTCGACTCCTGCGACTCCTATTGCTATGCCAATGATTATAGTGAAGAAGAGCATTCAAGGATAATCTGAAGTATTTATTTATTTTTTTAATTGGAAACTCCAATTCTTCACATTTTTGATTGCTTCAATTTCAAAAATTTCCTGTAGCTGCTTGGATTGTAAATCAAAATGAATGTGGTTAACTTAGATAAACCTACACTAATGTATTAAGATATACTGCAGTATTGAATGTGCATGATTTATTATGAAAGAGATGAATTTGGTGCTGCAAGACAAACAGTAAATTAGTATTTTATGATTCAAGTTTTACATTTTTTAAATTTTGTGTCAGGCTGCAAACAGTATTACTTTCTACTGAAAACTTATAAACTAACAGACTATAACCTGCCTGATATGTGCCTTGTGACCGCATATTTGGTCACTTACACTTAGATAATGTTTCATATTCTACAGGTATGGATTTGTTGAAGCATCTGCTCAGTGGGATGGATGGAAGTAGTTTCAGTAATTTTCTGCAAATTAAAGCGAGGTAAGGAGGACTCTCTGGGTGAGCGGGTAGCACAGATATTAGCTACATAAGAACTAATTTAATAGGAAATAGAGCAGTAGTAAAGGTCAACACAAGGATAAACCTCCACTGTGCATATCTTTATATATATAAAGACGAAAGCCCTCACTGACTCACTGACTGGCCACTAATTCTCCAACTTCCCGATGTCGTAGAAACTTGAAATTTCGCACAAGCATAGATTATGTCCAAAATAGGAAAAGTAAAGGGGTCCCAACTCGATTATTCAATTCTAGCGCAAAAGAACTAGCTTTCAAATTTTACATATGGAATCTAATTCTCTCACTTCCTGATTTTATAGAAACTTGAAATTTGGCACAAGCATTGATTGTGTCATAAATAGGAAAAGCTAATGGGTCCCAACTCGATTATTCAACTCTAGCGCAAAAGAATTAGCGTCCAAATTTTACATACAGAATCTAATTCTCTCACTTCTCGACGTCATAGAAACATGAAATGTGGCACGAGCATTGATTATGTCAAAAATAGGAAAAGCTAATGGATCTCAACTCGATTATTCAATTCTAAGCATAAACAATTTAGCATCCAAATTTTACGTACGGAATCTAATTCTCTCACTTCTCGATGTCATAGAAATTTGAAATTTGGCACGGGCATTGATTATGTCATAAATAGGAAAAGCTAATATGTCCCAACTTGATTATTCAATTCTAAGCGCAAAAGAATTTGCGTCCAAATTTTACGTACGTAATCTAATTCTCTCACTTCCCGATGTCATAGAAACTTGAAGTTTGGCACGGGCATTGGTTATGTCATAAATAGGAAAAGTTAATGGGTCCCAACTTGATTATTCAATTCTAAGCGCAAAAGAATTAGCGTCCAAATTTTACGTACGGAATCTAATTCTCTCACTTCCTTATGTCATTTTATATAAAGGAAACGTTGCATGGTTACCTGCACGTGGTGTTTCCTGGGTAACGCAAAGAACCATGCAAAATGGTGAACATATTTTTTTCCTCGGTATCTCTAAAGTATCCACGCCTTTATAAGATTTTCCGTGGGAACACCAGATAAACACCAGTACCAAATTGACTCGGGCGAAGCCGGGTATATCAGCTAGTGATACATATATGAAAAGATAGCATTACTCACCCACCTCACAGGCCTCTCACTAACCAAGCCAGAAACCTACTGCACATTGATGAGGGGCAAACACCCCGGAACAAGCTGTATGTGGATGAATTCTGGCATGGCTATCAATTTCCAGTCATTGTTACAAGGCTTGTATAAAGAGTCTAACATTGACTTGCAGTAATGCTCCTTTCCTATAGGTGGCGGTGCAGAGGATTGTTCCATATCTCTTATTTGTATGATATAGGCAGCACACACCCCAATTCCAGAAGCAAGTGGAAAAATCATTACAGGAGAAGCTTTCTGAAGACAAGTACAATTTATTTGAGTCAATGCAGACAAAAGGTGCAACATTTCAGCAAGATAAATGCATTCTCAAGCCTCTCAACAAATATGTAGTACACATATATAAAGTTTATACCACTCCGTTAATATCTATTGGGTAACAAACAGGTGTGTATCTCATACTTCTTAATCTTCAAAGGATTTCACATCATACATACCCCCTAGTGTCTCCACAGATCATACTCTTTCCTTTCCACATATACAAATCATCTCCTTATGATGGTCACTGCTGTCCCTCCATCTGTACAGGGTGATCCAATCATTAGTGGGAAAACATTGATCACCACTTGTAAACAATCACATTGTGCATGTGCCCCAATGATTCTCGTATTGGCCCCTCCTTTAAAGCTGTCAAATGCAGTGCACAAGTGCACTAAAGCACCATTCACATATATGCTCAACCACTGTTAATCCCAGCTGTCAAATGCCTATCTGACACTCCCAGATTAGATTGGAGTATATGCCTTGAAAGTAAACAGGCACTTACAGTATGTCCACACACCTCTACACCATTAGTGCAGTAGACCACCACCAAATATTCCTATTTTTCCCATATATCAGTAAAGAAGGGTTTTTTTTTTTCTTTAGGAAAAGCACATAGAAAGTGTGCAAGGAGACTTAGAAGGCCATGCATGCTCCTCTGGGAAATATGCAAATAGGAAAATAAAATGCTGCAGCGCACCAATTGGAAGGCAGCATTCCTGAAAGTCAATGTCAGACTTTTTAAAAGAAGCCTTGTAGCAATGACTCGGAATTGTGTGCCAAAGCCAGAACAACCATACACAGCCAGCTATTTCGGGGTGATTCCTCCTAATCATTGTGCAGTAGGTTTCTGGCTTGGCTAGTGAGAGGCCCATAGACGTGGGTTAGGAAGGGTATCATTTCTCCTTAAGGAGAGCACCTAGAAGGTGGTAGAGACTTGTAAGGCCATCCATGCTCCTCTGGGAAATACACAAATAGGAAGATGAAACAATACCTCTGCAGCACCATCCCACCTGGAAGGCCCAGGAACAGCTGTATGTGCATGATTATACTGGCTTTGGCTCATAATTCCTAGTCATTGTTGCAAGGCTTCTTTAAAAAATCTCCAACTGATATTCAGAAATGCTACCTTCCAATATGTGGCGCTGCAGAAGTATTGTTCCATCTTCCCGTATATCGATCATATGCTTTCCTCGAGATCATAAAATTGCGTCAACAAGTCAGAGGGGATAGTGGACACACTTCCTATAAAGCAAACATACAAAACTTGTTGAAAACATTTTAAAGTCAATTCAATGAAATGTGCTCAATAATAGAAAGCAGGACACCTACAAAAATAACAGAAGAAAACGATAAAAATAATAAAATAAAAAATTTGGAGAAATTAAAAAAAAAAAGATATTTAAAAAAAAATCAAATACATGGATTTTAATTGGTTATCAAAACTCAATAACCAAATCATATATATCATATTACATGAATAGAATCAACACTGTGTCCATGAGGACTCAATATGTACAATTCAAATATCCACTTCACAAGGAGATATAATTTGTATATGTGGAAAAGAAAGAGCATGTTCTGTGGAAAGACTAGGGGATATGTCTGTGAAATATCTTGGTGATTAGGACATGTGACACACAACTGTTTGTTAGGCAATATGTGTTAAGGGGCATAAATATGTGTGCACTACATATTCTGGGATGCTTGAAAAGGGCAATTTATCTTGCCAAAACAATAGTTCCTCTTGTCTGATCTTCAGAAGTCTTCTCCTATTATACATGTTTTTTACATGCTCAAATGGAAAATAACTAGCATGCGACTAATGTTCTCCTTCTGAACATTTTACCCTGCACAGAGCCAAAGAGGGACTGGACCAAGCCCATCCTTCACCCCATCTTTGTATGGATTTGAAGACGTTCATGTTGTTAGACTCCCACTGATCTGCAAGTGATGGGTTACTCTATGAGGTGCATTCAAGTTCTGAGGCCTCCTTATTTTTTTTTTTTTCTAAAAACCTACTTGCCCCTGAAAGCTGAAAGTATTGTCACTTCTCAACATGATCCCCCTCTTGACATACACATTTTTCCCAAACATTAATGTCATGATTGTATGGCCACTGTGAATGCTCTTTTATGGCTCTGTTTTGTGCACTGGAAAATCGCTGATGCAAGAGCAGCACAACTGGAAAATGTGTGACCACGGAGAGCATCCTTCATTGTTGGAAAAAGCCAAAAATCACTGGATGCAAGATCAGGTGCATAAGGAACATGAGGAACCACTTCAAAGTTGTTGTCATGATGAAAACCTTGAATAAGAGCCATCCGATGAGCAAGAATGCTGTCTTGATGGAGGACCATATATGCAGCTGTTTCTGGCCATTCTTTTTGAAATGCAAGAAAGAACTTCTTCTTAAAGATATTTTCATTGTATGCTATCATCACTATAGTGTCCTTTGAAATGCAAAGATATATATGGTCACCATAATTTACTCAACACTGGTGAAAACTCTTTTGGTGGAGGTGAATCAGTGAGCTTCCATTGTGCCAACTGTTCTTTGGTTTCTGGATGGAATAACGGCTTTCACATCTCATCCACTGTGACAATTGAACTAATGAAAACCGAACTAATGAAGGCACCATTCATTCTGTCTTCACGTGTCAAGACCACCTGACACATTGCCACACGTGTAGCCTTGTGATCATCGGCAACATTTGCAACAACCACATGCAGGAAATTATCCATATCTTTAGATCTCCATTCAAGATAGTGTGTTCAGATTCTATGGAAATGCCGACTTTGCAGGCAATCTCTTTCACAGTCAGTTGGTGGTCCTCCATAACCACATGCTCCACTCCCACTCACCGGCTGGTCTGAGGCCAAGGCTCCTTGGGTTTATTCTCACACGACGTTCAGCCTTCTTTGAACTGTTGCACTTATGAATGCACATTCTTCACATCCTTGATACCTTCACCTCATGTCTCACCCAACTGACAATGAATGTCTATGGGTGTTATTCCACGCAAGTAAAGAAAACAAATGATTACACGCTGTTCTTGGAATATGAACATTGCTATTTTATGTATCAAAAACTGTTTTAGCTTGTGCAGCTGTCACATAGATTGCGTGCACTGGATGATGCTGCCATCTGTCTCACTCCTCCCAGAAGAATAGCTGGGACTTCTAAAATGTGTCCCATGTTTGTATGTGCTCCAATTCCCGAGAACAAAAATTAGGAGACCTTAGAACTCAAATGCACCTCATAGTGATATACAATCACTTACTAAGAAGGGAAAACCCTTGTAATTCACTGGGGACATGAAAGATCTTCCATAAGAAAATGATGGATATAATGCTGCACAAAAATTAACTGATAGAAGAAAAGATATGAAAACATATTTCAGGAATTGACCCCCATCCCACCTTCCAAGTCCCAACACCAACATGGCACTCCTAGTGGTATTAGAAATATGTCTCTGGTTTCATTAAGTAATAGAACTGATGTTTTCCTTGCATCACAACCTGCCATTATTTTTGCATCACCTGCCTGAATTTCATTTTGTCTTTCCATGACCTCATTCATAATCTGATTCATCATACGAAGTATTCATGAATCAGAGTGTGAACAAGCCAGTCAGTATTGTTGAAGGATTTCTTTTATTCTCAAGATCCCCATACCTGTTAGAGAATGTAAAATAAATATAAGCAGCGCCGACAGAGTTGTTGCCACATGGCATGTTCATGTTCTCCTCTGGGTACTGCGGCTGACACCATCTCCTCCAAGCAAAATTACAGAAATATATTGCAGCACATGTTTTGCTGTGGTCAGAATACAGATTAAGCAGTTCCGTTACTATTGATTCCAATAACCTCCATGTTTTGATGTGCAATGCTGCATTTGCAACAATATTTTTTGCAGACTGGAAAAAAGTAATGGTGGTTAACGATAAGGCTAATTGCATCTTTAAGGCCCATGTATACAGCCATATCACAGTTCCATTTTATAAGGAACATAATACGGGTTCCATATGCAATTTCATATGGAGGTTTTCACTGTTTGATACTGTATGAGTCCAACAGAATAACAAATAGTGGCTTCATTGGACACCATAATTAGGGAGACTATCTCCATATATATGTGGAGTCTGACAAAGTCTGTATGGTAGTGCATGGAGGATGCAGCTCTATATACTAATAAGACCTTGTATAGCCTCTGTGCACTGCTGTACAGTATATCAGTTTTTTTATTCCACTTTTAGAGTAATTTTTATCAATGGAGGAGAGTATTATCCCATTATCTTTACATTCTCTTCCATGGTTAGATGGCCCACATAGACCAGAATGGTCCGCCCTGCCATTCTTGGTGCCTCCTGTCCTGCATGTCTGGGATTGGCTTCTTAGAACATGGTCTGTTTCATGGCAGCATGACCCATTTACACATTTGTTTAAAAACTCTACCTTCCTACCTGGTATGCATGTATCTTGATTTTTAGGTTGGAAGCTAGGTGAATTGTTTAAGCTTTGTCACATAATTCATCTTGCCATTTTACTCTTGCTGCAGGATCTGAAGGCCTGGACAGCCAACCAACCACTTTCTTGGCTCTCCTATGATCAGCTACATTCTTTTTTAATACTACTGTGTTTTACTACTCCCTACACTTCAGAGATAACCCTATTTGAAAGCTTGCTTGCCTCATTTGACCCACCTTCTCCTTGGGTGTCCTCTCTCCACACCTTACTCCTCTCTCTGACAGTCCCAAGATATCCCTCTTTTATGGATTAATGGGCCGCTGACCTGAGGGTGCAATTGGATGATTCCAGTAGACAGAAGATTTGCACGCTCATGCCCTGATGATCACTTGTCATGCCCAAGAAAGGAATGATAAATTGTTATCGAGTTTTAAAGTGTAACAATGATAGCCATGCGAGTGGCAGCCTTGCGCTTATGATCTGTATGAAGTGGGAGCTGGATCAAGTGTGTCACACAGTTAGAAATGGCATTTAATAACATCCATCTACCTTCTCTCTCTCATCAACAGGTACGGCTCCCTGCATTCCAAGCTAAACCTACTCTGCTAAATTCCTCTTCTAAAATTCCCTGTGTTGCGATTGTGCTATGACCTGTGTATATTGCATTTTTACTCTATCTGCATTTGGTATGTTCTCCTGGCTAAATGAAACTTTTCTTCTTAGTTATGTCTACCACTCACCTCCCCCAATAGCATCTTCACTCAGCCTTGTTGGAGATATTTGCTTCACCGAAGGAGAGAAATAAATTTCACCTCCTTTTGGTCAGTAGGTTTCCAATGCTAACCCCAACTGCCTAGTCAATGTAACTTAAGTAGCCCCTCCAAGCTGTATCCTTGTTGTATCTTAACTTACATTATAAAATCAGTGCAACGATGATAGCCACTAGAGATGAGCGAGCGTACTCGGAAAAGCACTACTCGCTCGAGTACTTTGCTTTATCCGAGTATCGCTGTGCTCGTCCCTGAAGATTCGGGTGCCGCTGCGGCTGACAGGTGAGTCGCAGCGGGGAGCAGGGGAGAGCGGGCAGGAGAGAGGGAGAGAAAGATCTCCCCTACGTTCTTCCCTGCTCTCCCCTGCAGCTCCCCGCTCCGTGCCGGCACCCGAATCTTCAGGGACGAGCACAGCGATACTCGGATAAAGCAAATTACTCGAGCGAGTAGTGCTTTTCCGAGTACGCTCGCTCATCTCTAATAGCCACGTATGTATGAGCTGTATGAGGTGTGAGCTGGATCAAGTGTTTCATGCAGTTAGAAATGGCCAGACTGGAGGTGCTGCTGCATTACTCTCTTGCTCCTACTCTATTTGTTGCCCTACTAGTAACAGCATAGAATCTTGCTAATTCAGAATAGATTGGTTTCAAGCATCTACTTCTTGGCTTTATTTAAGGCAATCTGATAAACCACTATTATTGGGCGACCATTTGTTTATACCTTTGGTGCTTTAAGGCGACCATTATTGGTGGTAATCGCTTACCCTCTATTTTTTAAGAGGGGTGCACGATCCAAGGACCGGCATATCATTGTCATCCGGCCTTGTGGTATCGTTGCATGGTTTTCACGCCAAATTACGGCAGCTTTGTTCTTTTACATTAGCTGCGCACCACTTACTTTGGGTCACCGTCTGTCTGCACTGTCTGTGCTTTCAGGCGACTGGTCTTGGTGGTAACCTTCCACCTTCTAGGAGTGTCTGATAGGGTGCACGGTCCAAGGGCTCGCCTATTACTATCATCGGGCCTTGTGGTATCGTCGCATCCTCCTGACGCCAAGTCACGGCAGCTTTGTTCTTTCATATCAGTTAGAGTTATTGCACCCTTTCCTAGTATAACTTTTCCACGTTAGTTGGTTCATGATGAAGTCAGTCCTCTGACAGAAACGCGTTGAACCGAGAACCAAATACGAATTAATCTATATTCGTGTACCAACCTTTCCAGTTTCTGCACTGGTCCAAGAGAATTTTTTCTCTTTTGGGATTTGTTATATCTGGGAATTGCACCATCGCAGTTCCTGTCAGTAGCCCCATATTACTGTTGGTTGGCACCAACATATACGACTTTCATGTGTGTGTGCCTTCCTCCTGTTATTTGAGCTATTTACTCATATGGGGTCTCTTTCCTAACATCTTTTACTATTAGCTCAATATTGAGCTGTTCTTATATATGTATGTCTGTCTATGTCACGTCGTGTCAGTGTGGCACCCTGAGTTGTTTTAAATATTATTTAATAAAAGTTATGTTTTAGGAATACATTCAGTGAATGCAGTTAGAAATGGCAGTTCAACAGGGCAGGAGACAAGTAGGCTACAAATTCTGCTTAAACGCCTTGCACTTCGCAACTATCACTAATGCTGTCACCTCTGTCCTCATCTTTACTGTTAGTTTCAGAACCTCTGTCCAAAGCCCACCTCTAGGGCATTATATTCACATCAGCCCCTCTCTCTTATCCTCACCCATGCACAGTTCACATGCACTCTTTACTTTCTTACTAAGTGTCAAACCCCCTAATGCCATAGACAAACATAACAGCCGCCCTCAAAAATCTCCTAACCATCTGCTCACCCTAGCTATCCTGCTGCTACTAGCAGCTAGGGATAACCCACCCAAACATGGCCCACCCTCCACTTCTCCTAACTATTACTCCCTACCTGCCTCACTTAGGCACCCCTCAAGCCCAACAAGCTTGTTGGTTTAAAGCAGCTCATTGATCTAGTGGTATGATTTTCACTTTGGGTGCGAGAGGTCCCAGGTTCAAATCCCAGACGAGCCCATGAAATAACATTGGCGACTTGGTCTTAGTTGTGTGGCTCTGCCCATGTTGATAACCCTGGAGGTCCCTTCCAACTCTGCCATTCTATGATTCTATTCTGTCTGGGATGATTTAGTGAATCTTGCACTGAGCAGGGGGTTGAACTAGATGACTTTGGAGGCCCCTTACAACTCTACGATTCTATAATTCAAACTATTAGCCCATGTTTACCCTTCCCTGACTCCTGTAAATGTGCGCTCTGGAACTGCCAGTCAGCATGCAACAAACTCCACACCATCCACCACTTTTTTACTGCTAAATATCTAAATCTGCTAGCTCTCACAGAAACATGGATACAGCAGTCTGACACCAGTGTCCCTATTGCATTGTCTTATAACGGCCTGTAGTTCTCCCATACCCCAAGACCGGAACACAAGCGTGGCAGAAGAGTAGGTGCTCTTCTCTCCCCAAAATGTATTAACCAGGCCATCCCCCCCATACCCTCACTCACTTTCCCATTGTTTGAGGTATATATGCTATGACTTTTTCATTTGCTGTCCATGTGAGTACCAGTCATCTACCGCCCCCCAGATGCTCCCACCTGTTTCAGGAACACTTTGCTGCCTAGCTTCCCCACTTCCTATCCTGTGAAATTCCAAGCCATCTCCTCCCTTGGTCTCTCACAACTCACAGCCTCTCCCACTCACAAGGATGGCAATACTTTTGATCTGGTCTTCCTCTGTCTCTGCTCTGCTTTCCACTTCACTAACCCCTCTCTCCCACTCTCGGACCATAACCTCCTCTCTTTCTCTGTCAAGTTTCCTAGTATCTCCCCCAGACCCACCTACTAACTGTACATACAGGGACCTTCAGGCTGTTCACACACAAAGCTTTGCTGAGTCCCTACAGTCTCCTCTCTCCCCTATCTCTCTCCTCTCCTGCCCCAACCTGCTGTCACGCACTACAACACGACTCTCAAACATGCCCTGGATGAAGCGGCATGCCGTGACCCAAGCCATCTGATGCAGACCTCGGCAACCTTGGCTCACGCCTCAAGCACACTTCCCATTTAATTCGAACCTATCAATCCTGCAACGAAGGCTTCTCCAGAGCAGCAACAGTCCTCTGGAACACACTACCCCAAACTATCAGAGAAATCCCTAAAACACAAAACTTCAGGCGTGCTCTAAAAACACACCTCTACCATATCCCCTAAACCAAACCCCTCTGTACTCCGCCTGATAACATGCTCCCTGTCCTACTGACTACAATCCCTGCTAGTTGCAATCAACCGCCCCCGGCAGTCATACTGATTCAGCCACTATATGGCTTAAGTCTGACCAATGTCTATGTGTAGAGCATCCCACACTCTCCGCCTTGCAATACCGTGCACATCTCCAGCCCCTTTACTCTCTGTATTACCCCATTACTTGTAATATGTAAGCTCTTTGGAGCAGGACCCTCACCCCTACTCCATTAATTGATTACATGTAACCATTAGAGATGAGCGAACGTACTCGTCCGAGCTTGATACTCGGGCGAATATTAGCGTGTTCGGGATGCTCGGTACTCGTAACGAGTACCACGCGATGTTCTGGTTACTTTCAGTTTCCTCTCTGAGACGTTAGCGCGCTTTTCTGGCCAATTGAAAGACAGGGAAGGCATTACAACTTCCCCCTGTGACGTTCAAGCCCTATACCACCCCCCTGCTGTGAGTGGCTGGGGAGATCTGATGTCACCCGAGTATAAAAATCGGCCCCTCCCGCGGCTCGGCTCAGATGCCTTGTGAGTTAGCTGAGGGAAAGTGCTATCGTGCTGGAGCTGCTGTAGGGAGAGCGTTAGGCGTTAGTGTAGGCTTCAAGAACCCCAACAGTCCTTCTCAGGGCCACATCTAATAGTGTGCAGTACTGTGTTAGCACTGTATTTTTATTTTTTTTTTTCAAAATTGGATCTGCAGAGCATTGCGCCCTGCAATAGGGACAGAAGTGGTGGTTAGGCAGGGAGAGTGTTAGCAGTGAGTGTAGGCTTCAAGAACCCCAACGGTCCTTTCTAGGGCCACATCTATCCGTGTGCAGTACTGTCCAGGCTGCTGTTAGCAGTGTTGCATTTTTTTTTTTTCTCAAAACCGGCTGTGCAGACCATTGCACCCGGCATTAATACTACAGGGATAGAATTGTGTAGGCAGGGCCAGAAGACATACATTATTCATTGAATACATGCAGTGTGGCTTTTCCTTTGAAAAACAAGGGAAAAAATTCTATTTTGGCTGCCTCTGACAGTCCTCAGGGCTCTGGGTACGTGTGTGCTGCGTGCAGAACGTTAAAAAAAATCAGACGCAGCCAGCTACGTTTTACTGCAGGCTTGCGCCAATTTTTTTCCTGCATTAGAAATCCCTGATCTGCTGTAGCGAATAACTTTGCATCACTGCAGTTCTGTGACACATTTGCAGGGCCACAACACAGTTATTAAACTTAGTAGTATTCATTGAATACACGCAGTGTGGCTTGTCCTTTGAAAAACAAGGGAAAAAATTCTATTTTGGCTGCAGGCTTGCGCCAATTTTTTTCCTGCATGGGAAATCCCTGATCTGCTGTAGCGAATAACTTTGCATCACTGCAGTTCTGTGACACATTTGCAGGGCCACAACACAGTTATTAAACTTAGTAGTATTCATTGAATACACGCAGTGTGGCTTGTCCTTTGAAAAACAAGGGAAAAAATTCTATTTTGGCTGCAGGCTTGCGCCAATTTCTTTCCTGGCTTGGAAATCACTGGTAATACAGCATGCTGAGGGGTAGGGGTAGGCCTAGAGGACGTGGACGCGGCCGAGGACGCGTAGGCCCAAGTGAGGGTGTGGGCACAGGCCGAGCTCCTGATCCAGGTGTGTCGCAGCCAACTGCTGCGCGATTAGGAGAGAGGCACGTTTCTGGCGTCCCCACATTCATCGCCCAATTAATGGGTCCACGCGGGAGACCTTCATTAGAAAATGAGCAGTGTGAGCAGGTCCTGTCGTGGATGGCAGAAAGTGCTTCGAGCAAGCTATCATCCATCCAGAGTTCTGCGCCGTCCAGTGCTGCAAATCCGAATCCTCTGTCTGCTGCTCCTCCTTCCTCCCAGCCTCCTCACTCCACTACAATGACACATGCTCAGGAGCGGGAAGACTCCCAGGAACTGTTCTCGGGCCCCTGCTCAGATTGGGCAGCAGTGGTTCCTCTCCCACCAGAGGAGTTTATCGTCACTGATGCACAACCATTGGAAAGTTCCCGGGGTCCGGGGGATGAGGCTGGGGACTTCCGGCAACTGTCTCAAGACCTTTCAGTGGGTGAGGAGGACGATGACGATGAGACACAGTTGTCTTGCAGTGAGGTAGTAGTAAGGGCAGTAAGTCCGAGGGAGGAGCGCACAGAGGATTCGGAGGAAGAGCAGCAGGACGATGAGGTGACTGACCCCACCTGGTGTGCAACGCCTACTCAGGACAGGTCTTCAGAGGGGCAGGCAAGGGCAGCAGCAGGGCAGGTTGCAAGAGGCAGTGCGGTGGCCAGGGGTAGAGGCAGGGCCAGACTGAATAATCCACCCACTGTTTCCCAAAGCGCACCCTCGCGCCATGCCACCCTGCAGAGGCCGAGGTGCTCTAAGGTCTGGCAGTTTTTCACAGAGACGCCTGACGACCGACGAACAGTGGTGTGCAACCTTTGTCGCGCCAAGATCAGCCGGGGAGCCACCACCAACAGCCTCACCACCACCAGCATGCGCAGACATATGATGGCCAAGCACCCCACAAGGTGGGACGAAGGCCGTTCACCGCCTCCGGTTTGCACCGCTGCCTCTCCCCCTGTGCCCCAACCTGCCACTGAGATCCAACCCCCCTCTCAGGACACAGGCACTACCGTCTCCTGGCCTGCACCCACACCCTCACCTCCGCTGTCCTCCGCCCCATCCACCAATGTCTCGCACCGCACAGTCCAGCCGTCGCTAGCGCAAGTGTTGGAGCGCAAGTGCAAGTACGCCGCCACGCACCCGCACGCTCAATCGTTAACCGTCCACATCGCCAAATTTATCAGCCTTGAGATGCTGCCGTATAGGGTTGTGGAAACGGAGGCTTTCAAAGCTATGATGGCGGCGGCCCCGCGCTACTCAGTTCCCAGTCGCCACTACTTTTCCCGATGTGCCGTCCCAGCCCTGCACGACCACGTCTCCCGCAACATTGTACGCGCCCTCACCAATGCGGTTAGTGGCAAGGTCCACTTAACTACGGACACGTGGACAAGCACAGGCGGGCAGGGCCACTACATCTCCCTGACGGCACATTGGGTGAATTTAGTGGAGGCTGGGACAGAGTCAGAGCCTGGGACCGCTCATGTCCTACCCATCCCCAGAATTGCGGGCCCCAGCTCGGTGGTGGTATGTTCGGCGGTGTATGCTTCCTCCACTAAAGCACCCTCCTCCTCCTCAACCTCTGTCTCGCAATCTAGATGTGTCAGCAGCAGCAGGACGTCCCCAGCAGTCGGTGTCGCGCGGCGTGGCAGCACAGCGGTGGGCAAGCGTCAGCAGGCCGTGCTGAAACTACTCAGCTTAGGAAATAGGAGGCACACGGCCCACGAACTGCTGCAGGGTCTGACAGAGCAGACCAACCGTTGGCTTGCGCTGCTGAGCCTCCAACCGGGCATGGTCGTGTGTGACAACGGCCGTAACCTGGTGGCGGCTCTGCAGCTCGGCAGCCTCACGCACGTGCCATGCCTGGCCCACGTCTTTAATTTGGTGGTTCAGCGCTTTCTGAAAAGCTACCCACGCTTGTCAGACCTGCTCGTAAAGGTGCGCCGGCTCTGCGCACATTTCCGCAAGTCCCACACGGACGCTGCCACCCTGCGCACCCTGCAACATCGGTTTAATCTGCCAGTGCACCGACTGCTGTGCGACGTGCCCACACGGTGGAACTCTACGCTCCACATGTTGGCTAGGCTCTATGAGCAGCGTAGAGCTATAGTGGAATACCAACTCCAACATGGGCGGCGCAGTGGGAGTCAGCCTCCTCAATTCTTTTCAGAAGAGTGGGCCTGGTTGGCAGACATCTGCCAGGTCCTTCGAAACTTTGATCAGTCTACCCAGGTGGTGAGCGGCGATGCTGCAATCATTAGCGTCACCATTCCTCTGCTATGCATCTTGAGAAGTTCCCTGCAAACCATAAAGGCAGCCGCTTTGCGCTCGGAAACAGAGCCGGGGGAAGACAGTATGTCGCTGGATAGTCAGAGCACCCTCCTGTCTATATCTCAGCGCGTTCAGGAGGAGGAGCATGAGGAGGATGAGGAGGAGGGGGAAGAGACAGCTTGGCCCACTGCTGACGGTACCCATGCTGCTTGCCTGTCATCATTTCAGCGTGTATGGCCTGAGGAGGAGGAGGAGGAGGATCCTGAAAGTGATCTTCCTAGTGAAGACAGCCATGTGTTGCGTACAGGTACCCTGGCAGAGGGGTGTTTAGAGGGTGTTTAGTGCGGCTGGGGGAATCATCACAGATAAGCGTACCCGCCTGTCAACCGACAGTGCCAACAGGCTAACACTCATCAAGATGAACAAAGCCTGGATTTCCCCAGACTTCTGTTCTCCACCAGCGGACAGCAGCGTTACCTAAGCAATACGTAGGCTGCACCCGCGGATGGAAGCATCGTTCTCTCTCACCATCCAAAACGGGGACATTTCTGCTTCATCAATCTGTGTATAATATTCCTCCTCCTCCTCCTGAAACCTCACGTAATCACGCTGAACGGGCAATTTTTCTTAGGGCCACAAGGCTCACTCATATAATTTTTGTAAACAATTTTTATACGTTTCAATGCTCTTAAAAGTGTTGTAACTTTAACTTGAACCAATTTTTCGTTAAACTGGGCTGCCTCCAGGCCTAGTTACCACTTAAGCCACATTAACCAAAGCGATTAATGGGTTTCACCTGCCATCTTGGTTGGGCATGGCCAATTTTTACTGAGGTACATTAGTACTGTTGGTACACCAATTTTTTTGGGCCCTCACCTACAGTGTAATCATAGCAATTTCTATGTTCTTCGCCTGCACTCATGGTACAGAAGTGTGTGTGGGGTTGGCCTACACTTTAGCTACATAAATGTAACTTGGGCCTTGGCTATACTGCAGCTACTGAAATGGAACTAAGACTGCGCTCCCACTATACTGCTGCTTCGGAATTGTTCCTGGGGCCTGTGTAGGCTGCTACTATTACTTAAATGGAACTTAGACTATGCTCCTCCTATACTGCTGCTTCGGAATTGTTACTGGGGCCTGTCTTGAGTGCTACTATTACTGAAATGGAACTAATACTGTGCTCCCCCTATAATGCTGCTAGTGATATGTTAGTGGGGCCTGTCCTAATGCTACGGCTGAAATGTTACGAATTCTGGGCTCTGCCTATACCGCTGCTAATGGTATGTCTCTGGGGTGTGGAAACAGAGTCTTCCCAAAGACATGATGGCGGCGAGGCCATTTCCCACCAACGCGGTTACTGTTAAGGTGCATATAACCACGGACAGATGGAGAGGACACGTAGTGCCTCAAAAACATCCCCCTCCTCCTCCAACAATGAAAACATTCTTGGCAAATGCCTTTGCATTGGTTCGTCTGGTGCCAGTCCAAGAATTTCACCTTTACCGACACAACAAGAGAGCCCCCCCACCATCCCCCCGCCACGGCCCACTTAATTCTGGCCACATTCCGAAAACCAACAAAATACAACCGTGCTACTAGGTCCGCAGTCACCACCACATTACCACCAACGCGGTTACTGTTAAGGTACATATTACCAGTCTGACTGGGGCATACAGACACCTTGACAGAATGAATAGTGTGTGGCACATAGGTTCCCCATTGCTATGCCCACGTGTGCAGCTCCTGATGGAGGTGGCACAGGATTGGATTTCTCATTGCTTCTGTACAGCATTGTGGGCTATCGCCCCACCACTTTTAAAGAGGGTCGCTGCCTAGCCGTGCCAACCCTCTGCAGTGTGTGCCTGCAGTTCCTCCTCATGGCAGACGCACTTATAAATAGACATGAGGGTGGTGTGGTATGAGGGCAGCTGAAGGCTGCGCAGGGACAGTTTGGTGTGCGCTGTGGACACTGTGTCGTGCAGGGGGGAGGGGGGTTGGGCAGCATGTAACCCAGGAGAAGTGGCAGCGGAGTGTCATGCAGGCAGTGATTGCGCTTTGTTGGAGGTAGTGTGGTGCTTAGCTAAGGTATGCCATGCTAATGAGGGCTTTTCAGAAGTAAAAGTTGTTGGGAGGGGGGGGGGCCCACTCTTGCCGGTATTGTGGCTTAATAGTGGGACCTGTGAACTTGAGATGCAGCCCAACATGTAGCCCCTCGCCTGCCCTATCCGTTTCTGTGTCGTTCCCATCACTTTCTTGAATTGCCTAGATTTTCACACATGAAAACCTTAGCGAGCATCGGCGAAATACAAAAATGCTACGGTCGCCCATTGACTTCAATGGGGTTCGTTACTCGAAACAAACCCTCGAGCATCGCGATAAATTCGTCCCGAGTAACGAGCACGCGAGCATTTTGGTGCTCGCTCATCTCTAGTAACCATGCTTTTTGTATTCTTGTAGTTTTGTCTTTCTGTATCCACCTGTTTTTTTAAGCGCTGCAGAATATGTTGGCGCTATATAAATAAAGATTATTATTGTTATCCCGCTTGTATAGATGCCCAGTTGAGGTTCATTTGTTTGCGCCTGAGATTCCCGATACCTCCTGGCTTACATGTATGGTGGGGCTGCTTGCACCTTCTGTGATCGGGTTTAGGAATTTCAAATATCACAAACTCAGATACTTACTATGCCCTCCCAGTTCTGTTATTTTTCTCTCCTGACTCCATTGCATGGCGGACACATTCGCTTTTGTGATTTTGTCTGGTTGCAGCTCATGCATGACAGAATGGGTGAACAAGCTAATCAATATTCCCCGATGGAGGAGCTTCTGGCTGATGATGCAGATTCCCAAGAACCCTTTCTTAAGATCTGGATGACTTGGATTATGTTCAAGACCTCTGCCACTATCCTATCCATTTTTTGACTCCCTTCTGGGCACGTGTGGCTTGGGCAGCATATATAAATTGGTGATGATTTTGACATCATATCACTTCTTTTTTCCTTCTCTTCCACCCCCCTGCCTTTTCTTTTTCTTTGACTAGCCTGTTGTTTTGCTTGTCTTTGTCATTTTGTCCGATATCTGTGTCTCTAAAATTATCTGTGCTGCTACCATAACAACTGAGATATTAGTTCTTGACAGCATAGACATTTTCCTGGGTTTGTTGTTTGAGTCCTATGTTCATTTTGGTTCAGTTTCTATTTTACTTCTGCACACCAAAAAAATGTGTGTGTCCTCTTATAGCATTCAGTCACCCCCATGTGATATTCTATTGTGGAGATGTTTGCTGATAACCAATTATTCTTCGTAAATTTTCTCTTCTGGCCATAAAACTTTTATTTCCAAAAAATACTGATTCTACATAAAAATATGTCCAAAACTATTAAAATAATAACACCAGAGGTACTTACTTGTCCTCTGACCTTGCATTCCAGCGCTAAAGCCCCATGGTCCTCCCAGTCTTTATTGTGAAATGAACACAATCACAGGCCCCAATGTCTGCACCCCTGGCATCATGGTGCCTAGGATGTGAGCGCTGATGCCAGGAGAACAAGCAGTTACACTTTGGCCTCTAATTGCCTGCAGTAGTCATGTGGTGTCCATTTCCCAACAAAGGTCAGGTGGAATGCGGGGCTGCAGCACTGGATCGCCGAGTCTGTTTTTATTATTTTAACAGCTTTAGACCTACTTTAAAAAACTTGTATTGTAACCGAACAATCACTTTAATTTTTTTGCAAAAATATACAAATTCTGGGTAACTGTCTAAGAATAAAACATAAGCATGCCTATGAGCAAGTAAAATAAAAAGTAAAATACTGTAAAAGAGGAGTAAAAAAAAACATAAACAACATGAAAAAACGTTAAAGTGCCATCATTATAACTATAAAGTTAAATGTATGTGTTAAGCTCCCACCCCCTTGCGTTTTTCTTGCAGGTTTTTTTCACACGATATCGCAGAATTTTTTTAACGCAATTGCCAATGGGACTTTCTAATGTTAAAAATGCATAGCAAGTTTGTGCTTTGCGATTTTTATGTGATGCATTTTTAACATAAGAAAGCCCCATTGACAATCCCGTTAAAAAAACGCAGCGATATCACATGAAAAAAACGCGCAAAAAAAACGCAAGTGGGTGTGAGACCTAATAAACACTGAAACCTATAGAGTAAGATAGGCCATATACATGTTATGTCACTTGAATGGTCACTCAGCCAACAAGTGTCTGCACCAACATGGAGAACAAGCAATAAGAGGAAAATAAATGACTGTCAGACTGTTGGTCAGTCTCCATTACATTAGATTATCAGAGGTTCTGTGACTCTGTGCAGCCCGTCCAATCGTGGAACATCTATATCCTCAAACCACCGTAAAACAGTGTTAGATTTGTGAGAAGTCATGTTGTCTAGTTGGAAGTATTGCTGACAATTGCTAGAGTATTGTTACGTTGTTAGAAGCACAATATTGTCCAGAATGACAGCATACACCTGTGTTCTTGAGCATAGAATAATAAGACAGATAGAGAGCTTCGTAGCCTCTCCAGTCCAGATGGTAGACTGGAGTATTTGACTCCTGGTGGGGGTGTAGTGTTTGGTGTGACCATCACTTTCCATCAACGTTGGTGCACCGCTCCTATACTCCCATATACCTTACAGCGTGGCTTAAGCTACATGGGTCTGTGGTACCTTGTGGTCCTGGTCCCTAGAAAGTAGTGTGAAGGACGGTGATAAACAATGAACACACCGACTATCTACCGTGTATTCACCGCTAACGACTATAATGCTTTGTGGTCAATTAAATAAAGCATTACATTCTTGATTCATTATCCTCTTTACATTCAACAAAATACGTTCCTGATGAGTCGCTTGCGCGACGGAAACGCGTCGAACGCGTCATAACAAATATATTCTCATTTTTTCGCTTGAATGAAGTTTGTGCCTGGAATATTTCTTTGTGAGTCTTCATAAGATAGCTGAGGTGTGGCGGTCTGAAACAGAAGGCACTCAACAAGCTGCTCATGGAACTGCAGGAAGGCGAGCGTTCCCGGGAACTTCTTCTTGTAAATTATGTATGACAGGTAGTGCAGTGGGTCCCAGCTGTGAGCCAGGGCTTGGCCCTGCATACGGCCGCGTAATGCACTGCGCATAACTGTGTACTCACACAGGCAGTCATGCTTAGTACACCTTTTTTTGTTCATATTTTGCGCTGTCACTTAGCGACGACACGGGTACCAGCAGCCCATACACAATGCAGTTGCGTATGGGCTCTATGTTGCAGATATCCACGGTAAAATAGAACATGCTGCATTCTGTTTTCCGTGAGTGGATTACAGAATTCGAACCCACTAATGTGAGTGGAATTCTGTAATCCAGTGCATTTGATTGATCCACGTACTACAGCAGATGAAATGCATTTGGAATCCGCAATTTCTATCTGGTTGTGTGAGACCGGCCTAAGGTAAATCATTACCTTTTTATCAGGTGACCCGAGTCTGACACCTAGACAGAATGAATACTGTGTGGGCACATAAATTCCCCATAGCTATGTAACTCATGCCCACGTTTGCAGCTCCTGACGGAGGTTGGCACTTTATTGGAATGAAGATCGAACGTCAATTTCTCATCGATTCTCTACAGCATTGTGGGCTATCGCCCCACCCCCTTTAAAGAGGGTCGCTACCTGGCCCTGCCAACCCTCTGCAGTGTGTGCCTCTGGTTCCTCCTCTTGGCAGACGCACTTATAAATAGACATGAGGGTGGTGTGGCATGAGGGCAGCTGAAGGCTGCGCAGGGACACTTTTGTGTGCGCTGCGGACGCAGGGTCGTGCGGGGAAAGGGGGGGCAGTGCTTGTGCTTGGTTGGACGAAGTGTGGTGCTTAGCTAAGGTGTGCCTTGCTAATGAGGGTTTGTCCGAAGTAAAAATTGTTAGGGGGGGGCACTCTTGCTGCTATTGTGGCTTAATTGTGGGACCTGGGAACCTGAGATGCAGCCCAGCATGTTGCCCCTCACCTGCCCTATCCATATCTGTGTCGTTTCCATCACTTTCGTACGTTTTGAAGATTTGTACAAATGAAAACCTTAGAGAGCATTGGCGATATACAAAAATGCTCGAGTCGCCCATTGACTTCAATGGGGTTCGTTATTCGAAACGAACCCTCGAGCATCGCGGAAAGTTTGACTTGAGCAACGAGCACCCGAGCATTTTGATGCTCGCTCATCTCTAGCGGTTAATGGGTTAACTGTTAGCACAACTCACTCAGGCAAAAGGCGTTCCACAGGCAACCTCTACACACAGGCACATCCATCTGATTTGTCACTAAATAGTATGTTCTTCCATTGCTCAACTGTCCGATGACTATGATCCTTGCACCATTGTAGACGGGCTGATGCATTGCACTTTGTGATGGATGGCTGGTGTGCAGTGGCATAACCCGTATATCCAATAGTGTGTAGTTCCCAACACAAACTATGGCTGACACCTCCAAGGGTCTGCATCTTATGTAGCGTGGTTTAGGACACGTGACATGCTAATCAGAAACAATCCATTCCACTACTAGGAGCATCCAAATACTTTTAGTAGGATAGTGTATGTCCAGCTTATTAAATTCAGCCACTCTATTTACAGATGGAGGAAAGATTAACTGAATGCTGATGACTCACTGCAACAAATGATCTAAACAATACAAAGCCCCTGTAAAGCTATTGAAAAGGCAAGTTAATTTGATGATCAAGTTAAATTGTGCTACATCTGTATAACATTTTCAGCATCCAAAAATAAAATCCTATTCATGGAACTAGTTTTTTCTCATATTATGACTCACTGATCAACCATTCAACCTTTCATTGTTATTGCTCCAATGCAACTGAAATAGAAAATGAGGGAACTTTGCACACTAGTGTGATTGAAAATATTCTATCATTCTGTGACACAGCAGAACTATATGTCTCCATGGTAACAGACTACAACCAAACTCTGGATACTCTGATCCTTCAGTCATATTGCCATCCAATTATCTTTACTTGGTAATTTACCAAGTGTATATTAATAAAAAGTGGGGTGTGTAGTGACTCAGTACTTCATCCTGGTCCCCTCCATAAATGTCATACATGTATGTCTTATGTATTTGCACTGTGCAAAATGTCCTGTCATAGTGTTTTGTGTATTGCACAGCTGCAGCAAGTGAAGGGTTAAGTGTTTGCAGAGTTTGGAGACTGCATGTAAATGTATCAAGTAGGTCATGTCATGTGGTATGAGAGAGTTTATTAAAGTGAGTGATTGAGAGAGGGAAGGGAGTCCGTGTTTTCAGGAGTTTGGTGGTACAGGAGGTCCGGGTGCATGGGGACACCTTCAGTCCTCATGTGCTGAAGCATGGAGGAAAAGGAGAGATTTCCCATACTGGATGTGAGTTGAATATAAGGAGAGTGAGCCCTAAAAGAAAAAGAGAGCATCTGTAAATTCTAATTTGTGTTTCATCAAGGCCAGTGCAGAGGTACTATCTATACTATTGATTTTTCTACGCAGCCATCAGCAGTCTGGATCACCGCGTAGAGGTACACCAGTTACTTGTCACACCCATGCATCTCCAAGGCCGGGTGGAGGTACTGCAAGTCTGTAATCTCTGTTCACGCATGTGCATCTTTAAATTTGGAAAAGCTGTGTGGAGGTACTAATCTCTGAAGTCTCTTCATTTGCCAGCACTGTAAAGTCTACAGTTGAACTGCCCTGTATTGTCTGTTATCTATTCGAGTAAAGTTTATGCTGGGCTCTGACCATTCCCAGAGACCCGTGGTAATTAGGAACTGACTGTGGCTTAATAACTTATCCACCGAGGGTCATACAGGTGGGTTAGAGAACGGTGACAATTAACCCCTGTTATCAAGTTTTGCTGGCATCCCCTATCCTAGGGGTATCCAGGGTAGGCTGCAGCGCTACCCTGGCCCCGGCTGCACGTGTCCCTCCGGGATGGAGCATGGTAAGCGCCACCATGGCAAGTCAGCACTCTGCCCTCCCAGCTCCCGACGTATGTCAGGTGTCCGGGGTCTCCCTATGGCACGCTGCAGGCTGCAGGGTGCAGATGAAAAGACATATGTCTGTAAACTCAGACCGCACACTATTTGTTTAACGGCTGTTACCATGAAGCTACATAGAAGCTGTAGACACAGAATGATATGATATTTTTAATTAATACACTCACACTGCACTGCAAGTAGTCTCTTCCTCTGTCTACAGATGGATACAACTTTATATGTGCTCAGAATATAAAGTATGCACATAAAAGAGGTGTGCAGAAGATGAGAAACAGATTCATTCCCAAATCATTCTGATAGCGATGCCATCACATTCTCATAGTGTTCCCTTCATTAATTTGCAAGTAAAATATAATTTGACATGCCAATCATCTCTGAGAGTTACAATTCTCCTCGTGTAACACAGGATGATGATCTGCATCTCATGATGGTGCATGCACCCTAAAACAATAGGACTCCTCCTCTTTGATCAAGTTGTTGTATTGAACAACAGAGGAATCATTGGTGAAACGGAAGTCGGGGGGAGGGGGGGGGTATCCCGACCATGCTGTTATTTCTTAAGCACTCTGAGTTCACATTTATGTAGTTATTTGATAAGTGGGGTTCAAATTGTTCATTGGATCTGGTACTTTAAAGCCTAATGCCCACGGCCGGATTTCCGCCGCGTAATTCCACGACGTTTCACCACAGCTATTAGGTTCTATTGACCCTAATAGCTCAATGTACACGCGGCGGAATTCTGTAGTGTGAAATTACCTGCGGCATGGCCTATTTGCGACGGGAATACGCGTGGTGGCTTCCATTGTGGTCAATGGAGGCCGCCCGTCACGCTATACTAGTATAGCATGAATACGCACTCCGCCCACTGCCGGCCGCGTCACATGATGCTGCCAGTGCATCATATGACACTGCTGGCGCTTCATGCACTGTACTGTGCATGCATGCAAGAGCGTCGGAGGTAAGTATGGGTCTTTGGGGGGGGGGGGGCGCCATGACGGAGCCCGTCACAGCCGTGTGCATAAAGCCTTACAAATGAGTATGGGTATGAATTTATTTGTGATAGAAGTGTTTTTTTGTTTATTTAATATGAAGTACTAATATTTTGCAAAGAGGGGATATTCCTGCCTGCATTATTCCATGTTTTTGTGTGTATCCAATTTGGTGTATTGTTTTTAACCCCTTAGTGACCAGCCCATTGCCTTTTTACACCCTAGCTTGCTGGGCCTTAATCCCTGAGGACGTAGAAACATGTTTCCTGCAGGGATTAAGGCCCTGCAAGCTGAGGACATGACAGCTCCATGCTGCCAGCTCCCAAAGGTAGCCAGCAACCTGGATCTGTCATCCCGGGCCATGGAACCACCACCCTGATCACATGATCGCTGGCATTCGGTAAATGTCAATGAAAAGTTTAAAGAAAGTTAAAGATTCAGCTGCCCTGATGGATTGGATCTATCAGAGCAGCTGAAAGTACTCACCCGCCTTCTCTGCGATATCCCGCACTGTCCTGGCCTCCCGGGTCCCACCAGCGCCTTCGGCGCATACGTGCCAGACGTCATAAACCGGGCGCGTGCACAGAAGGGCGCGCGGCCCAGGAAATTTAAAATCTCTTTAGGTCCCAGCTCCCATGTGTAGCCAAGAGCAGAGAGATTTCACCGGGAGCCGCTGTATGTGGTTCCTGGTCACATGATCGCTGCTATACAATGAATAACAGTGATCATGTAAAGTTAAAAAAAAGTTTAAAAGAAATTAGAAAAAAAGTTTAAGTTTCATCTCTCCTCATAGGTCATATCCATGAGGGGAGATAAAATTAAACACCTAAGGCCACCGAATTTATCCGTGGACCTCACCACGGTTTCTGCACACACGCCCGCTGCCAAAATGACGGAAGCATGTGCAAAAACCGCAGATTGCCAGGGTAATTTGAAATCTCCCTGCTCCTGGCTAACAAACATAGCCAAGAGCCTGGACATTTCACAGGGGCCCGCAGTACGTGGTCCCTGGTCACGTGACCGCCGTTTTCCAACAGAAAACGTTGATGTAAAAAAAGTTCAAGTTTCACCTCCAATTACGGATCTGATCTCTGAGAGGAGGTGAAATTACTTACCTAAAGCCTCCGGCAACGTCCCCCAATGGGATCTTTATCGGCGGACCTTTCCCCAACTTTGGCGCATGTGCCCATTAGCAAAACAGCTAAGGTATGTTTCTGAACACAGGACAAACAGGGGTATCCATTTTATGGTACAAGTCTTCATTACTTTAAGTGGTCTAGTTTTCAATATGGGGTCGTTTGTGGGGGTTCTCTATAGTTTTGGCCACTCAAGGGCTCTACAAGTGTGCAATGGGGCTTAAACCCCCCTCAAGCAAAATTTCTGTTCTGAAAGCCAGCGGTTGTTCCTTTCGGTTTGGGCCCCGTTGTGCATACAGACACAAGATTAGGGCCACAATGGGTATGCCTCTGAATGCAGGACAAACAGGGGTATCCATTTTGGGTGCAAATTCTCATTTTCATGTGCATTATAGAAAAAAAAATCCTGTCTTTTAAATGACATATTTGCAAAAATATGAAATATTACGTTTTCTCCTCTAAATTTAATTAATTCCTGAAAAAAAACTTATAACCCCCTCAGTTAATACATTAACGGGTGCAGTTTTTAAAATGGGGTCATTTTGGGGGGTATCTATCATTCTGACACCTATGAGCCTTATAAGGTGTTCTTCGAAATGATAAAAATCAATGTTAAATTTGTACATCTCCTTAAATGATTAAAAAAAACTGAAGCATTTCAAATGTGCATTCAGAATAAAGTAAACACATGGAAATATATATCTTATCAAAAAATTGTACAGTATGTTTGCACATATTTGAGATCTTCCAGTTAAAAATGTGAAAAAATGACAATTTTTTTCCAAATTTTCCCAATTTTGGCACTTTTAAAAAATATATACAAATTTTATCGGACTATTTTTACAACCTAAATGAAGGACAACATGTGGGGAAAAAAACAATGTCAGAATCACTTGGATATGCAAAACCTGTACGGAGTTATTCTATGTTAAAGTGACGCATGTCGGATTTCCAAAATTTGGCCTGGTCATTAAGGCACAAACAGGCTTCGTCACTAAGCGGTTAAGATATCATTTTTATAGTTAAAAATAAAATATGCTTTTTTAAGGGATTCATGTTTTGTGCCTTTCCTTATTCTATGTCCAGCATAAATTTTGTTGGTGTATTTATATACAAGACTTGTATACACTTGCTTATAGACACATATCTACGTGTCTTGTAAGAGGTCATGGTTTACATAATCGGGGATCTGGTAGACCCAGCAAACCTACACTGAGACCTTCCCTGTTCTCCTTGCATTGTAATTGTATTCCCTGTTTTTTTCTTCAATTATTGGAACATTTCATGATACTGATCCAGCTTAAAGCTGACCTTGCTTCTGTCATTGAATTCGACTCCAGCCATCTCTATACTGCAGTCAGTATGACATAGTATACCATAATTGCCATCTGCTGCTGCCTACTATACTCTGCTGCAGCTGTCTATGAGAGCCACAGGTTTGCACACTCTTACTAATAGAAGGGGTTTTCTTTATTTCTCCCTTTTTACACATTTTAGAATACGATTAAAGTTTTTGGAACTAAGAACTACTAATCGACCATACAGTAACCAAAAAAGGTTAACACTATGTAATACTGTATTACTGTTTGCCTTGATAATATATTGACACACTTTTGGCATGTTCGCAACCAAATTCGTGAGGTAGCCAACAGGGATGATTTTCGAACAGTTTTCTCTTGTATTCTGAGTTTTTGGCAGCTGCTTTTCTTTGACTTTCCAGTTCAACTAAACCCAAATTATCTGGGAAGGCCAGGGATCTGAAACAGCTATCCATGGCTCTCTTTTTTGTCAAGTAGCTCCTACACAGCCTAGGTTATTGTCCAGTTGAAAAACAAATGATGACCCAAATGAGGTGGAATGCGGTGTCACTGCAGAATGCTATAGCAGCTATGCTGGTTAAGTGGACCATCAGTTCCTTATAAAGCACTAATAGTGTCATCAGCAAAAAGCCTACACACCATCATAATCACTCTACATAGACGTGGATAGGGTACAAGCAGCATTCAGGAATCTTCTTATAAAATCACATCCGCAGATACATCTTTATTGAGTCCACATAAAAGCAACATTTCAACCAGCATGTAGTCTTTGTCAAGATCAATTACATACCAAATAGACAAACAATAAATAATAACATATCCAATCAGTGGCAAATAGCAAAAACACACACCTTCATACCCTAAATGCAATAGGTCATCCAGGAGGGGCCACAGGTGCGTAGATCATGTTGCCCCACTTGTTCAAACCTGCATAGTTAATTGATAGTACAGTGGTACCTTAGGTTACAAGTGCCTCAACTTGATAGCTTCTTGACTTATGAGCAGGCTCTCTTCTGAATTTTTGCTTTGATTTAAGAGCAAAAACTCGGGTTATGAGCCTGCTCGCAAGTCAAGAAGCTCGCAAGCTGAGGCTTGGGGGGGTCTAATACTCACCTACCGTGTTCCGATCCTCGCGATGGTCTGCGGCACTGCTACAGGCTGCTGCGTCCTCCTCCATGACGACAAAGCATTTCTTCCTGGAAGCGGAGCTTGAATACCCCACTTCCAGCAAGATAACGCTCTAATTGGTTAATCCAGTGCTGCATCAGCTAATGAAAGCCAGTGCTGGGTTAACCAATCACAGTCATTCAATGATGGCTTCCAGGAAGAAATGCTATGTCAGCGTGGAGGAGGACGAGGTGGCGGCAGGACAAGGTCGCAGTGGCGAGGAGGAAGCAGAAGCAGGAGGAGGAGGAAACAGGAGCAGCAGGAGGAGGAGGAAGCATGAGCAGCAGGAGGAGGAGGAAGAAGTAGGAGCAGGAAACAAAAGCAGCAGCAGGAGGATGAGGAGGTGGGGGGAGGAGGACGAGAATGCAGCAGCAGCAGGAGGAGATCGAGGACGCAGCAGCAGCTTGCACGAGGATCGGAACGCCGGCAGTAGGTGAGTATTGATGTTTGGTTTTTTACATGTAGTGTAGTTAGGGCTTAGGTCTGGAATGGATTAATGGCATTTTAATTGATTTAAATGGGGAAAATTGATTTGAGATAAGAGCATTTTAAGGAATCCCTCAGTACACACCTCCTTTCTGCCCCCTCTGAGGTCATACAGAGAAGGGAGGGTTGGATTTGTAGGAACTCTAAAAAATCATAATTCCCTATTTTCAGTCATAGCTCGGTGGGAGGGTCTCAGGTCGGAAATATAGGCCCGCATATTTTTAGTCATGATTTTACCTACGCATTGAGCCTACACATGGATGGGCTAAAATCCATTTTTTCCCAGATGTGCGGTTCTGGGTCTTCTGAGCCTTGGACCTCCATGCATGCAGATGAGTTTTGTTCGGTTGGGCCATCCTGATTCTGAAAATATGATTCATATCGGGATAGGAACTTCATATGCCCCAGAATCTTTAATAACAAAATCCCTTGGATGGTGCCTAATCATCTGGAAAACTCAGCCCTAGCTAAACGAATTTCCTGAGACTAAGGGCGGACACCCACTGTGCTGCGAGAGTAAGTGAAAACTCTCGCAGCGCAGTGCGAGAAAAAAAACGGGATCACGCCGGGATATCGCCAGTCTTTTCAATAGGGCCAGCGGCAGCAGCGCCAACCCCTTTTAAAAGATATGGAGAATACCGTGGACTTCTGCCACAGCTGTGACAGCTGTGGCAGGAGTTTCCGTCATCCCCGCAGGGACCACGGGGATGAAGGAATCCTCTGCCACAGCTGTGACAGCTGTGCAGCATGCTATCACATTGCTTTCAATAGGATCTGCGCTGCTCACGGTCCCATTGAAAGCAGTGGTTTGTGGCAAACCCTGCAGTATAATTTTCGGGGAAGGGCTTGAAATATAAGCTCTTCCCTGAAAATCATCAATAAGTGGTAAAATTATTATTTTTTTTAATTACTCACCTCTCCAACGCTCAGACGCGTCCTCCGGCTGGCTCCCCAACACTGCTGTCCAGCACTTTCAGGAGGCGGAGATTTAAAAATCATGCCTCCTGAAAGGGCTGTGCTGATTGGCTGAGTCTAAACCAAGCTTTACATTAATAGGCAGATGATTCAAACAATGCGACTTCCTCATCCTAACTCTAACTAAACAGATTTTTGGGGTCTGGAGGCTGGGAGAGAAAGGGGTTTGTTTGCATCACAGCTAAGGTGAGGTAAGGCCATTAACTCTCTAAAGGCGACATCCAGCCGGCCGGGGAGAGCAAATTATTATCTACCTGTCAATAGCCAACTGTATTGACATTGGGACAAAGGTTTTCCTATCCTCTTGTACATCAGAAGCCTTGCTAATTAGCCAAGAGGAAGGTGAGATTAACATTATTAGTAAAGTACTGGCAGAAAAACCCGATGTATTCCTAGCCTGTATAATATATACACTCTCAATACCTAAATACTCATCCAGTGTAAAACCTATGATATCACGTTACACCAATTTAGCATATATTGTTAAGGACCGCTCCCGGTCACATAACCTTTCAGGTCAAGAGGTCCAAATTCGACCGTATCTGGATGCATCCCAGAAACCAAGAACTAGACACTGAGACAGTTGTCAGTTTCCTCAGATACGTAGTGAAGAACCATGGCAGGCAACAAGTGGTTCTCTCTGTAAGGAGGCGGCACGTACTGAGCGTTTATTCTCCTTTTTATAGTTTTCTATGCAGGAAAGGAATGTCTTGTTAGTCACAGCAAACATCTCATTGGATTCGGCAGAGATTATGAATTATGTATTGTTCAGCAATCGCATAGCGTGAGAGTCTATGAAATGTCCTTCAAATATCTGTTTATCCGGCGTGGTCTGGTTCTTCCCTTGTGATTTAGACGATCATAATGTCTTGTTAGCACAGTCAGTTCCTTTGTTCAAACCTCAAGGTGTGGGGGAGATAACAGCTGCACGTCAAGCATCCAGACTTGGTTCTCAGAAAAATAAAAACATATCATGAGACACTGTACCAAATCATCCTGCCTTAAGCTTATCTCTGCTTTGAATTATTTATTCTAGCACACACAAGCCTATTCACATCTTATAATGCTCCATTTTGTATCTAGCATCCATTTTGTATCTAGCGTCCATTTTGAGGCAGATTCTTTATTTTAACACACACATACTTCATCAAACCCCCCTAGAAACTGTCTCAAAATAAACAATACCTTTATAACTTCTACAGGACGGGGTAAGGTTTGCTTTCCCTACTTCTAGCTTATGATCTATGCCCTACCTATCATTGTTGGTCAGCTGTTCAAGGGCTAATCCCTTCCCCAACAACTAATCCTAACTAACTAAATGCGAAGACCTAATACAAACAGAAGGGATCTACAACACACATGCTATTCTATTCTAATGGCTGGAAAACTAGAGTGGTCACCCCTGTTTCTGCTGAGACAACTCTATAAGGGGGTAAATCGCTCTGTTGTATTATACACATGTAAAGGATATGCAGGATCATGAGTTCTGTGCTCCGGGACCCAGGGCCTTTTTGCAGTGCAAGGTGTGGATCCAAGTGGGCTTTCCTTTGAGCTTGAATGCACTTGGGGTGGTGAGCAACACCTGGTAGGGACCTTCAAGCCGGGTTTCTCTCTCAAACCTTTTCACATAGACCCTGTCACCTGGTTTCAGATTGTGACACTCGTCTGTGGGACCTGGGAGAGAAGCAGAGACTGCAGAATGCATTATTGACAATTCCTTGGAGAGGCCTATGACAAAATTAACAAGAGAATCATTCCCTAAGCTCAGCTACTGTGGTATGTACCCTCATGGGAAAGAACTAATGGAAGGCACTCAATCCAAGATTTGCCCATTTCCTCCATTGCCTTTTGCATCTTAAATTTTAGGGTACTGTTCATGCTTTCTACTTTTCCCCCTACTCAGTGGATGGTAGAGTGTGTGAAAGGCCTGGGATATACCCAGAGCAGACACGATGTATTGCATTATTTCACCTATGAAGTGTGTACCTTTGTTTGACTCAGTCACTTCCTGTACCCCGTATCTGCAGATTACCTCATTCATGAGCTTCTGTGTGGTTACTTGCTTATTTACTTTGGTAACAGGGTAGGTCTCCAACCTGAAAGGACATCAACAACAACAAGCACATATTCATACTTCCCAACAAGTGGGAGCTCAATGTAGTCAATTTGCAATCCCTGAAATGGGTAGAGTGGCCCCGGCAGGTGTTATGTGGCAAATTTACTTCTGCCCTGTTGCTTACGGCAAAGATCATGCAAAATTGGACAAATGATGCAGCAGCTACAGAAAACCCAGGAGCCACCTGTCCTCGTTCGAGCGCCAAAATCATTGCTGCTTCGAGAGGTGTGTCTTTCCATTCATCAGCTGGGCCATCATGGGGCACAGGGACCGTGGTAGGCAAGCTCTGTTGACTGTTCACCATACGCCGTCCTGTTTCTGCTGCTCCCATTTTTAGTCCATTATTTTCCTTTTCTTCCTTGCTGGCTTGTAACTGTAAAGTCCTTAGCATATCAAAGTCTAAAGTTTTTTATAAATGTCCAAAGTTTTTTCAATGTCTTCTTTTCTTCTTTTCTTCCACTGCTTGAGGGCCACTGCCTTTGTTGTGTGGTCTGCGAGGGAGTTGCCTCTTGCTTCTCCAGTGTAGGAATTGGTGTGAGCTTTCCACTTTGTCAGGTAGAAGTAGGGTCTCCATGAGACTCTGCACCACTGCACCATTCTTAATTGGCTGTCCTGCTGAGGTAAAAAACTGTCTGGCCTTCCATATTGGGCCGTAATCATGAGCTATGCCAAATGCATACCGGGAATCAGTGTAAATGTTTGCCGTCTTACCTTCTGCCACTCTACACGCCTCAGTGAGAGCCTTCAGTTCAGCTTCTTCTGCTGAGACATGCGGAGGCATTCTGTTTTTAGGACATCTTGTTGTGTGACCACTGCATATGCATTGTGGAGTCGTCAATCACCCTGGGACCATCTACAAAAAGCTCAAAATATGCATTGTTAACAAGGGAAATGTGATATCCTTTAAGCAAATTCATTATTAATCCGATCCTGCCTGCAATGTCTCATCAAATTTGAGGAAACAAAAAACTTTTACTAGCTGCTCAAGATTCTCACCCCCTCCCTTGTGGACAAGAGAGGGATGACGCATTATGTACTTTTACATCATCTAACTCAACCCGTTCAATACTGGCTGTTTGCAGATAAGGCCTGTAAAATGTTAGCGCCAATAACAGAGACATGAGTTACATCAGGGAGGAATAATCTACAAACACCTATTAATATTTGAAACGTGATATTCTAACAACAATCCTGTCCAGTTAATAATATTCACAAAACACTCAAGACCTGAGGTAAACGTCTCTATCAACGGTAACTTAATAACAGGACATCAGACACCTGACTGACCAGAAAGACTGACAATCAATTGCGCCAGAACAGACCAACGGCAGACATCATATAATAAATATGACACTTACCGGGCAGTATGGGAGGGTGATCAGGCCTCAATTCTGGCACAATAGATATAAGAATTCCTCATCCAACGTCCCTGTCCGATGCCTGTTACCAGTCCCGACTGATAGATCCTGCCGACTACACCAACTGTTAAGGACCGCTCCTGCTCACATACTTCCAGGTCAAGAGGTCCAAATTAGAACCGTATCTGGATGCATCCCAGAAACCAAGAACTAGACACTGAGACAGTTGTCAGTTTCCTCAGATACGTAGAGAAGAGCCACGGCTGGCAACAAGTGGTTCTCTCTTTAAGGAGGCGGCACGTACTGAGCGTTTATTCTCCTTTTTATAGCTTTCTATACAGGAAAGGAATGTCTTGTTAGTCATAGCAAACATCTCATTGGATTAGGCAGGGATTATGAATTATGCATTGTTCGGCAATCGCATAGCGTGAGAGTCTATGAAATGTCCTTCAACTATCTGTTTATCCGGTGTGGTCTGGTTCTTCCCTTGTGATTTAGACGGTCGTAGTGTCTTGTTAGCACAGTCAGTTCCCTTGTCCAAACCTCAAGGTGTGGGGGAGATAACAGCTGCACGTCAAGCATCCAGACTTGGTTCTCAGAAAAATAGAAACAAATCATGAGACACTGTACCGAATCATCCTGCCTTAAGATTATTTCTGCTTTGAATTATTTGTTCTAGTACACACAAGCCTATTCACATCTTATAATGCTCCATTTTGTATCTAGCATCCATTTTGTATCTAGCGTCCATTTTGAGGCAGATTCTTTATTTTAATACACACATACTTCATCAATATGATGTCATCCCCCAAAAATTTGTTACATCATCAACCTCCAATCAGAATAACACATGCATAAAACTTGGTGATCCTGCAAGACTAATTTTATTACAGTCATATTTATTATACAATAGTGATAGGTAAACTTTAGAGATGAGCGAGCACCTAAATGCTCGAGTCTGCGTTATTCGAGTCGAGCTTTTCGTAAAATTCGAGAGCCCTACTCGAGTAACGAACCCCATTGACTACAATGGGAGACTCGAGCATTTTTGTATGTGGGATGCCGGGTTCGTCTCTCTCTCTCTCTCTCCCCTGCCTGCCAGACAAAAAATTTACCAATGACACATGCTGCGTCACGGCGGGGAGGGGCCAAAACAGACACGTCACAGCGGGGAGGAGCCAAAAACAGGGGCGGGTTCGAACACGGCTTGATGCTCGTTCGAGTAACAAGCACCATCGAGTACGCTAATAGTTGAACTAGCATCAAGCTCGGCACAGTATGTTCGCTTAACTCTAGTAAACAAGGCCACCAATCAAAGAATCATTGCATTGAACAAGGGCAACTTCAATAACACAGACATTCCTTCAGTGTACAGAGCACAGCCATTCCCATTCCTTATGTGCTTGATATGTTATCACAGGCAACACTGCACATCTGTAGGTCCACCTGTATAGCAAAAATGCAGAAAACAAAAATTTAAAATCAATAATGCCTTAATTTCCACTAAGGATTACTTATTCCCATGCAGAATCCAAAAAGACATTGTACTAAAATACCTATTTTAGAAGTAAGACATTGCGTTGTACTCTAGGTTAAGCCCCTTAGGGTACATGGTGTCCAGCTCAAAGATCCACTTTAACTCTAGCAACTTCAACTTTCTCTCCCTGTCACCTCCCCTCAGATCCACTGGAACATGATCTATCACTCGATACCTTAATTGGCTCACGGAGTGGCTTGCCTCTACAAAATTCTTAGTAACCGGTACATCCATTTTTTTAGTTTTTAATCGTACTTTTGTGGTCTGTTATTCTAGTTTAACCTACATGATGGTCTTATCAACATACAGTAGTCAACGTGGACAACAGATCATGTAGACTACGTACGAAGACTGGCACGTAAATCTCTGATTAATATGAAATATCACTCCAGACCTAGGGTGTGCAAACCTGTCACCTTTAAGCGGATTATGGCAGCAGACACAGCCCATACACGGAAAACATCCCTCCTTAGTTGAAAGGAACGTATGCTGTCCCAAATTCTCCGAAACCCTCCTAGATGTAAAGACCACCTTATCTTACAGGTTTAGCCCTTTACGGTATGCCTTAAGCAGGGGTTCTCTAAATTCCAAAATCTCCGGATGCCACTGTGCTAAAATAGGCCAATGTTTCCTAATAATTTGAAAGACCTTCCCACTGTTCAGCTCGTAAGTAGTAACAAAAGTGAGTCGAGCAACCGCTTTCTTCTGGGGCTTGGGTTTCAACAGTAATCTCGTTTGCTGGACCAAGCCATCAATTTTTAGATCTTCAATCAAAATTTGAGGATATCCCCTCTTGAGGAATTTATTGCTCATCTCACATAACCAACTGCCCACAAGCTCCTCATCAACTATTCTCCTTACCCTGAGCAGCTGACTCCAAGGGAGCGATTTACGCATGCTAGGTGGATGTTACTTACTATAACAGAGGAGACCATTTCTGTCTGTTGGTTTCATGAGCAAGTCAGTTTTGAGTGAGCCTTTAGAAACCATTACATCTAAAAATTGTTGATGTTCGGAGCAAGTTTAGGTAAAACGTAGTCCCAGAAGGATGTCTCTTCCATATAATAAACATGTCATCTATATACCTCCACTATGCCTGGATATAAGTCCAGGATGGGGAGGTATATATTGCTGTCTCTTCCACCTGGTTCATGAAGACAATAGCAAAGTCCAGGGCAGCACAACGCCATATAACCCTCTGGGTGGGACCGTCCAATGTGCCAGCCGCAGCAAGGAGCCGGATCGCTCAGCTCCAGAAAGCCAGTCAGAAGAAAAAATAGCCGTGGCAGCAGGAAACGATGCAATCACAAAACCTTTATTCCTCCAGTCACCATATGACGTTTCGATCTAACATGATCTTTATCAAGTATACACAACACCCACCAGCCCAATACTTATATAGCAGAACAATTAAAAACAGATAACAAACAGCTGACTTACTCATTATGCATGTGCGTCCTTCCACCATAGCCTCCGGTATTGCTAATGCATACATCATCAAGCTGCGTCCACAACACGTATCCCGAGGGGGTTGCGCCCCCATGTACGACCAACCCTGTTACCGAATAATGAAGCCCTCTGTAATAAATTTGTCGCCATTATGAACAAATTTGCATTTGACATTATCTTACTCAACCTAGAATATTTGCAGATTGAAGTTGAGACATATAAAAAGAAGATTGTAGATACGGAGAAGATACTGGCGGAGAAAATGTCTACACAAGAAAGTGATGCATTTTTTTGGAGTAAGGCTCCTGTGCTTTTGAAATATAAAGAAGAACTCGAGAATAACAAGCGTTCAAAGTGGTTTCGCGACTTTGACGATTATGCCTAGAAAAGGGTTTTCAATTGGCAAAATACAAAACAAGGAGATGGACATAACTCTGGATTTGCACCAAGGCGGACAAAATCTAAAAAGAGACACCCTAGGCATAAGAGTAGACCTGGTTTCTCAACAGCAGGTTCAGACTCCACTGATGATGCCTCTAGGGGGTAATATATCTGTAGACCCCCCTGTCTCTACTTCTTCTTTTTTAGGGATGCAAACCCGTATGAGGTACAAGAGAAAAGAGGCCCCCGAATCTTACGGAGGAGAGGTGGACAGAGACACTCTAGGTCGAGGAAGTAATACTTCAAATGCGACAGCGACACCATCGGGTTGGCAGCTACCACCCACACAGAAGAAACATTAAATAGAGACATTGTGGTAAATATATCATCTAGACCGTTAAATGATATTGAGATCACTGTTTTGGCGAAGGGTCTATCCTTTTGTCCATCTAATCAAGTAGACTGGTTCAATCTAGAATAGGACTTAAGAAGGTTTTTTAGGAACCTAAACCTGAAACATTACTTTGGGTCCCAGGAAAATATGTCTGTGAGTAATACATCTACCACCACTGATGGATTTTGTCTTAAGAATTTGGGTTTTCGCAACAAGAGTCATTTCTCTCCACCTGTCACTAATCATGCCATTGATACCTTCTCCTCTCTGGTTCTGAGAGATGTTTCCAAACTCAGAGCCAGATCTATGAATAAATCGGTGAGGAGAAAAACTAATTTGACTAAAGCTGAATATGATGCTTTGAATGATTTGTCATGTGACAAATCCGTAGTTTTGAAACCTGCTGACAAAGGCGGCACAGTAGTCGTCATGAATATGACTGACTACTGCGCCGAAATCTATAGACAACTCCAGGATCAGCAGGTCTATGAGCGGTTGGGAGGTGATCCCACCTCTAAATTCCAGGTTAGACTAAGGATAATGTTACAAGAAGCACAGTTGGAGGGAGTGATTGACAACCCGCTGCACAAATTTCTTGACGTACAATACCCCAAAATACCAGCATTTTATACATTACCCAAAATCCACAAAGATTTAAATCATCCACCAGGGAGGCCGATTGTGGCAGGTTGTGGATCCCTTTTCTCCAACTGTGCAAAATTTCTGGATAGGGTTTTGCGTTGCTTTGCAGAAAATGCTCACTCATATTTAAGGGACACAGGA
The DNA here is from genome assembly GCF_035609145.1 of Eleutherodactylus coqui. Taxonomy (NCBI): domain Eukaryota; kingdom Metazoa; phylum Chordata; class Amphibia; order Anura; family Eleutherodactylidae; genus Eleutherodactylus; species Eleutherodactylus coqui. The sequence continues at coordinate 262,727,745 of NC_089839.1, read as the reverse complement.
GACTTTTTGAGGAAACTTAATAATAACTTGGTCACTGACCCTACTTTACTGGTTACGTTTGACGTAGTTAGCTTATATACTTCTATTTCACATTCACGCGGGTTATTGGCTGTTGAACATTTTCTAGATGCATCTTCCATTCCAGTTGGTAATCGTCGGTTTGCCCTGTCGCTGCTGGAGTACATCCTCGTGAACAACTATTTCGTGTTCGCGGGGGTGTACTACCGGCAGCGACAGGGCACAGCTATGGGATCAAACGTAGCGCCGACGTACGCGAATATATTTATGCGTATGTGTGAAGAACAGCACATCTATGTTTCTGAGTATTGGAGTCATGTTATATGCTGGTACCGCTTCATAGATGATATTTTTCTACTGTGGAGCGGTACTGAAGAGAGTCTGACAGCTTTTCATATATATTTGAATAACATCTACCCAGAATTGGGTTTCACTATGTCTTATTCCCGTAAAAACATCCAATTTTTGGATGTGAATGTGATTCATGAAGGTACCTCTTTGAGCACAGATTTATTTGTTAAGGAAACGGACAGGAACTCGCTGCTTTATTATAGTAGCAACCATCCACGCCCGATGGTTGATTCCTTACCGTGGTCACAGCTGTTACGCGTGCGAAGGATCACAGATGAAAGGGTAGTGGAATCAAGGATTTATGCGATGTGCGCTAAATTTGTGCAGAGGGGTTATCCTCCCTCCTTATTGAGTGAGTCAGGTGGAGAGAAAGGATTTATTGTTGGATAAAGTATGGAAACCAGGTCTCCCTAGGATTCCTTTTATTTCAACTTATGGTCCCCAGAGTGGAGAGGTTAGGAATATTCTGATGAGACATTGGCCTATCTTGAGAGATTGTTGCAACAACATACCTGAGTTTAAACTACCACCATTATTGGCCTATAAGAGGGGTAATAATATTAGGGATAAGGTGGTTAGGCCCCTTATTACTCCAGGTGGTGGACTGATACAGCAGACATTCGGTCAGAGGAAGAGGGGCAACTTTCCTTGTCTCTCTTGCTCTTGCTGTAATAATTTACAGAAGGGGGATCATTTTAGACACCCTATTTCAGGCAGGAAGTATATGTTAAAAGGACGGTTTTCCTGAAGAGATCATCACCATATACAGTATATGGGCAGATCATTCATTAGACTATTTAGGTATCAAAATTTCAAATAACCTGTCCAAACTTTATGAGATCAATTTGGGACCGTTAATAACAGAAATCTCATCACTTCTCACCGCATATAACTTTCCCATAATTTCTTGGTTTGGGAGGAAAAACCTCATTAAAACATACATTCTACCTAAAATTCTATACAAATTACAAATGCTACCAATACACATACCCAAATCCTTCTTCAAGAAAATCAACTCACAATTTTCACGTTTCTTCTGGAAATACAAACGTCCGCGACTAGCATACTCTTTAACGTCTAGAAGAAGACAATACGGAGGTGTGGGCCTCCCTAATATAATGGAATACTACAAGGCAATAAACCTTAACAGATGGCTGGGTATGGTAGCCCCGACCAAAAGCCAAAAGTTAAGGAAAATCGCACAACAAACCTATGGTAACAACCTGATAAGAGATCTGTGGCTTCCCTGCCCAAAAAAATACAGAGCCAAAGAATTTAGCATCCTGCTGAGGGGTATCTGCGAGACCTGGGACTCCCTATCCCACAAGTTGGCCCCCCTGCCATCACCATACACACCTTTAAGCCTGCTTCCCAACACCATCAAAAATCCTAAGACTGGGATTCCAGAGAACCTCTGGAACATTTTTGAAGAAAACACAATTCAGGAGTTTCAAAACATTATGCACGAGGAACCCACCACTATTATCAACTCCCTAGGCATACAAAAGAAACTACAAAATCTCCACATTACGCATATTGCGAACACAATCGCTACATTTAAAAAAGATTACCCCTCCACAAGACCAACTACGGAATTTGAAAGGTTAATAAAATCACAAAATACAGAACTCAGGAAAATTTCCTCGCTTGTCAAAAACTTCACAACACCTCATACATTAAGTAGGCCATCTTATATCTCCTCGTGGGAGAAGGAGCTGGACATTAAGTTATCGGAAACAGAAATTAAAACGATATTTAAAGCTTCTTATGGCGCTTCCCCATGCGTTCGCCTCCAAGAAAATAACTACAAACTATTGTCCAGATGGTATAAAACCCCCGAGTGGTTGTATAACTACAAACTTGCAGATTCAAACAGGTGCTGAAGATGCCAGGAGGAGGTGGGATCTTACTTACACATCTGGTGGAATTGCAAAATAATTAAACCCTTTTGGTCAGCGATTGAAAGCGAAATGCATAGAATCTTGGGAAAAGCAATTGTCTTGACTCCAGACACGATAATTTTAAATAGACCAAACAGGTCATTCAATCCTCTAAAGGACAAACTAGCAGCATTTATGGTGGCGGCAGCTAAAGCGTTTATACTCCTCCACTGGAAAAGCCCTGCACCCCCCCCCCCCCTATTATGATGTGGAAAACAAAGCTCAATCAGATATACCAGTTTGAGGAGATCCTTAGTTGGACAAACTCGACATATCCAACATTTTTGACAATATGGTCGCCGTGGGTAGACTCTTGTTCTAGTACCACATCACAAGGCTGATTCCCCGGAGCGGACACCTCTTGACTTGAGGGGGGTAACTCCACCGGAGTCTCCACAATAGTCTCCCTAGTTGATTTAACCTGAGAGGAGTCCGGATTGCACTGAAATAGAGTCAAACCCAAGTAGCGAACAAGTAAAGATACTAGCTGGAAATAATCCACCACACACAACAAACTCAACCCTCCAATGCCATACATTAGAACAATCGTTTCACACCAGCTCTGAGCTATAGCACCCCACAAGACTTGAGACATGACGGATCTACCCCCTTCCGCTTGTGAGACCACAGGGCTTCAGGGTGCCTAGAGAGCTGCCAATTGGGAGATGTCGGGAGGACATCGCTGGGGCGCTCGCGTCCCTGTACCCCCCGGCGGGGACGTGACCGCCCGCACACATGCGACTAAATCTGAAATTTGCCTCAGGGACTTAGAGATATGGGGAAATAACATTATTATCCGCATTTGGATTAAAGTAGGTGTCGCGTGGAGGATAACAGTTTATGTACCACGCCCACCCAAGTGGCGTTAACCGCAGAACTAAAGGTTGAAGTCTGAATACGGAGACTTGAGACCACCCCCCCCACCCTTGCCTTTAAGTCTTACCCTTCTGATAAGTCGTAGAGATTTGATTAGTATAGGTACTTGAATGTGTTGATTTATGCCCACTCTGGCCAGATAAATAAAGCCTCTGAGCGGGTGTCTGGCCGGGCTGGGCAGTTCAGATACAAGTCAGTTTGATAAGAACATAATGTTATGATGGTAACTAGAGATGAGCGAACGTACTCGTCCGAGCTTGATATTCGTGCGAATATTAGGGTGTTCGGGATGCTCGTTACTCGTAACGAGTACCACGCGGTGTTCTGGTTTCTTTCAGTTTCCTCTCTGAGACGTTAGCGCGCTTTTCTGGCCAATTGAAAGACAGGGAAGGCATTACAACTTCCCCCTGTGACGTTCAAGCCCTATACCACCCCCCTGCAGTGAGTGGCTGGGAAGATCAGATGTCACCCGAGTATAAAAGTCGGCCCCTCCCGCGGCTCGCCACACATGCCTTGTGAGTTAGCTGAGGGAAAGTACTATCGTGCTGGTGCTGCTGTAGGGAGAGCGTTAGGAGTCAGTGTAGGCTTCAAGAACCCCAACGGTCCTTCTCAGGGCCACATCTACCTGTGTGCAGGCTGCTGCTAGCAGTGTTTTTTTTTTTTTTTCTCAAAATCGGCAGTGCAGAGCATTGCACCCGGCATTAGGGACAGAAGTGGTGCATAGGCAGGGAGAGTGTTAGGAGTGAGTGTAGCCTTCAAGAACCTCAACGGTCCTTTCTAGGGCCAAATTTAAGCGTGTGCAGTACTGTGCTGGCTGCTGTTAGCAGTGTTGCATATTTTTTTTTTTCTAAAAATTGTCTGTGCAGAGCATTGCACCCTCCATTGATACTACAGGGACAGAATTGTGTAGGCAGGGCCACAACACAGTTATTGTTCATTGAATATACGCAGTGGGGTCTTCCCTTTGCTAAAAAGGAAAAAAATTATATTTGGCCAGCCTGTGTCAGTCCTAAGGTCTCCGTGTACGTGTGTGCTGCGTGGACAACGTACAAAAATCAGACGCAACCAGCTACGGTTTACTGCAGGCTTGCGCCATTGTCTTTCCTGACTGGCAAATACCTGCTCTGCTAGAGTTAATAACTCTGCTACACTATAGTTGTGTGACACTTTTTGAGGGCCACACCACAGATATTAAACTTCTTGTTCATTGAATATACGCAGTGGGGTCTTCCCTTTGCTAAAAAGGAAAAAAATTATATTTGGCCAGCCTGTGTCAGTCCTAAGGTCTCCGTGTACGTGTGTGCTGCGTGGACAACGTACAAAAATCAGACGCAACCAGCTACGGTTTACTGCAGGCTTGCGCCATTGTCTTTCCTGACTGGCAAATACCTGCTCTGCTAGAGTTAATAACTCTGCTACACTATAGTTGTGTGACACTTTTTCAGGGCCACACCACAGTTATTAAACTTCTTGTTCATTGAATATACGCAGTGGGGCCTTCCCTTTGCAAAAAAGCGAAAAAATTATATTTGGCCTGCAGGCTTGCGCCAATTTATTTCCTGCCTGGGAAATCAAATCACTGGTAATACAGCATGCTGAGGGGTAGGGGTAGGCCTAGAGGACGTGGACGCGGCCGAGGACGCGGAGGGCCAAGTGAGGGTGTGGGCACAGGCCGAGCCAGTGCGGTGGCCAGGGGTAGAGGCAGGGCCAGACCGAATAATCCACCAACTGTTTCCCACAGCGCCCCCTCGCGCCATGCCACCCTGCACAGGTCAAGGTGCTCTACGGTGTGGCAGTTTTTCACAGAGACGCCTGACGACCGACGAACAGTGGTGTGCAACCTTTGTCGCGCCAAGATCAGCTGGGGAGGCACCACCAACAGCATGCGCAGGCATATGATGGCCAAGCACCCCACAAGGTGGGACGATGCCCGTTCACCGCCTCCGGTTTGCACCACTGCCTCTCCCCCTGTGCCCCAACCTGCCACTGAGATCCTACCCCCCTCTCAGGACACAGGCACTACCGTCTCCTGGCCTGCACCCACACCCTCACCTCCGCTGTCCTCGGCCCCATCCAGCAATGTCTCTCAGCGCAGCGTCCAGATGTCGCTAGTGCCACAGTTTGAGCGCAAGCGCAAGTACGACGCCACGCACCCGCACGCTCAAGCGTTAAACGTGCACATTGCAAAATTGATCAGCCTAGAGATGCTGCCGTATAGGCTTGTGGAAACGGAGGCTTTCAAAAGCATGATGGCGGCGGCTGCCCCGCGCTACTCGGTTCCCAGTCGCCACTACTTTTCCCGATGTGCCGTCCCAGCCCTGCACGACCACGTCTCCCGCAACATTGTACGCGCCCTCACCTACGCGGTTACTCCCTAGGTCCACTTAACAACGGACACGTGGACAAGCACAGGCGGGCAGGGCCACTATATCTCCCTGACGGCACATTGGGTGAATTTAGTGGAGGCTGGGACAGAGTCAGAGCCTGGGACCGCTCACGTCCTACCCACCCCCAGAATTGCGGGCCACAGCTCGGTGGTGGTATCTGTGGCGGTGTATGCTTCCTCCACTAAAGCACCTTCCTCCTTCTCCTCCTCCAACGCAACCTCTGTCTCGCAATCAAGATGTGTCAGCAGCACGTCGCCAGCAGTCGGTGTCACGCGGCGTGGCAGCACAGCGGTGGGCAAGCGTCAGCAGGCCGTGCTGAAACTACTCAGCTTAGGAGAGAAGAGGCACACGGCCCACGAACTGCTGCAGGGTCTGACAGAGCAGACCGACCACTGGCTTGCGCCGCTGAGCCTCCAACCGGGCATGGTCGTGTGTGACAACGGCCGTAAGCTGGTGGCGGCTCTGCAGCTCGGCAGCCTCACGCACGTGCCATGCCTGGCCCATGTCTTTAATTTGGTGGTTCAGCGCTTTCTGAAAAGCTACCCCCACTTGTCATACCTGCTCGGAAAGGTGCGCCAGCTCTGCGCACATTTCCGCAAATCCCACACGCACGCTGCCACCCTGCGGACACTGCAACATAGGTTTAATCTGCCAGTGCACCGACTGCTGTGCGACGTGCCCACACAGTGGAACTCTACGCTCCACATGTTGGCCAGACTCTATGAGCAGCGTAGAGCTATAGTGGAATACCAACTCCAACTTGCGCGGCGCAGTGGGAGTCAGCCTCCTCAATTATTTACAGAAGAGTGGCCCTGGTTGGCAGCCATCTGCCAGGTCCTTGGAAAATTTGAGGAGTCTACCCAGGTGGTGAGCGGCGATGCTGCAATCATTAGCGTCACCATTCCTCTGCTATGCATCTTGAGAAGTTCCCTGCAAACCATAAACGCAGACGCTTTGCGCTCGGAAACAGAGCCGGGGGAAGACAGTATGTCGCTGGATAGTCAGAGCACCCGCCTGTCTATATCTCAGCGCGTTGAGGAGGAGGAGGAGCATGAGGAGGATGAGGAGGAGGGGGAAGAGACAGCTTGGCCCACTGGTGAGGGTACACATGCTGCTGGGCTGTCATCCTTTCAGCATGTATGGCCTGAGGAGGAGGAAGAGGAGACGGAGGAGGATCCTGAAAGTGATCTTCCTAGTGAGGACAGCCATGTGTTGCGTACAGGTACCCTGGCACACATGGCTGACTTCATGTTAGGATGCCTTTCTCGTGACCCTCGCGTTACACGTATTCTTGCCACTACGGATTACTGGGTGTACACACTGCTCGATCCACGGTATAAGGAGAGCCTTTGCACTCTCATTCCCGAAGAGGAAAGGGGTTCGAGAATGATGCTATACCACAGGGCGCTGGTGGACAAACTGATGGTAAACTTCCCATCCGACAGCGCTAGTGGCAGAAGGCGCAGTTCCGAGGGCCAGGTAGCAGGGGAGGCGCAGAGATCAGGCAGCATGTACAGCGCAGGCAGGGGAACATTCTCCAAGGCCTTTGCCAGCTTTATGGCTCCCCAGCAAGACTGTGTCACCGCTCCCCAGTCAAGGCTGAGTCGGCGGGAGCACTGTAAAAGGATGGTGAGGGAGTACGTAGCCGATCGCACGACCGTACTCCGTGACGCCTCTGCCCCCTACAACTACTGGGTGTCGAAGCTGGACACGTGGCCTGAACTTGCGCTGTATGCCCTGGAGGTGCTTGCTTGTCCTGCGGCTAGCGTCTTGTCAGAGAGTGTGTTTAGTGTGGCTGGGGGAATCATCACGGATAAGCGTACCCACCTGTCAAACGACAGTGCCGACAGGCTTACACTCATCAAGATGAACAAAGCCTGGATTTCCCCAGACTTCTCTTCTCCACCAGCGGACAGCAGCGATACGTAAGCAATACGTATTATGCACCCGCGGATGGAAGCTACGTTCTCTCTCACCATCCAAAACGGGGACATTTCTGCTTCATCAATCTGTGTCTAATATTCCTCCTCCTCCTCCTGCTCCTCCTCCTGAAACCTCACGTAATCACGCTGAACGGGCAATTTTTCTTAGGGCCACAAGGCTCACTCATATAATTTTTCTAAACAATTTTTATATGTTTCAATGCTCTTAAAAGCATTGGAACTTTAACTTGAACCAATTTTTCGCTAAACTGGGCTGCCTCCAGGCCTAGTTACCACTTAAGCCACATTAACCAAAGCGATTAATGGGTTTCACCTGCCCTCTTGGTTGGCCATGGCCAATTTTTTGGATGTACATTAGTACTGTTGATACAGCAATTTTTGTGGGCCCTCGCCTACAGTGTAATCAAATGAATTTTTAGCCCACCTGCATTACAGCTGACGTTACATCTGCTGTGTTGGGCAATGCAATGGGATATTTTTGTGTATCGCCGGTGGGTTCCAGGGAGCCACCCATGCTGTAGGTGCACACGGAGTTTAACCTACATGTGTCCACTTGTAAAGAACCCCAGTCTGACTGGGGCATGCAGTGTGGGCCGAAGCCCACCTGCATTAAGCACGACATTACTACCTCAGCTGTGTTGGGCAATGCAATGGGATATTTCTATGTACCGCCGGTGGCTTCCTGGCACCCACCCCTGCTGTGGGTCCACAGGGAATTATAAATGCATCTGTTTCCACTTGTAAAGAACCCCAGTCAGACTGGGGCATGCAGTGTGGGCCGAAGCCCACCTGCATTAAGCACGACATTACTACCTCAGCTGTGTTGGGCAATGCAATGGGATATTTCTATGTACCGCCGGTGGCTTCCTGGCACCCACCCCTGCTGTGGGTCCACAGGGAATTATAAATGCATCTGTTTCCACTTGTAAAGAACCCCAGTCAGACTGGGGCATGCAGTGTGGGCCGAAGCCCACCTGCATTAAGCACGACATTACTACCTCAGCTGTGTTGGGCAATGCAATGGGATATTTCTGTGTACCACCGGTGGGTTCCAGGGAGCCACCCATGCTGTCGGTCGACAGGGACTTCACAATAGGGAGTTGTACCTGCCTGTGTCTATGAATTAAAAAGCCCGGTCTGACTGGGGCATGCAGAGACACCTTGACAGAATGAATAGTGTGTGACACATAGGTTCCCCATTGCTATGCCCACGTGTGCAGCTCCTGATGGCGGTGGCACAGGATTATATTTCTCATTGCTTCTGTACAGCATTGTGGGCTATCGCCCCGCCCCTTTTAAAGAGGGTCGCTGCCTAGCCGTGCCAACCTCTGCAGTGTGTGCCTGCGGTTCCTCCTCATGGCAGACGCACTTATAAATAGACATGAGGGTGGTGAGGCATTAGGGCAGCTGAAGGCTGCGCCGGGACACTTTGGTGTGTGCTGTGGGGGGGAGGGGGGGGCGGTTGGGCAGCATGTAACACAGGAGAAGTGGCAGTGGAGTGTCATGCAGGCAGTGATTGTGCTTTGTTGGAGGTAGTGTGGTGCTTAGCTAAGGTATGCCATGCTAATGAGGGCTTTTCAGAAGTAAAAGTTTTTGGGAGGGGGGGGGCCCCACTCTTGCCGCTATTGTGGCTTAATAGTGGGACCTGTGAACTTGAGATGCAGCCCAACATGTAGCCCCTCGCCTGCCCTATCCGTTTCTGTGTCGTTCCCATCACTTTCTTGAATTGCCCAGATTTTCACACAAGGAAACCTTAGCGAGCATCGGCGAAATACAAAAATGCTCGGGTCGCCCATTGACTTCAATGGGGTTCGTTACTCGAAACGAACCCTCGAGCATCGCGAAAAGTTCGTCCCGAATAACGAGCACCCGAGAATTTTGGTGCTCGCTCATCTCTAATGGTAACACATGTTTACAATTTTGTAAGAAACTCCTCATACTTCATGTTACTGAAGTTTAGACAAACAGCTGGTACTTATGTAAAGTTGAATACCATGTATGAAAAACTCTTTCAATAAAAAGTGAATTAATAAAAAGGAAGGTTTTCCTGTACCACATCATATGCGGTATATTTGATTACGTGCCCTTGCGGGCTTGGCAACGTAGGGCAAACAACTATGGAAATACGTAGCCGAATTATAAATCATAAAAGCACGATCCGGACAAGAAAAATAGACCTTCCAATTCCGAAACATTTTTGTGATTTTCAACACACTGTGAGCCAATTAAGATTTAAGGTCATAGACTGGGTAGCACCATTGCCTAGGGGAGGAGATCGTGAGGGTTTACTAAGACATAAAGACATGAAATGGATACACGAGATGGAGACTTTGACCCCCAAGGGGTTAAATATAGAATATCCAATAATGTCTTTGCTATAAATAATGCATTCAAATTTTTGATGACTGTAAATTACTAGGACCTTGTCTCGTGTTTGTTTTTAATCACCTTATATTTGTTTGTATTGCAGATACGGCTCATATGCATGTGCGCCATTCTTCTGGAGTTTGACCCTCCTCCATGCCACATATTTGCTAAAATTGCTGCTGTGTCTTTGATTAAACTTGTGGTTGTTCAATAAATGATATTGCATACATATACATCTGGCCCATTAAATTACTCTGACCTGGTATTGATTATGGTACGCACAAAAGATAACGAGCATGAAATGGTTTTTCTACATGAGATACCTAATGTGGTTACAATGACAAATTTCTGTTCGCAAATTAATGCTGTGTGCATTAATGTAAGATAACAGAAAGGTGAAATGTCCATGGATACTCTGTTCAGCGCTATACGATCAGCGCATGCGCAGTACACAGAAAGAAGCCGGTCTGAGTTTGGGCACTGTAGTCTCGCGAGATTTGAGAAGTGTTGTGGACGCAGCTTGATGATGTATGCATTAGCAATACCGGAGGCTATGGTGGAAGGACGCACATGCATAATGAGTAAGTCAGCTGTTTGTTATCTGTTTTTAATTGTTCTGCTATATAAGTATTGGGCTGGTGGGTGTTGTGTATACTTGATAAAGATCATGTTAGATCGAAACGTCGTATGGTGACTGGAGGAATAAAGGTTTTGTGATTGCATCGTTTCCTGCTGCCACGGCTATTTTTTTTCTTCTGACTGGTTCATGAAGACATTTGTGTAGGTTGGGGTCATGTTGGATCCCATCATTTGTCGATAAAATTTACCATTGTACAGAAAGTAGTTATTGTACAAAACACTTTCCAACAGGGTCAGGATTGGCACAATCAGGAATTTAGGCAATAAAAATTCTTTCAACTGAGAGTCGATAATGCCTTGCTCAATAGCATCATCGAATAGCAGTCTCAGGTTTCCCTGAAATACTGTGGTGGGATTATTCATCAAGGGTTCATAGACATTACTATCCTCGAGTTGGGAAAGGATTTCCTAATGGTAGGAGGTTGTGTTCATTGCAACATTAGCTCCGTCTTTGTCAGCAGTACGAATGGTAATAGAAGTATCCTCTCCCCACTCTCTAAGGGCATTAATTTCAGACTTTTTCAAATTAGTTATAGGTCCTTTCAGACCCCTACTTGTTTTCAATTTAGCCAAGTCACAATATACCAAATGCTCAAGGGTTTCAATAGCATGGCTCGGTACAGGAGGAATAAATAGACTTCTGTTGTGCAGTTTAACATCCCTCAATGCAAAACCATCACAGGAGTTGGACTGTACAACAGCAGACAAGACACCTTCCCTCTTACATGGGATGTCGGTCGGGCACATAAGTGACCAACAGCCATCCCAAGGACTCTGCTCCAAATATTGCACTTGTGTTTACACAGGAACAATAGTTGTTCAAGTGAATGGAGACGGATACTTTTTTGGCCCGTTGGCCTCTGTTCGTATTAAACAAGAGTCAGTCCAACATTGAGCAGTTACCGTTTTCATAGGCGATAGTCACTTGGTTCTTAATTTTGCTAAAAACCAAGCTACTCGAGCAACCGAGCAATTTTTCATTCAGTACCCTGTTGCCAACTGCATGTAAATGGAACTAAGAATGAGCAATTAGTGGAATAATTGTCGGTATCGGGCCAATTTCATGGAAATTATTGTGAATTAGAACAGCCAATTCACACTCCCATTAAAGTCAATGGGAATAAAAATCACTAATTTATCATGCAGAAGGTCCCCAATGCAGCCAACACCCCTTAAATTGCATGGAAATACAGCTACACATCTGGGGAGCACTGTGCTTCTCCCCAAAATCTGTTAAAATAGTGTACAGTGGTGTAGAGGTCAATTATAGCATATGGGTGTCACTGAAAGAAAAAGAAGGCCCGCATAAAGACAATGTTATAAATTTAATAAGGACAAATTTTGCCAAGTCAACACATAGCTTCCAAGACAGCAGGCGTGCTGATTGCTTTAAAAGCAATGTCATATACAGAGGCGTAACTTGAAGCTCCTGGACCCCAATGCAAAACCTGTAATGGGGCCCCCAACTATAATGCTTTATTCATAGTACTGGGCCCCCTATATGGAGGAGAGAGGCCTTATGGGCTCCCTTAGGGTCATGGACCTGGGTGCAACTGCATCCCCTACAGTTACACCCCTGGTCATATATTTTAGAAGGACAAGTTCTGCCAGGTGAACACAACATTTAGGCTTCTTTAAACATGAGCGTTATTTTAACGCTCCAATTGCCGCTCTAAAAAATCGTGATTATCAGAGCTTAAAATCGTATGAACGAAGATTAGCCACCACCAGGTCGTGGCTATTTTTCATGACTGGCTGTGGCGTCCTGCCATGCACTGATGCCACAGCCCCGGAATCCCTCAGCCGGCAAAGCTTTTTGCTCTGGGAGTAGGAGGAGGAGGGGGAAGCATGGCGGAAGCAGAAGGAGGAGAGCAGCAGCAGTTACATCACCAGCAGCAACAGCACTTTGAGGGCAGAATGTGCTCCTTGTGGAAACATGAGAGCTGTAGCTCCGTATTTCCATATTGACATATTTTTCATTTGGGAGAAAGTAGTAGAAGGAAACATGGTGGAACCGGAAGAGAGCAGCAGCAGCAGCAACAACAGCACCTTCAGAGCATAGGGTGGTCTTTAATATAAATCCATCCTTAGGGTGCCCACCCACTGGCGTTTGCGATTTTCGTGCGTGAAAAACGCAGCGTTTTTGGCGCGTTTTCCGCGCGGTTTTTGTGGCGTTTTTCGCGGCTTTTTCGCTGCATTTTCGCGGCTTTTTCCGTTAATTTACATTGACATTCATGGGTGCATTAAGAGAAAAATAAGGACACATATGCAACTGACAGTTCCTATGTTAAAAATTGCAACGGACTGAAAAAAAAAACGCCAGTGGACAGGAGTACATTCAAAACTAATTGCTCTTGAGAAAAAACACAAAACGCAAAGGAAAAAAAAATCGCCAGTGGGTGGGCGCCCTTAGGGCTACTACTAACTACTGTTTTTTTCCACTGTGAATTTGCTGCGTTTATTTTTCCAGATGTCTGTGGGACTTTCTAATGTTAAAATCGCAACACACAAAAAACACAATTTAGCGGTAAATTGTGTTTTTTGTGGGTTGCAATTTTAACATTAGAAAGTCCCATTGACAATTGTGTGAAAAAAATGTAGCGATATTGCGTGAAAAAACGTGCAAGAAAAACGCATGTGGGCAGGAGCCATTAGTCATATCTGAGTACAAATTTCTAAATAGTCAATATAAATCTACTATGGGGGAGCAGAAGATGGATGAAATCCATGCCTGATTCAATTTTATAAATGTCAGATTCATTACACGGGCCAGGCAAGGTTTGTGTGTGAGATTGCCAAGGCAAAGGGCTGCCAATGGGTTGGCCCCATTGTCACACACAAACAAGCCTGGTTTCAGATTGTGTGGGTGTAGTGGCCCAGCACATGCTTTCCTGGCCCCCTCCATAATGTCATACATGTATGTCTTATGTAGATGCTCTGTCCAAAACTGCCTTGTCATTCTGTTATGTGTATTGCACAGCTGCAGCAAGTAAGAGGTTAAATGTCTGCAAAGTATGAACTGACTGTCTGTAAATGTAGCAATTTCTATCCTGTCACATGGTATGAAAAGGTTTAAAAAGTGAGTGCTTGAGAGCAGGAAAGGGCTTCCATCTGCTTCCATCTTGAGGTTGACCAAGGAGAGAGTACAGAGCTGCATGGGGGCACCTTCAACCTTCATGCAGTGAAGATGAAGGAGGAGGAGAGATTTCCCGAGTGCCTGCTTCTATGATGAGAGAGTTAGCCCCCCCCCCCCCCAAAGAAAGAGAGTGAGCAGCAAGTGAGTGCATTCTTCCAAGGCCTAGTGCAGAGGTACTCACTCATAATTGTTTCACACATGAGCGTCCTATAGTCTGGAACTACCAGGTGGAGGTACTCTATTTTCATTGTTCACACTCCAGTGTCCTGAAGTCTGGGTTCTGCTGAGTGGAGGTACGCTTCTTTATTTAGTCACACACAGGCATCCTGAAGTCTGGGTTGGCTGTGTGGAGATATTCTAGTTTATCTAATCCTGCACTTTTCAAATCAGTAATCTGTGCCTTGTGTATTGCTGAAGTTACATTAATTAAAGTTGTTCCAGGCCCTGACCATTCCTGGGTTCCTGAGGTACTCTTTCACTGTCTGTGGCTCAATTATTTCCCTGCCGATGATTATGCCGGTGGGTATCGTAACGGTGGCATCACCCATGACAAACTCCACACCTGTTCTACCATCTATTGGGCATCCCTGTCCTGGGGTGTCTGGAAGAGACCAGCGCTGCTCTGGCCTTGGCTGCATGTTTCCCTTCTGAGAGGTAGCATGGTAAGTGCCGCCGTGACAAGCTAGCATCCTGCCCTCCCAGCTCCTCAGCATATGCCATATGTCCGGGGTTACCCTACAGGACGCTGCATGGGGTCAGCCACATGTCAACCTAGGCTCGCAGAACCGTCAAGAGCTCTTCGGCTGTGTGGCTGTGCTCCCCTGCAGGATTTTGACCTAGCATGAGGTTAAGGATATGCAATGCGCTTGGCCATGCTTGCTAGACCACATAACTGTGGCCAGGTGCACCATAACACTGACAGCATTCTTGAAAGCTAGGGATACGTTATCACTCACATGGTAGTGTAGAGCTGGTATCGCCTTTTGGGCAAAGAAATGGCATCTGGGAATTTAGTACTGCGGGTTAGCATGGAGCATCACATTGTGGAACGCGTCTGTGTCCAAAAGTCTAAAAGACAACATTTCCATTGCAAGCAGCTGTGCAATGCTCGTGTTCAGGCTCTGTGCTCTGTTAGGGAGGTATTTTTTTATGTTCCCATAGCTTGAGGATGGAGCAATGGCTGCTGACCTGAGGCACGCTGGAATATGGGGTAGATGTCAATGTTGGTGAAGGTGGTGGTGACGGTGCCAGCTCAACTTTTTCTCTCCATTTCCCACTCCTGGCTCTGAAGCTTGAAGTAGAAGTGTTACGGCCCCTAGACAAAACTGCTCAAAGCCTTCTGCATGACCAGGGAGGAGGATGGAGGAAGAAGCAGCTACAGCAGAAAAGGGAGCAGGATGAAGCTGACTATTTGAACTTTGGCCCAGGTCGGCAGCAGGTGGTGGGAGTTCATGTGGATATTTATACTCATTGTATTGGGGTTGTTTACATTCTTGCTGCAATTTAAATGTTTACTGAAGATTTTTATAGATGACCACTCTTCTGTCATCCCCTGCGGTTCCAAAGAGTATCCAGGCTGCACAAGTCCTGTGAGCAGTCCTAGATGTGGGCTTGATGTTGCTACTGCTGTGACCAGTGGTAGCTGAGGGTGGCGCACTGCAGTTTGCTTTTCTACGACACTCTTTTTGCTGTCTTGGCAGGGTGCTGCCTTACAATGTCTGGCTCTTCCTCACCTCTGTGATCCACTATGATGATTCTTCCTGGCACTCCATGTTAGATCGAGTATTTCATCTTCCTCCTCTTCCTGAGTGGACTTTTTGTCACAATAGCATCGGGAGCTGGTTCCTCTGTTTCCACATCTCCCTGAGTACACATTGCCTGTGGAGGGCTGACTCTGTGATTTACCCACCCTCATCTTTCTCTTTGAAGGAAAAAAAATAATTGAGCATCAATGCATTCAATGTCTTGGTTTTCTCTCATGTGTTTTTGGACTGCCTGGTTAAATCTATGACACTGAATGATGAAACAGCATCTCAGAGTGATCCATGTGGAATGCTTTGAAGTGTTTAGGGGATTTGGCACAGGAGGAGGGATACTCATGGACAACTGGCGCAGACTGACCCCTATGTCCCTAGGACTGGGAGGAAGAGGAGGTGGTGTTACTTGAGGCATGGTGTGTCATTCACTCTATAACACACAGGCAGAAACACTTCTAAGGAATGTAAGCAGACTTTCCTCACCTCCTGCAGAACATGGAGCTATTACTTCAGTGGGATACACTTGAAATGCCAACTTGCCATCTCCATTTCCGCATCCCCCTGAGTACACATTGCCTGTGGAGGGTCGACCGTGCACATTTACCCACCCTCATCTTTCTTTTTGAAGGAAAAAAATTGTTTGGCATTGGTGCAATGTCTTGGTTTTCTACCTCTGGATGTTTAACCTAACCCGTTGACATCCATGACACTGATTGATCAAACAGCTTCTCAGACTGTTCCATGTGTACTGTTTTGGAGGGTGCAGGGGTATTGGCACAGGGTGAAATAGAGTGAGGATGATCATGGCTGACTGGTGCAGACTGACTCCTGTGTGCCTGCAAATGGGAAGAAGAGGGGGTGGGGGTACTTGAGTCATGTTGTGACATCCACTCAACAACCTGTTTTCAGATCTGCAGATATAATGTATGGGCAGAACCACTTCTAAGGAATGACAGCAAGTTTGCCTCTTCTTGTGAAGAACGTGCAGTTATTGCTTCAGCAGCAGCCAATTGAAATGTCAACTTGGCCTGTTCTCTTCCACCTCCACCACCACCGACATGCCTCCTAACCCTTGTATTCTTCATGTTTTCTCTCTATTATTTATTTTTATTACTTAGTTTTTGGTTTAATTTTTAGTGTACTTTTATGTAACTTTTCAGCTAACTTTGTAGTCTGCAGAAAACAACTGCTAGCTGGATAAAGCCTGCAAATAATCCATAGTGGCCTGACTCGTGACAGAATGGCATCTAGGATTACTGACATGCACTGTGTGTATTTGCTATTTTTCTGTTTGATTTTCTTTTTTTTTATTATTAAACAAAATAACATGACCAGCTAAATAAGCTGCAATCACTGGGTGGCACAATATGCAAGAGCAGAAGGACAAACAGCACAGCTTGTTTTTTTGTGCACTGTCCCTATTTTGCTCAGTGTCATTGAATTCCCCAAACCCCTCTGCTAGCTTTGTAAGGCTGCCTGCAGACGGCCGGCTCGGATCCGGCTGCGAGAATTCAATAGCTGAGAGCTGCCTCTGATTGGTCCCTGCGCTCAGCCAATCAGAGGCAGCACTCACTCACCCATTCATGAATTCATGAATGGGTGAGTGAGAGCTGCCTCTGATTGGTGAGGGCTGTGACCAATCAGAGGCAGCCCATTCAGCAGGCGGGGATTTTAAATTCAGGAGAACTGCCGGCCCGATGCAGCTGAACTCAGTCTGCAGGGAAAAGGTGAGTATATATATATTTTTTTATTTTTACACATTTTAGGATGTTTTTCAGGGAAGGGCTTATATTTTTAAGCCCTTCCTGAAAATTCATCCCGCGCTCGCCGGCAGCCCATTGCTTTCAATGGGCGAACGATCTTTAAGTAACTTTAAGTATATGTTCTCAATGGGGTCTGCGCTGCTGCCGCCGGCCCCATTGAGCGCATATATAGAACACAGCGATGCGCAGAACGCAGATAGGCGTGTTCTGCGAATCGTTGTGTCTTATAATTGATCGCACATCCGCATAAAAAGCGGACATGTGACCGATCCCATTGGGATGCATTTGGTCTATAGATCTTCAGATCGCAAGCGCATCTGCAGATCGGAGCAAAAAACGGTTGTGCGACCGAGGCCTCTAACAGTACCCTTTTTAATTTCTCTGCTGGTACAAAAGCTTTCATACCCAGAAGCAATATATCCTCTGTAGAATATCTGTTCCTGACAGACCATGTGTTACATAGGCATGTAAATGTGATGTAGCTTCTTTCTATGGTCCCTCTAATATAACCCCAATATACAAGCTTTCACAGCAGCAACAATATATCTTCTGTAGAATATCTGTCCCTATTAACAACAGACCATGTGTTATATAGGCATATAAACATGCAGCCTCCTTATCCAGTGCTAAACTGTAAAATGGTAGCTGGTTGAACTGTGCCTATGTTAAATATGGCTAAATCATGTGATTCGAACATCCAATGAAACGGCTGCTCATATGCAAGATAGAGGACACATTTGGTGACATCATCAAGGTGCCCTTGCTGCTGATTGGTCACACTTTGACTTCTGTAGCAGGTATTATGTTTGATTAGATTTTCCTGTAATTTTCGCCAAAAATCAGTTTGGACTTACCTGATCAAAACGAGCAACACTACAAGGGATGACTATCACCTGAATTTGCTGTATCCAGCAGGAATTCGGGTGATAATCGCGCAGTGTAAAGTACCATAAACAAAGACTTCGAGCTAAAAATCTCAAATTTGGAGTGATCAGACCAAAGGATAGATTTCCACTTGCCGGATGTCTATTATTAGTGTCCCTTGGCCCAAGCAAGGCTCCAGCTCTTATTTGCTTCCATCAATAGTGTGTTTTTTTCAGCCATTCTAACATTAATGCCTGATTCAGGCTGCTAAACAGTTGATGATGGGATTTGTCTGCTGCTCAACTTTAATCTGAGGGGATGTTAACTCACAATTTACAAAACTGATGACTCGAATATACTTGCCCTGTGCAATACAGTTAACTCTTTGTCTGACCTTCCTTTAGCAATCATCATTGGAACCTGTGGAGTGCAGAACAGTAGGAAAAAAATGGTGGAGAAACCTCAGTAGGAAATGGAAATATAAAAATTGAGAATTATGTCTTCTTTTTAAAGGGTAGTAAGATAAGGATTTTTTCTTATTTTAGAGACAAAATGGAGAAGTGCTATGTATAGTATGTGCAGCCAACTCCAAGTACTGTTATACGCAGTGGCGTAACTATAGGGGATGCGGTTGCACCCGGGCCCAGGAGCCTTAGGGGTCCATAAGGCCTCTCTTCTCCATATAGGGAGCCCAGCACTATGAATAAAGCATTATAGTTGGGGGCCCTGTTACAGGCTTTGCTTTGGGGCCCAGAAGCTTCAAGTTACTGGTTATACCCAACTCTGTGAAGGTTTAACCACGTATTCAAAAATGGAAGGAAAAAAATGGGGTATACGGCACAACCTCCAGGCGTAATATAATTACATGGGATTGTTATTGCCAAACTTCTCTATTAATTTATTTAAAGCACTATGTATACGCATTTCGAGGTCGATAAACATCTTTCTCAGTACTTGCTGGGGTCTCACATCTGGATGCTGACAGTATGTCCATTAGAAAATATTCGGCAATCCCAATCTCATGAAGGTTGCGCCACATACAACAAATTTTTTTTCTTCCGTTTTTGATCTTTAGAACTTGTATAATCAAAGGGTTCCATAGTTTTTGCCACTGTATTTGAAGAAATTGTTGAAGTTCTTCCAATTACTCCATATTGACTGATCTGAATTTGTTAGACTAATGATGGATTGTCTTTTTTTCTTTGCTTACTTGATCTATTCCAGTCAGGCTGTATTTTGACTAGTGAGTTTTACGTGCAAATTTCATCCCGTAGCCATATGGACAAATCTTGCACAAGAAAATACATTAATTTTAATGTATTTATTTACACCAGTGATTTTTCTCTCGGACTAACATTGCGAGATAGGAAAACCATGGCATGTCCTGTTGTTGGGCGATTCTGTTCAGGAATCACCAATTACCGTATATACCGGCGTATAAGGCGACGGGGCGTATAAGACGACCCCCCAACTGTCACCTTATACGCCGGTATACAGTGGAGAAAAAAAAAATTCATTACTCACCTCCCCCGGCGTTCTGTCGCGCTCCGGCAGGATGTCGCTCGCTCCTCGTCCCCGGCGCAGCATTGCTTTCTGAATGCGGGGCTTGAAATCCCCGCTTCCAGAAAGCTAATACACACGCCGGCAGCCATGACATCATTGAATGGCTGTGATTGGCTAAAACACACGTGGCTTCAGCCAATCACACTATTCAATGACATCATTGAATGGCTGTGATTGGCTAAAACACACGTGGCTTCAGCCAATCACACTATTCAATGACATCATTGAATGGCTGTGATTGGCTAAAACACACGTGGCTTCAGCCAATCACACTATTCAATGACATCATTGAATGGGTGTGATTGCTAACACGTGCGCCTTCAGCCAATCACAGCCATTCAATGCTGTCATGGCTGCCGGTGTGTGTACTAGCTTTCTGGAAGCGGGGATTTCAAGCCCCGCATTCAGAAAGCAATGCTGCGCCGGGGACGAGGAGCGAGCGACATCCTGCCGGAGCGCGACAGAACGCCGGGGGAGGTGAGTAATGAAATTTTTTTTTTTTACACTTTTTTTTTTTTGTATTACCGGCGCATAAGACGACCCCCGACTGCAGACCCGATTTTTCGGGGTTCAAAACTCGTCTTATACGCCGGTATATACGGTAGTTCCTATGGGAGGAGAAAGAAAAATTGGATCGCGCCCACATATAAATGTGAGTTTCATAAGAGAGAAATGGAATTTGTCTATTTTTACTATTGAATCACATGTGCAGTGATGCGATGCATTTTTCTCTCAAAACACATTGCAATTGATTGATATTGGTGTACATCATGTATTGTTTTAAAAATTGGTTTTATTGATTTTTTTTAAAACTGAAAAAATATATAGGCAAGTTTTGAAAATTTTTGTCAGGTCATCTCTATTGGCATGGTTAAGGTTAGAGATGAGCGAACATACTTGGTAAGGGCGATTTCGCAATCGAGCACCGCGATTTTCGAATACTTCACTACTCGGGTGAAAAGTACTCGGGTGCGCTGTGGGGCGGAGGGTTGCAGAGGGGAGTGGGGGGTAGCAGCGGGGAACAGGGGGGAGCCCTCTCTCTCTCCCTCTCCACCCCCACTCCCCGCTGCAACCCCCCGCTCACCCACAGCACACCCGAGTACTTTTCACCCGAGTAGTGAAGTACTAGAAAATCGCGAGGCTGGAATCGGCACATGTGCAGGAGCAGAGCTACGCGATGACGCGTACAAGGGGGCGGAGCCAAAACGCCGCTGCTGCCGGACCGAGCCGAAGGTAAAAGACCCATCTGCGCAAGCGCGTCTAATCGGGCGATTAGACGCTGAAGTTAGACGGCACCATGGCGACGGGGACGCCAGCAACGAAGCAGGTAAGTGAATAACTTCTGTATGGCTCATATTTAATGCACGATGTATATTACAAAGTGCATTAATATGGCCATACAGAAGTGCATAACCCCACTTGCTATCGCGGGACAACCCCTTTAAGCCGCAATAGCGGCAAGACTGGGCCCCCCCCCCCCCCCTAACAATTTTCACTTTGGACAAACCCTCATTAGTAAGCCACACCTTAATTAAGCACCACACTACCTCCAACTAAGCACAAGCACTGCCTGCGGGACACACCGCTGCCTCTTCTCCTGGGTTACATGCTGCCCAACCCCCCCGCACGACCCAGTGTCCACAGCGCACACCAAAGTGTCCCTGCGCAGCCTTCAACTGCCTTCATGCCACACGCTGGCCTCAAAGCCACACCACCCTCATGTCTATTTATAAGTGCGTCTGCCATGAGGAGGAATCGGAGGCACACACTGCAGAGGGTTGGCAGGGTCAGGCAGCGACCCTCTTTAAAAGGGGTGGGGCGATAGCCCACAATGCTGTACAGAAGCAATGAGAAATCCAATCCTGTGCCACCTCCGTCAGGAGCTGCACACGTGGGCATAGCAATGGGGAATCCATGTGCCACACAGTATTCATTCTGTCAAGGTGTCGCATAGCTAAATCGACACTGCAAGGGAAAAGCCGTCTGTGCTCTGCCCCCTACCCAAATCAGTCAGTGTCTTTGTGCCAGACCTGTCAAACACCGCGATGGGAACTAAGTTTGCACCAACAGCATAGGTGGGTCCTAGGAAGCCCAAGACATGAACAAAAAATTGATCTGAGCGGCCAAACATGGCAGACTTGCACCGCGCCCACGGCATAGGCCTTGGCCCACAGCTTCAGCAATCCTAGGCAGGAAGCGGACTTTCACTGTACCCAGGACATAGGCCTCTGCACAAACCCTCAGCAATCGCGGGCCTACAGCGGACTCCTATGCTAGCGTAGCTGTGCACGTCTCATTAGCGCTGTATTGCTCCTGTAGTTTGTCCCATTGCAGTGCCCCGGATAGTTGAGCTAACGTCAGATTAAATGCAGGTGGGCTTCGGCCCACACTGCATGCCCCAGTCTGACCGGGGTTTTTTATAAATAGTCACAGGCAGGTACAACTTTGCAATGGGAATTCCGTGTGCACCCACAGCATGGGTGGCTCCCTGGAACCCACCGACGGTACATAAATATATCCCATTGCAGTGCCCTGGACAGCAGAGCTAACATCAGATTAAATGCAGGTGGGCTTCGGCCCACACTGCAAGCCCCAGTCAGACTGGGGTTCTTTAGAAGTAGACACAGGCAGGTACAACTCCCTAATGTAATGACCGCCAGCATGGGAGGGTCCCAGGAAGCCACCGGCGGTACATAAATAAATCCCATTGCATTGCCCAGCATAGCTGGGGTAACATCAGATTAAATGCAGGTGGGCTTCAGCCCACACTGCAAGCCCTAGTCAGACTGGGGTTCTTTATAAGTAGACACATGCAGTTACAACTCCGTGTGGACCGACAGCATAGGTGGGTCCCAGGAAGCCACCGGCGGTACATAAATATATCCCATTGCATTGCCCAGCACAGCTGAGGTAACATCAGATTAAATGCAGGTGGGCTTCGGCCCACACTGCATGCCCCAACCTGACCAGGGTTTTTAATACATAGGGGATTTGTACCTGCCTGTGTCTATGTGAAGTCCCTGTGGACCGACAGCATGGGTGGCTCCCTGGAACTCACCGGCGGTACATAAATAGATCCCATTGCAGTGCCCAGCACAGCTGAGGTATCAGATTAAATGCAGGTGGGCTTCGGCCCACACTGCAAGCCCCAACCTGACCGGGGTTCTTTATACGTAGACACATGCAGTTACAACTCCGTGTGGACCGACAGCATAGGTGGGTCCCAGGAAGCCACCGGCAGTACATAAATATATCCCATTGCAGTGCCCTGGACAGCAGAGCTAACGCCAGATTAAATGCAGGTGGGCTTCGGTCCACACTGCAAGCCCTAGTCAGACTGGGGTTCTTTATAAGTAGACACATGCAGTTACAACTCCGTGTGGACCGACAGCATAGGTGGGTCCCAGGAAGCCACCGGCGGTACATAAATATATCCCATTGCATTGCCCAGCACAGCTGAGGTAACATCAGATTAAATGCAGGTGGGCTTCGGCCCACACTGCATGCCCCAACCTGACCGGGGTTTTTAATACATAGGGGATTTGTACCTGCCTGTGTCTATGTGAAGTCCCTGTGGACCGACAGCATGGGTGGCTCCCTGGAACTCACCGGCGGTACATAAATAGATCCCATTGCAGTGCCCAGCACAGCTGAGGTAACATCAGATTAAATGCAGGTGGGCTTCGGCCCACACTGCATGCCCCAGTCAGACTGGGATTCTTTATAAGTAGACACATGCAGTTACAACTCCGTGTGCACCGACAGCATAGGTGGGTCCCAGGAAGCCACCGGCGGTACATAAATAAATCCCATTGCAGTGCCCTGCACAGCTGAGGTAACGTCAGATAAAATACAGGTGGGCTTCAGCTCACAATGCATGCCCCAGTCAGACCGGGGTTTTTATAAGTCAACACAGGCAGGTACAATTCCCTAATGTGAAGTCCGTGTGGACCGACAGCATGGGTGGCTCCCTGGAACCCACCGGCGGTACATAAATAGATCCCATTGCAGTGCCCTGGACAGCAGAGCTAACGTCAGATTAAATACAGGTGG
Organism: Eleutherodactylus coqui; assembly: GCF_035609145.1. Classification (NCBI taxonomy): domain Eukaryota; kingdom Metazoa; phylum Chordata; class Amphibia; order Anura; family Eleutherodactylidae; genus Eleutherodactylus; species Eleutherodactylus coqui. Next base: position 262,704,088 of record NC_089839.1, on the reverse strand, counting down.
GCTTCAGCCAAGAATGTTTTCATTGTTGGAGGAGGAGGACGGGGAAGTTTTTGAGGCAGTACGTGTCCTGTCCCCGTGTCCGTGGTTATATGCACCTTCCCAGTGACCGCGTCGCTGAAAAGTTGTCGCACCTGTGGAACCTAGTACCGCGGCCTCGCCACCATCATGTCTTTGGGAAGCCTCCGTTTCCACTACCCAGTAACATTGCAGTAGCAGCAGTATAGGCAGAGCCGAGGATTAGTAACATTTCAGCGGTAAGAGTATGCACAAACCCCTGTAACATTTCATTGGCAGCAGTGAGGACAGACCCCACTAACATTTCATTTTCAGCAGTATACACAGACCCCAGTAACATTTCAGTAGTATCAGTATAGACAGACCCCAGTAACAGTTCAGTAGTATAAGTCTAGACAGACCCCAGTAACATTTCAGTTCCAGCAGTATTGACAGACCCCAGTAACATTTCAGTAGTATCAGTTGCGACATGCCCCAGTCACATTTCAGTTCCAGCAGTGCAGACAGACCCCAGTAACAGTAATGTTGAAGCAGTATGGGCAAAGCAGCAGATTCACATTTCCCTTGCAGCAGTGTAGGGAGAGCACTGCATTTTTAGCATTTCAGTAGTAGCAGTATAGTCAGACCCCAGTAACACTTACGTAGAAGCAGTATGGGCAAAGCAGCAGATAAACATTTCCCTGGCAGCAGTGTGGGGAGAGCAAAGTATTTGTAACATTTCAGTAGTAGCAGCATAGTCAGACCCCAGTAACAGTTACGTAGAAGCAGTATGGGCAAAGCAGCAGATAAACATTTCCCTGGCAGCAGTGTACGGAGAGCATAGTATTGGTAAGATTTCAGTAGTAGCAGTATAGACAGGCCCCAGTAACAATAACATAGAGGCAGTAGGGACAAAGCAACAGATTCACATTTCCCTGGCAGCAGTGTATAGAGAGCGTAGTATTGTTAAGATTTCAGTAGTAGGAGTATAGACAGGCTCCAGTAACAGTAACGTTGAAGCAGTATGGGCAAAGCAGCAGATTCACATTTCCCTGGCAGCAGTGTAGGGAGAGCACAGCATTTGTAACATTTCAGTAGTAGCAGTATAGTCAGACCCCAGTAACAGTAACGTTGAAGCAGTATGGGCAAAGCAGCAGATTCACATTTCCCTTGCAGCAGTGTAGGGAGAGCGTAGTATTGGTAAGATTTCAGTAGTAGGAGTATAGAAAGGCCCCAGTAACAGTAACGTTGAAGCAGTATGGGCAAAGCAGCAGATTCACATTTCCCTGGCAGCAGTGTAGGGAGAGCACAGCATTTGTATCATTTCAGTAGTAGCAGTATAGTCAGACCCCAGTAACAGTAATGTAGAAGCAGTATGGGCAAAGCAGCAGATTCACATTTCCCTGGCAGCAGTGTAGGGAGAGCATAGTATTGATAAGATTTCAGTAGTAGCAGTATAGACAGGCCCCAGTAACATTAACGTAGAAGCAGTATAGGCAAAGCCCACTATTAGTTACATTTCTGTTATAGCAGTATAGACCTGCCCCAGTAACATTTCCGTTGAAGCATTATGGGCAGAGCCCAGTATTAGTAAAAATACAGTAGTAACAGTATACACCAACCAAGGTAACATTTCAGGAGCAGAAGTATCGGCAGACCAAAGTAACATTTCTGTTACTGAAGTATAGTCAGACCCCTGTAGCATTACTGTGGCAGAAGTATAGGTAGGCAGAACAGAGTTACATTTCTGTAGCAAAAGTTTAGTCCAACCCCAGACACAGTGGTGTACCATGAGCGCAGGCGAAGCCCATAAAAATTACTTGGATTACATTGTAGGCGAGGGCCCGAAAAATTGTTGTACCGACAGTACAAATGTACCCCAGAAAAATTGCCCATGCCCAACCCAGAGGGCAGGTGAAACCCATTAATCCCTTAGCGTACTGTGGCTTAATTTTTAACTAGGCCTGGAGGCAGCCCAGTCTAAAAACCAATTGGTTCAGGTGGAAGTTTCGATGCTTAAATGAGAATTGAAACAGATAAATATTATTTAGAAAAGTTATATAAGCCTTTTGGCCCACAGAAAAATTGCCTGTTCGCGGTGATTACGAGAGGTTTCAGGAGGAGGAGGACGAATAGCATACACAGATTGACAAAGGTCTTTAGGTAGCGCTGCTGTCCGCTGGTGGAGAAGAGAAGTCTGGGGAAATCCAGGCTTTGTTCATCTTTATGAGTGTAAGCCTGTTGGCGCAGTCAGTTGACAGACGGGTACGCTTGTCCGTGATGATTCCCCCAGCTGCACTAAACACCCTCTCTGACAAGACGCTAGCCGCAGGGCACGCCAACACCTCCAGGGCATACAGCGCGAGTTCGGGCCACGTGTCCAGCTTTGACACCCAGTAGTTGTACGGAGCAGAGGCGTCACGGAGGACGGTGGTACGATGGGCTGCGTACTCCCTCACCACCTTCTTACAGTGCTCCCTCCGACTCAGCCTGGACTGGGGAGGTGTGAGCCAGTCTTGCTGGGGAGCCATAAAGCTGGCAAAGGCCTTGGAGAGTGTTCCCCTGCCTGCGCTGAACATGCTGCCTGATCTCCACGCCTCCCCTGGTACTTGGCCCTCGGAACTGCGCCTTCTGCCACTAGCACTGTCAGATGGGAAGTTTACCATCAGTTTGTCCACCAGGGCCCTGTGGTATTGTATCACTCTCAAACCCCTTTCCTCTTCGGGAATGAGAGTGGAAAGGTTCTCCTTATACTGTGGGTCAAGCAGTGTGTACACCCAGTAATCCGTAGTGGCCAGAATGCGTCTAACACGAGGGTCACGAGAAAGGCATGCTAACATAAAGTCAGTCATGTGTGCCAGGGTACCTGTACGCAACATATGGCTGTCCTCACTAGGAAGATCACTTTGAGTATCCTCCTCCTCAGGCCATACACGCTAAATGGATGAGAGGCAAGCAGCATGGGTACCCTCTGCAGTTGGCCCAGCTGTCTCTTCCTCCTCAGGCTCCTCCCCCTCCCCCTTCTCCACACGCTGAGATATAGACAGGAGGGTGCTCTGACTATTCAGCGACATACTGTCTTCCCCCACCTCCGTTTCCGCCCGCAAAGCATCAGCCTTTATGCTTTGCAGGGAACTTCTCAACAGGCATAGCAGGGGAATGGTGACGCTAATGATTGCAGCATCGCCGCTCACCATCAGGGTGGACTCCTCAAAGTTTCCAAGGACCTGGCAGATATCTGCCATCCAGGCCCACTCCTCTGTAAAGAATTGAGGAGGCTGACTCTCACTTCGCCGCCCATGTTGGAGTTGGTATTCCACTATAGCTCTACGCTGCTCATACAGCCGGGACAACATGTGAAGCGTAGAGTTCCACCGTGTGGGCACGTCGCAAAGCAGTTGGTGCACTGACAGATTAAACCGATGTTGCAGGATGCGCAGGGTGGCAGCGTCCGTGTTGGACTTGCGGAAATGTGCGCTGACCCGGCGCACCTTGCCGAGGAGATCTGAAAAGTGTGGGTAGCCTTTCAGAAACCGCTGAACCACCAAATTAAAGACGTGGGCCAGGCATGGCACGTGCGTGAGGCTGCCAAGCTGCAGAGCCGCCACCAGGTTACGGTCGTTGTCACACACGACCATGCCCGGTTGGAGGCTCAGTGGTGAAAGCCAGCGGTCGGTCTGCTCGGTCAGACCGTGCAACAGTTCGTGGGCCGTGTGCCTCTTCTCTCCTAAGCTGAGTAGTTTCAGCATGGCTTGCTGACGCTTGCCCACTGCTGTGCTGCCGCGCTGCGCGACACCGACTGCTGGCGACGTGCTGCTGCTGACAAGTCTTGATTGCGAGGTAGAGGTTCTCCTAAGCTGAGTAGTTTCAGCATGGCTTGCTGACGCTTGCCCACTGCTGTGCTGCCGCGCTGCGCGACACCGACTGCTGGCGACGTGCTGCTGCTGACAAGTCTTGATTGCGAGGTAGAGGTTGTGTTGGAGGAGGAGGAGGAGGAGGAAGGTTTAGTGGAGGTGGCATACTCCGCCGCAGATACCAGCACCGATCTGGGGCCTGCAATTCTGGGGGTGGGTAGTACATGAGCGGTTCCAGGCTCTGACTCTGTCCCAGCCTCCACTAAATTCACCCAATGTGCTGTCAGGGAGATATAGTGGCCCTGCCCACCTGTGCTTGTCCACGTGTCCGTTGTTAAGTGGACCTTGGCAGTAACCGAGTTGGTGAGGGCGCGTACGATGTTGCGTGAGACGTGGTCGTGTAGGGCTGGGACGGCACACCGTGAAAAATAGTGGCGACTGGGGACAGAGTAGCGCGGGGCTGCCGCCGCCATCATGTTTTTGATCGCCTCAGATTCCACCAGCCTGTAGGGGAGCATCTCCAGGCTGATCAATTTGGCTATGTGGACATTTAAAACTTGAGTGTGCAGGTGCGTGGCGGCATATTTGCGCTTTCGCTCCAACGATTCTCTTAGCGACAGCTGGACGCTGCACTGAGAGACATTGCTGGATGGGGCTGAGGACAGCGGAGGTGAAGGTGTGGGTTCAGGCCTGGAGACAGTCATGCCTGTGTCGTGAGAGGTGGGTTGGATCTCAGTGGCAGTTTGGGGCCCAGGGGGAGAGGCAGTGGCGCAAGCTGGAGGCGGTGAATGGCCTTCGTCCCACCTTGTGCGGTGCTTGGCCATCATATGCCTGCGCATACTGGTGGTGGTGAGACTGCTGGTGGTGGCTCCCCGGCTGATCTTGGCGTGACAAAGGTTGCACACCACTGTTCATCGGTCGTCCGCCGTCTCAGTGAAAAACTGCCACACCTTAGAGCACCTTGGCCTCTGCACGGTGGCTTGGCACGAGGGGGTGCTTTGGGAAATAGCTGGTGGATTATTTGCTCTTGCCCTGCCTCTACCCCTGGCCACCCCACTGCCTCTTCCAACCTGTCCTGCGGCTGCAATTGCCTCCCCCTCTGAAGACCTGTCCTCAGTTGGCTTATCACACCAGGTGGGGTCAGTCACCTCATCGTCCAGCGGCTCTTCCTCTGAATCCTCTGTGCGCTCCTCCCTTGGACTTACTGCCCTTACTACTACCTCACTGATAGACAACTGTGTCTCATCGTCATCGTCCTCCTCACCCACTGAAAGACAGTTGCCGGAAGTCCCCAGCCTCATCCCCCGGACCCCGGGAACTTTCCAAAGGTTGGGCATCGGTCACGACAAACTCCTCCGGTGGGAGAGGAACCATTGTTGCCCAATCTGGGCAGGGGCCCGAGAACAGTTCCTGGGAGTCTGCCTGCTCCTCAGAATGTGTCATTTTCATGGAGTGAGGAGGCTGGGAGGAAGGAGGAGCAGTAGCCAGAGGATTCAGAGTTGCAGCAGTGGACGGCGTAGAAGACTGGGTGGTCGATAGATTTCTGGATGCACTTTCTGCCATCCACGACAGGACCTGCTCACACTGCTCATTTTTAATAAAGGTCTACGACGTGGACCCAAAAATTGCGATATGAAGCTGGGGACCCCAGAAACTGTCCTCTCTCCTACTCCCGCAGCAGCCGGCTGCGATACACCTAGACCAGGAACTCGTCCTATGCCCACACCCTCACTTGGGCCTCCGCGTCCTCGACCGCGACCGCGTCCATGTCCTCTGCCCCTACTCCTACCCCTCAGCATGCTGGATTAAGAATCGAGCAGAGACAGAGCAGTGTAAAAATGTTTGTGAATTATTGCCACGCAGTTGCTGTCTGCCAGTGGTAATATAATGCTAAATGAAGCCAGAGATAAATTATAAGGAAGACTGCACTTAGGCCTAGCTGTGAAGTATGCAGTTTGGATGGGCATGAAGTCCCACAGGCCACGCAGGCAAATGCACTGGGTCACCGGTAGCCGTAAAAAGGAATTTTTAAAAAAATCTCATTTTACATAGATTGAAAGTGTGTATTGCACTTTCAATCTATGGGCGCCGGGCAGAGCCTGAACTTCTGAGACAGCACACGTTAACACAGAGCGTTGTAGAAAATGTGTGGTTTCGTGGCGTACACTTAGAGGCAAAGTGAACTGAGGCAACGCAAAGTGCGGACAGAAAAATGTTTAAATGAAGGCTGCACGCAGGCTAGGCTGTGAACTATGCAGTTTGGATGGACGTGAAGTCCCACAGGCCACGCAGGCAAATGCACTGGGTCACCGGTAGCCGTAAAAAGGAATTGTTTTAAAAATCTCCTTATTTTACAATGCAATGCAGGCTGAGGCTACGCAGTGTGTATTGCACTTTCAATCTATGGGCGTCGGGCAGACCGTGAACGTCTGAGACAGCACACGTATAACACAGAGCGTTGTAGAAAATGTGTGGTTTCTTGGCGTACACTTAGGGGCAGAGTGAACTGAGGCGACGCAAAGTGCGGACAGAAAAATGTTTAAATGAAGGCTGCACGCAGGCTAGGCTGTGATCTATGCAGTTTGGATGGGTGTGAAGTCCCACAGGCCAGGCAGGTAAATGCACTGGGTAAGCGTTAGCCGTAAAAAGGAATTTTTTTTTAAATCTCCTTATTTTACTCTGCAATGCATGCTGAGGCTAGGCAGTGTGTATTGTACTTTCAATCTATGGGCGTCGGGCAGACCGTGAACTTCTGAGACAGCACATGTAGAAAATGTGTGTTTTCTTGGCGTACACTTAGAGGCAGAGTGAACTGAGGCGACGCAAAGTGCGGACAGAAAAATGTTTAAATGAAGGCTGCACGCAGGCTAGGCTGTACAATACAGAGGTACTACAACTCCCAGCAACCACGGAGTTAAATGCACACGGTCGCAGGTTGCCCTAAGAAGAACCATTGGGGTTCTTGTAGACAGGATTCTACAGTACCACTGTCCCTGCCTGACCAATACTGCCCCTATACTCAAGTACAGACTGCAGCCTAAGAACGCTACAGCCTGCACGCCCGATATACATTAAAAAAAAAATTTGTGCAAAAGTGCTCACAGCAGCCACTACAGGTACTACAACTCCCAGCAACAACGGAGTTAAATGCACACGGTCACAGGTTGCCCTAAGAAGAACCGTTGGGGTACTTGTAGACAGGATTCTACACTACCACTGTCCCTGCCTGACCAATACTGCCCCTATACTCAAGTACAGACTGCAGCCTGAGAACGCTACAGCCTGCACGCCCGATATACATTTAAAAAAAAATTGTGCAAAACTGCTCACAGCAGCCACAACAGTAATGCACTAGGTGAGCTGTGGCCCTAAGAAGGACCGTTGTGGTTCTTGAAGACGCTAACACTGTCCCTATAGCAGCAGCAGCATCAGCAGCTCTTTCCCTGATCTCTCTTAGCGTGTGTCTGTGGCGAGCCGCGGGCGGGGCAGATTTAAATACTCGGGGGTCACTTGATCTCGCCAGCCACTCACTGCAGGGGGGTGGGATAGGGCTGGAACGTCACAGGAGGAAGTTGTAATGCCTTCCCTGTGTTTTTACTGGCCAGAAAAGGGCGCAAATTTCTCAGGGAAGGAAATGTAATGGAGTCGAGTGTCGCGTGGTGCTCGTCTCGAGTAACGAGCATCTCGAACACCCTAATACTCGAACGAGCATCAAGCTTGGACGAGTGCGCTCGCTCATCTCTAATACTTATTTATTATCACTATATAAACTTTTTAGTAAGCTTCAATGTTTTTGTTCAGGAGTAAAACTTTCAAATTCCGGGGCCCAGTGCAAAATCTGTAACAGAGCCTATCACCTACAGTATCATGTGCAATTTATAGCACTGGTATTTTCTTATGAGCCCTCTTTCACATTTTTCGCTATTTTGCCTGATAAAATGCCGGCCGAAAACCGCAACCAGGTAAAGCATTGAATTTCAATGCATTTGTTCAGATGGGTGATTTTCCGGTAGGTAAAATTGGCCGGCCAGAAAAGATAACGCATATGGTATGCATTCCAGCTGGCCGCTTTTGCGCATGGCCGGAAAAGCTAGGACTTTTCCTATCTTTTGCCAGCATACGCCAGCCATTCCTATAGACTCATATGGGAGCCTGTGGGAGCAGCCAGAAAAGGGAGGTGGGAGTACTGCAATTTGTAGTAGTGAGGTGCTGAATAACACACGGAGCCAGATATTCTGCTTAACTTGTAGTAAACATGGTGTTATTAAGTCAGACAGGGAGATAAGTTAATTCTCTTCCGCACACACTGAGTAGCGAATTATATCTCCAGCGAATTCCCAGTGAATTAAATACAATTTGCAGCAATGAGGATACTAATGTATAACACATTTATATACTGGGAGCTCACTCTGAATTTATTTTCTCCATTCCTCTTCAGACTTACATCTCTTTATCTCTTTGTCTCCTTCTCTTCATCTCAGCTCTCTCTCTTATCTCTCCTGTCCTCTGCATCTCCTCTTCTTGTCACTGCGACAGCTCACTCTCTCCCTGCAACAGCAGACTCCCCTCTACTCACTGTCACTGCTGACTATCCTTCTCTGCTTCTCTCTCTTTCTCCACTTCTCTGCTTCTCTATTGCTTCTCCATTTTTTTCCCTCTTGTGACCGTCGTGTCCCCCTATATATCATCTCTGTCACCTTACCACTCTGTCTGCGGCCAATCACAACCTATTTGGTTGCTAGGCTAACTGCATCACCTGATTCTCTAGGCATTTTCTCTATCCTGTGCAGCTGAATAAAAACAACCTAACTGGTTGCTAGCTTACCTGCATCACCTGTGTAAAATGACTCAAATTAAACCCCTTGGGCCGGTTATTATATTACTGGTTCCCACAGCTAAGCAGCGCTATGTAGTGCCCTTTTTCAGGCCACTACATTTCCCCCTTGTGTAAGAACAGCCGTCCTTAGCATTTTTTTTCTTTAAGGATGGAGCAGGTAGATGGCTGGAGAAAATTGCAAAATGTCTGGGATGTTAAAGTCGACTAGAATTTAGCCAGGGATTTGAAGAGGGGCAAAACCACCTACTTCAAAAGAGCTATGGGGCTCCTACACATATATTCCCCACAGTGAACAAATAGTGCATTTTCGAAGTTTCACATACAACAACATTATGCTTAACAACATTTGGCATACTTAGACATTTTTGATATGATCCACCTGGTGAGAGCACAAATTGGGGTTATGTAGGCATGTAAATCAAACATTACAATCTTTACACTTGGGTGATTCAACAGATACTGACGGGACATAATTCAATAGGCTTGGTCCAACCAAAGTCATTGCAGGACTTAAGTACCAGGTTAGGGGGTTGTTTATGTCAAAATTACCAATGTTTTTTTTTGTACTTTCAGTTCTCTTCACCGAGTTTGGCTTAGTTTCGCCTTTTTCTGATGTATCTACCGAAGTAGGGTCTAGTAGACAAAGTTTTATCCTGTTATGGTGAACCAATTTTGGTACTCTTCTATCTTCCGCAATATGATACAGGTCTTTTTCTGAAAAGCATATACTAGGTGCACTGTTCAGACACAATCTTCTGCTTCTGTGTCTGGCAAATATGGGCATCAGCCTATTCTCTCTGTTCCCTGAGCTTATTTTCACTCTCTTCCAGCACTCGTAGGGTTAATAGCTTCTGATCTCCTGTTCAGCTGATGCTCCTTTTCTAATCACCATCCTATATAGCTGCCCAGGGCCTTTCAGACCTTGCTGCAGTGTTGATGAGAGTTTGTTCCCTTCACTTCATGTCCAGCCACTGCTTCGGCAGTTACCTTGCTACCTTGCGTTCGGCTTGTGCTCTGTGTTCTTTGTCCGTGTACTCTGTTGTTCCTATTCTCCTCTTCTCTGTTTATCCTTGTCCGCTTCTTCCTCCTTTGTTTCTTTACTCCCCAGTGTTGTTCTATCATTGTCTTATAGGTGTTCTGGCCCATCAGGGTAAGTCAGCGCCTAAAGGAAGACCGTGGGGTCATTCTTATCAGGACAAGCGGTCTCTTTGTAGACAGGGGTCTCCCTCTCCTGGTTATCAGTTCAGGGCAAGATACCATCTCTAGTTTCCATCTATATATGGGGCTGCTCATTTTGATATCTTATCTCCCACGCTGGGGTTGGCTGTCAGCTGTGTTAGATCGTATCCTTACCTACCCGGTGGGTTGACACAGTGGTTTCACATCCACAGTCCTTACAGCGTAATTCTAAAATGGTTTAAGGCACTGCTTCCCATCTTTCCTCTAGCTTTCCTGTTCGGTGTTCTTTCTTTTGCCACACTTTTGTTCCTTTTGTTAGTGGTTCAGCCTTGGCTTGCAAGTTAAAATTTTATTCTTGTCTTTTACGAACTTGCTCCATGCGAGTGTCTACAATTTCTTGTGCTGTTTTCAGACGTCTTTGAAGATCATGAATCCATTCTGTGGTGGGTAAAGGATTTGTATCTTCAGACACTTGTACCCCCATTGACAGATCAGCAGGCAATTTCTCTTGTTGACCAAGCATGAGATAATAAGGAGCATATACTGTTGAACAATAGATGGTGTTGTTGTATACATAAATCAATTCAGGTAGTAAACCTGGCCAATTACTTCTCTTGGAGTTTGGCATGGTGCGTAACAGATTTAGTATGGTCTGGTTCATTTTCTCACAGATTCCATTTTCTTGAGGATGATATGCTGTCGTTTGGATATTGGTGCATTGATACAGTTGATACAGACTCAAATGCTATTCCTTAATTGGTGAGGATCATTTCTGGTGTTCCATAAGGCAATGAGAAGTCTTTCCAAAGCATTTTGGCTGCTGTTTTTGCAGATAAGTCTCTTACAGGAATTGTTGCTGTGAACTTGGTGCAGTGGTCTATCAAGGTGAGCAAGTAGGTATAGCCACTCCTACTCAATCTTCAAGTGGTCAAGGGCAAGCAGTTCTAATGGTTTCTTAGTCACTATTGGGTGTAAAGGAGCCTTTTGGTCAGCTTTGTTGTTTCTCCTTTTAGCACATGTTTGGCACTATAAACACCATGTCTCTATATCTCTTCTCATTTCTACCCAGTAGAATCTTCTCCAGATGGTATTCTCTGTTTTATGCACTCCAATGTGCCCAGATTGGTCATGGTATGCTGTTAGTACAAGATGTGCATCTCTTTGTGCAATGAAGATTTGGTGTACCTTCGAATAGGTGATAAAATCTATGGTTCCTCTGCACAATAAACCTCTCTTTACAAGGAGTCTTTTTCTTTGTTGCTACAACTGGTGAACTTTGGGTCTGTTTTCCCATTTCTCAGTCTGACAGGTGCAGTGCCATGGGTCAAGAACAGACTGAGTTCTCCTAAGGTGCGATTTTCAGTTTGAAGATCAATCCACTTTTCTTCCACAGGTTTGTCTTCATTATTACCGGCGGTTTGGATGACATTCTGTTGTACATTGTAGCAACCAAAGTCAGGCATCTCTGTCTCCTCCCACTGATCTTCTTCCATGGAGTAATCTATTGATGCAGGTTGTCTGGATAGTGCATCAGCATTGGCATTAGTCTTTCTGGCTCTATATTTGATGGTACGGTTGAAGTTGGCTAACCGTGAAGCCCATCTCTGTTTAAAAGCTCCCAATTTTGCTGACTTTCAATGTGCAAGAGGGTTGTTATCTGTGTAAGCAATGAATGTGGATGCCATCAAGTAGTCTTTGAACTTCTCCGTCACAGCCCATACAAGAGCTAAGAGTTCTAATTTAAATGAGCTGTAGCTCTGGTTGTTTCTTTCGTCTCCTTTCAAAAAACGGCTTGCGGGGCGTGGCCTGATGCAGTTGGAGACAGACGTGTAGAGCCAGGCTCCGTCTTCAAGACCCTTTTAAAGCGACTTAAAGCTACCCCAGCTCTGCCAAATCGACGGGAGAAGCACCTTACATCTCAAGGAACATTATGCCGAAAAGAAGAGGTACAAAAACGCCGCTTCACAAAGTGTCGGACTTCTTCTCTTCCCGCGGCCCGGCACAGACACAACTTGCTAATCAAGATGGCGCCGTCCCGCGCACAAGCACCGGAGCAAGCGGAGAGGAATCGCGATCCCTGGTATTGTCTCCTAAGGAAGCGATCTCACAAGCTGTCAGCCCAGAAAAGCTGAACGGAAGATCAGCAGGGAGCATCTATCAGACTGGGGTGAGTGACAGAGCTGAAAAGCCCCATGACAGAACGACAGATACACCTAAAATGGCGCCGACCAGCTCACAAACCCCATCCCTATCCTCTTCTCCCTCCACAAGCCCAGAAAAGCAGAGACCCCGTCTCTCTTCTTCACCTAATTCATGCCACCAATGACTCCCTTTTGGAGAGGATTTAATAAAAAATGTCCCTTCCTCTAATCTCCCAGCATCAGAGGATTTTATCAAAAATATGATGCTTGCCCTACATGGATCCTTGCAGAAGGACATTCAGGCTCTGTCTGCTACAGTAAACAGCTCCATACAAGAGCTAGAAGTCCGTACTGACCATGTAGAAACAAAAATGGGCGAAGTTACAGCATCTCATAATAATTTGATAGATGCTCATTATGCATTAGAGGAAGAAGCAGAAATTATCAAGAGCAAGTTAACCGACTTAGAAGACAGGAGCAGGAGGAACAACATTAAGCTTAGAGGTATTTCTGAGAACGTATCTCAAGCAGATCTAAAACAATACCTCGTTAAGCTGATCAAAACTGTCCTCCCCAACTCCAATGACCAGGACTGTACAATTGATAGAATCCACAGGCTTGCTAAACCAAGTTTTCAGCCAGATTCTATCCCACGTGATGTGATTGCTAGACTGCATTTTTATCACATAAAAGAAGAATTGATGATGATGGTGAGGCGAATTCACTCTTTGCCGTCTCCATATGCTAACATCAGCTTGTATACAGACTTGTCACAATCCACAATACGAGCTCGGAGGTCCTTTTCGCAACTGACCGCAGCTCTACGATCTGCCAAAATCCCGTATAAATGGGGTTTCCCGACGAAAATCATGATTCACAGGAAAAACGCTATGCATATCATATCTTCCCCAGAAGCAGGAGAAAGAATTCTAGAAAAGTGGGACATTCCGCTGCAAGATGTGTTACAAGTGGCTAAACTTCAAAAATCGAAAAATGGGGCCAACAGACGTACGCTACCTTCTACTCCGGACCGATTTGACCGACTGGGTCTACAGGATACGTGAGTAAACGAAGGGTCTCACCCTGCAAGGCGGACTTTTACCCCCAAAATACACCAGGTTAACCCTGATACTTTACAAAAGTTTGACTGTTTCATGTTAAAGGTCTTACACCAGCTCCATAGCGGTTATTTAAACAAGCTATCGTCTAAAAGAAGATCTACAATTGGTTTATTGTGTTATATTTGCAATGTTTTGTTCACAACTTATGCTGCCAGACTAAATCTTAACAGTATGCTTTTTTCAAAAATTTACCATGTCCATTAAAATATATTCACAAAATGTAAAGGGATTAAACACTCCCTTCAAAAGATCAATGATCTGGAAGGATGCAAGGATAAACAAAGTAGACGTGTTATGTCTACAAGAAACGCACTTTACTGAACTCGCCGCTACCAAATTCACAAACAAAACTTTCCCTCAGATTTTCTCAGCCAGCGCCCAAAACAAAAAACATGCGGGAGTGGTGATAGCCTTCAAGGAAAGCATACATTTTTCAGTAGAAAAACAAATAATCGACTTGAAAGGAAGGTATATCATCTTGCAGGGTATGCTCAACGAAACACCACTTACTCTAGCCAACATTTATGCCCCCAATAGATCTCAAATATCCTTTTTAAATAAAATAATAAAGAAAGTCAGAAAGATCCAAAAAGGCAAACTAATTATCTGCGGCGATTTCAACATTATCCCAAACAAAGAAATAGACTCCACAGCGCATAATAGAACAGCTGCAGTCCTACAACCTTGGCTCCATAGAGAAGGCCTTTACGACACTTTTAGATGTCTTAACTCCACCTCAAAGGAGTTGACATTCTTTTCTTCAAGACACAAAACATTTTCTCGAATTGATTTATTCATAGTTGACAGGTGGACCCTTACTTCTATATCAGATTCTACTATAGGAACGACTACATGGTCTGACCATTCTCCTATCTGCGTAAATTTGAATGTTGGTGCCCCTTTCAACCCAGCTAAAATATGGAGTAATGATGTAAATCTGTTTAAGTCACCTAGTGCTCAAGAACAAATTAAAGAAGCATTGATAGAATATTTTGCCCTAAATGAAAGCCCAGACATAAGCAATTTCATTCTATGGAATGCCCATAAAGCAGTAATCAGGGGGGTTCTAATAAAATTAAAGGTACAAGAAAGGAAAAGCAAACAAGCTAAAATAAACACCCTGCTGGAAAAAATCCAAAAGCAGGAAAAAAATAGAACAAAAAGCCCCTCAAAATAACCCCCAGTCGGAATTGATTACATTGAGAAAAGAACTAAGGAAAGAACTATTAGACAATTATAATAGAAGTTTGATCTACTCGAAAGCCAACTTTTATACTAATATTGACAAACCTTCAAAATTGATGGCCAAGATGGCAATTCAAAAATTTCTATGCCAACTTATATAACTTAAGGGACTGCACGGCGACACCTCAACCTACTCCCGAAATCATAGACAAATTCTTAAACAGCGTATCGCTTCCCTCGGTAGGATCACAAAAAGAGGCCCTCAACAAACCCATATCTATCAGCGAAATAAATAAAGCAATAAATATATCCAAAAACCACAAGTCTCCGGGCCCGGACGGTCTGTCCAATGAATATTACAAAACCTTTGCACCTATTCTATTGCTACGTTTAACTTCTATATTTAATGAATCCATGATAAAAGGTACAATGCCTGAGGAAATGCTCCAGGCCACAATAATAACACTACCTAAACCAGGTAAGGACCCCACGTCTCCGGCAAACTTTAGACCTATTTCGCTTTTAAACACAGACACAAAAATATACTCAAAAATATTGGCTCTGAGATTGCTGGAGGTCCTACCAGAAATAATACACAGCGACCAAGTGGGGTTTACAAAGGGTAGAAACGCAGCAGACGGTGCATGAAGAACCCAAAACCTAATGGAGATAATGGGCTCGAGTCGGACGCCTTCTCTCCTCCTTTCCCTGGATGCAGAGAAGGCGTTCGATAGGGTCCACTGGGGATTTGCATTTGCGGTCCTTCAGAAATTTGGAGTGGGCAACAACTATCTGCAAGCGGTTCAGGCCCTCTATACGAAACCATCCGCAAGGGTATTAGTTGACGGCGCCTTATCTTCCCCCTTCCACATAACAATGGTACTCGTCAGGGGTGCCCCCTCTCCCCCTTACTGTTTGTGATGTTTATAGAGCCTTTGGCGGAGTCAATTAGATCAGCCACAAAAATTAGAGGAATACCAACTAGTCTAAGGCAACATAAAATCGGACTTTTCGCCGACGATGTCCTCCTGTCTTTAAATGATCCCTTAAATTCCCTGAGAAATGTACAGGAATGCATATCGCAATTTAGTGGTGCATCCTACTACAAGTTGAATTCAGACAAATCGCAAATTCTCGGAATCAATGTAGAAGGAAAATTAAAATTAGACATCCAAAAAGAGTTCCCTTTTCAATGGCAAACAGAAATACCATATTTGGGAATCAAGATATGTCAATCCAAAACAAAAAATATATCATCTAACCTAGACCCGCTACTAAACACACTTAAAAAAGAATTGGACGACTTAGCGAAAAGGGAATTCTCATGGGTTGGTAGAATAACTCTGTATAAAATGTTGATTCTGCCGAAGATTCTCTACTTTTTCCGTACGCTATCTTACCCTATCCCTAAGAATACAATTGTTAATTTTCAAAAACAACTACTAGCGTTTGTTTGGAGTGGGAAGAGACCTAGAATAGCAGCGTCAATCTTGTACCTACGCAAAGGACAGGGGGGTCTCGGAGTCCCAAATTTATTAACCTATTACCAAGCAATTATTATGAACCAATCTGGCGCGTGGCTGAGAGAATCCCAACTCCCTCCTTGGGGACACATAGAAAAGTATAGAAATCACAACAGATCTTTAGGGTTACTTATCATGGCCTCTATTATGGAAACCCTATATCCAAAAACCGTCACACCATTAATAACACAGAATCTCTCTCCTATGATGAAATTGACTATACAGTGCTGGAATTGCCTAGCATACAAGTACAGGTCCACTCCCCGAGCCACATTCATACAGCTCCCTATAGAAATTCTCTCGTATTTTACCCAAGATGTTAATACAAAAGAGTGGAGCAAAAAAGGGATCAAATTTGTGACAGACCTCTTTGAAAGAGACAAACTTCTCCCTTTCAATTTAATCCAGGAGAAATTTAGACTACCAAACTCAGAATCATACTCTTATATGAAAATTACCTCTTTTTTAAATAACTCCCATTTGGAAAAATGCTCCCTCCCCACACAGTTGGAAACCTTACTCCAAAAGTGCAGTATTTCCCAGGGTTCATTGACTAGGACAATATACGATAACATATCTGGAAATATGAACAATATCAAAAAAATGCATTTAATAAATTGGGAATGAGATTTGAGAAATAATTTCTCCTCGCCACAATGGCTGAACTCCTTTGCATGGGCAAATAGAGCTACCCTCTCAGCCAACCTACTTCAAACTCACCAAAAAGTTGTCTCCAGATGGTACTATACACCTTTGAAGCTAGCCAGATGCTTTAAAAATGTGGCTAACGAATGCTGGAGGAGGTGTGGTGGCGAGGGGTCTCTCTACCACCTGTTTTGGGCATGCCCTAGAATTCAGCCATATTGGAGAGAGGTATTTAACAACATACAAACCATCACGGGAGAGAGACTGTCACATTCCCCACAACTGGCCCTTTTACTCCTAGACTGCGAATCTATTCCCCAAAAGAAAAGGAAATGGATTTGTCACTTTCTTTTAGCAGCAAAAAATATTATCGCAAAAAAATGGAGAGTGGAGTCCCCCCCTACAATTAAAGATTTGTTGGACATGATGGCAGATCATTACTGCTATGAGAAAATGCATGCGAGAAACAATAACTGCTTACATAAATTCATTTATGTCTGGAAGTACTGGCAGAAGTTCAAATTGTAAATTTGTTTTAAGTTTTGAATTAAAAAATTTTAACATTTTACCAGGTTAAACAACAAATATATGCAACAATCTCTCACCTCTTGAAATTCAATTGTCGAAATTCATTAAACGTATGATACAACACCTAGACAATAATATACGTTTGGCAAATACAATTGTGTAAAGTTACGTTAAGCTTTATTCTACATATACTAATTCATAAATAATGTTATCTGTAAGCATTTATTCATTATTTTCCAAATGTTAGACAAAAATAGTACAATGAGATGTAAATGAATGATGCCTAATTCATATATATCTGTCACCTGTGAGAGTGTAACATTGTATACTCTATGTAAATGTTCAATAAAAATACTTTGGAAAAAAAACGGCTTGCAAATGATATTACTCTCTCTTTATCGCCTTGGACTTGACTTAATACTGCACCAATCCTCACTTACTCGCATCAGTGTATACTCGAAAGGGTTTGTTGTAATCTGGATATGAATATCCCAGGACAGGAGAGGATATTAATAGAGATGAGCGAACCTACTCGTTTCGAGTAATTACTCGATCGAGCACCGCGATTTTCAAGTGCTTCAGTACTCGGGTGAAAAGATTCGGGGGGCGCCGGGGGGCGGGGGGAGGCGTGGCGGAGCGGGGGGGTAGCAGCGGGGAACAGGGTGGAGCCCTCTCTCTCTCCCTCCCCGCCCCGCTCCCCGCTGCAACCCCCCACTCACCCACGGCGCCCCCCGAATCTTTTCGCCCGAGTACGGAAGTACTCGAAAATCGCGGTGCTCAGGCGAAAAAGGGACGTGGCCGAGTAGGTTCGCTCATCTCTAGATAATAACTTATTTTTCAGAATTTCGAAAGCTTCTTGTTGTTCTTTCTCCCATGTGATGTAAATGTTTTTTTTGCAGTTTTATTTTGACATTTCCCGGATCAGTTTGTGCAATGGTTCAGCAATTGTGGCGAAATTGGGGGTAAATCTTTGGTAGTATCCTGCACATTAAAAAAACACTCCTCACTTGTTTAACAGTTTTGGGTATGGGCCATTCTTCTACTGCTGCAATCTTCTCTGGATCGGGTTTAACTCCTTCCGCACTCACAATGTGCCCTAAGTATCATACTTGCATTTGTAACAGATGACATTTGGTTGGCTTCACCTTAAGGGCTCCTGTCCATGGGCGAATCTTTATTGCATTCCCCGCAGCAGTAATCCAGCCGCAGGGAACGCTGTGAATGCTCTCCGTAGTGTTGCTATGGAGAGCAGAGCCTCTCTGTCCACGAGCAGAGAATCATAGTGATTCTTAGCTCACAGCCGACAAATCACAGCATGCTGCGAATTGCCACAATTCTCCGAGGTAAGCCTATCTGTCAGATAGGCCCACAGTGGAGATTCGTCTGCCGTCTCCTGCCCCTGGGCGGCAGCTCCCATGGTGGAGATCTGCCATGGGATTTTGCAACGCTCGTGGAAAGGCAGTCTTAGGTGATTGCGAACTAGTATCTCAAACACTTCAGCCAGGTGTTTCAGATGGTCTTTGTAAGTCTTGGAGTATACGATGATATCGTCCAGATATAGCAGCACTGTTTCAAAAAGATAGATAGATGGATAGATAGATAGATAGATAGATAGATAGATAGATAGATAGATAGATAGATAGATAGATAGATAGATAGATAGATAGATAGATAGATAGATAGATAGATAGATACCCTGTTTCCCTGAAAATAAGACATACCCTGAAAATAAGACCTAGCATGATTTTCCAGAATTTTTGAGGATGCAAAATGATTTTTCAGGCTTTTTGAGGATGCTTGAAATATAAGCCCTACTCCAAAATTAAGCCCTGCTAACAGTTAATTAAAAAAGTCAATTTAAATAGTGTCCAGGCAGCTATACATGTAAAAAAAGTTAAACCTTTTTGAACAAAAATTAATATAAGACACTGTCTTATTTTTGGGGAAACACGGTAGGTAGCTAGATAGATAGTGGATAGATAGATAGATTACATTGATTTGCTGATAGTATATTGTGTACAAATTATCTAATTGCTAAAACTATACTTAATAATATATCTGAGCCTCTACAAGTATAAATTGACAGCACACTAAAAATACACCGCAAGTCCGAAATCAGGCTTTAAATACAAAAAGAATTAATCCATTGACTGGAGCTTTTATAACATCCCTGCTTCTTTAAAAGACTGACCTATATGTTTGAATAATGAGGAGAGGCCATCCAGGGACAATGTCTGGTAATTGTGGAAGACGTCTGTAGTAGCAACATCTGCTTTATATGCTGCTGAAATGACCTTGCAAACAGCAGTCAGTAATACATTAATGATACACCACTGAATGATAGTTTATCCCTGATGGCATTTTAAATGCTGAATCCAGTCCAGTGATTCTACAATTTCTTGCATTTATTATATAAGTAATCATTTTTAGAATATTTTATAGAGCTGAGATGAAAATCCTCCACATTTCAGCTATTCGTGAATTACGTCAGCAGCTAACAGAGCATTATTGGACTCATGGTTCAGGAGCAAATAAATGAAATACTAAACATTCACCCAGTTAGTGATAGATATTAGAGATGAGCGAACGTACTCGTCCGAGCTTGATACTCGTTCGAGTATTAGGGTGTTCAAGATGCTCGTTACTAGAGACGAGCACCACGCGATGTTCGGGTTACTTTCACTTTCATCTCTGAGACATTAGCGCGCTTTTCTGGCCAATAGAAAGACAGGGAAGGCATTACAACTTCCTCCTGTGATGTTCCAGCCCTATACCACCCCCCTGCAGTGAGTGGCTGGGGAGATTAGGTGTCACCGGAGTATTTAAATCTGCCCCGCCCGCGGCTCGCCACAGATGCATTCTGACATAGATCAGGGAAAGTGCTGCTGATGCTGGAGCTGCTATAGGGAGAGTGTTAGAAGTTATTTTAGGCTTGAAGAACCCCAATGGTCCTTCTTAGGGCCACATCTGACCGTGTGCAGTACTGTTGAGGCTGCTTTTAGCAGTGTTGCACATTATTTTTTTTTGTGTATATCGGGCGTGCAGACCATTGCATCCTCAGTCTGCAGTCATTGTACATAGTATTGGGCCAGTACTGGTGAGGCAGGGACAGTGGGAAAGGTGAAAGAGATATACTGTCTATATAGGCAGTGGGCTTTTTCAAACCAATTTGGGAAAAATACTATATTAGGGCTGCCTGTGACCGTCTTCAGTGTACTGCGTGTCTGCTGGGGGTAGTAGTCCTAATTAATACGCAGCTAAGTGTTACAGCAGGCTTGCGCAAAAGTGTTTCCTGGCTCTGTGTTGCCCGTTACATCACCGCCGTCATCCCGTCCACAGGGAAACAGTATACATATATACGCTCCCTACAGTATCTGTCTGCTGTCTCAGCTCAGCCTTTCAAAAAATAGAAGCAAAATACTTAAGGCCTACTAGTGGCGTTTGGCCACTTGACTGCTTCAGCGCTGTGAATTCCACTAGCTGAGTCATACGCACCTACGTCTCACTACAGGCTTGCGCAAAATTCTTTCCTGGCTCTGCTGTGCGTACCGTAAGCGAAGTCAGCCTCCAACCACAGGCCAATAAGCGGCACATTTAATTACAGTGTTCTGTTTCTGCACTACTGGTAATACACCATGCTGAGGGGTAGGGGTAGGCCTAGAGGACGTGGAGGCGGGCGAGGACGCGGAGGCCCAAGTCAGGGTGTGGGCACAGGCCGAGCTCCTAATCCAGGTGTATCACAGCCGACTGCTGCGGGATTAGGAGAGAGGCACGTTTCTGGCGTCCCCAGATTAATCTCACATTTAATGGGTCCACGCGGTAGACCTTTATTAAAAAATGAGCAGTGTGAGCAGGTCCTGTCGTGGATGGCAGAAAGTGCATCCAGCAATCTATCGACCACCCAGAGTTCTACGCCGTCCACTGCTGCAACTCTGAATCCTCTGGCTGCTGCTCCTCCTTCCTCCCAGCCTCCTCACTCCATTACAATGACACATTCTGAGGAGCAGGCAGACTCCCAGGAACTGTTCTCGGGCCCCTGCCCAGAAAGGGCAGCAATGGTTCCTATCCCACCGGAGGAGTTTGTCGTGACCGATGCCCAACCTTTGGAAAGTTCCCGGGGTCCGGGGGATGAGGCTGGGGACTTCCGGCAACTGTCTCAAGAGCTTTCAGTGGGTGAGGAGGACGACGACGATGAGACAAAGTTGTCTATCACTCAGGTAGTAGTAATTGCAGTAAGTCCGAGGGAGGAGCGCACAGAGGATTCGGAGGAAGAGCAGCAGGACGATGAGGTGACTGACCCCACCTGGTTTGCTACACCTACTGAGGACAGGTCTTCAGAGGGGGAGGCAAGTGCAGCAGCAGGTCAGGTTGGAAGAGGCAGTGCGGTGCCCAGGGGTAGAGGCAGGGCCAGACGGAATAATTCACCAACTGTTTCACAAAGCACCCCCTCGCGCCATGCCACCCTGCAGAGGCCGAGATGCTCAAAGGTCTGGCAGTTTTTCACTGAGAGTGCAGACGACCGACGAACAGTGGTGTGCAACCTTTGTCGCGCCAAGATCAGCCAGGGAGCCACCACCACCAGCATGCGCAGGCATATGATGGCCAAGCACCCCACAAAGTGGGACGAAGGCCATTCACCGCCTCCGGTTTGCGCCACTGCCTCTCCCCCTGTGCCCCAACCTGCCACTAAGTTCCAACCCCCCTCTCAGGACACAGGCACGACCGTCTCCCGGCCTGTACCCACACCCTCACCTCCGCTGTCCTCGGCCCCATCCACCAATGTCTCTCAGCGCACTGTCCAGCCGTCGCTAGCGCAAGTGTTTGAGCGCAAGCTCAAGTACGCCGCCACGCACCCGCACGCTCAAGCGTTAAACGTGCACATAGCCAAATTGATCAGCCTGGAGATGCTGCCGTATAGGCTTGTGGAAACGGAGGCTTTCAAAAACATGATGGCGGCGGCGGCCCCGCACTATTCGGTTCCCAGTCGCCACTACTTTTCCCGATGTGCCATCCCAGCCCTGCACGACCACGTCTCCCGCAACATTGTACGCGCCCCTCACCAACGCGGTTACTGCCAAGGTCCACTTAACAACGGACACGTGGACAAGCACAGGCGGGCAGGGCCACTATATCTCCCTGACGGCACATTGGGTGAATTTAGTGGAGGCTGGGACCGAGTCAGAGCCTGGGACCACTCACGTCCTACCCACCCCCAGAATTGCGGGCCCCAGCTTAGTGCTGGTATCTGCGGCGGTGTATGCTTCCTCCACTAAACCACCCTCCTCCTCCTCCGCAACCTCTGTCTCGCAATCAAGATGTGTCAGCAGCAGCACGTCGCCAGCAGTCGGTGTTGCGCAGCATGGCAGCACAGCGGTGGCCAAGCATCAGCAGGCCGTGCTGAAACTACTCAGCTTAGGAGAGAAGAGGCACACGGCCCACTAACTGCTGCAGGGTCTGACAGAGCAGACCGACCGCTGGCTTTCGCCGCTGAGCCTCCAACCGGGCATGGTCGTGTGTGACAAAGGCCGTAACCTGGTGGCGGCTCTGCAGCTCGGCAGCCTCACGCACATGATATGCCTGGCTCACGTCTTTAATTTGGTGGTTCAGCGCTTTCTGAAAAGCTACCCACGCTTGTCAGACCTGCTCGGAAAGGTGCGCCGGCTCAGCGCACATTTCCGCAAGTCCAACACGGATGCTGCCACCCTGCGCACCCTGCAACATCGGTTTAAGCTGCCAGTGCACCGACTGCTGTGCGACGTGCCCACATGGTGGAACTCTACGCTCCACATGTTGGCCAGGCTCTATGAGCAGCGTAGAGCTATAGTGGAATACCAACTCCAACATGGGCGGCGTAGTGGGAGTCAGCCTCCTCAATTCTTTACAGAAGAGTGGGCCTGGTTGGCAGACATCTGCCAGCTCCTTGGAAACTTTGAGGAGTCTACCCAGATGGTGAGCGACGATGCTGCAATCATTAGCGTCACCATTCCTCTGCTATGCCTCTTGAGACGTTCCCTGCAAAGCATAAAGGCAGACGCTTTGCGCTCAGAAACGGAGGCGGGGGAAGACAGTATGTCGCTGGATAGTCAGAGCACCCTCCTGTCTATATCTCAGCGCATTGAGGAGGAGGAGGGGGAGGAGCATGAGGAGGAGGGGGAAGAGACAGCTTCGTCCACTGCTGAGGGTACCCATGCTGCTTGCCTGTCATCCTTTCAGCGTGTATGGCCTGAGGAGGAGGAGGAGGATCCTGAAAGTGATCTTCCTAGTGAGGACAGCCATGTGTTGCGTACGGGTACCCTGGCACACATGGCTGACTTCATGTTAGGATGCCTTTCTCGTGACCCTCGCGTTACACGCATTCTGGCCACTACAGATTACTGGGTGTACACACTGCTCGACCCACGGTATAAGGAGAGCCTTTCCACTCTCATACCCGAAGAGGAAAGGGGTTCGAGAGTGATGCTATACCACAGGACTCTGTTGGACAAACTGATGGTAAAATTCCCATCCGACAGCGCTAATGGCAGAAGGCGCAGTTCCGAGGGCCAGGTAGCAGGGGAGGCGCGGAGATCAGGCAGCATGTACAGCACAGGCAGGGGAACACTCTCCAAGGCCTTTGACAGCTTTATGGCTCCCCAGCAAGACTATGTCACTGCTCCCCAGTCAAGGCTGAGTCGGCGGGAGCACTGTAAAAGGATGGTGAGGGAGTACGTAGCCGATCGCACGACCGTCCTCGGTGACGCCTCTGCCACCTACAACTACTGGGTGTCGAAGCTGGACACGTGGCCTGAACTCGCGCTGTATGCCCTGGAGGTGCTTGCTTGTCCTGCGGCTAGCGCCTTGTCAGAGAGGGTGTTTAGTGCGGCTGGGGGAATCATCACGGATAAGCGTACCCGCCTGTCAACCCACAGTGCCGACAGGCTTACAATCATAAAGATGAACAAAGCCTGGATTTCCCCAGACTTCTCTTCTCCACCAGCGGACAGCAGCGATACCTAAACAATACGTAGACTGCACCCGCAGATGGAAGCATCGTTCTCTATAACCATCCAAAACGGGGACCTTTTAGCTTCATCAATCTGTGTATTATATTCATCCTCCTCCTCCTGCTCCTCCTCCTGAAATCTCACGTAATCACGCCGAACGGGCAATTTTTCTGAGGCCCACAAGGCTCAGTCATATAACTTTTGTAAACAATGTTTATACATTTCAATTCTCAATTCAATAAAGCGTTGAAACTTGCACCTGAACCAATTTTTATTTTAACTGAGCTGCCTACAGGCCTAGTTACAAATTAAGCCACATTAACCAAAGCGATTAATGGGTTTCACCTGCCCTCTTGGTTGGGCATGGGCAATTTTTCTGAAGTACATTTGTACTGTTGGTACACCAATTTTTTTGGGCCCTCGCCTACAGTGTAATCCATTTAATTTTTAGCCCACCTGCATTAAAGCTGACGTTACCTCAGCTGTGCTGGGCACTGCAATGGGATATATTTATGTACTGCCGGTGGGTTCCAGGGAGCCACCCATGCTGTCGGTCCACACGGAGTTGTAACTGCATGTGTCCACTTCTAAAGAACCCCAGTCTGACTGGGGCATGTAGTGTGGGCCGAAGACCACCTGCATTTAATCGGACGTTACCTCAGCTGTGATGGGCAATGCAATGGGATATATTTATGTACTGCCGGTGGCTTCCTGGGACCCACCCATGCTGTCGGTCCACACGGAGTTGTATCTGCATGTGTCCACTTCTAAAGAACCCCAGTCTGACTGGGGCATGCAGTGTGGGCCGAAGCCCACCGGCATTAAACCTGACGTTACCTCAGCTGTGATGTGCACTGCAATGGGATTTATTTCTGTACCGCCAGTGGGTTCCAGGGAGCCACCCATGCTGTCGGTCCACACGGAGTTGTAACTGCATGTGTCCACTTCTAAAGAACCCTAGTCTGACTGGGGCATGCAGTGTGGGCCAAAGACCACCTGCATTTAATCGGACGTTACCTCAGCTGTGATGGGCAATGCAATGGGATATATTTATGTACCGCCGGTGGCTTCCTGGCACCCACCCATGCTGTCGGTCCACACGGAATTGTAACTGCATGTGTCCACTTCTAAAGAACCCCAGTCTGACTGGGGCATGCAGTGTGGGCCGAAGCCCACCTGCATTAAACCTGACGTTACCTCAGCTGTGATGGGCAATGCAATGGGATTTATTTATGTACAGCCGGTGCGTTCCAGGGAGCCACCCATGCTGTGGGTGCACACGGAATTCCCATTGCGGAGTTGTACCTGCCTGTGACTATTTATAAAAAACTGCGGTCTGACTGGGGCATGCAGACACCTTGACAGAATGAATAGTGTGTGGCACATGGGTTCCCCATCGCTATGCCCACGTGTGCAGCTCCTGATGGAGGTGGCACAGGATTGGATTTCTCATTGCTTCTGTACAGCATTATGGGCTATCGCCCTGCCCCTTTTAAAGAGGGTCGCTGCCTGGCCGTGCCAACCCTCTGCAGTGTGTGCCTGTGGTTCCTCCTCATGGCAGACGCACTTATAAATAGACATGAGGGTGGTGTGGCTATGAGGCCAGCGTGTGGCATGAGGGCAGCTGAAGGCTGCGCTGGGACACTTTGGTGTGCGCTGTGGACACTGGGTCATGCGGGGGGATTTGGGCAGCATGTAACCCAGGAGAAGTGGCAGCGGAATGTCATGCAGGCAGTGATTGTGCTTTGTTGGAGGTAGTGTGGTGCTTAGCTAAGGTATGCATTGCTAATGAAGGCTTTTCAGAAGTAAAAATTGTTGGCGGGGGGGGGGCACTCTTGCCGCTATTGTGGCTTAATAGTGGGACCTGGGAACTTGAGCTGCAGCCCCACATGTAGCCCCTCACCTGCCCTATCCGTTGCTGTGTCGTTCCCATCACTTTCTTGAATTGCCCAGATTTTCACAAATGAAAACCTTAGCGAGCATCGGCGATATACAAAAATGCTCGAGTCGCCCATTGACTTCAATGGGGTTCGTTATTCGAAACGAACCATCGAGCATCGCGAAAATTTCGTCTTGAGTAACGAGCACCCGAGCATTTTGGTGCTCGCTCATCTCTAATAGATATATGTCAGCTTAATATACAGTACTGTGCAAAGGTTTTAGGCAGGTGTGAAAAGATTGCTGCAAGCTAAGACTTTTTTCATAAATAGTAGGCATCTGATTAGCTGTAAATTTATTCTGCAGCAAGACAACAACCCCAAATATACAGCCAAATGTCACTAAGAACTATCTCCAGCATAGTGAAAAGCAAGAAGTTTTGGAAGTGATGATATGGCACCCATAGACTCATGATCTCAAAATGATCGATTCTGTCTGGGATTACATGAAGAGACGGAAGGATTTGATCAAGCTACAGCCACAGAAGATATGTGGCTACTTCTCCAAGATGTTTCCCCACTGAGTTCCTTCAAAAACTCTGTGCAAGTGTACTTAGAAGAAGTGATGCTATTTTGAAGGCAAAGGGAGGTCCCAGCAAATATGCATTTGATGTAGATTTCTCGTATTTCCTTTACTTTGCATTTTGGTATTTGACAAAAAAAATTATAAAACTTTTATTTTTGAAAGTCTTCTTATTTTGCAGCATTTTTTTTCACACCTGCCTAGAACTTTTGCACAGTACGGTATGTTACACAACTTTGCAGCCCCATGCTTTAGACGTCAGCAGTGTTCAAATCCCCCAATGATGATTGCTAATTCCCGCCAATGGCACTTTTATGGAAATACAACTCTTCAGAGGTTCTGCACAATTGCAGAGAATGCTTCAACTCAGTTCAAGTGGAAGAACCATCAGGTTTCTACAAAAGTGGCTGCAACCAATCTTCAGCAATTGTATTCATAAAAAGATGAAATCCCCCTGGCCTGAAAGCCTGCTTCCGATTTTAAGTGTCAGGCTAGTTGGACTTCCCTATTTTTTAAAGTAGTTTTGTAGTTTAGAAAAACCATTTCCATCTATTCTATTAGTGGATTTTGAGTTAACAGAGGTGCATCCAAAGTGTGTGCAGACGTTCTGCATCCAAAGAGTGGCTACAAAGAGGGTTTTCACTCTTGAGTCTCTGTAATGTTCTACAGTACATTGCACAGGCTACTCATTGATTTCAATGGGCACTGTGTAACTTGTAATTTCCCTTGTGGTGGCTCCATGGGTCAATTGAATTTGAACTGTCAAGAAAAAAAAATCTGCAACGTTTATTGAAAATAATGAAAAGTAAGAAAAACAAACAAAAACAAAAATGCTTTTTCCATTACTAAGTTCTATTTTTAAAAATGAAACAAACCTTCACATATTTGGTATCAATTCAACCATAATGACTAGAGTTGAGCGAACATACTCTGCCGAGCTTGATGCTATTAGCGTACTCGATTGTGGTCGTTACTCGAACAAGCATCAAGGCGTGTTCGACCCGCCCCAGTTTTTGGCTCCTTCCCGCTGTGACGTGCCAGTTTTGGCCCCTCCCCGCCGCGACGCAGCGCGCGTTAATGGCAAATTTTTTGTCTGGCAGGCAGAGGGAGAGAGAGAGAGCAAGAGAGAGAGAGAGAGAGAGAGGCAAAGAGAGAGAGAGAGAAAGAAACCTAGAAGAAAAAAAAGCTCGGGACCCGGTGGCCCACATACAAAAATGCTCGAGTCCCCCATTGTAGTCAATGTGGTTTGTTACTCGAGTAGAGTTCTCGAATTTTAAGAAAAGCTCGACTCGAATAACGCTGACCCGAGCATTTGGGTGCTTGCTCATCTCTAATAATGACCCAAGCCATAAAATTAGCATTTCATCCTGCATGATAAATGCTGTATAAAGCACCCTCCAACCCCCAAAATGAAAACAATAATAAAAAAATATATATTTTTTAAAAGTCTCCCCCATCCCCGCAAAACTGGAATTAAAGGTGATTAAAAAGTCCTGCGTACACCAAAATGGTGCTAATGAAAACTGGGATTGGTAGGGCTTGCAGCAGTGAGAATCCCACCAATCAGACTCAATTATCCTATGGATAGGTGATAAAAGTTGATCTTGGTACAACCTCTTTAATGGCTTAATGCACTCATTGAACATGACCCACGGACATTTATCTTAGCTAGGGATTAGAAAAAATGGTTTGCTTTAATGAGTAATTTCATAAGCGACTGTGAGCCATTGATAAGTGACTATTAACTGCCTGTGATTCTAGTAGGATGTACATCTTGTGGGACAGAGAAGAGATGCAAGAGCTTTAACGCACAATAACCTCATTTTTCTAATTACCATAGGGTACATGGAAAGCGATTACAAAAAATGACTAATGATAATTTGAAATATATATTTTTTTAAGCTATTAGAATTGTCTCTAATTACTGTTGCAAAATTACAACCAACAAACCAGCGGTGGACTGCACAATTGTCCAGAGTGGATGGGAACCTTTCTAAATGAATGGGGTTAGCAGTAGGAGCTGACCGATGTTGGGAGAGATAACAGTAGTGAGAGAAGGTAGAATTTATCACTATGACTTATCAGTATTGGGGCTTGGCTTTTCACTATCAATGAGTAGGACAACTTTCTTGTAACTCATACAAACTAGGCCTATGTGGCGCATAGTGCTAAGCTCTCACTCATAAAGGTTGCAGATTCAATCCCCGCTTGGTTCAGGTAGCGGCTCAAGGTTGACTCAGCCTTCCATCCTTCCGAGGTAAAATGAGTACCCAGCTTGCTGGGGGGTAATAAATAAATTGCCTGAAAGCGTTGAGAAATAAGTTGGCGCTATACAAATAACAAGATTTTAAATGTTTTTTTTTACATTAGTGTAAATCAGCCCTGCAAAGAGTTATAGGCCTCTTCAGGGAATGTCACAATTCCAATAAGACGTGGCCACTCATGAACTGTCATTTAGTGCAAAGTTCAATTCAATACAATGACATTCATCTCCAACATGTTACACCAGTTATACAGTCAAGTCGTCATCAGGGTGACTGTACAATAGATTCCTTTTCCTTCAGCTATACCCAATTCCTTGTACCTGGTCAGTGGCCTTCTTTTGCCTCCACTGTCTCAGACTCGCGGTCTGCAGCCCTGGTCACAATCCCCATGTAATATTACCACAGATAGGTCTGTAACACACAATGTGCTCAATGGGAGAAAAACATAATTTGAAAACAGATGTTTTTTTCCCCTAATTTCCCCTGTAAGCGAAAACTTGCACAACAGAAGGCATGAGGAAAACATGGCCATATAACTGAATAACACTTTAGCAGATTGGGATTTCTTCACTCTTTACATGCATGCAGGCATGTGTGTGGTATGTGGTCAGTGTGTGCCCACAGTGATATCAAATGAGTACTTCCAGCCAGTCAGAAGCACTGGAGAAGATCATGTGATGCAGGCTGTGACTCTGCCCCTGAGGAGTCAAGGAGTATAGTTGATGCACAGTACTGAGAAGTGATACATGGATGGAAAATAAAATTCCAACTATTTATTAATGTCACTAATAAAAAAAGTAGACAACAGACCCCAGCCTATAGCTGCTTAGTGGGTGGTCTGTATCCTTTTATCACTGATATTAATATGTAGTTGGAATTTTACCTGACATGTACAGATACCTTCTTTATAATATGGACT
Source organism: Eleutherodactylus coqui (assembly GCF_035609145.1). Lineage (NCBI taxonomy): Eukaryota > Metazoa > Chordata > Amphibia > Anura > Eleutherodactylidae > Eleutherodactylus > Eleutherodactylus coqui. Next base: position 262,674,455 of record NC_089839.1, on the reverse strand, counting down.
TTATTACCACTTGAGTGCTCAGTCAGATGGGTGTTTTTATGTATGTATGTTACTTGCATTTGCGATCCGCATCTATTAAGAACCAATGCTTTTCAATGGCAGCCGTCATATGCCCCATATTTACCTGTGCAGCTGTGGCAGAGGAGCGCAATGTTCTCTCATTGAATTCAATGGAGCCGGCGCTACAGCTGGCTCCAGTGAAAGCAATGGGCTGCCGGAAAAGCCCTGCAATGATTTTCGAAGAAGGGCTTTAAATATAAGCCTTCCCTGAAAATCATCCCTAAAATGTGTAAAGACCAAAAATATATATTTACTCACCTCTCCACAGCTGCCAGGGCTCAGGCGCGTCTAGCCAGGTCTTCTCCCTGCACTGCTCTGAAGTGCTTTCATCAGGCAGGGATTTAAAATCCCCGCCTGCTGAAAAGGCTGCCTCTGATTGGCTGAGCACTGTGACCAATCAGAGGCAGCACTCAGTTATTGAATGACAGCTAAGAGCTGTCTCTGATTGGTCACGGTGCTCTGCCAATCAGAGGCAACCCTTTCAGCAGGCAGGGATTTTAAATCCCCACCTGCTGAAAGCACTTCTGAGCAGTGCAAGGAGAAGACCTGGCTGGATACGCCTGAACCCTCAGCAGCGGCGGAGAGGTGAGTATATATTTTTTACCCATTTTAGGGATGATTTTCAGAGAAGAGCTTATATTTAAAGCCCTTCCCTGAAAATCCATGCAGGGCTTGCCAGCATCACATTGCTTTCAATGGAGCCGGCTGTAGCGCCGGCTCCATTGAATTCAATAGGATAGCATTGCAGTCCTCTGCCACAGCTGTGGCAGAGGATTGCGATCTTCTTTATATGCCAATGGGGCCGCCGCTGCTGCTGCCAGCCCCGTTTACCAAAGATGAAACCCCTGGACCTGACAGCATCCAGCGGTTTCACATCCAAGGAATTCGCTGCTCGGTTTTTACGCCGAGCCGATATACGTTGTCCTTGTGTGCAGGGAGGGGGGGGGGAGGATGGAAGAGCCAAGTGCAGGAACTGAGCTCCCGCCCCCCTCTCTGCCTCCTCTCCGCCCCTCTGCACTATTTGCAATGGGGAAAGGTGGGATGGGGGCGGGGCTAATTTGTGGAACTTAGCCCCGCCCCTTCCCATTACAAATAGTGCAGAGGGGCGGAGAGGAGGCGGAGAGGGGGCGGGAGCTCAGTTCCTGCTCCTGGCTCTTCCATCCCCCCCCCCCTGTACACGAGGACAACGTATATCGGCTCGGCGTAAAAACCGAGCCGATATACGTTCGTGTGACTTCACCCTAACTCTGCAACAAATGGAGAGCTTATTTTGGTTAAAATTATCATTTCTCAGAGCTGCTGATTGGCTGAGAGGGATTATTTGATGCATCATCTGCTTCCACACAATGAGGACATGCTTTCTGTTCCGCCCCTCTATATAATAATTTGGATCCACTGGTTAATACAGTTTTGCCCACTGTAATAACTAAATTATGGAGGCATGCCGATGATTGGATTTAAACAGATAAGTCGTAGAGAGGCATGCACTTTAACATTTCATACATTTTTTTGGACTATTCATTTTCTTTGGACCAGGGAACTGAGTATGATCGTCCATTCAACACTGCAACATTGTATTAATACCAATGTACATAGTGCAGAGCAGAGTCGTAACATGAAGCTCCTGGGCCCCAATGCAAAACCTTTAACAAGGCCCCCAACTGTAATGCTATATGGAGAAGAGAGGCCTTATGGGCCCCCTAAAGCTCCTGGGCCCGCGTGCAACCGCATCCCCTGCATCCTCTATAGTTACACCAGTGGTGCAGAGCTATAATGTCCACAGTGATGTAAAACAGTGAAAGCAGACCATTTATATATCTCTCCCATATGGTGTAAAAACAGCAATATTCTGCATGATCTGATAATAGATATCTCAAAAATATTGTTAAAAAAAATTTGAAGAGATGTGGTCCCAAAAATCATTAATGGGCGGCCCTTCCCTCATTATGGTATCCCAATTTCCCAATTAAAACTGAAGCACCTCATGTTTTTCTCCCCTTTCACATTTTTTCATTTACCTCTGGCCAAAATCACTACCACCCTTGCTAACTAACAGTGTAGTTAATCTGGAGAGGGGAGTCCTACAGAGTCTGCCATTAGCAAAGTGGGTGGGCACAAGCAGGACAGGGTATCCTCTTGCAAGAATTTACTAGCAGCTGCATGGTCTCTCTCTTGCTTGAATGATCTGATTAAGTACAATTAATACTTTTTTAATGAATATAACTTCAAAAGCATTATGTCCAGCCTTAGCAATGTGTGACCTGGCCACCACTTGTAAGGGGGCACCAGATGGATGTAGGCTGGGGATGATTGCCCTTCCTTTAGGTCCACCTGGCCAGTTGATGCTTTTCCCTCATTATCTTATGGAACTACATGAATTATCCTCTTTCTTGCTCTGTCTCTGCCCCTCTGATGTTCTGATTGTTGCTGTCAGCGTGTTGCTGTATTTCTGCCTTGAGTTTGGTTCTGGGGCTGTATTTATGTATGGGGCTTGGTTCTGGTGCTGTATTTATGTATTGAGCTTGGTTCTGGTGCTATATTTCTGGACTGAGCTAGGTTCTGGTGCTGTATTTCTGCACTGAGCTAGGTGCTGGTACTGTATTTCTGCAATGAGCTTGGTTCTGGTGCTGTATTTATGTTATATATGTTATAAGCTTGGCTCAGTTACACTATTTATTCACTGAGCTTTTCTAATGTGAGCAGGCTGCTATCTTGCTGCTTTCTGCACAAACAGAATACAGGCAGACTGCTTATCAGTGCAATATATACCATTTTTGAGGGAGGGTCCACAAAAAAATCCAATTACATCTGTAAGGAAACATGCACAAATCCCATTCATATAGGTGAGAAAATTCTAAGTAGTGAGATAATTAATTCAGAACATCACCCTCCCCACGCAACAATCGCAGTACCTACGATCAATCTACCACGTTTATAATGAAATCCAAATACAAGGATGATGCATGTATACATTAGCTGCACAGTTTACAATCTCAGAGGGGTTTTAGGTGTTCAATTATACAAGAACAAAAAATCCTAAAACTTGCAATGAAGAACACGTGATTATTTAAAGAGGGGTTAAATTAAATTCCCTTTGTAGCCACTTGACCGCTGAGTCCCTCTGGCTTTCAGTGGCATCCTCTGCATTATCTGCTAGGTGGAAGGATTGATCAGATTAGAGCATCCATAACCTCCTAACACAGAGGACCCCGGGCGTTTTATCCCTCTTGCTCTCTGTGGCTCCTTTGACGTCAGACGGGCAGACAATAAGCTGTGAATTCTAATGATTAAGTGAATAGGAGCTTATTGGGAGCACAGCGAGAGGGTGTTTTGTACAGAAGCCATTACTGTTTCGGTAAAGCGTAATGAATAATTTTCTCTGACTGTGGGACTGTGGTTGTGGGAACTTGAATTGCTGCAAGGGATAGGGAAAAGGGAAAGAGGGAGAGGGAGGTGAGAAGGAGAGACTGAGCTAGAGGGAGAGAGGAGAGACAGGAGAAAAAAAGGAAATGCTGCACACTCCATAGGTGGCACTAGGGAATGGTACATCAACACTGAGCTTTAGGTTTGCAAAAGGAAAATCATTTTGAATCCGCCTGCCTGAAAGAGAGGAATCTGCTGATAAAAACAAACATGTCGGCAAAGGAAAGGCAAAAAATGAGGGTAACAAAAGACAGTGTCACCCTGCTCCCATGTTTTTATTTTGTGGAGGTAAGTGAATGCTATTCCTCCTTCTGCATGTTCATGTCTGCATGGGTTTGCTATCTTAAAATTGCAATGCCTTCCTTTGCAGAATTTTTTATTTTTTTTGCATTTATAGACAATGAATTAATGGAGATTCTGCATCTGTGCTTCTGTACCACTTGCTGGAGATTACACATTGGGTAGAATGGTTTGCATCATCTGAATGAAGATGTCTTTAAACATAATGTAGGTGATATGCACTGATTAATGTTAGATAGATAGATAGATAGATAGATAGATAGATAGATAGATAGATAGATAGATGGGAAATGATGTGCAGACAGTGATTATAATGTACAATAATGATGCATTCTCACATATTTCCTAGTAGAAATATATCTACATTTGATGTCTGACAGGTGATTCATTCTTGCAGAAGCTGACATATACTATAAGGCTGTACAATGTCGATGATTAATGTAATTCAATGTCATTCAGAGATTATGTAGATTTCAGGTGGCTAGTGATTTTTGGCAGACAGTCTTTTTTATTGTACATACTGTAGTTGACGACTTGTCTGGGTTCACAAATTAGCACACATATAGACTGTATCAATACAGATCATAGGCAGTTATTATGACCCTAAAGGATATGAAGGGTTCTGGTGGCTTGCAAAAAAAAATTAAAATTAAATATGAGGTTTTAGAGGAAATAATGAAGGTCACATATTTTGCTTGCTTTGAAGGCCATGCTGATTCTGCTGGAATATTCATCAATTATTACAGCACGGTAATTGCAATGTTCTGTATAGTGGAGTTCAGCAACAGGCCATATTTATTGTCATTGATGTTACATTCTAACATATGATGTGGCCTTGTTGGTTAAAAGGAGAGGGGAGAGTATTGGTTTATTGATGTCATCCTTGTACTGTTTCTCATTATCTATCTATCTATCTATCTATCTATCTATCTATCTATCTATCTATCTATCTATCTAATATATCTATCTATCCATTATCTATCGTCTACACTTTATCCCTTCCATTGCTAGGTAGTCTGCCTATAATTACATACCACTAGCGCACTGTACAGAGCAGGCCCATAAAAGGTGTGAAAGCAACATAAGGGAGGTGATCAGTAATGGAGTAGAGGATGGTGCTTAGAACATATGGTTTTTAATATTGTATCACTGAAGAATTGAACGACTGTTAATACTACGAATATGTAGTGTGAAGAATACTCCACAGTGTAGTCATACGTTGACTGAGAGGAAGAATTACAAGAGTATATTGGACAATGAAGTCCCATTTTTTAATAAGATGGTTAAAAATGCATTATTGGTTGGTTGTAAAGAAATTAATTGGTATTTATAGAATGCATCTGAAGCATGATACCTCAGTCTCTATTATATCAAGTAATAGTGTTGAATCTCGGTGACAAAAAAAAGGAAGGGGGCGCTATCTGGTGTAGAGGTCCAGAAAGAGGAAACACCAATAATTGTTACTCTCACATGGTAACATTATGCCAAAGTTGAGCAGAACACATTGTATCACTTCAAATTGAGGAATAGTAGCCCATGTAGCTATCTTAGTATTGGGAGCTTCAAGCCATTCCTGGTCCACTGGGAGAACCTTACATTAGGTCTAAACCCGGACTAGTCGGATAGATGAAATATGGAAATAATGTTCCGCTTTAAAAAGATGGGCCAAAAATGAATTATTTGTTGGCTTTAAAGAAATATATTGGCATTTGTAGAATTCATCTGAAACATGTTGAAATGTGTCACCTCTCTACCATGCCCGGTAATAGTGCTGTACTCCATGTTATAACTCATTTCCAATAATGTCTGTTTTGTGCAGTTGTTTATTTATTGCAGTAGAAAAAGTTTTTTAAAAAAGTACAATCTTTAGATTTAATAGCTCCCATCATTATTTCCTTTTAATGTTTAAGCTTAATTACTCCACAGTATATGTGGCCTCTACACATTTGCAGGATACAGCTATTCTTCATTTCAAAATACAATCCAGTTCCTTTTACTATTTAAGCAAAGACTATGCTCATGTACTTACCTATATTCCATTCCTTCTACCAAGATGTAATTACTGACTACAGGCCTTTCCATAATGACATGACTATATGTGGATGAACAATTCCCTATATGAGTACTATGACAAACTGGAGATTAGTCACACTCACCATCTTTCCCTTATAAGATGAGTGGCACAGAAACTCAGTCCCACAATGAAAGTTCTCTTTAACTTTGGTTTCCACAAGTTTTATTGCTTTCTTTACAAAGCAAATGCTCACACTGTCAGTACCTTTTACAGTGCACAAAAATAATACCTGGCCACCTGGCCTCTATCTAAACATTAGCAGTGACCTTCACTACAATTTGGCCTAATGCCACAACTTTACAGTTCATAACCGATGCCATATATCATGTATTAACTGGTTATATCCACATATCAGGAACTCATCATCCCATATCACATCTGGTTTGGAGACAAACTGGAAGCCCAGGAGCCAGAAGCTATCCCTAGAAACCATCTCTTTTGAACCCTCTCAGGTGCCTTCTAATTAGCCAGCAGAAACACTGTTTTTCTGCCACACAGACTTTCAGGCAGTCTTTAATGAAGCCCCTTAGTGGCCACTTCAGTAGTTACATTGCTGCGGTATATAAGTGTAAAGAAGGTGATGACACAACTTGATAAACAATGATGGGTAGAACTTGATCTCTTACTAGGTAAAACATTCATTACTTTCCATAAAAGTTTCAAGGCCCAGTACAAGAAATGTAGAAAACCATTGGGTTGATCAATGGTTTATTCTCAGAAGTGTGCAATAAATTAAGTAGAGGCTAGGTAAATAATAGATGTGGACATGGGAGAGACAGACAGAGAGAGAGATTAGTGGTGACTACAGCAGGTACCAAATACTTCAATTAGTTGAGAAGATTAGGGTCTTGATATATCTTCAAGAACTGTCAGTCAAATGCTTATTCGGTCAATAGCTATTTGTAGTGACTCCCCCATGCACATGAACTCAAGGTTCAGATGAGCCTTCAAGTGTTTTCAATAGGTAGGGGTAAGGTACTACTAGAAAAGCATTGGGCATTAAAATTCAATGTGCCTGATCCTTCTTTGCCTTTGCATCATTTGTCAGGGGGCAGTTGGGAGGCCCAAATACATATTTAATAGACAGCAAATTTAGCTTGAATCAGTGGGTACAGATGGTTTTCCTTAATGTGCATGTAGGTATTTAGTATGGTTATACATAAAAAGGATCATATATACCATTAGGATATAGTCCCAGGCAGTCATGATTTAGGCCTGTTTTTTTCCCAACTGTTACCTATGACACAGATACTAAACACAATCTTATTGCATTTGTTCACCTGTAAAGTACACCTGCACTGCTGACTCTTCTGCCAGTGATCCCTGATTACATACAGGAATAAACATTTGTACACTGAGGTTCATAAAACATTAAAAACTAAACATTTGATGTCAAAGTCCATAGAATTATAGGAAACCAAAAATGGCCATCAAAATATTCACAAAGATTTTAGGGTACAAATGTGCAGAACTTGCTAGATGCCCACCTATATGACTATAATACTGAGGATGGGTTTGTAAGAAAAAGGAGCAGTTTCATGATTACAAATCACTACGCCTATGAGGCAGATTTATTAAACTGTTTATGCCAGGTTTCTGGCATATAAAAGATTCATACTTTGGTGCATGCAAACTTGGGCTCTAAAATGTGCAACTTTTTGCTATGTTACGCTTGCCCTGACACCTTTTAAAATATGGGCATGGATTAGAGCTAAGAGTTGTGGTGTTCATGGCCTGGCAGATTTACTATAATTTACCACACGGGGTAATAGACAGGGTAATACAGAATCCTGAACATTTGAACGTGACATAAGTGAGGAATTGGCACCACTGGTCTACCATATTGGGCTTGGAGTATTAAGGATATAGGGGTAGAGCTAGAAGTTGCATCAAGGCTCTGGTGCCTGAGTGGGCCTATAAGCTACTCTGCCAAGATGATTCTAGAATTACAAATAGCGCATTTGGTAAGTGGAAGATCCTGTTACAGGTTTTGCTTTAGAGTTTAGAAGTCTGTAAGGGTACTTTTACATGGGATAACTGTAGGCTGCTTAAAGCAACCGTTCGGGTCTGGACAAAGAAAGATGGCTGCACCAGTATTGATGCACCCTTTGTATTAGTCTGCATTATTAGTCTAAGGGCTCGGTCACACGGGAGTTTTTTGGTTTGATCTGCAGACGCGCTTGCGATCTGCAGATATATAGACCCAATGCATCCCAATGGGAGCAGGCACATGTCCGTTTTTTATGCGGATGTGCGATAAATGATAGGATACAATGATTCGCAGAATAATTGTTGTGTTCTATATACGCGCTCAATGGGGCTGGCGGCAGCAGCGCCGACCCCATTGAGAACATATACTAAAGATTGTTCTCCTCTGCCACAGCTGTGCCACAGCTGTGCCACAACTGTGGCAGAGGAAAACAATGTTCTCCCATTGAAGTCAATAGAGCCGGCAATACAACCGGCTCCATTGAAAGCAATGGGCTGCCGGAAAGCGCTGGATGAATTTTCGGGGAAGGGCTTAAAATATAAGTCCTTCCCTGAAAACCATCCTGAAAATGTGTAAAAAAAAAAGTATACTCACCTTTTTTCTGCAGCCGGAGTTCAGCCGCGTCCGTCCGGCAGTTCTCCTGAACTGCTCTCTGTAGTATTCAGCAGGCGGGGATTTAAAACTCCCGCCTGCTGAATGGGCTGACTCTGATTGGTCACAGCCCTCAGCCAATCAGAGGCAGCTCTCACTCACCCATTCATGAATTAATGAATGGGTGAGTGAGTGCTGCATCTGATTGGCTGAGCGCAGGGACCAATCAGAGGCAGCTCTCAGCTATTGAATGACAACTTCTGTAACTCCTGAAGAACTACATGGGAGTTACAGAAACAATGTACAGTAGCTTACCGCACCTCTTCACTTCTATTAGAGTTACGAAAACATCATAGGACAGCCAGTTTGGCTGTTAGCGTAAATCAAATGGCCGCGGCTGAGATGGGAATAGCCCTTGAAATTTTCGCCTGTTCTAAACTAAGTGCAGTGTGCACCCACCTTGCACCAAAATAGCAATGTTGCATCTCTAGATTATGTATTGTAGTAATGGTGCCACACAACCAACAATAAGGGCTCAATGGAAAGACTCTTCAATTCTCACATAGGTATCTAGAAAATCATAGCGCGTTTTCCTTGAAATGACAAATAAATGTAATTTTTATTGATTGCTTCTTGACTTTATATTATGCCTGACAGATAATAGATGAACAACTCAGAATGTAAATTCCATCCTTCCAAAGCAAAGATGTATCCAGACCATGATACACAATGTTTCAGTCTGCCCCAGACTTTTTTCGAGCTGGGTCTACTATGGGCATATAAATCGTCCACAACACCCAAGTCAGGCTAATAGAGAGGATAGATTATGACATGTAAGACATACTAAAGTCACTAGTATAATCCAGAGATTTGCTCTACAGCAGGCACCTGATCTTTAGAAAATTAAAGGGAATCCGTCAGCTACTTTGAACCCTATAAGCTGAGTTTACAAGTTTGAAGTAGCTAATACACTGAGTTTGCGATGTACATTTTATACTTACCTAGCCTACCATTGACTTGGTGTCATCTGTCATACTCGCTGCTTAAGGAATCTAGCGGATTACATGGGGTAAGCACAAAATGAGAGGACTACATAATGTGCTCCTATGTAGTCCTTGGAATGCATTGTAGTGGCAGGTTTGGGAGATGAAACTGAGGGAATGGCTGGGAAGGTAAATATAAAACATACGTTTCTGGACTCATACTTTGAGCCTATAAGCTAAGCTTAAAGGCCTTGGAGTCACTAACAGAGTCTCATTGGGGGCGGGGGGGGGGGGGGGGCTGATGATTCCCACATTGTACTGCAGTAAAGATTTTTATACTTGCCTTCCTGGATCCTTGTCCGACACCGCATGGTGTTCCCAACATTACTAGTCTAGAGTTTCCATTGTTGTAGAATAGAGGAATAGGCAGCCGCCAGAAATGCTTCATCTTCCAGCACTGTGTTTTCCACAGGATCCATAGGTGAGCAGCTCTGCTTACAGACCTCACCACTGTCCTTTTGTCAGTACCAGACAAGAGGCACTTTCTTTTTTGTCTCGTATTAATATCCCAGTTTTGGAAAAAAACCTTTATGGTCTTTTAAGTCAAAGAACAACTCATTGATTTTTATAGGACAGTTTTGCGGCTCTATAACATTTGCAAAAGTCACTATTCAGAGTAATGGAGGGGGGAGAGCAGAACTATCCTCATCACCTACTGCATTAACAGAGGCATTACATTTCACTGCCATATCATCATCTGATTATAATGAAATAATTGCTGACTCTGTCCCAGTGTACACAGCAAAGTCAGGTCTGCAAAATACAAAGTGTCAACCTACTGTGAGTGCTCAATGGACAACGTAAATATGTTTTTTTACATTGTTTTATATAGACAGTGACATGGAAAAAAAACGTTGCCAAAAATGTAAAAAAAAGGGTTTAATGTAGGCCTTTCCTTTTAACAATAGGTCATTTGATGATAGATTTGCTTTTAAAATAATTGTGAAAAATGACCCTTTAAAAGGGTTAGAGAATTCCCCAATAGTACAATCAACAAGATGTTATTATGTAACAATAATACACCTATGTAATATAATTATGAGTATGAATATTGAGAAATTACTATACATATTTAACCAGTGTAAAAATTCCTACCCCATGTCTCCTGCTTCAACTAGTTAAAGAAGTAAAAGTAAAGCCTCTTTAAGAAAGCGGATTAGATTAATGGATTTTAAGAAAAACTTCGGCACAATATAAAAGTAAGATCTGCTTGACACTTCTTGTGATTCCTCATGATGAATTGTGTTATTCATCCCACTTATGAATATCCGTGGAGCATCTTCTTGATAGCTAGCACTCATATTTCCATAGTTTATTTGAAGAGTCATATCCTTACCTTCAAGCTGCCATTTAAGCCCAACAATCATGTTGGCATTCTTATTGACGGGTGTTTCCCAAGTTAAAATCCATGTTGAGTGTGGGGACAAACTATGTGGAAAAAATAAACATACATGTTCATCCTCCACTGCTGCGCGGCTTCCCCGCCGCTGCGGGGCACTATTTCCTTCTTCTATTTACTTTGGCAGCAGTGATCATATCGGTTGACAACCCACAGGACCACTGCTGCTAATAGAAGGCTTTGAAGCAACAGTGATGTCCCATAAACATGTCTTGGGGCTTCTACATTGACAGCCCAAATGACAAGTTCATGGGACGTCACTGCGTCTTCTCACATGGAGACATCACCTCTCAAATGCCGTGGCACCATAGCGGCATTGTGGCACCAAAGTGAGTGTCTTGACCTTTTGGAGTTTTGGGCATGGGGGGACCAAAACTATATAAAAAAAATACTCGGAAAACCCCTTTAACTTTAACAAACTTTTAGGAAATTTAGTGAAATCAAGAATATGGAAGGTTTAGAATTTTAATAGTCAAGTGCATATTTGCAGTTGCACAGTTTTGTTGACCACACATACATTAATTTTATATATGGAATTCTTAAAGTTTCCAGCTATTCTAGAAAATTTAATTCCACCATGATTCTTATAGGACACTAAATCAGTAGCGCGGCAGGGATGCTGACAAGGAACACAGACTTCACATACCTTCCCTGCTGCTTATACTTCAGGAACCCCAAATCAGCTTTTGATATCACTGCATGCCATATGTAAATGAGGTCTAATGGGCAATTTATTACTAAAGAGTAGTCCTAGGTTTTCTGCATTATGTGATCTTCAATCCCCTCTGCATCTTAATTAATGAAATACTAGTTAAAAAACAGACTGTGCTCTATGCTTGAGATTTAATGGACCAGAATAGAAATTTGGAAAAGATTCACCCGATGTTTCGGTACCACTTCAGAAAAAGTTTCATGAAAGCTTTTAATAGATACAGAGCTGAATTTTCCAACCCCATCTACCATTGACATCCAATTGGCTTTAAAAGCACGAATAGAAAAAGAATTCCAGTGCTCTGGTTTGGTTAAGGTCAACAACAAATTATTGAATTGCTCTACCACTGTTGTTCTAGCATTTTTTACATTAAGGCCTCATGTCCACGGCTAAAATGTAATTTAAAATCCGCACCGTTTCTCCCGCAGCGTGATCCGCACCCCATAGGGATGCATTCGACACCCGAAGGTAGTTAAATACCTGCAGATGTCATTTTGCCTTGAGGCGCGGATTGCGTGTGTGGGAAAACACCCGCGGCATGCTCCATTTTTAGTGCGGATCTCCCGCGGGGACAGCTCCCGCAGGCTTCTGTTGAAGCCTATGGAAGCCGTCCGGATCAGCTGCACACCCGCACCTGAATTTCTGCTCTCCGGCGTGGGAGAACAGGAGTTAAAAAAACAAATGGTGTGCCCGGCGCATGCGCACGGCACGCTGCCGGCATGCTGAGCACATCCGCTGGGCTGAAGAAAAAAAGATCCGGCCACGACGGAGAGAAGATCCGCAGCGTCCGGACAGGTAAGTTAATCTTCTTTTTAGGCCTCATGTCCGCGGGAAAGGAGGGACCCGTTGCGAGATTCTGCATCTTTTTGGTCTGTCGGATTGGCCTGGGTTGGGGATAGAGAACCATGTTTGCCACCCCCTCAACCAAGTAAATGCACACCTATTGCAGATTTTGTTCATGATCTTAACCCACTATTTCTCTCTTTAAGCCTTAGCTCTTGATTTACGGCTTAATATGACTTAAGAAAGGTCTGTATGGATGCAACCAGTCTGCCAAAAGCCGACTGATGCGGCAGAGCCGGATTTCACATGAGGGTTCCCGCAGCAGATTCCGGCACTGACCACAGCCGGCGACCCTGCGTTCCTTGTATTTTCTATTCGTAATTTGTACTGCAGATGGACCCATTGACTCGCCATTGGACATGTGCAGTACAGATTTCTTTTTCAAATGTTTATTTATCCTGTGCTGTTGCTAGGCGATGAGACAGAATCCCTATCCTTTCCACAGTGTTAATTGCGGACGGACCGTGGGTTGGATGGCTTCCATTGACAAATGGAGCATGCTGCGATTTTTCCTCCATGAGCGGAAATTGCAATTGATTTCCGCTCATGTGCAGGAAGAACCAATTTCCAATAGCATGCTATGGACGGTATTTGTTGTGGATCTGCAGGGCGGACTCCCGCCGCGGATTCCGCAGCAAAAACCTGCCGTGTGCTGGCAGCCTAAGGGCTCATGTCCACGGGCAAAATATGATTTAAGATCCGCAGCGGATCTCCCGCATGCGGATCCGCATCCCATAGGGATGCATTGACCACCCGCGGGTAGATAAATACCCGCGGATCGTCAATAAAAGGGATTTTAAAAAAAATGGAGCATGGAAAAATCCGGACCATGCTCCATTTTCGTGCGGGTCTCCCGCGGGGACGGCTCCCGCGGGCTTCTATTGAAGCCTATGGAAGCCGTCCGGATCCGCGGGAGACCTAAAATAGGAATTTAAAGTATTTACCATCCGGCGCGGGCGGGGAAGGTCAGCTGTTCCTCACGGCCGCATCTTCCTTGCTTCGGCTCGGCGGATGTGCCCGGCGCATGCGCGCGGCACGTCGGCGACGTGCCGGCGACGTGCCGCCGGCGTCAGGAATTCCTCCGCCGGCCGAAAATGAAGATCCGGCCGTGAGGAACAGCTGACCTTCACCGCCCGCGCCGGATGGTAAATACTTTTAAATTCTTATTTTCGGCGCTCATGTCCGCGGGGCAGGAGGGACCCGCTGCAGATTCTACATGTAGAATCTGCAGCGGATCTGATTTTCCCCGTGGACATGAGGCCTAAGAGGGAGTGGCTGTTGCAAGAGTTGGTGTTTTGAGAAGACCCCCTTTAGACTAATAATATCAGAAAACTACCATATACTTCTCAGCAATGTTGTGTATGAAAGAGATTTTCTTCATTGTGGTTAGTACTAATAATGAAATAATAATAATCTTTATTTGTATAGCGCCATCTTATTCCGCAGCGCTTTCAAGCATGGGAGAACACAGACAAAACAACAATTACATGTGATATACAGTCAGTTTGAAATAAACGGGGTGAGGGTGATACAGAAGGTAGAAGAGAGGGTGGAGAATTACAGGGCAGGAATTACATGTGGAAATCAGTTATTAGGAAGCAAACGGGTTGGGGATGGTAAGGAGGTACAGGGGTAGAGGTTGTATGCAATAGGCAGGGTGGAAGGTGTGGGGAGCCATAGGGTAGGGCAGGGGGCCTAGGTCATGAGATTTGGTATGCCTCCCTGAAGAGGTGCATTTTTAAGGCGCGTCTGAAATTTAGTGCATTGTCCAGATGCCTTGGGGTAGAGTGTTCCAGAGCATTAATGCTTCTCTGGTGAGGTCCTGGAGGCGAGCATGTGAGGTTCATATTAGAGAGGAGTTTAGTCTGAGTGTGTTAGCGGATCGGAGTGTGCGGGCTGAATGGTGTACAGATAGGGGGGAAGTGATATATCGTGGCATGGCACCTTGGAGAGCTTTGTGGGTAATAGTGAAGAGTTTAAATTTAGTTTTGCAGTGGATGGGCAGCTAATGCAATGACTGGCATAGTGCAGAAGCATCTGAGTAATGGCTGGATAGAAAAGTGAGCCTAGCTGCCACGTTTAATATGGATTGGAAAGAGGAGAGTCTTATGCTGGTAAGGCTAATGAACATTAAGTTGCAATTGTCGCGTCGGGAGTTGATGAGGGCGACAACGAGTGTCTTTAGCGTTTCAATGGTGAGGAACAGCCTGATTTTAGCAATATTCCTGAGGTACAGGTAGCATGTTCAGGCCAGAGATTGGATGTAGGGGGTAAAGGAGAGGTCAGAGACTACTGTGACCCCAAGGCAGCAGGCATGCTGTCTGGGGGTTATGATGGTGCCAGACACTGATATGGAGATGTTGGGGGGAGGTCGGCTCGTTGAGGGCAGAAAAGCAAAGAGGTCAGTTTTTGAGAGGTTAAGTTTGAGAAAGAGGGAGGAAATGGTGTTAGAGGCAGTAGACAAACAGTTGGTGAGATTTTGGAGAAATGATGGTGAGATGTCAGGGGGAGAGGTGTATAACTAGGTGTCATCAGCGTAGAGATGGTATTAGAGGCTAAATTTGTGGATGGTTTGTCCAATTGGGGTTGTGTAGATAGAGAAAAGAAGGGGACCAAGGACCGAGCCCTGGAGGACCCTGACAGCTAGAGGAAGTGGAGAGAAGATAGAGCCAGGAAAGGAGACACTGAAAGAGCGGGCAGAGAGGTAGGAGAGAGCAGTGACCTTTAGGCCGATAGAGCAAAGTATAGTAAGAAAGAGGTCATGGTCAACAGTGTCAAATGCAGCAGAGAGGTAAGGGAGGATTAGTAGGGAGTAGTCACCTCTCGACTTTGCTGTCATCAGGTCATTTAATCTTTTTGTGAGGGTGGTTTCGGTCGAGTGTAGGGGGTGGAAACTGGACTGGGGGGGTCAAGGAGAGAGTTGTCAGAAAGAAAGCATGTGAGGCGGGAGTAGACCAGGCATTCTAGTAATTTGGAGATGAAGGGGAGGTTTGAGATGGGTCGGTAGTTAGCAGCATCGGTCGCATCAAGTGTTGTTTTTTTTTAGCAGAGGGGATATGATGGCATGTATGAATGAGGAGGGGAAGGTGCCAGAGGTTAGGGAAAGGCTTGCAGATGGTGGTGAGGTGGGTAATGACAGCTGGGGAAATGTCTAGAGGAGGTGAGAGAGAAGAGGGTCACTAGCGCAGGTGGTGGGGCGAGCAGCAGAAAGCAGTCTGGAGACTTTTTCCAAAGTTGTTGGTTCTAGTGTAGATAGTGAGTGAGTGATGCATGCAGTGCTGAGGAGACTGGGATCGGGGCTAGCCATGCAGTTTTCGGAGATTTCTTTTCGGATATTGTCGATTTTTTTCTTTAAAACAGGCGGCTAGTTCTCGAGCACTGAGATCCGTCACGGTGGCCTGTTCTTTGGGGCTGAGGAAGGAGTAGAAGGTGTCAAAGACTCATTTGGGGTTCTGGGATAATGAGGAGACAAGGGAGGAGAATAAACTTGTTTGACATGGTGAAGGGGCGAGGTTATAAGTTTTAAGCATGAATTTGAAGTGGAGGAAGTCTGCGCACTGCTTTGATTTTCTCCAAAGCCGTTCGGCGCACCTAGAGCACCGCTTTATGAAGCACATTTGGGATGTGAGCCAAAGTTGTCGCTGTCTGTGGTGGATGGCTCAGGTCACGGGGTGTGCACTTCATCCAGGGCATGTCTGAGGGTGGTGTGGTAGTGTTTGACAGCTAGGTTAGGGCAGGAGAGGAAAGAGATAGAGTACAGGGAGGACTAGATGGTCTCGGCAAAATGATGGGTGCGGACAGTCTGGAGGTAGCTAGAGGTGCGATATTTAGGAGGGTCATGAGAGATGCTAGAGTACCAAGCTTTCATGGTAGCTGGCCTGGCATTTAAAAAATTATGTATATGTAAAAACATTTTTATATTTTTGAATAACATATGCCATCTAGTCAAGCCACAATAACAAGTACCAGATGCTTTATAATTGGTTTGTTAAATGCTAAGACTTAAATATGTTTTTTTAATGTAATATTTGTGGAAAAATGCGCTTGGAAAACCAAAAGATTTCTGTAATCTTACCTGACCAGTTACCTTTCAGTTATCTAAAATTCTTATGAAAATTGGCTTGTGCTACAGTATGAGAGATTGAGAAATTAAAAAAATGTTTATGGGTGGCCTTGTGGGAATGGAAAGCTCTCCTCAGTATTGACTTTGCATTCTACTTGCTTAATTGATTTCAGATTAAAGGGGTTTTCCAGGAAAATACTATTGATGACCTGTTCTCAGAATAGGTCATCAATAGTTGATCGGCTGGGTCTGTCGCTTGGGATCCCGTCTGTTCAGCTGATTAAGCATCCACTGTCTTGTTCATTATGCACAGGGGTTGGTTGGAGCAGGTGCTGCTGCTCAAACTCCTGTGCATTGGCTGGCACTTGTAACTTCAGGCATAACTTCCATTGAGTTTAATGAAAGCTGTGCCTGAAATTGCATGCTCTGGCTGCTATACAGGGGTCAGAGCAGCAGCTTCCACTCCATAGTCCAAGGTGTAGCAGCAATGACAGTGGGTGTCCAATCAGCTCATCAGCTGTGGTCCCAAATAGCAGACCCCAGCCAATCAACTTTTGATGACCTTTTCTGAGGCTAGGTCTTTAATAGCATTTCCCTGGAAACCCCTGTTAACATTGTGCATTTTTGCATACATACTCATGGAAGGGGCTTAGAAGGGTTGTGTGGTCTCAAGTTAAAAATTTTTAATAACTGGGCATGAATTAAAATAAAAAAAAAATAAAAGCATGCTCATCTGTCTTTGCATCCCCCCCATGGCATAGCTGACCGGTTCTCGCTGCCCCATCATTGTCCTCCGCTGCAGACAGCCACTGGAAGTCAGGTGACCACTGCAGCCAATTAGAGGCCCCATTTCTACTGTTTCAAACTCCTGGCAGCAGTACTCACATCCTAGTCGCCATGATGCAGTGAGTTTGCAACATGAACTAGTCAACCTACCCAGGGGTAAGGGGTGGGGAGGTGTTAAAGATAGGTAAGTATGCTTTCCTTTTTATTTTAACTCCTGCTCAGTTATTAAAAACTGCTAACTTGAAACCACACATTCCCTTTAAGGTGCTCAGATAATCTTAAGGGGTTTCCCCACTAATACTATTGATTATTCTCAGGATAGGTCTTCAATATTTGATCGGCTGGGGTTTATCCAGGGTCATCTCCAGGTTTATGTGGGCCCTTGGGTGATAGAGTCTTAGTAGTCCCCTGTTTTTTACCTCCTTTACCACATGATTAAAACAATATGTTAAATTTATATAGTGCACCTGGGTATCACTGAAATAATGCTTGGTACACTTGACATAACAAAACATTACTGGCAACCCATAGAAGTTCTTACCATGTGAATCTGCAACTTCCAGTTGTACAACGCCCAGTATGAGTTGAACAATGCTAGCGGTATGCTGAGAGTTGTAGTTTCATAAACTAGAATGCTGTGGACCTAGCATGCGAACACAATACTGATGTGACGTAGTCAGAGATGGAATACACAATGACACTGAATGACTCACAGGTAATGTCCTCTGGGCTGGTTCCTTTTTCTCTCCATCTGGTCGAGATTATCAAGACTTCGTCCAGCTATGCTTTATCTCTTCTGAGTTTTCTGCACATAGATATTTAACTCTTCTAAAATTAAAAGTGCCAAATACGGTGACACCTGAATAGCACTACTCACGGTGCCCCCGGAAACAATAATGTACACTGTGCACTTTAAAAGACTAATATACACTGTGCCCCCTGAAATGGATTCTAATTAGAGATGAGCGAGCATACTCGTCCGAGCTTGATGCTTGTTCGAGTGTTAGGGTGCTCGAGATGCTCGTTAGTCGAGACAAGCACCACGCAGTACTCATCTCGATTTAACGAGCACTGACCATTGAATTCAATGGAGCCGGCAATACAGCCGGCTCCATTAAAAGCAATGCGCTGCCGGCGAGCGCGGGATGAATATAAGCCCTTCCCTGAAATTCATCCAGAAATGTGTAAAAAGTAAAAAAAAAAAAAAATACTAACCTTGTCCCGGCAGACGGAGTTCAGCCGCGTCTGGCCGGCAGTTCTCCTGAACTGCTTTCTGTAGTATTCAGCAGCCGGGGATTTAAAATCCCTGCCTGCTGAATGAGCTGCCTCTGATTGGTCACAGCCTCACCAATCAGAGGCAGCTCTCACTCACCCATTCATGAATTCATGAATGGGTGAGTGAGTGCTGCCTCTGATTGGCTCAGCACAGGGACCAATCAGGGGTAGCTCTCAGCTGTCATTCAGCTGTTACAGCTGTGGCAGAGGAGAACGATCCTTATGCTGACAGTGCGGGGGGGGGGGGGGGTCTCACTCTTGCCACTATTGTGGCTTAACAGTGAGACCTCGGAGCCTGAAATGCAGCCCTGCATGTTGCTCCTCGCCTGCCTTATCCATTTCTGTGTTTTTTACATGACTTTGGTGATTTGCTAAGATTTTCACAAATGAAAACCTTAACTGAGCACCAGTCATATACAAAAATGCTCGAGTCGCCCATTGACTTCAATGGGCTTCGTTACTCGAAATGAACTCTCGAGCATCACTGAAAGTTCAACTCGAGTAACGAGCACTCGAGCATTTTGGTGCTCGCTCATCTCTAATTCTAATACATGCTGTGCCCCCTGAAACCAAATGTATACCTCATTAATCCTCCATCTAATATGTATGTCCTTTTATACTTCCTGTATGTAATGACTTCTAATATCAGAGAACTATAGAATCATAGATTTGGAAGGGACGTCCGGGGTCATCGGGTCCAACCCCCTGCTCAATGCAGGATCTACTAAATCATCCCAGACAGATGTCTGTCCAGCCTGATGTCTGTCAGAAAGTTTTTTCTAATATCTAATCTGTGTCTGCTCCCTTTTAGTTTCATCCCATTGCTTCTAGTCTTTCCTTGTATGGATGAGAATAGGGCTGATCCCTCTGCACTGTGACAGCCCTTCAGATATTTGTAGACAGCTATTAATTCTCTTCTCAGCCTTCTTTTTTGCAAGCTAAACATTCCCAGATCCTTTAACCGTTCCTCATAGAACATAATTTGCAGACTGCTCACCATCCCAGTAGCTGTTATCTGAACTTATGAGTTTGTCCATGTCTTTTTAAAATCAGGGTGCCCAGAACTGGACACAGTATTCCAGATGAGGTCTGATCAACGAATAGTAGAAGGGGGTAGTTACCTCACGTGATCTAGACTCTATGCTTCTGTTAATACATCCCAGAATTATGTTTGCCTTTTTTACTACTGCATCACACTGCTGACTCATGTTCAGTCTATGATCTATTAGTATAACCACGTCTTTTTCACATGTGCTGCTTTGCTCAATTCCTCCTATTCTATATGTGTTTTTTTTCATTTTTCTTCCCCAGATGTAGTACCTTGCATTTCTCCTTGTTAAATACCATTCTGTTAGTCGCTGCCCACTGTTCAGGTTTGTCTGGATATTTTTGAATCTTCTCACTCTCTTCTCCAGTGTTAGTTATCCCTTCTAGCATTGTGTCATTGGATTTGTGTCATCACATAACAGTATGTGCATGCTGGGTCTTGCAGTTCCACCTATTATATTCTTCACTGTAATTTCCTCTGTTGTAGGGGTATTCTAGGACTTTTTTTAAGTATTTTATTGATCCCTGATTCCCAGGGTCACTGTCATTTAGGTCAGCATAGAAAGCAAAAAGCGCTGACCATAGCAAGTGACCTGGGTTGATATTGCAGACACAGCTTCCATTTAATTCAATCGAAGCTGCACCTGCAGTACCAACCCAGGCCGATGCACTATGGTCAGTGTGATCTGTTTTCTGCACTGTTGAAAGGGACAGTAGTCCCAGACAATAGCTGTTCAGCAGGGATCCCGGTCATCTATTAATGACCTGTTGGCCATCAATTGAATAAAATAAAAGTTCCAGAATACCCCTTTAACAGTGGAAATAACAAAGGAAGAGAATTTAAGAGGTAGAACTACAAATAGAACTACAAATTCCAGCACACCCATGCTGTTATGTGATATTAGAAAACATTTCATGGAGGTCGTATAAAGGAACTACAACTCCCAGCACTACCAAGCTATAATAATGGCATGTCAGAACAAGAGTGAAATACAACTCCCAGTGTTTTCCTGGCTCTTCAAAGATCCCACTAAAACATCCATTATCTCAGGTCCTTCACTCTTCCCCATGAAGCTCTGCCCCATGGGACATCATTGCAGGTCCTTCAGCGCTAGCATACTATTCTCCACTGCTGAGCTCCGCCTCTTGTGACATTATCACAGATCCTAATCCTCTCCACCGCACTGCAAAACCTTAAATTCCTCCTGTCTGCCCTTCGGCCTCCCCTATTTCCATGCACAACCTGTGGCAAGAGGCTAAATCTGGCTCATGGGTCCCTGCCACGCATGGTGAGCTCTGGCACCTGCCTGCATATGATGGGTGCTGGCACCTGGCCTACATCCTCTATTCAAGACCCTAGCTTATTGGGCATCCGATGTCAGTGCCACAATACGCATGAGTCAGAGTAGAAGCTGTCACTCTGACCCCTGTGTAGTAGCCTGCGTGATTGCAAGTGCAGCGAGCTGCACCTGCACTGTCAAGTGCTGGCCACTATACAGGAGTCGGTGCAGCAGCTTCCGCTCTGACCCTGTGTATTGTAGCACTGACAGCTGATCAGCTGGGGTTCCGAGCAGTAGACCCCAGTCAATGAACTGATCAGGATAGGTCATTAATAGTATTAGCGCAGAAAACATCTTTAAAATAAATATTAAGAATCAAGCAGCTGGAAATATAATTTTTGTATTATAACAACACTTCTTATACTTGTATTGTGACGTTACTGTATATTACTAGAGATGAGCGAGCATACTCGTTAAGGGCAGATACTCGAGCGAGTATTGTCCTTTTTGAGTACCTGCCTGATCGTCAGAAAAGAGTCGGGTGCTGGCGGGGGAGAGCGGGTTGGGAAACGGGGGGTGAGATCTCTCTCTCTCCCCCCTCCCGCTCCCCCCTGCTCACTCCCGCAACCCACCGCTCACCCCCGCTGGCACCTGAATCTTTTCTGACGAGCAGGTAGGTACTCGAAAAGGACGATACTTGCTCGAGTATCTGCCCTTAATGAGTATGCTCGCTCATCTCTATGTATTACACATTTGTGGTGTAACATTACAGTGAGTATTATGTCTACACTGTGACATCAATGGGACTATTGTTCCTGTGTTGCAGCTTCACTTTGTCTGTTAATCTTGTTACATCACTGTTTCTTATCTGTCATCACTGATTTTTTTTAACCTTGTGGCCAATATCATCATGTGAATCATCCAGGCTCTGTGCCATGGTTGCATTAGTCATTCCTGTGCAGTGACATCACTGAGTGCATCCTCATGGATGACATACCTTTCTGTGATGCAGGGATTGAAGTTTCATGTAAGAGTAGGCCAGTACTTTTTTATTGATGTAAAGTACAGATATCGTATTATCCCCCATTGAGGTACAAGTTACTTCCTTGCTTTCCTGTTTATTTTAGGAGCAGGGCACTAGCACAGTGCATGCTACTACGTTAGGATCACGTATGACACATTGCAGAATGCCTGAAGGAAATTTATTATTTTATTAGGTTGGTGTTAATGTGAAGTACTCTGGAGGAAGATGCAACAAATGTATTAAGAAACACGCACCTCTTAATAGATTTGGCGTATCTTGGGTCCCCCATGTTCCAGAAACTGAAATTTATGCCAGCTATGAGGTGGAGTACATTTGTTATACAGTCAAACCTCTAGTTTTGTTGTCTTCTAGTTTAGCAAGTTTACAGTTTCACTGATTTTTCAAGCCAGAATTTGGCCTCTAGTTTCACTGGCTGCTTCTAGTTTCATTGGCAGCCGCTGGCCCACGTGATCTCCTGCTCAGCTTCTCCTCCTTCTGATGCTGAAATGCTACCCACCCTTCTTCAGCATTGCTGTGGGCACTAGTAAAACAATACTGTAGTGTAATGTAAGTGGCCATGTTTACCCAGAGAACACAGTGATAACTTAGGACAGATAACACAGTGATGTCACCTGCAGTCCTAAGTAGCAGCACAGAGGACACAGTGATAACACTGAGGACAGATAATTATGTCACCTGCAGTCCTATGTAACACCACAGATAACACACAGTGATAATGCTGGGGACAGATAATGATGTCACCTGCAGTCCTATATAACACCACAGATAACACAGTGATAACGCTGAGGACAGATGATGTAGTAGATGTGACCTGCAGTCCTATGTAATACCACAGATAACACACAGTAACATGTTCAATAACAAGTCAACTGTTCATTTATTCTTTACAGAAGTCTTTTATAATCATTTATTATTGTTTTGGTATTAAAAACCATATTTATTCTCTATTCAGCGTGGTTTGGTGGGTTTTTTGGAATGTCTAGAACAAATTAATTTGATTTACATTGATTCTTATGGAAATAATTGCCTCGAGCTTCATTGGTTTCAAGTTTGGCTGATTGCTTTCAGACAGATTACCAACTAAACTAGAGGTTTGACTGTAATTTACTCCAGTTTCAGGCATAAATTATAGTAAATCTGTTTGGCCATAGGAGGTCACATGCACTTATAAAAAATTGGTGAGCTAAGTGTAAAAAGCAAAAAAGTAAAAAGGTTTTTGCATAAATTTGAGCATGTTCCAGAGTATGAGACATTTTTACACTTGTTTTGTGGTGCAGTGCTTTCATTTATTCCTCCATACTGTGTATAGAAAAAATCAAAAACTTATTGTTAAAGGATTCAAATGCTAAAGATTAGAGATGAGCGAGCGTACTCGGCCACGCCCCTTTTTCGCCCGAGCGCCGCGATTTTCCAGTACTTCCGTACTCGGGCGAAAAGATTCAAGGGGCGCCGTGGGTGAGTGGGGGGTTGCAGCGGGGAGTGGGGGGGAAAGGGAGAGAGAGAGGGCTCCCCCCTGTTCCCCGCTGCTACCCCCCGCTCCGCCATGCCTCCCCCCGCCCCCCGGCGCCCCCCGAATCTTTTCACCCGAGTACGGAAGTACTCGAAAATCGCGGTGCTCGATCGAGTAATTACTCGAAACGAGTAGGTTCGCTCATCTCTACTAAAGATGCAACGTCTCAAGACGTTTTGTCCTGGAAAATGCTGGAGGGCATATTGGAAGCCAGACCCCATTATATTCAATCGTGCTCAATCAATGCTATTCAATGCTGTCAATGTATAGATCCGTTTAGGCAAAGACTCTATTTTGTGGCTGGAAGCAGGAAAACGGGAACCGTAGCTGAGCCTGAACGCTGGTGTGAACATTTTTTCAATAAACATATTTACATTAAAATTTTTGAAATAACAGATCAGATACCAACAGTAGCAAGGTTGTAATTAGAGATGAGCGAGCGTACTCGCTAAGGCAAAGTACTCGAGCGAGTAGTGCCTTATGCAAGTACCTGCCCGCTCGTCTCTAAAGATTCTGGTGCCGGTGGGGAGTGGCGGGGGAGAGCGGGGAGGAACGGGGGGAGATCTCTCTCTCACTCTCTCCCCCCCGCTCCTCCCTGCTCCCTCCCCCGCCGGCACCCGAATTTTTAGAGACGAGCGAGCAGGTACTCGCATAAGGCACTACTCGCTCGAGTAGTTTGCCTTAGCGAGTACGCTCGCTCATCTCTAGTTGTATTAATCTATATGCAAACATGAGTTGTGTCGATAGTAACAGTAGAGTTGGTTTGTCAAAGCCTAGAGAATAGTCTCGGTGTTGACCATCAGTAGCATGCAGTGTAATGTTATTACAGTATTTAAGACCATACAAGCAAGTTTATTTTACAAGGTATTCAATATACATACAAAATCCTTATGGAATAAGAACAGAGAACATATACAAACCTCTGTAAGAAATATTGAGGACAATAACAGAAATACCCACACACATCCTTTTAGCCCACATTTAGTGGAACTTGACAGTATTATCAGTTCACCTGTTGCTCCATAATGCTAATAAATTGTATGGCATTTGTGATTTTTAAAAATATGGGGAACTTTCGGATCTCTCGAGTTTCTTGCTCTTAAAAAAAATACTAGCTACAGTTACAATGTGGGACGTTAGGTAATTGCCTGGGGGAGGGGGGGGGGTGTACAAGACTACAGAGAAGAGGGTCATAACAGGTGTCCACAATATCTCATATCCTATGATCTTTTGTATTAGCTGTCTAAATCGCTTCCAAAATGGGTGACTTCTAGAGCAATGCCACTATATATGAATAAGCAAGCCAGGCTGCATCTCCAACATATATTGGATAAATTGTGGTAAATTTTTAGTGAGACTTTATAGTGTGAGGTACAACCTCTACAGCTGTTTTCTTGATACTGAAGGGGGTTGGTGCATTCGAAAGCTTTATGATTTAAATTCAAAATGAATTCCCACTGGTGGCAAGCAGACTTGGCTTCCAAGCCTTCTTCCCATCTTCCTATGGGAAACAAATATATAGTTTGTTAGCTTCCACCAGTCTGACAGACCAGCTTCAATAGTGGGGGTAGTAAGCATTCTTGAGGGGCTAGAAGAAAATCGTAGGATAAAGTTTTGGCCCCCAAAATGTCCATTTCCATGTCTAGCCATTGTTTAGATGAGTTTTCCAACCACCAGTTCTTGCACTGATGTAGCCGAAGAGTTCTATAGTAGCTGACTATACATGGACATCCCAAATCTCTGTGGTCTATTTTAGCAAATAGAGTTTTAGCATGTATTCTGGGAGATTTATTTTGATAATTAAAGGATATAATTAGAGATTGAAATTGCTTAAGCTGTAGAACAGAAAAGTTAACAGCGATAGTCTTAAAGGGGTATAAAATCTTAGGGATAAGCATCATTTTGGTGGCTGAAATGCATCTACAGTAGTAAGTAGGGATTCTGCATAAAGGTTAATGTCTTTGTGTATTATTTGTATAAGCTTGGTGAAGGCATTGGCACGTAGTTTAGAAAAAGGGTTTGTGAAGGTGATGCACAGGTATATGAGTTCACCATTCGACTGCATAAAAGAGAAGTTTAATTTAAGCCTAGTAATTGTCTATTTACAATATCCAAAATTAGTGATTTTAAAGCAGTGAGCTTACGGTATTATACCTAACTTAAATGATGGAGTAGGTCAGAAAGGTGGGCCAAGGAGGTCTCTGAAGAGGAAATAGCAAAGATCATGTTCCTTACCGCCAGTCTCAATGCCAGTGGTATTAGATGACTTCCCCGTGTGTTGAGCCAAAGTTTCCATTATGAGATAAAATATTAAGGGGAATTGGTGATATTGAAAAATTTAGATAATGTACTGGATGTGTATAACTGTGTAGAGGGGCAGGAGTATAATCCCATATAGCCATAACAAATTGGTCTTTGAAGCCAAACTTAGTTAGGATCACCTTAAAGTAACCTTAATGGACTTTCTCCAAATTCACGATAAGGATCAGATAAGAAATTCAGGATTTTTGTGTTATGATCATGTGGGCAACTAAGCACGGGGCCTATATGATCGTGACCAAGAATGGATACACGTGGATATCAGACAACTGGCCCTATGCTACAGGGAGGATGACATGGCCCTACCCGAGCGGGGACATTGCCCTGATAAAGGGCTGCCCAGCGGTCTTTGGAACTGGGCCCTAGCTGCTCCTAGGAACTATGCACCAGAACAGAATACATAAACATGCCACATGACAGGGATAGAACAACAGGACACACAGAGACAGAAAACACAGCACAAAGTATCCAAAATGCAAACACTAACAGCAGATGGTAAACTGAATATAAATACCAGGTACTAGTTGACATTTTGATCAAAATGTGGAAGCTAGCGGGCCACTTAACGGCTCCTGGTTATACCACTAGTCCCTACACTAACCAGGAGTCCAGCGACAACGGACACAGTTCACACCGCAAGCTGCAACAGCACATACAAACAGAACACAAGTCATACAGCAAGCTGTACAGGACAGAAAATAGGATACTGGCTAACAGGCACTGACTTACAGGCACTGGCTTACAGCATATAGTGCAAACCACACGGACTCCACCCAGAGCTCACATACACACAGATGAAACTCACAGCAGGTCTAAAAGTGTCCTCATACCAGGGGGATAGACAATCAGCCACCATGCTGACATAGGGAATTGTGTCAGGGAATCACCAACTGACACGCAGACGAGACATAAGACGTTTGGAGGCCGTACCTGTCGGGGAAAGGAAAAGGGTTCTGCATGTGGTACAGACAAGGACTACAGGTGTCCAAACCATCATTGGGAAGCAGAGAGACCCAACAGACCTACATGAAAACACAGCTCTGGGTGGGAACAAAACAGATACATCCAAACAGTACAAGACCAGCATCAACTACTGACAGGAGCTGGATTTATATGTGCTGCAGGCTAAAGGGTATTGGCTGCTGAAGAATACCACACCCAGCCAGCTCACCTGTGGAGCTGTGCTGCTAGGAACCTTAGTACTACAGATCCCAGCAGCACACCCTGACATTTTGTGCCTCACCAATAACATTAATGATGCATTGAGATCCGTTCAGAGTCTGACATACTCTGACGAAACATACCCGGTCAAAGGATATTAATGAGGGAAAGATGTTGGATAGTTTTGTGGCAATTAAAGATGCATACATTTTTTTGAAAAGTCTGTGTTTAAATCATAAAATTGGTCTGAAGTTTGCAGATCTATCAGTTGGTTGTTTGGGCCTAGGGAGGGTTACTACTAGGGCAGCAAGCATAATTTTTAGGGAAAGGGTAACCCTCAGCTATGTTATTGAACAAAATTGCCAAGATTGGGGCTCGGATATTTTTATAGTAGTCATTAGTTAAATCACCTGGGTCCAGGAATTTATTAGCTTTTAGGGATTTCATGACTTCTACGATCTCCGAGATTGTAAAGGGCCGGGAAAGCTGTTTCTCTTTGTTATGTTGGAAGGAAATACATTTGAAAAAAGTATTCAATGCCTTCTTGAGAGGGTTATGGGGTTGATAGGTCAAAGGAGAGATCATATAAAGTAGCATAGTAGGCAGTAAGACTGTCCGCTATGCCTGAGGACCAAAAAATATTTGTTATCTTGGAGTTCAGGAATTGAGCCTTGAATCTTCTGGCTAGTAGTGCCTGATTTATTCTCCTGCCAATAGTATGCCATTTTCATTTTGCTGAAGGCTAGGTCATTTTTATACGGGTTAAGCTCATGTAATTTAGCTTGTAGTTGAGAAATTTCAGCAGTACTGGACGGGCAAAAATTCAAGCTTAATTCAAGGCATGCAAGGCAGTTAGTTGCTGTTACAGGTCTATCATTGTGGAAAATCGCTCTTTTTCTTCATGAGAGGCAGCTTGTATAAACTGACCCTTCATGTTTGCCTT
This sequence comes from Eleutherodactylus coqui, assembly GCF_035609145.1. Lineage (NCBI taxonomy): Eukaryota > Metazoa > Chordata > Amphibia > Anura > Eleutherodactylidae > Eleutherodactylus > Eleutherodactylus coqui. Next base: position 262,646,591 of record NC_089839.1, on the reverse strand, counting down.
ATGTGACCACCATAAGGTAGAAGAGGAGATTGGTTTGTTATTGTCAATAAAAAAGAATTCTTGAAGTGTAGTTCTGGGTCGAAGAGAATATTTGGAGCACTGAAGAATGTAATTATTTAATTTCCAAATGTAGTGGGGGGAAAGTTGTACTCTTCAATTTTTTGAGCATGGATATAAGTCTGATCTGAAAAGGATAAGACCCCAATCTTGGTGGAAAGCATTTTGGTAAGGAGGAATGTATCAATCAAGAAGATGTCTATTTAGGAGTATGCTTTATGAGGATGAGAAGAAAAAGTAAAATCTCTCTTGGACGGTTGTTGTGATCTCCAAGTAACATATAGATTTTGCTTTTGAAGTATGTTAAAGAGAAGAAATTGGTTAGGTGGTAAATGAGGGCCACATGGTCATGTTGAAGTCTCCTGAGATTATAATATTTGCCAAAACCACTTTGATTTCTCCAGGAATGGACTCCACAAGACCTGTGATGACATATGTCCTGTGTTTTCAGGCACCATTACCTACATATTCTTTAAGTCCTGTAATTGTGAGGTCTCTGTGGATTTGATTTGCTTCTTCACAACATCCCGCAGATACTAAACTTGATTCAGATCTGGGGACTTAAGAGGCCAAGTCAATACCTTGAACTCTTCATTGTGTTTCTCAAACCAAGGAGGGGGGGTGGTACATGGTCTGTACAATATTTAGGTAGGTGGTACATGTCAAAGTAATATCCACATGAATGCCAGTAGCAAAGGTTTCTGAGCAGAAAATTGCCCACGGTATCATGATGCATATGTACCCAGCTGTTCACATAATGTAAAACAAAATGTTATTCATTAGACCAGGCCACGTTTTTCCATTGCTCCATTGTCCAGTTCTAATGCTCACATGCCCACTATAGGCACGTTTAGTGGTAGAAGAGGATGAACATAGGCACTGTAACCAGTCTGAGGCTACATTACCCCATGCACTGCAAGCTTCTATGCACTGTATATTCTGACATCTTTCCATCATAGACAACAGTAACCTCAGCAATTCGTGTTACGATCGATCTTCTGTATATTAGACCAAATGGGGCAGCCTTCGCTTCCTATGCACATCATTGACCATTGGACACCCTTCACTCTGACACTAGTTTACAATCTGTCCTTCCTTGGACCGCTTTTGGTGGGTAGTCACTACTGCTTACTAGGAATACCCCACAAGACCAACTGCTTTGAAGATGCTCTGACCTAGTCATCTCGCCACCATAATTTGGCCCTTGTCAATGATGCTCAACAGGTCTGATAGTGATTATATAATCTATGCTATTCACTTTACCTGTCAACAGTGGCTGTATTGCTATGTTGATCAGTGTGGGCATGTGTAGTTATACATATACTGTGGTGCAGAAAAATGGCAGCAAGGGCTCTGGATTGATGAGTCAAAATTTGAAATATTTGGCTATAACAGAAGGCAGTTTATTCCCCGAAGAGCTGGAGAGCGGTACAATAATGAGCAGGCAACAGTGAAGCATAGTGAAGGTGCCTTCCAAGTAGAGTTGGGGATTTGGTTAGGATTAATAGTGCTCTCAATGCTTAGAAATATAGACAGATACAGGCAGATATCCATCATTCAGTTCCATCATGGAGACATTTGATTGGCTCCAAATTTATTTTTCAGCAGGATAACAACTCCAAACATACTGGTACAGCCAATGTCATTAATAACTATTTTCAGTGTAAAGAAAAACAAGGAATCCTGGAGGCGATGATATATAGTGTTGCCAATCTTGATTAGCCAGGTGATAAAGTCAACCCGAATTTTTTACATCGAATCGGGTAAGTCTGACCCGATTTTTGACAAAAATCGCATGAAAATTGAATTTCCCATAATGCTTGCTACAGAGGTCAACGTGCAGCAAATCAGCAACTAGGGGTGCCTTGATGATGTCAACAAATGTGTCTTCCATCTTGCATATGGAGAGGAGTTTCATTGCATGCCTGCATCACATAAACTAGCCATATACAAGCTAGGGTAACATAGGCACAGTGTAACCAGAGGCTATTTTACAGTTGAGCACAGGATAGAGAAGCTGCACAATGTTTAAATGCCTTCATAAAATGTGGTTTGTTGTTCAGGTCAGATATTCTACAGATGATATATTGCAGCTGGTGTGAAAGTTTGTATACCAAGTTGATATTGGAAGAACCACAGAAAAATGCTGCCTCACATTTCTATGCCTATTGTAGCAAGTTGGGGTCACTCGTCTACAGAGTCGCCATCTTTCCATCTGAAAGCACACCGCACATACATAAAAGGCTTGTAGACTTGGATTCTCTTTAAATCTGGCACCTGCCAGCATGTATTCCTTATACAGCACACAAGGCCATAACAATAACAAAGTTCATTTGTCTGTACCCCACCAGGATAAGAGTCTAGGAGCATCCTCCCTGTCAGACTCAGGGCCTTTACAGAGCTCTGGCTTGCAGCCATTTCAGCTCTGCTGAGCTGTCAACTTCAATTCCCCTGAGTGTGGCAGGAACTCATACTTTTATGTTCCTTCCCGCCACAGCCACAGGTGTTCTCTCTCATTTTTAATTCCAGAATGCCTGTCTATAGCCCCCTGCAGGCCATATATTGCTGCTAGGTGTGGAATCAACATGTTTACATGCCAATGAAAAACATGGTCTGTATATTGGAAGGGTATATTTATGCTGCTGTCAATGTACGTAGCAGTTAGGCAGACAAACAAATTGTGCTTTGGCGTGGGGAATATTGTTTTCTCTTTGTGACCTCAGACATTGTTTAAAGTCACTAGTCTGGCTACTATAAATTACTTGCAGGTCTTATGCAGCGAGCAGTGAGGTATGGGGAATTCAATCATGCTGTGCTAAAGAAGGAGAGTGCACAAACATATAAGCTGTACTGTGTGGCCTTCTGTTCTCACATAACATGCCCCAAATGGATTATGGTTAAGCTGATGGTGTTAATATAAAACAAAAAGAAAACCAAAACAGGGAAACAGCAAATACACACAGAGTGCGCCAGTGGCCTCAGACATTGTTCAGTCATGAGTAAGGACACTACAAATTATTTGCAGGTCTTACACAGCTAGTAGTGGTTTTCTGCAAACTCCAAAGTTAGCTGTAAAGGTACATAAACTACACAAAAAGTAAACCAAAAAAATAACTAAGTAAGAAAAAATAACAAGGAAACATGAAGAGGGGATGTGTCAGTAGTTGTGGTGGTGCTGCTGCTGCTCTCCTTCTCCTTCATCCGCAAAGCTTCCACCTCCTACTTCCTCTCAAATGAAAAATATGTCAATCTGGAAATATATTTTTCCATGAGTAGCACACTTTGCCTTTAATATGCCGTTGCTGCTGGTGGTGGTGGAAGTGCTGTTGCTCTCCTTCTCCTGCTTCTGCCATGTCTTTTTTTCCTCCTTCTCCCAAAACAAAATTTTTGAAAGCACAAGAAACAGCTATAATCTGCAGTAATTCCTTGGAGAAGGCCCGTGTTTGGCTGTTCTGTTCACCTGGAAAAATTTCTTCTTTGCAAACTTTATGTCATTTCTTATAAAACAAGCACCAAACATGCTGTCTAACATGGTATAATTTTTGATAACTCTACTGCATTACCTTGGAGGAGGCCCATGCTTCAGTATGGTGCTCACCTGGCAGAATTTGCCCTTGTAAAATTCATGACATTGCTTTTAAAACAAGCAGCACATCTGCTGTCTTGTGTACCATACTTTTTAGTAGCTCTATAGCTGGTCCTTGGAGCAAGGCCATGCTTTAGTGTTGTGTTCACCTGGAAAAATTTGTCCTTATAAAATTTATGACATTCCTTTTAATACAAGCTGCTCACCCGATGTCTTCCTTGGTGCAATTTTTGATCTAGGCCTTCTTTTGTTTTCAGTAACACCCTTGTGCTACGAATGATTGCTCCACCACTGTACACTCTTTTGACCAACTTTAGAGAGGAGCACAGTGTTCCCCTGATGTGCAGCTGTAATCCCATGAAATTTGTGGGGCTTTGGCTGCATTGGGATCTTCTCGAGGGCAAAAAAATGAAAGTGAATTTTTTACTCTCATTGACCTTAATGAGAGTCAGAATTTGCTGTCCTGATTCATTATAATTTTGGTGAAATGAGTCCAATCCCGACACGAACTAATTACTCCACTAATCGCTCATCACTAGAGATGAGCAAACCTACTCGGCCACGCCCCTTTTTCGCCCTAGCGCCGCGATTTTCGAGTACTTCCGTACTCGGGTGAAAAGATTCGGGGGGCGCCGTGGGTGAGTGGGGGGTTGCAGCGGGGAGTGGGGGGGGGAGAGGGAGAGAGAGAGGGCTCCCCCCTGTTCCCCACTGCTACCCCCGCTCTGCCACGCCTCCCCCTGCCCTCCGGCGCCCCCCGAATCTTTTCACCCGAGTACGGAATCTCTAGAAAATTGCTCATCTCTACTCATCACTAATGATATGGTCCCCACAGAGTCCTGATATCAGCATCATCAAGTTTGTTTGGAATTACATGAAGAGCTAGCTGTAAGGATTTGGGCAGGGCTGCAACCACAACAGATCTATGGTTAGTTCTCCAAGATGTTTGGAACAACCTCCCAACCAAGTTCCTTCAAAAATTGTGTGCAAGTGTACCTAGAAAAATTGATGCTGCTTTGAAGGCACTTTGAGCACTTTCATTTTTGAAAGTATTCGTACTTTGCAGCATTCCTTCCACACCTGACCAAAACCTTTACACAGTACTGTTAAAAAAATAATAGTTAGAATTACACAGTTATATATATATATATATATATATATATATATATATATATATATATATATATATATATATATATATATATATATACACATAGCACCGAGTAAACATACTGCATTGTTTTCAATCCTACTTTGGAAAATTTCCACCTTTTCACGAACCAAACAGAGGACAAAACTGCTTAATTTATTCTCTTAATCTGCCCTGCCATATGAAGAGCTGGTATCTACAGACAGAACAAACAGTTTCATAATTATTGAAGAGACAGCATCCGTGTCTTAAATGAGTTCAGAAAGAAGGCAGCACTTACTATAATTATTGGAGTAATTAGCAAAGCTTTGAACGCCACAAGCAATTCAATGCTGCCGAACTAAGTCTGTTTAAAGAGTAATGTTGGTGCATTATAACATTCACCCCTTATGTCTCCAGAGTGTCTCCGAGTTTTGAGTTAAGATAATTAAATTGTCTTATAAATTTATAAACTGTACATTGCAACATAAAACTGGTTTCTATCGAGGTGATCTTACTTTATACTCTTATACCCCTGGTAATTAAAATCCAGTGGATCATTTGTTACTGCTAGTTTTACATATAGGTATACTATATTTTAAACGGCATGACTTAAGGCCCATTTACACACAAAGATAATCTTTCAAAGGATTGAAAGATTGAAAGTGTTAGTGATCTTTTTGCATAAAGTGTTAATGGCCACTAATTGCCATTTAAACTTTATCATCTTCATTTGCATGTAAAAGGGCCCCCAGGAGCTGTTTGCAGAACCCAGCTTGTGATTCATCTGTGCAGTTGCATTGTTCTCCTGAAGCTGCCAGCAGGTTACAATGTGATCTCCCGACTCCAGTGGAGAACACAGCATGTGGTCTATTAAGAGACACTTTATCTCTCTGTGGCTGAATGATGGATTTTAAATCAGACGAAAAGTGCTCAATGCAAGCACTTACATGTAATAATTATCGCTCATTTTCGGTCGTTTGAGCGTATTAGTTTCACTAGGCGTATTATCAGTTCCTTTGGGTTTCATTCACATGTAACAGTCATATAAAAGCTAAGTTTGCCTAATTTTGAGAAGTTAGTTCAATGGGACACCACAAGATTCTGATATATATGCAGCCAAAACACCCCCAAACCACCTTGAACTCAGTATCCTAGGCTTTAGCAATCACCCACACATATTGATAGACTATAGAGCCCAGATGGACTATAGCTTTTATTAGAATATTGAAAGTGTAGCAGTAAGTCTATCTGCAAGTCAAGCTGGCACCTGGGATCAGGTTGCTTGCTTCAACCATCAGCAACAACAGTGTAGGAGAAAAGTTTAATCTGTTGATAGTCGTTGAGGTCTCTACTTATCGGAATCTCCAAGACATTCCAAGAGGATAGTACCATGTTTTCCCAAAAATAAGACATTGTCTTATATTATTTTTTGCCCCAGAAAGGGCACAGTGTCTTATTTCTGGGGGGTGGGCTTATACTTACCTGGTCTGCGGCGTCCGGATGGTCCGCGGCATCCCGATGGTCTCCGGCGGCACTGCGGCAAATGTCTGAGTCCTCCCCATCTGCCTGCTCAGTTTCTGCTGGTGACAGGGCTTTGAATACCTCGCCCCCAGCAGAGCGAGCCCTGTGATTGGCTAATCTCAGCACCATCTGCCAATCACAGCCGGCGCAGCCAATCACAGCCCCCACCAAGCAATAGTTCCTCCTTATTGTCCCCATAAAATTGTTATGCCCCCCCCCACATAGCTGTAGTCTCCTCACAGTGCCCCTATACAGTAGTGTCTCCCACAGTAACCTCACATAGCCTCTACTTTCACTGGCTGCTTCTAGTGTCATTAGCGGCCGCCGGCCCACGTGGCCTCACTGCTGACATGGCCCGCGTGATCTCCTGCTCAGAGCCTCCTCCTCCTGATGCTAAAATGCTACCCATCCTTCTACAGTACTATAGTGTAATGTAAGTGGCCATGTTTACCGAGATAACACAGTGATAACTTTGGACAGATAACACAGTGATGTCACCTGCAGTCCTTTGTAACAGCACAGAGAACACAGTGATAACGCTGAGGACAGACGATGTAGTAGATGTCACCTGCAGTCCTATGTAATAGCACAGAGAACACAATGATAATGCTCAGGACAGATGATGTAGTAGATGTGACCTGCAGTCCTATGTAACAGCACAGAGAACACAATGATAACGCTAAGGACAGATGATGTAGTAGATGTGACCTGCAGTCCTATGTAGCAGCACAGATAAAACACAGTAAGATGTTCAATAACATGTTAAATGTTCATTTATTCTTTCCAGTAGTTTTTTACATTCATTTATTATTATTGCTTTTGGTATTAAAAACTATATTTTTGGGAATGTCTAGAACAAATTAATTGGATTTACAAATAATTGCCTCAAGTTTCATTGGTTTCTAGTTTGGCTGATTGCTTTTGGACAAATTACTAACGAAACTAGAGGTTTGACTGTAGTGTACCCCACATTGTCCCCCACATAATATAGTGCCCCCACATAAATGCAAAAGTCCACCCTGTTGCCACAGTGACAAGTGAAGCCTCTGGACCCCGTTGCTTAGGGGCCTGGTGACAACTACAATCCCCTGCAACCCCTGTAGCTATGCCGCCGTGTCTTTGCTCACTGATCTACATGTATCATCGTTCACAACCCTACTAGTATTTTCACAGCAATACCTCACCAAACCGTTGTCCAGAGGTTCTATATGTGGATAAAACTGGACAGTGCTGTTATCCTCTACTATGCATCTCCTCTGTCCAGAAAGTAGCCATGTTTTTCTATCTCTGGACAACCATTATAACTCCCCTTTTACATCTGTTGTAATGTGTAATTGGTAAAACAATTCAGGAAAAGAGATAATAGAAGTCGTTAGTTCGGATTAAAATAGTTTGATTGAATGTTTCTGAAGCAAATACTTGAAAGACAAACGTGCATCCAGTAAGTGGGATGTCTGCAGCCGCTTAGGATATCTTACTTTCATTATATTTAGATGTAGTTGAGGAAATACTCTTCATACCTCATTGCGAGGGATATGTGTTACTGCTATCCCTCAGTTTCCATGTAATGCACTCAGCAGTCTGATCCTGAGGTTTGTCCCTTCACTGCATTTCTTCAAAGACTACAATTGTTTTACATAACTGTTAATGGAGATTTCACAACTTCTTTCAGCTCTGTGTGCAGGTCATATTCTTGGCCTCAAAAGGGAGCTCAGCACAAACTGTGATTGTGAATAGCTTTTATGGACCCGCTACATTCTTCTTGCAGATCCAAAAGTTGTTTACACTACTGATTTCTTGAGAACTCCACTATGAACCTCCTAATTTTGCCTCAAGAGCCTTCTAGTACTGTATATCAAGGGCAGGGGTGTAGCTAAAGGCTCATGGGCCTGTGTGCAAAAGTTTATCTTGGGGCCCCCCAACTTCTCTTAACCCCTTAACACAGAGGCATAACTTGAAGCTCCTGGGCTCCAATGCAAAACCTGTAACAGGGCCCCCAACTATAATGCTTTATTCATAGTACTGGGCTCCCTATATGGAGAAGAGAGGCCTTATGGGCCCACTAAGGCTCTTGGGCCCGGGTGCAACTGCATCCCCTTTAGTTACGCCAGTGATCAGGGGTATATGCAGGGTTTACAGCCAAGAACATGGACGAACTTGCACAGTACACACATTGGTACACATTGACTTACATACTGTTCATGCAAACATATTGTACACTGCTAAACTTGCTATATTAACCCCTTAATGACACTATCTTTGGAAAAAAATTAAATTATTTTCTGCCGCCATCTTCTGACAGCCGTACCTTTTTTATTTTTTTCATTAACATAGTTCTGTGAGGGCTCATTCTTTGCTGGATGTCCTTTAGCTTCTATTGGTACCATTTTGGAGTACAGACAACTTTTTGATTGCTTTTTATTGCATTTTTTCTTGGAGACAAGGTGACCAAAAAAGCACAGTTCTGACTTTGTATATATATTTTTTTTACAACATTCACCGTGCAAGATAAATAATGCATTACTTTGATATACCGGACTTTTACGAATGCAGTGATACTAAATAGTTTTTTTTTGGGGGGGGGGTTGATTTTTTTCATTAGAAATATGGGAAAATGTTTTATTTAAAACTTGTATTGCCTGAATTTGTAATCTTTTGATCGCTCCTGTAGTGTAGTGTAATACAATAGCATTACATTATACCACGATCTGACAGGCAGTCTATAAAGAAATGGCACTGGTCCTCGGCTGCCATGGCAATCTAACGGCACCCCACAATCTCATCGCGGGTGGGCTGTCCAGAACCCCCAAACTATAATCGGGGCATTTAAACACTGCTATCAGAATTGATGTTGGCATTTAAACAGTTAACAGCCACAAACAAAAGTTTGCTCATTACCAGTAATGCCTGTTCAGTGTATACACATGCACACCTACACACACATCTACACACACACTGTGACAAAGACAGCCATCACCCTTAGGCCTTAGTCAGACGGGCGTTTTTTCGCATGATTTGCGCATGCGCATGCGATTTGCGCATATATAGAACCAATGGTTCGCTATGGTATCGGTCACATGTCCGCTTTTTATGTGCATATGCGAAAAAATTATAGGACACGACGATTCGCAGATCGCGCCTATCTGCGTTCTGCGTTTTATGTGCGCACCAAAATAATTTTTTCCGCCGGTCAGACGAAGTTTCATGCGCATTTTGATGCGCACGGCGATTTTTCTCCGGTCAGACGGGCGTTTTGGCTGCGACGATTAACGCGGCTAGGTGCAGATTTTTCCCGCGATTTTTCGCCTCCGGTCACGCGATTTGCGCATGCGACATGCGATGCGCAAATCGCGCGAAAAAACGCCCGTCTGACTAAGGCCATATTGTTTGAAGCAGGATCAACCTCTAAGCCCACTGCATGCAAAACACAAACCTCCATGACTTTTTTCTTCTTCTTTGCCCTCCTTCTTGCCTTCTTTTTTCTTCTCATTTTTGGCTTTTTATTATGTCCTTCATCAGTCTTCTTACTCTTCTTCATTTTTCTTGTTTCTCTTTTCTTTTTCTTTATTAACTTTGTCTTAAAACAGCTCAAAAGTACTTAGATATTCTCCTACCCTGTTTCCATGAAAATAAGCCCTAGCATAGTTTTTCAGGATTTGTGAGGATGCTTGAAATATAAGCTCTACTCCAAATATTAGCCCAAATTGCAGTTAATAAAAAAATCAATTTAAAGAGTGTCCAGGCAGCTATACATGTAAAAAAGTAAAATCTTTTGGGGCAAAAATTAATATAAGACCCTGTCTTATTTTTGGGAAAACAGGATAGTTGAGCTAAGAGGGTTATACAGGGTTTTTTAAACTCTTAGACAGTGTTATATATTAGTTTTAGAGGCAGTTTGACTCAAACTAACATGGACTGAATTTTACTTTTTGCCGAAATTCAGCAAACTGGCCAACCCAAATCTTTTCAAGTTCGCCCATAATCAGATATGGCTGATCATTGTGTACACACATTTCTACAAACTCACTGTGACACATACATGTACAGCTGCATACACATGCAGAAAATGGCACACATTGTACATTCACATACATCTACATATACACATTACACTGTGACACAAAAGTACACATACATGTGTACCATTTCTGATTACTTTCTTTCATGCCTACAAGGGAAGGCCTTGGTGAAGCAATTCAGAGCTGCTCCAACCAGCAGTGATTTGGAGATGCTGTAGTTGGGAACATCTCTCTTCCCCTCCTTCTCTTCTCTCACTGGACTGCCGTTTCTTATACTGTCTTCCCCCTGCTGGTGATAGGTGAAGAAAGATCTCCAGTAGATGGTAGACACCATTAAAGCGGTTTTCCATGACTTTACAAAAAAAAGTGTAAGTGCAAGGAATAATATACAATAATAAATTAGCCAATATAACCGCATTAAATGTTCTGCCACTCTGATCCTGGAAGATCGGAGATCCTGCAGTGGTCATGTGATGTTGATCATTCATGTCACCACTGTAGCCAATCCCTGTCCTCAACATATACATGTCATGAATGATGTATCATTGAAGAAAAATAAATGGCTGGTCACCACTGCATCAGATGACAGGAATGGAGCATCAGAGATTGGAGTGTTTGTGATGGAGCAGCAGGATTATCAATGGGTTAATACTGGATAGTTTATTATTTTGTGCCATTTCCGTCTCTTAACCAGTTTTTCAAAAGTCCCAAAAAAACCTTTAATTGGAGACCATACAGACTGTCTAAACAGCTATGGGAGGAAAGCTGCAAGGAGCAGCCCAGAATGGAAGTTTTAACATACAGGGCCGTAGCTAAAGGCTTAGGGGCCTGAGTGCAAAAGATTGGCTCGCCCGCATCCCACCCGTAGCCATACATAAATCGTGCTGCATACAGCTGCAAAACAAATTTCCGTACATGATCCAGCCCCTTGGCGTAATATTTCTAAACATGACTCATATCCTGCGCTACATGATCATTTTTTGGAACCCCTTATACACTCCGCTTTTTACCGGTATTAGCATGGCGTCCTGAGGGCCATGCTAACCGTGGTACAATGCTCCTATTGATTTTAATTGCTCAAACGTGGAGTCCCCCTCTACTCTTCCTAAGTCATACCTCCTCTGGAATACTGTGTTCAGTTCTGGGCACCCCACTTTAAAAAAAATATAGAAAAACTGGAGCAAATTCAGAGAAGGGTTACAAGATGGTGAGCGGTCTGCAAATCATGTCTTATGAGGAACGGTTAAAGGATGTGGAAATGTTTAGCTTTCAAAAGAGAAGCCTGAGAGGAAACTTAATAGCTGTCTACAAATATCTGAAGGGCTGTCACAGTGCAGAGGGATCAGCCCTATTCTCATTTGCACAGGGAAAGACTAGAAGCAATGTGATGAAACGTAAAGGGAGGAGACACAAATTAGATATTAGAAAAAACTTTCTGACAGTGAGGGTGATCAATGAGTGGACAAGGTTACCATGGGAGGTGGTGAGTTCTTCTTCAACGGAAGTGTTTAAACAAAGGCTGGACAAATATCTGTCTGGGATGATTTAGTGAATCCTGCCCTGAGCTGAGGGTTGGACCTGATAACCGTAGAGGTCCCTTCCAACTCTACCATTCTATGATGCTATGTTTCTAATGCTGTGATTTTCGAGAGCCATCTGTTCTATTTTTGCGTTTCTGCGTTTTTTAACACCCCTTCTCACCCATCACAATGATGCGGTGCATTAAAAAGCGCTGTCAAATGCTGTACCATGTGTTCAAAACCACTTAAAATAGCGGTAAAAATGTCACGATTTCAAGCTGCGTTTTCTGAACGTATGTGTGAGAATGGCATTAGGGTGGTTCAGGTTTTGTATTGTACTTTTGAACCACAATTAAGGAAAAGGCATTTAAAAAAACTGCATGCGGTATTCAAAGACCACATACGTTTTTCAGAAATTGCATACACTAGTAAAAACTGTATGTGTTTTTGATGTCTTTTTTAATTGTGAGTAAAATGTGCAATTATATACAATATATACGGGGAGATGTATAACTTATACCAGCTGTACATAGATAGATAGATACATACATACGTACATACCCCAGCCGAACCACTTCTCTGTGTGAGGAGAGCAGCAGGGCAGACAGATGCGGCTGCTGTACAGATGAAATCATCACTCCATGCAGTGTGTCTGCCTCCCTTCTCCTCTTTTTTGCTTAGGCTTCCTCTCGGGCTGGTCACACTGCCAGACGCGTGATTGATGCGGTGTGGCTAACAGTGCGACTATTGAATGTGCATTTGTATATGGGGGAGGGCCACCTCAGCGCAGGGGTTCGGTCGCCATTGCGACCCCTGATGATACGCCTATGGATAGATAGATAGATAGATAGATAGATGTGCCTATTGTGACCACTCAATAGTTGCATAGTGAACATGGAAGGTAAATTTCTTTCTTCTTCTCACATGCTACTCTTCAACTTTGCAGTTGGGTTTTACTTTCTATTTCTTATAGGTGCCACAACACAAAATTTAAATTAATATTCCGGGTCATGTATCATACATCGTGTAACACATTGATGGCTTCCTACTCAAGTATACTACTGTTATTTCAATTTTGAGATATAGTGCTGGATCAGTCTCTCTGATTACACCCTTAATACACCAGCTCAACGCACACACGTTGGGTGCATGAATGTTTGTCGAACCATCAGCAATGAAGAAACAAAAGATATTCTGGCTTTCAGTAAAACAAGTTTAATTATTTATTTCAGCTTCCTAAAATGCAGAGGAGATGTGCACAAGCCCATAGTTTATGTGTTTCATTGACTAGCAGCCCTTAGTCGTACCATCACATCTGCTATGACTAAGGGCTTGAAAAGCATAAACTATGGGCTTGTGCACATTTGCTCTGGATTTTATGAAGATGAAATAAAAGACAGAATTTGTTTTACGGGATGTTGGAATATCTTGTTTCTTAGAAACATAGCAAAACAGAAAAAGCCTAAATGGTCCATCCATAATAAATAACACTATTTCTGGTCTTATATGACATATATCAAAACTGATAGGAGGAGCTTGTCTTCTATACCCTGTGCACAGAGAACTGAAGACTCTGCTATCTGTCTGTAGCATATACATCATCATGTTGGACAGTGTGCAGCAGTACTGAGCAGTGTAAATGTGAATAAACAGCAGCACGTAGATGACCTTTAGCTTTTGATTCACAAGTTTCTGCTTCTCCGCCCCCCCCCCCTCCCCTCTGCTCTCAAAGGCTTAAATGAATGGCATGACTCATCTCTCTCCTACACTTTCTGTTCTGCAATCATACTGTCTCCAGTACCAGAGGTAACACAACGTGACAACAAGCAGTGGACAGCAACTTAGGGAGACTCCCTAGTAGACATCAAAGGAATTTTTGAACAGAAAAACATCATTTTAGATAATAAAAAAAGTAAATCGCAGGTTTTCTAGTTATCACACTAGCTGTCATATAAGCAATTTAAGTTATTTGAAAAGTTAGTTTCCACTAAAGACCTTCCATACTTTAAGCCCCTCTTTGGACTCATTCTTCATTATGACACCAGCAGTTTCTTAAAGTCCACCCACTTGTGATGTCACAATTACTTTGCTGACCAAAACTCATTTGTGATATCACAACAGTTCACCAAACTGTTGAGGCCCTTTGGCATTTTTTTTTTGTTAAACAAAGTTCTATCTTTTTTCTCATTCCAAGTGTTTCCCAGTATAAATAAGAACAATAGAGATTACTTGCGAAAGTTGCAATAGTAGACAGCTGAAAACATCATTGGTCTTCTGACAGCTATCCAGCTGAACTTCAGGGAACTTGTACACCATGAGAACTTGTCTCACGACTGGTTGTCACAGCAGTTAGCTGAGTGAAACCCACTTCTGATATCACAGATGACACACAGCCAGGGGCAGACACCAGTAACAGATGACAAGAACAGTATTTGGGCATCTGCCATTGGCCATTTGGATGCTAGCTACTCTGATAAAATCCCTTGCTGCTATACCAATACATTAATAAGGCAAAAAAGTGCATCTATTAGAACCATTGCTTCCCTATGATGTGTTCACATGTCCGTTTTTCACAGGTGCAAATTACTTGCACCTGCAAAAGATAGGACATGCGAGCATCGGCAAGGTCTGTGCTGCGTGTAAAGAATCCCAGCAGGGAGTCCCCTCATCACTGAACACTGTGACAGCACTGTCACAGAGTTCAGTGATGATGGGTCTACCTGCGGGGGTGAAAAAAATCCCGTGCCACAGCTCTGGCAGAGGATCGTGGTGTTCCCCCATTGCTTTCAATGGAGCCGGTGCTGCTGCCGCCCCATTGGAGGCGATGGAACCCCCCTGCAGGCAACCCCCGCAGTGATTTTCGTGGAAGGGCTTCAAACATAAGCCCTTCCCTGAAAACAATTTTGTCCCCGATTCTTTCATCCTCGCTGCAGTCACCTCATCACTGAACATCATGCACATGTTTTCCTGCATGGCACCACGATGCAATGCTAGAAACAGATCACAGCATGATCTATCATTGCCTTCAATAGGAGCGGCGGCAGCAGTGCATCATGTGCTAGGCGCATGTGTAACATGAAAAAGAAGCATGCATAAACAGATTGGCACACTAATCGTTCTAAAGAGTTTTGGTTATTATTTAATTTAAAAAAAAAAGATCACTTTATAGAAAATACATTAAAACCATTTTAAAAAGTGTATGCAAAGCATAGAACCTTAGAGTTAAACAGTATTGGGCATACATCACATAAATAAGTAGATATCACTCCCCTCCATAAAAATGGTTTAATCAAAATGCATAATCAGAAACTGGTTCAATTTCATATAATCATAAACAACTGATCTTGGCGGAAAACGGATGAATACAACAAACAGGGATGCAATTTAAATACAGATATGACCCTGATTGCTAAATCATAGTGGAGATGCTTGGTACACGTGATGCGATGGCTACCATTGAAATAATGAGAGCCGTGCCTGCAGTTACAGCATGGAGGCTTCCGCTCCTACCTCTGTGTTATTGCAGCACTGACAGCTTTCACAGCTGATCGGTCGGGTCCCGAGCGGCAGATGCCGGCTGATCAACTATTGATGACCTATCTTGATGAACCAATCACAGCCAGCACTCGATGAACTAATCACAGCCATCCCTTCCTGGAGGCTGGGATTTCGATCCTCCAATCCAGGAAGGGCTGTCAAAAAGACTGAAGATGAGTGCCGGAGCTGAAGAAGAAACCCGTGCCGGGGCCGGACAGCACTTCTTAGGTGATATATTATTTTGTTTTTACTGCAGCTAGGGCTTTTAGGCTGGGTTTACACGGGGCGGATTCTCGTTGGAATTCTCGCGGTTTGGCCTCACCAAAAAAACGCAAGAATTCCGCGGGGGAGCCGCAGCTTCAAACCACGCAGCACTTCCCCGCGGGTTTTGGAGAGATTCGGCCACTGGCATTCCGCTGTGGCTTTCTCTCCCCATAGAGAGGAACGAGGCCGCAGCAGGAAAAAAAACAAAACAGTGCCATGCTGTGACTGTCAATTCTGCACCGCAGCGCTGGATCTACCCGTCTTTGCCGCAACGAATTGGCCACCCCGTGTGGACGAGATTTTTGTCAAATCTGGTCTACATGGCCGGCCAATCACGGGATTAGCGGCCGCAGGCGGATTTACTGCAGCCAAATTCCGCACGTAAATTCCGCGGCAAATTCGCCCCGTGTGAACCCAGTCTTACTGTAAAAGTTGCATCGCACCGCATGAAGACCACGATGCGGTGCAAGAAAGAGGCCGGCTCTATAGGGAAACATGAGCTACAAAAAATTGCAAATCGCGGCTGTATAGTGCATGCCACAAATTTGTAGTCTTTTAATGTCGCAGGCTACAAACATCGCTCGTACAGAAGAACCCATAGGAAAGCATGGGCTCTATATACATAGATTCGTAGCACTGTCGTACGAGAAAATCGGGTGATGAAGTCGCCCATGTGGATACGGCCTAAAGGATTGCAGCACCATTGTACAAGCACTTGTGCCTCTTATGTCCCCCCTATTTCCCCATAATCTGTGAGCAGGACCCTCACCCCTATTGTTCAAACTATCCGCCGGGTACATAATATATATTGTCTTTTTGTTCCCTCTTAATTGTAAAGTGCTGGGAATATGTTGGCACTATATTATTATTAGTAATATTACAAGAAAACTGCTGTATGCATGCAATATTTTTAACTTATGTAAGAAAAGTTCTCTCTTTCATAGAAAGAATACATTATTCATAGAATAAAAAATACCTAAAACCCCTTTAAGCCTGATCTGTCATCCCAGACAAGGCAAATATTTATGCCATGCAGTAGCTGCATGCCTTTTATGTGAGTATTTGTACATCTTTTTTTTCTGCCAAGCTGCTGGCTATAGAACAAATAACAAGAAAATATATATTTTCATGGCATTTTCTGCTCAGAGCAGCTGATGTCACCTTATTAGCCCTGAGGGGCATTACCTTGGGGAAATTAGAAGAGTGCTGCAGTGAAGTAACATTTATACTGCCGAGTCTCAGCCACTTACTGTATGCTTCTAGTTCTTTAGATCAGAATGTCAGTTTCATCCAACTTTTATGAATAAAAGCATATAGAAAATAATCTTCTTGCATAATCTACAATGTTAAAAAAGCTTTTAGACATCCCCCATCCTAATAAAATGTCTTTTCTTATGGTCAATTAGCGTCCAATATTTTGGTTTAGAACCTAGTTTATCAAGGATCTGTAAGACTTTGAATGTTATAATGTTGTTCGTATCATACTTTTCATAATTAAGGCCGGATGCACATGGCCGGGTCGGATTCCGCATTCAGGATCCCGCAGCAGAATCCGACCCAGTGCCCAGCCGGTGACCACTGTGGACTCACTGTGCCCGCTCCGGATTCTGCAAAGCAAATATGCCTGTGTGCATTGGGACTAAGTATACTTGTACAATATATTTTACAAATATTGCCTCATAATTGCCTAAATGTTCTTACTTTGATGTGGCTTTTGTCCTTCATAATTGCTACATGCTAGCCGGATGCAACTAATGTATCACTACGTCTAAGTCGGATGTAATTAATATGTCCTTAAAGGGCGGATATATTCTCCAAGTAAAAACATGGATCAGACAAAATATTAATATAAGGAAACGTAAAAATGGGGAAAAGGGTATTCTAGACCTAACTTACTAATACAAGGGAACTCTACCTAAAAGCTGAGTGATTGCGCTGATGAGGGCTGCCCCATGTCCAGAAGCTAGGACAATCTTGACTTTTCCTAGATCCAGAACTGCTAACTAGACCATAAACACCATTGGACTGAAAATATAAATGGCGTCTTCTATGAGGAGGAGCCAGAATTAATACACACACTACTGCTAATTGGCCAGCTGGGAACGCCCACTCCCAGCCAACCAATAAGTCTACTAACTGTCAGAGAAGTGTCCTGATCAGCGTTCAGGACTGGAGTAATACTGAGCATGCATCAGTATGTGGATCATGCTAGCTGGGGCTGACATTGTGATGTCACCCAAGAGTCGTTCACCCAACATGGCCAAGACACTGTGACAATAATTCAACATTAATGGTTTTATTACAATGATTTTTCCTTTAAACTAATTTAACAGAACAATTCTATGTGGACAAATGTGCTATTATTAAAAGCAATGAAGCTGATCTTTTTGAATTTGCAGAGCACAAAACCATACATTTGATTTGTTTAAAATACTGGAAAGCAGGTTAACCCTTTCCAATCTAATTTGTATCCTGGTTTTCCTAGGTGGCT
Organism: Eleutherodactylus coqui; assembly: GCF_035609145.1. Classification (NCBI taxonomy): domain Eukaryota; kingdom Metazoa; phylum Chordata; class Amphibia; order Anura; family Eleutherodactylidae; genus Eleutherodactylus; species Eleutherodactylus coqui. The sequence goes on along the minus strand of NC_089839.1, from coordinate 262,628,467 downwards.
TACTCTTTTTCTGCTGTTAGACAACAGCGCTATCTGCTGGCTAGAGCCAGTACTGCATGAGGTGACACGTTGGATAGGCTCCGACAGCAGAGAGGCTGGCAATATACAGTAAGAGAACCCCGATGGATGTTTTCCAACATCGGCGCTGTACAGCCTTAAATCATAATGTCTTCAGAGGTCAGACAGTGGATTGGAAAGGGTTAAAGTCTATTTCCTATCATTAGGATAAGCCATTAATATCTGATTGGTGGATGGACAATGACCCCTGGTACCCCTGAAGATCAGCTGTTTGAAGAGCCACGGCACTCAGTCAAGCATTGCAACTACTTCTCAACCAGTGATGTCACGTTCATCAATCACATGGCTTTTTTGTGGCACAACCCCATTCAGTGAATGGAATTGAGCTGCAATACCAGGCATGACTGCTGCAAAATGAATGGCGCTGTACTTGGTATACAATGAAGAGAGGGTAGCGCTTGCTGAGGTGCTGCAGCTGAATGGTGGGTGTTCCAGCAGTCAGTAGCTAACCAATCTTATATTTATAATCTATCCTAAGGATGAGTCTTTCATATTTACTGTAAGTCCTAGAAAACTGCTCTAAGGCCCAATGATTGGGTTTTAGTAATGCATCAGAGTGCCAGACGATCCCCTAGTAGACAAGGCCTTTAATACAATAACAGGCCCCAAAGGTGCAGCAAAAGTCAATCCCATTTGAAGCTGATTTTCCAGCTAATCAGTTGACCCGATTGACATAACTTCTTTGACCTTAGTGATGATTTGTTCTGTGATTACAAAATGTATGATGTTAATAAAGCTTTAATGTGGTCATGTTCTATAAAGATGGAAAAGGGGCCCATTGTTTGCCTAAAAATTGGAAGTCCCACAGTGCCATGTGCACATTTTTAATAGTGTAAAGTAGTTGTTGTTGACTTTGCTTGGTTGCATTATTAAGGCAGGGGTGAACAACATTCAGAGAAGGAACCCTGGCCTATGAGAGGCTGAGGTCTTTCCAAGACGAGTAGATGTGTGGTGCACGCCAAAAGCAGATAGCCAACTACTAAATGCATGCTATGTTAGGTGGCAGATGACATCTAGAATATATTTGAATATATTTTTTTTCATATGCAATATGTATTTAATATGCATGCATGTGTGTAGCCTTACAGGGGGTTTGTCACTGGAAAATGACCTATTCAAAAAAAATGTTAAACATGTTTCTATCCATGTCACTATTTACAATTTGTACAAGTAAATGTATATTATATATACATTTATATTATATATATATATATATATATATATATATATATATATATATATATATATATATATATATAGTTTATTATTTTTTTTATTGTAATATTCTGCAGTTTTCACACTTACCACTAAGCCTAATAGTAGTCTGATACCTTCTATTCTGTAGAGAAAACATTTCAGCAGTCATCTCATTAATATCACAGTCAGGATTACAATTAACGTTAACACCTATATGTAGATAATACAGGATCCACCATCCACAAAAGGAGATGAACATAGCTCAACTCCTTCCCATACCTGCACAATGACCTTTGCCCTTGCCACAGGGCATGCCCACAAGAGTCTCCCATAGAAGTCAACCAATTATTTCCAGTTCGTCCTGCCCATGGTCCATGAGGTCGCTATACAGAACAGACATTAGGAGACTATTATGAGGCTTAGAAAACTGCAAGAAATTAGGACAAAAAATACATAGTGACATGGAAATCGTTTTTAAAAAAATCACCAAAAGCGAAAAGATATATATTTAACATAACTTGATTTAAACAATGGGTCATTTTCTTTTGCTTTACTTTGTTTTCTGTACATAGTACATACATTGATTTTCATTTACATTTTTTTTTTTACTGTAGTTGCCTATCCTGGCCTCATCAGTGGTCAGTCTCTACTTCCTGGAGTTGACAGATGTCTTCAAGCCAGTTCATTCAGGGTTTAGCTGCTATGACAGAAGCCTTAGTATGCCCTATATTGAACCTACTCAAGAATCTATCCCGTTCCTTATGTTGCTTTGTTTGGCATTTGCGGGACCTGCGGCAACAGTAAGTACAACCAATTTTGCTTTTTATCTATCTTATCCGTCTTACATGTACTAAAGCACAATGACAAACAACTCTATCTACTGAAGATTGAGGGCTCATATATATTATGCCACAGAGGGACCCAATACATACGTCAATGTAGAGTAGGTTTTCCACCCACACATTCTTATACATATTACTTCTAAGCATAAGTGCAGGTTGTTCAGTCCTGTATATTTTATACTGCTAACAATCAGGGATAATCAATCTAACAGTGCACAGCAAGACGGCAGTAAAACCTGACACTCGCGAAGTGGTTTTATAAGATTCATTTTCATCAAACATTGCATATAACTGCTTATGGTAAAAAATGGCAATGTAGAAAATCGAAAGTACAGTTACACACACAGCGAAAGGCTGCCACCTGCAGGGAAGGGGTTAATACATAGGGGTGGGAAGAAACCTTTAGGCATGGGAGATAAGCATTCAAAACAAAAACAGCAGTGAGATATGTTGTTATCTCCACCTGGATAATGTTTGGAACATTGTGAATTTTCCCAAAAGTAGCTAGGCTGTCAAAGTTATTGGACGGATCAACCAGTGCATTCTAGAAGAAAGTTTTAAGAATCACAGGTCTCTAAAACATAAATGAGATTCTATGGAGTAGAAAGCAGAATCGACTTCTGTTCAAGAGTTACTGTTCATTGCTTGCATAACATTTACAAAAAGTTGATAATCCCAAAGTCATTTGCTATAAAATTCTATCAACAGATGAACCAAAACAGAAACTCTATGACTAAGGATGAGTATACTTTTGAAAAGTTTGGATTAGTCAGTTTGCTCAATTTTGGTAAAAGTTCCATTTGGTCCGAATTAGTGCGAATCAAACTAGAACTTCACTTATATCGCTAAAATAATTGACCTTGGCCAAACGGTGGTGGTTCCTCTTCACCTGTGGCTTAGTGATTAGCACTGTTTCCTTGCAGTGCTGGGGTCCTATAGTCAAATCTAATAACATTTGCATGGAGATTGTATGTTCTCCCTGTGTTTCATAAAAGTCACCTTTATTTATATAGCACATGCATATTACACAGATGTGGTCCTTGGTCAGATTTGAACCACTGAGTCAACATTATTTGTTCTCCTTTTTATATTAAATGTTATAGGAAACATGACCAGATATTTCTATAAAGTTCAAAATAAAGTAAGTAGTTAACTCTTGGCTAAGGTTAGAGCACCCTGATTCTATGGACGGATGTTAGACCTCCACTGATAAGACATTTATGGCATATCAAATTCATAACCATTGATTGCAAAAAAAACTCCTTCATGGTGGTCAAAGATATAAAATACATTTTGGATAATGTGGTCAATGCTAAGCTTGTGTAAAGATGCTGAAATAATAAAATGTGGTCAATGATTGTAATCAATTAATTAATCAGAAAATGTTAATGAACATTGGGGATTTTTAGTAGATGATAAACCTCATAGAAAATTGTTTTAATTATTGCAATTAACCGCATCATTTACAAGACATTTTGCTAATTTGAGACTATTGTCTGTTGATGGAAGAATATCAGATTCTTTTCATTGTTCATGGCTTACTTCAGAGCTAGGAAAAAGGAAGATTGTGGCTCAGGAATCTGCTTTGGGAAAGTGTAGGACAGCAAACAATTTGTAGAGCCATCACAATCTAAGAGGCCTCTTTCGAACAAGCGTAAAAATCACGCAGAAGTTAGCTGCACAAAAAAATTGTAGCTCACTGCGCAAAAAATAGCGTGATTGGGAAACTTCCCATAAGCAAGACATGAGCCTAATTAGCAGTGATGAAGTAATCCCCCAGGGAACCCCCTTCTCTACGGGGCTCCCCTTCATCTCAGCAGGGCTGGACGGATAATCCCAGCAGCCATGATGCTGGGCTTTGCCTGCAGGGGAGAATAAGAGATTCCTCCGCTACTGGGGATATCCCTCTAGCCCTGCCAAGATGAAGGGAAGCCGTTCAGAGAAGGGGGTTCCCCTGGGGCTTTCCTGCATCTCTCTCCCCGCTATGGAAGAATTCCCCTGTAGCGGGAAGAGAGCACAGTGAGAGATAGAGGTCGGGGCTAGAGGGGTTCTCCCAGGGATTCTCCCATAGCAAGAAGAGAGGGAGGAGCAAGAAAGGGGCGGGGCTGGAGAGCGCTTCCCATTAGCTCTACCCCTCCCTCACTCTTGGGGAAGCCCTGTAGCCCCACCCCCGTCTCTCTCCACACTACAGGGATTCCCTCATCCTCCCCTACAAGGGAATTTCTTCTCTCCACTGCTGTTGCTGTTCAGATTTTGGGAACAGCTGCACAGCAAGTTTAAAATGTCCCACTGCAAACTTCTGTTAGTCCCCGCAGAATTGGGCAGTCACATGAGATGGTGGATGATGTACTTAGAAGGAGGAGTCGGCATTTTTGGGTTCATTCTCTGGTGTCCCAGAGTGCCTGCCCCCGCTCAACTAAATAAATTGATGAACATTTCTATCTCAACTCATTTGAGCATGCCTCCAAAATGACATGATCCTAAACAATCTCCAAAATCGCTGCCGTGCCTTTCCTGCAATTAGTTGAAAACTTCATAGCGTCCTGACAGGTGGCTGCACAATTACACCGTTTTTCACACATGTTCATGCAGAGTTCTATGAGGCCTCTGGTGCGCAAATACACATACAAATAGAGCATTTTACATATTTTTTCATGCAACGGGAATGTGAGCACAAAAACGAGTAATGTGAGCGCACCCCTTGAAATCAATGGATTCTATTTTCTGCATTTTCGCCCGTGTGAGGAAGCCCTGACTGTCTAATCCAGCGCAATCTCATTTGTCATACAGCATATTGAACTGAACTGAACTATAGCTGGGCGAACCAGTTCAAACAGCTTTAATTTATCCAACTTGTGAACATCTCCGGATGAACTTTTTTCTTTATTTTTGGCATTTCATCAATTTCCCAGTAAAAGGTTTTCTACCCAAGCGTTTCTCCTCCTGCTGAACACTGACAGCAGATTAACCATATAACCCGTGTACTGTAAAACATCAGTAACAAAGTAATAGACTTACCACATGGCTACTTCTGCTGATGAGTACAGAAAGTCCAGTAATATGGAACCTGCCATCTTGTATGAATACATCTGCAAGAAGTAAAATCAATAATACCATTTTTTTTTCTTTTGCATAAAGTATTGCACATTTTTCTTTGATGGAACAAGTCTGTATTTTCTTTAGTGGAGCCATTAGGAATATACTGCAACAATGTAGCCTAAGTCCTATCTGATCGAGCATACAATATACATTTTAATTCTCATTTTTAGCTACTATAGCTGACCTAATACCAGCAGACAGAACCCATAAAACTAAAAGTCACCTTGATATTCTGCAGGCCCCTCTTCCTTTTACTGCCAAGAGGGCTGGTTTTAGAGAGTGTGGCCCTGGGCAAAATTAGAAATGAAGCCCCATATAATGAAATACTGCATAAACAACACAATCACATTCAAGATATTTAGGAGGTGGAGTGCAGAATGCTGCAGCACTGAACTGTAGGACATCCAGGGTGTTTGCAAAAAATATTATTCTTGTGCATTTCTAGTTATCAAATACCAGGACTAAATATTACCACCATAGAGTATTTAACCCTTTCCAATCCAATTTGTATCCTGGTTTTCCTAGGGGGTCTTACATTTTTCTGCCTTTATACAACGGCGCTATCTGCTGGCTAAAGCCAGTACTGCATGAGGTGACACGTTCGATAGGCTCCGATAGCAGAGAGGCTGGCAATATAAAGTAAGAGAACCCCAGCGGATGTCTTCCAACATCAGAGCTGTACAGCCTTAAATCATAATGTCTTAAAGGGGTTGTCCCGCGAAAGAAAGTGGGGTTCAGCACTTCTGTATTGCCATATTAATGCACTTTGTAATGTACATCGTGCATTAATTATGAGCCATACAGAAATTATTCACTTACCTGTTCCGTTGCTAGCGTCCCCGTCGCCATGGTGCCGTCTAATTTCAGCGTCTAATCGCCCGATTAGACGCGCTTGCGCAGTCCGGTCTTCTCCCTGGTGAATGGGCCCGCTCGTGCCGGAGAGCTGGTCCTCGTAGCTCCACCCCGTCACGTGTGCCGATTCCAGCCAATCAGGAGGCTGGAATCGGCAATGGACCGCACAGAGCCCACGGTGCACCATGGGAGAAGACCCGCGGTGCATCGTGGGTGAAGATCCCGGCAGCCATCTTGGTAAGGTAAGTAAGAAGTCGCCGCAGAGCGGGGATTCGGGTAAGTACTAAACTGTTTTGTTTTTTTTTAACCCATCCCTTGTGTTTGTCTCGCGCCGAACGGGGGGCCTATTGAAAAAAAAAAAAAACCCGTTTCGGCGCGGGACAACCCCTTTAAGACATTGGACGGTGGATTGGAAAGGGTTAAATATTATCTTCTTACTATTTTTAACAAAACGTGCCATATAATGACTGAGTATTATTATCAGAACATAGGGGAACAAGGGAATGGAAGAGAAGGAAAAGCAGCTTGATAAACTAAAATGAAAACTTAAGGGGGTTTTGATATCAGATAGAGCCCCTTTAAGAATGCGCCACCCAGCACAAACATCGCCCCTGACATATAGTTAATTTGAATGGTTTTAAATAAGGGAATCGCAATCACCCAGACATCACTTCTGAAATTTCTTGGAGTACGAGTAGAGTTACCCAGCTTCGCACAGGTCTATTCCATGTAAGTTGTTGCTTAATGTGTGTGATTACAAACTTGGTTTGCTACTGATATAAAGTCAACATAATCATAATAAAGTAATGAGTGTTGAGTTTCTATATAATATATCCCACCCCATTGACAGGTGGCACTGTCACAATATAATCACTGGTATTCATTTTACATGTTAGTGGTTTTAATGTTCTGACTAGAGATGAGCGAGCACCAAAATGCTCGGGTGCTCGTTACTCGGGACAAAATTTTCGCGATGCTCGAGGCTTCGTTTCCAGTAACGAACCCCATTGAAGTCAATGGGCGACTCGAGCATTTTTGTATATCGCCGATGCTCGCTAAGGTTTTCATTTGTGAAAATCTGGGAAATTCAAGAAAGTGATGGGAACGACACAGCAACGGATAGGGCAGGCGAGGGGCAACATGTTGGGCTGCATCTCAAGTTCACAGGTCCCACTATTAAGAGTGCCCCCCCCCCCAACAACTTTTACTTCTGAAAAGCCCTCATTAGCAATGGATACCTTAGCTAAGCACCACACTACCTCCAACAAAGCACAATCACTGCCTGCATGACACTCCGCTGCCACTTCTCCTGGGTTACATGCTGACCAAACCCCCCCCCCCCCCCACGACCCAGTGTCCACAGCGCACACCAAACTGTCCCTGCCCAGCCTTCAGCTGCCCTCATGCCATGCCACCCTCATGTCTATTTATAAGTGCGTCTGCCATGAGGAGGAACCGCAGGCACACACTGCAGAGGGTTGGCACGGCTAGGCAGCGACCGTCTTTAAAAGAGGCGGGGCGATAGCCCACAATGCTGTACAGAAGCAATGAGAAATATAATCCTGTGCCACCGCCATCAGGAGCTGCACACGTGGGCATAGCAATGGGGAACCTATGTGCCACACACTATTCATTCTGTCAAGGTGTCTGCATGCCCCAGTCAGACCGCATTTTTTTATAAATAGTCACAGGCAGGTACAACTCCGCAATGGGAATTCCGTGTGCACCCACAGCATGGGTGGCTCCCTGGAACCCACCGGCTGTACATTAATGTATCCCATTGCAGTGCCCTGGACAGCAGAGCTAACGTCAGATGAAATGCAGGTGGGCTTCGGCCCACACTGCATGCCACAGTCAGACTGGGGTTCTTTAGAAGTAGACACATGTAGTTACAACTCCGTGTGGACCCACAGCATGGGTGGCTCCCTGGAACCCACCGGCGGTACATAAAAATATCCCATTGCATTGCCCATCACAGCTGAGGTAATAATGTCATGTTTAATGCAGGTGGGCTTCGGCCCACACTGCATGCCCCAGTCAGACTGGGGTTCTTTAGAAGTGGACACAGATGCATTTACAACTCCCTGTGGACCCACAGCATGGGTGGGTGCCAGGAAGCCACCGGCGGTACATAAAAATATCCCATTGCATTGCCCATCACAGCTGAGGTAATAATGTCATGTTTAATGCAGGTGGGCTTCGGCCCACACTGCATGCCCCAGTCAGACTGGGGTTCTTTAGAAGTGGACACAGATGCATTTACAACTCCCTGTGGACCCACAGCATGGGTGGGTGCCAGGAAGCCACCGGTGGTACATAAAAATATCCCATTGCATTGCCCATCACAGCTGAGGTAATAATGTCATGTTTAATGCAGGTGGGCTTCGGCCCACACTGCATGCCCCAGACAGACTGGGGTTCTTTAGAAGTGGACATAGATGCATTTACAACTCCCTGTGGACCCACAGCATGGGTGGGTGCCAGGAAGCCACCGGCGGTACATAAATACATCCCATTGCAGTGCCCAACACAGCTGATGTAACGTCAGCTGTAATGCAGGTGGGCTAAAAATTAATTTGATTACACTGTAGGCGAGGGCCCCCAAAAATTGGTGTATCAACAGTACTAATGTACCTCTGAAAAATTGCCCATGCCCAACCAAGAGGGCAGGTGAAACCCGTTAATCGCCTTGGTTAATGTGGCTTAATTGGTAACTAGGCCAGGAGGCAGCCCAGTTAAAATAAAAATTGGTTGAGGTGAAAGTTTCAACGCTTAAGGGTGCCCACCCACTAGCGCTTTTTTACTGCGAAATTCGCAGCGTTTTTTTTTTCTGCAGGGGTCTTTGGGTTATGGGACATGCAAAGCTAAAATCGCGATCGCGCAAAATCGCGATATCGCGGTAAATCTCGATTTTGCGTGATTGCGATTTTTACATTACAAGTCCCATAGACCCCCTGCAGAAAAAAAAAACCTGCGAATTTCGCAGTGAAAAAAAACGCCAGTGGGTGGGCACCCTTAATGAGCATTGAAACGTATAAAAATTGTTTAGAAAAATTATATGACTGAGCCTTGTGGGCTTAAGAAAAATTGCCCGTTCTGCGTGATTATGTGAGGTTTCAGGAGGAGGAGCAGGAGGAGGAGAAGGGATATTATACACAGATTGATGAAGTGAAAAGGTCCCCGTTTTTGATGGGGATACAGAACGATGCTTCCATCCGCGGGAGCAGCCTACGTATTGCTTAGGTATCGCTGCTGTCCGCTGGTGGAGAAGAGAAGTCTGGGGAAATCCAGGCTTTGTTCATCTTGATGAGTGTTAGCCTGTCGGCACTGTCGGTTGACAGGCGGGTACGCTTATCTGTGATGATTCCCCCAGCCGCACTAAACACCCTCTCTGACAAGACGCTAGCCGCAGGACAAGCAAGCACCTCCAGGGCATACAGCGCGAGTTCAGGCCACGTGTCCAGCTTCGACACCCAGTAGTTGTAGGGGGCAGAGGCGTCACGAAGGATGGTCGTGCGATCGGCTACGTACTCCCTCACCATCCTTTTACAGTGCTCCCGCCGACTCAGCCGTGACTGGGGAGCGGTGACACAGTCTTGCTAGGAAGCCATAAAGCAGTCAAGGGCCTTGAAGAGTGTTGCCCTGCCTGTGCTGTACATGCTGCCTGATCTCCGCGCCTCCCCTGCTACCTGGCCCTCGGAACTGCGCCTTCGGCCACTAGCGCTGTCGGATGGGAATTTTACCATCAGTTTGTCCGCCAGGGTCCTGTGGTATAGCAACACTCTCGAACCCCTTTCCTCTTCGGGTATGAGAGTGGAAAGGTTCTCCTTATACCGTGGGTCGAGCAGTGTGTACACCCAGTAATCCGTAGTGGCCAGCATGCGTGTAACGCGAGGGTCACGAGAAAGGCATCCTAACATGAAGTCAGCCATGTGTGCCAGGGTACCTGTACGCAACACATGACTGTCCTCACTAGGAAGATCACTTTCAGGATCCTCCTCCTCCTCCTCCTCCTCCTCCTCAGGCCATACACGCTGAAAGGATGACAGGCCAGCAGCATGTGTACCCTCACCAGTGGGCCAAGCTGTCTCTTCCCCCTCCTCCTCATCTTCCTCCTCCTTCTCCTCCTCACCGCGCTGAGATATAGACAGGAGGGTGCTCTGACTAACCAGCGACATACTGTCTTCCCCCGGCTCTGTTTCCGAGCGCAAAGCGTCTGCCTTTATGCTTTGCAGGGAACTTCTCAAGAGGCATAGCAGAGGAATGGTGACGCTAATGATTGCAGCATCGCCGCTCACCACCTGGGTAGACTCCTCAAACTTTCCAAGGACCTGGCAGATGTCTGCCAACCAGGCCCACTCTTCTGAAAATAATTGAGGAGGCTGACTCCCACTGCGCCGCCCATGTTGGAGTTGGTATTCCACTATAGCTTTACGCTGCTCATAGAGCCTGGCCAACATGTGGAGCGTAGAGTTCCACCGTGTGGGCACGTCGCACAGCAGTCGGTGCACTGGCAGATTAAACCGATGTTGCAGGGTGCGCAGGGTGGCAGCGTCCGTGTGGGACTTGCGGAAATGTGTGCAGAGCCGGCGCACCTTTCCGAGCAGGTATGACAAGCGTGGGTAGCTTTTCAGAAAGCGCTGAACCACCAAATTAAAGACATGGGCCAGGCATGGCACGTGCGTGAGGCTGCCGAGCTGCAGAGCCGCCACCAGGTTACGGCCGTTGTCACAAACGACCATGCCCGGTTGGAGGCTCAGTGGCGCAAGCCAGCGGTCGGTCTGCTCTGTCAGACCCTGCAGCAGTTCGTGGGCCGTGTGCCTCTTATCTCCTAAGCTGAGTAGTTTCAGCACGGCCTGCTGACGCTTGCCCACCGCTGTGCTGCCGCGCCGCGCGACACCGACTGCTGGCGACGTGCTGCTGCTGCTGACACATCTTGATTGCGAGACAGAGGTTGCGTTGGAGGAGGAGGAGGAGGAGGAGGGTGGTTTAGTGGAGGAAGCATACACCGCCGCAGATACCACCACCGAGCTGTGGCCCGCAATGCTGGGGGTGGGTAGGACGTGAGCGGTCCCAGGCTCTGACTCTGTCCCAGCCTCCACTAAATTCACCCAATGTGCCGTCAGGGAGATATAGTGGCCCTGCCCGCCTGTGCTTGTCCACGTGTCCGTTGTTAAGTGGACCTTGGCAGTAACCGCGTTGGTGAGGGCGCGTACAATGTTGCGGGAGACGTGGTCGTGCAGGGCTGGGACGGCACATCGGGAAAAATAGTGGCGACTGGGAACTGAGTAGCGCGGGGCCGCTGCCGCCATCATACTTTTGAAGGACTCCGTTTCCACAACCCTATACGGCAGCATCTCCAGGCTGATAAATTTGGCTACGTGCACGTTTAACGCTTGAGCGTGCGGGTGCGTGGCGGCGTACTTGCGCTTGCGCTCAAACACTTGCGTTAGCGATGGCTGGACGGTGCGCTGAGAGACATTGGTGGATGGGGCCGAGGACAGCGGAGGTGAGGGTGTGGGTTCAGGCCAGGAGACGGTAGTGCCTGTGACCTCAGAGCGGGGTTGGATCTCAGTGGCAGGTTGGGGCACAGGGGGAGAGGCAGCGGTGCAAACCGGAGGCGGTGAACGGCCTTTGTCCCACCTTGTGGGGTGCTTGGCCATCATATGTCTGCGCATGCTGGTGGTGGTGAGGCTGGTGGTGGTGGCTCCCCGGCTGATCTTGGCGCGACAAAGGTTGCACACCACTGTTTGTCGGTCAGACCTTTGAGCACCTCGGCCTCTGCAGGGTGGCATGGCGCGAGGGGGCGCTTTGGGAAACAGTTGGTGGATTATTCGGTCTGGCCCTGCCTCTACCCCTGGACACCGCACTGCCTCTTGCAACCTGCCCTGCTGCTGCCCTTGCCTCCCCCTCTGAAGACCTGTCCTCAGTAGGCGTAGCAAACCAGGTGGGGTCAGTCACCTTATTGTCCTGCTGCTCTTCCTCAGAATCCTCGGTGCGCTCCTCCCTCGGACTTAATGCCCTTACTACTATCTCACTGATAGACAACTGTGTCTCATCGTCATCGTCCTCCTCACCCACTGAAAGGTCTTGAGACAGTTGCCGGAAGTCCCCAGCCTCATCCCCCGGACCCCGGGAACTTTGCAATGGTTGGGCATCAGTCACGATAAACTCCTCTGGTGGGAGAGGAACCACTGCTGCCCAATCTGAGCAGGGGCCCGAGAACAGTTCCTGGGAGTCTGCCCGCTCCTCAGAATGTCTCATTTTCATGGAGTGAGGAGGCTGGGAGGAAGGAGGAGCAGCAGCCAGAGGATTCTGAGTTGCAGCAGTGGACGGCGCAGAACTGTGGGTGGACGATAGGTTGCTGGAAGCACTTTCTGCCATCCACGACAGGACCTGCTCACACTGCTCATTTTCTAATAAAGGTCTACCGCATGGACCCATTAAATGTGCTATGAATGTGGGGACGCCAGAAACGTGCCTCTCTCCTAATCCCGCAGCAGTCGGCTGCGATACACCTGGATCAGGAGCTCGGCCTGTGCCCACACCCGGACTAGGGCCTCCGCGTCCTCGGCCGCACCCACGTCCTCTAGGCCTACCCCTACCCCTCAGCATGCTGTATTACCAGTAATGCAGAAACAGAACGCTGTAATTAAATGTGCCGCTTATTGGCCTGTGGTTGGAGGCTGACTTCGCTTACGGAACGCCAGGAAATAATTTGGCGCAAGCCTGCTGTAACACTTAGCTGGCTGCGTATGATTTTGTTGTAGAACTACTACACCCAGCAGAGACCCAGAACACTGAGCACAGTGACAGGCAGGCCAAATAGATTTTTTGCCCAATATTTTTTACAAAAGGCCCACTGCGTATATTCAATCAATAATATATGTCTTCTGTCCCTGCCTCCACAATTCTGTCCCTGGAGTGTGTCACAGAACTGCAGAGTGTTGCACTGTTATTAACTGCAACAGAGCGGTGATTTCAGAGCCAGGAAATAATTTGGCGCAAGCCTGCTGTAACACTTAGCTGGCTGCGTATGATTTTGTTGTAGAACTACTACACCTAGCAGAGACCCAGAACACTGAGCACAGTGACAGGCAGGCCAAATAGATTTTTTGCCCAATATTTTTTACAAAAGGCCCACTGTGTATATTCAATCAATAATATATGTCTTCTGTCCCTGCCTCCACAATTCTGTCCCTGGAGTATTACTGCAGGGCGCAATGCTCTGCACGGCCGATATACCAAAAAAAAAAAAGTGTGCAACACTGCAAACAGCAGCCTCCACAGTACTGCGCACGGTCAGATGTGGCCCTAAGAAGGACCGTTGGGGTTCTTGAAGCCTACAATAACTCCTAACACTCTCCCTACAGCAGCTCCAACACGATAGCACTTTCCCTCAGCTATGTCACAACGCATCTGTGGCGAGCCGCGGGAGGGGCCGATTTTTATACTCGGGTGACACCTGATCTCGCCAGCCACTCACTGCAGGGGGGTGGTATAGGGCTTGAACGTCGCAGGGGGAAGTTGTAATGCCTTCCCTGTCTTTCAATTGGCCAGAAAAGCGCGCTAACGTCTCAGAGATGAAAGTGAAAGTAACCCGAACATCGCGTGGTGCTCGTTACGAGTAACGAGCATCTCGAACACGCTAATACTCGAACGAGTATCTAGCTCGGACGAGTACGTTCGCTCATCTCTAGTTCTGACTAATTAATGTATATTGGATTGAAATGTAACTGCAGTTCTAAAAAAGTTTGTGTAAAATGTAAATACATGTAAAGAAAAAAAAGAATGCCATGATTTGGAAATCTCATATAAACATATTTTATTTACCATAGAACATATCAGAAGCTGAAAGTGAGACATTTTCCATTTCATTTTAAGAAAATTAACTATTTAGAAAATGCTTGCAGCAACACATCTCAAAAAAGTTTGAACAGGGTTAACAAAATGCTGGAAAAGTAAGTGGTACTAATGGAAAACAACTGGATGGTCAATTTTCTACTAGGTCACATGACTGTTTATAAAAAGAGCATGTTAGAGAGGCAGTGTTTCTCAGAAGCAAAGATGGTCAGATGTTCGCCAATCTGTGAAGAACTGTTTCTAAAAATTGTGGAACAATTCCAGAAAATGTTCTTCAGCATAAAATTGTAAAAACTTTGAATATCCCACCATCTGTAGTACATAATATCAGCAAAAGATTCGGAAAATCTTAATAAATTCATGTGCGCAAGAAACAAGACCAAGATCTATGTTCCATGGAAGCTTGAGATCAGTGCAGATCACTGCATGGGCTCAGGAATACTTCCAGAAATCATTGTCTGTAAATACAGATCGCCATTCAATCCACAAATGCAAGTCAAAGCTGTGTCATGCAAAGAAGAAGCCATATATCAACACAATGAAAAAATGTGGCATCTTTTTGGGGCCAAAGCGTATTTAAAACGGACTGAGGCAAAATGGAAAACAGCTCTGGGGTCAGATGAATCAAAATTTGAAATTCTTTTTGGAAACCATGAACGCCATGTCTTGTGGACTCAAGAGCAGAGGGATCATCCAGCTTGTTATCAGCATACAGTTCAAAATCCTGCATCTCTGATGGTATGGGATTGTATTAGTGCCTATGGCATGGGCAGCTTACAAATCTTGAAAGGTGCAGCGACTAAGAACCAGGCCTGCAGCCAAGGAGACAGCTGGGTACAAGATGGCAGCAGTTCATGGTGGCTCTACTGTCTCCTTTCCTCGAGGGGCAGAAGCATAACCCAGCTCAGTCACTAGCAAGGGAGATAAGATTTTAGCAGACTTGATAACTGCAATACAGTTCTAGATTACGGTCGTGACCCCAGTGTCCCTAAATGAGTCATAGGTTACTTGCGATTAATAAATGAGTTCACAGACAAACAAATGCTTTTCAACAGCGGGGACACGCGGTTTCCTTTTACTTATGATCCAACTTTGATTTTCCAATACAGGCAAATTACTGGTACTTTGCAACATGAAGTTACAGGCTTCGAAACAGATTTCTGAACTCTACCTTTCTGAACACATTTACAATAGGAAGTACTTCTCTCAAAACACACATCCTTAGTCGCTGTTATCTGAAGGGTACTTGCTTGGGTTACACGATCTCTCAAATCGCTCTCACTTTAATGGTTAGCTGTGACAGGCTTTTGCGCTTCCCCTACACATGCAGTATGGCTCTTGCATTTCCACACCATCTCGTAAGCAGTATCTCCTGCACTTTCATCCTTGGAGGAGGTAAGTCTGCTGTCATCCGGTCTAGCCCTGGCAGGAGCATCAGCCCCTCTCTCCTGTGCGCACCTCCTTCTCCGACCACACACACCTCACTACTGTCTTCTTCCCTATCTCACAAACTCCTGGCTATTCTCCCCGAACCACCAATCAGAACACATTGATGGGACGGAGAGACAAACAAACTTACTTAAAGACAACAGACTTACAAATGATGGAGAGTCCCGTTCTGGGTCACTACAGAGGCACTATCAGTGCTGAACATTATATAGAGGTTTTAGAACAACATATGCTCCCATCCAGACAACATCTCTTTCAGGGAAGGCCTTGTATAGACAGTGCTACATCCCATACTGTATCCACCACAACAGCATGGCTTTGCAGAGGAACAATTCGGGTGCTGACCAGTCCCGCCTGAAATCCAGACTTTTTACCAATAGAAAACATTTGGCACATCATGAAATCTGACAAAAAGACCCACAATTCATGAGGAGCTAGAATCCTACAGCAGCCAAGAATGGGACAACATTCCTCTATCTGAACTCCAGCAATTGGTCAACTCACTTCCAAGATGTTTACAGACTGTTGTAAAAAGTAGAGTGGATGCTACACAATGGTAGATATAGACTTGTTCCAACTTTTTTGAGATGTGTTGCTGCCATCAATTTCTAAATTAGTTAATTTTTTTAATGAAGTGGAAAAATGTCTCACTTTCATCTTCTGATACGTGTTCTATGTTCTATTGTGAATAAAATTTGGTTAGATGAGATTGTTAAATCATAGAATTGGTTCATTCACACAAGCAATTTTTCACTCTGAAATCTCTGCATGTCCTGTTTGTGTGTTTCTTGTTCTTGTTCACGTGCCATGGGAGTTGTATACGAATGCAGAACATTTGTAAAGCATTTTACTGAACTTTATGAATTTTTTTTTATTTCATATGCGTGAAAATCAGATGTACAATACCGTGTAACAGTTTTGGCAGGTGTGGAAAAAAATGCTGCAAAGTAAGAATTTTTTTTCAAAAATACAAGGTGTCTGATTGACTCCAAATTTATTCTGCAGCAGGATAACAGCCCCAAACATACAGCCAATGTCATTAACAACCATCTTCAAGAGCCGGGGGTCCTACAAGTGATGGTGTATGGCCACCACTAAGTCCTGATGTCAACATCATCGAGTCTGGAATTACATGAAGAGACAGAAGGATTTGAGCGAGCTACATCCACAGAAGATCTGTAGTTAGTTCTCCAAGATGTCTGTAAAAACTTCACTACCAAGTTCCTTCCAAAACTGTGTGCAAGTGTACCTAAAAGAATTGATTTTGTTTTGAAGGCAAAGGGTGGTCACATTAGATATTGATTTGATTTAGAGTTCACATTTGTTCATTCACTTTGCATTTTGTTAGTTTACCAAAAAAATATTAACACTTCTATTTTTGAAAGCATTCTTACTTTGCAGCATTTTTCCACACCTGCCTAAAAGTTCTGCACAGTGCGGTAAATCTAATGCATTTTTTATTGCAAAACTGCATGTAAAATAGTCATTTTGTTACTGACCTACATTGCACTTCCCCGTGCGAATAGAGCCTAAAGATGTATTGTTTAGATATTAAGTACAGATCTGAATTATGGTTGGTGAAGGGACAGATAAGATCAGAGTAATCATACCCTTTCTACTGTATGTCCTCAACTCACTTGCTGCGGATGGTGATCATGGTGAGATTGATCTTTCAAGTTTTGCTATGAGACAAAATTCTAACCGATGCCAAAATCATATCTAGTTGTACAGGTGTCACTTGTAGCTGATGACACCAATGCAAAAACTGTAACAGAGCCCCTAAGGCCCAATGTCCACAGGCGGAATTGAATTGTGGAATGATCTGCAGTGCAAGTCGCCCGTAGTGAAACATGAGCATCCGCAACTTAATTAAAGCATGCGGATTTGACCTGTGGACCTTTGGGTGCAGAAATCAAACTGCAGCATTCTCCATTTCAGTGCGGTTCCAGTGGCCCATTCCTAATTGACATTGCAAACGGGAAAGCATGAGTTTGAAAAGAAAAAAACGTCACTGCGCATGTGCAACGGCACGCCGGGTATCACTACCACACATATCCACCGTATAGAAAAAGGAAGACCCAGATGGGTAAGCAGGGTAGGGCCAGATTCCGCTGCAGATTACCGCATGTGGAATCCAACCCACCCGTAGACATCGGTCCTAACTGTTGTCGTTTTTAGCCGTTTAGTCATTCTCGACCCTAAAGGCTCTCTCCCTCCATGTTTTTCGGTTTTGCACTGCTTTCAGTTGTGTGATATCCATGCCAATTTCAGCTCTGACAGTATCGGCCATCGTGTCCTTTGGATACGGGGTCTTCTTTTGCTACTGATCTGTCCAAGCATTATAGATTTTTCTAACGACTCTGCTCACATTACATAGCCAAAATCCATGATCCTGAGTCCCGCCATCTTCCCCTCCAGTGATATTTCGGATCTTATACGATTCCGGACTTCTCTGTCTGTTACTCTCGCCCTCCCTGGCATACGCAGCAGCTTTCGCCAGCACCACAGCTCAAACGCATCAATCCTCCTTCTATCAGCTTTTTTCGCAGTCCAGCTTTCACATCCATACATGGCTATGGGAAAAGCGGTAGTTTGCACTATCCTGCATTTAGTTGCTATACTGATATCCCTACTTTTTCAGATTTTGTCCAGGTTTACCATCGCTCGTCCCCCCTAATGCTATCCTACGTTTTATTTCTGGCTTAGATTCTCCAACCTGATCAATTTTCAAACCCAGGAAGATGAATTCTTGCACACATTCTATTGCCTTGTTGAATTTGCCCATTTTTTGTAGTTGTCATAATTTTGTCATAATATAGCCCCTAACTATAATGCTCCATTCATACTACTGATCTACTCATATGAGGATGAGAGACCTTATGGGCCCCCTAAGGCTCCTGCCCCTAGGATCATTCACACTGTCATCACCCACTATAGTTACACCACTGCCTAGTTGCTATTTTATTATGTGGTGTTGTTGGCCTGCTTAGGCTTTATTTTTAGGACTCTTCTTGACATTTGCTTGTCTTTATTATTGCTAGTAAATTAGATATTTCACACATAGTTCTGTGTGAAATCTGCATAACTCAACATTAAGCATGTTCAGATGATGTATTGATGGCCACAATTTACCCTATATAAGTAAATTAGCTGATATACCCGGCTTCGCCCGAGTTAATTTGGTACTGGTGTTTATCTGGTGTTCACATGGAAAATCTTATGAAGTCAAGGTTACTTTAGAGATACTGAGGAAAAAAATATGTTCACCATTTTGCATGGATCTTTGCGCTACCCAGGAAACCCCACGTGGAGGCAACCATGCAACATTTCCTTTATATAAAATGACATCGGGAAGTGAGAGAATTAGATTACATGCGTAAATTTTGGATGCTAATTCTTTTGCGCTTAGAATTGAGTAATTGAGTTGGGACTAGAGATGAGCGAACGTGCTCGGCCACGCCCCTTTTTCGCCCGAATACCGCGATTTCCGAGTACTTCCGTACTCGGGCGAAAAAATTCGGGGGGCGCCGTGGCGGCACGGGGGGTAGCAGTGGGGAGTGGGGGGGAGAGGGAGAGAGAGAGGGCTCCCCCCTGTTCCCCGCTGCTACCCCCCGCACCCACCACGCCTCTCCCCGCCCCCCGGCGCCCCCCGAATCTTTTCACCCGAGTACTGAAGTACTCGAAAATGGCGGTACTCGGGTGCGTAAGTACTCGAAACGAGTACGTTCGCTCATCTCTAGTTGGGACCCATTAACTTTTCCTATTTATGAGATAATCAATGCTCGTGCCAAATTTCTAGTTTCTATGACATCGGGAAGTGAGAGAATTAGATTCCTTACGTAAAATTTGGACGCTAATTCTTTTGTGCTTAGAATTGAATAATTGAGTTGGGATCCATTAACTTTTCCTATTTATGACATAATCAATGCTCATGCCAAATTTCATGTTTCTACGACATCGGGAAGTGAGAGAATTAGATTATGTACGTAAAATTTGGACGCTAATTTTTTTGTGCTAGAATTGAATAACGAGTTGGGACCCATTAACTTTTCCTATGTATGACATAATCAATGCTCACGCCAAATGTCATGCTTCTACGACATGGGGAAGTGAGAGATTTAGATTATGTACGTAAAATTTGGACGCTAATTCTTTTGCGCTAGGATTGAATAATCGAGTTGGGACCTCTTTTCTTTTCCTATTTTGGACATAATCTATGCTTGTACCAAATTTCATGTTTTTTACGACATCGAGAAGTTGGAGAATTAGTGGCGAGTCAATCAGTCAGTGAGGACTTTCATCTTTATATATATAGATGGAGCCTGAAGAAGGGATCTTTATTACTGAGGACTAGTTTTAATTTGTTTCCGTATTGCCATTGGTATACTTGTGATCAGCATACCAGCCACAGTGCAATGCTTTAGGCACATGACAGACTGTCCCCAATTCTGATCTTCAGGTGCTCCAGTCTTCTTATAGGGAACAATGCCTGTGAAATGTTGGTGTAGTATGGACCCAAAGAATTCTAGGGGAATATTAGTTGAGCTTTGTCTGGCATGGATTCTGGAAACAGGCTTACATGGTATTTATTGTTTAAAAAGCAATCCTCATTATTTTCGTGCTATCGTTATAGGGTGCTGAGGGACACTATGTACAATGAAATTGTGCATAACACGACAAACTATAATTACAGTATTGCCTAGTCTCTTGTGCTATCAACATTCCCGGGAACAAACCTCAAATGGTCCAGTGAACAATCATAAAAACAGCAGTTCTTTCTTGTGTACGAGAGTATTTTTTTGTCACCATAATACCCAGGAACTGCAATAAAAGTAGCAATAATTGTTTATTAGCCCAGTGGCTGAACGTTTGCTGAGGGGATCCAAAATTAAGAACAGAATATACTTGTCATTTTTATAAGGTGTCTTGGTGGATGGCTAGAAAAAGGAATAATACATACCATATATACTCGAGTATAAGCCTAGTTTTTTAGCACATTTTTTTATGCTGAAAAAGCCCCCTTGGCTTATATTCGAGTAAGGTAAAAAAAAACAACGAAAAACCCGCAATACTAACCTCCCAGCCAGCGTCTGTGTCCCCAGCACGATGGTCTTTCCGGCGGTGCGGCAAGCTGCTTGAGAATTCTCCCTGCTGTCATATCCCTGCTCAGCTTTGAATTTCCCCGCCATCAGCACTGTGTAGGTAAGCGCTGTGATTCGATCGAGCGCCAGCCAATCACAGCTGGCGCTCGATCGTTCACAGCCATTCAGTGGATGACATCACTGAATGGCTGTGATTGGTTTATCTAGCCCCGGTTGTGATTGGCTGGTGCTCGATGCAATCACAGCGCTTACTTACAGAGAGCTGACGGCGGGGGAATTCAAAGGCGAGCAGGGAGATGACAGCAGGGAGAATTCTCAAGCAGCTTGTCGCACCGCTGGGGAGACCATTGCGCTGGGGTCACAGACGCTGGCTGGGAGGTGAGTATTGCATTTTTTATTTACCTAGTACTGTGTTTCCCCAAAAATAAGGCACCCCCTGCAATTTTCAGAAGTCCCAAATATAAGGCACCCCCCGATAGTAAGGCATAGTAAAGTGTGCAGGCAAGTCAAGAGGCCTGTCCCCTGCTGCCATCCCCGTTGTCTCCTACCTCCAGATGTATAGGTAGATCTGCAGACAGTCTGCTGTTATCCTGTCCCTGCTGTGCTGTACGAGTGTGCTGTTGTGAGCTCCCCTTGCTGGCTGGAAAAGTCCATACTGTACGTTCTGTTCCTGCTGTACATGTCTGCTGTGATGAGCTCCCCCTGGTGGCCGGAAGCTGCAATACCATCCCTGCTTACAAGTGGTACAGGAACTTCTGTCTGCAGACAGGAAAGTTACTTTACAGCCCTTATTTTTTGGCAGTTTGGCCACAGCGATAAACAGCGAGATTTCCACCGGGAAAGCGCTGCTTCAAAACCCACGGCACTCAGCCGCTTGTTTTGAAGCGACCTGGCTGCACACTTTTCCGTTTCTGTGGCCGGTGAATCCGCACCACAACACCGGCTTCTCCCAGCTTTGCCGTGACAGATTTGTTGTCCCATGTGGACGAGATTTCTGAGAAATTTCGTCCACAAAGCTGGTCAATTGAGGGATTAGCGGCCACAGACGGATTTACCGCGGTGAAATAAGACACCCCCTGAAAATAAGACGTAGCGCATATTTGGGAGCAAAAATTAATATAAGACACGTCTTATTTTCGGGGAAACAGGGTATATACTCGAGTATAGCTAAGCTTATACTCGAGTCAATAAGTTTTACAAGTTTTTTGTGGTAAAACTTATTGACTCGGCTTATACTCAGGTCGCCTAATACTCGAGTATATACGGTACTTTGTCCAGGTATGGAATCTGTTTTACCATTGTCTTCTTATTTTAATCCACATTAGGCATTATATAATAGAAACACAATTTTTAAAAAGAATAGAAACATAGATATTATACTCTGTAAATAAATACCCTTGAGAACGCCATTTAGTTTTTTATGGGTCCAAAATTTTGTTCTGATTAAAGGAGAGGTCCAACCCATGAGAATTGTTAAAACTATCTTACACTGTAATAAAATAAAAGGAGTAATACTCACTTTACTAATCCCCTGATGATCCTGTGCCAATGCTTCCCTGGTCCACCACCAGCGATGATATGTCAACATGACATGTAACCACTGTGGCCAACCACTGGTCGTAGCGTTAGGCCTTAGTCAGACGGGCGTTTTTTCACGCAATTTGCGGATCGCATGACGGATGCGCATCAGCAAATCGCGTGACCGGTGTCTGAAAATCGCCCAAAAATCTGCTCCTAGCCGCGTTTCATTAGAAACGGGCCAGAGCTGTCCAGCGCATTGCATTCAATGGAGTCGGCAATACAGCCGGCTCCATTGAAAGCAATGCGCTGCGGGCGAGTGTGGTATGAATTGTCGGGAAGGGCTTAAATATATAAGCCCTTCCCTGCAATTCATCCAGAAATGTGTTACAATAAAAAATATATATATATACTCACCTTGTCCCGGCAGCCAGAGTTCAGAGCGGCCGGCCTGCAGTGGGTGTGAAGGGGGTGTGAGTCAGACCTGCCCCCTGCTTGGCTCAGCGCTGAGCCAATCAGAGGCAGGTCTCACTCACACCCATTCATGAATTCATGAATGGGTGTGAGTGAGACCTGCCTCTGATTGGCTCAGGCTGAGCCAATCAGGGGCAGATTTGAGTCACACCCCCTTCACACCCACTGCAGGCCGGCCGCGCTGAACTTCGGCTGCCGGGACAAGGTAAGTATATATATATTTTTTTATTTTAACACATTTCTGGATGAATTGCAGGGGCGGGCTTATATATTTAAGCCCTTCCCGACAATTCATCCAGCGCTGTCCGGCAGCCCATTGCTTTCAATGGAGCCGGCTGTATTGCCGGCTCCATTGAATTCAATGGGCAAACATCATTCTTCTCTGCCACAGCTGTTACAGCTGTGGCAGAGAAGAATGATTTGTCTTCTATATGTTCTCAATGGGGTCGGCGCTGCTGCCGCCGGCCCCATTGAGCGCATATAGAGAAGAGAACAGGAATCGCAGATCGCACATAGGTGCGATCTGCGATTTCTGTTCTATAATTTATCGGACGAGCGCATAAAAAGCGCTCATGTGTCCGACACCATTGCAAAGCAGTGGTTTTAAAAAATCGCCGGACGCATGCGCATGCGCAAATCGCGCGAAAAAACGCCCGTCTGACTAAGGCCTAAATGTGTCGACACGTCGTTGCTGGAGCAGGAAGAACAGAGACGGTGGGAAACCAGGGAAGCATCTACCTTGGATCATCATGGGATCGATAAGGTGGCTATTCATTTTTGTTATTTTATACTATTGTAAACTTTTTTTTAAATAGTTTTTTTTTGTAATCATGGGAATGCACAACTCATTTAACCCCTTCCTGACCACCTCATATAAATATATGGCAGAAAGCAGTGTGCCAGTTTGCTGAGCTGCCTTATATTTATGGTCCTCCTTTTCTCAAACATAGCTACTTCTAGATTCAAAAAAGTTCCAGCTATAACTAATAGCCTCTGATCCGAGTGCTGACATTGGGACCTGATTGTTTCAGGTCTTCATAAGGGCATCTGGGTTGGAACCTGTTAGTTTAACCCATTCCATGCTGCAGAAACACAGCGATCAGCAGGTCCCTGCAAAACAGTAGCGATTGGCTGTCACAGTAAGTAATATTGGGGCCTGTGGCCACTATTACTTATTAAGATGGCTGATCTTTCTTGTGCTACAGGGACTAGCTGATCTCAGGCTTTCCTGCAGCATGGGATAAGTCTGACTTGAACTCCCGAATGCATAAGCCCTGTTTCTCATTCGAGTGGTTTCTAGGGAATTCCTGTGTAAATAGACAAATAGGATCATGGGGTGCATTAGAAGAAGTCTCGGGCACATGATGAGAACATTGTTTTCCTCTTTACAAGTCACTGGTCAGACCACAGATGGAATATTGTGGACAGTTTTAGGCACCGGTACTCAAGAAGGACATATCCGAGCTTGAGCGGGTACAAAGAGGGCAACTAAAGTAATAAATGGAATGAGTGGACTACAATACCAAGAGAGTTTATCAAAATTGGGATTCCTTAGATTAGAAAAGAGATGTCTGAGGACCAACATAAGAATTATGTATAAATATAAAGGGACAATACAAAGATCTGTTCCATCATCTAGTTATATCCAGGACTGTAATAAGGCAGCACCCTCTACATCTAGAGGAAAGTAGGTTTCTACACTGACATAGAAGGGGCTTCTTTACTGTAAGAGCAGTGAGACTGTGGAACTCTCTGCCAGAGGATGTGGTGATGGCGAATTCAAAAAAAGAGTTCAAGAGGGTCCTGGACGTCTTTCTTGAGTGGTACAATATTATATGTTAAAATCATTAATAACTACACAAGGGTTGTTGACCTAGGGATTATTCAAATTGCTAAATTGGAGTCAGGAAAGAATTTTTCCCTTAAATGGGGAAAATTGTCTTCTACCTCATTGTGTTGTTTTGCCTTCCTCTGCATTAACACCAGGGGAGGAAATAGGCTGAACAGGATGTCTTTTTTTGGCTTAACATACTATGATCAGAGGCATTAGACAGGGTAGTGACACATACTGCTAATCTTCAACAATGTTTTGGGGGCTCCTCCCTGTTCCTAAAGCATCAGGAAGGGGGATGAGTCCCAGGAAGGTCACTGTGGATAAGCAGTGTTTTTTCACACTTTGCCTTCTACCTTATTGGTTTTAGTTGCCTACCTCTGAATCAACATTGGGAGGGGGGTGTTATAGGCTGAACTGGATGGACCTATGCCTTTGGGCTGACATACTATGTTAATATATTACGTACTACAAATATTTCTGAACATGGATGATTATCCTCCATGTACAAAGCCTGCAGCTAAAGCTAAGGAAGGAAGATACATTTATGGCTATAGGAGAGTTTTTTGTTTTCTCCAGTATTATGACAGCATATATCAGTGGTACACAACCTGGTTTTGAAAAGGTCCTCTTACTTGGGTCTACTGTCCGTTGAAAGTCCACCAAACTTAGGTAATTAGTGTTAAAACAAGGCACATAAATACAATTATGTATAAATTACAGTACAATACATGTGACATCAATTATGTATAGGTTTTTTTCTTACTACTTTTGCTCTATAGAACATTTAACTCGCTATAACTTTTTTATTTTTCCATCAATGGAGCTGTGTAAGGGCTTGTTTTTACAGAATGAGTTGATATTTTCCTTTATACCATTTTGGGATACATGTGAGTTTTGGAATGCTTATTAGCCAGGATACCAGTATTACACAGTGATAGTAATTAGACGTTACCTCTAGTGATCACTGTGATATCTTTTTGTGTGATGTCTGCTTTTGTTTTACTTCTCTACCTGGGCCCAGACTGTCATGATCAGCTATGAATCATCTCTGCACACTCTTCCCATACTGTTGCTACACCCAATGACCCTCTCAGTAATTAGTGCCCCTTTGTGGCCCCTCTTAGTTATATTGCCGCCTCTGTGGCCCTTATCAGTTGGACTGTCCCCTCTGTGACCTCTCTTAGTTATACCACCCACTAGATGACCCATCTTAATTATACAGCACCCTCTATTGCCACTTTTAGTTACACTGCCTCTTCGCTGACCCATGTTATTTAAACTGCCTCCTTGTAGCCCTTTTTAGTTATAATTACCCCCCTTCCCCTGTGGCCCCTTTGGTTATATTACCCTCCCTCCACTTACTACTTTATTATCCAGTCCTAGGTAAAAACCACACTCTCCCTCTCTTTATCTTCACCATCATACAGTCCAAAGCAAAGAAAGATCACTCCCCTCCCTTTAAACCCCAAATATATGGTTATAACTGATCAAACATCTAAAAAGCCAGCCACTAGCGTCTCATTAGTCCACCTCCAGGGCACAATAGCAGGATGCTGATGGATTATCATGGTAGTCCAGAGATTAATAAAGGTTCCCAGAGCTGCCATGCATGGTTGCCTATAGAGCCCTGCCTATGGCAGGGCTTAACAAGCAACATTGAAAATAACTTTATACTGCAATGCTGTCTTTAAAATGTTGCTCACATAACTTTTTTATACTGACACAGTGGCCCCTATCTGCACAATACAATTGTATAGTAAATGGACTGGATAGTCCACTGTAATGGTCGTCAGTCATGTGACTCACCAAACATGCCAGGTGACTCTTGGTGCTCAACTCACACTGATCAGGTATATAATAGGTAAATAGCACATTGCTGAGGAGTAGAACTCACACAATATTACTACCTGCAGCATTATCATGTATATTAGTGTCTGTTAGGGCTTAGTCAGACGGGCGTTTTTTGCCGCGATTTGCGCATGCGCATGCGTCCGGCGATTTTTTTAAAACCATTGCTTCGCAATGGTATCGGACACATGAGCGCTTTTTATGCGCTCGTCCGAAAAATTATAGAACAAAAAATCGCAGATCGCACCTATCTGCGATCTGCGATTCCTGTTCGCTTCTGTATATGCGCTCAATGGGGCCGGCGGCAGCAGCGCCGACCCCATTGAGAACATATAGAAGACAAATCATTCTTCTCTGCCACAGCTGTAACAGCAGTGGCAGAGAAGAGCGATGTTTGCCCATTGAATTCAATGGAGCGGCAATACAGCCGCTCCATTGAAAGCAATGGGCTGCCGGCGTGCGCGGGGTTAATTGTCGGGAAGGGGTTAAATATATAAACCCTTCCCTGCAATTCATGCTAAAATGTGTTAAAATAAAAAAAAATTGTATACTCACCTTTCCGCTGCAGCCGGAGTCCAGCCGCGGCCGCTGTCAGTTCTCCTGAACTGCTTCTCGGCACTATTCAGCCGGCGGGGCTTTAAAATCCCCGCCTGCTGAATGATCTGCTCTGATTGGTCACAGCCTGACCAATCAGAGGCCGGTTTCACTCACACACCCATTCATGAATTCATGAATGGGTGAGTGACTGCTGCCTCTCAGCGCTGAGCCAATCAGGGGCAGGTCTGACTCACATCCATTCATGAATTCATGAATGGGTGTGAGTGAGGCATGCCTCTGATTGGCTCAGCGCTGAGCCAATCAGGGGGCAGGTCTGACTCACACCCCCTTCACACCCACTGCAGGACGGCTGCCCGGAGCTGCAGGCAGAAGGTGAGAATGCAATTTTTTTTTATTTTAACACATTTTAGGATGGATTGCAGGTAAGGGCTTATATATTTAAGCCCTTACCGACAATTCATCCCGGGCTCGCCCGCAGCGCATTGCTTTCAATGGAGACGGCTGTATTGCCGTCTCCATTGAATGCAATGCGCTGGACAGCTCCGGCCCGTTTCTAATGAAACGCGGCTAGGAGCAGATTTTCGGGCGATTTGCGGGCGACTTGCGCGCACCGGTCACGCGATTTGCGGATGCGCATCCGTCATGCGATCCGCAAATCGCGGCAAAAAACGCCCGTCTGACTAAGGCCTTAAGAAGTAAGTCTTAAATTCTTCTACCTCTTTTCTCTGTGTGGTGTTTTTTTTTTACCTTGTTTTTATTGAAGTATAACACATTCCATGAATATGAACTATTAGGGTGGGATCACACGAGCATGTTTTTGTGCGTGCATATGCACGCACAAAAACATGCGTCCATTACATCCAATGCATTCCCTATGGTGTGTTCACATGTCTGTGTTTTGCAGGTGTGCGCCTGTAAAGATAGGACATGCGTACACCATGGCTGCTGCCGGCAGCACCATTGAAGGCAATGGTCTGCCAGCACCCCTTAATATTTTTTCAGGGAAGAACTTTAACTATAAGCTCTTCCCTGAAAAACAATCATTTAGTGCAAAAAAAAAAATTATATATATATATATATATATATATATATATATATATATATACACACATATATATATATATAAATATATACTTACCTGTCCGCCTCTGCTGTGTCCCCCGTGGGAATGAAGAATGTTTTATTCATCCCTGTGGGGAATAAAGAATTCCATACTGCAGCTGTAGGGGATTCAGCTGCCGGCACCCCATAATTGTTTTTAAGGGAAGGGCTTTAAATATAAGCCCTTCCCTGAAAAACACAGCAAAGTAGTGTTAAAATAATAAAAACCACATACTCATCTTCCTTTAGCTGCCGGGGCTCAGCCGCGTCCTCTCAGCGCTGTTCACGGCTCTGTAATGCAATTCTTTCAGCAGGTAGGGAATTAAAATCCTCGTCTGTGAAAGAGATGCTTGTGATTGGCTGAGGTGCTCAGCCAATCACAGGCAGCTCTCGCTGAATGAATGTCAGGTGAGAGCTGTCTGTGATTAAATAAGATTTAATGGGTCTTTTGTACCACCTATTTCATAGGGATTTGCAAAGTGGGGAATTTAATTTTAGCATGTGCTGCCACAAATGAAATTGTGAGGGCTCGGTCAGATGGGTGTCCCTTGCTGCGCATTTACTTGCATGAAACGCACGCAAAACTCACGCAGCAAAAAAAATTGCATGTCTGAAGCGGGTGTCACAGTTTAAAAATCGCACTTGTGTGTGTTTAAAATTCGCACATAAAGCGCAGTGCCCGCTATCCCCTGCTTTCAGGATGAGCGGGGAGGTACTCGGATAAAGCACATTACTCGGACGAGTAGTGCTTATCCGAGTACGCTCGCTCATCTCTAGTCATAGCGCTTAGCCAATCAGAGGAAGAGTTTTCTTTTGGATTTATAAATCCCCTGCCAGAAGAAAATGCTTTGGTAAATTGCCGCTTCACAGAAAGAAGACACACTGACCGCTTGTATTTCAAGCCCTTCCCCAAAAAAATCACTGCAGGGGTTGTCAGCATCTCATTGCTTTCAATGGAGCTGGCTGTAACACCAGCTCCATTGAATTCATGGGGATAGCATTGCGATCCTCTGCCACAGCTGGTAACAGCTGTGACAGGGAAACTCTTAATCCCCACGGAGAGTCTCCATGTCACTGAACACTGTGACAGTGCTGTAACAGTGTTCAGTGATGAGAGGACTTCTCGCTGAGATGAAGAAATTCTCTGCCACAGGTGTCACGGTTGTGGCAAAGAATCGCAATATTCTCTGTATGTTGTCAAAGAGGGCGGCGCTGCTGCCGCCGGCCCTATTGAGCACATGATGAAGCCCCTGGATGTGGAAGCATCCAGGGGTTTTATATCCAAAGAATCCTGATGCCGCTGTTAGTTTCGTTTTGCAATTCGCTGTCTTATTTTTTCCGGTGCAAATTTTTTTGGCACTGGTAAAAATCCGACATGTGACTGCTGCCATTGAAAAGCATTGGTTCTAATTGATGCGAATCGCAAACGCAAAAACCATGTGCAGCAAAAAACGCTTGTGTGACTGACCCCTGAAAAAGGAGTCTCAACATTTTAACCATTGCTATCCTTCCCACCCAATAAATAAACAGTTTGCAGAAGTTATTTAAGAGGCGTGGAATGTGGTTAAGCATGAGCAAATAATTTTTGGTGAATGTATAGGAGCTAGTGAATACCTAGATAAGGTGTGGAATGGTCATTCCATACACACGGGAAGGAATTAGTTTAATGTTGCCTAGTTTTATTGTAAATCACAACACACAGGAATTGAAATTTTGTGTTGTTTATCCTATAATAGAAAATTTTTCCAAAATCAGAAATGACAGATTGGGCCTGTCTTATAGAGGAGATAGGGCCCATTAAAGCTAAGATGATGTCATCTGCATATTATCCTATTCTATCTATCTGATGTCCTCATTTAATTTCTTGGATATTATTATTTATTCTAATCTGTTCAGCTAGAGGTTCCATAAGAAGGGAAACAATAAGGGTCGAGAGAGGGCAGCCCTGTCGAGTACCATTGGAAATTGTAAATAAAGGGGAAATGGATCCAGATGAAAAAGCCCATGCAGATGGGGCCAAATATAATGACAAGTTCACAGATTTAATGGGACCAGAGAAACCGAATTTCCCTAAGGTAGCCTCTAACTTACCCCAGTGAATCTGATAAAATGAATTTTCTGCATCTAGGTCTAGGAATAAAGAACATACACGACCAAGTTCAGCAGTCTTAATGAGACTCAGGAATCATCGGGTTCCATCGGGAGCCTGTCTTTACCGGACAAAACATACTTGATCTGCAGCAACCAACATTATGAAAATAGAAAAAAGTCAGACTCTGAGGATCTTAGCATAACTTTTTACATCAGTTTCAATACGGAAAAAAGGACACAAAATAGCTGGGAAAGTAATTTGAGTAAAGTGACAATAAGGACCTCTAACATTTCTGAGAGAAAGTAACCCGTATCCATTGCCTCATTTAACACTGTCATCACATAGGGGGCAAAAAGGGAAGAGTATGTTTTATAATACCCATTAGAGAAGCCATCTAGGCCGGGAAATTTAAAAAAGGTTTTAAAGTTTTGATGGTTTCTAGAACTTCAGACCTAGAGATCGGTGTGGAAAGAGAGGCTAATTGGTCGGATGACAGGCACCAGAGATTAATGTTCTGGAGAAAATTTCTTTTATTCTGGAATAAATGTCTTTCAATTGGGGTGGATGCATATTTGTATCTTCTCTTGGATTATAAAAAGAGGAGTAATATGAGGCAAATGCATTAGCAATTTCATGGGGATGAGTTATTTTATGCTCGCTGGAGTCCAACTGATTTTAAATGCTTTCCTTAGATTTAGGACTTTTAAGTTGCTTGGCCAATACTGCCCCAGTACCATTATCATGTGTGTAGAATTAAATATTCATTTTTTGAAAAACAATATCATGTTTTACCTCCAAAAGACTCTGAAGCTTGGCTCACAACCTCAATATCTCTTCCATTTTTTGAGATGAGGAATTAGCCTTATTTAGGGAGTAAATAGTTTTTATTTGAGAGGTCGGGAAGTTGATTCTTCCTCTCTCTTTCTTTTAGCCCTAGAACAGTATTTTATAATGAAGCATCTCATATAGGCTTTGTTGGCATTCCACATTGAGGAGAGACTAGAAACTGACTGATAGTTAATGGTAAAAAACATTCACAATTCAGTTTTCAAGTTAGGGCTCAGTCACACGGGCATTTGTAACAGACGTTTTTCCGCATGTCAAAAAATTTGCACTAGATAGAACCAATGCTTTTCAATAGCAGTGGTCACATGTGTGAATTTTACATGCAGAAAAATGCCTGCAGCAAAAATTATAGGACACAGCGATTCGCAGAACGCATGTAACTGCGTTCTGCGCAAACCGGTGTTCTGTGTATGTGGAACACCTGGATGCTGCGGCACCCAGGGGTTTCACCTTGCGCTCAATGCGGCCGGCGGCAGCAGTGCCAACCCCATTGAGAACATATACTGAAGATTGTTATCCTCTGCCACAGCTATCACCGCTGTGGCAAAGGAGAACAATGTTCTCCCATTGAATTCAATGGAGCTGGCAATACAGCCGGCTCCATTGAAAGCAATGGGCTGCCGGCAAGTGCTGTAGTAATTTTCGAGGAAGGGCTTAAAATATAAGCACTTCCCTGAAAACCATCCTTAAAATGTGTAAAAATACAAAAAAAATCTATACTCATCTCTCTGCAGCTGCCTGCCCTCAGCCTGTCCAGCTGGCTCATCTCCCTGCACTGCTCTCAGTGGTATTCAGCAGGCGGGGATTTGGAATCCCCACCTGCTGAATGAGCTGCCTCTGATTGGCTGAGCTCTCTGACCAATCAGAGGCAGCTCTCATCTATTGAATGACAGCTGAGAGTTGCCTCTGATTGGTCCCGGCGCTCAGCCAATCAGAGGCAGCACTCACCCATTCATGAATTCATGAATGGGTGAGTGCTGCCTCTGATTGGTCACAGTGCTCAGCCAATCATAGTGCCTATAGCACTAAAGGTGAATAATAATTTGTGGGTAGTAATTTTTCCAAACATCATAATAGCTCCATAAGGCAAATAAAGTATTAAAGTAGAAAAAGATTTGAAAAGTACAAAAAGATAACATTATCATAAAAGTACTTCTCAGTTAGGTATGATGATCACTCTTGCCAATGGAGGACCATTCTTGTGTAATCCGAGGTGGGGGCTTACTTATTGAAGAAGGTGCAGCTTGATCAACAGGAATGTCCCACTTCTTCAGGAGGACAGTCCATTCCTCACAAAAGCTGCTACATAGGACACATCATTTCTTGAGATAAGTAGCTTAGTAGGAATGCCCCATTTATAGTTTATGTTGGCACAACATAGAGAAGAGGTAACTGATAAGAATTGTCTTCCGAGTTGCAAAGTTTTTGGAGAGAGATCAGGGAACATCAGTATGGCATTATATTGGTCTGGTTACGATCCTCTTCGCTTTCCTTCATTTAGAAGTTTCTCTTTGTTCTGATAAAACTGGATTCGAGCTGCGATGTCCCACGGAGCAGCCTTGGGACGGAGTAAGCCTTAGGACTTCTGTGTGCTCTATAAATGGTATATTCCAGTGGAGAAAAAAAACCAAAAGTAAAGTTTGAAAGCGTTGGAGTAGGTATTGAGGAAGGTCAGCAGAGAATGTAGATTCCAGAATTTACACAGAAATTTATGCTGTTTTGTTGTGACAAGATCTATAACTTTTTTGCATAGATGGGAAATCTCTTCCTCCAAGACATTGTGAACATCTACCAGCTCACTGTGGGCAGTGGAGAATTTCCACATTTTCTGTTCATCATGGGCTGTATGTGTGGCTAAGGTAGTCAATATTGGATTGAAGTGGATTAGAATTTTGTTTGCATATTTTGAGAAATATCTTTTTGAAGAGACAAAACTGCATTAGTGGTTAAATGGTTATCCGTACCTGGATATCATTGCAAACTACAGAAGAGGTTCTCCATTATTTAGAACATCCGCAGTGGTAGAATGAGTTCCTTTTTGGAAGAAGGGACTTTAGAGTTGTCTGATTCCTGTAGAGAGCCCGGACTATCTCATTTAGTGACCTCTCTGGATGCAGGACTTTGTTCTGGTGTCTTAGATGAAGAAGAGCCAATGGAGGAATGTCATGAGGCAGAACTTTGTTAATGAGAAGTTGCTGTTTATTCCGGTTCTGAGCTGTGAATTATAAGAATCCGCATCTCCACTGCTTTGAAATTTTTTTTTGTAGATATTTATCTCCAGTAAGTTACTTTTGCAGTTCACAAATGGATGAGTCAAGAATCTCCTTTATACATATTATGAAAAATGAAAAAAACTGACTTGCATGGTCGGGTTATGAGCCGCTTTGGAGCCATAAATGATTAAGAATGCAGGTTTTAATCGACCATGGTTTTATGTGATGTTGTATTTCCCTTCAGATCCACAGTGAGTCCACACTGCAGCCTCACTGCAAGGCAGATAGAGCACACAGGTGGGCTGAAGGCAGAATGCACTCTCCACCGTCAGCGGACAGTCCCAAACTCAATATGGTGTTTTCTTTTTTTAAATCAGTTTACTTTATTAACAGTCACAATACAACATCCAAAAGAAAGTTTACTTTTTAGCAGATAACTTTATTTACAACAGCTGTTAAATAAAACGAAGACACAACTATCTCCAGGTGATTTTGTTATATCAACCAAAAAAGAAAACAACCACCAGAGGAGACAAGGAAAAATATAAGAGCTGCTTCTCCACAGACCCTGACGGACATGATTATGCTGCAGGTAGTAATACTGTATGCATCTGCTTCTCAGTAATCTACTATTCACCTATTAGATACCTGATAACTGTCAGCTGGAACAGGGGGCACCTGACTGATGTCCATTGCTACAGACAGTCCAGTCCATGAACGACACCATTCTATTATGTGGATAGGGGCCCCTGCACTGGTGTAATGAAAGGATAAGAGCAGAATCCTAAATACATATATTTTAGAAAATTGTATGATTTCTCACTTTATAACTAAATAAATAAAAACTAAAAAGTAGTAGAAAGCAGGCAACAGCTTAACGCCACAGGGTGTCAGTTCATGGCTTGGCCACAGGGTACTTAACGCAACAAGATGTAAACTGTGAATGGTGCAGGGTCAGAAGCTGAGCCCGCGCCATCCTGTAGCAGGAGCTGCCTGTTACCAATAGCTGGCCTCCCGCTGCAACAGCGGGAGTGCATAAGGACAGTGACTCCCACTGTTAATCACCTACATGCCATGATCTATGTAAATTGCAGCATGTAAAGGGTTCACAGAGGGAAGGATGCTCCCTCTGTGATGTCATTGAAACCCGCGATGTAATCACGGAGGGCCAATAGGTTGCCATGGCAACAGGACTGGCATTTCAGCTTGCCAATGCCTAAATTAAATAAATGCCTAAATTAAATAAATGCTTAAATGGCGTCCCAGCTATCAATATCTATGATCACTATTACAAGCAATACGGCATTACAGTACTGAAGTCCTGCAATGCCTTATCATAGCAATCATAGCTGCTATGCTTCAGGTCCCCTATAGGGACATAAAGACTGTAAATAAAATAACGAAAAACCCCTTTTTGCTCATTTTCCCCTATTTGTATAAAAAATTAATTTAAGAAAAATAAAAAAGTTATGGAACTTTAAATACAGCAATGTAAAAAGAATTCTAATTTAAAAAAACAGGTTTTTATTGTGCCCCAAAGAATGGTATAAATAAAAACTACAGTTCACCATGTAAAAAACTAGCCCTTGTACGGCCATGTCAGAATAAAAAAGTTATGGCTTTTGAAAAGTGAAGATTAAAATCCCCCAAAAGTCATTGCATGCTCATGGCCAAAGTAGGCCATGTCCTTACGGTGTTAAGATAGACCATCTATATCAGATTGCTAGGTGTCTGACTCACGACAAAGGTGCAAATCAACTGTTTGAAGGGACTGTGGCACTTGCGTGAGGGCTGCATCTTCAATGTTTATTTGAATAGGACAACACTGCAATACCTCCTACCACCACTGTGACATTTGAAAGTATGAACCAAATTGAATCTGTTGTAAATATTGAAGAGATAGTAGCATTTTCTTTCAAACAATAGATCAGGGGGGTCTGACAGTCAGATCCCCATTGATCCAGTATTGATGGTCTCTCCTATGGAGAGGCCATTAGTTTTGAAGGCTGAATAATCCCTTTAAAGGTGCTGTCTAGGTGTTAAACCATTTTTAAAACCACATCCAAATCTGTTAAATAATAAAAATCATGTACTGTTCTACTGAGATAACCACTCATGCTGGGAGTCATGATGCCAGGAAAATGAGACCTGATGCTGTTATGATGTTTACTAGTGTTGAACAAACTTTTGAAAAGTTTGGTTTGGTTAGTTAGCCAAAATTTAGTGTTTGGTTCAGTACAAATTAGTTATAGCCAAACTGAAACTTCACCAATACCACTTAAACTGGAATATAAAAAGATATAGCACTGTTGTCTTGCTGCACCCACCGGGGTCAGAGGTTCAGATTTGAACATACACTACCGTTCAAAAGTTTGGGGTCACATTGAAATGTCCTTATTTTTGAAGGAAAAGCACTGTACTTTTCAATGAAGATAACTTTAAACTAGTCCTAACTTTAAACAAATGCACTCTATACATTGCTAATGTGATAAATGACTATTCTAGCTGCAAATGTCTGGTTTTTTGTGCAATATCTACAAAGGTGTATAGAGGCCCATTTCCAGCAACTATCACTCCAGTGTTCTAATGGTACAATGTGTTTGCTCATTGGCTCAGAAGGCTAATTGATTATTAGAAAACCCTTGTGCAATCATGTTCACACATCTGAAAACAGTCTAGCTCGTTACAGAAGCTACAAAACTGACCTTCCTGTGAGCAGATTGAGTTTCTGGAGCATCACATTTGTGGGGTCAATTAAACGCTCAAAATGGCCAGAAAAAGAGAACTTTCATCTGAAACTCGACAGTCTATTCTTGTTCTTAGAAATGAAGGCTATTCCATGCGAGAAATTGCTAAGAAATTGAAGATTTCCTACAACGGTGTGTACTACTCCCTTCAGAGGACAGCACAAACAGGCTCTAACCAGAGTAGAAAAAGAAGTGGGAGGCCGCGTTGCACAACTAAGCAAGAAGATAAGCACATTAGAGTCTCTAGTTTGAGAAACAGATGCCTCACAGATACCCAACTGGCATCTTCATTAAATAGTACCCGCAAAACACCAGTGTCAACATCTACAGTGAAGAGGCGGCTGCGGAATTTTGGGCTTCAGGGCAGAGTGGCAAAGAAAAAGCCATATCTGAGACTGGCCAATAAAAGAAAAAGATTAAGATGGGCAAAAGAACACAGACATTGGACAGAGGAAGACTGGAAAAAAGTGTTGTGGACGGATGAATCCAAGTTTGAGGTGTTTGGATCACAAAGAAGAACGTTTGTGAGACGCAGAACAAATGAAAAGATGCTGGAAGAATGCCTGACGCCATCTGTTAAGCATGGTGGAGGTAATGTGATGGTCTGGGGTTGCTTTGGTGCTGGTAA
Source organism: Eleutherodactylus coqui (assembly GCF_035609145.1). Classification (NCBI taxonomy): domain Eukaryota; kingdom Metazoa; phylum Chordata; class Amphibia; order Anura; family Eleutherodactylidae; genus Eleutherodactylus; species Eleutherodactylus coqui. The sequence continues at coordinate 262,592,126 of NC_089839.1, read as the reverse complement.
GGTGGGAGATTTATACAGGGTAAAAGGGATTCTGAATAAGGAAGGCTATCACTCCATTTTGCAACGCCATGCCATACCCAGTGGACAGCGCTTGATTGGAACCAATTTCATCCTACAACAGGACAATGACCCTAAACACACCTCCAAATTGTGCAAGAACTATTTACAGCAGAAGCAGGCAGCTGGTATTCTATCGGTAATGGAGTGGCCAGCGCAGTCACCAGATCTGAACCCCATTGAGCTGTTGTGGGAGCAGCTTGACCGTATGGTACGCCAGAAGTGCCCATCCAACCAATCCAACTTGTGGGAGATGCTTCTAGAAGCGTGGGGTGCAATTTCTCAAGCTTACCTCAACAAATTAACAGCTAGAATGTCAAAGGTGTGCAATGCTGTAATTGCTGCAAAAGGAGGATTCTTTGATGAAAGCAAAGTTTGATGTAAAAACAATGTTATTTCAAATACAAATCATTATTTCTAACCTTGTCAATGTCTTGACTCTATTTTCTATTCATTTCACAACGCATGGTGGTGAATAAGTGTGACTTTTCATGGAAAACACAAAATTGTTTGGGTGACCCCAAACTTTTGAACGGTAGTGTAGGACCCAAGTGCACTAGGGCAATATGCTAACCACTGAGCTACCATGTTTCTTCTTCCTTCCTCTTCCGTCTTCCTTCTACTACAGAAGAGGGAAAGGAAGAAGAAAGAGGACTTTTAGTGTGTTTGGCTCAGATGAACCATCCGAGGTCCGGGTTCTCACTGAACCTAACTTTTAGCAAATTTTAACCTGAAACAGGGTTTGACTGTTTCACAAGAGTAAGCTGTGGTAATAGTATACCAGCTGGCATAAATGGTGCTTGAGTTCTGTCGTATTGTTGCACAACAAGCATAGAGAACTGAATAATTGCATCAGATTCTTAAGAGTTACTTTACATTTGGTGTCCGTATATGGATTCATTTCCATAATCAGTGCCGGAATGAATTTCCTTGGACCAACAAAATTAATTGTATTGCAAACATAGAACATATTATCAATAAGGTTTAACAGGTCAGAAACCCAAGTGATTGGTTGTAATTAGAGATGAGCGAACGTACTCGGTAAGGGCGATTTCGCAATCGAGCACCGCGATTTTCGAATACTTCACTACTCGGGTGAAAAGTAATCGGGTGCGCCGGGGGGCAGGGGGGGGGGGCGCGGCGGAGCGGGGGGTAGCAGCGGGGAACAGGGGGGAGCCCTCTCTCTCTCCCTCCCCCCCCCACTCCCCTCTGCAACCCCCCGCTGACCCCCGGCGCACCCGAGTACTTTTCACCTGAGTAGTGAAGTACTCGAAAATCGCGGTGCTCGATTGCGAAATCGCCCTTACCGAGTACGTTCGCTCATCTCTAGTTGTAATGTCATCTCTGAATGGGGTTGCCTTCTGCTGAACCTTTGTCATTGTGTCAGAACATAGATTTACTGAGCGATGCTCTGTATTCTGTTGAGCTAGGCCAACCCTGTTCATAATGTTATATTAGACATGTCCGCGGTTACTTGACAACCAGTGCTTTACATGCATATTTTGCTTTAAGGTTGCTTGTTTGCATATCTGGAAGTTTACGTAGGTTTAATTGCCATAGACTGGAAGGACACTTTTACATGGAACGAACCATTCAGATTCTCGCTGGATCACAGGAAGCAGTGTAAAGGCTTGCAGCGACTGAACGACGAACAATAATTTGTTCACTTATCATTCGTTGTTCACTTTATGCAGGCATAAAGAAAAAACAATCAACAATTGTCTCGTTGACTGTCTATTTGCTGTGAAAGGAGGCGGGCGACCGGAGCAATCTTCAGCCCGCTCCGCCTCCATTCACTAAGCAGTCATTGCTCTTGTATGAAAGCATGGGAGTGATTATCTCTGGTACAACTGTTAGAAACTTCCGTCATCCCATGTAAAAGGGCCTTTAGTCTTACATCACCAAGCAATGAATAAATGACCAAGGTGCTCAAGTCCATTGGTGTTTACAAGCCAGGGAAGATCTGAGGCATTAGGTAGAGCATGAATACACACAGTGTTCTTTCACAGTGACCTTTCAGAGACTCCTCCCTCTTACTGAGGCTTCAGAAAGGAGGAGGAGTCCCTGAAACCGAAACATTGTTGTAGATGAGCAGCATGTGTCCATTTTTGCCTAATGCCTTTGATCATAGTAACAGAGTATGTTAGGCCAAAAAAACTGATATGTTTATCCAGTTCAGCCTGTGAGGTAGAAGTCAATTTTTTCACATTTAAAGGAAAAAAATTCCTTCCCGACTCCAATCTGGCAATCGCCATAATCTCTGAATCACCGACCCTTCTGAAGTTATTAATGATTATAACATATAATACTGTATCGCTCAAGAAAGACGTCCAGGCCCCTCTTGTACTCTGTTATCGAGTTCTCCATCACCACGTCCCCAGGCAAAGAGTTCTATAGTCTCACTGCTCTTACAGTAAAGAACCCTCTTCTATGTCAGTGTAGAAACCTTCTTTCCTCTAGATGTAGAGGGCGCCCCCTTGTTACAGTCCTGGGTATAAATAGGTGATGGGAGAGATCTCTGTATTGTCCCCTCATATTTTCATACATTGTTATTAGGTCGCCCCTTGATCATCTTTTCTGGCTCGTAAACAACAATGGACTTGAACGTCTTGGTTAGTGTTTATTGCTTGATAATGTAAGATGAAATATTTACATACAAAGCATTGAAAATATGTGGACGGTGTCGGCCTTTATGGTTTATTTGTGCGTTTGCAGACGGGCTCTGACTGCTGATGCTGTGGGATAGTCCTTGGAATTATTGCTTGACTGAGACTGTAAGTCTACATATTCTCAAGGCAGCACAATTATAACCGCTGGTAATGTCATGGTGTAGGTGTATGTCACTGAAACAAATTAGACTATGCGATGAATATGCATGGGTAGCTATAAGTGTCCTCGGAACATTTATTGAAATGTTGTCAAGTATGTTAGTCAGTGGTAATTATTACATAATAACTGCTATGGAGTTGGCTGCAGGCATTGTGGGAGTAAGGAGAGTTTCAACTGCAGAATAGGGATGACTCACACGTTCCTGTTTTGCTGCAATGAAGTCAATGTTGCTGACGTTTATTAAACAATTCTCCATATCATATAATAAAGCAAGATATAATAACAAAAATCTGAAAACAGAATAACAATGAGATTACAGCTTCAATACAACTTTCTAATTGATGGGTATAACAAAAAAAAAGTCTATTAGAAATGAGGTCTCCAGTGATGCCTTTTGCATTAGTTACCGAGAGAGCTTGTCTGCCGGCGTTAGTGTCTGTGTGCATGATCACATTTGCACCGCACTACCAGGACTGCACTGCAGGGATGTTCAGATAAAGGTTTAAAGGTTTATACAATGTCATTAAAATAAAGTTTGAAAGAAAATTCCAACTATAGCAAGTGACAACATCACTTGGATACTCTATGACTTGATGATTGTGCAGTCTGGCTGCAGATACCGCACCGTGCCTCATGGCTATGAGAATAAAGAACGGCAATCCTGTCCAATATTTTCCCGGGAGATTACTGCTCCTGTCCATTGAAAAAAACCTGGCTGAGTTGTAGTACCTGCACAGTGACTGGATGCTGTACACGAAAACATACTGTCAAACGGTGGGGTTTGCACCTGTCAGGCTTCTATGAAACATCATGCGAGGGCGTTATATACTCACATTTGCAGACTAGAACAAAGCCCCTATTTACAGTGGAAACACCAGATTGTCCTACAACAACCCATTTTAAGTGTTAACGGCCATTTGGGTTAGGCAGGCTGTACATGGGAGAGCCGGATTCCGAGAGCCCACGGCGGAATCTGGCTCTGACCTCGGCTGGCAGTCTTCTTTCTTCATTATCTGTACTGCAAATGGTCCGGACAGCAAGCAATCGGACATGTGCAGTACAGATTTTTTTTTCCCAGCGCCATTGCTGGTGCAAATAAGGCAGATGAAATAATACCTCCACAGTGCCACCTATTGGAAGGCAGCATTCCTTCAAGCCAAAGTCAGACTTTTTATATAAGCCTTGTAACAATGACTGGGAATTAAAAGCAAAGCCAGACTCCATGTACAGACAGCTGTTTCAGGGTTTTTGCCCTTCATCAGTGTACAGTAGGAGTCTGGCTTTGCTAGTGAGAGGCCTGGGATGGGGGTCAGAAACACTATCTTTTCTCCCTAGGGGGTGCATGGCCATTTGAGTCTCCTCACTCACCGTCTATGTTCTTTCCCTAAGGAGAAAATATAGCATTTCTGATTGCTGATGCAGATCACTCGACCTATCCGTAATGTCAATTGCGGGTCGGATGGCTTTCATTGACTTCAGTAGAAGCCGTCTGTGCGGAATCCACGCTAAAATAGAACATGCTGTGATTTTTCCTCTGCGAGCAGAAATCGCAATTGATTTCCGCTCATGTGCAGGAAGAAGTACTTTTCCACAGCGTGTTGTGAACAATATTTACTGCGGATCCGCGGTGCCGCGTGCAGCCGGCTTTAGCTTTCTGGTGTGAAAAAGTCACAGATTTTTGCCGCATGACATATTTGTGCAGAAACTTGTGACTTCTGTTTTTTCGTTTATTATGAAACCCAATAAATATGATTGAACTGAAAAAATGTTGTCAGTAATAAGCCTAAATTATATTGCAAACCTATGCCAGCAATGAGCTAGCATAGATTGTCTTTTTTGGCACAGCCAAAAAGTGTGCCAAAGAAGTGTGCACTTCCAGTTCATACCATGTGGGAAGTGTGTGTTTAAATGCAAAATTCACAAAACCTCTTTATGTCAGCAACCTAATGTTTGTTTTTTTTTTCACACTAAATTACTGCCATATAGACAGTAAATATAGTGCAATAGCAAAGCATGATCCAAAAGAGTGACTTTTGGCCAACGTTTGGCTAATGTACATCAAGATTCTGCATTCCCAACTATGGTAGGTTACGTATTTCAATACAACAACTGTATACAAAACGAATTCATACCCCCATGCAGTATACATATTTTGTCAGTGAACATACATTTGTGTAGGGTCGAAGTTTGGTGAATTCCATAAGTGATCTCACGAAAGGTATGGTGTCTCATGAGTGCTGCGTGTGTCCGAGTGCCACGAGTATGTGATATTGCCGTGCAAATTCATCATATGATGCAACAGAAGTTGCAAAAATATGCAACATTTATTTACAAGGAGCAAATGTGAGTAATGTAATAATAACATTAGGCACCCATAGAGAACAATAGGGCTCTATCCTGCGTAATACGCCGTAAAATAGAACATACTGCTTTCTTTTCTATGTGTGTGTTATACGTAATTAATTAATATTAATTAAAGTGTGAATGAATCAATGAGCATCAATGTCTTTTCATTAAGCCTATTCATTGCTTATTATTCCAGTGGTGCAGTGAGTCGTCCGCACCTGCAGTGCGGCCGTCTTCTTTGTGCAGGAACACGGGCGCCAATGCGCCCGTGTGACTGAGCCCACACTTGTTATAGCACACATTTTGTTCTTTAAAGGACTTCACCAACACAGTCAATAGAAAATACAATGCTCAATAACATCACAATATCTCAGTCTCTGTATGTGAACAATGTAGATTTACTAAAGGTCCAAGTCCATTAAATGTAATGCCCTTTGACCCCTTAAGGACCAAAGTGTTTTGGTCCAAAAAGAATAGATATTTTTTAGGGCTCTCATCCATGTGGTGGTTTTATGTTTTTTTTTTTAGCTAACAAAACTATTTTTGCTTTGTGGGTTTTTTTTACATGTAGGGCTATATTTTCCCCTGAATTTATTTCCCATTTTGTAGTTTTGTAGTTTTATTAGGGGTAAAAATCTAAAAAAAAGGTTTTTCATTTAGAGTTGTTTATTATTAAAATGAATACATTTACGCTAAAATAAAGTACAGGAATGGGTTTCTCATTTTGTTTCAGTTGTCTTAATATATAATTTGCATAGTCACAGATTACAGGGCACAAATGGCGGCTATTTAGGTTGGTGCCGTCGGTGGGTCATGTTTCTTTTTTTCATACATATTTTTATTTTATTTTGTCATTTTTTTAACTTATTTTTGCTACTATTTTTGACAATCTATGTCCCCCATGATGTCATATCAAACAATCCACATTGTGTTTTGCTTTTTTTAATTTCATATTTTCATACTTTCCCCCTGTAGTAATAGTAGTCCCTTATAGAGCTGATCTGGGTCTGAAAGGACCCTGCAGCTCTGCCGTGGCAGAGAGCACCCAGTGGTCACATGATCACCAGGTCAAATAGTGGAAGTGGCACTTTTGCTTTCTCTATTCACTACATAGCACTATAGCTGGAGCATTATGTAGTCTGCAAGAAAGAAGGCAGAAGTGGATAAAAACAGCTTCTGCCTGCTCTCTGAGGAACCAACCTGCTCCTGCTACATTTCAGGAGCAGGAACTATAATCTTGTGCCATATTTTTACCATAAATTTACAGCGCTTGGTACTTATCAGGTTAATACCACAGACCTCCTTACTGGTGAACACAACTAGTGGTTTTACTTCAACTAAACCAGGCAAGTCCATGGTCATGAACATTCCTCTACCACAGTTTCTGTGAATGCTTGCCTCTGTCCAGAAATCCCACTGGGTTGGATATGCAACACTGTCTTTCTTGATTTCAGGCAAAAAGGCAGTCCCCAGTCACTGTCCTCTCTCAGCAGCTCTAGAAGCTTCTTCTCTCTCTCTCCTTTGGCAGCCACTCTTGTACAGCACAACAGCAAGTCAAGAACAACTGTCCTAACTACAGCTCATTTAGCATAGGGTAGTGATGCTGGATTTCATTGAATAGGAAGATGAAGTCAGAATGGGGAACTAAATAATTATTTTAATTTAGTCATTTTTACTTTACTACAATAAGTGAAGGACCTGGAGAAAACTCTCTATATGTAGCAGACAAGACCTTCCATTGTCATAGATCACATGACCCAGCAGAAGAAAGAAGCTCCCTGATTGGTTGAGGGGTAGAGCTAACTGCAGCTAAGCTGAAACAAGATCCCTGAGTGGACTAAGAGGTGTTAAATTCATGTTTCCTCTGATCTGTGTCACACTAGATAATTATAAAAGTGTTGAGAGGTGGGAACAAAGAAGAAATAGAGCTGCAGAAGGAGGGGGGAGAATGCTGGCAGCCAGGTGAAGCGGCCTTACTGGTTTCTCCTCTTTCCTGTAACTGGAAAAGATTAATGACAACCTCAAGAACCCTGTTTGCAGCTAATCAATCAGCTACTATGCTGAGAGAAGCCTGCGTTTCTTCTCAAGACTTGAAATCCTTTCAAGCTATGCTACCACCTAAGAGTCAACACAGTCACAGTATCGCAGGCTGCAAAGATCCCAGAATCTCCATATGATCCCATTGAGTACTAGAATCATAGAATGGTAGAGTTGGAAGGGACCTCCAGGGTCATCGGGTCCAACTCCCTGCTCAGTGCAGGATTTACTAAATCATCCCAGACAGATATTTGTCCAGCCATTGTTTGAATACTTCCATTGAAGGAGTACTGGAGAATCTTAGCTCATATTTAAGGATTGGCAATTTACTTGTAGCCAGATGAATAGGTTTAGTCCTCGTTAGAGATGAGCGAGCATACTCGCTAAGGGCAATTACTCGATCGAGCATTGCCCTTAGCGAGTACCTGCCCGCTCGGAAGAAAACGTTCGGCTGCTGGTGGCGGGCGGGGAGCGGTGGGGGAGAGCGGGGAGGAACGGAGGGGAGATCTTTCTTTCCCTCTCTCCCTCCTGCTCCCACCTGCTCACTGCCGCAACTCTCCTCTCACCCGTGCCGGCAGCCAAACCTTTTCTTCCGAATGGGCAAATACTCGCTAAGGACAATGCTCGATCGAGTAATTGTCCTTAGCGAGTATGCTCGCTCATCTCTAGTCCTCGTCAGTCTCTCTATAGCCTACCCATATCTCAGGTGCTGCCTCCCCAGGGTTTGTTTATCTGTGTATCAAGGTTTACATTGCATATATGCAGTTTACTCATAGTTCATGTAGAATTCACATTAGAAACAAAAATATTAATTTATATTTTGTCCTTTGAATTAATAATCTCATTTCTTCATTGTTAATGCAAACACAAGGTAACAACTTACATATCCATGGAGATGCATGTTCACAAGAGTGGAAAATGAAATATTGTATTTACATGTACTATGTTAGCAAACAGCCAGTTAGATCATTGGACAACATTTGTTATCAATTTTATCTTGCTGCTCATTTTTTTATTTTATGCATTTTAAAAGTTCATGATTTGTAGATTTATGACTTTTTCTTTTGTAGATAATGGTGGGTGAAGGTGTTCTGTATTGTTGTCTGTCCAAGAGGAAAAATGGAATTGGAGCAGAAGCAAACATCAATGCTGGCGGGTGCAACTTCAACTCCTTTCTAAGAAGAGCGGTCAGGTTTATAGGTATGCTTCAGTATAATAAATTATCTTTTAATGTCTGTCCTGTTACATTTCTCTGTAATTACAAACATGTCAAAAACCTCAGGAATAGTTGCATGTATGGGTTTAAATAACAAATAGCCATATACCTTCCCACTAACAGTTCTGTGGTTCCATGGCAGTCCTGGTTTACTTAGTCACAGCAATAATTTGTCTTGCGCTACACATGACAACAAATCACTGGTAATTCCATGACATCACTGTTGTGGGCTGGCAGATGACTGTGCAGTCACGTGTTGAGTTAACAAGTTTTTGCTACAGTGCAGTAAACCAAGCCTGGTACAGGAATTCGGAAACAGAAAATCCAGTATTCTGAATGAGATATGACTAGAGATGAGTGAGCGTACTCGGTTCGGGTGTTTTTGCACTCGAGCACCACTTTTTCCAAGTAACTGACTACTCAGACGAAAAGATTCGGGGGGCGCCGGGGGGTGGCGTGGTGGAGCGGGGAGTAGCAGTGGGGAACAGGGAAGACCTCCCTCTCCCCCTCCCCCACTCCCCTCTGCAACCCCCCGCTCACCCCCGGCGCCCCCCGAATCTTTTCGTTCGAGTAGTCAGTTACTCGGAAAAAGCGGTGCTCGAGTGCAAAAACACCCGAACCGAGTACGCTCGCTCATCTCTAGATATGAAAGGTGAGTATGTGCATATCTGTCATTTTAACTCCTATTTTGCAAATGGGAGTCATTCTACGCATGCAAAAGCAATTTCACTTTTAATAAGGTAGGCAGTAGAAAAGTAGCCCTCCTCCAATCCTACTACCACACTCTTTGAAGGCAGTCATAGCCCTTTCATTTTACCTCAGTAGTATAAGAAATGAAAGCTACAATGTGATTGGTTGCTAAGGTCAACAAAGCCAACTTTTATTTTAGACAGCTTTCATAAATCTGCCCCATGGTATTCTTCATGCAACAGTGAATAGTTATTGTGGAAGGCTATGTGCAAAGCAGATCAATTGCAAGAGGCTTTTTTGGACAAGTACCCAACTACAAAACCACTTGCTGAACATTATATTTACAGCCTGGTTCAGAAATGGTTCCAAACCAGGTCTGTTTCAAAAAGGAAGAAACAAAAGCCTCCATCAGTCCAGATGTCTGAAGTCGTCCGTGACAGTCAGCAGCAGATTGCAGATAGCTCTCGAAAGTCAACTTGGAAATTGTCCCAACAAGTTGGTATATCATAAACGACGTATTGGCGAGTGCTGAAATCTCTGAACCTGAAACAATACTGACATACTAACGTGTGCAGGAACTGAAAGAGTTCAACAAAGCTAAACGAGTAAATTACTGTATGTGGTTGCTAATTATGATTGCTAGAGGACTTTTGGAGCCATTGCTGTACTTTATGACAGACGAAGCGTGGTTTCATTTATTGGGTTACATGAATTCACAGAATACAAGGTACTGGTCTACTGAAAATCCCCACCTGACTCATGAAACGCTGCATAACCACAAAATTGGTGTTTGGTGCGTGGTGCCAGGAACATTAATAGTGGGCCCAATATTCTTCTAATCAGCTGTGAATACTGCATTTTATCTGGACATGTTTGAACAGTTTTATGAACAACTAACACCAGAAAAAAAGAATGTACTGCTTTTTCCAACAAGATGGAGCAACATGCCACATCTCTCACGTCTCACTGACATGGGTTCATTAATTGTATATGAAAGAGCGACCTGTAAACAAAGGGTCATGGCCACCATTTTTCCTAGACTTGTCCACATGCAATTTTTATCTGTGGGGAATTTTAAAACAGACAGTGTGTGCCACGAATCTGCATACCCTGGATTAACTTAACAAAAACATCACAAACCCTTTCCACAGCTTCACCGTTGAAGAGCTGCAGGCAGTATCAACCAACATGCTGAAACATGCTGAGAGATCCTTAGCAGTGAACATGGACCACTTTCAGCATCTACTGTAACATGTGGGTAAATCAATAAAAGTTTGCACAAAACAATCCACTTGCTCATTCTTCCTGTTTCAGTATTGTCAGAATCAGGTTACTTTTCCATGACCCACTCTGTATATTGTTATAATGATAATAATTATATATGGGCTAGAAACCATGTAAAGAATCACTTACTAATATTCTTTTGTCTTGAGACCAGCGTCCTAAACATAGTATCTGATGGAGGGGCATGTAACCAGACCTCTCCATCAGCCACCTCCATTGCATAACATAGCACACAGTACTGCTCATGAAATAATCCATTGTGCACCATGTTATTCAATGGAGGCAATTCATGGATGGGCACTTCCCCTCATTATCAACTGCTATGTTCAGGAGGCTGGTCGGAAGACATGACGATGTTACTAGGTGATTCTTTACATTTCTAGCCTATCTTTAAAATAATATATAAAGTGGGCGATCTGTTTATAGGGAACCTGTCATTAGGTATGGGCATCGTAAACTAAGTTACACTGCTCAGACGGCAGGCTACCTGTAGTCTGGGGAGGTATTTGCTAAACCTACCCAGCTCCCCGAACCAGTGCCATCACCTCTGAAAGTAAGCGCAGACCATGGAGCTGGACCGCCGGCTGCATGCTGTGCACATACACTCCCATTGACTTTCAGGGGTGACAGCGCTGGATCGGAGAGTCGGGCAAGTATAAGAAATACCTCAACGGACTCCAGGGAACCTGTGGAATGACAGGTTCCCTTTAATGTTTATTAGTTTGGCATTATTTTCTCTATTTAACAATTTTTATATCCCATTGCTCATAAAGTGCCAACATATTCGAAAGCATTGTATAGAGATGTCACTACTTATATCACTCCATGACGGAGACTGGGACTGACTTAACAGGAAGCCAATTAACCTTTCAATATGTTTTTTTCAGTGTGGTAGGAAAACCCACACACACAGGAAGAACAAACTCCATGCTGATGTTGTCCATGGTCAGATTAGAGTCCAGGATCCCAGTGGTGCAAAGAAACAGTACTAACCATTAAACCACATGCTGCCCATACACATTAAATGCAGTTCTATGGAACATGCTGATTTTAGATGGACTAGACAATCATCTAATATGTATAAGGGCCTCCCAACTCTTCTTTGAAAGTAGATGTGAGGGGGGATAAGAGACGGACAGTTGGATTTCAATTGTAGGATCCTTTGGTTCTCAAGAGATAAGCTGTTGCCAAAGGAGTCTTGGAGCAGTTCTTTCGCCTCTCTACATTCAAGACACATGCATGCCTTGCCAAGCCAACCCAACCATGCATGCTTGAGTCTGTGTGAGAGTTGGGAGACATGCCTGTTGGCTCCAAATGAGTATTCAGCCGACAGCTATCTAAGACGTATGGGCAGCCTAAAGCTCCTCTTAGACGAGCCGGTTCTTGTTTGACATCATCACTAGCTCTTTCACTCTTGTTCAGCCTGTTTAAACATATAAAAGTCATTGTAACAGTATCTATTGTAATGTGACTCTTCTGTCTTTCAATTTATATTTTCTCAATTAGCTGATAGCAGAGGGTTTCATTTAGCATAATCATATTAAACAAAGCCATTTATCTTCCTCCCTTTTCACATGCCTATTAATGCTCTCCTGGAAGATGACTAGTCCTCAACTCCCTCTTCACTCTGCTTGTCAGTCATTGCTATCTGTTATATCCCTTTCAGTATGTACTGTATCCTGCATGCATTGTCCTGGCAGAACCACCTGTACTTTACAAGACTGCTACTCCCTGGGATCTTCTGAGGTCTCACAAATCTCTGCTGTTCACTGTCCTTGAGTTACTAGTCCCACATGATTGTCAGTCAGACCCTAAGTTTTGTAACGGTCCTTCCTTATCTCACATACCAAATACTTGAGAACCTGCATGCTGTATTTGTAGTCCTCTGACATCTCAGAAGAGAAGTATATAAGGAGGAATAAACAATGCATTGAGCAAATGCCACTCATAGTGCAATGCCTTCAGTATCACAGCAGTCCTCTATGATCTAGTTCCCACATGAAGCATATTTTTTCTGTATATAGGTCAGAACAGAAGCGCTGACCTCATTTTTCTCCACATATAATAGTTTTAAGTGTTTCCTTTAAATATATGAACCTTCATGAAAAGAGAAGAGAACAATGAACTGGCCTAAATGGAATCATCATTAAAATATGAGACGAAAAGCCAAGAATCAATGCAATCAATACGATGAAATAAATATGTAATTCGATGAAGATAAAGCATAGATGTATTTGATTAAATATCATTGTTTGCAGACCACAGAATAGAGTTAATAAATTACTAATGTATCATCAGAAAATATCATATTATATAAATCACTTTTTTAACAATTTTTGGTGATTTTCTCTTTAACTTTCGGTCACAATCTGAATTGCAAAAAAAATCCTAAAATTCTTTATTTTTCTGACTGACCACAAAGCCTGATACTAGTCTGTCATTCCTGATCTGTAGAGAAAGCTTTACAGCAGTAATCTCACTAACATCACAGGCAGGATTACACTGAAAGGTAAAGCCTTGTTTACACGGGACGATGATCCTTAAGATAATCGTTCGAACCAATGAAACTGAATAGTAATCATTCAATTTAAACATGAGCTAATGACTTACAGTGAGTGAGAATTGTGAGGTTCTCACTTGTCATTAAGTTTCAGCCGGCATAAAAACCAGCGCCAGTTTGGGCACTTATCATGCCATTTAAACATTTATCATCCAGTGTTTCACATAGCAATGAAAAACGCTGAATGATAAGTGCCCAAGGACTGCACAATTCTCAAAAAGAATTGTGTAGTCTAAATGGGCTGCTCGAGCGCGAACGATCTGGTGATGACATTGCCAGAATTGTGAGATTATTGGGACATATTAAAGGGCAATAACACTTATATGTAGATAACACAGGATCCACAATTCACACGAGGTATAAGCTGTGACTATTTATTCCCCTTTTACAAAATGACCCCTGCACAGGTCACAGAACAGGCCTAGAACAGTCCCCCATACAGGTCAACAGGTCTTCTCCTGTCCATTGTGTGAATGACCCATGAGGCAGCTATAAAGCATATTTTCCAAATACTCTTAATACTGTTAAATGTATCTCAGGCAAGATGGTAACCCCATTGTCATGTACAGACAGCAGAATAAAAAATGCTACAATCAGAAAATATAAACATATTAGAAAAATGGTTTACTATCTGGTTTTAATTCCAACAAAAATTTTTTGGTGATATAGTCCCTTTAAACTTAGGCTTCCAGAACATTAGTGGTTAATCCTTGTGTTGTCCATATAAGAAACGAACTACACGCAGACAGCATACAAACTAGAGATGAGCGAGTATACTCGCTAAGGCACATTACTCGAGCGAGTAGTGCCTTAGCCAAGTATCTCCCCGCTCGTCTCCAAAGATTCGGGGGCCGGCGCGGGTGACAGGTGAGTTGCGGAGGGGAGCGTGGAGGAGAGAGATCTCCCCTCCATTGCTTCCGCTTTCCCCCGCCGCTCCCTGCCCCCCGCCGGCCCCCGAATCTTTAGAGACGAGCGGGGAGATACTCGGCTAAGGCACTACTCGCTCGAGTAATGTGCCTTAGCGAGTATACTCGCTTATCTTTAATACAAACCCATATTATTCAATGTGGCAAAATACTACTGAGTTTTTTCATGCAGACATGGACTGTTTAAAAAACTCATTGCATGCTCTAATCTGATGCATTTTACAGACAAGACTCACCTATTCAAGTCAAAGGGGACACACAAAAGCAGACAGCACTCAGATGCCATCTGTGTGCAGTCCATGGGCTGTCCATTTAAAAAAAAATAAAAGAATTGGGCATGTTTGGTTCTTTTGTGGACATAAAAACCGCATGGCACAGAAAGTAGAAATCAAACACATGGACTGAATATGGAGGCCTACCGTGAAATTGCACATGGATGAAAAAAGATTTTATTGTACCGCGCTGCAGAAAATATTGGCACTTTATTAAGAAAATATTATGAATATTATCACAATGTGTTTTTTTAATTTCTACAGTACAAATCCCATTGGTATACTCTGAGGAGTCAAGTCTCATCTATGTCATAAGCTTTAGAGATGATGCCGATTTGAAATTCCTTACTAAAAGAACTATCACAGAATTGTGTTTATGTAGAGTAAATGATGACCACTTTCAGCACAGTGCAAAATATTTTTTTCCATTTTTATTAGTATTGCAGTATACTCAGCTTTCTCTCCCTCTCTCCAAGCAAGCAAGTCACAGCAGAGTCCCAAACACCAAACATCAGTTGCAAATACAAAATCCTTTATGTCCACATTTGTCTTTTTTAAAATGTGATTTCATGAATTATGTAATCGTCTGAGGATACCAAACACTACAGAATGACCGAAAGGCTATTAGTATCAAAATACTAATGACCACCTGTCCGTAAGTGAGTGAGTTACATGCTCCGCCCCTGATTACATGATGGTAATGTCATCACAGGTCCTGTCAGCACACGGCTGCTGTCCAGCGAGGTGCTCCAGATAAAGGACCTGTGATGATGTCACCATCATGTGATCAGTGGCGGAGCATGTAACTCACTAACTTCACATGAAGGACTTTTGATGACGTCCCCTTCATGCTCCGCCGCTGATCACATGATGGAGATGCTCATCACAGGTCCTGCAAGCACACAGCTGCTATTTGGCTAGTGTTCGTTAGTATTCCATAGCAACTGAGGCCACAGGAGGTTTGTAGGGGATGAAATACCAATGAACACCTACAGCAGCCGTCTGCTTACAGGACCTGTCATATGATCAAATGAAAAGGGCAAAAAATCAGCGGCATTCACCACTATGCCAAAATATGGCGAAGAAGAAGGAAAACAAGATGCTCGCCTCTATGGGACTGGATCCATAGTCCCCAATAATACTCCAATAAATTGTATGTAGAAGACAGCTTCAAAGAAGGTGCATATATGAAAGGATTAAAAAACCTTTATTTTGCCAATGGTACAGGCGCCAGCGACGTTTCAACCCGCGATGGGGTTTTTCAAGGTGTCATGTGATCAGTCACCTGTGAGGGAATAGTCTAGGGTCACATGACGAGGGGTTGATCAGTGTGTGCAGGACTCTGCTGTGCTGCTTTTTATACCCATGGTATGAAGACTGTATGTAGCAGAGCTGTATGTGATGTACATGTAGCAGTGCTGTGTGTGTTTGTGTGTATGTGTGCGCGTGTGACGTGCATGTATCAGAGCTGTGTGTTCCATTGCACCACCAGAAACACTGGTATTATATAATTTCCTAATAAATACTAGTATAACAATAATGGCAAGCATGTCACACATTCAAGTAATTGATACAGGTCTGCATATAGAACAAAAAATGCAGTAAACAATATGTTGTTTCGTAGATACACATAATTAGATAGAAATACATGTAAACCAAAGGCGGACATATTGAAGGGAACATTATAACAAATGGTCAAATCAAGGTTTCCCACTTGCCTTGTATTTAGATCGAAAGATGAATTCCAATTGTGTAACTTGTTCCAGTTTTGCAATATTGGAAACTTTCCAATGATGATCATGTGGTGCAGATGTGGAGGTCCAATGCAAGGGCAAGAGTGTATGGACATATTTGGCAAGTTAAGGCATAGAGCCAGAGGTGTAACTTGAAGTTTATGTGCAAAATGTAACAGGGCCCCCAACTATAATGCTTTTTTCATAGTACTGGGCTCCCAATATGGAGAAGAGGGGCATTGTGGGCCCCCTAAGGCTCCTGGGCCCGGGTGCAACTGCACCCCCTGTATCTCCTATAGTTACGCCCCTGCATAAAGCACTTTGGAAATCTGACAGAAAGTTTGCTGAAAGTTAATCAAGGTAAAAATCTGTTATTATCTGGATTGTTGTTTTGATTCAAGTATACATTAAGATTAGAGATGAGCGAGTATACTCGCTAAAGGCAATTGCTCGAGCGAGCATTGCCTTTAGCGAGTACCTGCCCGCTCGAGACAAAAGGTTCGGGTGCCGGCGGTGGGCAGGGAGCTGCGGGGGAGAGCGGGGCGGAACGGAGGGGAGATCTCTCTCTCCCTCTCTCCCCCCCGCTCCCATCTGCTCACCTCCGCTACTCACCGCTCCCCCGCACCGGCACCCGAACCTTCTGTCTCAAGCGAGCAGGTACTCGCTAAAGGCAATGGTCGCTCGAGCAATTGCCTTTAGCGAGTATACTCGCTCATCTCTAATTAAGATACATTTTTGTTTTATCAGAAGACCTGTTTCCCCATTGCTGTATATTAAGGATGCGTAAATGTAAACACGCTCAGATTGTTCCATTGAACTCAGTGGTTTAATTACTGTTGCCTGTAAATGCAATATCTGACATATTCATCACTAAGAATGCTCTTTGGTTTCTTTCCAAGGTGTCCATGTGTTTGGACTTTGCTCCACTGCGCTCATTACTGATATTATCCAACTCTCTACTGGTTACCAGGCCCCATATTTTTTGACAGTCTGCAAACCGAACTACACTTCTCTAAATGTGTCCTGTAAAGAAAATCCATATGTTCTAGAGGACATTTGCTCCGGGCAAGATCTCGCCGTCATCAATGCTGGAAGGTAAAGTGAAGAATTCTGGCACATTTTTTAATCTTTTTCTACCCCTGTGGAAATTGTACTTTAACACTGACACTAATATTGAACTTTGGTATAAAATTCTCTCTCCTTTATGTAAGAATTGATTGTTGGTATTGTATGCAGTAGGAGTTCTGTATATCAATGGGAGCCAAGAAACAGTTTTCTCCACATGCTTGGAACATTCACAGTTACAATTAGAATATCCAACAGTGGTAGAGGAAGAACAGCATCCGTGCAAGGACTCAGTAAAAAGAACTGGAAAGCCATTTTTCCAATTATTAATCCCCAAATTTGTTACATTATTATATTTTTTTGTTAATTGTACATTTCTTAGTGAGAAATTATTATATTGAAAACTACATGTAATCAAGAGGAAAAACATATATTTAAGGGGGTTGTCTAAGTTAGAACTTTTTAATGTGAAAATTAGTTCCCCATGGCAAAAACATAATAAAGCCCATATTCACCTCTCCCTGTTCCCCGCAAGTCCCTCCTGGCAGTTTCGGGTCTCCCAGTGATATATTGCTTACAGGATGCAGTCAACCTATTTATGGAATAGCCCAGGTTGGCTGGAACGTTACGTCAGCCAGGAGATCCAGAACTGCTGGAGGGGGATTTGCAGGGATTAGGGAGAGGTGAGTATGACCTCTTTATTATGTTTTTGCCATCAGGGATTCATTTTCACATAATTCAGATAACCCCTTTAAATATCCAACCTAATAGAAAATGTTAGCTTAAAGTATTTCCCTTACTATTGCCACAATGCATTATGGTCATTCAAAAAAGGAAGCAGCAAATGTCTTGAATATTAAAAAAAAATAAATAAAGCACTGAGCGGTGATGCTAGTAAGTAAGGCATGTAACTGCTGGAGCCAGTGGTCAGTAGCAGAGGGCACATGCCAGTACAACACATCAATCTGTAAGCAAAGACAGGCAGGCAGCCACTGGACCATCTGTACTGGATGTACAAGGGACTGAAGAGGTAAGTACTGTTTTTTTTAATTTTTTTATTTTTAGACATTTTCAGTTGTTTTTTTTTTTTAATTAATCTTGGATAATCCGTATGGAGACTTTATCTAAGAAGTTGTTGTTTTTTTTTGCTAGAAACAGTGCCACTCATGGGCTGTGTCTGGTATTGCTGATCCATTTATTTTAATGGTGATATACCATACAAAAGAAAAAAATGTACCAGCACTCAGGGGTACAGTGGAGCAATGTCTAAAGATACTGGGTGTTAAAATTAATGGAACTCACTTCTAGGAGGAGGCAGCAGAATCCTGTCCACTCTTTCCAAGTCCGCTTAACAATACTCCAGGACCAGTAAACCATCTGCAATGTATCAGGAAGACATCCATAAAGTCAACAATCCATAAAGTCAACAATCCATAAAGTCAACAATCCATAAAGTCAACAATCCATGAAGTCTGCAATATATTTCAGAGGTCTTTGGGATGTGTGCCTCCTATTTCAAGTGGAAAATGGACAAATACAGAGCATATACATACGGCATTGCTCACAGTGGTACTGGCATGGTTCGCGGTGGCTCAAAGCGCCTTCCAGGAATACTGGAAGGGAGCACACCAGAAGCGGCCTGCATTCCACAGACAGAAAGCAGCTGCAAAAAAAGAACATTAACAGATGCAAGGCAACACAGGGAAATGCTGGAGATGGGTCCTGCTCCACAACCTGAAAGTACATGCATTCCACTTGCTCCCCATAAGGCATAATGTATATACAAATAAATTCATATCTATGAAAAGAAAAATACAATTTCATATGTATATGTGGAAACATAAAGGTTAACAAAGTAATCATAGCTACGTATAGATAAAAATCTGCAAAAAACGAATTTAAAAAGTATGTAATAAATGAATAAAGATAAGTAATTACCAAAGTATGTATAAAGGCCCATTTGCACACAACAATTAACACTCAAAATTCATTTAAACTATGTCTCTTGAGCGTTAATCATTGTCATGTAAATGTACCATTATTAGCTTTTTAGCTGAATGATGATTTTTAGTTCAGCATAAAAACCATTGTTTGGCTGGCCAGCTGATAGCAGGGACTGCATGCTGTGATTCTCCATGGGAGCACTGATAACATTGTTTTCAGCTGCAGTCCTGCGGGAGAACAATGGAGCTGTATGCAGATAACAGACCACCCTCTGTTATCTGCATACAGGGAAGGGAGCTTCATTTAAATGCAAATGAAGCTAATAAGCTACTAATAGGCATTAGTGCCCATTAGTGGCTATGCAAAATGATCGCTCAAAACTGTCACTCAAACTGTCTTTTGAGTGAATTCCAAGCAATCATCTTTGCATGTAAATAAGGCCTAACTCATTGAAAATAAAAAAAAACATTAAAGTTTACCGAGAAACAAACGAGCTTTCAAGGTCCATTAATATCCCCCAATGAACAAGATATACATCTAGGAAAAAATAGTATATGGGAAAAACATACATATCTAATAACAATGCTTTCTAGACAGTAATATAAAAGTATGGATGAAATAATGTGGATATAATATTATGTATAAAAGTATCAAATACTCAAAAATTATAGATGGATATAAAAAAGGAAGACCTACATAAACAACGAACCTATAGTAAGACATTAAAAATAACATAAAAATATTTCAACCCAATAAAAAAATGTCCAGTGTAGTTGGAAGGGGGTGGGTTGGATTCTGCTACCTCCTCCTAGAAGTGAGTACTAATAATATTAAACCCAGTGTTTTTATACATTGCTCTTATGCATCCCTGAGAGCTGATACATTTTTTCTTTTGTATGGTATACCCTCATATGATCAAACCCTTCTGGTTCTTTGAGACAAGACTGATGCCCTCCAGTATGGATTTCCTTTAAGACGAGGGAAAATGAGTCTTCAATTCCCCCCGCTCCACCTCGCTGCCCCCCCCCCCCCCGCATTGTGCTTGGATGAGTAATCAGTTACTCAAAATCTGGATGCTCGCTCGAGCATCAGCCTTAAACGAGCGTGCTCGCTCATCTCTAGTCTTCATTTATAATTGGATTGCTTTTTGGCTTCTTTGGATATTGTGTGTGTCGGTGTGCCCATTTCTTAGGTCTCAGTGGCACACCAGGTGAGTTGAACTGCAACCTTGGTATATATCATGGCTTTAAATTCGGAGTGCTGCCTTTTGTTAAGTGTATCTTTCTTTGTATTTATTCTAATGGGTGAGCTACTATAGCAGACACATTACGGACATGAGCCGCACTGTTCCTGAAGAAAGTAGCCACATTTTTCTAATCTTATACAATCTCCATTACCTAAAACATACATCCAAGGTAAAGCAATGGATTTTTGCTGTATCTGACTGCATGCATGACTTTTTTTTTCAATCCCATTTACAATTTCAACTATTTCCTTGGTCCGAAAATTCTTGAAATGCAGCCATCGGGTATACAATGCAATTGTATATGATAAGGGTCTCCCCCTACCACACCCCAAAATAATGCAGCATATTTAAAAGACATAAGGTGAGATTTATCAAGGCAAAGGTGGCGTAAAAAAATCACAGTTTGGAGAAAGCCTTCCTTGCACAAAAAATTATGACTTTTTTAAAATTTATGCTGGGTTCTACTAATTTAAAGAAAAGAGGGTATAGCTTATTGTCTGCCCTGGTCTAACACATTTATGTATAATTGACACCAAAAACTGTAGTAAATTATATTGTAAATGTATTCCATCTTGTAGTTGGAGTAGATTTCTTTTTAGATGCATGGATGGCCTGAGATGCACATCTTCATACATTAGGTATGCAAATGGGAGTTGGTGCAATGCCTCTGCAGCTCCACATACTAGAAGGCAGTTTTCCTACAAGTCAATGCCTGACCTTTTAACAGGCCATGTAAGATGATTGGGAATATAAGCCAAAGCCAGAGGCTTCTCCAGAGGGAAGAAGATAACCATGTACAGAAAGACTGCTTTGGTGGCTTTGCTCCTTGTCAGTGTTCAGTAGGTTTCTGGCTGTCTGGCTTGACATTGAGTTGGCGTGACATTGACTTGTAGGAAAGCTGCCTTCTAATACGTGGCGCTTTAGAGGCATTGTACCATCTCCCATTTGCATAGCAAATTTCCCAGAGGAGTATTACATGGCCTTTAAAGTCTCCTCACGTCTACTATGCCAATCTTAATAATTCCCCCCATAGTCTCTGTAACGTACATTGACTTGAACAGGTTGGTTAATTAACAAATGCCCTCCTAATAAGATAATTAAAACCTGGTATTTCTACTGTGTTCAGCAAATTATTTACATAACTGGCTCCTTTAAGGTTAAAGCAAGTTAGTTTGAATATCTAAAATATGTTACCAAATTCAGAAATGAATGTAAACTAATTAGGGCTTTCTTGTTGAAGCGTAATTGGTTATGTCTCTAAAGGAACTTTTACAAATACACTATAATTTTGCTTGTCTTTTTTGGCAGGAAATCATTCCCTTCTCAACATGCAACCCTGGCAGCGTTTGCAGCTGTTTACATTTCTGTAAGTAGATTTTTTTTTTGCTCAGTTAAACCCAAAATGCATTTTTACTGACCCACATTAGAGTTATACTGACTGAAGGACCTTATACACAGTCCGATAAACAGGCAAGAACATTGGTCCGAACATACTTTTGCCGAATCATTGAGCCATGTAAAAGTGCAAACAATTAGCAAATACTCATTCATCAGCTGAGCATTTCGTATATGTGAGTAAAAAAATGTTTCTGGTCAGCTGTGCATCTGCCTGTGTAGCCAAAAAATGAAAGCCCTGTGGGGACAAACAATCATATGAACGATTGTTTGTCCCCATTTGGCATCTGATTGGGCCGGTGTAAACTGCCAGTAGATGAAGACCAGTCCCATTGATTGGTTCTTGTTTACCAAAATGAATTGTTCTATGTAAAAGGACCTTTTCTTATCATTAGTGATGAGCAATTAGTGGAATAATCGGTTTGTGTCGAATTGGGCTGCTTTCACGAAAATCATCGTGAATCAGGGGATCCAATTCCGATTCACATAAAGGTCCCCAATACAGTCAAATCTCCCCAAAATTGCAAGGGAATACAGCCACACATCTTAGGAAAACTGTTCTCTTCCAAAAAGTGTCCAAAATAGTGTACAGTTGTGTCCTAGGGGTTAATCGTAACACATGGGTGTCACTGACAACAGGAGAAGGCCCACATAAGGTCTCCTATATCAAAAATTGCACCAAGGAAGACATTAGGTCTACAGCATGTTCTAGAAGCAATGTCATAACTTTTAGAAGGACTAATTCTGCCATGTGAACACAACACTCGAGCATGGACCTGCTCCAAGGAACAGCTGTAGAGCTACCAAAAATTTCACTATACAAGACAGTGGGTGTACTTCTTGTTTTAAAAGCAACCTCATAAATTTTACAAGGAGAAATTCTGCAAGATGAACACAATGAAATCCTCCAAAGAAAAGCAGTTACCAAAACTTATGCCGAGGGAGTGAGCAGGTATGTTGTTTATTTTGAAAGCTAAGTCAAAGTTTGAAAAGGACAAATTCTAGTAGGTGAACAGAACAACCAAGCATTGGCCTTCTCCAAGGAAAAGCTGTAAAGCCACAGCTGTTTCTTGTGCCTTAAAAAAGTTTTGCTTTAGGGCTCAGTCACACGGGCGCATCGGCACCCGTACACCGGCGCCGATGCGCCTGTGTGACTGATCCGTTACTGCAGAAAGAAGACGGCCATACCTGAAGACGGACGTCTCTCTGCATCGCTGATGAAAGAACACATGACCGGCAATGAAGCCGGTCACATGTTCTTTCCTCCAGCGCTGCAGAGAGACATCCGTCTTCAGGTGCAGCTGTCTGCTAGCTGCAGTAACACAGGCGCCGTTGCGCCCGTGTAACTGAGCCCTCAGGAGAAAGAGGATGGAGGTGAGGAAGGCACAGACAAGCATGTCCCACAACTCTTGGAGGTTCTATGAAATGTGAACCACCATTTTCGGCTTCATGACCCAGTGTGCTATTAAGAATATGTAACACTGCTGGCCATGCTTACTGGATCACATGTATTTGGTCAGGTTCACACTGCTACTGACAGCATTCTTAAACTCAGCTTCTGGTATTGTGGGTTAACATGGAGCATCACAATGCAGAAAGGTGGTAGTGATGGTGACAGCTCAATGTCTACTCTATGTTTCCTACTCCTGGCTCTGAAGCCTGCAGCCTGATTATCAATTGTGGAGGAGAGACCTAATGTAGGCATGCTACTGCCCCTACAAAAGGCTGCCTCTCTGTGCTCAGAGGCTACTGTGTGAACAGGGAGGGAGATGGAGGAAGAGGCAGCTACAGCAGTGGAAGAGGGAGCAGGATGAAGCTGACTCTTTGCCCTCTGACTCAGGTGGGGTCTCCAAGGTAGTAGGTGATGGGATTTTGTGTTACTGTTCACACACGTTGTGTTGAGGTTGTTTATATTGTTGCTGTGTTTTAAACACTTCCTGCAGATCTTACAGACGGCCACTCTTTTGATATCACGTGCAATTTCAAAGAATGTGCTAGCTGCACAAGTCCTATGAGCAGACTTAGCTGTGGGCCTGATGTTGGTTCTGCTGCAACTAGTAGTAGCTAATGGTGAGAGTGCAGCCTTTGTGTCTCTGCAACACCCTTCTTGCTGCCTTGACAGGGTGCTGGCCCACAATGTCCGCCTTCTCTTCCCCCTACAAGCTGCTATCAGGACTCTCCCTGTCTGATCCCTGTTGGGTGAAGCACCTCATTATCTTCCACTGCATCCTTCCTTTACATCGTCCTTCTGCTCCTGAGGGGACTTTGTGTCACAATGAGCATTGGAAGCTGGCACCTCTGTTTCCACATCCCTCTGAGTACACATTGCCTGTGGAGGGCTAACCGCATGCACTAACCCACCCTCATCTTTTTTTGGAGTAGAAAAAATGGTTGGGCATCAGTGCATTCAGTGTCTAGGTCTTCTCCCTCTGGATGTTTGGACTGTCTGGTTGACATCTATGTCACTGAATGATCAAACAGCTCCTCAGACTGATCCATGTGAACTGCTTTGGAGGGCACAGGGGATTTGGCATGGAATGTAGCAGAGGGGAAGATGCTCATGCCTGATTGGTGCAGACTGATTGCTGTGCTCCTACAACTGGAAGGAAGTGGAGATGGCATGCTGTGTTATCCACTCGTACAACCTGATCTATGTACTGTGGATATAACGCACGGACAGAAAGGGTCCTAAGGAACGACACTGGGCTTGCCTTGCCAGCTGTTCTTTCAGTGCGAGTCACTTGAAGTGCCAACTTGTCTCATCCTCTACCACCTCCACCACCACCGACACGTCCCCTACC
Source organism: Eleutherodactylus coqui (assembly GCF_035609145.1). NCBI lineage: Eukaryota > Metazoa > Chordata > Amphibia > Anura > Eleutherodactylidae > Eleutherodactylus > Eleutherodactylus coqui. The sequence goes on along the minus strand of NC_089839.1, from coordinate 262,567,725 downwards.
CCTTGCTTTCTTCATGTTTCCTTTTTATGTATTTTTTTCTAATAACTATTTTTTTGTTTTACTTTTTAATATAGCTTTATGTAACTTATGAGCTAACTTTGAAATTTGTAGAAAACCACTGCTAGCTGCATAAAGACTGCAAATAATTCATAGTGGCCAGACTGGCAAGTTTGAATGATATCCCAGAGCGCTGATACACACTATGTGTCTTTGCTGTTTCCCTATTTTAGTATCTTTTTGTTCTATATTAACAAAAAAAAGCCATCTAAAAAGGTCACAATCCCTGGGAGGCACAATATGTGAGAACAGAAGGCTACAGAGTATAGTTTGTATCTTTGTGAACTGTCTCTGTTTGGCGCAGCATTATTGAATTCCCCACACCCCACTGCTAGCTGTATAAGGCCTGCAAAGCAACTTTGAATAATGTTTGAGGCCGCAGACACACGATGTGTGTATTTGCTGTTTTCCTGTTTGGGGTTCTCTTTTTTCATATTACCAAAAAAAGCCACCATCAACTAAATAGACCACAATCCCTAAGCAGCACAATATGCGAGAACAAAAGGCCACACAGTTCAGCTTGTATCTTTGTGGCCTGTTCCTTTTTACCGCAGGGTAATTGAATTCCTCAAACCCCACTGCTAGGTTTCCAAGGCCTGTAAAGAATTAGAACTGGCCAGAATGATGTCGGGGAATGACATCTGAGGTCACATCTGAGAGGAATTTAATCTTCCCCACTCCAAAGTGTAGTTTGTCGGTCTGCTTTGCTGTTATATATGTTGACAGCAGCAGATATATACCCTATTCCAATGTACAAACCACGTTTTGTATAGGCATATAAACATGATGCAGCTTCTTCCTCTGCTTCCTTGAATAGAACCCCATTTAAATTCTCTGCTGTATACAAGCTTTCACACCAGCAGCAATATATCCTCTGCAGAATATCTGTCCCTATTAACTACAGACCACATGTTACATAGGCATAAAACATGATACAACTTGTGCTCAAGTGTAAAATGGCTGCTGGTTACACTGTGTCTTTGTTTTATATAGCTAAGTCATGTAATGCAGGTGACCAATGAAATTTCTGCCCATATGCAACAAGGCGCCAGCCTGCTGATTGGCTGCATGCTGACCTCTACAGAAGGCATTCTGGGAAATTTGATTTTCCCTTGATTGTCACCAAAAATTGGTTCAGACTTACTAGATTCGAGTTTGCTAAAATTGGGGCGATTGCATCGCCCAGCTGATTATATCACTTCGGAATAGCACCGTAAACTAAGTTATTGTGCTATTGTGGGAGGTAACAGAGAGCCGGGTGATGTGTTTTTTTCCCCCAGATCCCACGCAGTCTAAACATCAGACTCTTTTGACACTGATGTGCACGTGTTCACCCGTTCACTTCTATAGGAGTGCGCGTGCACAGCAGTCTGAAAAGAATCAGATTTTTAGATCGATTGCAATCTTCATCAACGGCTAGCACAGGGAGTGGGTAAGTAAAAAAAAAAAACACATCCCAGCTCCCCATCACCTCCCAGAACAACACCATAATGGCGTATTTACATATGCAAGTGCAATATCAGTCCAAGAACATAGGACAGATATTACCCTTGTAAACCTGCAATTTCCAGGCTTCTGCAATGCTGCTCTGCATTATAAATGCGGCATTTGCATAGCCGCACATGTGTTTTTCATGCTCATTTTAAACACGCATGAAAAAAAAATTGCATGTGCCTTCAATAGCTAAAATCAACAACTACTTGGTCACCTGGACGTTGCTAGATGGGCCAATATGATTTGATCAAATTATATACCAAGAACCTTGCATTATTTAATGTGGTTAGAGTATTGATTATAGGTATATATACCTCTGATAGTAAATGTATTTTGAGTGCTGTTTCCACTTTTTGGTTTCTGCTTCTATTGGATGCCCTTTAATGGTCCAGTGGGTCATCCTATCAGTAATTGACAGCTATTTCTATATACACCATTGTAGACAGATAAATATCAATCACTTATAGCACCGTCCACTCGGCCGTTAAGCCTAGAGCTTTAAATGAACAGAATACCCATTATATAGAATCTTTTCCAATAAAGCTACTATTTATATATCAGTCTGCTCAGCTCCTTCCGCTCTGCAGCATGCTCCCTGCAGTTTGGACACCATGCTCAGGCTGATAGGTTCCCTTTAATATGAAAAAGACTTTTGCTGACCCAATGGGACAAACTCCAATCCCATCCTACGCTTGACATAGAAGGCTTATGTATAGAGCTGTAATATAACCATGCATGTAAATGAACCCTTAAAAAGACTATTTTTCTTGCATTTCTTTGTCTCTCTACAGACAGATGTGCGTACCAATCAGTCATAGCATTAAAACCAATGACAGATGAGATGAATAACATTATCACATAACAATGGCTCCTGTCAGGTGATGGGATATAGTAGGCAGCAAGGGAACAATCAGTTTTGAAGTTGTTGCACTGGAGGCTGGAAAATGGGCAGCATTATTGATCTGAGTGACTTTCAAAAGGGACATTTGATTGCTAAATTACTAAGTCAGAGCATCTCCAAAATAGCAGGCCTTCAAAGCAACTGTATGCTTTCTGCAACTCAATGCACCCTATAACACTGAAAAATTGTCAAGAACGGCTTGAGAACCATAACAAGGTGTTGTTGAAGGCTAGGATGTACAGTGATACCTTGGGTTAAGAGTGCTTTAGCTTATAAGTTTTTTGACTTGAGAGCAGGGTTTCTAACCAAATTTTTTCTCTGATTTAAGAGTAAAAACTTGGGTTGAGAGCCTTGCTCTCAATGGGGCCGCTGCTGCTGCGGGTGGCCCAATGAAAGCAATGGCCTGCTGGCAACACCTGCAGTGATTTTCAGGGACGGGCTTTAAATATAAACCCTTCCCTGAAAATCTTTCCTAGCTGTAGTAAAAAATATATACTCACCTGTCCGCTGCTGCCGGGGCTCAGACGTGTGTAGCCGCCGCTTGTTCTCCCTGCATTTTTAATCCATGCCTGCTGAAAAGCTTCAGAGCAGTGCAGGGAGAACAAGCGGCGACTAGACATGCCTGAGCCCCGGCAGACAGGTGAGTATATATTTTTTTAAATCTTTTTTTACTACAGCTAGGGATGATTTTCAGGGAAGGGCTTAAATTTAAAGCACTTCCCCGAAAACCACTGCGGGGGTGACGGCGTCCTATTGCATTCTATGGGGCAACTCCATCCCCATTAAAATCAGTAGGAGAGCTTCGCGATCCGGAATGGATTAATGGCTTTTCAATGGGGAAAATTTATTTGACTTACGAGTTTTTTGGGTTAAGGAACTAACTAGGCTCTTATCCCAAGGCACCACTGTAACTGGAGATCTATGGACCCCAGGAGGTTTTCTTGGAACTGTCTCACTAACAGATTGTTGCTCGAGTGCAGAAGCCTTGGTGGCATGGCTAGGGTCTATAAGGTTTTATGGCTCCCCAGAAAAAATATAATACAAATATAGATCTAAGCAATTTTTATACATGATATATGCCTAAATAATCCTGTCATATAGTTAAAAAATAACACAGTTATACATTGAACAAATATTAGCATCCCAATGTTACTGAACAAAAACCCAGTAGACCAAGGCTAATACTACAAGTAATAATACTATACAAGGGACAAACAATTCTGCCTCATAGTGTTTGAATATTACCAGCTTACTGTTACTGAAGAAAAACCCCACTGTATTAGGACTAATATTGTTGTTGTTAGCCGTTTAGACCCTAAAGGCGAGCTCCCTCCATGTTTTTCGATATTGCACTGTTTCTTTCAGTTGTGTGATATCTGTGCCAGTATTTAACAGTATCAGTCATCGTGTCCTTTGGCGTCCGGGTCTTCTTTTGTTGCTGATCTGTCCAAGCATTATAGATTTTTCTAGCGAGTCTGTTCGCATTACATGGCCAAAATCCATGAGTCTGAGTCTAGCTATCTTCCCATCCAGTGATATATCAGGTCTTATACGATTTAGGACTTCTCTGTTTGTTGCTCTTGCCGTCCACGGCATACGCAACAGCTTTCACCAGCACCACAGCTCAAACCCATCAATCCTCCTGCTATCATCTTTTTTTAACAGTCCAGCTTTCACCTCCATACATGAATGTGATAAGGTCTAATATTACCACCATAGAATGAGTATATAATGATAGATACCAGTTCTACCCAGGCACTTCGTAGACTGTATAATTGAATGCTATACAGTTACATCCAATGGCTCACAGGTGACATCTTTTCTCATTGGAGTCATCACTTCCCTTTTCCTCTCCATCTAGCGCAGACCACCATGAAGACTCCTTCCATCCACAACTTAATCTGTACAGAATCTGCCAGACATCTTGGACTTCACATTTTTTCAGCACTCTCTGCACTGTTTCAAAGCTTCTATAAAAACTTTCTATTCATAGTACCCCAGACAATAAAAATGATCCCCTTGGTGCCCTGCACAATAAACGTAACCCCTTTTTGTGTCCGATGCAGTAATAGTGCCCCTCAAAGAGGAATAGTACCCATTTTAGGCCCCACAAAGTAATACTACTCCTCTTAGTGCCTCACACAATTATAATGTCCCCATAAAGTAATAATGCATTCTTTTGTGCTCCCTTCACTATTATGCCTCCCTTTGCACCCACAGAGTGTAATAATATCCTCTTTGAGCCTCCACGCAATAATGTTGTGCCCCGCATGCAGCATATAATGCAGTCAGTCTGTTACATGTCTAATTAGCATACTTTGCTATTGCAACCATAAGCTCGCGCAGGTCACCATGCAGTAGCCTAGTTGGCTCAGAAAACCAGCATACTTTATACTAAACAGGCACTACACTTGCATGCATAGCACTGTTCCTGTGTGCCTGCAAGTCAGCAAATACGTTGCTGCACTGATGGTGATGTGACATGGGTCCCCACACAATGGCAAAGACAAGAGAGCTGTCTGAGCAGACCAAAAAAGCTATTATCACCAAGTACAAGCAGTCGAATATGTACAAGATTATCTACAAAGACCTTGGTATCCCAGCTTCAACAGTTTGCTACTCATGTAACAGTCCAAGAACCTTCCAGGATGTGGTGGAAAGATGAACATTGATGATGAGAGAACCCAATGAAAGTTGGTTTGAAATGGGGCAAAGAAACCATGTATAGTACCCAAGGAAGTTCAGGTTGATCTGGAGAGTGCTAGAGTGATGGCTTCAACCCGTACCAGATGCCACACACTGAATAAAACAGGACTCTATGGGCTGAGGCCAAGGAGGACCCCACTGCTTAAAGAAAGGTATCAAAGAATGCAACTGAACTTTGCCAGAACTTACATAGATAAAAATACCAACATAATAGACGAAATTTCTGACATCGCTCTTAGTACAATTTTCCTCGACACCTCTGTGCACCATCAGAGAAATTTTGCCAGGTCCGACCTGCCGTACATTTCTGATAAATTTTAATGCCAGTTTCTAGTGTAAATTATATATAAATCTGTTGGTTTGGGTGACCACACCCCATCCCAACAAGCCAATGTTTGAAAAATTGACGATGCCAATGCAGAACGGAAAAAAGTTGCACATTTTTGTGCAAATACCAGCTTGCACAAAAATTTGCAACTTCTTTATGCCAGTGGCCAAATTTGAGGGGCATTTTTATCACAGTGGCTCAGTGGTTAGCCCTATTGCCTTGCAGCGCTGGCATCCTGGGTTCAAGTCTGACCAGGAACAACATCTGCATGGAGTTTGTATGGTGTCTCTATGTTTTGTGGGTTTCTTCTGGGTACTCTGGTTTCCTCCCATACTCCAAAAACATAATAGCTGTATTTAAATTGTGAGCCCCGTGGGGACAAAACCATATATATTAGGCGATCTACAGGGCTGCAGATTATGTATGCAATGTATAAATGACTAAAATAAATAAGCAAATGAATAGATTTCTGTCATCCCAAAATGGGGTCATTTTGAAGTTATCGTAAACCCCTGTCATGAAGGTTCGGTAAAACAGCAGACTTTGAACATAAAATAGAAGCACTATGAAATCAGACGGTGATTGACATGATGACAAGCTTTTAACTGTGCTGCAAATACGTCTTTTTTTCCCTCCTACAGACTGAACAGCTGAAACAGGGGAGGCAGGCAGCCAAACCTCCTATCAATTAATTCCTCATATTCCACCCACTCCCACACATTAACCCGCAGTGCTCCATGGCTGAAGCTAAAAGACTGCTGATCAAATATATTACCTACTATATATGTTCTTATCTCAGTTCCGATGTACAAGTTGTGTCCATAGAAGCTGCTGTTGGACAACACTGTTAGGCCTTGTCTGTTCAATCCCATCTCATCACTAATATACACATCATATACAGATGTACCAGTCGTTTACATGGCTGGATTATTGGGAGAACTCGCTTTACACTATTGGAGCATTTTATAGTTAAGTTATAATGCAGTAAATGTCAAGTTAACATTTTCTATATCTATACATTAGAATTTGAATGCTATGGTTGTTGTTGGCCGTTTAGTCGTTCATGACCCTCGGTGACCCTGAAGGTGAGCTCCCTCCATGTTTTTTGGTTTTGCACTGCTTCTTTCAGTTGTGTGATATCCATACCAGTATCAGCTCTGATAGTATCAGCCATCATGTTCTTTGGCGGCCCGGTCTTCTTTTGCCGCTGATCTGTCCAAGCATTATAGATTTTTCTAGTGACTCTGCTCACATTATATGGCCAAAATATGTGAGCCGGAGCCCGGCCATCTTGTCCTCCATGAGCCTGAGCCTGGTCATCTTCCCCTCCAGTGATATATCGGATCTTATACAATTCCGGACTTCTCTGTTACTCTCGCAGTCCAGGCTATATGCAGCTTTCGCCAGCACCACAGCTCCAACCCATCAATCCTACTTCTATCAGCTTTTTTCGCAGTCTAGTTTTTATATCCATACATGGCTATGGGGAGAACGGTGGGTTGTACTATCCTGCATTTAGTTGCAATGCTGATATGCCTATTTTTCCAGATTTTATCCATGTTTATCATTGTGCTTCGCCCCAATGCTATGCTATGTTTTACCTCTGGCATAGATTCTCCAGCCTGGTTAATTTTTGAGCCAAGAGAGATGAGGTTTTGCACGCATTCTACGGCCTCGTTGTCGATTTTTTTATTTGAATTTGGCCCTTTTTTGCAGTTGTCATAATTTTAATCTTCTTAAAATTCAAGTAGAGGCCCATTTTTTCACTTTCAGTTTTAATCTTAAAAATCAGCTTCTTCAGACCTGCTTCTGTTTCTGCATAAGGGAACCTACCCACTTATGCCTTTTTAACCACTGCAATATTGCTGCGTTTTTTAACAGGATTGTCAATGGGACTTTCTAATGTTAAAAATGCATTGCAAGTTTGTGCTTTGGGATTTTTGTGTGATGCGTTTTTAACATTACAAAGTCCCATTGACAATCGCGTTAAAAAAGTGATCCTCACGATCACTTCTGCATATAGGTTAAGCAAGAATGGTGAGAGCATGCAACCCTGTCGGACACCTTTGACGATCCCAAACCAATCTGTGTTCCCATACTGTGTTCTCACAGTGGCTTCTTCATTGAATAACAGCTGAGTCTTGCCTGTGATTGATCACAGCAATCAGACAATCACAGGCAGCACCTGGCCATTCATTGAATTCAATGAATGGCTGAAAGCTGCTTGTGATTGGCTGAGCGCTCAGCCAATCTGATACAGCCCTTTCAGTTGGTGGGGACTTTAAATCCCCGCCTGCTGAAGAGATTTAGAGCAGTGGAGGGAGGAGACACACTCCCTTTAAAAAAAACTAAAGGATTGTTGTACTCCTCTAATAGTCTGCCCATGCTATTCTGTGATAGGTATTACATTTTGTAAATGGTGATACTATTAAATGTTTAGAATATTTATAATAAAAGCAAAATAAATAGCATCTCCAAAATACAATAATAATTGGAAGAGTAAATTTGTAAATAGGTTTGTGAAGCTGAAAAATGCCTTAAAGGAAAGACCACACATTAATCTAAAACTGTATACAATTATCTGTTATTTACTGTAGTTAGGAAGCAATTAGTGCATCCCAAGAGATATCCTACACAGTGACAATGTTCTCATTTCCATATAGCAAAGTACAAACTGTATTTCAGTGAGGACAGTGAGTCAATAGTGGGGTTCTGCATAGTGGATGCAGTATGACTACTGTATCGTATATGAATAACCAGCTAGATATGAGTAGATGTGTTTGCCTGATTCAAAACTCAAAGACTGTACATTTTGCAAACATTTGCAAATCCTAAACCCATTGTTTCCCATCTAGGGTCCCCTGAATCCAGTATGGGGCTCAGATACCTTGGGCCAATACAAGAAAGGATTTTGATGGCCTACCCTCCATCTATGCAGGAAATGTAATTGCATTATAAACATTTCAAGAACAGAATGTGTCTTCAATATGGTCTAATAGGTTATTTGTGCTAGAGCATTCTTGTGTCAATGCCTCGGGCCACTGGAGGATCATCTGGTACTTCAATAAGTCTGTTCATCTGAGCTTGAAGGGGTTCTGTCATAAAAAAAAATTCTATACTTATGTTTTCCTCCGCAGGCAGTCTACTTACCTCATTCTCTCCTCGCTGATCTTCTCCTATCTCTTGCAGTCCCGGAGGGTTACCTCACCTCCAGCTGGCTAATTCTTCTTCTTCCGGTGACAAAGCGTCCATTCACAGGTAGCCTCCATCCTGCCAGCGATGTACGCTACGTCACTAGTTCACAGCCTAGCAGGGAGTGATGAGCTCTTGCAGAAACTGTGCATATGCGCTGTCTCAGCAATAGATCAGCATTCCTTCCTAGCCAATGAACACTACATCACAAGGACGTGATCTTTACTGACCTGCCGGAAGAAGCATGCAAGGAATACAGGCTTCATAACAAGGAGAAGAGGATACGGACAGCTTGCAATGAGCTGACCTGGGGGACTGGAGAAGATCAGCAAGGAGAAGGAGTCTGATGGGGGAGGAATAGGTGAGTATAGATTTTTTTTTTTTATGACAAACCTTTAATCCCCTGGTAAGGATTTCCATAGTAGACTGGATCAGCAAAAGCTGTTACTTTTACAGTATGGGATAGGAACAGGTAAAGGCACGTGCCATCCAGGATCCAGCCCCTTCATTGTTAATTTCCTTAAAGTGGGAGTGAAAATAAGGAATTCCTTGAGGACTGAACTAAATTTTCAGGGATTCACCCACAATAGGGTGATATTAAAATGCTCCATAAATGCACAATTATAACATATTTTTCTTTCTTACTTTACAGATGTACTTCAATGCGACTCTTACAGATTCCTCTAAACTGCTGAAGCCATTGCTTGTGTTCTCTTTTATAATTTGTGGGATTATATGTGGACTTACTCGAATCACTCAGTACAAGAATCATCCAATAGATGTTTACAGCGGCTTCCTCCTGGGTGGAGGAATAGCTATTTATCTGGTAAATATGCAATAAATAATCATCTGTACTGTATATATTTAATACAAATATGTAGAATTCTGGTTCACTTCCATTGGTGTTTAAGTCATAATTAGAGATGAGCGAGCCTACTCGGCCACGCCCCTTTTTCGCCCGAGCACCGCGATTTTCGAGTACTTCCGTACTCGGGCGAAAAGATTCGGGGGGCGCCGTGGGTGAGTGGGGGGTTGCAGTGGGGAGTGGGGGGGAGAGGGAGAGAGGGCTCCCCCCTGTTCCCCGCTGCTACCCCCCGCGCCGCCACGCCTCCCCTCGCCCCCCGGCACCCCCCGAATCTTTTCACCCGAGTACTGAAGTACTCGAAAATCGCGGTGCTCGATCGAGTAAATACTCGAAATGAGTAGATTCGCTCATCTCTAGTCATAATGATATAATGAGTTATAGTAGTACTTGTGGTTGTATTAAAAATAAAACTTATTTTTATTTTAAAAGATTAGGGTTTCAAATGGTGAAACGGGCACAGTTACACAACCCAGTGTAAATAATTCATTATTGTAGATATACAGCTTTTGGCCTTGTTCAGAAAAGCTTTTTTTTGCGCACAAATAGGTTTTCTATTGAAGCGTTCGCATAAATGATTTTTAGATGCGCAAAATAATCGCACCTGCAAAAGATAGAACATGTGTGGCTGCAATAAATGCATCTAAGGGTGCCTACTAAAGATGAGCGAGCATGCTCGTTTAAGCCTGATGCTCTCAGATCTCTCTCTCTCCCCCCCCCCCACCCTCTCGCATGGCGCTCGGTCGAGCAATCAGTTACTCGAATGTATCAATCCTCGATCGAGCATCAGGCTTAAATGAGCATGCTCGCTCATCTCTAGTGCCACTGCCTACCAACTAGCGTTTTTTTTCCGCTGTGAATTCGCTGCATTTTTTTTTTCAGTCGTCAATGGAATTTTCTAATGTTAAAAACGCAATGCACCAAAAACGCAAGTTGCTGTTTTTGGTGCGTTGCGTTTTTAACATTAGAAAGTCCCATTGACGATTAGAAAAAAAATGCAGTGAATTTGCAGCGGAAAAAAAACACTAGTGGGTAAGCACCCTAAGGTGGGTGTTGAGAGAAAAGAACCTGACCTATCTTTGGTGCATGTTGCACAGGAATTCCCATTGACGCCTATGGGAGCTGAATTAACCCTTTGCAATCCAATTTTGGATTCAGGTTTTCCTAGGGGGCTTTCTCCTTCTGCAATTATACAATGCCGCCATCTGCTGGCTACAGCCAGTACTGCAATATGTGACATGCTGGAGAGGCCCCCGACAACAGAGCGGCCAGTAATCTACAGTAATAGCACCCTGTCGGACGTCTTCCGACATCGGAGCTGTATAGCCTTCAATTAGAATGTCTTTAGGTGTCAGACAGTGAATTGGAAAGGGTTAACACACAGCCTGCACCACGGATCATATGAACGAGCAAATAATGCGCGAATGTAGATCACGCCTTCTGCTTCGTTCACATGATTTTTCTACACGCGAGCCGCGATCTTTTTGCTCGGCTATTTGTGCGCAGAAAAAATACTCGTCTGAACGAGGCCCTTTGCTTGTTTCTACATCTAGATTAAACAAACTCATTCTTTACCCTCTTCATGCGACAGCCCTTTTGTTCCCCTTTTCAAAAATCATTGATTTTTTTTTTTTTGGCAACGTACAGACTTGATTTTTGCAGGACATGTATTTTAAAATGGTATCATTAAACTTGCAGTACCATATAATTTAACGGAAAACATTAAAAAAAAATGTAATTTTGGCAGTTTTTTTTCCTTTTTTTGCATGCAGTGCTTTCATAGCATTCACAGTGTGGTATAAGTGACATGATATCTTTATTCTGTGGGTCAGTATAACTTTGGCAATATCACATTTATAGAGTTTTTTTGTGTTGTACAACTAAGGCTGCGATATTCCGCCACAGGGGAGCAGTTGGGGAGAACCGACAGGTCTCTGCGATGAGCCTATCTGACAGATAGGCTCACCGCGGAGAATCACGGCAAATCGCAGCATGCCACGATTTGAATCCAGCGAGCAGAGAATCGTTATGGTTCTCTGCTCGTGGACGTCGGAGTGCGCTTTCAATAGATAGCCTATGAAAAGCGTTCACTGCGTTACCCGCGGCTGGATTATCGCCGCACATAACGCAGTGACAGGAGGCCTAAAAGAATGAATTACCTTTTAAAAAATTGCTTTCTGTCACCATATTACCATAACTTTTTTATTTTTCTGCTGATGCAGCGGTGTGAGGCTCATTTTTTGCAGGTCAACCTGTAGTTTTTATTGGGATACATATGACTTTTTAGTCACTTTTTATTCAAGCTTTTCTAGGAGATGGGTGTGGTCATTACAGGACACTTCTGGAATTGCATCTTCTTTCAGCTGATGACATTCTCTGTGTGGAATAAATCAGATTTTTTAATAAACTGGACTTTTACGAATGAGGCGATACCATTTTTTTCTATGTGATGATTGGTAAAAGCCTATTTTAACTTTTAATATTTTTTTAAAATTCTGATCATTGAAAAAAAACTCTTATTAACATAATTTTTGCTGCTTTTTTAGTCCCCATAGGGGGAGAGAGAATGGAGATACAGCCTGCTTTGCACATGCTCACCCTTTTTGTTAGACAGGGACAGAACAATCGAATTTAAATAAGCCTACAGACTTTTTCTTGCACCAGTCTGTGACCACTTTGCCTCATCTTAGGAGGATTATTTTGGTGTCATTCTATTCCTTAGGTCCTCACCACCGCCGTAAAATCCTTAAATTTCAGTTGGGTATATTGAGTGACCTGGTGGGCCACGTCAAAGTTCCCATATTAAGCATAGCAGTGGGCACCATTATGGAGATTTAAGCGTTATGAAGATTCATAGTTTTGCGGCATCTCTCCCTCACCATCGATGAAGACCACCTGCTGTTCTCTGCATACAGGTCCGGGAGACTCATTTACATGCAAATGCAAGGTGTTAAGCTGCTAATGGACATTAGTGTATATATAAAAATAGAAAGATAGAGAGATAGAGATAGATATGAGATAGAGAGAAAGATATATATAGAGAGGAATAGACTCTCTATCTGCGCTGCTGTGCTTCAGGCAACAGCGCTGCTAGAGAACGTTGCTCAGACAGACAGAGAAAGACTGATAGACAGACCGACAGAGACAGACAGAGAGAGATAGACCAACAGAGAGAGAGAGAGAAAGACCGAAAGAGAGAGAGAGGGAGAAACAGACAGATTGACAGACACAGAGAGACCTGTAGGCTTTGTTATATTAGATATCTGCTCCAAATACAAAGTAACACTCTGGATAATCACCTAACCAAGCAGATTTAGAAGTTCACAACAACCATTTTCCCAAACATTTTATGTTCGCGTACTGAACGTGGGTCAATCTAGTTATACAAAAGTGGAGGGAGAATTGAGCATGCTCACGCAGAGTGAAGAACTGCTGAGATCGTGTCCAGGAGCAACCAAAGATAATAAACAGAGAACGGGGATGGGATGTTTAGGGGTGAGAAGTCTGGATTGGTGCATTTACAATAACTTGGTGTATTTGCAGGGATTCATGATTTTAGATAGAACACAATGAGCAACAAATGTGATTTTAGGAATACAGAAGTATTGCAGTGCGTTGTACAATTGATCAAGCAACTGCATGTTCATGTCCCCTACTGTGACCAAAAAAAAAACAACAAAAAACGATTTAACTATAAAATTGTAAAAAGCCCCCAAACATTAAAAGTAAAACTCTTTTCCCATATATAATTAAAAAATATGAACAATAAAAAATAAAATATAAAAAATTCCAAACTATTAAAACATCATGTTATTTATCCCGCACAATGAACACCATAAAAAACAATGCTAGAATTGCTGTGTTTTTTATCACTTTGCCATCTGAATACATGGAAAAAAGTGATCAAAAAATTGTATATACTTTAAAATGGTACCAATAAAAACTACAACCCACCCCCCAAAAAAAACAAGGCTTCACGCATAAATGGAAAGGTAAAAAAGGTATGAGTCGCATCATAGGGTGACACAAAGCAATTTTTCAAAAACTTTTTTAGAAGTAGACAAATATGACAAAAGCTATTTTGTAATCAAACTGACGTGAAGTATAAAGTTAACCCCTTTACCTAGAAGTTTTTTTTTTAAGTTTCTTCATGCATTATAAAGTACATAAAAGTGTAATTCATTGTTCAGAAGACATCCCCTCATAAGGCTATGTTTATGAAATAAAATGTATGGCTCTTGGAAAGCGAAGATGAAAAAAAGAAAATGAAAAATACAAAAAATGATAAATGGCTGCAGCTGGAATAAACTAATTTTAGTTTGATTTGTTTAGACATCTTGTTTTATGGTAGTTCCGATTGCTTGATAGACTTAAAGATCGTCTGTCAGCTGTCCTAATAGGGCTGATTTAGTAAATACTTGAATTTCTCATAAAATAAAACTTCTGGAAGTTCTTTTGTTGATGCTGTGCATTATAGCGTTTCTCTGTTGTTCCTTCTGGAAATATGTATGCAAATTAACAACTGGACATTACCACTACCCTTGTCGATCTCTCTCTCTGCCCCCCGCTCCCCCCTACTCACTCCCACAACTCACCGCTCACCCTCGCCGGACCCCGAATCTTTTCGGACGAGCAAGCATGTACTCGAAAATGGCGATACTCGCTCGAGTAATTTGCCTTAACGAGTACGCTCGCTCATCTCTAGTCCTAGCCTTTCAAGAGCCAAAACCTTTTTTTATTTTTTCATTGACATAGCTGTATGAGGGCTTGTTTTCTATGTGACGAGTTGTATTTTGTAATGTTACCATTTAATACACCATATAATGTACGTAGAAATTTTAAACATTTTTAAGTGGGAAGAAAAGCAAAAAAATGCAATCACAACATTTTTTTAAGTCTTTAATTTTTACAGCGTTCATAGTGCAGTAAAAATGACGTATGGACTTTGTTCTATGGGTCAGTACAATTATGGTGATACCACATTCATGTAATATTATTATATAATGGGAGCCAGGATTAGACTGGGGAAAGGGTTTTTTTAACTTTAGGTTTTTTTAACCGTAAAAAAAATGTTTTTATCTTTTTTTTTACACTTTTATTTAGTGTCCAAAAGGATCAGGAACTTGCCATCACTTGATTGGTAGTACTATATACTGCAATACTTCAGTATATAGCAATTTTTGATGTTTCCTTTTAAGCCCTGCCTCGGGCAGGGCTTAATAGGCATCTATGTGTGGCAGCCTTGGAAGTTTTCAGCAGGCTCCGCAGAATAGTGAGGGAAAACCTGGCACGCTGAAGGAGCATCAGTGCAGAATGATGTCCAATACATTATTGGGACCTTCTTCTGGCCATTAATACAACCTTATTACTGGTTTCTTTTATTCTGTTCTAGTCGGTCCTTCTGCACTACGGGGTGCTGTTTTGTTTGATATTTTTCAGGAGGCTCCGGGCTGCCTGGCCTATCGGCACCCTCTGATCATGCTGTGCTCAGCGGTCCTGAAGTGGTTAAAGAATATTTTCACCTTTGAACACCATTTTACAGCTTATATATAGAATCTATTGGCTGAACATGTTGACTAACTTTATAAATACACTGCATCACTTATTTTACTGATACTAAGCTACAGCCTGCATTCTTAGTCCAGAGTTGCATTTACAGATCTGCTAATTGTCATTGCAAACAGTCGACAACAACTACTACAGGCAAGCCATGAGTACCAATATGTAAGGCTGTGTTTGGACAGGCGATGTGAGATGGACCCAAGATTATCGGGTGTAGTCCGCATCACACAGCACACCGACACTTTATCTGTGTGCTGTGCGATATGCCCGTCACCTCACATTACATTTCCTAGGATATGCATCGTTTTTTCAAAGTTGGATCATCAGTGTATGTGAAAAATTGCTCATATACGTGAACCCATTCAAAATAATAGGTTCTTTGCCCATGCCAGTTCCATCCATATTCCAATTGGACAAATCTTGCACGGAAATATTGTCTATGTGAATACATCCTAAAGAAGGTTGGGAAATCGACACAAAAATATCGATAGTCGATAGCTTCGACTATCGCTGAACTATCGATTATTGTAAAATATCGGTGGAAAACGATTGATATTTCGATATATCGACTTTTTTAAATGCTGTCTAAAAATAAAACAGGTCTGGGGTTAATAAAGCAACAATCAACAAAAAAATTATAGTTTTCTTTTAAAACTTTAAACTGATGAATTTATTATTAACTTCTACCGTAACTATTACTAGCATGAAAATAGATTAAAGTTACAAATGAAAATAAACAATGACAGATGAAACGTATAAATAAAATGAGGTCTATGAAAAGAGGTTGTTTATCATTGGCCCCAATAATCGTTATCTAATGAGACAAGAAATATTAATTAGTTCACATGCTCTCCCTTCACAATGCTCCTTTGAGCGGACATAATTTCACCAGCTTTTGAAAACATTCTTTCTGCAGTAACCGAAGTAGCAACTACAGAAAGATATTTTCTACCAAGTTGGTACAAATCGGAGTAGGGTTGACATATTTTCCTCCATATTTTAAAAGAAAGGTCTCCTAAACGACCTGGAGGTGGCATTTTTAAGAACAAAGACAGCTCTGGTGTTGTTTCATCTAAAGTTTTTTTTGAGGTTCCAGGTCTCCTCTACAACCTTCTGATGAGAGCTCCATAAAGAAAACTTAGCATCTCAAGTTGCCACTGAGGGACCAACAGTGTCCATGGCAACTTGTAAACAATGCAGGACCTGGTAAGCTGAACGCAGTGCCCCGAACGCAACTGTAATTGTGTTAGATGGGTCTCCTATCTTTTCTATGGGCACTGCATTCGCATTAGATGCTGAACACACGACATGTCACGTCTCCTTTTCCGGACGTGACCTTTGTGCATTTAGCGCAGCCCTCCATCTGCATGTGGAAATGCTCTCATTTAGAAAGCATTACCCACAGCGATGGCACTAGACACAAGTGCTCAGAGCCTGCGTCTAACGTGATGAACAAACGCATGTGGAACAGGGGCCGAAGACCCCACTATTTCTGAGAGTCGTTTTGCCTGAAGCAAACCTTATTGGTGACAAAGAGTCACCTCAAACTTTCCAAAAGTTTCTAGAACTTGTTTATAAGTTCATTAGTGCCGCGAGCAAAACTACATCCTGTACAACACAAAGGAAAGGGCAGAATGTAAAGAAAGGACATCTGGTCACCGGACCGCAAGACACGTTTCATCTTTACAAAAATCGATATTATATCGCCTTAAACTATCGATGTTACCGATATATCGGACATAACAATATGGATGAAAAGTATCACCAAAGCATTAGTGATATATCGATATTTCGATATATCATTTTTCGATGTCCCAACCCTAATCCTAAAAGAGTGTTTCCCAAACATTGTTCCTTGGAATCTGGTTGCCTTACTCGAAACAAAGTAGGAAGGCTTGCCATTTTTAAATTAGAGATGTTCTGTCCTTCTCTTATTCCTCCTGACAATATATAAAAATATTGAAAACTGATATTACTATTCCCTTTTTCTGTAGAATGTATCTAGAATTGCTATTTTATGGAGAATGCAACTATTTACTGCAGCAGGCACATCAGGAGAGCTGACAGGTCATCTTTAAAAACAAAATGTTTTGGAACGATAACACAGAAAAACATATGGCTTGCATCGCCCATAATAATAGTAATTTACAAAGTATACTGCATAATGGAGCAGCCATCTATTTAAAGAAAGTTATTGTTAAGAACCCTTTATTTATCAGTGCTCATGTTATGCAATTGTAAGCAATAGCACGGTTATGTAAGGCTGCGTTAAGCCAATTTAAAGAAATTCTTCAACTTCTAATGTTTAACTCCATAGACAGACCTTTTATAAGTGAGAACTGTTCGAAATCTCAATGAAAGCCTTAATATATTTAACAAATGAACCCTCATTGAAATTAACTATAGGTCCTCTATAGTGCAGATCAGAAGGCTGGTTAGCTGGATAAGCCTTAGATATCTGTTGAGGGAAGTAATGTTATTATTTGTGGAGATGGCCAAGTTGATGTAGGGAGACCAAGTGCAAAGGATATGCAAATAAGATCTCATCTTGGTGTAACAAAGGAGACTCTCTAGTAGCATCTATTGAAAAGTAACTCTATAAGTCAATATCTCTTCAATAGGCCTTGCAACATGTTCAGGAATATATGCCAAGTCTAAGTCCTCCAAAATAAAAGTTAGCCAAGGGAAATAACCTTTCTCTTTGTGGAGACCGACAAGTTGACATAAGGGGTTTTATAGACTAGGCAAAAATGGTATGTAAATAAGCTTTCATCCTGGTGGAAGAAAGTAAGTTCTCTAATGCCACCACTAGAGAACTTGCTTTTTTTCACCAGGATGAAAGCTTATTTACATACCATGAAGTTAACTATATCATGTGTTATACTAACAGTTGTTTGTTGTTTTATGCATATTTACAGTTCAAGAATTTGTATTATTCTGTCTGCTTTTTCAATATTTTTTCCTTGTTTTATTAAGATTATAGCAGTATACTTATTGCTTTAATGTTTACTCTTCCAGGGTCTTTATGCTGTTGGAAACTTTCAGCCTAGTGAGGACAATATTCCACAAAAGCCTGCTCCTCCACTTAGGGAACCATTAAGGTCTTTAACAGACCTCAGTCAAGACACAAGCCGGATATTACCAGGGAAAAATGGCAGCAGTGATGGCATTTCTTCACATCCTTCTGAAATTATCTTAAATAGAAACAACCGTGATACAGGCTCTTTGACAAACATTAAAAGAGCAAGTACAGATGTAGAAGTTATAACCCCTCGAAGTCCCATGGGCAAGGAGAACATGGTCACTTTTAGCAATACCTTGCCCAGAGTGCATACCCCATCGGTGGAAGATCCAGCAAGGAGAAATGCAACTATTCATGCTTCGATGGACTCTGCCCGTTCTAAACAACTACTATCTCAATGGAAGACTAAAAACGAAAGTCGTAAACTATCTTTGCAGGTCATTGAAACTGAATCTGGACTCTCACCACAAAGAATAATAGAAATGAGATCAAGCTCTGAGCCTGTAAGGGTTGGTGTTAATGGAGACCATATAGGACCAGGAAATCCATATCTTAAATTACAACCTGGTAGTATACCAGGCTGCAATAATACAGGTATCCCTGGTGGACCAAGAGTTTCTATACAATCACGCCCTGGTTCCTCTCAACTAGTACATATTCCTGAAGAAACTCATGAAAATATCATAACTGCATCTCCCAAATGTAGTTCTGCTAGATCAAAGTGGCTTAAGGTAGCGGAGAAAAGTGTTGCTTGCCGTAGCAATAGTCAGCCAAGGATTATGCAAGTTATAGCCATGTCAAAACAGCAAGGAATGCTTCAAGGTAGCCCAAAAAGTTCAGAAGGGAGTACAGTCAGTTGTACTGGATCGATCAGGTACAAAGCTCTGACAGAACATGAACCAACAAATATTGTACGAATTGAAGCCCATCCTGAAAATAATAGGCCAATTATTCAAATGCCTTTAGAGGGTGAAGGGAGTGGATCATGGAAATGGAAAGCTCCTGAGAAAGGAACTTTGAGACAAGCTTATGAATTGAATGACCTCAACAGAGACTCTGAAAGTTGTGAGTCATTAAAAGACACTTTTGGTACTACTGAGAGAAAGAGAAGCAACATTGATAATGATCACCTTCTTCATGGAATAACCACAATTCGAGTGACACCAGTAGAAGGAAGTGAAATTGGCTCAGAGACTGTATCTATATCATCAAGTCGTGACTCTACTCTAAGAAGGAAAGGCAATATCATTTTAATCCCAGAGAGGAGTAACAGCCCGGAAAGCACTCGGAACATCTTCTACAAGGGAACATCACCAACACGCACATACAAAGAATGAGAAAAATGAGCAACATTTCCACTGATTTTTTTTCTAGAGTGTATTCTACTTTGATAAAGCTTGTGCTCTTATTAGTTTGGAGATAAAGCAGAAAATGATCTTACATGTGCCAAAATTACAAATGGTCAGACGGTCTGTGGGTAAAGAATACTGACATGAACAATACAATATTACAGACTTGTGCAAAATGGGACAAAGGAAAAGCACAATGCAAATAAATTAAACCAATGCGAAAGGAATAAAAGCATCATACAATCAGTTTCTTTTAAAAAATTTACTAAAAAAGCAAAGAGATATTGATAGACGAAGAAGAAAGGAACAAAGACACTTTATTTCATGAATGTGCCAATTCTGAAATTTTCTGGTCCTTAATCTCAGAAATTGTTTCAATTGCAAAAAAATAGCATTTTCTTTATTGTAAAATATTTACTTTTGCAGATTATGAACTAACAGGAGGAGGCGGTGCTTGTTACAAGTCTAGATAACATATCTGCACAAGCACATTATCATTATGTAGTTATTTTAACAGTTCTTCTGCTAGGACAGTAGTGACTGCCTTTGTATAGAATATGACATTCAGCTCTGTTATTGTGGAATAATCGCACTTGACTTACCAGAATTTTGTGCAGATCTGTCCTCACAGTTTACTTTGACAAAGTGTGGGTGTAATTCACTTACAATGGTATAATTGTTTTATTTTGTTAGCTAGTTCTTCTGTAACCTGCTTATTATTAAGAGTATACATCATACTAAAGAAAAAGGTGCTCAGCAGTGGAGGCATTCATATGTTCTGGATGTCTTGCCACTTTCCATGATTGTTCCTCTTTTCATAATCTCATAAAAACAGGGTTTAAGAAAAAATATGTCAAAGTAATCATCAAGGTGACCTTCAGAGGTCATTGGTTCCTAAGCATAAATGATGATATTATATAGAGAACACTGCCAGACCAAATTATAGAAGATGAAGAAAGTATATTTTCTAAGTATAAAAGTAAAGTTATAAAAGTTATAGTAATGTTGAAAATGGTAGCACATGTTTACAAAAATATGGAAGATAGGTAAAACTTATTAAAAAGAGGCTAGTGGTATATACTGTGGTAAATGTGTGGACTATGGAAAAAAAATGAATCAAAAGTGTGTCTCAGTCTAGTAGTTTGGATGGTAAATTTGCTTACGCCGAAGGTTCCTCTGGTTGGTGTCTCTACCATACAGACTGGAAACATTTTATCAAATGTCTCATCCAACATTCAACATTCTGTACTATGAAACACTACCGCTAGATTCAATTCTAGATGTCCCTTAACTAAGCACTTTTGACACTTCTTACAGGCTTTGGATGGTAAGAGTAAAAGTATTATTAAAGAGAAAATTAGTACTAAATTGGGTTTGCTAAAAATTTGCAATGCCAATCAACGATGTCCATGATGAAGACCCATGTGGATGTACGCCACAATGAATGTGATGCTCATCTTTCATGCACTTAACATTGAGTTTATAGTGGCCGAACCTTTTATAGGCTCAGTGTTGACTGGTTAATGTGAAACAGTTTGAAAAACTACCGAGAAAAATAATTTTTTCTGTATTCATCCTGTATTAAACCACTATTGGACATTGGATTATAAATTGGTTTTAAATCATAGTTTAAAAAGTTGTAATATTAGTACAGTGTATCAGGTATGTGACTTTTTTCTACTCGAACTTTCCAAAGTCTTAAACATGATTTCTGATTGTTTCAGTAATCCCTGAAACTGTGCTCTTTACACGGACTTTGTCCATGTAAGTCATTTTATACTTAAAGTGCCAAAACTGACTTTTTTCTTCTTTTTTTCTTTTATAGAGGGCGTAAAAAAAAAATACTACTACTATATGGTGAAACATCAGTTAAAAAGATATATCAGTTGTTTCAAGTAAACATCTGCATGAATATTTGATAACTAAAATGCCTTTTGTAAATGTCATATTTGTTTACATTATACTAATACCTTAATTTAGAAACAATCAAGTACCTGATGACATCTTTTTAAATTTCTAATTTTCTTACTTGCTAAAAAAAGGGGCACTAATTTCTTTGTGAGGCTGTGCTTTATTGAATAAAGAATATAAAAATGACTATGTTTTTCAACAAAAAAAGACCCGTATGTAAAGTATTGTGTTTAATAAAATGTTATGCAAATGTTTTGAAAAATTCTAAAACTTTGTAAATTGCTATAAATGTATTTTATCTAAGTAAAATCAATGCTACTGTGTGAGTTTATTGTGTAAAACATCACAAAAAATAAAGATAAAATCTACGATATGTTTTTGTATTCCCATCTGTAAAATTGTTGAAAGCAAACTACAATTTGATGGGTTAATTTAACATAGAAGTGTGACTTTTTAGATTTTCCACTTTACAGAATTAGGCCTCGGTCAAACGAGCGTTTTTTCGCGCGGTTTACGCATGCTTTGCAATGGTATCGGACACATGAGCGCTTTTTATGCGCTCGTCCGATAAATTATAGAACAGAAATCGCAGATCGCACCTATCTGCGATCTGCGATTCCTGTTCTCTTCTCTATATACGCTCAATGGGGCCGGCGGCAGCAGCGCCGACCCCACTGAGAACATATACTAGTCAAATCATTCTCCTCTGCCACAGCTGTAACAGCTGTGGCAGAGAAGAATGATGCTTGCTCATTGAATTCAATGGAGCCGGCAATACAGCCGGCTCCATTGAAAGCAATGGGCTGCCGGCGATCGCACGATGAATTTTCGGGAAGGGCTTAAAAATATAAGCCCTTCCCTGAAATTCATCTAGAAATGTGTTAAAAGTAAAAAAATATATATACTCACCTTGTCCCGGCAGACGGAGTTCAGCCGTGGCCGGCCAGCAGTTCTCCTGAACTGCTATGAGTAGTATTCAGCAGCCGGGGATTTAAAATCCCCGCCTGCTGAATGAGCTGCCTCTGATTGGTCACAGCCCTCACCAATCAGAGGCAGCTCTCACTCACCCATTCATGAATTCATGAATGGGTGAGTGAGTGCTGCCTCTGATTGGCTCAGCGCAGGGACCAATCAGGGGCAGCTCTCCGTTTGCCGGGACAAGGTGAGTATATATTTTTTTTTTACTTTTTACACATTTCTGGATGAATTTCAGGGAAGGGCTTATATTTTTAAGCCCTTCCCGAAAATTCATCGTGAGATCGCCCGCAGCCCATTGCTTTCAATGGAGCCGGCTGTATTGCCGGCTCCATTGAATTCAATGCGCTGGGCAGCGCTGAACTGCTCCGGCCCGTTTCTAATGAAACGCGGCTAGGAGCAGTTTTTTCGGGCGATTTTTCGGCCCCAGTCACGCGATTTGTGGATGTGCATCTGTCATGCGATCCGCAAATCGCGGGAAAAAACGCCCGTGTGACTGAGGCCTAAGGTGTCACCTTTAGTCTACTAGTGTCTGGGATTAGAAATCTCCTCACAAAGATTTCCTTGGATATTTATGAGGAAAAGTTAATTGATTAGTATTTCCTAATAAATTTATTGCAGCACATATCCCAGTAATACGGTAACAATGTTGTGGTGTTGTCAGAGTAACACTAGCTCCCTGATGACTCTAGTCATCTATACTGTGCTTCCAACAGCATGGTTCTAGTAATTAAACTTGAGCAATAAGTGATTCTGTTTAGTCTCGGGCTACACACAAACTTTTCCGAGGTTTTTTTATTTAGCTACTGAGTAATAGCTGCCATCCACCAGCAACTCATAGGGTAGATTTACGATGTGTGGTGTATGATCATTCTGGCCGCAAGTTCAAATCATTCTAGACAAATTTAATAATGATTTGTACACAAAGAACTGATCTTTGCACCTTGATGGGCACAAGAAAGCACGAATTTGTTGAGGTCGAAAAAGTGGCATGCACCAGTTTTTAGGTGCAAACGAATGGTGTTGGAAATCACTGATCCTGGGAACAAGTCAAACAGCAAAATTCTGCCTTGATTATTTCCTTCCATCTGTATAGTGGTCGGATGCTTGTTTTTTCTGATGGCAGCTCCATTCCCTTTGCATAGAATAGATTTAAAAGATAACATGCTGACCACCTACAGCCTTCATTATGGCTCTCTCTCACTATCTTGGCATAATACGCACCAAGATAGTGCATGCTGCGATCCTTTTTGCACATGCATTTCACATGCTATGTGTAAGAGGCACAATTGAAAGTAATGTAAATTTTGTTACTGTGTATTACGCACACATAACCCACACATGTAGTACATGGTAAAAAATGCTTGCAGACGGGCGGAAATTCCGCCCCTGGAAGCTGCCATTGGATTGCATTAACAAACCCAATCCTATGCAGACGGCCGCGATTTGGCTGCGCGAAATCTTGCACGGCAAACAAATCGCGGCATGCTCTATTTCTGTGCGGGGCTCACAGAGCCCGTCACAGAAACATCTCTCACCATCGCTTCTCGGCCTTTTGGCTAACATCAAGTGTAGTATCTGTTCTTATCAGTTTAGTATCTGATACGTCCCCTATCTGGGGACCATATATTAAATGGATTTTTAGAACAGGGAGCTGGAAAAAGAGCTTGCTCTGTCCACGCGCATTGACCTGGTATTGCAGTACCTCCAGGACCGGTGCAAAAGAGCCGGAGCCACGAGAGCAGGTGAGTGTCACGCTGCTCTCTGCAGACGCTCGGGTCGGGTCCCGCTGCGAGAATTCTCGCAGCCGAATCCAACCCTGCCATCTTCAGGAGGCCTTAGAAAGATAATACAGAATGCCTCTGAATTATAAAGTTCAATGTAAACACAGTGGAGCTTATTTACTAATATTGTCTAATAGTTAAACAGTGCAAACGTAGACTAGACAGTCTTAAAATGTGCCAAATGTATCACAGTAGCTCTGCTAGATGATAAATCTGTCACATTTTAAAACTATCTAATCATAAGGCCCCTTTACACGCAAAAATAATCTTTCAAATGACTGAAAGATTGAAAGATTTAGCGATCTATTTGCATAAAGTGCTAATGGCCATTGACACTTTATCATCTTCATTTGCGTGTAAAAAGACCTGTATGAGTTGTTTGCAGAGCCCAGTGTGTGTTTAAACACACGCCCAGCTGTGCAAACAGCTGCCGACAGATTGCATTGTTCTCCTTGGGGCTAGTATAAACATGCCGCGGGGAAAACATCCTGCAGTGTATTGAAAGATGAGCGAAATACATTTAAATGCAATGTATTTGCTCAGTCTTTCAGAGGTGTGAACAATGGATTTTAAGTAAACCAAAATCCATCATGCAAACGAAAAGTGCACAATGGCCACATTTTCTGTTGTAAACACTTGTTAAGTCATTGGGGCTTATTTACTAACGATGTCTAAAAGTTAAACGGTGGAAATTTAGACTTGACAGTCTTGAGCTGCTCTCACACAGGCGTCTGTAAAAACACATTTGACGGCATTCGGTAACGTTTTTAAATGCATCCCATCATTGCAACAGGTAATGCAGTACGTAAAAAATCACTGAAATGCAATAAAAATAGAGCAGACAACATTCAAAAATCGCTCAAACGTTCCTCTAAGAAGCCCCATTGAAATCAAAGAAGGTGTTTTACAACATTTAGCGTGGTGTTTGAAACTGCGCGCTAAACGCTGCAAAAAATGCTAGTGTGAGAGTGGACAGATTTATCACAGTAGCTATGATAAATCCGTTGAATTTTAAGACTGCCCAAATTTCGACCACCTTTTATTTGGCTTAGTTTGTGCCAAAATTTTGGTGCAATAAATTGCAATTTGGCACAATTTTTGTAGTAATTTAAAGGGGTTGTCCCGCGCCGAAACGGGTTTTGTTTTTTTTTAACCCCCCCCCCCTTCCCCGTTCGGCGCGAGACAACCCCGATGCAGGGGTTAGAAAAGAACACCGCACAGCGCTTACCTGAATCCCCGCGCTCCGGTGACTTCTTACTTACCTGCTGAAGATGGCCGCCGGGATCTTCTCCCTCGGTGGACCGCAGGGCTTCTGTGCGGTCCATTGCCGATTCCAGCCTCCTGATTGGCTGGAATCGGCACGTGACGGGGCAGTGCTACACGGAGCCGGCATCCTGCACGAGCGGCCCCATTGAGAAAAGAAGAAGACCCGGACTGCGCAAGCGCGTCTAATTTGGCCATTAGACGCCGAAAATTAGGCGGGCTCCATGGAAACGAGGACGCCAGCAACGGAGCAGGTAAGTGAAAAACTTCTTATAACTTCTGTATGGCTCATAATTAATGCACAATGTACATTACAAAGTGCATTAATATGGCCATACAGAAGTGTATAGACCCACTTGCTGCCGCGGGACAACCCCTTTAAGTTAAGAAATTACCCCTCTCTTCTCCCACGGTGAAAACACCTCCAACTTAAAAATCTCTAGCAATTTAGGGTTCCTCCTTTCTTCCCTCTTTCATATATTGTTATAGAGGGGGTACAACTTTTCATTTTAGAAACTAATCTACCATTCAACAGCACCCATTTCTCTCTCCCTACACCTTCAACTGTAGCAAATGAGACACCAAGAAATATAGCCAAGTAATACTTGGAATTGCCAACCCTCCAGACCGTTTATCCTGTTGAAGGGTCTCCAATTTAATTCTAGCAGATTTCTTGTTCCATTATAAACTCCTAAATATCGTATGGAATGTAAGAAAATATTGTGATGAAATCCGAACTGGAAGGTTTTGAAGTATAGAAAGTGGTTGTGGCATCAGAAACATTTTAATTAGATGTCATCTGCCAATTATCAACAATGAGACGATTTCAGACCTTGACCTTAGCCATAAACTTTCGTACCAATAGAAGCAGATTGGCAGAAATATAGCCTTGAAGCTTAGAAGATCCCACAACTCCCAAACATTTGAATTCCTTCACTATTTGTTGTTGTGGATGTCCTAATGAATTTTCCGCTGGCATGAGATCCAAATGAAGAATTACAGTTTTCCCTCAATTAATAGTGAGACCCGCATCTTACCAAATATAGAAAAAATGGACATAATAGGACTCATTGATCCTCACATCCCCTGTATACAACAGCAGATCATCTGAATATAATGAGATACGTTCGTCAATTTCTCCGTAATGCAATTGAACTATTTGGGGTAATTGTCTTATCACACTAACCAGGGGTTCAATTACCGTATTTTTCGCTTTATAAGATGCACTTTTTCCCCTTCCAAAGCGGGGGGGGGGGGGGGGGGAGTTGCTGCGTCTTATAGAGCGAATGTGCCAAAAAATTTGTTCCAATCGCCATTTTTAGCATGATCGCGAATTTAACGCGTGAACGCGATTTAGTTGGCGCGATTGCGTGTTAAACTCGCGATCTCATGAACAAATGTGCGACCAGTCTCCTCCCCACTGCCGCCCATACATACATCTGATTGGTCGTGAGCGCCGGCGGGTACTACTGTTGCTCCCCGCCTCCACCAAACGGCTTCCTTCCTTCCTCCTGCTGCACACAAGCGCCGCTGTGATATGGAACGCCGGTTTTTCAGACCTCTGCTGCTCCCTCTGCTCCGTCACCCGGCACTAACCCTGCACTGTCCCTGCGTGAGTTCAAATTTTTTCCCCCTATTTTCCCACTCTAAAACGGGTGTGCGTCCTATAGACCGTTGCGGCTAATAGAACTAAAATAGGGTACATAGTACTTTAAGCTGAATGAAGAGAATGCCATCTAGTTCAGCCTGTTTCTACTCTCCCCCCTCCCTTGTTGCTCCACAGGAAGGCAAAGAAAAACCCAACAAGGCAGATGCCAATTTAGTTCATTTGGAGGAAAAAATTCCTTCCCGACTCCATAATGGCAGTCAGAATAATCCCTGGATCAACATTTGAGTTCTACCTAACTTCAAGACCCGGATCAACAACCCGCTGGTCACCTAATGTCTATATCCTGTAATATCATAGCACTCTAAAAAGATGTCTAGTCCCCTCTTAAACTCCTCTGCTGATTTTGCCATCACCACGTCCTCAGGCAGAGAGTTCCACAGTCTCACTGCTCTTACAGTAAAGAACCCCTTTCTATGTTGGTGATGAAACCTGCTTTCCTCTAGACGTAGCGGATGCCCTCTTGTTACCGTTGCAGTCCTGGGTATAAACAGATCATTGGAGAGATCCTTGTATTGTCCACTAATGTATTTATATATAGTTATTTGGTCGCCTCTTAACCGTATTTTTTCAAGGGTAAATATTCCCAATTTTAATAGCCTCTCTGGGTATTCCAGTCCTCTCATTCCGTTTATTAATTTAGTTGCTTTTTTTTGGATTAATTCAAGCACTGCAACATCTTTCCTGAGCACCGGGGACCAGAACTGTACACAGTATTCCATGTGAGGCCTGACAAGTGCCTTGTATAGTGGGAGAATACCACACCATATGTCCTAAAATATGACCATTCACCCTCATTCTTGCCCCTGGTATTGAATAGAGCAGTTTAATCTACTCCACAGATTTCTCACCGAAACCCATTGTATGAAGAATAGAACACAAATTATTCCACTCGACACTGTCAAAAGTGAAAAACAGCCCTGCTCTCAGAAACCCGACGATCTGCCTGAAGATTCATGTTTAATCTCATTAAATTAATAGCAGTTGATTTGTTTGGCATGAAGCCAGACTGATCCTTACGTATTAAATGAGTCATTACTAAAAGCAATCTATTTGTAAGTACCTTCGCCAAGATTTTAACATCAGTGGTCAGCAGAGATAGTCAGGAAGAGACAAATCCTCTCCCGCTTTAGGAATTAAGACAATTATAGCATCTCTCATTGATGGTGGAAGTATGCCTTCATGCAATAATTCATTAAAGACTGTCAATAAGTGTGGCAGAAGCATATCCTGGTAGTGCTTAAATTCATTTGGAAGACCATCCCACCCAGGCAACTTTTCATTAAGAAGTGCTGCTACTGCATCTCCTAAATCATGCGGTGTCAAAGAAGCCTCTAGCATCACTACCTGATCATCAGACAAATTTGCCAATTGTACCCAAGCCAAATAGTCATAAAGATCTTCACAATCCACACTTAACTGATAAGCATACAGGTTTCTAAAATTGAGAAAATGTTTCCAAAATTTCATCCTCCTTTATAACCAAAGAATTATCAGGCCTTCTCAATGCTGCACATAAGGTGATGATTCCTATGCCTTAATTATAAGGGCCAACAAAGACCCCCTTGTTTCCCCTTCCTCAAAGATCTTCCGCTTTTTAGCAACATCTCTCAGATGATCCGCAAGTTGAGACTATGCCTTTTTCCTATGAATTCCTGCTTAATTAGTGGAAGAATTGTAGATACACTTTCTCTGCATCTAAAGCTCATTGCTAAAGTACCCTAATGACATCACAAGATTTAGACGAGATGTAAGCTCGTTAAAGCTAGAACGGAGGTGACTCTATTGGAATTTTTCAGATTAATATTGACTCTTCCTCAGAGTCTATAGCGTAAGATGCTATGAAGGCAATTATATGGGGTCATTATATTCAGAAGATTAGCTTTCATTGACTTCTCCATAGTAAGTAAGCCCCATGGGGTTAAGTTAAATTGAGAGTCCACTTTATATGTACTACTTTTTAAATATGTGAGGCAGAATTCTAAACAATTCACTAATATACTTTCATTATAAGTTCTTCTTAATGTTTGTCTGGTTCAGCAAGCCACATCCTCTGGTTACGGAAAGGCCTTCCTCCAAGTCAGTCCATCCATGAAAAGGCAGCAGATGGAGGGTCATCCTGAGAACGTCATCAGTGCTCATAACAGGATGGAGAGGAGGGGATAGGGTTAGGAATTCCCAGATCTTAGCACCACAGCCTTCTAGCTTTCTTAAATTATTGTACCTGGTATTGGGCCCTTCAAATTTATCTTCATAGCCATCTTCAATTATTCTTTCTGCTACTGGTCAGAAGTAGGATGTGTGGAAACATGGCAGAACCAGCAAACCTACAGCGAGGGGTCATTCTGGTAGTTTAATAGCTCTGTTATTCATCTATAATGATGATAAGCAAATCAGGCAAGGTTGCCATAAACTGTGTTTTTACTGAGAATTGAAGATCCTTGCTAAAAACGCGTGTGTGTCTTAGGGTCCAAAGTCAGGAGGGTTTGACAGTGCAATACCTTCCTCACTGCTTCCTTACTCATTGGGCAGAATGCTGATAAAGCTCCTGGAGGATCACTGTGAGAGCTGCATGGCTGCACAGTCCACTTTGCCTGTCAAGTATTGTGTGAACAGCACTGAGCAGGACAGGAAAAGGGACCTGTGGGTGAGACAGTCACTTCCTATTCTGCAGGTCCTGGCCTCAGCAGCATGAATCACTACAGATGAATGGTCCTAGACTGAAGAATTTTTCATTATATTAGGATCATGTGATTAGTCCGATGCCAGAATGTGTCCCTTGTTCTAAGGTTTAGCTTTCTAATAAATACACTTCCTGACTGAAACTCATTTACACCTTTAACATATTTAAACGTTTTGATCACATTTTCCCCTTCTGTCTTCCAGGCTTTACAAATTAAGTACTTTAAATCCTTCCTGATAAGTTTTGTTCTTGATAACCTCCACCATTTTTGTAGCAGTATTTGGAACTATTCTATTTTATCACTCTCTTTCTGTAAATAAGGTCTTCAGAACTGAACACAGTATTCCAGATGTGGTCTCACCAGAGCTCTATAAAGCGAGATCACAATCTCCCTCTTTCTACTGGATATCTCTAGCTATGCAGCCGGACATCCTACTTGCTTTCTTTTATGCCTGACCGCACTGTGGACTCATTTTGAGACTGTAGAAGTCAGAATGCTTACTTCCTTCTTTTCTGAAGGGCAATAAAGGAATTGTAGTAAAGTTGTCCACAGCAACCAATCAGATTCCTGCTCTCACTTTCTCGGTGGAATATTTTTTTTATTTTCCCTTGCACTTAAAACAACCTGTAGAGCTAAATTTACTATTGCCTTTGGCAATGCACATATTAGTTTAAACCTTTCCAATCCAATTTTGGATTCAGTACTTCCTAAAAGGCTTTCTCTTTTTGCTGTTATACAACAGTGCCATCTGCTGGCTAAAGCCAGTTTGTGTGCACCAGAGAGGCTCCAACAACAGAGTGGCTGGCAATAGACGGTAAGAATACCCTGTCGGACGTCTTCTGACATTGGAGCTTTACAAGCTTCAATCAGAATGTAGGAAGACGTCAGATGGTGGATTGAAAATAGTTTAAAAAAACCTGCCATATTGAACATGTCATCCTATCTTTGGGCAGCATGATATAGATCCCAATGACATGAGCAGATTGATATACAGTTTTATTGGAAAAGATTCAGTATAACTTGCAATTCATTCATTTAAATTTTAGCTCTTTCTGGGCTTAGGAGTCCAGTGGGTGGTCTTATTAGTAATTGACAGCCTTCTGTCTAGATCTGTGCATACATAGATAATTAAATAACTGATAGGACCGCCCACTGGACTCCAAAGTGTAGAAAGTGCAGCGATTCAAATGAATAAAATACAAGTTATACTGCATTTTTCCTATAAAACTATCAATCTGCTCAGTTCCTCATGCTCTTTAAACTGTTGCCCATAGACCAGACACCATGCTCAATGTGACAGGTTGCCTTTATGGGTCTTGTGCTATGTGTATCACTCAATATGTTAGTTAAGCAATAAGCAATGAATGCTTCATTAGATAACATAAGAAAATGTATAATAGCATAAGAAAATGTAATGAAACATATGGCAGACAAGATGAGAACTATTTTATTCTTCGAAGTTCTATTATAAGAAAAGAGTGATTATGAACTTTAGGTCAAGACCACATGGCCTGCAGCAAACTAGCAATGGAATGGGTATTGAGCAGATTTCTCTACTGAACTAGTTCTACTTCCAACAGCTGGCTACACTGCATAAAGTACTATATTTTCCTAATAATTTCACAGTCGTATGAGCACAGACAGTACAAGACTGCACAATTATGTAGATGAGATGACCTTGCTTGTAATGTTTCTATGGCTTTTAGCACTGCACTCACCTTCAACATGAAAATCATTCAGACCATAGAAGAATACTTCCTTATATAAAGGCATTATACAAACCCATTTTTCTCTTTAATATGAAAAAATGCATTTTATATATTTAAATGTTCAAGCAGTCTATGTTAGAAAGTCTACGAATTTATTGCAATAGTTCCAATCTCTACAGATATTCTGGGAAATAGCCTGGAAACACTCTTTCACTATAGCATTGGTGGCGAATAGAGATGAGCGAACGTACTCGTCCGAGCTTGATGCTCGTTCGAGTATTAGCGTGTTCGAGATGCTCGTTACTCGAGACGAGTACCACGCGATGTTCGAGTTACTTTCACTTTCATCTCTGAGACGTTAGCGCGCTTTTCTGGCCAATAGAAAGACAGGGAAGGCATTACAACTTCCTCCTGTGACGTTCAAGCCCTATACCACCCCCCTGCAGTGAGTGGCTGGCGAGATCAGGTGTCACCCGAGAATATAAATCGGCCCCTCCCGCGGCTCGCCACAGATGCGTTCTGACAGAGATCAGGGACAGTGCTGCTGGTGCCGGAGCTGCTATAGGGAGAGCATTAGGAGTTATTTTAGGTTTCAAGAACCCCAACGGTCCTTCTTAGGGCCACATCTAACCGTGTGCAGTAGTGTGGAGGCTGCTTTTTGCAGTGTTGCACGTTTTTTTTTTTTTTGTATATCGGCCGTGCAGAGCATTGCGTCCTGCAGTAATTTTACATTGTCCAGGGCCAGTAGTGGTGAGGTAGGGACAGAAGACATATTTAGTGTATATAGGCAGTGGGCCTTTCCAAAAACATTTGGGAAAAAAAATCTATTTGGGCTGCCTGTGACCGTCCTCTGTGTACTGGGTCTCTGCTGGGGGTAGTTGTCCTAATTCATACACAGCCAGCTAAGTGTTACAGCAGGCTTGCGCAAAATTCTTTCCTGCCTCTGCGCTGCCTCAAACATCACCGCTGTATTCCTGTCCACAAGTGTACTGGGTCTCTGCTGGGGGTAGTTGTCCTAATTCATACGCAGCCAGCTAAGTGTTACAGCAGGCTTGTGCAAAATTCTTTCCTGTCTCTGTGTTGCCTCTTACATCACCGCTGTATTCCTGTCCACAAGTGTACTGGGTCTCTGCTGGGGGTAGTTGTCCTAATTCATACGCAGCCAGCTAAGTGTTACAGCAGGCTTGCGCAAAATTCTTTCCTGCCTCTGTGTTGCCTCCTACATCACCGCTGTATTCCTGTCCACAAGTGTACTGGGTCTCTGCTGGGAGTAGTTGTCCTAATTCATACGCAGCCAGCTAAGTGTTACAGCAGGCTTGCGCAAAATTCTTTCCTGCCTCTGTGTTGCCTCTTACATCACCACTGTATTCCTGTCCACAAGTGTACTGGGTCTCTGCTGGGGGTAGTTGTCCTAATTCATACGCAGCCAGCTAAGTGTTACAGCAGGCTTGCGCAAAATTCTTTTCTGCCTCTGTGTTGCCTCTTACATCACCGCTGTATTCCTGTCCACAAGTGTACTGGGTCTCTGCTGGGGTTAGTTGTCCTAATTCATACGCAGCCAGCTAAGTGTTACAGCAGGCTTGCGCAAAATTCTTTCCTGCCTCTGTGCTGGCTCTTACATCACCGCTGTATTCCTGTCCACAAGTGTACTGGGTCTCTGCTGGGGTTAGTTGTCCTAATTCATACGCAACCAGCTAAGTGTTACAGCAGGCTTGGGCAAAATTCTTTCCTGCCTCTGTGTTGCCTCTTACATCACCGCTGTATTCCTGTCCACAAGTGTACTGGGTCTCTGCTGGGGGTAGTTGTCCTAATTCATACGCAGCCAGCTAAGTGTTACAGCAGGCTTGCGCAAAATTCTTTCCTGCCTCTGTGTTGGCTCTTACATCACCGCTGTATTCCTGTCCACAAGTGTACTGGGTCTCTGCTGGGGGTAGTTGTCCTAATTCATACGCAGCCAGCTAAGTGTTACAGCAGGCTTGGGCAAAATTCTTTCCTGCCTCTGTGTTGCCTCTTACATCACTGCTGTATTCCTGTCCACAAGTGTACTGGGTCTCTGCTGGGGGTAGTTGTCCTAATTCATACACAGCTAGCTAAGTGTTATAGCAGGCTTGCGCAAAATTCTTTCCTGCCTCTGCTGTGCGTTCCGTAAGCAAAGTCAGCCTCCAACCACAGGCCAATAAGCGACACATTTAATTACAGCGTTCTGTTTCTGCACTACTGGTAATACAGCATGCTGAGAGGTAGGGGTAGGCCTAGAGGACGTGGACGCGGGCGAGGACGCGGAGGCCCAAGTCAGGGTGTGGGCACAGGCCGAGCCAGTGCGGTGGCCAGGGGTAGAGGCAGGGCCAGACCGAATAATCCATCAACTGTTTCCCAAAGCGCCCCCTCGCGCCATGCCACCCTGCAGAGGCCAAGGTGCTCTAATGTGTGGCAGTTTTTCACAGAGACGCCTGACAACCGACGAACAGTGGTGTGCAACCTTTGTCGCGCCAAGATCAGCTGGGGAGCCACCACCACCATCATGCGCAGGCATATGATGGCCAAGCACCCCACAAGGTGGGACGAAGGCCGTTCACCGCCTCCGGTTTGCACCACTGCCTCTCCCCCTGTGCCCTAACCTGCCACTGAGATCCAACCCCCCTCTGAGGACACAGGCACGAGTGCCTACCGGCCTGCACCCACACCCTCACCTCCGCTGTCCTCGGCACCATCCAGCAATGTCTCTCAGCGCAGCGTCCAGACGTCGCTAGCGCAACTGTTTGAGTGCAAGCGCAAGTACGCCGCCACGCACCCGCACACTCAAGCGTTAAACGTGCACATTGCCAAATTGATCAGCCTTGAGATGCTGCCGTATAGGCTTGTGGAAACGGAGGCTTTCAAAAGCATGATGGCGGCGGCGGCCCCGCGCTACTCGGTTCCCAGTCGCCACTACTTTTCCCGATGTGCCGTCCCAGCCCTGCACGACCACGTCTCCCGCAACATTGTACGCGCCCTCACCAACGCGGTTACTGCCAAGGTTCACTTAACAACGGACACGTGGACAAGCACAGGCGGGCAGGGCCACTATATCTCCCTGACGGCACATTGGGTGAGTTTAGTGGAGGCTGGGTCAGAGTCAGAGCCTGGGACCGCTCACATCCTACCCACCCCCAGAATTGCGGGCCCCAGCTCGGTGCTGGTATCTGCGGCGGTGTATGCTTCCTCCACTAAACCACCCTCCTCCTCCTCCAACGCAACCTCTGTCTCGCAATCAAGATGTGTCAGCAGCAGTAGCACGTCGCCAGCAGTCGGTGTCGCGCGGCGTGGCAGCACAGCGGTGGGCAAACGTCAGCAGGCCGTGCTGAAACTACTCAGCTTAGGAGAGAAGAGGCACACGGCCCACGAACTGCTGCAGGGTCTGACAGAGCAGACCGACCACTGGCTTGCGCCGCTGAGCCTCCAACCGGGCATGGTCATGTGTGACAACGGCCGTAACCTGGTGGTGGCTCTGCACCTCGGCAGCCTCACGCATGTGCCATGCCTGGCCCATGTCTTTAATTTGGTGGTTCAGCGCTTTCTGAAAAGCTACCCGCACTTGTCATACCTGCTCGGAAAGGTGCGCCGGGTCAGCGCACATTTCCGCAAGTCCAAGACGGACGCTGCCACCCTGCGGACCCTGTAACATCGGTTTAATCTGCCAGTGCACCGACTGCTGTGCGACGTGCTCACACGGTGGAACTCTACGCTCCACATGTTGGCCAGACTCTATGAGCAGCGTAGAGCTATAGTGGAATACCAACTCCAACATGGGCGGCGTAGTGGGAGTCAGCCTCCTCAATTCTTTACAGAAGAGTGGGCCTGGTTGGCAGCCATCTGCCAGGTCCTTGGAAAATTTGAGGAGTCTACCCAGATGGTGAGCGGGGATGCTGCAATCATTAGTGTCACCATTCCTCTGCTATGCCTCTTGAGAAGTTCCCTGCAAAGCATAAAGGCAGATGCTTTGCGCTTGGAAACGGAGGCGGGGGAAGACAGTATGTCGCTGGATAGTCAGAGCACCCTCATGTCTATATCTCAGCGCGTTGAGGAGGAGGGGGAGGAGCATGAGGAGGAGGGGGAAGAGACAGCTTGGCCCACTGCTGAGGGTACCCATGCTGCTTGCCTGTCATCCTTTCAGCGTGTATGGCCGGAGGAGGAGGAGGAGGATCCTGAAAGTGATCTTCCTAGTGAGGACAGCCATGTGTTGCGTACAGGTACCCTGGCACACATGGCTGACTTCATGTTAGGATGCCTTTCTCGAGACCCTCGCGTTACACGCATTCTGGCCACTACGGATTACTGGGTGTACACACTGCTCGACCCACGGTATAAGGAGAACCTTTCCACTCTCATACCCGAAGAGGAAAGGGGTTCGAGAGTGATGCTATACCACAGGACCCTGGCGGACAAACTGATGGTAAAATTCCCATCCGACAGCGCTAGTGGCAGAAGGTGCAGTTCCGAGGGCCAGGTAGCAGGGGAGGCGCAGAGATCAGGCAGCATGTACAGCGCAGGCAGGGGAACATTCTCCAAGGCCTTTGCCAGCTTTATGGCTCCCCAGCAAGACTGTGTCACCGCTCCCCAGTCAAGGCTGAGTTGGCGGGAGCACTGTAAAAGGATGGTGAGGGAGTACGTAGCCGATCGCACGACCGTCCTCGGTGACGCCTCTGCCCCCTACAACTACTGGGTGTCGAAACTGGACACGTGGCCTGAACTCGCGCTGTATGCCCTGGAGGTGCTTGCTTGTCCTGTGGCTAGCGTCTTGTCAGAGAGGGTGTTTAGTGCGGCTGGGGGAATCATCACAGATAAGCGTACCCGCCTGTCAACCGACAGTGCCGACAGGCTTACACTCATCAAGATGAACAAAGCCTGGATTTCCCCAGACTTCTCTTCTCCACCAGCGGACAGCAGCGATACCTAAGCAATACGTAGGCTGCACCCGCGGATGGAAGCATCGTTTTCTATCACCATCAAAAACGGGGACCTTTTTGCTTCATCAATCTATGTATTCTATTCATCCTCCTCCTCCTGCTCCTCCTCCTGAAACCAGACGTAATCACGCCGAACGGGCAATTTTTCTTAGGCCCACAAGGCTCAGTCATATAATTTTTGTAAACAATTTTTATACGTTTCAATGCTTATTAAAGCGTTGAAACTTTCACCTGAACCAATTTTTATTTTAACTGGGCTGCCTCCAGGCCTAGTTACCAATTAAGCCACATTAACCAAAGCGATTTATGGGTTTCACCTGCCCTCTTGGTTGGGCATGGGCAATTTTTCTGAGGTACATTAGTACTGTTGGTACACGAATTTTTTGGGGCCCTCGCCTACAGTGTAATCCAATAAATTTTTTGCTCACCTGCATTAAAGCTGACGTTACATCAGCTGTGATGGGCAATGCAATGGGATATATTTATGTACCGCAGGTGGCTTCCTGGCACCCACCCATGCTGTGGGTCCACAGGGAGTTGTAACTGCATGTGTCCACTTCTAAAGAACCCCAGTCTGACTGGGGCATGCAGTGTGGGCCGAAGCCCACCTGCATTTAATCGGACGTTAGCTCTGCTGTCCAGGGCACTGCAATGGGATACATTTATGTACAGCCGGTGGGTTCCAGGGAGCCACCCATGCTGTGGGTGCACACGGAATTCCCATTGCGGAGTTGTACCTGCCTGTGACTATTTATTAAAAAACCGCGGTCTGACTGGGGCATGCAGACACCGTGACAGAATGAATAGTGTGTGGCACATAGGTTCCCCATTGCTATGCCCACGTGTGCAGCTCCTGATGGCGGTGGCACAGGATTATATTTCTCATTGCTTCTGTACAGAATTGTGGGCTATCGCCCCGCCCCTTTTAAAGAGGGTCGCTGCCTAGCCGTGCCAACCCTCTGAAGTGTGTGCCTGCGGTTCCTCCTCATGGCAGACGCACTTATAAATAGACATGAGGGTGGTGTGGCATGAGTGCAGCTGAAGGCTGCGCAGGGACACTTTGGTGTGCGCTGTGGACACTGGGTCGTGCGGGGGGGTTGGGCAGCATGTAACCCAGGAGAAGTGGCAGCGGAGTGTCATGCAGGCAGTGATTGTGCTTTGTTGGAGGTAGTGTGGTGCTTAGCTAAGATATGCATTGCTAATGAGGGCTTTTCAGAAGTGAAAGTTGTTGGGGGGGGGCACTCTTGCCGCTATTGTGGCTTAATAGTGGGACCTGGGAACTTGAGATGCAGCCCAACATGTAGCCCCTCGCCTGCCCTATCCGTTGCTGTGTCGTTCCCATCACTTTCTTGAATTACCCAGATTTTCACAAATGAAAACCTTAGCGAGCATCGGCGAAATACAAAAATGCTCGAGTCGCCCATTGACTTCAATGGGGTTCGTTACTCGAAACGAACCCTCGAGCATCGCGATAATTTCGTCCCGAGTAACGAGCACCCGAGCATTTTGGTGCTCGCTCATCTCTAGTGGCGAACCTATGGCACATGTGCCAGAGGCAGCATGCAGAGCCTTCCCTACTGGCACGCGCTGCCATCGGTCGCTCACCACTTGTGAATACCGGCAGTGGCTGTAGCTCCCCAGCTGGCATTCACTCAGGTGCGCTGCTAGCAGCGTTGATCCCGGCGCATATTGTGATGTCAGTGTGCAGTTGGGATCCTCCTCCGCCGACATCTCCTCTTAGGTTCTGTGGGGTGTCACTAGGAGGCTGGGGGCTGCTGTGGGGTGTCACTATTATTCTGGAGGCCACTGTGGGGTGTCACAATTATGCAGGGGGCTGCTGTGGGGTGTCACTATTATTCTGGGGGCCGCTGTGGGGTGTCACTATTATACTGGGGGCCACTGTGGGGGGGGGTCACTATTATACTGGGGGCCGCTGGGTGGGCCACTATTATACTGGGGGCCACTGTGGGGGGTCACTATTATCATTGGGGCTGCTGGGGGGGTCACTATTACCACTGGAGTATGTTTACATGTGGCGGAAATGGGCAGGGTTGTTTCAAAATAGACAGGGTACAGATTTTGAGTGCTTTTTGGATGCGGAAATGCTGCAGAATTTTCCAGAGAAATTTCCATAGAAAATTTTGCAGCATTTCCGCATCCAAAAAGCTCTTAAAATCTGCATGCTGTCTATTTTGAAGCGTCCCTCTCCTTTTTAAAACAACGGGGGTAAAATCATGTCATGATAAGCCCCGCCCCCTGATGTGTTGGCACTTTGCGATAAATGCGTTTTGGGTTGCAGCTTGGGCACTCTGTCTCTAAAAGGTTCGCCATCACTGCACTGTAGTATCCACTTCTCTAAAGGGTACATTTACTCACAGTGGATATTGGTGTGGATATGCATCAAAATCCACAGCATAATTTGCACTGCAGATCACCTCCAGAATCTTCGTCAATATCTAAACAATTTGATACAAATTTTGATGCAGATCCGCAGACGATTTCACCCTTACAATTTGAGGGGCGAAATCTGCTTCAGATCTGTGTTTTTTGACACAGAATTTTAAATGGATTTTGGAGCAAATTTTCTGCTGTGGAAAATCTGCACCAATTTGGCTCTGTGTGAATGTACCCTAAGAACATCAGTTCTTTGCTCTGCTTGCCCCAGCACTTTAGAGCGTGGCGGTTTTCCCCACACTATGCAGGTATATCCCATGAACAAATCACAGAACAGAGATATATCAATTCATACTTACTGGTATGCTGCTACAAAATACAAGGGCAGGTATAGAACCACATCCCTCAGCATGGAGATAGCCAAGTGCTATATGGAGGAGCATCGTACAGGTGCAAAATATGGAGGAACAATCACTCACATACCAACCACATACTGAGGGGGGCGACTGCTTAGTATTATACTTAACCATACATAAGGCATACAATGATGCCAGGCCAGCTAAAACGTGTATTACACCTTGCAGGCTTACAGCCTATCACTGACGGCACATACAATTTAGCCTGGCGAGCTGCCCTGCATCCAAAGCTAGGCTGTTTGCTGCAAAAATAATGATAAATATGAGGTATTGGTTAATATATTAGCCACAATACAGAAGCTTGCAAGCAGCAATTTGGCTTTAAATAATGGGAGAGCCCAGGGTGGCAGTGCCAGTGTGGTCCACTTTTAAGGTGCAGGGCAACACACCAGGCTGAATTGTATGTGGCATCATTAGTAGGCTGGCACCCTTTGCATGTCTTATCTATATGCAAGTATAATACTAAGCAGCCACTCCCCAATATATAGTAGCACGTGTATACTGTTGGGGGTCGCAATCGTGACCCGGTCCCTTAGCGAATGGTGGCCCCCTGCCATATACAATTTCTCGGCCATAGGCCCGCTGCCATACATAATGTCTCTGCCGCGGGCCGGTTTCGGGTGACGCTCGGGGAAGGGAGGGACGTTACCTGGGAGCCAATTTCAGGCTGCTGACTCACTCGCACGCTCCTCCCTCCCACTGAGAGGCTGCAGTTGTGATTGGTCACAACTGCAGTCTATCAGTGCACTGCTGGCCGCGTGATTGGTCCGGCCGGCCGTGCACTGACAGTTTATGTCAAAACCACCTCACATCACTTCAGGGAAGTATCATTCCTCCATTGCGGCTGACAGCCACGGTGGAGGATCATGGAGTTTCTCCTATTGTTTTCAATGTGAACACCTTGCATCAAACACCATGCACCTAGCATGTGGCACAATGCTGCTGTCAGTCTCATTGAAAAAAATGGGTGCTGTGTTCCAAGAAGGGATGTGCCGTGATTTGTTTCCCGCATAGTGGTGCGATGCAATGCAGGAGGATATCGCTCATGTGTATGACCCCATTCAAAAGAATGGGGTTCATCTTTGTGCAAGATTTGTATGTCTTACAACGCACAAATCTTGCACAATTTTCTCATCCGTGGGAAAAAACTTACATTAAGGGGCTAGATCATGTATGTAAATTCATTTGCAGCTGTATGCAGCACAGTTTAGGTATGGGTACAGGTACGGGTACAGATTGAGGGGAGCCCCAGCTGAATGTTTGCCATAGCAAAGCTGGTTAACATTCCCATCCCCATATTTCTGTTAGCATTTTTTTTTACCATATCTCGTCTTTTATGCATTTTAGTGATATAATATATATCTATATGGGTCCATGTATTACCGTGTTTCCCCAAAAACTAAGACTCTGTCTTATATTCATTTTTGTCCCAGAAGAGGTACTAGGTCTTATTTTCGGAAAGATCTTATACTTACAAAGCAGGCTCGGTCCAGGTCCCTCCCACAGCTTGCCAAAGATCCTACGTGGGTTCCCACAGTCCTCGGCCACCCATTAAAGATCACTTCCTGGTTAGGGGATTCATAAATTCCACTTCCAGGAAGCAATGGCTGTAATAGGTTCTTTCAAGGCTACTCAGCCAGTCAATGCAGCACTCAATGAACCAATTACAGCTGTCGCATTGGTTCATCGAACGCTGCATTGATTGTTTCAGCAATGCTCAAAGAACCAATCAGAGCCATCGCTTCCTGGAGGTGGGATTTATGAATCCTGTAACCAGGAAGTGATCTTGTATGGGTGGCCAAGGACTGCGGGAACACACGCTGAACCTCCGTAAAACTAAGGCTTATTTTCGGGGAAACATGGTAGTAGTGTGATATAACTATGTGAACAATGTAAAAGTACAGTTCAATTTACTGGACATGAAAATGTCACACAGATATACATGGATATAGTGCAAGCGCATTGAATAAAGGAACACTAAAAAAGAAAGTTTATACAGAAATTACAGCAATTCCTCTCCTAATACCCTCCTCTTCTCTGATCCCATTCAGTCTCATAATGCAATTGAAATTAAGAAATAAAATACTGTAAAATAAAATAAAAAAATGAGAAAAAAAATCTTTTGCACGTGTCCCAGAAAATCAGGCATTTCCCTTTCTTCCTTTTTATTTCCATTATTTCTTATCTTCTTGTTACTTTCTCTGTTTATTCCTCTCAGTTCTGTTTTTGAATGCAAAGTGAGATTGTTATGCCACACCCCCTTGAATAAGTCCCACCCTGTCCACATTTCTAGAGATCAGCAATGTAACACCAACTTATTCCACAACACTTTCTGGTAATTTTTTATTTATCACCCCCCCCCCCCTCCCCCCTCCCCCCTCCCCCCTCCACCACCAAGGTGCTCATTTTTACAGACCCTAGAAGGATCGGTGAGTCAACCTTGAGCCAGCTACCTGAACCATGCAGGGATTGAACTTGCAACGGTCAGGTTGCGAGCGAGAGCTTACACTCTGCACCACACAAACTTCTGCTTTCTTTGAAAGATTTTTATCAGACTGTTTATTTCAGAGACATGCAGAATGAGCATATGTGCCTTTTGCGTGCGCCTCAGTGCAACATATTTGTTTGCATATTGAACTGTACTTTTTCTGCCCGCTGGGCATGTTCATTATCACGCTGGACAAAATACACCCCAATTTAAATGGCTTTTAAGTCTAATGAGTTGCAGATGTGTTCTCTTTCCAGCGGATTTGTGCAGCATGTTGCTCATCTCCTTGCATAGTACCCCCATAGACATCTATGGGGATGTTTGTTGCACACAACAATGTTCTCTGCGTATTGTGCAAAAACATAAGCAAATACACCCGTGTGAAGCCACCCTGACTGACAAGAAGTGTGAGCGAGTTAATCTCTTCTTTTATCATTCATTTCTAGATTCTGTGTTCCTTTAACCCCTTAGCATCACCCTGCATACATGTACAGTGGGTGTGCACAGGTTAATAAGCTGTACCGGACAATGTTCATGCCACTTGTCTAATTATAAAATATGAACGACTGTGTAAGAAACCATTTATGAATGTGCTTCTAATTTAGCCTGTACCGCAGAGCGAATAGTGTGAAGTCGGTACATACATAAACCATTAGGAAAGTGTTACATAATATGCATGTGAATCGCGTGAATAGCTAATAAGTACAGACAGAACTATAGAGAAGGCTGTGTGGGTGCTCAGATGAAAGGTCTTGCAAAAAATTAGCTTGCATAAGACTTTATTGCAGGCCTTCAATAGATTTATGATTTGTGACTAAGTCATTAATAATCTAATCTCCCCCATCAAACCGCAGCAGCTCACCAAAGACTAAAATGTTTATCCTTATTGTATAGCAAATGTACACAGAGCTGGATTTTAAGGATGCCTGGGCTTCTACATGACACCTCAAAGTAGGAGCTAATTACAGAAATGGTCTAGCCTAGTGGCGTTATCTGGACAGAGGACTCTTATTGCTACTAGGTACCCCTGGACAGGTGACTAGGACAGCAGAACTTAGGGGATAGCATTATGAATGCCTTTTCCCTTGTTTTTAAAAAAAAAATCACAGTTATTTTGCAATATACTTTTTTTTAGAAAAAAAAATGTGCACTAGAAGAAGTTGCCATTTTATTGCTAAACTTGGCATGCAGTTACATCTCAGGCATATATGCAAATAATAAGAGTTGTAGTGTGATTAGATGAACGGTCTTGTCACCTGAGGCCCTAAAAATGGTTTGATCCATGGCCTATAAAAGGTTCTCTCTCTACTTGTGTGTAGTGGACCTTTTGTTTCACTCGTGTAGGGCTTGTTGACCACTAGACGCCTCTACGATGCAATCAAAGAGATTTCACCAAGTTGGAATGCAAGCTGGATGCATGCCATAAGGGCCATTCTGACCAGTCTGTTTGAAGGAGTTGGGACCAGTGGATGTGAACAACTGGCCACATTGATTGTGCCGTCAGCAAAGATTTGGATTTCTAGACCATGGAGTGAATTACCTATATGATGGACTGTTTGCTAGAGATGGGTTGCACCTTACAAAAACAGGTAAGCATATAATTTAATATATTTGGTGAGTGCCTTGCTTCACTCATTAGGAGAGCTTTAAAGAAGAGCAATATGGAAAGTGAAAGGCCAAGTAAAAATATACAGCTAATGAATATATTTGAGAACCTTGCTATTAGAAGTGGAAAGAAAGAACAAAGACAAAAAATTCAGAAGGAAAGTAGAGGAACAAGAGACACCGATCACAAACTAAAATGTTTTTACACAAGTGCACAGAGCATGGGAAACAAACAAGAGGAATTGGAGCTCCTAACACAGGAAGAGAAATATGATGTCATAGGCATCATGGAAACTTGGTGGAATGATACACATGATTGGAATACAAGTCTTGAAGGATACAACTTATTTATATGAAACAGACCTAAATAAAAGGGGAGGAGGTGTTGCGTTGTATCTTAGAAAAACATTCATCTCCACAGAGATTCAAGCTTCAGAGGATGGTGGTTCTGTAGAAACTGTTTGGGTAAGAATACAAGGAGAGAATAACAGGAAGGACACCATTGTACATCGGATGGCCAAGCTCTCAAAAAAGCATGACATAGTGATTATGGGAGATTTTAACTATCCAGACATTTGTTGGGAATCTCTCTCAGGTAAAAGTAATGGATCAAATGAATTCTTATCGGCTGTTGCTGACAACTTTATCTACCAAGAGGTAGAAGAGAAAACAAGGGGATCTGCTATCTTGGACCTAATTCTTACCAACAGGGAGGGAATGGCTGAAGACGTACGGGTGGTTGGGACCTTAGGGGGCAGTAATCATGCTATCCTTGAATTTTGGATAAAAAGGGGAGGAAGACCAGGGAAAACTCAGACCTCAAGGTTGGATTTCAGAAAGGCAGATTTTACTCCAAAAAATGGAGTAATTAGCCAGAACCAGCAAAAGTTTGTAAGAAACAAGTCAAGCCAGACGAATCTAATTTCCTTCTATGACAGAATCACTGACTGGGTTGGTCAGGGAAATGCAGTGGATATAGTATAGCTTGACTTTAGTAAAGCATTTGACAAAGTATCTCATATAGAGATGAGCGAACACCAAAATGTTCGGGTGTTCGTTATTCGAAACGAACTTCCCGCGATGTTCGAGGGTTCGTTTCGAATAACGAACCCCATTGAAGTCAATGGGCGACCAGAACATTTTTGTATTTCGCCGATGCTCGCTAAGGTTTTCATGTGTGAAAATCTGGGCAATTCAAGAAAGTGATGGGAACGACACAGCAACGGATAGGGCAGGCGAGGGGCTACATGTTGGGCTGCATCTCAAGTTCACAGGTCCCACTATTAAGCCAGAATACCGGCAAGAGTGGGGCCCCCCCCTCCCAACAACTTTTACTTCTGAAAAGCCATCATTAGCATGGCATACCTTTGCTAAGCACCACACTACCTCCAACAAAGCACAATCACCGCCTGCATGACACTCCACTGCCACTTCTACTGGGTTACATGCTGCCCAACCGCCCCCCTCCCCCCCACAGCGC
Source organism: Eleutherodactylus coqui (assembly GCF_035609145.1). Classification (NCBI taxonomy): domain Eukaryota; kingdom Metazoa; phylum Chordata; class Amphibia; order Anura; family Eleutherodactylidae; genus Eleutherodactylus; species Eleutherodactylus coqui. The sequence continues at coordinate 262,522,931 of NC_089839.1, read as the reverse complement.
ACACCAAAGTGTCCCTGCGCAGCCTTCAGCTGCCCTCATGCCACACCACCCTCATGTCTATTTAGAAGTGCGTCTGCCATGACGAGGGACCGCAGGCACACACTGCACAGGGTTGGCACGGCTAGGCAGCGACCCTCTTTAAAAGGGGCGGGGCGATAGCCCACAATGCTGTACAGAAGCAATGAGAAATAGAATCCTGTGCCACCGCCATCAGGAGCTGCACACGTGGGCATAGCAATGGGGAACCTATGTGCCACACACTATTCATTCTGTCAAGGTGTCTGCATGCCCCAGTTAGACCGGGCTTTTTAATTCATAGACACAGGCAGGTACAACTCCCTATTGTGAAGTCCCTGTCGACCGACAGCATGGGTGGCTCCCTGGAACCCACCGGCGGTACACAAAAATATCCCATTGCATTGCCCAACACAGCTGAGGTAGTAATGTCGTGCGTAATACAGGTGGGCTTCGGCCCACACTGCATGCCCCAGTCAGACTGGGGTTCTTTACAAGTGGAAACAGATGCATTTATAATTCCCTGTGGACCCACTGCCTGGGTGGGTGCCAGGAAGCCACCGGCGGTACATAGAAATATCCCATTGCATTGCCCAACACAGCTGAGGTAGTAATGTCGTGCGTAATACAGGTGGGCTTCGGCCCACACTGCATGCCCCAGTCAGACTGGGGTTCTTTACAAGTGGACACATGTAGGTTACACTCCGTGTGCACCTACAGCATGGGTGGCTCCCTGGAACCCACCGGCGGTACACAAAAATATCCCATTGCATTGCCCAACACAGCTGAGGTAGTAATGTCGTGCGTAATACAGGTGGGCTTCGGCCCACATTGCATGCCCCAGTCTGACTGGGGTTCTTTAGAAGTGGACACATGTAGGTTAAACTCCCTGTGGACCCACTGCCTGGGTGGGTGCCAGGAAGCCACCGGCGGTACATAGAAATATCCCATTGCATTGCCCAACACAGCTGAGGTAGTAATGTCGTGCGTAATACAGGTGGGCTTCGGCCCACACTGCATGCCCCAGTCAGACTGGGGTTCTTTACAAGTGGACACATGTAGGTTACACTCCGTGTGCACCTACAGCATGGGTGGCTCCCTGGAACCCACCGGCGGTACACAAAAATATCCCATTGCACTGCCCAACACAGCTGAGGTAGTAATGTCGTGCGTAATACAGGTGGGCTTCGGCCCACACTGCATGCCCCAGTCAGACTGGGGTTCTTTAGAAGTGGACACATGTAGGTTAAACTCCCTGTGGACCCACTGCCTGGGTGGGTGCCAGGAAGCCACCGGCGGTACATAGAAATATCCCATTGCATTGCCCAACACAGCTGAGGTAACGTCAGCTGGAATGCAGGTGGGCTAAAAATTAATTTGATTACACTGTAGGCGAGGGCCCACAAAAATTGCTGTATCAACAGTACTAATGTACATCCCAAAAATTGGCCATGGCCAGCCAAGAGGGCAGGTGAAACCCATTAATCGCTTTGGTTAATGTGGCTTAAGTGGTAACTAGGCCTGGAGGCAGCCCAGTGTAACGAAAAATTGGTTCAAGTTAAAGTTCCAACGCTTTTAAGCGCATTGAAACTTATAAAAATTGTTCAGAAAAATTATTTGAGTGAGCCTTGTGGCCCTAAGAAAAATTGCCCTTTCAGCGTGATTACGTGAGGTTTCAGGAGGAGGAGCAGGAGGAGGAGGAGGAATATTAGACACAGATTGATGAAGCAGAAATGTCCCCGTTTTGGATGGTGAGAGAGAACGTAGCTTCCATCCGCGGGTGCAGCCTACGTATTGCTTACGTATCGCTGCTGTCCGCTGGTGGAGAACAGAAGTCTGGGGAAATCCAGCCTTTGTTCATCTTGATGAGTGTTAGCCTGTCGGCACTGTCGGTTGACAAGCGGCTACGCTTATCTGTGATGATTCCCCCAGCCACACTAAACACCCTCTCCGACAAGACGCTAGCCGCAGGACAAGCAAGCACCTCCAGGGCATACAGCGCGAGTTCAGGCCACGTGTCCAGCTTCGACACCCAGTAGTTGTAGGGGGCAGAGGCGTCACCGAGGATGGTCGTGCGATCGGCTATGTACTCCCTCACCATCCTTTTACAGTGCTCCCGCCGACTCAGCCTTGACTGGGGAGCGGTGACACAGTCTTGGTGGGGAGCCATAAAGCTGGCCAGGCCCTTAAAGACTGTTGCACTGCCTGGGATGTACATGCTGCTCGATCTCCGCACCTCCCCTGCTACCTTGCCCTCGGTACTGCGCCTTCTGCCACTAGCGCTGTCGGCTGGGAATTTTACCATCAGCTTGTCCGCAAGGGTCCTGTGGTATAGCAACACTCTCGAACCCCTTTCCTCTTCGGGAATGAGAGTGGGCAGGTTCTCCTTATAGCGTGGGTCGAGCAGTGTGTACACCCAGTAATCCGTTGTGGCCAGAATGCGTGCAACGCGAGGGTCACGAGAAAGGCATCCTAACATGAAGTCAGCCATGTGTGCCAGGGTACCAGTACGCAACACATGGCTGTCTTCACTAGGAAGATCACTTTCAGGATCCTCCTCCTCCTCCTCCTCCTCCTCCTCCTCAGGCCATACACGCTGAAAGGATGACAGGCAATCAGCCGGTGTACCGTCAGCAGCGGGCCAAGCTGTCTCTTCCCCCTCCTCCTCATCCTCCTCATGCTCCTCCTCCTCCTCCTGTACGCGCTGAGAAATAGACAGGAGGGTGCCCTGACTATCCAGCGGCATACTGTCTTCCCCCGCCCCCGTTTCTGAGCGCAAAGCAGCTGCCTTTATGGTTTGCAGGGAATTTCTCAAGATGCATAGCAGAGGAATGGTGACGCTAATGATTGTAGCATCGCCGCTCACCACCTGGGTAGACTCCTCAAAATTACCAAGGACATGGCAGATGTCTGCCAACCAGGCCCACTCTTCTGAAAGGAATTGAGGAGGCTGACTCCCACTGCGCCGCCCATGTTGGAGTTGGTATTCGACTATAGCTCTACGTTGTTCATAGAGCCTGGCCAACATGTGGAGCGTAGAGTTCCACCGTGTGGGCACGTCGCACAGCAGTCGGTGCACTGGCAGCTTAAAGTGATGTTGCAGGGTGCGCAGGGTGGCAGCGTCCGTGTGGGACTTGCGGAAATGTGCGCAGAGCCGGTGCGCCTTTACGAGCAGGTCTGACAAGCGTGGGTAGCTTTTCAGAAAGCGCTGAACCACCAAATTAAAGACGTGAGCCAGGCATGGCACGTGCGTGAGGCTGCCGAGCTGCAGAGCCGCCACCAGGTTACGGCCGTTGTCACACACGACCATGCCCGGTTGGAGGCTCAGCGGCGCAAGCCAGCGGTCGGTCTGCTGTGTCAGACCCTGCAGCAGTTCGTGGGCCGTGTGCCTCTTATCGCCTAAGCTGAGTAGTTTCAGCACGGCCTGCTGACGCTTGCCCACCGCTGTGCTGCCACACCGCGCGGCACCGACTGCTGGCGACATGCTGCTGCTAACACATCTTGATTGCGAGACAGAGGAGGAGGAGGAGGAGGAGGGTGGTTTAGTGGAGGAAGCATACACCTCCGCAGATACCACCACCGAGCTGGGGCCCGCAATTCTGGGGGTGGGTAGGACGTGAGCGGTCCCAGGCTCTGACTCTGTCCCAGCCTCCACTAAATTCACCCAATGTGCCGTCAGGGAGATGTAGTGGCCCTGCCCGCCTGTGCTTGTCCACGTGTCCGTAGTTAAGTGGACCGTGGCAGTAACCGCGTTGGTGAGGGCGCGCACAATGTTGCGGGAGACGTGGTCGTGCAGGGCTGGGACGGCACATCGGGAAAAGTAGTGGCGACTGGGAACTGAGTAGCGCGGGGCCGCCGCCTCCATGATACTTTTGAAGGACTCCGTTTCCACAACCCTATATGGCAGCATCTCAAGGCTGATGAATTTTGCTATGCGGACGGTTAACGTTTGAGCGTGCGGGTGCGTGGCGGCGTACTTGCGCTTGCGCTCCAACAGTTGCGCAAGCGACGGCTGGACGGTGCGCTGAACTACACTGCTGGATGGGGCCGAGGACAGCGGAGATGAGGGTGTGGGTGCAGGCCATGAGGCGGTAGTGCCTGTGTCCTGAGAGGGGGGTTGCATCTCAGTGGCAGGTTGGGGCACAGGGGGAGAGGCAGGGGTGCAAACCGGAGGCGCTGAACGGCCTTCGTCCCACCTTGTGGGGTGCTTGGCCATCATATGTCTGCGCATGGTGGTGGTGGTGAGGCTGTTGGTGTTGGCTTCCCGGCTGAGCTTTGCGCGACAAAGGTTGCACGCCACTGTTCGTCGGTCGTCAGGCGTCTCTGTGAAAAACTGCCAGACCTTAGAGCACCTCGGCCTCTGCAGGGTGGCATGGCGCGAGGGGGCGCTTTGGGAAACAGTTGGTGGATTATTCGGTCTGGCCCTGCCTCTACCCCTGGCCACCGCACTGCCTCTTGCAACCTGCCCTGCTGATGCCCTTGACTCCCCCTCTGAAGACCTGTCCTCCTGAGTAAGCGTTGCACACCAGGTGGGGTCAGTCACCTCATCGTCCTGCTGCTCTTCCTCCGAATCCTCTGTGCGCTGCTCCCTCGGACTTACTGCCCTTACTACTACCTCACTGCAAGACAACTATGTCTGATCGTCATCGTCCTCCTCACCCACAGAAAGTTGTTGAGACAGTTGGCGGAAGTCCCCAGCCTCTTCCCTCGGACCCCGGGAACTTTCGAATGGTTGGGCATCAGTGACGATAAACTCCTCTGGTGGGAGAGGAACCACTGCTGCCCAATCTAAGCAGGGGCCCGAGAACAGTTCCTGGGAGTGATCCCGCTCCTGAGCAGGTGTCATTGTAGTGGAGTGAGGAGGCTGGGAGGAAGGAGGAGCAGCAGACAGAGGATTCGGATTTGCAGCAGTGGACGGCGCAGAACTGCGTGTTGACGATAGGTTGCTCGAAGCACTTTCTGCCATCCAGGACAGGACCTGCTCACACTGCTCATTTTCTAATAACCGTCTCCCGCGTGGACCCATTAATTGGGCGATGAATGTGGGGACGCCAGAAACGTGCCTCTCTCCTAATCGCGCAGCAGTCGGCTGCGACACACCTGGATCAGGAGCTCGGCCTGTGCCCACACCCTGACTTGGCCCTCCGCGTCCTCGGCCGCGTCCACGTCCTCTAGGCCTACACCTACCCCTCAGCATGCTGTATTACCAGTGATTTGATTTCACAGGCAGGAAATAAATTGGCGCAAGACTGCAGCCAAATATAATTTTTTCCGTTTTTTGAAAACGAAAGGCCCCACTGCCTCTAGTGAATGAATAATCTAAGTTTAACAACTGTGCTGTGTCCCTGCTAATGTGTCACAGAACGTGAGGGTAGCAGAGTTATTAACTCTGGCAGAGCAGGTATTTTTTTTCCCAATTAAGGAAAGCAAATGGCGAAGCCAGGAGTAAAACGTAGCTGGGTGCGTCTGATTTTTAAACGTTGCACATGCAGCCGACACGTGTCCACCGCCCTTAGGACGGACAGAGGCAGGACAAATAGAATTATTTTCAGTTTTTTTTCCACCAAAAGGCAGCACTGCGTATATTCAATGAACATGAGAAGTTTAATAACTGTGCTGTGGCCCTGCTAATGTGGCACAGAACGTGAGGGTAGCAGAGTTATTAACTCTGGCAGAGCAGGTATTTTTTTTCCCAATTAAGGAAAGCAAATGGCGAAGCCAGGAGTAAAACGTAGCTGGGTGCGTCTGATTTTTAAAGGTTGTACACGCAGCCGACACGTGTCCACCGCCCTTAGGACGGACAGAGGCAGGACAAATAGAATTATTTTCAGTTTTTTTCCACCAAAAGGCAGCACTGCGTATATTCAATGAACATGAGAAGTTTAATAACTGTGCTGTGGCCCTGCTAATGTGGCACAGAACGTGAGGGTAGCAGAGTTATTAACTCTGGCAGAACAGGTATTTTTTTTCCCAATTAAGGAAAGCAAATGGCGAAGCCAGGAGTAAAACGTAGCTGGGTGCGTCTGATTTTTAAACGTTGCACATGCAGCCGACACGTGTCCACCGCCCTTAGGACGGACAGAGGCAGGACAAATAGAATTATTTTCAGTTTTTTTCCACCAAAAGGCAGCACTGCGTATATTCAATGAACATGAGAAGTTTAATAACTGTGCTGTGGCCCTGCTAATGTGGCACAGAACGTGAGGGTAGCAGAGTTATTAACTCTGGCAGAGCAGGTATTTTTTTTCCCAATTAAGGAAAGCAAATGGCGAAGCCAGGAGTAAAACGTAGCTGGGTGCGTCTGATTTTTAAAGGTTGCACACGCAGCCGACACGTGTCCACCGCCCTTAGGACGGACAGAGGCAGGACAAATAGAATTATTTTCAGTTTTTTTCCACCAAAAGGCAGCACTGCGTATATTCAATGAATAATAACTGTGTTGTGGCCCTGCCTACACAATTCTTTCCCTGCAGTATCAATGGAGGGTGCAATGCTCTGCAGAGGCGATTTTGAGAAGAAAAAAAAAATGCAGCACAGCTAACAGCAGCCAGCACAGTACTGCACACGGTTAAATATGGCCCTAGGAAGGACCGTTGAGGTTCTTGAAGGCTACACTCACTCCTAACACTCTCCCTGCCTATGCAGCACTTCTGTCCCTAATGCCGGGTGCAACGCTCTGCAGAGGCGATTTTGAGAAAAAAATTAATTGCCACTGCTAACAGCAGCCAACACACAGCTATCAGTGGCCCTAATAAGGCCTACACTAACTACCAATTCTTTCCCTACAGCAGCTCCGGTACAAACAGCACTGTCGCTCATCTAACTCACACGGCATCTGAGGCGAGCCGCGGGAGGGGCCGACTTTTATATTCGGCGGACACCTGATCACCCCAGCCACTCACAGCAGGGGGGTGGTATAGGGCTTGAACGACGCAGGGGGAAGTTGTAATGCCTTCCCTGTCTTTCAATTGGCCAGAAAAGCGCGCTAACGTCTCAGGGAAGGAAGTGAAAGTAACCCGAACACCGCATGGTGTTCGTTACGAATAACAAACATCCCGAACACCCTAATATTCGCACGAATATCAAGCTCGGACGAACACGTTCGCTCATCTCTAATCTCATACCATACTTATTGACCAAATTTGGGATTGACAAGGCAACTGTTAGGTGGATTCACAATTGGCTGAGTGATCGTACTCAAAGAGTGGTCATAAATGGCTGCACATCCAAGTGGAAGAATGTATTAAGCAGGGTACCACAAGGCTCTGTCCTAGGCCCAGTGTTGTTCAACATTTTTATAAATGATCTGGAGGAGGGAATTGATGGGAAACTGATTAAATTTGCCGATAACACAAAGCTAGGAGGGAAAGCTAACAGTAGGGAAGAGAGGGAGTATTCAAAAAGATCTAGAAAAGCTTGGGCAGTGGGCAGTGGGCAGCGACTAAGAGAATGTTATTTAACAAGGAGAAATGCTAAGTCCTACATCTGGGCAAGAAAAATGAAAAAAGCACATACAGAAAGGGAGGAATTGGGCTAAGCAGCAGCACATGTGAAAAAGACTTGGGTATACTAATAGATCATAGACTGAACATGAGTCAACAATGTGATGCAGCAGCCAAAAAGGCAAACACAATTCTGGGATGTATTAAGAGAAGCATAGAGTCTAGATCATGTGAGGTAATTATCTCCCTCTTCTCTTCCTTAGTCAGACCTCATCTGGAATACTGTGTCCAGTTCTGGACACCCCACTTTAAAAAAGATATAGACAAACTGGAGCAAGTTCAGAGAAGAGTTACCAAGATGGTGAGCGGTCTGCAAATCATGTCCTTTGAGGAACGGTTAAAGGATCTGGGAATATTTAGCTTGCAAGAAAGAAGGCTGAAAGGAGACTTAATAGCTGTCTACAAATATCTGAAGGGCTGTCACAGTGCAGAGGGATCAGCCCTATTCTCATTTGCACAAGGAAAGACTAAAGATTACATATTAGAAAAAACTTTCTGACGGTACTAGAGTCTCCATGCTCACCCATATCACATCTTGTATCCAAGCTAGAGATGATACAACAGAGTACAAGAGACTCCCTTCAAGGGGTCAGTTTTCAGCAATAAATTATCATTTTGCTCTGATATTGTAATCACTTACTTATATGGATGTTACAATCACACATAGAAAATTTCATTAGATTCGGACAACATCTTGATTTTCTTGACAAGGAGATAGATAGATAGATAGATAGATAGATAGATAGATAGATAGATAGATAGATAGATAGATAGATAGATAGATAGACAGAAACACTTGAATTTTGTAGCAGCGCAGCAATGATGCAATGATGCCCATGTGAAGGAGCCCTTAATTGGCTGCTGTGGATTTCTGCTCCATAAACTATATATATATATATATATATATATATATATATATATATATATATATATATACATGCAGATTTTGGTGTAAATTTTTTTGCATCCTTAAGTGCATCTTGTAGAAATATTCCACATTTATGAAAGATGCCTTAGATAAAAGTTAGTCAAGACTGGCTGACCATCTATGGTGTTACAAGTGCCTCCCAATTCTCCTCTATTACCAACTGTTGGAAGAATGAAGGATCAAGCATTTCATATCCTTTGTTTTTGCAGGAGATGAGCTGCTGTCAGTAGTGTCTCCCCATTGGTCTTAGCAAGAAAGATTGAAGAAAAGAAGTAGGCTTCTCACCAGGAAGGTCTTTGGAATTGTTCCCCTGATTTTCACCGCATACAAGTTGATTTTCAGTAAAGGAGAAATACTGAGCATTAAATTCCTAATTATATCCGGAACATTAGTAATACAGGCTTCACATTTAAAAGACACTGTTTGACCTTATAAAACAAAATGATACAGAGTAATGGCTTTATGAATAGATTTCTTGTCTGCACAGCACAATCACACAAGAAAGCTATTAATCCTTAAGTCCATCTACAAGCACAATTTGCATAGCACTTAAAAACGCATCCATATTTACAAGTGCAGACGAGGACATTTTTATTATTATGAAAATAATATAAATTTCTGGATTAGGAAGGATGACATTGCGTTGGCCTGACTGGCATACTCTGCAAAAAATGTAATCATTATTCAGGATCTATCAGTGTCATAAACTCTCTAATACCTGTGAACCAAACCTTGGAAATAAATCAGCATTACCTGGTGAAACGGAGCATGTTTTTATGACCACCCTGCAATTGTACTCCTGCTTTAGGAAAATATAACTGCAGCATTTGGCCGCCTGCAGACGAGCGGGTCGGATCCGGCAGCGAGAAATCTCGCCGCGCGATCCGACCCCAGAGCCTGTAGGGACGAGCGCGTACTCACCCGCGCCTGGCGGCCCCGGCTCTTTGATCTGCCGGCTGCCGCGCAGCCGGCGCATGCGCAGACCGGAGCCGGCGGCCAGGTGAGTGCGTGGCCCGCAGAAAATTAGAACATGCCGCGGTTTGTTTGCCGCGCGAGATTTCGTGCGGCCAAACCGCGGCCGTCTGCATAGGAGTGCGTATTGTAATGCACTCCTATGCAGACTTTCAGCGGCGGAAATCCCGCGGGAAATCCCGCGGCGGGATTTCCGCTCGTCTGCAGGCGGCCTTTCTCTAGTCTTCTGTAAGTCATTATGATTACAATATTAATAGTGGTAGAGCTCAATAAATACAGTAAACAACAAGTAATATGTAATAAATAAAAGTAGGATAAATGGAAACGCCATATAATAAAAGGGAAAACAAACAGTAAATAATAAACAAATAATCGTAAGTAAATGTAACCAAATGGGCAACTAGAAAATATAATAAAAACATGCAAAAAATACTCCTTATACAATTTACATGTCTGATAACAACAAATATAGTTGTGAAAGCCTTACTAGATTCTCCACTTAGCAGATTGGAGTACCATTAAAGGTAGTGATGAGCAAATTAGTTTTGCTGTGGGCAACAAAAATAGTTTTTTTTACTGTTTGTTGGTTTACTGTTAGACAGTTTTGATAAATGAGGGCCGCTGATCATCAATTTGCTCCATGTACTCGTGTCTAGGGACATATCATTTCCTGAAACACAAATTGTCAACGCTCAGTCTAACTCTTCTAGTGGGAATTACCTGTTGGAAACAACCAGGACTACTAAATCAAGTCCGTAGAATCCATTGGTGAAAGCAAATTTGGGGGTCGCTGCATTAAAATTCAAGCAAAGACAAAAAAATGCAAATAAGGTTGCCGATACAACAGCATTTCTGAATTTTTTTAGCCTATAAGCTTCTCCGGGTCGAGATTATACTGTGTGCAAAATGTCATGTCAATCGGTCGTACGGTTTGTACGGTTTGACAAATATATAGAAGATATATTGGTTTATCTTTTAGATTTTCTTTTTATGATTTAGCGAAGAAAATAGTTTTTATCAATGATATTATTTTATCCAGATTCACTCTGTTTTATAAATAACTACAGATTGTGCATCATGTTGATCTGCTTTTAGTATGTACAATGGGGATTTCACACCTTTCACCAGATAGTGAATGCTGATTAGCCTGCTTCTATGTAATTTATACATTTGTTGATTGAAACTATTCATATGCTGATTTATTTATTTTTGCTTTTATCTTTGATTCATACCGTTTCCTTCTTTTTTTTTAATGTTTTTATTAATCAATCGGGACATATATCCAGCATTACAATAACATCGATCTCAGCCATTTCTAACATTTCCAAGTTCCAGGATCCGGACCAAAACATGTTATAACATAGAACCATCTTTGACTGCCTATTAGTGGACAGATATGTGGACACAATTTCAATGTATAATTTTCTTATTTTATAAACTAACAACAAGAAAACAAACAAAAAGGGTAAAAAAAAATAATTAAAAAGAAAGAAAATTATAAAATAAGAGCCAGAAATAAGAAAAAAGAAAACCTAGACCCGCTATGACCACAGAGTTGCGTATCGTCTGCTTTTCTTGTTTGATATGGGCAAACAATATGCACCTGCTTTCTTTTTACTTATTTTACATAACATTGTATCCTCATATCCATATCTGTATAACTCCGCCCCCCATCCTTTTTATGCACAATGTGCGGGTATAGTGTGTCCGCAGCTAATAATGACGAAGGGGCGCCGCAGCCCCAAAACATGTCTATTCATTTTGGTTTTAATGAGATGTTGAGCTATTAACCTGATGCCTTATGCTTCTCTTTAAAAAAAAAACGGTTACGTCTAGGCCATTTTTTTTCACTGAGTAATCAGACAGCTAAAACTTGTCCTTTCTGTAGGTTGACACAATAATTGAGTTGGCTGCAAGTGACAAGAGATATTTCTACCCCACTTGGGAAACTGAAATACACCGACACAGAGATGTATGCAATTGTTTTTTCATGCAAAGAAACCTATTTGCCTCTTCCTGGAGGTCGCTCCACCTCTTTTCGTTTGTATGGAGTTTTTCAAAGCCAATGCAGATGTTATCCTTGCTGATATTTGAACCTAGGACCCCAGAACTGTAAGGCAACAGTACTAACCATTGAGCCACATTTATTGAAGAGGCACCACCACACCTTTCTCCCTTGACGATATCTGAGACATTCTGGAATAGATACATGTTGGAAAACCAGAGTGATTATAGGGTAAGGAAAGGACAGGTTCCCATGTAGAGCAGCTCTTTTCAGGGCAATGGCATTACTTGCCAAGAAGGGCTTTACATGTAAATCTCCTATAGGTGAAGAATCCTAAGATTCATGGGAGCTGAAATATGTCATTCTCAAGGGCAGAGTAAGGTTACAATGGCCTTAAACTGTATGAAGATTGTAGGCTCCCAGCAGGATTCATTTTTTAATGATCTGACACAACGTAGATACAGTACCAGAACCAAATGTACTGCATAGATACAGCATAAGAAACAAGCTTACTGCTTATATACAATTCCTAGAACCAAGCTTACTACATAGATTCAGTCCCAGAACCAAGTTTATTGCATATATACAGTGCTAGAAGCAAGATTACTACATAGATACAGTACCAGAACAAAGCTTACTGCTTATATACAATGCCTAGAACCAAGCTCACTACATAGATTCAGTCCCAGAACCAAGTTTATTGCATATATACAGTGCTAGAAGCAAGATTACTACATAGATACAGTACCAGAACAAAGCTTACTGCTTATATACAATGCCTAGAACCAAGCTCACTACATAGATTCAGTCCCAGAACCAAGTTTATTGCATATATACAGTGCTAGAAGCAAGATTACTACATAGATACAGTACCAGAACAAAGCTTACTGCTTATATACAATGCCTAGAACCAAGCTTACTATATAGATTCAGTACCAGAACCAGGTTTATTGCACATATATAGTGCTAGAAACAAGCTTACTATATAGATACAGTTCTAGAACCAAGCTTTTTGATTTTCACGGCCGCATCTAAAACACACTTATCTGTTTAAGACCTGAAGGATACTTTCATACCCAGCAGATTTGCATGTCAAAAACTGCACTGGTTCAATTTAAAGAGTAAAACCTGTTGTAGATCCACATCAAATTCCATAAAATAATGTGGATTTTGCTACGGATTCTGAGGCGGATCTGCCCCAAAAACCTCCATGAGTGAACACATCCAGGTACTTTTTTGCATACACATGTATTTTTGTACCTATGCGCACAGTGATACGCTGTTACATCCAGTACTGTAAGACAGACAGTGACACATACACAGCCTATTTTTACACATTCAGCTGCAGACAAGTACACATACACACACATATATATATAGTACATACTTACATGGTCAGCAACACATGAAGCAATTTTACAGAACCAGTTAGGCAGGTGTTCTCTAGGCAGTCCCCTTTCTCAGCAGCCAGCAAAACCCCACCAGATATATCTCCTCCTCTGCTGTCCCCACAGCCCCTCTGTTCCCCACACAGAGCCAGTTAGCAGGCCAACTCCCTGAGCATACAGATGGTCACTTACCGCATGCCTGAGAAAGGTAATAGAGCTATGAGGGGGGATGGACTCAAGTATAGTAGCGCAAGTAGCGCTGTATAAGCTCATACTAATGGCGGTCAGTGGATTATAAGAGGGGCACTTTAGGCCGCTGTGGGCCTGGGGCAGTCACCCCTACCGCTGCTATTATAATCGACCATTGGTCATTGTGATACTGCAATTATTTTAAGTCATTTTGTAAAAGATATATTTTTAACCTGGTACAAACCCACTGACGACTATATAAATATAAGGCCAATGCTGTTTTACTACATAGGAGTTGGTGTCCATTTATTGATCACTATAGCCCAGTGTTTCCAAACCTTTACAGGTCACAGCATGCTGCTCACCATACCAGGAATCCTTCCACATACCCAGTGGAGTTGAGAGAGAAGCAAGACTGGGCATGTGTGACCACCTTAGAGCTATTACTGAGGTGGATACACAAAGGCTACTCAGTAGAAACAGAAGGTGGCACTATTCTAACATTAGTCCGGAAAGATCTGGAGGGATAAAAAACTTAATAAATATAAATGCAAAAAATGAATGTTTATAACTATGGGCTGCATTTCACTCTAAACACTATGCCTCATAGGACAACCCCTATTTTCTGAACTCCAAATATTCCTTTAAATAGTTTACATAAGATTACATTTGATGATGGACATCATCACGCATCATTGTGTATATGAAAACTTTTGCCATCGGTTAAATAGCGAATACATTTTGTAGTGAAAAAAGAAACCGTGTCCTACTTTTCAATTCAATGTCAATAAACTAACTAATAGCTGACAGCCATAGAACTAGCAGGGATTCACTAAGTAATAATGGCATCAGCAGGACAAGGTATCAAGGATTCCTCAATCCTGCTGTCGTCTCCATCTTCACAGCTGCTTATGTTTTGAGAACGTGAATCAATCCTCTAATTAGGATTGCAAGTTATGTTATGTATAACAGGCAATAAAAATAGCTTTGTGCTTCATAATAGATGGAAGACTTCATGAAGGGTCTATTTAGGGGTACATGTATATAGCAAAGCTGCATGCACACACCTTTTCCACTGGCACATGGAGCCCCTATAGTTTTGTGCTACAGAAGAGTAGATACTGCGTGCCACTGTATTGTGCTTTCACAAAACAATACTTTCTCCTTTAGAAGCAATGACACAAATGTGCCTTCCTATAAAAATGAATTTAAAATCAGAGGGACAGGAGGAGGAACATGGTCATACGGGGGAGGGGGGAAGGGGATCTGACAAAGTATTTATACCGTGCACTGGCATTTAAAAGCTGCAAATTTTGGTGCACATTGTATTTCCACCAAAATTTGAAACTTTTACATTTTCTTGCTGCAGCATCCGAGGAACAGGACCTCAGCCGAGGAGACAGCGGGGTAGAGATGTTCACCTTGTCACAGAGCTCTACCATCTCCTTCCCATAGGAAGCTTAAGAATGCTATCTCGCGACTATCTGCAGTGCTTGCATACAGTAACTGGGGGTTATCTTAAAGTTCTGTTGTCATCGTGACGCCAGCGTTCCTTCACCTGGGATGGATGTTGTAGATGAATAAAATAGTCCAACACCAGAAGAGTATATTTTGGAACAAAACCAGGAATGGTCGATCTTGTCCGTTTACTTAAACTTCTTGTAAAGCAATATAACAGTCTCAGTACAACGATATACAGAATTATCTCACGGTGAAGCTTCACGGGGCATTTGAATAATCCACAGGCCAAGTTATCTGCAGGTTCTTTTACTGCCGGTAATCACTTTCTCCACTGGAAAACACTCCCACTTGCTTTCTTTCTTTTTCGCTAATAAGTGGTTTCTTTCTTAGTAGTTAGAAGCGGTATAGAGGACTCCTGGGAAGAACGGGCCTAGGCCAAGTAGCAGGGAATCGCTTGGCCTGCTCCATACTCCACACACACAGACCAACCTTCAGCCTCTATATCGTGTGTCCCAGACTCTCTCCTCAATATCACATGACCAGACATTGAGCCTTCCAGTCCTGCAAACAGTATAACACATAAATAAAATGCCCTCCACAAACAAAACACTGACAAGACAGTGACACGAGACAGACATAGAATGTTCTGGAGGGGACCCCATTAACTCTGGGTCACTACATTGCCACTTTGGAAAAGTCCACAGCAAAGGGGCTTAGCAAAGAGGACAGAGTTTCCAAAAGTCCATCAGATTTACTATAATTGTAATGGTAGGTGGCGTTCTTTCTATGAGATCAGACTGTGTTAGAGAACAAACTTTTATCTGGATTTCTTTTTCTATTGTGTCTGTATATGTGCTAGCACTTGTGTTCAGATGATTTAAAGGGGATTTCTGGGACTGAACTATTGATAACCTTTCCTCAAAATAGGCCATCAATAGCTGTTCTGTGAGAGCCTGCCACTCAGAATCCCCAACAATCAACTGATTGAAAAGTCCACAGCGCTAGAATGAGCACCACCACCTCTTCTCAGGCATGTGAAGCCACTATACAATGTGTGGCTCTGTGCTTTGCAAGGACTGAAAGGCCACTGCACTCACCTGAGCACAACTTTCACTTCAATCAGCTGATTAGCGGGAATCCAAAGGGGTAGAGTCCTACAAATCAACTATTGATGACCTTTCCTGAGGATAGGTCATCAAAAGTCTTGACCCAGAAAATCCCTTTAGACTTGATTTTACAGTGTTTTATTATGATGTTCTAAGGGCACACAAATCTCTTAACTCTGGTCTTATAACCCCTTAGTGATGGGCCCTTTTTACGCCCTAATGACCAACAAATTTTTCAGGTTTTTTTTTGTTGGTGCATTCCTATAGCCATATCTTTTCTGTTCACATAGCCATATAAGTGCTTGTTTTTTGTTGGAAAAGTTGTATTTTTTAATGCCATCATTTTTGGGGAAATACAATGAATTGTAGAATGTTTGTTAATTTTTTGGGGGAGGGGGGTATTGGGGAAAAAAAGAAATTCCACCATTGTTTTTTAAATTTCATTATTGTGTTCAGCATGTTCAATAAATAATGTGATAACGTTATTCTCTAGGTCAGCACAATTTCAGCGATACCAAATTTATTAAATTTTTCTTTTCAAGAACCAAGGCGTTTTCATTTTTCCATTAACTGAGCTGGATTTTTGTGGGATTAGATCTAGTCTTCCTTTATGTTATTTTTGGGAACATTTAAGATTTGGATAATTTATTATTCCATTTTTTTTAAAAGGCAAGATTAATAAAATCTGCAATTTTGACATGTTTTTTTTTTACGGCGTTCATTGCATGATATACATAATATATTAAATTAACTCTGTGGGTCAGTTACCAAATTTATATAGTTTTTTTTATATTTTGCTACTTTTTCTCACTTTTTCAAAAAAAATTATTTTTTTATTGTTGTATTCAAAAATCCATAACGTTGTTTGTTTGTTTTTTGCTAACGGTGCTGTTTAATGTTTTTTATTCTTGTGAGATGAATTCTAGGGGTTTTTTTTGGTACCATTTGGTGATCTATATGACATTTTGATCACTTTATATATTTTTTTTGTTACACGAAATATACAAAATTATTTTTACCTGTCTTTACTTTATCTTCATGGTGTACACCACGCAGATTTAATAATGTACTAACTTTTTTTTTTCATGGGTCATTATTAGAGTTAAGCGAACATACTCTGCCGAGCTTGATGCTCTTTCGAGTATTAGCGTACTCGATGGTGCTCACTACTCGAACGAGCTTTTGGCTCCTCCCCACTGTGACATGCCTGTTTTGGCCCCTCCCTGCCGTATGCAGCGCACGTCATTGGTAAATTATTTGTCTGGCAGGAAGGGGGGGGGGGGAGAGAGAGAGAGAGAGAGAGGACAAGAACCAAGAAAAAAAAATAAAAAAGCTCGGCACCCGGCGTCCCACATACAAAAATGCTCGAGTCTCCCATTGTAGTCAATGGGGTTCGTTACTCAAGTAGAGCTCTCAAATTTTCTGAAAAGCTCGACTCGAATAACGCGGACCCAAGCATTTGGGTGTTCGCTCATCTCTAGTCATTATAGCTGCAGCGATATTAGATTTCTGAATGATTTTTTTTAGATAGCACAAGGGAAAATGTGGAGTTTTGACCTCTTTTTAATATATACATATATTTTCCTTTTAATTTTTGTCTCACCATGTGACTTGCATATCTCTACTTTTGATCATTCAGATAATACACTGCTATACTTCATTATACCAGTGCATTATATCGCCTATAAAGCTCAGCTGGAGCCTTATAGGCCATCATAGATGCCAGACCCGGAGGTAACTGACTTGTATTTGCATATTTGATTTCATTTGGAAGCTAACTATATGTAGTTTATCCTGATAATAAATACGTGTACTGTGCACCTGATAGAAATCACAGTCTTTTTTTTTTTTTATTTATTGAATTTTTATTGGTTTTTCCAGTGACATACATTGTATAAGTAACAAGATTACAATAAAATGAAATGTTAAGTGACATAGTACACAGAAGCGCATATCACGCAGTTTTGGAGGGGGGTGGAGGAAGAGGTGGAGGGGAGGGGGGGTGACATAAAGCTCGAGGGTGGGAGACGTTGGGGGAACAATCACCCAACGTGTGACTTAGCTTAGGTAAATTATCTGTGTCGAAATCACAGTCTTTTTTTGATAAAAACAATAGAGATGAGCGAACGTACTCGTCCGAGCTTGATATTCGTGCGAATATTAGGGTGTTCGGGATGCTCGTTACTCGTAACGAGTACCACGCGGTGTTCCGGTTACTTTCAGTTTCCTCTCTGAGACGTTAGCGGGCTTTTCTGGCCAATTGAAAGACAGGGAAGGCATTACAACTTCCCCCTGTGACGTTCAAGCCCTATACCACCCCCCTGCAGTGAGTGGCTGGGGAGATCAGATGTCACACGAGTATAAAAGTCGGCCCCTCCCGCGGCTCGCCTCAGATGTCTTGTGAGTTAGCTGAGGGACAGTGCTGCTGGTGCCTGAGCTGCTGTAGGGAGAGCGTTAGGAGTTAGTGTAGGCTTCAAGAACCCCAACGGTCCTTCTTAGGGCCACATCTACGTGTGTGCAGGCTGCTGTTAGCAGTGGAGAAAAAATTTTTTTTTCTCAAAATCGGCAGTGCAGAGCATTACACCCGGCATTAGGGACAGAAGTGGTGCTTAGGCAGGGAGAGTGTTAGGAGTGAGTGTAGCCTTCAAGAACCTCAACGGTCCTTTCTAGGGCCACATTTAACCGTCTGCAGTACTGTGCTGGCTGCTGTTAGCTGTGTTCCTTTTTTTTTTCTCAAAATCGTCTGTGCAGAGCATTGCACCCTGCATTGATACTACAGGCACAGAATTGTGTAGGCAGGGCCACAACACAGTTATCAGTCATTGAATAGGCACAGTGGGCCTATCCTTTTAAACAAAAGGGAAAAAAGTATATTTGCCCTGCCTCTGACAGCCGTCAGGGCTCTGGGTACGTGTGTGCTGCGTGGAGAACGTAAAAAAATCAGACGCAACCAGCTACGGTTGAGTGCAGCCTTGCGCCAATTTCTTTCCTGCCTGGGAAATACCTGCTCTGCCACAGTTAGTAACTCTGCAACAGTAAAGTTCTGTGACACTTTTGCAGGGCTGCAACACAGTTATTAAACTTATTATTCATTCACTAGAGGCAGTGGGCCTTTCCTTTTAAACAAAAGGGAAAAAAGTATATTTGCCCTGCCTCTGACAGCCGTCAGGGCTCTGGGTACGTTTGTGCTGCGTGGAGAACGTAAAAAAATCAGACGCAACCAGCTACGGTTGAGTGCAGCCTTGCGCCAATTTCTTTCCTGCCTGGGAAATACCTGCTCTGCCACAGTTAGTAACTCTGCAACAGTAAAGTTCTGTGACAGTTTTGCAGGGCCGCAACACAGTTATTAAAATTATTATTCAGTGAATAGACGCAGTGGGCCTATCCTTTTAAACAAAAGGGAAAAAAGTATATTTGCCCTGCCTCTGACAGCCGTCAGGGCTCTGGGTACGTGTGTGCTGCGTGGAGAACGTAAAAAAATCAGACGCAACCAGCTACGGTTGAGTGCAGCCTTGCGCCAATTTCTTTCCTGCCTGGGAAATACCTGCTCTGCCACAGTTAGTAACTCTGCAACAGTAAAGTTCTGTGACACTTTTGCAGGGCCGCAACACAGTTATTAAACTTATTATTCATTCACTAGAGGCAGTGGGCCTTTCCTTTTAAACAAAAGGGAAAAAAGTATATTTGCCCTGCCTCTGACAGCCGTCAGGGCTCTGGGTACGTTTGTGCTGCGTGGAGAACGTAAAAAAATCAGACGCAACCAGCTACGGTTGAGTGCAGCCTTGCGCCAATTTCTTTCCTGCCTGGGAAATACCTGCTCTGCCACAGTTAATAACTCTGCAACAGTAAAGTTCTGTGACACTTTTGCAGGGCCGCAACACAGTTATTAAACTTAGTAGTATTCATTGAATACACGCAGTGTGGCTTGTCCTTTGAAAAAATTGTATTTTGGCTGCAGGCTTGCGCCACTTTCTTTCCTGCCTGGGAAATCAAATCACTGGTAATACACCATGCTGAGGGGTAGGGGTAGGCCTATAGGACGTGGACGCGGGCGAGGACGCGGAGGCCCAAGTCAGGGTGTGGGCACAGGCCGAGCCAGTGTGGTGGCCAGGGGTAGAGGCAGGGCCAGACCTAATAATCCACCAACTGTTTCCCAAAGCGCCCCCTCGCGCCATGCCACCCTGCACAGGTCAAGGTGCTCTACGGTGTGGCAGTTTTTCACAGAGACGCTTGACGACCGACGAACAGTGGTGTGCAACCTTTGTCGCGCCAAGATCAGCTGGGGAGGCACCACCAACAGCATGCGCAGGCATATGATGGCCAAGCACCCCACAAGGTGGGACAATGCCCGTTCACCGCCTCCGGTTTGCACCACTGCCTCTCCCCCTGTGCCCCAACCTGCCACTGAGATCCAACCC
The DNA here is from genome assembly GCF_035609145.1 of Eleutherodactylus coqui. Taxonomy (NCBI): domain Eukaryota; kingdom Metazoa; phylum Chordata; class Amphibia; order Anura; family Eleutherodactylidae; genus Eleutherodactylus; species Eleutherodactylus coqui. The sequence continues at coordinate 262,502,947 of NC_089839.1, read as the reverse complement.
CCCTCTGAGGACACAGGCACTACCGTCTCCTGGCCTGCACCCACACCCTCACCTCCGCTGTCCTCGGCCCCATCCAGCAATGTCTCTCAGCGTAGCGTCCAGACGTCGCTAGCGCCACAGTTGCAAGCGCAAGTACGACGCCACGCACCCGCACGCTCAAGCGTTAAACGTGCACATTGCAAAATTGATCAGCCTAGAGATGCTGCCGTATAGGCTTGTGGAAACGGAGGCTTTCAAAAGCATGATGGCGGCGGCGGCCCCGCGCTACTCGGTTCCCAGTCGCCACTACTTTTCCCGATGTGCCGTCCCAGGCCTGCACGACCACGTCTCCCGCAACATTGTACGCGCCCTCACCAATGCGGTTACTGCCAAGGTCCACTTAACAACAGACACGTGGACAAGCACAGGCGGGCAGGGCCGCTATATCTCCCTGACGGCACATTGGGTGAATTTAGTGGAGGCTGGGACAGAGTCAGAGCCTGGGACCGCTCACGTCCTACCCACCCCCAGAATTGCGGGCCCCAGCTCGGTGCTGGTATCTGCGGTGGTGTATGCTTCCTCCACTAAAGCACCTTCCTCCTCCTCCTCCTCCAACGCAACCTCTGTCTCGCAATCAAGATGTGTCAGCAGCACGTCGCCAGCAGTCGGTGTAACGCGGCGTGGCAGCACAGCGGTGGGCAAGCGTCAGCAGGCCGTGCTGAAACTACTCAGCTTAGGAGAGAAGAGGCACACGGCCCACGAACTGCTGCAGGGTCTGACAGAGCAGACCGACCGCTGGCTTGCGCCGCTGAGCCTCCAACCGGGCATGGTCGTGTGTGACAACGGCCGTAACCTGGTGGCGGCTCTGCAGCTCGGCAGCCTCACGCACGTGCCATGCCTGGCCCATGTCTTTAATTTGGTGGTTCAGCGCTTTCTGAAAAGCTACCCCCACTTGTCATACCTGCTCGGAAAGGTGCGCCAGCTCTGCGCACATTTCCGCAAATCCCACACGCACGCTGCCACCCTGCGGACACTGCAACATCGGTTTAATCTGCCAGTGCACCGACTGCTGTGCGACGTGCCCACACAGTGGAACTCTACGCTCCACATGTTGGCCAGACTCTATGAGCAGCGTAGAGCTATAGTGGAATACCAACTCCAACTTGCGCGGCGCAGTGTGAGTCAGCCTCCTCAATTATTTACAGAAGAGTGGCCCTGGTTGGCAGCCATCTGCCAGGTCCTTGGAAAATTTGAGGAGTCTACCCAGGTGGTGAGCGGCGATGCTGCAATCATTAGCGTCACCATTCCTCTGCTATGCATCTTGAGAAGTTCCCTGCAAAGCATAAAAGCAGACGCTTTGCGCTCGGAAACAGAGCCGGGGGAAGACAGTATGTCGCTGGATAGTCAGAGCACCCTCCTGTCTATATCTCAGCGCGTTCAGGAGGAGGAGGAGGAGCATGAGGAGGATGAGGAGGAGGGGGAAGAGACAGCTTGGCCCACTGCTGACGGTACCCATGCTGCTTGCCTGTCATCATTTCAGCGTGTATGGCCTGAGGAGGAGGAGGAGGAGGAGGAGGATCCTGAAAGTGATCTTCCTAGTGAGGATAGCCATGTGTTGCGTACAGGTACCCTGGCACACATGGCTGACTTCATGTTAGGATGCCTTTCTCGTGACCCTCGCGTTACACGCATTCTGGCCACTACGGATTACTGGGTGTACACACTGCTCGACCCACGGTATAAGAAGAGCCTTTGCACTCTCATTCCCGAAGAGGAAAGGGGTTCGAGAATGATGCTATACCACAGGGCGCTGGTGGACAAACTGATGGTAAACTTCCCATCCGACAGCGCTAGTGGCAGAAGGCGCAGTTCCGAGGGCCAGGTAGCAGGGGAGGCGCAGAGATCAGGCAGCATTTACAGCCCAGGCAGGGGAACATTCTCCAAGGCCTTTCCAGCTTTATGGCTCCCCAGCAAGACTGTGTCACTGCTCCCCAGTCACGGCTAAGTCGGCGGGAGCACTGTAAAAGGATGGTGAGGGAGTACGTAGCCGATCGCACGACCGTCCTCCGTGACGCCTCTGCCCCCTACAACTACTGGGTGTCGAAGCTGGACACGTGGCCTGAACTCGCGCTGTATGCCCTGGAGGTGCTTGCTTGTCCTGCGGCTAGCGTCTTGTCAGAGAGTGTGTTTAGTGTGGCTGGGAGAATCATCACGGATAAGCGTACCCACCTGTCAACCGACAGTGCCGACAGGCTTACACTCATCAAGATGAACAAAGCCTGAATTTCCCCAGACTTCTCTTCTGCACCAGCGGACAGCAGCGATACCTAAGCAATACGTAGGCTGCACCCGCGGATGGAAGCATCGTTCTCTCTCACCATCCAAAACGGGGACATTTCTGCTTCATCAATCTGTGTATAATATTCCTCCTCCTCCTCCTCCTGCTCCTCCTCCTGAAACCTCACGTAATCACGCCGAACGGGCAATTTTTCTTAGGCCCACAAGGCTCACTCATATAATTTTTCTAAACAATTTTTATACGTTTCAATGCTCTTAAAAGCGTTGAAAGTTTAACTTGAACCAATTTTTCGTTAAACTGGGCTGCCTCCAGGCCTAGTTACCACTTAAGCCACATTAACCAAAGCGATTAATAGGTTTCACCTGCCCTCTTGGTTGGGCATGGGCAATTTTTCTGAGGTACATTAGTACTGTTGGTACACAAATTTTTGTGGGCCCTCGCCTACAGTGTAATCCAATTAATTTTTTGCCCACCTGCATTACAGCTGACGTTACATCAGCTGTGTTGGGCACTGCAATGGGATATATTTATGTACCGCCGGTGGGTTTCAGGGAGCCACCCATGCCGTGGGTCCACACGGAGTTGTAACTACATGTGTCCACTTCTAAAGAGCCCCAGTCTGACTGGGGCATGCAGTGTGGGCCGAAGCCCACTTGCATTAAACATGACATTACCTCAGCTGTGATGGGCAATGTAATGGGATATATTTATGCACCGCCGGTGGCTTCCTGGCACCCACCCATGCTGTGGGTCCACAGGGAATTATAAATGCATCTGTTTCCACTTGTAAAGAACCCCAGTCTGACTGGGGCATGCAGTGTGGGCCGAAGCCCACCTGCATTAAGCACGACATTACTACCTCAGCTGTGTTGGGCAATGCAATGGGATATTTTAGTGTATCGCCGGTGGGTTCCAGGGAGCCACCCATGCTGTAGGTGCACACGGAGTTTAACCTACATCTGTCCACTTGTAAAGAATCCCAGTCAGACTGGGGCATGCAGTGTGGGCCGAAGCCCACCTGCATTAAGCACGACATTACTACCTCAGCTGTGTTGGGCACTGCAATGGGATATTTCTATGTACCGCCGGTGGCTTCCTGGCACCCACCCATGCTGTGGGTCCACAGGGAATTATAAATGCATCTGTTTCCACTTGTAAAGAACCCCAGTCTGACTGGGGCATGCAGTGTGGGCCGAAGCCCACCTGCATTAAGCACGACATTACTACCTCAGCTGTGTTGGGCAATGCAATGGGATATTTTTGTGTATCGCCGGTGGGTTCCAGGGAGCCACCCATGCTGTAGGTGCAGACGGAGTTTAACCTACATCTGTCCACTTGTAAAGAACCCCAGTCAGACTGGGGCATGCAGTGTGGGCCGAAGCCCACCTGCATTAAACACGACATTACTACCTCAGCTGTGTTGGGCACTGCAATGGGATATTTCTATGTACCGCCGGTGGCTTCCTGGCACCCACCCATGCTGTGGGTCCACAGGGAATTATAAATGCATCTGTTTCCACTTGTAAAGAACCCCAGTCTGACTGGGGCATGCAGTGTGGGCCGAAGCCCACCTGCATTAAGCACGACATTACTACCTCAGCTGTGTTGGGCAATGCAATGGGATATTTTTGTGTATCGCCGGTGGGTTCCAGGGAGCCACCCATGCTGTCGGTCGACAGGGACTTCACAATAGGGAGTTGTACCTGCCTATGTCTATGAATTAAAAAGCCCGGTCTGACTGGGGCATGCAGAGACACCTTGACAGAATGAATAGTGTGTGGCACATAGGTTCCCCATTGCTATGCCCACGTGTGCAGCTCCTGATGGCGGTGGCACAGGATTATATTTCTCATTGCTTCTGTACAGCATTGTGGGCTATCGCCCCGCCCCTTTTAAAGAGGGTCGCTGCCTAGCCGTGCCAACCTCTGCAGTGTGTGCCTGCGGTTCCTCCTCATGGCAGACGCACTTCTAAATAGACATGAGGGTGGTGTGGCATTAGGGCAGCTGAAGGCTGCGCAGGGACACTTTGGTGTGCGCTGTGGGGGGGAGGGGGGGCGGTTGGGCAGCATGTAACCCAGGAGAAGTGGCAGTGGAGTGTCATGCAGGCAGTGATTGTGCTTTGTTGGAGGTAGTGTGGTGCTTAGCTAAGGTATGCCATGCTAATGAGGGCTTTTCAGAAGTAAAAGTTTTTGGGAGGGGGGGGGGCCCACTCTTGCCGCTATTGTGGCTTAATAGTGGGACCTGTGAACTTGAGATGCAGCCCAACATGTAGCCCCTCGCCTGCCCTATCCGTTGCTGTGTCGTTCCCATCACTTTCTTGAATTGCCCAGATTTTCACACAAGGAAACCTTAGCGAGCATCGGCGAAATACAAAAATGCTTGGGTCGCCCATTGACTTCAATGGGGTTCGTTACTCGAAACGAACCCTTGAGCATCGCGAAAAGTTCGTCCCGAGTAACGAGCACCCGAGCATTTTGGTGCTCGCTCATCTCTAAAAAACAACAATGTTCTTTTTGAACAACATGTGTTCTCTATTCCCATAGAGACAAGAAAGGAACTCAAAGCTTTCCTGAGGATTGATCTTTAACTTGGGAACACTGGGGGTTTTGGAAGCAAATATAACAGAAAAGCTTCTTTTTAAATTCAATTATTCCAAAATATTCCATATTTAGCCCTGAATCATGGCACAGCTATATAACTTAACCCTCTTACCCCCTTCTTTCCAGTATGGGGTGGTAAAAAACATATTAGGAACAGCTTTTTGAAGTAGATGTGGAAGAGTAAAGAGCAATCTGGTAATAGTCTTATACAGAAAGAAACAACACTGGTAACTCACGGCTTGTAAAATCAGACCATTCTAATGGATTCCCGCAGTATTGGTTCCATTAAGCTGGTTTTCTGATTCTACAAACCATGAGTCACCACTGCTGTTTTTTTCTGTATAGGACTATTACAAGTTTGCTCTTTACTCTTCCACATCTACTTCAAAAAGCTATTCCTATATAGTTCATTTATTTAGTAGTTTGATACTTTTTCAGTCCTTTATTTGCAAGAATGTTATATTATATTGTGTAGACATTTGTCTTGGGTGTTTTATATGATATTTAATAACGTACAGTATATGGTTTTAATATGGGGAGTTTCTTTGCAGTGATATATCTTTGCTAATATTCTCTAAAAGATTTATCTTATTAGTTGCAGTGATATCCTACATAGACCCCAGCCAACATTTGTCATTTTTATCAATGCTGTTTGTCATGCCTTACTGAGTTGCATCATGGCGTCAGCCCCAGCCCATGTGATCCACACACCAGCGCATCTGTAGTGTAATTTCGGCATTGGATGCCAAAATGAACATTTCTCTATGGGTGTGTGGATGAATTCATTGGCTGAATCGCATGTTTCCCAGCCAGCAAATCAGGGCGGCTCTCTACTTATTTATTCCAGCTTCTGCTCACATATGATGCCAGTTATACTTTTCGTTTGATGGTGTTTCTGGTCACGTTGGCATGTCCTTTCCTGTTCCACAGTTCAGATAAGTTTGGCATTAGTGTTATTGGGGTGTTGTAACATCTGTCACCTAACTAATTGCTATTTATGCATTGGTATATAATCTGGTTCATTGTGAGCTTGAGTAACAGCTAACGTCACACAAATTGTTATTCATTGTTGCAACCATTATCCCTGTTTCCAACTAGTGAGCATCAGGGTCGCCCCAGGTTCCTTAAATGGGATTGCCCTCATCAGGGTAAGTACTCCACTTTTAGACAGGAGCTCCTTACATCTGTCAGTTAGGATCAGATATTCTGTTCCCTCACTTTTTGGTTTTGTTACATATATGTTGTATTCTTCACGTTACTATATTGTGTGTTTATCCCTTCTTGTAGAACAAAAAAACGACATATTAGTTGGGTGAGGTATTTTGGGTCCTGCTCTGATCTTTTGGTTTTCCTCATATGTTTTTCCATGTGGCAGCACATTATTGCTATAAATCATTTAGCTTTCTCTTGATGAGAGTTCTTTCAATATCAATTTAGAGTCATAATCATTTTCTTTGTATAATAAGCAATTTCATTACCACTAACTAACTATCTTTGTTCACTCAAAATCCATCATTGCTCAGCATACATATCATTCGATTCAACATAAAATTAACTGTATTTTATACAAATCATCAATACACTTTAAAATTACCCTCTAAAAGTGTCTTATTAATGACAAGCCAATAGCATATGCAAATTTCCAATTTCATTTCCACATTTTGGACAACACGGACTTTGTTTTTTCAGGTTCGTCAACCTGTAGAGGGAGTAGTATACTCTATTGACAATATAAAGTTGAATAAGATGAAACATAATGAAGGACTTAGGCCTCCAGCACACTAGTGTTCTATTCATTCATGTGCCATTCGTTAAAAAGACAGACGACACACGGACAGTATATGGTCCCATATTATTCAGTAATGCAGTACACACTACCAAGTTTTTCAGAGACACAGACTGCATGAAAAAGTTCATAGCATGTCCTATTCTTGTTTGTAACACAAATGAGAATTAGGACATGCAAATGCATGTGAATGAGTGGGCCCCCCATATATCGGACAGCACATGGACAGGTGTCCAATTCGAGTTACGCCTGAACCTCTCAGGTGCAACTTGCACACTCAGACTTAAAGGGGTTGTCCCGAGGCAGCAAGTGGGTCTATACACTTCTGCATGGCCATAATAATGCACTTTGTAATGTACATTGTGCATTAATTATGAGCCATACAGAAGTTATAAAAAGTTTTTTACTTACCTGCTCCGTTGCTGGCGTCCTCGTCTCCATGGTGCCGACTAATTTTCGCCCTCCGATGGCCAAATTAGCCGCGCTTGCGCAGTCCGGGTCTTCTTCTTTTCTGAATGGGGCTCTGTGTAGCTCCATGTAGCTCCGCCCCGTCACGTGCCGATTCCAGCCAATCAGGAGGCTGGAATCGGCAATGGACCGCACAGAAGCCCTGCGGTCCATGGAGACAGAGGATCCCGGCGGCCATCTTCAGCAGGTGAGTATGAAGACGCCGGACCGCCGGGATTCAGGTAAGCGCTGTGTGGGTGGTTTTTTTAACCCCTGCATCGGGGTTGTCTCGCGCCGAACGGGGGGGGGGGGGGTTAAAAAAAAAAAAACCCGTTTCGGCGCGGGACAACCCCTTTAATAGAATTTTTGGGACATTAATCAAAACATAGTTCCACTGGGATTAGCTGATTATTTGTAGGTCCTTTAACAATTTTTCCATCACTGCCTTTAGAAAACTACTAGATTTTTTTGTTTCCAATTTCAGTTTCACATTTTGGACACAATGGATTTGTTTTTGTACATTTGTCAGCCTGTACAGGGAGTATTATACTCTAATAACAATATAAAGTTGATTAAGGTGAAACAAAATGTAGCACTCAATGAAATTTTTGGGACGTTTATCGAAACATGGTTCCATTGGGACCGATTTCTAGGTCATCGCCATCTACTCATCACCGTCATTGAAAAATTACTGCATTTTTTGTTTCAACAGTTTTTATTGGAATGAAGAACATTTTGAGGAAAACAACATAGAGGAGACATCAAGAACAAATAGAACAGAGTAACCAAGCATATAAATTCAAGTCAGAATCAAACTTCTGCAGCAATGCAAAAAAAGAGTAAAACTTTAAGGATAGAGCTGTATTGTATTATAAATGAATTGAAGACAGTTTGGCTACAAGTTGTTTAGCAAATGCAGAGTATAAGAGAAAAAAATCAAAGACTGAAGTCATTAACAAGAGCACTCACACATGGTGAGGGAATACAAAGGAGGGATTGTGGATAATTAGGGATTCGAGAGGGAGAAGTATGAGGATTTTTTGTTATTTTACTTTTTAATCTGTCCTACAGTTAGTCTAGCTGGCTATCTAGTCTATGAGCTATAAATAAGCCAGTAGGAATCCAAAGGCTCTTATATCTGATCAAATTGATCTAACGCATTGTTCAAATATGCTGTCTAATGCTTAAGAGTACAAATATTCCATATCCTAGAAAGTAAATCAATGTTGGATGAAGGATGTGTCTGTTTACAGCATTGAGCTATAAGAGTTTTGGCTCCTGCAAAGAAGTGTTTGAATAGCCTGGCAGATCTTGGAGAATTACTACATTTTTTCATTACCTTAACCAAATGTTTTTGTGGATTTTCTTCAGATTTTTTACAAGTTGACTACAGTGATTTCCCCATAGCATGTTAAAAATGAATATATTGAAATAATTATTTTTAATCTCTCCCTCCCAATCCCCTCCGCAACCCTCCGCTCACTCCTGTGGCCCCCCGAATCTTCAAGGACGAGCCAGCAGTTACTCGAAAAAGGCGATGCTCTCTCTACTTGCTCATCTCTATTAAGCAACTTTTTCACATATTGCTTCCCCTTCTCAACCCAGTCACCAAGATCTCATAGATACTATAATTTTACAATGTCGGGAATTATTTGATCAAAAATTGCCTCAAAATTCCCATCTCTTCATACTCAACAATATTTTTAATGTGTACTGCTTCAAAATACTTTATATTTGAAATTGTTAATCGTCCCTTGTATATGCTTAACTTCTATTCGCACAACTTAATTCTTGGCTGTTTGGCCCTTCAAACTAAAGCCCCATTTACATGCAAAGATGATCACCCAGAATTTGCTCAAAAGATAGCTTGAATTACAGTTTTGAGTGATCATTTTGCATAAACTACTAATGGTTGCTAATGCCCTTAAGTAGCTCCCTTTGCATGCAAATGAGCCTGCCTTTGCTGTATGCAGATAACAGCATTAGAAAAGAAAACAATGATAAACACTCAAGTGATGTCTCCAAGCTCCATTTATTCAGGTCATCTTATATAGTAAATTTAATACTGAAAGGAGCTGATCACGAGCTCACCTTGCCCCATCCCCCAGCATCTAATCAAAAGATAATATGAATTTCACAGCAAATCATAGTAAGGTTATGGTGTGTGAACATTAATAAGCATTTCATAGAGAATTCCTTATAAGTGATGTAATATAAAATAATGACAATGAGAAAACAAAGCCTTGAAATGGTATATCTAGTACATAAACTAGGAATAATGTCAGTACATCTGGATTACGTGATTACATTTGTCTAGTTCAAAATAATATTTCATTATAAGGTGTTGACTTGTTGCTTTGTGAACTGTGATGAGAAGAAATGATGTAATTCAGGGACATTTGTTAAAGAAGAAATTATTATTATAAGTTGTATTTTTCCGTCACTTTGGGAGCATATAAACTGGCTAAAGGAAGGATGTGTTTTTAAAACATTATTCTTGAGTTACTTTTACATTTCCTCTCCTTTGTTTATACACATCATTACTGACCCAGGTATGTCTCTCTAAGCTAATCAGAGAGACAATTTTTATTCTCCACCGTAAAAGGACTAATCCTTAGTCCGGACTTTTCTTCAACCCATTTCCCAGTCCAGTAATCCTTAAGGTTATGGAAAGCTTTTGCAGGTGTGGGGTGCATGTGATTGGTTGGTCATTACATAAGTATCACCATATAGGTATTGTTTAGGCCTCACTACCCTGGTAACTGTTTTCACCAAAACCGATTTTGCCACTATACGGTCTGACCATTGTCTGTGTGTATAGCATCCCTCATTCTCCACCTCGCTATACCATGCACACCTTCAGCCCCTTTACCTTCTGTATCACCCCATTATCTGTAGTATGTAAGCTCATTGGAGCAGGACCCTAACCCCTACTGTTTCCATTAATTGATTACTTTATGTAACCGTTGTCTTGTGTTATTTCCCCTGTAATGTAAGCGGTGCGGAATATGTTGGCGCTATATAAATAAAGATTATTATTATTATTAACTGTCTTAGTTCCTGTTTTACAAGCTTTAAACATATGAGGTATGCAGCACATTAGTAATCTAAATATTGCATAGGCTACTACACACAATAATGATCATCTGAAATAATCTTTTTTCACCTACCAACTTCTCCAACATTTGCATACATATACAATAGATGAATTAAAAAACAAAATCTTATTAATCATAAATACCACATGGAGCTTACCACTGAGCCTTGGACTATTATCTTTAGATCTCCTAAAAAAGGTGTGTTTAGGGATACTCATATAGGAAAGACCATTGTGTGAAGGTAAAAAGGTGGCAGGTGTAAGCTTAGCAAGGGTACATAATTGTCCATTTACACTCAAAGATGATTGCTCAAAATTTGCCAGAAACTGACAGTTTTGAGGGACCATTTATCATTAGGTACTAATGGGCTAATGAGCCCATTAGTAGCTAACTAGCTTCATTTGCATGTATTTAGAGAACAGTGGTGTGTCTGTTCTCTAAATACATCACTTTTGTTCGGCCGTGGGCTCCTGGCTGCATGCAATGCTATCAGAGCTGCCCGCGGAGAACACAGCATGCCGTCCCTCTTATCGGGACGAAGGATTTTATGTTGAGCTGAACTCAGTGAAGGATGAAGAGTGCACGGTAAGTGCTCGGCGGGCACACATTTACATGCAACGGCTATCGCTAAAAAAGCCGTCATTTGGGCGAATTTTGAGCCATAATTTTCGTGTGTTAATCAACCTTAACCCTGTTTTGTTCAATGGAAGCCACTTATTGGCCTCATGTCCGCATACAATGTAGATACTTGGAGGAAGTGCTAGGACAGTATGCTTGAAGACAACAGATAACCGGGCCAAAATGATATTTAGGACTCCTTCACACAACCATATGTGCAAATGTGTACGTTTCAGCGCAACATATTTTTGCTATGAATGAGGTTGATTTTAGAACATGTCTGCGCATTGTACTGTAGTTTTTTTCACACTCAAGGCCTGTTCATTTGCATGTGCAACACCCGGATTTAAAAGGCTATTTAGCCTAATGTGGTCCAGATGTGTTCTTTTCCCCATGATTTTGGGCTGTATTTCGCACATCCTGTTGTATATTATGTGCGCATTTGCGTACCTCTTATAGACTTCTATAGGTCCATTTGGCACAAAGTGGAACATGCTCTATTTTTTTCCACACCTTCTAGGTGCTCTCCTTAAGGAGAGATGATACTCCTCCCGACTCACATTACAGGCCTCTCACTAGCCAAGCCAGAATCCCACTGACACTGATGAGGGACAAAACCCCCAAAACAGCTGTCTTTGTATGGATTTATGGCTTGGCTTTCAATTCCCAATCATTGTCTTCAAGACTTGTATAAGGGGTTTGACATTGATTTGAAGAAATGCTACTATCCAATAGGTGGTGCTGTGGGGGTATGGTCCCATCTTCCTTATTTGCACATATTTCCCAGAGGAGCATGCATGGCCTTATTAGGTGTCTCCAGAGACAGGCTACTGGGAGTTATTTTATTTTTTAATTTGCTGGAGCTCACTGGTGTGTATGGGGTGTTGGCCAGGTCTTTCAATTTGAACATATTAAGGGGAATGGATATATGTGGCATCATTTTTGCAGCTATGGGACTATGTGTACGCCGCCAGCCATTTTTTATTTTTCTCATATTTATTGAAAGTCTTAATAATAATTTTACAATGCTTAACAACTTATTGTCCCAATTCTTTAGGAAGTCCTTCTATACTGTAGATTGTCCATGACATGACAGTAGAAGCAGCCTTCCAAGCATCCCTAAGGCTTTTCAATGGCTGACATGTATTCAGGTGTCCTTTTCTTGCAATTTGACAGAAGTGGTAGTTGTCAACTGGATCTGGTATGGACCATCAAATCTTGGTTCCAAGCTTTTTCTGACATGTCTTTTGAGGATAACCCAGTCTCCTGTAAGCAAATTATGCTACTCCTCTTTTGAGTCTGGACCTGGAATCGAGGAAAATATAAATTTATGAGTGACAGTCTACTCCTGATGTAATGTGGGAGTTAAGGTCCCCATACTGTGCCTGGAGGTGTTGGGGAAAATATAGAATTGTTACAGGGGCCCTGACAAACATAATTTTATATCGAGTCAGCTAAGTGTTTCTGTTAGGTATAGTTCTTACTAAATAGAGGGCTCATAAAACATGTATCTCTATTACTTTCTATGACTTCTGGTACACTATATGTACAAATTACTTTGTTCAACAATCTCTTAGCCATAGTCTTGGCATTGGCATTTTCCTTTTTTTTTTTGCAATCCATGCTTTCAGCTAATCTGAGAATAGGTCTATGCAAACCAACACAAACTCCCAAACTTGTACCTTAGCTAGCTGTATGTAATGAATCTGCAGTTGTTGGAATGGGTAATCTGGCCTTGAAGTAACAGCAAGAAAGTACTTTGGCAACTTTGCCTGGGTTTGTAGGGACCAAGCCATGCATCCCTACACAAATCTGGTCACAGCATTTTTGAACCATGGGGCAATCCAAACAGAAGATACTACACCACACATTATCTATTTTGACTGATGCCTTGGTCCATGGCTTAAATGTGACATCATAGAAAAGGGCATTTTGGGGAGGCTAAAGTGTTTACCTTTCTTCCAGATTCCCTTCTCATCTGGTTCCGCACCCTCCAAGTGCCACTCCTCCTTTTCACCCCCAGGGGCTGGTTCCTGTAAAGAAGGAACAAAAAGATATCCACACTTGATTCAGTTGCAAAAAGTACTGCCATGGTGAGTTGGCTGCAACATTGCTTGCCCTGATGCATGGAATGAATAAGAGCTGAGCACTCTCTTTGAGCGCTCAGTCACACGGGCACATTGACGCCCGTGTTACTGCAGATAGCAGACGGCCGTACCTGAAGATGGACATCTCTCTGCAGTGCTGGAGGAAAGAACATGTGACCGGCTCCATTTCCGGTCATGTGTTCTTTCATCAGCGCTGCAGAGAGACGTCCGTCTTCAGATATGGCTGTAGGTACACTGAAGAAACATTTGTGAGATCCACCACTGTGGACACCGTGGAGCTGTCCAGTACCTGTGACAACAACGTATGTCAGTGTAATAGTATTGACTTCTCGCAAATCATGGACCATGAGAAAGGTTTAAGTTTGCCCTTGGCAACCTTTTACTTGACTCGGAAAATAAAGTATTGTAAGGGCAATGATATTCCTGTATGATTCCATTTTCAAGGTAGTCCTGGAACTGCTCATTAATACCGGCCTGATGTTGGATGGCTGTATGCCAGGTTTGACCTCAACATCCACCAGGGTGACACACAGCCATCAAAGATCCATCTTGCATTTGGTCCACAGCATCTCTGGTATTGTTGCAATAATTTGTTGCATATAAATACATTTTCCTGAAATCTGTAACAATAAGCACAGCATAAATGGTAGGTAACTGTTGGTTTGCTAGGGGGCTAGTCACCTTTATACCATTTGGGGTATACTCAATTGTTGCTTGTATTGCTTTAAGCATGGCTACCCCTAATACATTAACTGGGCATGTCTCTGACATCAAAAATCTACTTAAATTAAAATTGTAATACTTTTAAAGTAAACTATTGTTAATAATTTGCTATCACATAAAGGAGAACCTAAAATGTAACCTTTTATTTGTATTGGATTGAAAAGAAAGAACACATAGCTGTATTAAACTGCAATACATCAAACCTATGAATACACAATTGTGTGCTAATCAAGTTTCACCCACAAATCATGGACAGTATAGTGTATTGATAGATATAAAAAAAATCACTCTATGTGAGTGAAAACAACATTGATTTTTTTCGATGTTACTCACAAGTCCAACAGAAGATAATTATTATCAGTTGATAAGATGAAACATATGGCTCCAGTAACACAGAAACATCTCTCTCTAATATACACACAGAGAAATGAATATAACTTATTAGTCCTTGATACAAACAGTTATAATTGAGGTGCCAGTTCCTGTGAAAAATAGGAATGCTCTGATGGCGTTTTAATTAACATTAATCCTAAGTGAGCAAGCCTACAACTGCAGAAGCTTTCAGAGTAGCTTACTCATTTGGTAAATGGTGCCTGCTCTTGGCTAACTTGTGAAGTGAACATTAGTATCCCAGCTGATAAAGTTACTATGGGGAAATATTGGACCATTATAAATACAGCTTTTAGAATCTTTGGATGCTGTTTGTATAACAAACACTGCAATTACAATGTGCATATTTTCTATTTATTCACACAAAATACTCTGATTAGTAATTCAGCAAGTGAAATAGAAACAGATGATTGCACTTTTCTCAAGACAGCAGAGACAGAGCAAACACAATGGTCCTACTCACTGTGTTTTTGTGTTTGTCTGGTGTCTACTGTCCAGAGATCTTGACAGTCCTTAGAACATTCCACATGCCCACATCATTCAGCAAGATGTTGGAGTGACCAGCTAATTTAAGTGGCACTCAGTGGGTATCATAGCCTTTTCAATCAGGTATGCCCAATTATTATTTGATGCATCAGAGAAGAAAACAATGAGAAACACTCAAGTGATGTTTTCAAGCTCTTCTTCTGAAGCACATTTATTAAGTACATCTTATATAGTAAACTTAGTACTGACATAAGCTGATCACAAACTCACCTCGCCCCATCCAATGAAAATATAATATGAATTTTACAGTGACTCATAGTAAGGTTATGGTCTGCACACATTAATAAGCATTTCATAGAGAATTTCTTAACAGTGATGTAAAATAATATAATTACAGTAAGAAGATGAAGTCTTGAAATGGCACAATTAGTACATAAACTAGGAATAATGTCAGTGCATCTGGAATACATGATTACATTTGTCTGCTCCGAAAGAATATTTCATTATAAATAATGTTGACTTGTTGCTTTGTGAACTGTGATGCTAAGGATTGATGTAATTCAAGGACATTTGTTAAGGAAGAATTCATTATTATAAAATGTATTTTTCCATCGCTTTGTAAACGTATAAACTGGCTCAAGGGATGATGTTCTTTTAAACCATTATTCTTGAGTTACTTTCACACTTATATATCAGGACAGAAGCAAATGCAGTATGTCAGAAAAGGTGTTATTTGAATGGGTCTAAAAGAAAACAGACATCTGTATTCATTCTCCAACAGAGAAAACATTTCACAGAGGCACAAAACTACTTTGGATGGAAATTCAGGCTATTCAGCTTAAACATTTTAGATTTCCAGAGCAGGCTGAAGATTGGATCTGGTACCATATTTATGCAGTAAGCTCAACTACACACTACACTTGTTCTATTACTCCTTGGGATATCGCTGTTTACTATCCATGTACTGTGACATCATTGTGTTGGTTATCTCAGTACTGCGATATCACTGTTTATGGTCCTTGTACTGTTTTATCTTTGTGTTTATTATCCCTGTACTTGACTTAACTGTCTTTATTATCCATGTACCATGACATCACTATGTTTATTTATGCAGTGAAAACACTGTTATCCTCAAACTGTTTATTATATCTGCATTATGATATTACTATGTTTTCTCTGTGTTTATTTCACAGCGAAGTGGGCTGTATTAGTTATTGAAATGAGCGATTCAGTCAACTCACTTGAAAACTTCCCTAACACGGAGAAGAGGGAGGAACCTTTATATTACTTGACCCAGTAAAGGAACCAGAGCAGAAGTGGAGGTTCCATGAGTGCTAGACCTGAGCTTGGTTTAGTTTATTTGCCCAGACAAACCCTTTAAGCTATATATTTAGGGGTGTGACTATAGGCCAGAAAATGTGCATCCAATGTTACGCATGCCACACTCTATCCCCCACTGCCACGAGGCACTCTTTACCCAAATAGCTTTAGCACTCCAATCTACCATATTCTTATTATTGAAAGAATTTATGCCTAGATTACATGTCGCTGTTCTATCATTATGTGAGCAGGTAGAGGTTGTTCGATAACAGTCTGTATCTACTGTCCTATTAACAAATTACCAACTATCCTCAATGGATTTTTGGTCATATTCTGCTGAATGGGGTTGCCCCATCTAGAAATCATTTTCCTAACTGAGGACTCACTGGAGATTTGTTGAACGTCATGGGTCCAGCAGCTGAATCCCCCCAAAACAGCTGCTATGACCAAAAAAGTTGTTGAAATGTGGTACTGCATTTAAGTTCCTCCAGATATGACTCGTTGAGTGAGACCATTCTCTAAAGTTCAAAGAGGAGGAATCTCAAGTCAAAAAAAGGAATTTTGAGAAATAGTAAAAAAAAGTTACCAGTCTGCACTAACTTAGTGAGTAAACAAGAATGGGTTAAATAGACTTGCACAGTAAGGGATGACCTCAGAAATATCAGAGGCTCCCCATTAACAGCAATAGTTGTTAATACCAGCAAATCATGGTCCCCTTGTAGATCAGCATTATATTGTTTTTTTTAATAATAACACAGACTGTAGACAAATAACACAGAAGTACCAAAAAATTACGAACAAGAAAAAACCTAAAATAGTTATCATGCATTTCAACACATACAACAAAGTGATGCTTGAAAAAGGTACTTTGTTGAATGTGCTGAAATGCGTTGCAATTATTTTTTGGCTTTAGATTTCTCCTCTTGAAAATCTGTTTCCTGGATCCTTTATTATAGTATCTAGTGTTACACCAGTTATGCTGCTATCCACTATTTAGTGGATATATTACCAAGTGTAGTCTTGTTGATTGGGACATATAGACTATATATATATATACAGTATATATATATATATATATATATATATATATATATTTATAAATATTTTATACACATTGTCTTTATTATTATTTTGGCCCTACATTCCACCAAAACTCTCTCTTGTCTCTTCAAAGAGTGACAGTATACAATACGATTTCACACTGTTTGCCCCATATAATTAGCGGATCACATGATTCAAGGAACAAATTTTGCTAATAGAGACAAGTTTTTTGACATTTACAAACTGTTGCATGTACATTAGCAGTCTGCAAGTTCTACATTATGTACAAGAACAAATTCAGGAGTTGGAACAAGAACAGCCTTATGCACTGGTAGCCAGGAGCTTGTCCATATATGACAATGAGTATGTCCATTGAGTCACAGAGAAATCATTAAAGGGCTTATCCCCTGTGGTCGGTCGCTTTTTGTTGGCTGATCACAGGGTATCTCACAGCTAGAACCCAAGTGATCAACTATAATATGTGTAGGAAACATGGCATAAAACATGTTCACTTCAACAGAGACACTGAAACAGAAATGTATCATTATGTCCTGTGTCCTCTAGAACAGTAATTTTTTTTTGTAGCTATTCTCCATTATCCGTGTTCTATCTGTTGATACTAGTAATGCAGCCAACTTGTCTGCCATTTTGTACTTTGTTTACATACTGGGAAAGTTTTAGTAATACTGTCTAATAGTTAGACAGTGCAATCACATACTAGACAGTCTTTAAATGTCCTGGATTAGCACAGTTACTCTACTGAATGGTCTGGTCTAACTTTATACTACTTATTACTTGGCTAAGATTATGACAAACTGCACCAAAATCTTATGCAATTTTTGTCACACAATGGAACATTTAGGTTACACCTACTTTTCACAAAGCTACATCCATTTGCCAAACCGGTTTTAAAAAGTTTCCAAGTGTCTATAAGGCCTTAGTCAGACGGGCGTTTTTTCGCGCGATTTGCGGATCGCATGACGGATGCGCATCCGCAAATCGCGTGACCGGTGCGCGCAAGTCGCCCGCAAATCGCCCGAAAATCTGCTCCTAGCCGCGTTTCATTAGAAACGGCCGGAGCTGTCCAGCGCATTGCATTCAATGGAGACGGCAATACAGCCGTCTCCATTGAAAGCAATGCGCTGCGGGCAAGCCCGGGATGAATTGTCGGTAAGGGCTTAAATATATAAGCCCTTCCCTGCAATTCATCCTAAAATATGTAAAAATAAAAAAAAATTGTATACTCACCTTTTGCCGGCAGCCGGAGCTCCGCGCGGCCGTCCTGCAGTGGGTGTGAAGAGGGTGTGAGTCAGACCTGCCCCCTGATTGGCTCCGCGCTGAGCCAATCAGAGGCATGCCTCACTCACACCCATTCATGAATTCATGAATGGATGTGAGTCAGACCTGCCCCTGATTGGCTCAGCGCTGAGAGGCAGCAGTCACTCACCCATTCATGAATTCATGAATGGGTGTGTGAGTGTTTTCAGCCTCTGATTGGTCAGGGCTGTGACCAATCAGAGGCAGATCATTCCGCAGGCGGGGATTTTAAAGCCCCGCCGGCTGAATAGTGCCAAGAAGCAGTTCAGGAGAACTGACAGCGGCCGCGGCTGGACTCCGGCTGCAGCGGAAAGGTGAGTATACAATTTTTTTTTATTTTAACACATTTTAGGATGAATTGCAGGGAAAGGCTTATATATTTAACCCCTTCCCGACAATTCACCCCGCGCACGCCGGCAGCCCATTGCTTTCAATGGAGCGGCTGTATTGCCGCTCCATTGAATTCAATGGGCAAACATCGTTCTTCTCTGCCACAGCTGTTACAGCTGTGGCAGAGAAGAATGATTTGTCTTCTATATGTTCTCAATGGGGTCGGCGCTGCTGCCGCCGGCCCCATTGAGCGCATATACAGAAGAGAACAGGAATCGCAGATCGCAGATAGGTGCGATCTGCGATTTTTTGTTCTATAATTTATCGGACGAGCGCATAAAAAGCGCTCATGTGTCCGATACCATTGCAAAGCAATGGTTTTAAAAAATCGCCGGACGCATGCGCATGCGCAAATCGCGGCTAAAAACGCCCGTCTGACTAAGGCCTAACAGTGATTCCCAACCAGGGTGCCACAGAAGAAGGGAAAAGGAGGGAGAGCGAACTCTTGTTTTTGGTAGGAGTGTCGTGGTATAAATTTTTTCTTACAAGGAGTGCAGTAAGCTGAAAAATGTGAATTTTCAATAGTGAATCTGCCCAATTGATTTTCTTTCTAAATCCACTTAGCAAAAATAGCTGCTTACTAGTTACTAACTACTTTCAATGGAAAGAAAAATATAATGGGGAATAGCAAGCAGGCCCTCATTTTGGGCAACCCGAGTTATCTCACTTGCGACATTATAAGTATACTAAATCCTTTACTTTATGGCAACTATGACTGAGTAATATTAGAAGCATATAATATTTTAGTATTCTGCTAATTGAGTTAAAAAAGGTTCACATTACTGAGAAACTCTACGGGAATGTACATGAAGACTTCCTCCATGAGTAATGAAGTAACATACAGTAAAGACTAAAAAAAAGACAGATAAGTATCTAGTTCAGGCTATTATCCTGCAATATGGATCCAGAGAAAAAGTGAAAAAAAAAACAATGAGGTGAAAGCCAATTTTGCTCACTTTAGGGAAAAAATCCCTTTCTGACTCCAAAACTGGGAATCAAAATAACCCCTGGATTAACAACCCTTCTGAAGGAATCAGTGACTATAACATGTAATATCATTACAATCAAGAAAAGCATCCAGGCCCCTCTTGAACTCCTTTAATGAGTTCGCCATCACCACATCCTCAGGCAGAGAGTTCCATAGTCTCACTGCTCTTACAGTAAAGAACCCTCTTCTATCTCAGTGTAAAAACATTCTTTCGTCTAGAGGTAGAGGATGCCCTCTTTTTACAAACACAGTCCTGGGTACAAATAGATGATGGGAGAGATCTCTATATTGACCCCTGATGTATTTATACATAGTTATTAGGTCGCCCCTCAGCTGTCTTTTTTCTAAACTACATAACCCCAACTTTGATAACCTCTCTGGGTATTGTAGTCCATCCAATCCATTGATTATTTTAGTTGCCCGCCTTTGTAATATAGTAACAAAGTATTTTAGGCTGAGAAAAGACATATGTCCATCCAGTTCAGCCTATTTTCCTGCAAAAAGCTCCAATGAGGTAGAAGCCAATTTTCTTCATTTTAGGGGGAAAAATTCCTTGTCAACTCCAAGTTTGGCAATCAGAGTAATCTCTGGATCAACAACCCTTCTAAAGTAATCAGCAACTATAACATGTAATATTGTTGCATTCAAGCTCTGATACGTCCTTCTTGAATACTAGTGCCAAAACTGTACACAATATCCCATGTGTGGTCTGACTAGTGACATGTAAAGAGGTACACTGTACACTGATGATGGGCAATAACCCGGAAACAGCTGTATGTACATGGGGTCTGGCTTTGCTTTTAATTCCCAGTCATTGTAACAAGACTTGTATAAAAAGTCGGCCTCTGACTTGAAGGAATGCTGCCTTTCAATAGGTGGCACTGTGGAGGAGTTATTCCATCTCCCTTATTTGCATATTACCCAGAGGAGCGTGCGTGGCCATTTGAGTCTCCTCACTTAGTTTATAGTATATAGTTGCTCTCCCTAAGGAGAAAAGAGTGTTTCTGACCCCCGTCCCAGGCCTCTCACTAGCAAAAGCCAGACTCCTACTGTACACTGATGATGGGCAATAACCCGGAAACAGCTGTATGTACATGGGGTCTGGCTTTGCTTTTAATTCCCAGTCATTGTAACAAGACTTGTATAAAAAGTCGGCCTCTGACTTGAAGGAATGCTGCCTTTCAATAGGTGGCACTGTGGAGGAGTTATTCCATCTCCCTTATTTGCATATTACCCAGAGGAGCGTGCGTGGCCATTTGAGTCTCCTCACTTAGTTTATAGTATATAGTTGCTCTCCCTAAGGAGAAAAGAGTGTTTCTGACCCCCGTCCCAGGCCTCTCACTAGCAAAAGCCAGACTCCTACTGTACACTGATGATGGGCAATAACCCGGAAACAGCTGTATGTACATGGGGTCTGGCTTTGCTTTTAATTCCCAGTCATTGTAACAAGACTTGTATAAAAAGTCGGCCTCTGACTTGAAGGAATGCTGCCTTTCAATAGGTGGCACTGTGGAGGAGTTATTCCATCTCCCTTATTTGCATGTAAAGAGGAAGAACAATGTTCTCATCATGTGCCTCTATTTCTTTTTTATGAACTCCATTAACCTATTTGCCTGGGTAGCAGCTGCCTGACACTGGTTGCTCCAGGTAAGTTTACAGTTAACTAAAATCCCCAAGTCCTTTTCATCTTAGTTTAACCCAGTGGTTTCCCATTTAACATGTAATGGTGGGTGAATATGGGGTAAATAAGCATCACATACATATCAAACAAATCACATATCACACTGCATAGCCATAACCACAATGTAACAAATAGTGGAATACACATTTTTTGGAAAACAGTCCATAATTCCAATTACATAGATGCATACATAATAAATTCATATATTTTAATGCAGCATTATATATATACATTTATCAAATTGATACATAAAACATTCCTTATTTGTATAATCTATTACTTCAGAATTCCTATTTTAATTATAATAGTAAGTTCCTATTAATGTTATTATTGTTCCAATTCTAAAAACCATAGAATTATGAGATGTTATCAGCTTTGGAAACAAATAATATTTACTGTTCACAACTGACAATACGTGCAGGGAAATGTTAGAGAATGTCAGAATAAATTGCTGTTGGCTTTCAGCCTTGTTGGATGTCACAGTAGAAAGCAATTATGTGACTGAAATTAGGCCACTAATGGCTACTGTGGCATTTGACTCGGAGTTGTTTTTGTAACATTGTTTTTTCATGTATATCTGCTTTGTGTAATATGTTGCATTTGCTGCAGCCTACAATCTGTGTATCAGCATTATCATTTACAGTATATTTAATATGTTCCCAATATTGCTATATAATATGCTATGTAAGTGGAAAAACATGTTAGATTACACTGTGCTATAATTGGTTTGTAATCAAGGAAAGAAATGTGTGATGCCTCATAAAACATGTAGATATAGCAAATCCATACAAACTGGTAATCAGATTTGGAGACATATTAATCCATACTACACATTGGTTGTGAATTGTGATAAGGTGGCCATATGCCATATGACCAAGTTTGGCCGAACCCATTAATTTTATTGTAATTGGCCCATCATCAAATGTGTTTTAGATATTGACCCAGTGTTTATTCAGCAGATTTTGGAGGGGATTGAAAGAATCAAGCATGTTAAATTTCAACATAACCAATCTTTTGTTCTCAAGAAAGATATCCCAAACTGCCATAATAGGTGTCTAGATAATCGATGTGGAAGGAAAAATGGGTGGAGTAAACCTGTATTACAGATAGGGGCTTATCTTATAGTGTGAACGCAGTAAGGAATGGGGAGTCAATAAGTGTGGAATAGTATGGCGGTGTTGCCAACCAGCTGTCTGTTCCACTGCATTGGCATAAGTGGAAACAGATACGATAAGTAACAAAACGACAGTTGGAGACGAGAGGGTATAAAATACAACTCTTTATTTCAACAATAAGTAGCAAACTGGTTATTGAAATCAAGGAGAAGTTTGATTTTACATCCTCTCGTCTTCCAGTGGTCGTTGAAAGGTTGTGTCACTGGCTTTTCTTGCTTATCATATCTTTAAGAGGTGTCTGGCAGCAGCTTATTTCCTTCTCCCCATTCAGAACACATGCATTCCTAGCCAGACTTAGTATGCTTGTGTATGGGGGGTGAGGTGGGATGAGGTAGGAGGAATAGCTTTCGTCCAACTGATTGCCCAAGCAAGAACTATGGCTATGCCCATCTTTTGTCTGTAGATTAGGTTCTTTTCACACTGTGCTCACAGGCTCACTTCTGGATTTTCATCTTCTATGCAGAAAACTAAATAAAGCCAGGAATCAGGAAATAACCATAGGGTTCAATATGTGAAATGCAGATGTCTCTGTTTCATATAGCTTCCATCACAGTCAGTCTTTTAAATTGGGTAGAAAATCACAGAGGGCAACGCTTTTCTATGAAGTTTAAAAGACCAACAAGAATGGGAGGTACTGTCTGTGAGAAAGAGAGAACGGAGGTCTCCATCTCACATATTGACCTCTGTGGTTCTTTTTCTGCTTTTCATCTTTATGTAATGTTCTTCATAGATGAAGAAAGCTAGGACAAGGCCTGTGCTGGATAGTACAGGGCAGTGTGAAAAGATCTTTAATGTTTTTCAACCTAATCAAGCTTTAATGTTGCTGTTGTGGTGGTTCTGTGATTGCCACCTTGCTGATAGTCTGGTGCTGGTTTTGGATATGTTTCTACATCTTCTGGCTCAGTGGGTGTGCTAGTTAGTGTGACGTGATTGGTCGCTATTTAACCTGGCTGTAGACTGAGTTGAACTGCGGTTGATTCTTAGTCTCTCCCTGACTGGGCTAGCAGTCAGTAGGTTCCTGCTGAATCTTCTGTTACTCACTGCACCTAAAGCTAAGTACTGCATTTGTTTGCATTGTTATTTTGGTTTTCTGGTTTTGTTCCCTTTCCCCACGTGGGCTCAACTAGGGGCCGAGGCACGCGGTTGGGGCTGTCCTTATCAGGGCGATCACTCTGCTTTCAGGCAGAGCCCTTCTGAATGTTTGTTTGCATAGCGACAGTGTTTTCCATATTTTTGTTCCACTCTTGTTTTGTCATTTATTTGCATTTTTGGTAGATCTATGAGTGACAGATATAGCGCGTCCAAGTTGGACATAACAGTTGCATTATATGATTGTGATCTCCACAAGAATTATTGTGGTCTTAAAATAGTCATCATGTTTTATATATTTTTTAAACTCGTTTTATTGACAAATAATCAATTTGCAATAACAAAACTTCTGCAGTACAAAGTCATACATAGATTTCAATGATGGAACAGTCACGGATTTACAGTATTCCATAAATACAGTGCACTTCATGAATGTGGAGAATATAAGGGGGATAATGAGGGAGCGGAGCCTATGGGGGGTTCCCAGAGGGGGAGGTGGCGGCAGAACCCATGGTAAAGTGTGCAAGCCTCTGTGTGAAGGAAGGGGAGGGAGAGAGCATAATGAATGTGACCATAACAGGAACTTTAATGTGTTGTGAACTGTAAGTATGTAGTGGTAGTGGCCGGGGGGGGCTTTTTGGATGAGTTGTTCTGGCTGATGTGGTCAGGAGTGGCAGTTGGGTTTTGTAGTGTGGTGGTCCTTCTCCAGAGTTATTAGTGTCTTCTCTGCAGTGCTGATATGGCTGAAGTGAGAGGTTGCTGGGGGAACAACGTTAATGACGAGTCGCACCATTGACCCCACACTTTTTGGAATTTATCTTGGCACTTACGTGCCTTGTATACTAAGTTGTTGTAGGGTATGATTGAATTGGTGATCTTTTTCCACATAGCTAACGTTGGGCCCCTCGGGTCCATCCACCGCAATGCGATGACCTTTCTTGCCAGGAATAAGACTTCCCGCAAGAAAATTCTGACATAATGTTGCCAGTATTCTTCATCCAGGATACCAAAAAGACAAATTTCCGGGGTGACGGGAACCGGGACGTCCAGGACCGCAGACAGCAGGCCAGCGACCTCACCCCAGTACGACCCAACCGACGGGCAGTCCCAAATCATATGCCAGAAGTCCGCGTATGTGCATGTACATCGGGCGCAGTGGGGGGATGGGTATCTGCCCATCCTATACAGCCTCGCCGGGGTGAGGTAGCACTGGTGGACTATGTACAGCTGGATCATTCTATTGTTTACTGAGGAGGGAGACGAATAGGGGGGATTCCAACACTTCTTGGAAAGTTTCCTCCGTCAGTGCTGGAATTAGAGATTTCCATTTCAAGAGGGCTGGGGGGATATCTCGAGCGGCTTTTGAGGTCGTTAGGTGCGCGTATAACGTTGAGATAAGACCCCTAGGTCCTCGCGATCGTAGTATTCCTATTAATGGGTAATGCGATATACTGCTACTCTCAGGCGGGAATTGTGTCTGGAGTGCATGACGGATCTGTAGGTATTTATAAAAATGGGTTCGGGGGATTTGATATTGATTTTGTAGCTGCTCGAAGGATAGCAGAACATTGGAATTATATAGATCATCTAGACTCTTTATATCATACTGTTCCCATATCCTGAGGTCTGCCAGTGGTAGCAGTTCTCGCAACCCAGAGTTTCTCCACAATGGCATATCTGCTACGATGTCGGAAAATCCCATTACTTCTTTAGCCTGACTCCAGACTCGCGACGCAAGTCTGTGAATAGGGAGCATCTTACCTCCCAGGGTATCGGGGAATTCTAAGACCGGCCATAAATTGGTAATGTTCAATACCTGGGCCAGATGTGCCTCCGAGTTGGGTAACGGGTGGTCTTTCAGCCAGGGTTTCAAGTGGAGTAATTGGCCGGCTAAGTAGTATAAAAATAGATCTGGAAGTGCCGACCCAGCGGCGCTCTTAGGCCTTTGAAGGGTTGAAAGTTTAAGTTTTGGACGGGATCCTCCCCATATAAAGGAGATTATGAGGGAGTTCATGGTCTGAAAGAATTTCCTTGGGACGGGTACCGAGATGTGTTGTAGGATGTAGAGGCACTTGGGCAGGACTATCATTTTGATTAAATTTATGCGGCCCGCCACCGATAAAGGGAGAGATCCCCAAGTTCTGAATTTGGATCTGTAGAGGTCCGTCAGGGGGTATACATTCAGGTCAAGGGCCCGACCCGTCGCGTTTGCGATCTGTATGCCCAGGTATTTAAAATCGTTAGTTACCTGCAGGCCGCATACTGAATTCATAAGATGTAGGGGACTTGATGTAAGAACTGGCATTAGGGCTGATTTGGACCAGTTGATATGTAGTCCCGAGTAGGACCCGAATTTGTTGATAATGTCCATAGCACGGGGTAGGGAAAC
Organism: Eleutherodactylus coqui; assembly: GCF_035609145.1. Lineage (NCBI taxonomy): Eukaryota > Metazoa > Chordata > Amphibia > Anura > Eleutherodactylidae > Eleutherodactylus > Eleutherodactylus coqui. Next base: position 262,477,023 of record NC_089839.1, on the reverse strand, counting down.
CATTGGTTCCGCCATAAAGAGCATAAGGTCGTCGGCGTATAGCGCCACACGGTCCTCTCTGTCTCCTATTGTAATCCCGCGGTACGTCGGGCACGCCCGGAGTGAGACGGCCAGCGGTTCAATGGCTAGGGCGAAGAGGAGTGGGGATAGAGGGCAGCCCTGTCTCGTGCCTCTATACAGAGAAAAGTACGAGGAGCAGGCGCCGTTTACCGATATTGCTGCCTTAGGTGTTTTATATATTAGGGAGATCCACTGAATGAATCCATCCCCAAACCCATACTTCTTCAACACCTGGAGCAGGAAAGGCCATTCAATGGAATCGAAGGCTTTAGTGGCGTCTAGAGAGGCCAAAGCCCAGTCTCTCCCCTCCGCCGCTCCAATTTGCGTAACCACTTGGACTCGTCGTAGGTTCTCACGCGTTGACTTCCCCGGCATAAATCCGGTTTGGTCTGGGTGTATTAGATCTAATATAACGGAGTTAAGGCGTCGGGCCAGCATTTTGGTCAGGAGTTTATAATCTGTATTGAGGAGGGAAATTGGCCTGTATGAGCCACAATCTAGCGCGTCTTTTTCTGGTTTTAGAATGAGTACAATTGTGGCCTCATAAAAGGATGGGGGCAGTGATCCGTTTCTAAAGGCTGTGTCGTAGGTCTCTAGGAGTACAGGCAGAAGTGTTTCTTGGTATTTAGTGTATACCTCTATAGGCAGGCCGTCCGGGCCTGGGGCTTTGCCGCTGGACATCTCCTGGAGGGCCTCTGATAATTCTGTTAATGTGAATGGGGTGTCTATTAGCGTTTGCTGGTCTGGGGAGAGCGTCGGGAAGTTTAGATTTGAGAGGTAGCTCTCGAGCTCCTGTTGAGCAGCATGGAATCCAGTGGCGTACAGCCCAGTGTAATAGCGTTGGAATCTCTCCCCTATTGATCTTTTTTCATGCAATATTTCTCCTGTTTCGGATGCGATACGTAGTATCGCCGGGGAGGAGGAGTTTTGGTGTACCAAGTGGGCCAGTAGGCCACTGGACTGGTTGCCCAGCTCATAGAATCGTTGTTTTGCAAAGAAAGAGGCTCTACGAGCCTTCTCTTGCAGATGGATTAGGTACTGTCTACCTTGCCCTAACCACTGCTCTTTGTGTTCATCGGAGGGGTCCGCGATGTAAGCTGCTTCCAAGTGCGCGTACTGGGACGCCATCTCCTGCTCCAGTCGGGAGGAGTCCCTTTTAATGTACGATATAGAAGATTTTAGGGCGCCTCGCAGGAAGGCTTTCAGTGTCTCCCATAGTATTACCTGGTCTGCATCTGGCTGATTTAGGTCCAAAAAGCAAGCTAGTTGATCTGGGATCCTATCGTTTATGCCAAACAGGCTTAGCCAAAAGGGGTGTACGCGCCAATTATGTCTATGGGAATGTTCGTCTAGAATAGGAATTTCAATCCTCAAGGGGGAGTGGTCTGATATACTCCTAGGAAGATATTCAATTTGGGATACTGCAGTGCATAATCTGGCGTTCCCAAGACAGTAGTCTATTCGGGAGAGAGCATTTCTGCCGGCGGTGTGGCATGAATACTCGCGGACCGTTGGCCGTCTGACTCTCCAAATATCTTTCCATCCAACCTCTTGGGTAAATAAGGCCAAAGGCGAGGGGCTAGTTTGAGCTGAGTGGGCGTGCGTGGGGCCGAACCTGTCCATCTGGGGATCTAATACCAGGTTTAGGTCTCCCACACACAACACCGAGGCATTGGGGTATTGAGTAGCGAACTGAGCCGCCTGATGGAGAATTGCAATGTTGGCCGGCGGAGGGAGGTATGCAACTACAAGCACATAGGGGAGGGACTCTATCCATGCCTGAACAAAAATGAACCTGCCCTCCGGGTCCCTAACCGTACGCCCCGGCTCCCATCTTAGTCTTTTATGGATCAGTATTGAGACTCCTCTGGCGTAAGACGAGTACGTGGAGTGTAGGGACCACTGTATCCAGGGTTTCTGAAGCAACCTCGTCTTCTCTGGGAGCATATGCGTCTCTTGGAGGCATATAATGTGTGGGTTATGGTTCCTGATGTATGCGAAGACCATGGCCGTTTCCCAGGGGTGCCCATTCCCCGCACATTCCAGGAAAGTATGTTAATGCTAGCCATTGACGTATTTGGTGATATGTGTGTAGGGAAGGTCGGCCCCTGTCAGGGAGAGCCTGTTCCCCGTGCGGTTCACTGTCAGTGTTCCTTGGATTTCCGACGGTGGCCGTGTCCAGTGGTAGTGGCATGTATTATCTGTGAACATTGTACTGCGAAAACTTATCCATATAATTACTTTAAAAGTGGCATCAGCAGGAATATGGTTACATAAAACACACTTATTAACCATTAACCGAACATAAACGTGCATGTGGTAACGGGGAAGACTGTGCACCGAGTACACGGTGTTAATTCTGGGCACAGTCAAACAGAGTAAATCTGTTTTGAGCTCTGGGACCCCATTATCACAGGTACATAGACTTTTCAACTGCCCAGAAAAAGGGGGCTCTTCTAAATAGTTGCGACATTAAGGGTTTGCGGAGTTATACATTCTATACTGTTTGTCATCTACCTTTAGTTATATAGATCAGGCAGTGCACTTGGTGGGCTTAGAGTGTTGGGTGGCAGCAAGGAGGGGGGGAGGAGCAAGAGGGAGAGGACATGGAAGAGGGAAGAGGGGGCAGGGGGGGAGGGAGGAAGACATCACACCTCTATAATTAGATTTGCAGTTTCCAGTGGCGCATAACTGACCGTAACCAGACGTCCCGACCCCTTCCCGCTCCCTCAGTCCCACCAAGACGGAATCATAAGTCGATCACTGGCGCCTAGGTGACTTTGGCAAACGATTAAGCCAGTCCTCCGCCTCATCAGGGGTGGAGAAGAAGGAAGCCTGTTCGTTGTGTACCACACGGAGTCGAGCTGGATACATCATGGAATATGGTATAGAGGCCTCCCGCAGTCAACGCTTGACAGCCACGAAAGTTGCTCTGGTTTTCTGGAGGGCAGCAGAGAAATCTGGAAAAATAGAAATATTAGCATTCTGATATTGGAGGGTTTGCATGCGCCTAGCGGCCTGTAGGGCTATGTCTCTGTCTTTGCTGCTGAGGAGCCTCGCCAGCATCGGTCTTGGGGGTGCGCCTGGAGGCGGGGGGCGGCCCGGAACCCTGTGGGCCCGTTCAACAGCGAAGGCTGTCGAGAATTTTGCCCCTGGTAGGAGTTCTTTCAGCCAAGTTTCCATAAACGAGCAGGAATCTTGGCCCTCAGCACGTTCTGGTAGTCCAAGAATTCGGAGGTTGTTCCTGCGCAGTCTGTTTTCTAGATCATCTGCGCGCTGGGCCCAGGCGTTCGCGGCCCTGTTGAGTTCAGAGAGCTTGTCGGGAATTGGTGCCACTGTGTCCTCCAGCTGGGATATGCGTGTCTCAGTCTCTCCCACCCTGCCTCTGAGATTGTGCATGTCTTGCCGTAGCAGTCCTACATCAATTTTGACTTCCTCAATTTTCCCAGTCAAGGAAGTAGTGCTGGAGTGTATGGCCTCTAGGAGCTGTGCTGTAACTTGGCGCAGTGTTGGCTCTCTTTCCGCCTCTGGGGAAGGGTTGGAGCTCAAAGGTCCGGCAACCTCCGTGTCTGGTCTAGGTGGTTGAAGCGGAGTGCTGGCTGCTGGCTCGATTACAAAGGCTTTAAGGCGCTCCGATATCGGTGGGGGGGTGCTACGACTCATCTTGGAGGACCTGCGGCTGCCCCGCCTACGTGAGGAGGATGGCGGTGGTATGTTTGCGGTCTCAATGTCCTGGGAGATCGGTAAGGGCCACCCCTCCAGGTGGTAGTTTAAGATGTTTAGGTAAGTATAACTTCAGAGGAGAGAAAGGTTTTGACGTGTGGAGAGTTCTGGGTTGCTTAGTATAGCTGTCTGCCAGTCGGTGGTATAATTGGCAAATACAGTTTACCACGATTAGAGCAGTAATTGAGTGTCGCTCTAGGTCGCAAAAGCCGATATCGCGGGCCGGAGGATTGTCGAATATGGGTTTGGGTTCTTGCTGGTATGGCTGTGTGTCAGGTTTGGTATTATGTCGACCTGTTCGCATCTAGCGCCCAACTTCGGTTGTTGGGGAAGTGTAGATGGCTGGGGCCGTCTCCTGCTTCAGCCAGGGCTGCAGACAGCACTGCACAGTCTGTGTGGGTTGGTAGCCCAGATGCAGGGGTTAATTTGTCCTTGCTATGATGCAGGAGTGTTGGGCTCTGTCTCCTGTCTGAGCTGCAAGCCGCTGCCTGCAGATTGCCTAGCTGTTTGTCTGCAGAGTTATGTGGCCTTTGAGTAATGCCCTCTGGGGTTAACCTGTTCTTTACACAGGGGGGGACCGCGTGGTGTGTCCCTTTGTTATAACTGCGGGCTATCTAGTGGGGCAGGTCCTCTCGCAGCCCGGGTGTCTCCTACCTTCTCCTCAGCACTCCGCTGCTCCTCAACGGCGTGTTCCCTGTGTCCACAGTGGATTTTGGCTGGGGTGTAGGGTCTGGTGTGCGGCGCCGGTCGGCGGGAGTATGTCGCACGCCGGCGGTTCTTCTCCTCCTTTCCCGCGGCCGGACACCCCCGATGGTCACGTGTGCCGGCCCGCGGCGCTCCAGCGCTCTCACGGCTGCTCGTCTCCCTCTGATCGGGTCCTCAGTCTCCGCTGGCCCCGGGGAGTCACCCTGCGCCGCAGGTTACTGGCTTTCCGCCGATCGCGAAACCGGAAGTCAGCGCCGGACACTCTGTAGGAGCCGGCCCGGGACCGGAGTTGTTGGAAAACTCCGTCGGGTGTCCGCTGAAGCCCCCTCGATGCCGCCAGGGATGTTCACCTGCCTGTCGGTGAGTGGTTAGACTCGATCAGGAGTCTGGGCAGTCAGGATGGGTGCAGGATATTGGGGTTTGTTGCGGAGCTCAAATGCCTTGCTTCCTCACAGCATGGCTGCTGGGCACGCCCCCCATGTTTTATATATTTAAAAGAAATATAAGCATTCATTTTTTTTCAAGACAACATTCATCTGTTTCTTGTTCTCTTTCCCAAAAGCAACACATATAGAAAAGAACTAGCACAACAAAAAACAGAAAGAAGTGTATCACAGATTAAATGGCTCAATTTTTAACTAGTCACTTTAAAATAAGCTAGAGATCAGCTGAGGGAGTAAACCTTTGTCTCCTAAAGGAAGGTTCCTGCAATAGCAAGCTGTTGGTGATGGCACCTTTCTTTTTTTTTTAAATATTAAATTTTTATTGAGGAGTATGAATCTTACATGAAATGAAAGCGAAGAGAAATCATATTGATTACATTACAACCAAACAAACAACATTGGTCTCTTCTGACATAGTAATCTAATAACATCCTCAGAAAATTTTTTTTTAAAGGTAAATAAATGCATCTACAATGAATGGTTCAATTCTACTTCTAAATCACTGTGTGCGTGCACCTTGATGAGCTGTATGATTTCAGACAACATTTTTGAATAAGAAGTAGTTAAAGAAAATCGAGAAGTTACATTATCGTAACTTGCAACAACATACATCAAAATAAAGAGAAACAACAAAATAAGTAAAGGCATCTGCAACGAAACGCTCTACCATGTTATATAGGCTCCCTCCACGCGCTCCACATCTCCTCATGCTTCATTATACTATTTTCCCTGAACGCCAGCCATCTCTCATATACCCTCTGCTCAGACATTCTGGTAGCAAATTCTTGTATACTGGGAGGGTCAGCTCTCTTCCAGTGTTTTGCTATAATAGCTTTAGCCGTCATTAGGGCGTGGCCTATTAACTTTCTAGAAGGATGTGGAAAATCCTCCAAACCGACCAGCAGCAGAGTCTGTTCTGCCCTCCAGCAGTTTCTCGACTGCAGGCTCTTATCTAGAAGATCCAGCACCCCTCTCCAATAGACCTGCAGCCTTGGGCAAGACCAGAAGATATGAGAAAGACTACCCCTGCTTCCACATTCTCTCCAACAAGTCCCATCTCCTCTGTGGAATCTACTGCCAATTAAAGCTGGGGAGTAGTACCATCGCATATTAGTCTTCATTTGTACTTCTAGAATTCTCATCCCCTTAGCAGCCTTCCCAGCTAGCCTAAAAGCAGTGCTCCATTTATCTATTGGGATGGTTGTCCTCAGTTCCCTCTCCCAATTAAGCATGTGAATTCTCTTTGTTAGGGTGTTGTTGCCTGTAAATATGTCGTAAAAGGGTCTTGTCTCTGATTTACCCAGATTAGAGCCAGACGCTATTTTCTTTAGAATTCCCAGTGGGATCTTAGTTGTATGTAATTGTGATTTATGTAGAAAGTGAGCTATTCTCGTGTATTTGTATATGTCCTGTGGGGGTAGGTTGTATTGGGCGGCCAATAGCCCGAAAGGCTTTACCTCTACTTTCACCACCATGTCCGAAATTAGTGTTATGCCTTTATCTCTCCAATCTCTTACTTCTAAATCTGGAAGAAATAGGCACACTGTTTCAAGAGGTATCTGCGGGACTGCTAGTTTGTCGTGGGAGGCTAGTTTTACAGTTAGTTCCCTCCAGACCTTGAGCGTAGCTCGTGTAGTAGGAGAGAGGCAATTTGCATTCTCTTTTAGGCATGTTGGGTTGTCTGAGAGGCACGTCATACCCTCCAGAGAAGCTGCCCAGAGCATTGGCCCACAGGAGGTAAGTTTTGCGAAATGGCACTCCATACCGGCCCAGCCCGTTGAATCTCTCTGGGAAAGCCACCCTCTGGTCTGATTCAGGAGAGAGGCCTTATAATAGCTCACTACATCTGGTATACCCGCCCCCCCCTTTTCACGATGCGTAGCCAATATAGATAGCGCCAGTCGAGGTCTCTTGCCCTCCCATATGAAATTGGATATCTGCCTCTGTAATTTAGATAGTGTGTACGACGAGATGATAATCGGTAGAACCCGAAAAAAATACAAAATTTTAGGAAGTATCTTTATTTTAAAAGTCATAACTCTGCCGTACCATGACAGGCCTAGCCTGGACAAGCGGTCCAGGTCCCCCTGTATGGATGACAGTAATGGGGGGAAATTAATTTTTTCTAAGTCTTTTGTGTCGGGGGACAGACATATTCCCAAGTATGGAAGCTCTTTTTCCCTCCACTCAAAGGAGAATTCCTTCTTTATAGCAATTTTTAAGTCCCTTGAGACATTCACTCCCATAATTAGGGATTTGTCAATATTTAATTTATATTGTGAAACTACTCCAAAGTCGTGCAGGGTGTGTTGAACCGCTCTCAAGGAGCTGAGCGGGTTCGTCAGGGTGAGGATAACATCATCCGCGAACAACCCAATTTTATGCTGGCGGAGATTCAACGGTATCCCCCTAATGTCCAGAGATGATCTGATGGCCTCTGCCAGCGGTTCAATCGAGAGAACGTAAAGTATGGGTGACAGCGGGCAGCCCTGCCTCGTGCCGTTGGTTATCTTGAACGATCCGGATAAAGTCCCGTCGACCAGCACCCTGGCAGAGGGTGTGGAATACAGGGCACGAATAGCCCGCTGAACTCCTTCGCCCAAGCCAAATCTTCCCAAAGTGAGGAAGGAATACTCCCAATGAACACGATCAAAAGCCTTTTCGGCGTCAAGTGCGAGCATGATCATTGGGAGACGGGAAGTCCTCACAGAGTGCAGGAGATTGATAATTCTGCGAGTGCCATCAGATGTCTGTCTACCCCTCACAAACCCAACTTGGTCGGGGTGAATGATCCCCGGGAGTACCTCCAAAAGTCTCCCCGCCAGGATCTTGGAATATATTTTTGCATCCACGTTTAATAAAGATATAGGCCTGAAATTGGATGGGTCATCTGGAGGCTTCCCGGGTTTAGGTAATACTACTATAATTGCTTGAAGGTTCTCCTCTGGAAACTCCCCTCTGCACATAGCTAAATTGAAATGTTGTGTTAAATGTGGGGCCAACAGGCCTCGGAATAGTTTGAAGTACTCGGCTGAGAAGCCGTCCGGGCCGGGAGCTTTTTGGTTTTTCATTAATGTAATGGTTTCTAGGACTTCTTTCTGGGATATCTCTTTATCTAATTCAGACATCTGTGATGTGGAGATTTTGGGTAGATTGATTTTATTTAGAAAGTTCTCTATCACCTCACTATGTGGTTGTTTTATGGAGTTGTCATCTTTCAGATTGTACAGGTCGTTATAGAATGAGCTAAATCTGTCGGCTATCTTTTTTGGGTGTGTAATCTTAAAATCCTTCCTCTTTGAGTTCCATACAAACGGGATCTTGGATTTAATGGTCTTTTTTTTGGTCATAGTGGCCATTAGTCTTGTTGGTTTATTTAAGTGGGAGTAGATGTTAGCTTTGTTTATGGTAATTTCTTTTTCGAAGTCCCCCTGTAAAGTACTTCGAAGTTCTAACCTGGCCTTAAGGAGTTTGTTATGAGAAAGTGTCGAGGGAGAAGTTTGAAGTTCCCTCTCTAGAACGTGAATATTTGTTACCAGCGACCCAATTTTGTCGCGTTTCATTCTCTTATATCTTGCACCCAATTTTATAAAAACTCCTCTTATATACGCCTTGTGGGAGTTCCAGAGAGTGTGTGGATTTATGTCTATAGTGGCATTTATAGCAAAAAATTCCTCTAAGCTTTTTTTAATTTCTTTTTTGTATTCGGGAATTTTCATGAGGTAGACGTTGTTTTTCCATATTTTGTTCCCTTGATTGGGGGTACCTAGATGAATTGACACCGTTATTGGAGCGTGGTCAGACCACGTTGCCGTGCCTATGGAAGCATCTGCTACTGAAGCGATTACTTGCTTATCTACGAGACATAGGTCTATGCGCGAGAATGTCCTGTGACGGGACGAGTAAAAGGTAAATTCCTTTGCCGCTGCATTTAAGCAGCGAAATGTGACGTACAATGCCATCTCATGCATCCAACGACCCAAGGGAGAGTCTTTCTTTGCGTGTCTTTGAGTGGAGTCCAATCTGCTTTCAGGTACCAGATTAAAGTCCCCGCAAAGAATCAGCGGGCCCTTGGCAACTTTGCGAACTTTTCTCATGAGTTTGTTCAAGAAGTGGACTTGTTTAGTATTAGGTACATATGTGTTTACGAGTGTGACCTGTGAACCCCTCAAATCACCCACCAAAATTATAAATCGACCCTTAGGGTCGCACACTTGGGTGTCTATTTTAAATGTAATGGAGTCTCTGACCGCAACCATAACCCCTGCATGTTTCTTAGGAGCGAATGCATGAACCACAAGGGGGAATCTTTTGTGTGACATAAGCCTACCGTCTGTCTCTAGTAGGTGTGATTCTTGTATACAGACCAGATCGGCGTTGTGGTGCAGAGCCTCCTTCCAAACAGCCCTTCTTTTGTTCGGCGAGTTTAGGCCGTTGGCGTTCAGGGACAGCAGCTTCAACGCCATTTGTCCTTGTAAAGCAATAAGAAGCTAGGAGCAGGAGAGCCAGCGTAATAGGTGATGCCTGACAAAATATTACAAACAAAACTGGGAAAATACGGTCTGGTTAAGTAGAGAAAATAGCAGACAAAGCATACAATTAGGGGGAAATTGGTTAAGATGCAAACAAACAAAAGAGTACAATAAAGTATGACTGGGCAAGCCGAAACTTGCGGTTTTGTTGCGGGGGACGACAGTTCGCGTAAGAGTGAGAACTAAAGACAATAACATCACTCAAATCGTAGAACATAATACCATTGGACTCAATGGACCTTGTGACTCTCCTTGGTAGGAATACTTGGGATCAACAGTTCCCTAGTGTGGCGTGAGGGCGGCGTTCAGGTGTTGCGAGCCCCTTTTCTTTGATTTCTTCCGACTTCTCGATCCGGGCGGGGGAGTGAAGGCTCCTTTACCTTTATGCCCCACACCTTCAGGGTGGATTTGGCGGAGGTAGGATCAAAAAACACATGCGAGAAATTCTCCCTTGTTACGATTATCTTGGTGGGGAACCCCCACCTGTATTGGATCTTGGCTTCTCTTAGGGCAAAGGTCACTTCCGAGAAACTACGTCTCGCCTCCAACGTAGCTTGGGATAAATCAATAAATAAACGGATGCCTGTATATGGACTCGGAAGATCCCCCATCTTTCTTACAGTTTGCATGAGAGCCTCCTTCGTGCTGAAATAATGAAAGCGCACAATAATGTCCCTCGAGTTGTTGTCGCTCAGGAATTTGGGCAAAGGAAGTCTATGTGCCCTGTCAATTTTGAGCTCCTGCTCGGGGATATTTGGTAGAATCTTTTGGGTCAAACGCATCACATACTCCGACAGCTCGGGGTTCGCAATTTTTTCAGGCACACCTCTTATTTTTACATTGTTGCGCCTGTTTCTGTCCTCAATGTCGCTTATTTTGTTTTGCAATTTAGTAACCAGGCCTTCTAGATCGTAATGGGCATCAATAAGAGCATTATGGGATTTTACCATTTCCTCCACTTTATGTTCTGTGTTATTAATTCTATTGTTTACTTCTGCTACCGAGGAGTCCACATGCTGAGTAATATTTTTTTTTTTTTTTTTTTTTTTTTTTTTTTTAAATCTGATTTTATTGGTTTTTCAAGGTATGGTATGTTATCAACTCAAAAGAACATAATGCGCAGATATTCTCCTCGCAGGGAGCCAAGGTATAAGTACATATTAACCATAAACATATCCACAACATTTATCTGGGGGCCCATCCTCTGGAAGCTTCGTATGTTATCTTCTTGTGCCTCCGTTCAGTGGGTCCCCAGAATTTATGTGCCCTGCGAAATTTACTGCGGCTTTGAACTTTCAATAAAGAACGTAAACTAGAGGGGGGGGGGGGGAGGATAGGGATGGGAGGATAGGGAAAGGGGTGGGGAGGTGGGGGGGGGGGGGTGCGGTAGGTGGGGTACTGGTTTACATACCTAATAACGTGCTGCCTGTCTCCACCACGCCCCCCGCGTAGGGACCGACAGTCCACTCTCACCGTGTTTTGATTTACACCGTCATCTCCAGCCGTCATCAAGACACACCTGGTTCTTATTTTGGGGTCCGCCATCCAACGTCTCCGGGGCCTCCTCCACCAGAGGTGAGATGAAGGGTACACGAGGCATGCATGTGTGTGTGTGTGTGGGGGGGGGGGAATCTAATACTTCCTTTTTGAGTTTATCTTTTATCTGCAAGGGTTTCCCAGGTCTCCCCTGTCTCCCTTGTTAGATCCTGCGCCACCATTTAGACCAGCCGCCTCCAAGGGGTCCACACCTCCATAAATCCATCATGAGAGCCTTTGTTCCAGCTTGAGAGTTCCTCCATGTTACAGATTGAATCTACTTTTGATTTCCATTGTGTTAGCGTTGGAGGAGTTTTTTGAAGCCAAAGAGTAGGAACAAGAGCTTTTGCCGCGTCAATTAGGAAGGCGATTAGCTTGTCTTTTAAAGGATGAAAGGTGGAGGATGGTTTCCAGAGAAAAATCATTTCCTCTGTCACCTTGAGTCCCGGTTTTAATCGCTGAATGACTCTCTCCACCTCCGACCAAAAGGTCAAAATTTCAGGGCAGCTCCACCAGATATGTCTGAAGGAGCCTACTCCCTGGTTACACCTCCAGCATCTATCATTCGGGGAGAGCTTGTAGGCGTGCAGCCACTGCGGGGTTTTATACCACCTGACAAGCAGCTTATAATGGCTTTCTTGTAGGAGTATGCACTGGGAGTGGCCGAATGCTGACTGCAGAACTAGCTTTACGTCCGAGGCGGAGAGAGTCAAGTTTAGTTCACTTTCCCAGGACTTAATAAAAGTAGGCTTATAGTGTTCAGGTGGCGTAATGATCCTTTTCCGCAGAAAGGTGATCATTTTGTTTTTTTGGGGATCTTGGTTGAGTAGTTTTTCAAAGGGGGTTTCGGGTCTGGTGGATCTGTGTTTCTCCTTAAACTCGTCAAGTGTGTTAACTATGTGGGCTTTTTGCAAGAACGACATTGTTGTCTTGGGGGCTAGTGCAGAAACTATGTCCATTGTTTTTTCATGGGCACGTGTCTGCAGGTCCCTTAGTTTTAACCGATCAAAGACCTTCCAAAGACTCCTCGTCGTGCCCTCGGTCGGTCTCCCTAGTAATTTAGTGATAGAGTTCAGTGGGGACGCTGGAGAAGGATCCGGGGCCAAGGATGGTTTTAGTCTGTCCCAAACCTCACATGGACCTTTCAAAAGGGGGTTAAATTTTTTTGACCTGTAATGTGCTTTGTTAGGGTACCATAGGTCTTCTGACAGGGAGTCACCATGGGAGCTCGATGCCAACAGGTGTAGGATATCATCCCTCTCCGGGGAATTGAGTTCTAACCAATAATTTAATTGTGTTGCTAGGTAAAAGTCGTGGACACATGGCAGCCCGATCCCTCCCTCCTCTTTCCTTCTGATCATGAGGCTATAGGCCAGGCGGGGTCTTCTTTGTCTCCACGTGAAACCGTTAAAGGCTGAGCGGAGGGCCCTAAAGAAGGTCTGGGGGAGGGCGATTGGGAGCATTCTTAGCTTATATAAGATTTTTGGAAGGATATAGGAGTTCAATATATTCTTTCTTCCGATCCACGAAATGAGCGGAAGGTCGTATGTGTGAAGGAGGTGCTTAATCTGTGTTAGAAGTGGGATAAAATTCTGTGAGTAAAGGCTTTCAATCTTTTTAGTGATTGTCACTCCCAAGTACTCCACTGAGGTGTTCGACCATGTGAAGGGTGAGCCGGAGCTAAGGGAGTCGCATCTTGCTGGGGGTAGAGTAATATTTAAGATGGTAGACTTGGAGTAGTTAATCTTAAAGTTAGAGACCGAACCGAATTGTTCCAGCAGGGACATCAAGTTCGGGATGCTCGTTTCAGGTTCTGATATCACGAACATAACGTCATCTGCAAACGCAGCTGCGTTTAAGGTTTTTGTACCTATTTTGAGCCCCTGTATGTTCGGATTCAATCTTACTCCTTGCAAAAGGGGTTCCATGGTGAGCACAAACAGAGTCGGGGAGAGCGGACAACCCTGTCTGGTTCCATTCTTTATGTTAAAGGGAGGGGATAATATGTTATTAATTTTTAACCTCGCATACGGTTCTCTGTAAAGGGACAGGATTGCTTTAATGAAGATAGCTGGAAAGTTGAAGTGGGTCAAGACGTTTTCCATATAGCTCCAGCTCACCCTATCGAACGCTTTTTCAGCGTCTGTGCTAATCAATACCAATGGAGTCCTGTGAGTTTGGGCGTATTTGATTGCGTGTAATAGTCTATAACTATTTCCTTTACCTTCCCGGCCCTTGACAAACCCCATTTGTTCTTTATTTACTAAGGACGGTATCAGGTCTTCCATTCTTCTTGCCAGAAGCTTCGCCCAGAATTTAATGTCCACATTTATCAGAGATATTGGCCTATAACTGCTGCATAATTGTGGGTCCTTTTTTTCTTTGTATATAAGCGTGATATGCGCTTCCTGCGCTTGTTTAGGTAGGGGGTTTCCTATCATAAGTGCGTCAAAAAGATTTTTCAAGTTTGGGGCAAGAATGTCCTTAAATACCTTATAGTATCTTAGTGGGAGGCCGTCCGGACCGGGACTTTTCCCTTCGGGGCTGAGCGATATTATTTCTTCTATTTCTTGTAATGAAATGGGTTCAAGTAATGAGTTGGCCTCTTTATCTCCTAGCGTTGGTAGCTTGATGGTTTTTAGGAACTTTTTAATTTGTTCCTCATTCTCCCCATCTTCTTTAGAAGGGTCCTGTCTTTTTAAATCGTACAGGTTTGCATAAAATTGCTGAAAACATTCAGCAATCTCCTGAGAGGAGGTTGCTACTCCATTCCCGTGGTCTTTAATAGCTGCGATGGTGTTTTTAGTTTTCGCTTTCTTAATTAGGGATGTTGTGAGTTTGCTCCCCTTATTGCCGTGGGCGTAAGCGACGTGTTTAAAATAAATGTGTTTTTTGTTATGTCTAGCCTCTAATAAACATTTCAGAGAGCGTCTCAGTTCCTTTAATTCAGCTAATTTAACGGAGGCTTGTGACAGTTTGTCTATCTGTTCTAATTTCGCTATTTTCGTTAGGAGGTCGTCTATTTCTGCTTGTTGTTGCTTTTTAACTCGTGCTCCTAGTGAGATCAGTAATCCCCTTATGTAGGCTTTATGCGCCTCCCACACCGTGGGAAACTGTACCTCTCCGATAGGGTTGAGTTGAAAGTATTCTGTCAACATTTTTGACAAATACTCTCTGTCTGTTGTAGAATCTAGAAGCGAAGTGTTGAGCCTCCAGATCCATTCCCTGGGTTCCTCTCCCCTGATCCTAAGATCCGCATGAATGGGTGCATGATCGGATAAGGTGATAGCTTCTATTTTTGTTTTTTCAACTTTTGTTAGCATATTTTGGGAGATTAGAATATAATCTAGCCTCTGGTATGAGGCATGGGCCTGGGAATAATGAGTATAGTCTTTTGCTAAGGGATTAAGGGCCCGCCATGCGTCCACGACTCCCATGTCCTGCAGTGTTTTGTTGAGTTTCTTAACCTGTTTTTGTGGAATCCAGGATCTTCCCGTTGAGGAGTCTAAGAGGGGGTTTAGTGAAGCATTTAAGTCCCCGCCAATGATAATCGGGCCTTCTGCAAACTCCTTTAAAATATTTAATTGGGTTGTTAGCCAGCTTACTTGATTGGCATTAGGTGCGTATAAGTTGGCTATCGTCAGTTTAGTATTATTAATAGTGCCTTTTACAAAAAGCGCTCTTCCCAATTCGTCGGAGTATTTGGCCTTCAGTATAAAGTTTATGGACCTGTGAAACATGGTGGAGACTCCCTTGGAGGCAGAGGTGGGGTGTGGGTTGTGGTAACTCTGTGTAAAAGCTTTCCCTGGTAGGCATGGGCATTTATCTAATTTAAAATGTGTTTCTTGTAATAGGACAATCTTAGATTTGTATTTCTTTATGAGATGGGCAATACTATACCTCTTTTGTGGAGTATTGAGGCCCCGGACATTGAATGACGTGACTCTCACCAGATCCATAGTCTCTGTTTGGCTCTTGACTGTGCTGTAGCCGGTTTGGCAGAGGACGCGGCGGAGACAGGCACTCTAGTAGGATAAAACAGAGTAATCAGAACACAATATACGATCTTAAGCAACTGTCGCGACTGAAATGTATGTAGGTGTCAGGAGTGAGGCCCCGGGATCAGGGTAGCAAGGAAATTGATGAGAGGTCTGTGTGTGCGTCTGGCGGAGATTCAGATAAATGTAACCAGTCTGCGTGAGGGTGAGAGAAAGGAAAGCGGCAGGAAAGAATTGGAATGAAGGGGTGGAGGGGGGGGATGTAGGTCAGTGACCTTTGTTATCGGCTTAATAGAGATAGTAAAATAGGTCTTTGGCAGTTCTCTTTTCCAAGAGATACAGAGAGAGAGGGGAGAAAGGAATGGGGGGGTGTCTCCCCAGTAATAGGAGTCTCTCTGTACAGAGTGGGGCGGACTAAGTAGTGTAACTGTCAAAAGGAATAACAAAGTTAGTCCGAAATACAACCAAGGCTCCTGTCCTCGGTTTTCTTCTGTTCTGTAGGTGCCTGATCGGAGGGGCACAGGCAGGCTCCTCCTTCTGTGGGGATGCTCTGTATAAACGGGTTCTACCTTTTAGGCGTAAAGTTCAGTTCCTGTGTTAACCTGTGAAATGAAGTTGTGATAAACGGAACCTTGAAAGCTGGGTAGTCCTTTAACACTTAGGGAGTGGGTGTTTGCCCAAGGAACTGTAACGAGCTGGGCCGTACACCAACGATCTTTGAGAAAGTGTCCTGGAATTATGGCAAGAAGATTCAGGTGTCCTCGGGTGCGATTTCCTCTCTAGATTTCTTCTTAAGCTTGCTTCTGGGGGATTTAGAGTGGTTGGCTGTGTGCCAGCTTGCTGGGGTAGGGAGGTGCGGGAGGGACGGAAACTCCGGGAGGGGCAGCCAATTTGGTACCTCAATAGGCTCTAGCCCCAGGTGCTGCCAGCAGTCCTTGAGGTCCTCAGGGGAGCGAATGTTTAATCTCCTTCCTTTATGAGTAATGCCAACGCCAAACGGGTACAGCCACGCGTATCTAATATTTTTTGCTTTAAGGCCTTCCAGGAGGGGCCTGAGCAGCCTGCGCTTGGCTAAAGTGGTGGGGGAGAGGTCCTGAAATATCTGAATCGCCACTCCATCGTAGAGTAAGTTCCTGGCACTTCGTGCTGCATTTAAAATGGCCGCAGCGTCTGTGAAGGACAGGAGTCTACAGATAATGTCCCTTGGGGGGTCGCCCGCGGCAGGCTGCGGCCTCAGACCTCTGTGGATTCTTTCTATATTTATAGATATCGCTCTATCTGTTCCCAATAGGTCTGTGAAGATTTCTGTGGCTATTTTCTGTAACGCGTCATTGGCCCAGGTTTCCGGCAGTCCCTTAATACGGACATTATTCCGGCGATTTCTATTCTCTATATCCTCTTGCATGAGGAGCATCTTGTTTAATTGTATGTGCTGCTCTTTAACCACTGCTGCTAGTTCTCCTGCATGGGTCGTTAGAGTAGTTGCTGAGCCTTCTAGTTCCTCCACCCTCCTCCCCATATTTCTTACCTCCTCCTTTATTTCAGACAGATCGTCCATAACTGGCTTCATTGTTTTATTAAGCAGGTCTTTCATGAAGCCCTTTGAGAGGGGTTCGTCTTCCTCCTCATCCGAGGAGCTTTCTCCCTCCCGCGCTATGGTCCGTGCAGCGGCAGCAGCCGGCGCCATCTTGCCAGCGGCGTGTGGGGAGCGGGAGCTCCGGTCTTTTAAAAAGCGCTGGAGATCTGACTGGCATCGGGCTGGTCGCGGTGTCCCCTGATGCTCACCTCCTCTTTCTTTAGTGATCTTCCCCATTTTTTCGTCTGATAGCAGCCTTTAGGAGCCTGTTCTTGTGCCTGTGTAACGGAGCGCTGTTCCTATGCGGCCATCACACACCGCGGTCAGGCTCCGCCCCCTGAGTAATATTTTTTAGGTCCGTTTGGATCGTGTGCCTTAAGGCTAAGATGGCCTCTTTTATGTACAGTTCAGATGCGGGTTTTTCTGTGGCCGCTAGGTTGTTAATTTCCCCATCTGGTGCCTCCATAGGGGAAGTCTCCTCTACATTCTCCTCTTCTCTGTCTCCTGACATTTTTTGGCGTTGTTTGGCCGGACTGCTGGAAGCAGAGGGAGGCTGCGCTCCCTGCAGGGGAGCCGGCGCCATTTTGTTTTTTGTGCTGCGCCCGCTGGAAGGGTTCATTTTAGCTTTGTGGTCTCCCTTATTATGGCTCTCACCCTGCTTCAGTTCCCCTGGCTGTTCCCTGACGTTAGCGGTGTCAGTCTCATATGTGGGGTAAGAAACGTTGTGGTCGGGGAGTCCTCTTACCGGGGTGTCTGCCGTCAGCGTGGCTTCTTCCTCCGCCGCCATTACAGGGAGCGGAGCGCGCGGTCCGAAAAACTCCTCCAGCCGCGTCGGCTGGGCTTTGGAGACTCTTCTCCTAGCTGCTGCCATGTGCCCTGGCACTTCTGCTTCCCGATCAGCGATTAGATGAGCCCTCCGGTGTGCTTATAAGGTCGCTGAGCGATGCTGTTGGACGGAGGTTAGTGAAACACGGCCGTCTCGGTCTCTCTCTAAGCCACGCCCCCGGTGATGGCACCTTTCTTGAGCATTACAATATTATACATTATAGTCACTAATTACTTCAGAGCGGTTGTTGATCCAAGAATTATTCTGACTGCCAGATTTAGAGTCAGGAAAGAATTTTTTTTTTCCAAAATTGAGAAAAATTGGGTTCTATCTCATGGGTCTTTTTTTTCCCTCTGGATTAACATTGCAGGATAATAGATTGAAGTGGACGGAGAGATGTCTTTTTTTCAGCCTTCACACTGTGTAAAAAAAAGGCAAACATATAGAAAATCGAACAGTGTATTATGAGTTCTACAGCGTCATAGTACAGCAGCCATAGTAGTTCATAGAGCCCTTCTGTATATTCATATGCACCCGATTTTGTTGCATACCAATTCCTAATGTTTTTTTTCAAGATCTAGGCATTTAACATTAACCCTCTTTGTTTATTTCCAACACTCTTAATTATGTGATGATCACAAGGGCTCACTAGGTTTCAAAAATTTCGGATAATTGTACTATATCTATGAAGTGTACGTCTCTGATTATCACAACCAGGGAAGTAAGTTTACGAGCTTCCTATTCAATGCCTGCAAGTGTCATTGAGCTTGAATGCTAGAAATAGAATCTACAGAAAAAAATAACAGAAAGCAGCCATATACTTACCATTGTACTAATACAAGAGGGCAGGTAAATGCACCACATCCCTCAAGATGCAGACTGCTATATGGAGGAACATTGAACATATAACACTGATCACAGCACACACGTCACCTTCAAATATGCAGGGAAGACAGTCCTCACCAGCTGGTGCACGCTCATCAAAGATCCTGGATCCTGGATCACAATTTCAGCAGCAAAGTATGTATGAGAGCAGCACTCCAGGGGTTAAATAAAAGAATAAATCTTTATTGTGCCCACACGACGTTTCAACCCTCCATCCAAGGGAACTTGATAAAGACCCTTGGATGGAGGGTTGAAACGTCCTGTGGGCACAATAAAGATTTATTCTTTTATTTAACCCCTGGAGTGCTGCTCTCATACATACTTTGCTGAGGAACATTGAACAGGTGCAAGGTACTGATAAACAATCATTCATACACCTTCCGAATACTGAGGGGGCAGCTGCTTAGCACTATCCTTGTACATAGAAAAAACATATATAGGGTGTTGGGTAGAGATGAGCGAACGCGTTCGTCCGAGCTTGATATTCGTGCGAATATTAGGGTGTTTGGGATGTTCGTTATTCGTGACGAACACCATGCGGTGTTCTGGTTACTTTCACTTCCTTCCCTGAGACGTTAGCGCGCTTTTCTGGCCAATTGAAAGACAGGGAAGGCATTACAACTTCCCCCTGCAACGTTTAAGCCCTATACCACCCCCCTGCTGTGAGTGGCTGGCGAGATCAGGTGTTCGCCTAATATAAAAGTCGGCCCCTCCCGCGGCTCGCCTCAGATGCGGTGTGAGTTAGATGAGGGACAGTGCTGTTTATACCGGAGCTGCTGTAGGGAAAGAATTGGTAGTTAGTGTAGGCTTCAAGACCCCCCAAAGGTCCTTATTAGGGCCACTGATAGCTGTGTGTTGGCTGCTGTTAGCAGTGGGATTTTTTTTCTTCTCAAAATCGCCTCTGCAGACCGTTGCACCTGGCATTAGGGACAGAAGTGCTGCATAGGCAGGGAGAGTGTTAGGAGTGAGTGTAGCCTTCAAGAACCTCAACGGTCCTTTCTAGGGCCATATTTATCCGTGTGCAGTACTGTCCAGGCTGCTGTTAGCTGTGCTGCATTTTTTTTTGCTTCTCAAAATCGCCTCTGCAGAGCATTCCACCCTCCATTGATACTGCAGGGAAAGAATTGTATAGGCAGGGCCACAACACAGTTATTATTCATAGAATATACGCAGTGCTGCCTGTTGGTGGGAAAAAACTGAAAACAAATCTATTTGTCCAGCCTCTGTCCGTCCTTACGGGCGGTGGACACGTGTGAGCTGCGTGAAAAACATTGCTAAATCATACGCAGCCAGCTACGCTTTACTGCTGGGTTCGCCATTTGCTTTCCTTAATTGGGAAAAAAAATACCTGCTCTCCAAGAGTTATAATAACTCTGCTACCCTCACGTTCTGTGACACATAAGCAGGGACACAGCACAGTTATTAAACTTCTCAGGTTCATTGAATATACGCAGTGCTGCCTGTTGGTGGGAAAAAACTGAAAACAAATCTATTTGTCCAGCCTGTGTCCGTCCTTACGCCTGTGGAGACGTGTGAGCTGCGTGAAAAACATTGCTAAATCATACGCAGCCAGCTACGCTTTACTGCTGGGTTCGCCATTTGCTTTCCTTAATTGGGAAAAAAAATACCTGCTCTCCAAGAGTTATAATAACTCTGCTACCCTCACGTTCTGTGACACATAAGCAGGGACACAGCACAGTTATTAAACTTCTCAGGTTCATTGAATATACGCAGTGCTGCCTGTTGGTGGGAAAAAACTGAAAACAAATCTATTTGTCCAGCCTGTGTCCGTCCTTACGCCTGTGGAGACGTGTGAGCTGCGTGAAAAACATTGCTAAATCATACGCAGCCAGCTACGCTTTACTGCTGGGTTCGCCATTTGCTTTCCTTAATTGGGAAAAAAAATACCTGCTCTCCAAGAGTTATAATAACTCTGCTACCCTCACGTTCTGTGACACATAAGCAGGGACACAGCACAGTTATTAAACTTCTCAGGTTCATTGAATATACGCAGTGCTGCCTGTTGGTGGGAAAAAACTGAAAACAAATCTATTTGTCCAGCCTGTGTCCGTCCTTACGCCTGTGGAGACGTGTGAGCTGCGTGAAAAACATTGCTAAATCATACGCACCCAGCTACGCTTTACTGCTGGGTTCGCCATTTGCTTTCCTTAATTGGGAAAAAAAATACCTGCTCTGCCACAGTTAATAACTCTGCTACCCTCACGTTCTGTGACACATAAGCAGGGACACAGCACAGTTATTAAACTTAGATAATTCATTCACTAGAGGCAGTGGGGCCTTTCGTTTTCCAAAAAGGGCAAAAATTATATTTGGCCTGCAGTCTTGCGCCAATTTATTTCCTGCCTGTGAAATCAAATCACTGGTAATACAGCATGCTGAGGGGTAGGGGTAGGCCTAGAGGACGTGGACGCGGCCGAGGACGCGGAGGGCCAAGTCAGGGTGTGGGCACAGGCCAAGCTCCTGATCCAGGTGTGTCGCAGCCGACTGCTGCGCGATTAGGAGAGAGGCACGTTTCTGGCGTCCCCACATTCATCGCCCAATTAATGGGTCCACGCGGGAGACGGTTATTAGAAAATGAGCAGTGTGAGCAGGTCCTGTCCTGGATGGCAGAAAGTGCTTCGAGCAACCTATCGTCTACCCGCAGTTCTGCGCCGTCCACTGCTGCCAATCCGAATCCTCTGTCTGCTGCTCCTCCTTCCTCCCAGCCTCCTCACTCCACTACAATGACACCTGCTCAGGAGCGGGAACACTCCCAGGAACTGTTCTCGGGCCCCTGCTTAGATTGGGCAGCAGCGGTTCCTCTCCCACCAGAGGAGTTTATCGTCACTGATGCCCAACCATTCGAAAGTTCCCGGGGTCCGGGGGAAGAGGCTGGGGACTTCCGCCAACTGTCTCAACAACTTTCTGTGGGTGAGGAGGACGATGACGATCAGACACAGTTGTCTTGCAGTGAGGTAGTAGTAAGGGCAGTAAGTCCCAGGGAGCAGCGCACAGAGGATTCGGAGGAAGAGCAGCAGGACGATGAGGTGACTGACCCCACCTGGTGTGCAACGCTTACTCAGGAGGACAGGTCTTCAGAGGGGGAGTCAAGGGCATCAGCAGGGCAGGTTGCAAGAGGCAGTGCAGTGGCCAGGGGTAGAGGCAGGGCCAGACCGAATAATCCACCAAGTGTTTCCCAAAGCGCCCCCTCGCGCCATGCCACCCTGCGGAGGCCGAGGTGCTCTAAGGTCTGGCAGTTTTTCACAGAGACGCCTGACGACCGACGAACAGTGGTGTGCAACCTTTGTCGCGCAAAGCTCAGCCGGGGAGCCAACACCAACAGCCTCACCACCACCACCATGCGCAGACATATGATGGCCAAGCACCCCGCAAGGTGGGACAAAGGCCGTTCACCGCCTCCGGTTTGCACCCCTGCCTCTCCCCCTGTGCCCCAACCTGCCACTGAGATGCAACCCCCCTCTCAGGACACAGGCACTACCGCCTCATGGCCTGCACCCACACCCTCATCTCCGCTGTCCTCGGCCCCATCCAGCAGTGTAGTTCAGCGCACCGTTCAGCCGTCGCTTGCGCAAGTGTTCGAGCGCAAGCGCAAGTACGCCGCCACGCACCCGCACGCTCAAACGTTAACCGTCCGCATCGCAAAATTCATCAGCCTTGAGATGCTGCCGTATAGGGTTGTGGAAACGGAGTCCTTCAAAAGTATCATGGAGGCGGCGGCCCCGCGCTACTCAGTTCCCAGTCGCCACTACTTTTCCCGATGTGCCGTCCCAGCCCTGCACGACCACGTCTCCCGCAACATTGTGCGCGCCCTCACCAACGCGGTTACTGCCACGGTCCACTTAACTACGGACACGTGGACAAGCACAGGCGGGCAGGGCCACTACATCTCCCTGACGGCACATTGGGTGAATTTAGTGGAGGCTGGGACAGAGTCAGAGCCTGGGACCGCTCACGTCCTACCCACCCCCAGAATTGCGGGCCCCAGCTCGGTGCTGGTATCTGCGGAGGTGTATGCTTCCTCCACTAAAGCACCCTCCTCCTCCTCCTCCTCTGTCTCACAATCAAGATGTGTTAGCAGCAGCATGTCGCCAGCAGTCGGTGTCGCGCGGTGTGGCAGCACAGCGGTGGGCAAGCGTCAGCAGGCCGTGCTGAAACTACTCAGCTTAGGCGATAAGAGGCACACGGCCCACGAACTGCTGCAGGGTCTGACACAGCAGACCGACCGCTGGCTTGCGCCGCTGAGCCTCCAACCGGGCATGGTCGTGTGTGACAACGGCCGTAACCTGGTGGCGGCTCTGCAGCTCGGCAGCCTCACGCACGTGCCATGCCTGGCCCACGTCTTTAATTTGGTGGTTCAGCGGTTTCTGAAAAGCTACCCACGCTTGTCAGACCTGCTCGTAAAGGCGCGCCGGCTCTGCGCACATTTCCGCAAGTCCCACACGGACGCTGCCACCCTGCGCACCCTGCAACATCACTTTAAGCTGCCAGTGCACCGACTGCTGTGCGACGTGCCCACACGGTGGAACTCTACGCTCCACATGTTGGCCAGGCTCTATGAACAGCGTAGAGCTATAGTCGAATACCAACTCCAACATGGGCGGCGCAGTGGGAGTCAGCCTCCTCAATTCCTTTCAGAAGAGTGGGCCTGGTTGGCAGACATCTGCCATGTCCTTGGTAATTTTGAGGAGTCTACCCAGGTGGTGAGCGGCGATGCTACAATCATTAGCGTCACCATTCCTCTGCTATGCATCTTGAGAAATTCCCTGCAAACCATAAAGGCAGCTGCTTTGCGCTCGGAAACGGGGGCGGGGGAAGACAGTATGCCGCTGGATAGTCAGGGCACCCTCCTGTCTATTTCTCAGCGCGTACAGGAGGAGGAGGAGGAGCATGAGGAGGATGAGGAGGAGGGGGAAGAGACAGCTTGGCCCGCTGCTGACGGTACACCGGCTGATTGCCTGTCATCCTTTCAGCGTGTATGGCCTGAGGAGGAGGAGGAGGAGGAGGAGGAGGATCCTGATAGTGATCTTCCTAGTGAAGACAGCCATGTGTTGCGTACAGGTACCCTGGCACACATGGCTGACTTCATGTTAGGATGCCTTTCTCGTGACCCTCACGTTGCACGCATTCTGGCCACTACGGATTACTGGGTGTACACACTGCTCGATCCACGGTATAAGGAGAACCTGCCCACTCTGATTCCCGAAGAGGAAAGGGGTTCGAGAGTGTTGCTATACCACAGGACCCTTGCGGACAAGCTGATGGTAAAATTCCCAGCCGACAGCGCTAGTGGCAGAAGGCGCAGTTCCGAGGGCCATGTTGCAGGGGATGTGCGTAGATCGAGCAGCATGTACATCCCAGGCAGTGCAACAGTCTTTAAGGGCCTGGCCAGCTTTATGGCTCCCCACCAAGACTGTGTCACCGCTCCCCAGTCACGGCTGAGTCGGCGGGAGCACTGCAAAAGGATGGTGAGGGAGTACGTAGCGGATCGCACGACCATCCTTGGTGACGCCTCTGCCCCCTACAACTACTGGGTGTCGAAGCTGGACACGTGGCCTGAACTAGCCCTGTATGCCCTTGAGGTGCTTGCTTGTCCTGCGGCTAGCGTCTTGTCGGAGAGGGTGTTTAGTGCGGCTGGGGGAATCATCACAGATAAGCGTAGCCGCTTGTCAACCGACAGTGCCGACAGGCTAACACTCATCAAGATGAACAAAGGCTGGATTTCCCCAGACTTCTGTTCTCCACCAGCGGACAGCAGCGATACGTAAGCAATACGTAGGCTGCACCCGCGGATGGAAGCTACGTTCTCTCTCACCATCCAAAACGGGGACATTTCTGCTTCATCAATCTGTGTCTAATATTCCTCCTCCTCCTCCTCCTGCTCCACCTCCTGAAACCTCACGTAATCACGCTGAACGGGCAATTTTTCTTAGGGCCACAAGGCTCACTCAAATAATTTTTCAGAACAATTTTTATAAGTTTCAATGCGCTTAAAAGCATTGGAACTTTAACTTGAACCAATTTTTCGTTACACTGGGCTGCCTCCAGGCCTAGTTACCACTTAAGCCACATTAACCAAAGCGATTAATGGGTTTCACCTGCCCTCTTGGCTGGCCATGGCCAATTTTTGGGATGTACATTAGTACTGTTGATACAGCAATTTTTGTGGGCCCTCGCCTACAGTGTAATCAAATTAATTTTTAGCCCACCTGCATTACAGCTGACGTTACCTCAGCTGTGTTGGGCAATGCAATGGGATATTTCTATGTACCGCCGGTGGCTTCCTGGCACCCACCCAGGCAGTGGGTCCACAGGGAGTTAAACCTACATGTGTCCACTTGTAAAGAATCCCAGTCTGACTGGGGCATGCAGTGTGGGCCGAAGCCCACCTGTATTACGCACGACATTACTACCTCAGCTGTGTTGGGCAATGCAATGGGATATTTTTGTGTACCGCCGGTGGGTTCCAGGGAGCCACCCATGCTGTAGGTGCACACTGAGTTTTTAATACATCTGTACACTTCTAAAGAACCCGTCTGACTGGGGCATGCAGTGTGGGCCGAAGCCCACCTGTATTACGCACGACATTACTACCTCAGCTGTGTTGGGCAATGCAATGGGATATTTCTATGTACCGCCGGTGGCTTCCTGGCACCCACCCAGGCAGTGGGTCCACAGGGAGTTAAACCTACATGTGTCCACTTGTAAAGAACCCCAGTCTGACTGGGGCATGCAGTGTGGGCCGAAGCCCACCTGCATTAAGCACGACATTACTACCTCAGCTGTGTTGGGCAATGCAATGGGATATTTCTGTGTACCGCCGGTGGGTTCCAGGGAGCCACCCATGCTGTGGGTCGACAGGGACTTCACAATAGGGAGTTGTACCTGCCTGTGTCTATGAATTAAAAAGCCCGGTCTGACTGGGGCATGCAGACACCTTGACAGAATGAATAGTGTGTGGCACATAGGTTCCCCATTGCTATGCCCACGTGTGCAGCTCCTGATGGCGGTGGCACAGGATTCTATTTCTCATTGCTTCTGTACAGCATTGTGGGCTATCGCTCCGCCACTTTTAAAGAGGGTCGCTGCCTAGCCGTGCCAACCTCTGCAGTGTATGCCTGCGGTCCCTCGTCATGGCAGACGCAATTCTAAATAGACATGAGCGTGGTGTGGCATGAGGGCAGCTGAAGGCTGCGCAGGGACACTTTGGTGTGCGCTGTGGGGGGGAGGGGGTGCGGTTGGGCAGCATGTAACTCAGGAGAAGTGGCAGTGGAGTGTCATGCAGGCAGTGATTGTGCTTTGTTGGAGGTAGTGTGGTGCTTAGCAAAGGTATGCCATGCTAATGAGCGCCTTTCAGAAGTAAAAGTTGTTGGGAGGGGGGGGGGGGCCACTCTTGCCGCTATTGTGGCTTAATAGTGGGACCTGTGAACTTAGGATGCAGCCCAACATGTAGCCCCTCGCCTGCCCTATCCGTCACTGTGTCATTCCCATCACTTTCCTGAATTGCCCAGATTTTCACACATGAAAACCTTAGCGAGCATCGGCGAAATACAAAAATGTTCTGGTCGCCCATTGACTTCAATGGGGTTCGTTGTTCGAAACGAACCCTCGAGCATCACGGGAAGTTCGTTACGAATAACGAACACCCGAACATTTTGGTGTTCGCTCATCTCTAGTGTTGGGCCACATGGTATGTGAAGTTCACCATGCAGGCTTACAACCTATTAGTGATGCCATATTTCACTCCAGCAGGCCGCCCTTTGTCTTATAAATGAACCACACCGGCATTGCATGTTACCGATATGTACCAACAAATACCGATAAATACGAGGTATTGGGTAATTTTTTGGGCAAAATACAGAACCCCTTGTCAAGGGTTCTCATCCTCTTTTGCGTCCTTATATTAACATCAATTTAAAATCACTGAAAAATTGAATATACAGAAAAAAAAAATCCCAGTTTGGCTTTCTGCATGTGAGGGATGTGGTGCTTCTACCTGCTCTCTCAATACATTGGTAAGTATACAGCTGCTTTCTCTCATTTTTTCTGAATACTAGAAAGGATTGATACCCAAAGTATATTACAAAAAAATGATAACTTTTCCGTATAGAAGCCGTATTTCTAAAATTAAAATCCTCCTTTAAGAAAAAAACAAACTTACAAAAAGTTGAACACGTGATATTTCATTTTAGACAATAGGTTTTGACATAAATATGTTATCATCGTTTGCAAATGTAGAATACCCAATGGGCTCTGAGCTCTACAGTCACTTAATACAGCAACCACAGGAGTCTATAGAGCCCTTCTGTACATTCACATGGGCCTGATTTTATATGGGAAAAAAACAACATGACATGTAGAGATGAGCGAGCACCCAAATGCTCAAGTCCGCATTATTCGAGTTGAGCTTTTCGTAAAATTCGAGAGCTCTACTCGAGTAACGAACCCCATTGACTACAATGGGAGACTCGAGCATTTTTGTATGTGGAACGCAGGGTCCCGAGCTTTTTTATTTTTTTTTCTTGGTTCGTGTCGCTGCGTCGTGGCAGGGAGGGGCCAAAACAGGCACGTCACAGCGAGGAGGAGCCAAAAGCTGGGGCGGGGTCGAACACGATTTGATGTTCGTTCTAGTAACGAGCACCATCGAGTACGCCAATACTCGAACGAGTATCAAGCTCGCCAGGGTATGTTCGCTCAACTCTAATGACATGCTACATCTGACACCATATTACAGAAAGATTCCCGAAATATGACGTGATTGGAAGAACCAAATGGAGGCACAAGGAATACTTCTGGTTGCGTGTTATGGAACAAGTCTCTTGTACCCTCAGTGCCTGTTGCTTAATTCTTAGGTACCCAGAAAAATAATGGGATCCAGAAATCCATTCTATCAAAATAACATAAAATCATTTCTGCCAAAGATGTATTCTTAATCACTTAGAACAGTTTAACACGTCGACTTGATCTCATTTTCCTCCCTAATCTCTGGTTACTATATCTATCCCTTCATTGTTCGGCAATCCCCAGCTCGTCAGACCCCTTTTACCTCTTATGTTTAATTTTTCCAACTATATAAAGCAAATAATTCAGAACAGAAAGCAGTTTCCACAGCAACGAGGATAATATTGTTCCTGTTCGCTCACGCGGCTGTACCTGCAGCTTGTTCTCATTGCTTTTAGTTGCACTGTCGGAAATTTCTGGGCTAGGGATATTCAATTACATAAGAAACGTTTTGGGTTTTTTTTCTGCCAATTGATTAGATATTTTCTACTGTCTAAATACATAGAGAATTAATATTAAATGATGAGAAAGTAGGACCAGGTAAAAGAATAATCTCACGGCTTACATTGGTTACTAAGACGGGATTTGAGTGAGAGAAGTTTCAGATCATTCAAAATGGGAACAGCTATAGAAACAAGGGGGCTCTTTAAATCCCATATCCTCAGGGAGTCACCACTTTTATTGTCAGATGATGTTAGGAAAGAAAGTTTTTGTTTATACTGTATGCAGGGAGCTAGTAGGCAGCCAAAAATGGGGCTGCTGGAAGTTGAGGTGGATATAGTGTTCCCATAATCAGATGTATTACAGCTTTCAATATACTTGCATGTAAGGGCTCAGTCACATGGGCGCATCGGCGCCCGTGTTATGCAGGAAGAAGACGACCTTACCTCAAGACGGACGTCTCTCTGCAGTGCCGGAGGAAAGAACATGTAACCGGCTTCATTGCCAGTCATGTGTTCTTTCTTCAGCACTGCGGGGAGTCGTCCGTCTTGCAGTACGTCCATCTTCTTCCTGCAGTAAGGGTTCAGGGCTTAGTCAAACGGGCGCATCGGCACCCGTACACAGGCGCCAATGCACCCGTGTGACAGAGCCCTTACTGCAGGAAGAAGACAGCCATACTTCAAGACGGACGACTCCCCGCAGCGCTGAAGAAAGAACACATGACCGGCAATGAAGTCGGTTACATGTTCTTTCCTCCGGCACTGCAGAGAGACGTCCGTCTTCAGGTACGGCCGTCTTCTTCCTGCATAACATGGGCGCCGATGCGCCAGTGTGACTGAGCCCCAATACTGATTTATGAGAAAACAATATTTCATATATTATGATAGGTATTCTTTAACCTTCATGGCTATTTTTCCGAATCAGAAATTCTTATAGTGACACTCTGAAGTACCCATCTCCCCCGAGTTATCTATTCTATTTAAATACAGGGTATCTCCATAGGAATGAAAATGATTTGGCAGATTGTGATCCAATTTCACATATAAACAGCAGAGGAAGGGAGAAAACTGTTAGGCCATGTGACTGACGGCCATTTTGAATGCCACCATCTTGGACTCAGCTCAAATTTTTCCAATGGGAAGGTAAGTTTATGATATAAATCAAACTGGCAGAGAATATCACCCGGTGCGCTTGTGCACTCGCCATTGACTTTCCGAGGATGTCAGAGGTTAGACGCGGCCAGGTTGGCATCAGTGTGCAGGAGCCAATGGGAGATAACCCCTCACACGGCAGGTAAATAAGGGAGGGAACAAATACAACAGGATTAGGTAAGTTTATTTGTTTTTTTTTTTCACTGTTTTCTTTCAACAGGTTAGAATGTACAGGGATGCAGGGCAGGATTCAGGGCATAGCTTAAAAAAGGGGTTTTGCTGACAGAGACCCCTCTAAACAGATGGGCGTGATACGCCGTGATTATGCGCGTGGGAAATTTCTGCACACATAACAAGGAGAATAGAACCAATTGATTTTAATGGGTTCATTCTCACATCTTTTCTTTGTGCCCATTGTTTTTGCAAAGAAAAAAAAAAGGACCTGCCCGATCTTGTGCATGTTTGTGCACCAAAAAGTCCCATAGAGGTCTATGGGAAACATCTGCCCACATGGGTATGCGCTAAATACAGTGCATATACCTGTGAACGCTGGTACCTCGTTAGGCAAATTAGCCCTTTAAATCAGTTGATTCCCCCTCCTGTGTGAACGAGCGATGAATGAGTAAATACGCTGCATATTTGCGCAGGCACAAGTGCAATATACAGTCATTCTCTGCGCAAATATATTGAGCAGGAGTGAGCGTATTATGATACACGTTCGTCTGTCAAAGCCCATGCACATTGATTTTTGTTCCTTTCAGTCTATGTGAATGATGGGACTATCTAAGGACAGATGATATTGAGATCGTTCTTATGTCAGGTGAATGAAGCACGTGTCTCATCACAGCAGATTTCAATCAATGCCACCCAACCAGACCTCCCATTACTCACAGTGCAGTTGGCAAACTTCTTGCCAGATTCCGACAAATAAGAAATGTTCATTTTTGACCAAGGTGTCATATTAAGCACGAATGTATTCATTGCAAAACTGTTCCCCATAGAGGATTGCAAATAGTCTTGATTCAAAATATCCTACCAATTTGTTTATGCACTTTATATATCTACATTTATGGTTCTCTACAGTTACTGCAATGTTAGCAAACAAGGAAGTTGAGAATGTACTCATGTACTCAAGTCATGATTTCCTGTGGTTAGGAAGGTTGTATCCTCTGACAGAGCTGTGTCTACACAGTGATATACGTGGGGACCTGACTTCTCATGTAGTAATCTAGCAGCCGGGGATTTAAAACCCCCGCCTGCTGAATGAACTGTCTCTGATGGGTCACAGCCTGACCAATCAGAGGCAGCTCTCAGTCACACCCATTCATGAATTCATGAATGGGTGAGTGAGTGCTGCCTCTGATTGGCTCAGCAAATTGCGGGAAAAAACGCCCGTGTGACTAAGGCCTTAGGCTGCATGCAGACGAGCGTATATCGGCTCGGTTTTCACACCGAGCCGATATACGTTGTCCTCGTGTGCAGGGGTGGGGGAGGATGGAAGAGCCAGGAGCAGGAAGTGAGCTCCCGCCCCCTCTCTGCCTCCTCTCCGCCCCTCTGCACTATTTGCAATGGGGAGAGGCGGGGCAGGGCTAAGTTCTGAGAATTAGCCCCACCCATGTCCCGCCTCTCCCCATTGCCAGTTCCTGCTCCTGGCTCTTCCATCCTCCCCCCCCCCTGCACTCGAGGACAACGTATATCGGCTCGGCGTGAAAACCGAGCCGATATACGTTTGTCTGAATGCAGCCTAAATAACTATTTTTCACTTTCATGGTTAAATGTCACATTACAAGTTTCCCCAAGTGGGATCTCTTTGCTACAATATCTAATGCCCTTTGGCCTCATTATGGCCACTTTACAGTACTTTAGGCACATTGGGTTGTCCTATATATGTATATGCACATTTTGATCTATTTTTGCCTTCATTTTTTCTTAATTGTTTGTATAGTTATTATATAATTCATGATTTCATACATTGGATATATAATTTTATTTTCTTCTGTCACTGTGTGGCATTAATTACCCTGTTTCCCCGAAAATAAGACAGTGTCTTATATTAACTTTTGCTCCAAAAGATTTTACTTTTTTACATGTATAGCTGCTTGAACACTAATTATATTGTCTTTTTTATTAACTGTAAATAGTGCTCAATTTTGGAGTTGGGCTTATTCTTCAAACATCCTCAAAAATCCTGAAAAACCATTTTGCATCCTCAAAAATCCTGAAAAATCATGCTATGGCTTATTTTCGGGGATGTCTTATTTTCAGAGAAACAGGGTATTTGTACTTTTTCTACCTCCTATGCATCCTTACAGCCTATGTATGCCATTGGCTAAATTGATCCTATTAGCTTAATGGTAACTATCATCATTTTACAGTTCACAATAAGGGCCAACACAGGATGTATTTTTCACAGCAAGAGAGATTCTTCACATGAGCACATGGGCTAATACAATCGCCGTTATGTATTAGCGCAGAAACCGTATTTTTGGGAAGTTTTCTTGACTTTTCAAAAGTTTGAAAAAAAGAGCAGGGACGTAGATCCTGCCCTATCTTTCTCGCAAGTAGTTCTAACCACGTGCGAGAAAGATAGGGCAAGTCCTATCTTTTCTTGCGCGTTATCACTCCCCAGTAATCTCAATAGTGGAAACGGCTAAAGGGCTAAAACAGACTGTCGCATGTGCAGATATGTGCGAGAAATATTGGACTTGCCTATCTTTTCTCATGCGTAATAACGCGCAAGATATCTGCTGATTAAAACATGTCCAAATAACGAGACTAAAACACGCCCATCTGTTCCAGCCCTGAATAAGATGTCTTTAAATTTAATCCACATTGCTATGAGGACTTAAACACATGGGAGTGATGGGACGAAACAAAATCATTGATTTCAATGGTTTTGTTTTAATCACCCGGATTCCCCCGCAATAATACTAATCGCGTGAAAAGATAGAACTTGCCCTATTGTTTTCACACGTAGTTAATACTATATGTGAAAAAATGAAAAAACAGGACTTATCTTCCAGCTTTTTTTTTCAAACTCACACGAAAAGTGCAGAATTTGAGTAGTCAAAGGAAAAAAACTTGGATCATACGCTAATACACTCCATAGCAGTGAGCATATTAGCGCATGCGCCCATGTGTTTTCACCCTTGCTGTAACAGTTTAAATAGACAGGTAAATGCCTAAATACTCTCGCCACTGTGGAGCGTGTTAGCTCATGAACCAGTCAGAATCCTTTTCGTTTTGACAGTTCAAATTTATCACTATGGCGTGTGGG
Source organism: Eleutherodactylus coqui (assembly GCF_035609145.1). Classification (NCBI taxonomy): domain Eukaryota; kingdom Metazoa; phylum Chordata; class Amphibia; order Anura; family Eleutherodactylidae; genus Eleutherodactylus; species Eleutherodactylus coqui. The sequence goes on along the minus strand of NC_089839.1, from coordinate 262,445,071 downwards.
TAAAAAAAAATAGTAGAAAGATAGTTCCTGCCCTATCTTTTCTTGCATGTAGAAAAACTACGTGCGAGAAACTTTGGGCAAGTCCTATCTTTTCTTGCGCATAGTAATAACACAAGAGAATCATGCGAGTCTCAAAGGTTTTGCTTTGTCACTATTTGCAGGCAAAATCTCGGTCGTCTATTTAAGCCCAAAGGGTTAAAAAATAAAAAGAGAGAAGCAAATGAAGCAAGTTTGGTCAGGTTTCTGTTTTTAGGACAAAAAAACGCTGCAGTCTTCATTATTTTTCCCTCTCAAAAAATAGAAACTTGATGGAATTGAAACAAATGGAAAACTTTCAGTCTTTTTTGAGACCCTATTGAAATCAATAGGAAATAAATTGATTTTTTTTTTTTTTAATTCCAGTTTTTCTCCTGCAAAAAACGGAGCAAAAACCCTGAATTGAGCCTGCAGGTGTGACAGCAGCCTGATACTCTTCTAATTTTCCACAAGCAATTCCGCAGTGGATCTGCAGCCGTATATGTGTTGAAAGTTCTGCTCTGAGTTATAACAATTATTGGTATTCATGAAAAAAAAAAGTTTGCCGAACCTGTCTGGAGGGTAAAAAATGTACACCACCTCTACCATACACATTGGCATAAAGCTGAGCCTCTGCTATCTATTCCAACCCTAATGTACTTTCCCCTGCTTGAAATAGTGCTTTGTGCTGAACATATAAGCAATCATATGCATGAGTAGAGGTAATATGCAGACACACTGAAAGCATTAGCAATAAATAAACCATCTGTCTAGTAAGAGCAGGAGGAGAGAGATGAACTAAAAGATTCCAGAGAAATGGGAAGTCAAATAGAAATAAACTAAAGTATCCGAAAACTCTGAATCCCCATCTATTAGCATCAAACCCTCAGCTGTACATCTAAGGTAATTGCTAATTATCTACCCGCTGAAGGGCAAGTCAGTTAGATTGTATCATATTAGGGTATTCATATTGACACATGCCACCTAAATTTCTTCAAAAGGTACACAGGCGGCATTATGAGCCTGTAGATGACATGAATCCTCAGTAATTTGATGAAAAAAATCTGAATTTGTGTGCAGAGCATTATTTTTTGTGGGTAACTGTTTTTTAAACAAACTTGGAAGTCTGTATATTATTCATGATGCATGTGAGTAGTCATCAGTTTATACCTTAAAGGAGATGTCCCGCGCCGAAACGGGTTTTTTTTTTTTTAAACCCCCCCCCCCCCGTTCGGCGCGAGACAACCCCGATGCAGGGGTTAAAAAACCCACCCGCACAGCGCTTACCTGAATCCCGGCGGTCCGGCGTCTTCATACTCACCTGCTGAAGATGGCCGCCGGGATCCTCTGTCTTCATGGACCGCAGGGCTTCTGTGCGGTCCATTGCCGATTCCAGCCTCCTGATTGGCTGGAATCGGCACGTGACGGGGCGGAGCTACACGGAGCTACACGGAGCCCCATAGAGAAGAGGAGAAGACCCAGACTGCGCAAGCGCGGCTAATTTGGCCATCGGAGGGCAAAAATTAGTCGGCACCATGGAGACGAGGACGCCAGCAACGGAGCAGGTAAGTATAAAACTTTTTATAACTTCTGTATGGCTCATAATTAATGCACAATGTACATTACAAAGTGCATTATTATGGCCATGCAGAAGTGTATAGACCCACTTGCTGCCTCGGGACAACCCCTTTAACCCCTTAACTCCCAAGATCTTTTACATTTTTTCAATTTCATTACTTCCTCCCCTTTTTTTAATAAAAAATTAAAACTTCTTTCTTTTTCTGTTGAGATATATATATATATTTATTTATTTATTTATTTATTTTTATTATTTATTTATTTATTTTTGGGACTACTTTTAAAAATAAAATAGGGTTGCATGACAACTTGTTCTTTGTGGGATGGCCTGTAATTTCTATTGGTAACAATAGAGAAATGTACAACTTTTTAACACATTTTTTTTTCTTGGGACAGAGTGTAGGGAGAATTTATGTGTTTATCAAAGAGAAGACACTCCCAGATTTCGTATAAAAGTCTGGGACCCAGGAGAAATACATATCACACCAGCCTGTTGTGGTATGAAATGATTTCCAATTTATTCTAAGGTGTATGTGGTTTATATACCATAAATGACATCACAGGAAAAGTACATACCTCCAAGATTAATAATAATACATGATAGGCTGAAACTAAAATGATTAACATAAGTTACACCTTCTAAGGTGTAACTATAACATACAATGAAACCGTTATGAATTCAGTGAAAAGGAATGCAAGTGGGGGTCTGGAAAACTCTTATCTGCTGTCTGTCCACTAGGCACTGGTATAGAAAAAGTTTCATTTAACCCCTTCGATACTTACACTAGCAGCATGTTATATCTTTCTAGTCTACAATCTAATAGCAGAACAACTAACTGATACATTGATCTACAATTTTCTTAACAGAGTGACTACAGGAAGAGATTTAGACTTAGGTAGCATGTGTGCCAGGTCAATGGTGAGCTGGGTGGCATCAGGTAATAGAGCATGGAGGAAATCAATAAGAAATTCCTTTAGACCTTAGGTCTTGACTCTTGACCGACTCAAGACTAATATTGTTCTGTCTGGACCGATATTCTACATCAGCAAGTTTTAATTTCATGGTTATCAGCACCTCTTTCATAGGTTTAGCAATGTTGATGAGCTAATTATGAGCTTATGTTAAATGCGTCATTTTGTTGTCAATGTGGGAAGTGAGGCCACCAAGTTGTGCGATTTCTTTTTTCATGGAGGAAAAGGCTTGCTGAATGTCTTTTTGGATAGAAAGTTTGAGATCTGTTAGCGAGGAACACATTATTGCTTCAGTAACAGGAGCAGTCAGAAGCATTCTGGACAACCATGTGTTGCACTAGAGTACTATTCTTTTAGGAGGAAGAGAAGAAATTTATGTATCCATTAGATCCACTGGCCCTTCAGCCAAAGACACTCCACCAGTTTTATTAAGTCCAGTGGTGAAGACATGGGCAAAGGGCTGCCTGCTGGGGAGATGTGTGCCATTAAGTCTGTGGCCATCAGCGATTAATCGCTCGCATGAAGCAAACTTTTATGCAAACTTTTAGCAAAAGTATTGCTGGAGAAGAGAGCCACATGATGCTGCTTATGGTCGGTGCCATCTTGCTGGCTGGAAAGAGCTTGGTGAGTTTCAGCGAGCTCTGCTGGTTTCTGCCACGGACAATCGTGCCAGTAGTGTCAGCACCGTCAGAGGGATGAGAGGCAAGTTTTAAGGTCAGTAGAACAGGTGATTTCATGCCAGTATGTACTGCTTTGAAGCAGAGTATGCTGGCAGTGAGGGATTAGACATCCTCCTCCATGTGCCGCTGGACACATCCCCTATATCGTTGTTATTTTCTTCAATTGTGCGAATACGGATCATGACAGAGGAAGATTCCAATATGGCTCCTTTTGGACATATCAAACTTTGGAAGCATCTAGAGCTCTAAATTTAGTTTAATAATTTTAATAAACTTTGGGTTTCAATACCTTAATACTTTTGTGATTTCTTCTCGCTACCATGGAATAGAAACACTCTTGTTTACATTCTGAGGCAGGAATACCATAATTCTAGCAGAAAACCCATCCAAATGCATGGACTGCCCATACAGCCGTATACACACCATCTAGGCAGCACAAGTAGGACTTCAAACTAGGACTTCGGAGGAAATCAAGTTCTAGAACCTGAAACAATTTCAACCAATTACTTGCTATTCACATTGCCCTCGCTGTCCTTATGCCTTACTTATAGCAGCAATTCAGCTTCTGCTAATTAACATCTGTCCCAAAATCTTCTCAAGTTATCTAATAGCATAGGGTTTCTCCAGTAAACACGTGAGGATCATTAATTATCCTTAAATATATTCCCTGATCTCTGACATATCTTGTTAGACCTTTAAAGAGTACCAACACTTTTTTTCCCCAAATGTAGAGGAGGGGGTTCTAAGCATTTTTGTAATCAGTTTCATTAGCCTATTCTGTGCAGTTTTCTTACAAAAGCTCTCTTCTGCCATCCAGGTAGGTGAAGACGGGGGTGAGAAATTCATCTTCACCTAGCTACATAACAGTAGAGGGTGCTACAGATGGTCCGCACTTGTTCTCTATAGAACAGCTGCAGACACAACTGTTCTGTTGTCATATTACAATTTATTAATAAGTGTCTCTGTGATATATAATTTATTTTCAACAGCCATCTGTCTCTCTGTGTCCCACTACCCAACGTGTTTTACTGCTCTCTAGAGATGAGCGAGCGTACTCGCTAAGGCAAACTACTCGAGCGAGCAGAGCCTTATGCGAGTACCTGCCCACTTGTCTCAAAAGATTCGGGTGCCGGCGGGGGGCGGGTAGCGGCAAGGGAGAGTGGGGAGGAACAGGGGGGGGAGATCTCTCTCTCACTCTCTCCCCTCCGCTCCCCTCTGCTCACTCCGCAACTCACCGCTCTCCCCTGCCGGCACCCGAATCTTTTAAGAACGAGCGGGCAGGTACTCGCATAAGGCACTACTCGCTCTAGTAGTTTGCCTTAGCGAGTACGCTCGCTCATCTCTACTGCTCTCCCATCCTGCTTATATCCTGCCATCCCCAAGAGCTGTGAAGGAGGAGTTAATCTATTCTGCAGACGACTTCTTACCTCACAACGCCCCCTATCCGCTGGACCCAATGCACTGACAGGGGCTGAGTACATTGGATTGTAACATATAGTAGTGTACACAAGATGCACTGAGCTCCTGACACTTATTAATACGCTGCAATATGGGAACCCAACTGTTGCGTGTGTAGCTATTCCATAGAGAACAGGTGTAGACACATCTGGAGTGCCCCCTACACTTATGCAGCAAGGTGAAGACAGATTTCTCAGCCCCTCGTCTCCTATCTACATAGCAAAAGAGACGTTTTGTAAGAAAATGTACAGAATAGTGTAGGTGCTTTTTAAACAGCAATCCTCACTTCGCCCCTTCTAGATCACTTACAGGAGAAGGAAAGTCATCACAATTAGTTTCCCACTTGAGTTTATTGTGAAGTCAGAGGGTGATTTCTCACTTCATATCCTATGGGATATTCAGTCTTCAAGAAAAACTGGGGACCCATGCTTAACACTAAAAGTCCTTGACGATTTACAACAGTCAAAATGCATTCGATGCTGTAAACTGCAGACTATGATACTGAACTGTAAAACTTACTTCCTACAAAAATACACGTCTTTTTGCTTTCCTATATCTTGACATCTCCGAGGAATACAAAATCCATTACAGCTACACAGTAATGCCATAAGCAAAACAATTATTACAGCCCAAAGTCAGGAACCATCTCAAGAAACCATCTTATCTGGCTCTTTTTTTTCTTGCATTAGGAGATAGAGCTGACAGAAATGAGAAGCTCACGCAACTTTGTATAATGGTCTGCAGCTCTAGTTAGTGAACTACGCTGCAGATTTCAGCGGATGTTTCAATAAAAGCTAAAGAAAATATTCTTATGGGAAAAAGTTATTGTGTTTAGGTAAAAAGGGAAAATGGAAAAGTTTTATTTCTTTGAATTATGGTGGACAGGACATAAGAGCAACATCTTAACCCTTTGACAAAATGCTACCGTTAATATTTTAAAGAGGCTTAGGACTCTTTAGTGCATATTTACAGGTTTGTATACATTCATATGAAAACGTATAGACACCCCATGCAGCATTTTCGTGATTTTAATACATGCGTTTTCTTGCAGCTACAGCCCATTTCATATCCAGCCACAACATCTTGATTAGACTTCGATCCAAGCTTTGGGCAATTCAAGAATCATATTCCCTTTTTTGCCATACCTTACTTTATTGATATGTTTTACCCCTTAACGACCGCTGATCTGCCTTTTTATGATGGCAGTTAAAGAGTTTTATGATGCATGTTCTTATTTACGGCAGTACATGACACGGGTCTCCCAAAGCAGGGGAGCAGGGGCTCGGCTGTCTAATGACAGCCGGGTTCCAACTGTCATGGTGGAGACTGGAGAAACCAACAATCTCAGTCATCTAACCCTTTAAATGCCACAGTCAATATGACCATGGTAAAGTCTTAAAGAGGGAGAGAGCTCCTTCTGTTACACATTGTAACACCGCAATGTGTTCATGGGGTCCTGATAGATTGCTATGGCACCCAAAGGCTTGAAGAAGAAGGTATGCGATCTATGGTGGTTTATGAGCAGAGATGAGCGAGCATACTCGCTAAGGGCAATTACTCGAGCGAGCATTGTCCTTAGCGAGTACCTGCCCGCTCGGGAGCAAAGATTCGGGTGCCAGCGCAGGTAAGCGGTGAGTTGCGGGAGTGAGCAGGGGGTGGCGGGGGGGGGGGGGGGGAGAGAGGGAGAGAGATATCTCACCTTCATTTCCCCTGCTCTCCCCTGCCGCTCCCCGCCCCCCGCCGGCACCCGAATCTTTTCTTGCGAGCGGGCAGGTACTCGCTAAGGACAATGCTCGCTCAAGTAATTGCCCTTAGCGAGTATGCTTGCTCATCTCTATTTATGAGGCCTAGCATTTGGTTGAGCTTCAGAGTCAATTTAATGCACTGCTTTCCCAAAGCATTGTGGTGTTATATATAAACAATCAAATGTGGGACAGAAGTAAAAATTTTAAAAGGTAAAAAAAAAGTAAAAGATACACAAAAATGAAAATAGAAAAGTTAAATTGCCATTCTTCCCTCTCAGGGTGACTACCCACTAGCATTTATGAATTTGCTGCATTTTTTTCCAGCTGTCTATGGGCCTTTCTAATGTTAAAAACGCATCGCGGCAAAAATCGCAATTTACCGCAAAGTCGTGATTTTGCGCGATGCGCTTTTAACATTAACAAGTCCCATAGACCCCTAGAGAAAAAAACGCTGCAAATCTCGCAGTAAAAAAGCACTGTAGTGGGTAGTCACCGTCATTATGTAGAAAACAAAATTGCCGCAAATTTAGCATTTTGCATTCATAATGACCCATGTAAAAAAGTTATTACATCTAATCCACATGGTGCAAGTCATGAAACAATATATCATTTTGCATATCTCGCCTCATGAAAAATTAAATAGAAAGCAGTTTAAAAGTCATGTAGATCACCCAATAGTACCATTAAAAAGTACAACTCATCCAGCAAAACACCTCACACAGCACTGTTGATGAAAAAAATTTTTAGGAGTCTTTGAATGCAATGATTCAGAAAAAATACATCTTTCTTTTAAAAAGTATGAAAAGATTGCAAAAAACAGCCTATATACCATATATTCCGGCGTATAAAGTGACGGTGCGTATAAGACGTCCCCCCAACTGTTGCCTTATACGCCGGGAATATGGTGTGAGAAAAAAAAAAACAGTACTCACCTCCTGCGGCGTTCTGCGGCGCTGCCGCAGGCTGTCGCTCCCTCCTCGTCGCCGACAGAGCATTGCTTTGTGGATGCGGGGCTTGAAATCCCCGCCTCCAGAAAGCTAATGCTGTGATTGGCTAACTCAGGCAGCGTCAGCCAATGAAAGCTGGCGCTGCGTTAACCAATCACAGCCATTCAATGACATCATTGAATGGCTGTGATTGACTAACTCAGGCGGCGTCAGCCAATCACAGCCATTTAATGATGTCATTAAATGGCTGTGATTGGCTGACGCCGCCTGAGTTAGCCAATCACAGCATTAGCTTTCTGGAGGCGGGGATTTCAAGCCCCGCCTCCAAAAAGCAATGCTCTGTCGGCGACAAGGAGGGAGCGACAGCCTGCAGCAGTGCCGCAGAACGCCGGGGAAGGTGAGTACTGCTTTTTTTTTGGACACCCTTTTTTTTTTGTATACCCGGCATATAAGACGACCCACGACTGCAGAGCAGATTTTTCGGGTTAAAAGGTCGTCTTATACGCCGGAATATATGGTAAATCTAGTATTGACATAATCGTATTGACCCACAGAATGAATTTAACCTATTTTTTATACCGCACGGTGAATTCCATTAAAATACAATAGAAGTTCAGATTTTGGTAATCTTATTTTTAGAAAAAAATGGAATAAAAATTGATCAAAATGTTATGTGCTCCCAAAAATGGGATCATCGAAGACTACAGCTCAACCTGCAAAACCCAAGCCTCGTAGAGCTCCAATAATAGAGAAAGAAACATAGTATGGCTCTTGGAATGCGGCAACACAGCAGCAAATCTTTTAACTAAAAAAGTGGTTTTACTTTACAAAAATATCAGAAAATAAAAACTGGATAAAGTTGATATCGCCAGAATTGTGCTGACCCGGAGAATGATGTCATCACACTATCTATTCTGTATGCTGAATATCGTAAATATGGAATCCAAAACACAACGGCAACATTTTTTCCCCCCACTTCCCCTACAAATAAATAAGCATTATATCATACATCATATGTAACATAAATTGGTGGCTTTGAAAATTAACACATGCCTCACAAAGAACAAGTCATCGTACGTCTATGTTGAATGGAAAAATTAACAAGTTATGGGTCTAGGAATGCGACGATGAAAAAAAACGAAAATTTAGTTGGTCATTAAGGTGCAAACAGGCTTTGGTAGTCAGGGGTTAAAGGGGTTTTGGAGGGAAATACTACTGATGATCTATCCTCAGGATAGGTCATGAATAGTTGATCGGCTGAGGTCCGTCGCTCGGGACCCCAAATGTTCAGTTGAGCAGGCGCATCCTCACGTTGATTTCAATGAGAGCCGTGCCTGCAGTTACAAGCGCCGGCCACTACACAGAAGTCGGCGCAGAGACTTGTGCTCTTACCTCTGTGTATTTGCGGAGCTGACAGTGGGAGCACAATCAGCTGATCGGTCAGGGTCCTGAGCGACAAACCACAAACCATCAACTATTGATAACCTATCCTGAGGATATATCATCAGTAGTATTCTCCCTAGAAAACCCCTTTAGGGCTTATTTACATGAGCGTATATCAGCCAGGGTTTTCACGACTGGCCGATATACGGTTCTATCTAAGCAGTCACCCCCTTCCCTCCCCCTTACTGTCTCTCTGCCTCTCACCTCCACTCCGGCTGTTTGCAATGGGAGGGGGTGGGGTGGAGCTAAGCTCTCACCCCTCCCGGCCCCTTGTCCACAGCCATTAGTAGGAGTGGGCGGGACGGGCCGGAGCTTTTTCTTTTTTCTCCCAAAGAGAAGAATGAGCAATTCTCAAGCATAATTGCCCAAAATAGGACATGCTGCAATTATTCTCTCACATTGCTGATTCTCGCATCGCTGTGAGAGAGAAATCGCACACGTAAATACACCCATTAAAAACAATGCGCTCTTTTTCCAAGCATCTCGCAATGCACACAAATCATATGGGAAAATCGCCCATGTAAATTGGAAGTTTGACCCTCGGGTTCCGACACATGACAATGTTTGTGCACACAAAATCTGAGTGTGCTAAATGCAAAGAATAGAACCCATTGATTTCAATGGGTTCATCCTCATTGCTCACGCATTTTGCGTGCTCCTGCTCTATTTTCCAAAAGTGCCATAGAAGTCTACGGGAGGTGCGAAAATATGCAAAGAGAAGCATGTAACGCTGTGCAAAATGCTCAAAAACAAACGGATCTGCACCTTATTAGGCTTTAATTAGCAATTAAGTACACAGAAAGGGTGAGTCACAAAAATATGTGAACAGGCCTTGCGTGTGCAACAAATTACAGTAATATGCACAGACACGCACGTAACAGATTATGTACCTCCTCAAACCCTGTTCCTGCTACGGCAAGCGTTACGGCACATCAGCTCGACTTCAGATGAGCATATGGGCCAATAGGCTTGCCTTAGCGCAACGTATTTGCAAAGTGAACTAGGCTGATTTGCTCGTGTATTGGTGCATTGTACTGCACTTTTTTGTGCATGCAGGTCTGTTAGGACACACCCCAGCCCTGATCAAAAAGGCTATTTAGCCTAACGAGGTCCAGATGTGTTCTCTTTCTTCGCAGAATTGATCAGCGTATTGCGCATGCTCTTTCATTTTGCACAGCTCCCATAGACTTCTATGGGGCTCTCGGTACGCAAATACACAGGAAAATTTTATTTTCTGTTTTACGCACACAATTTTTGCTTAAATACGTCTATCTGAAGCATGCTAGAGAAGATTAGTTTTTGGCTTCCACTGCAATGCAATGTGCTCAGCAGCGGGAACAAAGGAGCAGCGCCGTTGCAGGGAGCGGCACATATCAGAATCTGCACTGTGTGCACAAGCCTCTACCGCCCCAGGGACCTGCAGAATGTGCCGGTTTGGGCGGTGATGTCCTTTAACCCTTTCTCCATATATAATTAATTCCCCTAAGAAAATGTTAATGAGTTGTGGTGCATTCCTTCACTTGGGATGTCAGTATGAGGTCTTATATCTCGTATGCCGGGGCTGACATTTTAATTTTTAATGCCTTATAAGAAATTCTGTGCACAATATCTGCTCACAAGGAAATAATTTGTATGTGATTCTGAGACGATCCAGTGCATTATTCTGCCATAAATGTTTAATACGCCTAATAAAATTAAGTATTCCATAAGGTACATTCTCCAGGCTGTAGCACTGTGGAACAACTGCAGACAGAGAACACAGGTTTAATATTAACCCCTTGAGAACACAACCCTTTTTGTTTTTCATTTTTGATTTTTCCATCCTACTTTTAAAAAAAAATCATGTGGTTTTTTTTTCTGTCAATGTAGTTTTTTAAAGTTTTTTTTTGGTGAATTGAGCTGATTTTTCAGTGGTACTATGATGTTCTATTCATTACTTGAGATGGCAAGAGAGAACACGAAGAGCTCATTGACCTCTACTAGAGTCTATGATAATAGATGGGTGGGGGAAGGATAGGAAGGGAGACTCACACAGACAAAAAAGTGGCAGCATGAGTGGTGCAAAATTGTAATTTCCTTTTTATTCCTCCATTAAATAATGCAGCGATTCGACTTATGTGGTCTATGTCAAGCTGACTACAAGTGGAAATTGGAAATGCTATTAGAGCTAATGATGAGTTATTTGCTGCTGTTTATTCACATCTCCACTGCTCAGCACCATTATACTCTGTCCTACATGATGATGATGTCTTTCTGTATGTGTTACAGAAAGTTAGAGAGTAGAATCTGCAGTAATTTGTGCACAGTGTACAGAACACAGCTTTACCGCCAGTCTCCTCCCAACAGTTCTTAAAGAAGTGAAGCTTACAGATACAGCCCATAGAAAGCAACTATGGGCAAAATACAGGAAGGAAGTCATAATGGCCAGAGATGGTGCTATTCCTCATGGCAGCTTTTTCTGAAATGTCATTAGAAAAGCTTTGTTTTCCAATATGTAGTCATTGAATGGAAACTTCATTGTTCACTTCCTGAAAGTGAATATCTGTCCTGGTCGCAGGATTCACACAGATGATTGACTATTAGGGCTAATGTCCAGGTTTTCACTCACTGTAAGTTGCTATAAGAAAATCTGTGATATTGCCAATTGTCTTCAATGCGGCCGTCAGCAGCAGTGCCGACCTATTGAAATCAATAGGAGAAGATTGTGAAAGAGTTTTGGAATCCCCCATAGCAGAGATAGAGAGGGGGTGGAGCTACAGGGGATCTCTTACATATCTCCCCATATTTGGAGAGAGAGGGGCTGGGGCTAGATGACTTTCCAAAGGCTTCTCAAAGAGCTGGGGGAAGGGAGGGGACAGGCTGATCCATCTAGACCTGCGGCCTCTAGCCATGCCCCTCATCCCCACTCTCAGGGAAGTCCTCTAGCAATGCCCCCTTTCTTAAACAAAACCCACATGTCTTATATATGTAGCCGGTCATGTGTTCTTTCTCCGCACCTGCAGTGCAGCCGTCTTATCGTGCAGAAAGACGGGCGCATCTTAGCCCAGATGCGCCCGTGTGACTGAGCCCTAATTAGGCTGTTGAACTGCTTCAAAACCGGCGCGAGAGACACGATGTGAACAAGCTCAGGGGGGCACAAAAAAGTGCAGTAAGCTGCTGCGCAGAAACATTTGTGAGAACACGTGATCTCGCCCCATTCACAGCAAAATCACGTCATGCTCGTGTGCAGGAGCCCTGACAAATCTATTCCATACACCTCAGTAGGTCTTTTTCAGCAGCGTGTGCACAAGTGAATGTAGCCTGAGGGCGGCCCCACATGAACGCAAGCATATCTGTGAATTTTTCTGTACTTTTTGTGCTGTTGGGGACAGTTCACATCAGCAAGACACACACCACGTTATTATTTAAAAGGCTGTACAGCCTTATTAGTACCAGATGTGTTCGAATTCCCACAATTTCCCACAAAATTGCGCACAACAATAGAGCATGCTGCATTCTTTTTCATCCGTACACAAAAACGGGAAGTGTAAAACGAACCCATTGAAATCAATGGGTTTTATTCTCTGCCTATTGCACACCCAAATACCTTTGTGGGAAGCCGCCCCAAAAAGTTTTAGTGACTGCAAGCAAAGATCTAGGAAACTGTGCAAACCATTTCAAAAAGTATATTGGAAAACTACATAACTGTTTTTACATATAACCCCGATTCCCCAAGAAGTTTAGACACTTCATGAAATATAAATAAATGTAAAGAAAAAAAGAATGCAATGATTTGGTAATCTCATCTCACCATATTGTATTCACAATAGAACATACAGTAGATATTCTATTTTAACGTGAGTTAATTTTTTTTTTCATTAAATGGAAAAATGTCTCATTTTCACCTTCTGGTCTGTATTCAATGTTCTATTGTGAATAAAATATGGTTGGATGAGACCTCCAAATCATTGCATTCTTTATTCTGAAAAGATATTTACATTTTACGCAGCGTCCCAACTTTTTTGGAATTGGGGTTGTAATATATTCTTTTGATAAGTTATTAAGATTCTATCGAATTATTACTTATTCATATTATTCACATCTATTTCAGAGAAACCCGGTTGAAAATTAACATGGCTATAATTACAGCATCTTGTCACATAGCATTTTCACACACTTGAATGGAAAGTCTTCCGAGTTATTCTGCTGGGTTATACAATACAATAAAATACTTTTATTTGAATTGGAAAACTTTAAGGGGTTTTCTGTGACTTTACTATTGATGACCTATCCTCAGGTCATATATAGTAATCAAAGGGTGTCTGCTGCTAAGATTCTCTACTGATCAGCTGATTGCCGGGTGTTACAGTATGTCCAAGCTGGATGCCCAAAATGCCTTGTAAGGATCAGTTGTAATTGTTGTCTAAAAGGATGGATATAGACTCTATTTGAAAACTCGGAGAACAAAACTATTAATAATGAAACTAAACAATGGGTGGGAAGAAACCTTGCCTAAAAGTGGGGTAATCACCCTGATAAGGGCAGCTCCACGTCTGGAACCTGAGGGCTAGCTAGACTGCCCCTAGATGGAAAAAGGGGTGACAATTGACGGATGTAAATAGTAATTAGTCATAACAGTATTAAATAGTACATGCACAACAGCAAGTAGGAAGTAAGAACACCAGGGACTTATCTGACTCGTCTGGTACCAGAAGGACATGGACCAGACCAGGACTCCACCATGCAGAGCAATAACTCGTGTCCTCTTAAACAATGGGACAGAATATATATATATAATTAGAGAAACCACCTTCTCGCCAACCAATCAAATCCCACACCGGCATACCGATGTCTACACATCAGTGCCCAAGCGCTGAATAATAGGGCACATGCAGTGACGTCACAGTTACATAGGTCAGGCTGACATAGTGACATCAGCCCAGACCTGCATTCATTTTGCGGTCATCACACCGTGGCACTGGATCCACTGTCATTGCAGGTAGAGATGGAAGCAGATAGCTCTGTCCACATTGCTGAACATAAGAGGTCCCCTTATGTTTGGTGATAAGGCAGACCTCCTCCCTCAGACCCGAAGCGAATTGGTAGATAGCTCCCAAAGGATTGTAGAAGTTTTTCTTTATTCTCACACAGGTTGTAAAAGGATAACAGCAACAAGTTTGGGGGTGACTTAGCATGCCTTTCTCAATTCTCTTTGGGTCTGAGGGAGGAGGTCTACCTTATCTCCAAGCATAAGGGAACCTCCCCCTTCCTAGTAAGTACTATAAATTATTTTTTTGGTCTAACCACCACTTGAGTGTGTATGTAATACCCTAACCAGTTTGTATGGGGAAATGGTCCTAAATCCCTTCCTTAAGGACATACACACATTTACCGTATGCCCGAGTTGCTCCTGAGAAGCAACCAGCCTTGGACACCACATGATGAGGACATTAAGGCCCTAATATTTGGGGACCAGGAAGGGGGGTGGTCCAGTACTTCTGGAAGTACCGCCACACATATAGTACCAGGACAACACTTTCCTAGTGAAATTCCCTCCACTAATGAGAAAAGAAGGACACAATTTAGCGCTGTTAAGCGTGCCCCACACAACCCGCCCTGTGCATAAAAGATTGCTTCAAAATATACCATACATCCCTGGAATTTTAATTGCAGTACTGCATTGAACCACCATTTTATGATCTACTGCTAAATTTATATACTTTGTGTTGTTCTAAGAAAAAAGCATTTAAAAAATGATTGCAATCTAAAAGCAGTCCCGTGGTAAATGTTAATTATTAACTGTTTCGGGGCGCTTGACTGTCTTACAAGGAGAAAAACTTAAAGCTTGAAAAATATGAATTTTTCCAAATTTTCAGTGAATTTAATTTTTTTTTATTAAGTCAAAATTTATTGATGAAAATTTACTACTAACAAACTACAATTTGTCACTCAAAGAGAATCGCGTTGGTAGGAGCATTCAAACATTATTACCACATAAAGTGACAGATCACAGGTTCGAGAAAGGTGAATTTACTCCACCAAAACACATTGCATTCTCTTGGACTTTTTATCCTTGTATTAGAAACAAACTGTTTAATCCTCTTTACTTCACTGGTCAATCTGTCATTGGGCGCCTAAAGAGGGTGTTTCTGCTTTACTATAGAGCCCCCTCCTGCTCCAGTAGTTATTGTTTTTTCTTATTTGTACGGTTGCCTTATGACCGCGTGTATTTTTTCATTTACACACATTTGGTTCGTTTTCCGAAACTTGCTATTTTGGACATCACTAGAGATGAGCGAGCATACTCGTCCGAGCTTGATGCTCGTTCGAGTATTAGGGTGTTCGAGATGCTCGTTACTCGAGACGAGCGCCACACGATATTCGTCTCGATTAAACGAGCACTGACCATTAAATTCAATGGAGCCGGCAATACAGCCGGCTCCATTGAAAGCAATGGGCTGCCGGCGAGCGCGGGATGAATTATTGGGAAGGGCTTAAATATATAAGCCCTTCCCTGCAATTCATCCAGAAATGTGGAAAAATAAAAAAAAAATGTATACTCACCTTTCATGAATTCATGAATGGGTGTGAGTGAGAGCTGCCTCTGATTGGTCAGGCTGTGACCAATCAGAGGCAGCTCATTCAGCAGGCGGGGCTTTTAAAGCCCCGGCTGCTGAATACTACTCTGAGCATGAGAACTGCCGGCGTCCGCGGCTGAACTCCGTCTGCCGGGACCAGGTGAGTATATATATTTTTTTTGTTTTTACACATTTCTGGATGAATTTCAGAGAAGGGCTTATATTTTTAAGCCCTTCCCGAAAATTCATCCCGCGCTCGCCGGCAGCCCATTGCTTTCAATGGAGCCGGCTGTATTGCCGGCTCCATTGAATTCAATGGGCTAACATCGTTCTTCTCTGCCACAGCTGTTACAGCTGTGGCAGAGGAGAACGATCGTTATGCTGACAGTGCGGGGGGGGGTCTCACTCTTGCCACTATTATGGCTTAATAGTGAGACCTCGGAGCCCGAAATGCAGCCCTGCATGTTGCTCCTCGCCTGCCCTATCCATTTCTGTGTTGTTTACATGACTTTTCACAAATGAAAACCTTAGCGGAGCACCAGTCATATACAAAAATGCTCGAGTCGCGCATTGACTTCAATGGGGTTCATTACTCGAAACGAACTCTCGAGCATCACTGAAAGTTCGACTCAAGTAACGAGCACTCGAGCATTTTGGTGCTCGCTCATCTCTAGACATCACCCACCCTGACACCCTCTTCCATTTGATGCGTGAGTGCATAAGAAGTGTGCATATCCACTGCAAACTAGGACTCAAGGTGCCGGGGCAGCTCTCTCCTAGGTTTGTTGCTCCTCCTCTTTGTTGCTGCACCTTATACATTTAATTTTATTTTTTCACGTTTCATTATTTACACAAGGCACCATTCCACTGATTCTTTATCAGATTTAAAAATAAGACTCGGTTCTTAAGTCCAAAATAGGCCATGTCTTTAGGGGGTTAACGTTTTTTTCCTGTATGTGCTTTATGGTTTTTGTTAGGGAAGGGGTGGGGGAAGGATATGATTGATTTATGTGTAGTTATATTTAAATGTATTGTTTGATTGGGGCAATTATATGTATACTATAATTATGTATGTATATAAATATATAAGAATTCTACAAAATTACGGTATAATTTCAATAAAAATCTGATTGAAAAAAATGAAAAAAACTCAAGCATTCACTTTTTCTCCCTACACTGCGGATGTATACTCAATTAGAAGCAGCTCTTTTAGCAGGCGGGGATTTTAATTCCCCACCTGCTCAAAGAACTGCATTGCAGAGCCGGGGACAGTGCAGAGAGGACGCAGCTGAGTCTTGGCACCTAAAGGAAGGTGAGTATGTGTTTTTTTTATTTTTTACACTACTTTGCCTTGTTTTTCAGGGAAGGGCTTATATTTAAAACAATTACAGGATGCCTGCAGCTGGATTCTCTACCGCAGCTGTCAGCTGTGACAGCTGCGCTAGGGAATTCTTAATTCCCCGCAGGGATGAATAATTCCTTTGCCACATCTGTTGCATATGTAGCAGGTGCAGCAGGGAATTCTTTATTCCCTATTGGGATGAAGAAAACATCTGTTGCATGTGGCAGATGTGTTCTTCTTCCTCACGGGGGACACGGCAGTAAGTATATATATATATATATATGTATTCTTTTTTTTTACACTAAAATGGTTGTTTTTCAGGGAACAGCTTATATTTAAAGCTCTTCCCTGAAATACAATTAGGGGTGCCGAAAGACCGTTGCCTTCAATGGAGCCGCCGGCAGCATTGAAGACAATTCACACCTGCATACACGCATGTGTTTGCGCTTACAGGGGTGCGCACCTATGTATGCACACACGCACATGCTCATGTGAAGCCACCCTTACTAGCTGAGTTAGATTGTTAAGTAAGTCATAGTTATTGGCAAACACAATCAAACTACATTTTATTAGTAATCAATGCGAAAATCCAGGTAATTCTAAAGGGTGTACTTACATTATCTAGCAATGATCTACACTTTATTGCTGATTTGTTACGATGACAAATAAATACTAGATTACTTAGATTACTATATACTTTTATTTTAAATGCAATATATTGCAAAATGGAATATTCCCCAAACACATTTTATTTCTTCTTTTCAAGCTCAATTCGAGAAATGTTCCTTTAAAATTCATAATCCAGTGAAGATGATAGTAATGAAAACAAAACAATTAAACTGAACGGCCATGTTCTCCCTTAAGCAAATCTGTCATTTTCAGTTCTTGTTACATTCAGATTGGATTCCCAATGTACAGAGTGAGATGGTAAAAGATAAATAGATATTGAATGTTATCACAGAGCATCTGCACTAGCAAAACAAGAATGAAGCTATTAGTACATGTGGCTGAAGCCATAATAACTGTGAAGGTCATTTTAAGGGCATTGTATTAAACCATCTAAATGTAGAAAATTGCACATTTATAGTATTACCGCTATCAGTACAAACACAGCTGAGATACTTTACAATGTGAAGCTTTTAAATAGCAGTATCATTCAACTAGTAAAGTGGATGGTCTACATTTTCTTCACTCTGCATATTTTAATCAAACGACTAAAAATGAAGCAAATGGATTTGTGTATCATGTGAAAAAGATGCTCTAAAAACACTCATCACAAAGGAGCAATTATTCACAGGGTTATGGCTGTTTTTTAGTGCAAAAATGTTGTACTTTGTTTCCGAGTAAAATGTTTTTAATCAAAAATATTTTTGTTGACATTTAATTATGTAATCTAGAAAACAACTTAGCTTGCCCTGAACCCAACCTCCCTCTCCACCTTTAGGGCTCAATCAGACGAGTGTGTTTTACACGCTGCTGCAGCAGCGTGTAAACCACGCTTCTATAGCAACCAGTAGGTTGCTATGGAAGCGCTCACACGGACCCTTTTAGAAGCAAAAAATCCACACTTCTAAAAAAGAATAGACAGCGAGTGCTGACTCGCCTGTCAGCTCTATGGAGCATGCTGTCCAGGGTGCTTACCATAGGCTCCTATGGGAGCTGTGGAAGCAGGCTGCCTACACTATGGATGTGTGAATAGGCTGCTCTGCAAGGCTAGAGGCAGCCCAATCATGCATAGAATTCCCTACATGTCAGTAGCATGGTTTACACATTGCTTAGCAGTATGTAAACCACGCTCGTCTGGCCGAGCCCTTAGAAAGAAATAAAGTACATAATATATAAGCCATCATATTTAAGACAATATGTAAGTAAATATATCCCCCATTTAACAGTAGTTAAGAAGAAAAACAAGAAAAAATTTTCATACATAGGCATAAACAATAACTATTTTTAATTCTGAAAGAGTAACAAGACCCTGTTTTGAACTAACATGTTTGAGACCAATCTAAAGTTGTCAATCCAGTAGACCAAAAATCTTCGAACTTCTTTCAAGTTCCTCTTTTTAGATATATTTGCGTTTCCATGTCTAAGGCCTTAGTCAGACGGGCGTTTTTTGCCGCGATTTGCGCATGCGCATGCGTCCAGCGATTTTATAAAACCATTGCTTTGCAATGGTATCGGACACATGAGCGCTTTTTATGCGCTCGTCCGATAAATTATAGAACAGAAATCGCAGATCGCACATATCTGCGACCTGCGATTCCCGTTCTCTTCTGTATATGCGCTCAATGGGGCCGGCAGCAGCAGCGCCGACCCCATTGAGAACATATGGAAGACAAATCATTCTTCTCTGCCACAGCTGTAACAGCTGTGTCAGAGAAGAACGATGTTTGCCCATTGAATTCAATGGAGCCGGCAATACAGCCGACTCCATTGAAAGCAATGGGCTGCCAGCGTGCGCGGGGTGAATTGTCAGGAAGGGTTAAATATATAAGCCCTTCCCTGCAATTCATCCAGAAATGTGTTAAAATAAAAAATATATATATACTCACCTGCTCCCGGCAGCCGGAGTTCCGTGCGGCCGGCCTGCAGTGGGTGTGAAGGGGGTGTGAGTCAGACCTGCCCCCTGATTGGCTCAGTGCTGAGCCAATCAGGGGGCAGGTCTGACACACCCCCTTCACACCCACTGCAGCCCGCCGCGCGGAACTCCGGCTGCCGGGAGCAGGTAAGTATATATTTTTTTTTTATTTTAACACTTTTCTGGATGAATTGCAGGGAAGGGCTTATATATTTAAGCCCTTCCCAACAATTCATCCCACACTCGCCCGCAGCGCATTGCTTTCAATGGAGCGGGCTGTATTGCCGGCTCCATTGAATGCAATGCGCTGGACAGCTCCGGCCCGTTTCTAATGAAACGCGGCTAGGAGCAGATTTTCGGGCACCGGTCACGCGATTTGCGGATGCGCATCCGTCATGCGATCCGCAAATCGTGCGAAAAAACGCCCGTCTGACTAAGGCCTAAGCCAAATAATTTTATTTAAACATAGTATGCAAGGTTGATAAAAAGACAAATGTCCATCCAGTTCAGCATATTTGTTAAAGGAGAGTCTTGTTTCCATTTTTGAGCCACCAATTTCTGTATTACAGTCTAGCCTCTAACAATTGTGTACATTCTAAAGAGGGCGAATCCTCCACATAACCAAGTATACATACATAAAGGTATTAAAGGGGCAATCATATTATATACAGATTTTATTAGATCAATTACATCCTTCCAGAATCTTGTTAACCTAGGGCATGTCCACACTATTTGTAGGAGATCAGCAGAAGGGGCATTACAATGATTACGAATATAAGATTCTTTAAGGCCAACATTATATAGGAAGAGTGGTGTACTATATACTCATTGTATTAAATATTAGTGTGAGATCCTATGAGCTCCACTGAGTGAAAGCTGAGGAATTTTTTCCAGTATCTCTTCCAATGGACCAAGATCATTTTCCCATTTTCCTTTGACCCTGAAAGGTACTGGACCAAGAAACTCAGACAGCAAGACTTTTCGATCTCTCTGCCTTTCCCATAATAGTTACTTTAGGCATATTATGAAGCTGCAGAAATTTATAAAATTGGGTATTTGCTAAATCAAACTCATCCTGTAAAGTCAAGAATAGTTTAAGTTGACTTTCTACCAATATTTGGGATAAACATCTCATACTCTTAAATTTCCATCTGCAAATTCCTTTTTAATTTTGACAACTCAGAGAACTGTGGTATATCTCAAATTTACGTTACCTGTGTACAGCTTTGGATACCAAATATATCTCTTACTTTTCACCATATCTTATGCATCAAGCACAGCGTAGGTAATCTTTTAGAGTGTATCTTAAATTTATTTGCCTTTAAAGCTTCAAGTAACTGTTCTGTTGACAGAAAATATTCCATTATAGCCTTAGAGGAATCTCAATGAGATAATTCCCATTCTTGCAAATGTTGTAGTTTGACTGCCAGATAATAAATTTTTGGATGTGGTACTGCCAACCCCCCTTCCAGTTTATTCCATTGCAGAGTCTCAATTTTAACTCTTGCGTTATCCTTACACCATATCACATCACAAAATAAACTGGCAACTCGATGAAAAATAGCGTGTGATATTCATACAGGGGAGTTGTGTAGTACATACAACAATTGGGGCATCCAGACCATTTTAAAAAGATTAACATGCCCCACAATTGAGATAAGAAGTTTACACAAGGCAAACATTTTGTATTAAATTTCTGTAAGAGGGGTTCTATATATCACTCCCTCCTAATCTAACAAGGACGTGGACACATGTATGCCTAGGTAATTGATAATATCAGTGCATCTCAATGGGATCTTTTCTTGATCTAGTTCTGTATGCTAATTATCTACTGGTGACAGTTTTGATTTAGACTGCTTTATAAATAACCCAGATTATTTCCCAAACCTCTGTATACATTCGATAGCATTGTAGAGTAAAGATTGTGCATCCGCCAAAAACAGAAGCATATCATCAGCACATATAGCAATTATATCCTCCATATCACCATGTCAGAAGCCCACTAATGCTCATATTTATATTGCTAGAGGCTCTATTGCAATCACAAAAACCAAGGGGGACAGGGGGCAACATTGCTGTGAACCCCTGCTTAACGTGAATGCTTCTATCAGTTGATTATTAATTCACATTCGAGCCATTGGTCTAGCATATAATAATCTTACAGTATGCATGAAAAAATCCCCAAAGTCCATCTTGAACAATACTGCCTATAGAAATTCCTACTCAACATTATCAAAGGCCTTGGCTGCATCCAAAGAACAAATCACTCTTTGACTAGGGTTATCAACAGGAATCTGTAGATTCAGATACAGCCTGGCAAAAGGGAGGTAGGCCTGGTTGTAAAAGAACAACAACTATGGTCTCTCAAATTGAATTCAGAAAGTATCCAGCTGTCTATAGCATTTTAGCAGTGCCTTTAGAAGTTCAAGGAGAAACAAATCTTCAAATTTTTGATAAATCTCTACGTGAAGGCCATCCAGACTTGGAGCTTTATTAGCAGCTAATGAAGCAACAGCCTCCTGCAGCTCCTCCAATTCTAATGGTGAATCCAGAAAGCTTTTATCCGTTTCTGATAAAGTTGGAAGAGAAATAGACTTAATAAATTGAACATAGACTTTTAGAGATTGTTATAAAAGTCTTTGAAGACTGCAGGAATTTCACAATGTTCAGACACTTAGAATTCCTACGGAGGTCCTCATGCATGAAACATAGGAAGCTCTCAACTGTGATTTAGCTATGGTCGTTAATAAGTGGCCAGCTTTTTCCCCTTCCTCATAGTAGTGCTGCTGAGAGAAATATCTCTTCTCAGCCATTTCAAGGATATGCGATTGTAATTCTTCACCCACCTGCAACCAATTTGCTCTATGAGTATCTGTCAGTTGGTTGATAAAAATTGCTTCGGTTTCAGTCACCTGTTTACTGAGTTCCTCTTCCATTTGTCTGTTCCAATTCTTGACTCTACAGATGTTCTGCATCAAGGGGGCTTGAAAGGAGAATTTCATAGCATCTCAGACCAATGCAAGGTTTGTTGAACCAATATGAAGTGTAAAATATTCCGGGCAATGGCAATATCATCTAACAGTGGAATCCATAAAGGATTAAGATGCCAGATATAAGATCTCTTTCTGACCACCCTTGAAAAATCTACTATGAGTAGTATTGGCGAATGATCAGACAGTGACAAAGATATTCCACTTTGTATACCTTATTCAATAACTGCTCATTCATTATGGCTAAGTCAATGTGAGATATAGTGTAATTGGTGCTAGAGTAACATGAAAATGTTCGTATTTCAGTGTGTCTAACCCTCAATATATCTATTAAAGTAGTTCTTCAAGAAAGCGGCTAAAGGTTGTAAGATGATCACTTGATTTATCTTGGTCCACTTGTAACCTATCCCAGTATGGATGTATAACATTATTAAAATCTCCCAAAAGTAATAGTGGAACATGTGGTATCCTTTCTGCAAAAAATTATTTTTGAGATCATAAGAAAAGTGAGCAGGTATATATACAGCAACCAAAATACATTTGAGGCCTTAGTCAGACGGGCATTTTTTTGCGCGATTTGCGCATGCGCATGCGTCCGGCGATTTTTTAAAAACCATTGCTTTGCAATGGTATCGGACACATGAGCGCTTTTTATGCGCTCGTCCGATAATTATAGAACAGAAATCGCAGATCGCACCTATCTGCGATTCCTGTTCTCTTCTCTATATGCGCTCAATGCGGCAGCAGCGCCGACCCCATTGAGAACACATAGAAGACAAATCATTCTTCTCTGCCACAGCTGTAACAGCTGTGGCAGAGAAGAACGATGTTTGCCCATTGAATTCAATGGAGCCGGCAATACAGCGGCTCCATTGAAAGCAATGGGCTGCCGGCGTGCGCGGGATGAATTGTCGGGAAGGGCTTAAATATATAAGCCCTTCCCTGCAATTCATCCAGAAAAGTGTTAAAATAAAAAAAATATACATACTCACCTGCTCCCGGCAGTCGGAGTTCCCCGCGGCCGGCCTGCAGTGGGTGTGAAGGGGGTGTGAGTCAGACCTGCCCCCTGATTGGCTCAGCGCTTCGTTTTCAGGCGATTTTCGGGCACCGGTCACGCGATTTGCAGATGCGCATCCGTCATGCGATCCGCAAATCGCGCGAAAAAACGCCCGTCTGACTAAGGCCTGAGTGTGAAGAAAGTACGGTATAAACAAATAACTCCGTTTGTCATCAATCTCTTTTTGTACACAAGCGAAAGGCATTGATTTGTGAATAAGGAAACTCACACCCCTAGAATAGCTTGATGAACCTTAGAACTAACCATACATATCAGCTCTGCCCCAATGATGACGTGACATGCAAACGTCAACAGCCCCGCCCTCAAGATGGCGCTACCCAGGATAGAATGTAATGTATTACTTTATTTATATAAAGATGAGTGTGTATGTATGTTATTTTATATTGGCTTGAAAAAGATGCGGTTGTAGGCACTGAAATGCGTTGCCTGTTATATTAAAGCTTCGGATGTTACCTCCATGGATTTCAGTGTACTTCTTTCCAGCTACCTGAATCGACACTTCAAGGAGCGGGCTTCTGAACATCATATCCCCCTCCTGTCCAGTAAGTGCCTTCCCCTTGTTATTTCTTCTACTATTTTGGACACACATCTATCACAGTATCGTGAAGCGCAGCAAAGTTTTTTCTAATAGAACATTATCTGCCAAGAGAAGCCCTTCTTATGTTCTGCAGCTCTCCCTTTACCCCGGGGGATTGGATACATGTGAATGGTAGCTTAAGGACACAACCTTGTGGCGCAATCCTATCGTGTTTCTCATACATATAATAGAGTAACTATACTAACCCCTATTTTTTTACATTTTCATTACCCCAAAACTCTTAGCCCAACTTCAAAAGAAATTAGGTCAGGTCAAAAGTCCACCCGAACAAGGCTACCTGCTTTGTAAAGTAATCAACAACATTTTGTTTAAATAAGAAGAGGGGGGGAAAGGGGGAAAGAAAGGGGAAGAGGTGAGGGAAAGTGAAAGAGAGGCAGGGAGAGGAAAGGGATGGAGGCATAAAAAAGGGGCGAATGGAGGGAGGAAAAGGAAGGAGAAAAGGAGGGGGCCGAGTAAAGAATTAATGAACAGTAAACAATTATGTAATCTACAGTTATAATCCAAAGTTAGTACATTTCATCCCTACAGTAAAGCACTTTTAACCTTATTGAAAGCCTATTAAATTGGATCCATTCTATCATAAGCTTCACACAACAGAGTGTCTCCAGAGTAGGGCTTCATTGGGATCATCGATAAAATCTGTTGTACCAAAGGCCACAGCTAAAGACCTGCTTTTGACATCAATAAACCTTGCTCTATGTGTTGGATATCTGACGAATAATCCAGAAAGAGGGAAATTTTGTTGCCATTAATAGTGATGTCCGGTTGTTCACGTACCTTACAGAGAGTAATATCGCAATCCTTGAAGTGCAGCAATTTTACTAATACAGGTGGTGGTGGTGCTCTGGTCGGTAGTGATCGGGTAGGAACTTGTGCTCTTTTTATAGCATATAAGTGGGTTAGTGTTTCTTTGCCAAACACAGTTTGGATCCATTTTTCAATATACGCTGTCAGATTATCGCCCTCAATCTTTTCAGGCCCTCCAACTGGACATTGTTCCAGCAAAACCTATTTTCCAAATCATAAGTTTTAACATATAATGCTGTAATTGAGTGGTGGTGTATGCTAAGATCTTTCAAAGCCGGGGTGATCCTATCCTCCAAATCACTAATGTGGTTCTCCAATGCAGCAGTGCGTTTTGATATTTTTTGGATATCATGTCTGAGAAGGGGAATATTCTCTGTCATATTCCCTATTTGTAAAAGTCAGAGAGGAAATGAACTAATTACATTTAGTAATTGCCAAAAATATATTGTTAAGTGTGGGTTCAGACTGATTAAGTTGTGTATACATAGAAGTAATATCAGTGCTTGACAGTTACTTAGTAACTGTTTGAGTCTCATGCAGCATGTGACCCTGTCAGGATGTGCTGCTGGGATCTGTTGTACTATGTACTCCTGGCAGCACAGCTACAGGTGGTTGAGGGTTAATTGAGCTGGCTGGGTGTGGTACTTCAAGCTAGCCAATCTCCTGGATCTGTGCTCACATATAAACCCAGCTCCTGGTCAGTCTCTAGCTGGACCCTAAGGTGAGCACTCATGTTACTTCTGTGTTCTGTAACTTGTTATCCGTCATGTTCAGCTTGTTCCCACTCTGATCTGTGTTTGCAAGTAAGTCTGTGTCTCTGCTTCCAGTGTGTCAGTTGGTGGATCCCTGACACAGTCTCCTATGTCAGCTCTGTGGCTGACTGTCTATTCCCCCTGGTATGAGGACACATAGACTTGCTGTGAGTTTCATCTGTGTTCATGTGAGCTCTGGGTAGAGTCCATGCCAGTAGAGTCTGTGCCCTGGTTGTCTGTCCTGTTGCAAGCTTGCTGTATCATCTGTGACCTGCTGGTTCATGTCCATTTGTATGTTTATTTCCTGTCAGTTTTCTGCCAATGAGAATGACTTCCCGGCTGGCTGTTATGAGCATGACTTCATGTCAGCTTCCTGAGTATCGTGGCATAAAGGGCAATGTAGAAAGATATAAATTGATTAGGCTTCTGCAAATATCCTTCTATTTCTTCTGATACAAAGCATTTAGAAGGGACATACAATCAAATATACTTTCCCTAAAACATCTGGATTTACCTGAGCTGGTTCTGGAGACTTCGCCTGGAGGCATGACATGGCAAAATAAGTTGCAAGCAAGTGGTGAGGAAAGGAAGAAAACTCAAGATGGAGAAGCTGACATTGGATACAAATCTTTTTTACTTTTTTTTACCATTTTACACCTCTGTCACCACTTATGTTAATAGGTGCCAAAAAATGGCATGTTATTGCCACCCAAGAACCCTACCTACAATCCAATTGAAGTGGCCTTGCAAGCGCTGCCGTCTCTTCAAGATTTATAACTGAGTACAATCATGTTCACAATCAGAATACCATACTTTTTGTAGCTACTCCCTTATCCCAGGGGTGAAAATACCACCATTGCAGCCAGAGTGGCTGCTACATGGACAGCAATTAAGGTTGGTCCAACAACCCAGGTCTCACTGAGACTGCATGTACTCTAAAAGGAGCAGGCTCCCCTTGCTTTCCAGCAGCTGGTCTCATACCTTCTAAGCATGTGAATGCTACATCCAATCCCTGGACTATGCCATCGGTGCTTTTGAGGTCAGGAATTGGCCACAACATGGGACAAACTGCCAGAAAGCAAGGGAAGACCTGGATGGAACCAAAATGGCGGGTAGGAGCAACAGAGGTGAGTAATACTTTATTACCACCACATAGTGTATGTGATCATGGTGTGCTAGTATTATTATTAGAGATGAGCGAACGTACTCGTCCGAGCTTGATATTCGTGCGAATATTAGGGTGTTCGAGATGCTCGTTACTCGTAACGAGTACCACGCGGTGTTCCGGTTACTTTCAGTTTCCTCTCTGAGACGTTAGCGCGCTTTTCTGGCCAATTGAAAGACAGGGAAGGCATTACAACTTCCCCCTGTGACGTTCAAGCCCTATACCACCCCCCTGCTGTGAGTGGCTGGGGTGATCAGATGTCACCCGAGTATAAAAATCGGCCCCTCCCGCGGCTCGCCACACATGCCTTGTGACTTAGCTGAGGGAAAGTACTATCGTGCTGGAGCTGCTGTAGGGAGAGCGTTAGGAGTTAGTGTAGGCTTCAAGAACCCCAACGGCCCTTCTTAGGGCCACATCTACTAGTGTGCAGTACTGTGTTAGCACAGTATTTTTTTTTTTTTCCCAAAATTGGATCTGCAGAGCATTGCGCCCTGCAATAGGGACAGAAGTGGGGGTTAGGCAGGGAGAGTGTTAGGAGTTAGTGTAGGCTTCAAGAACCCCAACGGTCCTTTCTAGGGCCACATCTATCAGTGTGCAGTACTGTCCAGGCTGCTGTTAGCAGTGTTGCATATTTTTTTTTTTTTCCTCAAAACCGGCTGTGCAGAGCATTGCACCCGGCATTAATACTACAGGGATAGAATTGTGTAGGCAGGGCCAGAAGACATACATTATTCATTGAATAGACGCAGTGTGGGTGTTCCTTGTAAAAAGCAGGGAAAAAATTCTATTTGCCCTGCCTGTGTCAGTCCTAAGGGCTCTGGGTACGTGTGTGCTGCGTGGAGAACGTAAAAAAATCAGACGCAACCAGCTACGGTTGAGTGCAGCCTTGCGCCAATTTCTTTCCTGCCTGGGAAATACCTGCTCTGCCACAGTTAGTAACTCTGCAACAGTAAAGTTCTGTGACAGTTTTGCAGGGCCGCAACACAGTTATTAAACTTATTATTCAGTGAATAGACGCAGTGGGCCTATCCTTTTAAACAAAAGGGAAGAAAGTATATTTGCCCTGCCTGTGTCAGTCCTAAGGGCTCTGGGTACGTGTGTGCTGTGTGGAGAACGTAAAAAAATCAGACGCAACCAGCTACGGTTGAGTGCAGCCTTGCACCAATTTCTTTCCTGCCTGGGAAATACCTGCTCTGCCACAGTTAGTAACTCTGCAACAGTAAAGTTCTGTGACAGTTTTGCAGGGCCGCAACACAGTTATTAAACTTATTATTCAGTGAATAGACGCAGTGGGCCTATCCTTTTAAACAAAAGGGAAGAAAGTATATTTGCCCTGCCTGTGTCAGTCCTAAGGGCTCTGGGTACGTGTGTGCTGCGTGGAGAACGTAAAAAAATCAGACGCAACCAGCTACGGTTGAGTGCAGCCTTGCGCCAATTTCTTTCCTGCCTGGGAAATCAAATCACTGGTAATACAGCATGCTGAGGGGTAGGCCTAGAGGACGTGGACGCGGCCGAGGACGTGGAGGGCCAAGTGAGGGTGTGGGCACAGGCCGAGCCAGTGCGGTGGCCAGGGGTAGAGACAGGGCCAGACCGAATAATCCACCAACTGTTTCCCAAAGCGCCCCCTCGCGCCATGCCACCCTGCACAGGTCAAGGTGCTCTACGGTGTGGCAGTTTTTCACAGAGACGCCTGACGACCGACGAACAGTGGTGTGCAACCTTTGTCGCGCCAAGATCAGCTGGGGAGGCACCACCAACAGCATGCGCAGGCATATGATGGCCAAGCACCCCACAAGGTGGGACGATGCCCGTTCACCACCTCCGGTTTGCACCACTGCCTCTCCCCCTGTGCCCCAACCTGCCACTGAGATCCAACCCCCCTCTGAGGACACAGGCACTACCGTCTCCTGGCCTGCACCCACACCCTCACCTCTGCTGTCCTCGGCCCCATCCAGCAATGTCTCTCAGCGCAGCGTCCATACGTCGCTAGTGCCACAGTTTGAGCGCAAGCGCAAGTACGACGCCGCGCACCCGCACGCTCAAGCGTTAAACGTGCACATTGCAAAATTGATCAGCCTAGAGATGCTGCCGTATAGGCTTGTGGAAACGGAGGCTTTCAAAAGCATGATGGCGGCGGCTGCCCCGCGCTACTCGGTTCCCAGTCGCCACTACTTTTCCCAATGTGCCGTCCCAGCCCTGCACGACCACGTCTCCCGCAATATTGTACGCGCCCTCACCAACGCGGTTACTCCCAAGGTCCACTTAACAACGGACACGTGGACAAGCACAGGCGGGCAGGGCCACTATATCTCCCTGACGGCACATTGGGTGAATTTAGTGGAGGCTGGGACAGAGTCAGAGCCTGGGACCGCTCACGTCCTACCCACCCCCAGAATTGCGGGCCACAGCTCGGTGGTGGTATCTGCGGCGGTGTATGCTTCCTCCACTAAAGCACCTTCCTCCTCCTCCTCCTCCTCCTCCAACGCAACCTCTGTCTCGCAATCAAGATGTGTCAGCAGCACGTCGCCAGCAGTCGGTGTCACGCGGCGTGGCAGCACAGCGGTGGGCAAGCGTCAGCAGGCCGTGCTGAAACTACTCAGCTTAGGAGAGAAGAGGCACACGGCCCACGAACTGCTGCAGGGTCTGACAGAGCAGACCGACCACTGGCTTGCGCCGCTGAGCCTCCAACCGGGCATGGTCGTGTGTGACAACGGCCGTAAGCTGGTGGCGGCTCTGCAGCTCGGCAGCCTCACGCACGTGCCATGCCTGGCCCATGTGTTTAATTTGGTGGTTCAGCGCTTTCTGAAAAGCTACCCCCACTTGTCAGACCTGCTCGGAAAGGTGCACCAGCTCTGCGCACATTTCCGCAAATCCCACACGCACGCTGCCACCCTGCGGACACTGCAACATAGGTTTAATCTGCCAGTGCACCGACTGCTGTGCGACGTGCCCACACAGTGGAACTCTACGCTCCACATGTTGGCCAGACTCTATGAGCAGCGTAGAGCTATAGTGGAATACCAACTCCAACTTGCGCGGCGCAGTGGGAGTCAGCCTCCTCAATTATTTACAGAAGAGTGGCCCTGGTTGGCAGCCATCTGCCAGGTCCTTGGAAAATTTGAGGAGTCTACCCAGGTGGTGAGTGGCGATGCTGCAATCATTAGCGTCACCATTCCTCTGCTATGCATCTTGAGAAGTTCCCTGCAAAGCATAAAGGCAGACGCTTTGCGCTCGGAAACAGAGCCGGGGGAAGACAGTATGTCGCTGGATAGTCAGAGCACCCACCTGTCTATATCTCAGCGCGTTGAGGAGGAGGAGGAGCATGAGGAGGATGAGGAGGAGGGGGAAGAGACAGCTTGGCCCACTGGTGAGGGTACACATGCTGCTGGGCTGTCATCCTTTCAGCGTGTATGGCCTGAGGAGGAGGAAGAGGAGGAGGAGGAGGATCCTGAAAGTGATCTTCCTAGTGAAGACAGCCATGTGTTGCGTACAGGTACCCTGGCACACATGGCTGACTTCATGTTAGGATGCCTTTCTCGTGACCCTCGCGTTACACGCATTCTGGCCACTACGGATTACTGGGTGTACACACTGCTCGATCCACAGTATAAGGAGAGCCTTTGCACTCTCATTCCCGAAGAGGAAAGGGGTTCGAGAATGATGCTATACCACAGGGCGCTGGTGGACAAACTGATGGTAAACTTCCCATCCGACAGCGCTAGTGGCCGAAGGCGCAGTTCCGAGGGCCAGGTAGCAGGGGAGGCGCAGAGATCAGGCAGCATGTACAGCGCAGGCAGGGGAACATTCTCCAAGGCCTTTGCCAGCTTTATGGCTCCCCAGCAAGACTGTGTCACCGCTCCCCAGTCAAGGCTGAGTCGGCGGGAGCACTGTAAAAGGATGGTGAGGGAGTACGTAGCCGATCGCACGACCGTCCTCCGTGACGCCTCTGCCCCCTACAACTACTGGGTGTCGAAGCTGGACACGTGGCCTGAACTCGCGCTGTATGCCCTGGAGGTGCTTGCTTGTCCTGCGGCTAGCGTCTTGTCAGAGAGTGTGTTTAGTGTGGCTGGGGGAATCATCACGGATAAGCGTACCCACCTGTCAACCGACAGAGCCGACAGGCTTACACTCATCAAGATGAACAAAGCCTGGATTTCCCCAGACTTCTCTTCTCCACCAGCGGACAGCAGCGATACGTAAGCAATACGTAGGCTGCACCCGCGGATGGAAGCTACGTTCTCTCTCACCATCCAAAACGGGGACATTTCTGCTTCATCAATCTGTGTCTAATATTCCTCCTCCTCCTCCTGCTCCTCCTCCTGAAACCTCACGTAATCACGCTGAACGGGCAATTTTTCTTAGGGCCACAAGGCTCAGTCATATAATTTTTGTAAACAATTTTTATATGTTTCAATGCTCTTAAAAGCGTTGAAACTTTAACTTGAACCAATTTTTCGTTAAACTGGGCTGCCTCCAGGCCTAGTTACCACTTAAGCCACATTAACCAAAGCGATTAATGGGTTTCACCTGCCCTCTTGGTTGGCCATGGCCAATTTTTTTGATGTACATTAGTACTGTTGATTCAGCAATTTTTGTGGTCCCTCGCCTACAGTGTAATCAAATGAATTTTTAGCCCACCTGCATTACAGCTGACGTAACATCAGCTGTGTTGGGCAATGCAATGGGATATTTTTGTGTACCGCCGGTGGGTTCCAGGGAGCCACCCATGCTGTAGGTGCACACGGAGTTTAACCTACATCTGTCCACTTGTAAAGAACCCCAGTCTGACTGGGGCATGCAGTGTGGGCCGAAGCCCACCTGTATTAAGCACAACATTACTATCTCAGCTGTGTTGGGCAATGCAATGGGATATTTCTATGTACCGCCGGTGGCTTCCTGGCACCCACCCATGCTGTGGGTCCACAGGGAATTATAAATGCATCTGTTTCCACTTGTAAAGAACCCCAGTCTGACTGGGGCATGCAGTGTGGGCCGAAGCCCACCTGTATTAAGCACAACATTACTACCTCAGCTGTGTTGGGCAATGCAATGGGATATTTCTATGTACCGCCGGTGGCTTCCTGGCACCCACCCATGCTGTGGGTCCACAGGGAATTATAAATGCATCTGTTTCCACTTGTAAAGAACCCCAGTCTGACTGGGGCATGCAGTGTGGGCCGAAGCCCACCTGCATTAAGCACGACATTACTACCTCAGCTGTGATGGGCACTGCAATGGGATATTTTTATGTACCGCCGGTGGGTTCCAGGGAGCCACCCATGCTGTCGGTCCACAGGGACTTCACAATAGGGAGTTGTACCTGCCTGTGTCTATGAATTAAAAACCGCGGTCTGACTGGGGCATGCAGACACCTTGACAGAATGAATAGTGTGTGGCACATAGGTTCCCCATTGCTATGCCCACGTGTGCAGCTCCTGATGGCGGTGGCACAGGATTCTATTTCTCATTGCTTCTGTACAGCATTGTGGGCTATCGCCCCGCCCCTTTTAAAGAGGGTCGCTGCCTAGCCGTGCCAACCCTCTGCAGTGTGTGCCTGCGGTTCCTCCTCATGGCAGACGCACTTCTAAATAGACATGAGTGTGGCGTGGCATGAGGGCAGCTGAAGGCTGCGCAGGGACACTTTGGTGTGCGCTGTGGGGGGGAGGGGGGGCGGTTGGGCAGCATGTAAGCCAGGAGAAGTGGCAGTGGAGTGTCATGCAGGCAGTGATTGTGCTTTGTTGGAGGTAGTGTGGTGCTTAGCTAAGGTATGCCATGCTAATGAGGGCTTTTCAGAAGTAAAAGTTTTTGGGAGGGGGGGGCCCCACTCTTGCCGCTATTGTGGCTTAATATTGGGACCTGTGAACTTGAGATGCAGCCCAACATGTAGCCCCTCGCCTGCCCTATCCGTTGCTGTGTCGTTCCCATCACTTTCTTGAATTGCCCAGATTTTCACACATGAAAACCTTAGCGAGCATCGGCGAAATACAAAAATGCTCGGGTCGCCCATTGACTTCAAGCACCCGAGCATTTTGGTGCTTGTTCATCTCTAATTATTATCCCTTTTATATATTTATTATTTCTAATATTAATCTTGGTATAGTGGGTTTTGAGTTCAGTGACAATATGGAGGTAATAGAGAGGAATAGTGATAAAAACGAAAGCTTGTATATACCTATTAGATATTATTTTGGGGTCTTGTATGGGGTAACACACTGAAGTGCTGAGCTGTTTGTTATGCTATTCCTAAGCCTGTAAAGGCACACTTAGTGCCCTAACATTTTTCTTTCTCGAAGCACAACTGCGGGAAAGTGTATCCTTACCTAAACTTTTACATAGGGCTATTAAATGTTCATGCTCAGGGGGTAGAGGGGCAATTTAAAACTTTGCTATGGAGCCCAGAGTTTTCTTGTTATGCTCATTCCTTGTCCTGTTTAAGTGAATGGGACAAGACTGCAATTCTTAGAATGGCAGCTACAACAAGTATGGCATTCTGAGTATGAACAGGATGGTATTCAGATGCAATTACTGAAGAAGCAGCAACATTTGCATAATCAACCAGCTGATCAGCGGGGTTCCAGGCAGCAGATCCCCACCGGATATTGATGGCCTGTCC
The DNA here is from genome assembly GCF_035609145.1 of Eleutherodactylus coqui. Classification (NCBI taxonomy): domain Eukaryota; kingdom Metazoa; phylum Chordata; class Amphibia; order Anura; family Eleutherodactylidae; genus Eleutherodactylus; species Eleutherodactylus coqui. Next base: position 262,411,753 of record NC_089839.1, on the reverse strand, counting down.
TGAAGATAAACCATTGATTTCTTCAAACAGGATAAACTATTAATTGAAAGAAAGCCTCGCTCTATCATGTCTGCAAATGGTCAAGTTTAATCCTCGATGGATTCTTATCCAGATACATAAATTGAGCCAGCTGTATATGCTTCAAAGCTCAGCTCTGTTGTTCCACTCGCAGACTTCATGCCATATTTCTGCCTTGCTTAAAGCCTGCACATTCTCTTGTCTCGATAAGCAATATCCATGGAAACAATATCGAGCCTCCGTGCATCACAGCCATTCTATAATCCATACACATGACTTTCCGTAGCCAGATTGCTTGCCTCTATATTTAGAAAATGTAAGAGCAGATAGCAATGCATTAAAGTAAATGTGACTGGGGAACAAATATTCCTCTGGCAAGTACTTCGTTTTCACCATCATAACTATATTTTAAAACACTAAAATTCCCACTATTGTATAATATAAGCAAATGTTCAACCTTGAATATCACCTTTTATGTTACAAATGGATCCTTAAAGGGGTTGTCTCGCGCAATATAGTGGGGTTATACACTTCTGTATGGCCATATTAATGCACTTTGTAATATACATCGTAAGAGCCACCGAAATTAGATGGAACCATGGCGACGGGGACGCTAGCAACGGAGCAGGTAAGTGAATAACTTCTGTATGGCTCATATTTAATGCACGATGTACATTACAAAGTGCATTAATATGGCCATACAGAAGTGTATAACCCCACTTGATTTCGCAAGACAACCCCTTTAATTCCGTGTTCATTAATTCCTGAATGATCATTCATAGCGACGAGAGCTCAGTTTTTCTAATTCAGAGACATAAATTCCCCGTAGAAACATAGTGAGAATGCTAAACTTCTGGCTGCTTGCAGTCACCACTAGAGGGAGCACACATACCCATAAAATTAACATTAGAGTGAATTTATCATGTTCAACATTGCATAAAGAAGTTGGAAATTTTATCATAGGCATTTTTTGTGCAAAAAGTTACAACTTATTTAAACTTACCGTATATACTCGAGTATTAGTCGACCCGAGTATAAGCCTAGCTATACTTGAGTATATACTGGGCAAAAAAACAACTTCATACTCACCTCCCAGCCGATGCCTGTGTCCACAGCGGCGGTGCGGCAAGCTGCTTGAATTCCTGTGTTCCCGGCAGTGGTGCGGAACGCTGCTTGAATTTTCCCCACTGTCACCCCCCGAAGTCCTCTCTGCTCGGCTCTGTTATCCCCCACCGCCAGGCTGTGATTGGCTGTGAATGATTGAGCGCTGACTTACTTACACAACACTGATGGCGGAGGATTTAAAAACCAAGCAGGGAGATGACAACGGGGAGAATTCTAAAGCATGCACGCTGCTTTAGAATTCTCCCTGCTGTCATCTCCCTGCTTGGCTTTCAAACCCCCCACTGTCAGCACTGTGTAAGTAAGCACTGTGTTTGGATTGAGCGTCGGACAATCACAACCGGCGCTCGATCATTCACAGCCTGATGGCGGGGGATAACAGAGCCGAGCAGAGAGGACGGCGGGGGATGACAGCGGGGAGAATTCAAGCAGCTTGCTGCACTGCCCCTGGAAACACAGGTATTCAAGAAGCTTGCCGCACCATCGCTGGGCACACAGACACCGACTGGGAGGTGAGTATGGAGGGTTTTTTTTTAACCCTTCCCTGACTCGAGTATAAGCCGAGGGGGGCTTTTTCAGCACAAAAAAAGTGCTGAAAAACTCGGCTTATACTCAAGTATATACGGTACATTGCCCTTGCCAGTAAAAAAGTGTGTGTGGCTTATCGGGATGGGGCACAGTTGCCTGGCCTGACAGATTTCAGTTGGTATACAATATACCAACTATGTACTCCAGCAAATAGCTGGTATAGATTTCTACACCAAGATGTGCCTACTGTATAATGAGACAAGTGTCTCTTAATACAGCAGTCGCATTTTGATCCTATGGGGACCATATGAAAACCAGTTGGTCTTAATAAATTTCCCCCCATTATGTTAACTTTAAAGGGGTTTTCCAGGCAAATTTTATTAATGACCTATTCCCAGGTCATCAGTTAATTGCCAGGGACATGCTACTCAGCGTCCCCGGTAATCAGCCTATTACCCGGCACGCTGTCAGTGCATTGGGGTCAGATGTCGTCATGGGGTCAGAGATGGAAGCGTGAAAGAAGGCTTCACTCTCATTAAAATCAATGGGAGCTTAAGCATTCTATTACATTTTCAGCACTTCTGCCTCCAACACTAGAGTTGGATGTGGAAGTATTACACTGCGAAACAATTTTGACCACAATTTTTGTTGACTTCGGTTTTTCAGGTGATTTAGACTAAAATAGGTGTGCCGATTTCAAAAATGCAGTTAGTTTTCTTTTATCACGTCATGTTTTCTCTCTACAGCTTACCTTAATGTGATTAGTCAAGCCTGGGTCAAGTGGATCATTAGTGTTCTCCCATGGGCCGAGAGCAACCTGCTTTGATCAATTGTCAGCTACATATGTTGCAGAACAAATGGCATGATGGACCATGAGATCATGTTTTATATACAGCATATCAGTGTCTCCAAATATCAACATATAACTCTGTAACACAACACTTTCTGTTTTATGACATCTTCTGTAGAGGTTTCTTCATAGAACAAGCATAGTCTGCCATAAAAGGCATCACTGAAGAATTTGTAGGGCCACCATTGGCAATGTATATTATCTACAGTCCTAATATCAGGGTTCACAAAGGTAACACTTTCCAGCAGTCACATTGAAATGAATGTATGACCAGTGCTTCATTCATTTGCAAACTTTCAGGGCCTCCATTCCCATGATCGGTGCTGATATCAGCAGTCGGAAAACCACCAATCAGGTTTTCTCTGTGGATAGGGAATAATGTCATTTTGTGGGACAATCCCTTTAAGGACTGCGTTGAGTCAGGCTCCATCAGGTAGCAAACAAATGCCTGAAGGTGCAATGAGTTCATTATTGGTATGGAACAGCATGGAGGCATATTGCCCCCACTTTTTAATACTGAACTTAGATTCTGATATATGGAGCTAATGAAATAGAGTAAGGCTGACATTTCCCCTTTAAGTATTTTCAGAACAAAACAGGACTGTCTTAACAGATTTAAGTCATTCGAGACTTGAAGCTTTAATGAGAAGCTGCACTAATGTACAATATTAATTTGTCAGAACTGTTCTGCATGCATTAGTAAATACTGGTGTCTGCACAATATGCCATTGGTGATATACCGGCTCTGCTCTTGCATATAATATTAGAAGTTGTTGCATTATGTCGTCTTCATGCTTCACGTTATTTGTATTCTCTGGGTGATTTTTCTTTCTCTGATCCGTGGCGCTCACCATATGCAAAAATCATGCTTTATATTATGTTAAACAAAGCGCTGCTTTAAAGATAAGTACTATGAGATAAGTGTCCCCTTCCTATGATGACCTGTGCCTTGCCCAGTAGTCACCAGGTTGGCATGTATGATTGCATATCCTATTCACATTACCTATTCAGTTCTACTATTCATTCTTCTGCCCTAGCTCTGCTGTGTAATAACAACCTATTTCTGATTACTAAGGGTTAATTATTCTGCTAGTTCCAAGCTCTTGGTCTTTAGGGTAGATTCACATAGATATAGCCGCAAAATTTGCACATGCAGCGGGTGGAGAATAGAACCCATTGATTTCATTGGGTTCATTCACATGCACTTCTCTTCCTGCGCATTTCCGTCACGCAAAAAAAAGAATGCAGCATGCTCTGTTTTCCTGTGCATTTGCGCACCAAGGGTCCCCATAGAAGTCAATGGGGGGGGGGGGGGGTGAAAATGTACGTGCAATACAGTGGGAGATGCATGATGCGCTGCGTAGTTCCCCTGGAAAAAACACATCTAGAATTCATTAGACTAATTTGCCATTTTAATTGCCACTTGTGAGCATGTCTTTCAAGCGCAAAGAGTACAGTAAAATATGCGGCTGTGCGAGCCAAAAGATATTAATCATTCCGGAAAAACACTACACTCATGTGTGAATGAATAAGAACCCCACAGATACCTCAGGTGATATGTCAGCTTTAATACAACCCCTTTAACTATGGTTTCTGGTTATATAGCTCAGTACCTCTAGACTCAATTTATTAGTAAATATGGCTGTTGGCAGTGATTTTTTTAATTGATATGTCCTTTTTCTGTAATTTCTAGGGTCCTTTTACACAGCATGATTATCGTGCGAATAATCGTTAGTTCTAGTGATTTGCACAATAATTATTAGCTGTAAATGTATAGCAAGTGAACGATCAGTAATAAATCATTAGATTATTGCTGATTAAATCTTTCATGCTCCCTTTATAATCATTATAGGAAATTCACTGAGCCCAGGATTTCTGATGCCGAGCTTAGAATACACCTCTACATGTATTATGCGCATCCCCAGCACCTCTACGTGCCTTCACATAAATGTATGCCTCGTCTGACCTGGAGTAGATTTCTGGTATAATAAAGAAAAGTCACAAATTTTTGCAAAAATAGCAAAAAATTTACAACTTTTAATCCCAGAAACAGGAGTCCTAACAATTTGCTGAATAGAAAGCAGGAATAGAAGGGTTGACTAAAGGTGAGGTTATTTTGGAATGAATGATCAAAACTTCCCAATGCTGATCAGTGTAAAGGTATGCCGAGAGAACGATATATATGATCACTATGTCACCGCTGGTTGTATGCTTGTTTCAATTTATCTTGCCATGTAAAAGGACCCTAATTAGCTTCTGCTTGTTATAACAGATTTTCCTCCAGCTCTGACGCCCTCCTCTGTCATCCTAGCACTTACCTCTCGCTTGTCTTTAAGATTTTCTATGGTCCACACACTTTTATTCTCAATGGTTGCCTTGTGGACATACCTAAGAGGCGTCTTGCTGCTACATCTACTCCCCCATGAGCGGGACAAAGGAGAAGATTGGGAGTTCCAAAGACCCAACTAAGCAGGGTGGATTGTCCGACCACTGCAGCCTGTTTTTTGGATAAGCTGGACCTTAAATATTACATTTCCCAAGTAGGGGGGTCTGCAAATCATTGGAAGGACAGCATGGCTCACCTTGTGGATGCATGAAATTCTGCAGAGACTTTTTCATGGTCTGAATGGGATTGCGAAGCTCTTTTCTATGGGACACAGATCTGACTGCCCCAACTGCTTATGCTTCTGTCTACAGATGTACTCCAGTGTCAGGCTACAATAAGTGTATGCATTTCTTATCTTATTTGGACTATTGAACCTTTTATAGAAGACTATGCCTACGCTGTGTAGTGCCGGAATCAAGGATCATAAGATAAGAGAAGTCAACAGAAAAACAGCAATACTAAACTATTTTGAGATAAAGGCACAGCAGAAATAGACTATAATGAGATTACCATACCCTGACTGCAGCTATTTCCTTGTCTAGGCGAGCCTTAAGACCTTTGAGATTGTTTTGTCAGCAGATGCCAAAAAGCTTTATGATCAATAATCTTTGTAATAATGACCTTTGTATGATAACACCCTCGATGTCTTCAATTAAACAGAATTCTTGTGAGTTCTCATGAGAAGCGTCTTGCTATAACATGAAGTGCTTCATGTTATTCATAGATACTGCTAGCAATCTTGTCATCATGGGCTTTCAAATTCTACCAAATTGGCACCTGGCACAGGGTCATCAGATTGGTACCGGTGTGGTGCAATAACAGCTTGGCGCGTGGAACAAGGACCAAGTGACCACAACCTCTGACCCAACTTACTATCAAACGGACAGACTGTGCAGACCCATAATCAGGACAACAAAGCCGGCTGGTAAGAAACTTTTATTCGTATCCCTCATTGTGTCTCTGTGCTTCTGTGTGCCCAAAGTTGGGTAAGTGCATTCAGTTCTATCAAGTGGTTCATTTAAAGTCTAAACTCGGTCCATTTTATATGACAAAGAACCCTGTCAAATAAGCTGACTTGTCTAGGTTTGATTGAATGTGTAACCCAGTGTGTTTGAAGGCCATATTAGTATCAGTAGGTTGAATAATTGTCCTAGTGTAGATATTCTGGTTGCTAAAGGAAAGATAGAAGAAACAATTGAAAATGGTGGTGTCAGCAAGTACAGAATGAGAAAGACAATATCTAAAAATGTACCCCGCCCTATAACCTCAACGGTGGCCCCTATTGGGTTTGTCACCATTGTGGTCAACAAAACCCCAATTGGAGGGACATCTGTCTGGCTTGTGGGGCTGGCACACAGTTTGCCTTAAAATAAAGACCCAATGAGCCTTTTGGGAATACATGATTATATCTTATGTTGCCCAAAACTAAAGATTTTGCCCCCTTGCATCCACAAGTTATAGCACCTATGATGCACTCATATTATACCAGGTCAAAGGGTCCTGTAACCAGCAAGGAGGGGGTAACAGAAGAAGTAATAGAGGGGGAAGGTGCCACGGCACAAACTCCTAAACGTCTTCCTGACCAATATGTAGACTCTGACCATAAGGACTACCGTATGTTCCTTGGCACCCCCAAGATGATATTAGTATCACTAATAAAGCATATAACATAGTTAGGAATTACCTTGCATGATGTTAGGCAGAAGAAGACGGAATCAGCAGAAAATTTTTTGTCTAGGATTCTGATAGTGTGGAGGGATCTGGAATACAGTCCTAATGTCCCATGCCCATGCTCAACTTCTTACACAAGCTTTTGTGGGAGGTCTCAAAAAGAACCTGAAGGACAAACTAGAAGCCACCTGTACTGAATGGCGTACTCTAGAGGATTAGGCTCCTGTACCATGGTACTTGTAAACCAGAATAATCATGAATCCCAGAAACCTATCACTTGCTACAACTGTGGCAAACAGGGCCACATGCATAGACAATTTAGGGCACCTCCTAAGGCTCAGAATGGACAGTCCAAACCCAGACCGTCCTCCTCTGACCATTAGGTGTCTGTGCTCATTGATAACATCTGCCCTTTGCAAGTTATCAAATCCAGAAAGGGCTAGTACCTATTGTCTCTTTGACTATAGGTTCAGAAGGTCATCTCTCTTTTCTGGTAGACACCGGAGCAGCCACTAGTGTAATACACAGCAGACATGTCAAAGAGAGTGTCATCAGTAAACAAGGCCTTCCATGTGTAGGAGTAGATGGAACACCAAAAGATACTTTTTTGTCTAAATCCGTGGAAGTGAAGTTCACCCCAACCATTCTCTGACTACCTGATTGTTGGTTAGTGAAACCACTCCTCTCAACCTATTAGGAGTGGATTTACTGCAAAAAATCCACGCCTCTTTAGAGTTCAAGGAGGATGGGTCAGTTAAAATCACAGATCAGTTAGCAAAGAAAGAAATCTGGATACTTGCTGCTTGTTGTCAATCTTCAGAAACTCCAATGACCATATGCACACCCTTGTTGTCAGAGGAGGCGTTGGAACAATGCTTACAACAAGTTTCAGTAACCGTCTGGAGCAAGGGAACAGTGGATATAGGCAGATTACCAGTGCCACCAGTTTAGGTCAGGTTGAAACCAGGTGTCCCATTGCCATGTATACTTCAGTACCCACTGTCTGTTCCACAAACAGAAACCATTTGTAGTCAGCTGGAGGACTTACTGCAAAATGGGGCAATAATTCCAATGGAGTCACCCCTCTGTTTCCAGTCAAAAAGAAAGTTGAGAAAGCACAACCTGCCCAATACAGAATTGTGCAGGATCTCAGAGCAGTCAATGAGGCAACTGTTTTGGACGCACCCAATGTACCTAACCCACACACCCTGTTAGCACAAATTCCGGCTGGGACTTGTTGCTATACAGTGGTCGATCTCGCCAATGCGTATTTCTCTATCCCTCTGCATAAAGATAGCTGGTATCTGTTTGCTTTCAAACACAAAGGCAAACAATGTACCTGGGTTGTGTTACCACAGGGAGCTCAGAATTCACCCTCCATGTTCTCACAGCTCATGGGTCAAGTGTTGGAAGGCTGGCAACCTGAATCACAGGCTGCTGTTTTGTTACAATACGTTGATGACCTTTTGCTTTGTGCTCCAGACAAAGCCACATGCGTAGAAGCTTCAATTTCTCTACTTCAATTCCTGAAAAAGAAGGGATGTAAGGTGTCAAAGAAGCTCCAGTTCTGTTGTTCATCTGTGACTTTTCTTGGACATTATCTCACGGCAGGAGCTTGTCATCTCACCCAGGATTGTAAATCTGCCCTTATGTACCCACTTCTGTCTCTAAACTGCATACCTTTCTAGGACATGTTTCTTATTGTAGACCATGGATTGTGAATGCCTCGCAACTGATCCAGCCAAAGTATGACTGTCTCAAGAAGGAACCCTTCCAACTTACAGAAGAAACCATTGACTCTTTCCACCAGCTTAAAACAGCCATCTTCACAGCCCCAGCCCTGGGCCTGCCCAACTATCACAAACCCTTCAGGCTCTACTGCAATGACAATAATGGACATGCAGCAGCAGTCCTTACACAGCAGCACAGAGGGCACCAATGACCCATTGCCTACTACTCCAGCAGGTTAGACCCCATCATCAGAGGATCACCTTCCTGTCTACGAGCAGTAGCTGCAGTCTCAAGGATGTTGGACAAGTCGGCGGACCTAGTTCTGGTTCATGAGGTACAACTGTTAGCACCACATGACATTTCTGCCATTTTAACACAGGTTCAGCCCAAGCACTTGTCTGCAGCCCATCATCTGAGATTCCAATGTGCCCTCCTAATGCCTGCGAATATCACCATTACCTGCTGTTAGACTTTGAAATCTGCCACTCTCTTACCAGAACAGAATGACACTGACCAAGTGACTCAAGAAGAACCTCATGACTGCGCTGAGCTCATGCAAATGGAAACTTGTGGGTTTGATTTCATCAAGGACATTCGACTACCCAGTCCCAACTTAACCTTGGTCATTGATGGCTCTGGGTATGCTGTTGATGGACAATTTCACACTGGATATGTGGCCACCCCACGTACCACTGTCCTTCATCAACAGTCATTACCGGCACATGTCTCAGCCCAACAGGCTGAACTGCAGGCTCTTACACACACTTGTATGCTGGCACAAGACGAGACAGCAAACATTTACGTGGACTCTAGGTATGCATTTGGCATTGCACATGACTACTGTCCAATCTGGAAAGCTAGATCCTTACTTACCTCCATGGGCCAGCCAATAAGACACCAGATACAAGTTCAAGCATTAATGTCTGCTCTTCTTTTACCCAAACAGGTGGCCATCCTTAAAGTCAAGGCACATACCTCAGCCAAGTCTCCATAAGCTATGGGTAATGCCGTGGCAGACCAAGCAGCCAAGGAAGCAGCCTTGCTGCCCCTCACACAGTTCTGGCCACCTGCCAAGAAGAAGGCATGTTACCATTGCTTAATGTCGCACAACATCTTCTTTTGTCTTTTCAGAAACAAGCATTATCCCATGAAGTGTCAGGTTGGCAAGCAAAATAAGCCACTTCAGATTCCAGTGGCATGTGGACATTTCATGGGAAGCCTTGTCTTCCAAGAGCTTTGTTTCCAGTGCTAGCTTCCACAACGCACGACCTTACGCATGCCTCTAAAACTGCAATGTGTAATCTTGTTTCCAGATATTGGTATGCGCCCGGTTTCTCGGTAGTTGCTGACTCTTATACTCAGGGATGTATGACTTGTGCACTGTCCAACCCAGGTAGGACTGTCAAAACCCTATTCTAAGCCCTTGTACCCCTTCCAGAGGTTGCAGATTGACTACATACAACTTCCTCAATCTGGACCATTTCAAAACATCCTTGAATGTATTGATCCTTTCTCTGGCTGGGTTGAGGCTTACCCCATTTCTGCGGCTACTGCCAAAAATACAACCAAAAAGCTTCTTTCTGAAGTGGTCTGTTGGTTTGGTGTTCCAGAGACCATCGAGAGTGATCGTGGTACTCACTTTACATCAGCAGTCATGACTGAGATGGCAGGGATGTTAGGCATAGAACAGGCATTTTACACACTGTACCATCCCCAAAGCAGTGAAAGAATAGAGAGGCTAATTGGGACCATAAAAACAAAATTTTGAAAGCAATGAATGAACATAACAAACCTTGGCCTGAGTGTCTTTTCTTAGCTCTCTTTTCAATAAGATACACACCCACCAAACAGACAGGTCCTTCTGAGACTCTGTCTGGTTTGGCACCTCATCTTGGCCTATACTTTCCTCAGCAATTACAGTTTCAATTTGATAATATGTCACAATATATGCAAAAACGTACCTCTTAGTTAACGAAACTGCATGGAAAGGTTTATCCTTTCCTTCCAGACCCAGACTCTGTGGAATGAACACACTGTCTCAAGCCAGGAGACTGGGTGGTAATTAAGAAGCATGTCAGGAGAAGAATTGAGCCCAGATATGATGGTCCCTTCCAAGTTCTGCTAACCACTTCCACTTCTGTTAAACTACAAGGGAAGGACAACTGAATACACGCCTCACACTGCAAGAAAGTACTTGAGCCAAAGGAGGAATGTAGTCTTTGGTCTATTTACCCTTATTTTGTCTCCTCATACCACTCTGTGTTGCTAATTCATAATAGAATATAGAAATAACCATAACCAATGGGTCAGGATGGTAAAATATGTCAACTCCACTGCAGGATGTCTAGTGGATTTGTGGTGACGGTAGGATGTGTGCAACCCTGCCCAAATTTTGGAAAGGTAAGTGCGTAAATACAAAATTACTCCTTCCTTTCAGCTGTTCCCAGCTGGGTGGACAGGACACACAATCACACCCCCACTAGGACATAAAGAATCTCTGCTTAGACTGCGACATAGTCTACCAGATCGATCTTTTGATGCAGGTATTTATATTGATGAAATAGGGGTATCCAGGGGAGTGCCAAATGAGGTTAAAGCCAAAAAAGCAGATTACAGCAGGAATCAAATCATTCTTTTGTCCTTGGTGCACAATTAATAAAAATATTGATTGGATTAATTATAAATATTATAATCAACAGAGATTTCTAAACTACACCAGAGATGCCATATAAGGATTAGTGGAAAAACTAGGACCAACATGCACTATGGTCTTCCAGAACCGTCTTGCTTTGGACATGCTCCTAGCAGAAAAAGGAGAAGTCTGTAAGATGACCAGAGATTCATGCTGCACCTACATCCCTAACAACACAGTTCCAGACTAATCAGTGACTAAAGCTTTGCATGGACTACAAAGTTTATCTATTGAACTTTTTAGAATATTCTGGTGTTTATGATCTATTTACATCATCGTTGGAGGATATTTTTGGACAATGGAGTGCCTGGATCACTTCTCTTTACACTTTCAATTATTTTAGTAATTGCTTTTGTGGTAGTAGGCTATTGTAGAGTACCTTATATACGCCGCATATTGGTAAAATCTGCTGAAAAGGTGATACCCACTATGATAGCACAAAATGGTATCAATGCCCAGCTCTTAAGTTCACGCAGCTTTGATCATTCTTATATTGGTTAGAACAATAGTGATCTGGAGGAATCCAGTGAAGAAGTTTTAAGAAGAAAAAGTCTGACAGAAATCACTAGGATGGACTGAAGTACTTCAAATATCTACTGTTGTTCTGGATCAAGATAAGAAATAAAAGAAGGAAAATGTCATGGCACACAAGCTGTTAAGTTTCAGGCCACAATAAGTGTATGCATTTCTTATCTTATTTGGACTATTGAACCTTATATAGAAGACTATACCTATGCTGTGTAGTGCCGGAATCAAGGATCATAAGATAAGAGAAGTCAACAGAAAAACAGCAATACTAAACCATGTTGAGATAAAGGCACAGCAGAAATAAATTAGAATGAGATTACAATACCCTGACCACAGCTATTTCCTTGTCTAGGCAAGCCTTAAGACCTTTGAGATTGTTTTGTCAGCAGATGCCAAAAAGCTTTATGATCAATAATCTTTGTAGCCTTTGTAATAATAACCTTTGTATGATAAAGTCCTCTCTCTTTGTGTATAAGAACTTGTAATGTCTTTAATTAAACAGAATTCTTGTGAGTTCTCGTGAGAAGCGTCTTGCCATAACATGAAGTGCTTCACATTATTCATAGATACTGCTAGCAATTTTCTCATCAGAGGCTTTTATACCTACCAGTTTGGCTCCTGACAACGAGGTCTTCAGATTGATACCGTTGTGGTCCGATAACAAAATCCATATTGACACCTCAATAACTTGGATACTGTTGTACCTGTTACAGCAGTATGATCACCTCTTGGAAAAGGGAGCCATACTGTTTGGAGTTCATATAGCTACATAAAGGAACTAGTATGAAATCTACCATACATAGTAGCAGCAGATTGTCTTCATATAGTATAACTACATGTCTGGAAATAATAATGACATGCAATTTAGAGGAGATAAAAAAAATGAATTATTTTCATGCAGTTGTACTGGAGGAATGGCAGAACCTTGCACCGTGTGTGAGTAGGCAGTGAGAAGGTGTGAGGAGCAGATGGGGAGGAAGAGCTTTAATGGGCTTAGGAAATTGGCAGAAAAAACTGTTCCAAATAAACTAATCATTGAGCTTTGGAATAATGTTTCAGTAATGTCATACTGAGCAAGTAAAAGATACAAATTACAATACTGGATTGCTATTGTATACTTGTAACAAAATGTAACACTATGTCTCAGTTGTGCATCAGCATCCCAGTCAGGGGCAGGACAAGTTCTGTTGGTGCCAAAGGCAGGGTTTATTTTTTGCTCAGTTTTGTAGAACCTTCCTTAACTCCCACTTTAAACCATACCCAAGCTGACTTGTAATAAATAAATACACAGACTGCATGCCACTGGGTTTTAGTGCTTTCACCCATATAGCATTTTTTTTTTTTAAATGACACCTTTTTGCAGAAGTTTTATCTGCCTCTTTTTCAAAAAATGCTGTGGCTAAACCTTTACTGTTAGTTAATAAGGAGTTCTTAAACTACAAGCAGTGCATTTTCATGGCGTTTTTTCGAAATGCAGCATGCTTGAATTATGGTGACTTTCTCGGGCAGCTTTGCACCGCCAAAAAACCAGGCCACTATACCTACAGTAGAGTCTCTTAGGCGAAAATTGAATGGGTTGTCCAAGTATTTTTTGTTATATTAAAACTCTGTTTCTCATACAATAATTATACTAATCGCATATACTCATCGGAAAATATGCTGCAAAATATTTTTTCAAAAATAAAAGGCTTCTGATTGGCTCCAAATTTCTTCTGTAGCAGGACCACAACCCCTAAATATACAACTAATGTCAGTGTAAAGAAGAATAAGGAGTCCTGGAAGTGATGATATGGCCCCACAGAGCCCTGATCTCAACATCATCGAGTCTGTCTAGGATTACATGAAGAGACAGAAGGATTTGAGCAAGCTACATCCACAGAAGATCTGAAGTTGGTTCTCCAAGATATATGAAAAACCTGCCCTGCAGAGTTCCTTCGAGAACTTCAAATGTACCTAGAAGAAATGGATGCTGTTTTGAAGACAAAGGGTAGTCTCACCAAATATTGATCTGCTTTAGATTTCTCTTTTGTTCATTCACTTTGCATTTTGTTTATTGACAAAAATAAAAAAAATCAACACTTCTATTTTTGAAAGTATTCTTACTTTGCAGCATTTTCTCCATACCTGCTTAAAACTTCTGCACAGTACTGTATACTATACAAAGTACATGCTTTTCTCAGTAATAATAGCTGCAGTCAGTCACAACCTTGCACTATAAGCAATTCGCTATGTATTTGTATGGATGTCACTGATAACACAAGATATCTATCCTCCCACTTAATGATAACCATATACTCCATTGATCTGTTCTTAAATTGTCCTTCATCTGACCCATCAGCCTGTTGCTTAACCCAGAAAACCCATTTATCATTTCACTAACCGCTGACTATGGCTCATAGTGCATTGTAGTTATGAATTATTTCTCCTTTGTTTCTATGGAGATGCAGCACTTTACAGATCCCACATATTCTTTGTTCAATAAGAACAGTTCTTACAGTTCCTCTGTCCCCGCAGAGAGGTATTATATAGACTTAGGAGTCTGTACATGACAACCTCTTTTCTTCTGTTACAAGAAGAATTAACCATTTCTTCATTTGTTGGCAAATCTTGCTGCCATCTGGCTGATTAGTAAAAGTCAAAGATGAATAAGGCCCTGGTGTCATTGTAAAGCTTGCTTCATTAACCTCCTCTTGGCTATGTTCCCAATCACTGCATAACTAGATGGTTAGGAATCGACCAGCAAAAAAAATGACGCAGCTGTTGCTTCTAAAGAAGGGGCACCTATGGCACGTCTTTTGATTGAGATGGAACAAATAAGTTTAACATATTTTGCCAAATTTGATACTTTGAATCATTTTCCCTTAATTGACAGACTATAAATAGACATTACATCATTAATGCACCTGTTACATTGATTTTAGGAAACTGTTTAGTAATTATTCCAAGCTGTTGCAAGAGCCCCTTAGAGACTGAAGGTGCAGGTATACAGTAAGACATTGCAGCTGCTTGCATTTTATTGAAAGACATACAGTATATTTACAGCATGTAAATATTTTTGTTTGGGCGAGACCTCGATGGAGAAGGGTATGGGTATATTTATGGATAATAAATTAAATTAGATCATGCAATGCAATCAAGAACTAAGAGGATATGGTCTTCTATTAGGAAAGTCAATGCAGAAAGGAAACGGGTGGAATGCCTCTATGGATTTTGTAGATGTCCCTTAAGGGGTGTAGTACTTCAAGAGACTATCAGCTACTTTGAGTCCTATAAGCTAAGCTGGTCAGTGGGTTAGCTTAGTTTATAGGGTTAAAGTAGCTGACAGATTCCCTTTCAGAGATGAATTGAGGGCAGAGCATTACAGAAGGTGCTGCCAGCAAGATCTACCCCATAACTTTGGACAGTGTGTGTGTTAAAGAATGAGTGTAGAAAGTGCAAAAAAAAGGTGCATGACACACCCGTCCATGTGTTAACCCTTTCCAATCCACTGTCTGACGTCCAAAGACATTCTGATTGAAGCCTATGCAGCTCCGATGTTGTAAGATGTCTGGTAGAGTATTCTAACTGTAGATTACTGGCCACTCTGTTGTAGGGGGCCTCTCCAGCATATCCCATGCCGCTGTACTGGCTCTCGCCAGCAGATGGCGCCATTGTATAATGGCAGAAAGAGAAAGCCCCCTAGGAAACCCTGAATCCAAAATTGGATTGCAAAGGGTTATAAGCTGGAAGGCAGGATAATTTAACCTGACTTCTGTTTTATTGAAAAATCCATCAAAGAAAGAGACATAAGTATCTTCCTCAGTAAATTCTGCAGGGAGCACAACTATAGCAGGTCTGCAGGCCTGTGGTAGAGAAAAAGGTGTCCCAACTCCTTCCATGACCCTTAATGGACTTCCCAGTCCCCTTGTTTTTAAGCAATACAGACCCTACAGAGAAGTGTGTCATGCAATGATTCTAACTACCAAGTAGAAAAGGAAGTAGCATTCCTTCTAACTACATACCGGTAGTAGAAACTTTGCTAGACCCCACCTTTCCATGGGCTACACAGCAGCTGCCTCTATGGTATATACACACGGGTACAGAGTAGTAAAAAAGGGATAATAGAGTAAAATATAAGTGTACAATGAATGTTTACTAGAGATGAGCGAGTATACTCGCTAAAGGCAATTGCTCGAGCGAGCATTGCCTTTAGCGAGTACCTGCCCGCACGAGACAGAAGGTTCGGGTGCCGGCGCGGGGGAGCCGTGAGTAGCGGGGGGGAGAGAGGGAGAGAGAGATCTCCCCTCCGTTCCTCCCCGCTCTCCCCCGCAGCTCCCTGCCCGCCGCTGGCACCCGAACCTTCAGTCTCGAGCAGGCAGGTACTCGCTAAAGGCAATGCTCGCTCGAGCAATTGCCTTTAGCGAGTATACTCGCTCATTTCTAATGTTTACCTGACATTTGGGATCTTCGAAAAGTTGGGTAACAATACGAATTGCATTGTTAAAACTGGCATTTACAATTCATGATAGAGTCCAAGATCATTAGAAATGTGGAAGCCAAACCAGTGCCATCAACTGATCGTCGATTTCTATTTGAAAAGCTTTAGATAAACCCTTCAACTTATTACTAAGTGGTTTGGCTTCTGTTAGCCCATATGCTCATTTTGTCTAGTTGTAGACAACTGTTTAATCCAGAAGGATTTGAACTACTTAAATCTGCTTATGTCTTGCAATTCAGTTTTTGTGTTTGTCTAAAAGTGGCCATACACATCATTTTAAAGTTGCTCAAAACGGACGTTGGCAAACAAAACAATTATTCATTGGGTGAAATTTAATAGGGAATGATCATTTCGACTGACCAATGGCACATAATTATTGTCTAGAAAGAAGTTGGCCAAGTTTGAAATTGTTAGTACATCAATGTGTATGGTGCAATTGGTCAATACACAAGCGATTGCTCATTGTAAACATGTTCCTACAATGAAAGATCATGTGTCTGTAAGATAATTCGCCCTTGGACAGTATCATTGAAAATGTATGACCAACTGCAATAGCCAATATGGACTAAAATATATACAGCTGCATTGATGTAATGATTGTTCAACCACCAAAGTCTGTCTGTGTATGGCCACCTTAACCCTTTGCAATCGAATTTTGGATTCAGGGTTTCCTAGGTGGCTTTCTCTTTCTGCCATTATACAATGGTGACATCTACTGGCTAGAGCCAGTACTACGGTATGGGACATGCTGTAGAGGCCCCCCGACAATAGAGCGGCCAGTAATATACAGTAAGAATACCCTGCCAGACGTCTTCCGACATCAGAGCTGTACAGCCTTCAATCAGAATGTCTTTAGACGTCAGACAGTGGATTAGAAAGGGTTAACATATGTAATGCAGCATTATGCAGTTCTTACAAGAAAATTAAAGACTTTAAAAGTAAAGCTGTAGATGTGGAAGTGAGTATGAACACCAATTTACAGCCATTCCCTAATATCCATCTGTTGACCTGTGCGGCACTCAGCAGAGTGCAGACTGCCATCTACAGCCTGCTAATGGGCTTACCGGAAAGCCTTGGGGCTTTTGATATAGTTACTGCTTCTCTGCTCTATTATTGGAATGGTCTTGCTCATAAAGGAATGATTTAAATAGTATGAGAAAATTCACAAATTGCATATGCAATTTATGCATCATTATCTCGGCAGCTACAAATCACTGGAACGGTCATTCATGATTTGGGGAAGAAAAGATACTTTAATGTTGCTCAGTTGTTGCTGTAGATTGAAATGGTGAGCAAGGACACTTTCAGATGGCAGCAATGAGGGCACATTTTAGTGCCAATATGAAGACCTCCTACTGTTCTAATTAAATTTATCATTTTAATCTGGTTCTGTAGAGCTGGGAGGGGGCCAGGTATTTTGGCCGTAATAAGGACACTAAAATGTGCCCATACAATGTCAGAAAAACAATACAATTATGAAACATAAAAAAGCAGTCATTTTGATGTCAACTCTAATGTTTTTGCGGCTACTTTTGCAGCTATTAGAACGATTCTCGATTACACCGTTATCTCTTCGGCTCCTCTGTATGTGAAATGTCAATAGAAAAATAAGAATTCTCCACACCGAGTCAGTTCTTCAACCTCTTTCAATTAAGGTTTATCTGGTAAGCAAGGAATTACAAATCTGTTGCTTCATACCAATGAAGAATCAATAGCAAAATAAATATTAAGGTCACTAAGCTGTGATTTAAGGCACAGATCTGAATAAGGTCAATAGATAAATCTAACAGCCTACAAAACTCAGGTTCAAATTGCAGCTAATCTCTTTGGTATAAGGAACAATGATCAATAGGAAGATGGGAAGTGTCCTCACACTCTATACATCCTGCAAAGGCCTCTTAAAAGTCTGATTTACTGCAGGTTTGATTATGGCATTATTAACCCTTTCCAATCCACTGTCTGACGTCTGAAGACATTCTGATTGAAGGTTGTACAGCTCTGATGTCAGAAGACATCCGGCAGGGTATTCTTACTGTATATTACATACTTCTTTTTTACATACTGGGCACTGAGCAATAGAAAGAGGAAAATGCTATGTTCATGCTACAACTCCAATTCCGAAAAAGATGGGGCGATGTGTAAAGTGTATGTGAATGTTAAGGAAAAAAGAATGCAATGATTTGGAAATCTCAGCAAACCATATTTTATTCACAATAGAAGATAGACGACAAATCAGAAGGTGAAAGTGAGACCTTTTTCCAGTTCATTATAAAAAAAAAAAACTAATTTAGAAATTAATGGCAGCAACATATCTCAAAAAAGTTGGGACAGGGTTGACAAAAGGCTGGACTAGTAAGTGGTACTAATTAAAAACAGCTGCCGGGTCAATTTTCTTCTACGTTACATGACTGTGTATAACAAAAGCATGTTAAAGAGTCTTTCAGAAGCAAAGCTGGTCAGAGGTTCACCAATCTGTGAAAAACTGCATCCAAAAATGGGGAACAATTTCAGAAATATGTTCCTCAATGTAAAATTGTGAAGACTTTGAATATCCCACCATCTACAGTGCATAATATCATCAAAAGATTCAGAGAATTTGGAGAAATTCATGTGCACAAGGCCAATGTTCAATATTGGATGCTCGAGATGTACATACCCTTAGGGTGGCTTCCCAAGAGCGTGTTTTTGTGCGTACATAGGTGTGTACATAGGTGCGCACCCCTGTACGTGCAAAACCACGCGTGTATGAAGGTCTGTACATTGCCTTCAATGGAGCCGCGGCTGCTGCCGGTGACTGCATTGAAGGCAATGGCCTGCCGGCTCCCCTGAATTGTTTATTCAGGGAAGGGCTTTCATATAAGCCCTTCCCTGAAAAACAAGAATTTTAGTGTATAAAAAAAAAACTCACATGTCCGCCACTGCTGTGTCCCCCACGGGGATGAAGAACACATCTTCCGCATGCAGTAGATGTTTCCTTCATCCCCGCGAGGAAAAAGAATTCCCTGCTGCACCTACGGTAAAGGAATTCTTCATCCCTGTGGGGAATAAAGAGTTCCCTACCACAGCTGTCCCAGCTGCAGGCATCCAGGAATTGTTTTTCAGGGAAGGGCTTTAAATACAAGCCCTTCCCTGAAAAACAAAGAAAAGTGGTGTTAAAAATATAAAAAAAATCATACTCACCTTCCTTCAGCTGCCGGGGCTCAGCTGTGCCCTCTCTGCGCTGTCCCCTGCTCTGTAATGCAGTTCTTTCAGCAGGCTGCTGAAAGAGCTGCTTCTGATTGGCTGAAGTGCTCAACCAATCACAGACAGCTGCTTCTTTTTGGCTGAGCACCTCAGCCAATCACAGGCAGCTCTCGCTGAATGAATGACAGGCAAGAGTTGCCTGTGATTGGCTGAGCTTTAAATATAAGCCCTTCCCTGAAAAACAATTACTGGGTGCTGGCAGCTTGATCCGCTACCGCAGCTGTCATCTGTGACAGCTGTGCTAGGGAATTCTTTATTCCCTGCAGGGATGAACAATTCCTTTGCCGCATCTGTCACAGATGTGACAGGTCCAGCAGGGAATTCTTTTTCCTCGCGGGGATGAAGGAAACATCTACCGCATGCGGCAGATGTGTTCTTCATCCCTGCAGGGACACGGCAGCAGCGGACAGGTTTAGTTTTTTTTTTACACTAAAGTTCTTATTTTTTAGGGAAGAGCTTATATGTAAAGCTCTTCCTTGAAAAACAATTAAGGGGTGGCGGTAAACCATTGTCTTCAATGGAGCCACCGGCAGCAGTCGCGGCTCCATTGAAGACAATGTGTGCATTCCCTATGGTACACGCATGTCCTATCTTTAGAGGTGCAGGCCTGCAAAGCAGGGACAAGTGCACACACCATAGGGAATGCATTAGTTCTAATAGAAGCGTGTTTTTGTGTGCGCGTATGCACGCACAAAAACACGCTCGTGTGAAGCAGCCCTCAGGCGGCACTGCATTAAAAACGGGCATGATTCTGTAATGGAAATCGCTGCATGGGCTCAAAAATACTTCCAGAAATAATACATCCACAAATGCAAGTTGAAGCTGTGTCATGCCAAGAAGAACACAATCCAGAAATGCCGGCATCTTCTCTGGGCCAAAGCTTATTTAAAATAGACTGAGGCAAAATGGAAAACTGTTCTGTGGTCAGAGGAGTCACAATTTGAAATTATTTTTGAGATTCACAGATGCCTTGATCTGCAGACGGAAGAGGAGAGGGACCATCCAGCTTGTTATCAGCACACAGTTCAAAAGCCTGCATCTCTGATGGTATGGGAGGTTGCATTAGTGCCTATGGCATGAGCAGGTTACTCATCTTGAAAGGCACTGTCAATGCTGAGCCGTATATAGAGGTTTCAGAACAACATATCAGAACAACGTCATCCAGAAAACGTCTCTTTCAAGAAAGGCCTTGCATATTTCAGCAAGACAATGCTAAGCCACATACTACATCCATCACAACAGCATGGCTTCTCAGAAGAAGAGTCTGGGAGCTGAACGGGCCGCCTGCAGTCCAGACCTCCCACCAGTAGAAAACATTTGGTGCATTATGAAAAACAAACCGGTAGAGAAGACCCCAGAGTGCTGAGCAACTAGTATCCTACACCAGACAGTAATTGGACAACATTGTCTCCCAAAACTCCAGACATTTGCAGGCTGTTGTAAAAAGAAGAGGGAATACTATTAGAGATGAGCGAGCGTACTCGCTAAGGCAAACTACTGGAGTGAGTAGTGCCTTATGCGAGTCCCTGCCCGCTCGTCTCTAAAGATTCGGGTGCTGGTGAGTTACGGGAGTGAGCAGGGAGGAGCAGGGGTGAGAGAGTGAGATCTCCCCCTCCCCCCCCCGTTCCTCCCCACTCTCCCCCGCTGCTCGCCGCCCCCCCCACCTCCCCCCTCCGGCACCCGAATCTTTTGAGACGAGCGGGCAGGTACTCACATAAGGCACTACTCGCTCGAGTAGTTTGCCTTAGCGAGTACGCTCGTTCATCTCTAAATACTATACAATGGTAGACATGGACTTGTTCCAACTTTTTGAGATATGTTGCTGCCATCAATTTCTAAATATATATATTTTTTGTAATGAAATGGAAACATGTCTCTGTGAAAGTAATCAATTAATAGTTTAAAAGCAGATCATTACAGTTTTGATACTGAAGTAGTTTTAGTATGTGATCACTATGGGTAGCGTATCTTGACATTGGTTGCATTGGTCATTGTGATAGCTATACTGCACAGTATGTTGCTGTGGTGTGGAATTATTAGATCTTGGTGCAGTGGTATTATTTGGTAAGTACACTATGTGCTGATAATATTCAGGTACAGTATAGTGCTATTCAGTACATGTGTGTTCACTATAGGTGGTCATAGTGTGGCGGAATTATTTTTTTTTCCTGTGTAGGGTTATTATTTGGTATTATTCATAAATAGAATACCATACATATAGAATTGTTAATGACAGGGCAAGTTACTTGGGGACAAGGCTGATGCATCTATGGACACAGGTTCCATTCCACACAGCGCTGAATATCATTAGCGTAATATCCAATGAGTGGGTATCTAAGCATATCATGTGCTCTAAATGCAGTTGTACAGCTATGCTGTTTATATATGCTTTGCAGCCTAACTAATATATCTGTATTAAATGTCCCTTATATTTGATTTATATTATGAGCCTATGCATTACCCATGGTCATCTTCTGCTTGGCATACAGGGCACTGGTCTTTAGAGGGAGGTTGTACTAGACACGCTCTTGCTCAGGTTTATGTTTAGTAGTATTAACCTAATTTCGCTTGCCCCAGTGACCTCCTTCTTGACAATATTTCCAATCACTAAAAACAGCACTGTACTGCTAAGCTGATGTGTAGACACAGATGAGTGGCTAAAGCCAAGCCACATGCTGCAAATTAATTTGTCTGGAGCATCTGGAGAGTAACGATCACTGCAGGACATTGTCTTGGCGCATCCGGGGAGCCCATACTAATGCCAAGAACACTAAACCTCGTCCGGAGATGTGAATATTCAGATATATTCCAATGCAATATATCAATTCCCAATATTTGTCTAACAACCTTGTAAGATTTGTCACTTGCATATGGACCCTATGTACAGTAGGTGCACAAGGATCAGCATTAATAACATGGGAAGATGCCGTCAATGGTATTAGCAGCACACACTGGGCCCTTGGAGTGTATTAGTCATTATTGTAACAACTCCTATGTTTACAAATATGAAACATATTAGCTAATATTTCAGGCCAGGAGCACTATGTGAATGTAATGTATTATATTATGTATATCCTGTAGCAAAGCCAAAGTGCATTAGCCTACAGTACATAAGCGGATGCATTGCATGCATACATTTCCAAAGACACTGACTTTCAGCTATTTCCATGCAGTAGGTGATTTATCACATGCATTGTATAATATGTATATGCCTTTCAGTTATTCATTTTACATTACCTTCCATTGCACTGGAATGGTTATATATCTGTCTGATGATGCCCTCTAGTGGATGAGATGTAGAGAGGGAAAATATATGACATTTTGTTTCAACACAGTCTAACACATTCTCTTGTTCTTTGCTTAAAGAAAAGGACATTAAATACATTTAAGATAAAATAAAAGGTTTACAGGATCAGATAAAGTATTGGCAATGACAGATGTAGCACAGTGACTTCTTGTAACAGTGACAGCTATAATGGGGAGGAGCAGCCGATTCCTCCAAACATACTATTGTGCATTTGTGCTAAAAGTTCCACTTTTATCTCACCTGTTCATAGAATATTTTTCCTGAAGCATTCTGGAACATCCAGGTTGTCATGGGCAAACCTGAAATGGATTGCAATGGGGATTTTTAGGCACCAGCACTTTTTTTCATTCTTGTTCCGTGAAGAAGAGATTAGTGCACAGATTCACTTACTTTTTCCCCATACACTGTGGATGTTTACTCAATATGCTCAATAAAAGACATGAATGGCACAATTATGTGTGTTAGTAGTTTAGTTACATTATGTTTGTCTATAAGCTATTATTATTAGTAATCAATTTGGTGGTTACAAAGAGTTCATTTACTTGCAACTGCGTATCCCGGGTATTTTATAGAGGTTACATTTACATAATAATACTGTGTAGCTTAGAGAGCAAATTACAAATGTCAATTTCTAAGAGGAACGCACCATGTGAGAAGCTTTACTTGCTTTTATGGCGTCATGTCCATAGGTGGGTCTGATTCCGCGCACAGGAGCCCACAGCGGAATCCTACTTGAATTCCGCAATCTGAGTCCGCCCCTGGACATTGGGCCAAGTCCTCTTTTACTTCCCTCTGCTGCCATAGATTACAGGTAAGAATAGGTATATTGCAGTTATGTGCGGGAGCCGGTGATGATGTCACCAACACTAGGACTGCTGCAGTCAATCAGCGGCTCTCTTAAGCAAAGTTTAGGTGAAGCTGTCAGCAATAACCGCAGCAGCTGCAGGGAAAAGGACCCCCATATGTAACAGAGAACAAATATATTGTCTGAGTTGTAATGGGAGTTGATAGCATGATGCAAAATTCCATGATATCCCTTCCCTGGGACAGAAAAATGCTTTTTCTGGCACACGAGCGGAAATAAATTTGCGAATTTACACTCGCGGAGGAAAATTCGCAGCATGTTCTATTTATAAGCGAATTCCACATGGATAGCTTCCATTCAAGTCAATGGAAACCGTTCGACCCGCAGCCCTGCCGCAATTGACATTGCGGGAAGGTTGCGGATTCCGCATCAACATTAGGTGATGACTCTGGAAAAGCAGGGGTTAAAAAAAAAAAAAGAACTGTACTGCACATGTCTGATGGTGAGCCGTGTGGTCCATCCGCAGTACAGAAAAGAAGAAGTGACAGGTACACGCAGATGCCAGCTGAGCAGAGGGTGGGATTCTGCTGAAGGGACCTGCATGCAGAATCCAACCTGGTCGTGTGCAAGCTAGCCTTAGGTGGGCAAGGGGTCTACGGAAAATACAAAAAAAAATCGGCAAGTGGTCTACGGCGCAAAAAGGTTTGGTAACCTCTGTGCTAGATGTAGATGGCATCCCCTTGTTACAGTCCTGGGTATAAACAGATCATGAGAGAGATTGTTCCCTGATATATTCATACATAGTTATTAGGTCGCCATTCAGACGTCCTTTTTATAAATTAAATTACCCCATTTTTGATAACCTCTCTGGGTATTGTAGTCCGCCCATTCCGTTTATTACTTTAGTTGCCCGCCTTTGTACCTCAAGCTCTGATATATCCTTCTGAGTATCAACGCCCAAAACTGTCCACAATATTCCATGTGTGGTCTGACCAGTGACTTGTAAAGAGGAACAACAATGTTCTCGCCATGCGCCCCTAGACCTTTTTTGATGCACCCCATGATCCTATTTGCCTTGGCAGCAGCTGCCTGACACTGGTTGCTCTAGTTAAGCTTACAGTTAACTAACATCCCCAAGTCCTTTTCCATGTCAGTGGTTTCCCATTTAGGGCTCAGTCACATGGGCACGTCCGGATGCCGATGCGCCCGTCTTCCTGCACGATAAGATGGCCGCACTGCAGGTGTGGAGAAAGAACACATGACCAGCTCCATTGTCAGTCAGGTGTTCTTTCTTCTGACGCTGTGGAGAGTTGCCCGCACCTGCAGTTCGTCCGTCTTCTTCGTGCAGGAAGATGGGCGCATCGGCGCCCGGATGTGCCCGTGTGACTGAGCCCTTAGTGTGTAATGGTGACATATATTTAACCTCATTTGCCATTTTTCTGCTCAAGCCCCCAATTTATCCAGATCCATTTACAACCGCATTCTGTCCTCTCTTGTGTTATCACTACATAATTTTGTATCATCTGCAATCCTTCTATCAGGTCATTAACCCCTTCCCACTCCAGGACGTACATTAACGTCCTGGAGCATCAGGGTATGTATGAAGAGAGGTCGCGGTAAGTCGTGCATTATTTACCCCGCACTGTGAACGTCATCCGAAAGAAAAAATAAAGAACGCCAAAAATGCACTTTTCAGTTACACTGCCTCCCAGAAAAAACGCAATAAAAAGCGATCAAAAAGTTGTATGTATTCTGAATTGGTACTAACGGAAACTACAGGACATCCCGCAAAAAAATGAGCCCTCGCTGAACTACGTCGACAGAAAAATAAAAAAGTTATTGCGTACAGAAGATGACCACAGAGAATAATTGAAAAAAAATTAAATGTCTTTGAAAAAAAAAGAGTAGTACAGTAAACAAAACTTTACAAGTTTGGTATGGTAGTAATCGTACTGACCCATAGAATAAAGTCATCATGTCGTTTTTGTTGCAGTTTGTGCGCCGTAGAAACAAGACCTCATCACCGGCTCCCGCACATAACTACACTTCTGATATACCTATTCTTACCTGTAATCTATGGCAGCAGAGAGAAGTAGAAGAGGACTTGGCCCAAGGTCCACGGGCGGAATCGAATTGCGGAATTCAATTGGTACTGCCATGTATATGCACTCCTCACTCAGTAAGTAACGGCCATTTTTCTGTGATTGTTTTTAATTCTTGATTTCCCCTTCTGTGATGCATTTATATTAGTATAGGGACCCACTACAACGCAAGGAACCGTGAAGTGGTTAGTGGGCTGATGTATCTTGGCCAACATCCAACCAATGCCTTGCATTTATTATCTATCATTCACATGCAGTGTGGCATTAAGACCCCAGGGGGAGCCCAGGGTGGCAGTACCAATGTGGTTCACTGTTGGAAATGCAGGGCAACCCGCCAAATTATCATGGCGTCATTAATAGGTTGCTGGTCTGCATGGTGAACTACATATATCAGAAAGGTCTGGCACCCTGTATCCACTATGTGTGGGAGTATACACCAAGCTGCCACCCCCCTCATTATCAGGAGGCAGTGTGAGTGGTTGTCTCATCGGTGTCCTGCACAGGTGTTATTCGCTCCTCCATTTGGTAGTCAGCTACCTGCATGGTGAGAGGAGGATGCATCTATATGCACTCCTCAGTCAGTAAGTAACGGCCATTTTCTGTGATTGTTTTAAATTTTTTATTTCCCCTTCTGTGATGCTTTTTCAATATCGGCATCACATTGGCTATGAGCCAATCCAGTGGAACAGCTTTATCCCTGTAGAGTCTCTAAATATAAAAAACTAGGGTCTGACTATCATTTTACTTAATTCCTTTAGAACCCGGGGGTGTATGGCATGGGGACTAGCTAATTTATTTTAATCTTTTTAAGGTGGCTCTGCGCTTCTTACGAGGGAATATTGGCAGGGAACCCCTTTAATTCCTTAATGCCACAGGACGCTGCGAACACTGATCCCCGTTGTTAACCCTTTAATTATGCGATCAATGTAGATTGCGGTATGTAAAAAGTTTGTCATTGGGCCTCCTCTAGGTAACCGTTCAGTTGCCATGGCATTGGCATCCAGGCCTGCCATGGCCTGTGATCTCTATTGTAAGCAATAATAATAGTATATATCATTATAATAATATTATCATAGAGATCATAACTTTTCCGGTTCAAGTCCCCTATAGGGACAATAAAAATGTTTAAAAAAAATTGCAACACTTTCCCTTTGTATAAAAAAAACAAACAAACATATTTGTTATCATTGTATCCATAACAACCTGTACAATAGATTGAACACACCATTTATTCTGAATGACAAAAACTGTAATAAAATAATTGAGCCAAAATGCATTTTGCCTCCCACAAAAATGCAATAAAACTTACCAAAAAGCCGTATGTACACGGTACCAATAAAAACTACAGCTCATCATGTAACAAAAGCCGATACAGAGCTCTATCAATGGAAAAAGGAAAAAGTTATGGGATTTGGAAGGCAGCGATGCAAAATAAAAATACTTTTTTTTTTTTTTTTTAAAAAGAGGGGTTTTTTTGCAGAAGTTGAAAAAACTAAAAGTATTTTGGTATCATCATGATTGCACCAACCCACAGAAAAAATGTATCATGTTATTCATGCTGTATAATTAAGGGCTCACTCACTCAGTCGTATGTCGCCTGCGTATTCCACACGTATTTTTCACACATATTATATGTGAGCCTAAAAGCCCATTGATTTCTATTAGGCCACTCAGACCCGCCAATATTGGCAATGAAGATTTAACATACACAGCAAATACGCATGTACATATTTATTACGCATGTGACAAATATGCACATAATATGCGGAAGACATACGCTCGAGTATGATAAAAGCAATAAACATTTTACAATACATTCTATGGAACTAATAAGAAGTACAGGTCACCACACAATAAACAAGCCCTCACATTGCCATAAAATAGGCCATGTCATTAAGGGGTTAATACACTATTTTCTTCTATTTTTCTTTTACATTGCAATTCTGAAGTCTCGCCAGCAGATGTCAGCGTTGCTGCAGTAAATTATGCTGATTGCACAGCAAGATCGGCATCACTCTTCCAATAGTAACGTGCAGAGGATGCAAGCAATGATGTAACCAGCCGGAAGCTGCAAAAGTACAGTGTTTCAATACTTCACATCTAGACCTCAGACATGTTTCTAGGAAAGAGAAATACTCTCCCATTCTAAGAGATTACAACACAATTCTGCCTTAATATTTAGTTAAACACGTTATACACTATAAGAAAGTACAGAATAAAGAAACAAAATTGAGCAGCATGCCAAGAGGGCGTGAAAGAGTTCAGTTTAGGCTAAAACGTTGCACATACGAGTGAGCAACGAAATTGCCATTTTTTTTGCTTTAGAGATTGTACCAAGATTACAAGTTATCCACAAGATTTGGGATAACTTGCTGATTGAGAGTGGTCTTAAAGCTCAGACCCCCGCAGAATCTCAAGAACAGGGGTCCCTTGTCCCCCTCTACCTGTCACTGTGCAGGGAGGTCACTTCTTCACTTCACAGTGACGTCAGAATGAATGGAGCGCTTGCCGATCATGCATGGTCAGCACTCTATTCATTTCAATGGGGCTGCTGGACATACATGAGTGCTGTGCTCAGGTATCTCCGCAGTCATGCTAAAGCTAAATGGAGTGTCAGTGTGCTTGCACTGCATTCAATCTCCTCCTCCCTGTGGAAGGGGGTGCAGTGAGGAGGACAGGGATATGGGACCCTGTATTACAAATCCATGAGACCCCTACCAATCAGCAAGTTATCTCCTATCCTGCCCTGTGCTAGGGGATAATTTGTAGTCTTGATACAACCCTTTTAATACCCTGCAGTGCAAGTTAGATTTTTCTCTACAAAGAAATGGAGCCTTAAACGGGTTCTGTCATTAGAAAACAAAAAGTTGATACTTACCTATTCCTTCCCAGGCCATCTTCTTATCACATCTTCTCCTGGCTCCTGCAGTCCCCCCAGGTCACCTCACCTCCAGCCGGCTGATTCTTTGCCTTCCGGCGATGAAGCGTCCATTCTCCGCAGTCTCCTTCCTGCAGGGCAATGTACTAGTGACGTAGCGTTCACAGCCTAGCAGGGAGTGCCGAGCTATTGCAGGGACTGTGCATGCACGCTGTTTGTCTGCAATAGCATATGCACTCTTGCCGCGAAACTGCGGGCAAGCACCGTCTTGGCAATAGATCAGCATTCCTTCCTAGGCAGGGAACGTTATGTCACTAGTGACATAACCTACACTGACCTGCAGGAAGAAGAATGCAGAGAATGGACTCCAGAGAATGGATGGTGAGGTGACCTAGGGGACTGGAGATCAGCGAGGAGAAGATGCGGTAAGCAGACTGACTGGAGAGGAATAGGTAAGTATTGCTTTTTTTTTTTAAATGGCAAAACCTCTTTAAGCTGCCCATATTTATCAGTTAGCTGTCAGTTGAACAAGTGACAGCTGACAGCTATCTCTAACGAAGCCACCATACACATGCATACTTGGTTCAGTTAAGCGTGCATGTGTTTTCTACATAGAGAGAGCAGAAGCTGCTGCCAGACACCTCTGGCAGCAGTTTATCTCCTGAGAGCAAAAGCATTGGGCAGTTGAAATTCAACCAATCCTTATCTCGGCTGACGTCAGGGGAATAGCCAAGAGGTCACCATGCACATTAGATGATCAGCCTGTCCTGCCATAATTAGCGGGTTCAGCTGATCTGTGTCGAATATGCATGGCCAGGCTAATAATGATAAAAGTTAAAATAAGCACATCGATATATCCATCCGGCATTTATAAAATGTCACTCCAGCTATGTGCTGTAACATCATTATTAACCCCTTAGTGACGAAGCCTGTTTGCGCCTTAGTGACGGAGCCAAATTTTGGAAATCTGACATCTGTCGTTCAACAAAGCATAACTCCATAAAGGCTTTACATATCCAAGTGATTCTGACATTGTTTTTTCGCCACATGTTGTACTTCATTTAGGTGGTAAAAAGAGACCGATATAATTTGTGTATATTTATTAAAAGTACCAAAATTGGGAAAATTTTGAAAAAATTGTCATTTTTTCACATTTTCAACTGTAATATCTCAAATATGTCCGAACATACTGTATAAATTTTTGATAAGATATATATTTTCATCTGTTTACTTTATTCTGAATGCACATTTGAAAAACTTTTGTGTTTTTTTAAGTATTTAGATGACGTACAAATTTAACATTACTTTTCAGCATTTTGAGGAACAATTTGCTTTCCTGCACCAAGCCAAGTTTGCAAAGGCTCATTAGTGTCAGAATAATACATACCCCCCAATTGACCCAATTTTAAAAACTACACCCCTTAATGTATCCACTGAGGGGTGTCGTGAGTATTTTTACCCCACCGTTTTTTTTTCAGGAATTAATTATATTTTTTTGCAAATATGTCATTTTAAAGACATATTTTTTTCCTATAGTGCCCATGAAAATGAGGATTTACACCCCAAAATGGATACCCCCATTTCTCCCGTGTTCAGAGACATACCCATTGTGGCCCTAATCTTATGTCTGGATGCACAACGGGACCCAAAATGAAAGGAGTAGTCGGTGTCTTTCAGAACATAAATTTTCCTTGAAGGAGTTTTAGGCCCATAGCACTTTTGTAGAGCTCTTGAGCGGCCAAAACCAAAGAGAACCCCCACAAATTACCCCATTTTGAAAACTAGACCCCTTAACGAATTTATCTAGGGGTGTACTGCCCATTTTGACCCCACAGTTTTTGAATGAATTCAAGCAAAGGAAAAGGAAAAAAATTGTGATTTTCGTTTTTTTGTCAATTCTTTTATTTTAAAAACAGCTTTTTTTGTACAGCACACACATGAATAAAGCCTTGCACCACAAAATGGATACCCCTTTTTCTCCTGTGTTCAGAGACATACCCATTGTGGCCCTAATCTTTTGTCTGGATGCACAACGGGGCCCAAAATGAAAGGAGTAGTCGGTGGCTTTCAGAACAGAAATTTAGCATGAAGGTGATTTAGGCCCCATTGCCCACTTGTAGAGCCCTTGAGCGGCCAAAACGACAGAGAACCCAAACAAATGACCCCATTTTGAAAACTAGACCCCCTAACGAATTTATCTAGGGGTGTACTGTGTATTTTTACACTACAATTTTTGAATAAATCTGAGCAAAGCAGTAGGAAAAAAATTACAATTTTCATTTTTTTGGCAGTTGTATCAATTTAAAAACTGTTTGTTTTGTACAGCACACATAGGGATGAAGACTTTCACCCCAAAATGGATACCCCTGTTTGTCCCGTGTTCAGAACCATACCTTTTGTGGCTCTAATCTACTTAAAGGACACATGGCTAGGCCTTTAATGGAAGGAGCCCCCCGTTGGATTTCAGGGTGCAACGGAATAAATTCCAGGCCCCATCGCCCATTTATAGAGCCATTGAGCATCCAAAGCTATAAAGAACCCCAACAAATGACCCCATTTTAAAAACTAGACCCCTTAAAGAATTCATCTAGGGGTGTACTGTATATTTTGACCCCACAGTATTTGAATAAATCTAAGCAAAGCGGAAGGAAAAAATTACGATTTTCATTTTTTTGGCAATTGTGTCAATTTAAAAACTATTTTTTTTGTACAGTGTACATAGGAATGAAGACATTCACCATAAAATGGATACCCCCGTTTGTCCCGTGTTCAAAAACATACCCATTGTGGCCCTAATCTACTTACAGGAAACATGGCAAGGCCTGTAATGGAGGGAACACCGGTTGGATTGCAGGGTACAACTGAATAAATTCCAGGCCCCATTGCCCACTTGTATGGAATAAAAATTGACACCTTAAAAAAATATCCCCCCCTCCACGCCCTTTTCGGCGTTTCCCAAATCTTAGATAAAAGTAGTAACGTGAACTGTGTAGTATTTCCGAAGACAGGGGTAATTACGGAGGCTGGTTGGGATGGGTACATGGGGCAATAAAACCGTGTATCCCCCCTCCTCTCATGCTTTTTGGGGGTATTTTGTGACCTCAGTAGCGGGTATGGGGTGTAAAAAGTGGCGCTCTGTGAGTCTTCGTAAGCTTGCCGAGGTGCGACGGTCTCACACAGAAGGCGCTCAACAAGCTGCTCCTGGAACTGCATGAAGGTGAACATTCCCGGGGCTTCTTGTAAATTAGGGATTACAGGTAGCGGTCTGAATAACGCCGGGCTCACGCAGCTGTAGGCAAAATCCGCTTGCGGAGGCCCGCAGCGGATCCCATCTGTGAGCCTGGCTGTGACCCTGCGTACGGCCGCGTAATGTACTGCGCATAACTGCCTACTCACACAGGCAGTCATGCGCAGTACTTTTTTTTTGTTTGCATTTTCCGCACCGTCGCTTAGCAATGACGCGGGTACCCGCAGCCCGTATACAACGTAGTTGCGTATGGGCTGCGGGTTTATCCACGACCATGGAGCACAATGGGCTCTATGTTGCGGATATCCGCGGTAAAATAGAACATGCTGCGTTCTCTTTTCTGCGAGTGGATTACGCAATTCCGACCCGCTAATGTGAGCGGAATTGTGTAATTCAATGCAATTGATCTGCATATTACCGCGGATCAGACGCATGCGGAATCCGTAATTCCTATCCGGTCATGTGAGACCGGCCTAAGGTAGATCGCTAGCTTTTTATCACGTGACCGGGGACCGCTCAACGAGGCCACCCGTCACTGCTCCAGGCTGTCGGCGACCGTTGGTCGCTGGGAACAAGGTGATTTTAAATTTCCTGGGCTCCCCGACTCCTGCGCATGTGTCCGGTGTTTTACCGGCGGTCGCATGCGCAGAATCCGGGAAAGTTCACGGAGGAAGATCGCGTCAGGGTGCAAATACGGAGGCCTCCGGTAAAAAGTTTCATCTCCTCTTACCGATCGCATCGGTGAGGGGAGATGAACCTTCACCTTTTTTTTACTTTTACGTGATCGCCATTATCCATTGGATAATGGCGAACATGTGACCAGGAACCGCTCACCGCGGCCCCCCGTGAAATCTCCAGGCTCTCGGCTAAGTTTTGTAGCCAGGAGCAGGGAGATTTTAAATTATCACAGCTTTTGCGCATGCACCTGCCATTGTGGCGACGGGCGCGTGCGCAGAAGCTGGGGTAAGGTCCGCGGATAAATCCGCGGGCCTTAGGTACGTCATTTCATCCTCCCTCACAGATATGATCTGTGGGGGGAGATGAAACGCAAGCTTTTTTAACTTTTTTACACTTTTTTTTTAACTTTTTACCCCTTTTTTTTATTTTACTGTACATGATCACTGTCATCCATTGGATGACAGTGATCATGTCCCTGGTGACATCTCTCTGCTCCTGGCTACACATGGCAGCCAGGAGCAGAGGGATTTTAAATTTCCCGGGGCTCGAGCCCCTCTGTGCACGCGCCCGATGTCAATCATCGGGCGCGCATGCGCAGACGGGCACTTCCAGTCCCGGGACATCGCAGAGGACCCGAGGTGAGTATTTTCACCTCCCCTCATGGATCCGATCCATGAGGGGAGGTGAAACTTAACTTTTTATAAACTTTTTTTAACTTTTTCGCGTGCCCGGCGACTGCTCACAGCGGTCCCCGGTAACACCTTCTGGTTCCCGGCTACCTTCAGGAGCCGGGAGCCAGGAGTTTTTAAATTTGCCGGGGGCTCCCGTGCTTCTGCGCATGCACGTGATGTCATCATCTGGCGCGCATGCGCAGAAGCCCAGCCGCGGGTCCGGGAGGACCCAATCTTTGGGGAACACCGCAGACAAGCCAGGTGAGTATTTTCAGCTGCCCTGATGGATCCGATTCATCAGGGCAGCTGAATATCTGACTTTTTTACAACTTTTATTTACTTTATTGCGATCGGCGCTATCCATTGGATAGCGCCGATCGCAATGCCGGGGGGGACTGCCCGCATCCTGGGATGACAGCTCCATGCTGTCGGCTACCTGCGGGCACTGACAGCATGGGGCTGTCACGTCCTCAGGCAAGTGGGCATTAATCCTAAGAGGACGCATAAAACTACATCCTCTAGGATTAAAGCCCACTTGCTGAGGACGTAGTTTCACGATGGGGCAGTCGTTAAGGGGTTAAACTACAGAATATAGCCAAATCAATCATTTACTTTTATGTAACAATTAAAAAGTACTTAAACTCCTTCAGAACATAGGAGGCGGCTTGATGCATTGGAGCTGTGGTGCTGGCGGAAGCTGCTGCTTACGCCCTGGACGGCGAGACAAAAGGCCTATTTAGACACAATGATTATGGCTTAAAATTCACTCAAAAGCCGTCTTTTGAGCGATAATCATTGCACCTAAACAAGCGGCCATCGTGCACTGTTTGTGCATTATTCGTTCATCGCTCATTTCTAGCCAGCTAGAAATTAGAGATGAGCCTTATCAGTGGCGCAGGCTGATATATCAGCGGGCAGCACTGATAGCATTCTTTCAGCTGTTGAAAGTGAAAGTGCCGAGAACAATGCATCTGTTTGCATATTCAAAACAGCTGCATTGTTCTCCAAGCTATCCTGGCAGTATCCACTCTTTAGTAGCTAATTAGCTATTTAAAGTTATGCAAAGATGATCACTCAAAACCGTCACTCAAACTGTCGTTTGAGCGATTTTTGAGCGATCATCGCTCCATGTAAATTGGCCTTATCAGAGAGAGAAATCCTGAGTCACATAAGACCCGATATATCACTGGAGGGGAAGATGGCCCGACTCAGGCTCACGGATTGTAGCCATGTAATGCGAGCAGAGTAGCTAGAAAAATCTATAATGCTTGGACAGATCAGTGGCAAAAGAAGACCCGGCCACCAAAGGACACGATGGCTGATAATGTCAAAGCTGATAGTAGCATGGATACCACACAACCGAAAGAAGCCTTGCAAAACCGAAAAACATGGAGGTCTAGTGGCCCAGAACATCATCCTGGTCCCCTCCATAAATGTTATACATGTTTTGTCCTATGTAGATGCACTATGCAAAGTTGTCTTGTCATTTTCTGTATGTGTGTTGCACAGCTGCAGTGTCTGAAGGGTTAACTTTAATAAAATCATTACCTGTCAGCTCTATCTCCTGACTGTATCTATTCTATTGTGTCATGTGGTACAAGTGAGGTTATAAATGGGAGTGTTTGAGAGCAGGAAAGGAGTCCATCTTCAGGAGAGAGTGCTAACATAGAACCACATGGAAGCACCTTCAGCTTCCATGTAGGTGAAGATGGAGGAAGAGGAGCAACGTCCCATCCCATAGTGTGTGAAGAGTGGATGTGAAGGAGTGAGTCCCTAGAGAGCCCTACTCAAGTTCCTAAAACAGGTACCCATTCACACCACAGGATTTTCCTGTGCGGCCATCTGTAATTAAAATCACTGCACACCCTCAGGCAACACAAAATAAGCCTTTTTGCTGATGATGTTTTGCTTCTTTTAACAGACCCCATAGCTTCATTAAGAGAGGTACACGAGACAATCCAACAATTTAGCAAAACCTCATATTATAGCCTAAATATAGATAAAACACAGATTCTAGGAATTAATATAGACAAATCCCTAAAAAAAGACATACTTGAAGAATTCCCCTTCCACTGGCAGGATAAAAATATTCCATATTTAGGAATCAAACTATCTTTCCCAATAAATGATACTATCTCCGCTAACTTCTCCCCCTTGATGGAGGAACTTCAAAAGGAGCTGAAATCCCTTGCAGACAAAGAACCCTCTTGGCTAGGCCGAGTAGTCTTATATAAAATGTTAATCCTCCCTAAAATCCTCTATCTCTTTCGTACCCTTACCCTTCCGATCCCTAAAGTTGAGATCTCAAAATTTCAAAAGCAACTTGCGATTTTCATATGGAAAGGAAGGAGACCCAGAGTCGCTGCCCCCATACTCCACCTTAACAGAAAGCAAGGAGGACTGGGAGTCCCTAATCTATGGTCATACCTCCAGGCAATCCACATTAATCAAACCAGACAATGGGTAAGATCAACCTCAGACGCAGGATGGCCTCAAATTGAGACCCATCTGATAGACAACAAATCAATGAGATCCCTTCTCCTGGCAGCCTTATATGGTTCTCTAGTTCCCTCGCTCCCACCAGTCCAGAAATTGCACTTAATGTCGCCTCCTATGCGTGCCTCTCTATCCTCGTGGTCATTCCTCACTCAAAAGATTAGAGACCACCCAGGAAAAGCGGTTAATAAAATACCACTAATAACACTGGAATTCCTGATTCCAGATCTAAAACTTAACACATGGGAAGAGAGAGGCATTCTAAACCTGGGAGACTTACTTCAATCTGAAGATCTTCTCCCCTTCCCGACACTAGTAGAACAATTCAATATCCCCCCAGAAGACGTCTTTAAATATCTCCAAATACGATCCATACTACAAGCCACCCAATTCTGGAAAGTAAAGGTTCCAAACGAACTAATAAAGATACTTAATGACTCTTCCCCGCTGTCTCGATCCCTTGTGAGAATGTGCTATAATGCTCTCTCTGGAGATATGGGAGATACCAAAAAAGTCCACCTTCTCAATTGGGAAAGAGACATGAGGAAAAAATTCACGTTGACCTAATGGCTGTCGGCATTTGAATGGGTCAACAAGGCCACGCTCAACGCCAATGTTTTGGAAGTACATATTAAAGTCCTGACCAGATGGTATTATACTCCATCATCGTTGGCCAGAGCCTTTCCTAACGTAGAGGACCGTTGTTGGAGACAATGTGGCCACCTGGGCAACATTATCCACATATTCTGGAGCTGCCCCAAACTAGCAGGGTTCTGGGAAGAAACTTTCCAGCTACTAAGAAGAATCACGGGGATAACAGTCCCCAAATCCTCAGCCTTAGCTATCCATCTACTAGATAACAAGATCTTTCCCATCCCAATGAGGAAGCTGGCTTGCCACATCCTACTTGTTGCCAAACTTCTGATTGCACGAAATTGGAAGACCGCTACCTCTCCCACCTCCTCAGAGCTCATCCAGACAATGTCTGACCATAACATTTATGAAAAACTACACGCCCAAAGAAACGACTGCTTCACAAAGTACCAAAATAAATGGAACCCATGGTTACGCCTCTTCCCTGAATAGCCACTCCCCCCTCCCCCCCCCCCCCCCCATTTTGCTTCCTACCCCCTGTTTGTATTCTTCAGAAGCCAAGTTCTACAGAATTGGGTTTTTTTTATTTTATTTTCTATTTAGACATAAGTACAAGTATATACATACTTAAATGTAGGCCTCATGTTGTATACAAATGTCTTTAAATATTATCGAACGATTTTTGATCTAATACTACGCAAATCTAGAGGACCTATCGTCTTCTCTTGTTTAAAGTGTTTAAATATGTAACGGCTTCTACTGTTTACCCTGTACATGTCTTATCAAAGAAAACCAATAAAGAATAAATTGATTAAAAAATCACTGCACAGAGGTACCTGATTGAGACACCCATGCATCTGCCATGCGGGGTGTGTATTGGCTAAGTCTTCTTGAATAATTGTTTGCCAGAGTGTCTGCGGAGCGACCCCTACTTCCCTTCCTCCTCTGGAGTGCTCCCAATCCAGGCCCCGGTGACATACAGATAACGTGGACTGTAGGGCTGTATTCGTCTTGTGTATCCTCCCTATCTCTGAGCTATAGCCTGTCACTACATAAAGTGAATTGTACCTGTATTACCTGTTATACCAATTGTTCTCAAGTAAAAGTTATTTTCCTAAGGACCCGAGGTACTATACACAAATCTCAGTGTTTATTACTCTGCCGTATAGAATAACTGTGTGTGGGAATGCTGGCGTCCCGAGTAGAGATGAGCGAACACCAAAATGTTCGGGTGTTCGTTATTCGGAACGAACTTCCCGCGATGCTGGAGGGTTCGTTTCGAACAACGAACCCCATTGAAGTCAATGGGCGACCAGAGCATTTTTGTATTTCGCCGATGCTCGCTAAGGTTTTCATGTGTGAAAATCTGGGCAATTCAAGAAAGTGATGGGAATGACACAGTGACGGATAGGGCAGGCGAGGGGCTACATGGTGGGCTGCATCATGGTGGCTGTGATTCTGGAGGCGGGGATTTCAAGCCTTGAAATCCCCGCCTCCAGAAACACAGCCAATCACAGCCATTCAATGACATCATTGTCATTGGCTGTGATTGGCTGAAGGCACGTGTCTTTCTGGAGGCAGGGATTTAAAGCCTTTCATAGAGAAAGCTTGTCTGCCGTGGATTAGGAGGGAGTGACAGCCTGCAGGAGCGCCGCAGATCATCTAAAAACGTAAGTAATGCTTTTCATTCTTTGCTCCACTGTATTACCGGCGTATAAGGTGACAGTTGGGGGGTCGTCTTATACGCCCCGTCGCCTTATACGCCGGTATATATTTTTAGTGTAACACATTTCTGGATGAATTGCAGGAAAGGGGTTATATATTTAACCCCTTTCCGACCATTCATCCTGCGATCGCCGGCAGCCCATTGCATTCAGTGGAACATGCTGTATTGCCGCTCCATTGAATTCAATGGGCAAACATCGTTCTTCTCTGCTACAGCTGTTACAGCTGTGCCAGAGAAGAAGGATTTGTCTTCTATATGTTCTCAATGGGGTCAGCGCTGCTGCCGCTGGCCCCATTGAGCGCATATAGAATGCATCCATAGCGAACCGCGGGAGGGGCAGACTTTCATATCAGGCGGACACCTGATCTCCCCAGCCACTCACAGCAGGGGGGTGGTATAGGGCTTAAATGTTGCAGGGGGAAGTTGTAATGCCTTCCCTGTCTTTATATTGGCCAAAAAAAAGCGCTAACGTCTCAGGGAAGAAAGTTTAAGTAACCCGGACACCGCATGGTGTTCGTTACAGATAACGAACATACCGAACACCCTAATATTCGCACGAATATCAAGCTCGGAAGAACACGTTCGCTCATCTCTAGTCCCGAGTGATATCTACTACTACTCCCCCCATCCCCTTTATTGGCACTCCCTGCCAAAGAAGTGTCGAAGCTGGCTTGCAATCTGCACTGACCTCTGTGGGACCAGAGCCTGGTAAGTGCCACCGTGATGAGACAGAACTTATCCCTCCCAGCTCTTCACTTAGCCAGGTGCCCAGTGTTACCCCTCTGGGGTGTTGCAGAGGGAGCTCGCCTTTAGGGTCGCCGAGGATCATAAAAGACTAAACAGCTAACAACAACAACAAACTCCTTCAAGCAAGACCATCCCTGTTCATACACCCTATAAGGCCATATGGACATCATTAAGAGGGGTCCTATGCCTGACACACCCCTCAATGAGGTAGAATGCAGAGCCTCTCTTTTTGAACTGCTTCAGCTCTGTCAGACTTGAGCCATCCATGTATTGCTTGGCTAGATAAAGCTTCTTCTGCAAAAGGGGAAGGGGTTACCCAATGATGAACTATTAGTGCAATGGAAAGTTGAGCAGACATTTCCTCTGCAATGAACACTTCCGTGGCATATATTCAATGAATTGGCAACCATGTAATATTTGTCAGAAAGAGTGGGAGTTGCTCTTCCTTGGTGGCTCTTTAACTAGTATACAGGCGTTTTGGGCTAGGGACCATTCTGTATGACACCTATGAAGAGGGATTATCATACTTAGACAACCACTTTAACCCCTTTAACACCAGGGTGTTTTGCACCTAAAGGACCAGACACTTTGGGGGGATTTTACGCATGTGGTGGTTTTACTGCCCTTTTTATTCTTCAGTTACCAGTATTATTTTCGCTGCATTTTTCCATGACATATATGTCTATTTTTTATATCTTTTTTCACAGACTTTTTTTTATTGTTTTTTTTTTTAATTTATAGTTTATATTTAAAGTTAGTATATTTAGCCTAAAACAAAGATGGGGACGGGTTCCTTATTTTGTTTTGGACGTTTTTCTATATAGCTATGTAGCCTGTAAAGGAGAAAGCAGAAGTGGTTAAAAACTGCTTCTGCCTTCTCCTACGGGTCCCCGGCTGTGACTAACAGCCGAAGATCTGACCTGCTACTGCTACACTGCAGGAGCTTTAATCACACACTTTATAATTACTATCAGTCAGGATGAAAGCCCATGACTAAGTGCCATACATTTACTAAGCTTTGTCCTTAAGAGCTTAAGTAAGAGCTGTCCAATCTAAGCAGCGGAGCACAGACAATTAATATATATGCCAAGTTTAAAGGCTATGGACACCGTTACAACAACATTTTATTCATTGTTCCAACTCACATAAAATAAAATAATAAAAAAAACTTTGCATCAAAAATACCCTACCATTTTTAATCTATAGCTCCCATGCAGGCTCATGCTTGTCTATGGTAACAGAAAACAAAAAAAAACACGTTATGGGTCTGAGAGGTGAGGGGACAAGGGTCCAGGGAGCTGTTCATACTCACCGGGTCCCTCGTTCCAACATTGTGCCCCTAAAAAACCAGCGCACTCAGCATGACTTTTTAGAAGGGTCTCCCACTAACCTCACTGAATAGATAGCCTTCTAAGAAAATAAACACTATATGCTTGCACTGATTTCACATAGGGTACAGAGTTGGAATGGGGGAACACAGTATAAAAAGCATCTCCCTGGACCCCCCCGTTTCCTCACCGTTGAGCCCCATAATATAGTTTATGAGATTCAAACGTTTGCCTTTAAAGTTCCTGAATATTTGGACAACTTTAAAGTGAAACTAGAATTTAAATAGAATCTTCAACTTCAATCATCATATAGTTTTAAGTCCAAACGTATGTTGCCTGCATAGAGGTAGCCTTAAAAAACAATTCTTAACCTGTGTAAAGAGATCTAAACCAGTGCCAATCGCAATACTTGGTCGATCAGCACTTGTTACATCAAACCAAGAATCAGTCTGTGCAAAAGGATCCTCCTCACTTCAAAGCATTAAATGAGAGAAATGTATGATGACACGTTTCCTTATAGCTTTCTTCGTGTCTGTAGTTATTATTTCCGCCTGCTGTTACATCTGTTTCTTACAATCGGAGCAAAACCTGCAGCGAAAATCATCAATTCCCAAAATAATAATGGTTCCCTACCTTCATAATAGAGCAGTGATAATAACACCTGTGAGGAGATAATTGTTAAATTACCAACACATCACAAATGCTGCTTGACAAATTTCCCAACACAATTCATAATTAAACATAGCCACAAAGCATTGTGCCGGCTGAATCCAAAGAAAAGGTTAATTGCTTCCAAAAACTAGCACTAATGAGGTCATTACAAGGAACTCGGAGGATTTCACCACAATGAAGATGCACATCCTGATTTCTTCGGTACTATGAAGTTAAGAAATACTGGTTCAATATTTGCATAAAGTGAGGTAGCAGTAAGTCCATAGCAGCTAAAAATGAATCTGCAACCTGATCATATTTAGTACTATGTTATAAGAAAAACGACCATTCTCCATGTAACATTAAAAATAGTGCGAACTGTTGGAAATCATTTACCAAGTTCCATAAAAATGCATTGCCCAAGTATCTATATTACATAGCAGATGTACTACTCAACCTGTTTCCAGTATATTAGTGACAGAACAAAGAAAAACTGTGGAATTACAAAAATGAGAAATGGGGATAATAACTATATTAACGTCAGTATTAGAGATGAGCGAACGTACTCGTCCGAGCTTGATACTCGTTCGAGTATTAGCGTGTTCGAGATGCTCGTTACTCGTAACGAGTACCACGCGATGTTCGGGTTACTTTCACTTTCATCTCTGAGACGTTAGCGCGCTTTTCTGGCCAATTGAAAGACAGGGAAGGCATTACAACTTCCCCCTGCGACGTTCAAGCCCTATACCACCCCCCTGCAGTGAGTGGCTGGCGAGATCAGGTGTCACCCGAGTATAAAAATCGGCCCCTCCCGCGGCTCGCCACAGATGCATTCTGACAGAGATCAGGGAAAGTGCTGTCTTGTTGGAGCTGCTATAGGGAGAGTGTTAGGAGTATTTTAGGCTTCAAGAACCCCAACGGTCCTTCTTAGGGCCACATCTGACCGTGTGCAGTACTGTGGAGGCTGCTTTTTGCAGTGTTGCACATTATTTTTTTTTGGTATATCGGCCGTGCAGAGCATTGCGCCCTGCAGTAATACTCCAGGGCCAGAAGCGCTTAGGCAGGGACAGAAGACATATTGATTGAATATAGGCAGTGGGCCTTTGCAAAAAAATTTTGGGAAAAAAATCTATTTGGGCTGCCTGTGACTGTGCTCAGTGTACTGGGTCTGTGCTGGGTGTAGTAGTTCTCCAAATTCATACACAGCCAGCTAAGTGCTACAGCAGGCTTGCGCAAAATTATTTCCTGGCTCTGTCTGGGCTGTGAAATCACCGCTGTATTGCAGTTCACAGTGCAACACTCTGCAGTTCTGTGACATACTCCAGGGCCAGAAGCGCTTAGGCAGGGACAGAAGACATATTGATTGAATATAGGCAGTGGGCCTTTGCAAAAAAATTTGGGAAAAAAAATCTATTTGGGCTGCCTGTGAGTGTCCTCAGTGTTCTGGGTCTGTGCTGGGTGTAGTAGTTCTCCAAATTCATACGCAGCCAGCTAAGTGTTACAGCAGGCTTGCGCAAAATTATTTCCTGGCTCTGTCTGGGCTGTGAAATCACCGCTGTATTGCAGTTCACAGTGCAACACTCTGCAGTTCTTTGATATACTCCAGGGCCAGAAGTGCTTAGGCAGGGACAGAAGACATATTGATTATTGATTGAATATAGGCAGTGGGCCTTTGCAAAAAAATTTAGGGAAAAAAATCTATTTGGGCTGCCTGTGAGTGTCCTCAGTGTTCTGGGTCTGTGCTGGGTGTAGTAGTTCTCCAAATTCATATGCAGCCAGCTAAGTGTTACAGCAGGCTTGCGCAAAATTATTTCCTGGCGTTCCGTAAGCGAAGTCAGCCTCCAACCACAGGCCAATAAGCGGCACATTTAATTACAGCGTTCTGTTTCTGCATTACTGGTAATACAGCATGCTGAGGGGTAGGGGTAGGCCTAGAGGACGTGGACGCGGCCGAGGACGCGGAGGCCCAAGTCAGGGTGTGGGCACAGGCCAAGCTCCTGATCCAGGTGTATCGCAGCCGACTGCTGCGGGATTAGGAGAGAGACACGTTTTTGGCGTCCCCACATTCATCGCACAATTAATGGGTCCACGCGGTAGACCTTTATTAGAAAATGAGCAGTGTGAGCAGGTCCTGTCGTGGATGACAGAAAGTGCTTCCAGCAATCTATCGTCCACCCACAGTTCTGCGCCGTCCACTGCTGCAACTCAGAATCCTCTGGCTGCTACTCCTCCTTCCTCCCAGCCTCCTCACTCCATTACAATGAGACATTCTGAGGAGCGGGCAGACTCCCAGGAACTGTTCTCGGGCTCCTGCTCAGATTGGGCAGCAGTGGTTCCTCTCCCACCAGAGGAGTTTATCGTGACTGATGCCCAACCATTGGAAGGTTCCCGGGGTCCGGGGGATGAGGCTGGGGACTTCCGGCAACTGTCTCAAGACCTTTCAGTGGGTGAGGAGGACGATGACGTTCAGACACAGTTGTCTATCAGTGAGGTAGCAGTAAGGGCAGTAAGTCCGAGGGAGGAGCGCACAGAGGATTCGGAGGAAGAGCAGCAGGACAATGAGGTGACTGACCCCACCTGGTTTGCTACGCCTACTGAGGACAGGTCTTCAGAGGGGGAGGCAAGGCCAGCAGCAGGGCAGGTTGCAAGAGGCAGTGCGGTGTCCAGGGGTAGAGGCAGGGCCAGACCGAATAATCCACCAACTGTTTCCCAAAGCGCCCCCTCGCGCCATGCCACCCTGCAGAGGCCGAGGTGCTCAAAGGTCTGGCAGTTTTTCACTGAGAGTGCAGACGACCGACGAACAGTGTTGTGCAACCTTTGTCGCACCAAGATCAGCCGGGGAGCCACCACCACCAGCCTCACCACCACCAGCATGCGCAGACATATGATGGGCCAAGCACCCCACAAGGTGGGACGAAGGCCGTTCACCGCCTCCGGTTTGCACCGCTGCCTCTCCCCCTGTGCCCCAACCTGCCACTGAGATGCAACCCCCCTCTCAGGACACAGGCACTACCGTCTCCTGGCCTGCACCCACACCCTCACCTCCGCTGTCCTCGGCCCCATCCAGCAATGTCTGTCAGCGCACCATCCAGCCGTCGCTAGCGCAAGTGTTTGAGCGCAAGCGCAAGTACGCCGCCACGCGCCCGCACGCTCAAGCGTTAAACGTGCACATAGCCAAATTTATCAGCCTGGAGATGCTGCCGTATAGGGTTGTGGAAACAGAGTCCTTCAAAAGTATGATGGCGGCGGCGGCCCCGCAAGCACAGGCGGGCAG
Organism: Eleutherodactylus coqui; assembly: GCF_035609145.1. Taxonomy (NCBI): domain Eukaryota; kingdom Metazoa; phylum Chordata; class Amphibia; order Anura; family Eleutherodactylidae; genus Eleutherodactylus; species Eleutherodactylus coqui. The sequence goes on along the minus strand of NC_089839.1, from coordinate 262,368,003 downwards.
GGCCACTATATCTCCCTGACGGCACATTGGGTGAATTTAGTGGAGGCTGGGACCGAGTCAGAGCCTGGGACCGCTCACGTCCTACCCACCCCCAGAATTGCGGGCCCCAGCTCGGTGCTGGTATCTGCGGCGGTGTATGCTTCCTCCACTAAAGCACCCTCCTCCTCCTCCTCCTCCAACGCAACCTCTGTCTCGCAATCAAGATGTGTCAGCAGCAGCAGCACGTCGCCAGCAGTCGGTGTCGCGCGGCGTGGCAGCACAGCGGTGGGCAAGCGTCAGCAGGCCGTGCTGAAACTACTCAGCTTAGGAGATAAGAGGCACACGGTCCACGAACTGCTGCAGGGTCTGACAGAGCAGACCAACCGCTGGCTTGCGCCGCTGAGCCTCCAACCGGGCATGGTCGTGTGTGACAACGGCCGTAACCTCTGCAGCTCGGCAGCCTCACGCACGTGCCATGCCTGGCCCACGTCTTTAATTTGGTGGTTCAGCGCTTTCTGAAAAGCTACCCACGCTTGTCAGACCTGCTCGGAAAGGTGCGCCGGCTCTGCGCACATTTGCGCAAGTCCCACACGGACGCTGCCACCCTGCGCACCCTGCAACATCGGTTTAATCTGCCAGTGCACCGACTGCTGTGCGACGTGCCCACACGGTGGAACTCTACGCTCCACATGTTGGCCAGGCTCTATGAGCAGCGTAGAGCTATAGTGGAATACCAACTCCAACATGGGTGGCGCAGTGGGAGTCAGCCTCCTCAATTCTTTTCAGAAGAGTGGGCCTGGTTGGCAGACATCTGCCAGGTCCTTGGAAAGTTTGAGGAGTCTACCCAGGTGGTGAGCGGCGATGCTGCAATCATTAGCGTCAGCATTCCTCTGCTATGCCTCTTGAGAAGTTCCCTGCAAAGCATAAAGGCAGACGCTTTGCGCTCGGAAACAGAGCCAGGGGAAGACAGTATGTTGCTGGATAGTCAGAGCACCCTCCTGTCTATATCTCAGCGTGGTGAGGAGGAGGAGGAGGAGGAAGATGAGGAGGAGGGGGAAGAGACAGCTTGGCCCACTGCTGAGGGTACACATGCTGCTTGCCTGTCATCCTTTCAGCGTGTATGGCCTGAGGAGGAGGAGGAGGAGGAGGAGGAGGATCCTGAAAGTGATCTTCCTAGTGAGGACAGCCATGTGTTGCGTACAGGTACCCTGGCACACATGGCTGACTTCATGTTAGGATGCCTTTCTCGTGACCCTCTCGTTACACGCATTCTGGCCACTACGGATTACTGGGTGTACACACTGCTTGACCCACGGTATAAGGAGAACCTTTCCACTCTCATACCCGAAGAGGAAAGGGGTTCGAGAGTGATGCTATACCACAGGACCCTGGCGGACAAACTGATGGTAAAATTCTCATCCGACAGCGCTAGTGGCCGAAGGCGCAGTTCCGAGGGCCAGGTAGCAGGGGAGGCGCGGAGATCAGGCAGCATGTACAGCACAGGCAGGGCAACACTCTCTAAGGCCCTTGACAGCTTTATGGCTCCCCAGCAAGACTGTGTCACCGCTCCCCAGTCAAGGCTGAGTCGGCGGGAGCACTGTAAAAGGATGGTGAGGGAGTACGTAGCCGATCGCACGACCATCCTCCGTGACGCCTCTGCACCCTACAACTACTGGGTGTCGAAGCTGGACACGTGGCCTGAACTAGCGCTGTATGCCCTGGAGGTGCTTGCTTGTCCTGCGGCTAGCGTCTTGTCAGAGAGGGTGTTTAGTGCGGCTGGGGGAATCATCACAGATAAGCGTACCCGCCTGTCAACCGACAGTGCCGACAGGCTTACACTCATCAAGATGAATAAAGCCTGGATTTCCCCAGACTTCTCTTCTCCACCAGCGGACAGCAGCGATACCTAAGCAATACGTAGGCTGCACCCGCGGAGAGAAGCATCGTTCTCTATCCCCATCAAAAACGGGGACCTTTTTGCTTCATCAATCTGTGTATAATATTCCTCCTCCTCCTCCTGCTCCTCCTCCTGAAACCTCACATAATCACGCCGAACGGGCAATTTTTCTTAGGCCCACAAGGCTCAGTCATATAATTTTTCTAAACAATTTTTAGACGTTTCAATGCTCATTAAAGCGTTGAAACTTTCACCTGAACCAATTGTTATTTTAACTGGGCTGCCTCCAGGCCTAGTTACCAATTAAGCCACATTAACCAAAGCGATTAATGGGTTTCACCTGCCCTCTTGGTTGGGCATGGGCAATTTTTCTCAGGTACATTAGTACTGTTGGTACACCAATTTTTGGGGGCCTCGCCTACAGTGTAATCAAATTAATTTTTTGCCCACCTGCATTACAGCTGACGTTACATCAGCTGTGTTGGGCACTGCAATGGGATGTATTTATGTACCGCCGGTGGGTTCCAGGGAGCCACCCATGCTGTGGGTCCACAGGGAGTTGTAAATGCATGTGTCCACTTCTAAAGAACCCCAGTCAGACTGGGGCATGCAGTGTGGGCCGAAGCCCACCTGCATTAAACATGACATTACCTCAGCTGTGATGGGCAATGCAATGGGATATATTTATGTACCGCCGGTGGCTTCCTGGCACCCACCCATGCTGTGGGTCCACAGGGAGTTGTAACTGCATGTGTCCACTTCTAAAGAACCCCAGTCTGACTGGGGCATGCAGTGTGGGCCGAAGCCCACCTGCATTAAACATGACATTACCTCAGCTGTGATGGGCAATGCAATGGGATATATTTATGTGCCGCCGGTGGCTTCCTGGCACCCACCCATGCTGTCGGTCCACAGGGACTTCACAATAGGGAGTTGTACCTGCCTGTGTCTATGAATTTAAAAAGCCCGGTCAGGTTGGGGTATGCAGTGTGGGCAGAAGCCCACCTGCATTTAATCGGACGTTACCTCAGCTGTGATGGGCACTGCAATGGGATACATTTATGTACAGCCGGTGGGTTCCAGGGAGCCACCCATGCTGTGGGTGCACACGGAATTCCCATTTCGGAGTTGTAACTGCCTGTGACTATTTATAAAAAAACGCGGTCTGACTGGGGCATGCAGACACCTTGACAGAATGAATAGTGTGTGGCACATAGGTTCCCCATTGCTATGCCCACGTGTGCAGCTCCAGATGGAGGTGGCACAGGATTGGATTTCTCATTGCTTCTGTACAGCATTGTGGACTATCGCCCCGCCCCTTTTAAAGAGGGTCGCTGCCTAGCCGTGCCAACCCTCTGCAGTGTGTGCCTGCGGTTCCTCCTCATGGCAGACGCACTTATAAATAGACATGAGTGTGGCGTGGCATGAGGGCAGCTGAAGGCTGGGCAGGGACAGTTTGGTGTGCGCTGTGGACACTGGGTCGTGGGGGGGGGGGGTTGGGCAGCATGTAACCCAGGAGAAGTGGCAGCGGAGTGTCATGCAGGCAGTGATTGTGCTTTGTTGGAGGTAGTGTGGTGCTTAGCTAAGGTATGCATTGCTAATGAGGGCTTTTCAGAAGTAAAAGTTGTTGGGAGGGGGGGGGTCTCACTCTTGCCGCTATTGTGGCTTAATAGTGGGACCTGGGAACTTGAGATGCAGCCCAACATGTAGCCCCTCGCCTGCCCTATCTGTTGCTGTGTCGTTCCCATCACTTTCTTGAATTGCCCAGATTTTCACAAACGAAAACCTTAGCGAGCATCGGCGATATACAAAAATGCTCGGGTCGCCCATTGACTTCAATGGGGTTCGTTATTCGAAACGAACCCTCGAGCATTGCGAAAGTTCGTCTCGAGTAACGAGTACCCGAGCATTTTGGTGCTCGCTCATCTCTAGTCAGTATTTTCAGAAGCTGGTATTCAGAATGGTATGATCAGGCCTGGTAGTACTTCTAGTTGTAAGGCCTCTGATTCAGTGTTTTTGGAGGCTGATATTGTAAGTGAACTTGCACATTGAAAGTTGAATAAGTCCATGGGTCCAGATGGCGTCCACCCCAGAGCTTTTAATAAACTCCAATTAGAGTTGAGCGAACATACTCTGCCGAGCTTGATGCTCGTTCTAGTATTAGCGTACTCGATGGTGCTCGTTACTCGAACGAGCATCAAGTCGTGTTCGACACCCCCCCCCCAGTTTTTGGCTCCTCCCCTCTGTGACGTGACTGTTTTGGCCCCTCCCCGCCGCAACGCAGCGCGTGTCATTGGAAAGTCTTTTTGTGAGAGAGAGAAGAAAAGAAAAAAAAGCTCAGGAGCCGGCGTCCCACATACAAAAATGCTTGAGTCTCCCATTGTAGACAATGGGGTTCGTTACTCCAGTAGAGCTCTCGAATTTTAGGAAAAGCTCGACTCGAATAACGCGGACCCGAGCATTTGGGTGCTCGCTCATCTCTAACTGCAATCTATGACTGTCTCACCTCTCACTGATTTGTCCAACCAGCCCCTTCTAACAGATGATGTTTCCGATGGCCTATGTTGTACCCATCCTTAAGAAGGGTAGTAGAGAAGAAGCCAGGAACTACAGGCCAATTTATTTTATAGTCTGTAGTGGTTAAATAAATGGAAACTATCCTGAAAAAGAGGAAATTTGACCACTGACAACCTGGTAGACCCTAAACAACACGGCTTTACTGAGGGAAGATCATGTCAAACTAATCTCATTGATTTCTTTCACTATGTCGAAAAAGTAGTGGATGGAGGTTGTGCTGTGGATATCGCCTATCTGGAAGTCAGTAAAGTTGTCTCACAGTTGATATAACTTTTTATGTTGAGGGCCTGTTTCATGTCACTGCTTTCGACAACTTTCCTTTTATTTGAACTATATTGGCATACATTGCATCTTTGTAGACCACATTTGTAGAAGCCCAAATATGGCAGCCAATTTTCCGCCTCTGTATGTCTGTTTTTGGACAAAAAATAGTGACAAAATGTCACCTAAACTTCTGTTTCTTCTAGGAAAGCAGTACTCCGGTACTTAGGATGTCCTTTAATATTTCATCCTGTTCAAGGATCGGTATATACTTCATAAGGATATGTTTTATAGAATAATAGTCTTCACTGAATGGTGTAGAGAAAACTCCCTTATTGATCTTAGTGCTTTTTCCCTTCTGTTGTCACGGTTTATTAAGTCCATGCGTTCTAAGTTACCAACTTTATGTAAAGCTTTACCCAATATCCTTCTGTTATATCCTCGATGTCTTAATCTATTGCAAACCTGGGCAGCTGCTACGGTATATTGTTCTTCATCTGAACATGCCCTTTTAGTTCTAACCAATTCCCCTATGGGGATAGAATTTATAGTGTCTTTAGGGTGGGCACTGCTGGACTGTGAGTTAATATTGCCCGCAGTTGGTTTTCTAAACGGTGAAATGATTATTTTGTTTTCTGGATTGCACACCAGTGGACTTTAAATTAAAGGGGTTGTCCCGCGATAGCAAGTGGGGTTCAGCACTTCTGTATGGCCATATTAATGCACTTTGTAATATACATCGTGCATTAAATATGAGCCATACAGAAGTTATTCACTTACCTTCCCTGCGCTGGCGTCCTCGTCTCCATGGCTCCGTCTAATTTCAGCGTCTAATCTCCTGATTAGACGCGCTTGCGCAGAAGGGTCTTCTGCCATCTCCTCGGTCCGGCACGAGCGGCATTCTGGCTCCGCCCCCTTGTACGCGCCATCGCGTGGCTCCGCCCCCGTCACATGTGCCGATTCCAACCAATCAGGAGGCTGGATCCCTGCTGTCATTAATTACTACTCTATATGCCGCCATACTATCCCGGACGCTGACTAGTGGACTGGGCGGGTAAGTGTGTGAGCACACAGGTGTTACTTGTCTTGTCATCTACTTTATGTTTGGTGATTGGTAGGAGGATACTATTTATTGTGGGTTTGATGTAATGGAGCATTAGCTTGATAAAGACCCGAGTGCAGGGTCGATATGTGGCTGCTTGCTTCCTCATGTCTCAATAAAGAAGAGGATTTTAATGAATGCTGCCTGGTTCCTCCTTTCTATATTGATGACCAACGGTGGACCCGGGGAGTCGGGACCTTAACTGGGCTATTGCATAGTGCCTTGCACCAGCGGTGTGGCTGAATCTTTGGAGTGCTGCTGTATTTCTTTTTTCTCCCTGCAACAATCGGGCGCAGAGGTGCGGGGAAAGTGTCCTTGTGTACTTGGGAGTCCATAAAAAGTAGCCGTAGTTGGATCTTCAGGTATCAAGTACCTCTTTTCTTTTTCTGTTATGGCTCCCAATGCGTAACCCTCTTCCAAAAGTCTGCCTAATTTAGTAAGACAGATCTCTGTGGCATTAGATCTGAATCTCCTATACATTCTTTCATCATTCAGGATGTTGTATATTAGGTGAGAATATAAAGCTTTATCTAGAATGACTACATTTCCTCCCTTGTCTGATCTTTTTATGATAATGTGCTCACTAGAAGCGAGATTCTTCAACTCTTCTAATACCTTTCTTGTTAAATTCTTTGTCACATGTGGGGTTTTTTTGTTGTTTTTTCCAGGTTTTTCAATTGTCTCTTAATCACACATTGGAAATCATCTACACATTTGGTGCGAGCAGACAGTGGGTAAAACTTTGGACTGGGTACGGGCATGTTAAGGCAGACCAACTCATCATCCAGGGACACCTCCTCATTGTCTCTGTGTCCTCTAAATTAATAAGTGCAATGGTAACATTTGTATTTTCATATGTGTTGCTGTATGTATCGTTTCTTCAGGAAGCTCTGATGTGTCAATTTCTTGTTTTTTGGTATGAAAATGTCGTTTCACTATCAAGCTTCTTACAAACTTGTTGATGTCCAAGATGGTGTGGAATAAATCAAAATTCTTCTGCGGAACGAAATTAAGTCCTTTATGTAAGATTCTTTGTTTATTTTCTGTGCTGATAAATGGAGATAAAATGATGATATTGTTGTTTAATTCCTTTTCATACGACTTGGGAGCCTCCTTGTTTTTACTCCGGCATTTCCTGTGTCACTTTTTAAGAATTTATTTCTTTTATCTTTTCTACTTTCTTCTGCAATATCCTAAAAGCTGGTAGAATAGGCGTTAGATGTGTCCACTTCAGTACTATAATCATCCATTTCTGAAGAAGAAAAGGTAACTATTCCTGGAGTTCCCTCCGTTGCCATCCCTTCCTTTTAGGTCTTATTCAGACGTGTGCATATCGGCCAGGTTTTCACGCCTGGCCGATATAGGCTGTCCCTCCCACTCATTGGCTCTCTGCTAGAGATGAGCGAACGTGTTCGGCCCCGCCCCTTTTCGCCCGAACACCGAACTTTGCGAGGACTTCCGTGCTCGGGCGAAAAAAGTTCGGGGGTCGCCGTGGCAGCGCGGGGGGGGGGGGGGGTGCGGCGGGGAGTGGGGGGGAGAGGGAGAGAGAGAGGGCTCCCCCCTGTTCCCCGCTGCTGCCGCCCGCGCCGCCGCGCCTCTCCCCGCCCCCCGGCGCCCCCCGAATCTTTACGCGCGAACACTGAAGTCCTCGGAAAACCCGGTGTCCGGGTGCGTAAGTACTCGTTAAGAACACGTTCGCTCATCTCTACTCTCTGCTTCTCTCCTTCCCTCTGAGCAGTTTGCAATGGAGGGGGCGAGGCAGGGGCAGAGCTAAGTACCCATGCTTAGCTCCACCCCGTCCCACCCCTCTCATTGCAAATAGTGGCGAGGGGCAGGGAAGGAGCAGGAGCTCAGTTCCTGCTCCTGGCTCTTCCATCCTCCCCCCTCCCCCTGCAGACAAGGACACCGTATATCGGCTCGGCGTAAAAAAAGCAGCCGATATACGGTCGTCTAAATAAGCCCTAAGTCAGACCTATATTATATATACTAGTCAGTGTCATGTCATAATATATGTTAATAATATGTTTATTAGAAACAGGTTGCTTTAACATCACTACCCCACACAGATATTTGTCTATAGACATGTCAGCCAAGATTTCGCTAAGAAGCAGTGTATATGCGCTGTCTATAATTTTTTCTAATTACAACGGAAAGCAAGACAGGTTCTGCATGCTATATCAACCTATTTGTTCAAGAGGACACCCTTTAAGTCTTGTTTTTTTGACCCTCCTAGGTGTCCATAGTTTTTGCAAACAAAGTGGCTGATTGCTGCGAGCAATAGCAGGCAAGGTAGGAGCTGTAAGTCATACCTGGTAAGCTCTGAGGAGTTTGAGTATGTGTGAATATGAGCGTGTCCTGAGGGAAAGCTTGCTTCATTGATTGCAACATAAAGCAAGACAGGATCTGTATATTATATATTCCCATTCATTTAGGAAAATCTTTGAGTTCTGTTTTTTGACCTTCCTAGGCTTCCGTAGTTTTGCAAGTTATCTCTTGTTTGTGTCCAGTTGTTGGAAGTGTCAGTCTATATTTAATGTTATGATCTTGGGATAAATGTTGATGTTTTGGATAATCTCAGTCGGCTGCAATGGATCTGCTGCTACAATGTTTTGCAATCTCCTGCTGTATGTTAGGGCCTATTCACACGAGTGTATATCGGCCTGCGTTTTCAAGACCAGCCGATATACGCTTCTATCTGAGCAGTCCCCCCCCTTACCTCCTCCTCTCCAAGCGGTTTCCAATGGGAGTCCGCGGGATGGGGCGGAGCTAAGCTCTCTGTCCGCCTCTTGTCTGTAGCCAGCAATGGGAGTGGGTGGGACGGAGTAGAGCTTAGCTTTGCCCCCCACCCCTCCCATTGCAAACGCCAGAGGGGAGGAGAGAGCTGGTGAGTGGGAGGGAAGGGGGGACGGCTTAGATGGAAGTGTATATCGTCCGACCGTGAAAACGCTTCCATCTAAGCCTTCCCTCACGCTCACCGCCTCTCTGTCTCCCTCCTTGCCTCCGAGCGGTTTGCAATGGGAGTGGGCGGGACAGGGGCAGAGGTAAGCTCCCGCCCCCTCCACGTCCCTTGTCTATAGCCAGCAATAGAAGTGCGCGTGATGGAGCCCTTAGGGCTTATTTACACAAGAGTATATCGGCCAGCATTTCACGACCGGCCAATATACGCTCCCATCTAAGCAGTTCCCTCCCACTCACCGACTCTCTGCCTCTCTCCTCCACTCTGCAATGGGAGGGACAGAGCTAAGCTCCACTCCGCCCCACCCACTCCCATTGCTGGCTATGGACAAGAGGTGGGGAGGGGGCTGGAGCTTAGCTCCACCCCTACCCTGCTCCCTCCCACTGCAAACGCCAGACTGGAGGAGAGAGGCAGGGAAGGGGGGAAATGGCCAAGATGGAAGCGTATATCTGCCGGGCGTGAAAACACCGGCCGATATACTCTTGTGTAAATAAGCCCTCTGTCTGTATCCTGAGTTAATAATATGCTGATAGGAGGTAGTTGTCCTTGCATGAAGGATCTGAGGGATTGTAGTATGTAAATGTGGGCGGGTCCTGACATAATGAATCTCATCAAGCTGCTTCTAATTATTTTAATCAAGGAGTTTTACAAAGTTTGCACCTGTTTGTGATCAGAAGCGCCAGTTGTATCTGTGTAGTTTGAATAATTTTGCTGGAGCTCTGCAGCATCCGGCAGCTCTGTGCATCACCTGTATGAAGACACCCCTCTGAAGATGGAATGCAGGGGAGATGGGAGATTTTTTCCTTTCTAAACTCTGCTTTCCTTGCCCAGAGCTAAAATCCAGCTCACCACCCTAGCCCTGTAGCTACACAGCCTGGCCAAGGCAGAATGGCTTGTTGACTCCCCACACACACACTTCCATTCCCCACAGCTATGGCCCTTCTTCATATCTCAGATTACAGCACAGACTAAGATTACATTTGGTTGGAGATTACTATTATTGAGATGATCCAATTAAGCCCCAATTCACACATGCAATGGGCTTTTGCGATGGCCGCATCAGGGCCAAAAATCGAGACACAATATTAATTTGTGTTTCTCGTCCATTCACACGGGCATCTCACGTGAAAAATACGCTGCAGTTTGGAATTCCATCAGTTGGCAGAAATCCTCGGAATAACTTCTAATGCTTAACTTCTAAAGTAACTGTCTTCTTTTCCAAGCACTAGACTCAGGTAAACACCCTTCATTTTTTTCAGCTCCAATAGGAGTCTATGAGAGCCTCCAATGTTTTTTGTCGAAACATAGGTCTAGACCTATCTTTTGATGCTCGGTCGCCGCTTTCATGTTTTGACGATTTTTTTTACGTACCCAAAAATCGCACATGTGAATGAATGCATTGAATTCCAATGCTTCACATGGCCATGATTTTTGGCCAATGTTGTGTAGTGGGGCCACTCCATAAGTATGAAGACATTTGTCTTGTGCCTATGTGTTTTCAGTGTCTTCTATGTTGCATGAATTTGATGTGTATTGCACCTCTGCAGCACTGAATGGGTTAACATCTGGGTTATGTCTCGAAATTGTATTTTGTTGTATGTCACGTGACCTTGTTTTATATATGTGTTTGCAAGGTTAGTGCAATTTATTTGGTCTTTAGGTCTTCTTGCAAGCAGTGCAGAGAGAGAAAGAAGTAGACGAGGAGCCCCAGGATGGAAAAGGCTGAGCGACGGCCTGATGTGTGCCCTGGGCCCAATTCATCCAGGTCTCCCTGCTTCTAATATGGAGGACTGAGAGGGAGAGGAGCTGCGATGCAGTGCTGAGTGTGATCCCTAAATGTGAGTGTTGACCGGTAAAGAGCTGGAGAGAGAAAGAGAGTGGCCGGGAGCAGAACCCCACAGATAACTAGGACTGTGGATTCGTCTGACATCCTGTGACTTCTCCCTGTCACACCACTATTCTGTGTTCACCAGTGATGCTGGTGTGTGTATAGTTTATGGACTGTAAATAGTTTTCTTCACATAAACGAGCTCAACCGACAGTTCCAGGTTTTGCTCTGAAACTTCTCCCTGTGTGTGGACTACTTTATTTAACCATCCGGATTCACCACAGAAGAAGGAACAGTGGCGTCACGAGTGACAAAACAGACTTAACTCCCCCAACAGTAACTTGGTTGGGTCCCATGCTACCCGCAGAAGATAATAGAGCCCCGTGACAAGGCCTCAATCTACCCCCTATCTCCTCGGCTGTTGCACGCTCCTTGGATGCTGCAGTTGTACCGCGACTAAATAGCTGCATAAAAACTTTTGTGTGAATGAGTCCTTAGAAACATAATACCAACATTTATAGCATGTCCCTTGTGCAGAGTGCAATCTATGCTATATGTTACCTTATTTAAGCTGCAGAAGAAATATATGAAATCATTTACATTAACTTCTAGGTATTTTAGCACAGGAAAAAAAGAGGTCAGTTCTATTGCAAAAGGTGACATAAAAACGATCAAAACACTTCCTGTAACTTTACAATTTCCCAAGATCAAAAGTAATTTAGGGAACTCCAGTTGCCTGCACGCAAAGCACATGAAAGACCACACGTGAGCGAGCAGGAATTCAGAATTCAAAGTGTTAAAAAGCACTGCAGCGCAAAAAGTTTCCTTAAGGCCGGCTTCACACGAGCGTGACGGGCTCCACTGCGGAATATTCCGCAGTGAAGCCCGTCACGGCGCCCCCCAGAGACCCCATACTTACCAGCGGAAGATAGCATGAAGACGCTTCCCCGCCCACCGCCGCCGCGTCATGTGACACGCCCACCGCGTCACATGACGCGGCCGGCCGTGTCACATGACGCGGCGGCGGTAGGTGGGGAAGCGTTTTCACACTATCGTCCACTGTGTTACAGCGGGAGATAGCGTGAACGGACGGCTTCCATTGACTGCAATGGAAGCCGTCAGCGCGTACACCCGCGGCAAATAGAACATGCCGCGGGTGAGGACGGGAGATTTCACGGTGCGGAATTCTGCGGTGGAATTCCGCACCGTGAGCATTGTGCTATTAGGTTCAATAGAACCTAATAGCAGGGGGCAACGCAGCGGATTTTTGCCGCGAATTTACGCAGCATAAATCCGTTCGTGGGAAGGAGGCCTTAGGGTGACTACCCACTACAGTTGTTTTTTTCACTGCAAAATTCGCAGCATTTTTTTTTCTGCAGGGGTCTATGGGACTTGTAATGTTAAAATCGCAATCGCGCAAAATTGCAATTTACCACAAAATTGCGATTTTAGCATTACAAGTCCCATAGACCCCTGCAGAAAAAAAACGCTGCAAATTTTGCAGTGAAAGAAAACTGTAGTGGGCAGTCACCCTTAGGCTACCTTCACACAGGCGAGTGCGATAGCAGTCCAAGAAACTCCATACATCGCTCTTGTTAACTTGCGTTTTACCCGCAGATACAAGGTGATGTTCAGGCAAAAATGCCTCAGATTGCTTCTGTTAAATTCTGATCCTCGCGCTCGAGTTTCAAGCGTTATAGAGGATCGGAAACGCTTCCTATTGATTTCAATGGGAGAGCCATGCAAGGTATTTAAGGTCCCATTGAAATCAATGTGCGATGCCTTCCAAGGAACATGAAAATATAGAACATGCCACAATTGAGAAAGCATCGCTCATGTGTATGACTCCATTGAAAAGAATGTAGTTCATATTCGTGCGAGTTTTGTGCGAGTCTCGCAACACACAAAACTCGCACAAGATTCTCTCCCACGTGAAGCCAGCCTTGTAGTACAGCATTAGGCCTCCTTCCCACGAACGGATTTCCGCCACGTAATTTGCGGCGGAAATCCGCTGCATTGCCCGCAGCTATTAGGTTCTATTGAACCTAATAGCTCAGGGCTCACAGTGCGGAATTCCGCACCGTGAATTCACCCATCCTCACCCGCGGCATGCTCTATTTGCCGCGGGTGTACGTGCGGACGGCTTCCATTGCAGTCAACGCTTCCCTGCCCACCTCCGTCGCGGTGGGCGTGTCACGACGTGGCGGAGGTGGGCGGGGAAGCGTCATCAGGGAGCGAGGACGACGGATTCGCAGGTAAGTATGGGGTCTCCTGGGGGGCGCCGTGACGGGCTCCGCCGCGGAATTTCGCGGCGGAGCCCGTCACGGCCGTGTGCAGCCGGCCTAAGCTATTACTGACTCCTGTGTACCTGATTTAGTTAATGTATCATTTATAGATTTTCTGCCATAATGATTCCTCCTTCCCCTTTAATATAGTTCCCCTAAGGTTAGTCGTGCACAGATATAGATCCACTAATCTATATCCACTCACTTTGGGGCACCAACCAACGATTTAGGGTGGCTTTACATGGGCGTTTGTGCAAAAACCTATGCGGTAGCGCAGCGCACATGTGCTGTGAACATCACACTTTTGCGTTTTGGCACATATTACTGGACTTTTTGCGCTGGCTAGGCCTTTTCACTTGGACGCAGGATACAGCCATGCCCCAAGTTAAATGGCTATTTAGCCTAATTAGTTTTGATGTGTTCTTTTCCCCGTGGAATTGCACAGCGTATTGTGCATTTATACTCCCTTCATAGATTCCTAAGGGGCCACTAAAATAGAGCATGCTGCGTTTTTTTTCATATGCGCTGAATTGCCAAAAACACAAGATAAGAACAAACCTATTGAAATCTGTCACAGACAGCGAGCGTGGACCCACTGTGCCAGCCAACCAGTTTGACTTTAGGCTAATCCTAAGGGCATTTTTCTGACAGTTCCCCGATGTTCACCCTGCAGGTCGCTGCATCTTGGAGTAGTCCCGGTGTGGTTGACAGCTGACCCATGGGGTCAGAGTCACCAGTGAAAAGCACAGTGAAACAGGCCGCACTATAAACAGAAACCGGTGCAAAGTAGGAGCAGGTAGAGGACAAACGTGTAAGTAAAAGCTCAGGGATAATTGCAGACACAGACGTCAGAGACAGGAGACCCTTTCTGGGTGGCTGAGGGAAACGCACACCAACACTCAGGCAAAGTAGGATCCCCAGCTCACTTAAATAGGAGGGCAATAGCCTATTACCCTGCAGCAGGACTGTGAGCACTGAGTAGGATTAACTCCTGCAGTGCTGATGAAAATTTGAAGCTGAGAGTCCAGCCATACAGAAGGAGTAGAGCAACACCGCATCGGCTGATTGCCTGACAAGTCACACTGAGGTGAATTTGAGCACATGTTCGATGTCTATCTACATCAGTATAGACACTCTATCTATTTATCCTTCCAGCTCAGAATAACAAGAGCGGAATGGGAATCGTGTGCTAACCAAGAGTCAAGCTCATTTGTGAACAAGAGCCTAGCTGTGTGACGTCTTGGCAGTCATTTCCAATAGATTGCCTGGGAGGTCACACTGGGGCGAATTGAAGCACATAATTGGTGTCTATTTAGATGAATATAGACACTCTGCACTCATAGTGAAGGAACGTGTTATAGCCCAAATAAATAAAGGGCTTTTAACGCGGTGCATGGAACTTCATGTAATGTGGTTGGAAGTGCCACAATAACCAACTCTCTGGGTGGCAAATAAAAGCCAGATGAGAGATAGACATTAGAGATGAGCGAACACCAAAATGTTCGGGTGTTCGTTATTCGTAACGAACTTCCCGTGATGCTCGAGGGTTCGTTTCGAACAACGAACCCCATTGAAGTCAATGGGCGACCAGAACATTTTTGTATTTCGCCGATGCTCGCTAAGGTTTTCATGTGTGAAAATCTGGGCAATTCAGGAAAGTGATGGGAATGACACAGTGACGGATAGGGCAGGCGAGGGGCTACATGTTGGGCTGCATCCTAAGTTCACAGGTCCCACTATTAAGCCACAATAGCGGCAAGAGTGGGCCCCCCCCCTCCCAACAACTTTTACTTCTGAAAAGCGCTCATTAGCATGGCATACCTTTGCTAAGCACCACACTACCTCCAACAAAGCACAATCACTGCCTGCATGACACTCCACTGCCACTTCTCCTGAGTTACATGCTGCCCAACCGCACCCCCTCCCCCCCACAGCGCACACCAAACTGTCCCTGCGCAGCCTTCAGCTGCCCTCATGCCACACCACCCTCATGTCTATTTAGAAGTGCGTCTGCCACGACGAGGGACCGCAGGCACACACTGCACAGGGTTGGCACGGCTAGGTAGCGACCCTCTTTAATAGGGGCGGGGCGATAGCCCACAATGCTGTACAGAAGCAATGAGAAATACAATCCTGTGCCACCGCCATCAGGAGCTGCACACGTGGGCATAGCAATGGGTAACCTATGTGCCACACACTATTCATTCTGTCAAGGTGTCTGCATGCCCCAGTCAGACTGGTTATATGCACCTTAACAGTAACCGCGTTGGTGGTAATGTGGTGGTGACTGCGGACCTAGTACCACGGTTGTATTTTGTTGGTTTTCGGAATGTGGCCAGGATTAAGTGGGCCGTGGCGGGGGGATGGTGGGGGGGCTCTCTTGTAGTGTCGGTAAAGGTGAAATTCTTGGACTGCCACCAGACGAACCAATGCAAAGGCATTTGCCAACAATGTTTTCCCTGTTGGAGGAGGAGGGGGATGTTTTTGAGGCACTACGTGTCCTCTCCACGTGTCCGTGGTTATATGCACCTTAACAGTAACCGCGTTGGTGGTAATGTGGTGGTGACTGCGGACCTAGTACCACGGTTGTATTTTGTTGGTTTTCGGAATGTGGCCAGGATTAAGTGGGCCGTGGCGGGGGGATGGTGGGGGGGCTCTCTTGTAGTGTCGGTAAAGGTGAAATTCTTGGACTGCCACCAGACGAACCAATGCAAAGGCATTTGCCAACAATGTTTTCCCTGTTGGAGGAGGAGGGGGATGTTTTTGAGGCACTACGTGTCCTCTCCACGTGTCCGTGGTTATATGCACCTTAACAGTAACCGCGTTGGTGGTAATGTGGTGGTGACTGCGGACCTAGTACCACGGTTGTATTTTGTTGGTTTTCGGAATGTGGCCAGGATTAAGTGGGCCGTGGCGGGGGGATGGTGGGGGGGCTCTCTTGTAGTGTCGGTAAAGGTGAAATTCTTGGACTGCCACCAGACGAACCAATGCAAAGGCATTTGCCAACAATGTTTTCCCTGTTGGAGGAGGAGGGGGATGTTTTTGAGGCACTACGTGTCCTCTCCACGTGTCCGTTCCATGTAAGCAATAGTAGCACTCAAGACAGGCCCCAGTAACAATTCTGAAGCAGCAGTATAGCGGGAGCGCAGTCTTCGTTCCATGTAAGCAATAGTAGCACTCAAGACAGGCCCCAGTAACAATTCTGAAGCAGCAGTATAGCGGGAGCGCAGTCTTCGTTCCATGTAAGCAATAGTAGCACTCAAGACAGGCCCCAGTAACAATTCTGAAGCAGCAGTATAGCGGGAGCGCAGTCTTCGTTCCATGTAAGCAATAGTAGCACTCAAGACAGGCCCCAGTAACAATTCTGAAGCAGCAGTATAGCGGGAGCGCAGTCTTCGTTCCATGTAAGCAATAGTAGCACTCAAGACAGGCCCCAGTAACAATTCTGAAGCAGCAGTATAGCGGGAGCGCAGTCTTCGTTCCATGTAAGCAATAGTAGCACTCAAGACAGGCCCCAGTAACAATTCTGAAGCAGCAGTATAGCGGGAGCGCAGTCTTCGTTCCATGTAAGCAATAGTAGCACTCAAGACAGGCCCCAGTAACAATTCTGAAGCAGCAGTATAGCGGGAGCGCAGTCTTAGTTCCATTTCAGTAGCCTTAGTATAGCCAAGGCACAAGTGACATTTATGTAGCTAAAGTGTAGGCCAACCCCACACACCTTTCTGTACCATGAGTGCAGGCGAAGAACATAGAAATTACTATGATTACACTGTAGGTGAGGGCCCCAAAAAATTGGTGTACCAACAGTACTAATGTACCTCAGTAAAAATTGGCCATGCCCAACCAAGATGGCAGGTGAATCGCTTTGGTTAATGTGGCTTAAGTGGTAACTAGGCCTGGAGGCAGCCCAGTGTAACAAAAAATTGGTTCAAGTTAAAGTTCCAACGCTTTTAAGCTAATTGAAACTTATAAAAATTGTTCTGAAAAATTATTTGAGTGAGCCTTGTGGCCCTAAGAAAAATTGCCCGTTCAGCGTGATTACGTGAGGTTTCAGGAGGAGGAGCAGGAGGAGGAGGAGGAGGAATATTAGACACAGATTGATGAAGCAGAAATGTCCCCGTTTTGGATGGTGAGAGAGAACGTAGCTTCCATCCGCGGGTGCAGCCTACGTATTGCTTACGTATCGCTGCTGTCCGCTGGTGGAGAACAGAAGTCTGGGGAAATCCAGCCTTTGTTCATCTTGATGAGTGTTAGCCTGTCGGCACTGTCGGTTGACAAGCGGCTACGCTTATCTGTGATGATTCCCCCAGCCGCACTAAACACCCTTTCCGACAAGACGCTAGCCGCAGGACAAGCAAGCACCTCAAGGGCATACAGGGCTAGTTCAGGCCACGTGTCCAGCTTCGACACCCAGTAGTTGTAGGGGGCAGAGGCGTCACCAAGGATGGTCGTGCGATCCGCTACGTACTCCCTCACCATCCTTTTGCAGTGCTCCCGCCGACTCAGCCGTGACTGGGGAGCGGTGACACAGTCTTGGTGGGGAGCCATAAAGCTGGCCAGGCCCTTAAAGACTGTTGCACTGCCTGGGATGTACATGCTGCTCGATCTACGCACATCCCCTGCAACATGGCCCTCGGAACTGCGCCTTCTGCCACTAGCGCTGTCGGCTGGGAATTTTACCATCAGCTTGTCCGCAAGGGTCCTGTGGTATAGCAACACTCTCGAACCCCTTTCCTCTTCGGGAATCAGAGTGGGCAGGTTCTCCTTATACCGTGGATCGAGCAGTGTGTACACCCAGTAATCCGTAGTGGCCAGAATGCGTGCAACGCGAGGGTCACGAGAAAGGCATCCTAACATGAAGTCAGCCATGTGTGCCAGGGTACCTGTACGCAACACATGGCTGTCTTCACTAGGAAGATCACTTTCAGGATCCTCCTCCTCCTCCTCCTCCTCCTCCTCCTCCTCAGGCCATACACGCTGAAAGGATGACAGGCAATCAGCCGGTGTACCGTCAGCAGCGGCCCAAGCTGTCTCTTCCCCCTCCTCCTCATCCTCCTCATGCTCCTCCTCCTCCTCCTGTACGCGCTGAGAAATAGACAGGAGGGTGCCCTGACTATCCAGCGGCATACTGTCTTCCCCCGCCCCCGTTTCCGAGCGCAAAGCAGCTGCCTTTATGGTTTGCAGGGAATTTCTCAAGATGCATAGCAGAGGAATGGTGACGCTAATGATTGTAGCATCGCCGCTCACCACCTGGGTAGACTCCTCAAACTTACCAAGGACATGGCAGATGTCTGCCAACCAGGCCCACTCTTCTGAAAGGAATTGAGGAGGCTGACTCCCACTGCGCCGCCCATGTTGGAGTTGGTATTCGACTATAGCTCTACGCTGTTCATAGAGCCTGGCCAACATGTGGAGCGTAGAGTTCCATCGTGTGGGCACGTCGCACAGCAGTCGGTGCACTGGCAGCTTAAAGTGATGTTGCAGGGTGCGCAGGGTGGCAGCGTCCGTGTGGGACTTGCGGAAATGTGCGCAGAGCCGGCGCGCCTTTACGAGCAGGTCTGACAAGCGTGGGTAGCTTTTCAGAAAGCGCTGAACCACCAAATTAAAGACGTGGGCCAGGCATGGCACGTGCGTGAGGCTGCCGAGCTGCAGAGCCGCCACCAGGTTACGCCCGTTGTCACACACGACCATGCCCGGTTGGAGGCTCAGCGGCGCAAGCCAGCGGTCGGTCTGCTGTGTCAGACCCTGCAGCAGTTCGTGGGCCGTGTGCCTCTTATCGCCTAAGCTGAGTAGTTTCAGCACGGCCTGCTGACGCTTGCCCACCGCTGTGCTGCCACACCGCGCGACACCGACCGCTGGCGACATGCTGCTGCTAACACATCTTGATTGTGAGACAGAGGAGGAGGAGGAGGAGGAGGGTGCTTTAGTGGAGGAAGCATACACCTCCGCAGATACCAGCACCGAGCTGGGGCCCGCAATTCTGGGGGTGGGTAGGACGTGAGCGGTCCCAGGCTCTGACTCTGTCCCAGCCTCCACTAAATTCACCCAATGTGCCGTCAGGGAGATGTAGTGGCCCTGCCCGCCTGTGCTTGTCCACGTGTCCGTAGTTAAGTGGACCGTGGCAGTAACCGCGTTGGTGAGGGCGCGCACAATGTTGCGGGAGACGTGGTCGTGCAGGGCTGGGACGGCACATCGGGAAAAGTAGTGGCGACTGGGAACTGAGTAGCGCGGGGCCGCCGCCTCCATGATACTTTTGAAGGACTCCGTTTCCACAACCCTATACGGCAGCATCTCAAGGCTGATGAATTTTGCGATGCGGACGGTTAACGTTTGAGCGTGCGGGTGCGTGGCGGCGTACTTGCGCTTGCGCTCGAACACTTGCGCAAGCGACGGCTGAACGGTGCGCTGAACTACACTGCTGGATGGGGCCGAGGACAGCAGAGATGAGGGTGTGGGTGCAGGCCATGAGGCGGTAGTGCCTGTGTCCTGAGAGGGGGGTTGCATCTCAGTGGCAGGTTGGGGCACAGGGGGAGAGGCAGGGGTGCAAACCGGAGGCGGTGAACGGCCTTTGTCCCACCTTGCGGGGTGCTTGGCCATCATATGTCTGCGCATGGTGGTGGTGGTGAGGCTGTTGGTGTTGGCTCCCCGGCTGAGCTTTGCGCGACAAAGGTTGCACACCACTGTTCGTCGGTCGTCAGGCGTCTCTGTGAAAAACTGCCAGACCTTAGAGCACCTCGGCCTCCGCAGGGTGGCATGGCGCGAGGGGGCGCTTTGGGAAACACTTGGTGGATTATTCGGTCTGGCCCTGCCTCTACCCCTGGCCCTGGACACCGCACTGCCTCTTGCAACCTGCCCTGCTGATGCCCTTGACTCCCCCTCTGAAGACCTGTCCTCCTGAGTAAGCGTTGCACACCAGGTGGGGTCAGTCACCTCATCGTCCTGCTGCTCTTCCTCCGAATCCTCTGTGCGCTGCTCCCTGGGACTTACTGCCCTTACTACTACCTCACTGCAAGACAACTGTGTCTGATCGTCATCGTCCTCCTGACCCACAGAAAGTTGTTGAGACAGTTGGCGGAAGTCCCCAGCCTCTTCCCCCGGACCCCGGGAACTTTCGAATGGTTGGGCATCAGTGACGATAAACTCCTCTGGTGGGAGAGGAACCGCTGCTGCCCAATCTAAGCAGGGGCCCGAGAACAGTTCCTGGGAGTGCTCCCGCTCCTGAGCAGGTGTTATTGTAGTGGAGTGAGGAGGCTGGGAGGAAGGAGGAGCAGCAGACAGAGGATTCGGATTGGCAGCAGTGGACGGCGCAGAACTGCGGGTAGACGATAGGTTGCTCGAAGCACTTTCTGCCATCCAGGACAGGACCTGCTCACACTGCTCATTTTCTAATAACCGTCTCCCGCGTGGACCCATTAATTGGGCGATGAATGTGGGGACGCCAGAAACGTGCCTCTCTCCTAATCGCGCAGTAGTCGGCTGCGACACACCTGGATCAGGAGCTTGGCCTGTGCCCACACCCTGACTTGGCCCTCCGCGTCCTCGGCCGCGTCCACGTCCTCTAGGCCTACCCCTACCCCTCAGCATGCTGTATTACCAGTGATTTGATTTCACAGGCAGGAAATAAATTGGCGCAAGACTGCAGGCCAAATATAATTTTTGCCCTTTTTGGAAAACGAAAGGCCCCACTGCCTCTAGTGAATGAATTATCTAAGTTTAATAACTGTGCTGTGTCCCTGCTTATGTGTCACAGAACGTGAGGGTAGCAGAGTTATTATAACTCTTGGAGAGCAGGTATTTTTTTCCCAATTAAGGAAAGCAAATGGCGAAGCCAGCAGTAAAGCGTAGCTGGGTGCGTATGATTTAGCAATGTTTTTCACGCAGCTCACACGTCTCCACAGGCGTAAGGACGGACAGAGGCTGGACAAATAGATTTGTTTTCAGTTTTTTCCCACCAACAGGCAGCACTGCGTATATTCAATGAACATGAGAAGTTTAATAACTGTGCTGTGTCCCTGCTTATGTGTCACAGAACGTGAGGGTAGCAGAGTTATTATAACTCTGGCAGAGCAGGTATTTTTTTCCCAATTAAGGAAAGCAAATGGCGAACCCAGCAGTAAAGCGTAGCTGGCTGCGTATGATTTAGCAATGTTTTTCACGCAGCTCACACGTCTCCACAGGCGTAAGGACGGACAGAGGCTGGACAAATAGATTTGTTTTCAGTTTTTTCCCACCAACAGGCAGCACTGCGTATATTCAATGAACATGAGAAGTTTAATAACTGTGCTGTGTCCCTGCTTATGTGTCACAGAACGTGAGGGTAGCAGAGTTATTATAACTCTTGGAGAGCAGGTATTTTTTTCCCAATTAAGGAAAGCAAATGGCGAAGCCAGCAGTAAAGCGTAGCTGGCTGCGTATGATTTAGCAATGTTTTTCACGCAGCTCACACGTCTCCACAGGCGTAAGGACGGACAGAGGCTGGACAAATAGATTTGTTTTCAGTTTTTTCCCACCAACAGGCAGCACTGCGTATATTCAATGAACATGAGAAGTTTAATAACTGTGCTGTGTCCCTGCTTATGTGTCACAGAACGTGAGGGTAGCAGAGTTATTATAACTCTGGCAGAGCAGGTATTTTTTTCCCAATTAAGGAAAGCAAATGGCGAAGCCAGCAGTAAAGTGTAGCTGGGTGCGTATGATTTAGCAATGTTTTTCACGCAGCTCACACGTGTCCACAGGCGTAAGGACGGACACAGGCTGGACAAATAGATTTGTTTTCAGTTTTTTCCCACCAACAGGCAGCACTGCGTATATTCTATGAATAATAACTGTGTTGTGGCCCTGCCTATACAATTCTTTCCCTGCAGTATCAATGGAGGGTGGAATGCTCTGCAGAGGCGATTTTGAGAAGCCCAAAAAAAATGCAGCACAGCTAACAGCAGCCTGGACAGTACTGCACACGGATAAATATGGCCCTAGAAAGGACCGTTGAGGTTCTTGAAGGCTACACTCACTCCTAACACTCTCCCTGCCTATGCAGCACTTCTGTCCCTAATGCCAGGTGCAACGGTCTGCAGAGGCGATTTTGAGAAAAAAAAAAAATCCCACTGCTAACAGCAGCCAACACACAGCTATCAGTGGCCCTAATAAGGACCTTTGGGGGGTCTTGAAGCCTACACTAACTACCAATTCTTTCCCTACAGCAGCTCCGGTATAAACAGCACTGTCCCTCATCTAACTCACACCGCATCTGAGGCGAGCCGCGGGAGGGGCCGACTTTTATATTAGGCGAACACCTGATCTCGCCAGCCACTCACAGCAGGGGGGTGGTATAGGGCTTAAACGTTGCAGGGGGAAGTTGTAATGCCTTCCCTGTCTTTCAATTGGCCAGAAAAGCGCGCTAACGTCTCAGGGAAGGAAGTGAAAGTAACCAGAACACCGCATGGTGTTCGTTACGAATAACGAACATCCCGAACACCCTAATATTCGCACGAATATCAAGCTCGGACGAACGCGTTCGCTCATCTCTAATAGACATCCATCCTGATGAAATGACACACTGATTGGTGTCATGGAAACGCGTCGATGGAATAATTGAGAAGGCATGAATGAAATAAATGAAGTATGAGAATTAGTAACATCAACTCTATGAGGATCAGATATGAATAAAATCAGATGCGTGTACGATTGAAACAGCAATCCTAGACATCTGCAGAGTGCAATATAGACGGTTTCGTTAAGAGAATCTAACGAAAGGTGTCGTCTAAATATAAGCATCACTTAGTTAAGTGGGTTTATCAGTAAAGCGGCAAAGGAGAGTATCTGAGTGACCGCTTTTGAGTGTTTTTGAGACCTGAATGATACTTTGATGAATACAGAGTGATAAATCAAAGCCACGACAGTATACAAGAAAGGGGCAATTATTCATCGCCGTATAAAATACTTACAAAAGTTAGTCTGTGGCTTTGAAAAAATACAGTTTAAAGAGAGGGCGCTATTGTCCTTACATAAACACTCTCTCCCCTTTATATCCGAAGAGGGGGTATTTTTAAGGATTAAATTTTCGTTTGTTGTTTGTGCATACTAGTTCTTTTAAGGCCTCATGTCCACGGGGAAAATCGGGCCCGCTACGGATTCTCCATGTAGAATCTGCAGCGGGTCCCTCCTGCCCCGCGGACATGAGCGCTGAAAATACGAATAAATAAGAATTTATCTATCCGTAGCGGGCGGCGAAGCTCTGCTCTTCCTCACGGCTGGATCTTCTTTTTCGGCCGGCGGATGAATTCCTGACGCCGGCGGCACGTCGCCGGCACGTCGTCGACGTGCCGCGCGCATGCGCTGGGCACATCCGCCGAGCCGAAGCAAGGGAGATGCGGCCGTGAGGAAGAGAAGAGCTTCCCGGCCCGCTGCGGGTGAGTAAATGCTTTTAATTCCTATTTTAGGTCTCCCGCGGATCCGGACGGCTTCCATAGGCTTCAATAGAAGCCCGCGGGAGCCGTCCCCGCGGGAGACCCGCACAGAAATGGAGCATGGTCCAGATTTTTTCATGCTCCATTTTTTTTAAAATCCCTTTTATTGACGATCCGCGGGTATTTATGTACCCGCGGGTGGTCAATGCATCCCTATGGGGTGCTGATCCGCGTGCAGGTAATCCGCTGCGGATCCTAAATCATATTTTCCCCGTGGACATGAGCCCTAAGGATTACCAAATAAAGGTTAAATTTTAAATAATCAATAAGGTTCTTTTCGGTGAGAATGATGTAATTCTGTAGTTTACATGATGTCAACCAAGTAGGAAGACTTACATCCTGTCTACACAACTCAGCTGATGGTCAGGCTAGTTGCCCAGAGGGTTATTGGGTAAATAAGCCAAACGTATGACTTCCACTGCTTCTATCTTTCAATGCTCTGACTCTTTCATTAATGGCTCATGTGCAACAGTTAGTAATATCATGTAGTTTAGTGGGATTGTAACATCAGGCTTCATTTATAAATATATCATATTTAATATCTTTATTTTGAAACCAGAGTTTGAGTTGTTACATCTCTTCCAGCTCCCATTCCACAGCCTTGGCAGCCCATAATGGAAGGGTTCACAATGTGTGGATGCAGCAACTTCCACTGCTAGCTTATTACTGGTGAGTTATATTATGTCAGAGCATTTCCTGGAATACTTCAATAAAATACCGCAGTGAGGATGGTGACCATGAGATACTTACATTACTGGTAATGAAAACTAATTATAATCAGGTTGATATCTCAGTAACCTGTTAACTCTTTGGCCACTCACGCATGCTTTCAGATAAATGCCGCTTGAAACCGCTTCATTTCACCGCAATTTCGAGCAATGTTTTTGAGCGCATGGTACATAGAGATGAGCGAGCACCAAAATGCTCGGGTGCTCGAAACTCGAGACGAACTTTTCGCGATGCTCGAGGGTTCGTTTCGAGTACCGAACCCCATTGAAGTCAATGGGCGACCCGAGCATTTTTGTATATCGCCGATGCTCGCTAAGGTTTTCATGTGTGAAAATCTGGGCAATTCAAGAAAGTGATGGGAACGACACAGCAACGGATAGGGCAGGCGAGGGGCTACATGTTGGGCTGCATCTCAAGTTCCCAGGTCCCACTATTAAGCCACAATAGCGGCAAGAGTGCCCCCCACCTCCCAACAACTTTTACTTCTGAAAAGCCCTCATTAGCAATGCATACCTTAGCTAAGCACCACACTACCTCCAACAAAGCACCATCACTACCTGCATGACACTCCGCTGCCACTTCTCCTGGACTACATGCCACCCTCATGTCTATTTATAAGTGCGTCTGCCAGAGGAACCGCAGGCACACACTGCAGAGGGTTGGCACGGCTAGGCAGCGACCCTCTTTAAAAGGGGCGGGGCGATAGTTCACAATGCTGTACAGAATCAAGGAGAAATCCAATCCTGTGCCACCTCCATCTGGAGCTGCACATGTGGGCATAGCAATGGGGAACCTATGTGCCACACACTATTCATTCTGTCAAGGTGTCTGCATGCCCCAGTCAGACCGCGGTTTTTTATAAATAGTCACAGGCAGGTACAACTCCGCAATGGGAATTCCGTGTGCACCCACAGCATGGGTGGCTCCCTGGAACCCACCGGCTGTACATAAATGTATCCCATTGCAGTGCCCTGGACAGCAGAGCTAACATCAGATTAAATGCAGGTGGGCTTCGGCCCACACTGCATGCCCCAACCTGACCGGGGTTTTTAATTCATAGACACAGGCAGGTACAACTCCCTATTGTGAAGTCCCTGTGGACCGACAGCATGGGTGGGTGCCAGGAAGCCACCGGCGGTACATAAATATATCCCATTGCAGTGCCCAACACAGCTGAGGTAATGTCGTGCCTAATGCAGGTGGGCTTCGGCCCACACTGCATGCCCCAGTCAGACTGGGGTTCTTTAGAAGTGGACACATGCAGTTACAACTCCCTGTGGACCCACAGCATGGGTGGGTGCCAGGAAGCCACCGGCGGTACATAAATATATCCCATTGCATTTCCCATCACAGCTGAGGTAATGTCATGTTTAATGCAGGTGGGCTTCGGCCCACTCTGCATGCCCCAGTCAGACTGGGGTTCTTTAGAAGTGGACACATGCAGTTACAACTCCCTGTGGACCCACAGCATGGGTGGCTCCCTGGAACCCACCGGCGGTACATAAATATATCCCATTGCAGTGCCCAACACAACTGATGTAACGTCAGCTGTAATGCAGGTGGGCTAAAAATTAATTGGATTACACTGTAGGCGAGGGCCCCCAAAAATTGGTGTACCAACAGTACTAATGTACCTGAGAAAAATTGCCCATGCCCAACCAAGAGGGCAGGTGAAACCCATTAATTGCTTTGGTTAATGTGGCTTAATTGGTAACTAGGCCTGGAGGCAGCCCAGTTAAAATAAAAACTGGTTGAGGTGAAAGTTTCAACGCTTTAATGAGCATTGAAACGTATAAAAATTGTTTACAAAAATTATATGACTGAGCCTTGTGGGCCTAAGAAAAATTGCCCGTTCGGCGTGATTATGTGAGGTTTCAGGAGGAGGAGCAGGAGGAGGAGGAGGAATAGAATACACAGATTGATGAAGCAAAAAGGTCCCCGTTTTTGATGGTGATAGAGAACAATGCTTCCATCCGTGGGTGCAGCCTACGTATTGTTTAGGTATCGCTGCTGTCCGCTGGTGGAGAAGAGAAGTCTGGTGAAATCCAGGCTTTGTTCATCTTGATGAGTGTAAGCCTGTCGGCACTGTCGGTTGACAGGTGGGTACGCTTATCCATGATGATTCCCCCGCCACACTGAACACCCTCTCTGACAAGACGCTAGCCGCAGGACAAGCAAGCACCTCCAGGGCATACAGCGCGAGTTCAGACCACGTGTCCAGCTTCGACACCCAGTAGTTGTAGGGGGCAGAGGCGTCACCGAGGACGGTCGTGCGATCGGCTGCGTACTCCCTCACCATCCTTTTACAGTGCTCCCGCCGACTCAGCCTTGACTGGGGAGCGGTGACACAGTCTTGCTGGGGAGCCAGAAAGCTGGCAAAGGCCTTGGAGAATGTTCCCCTGCCTGCGCTGTACATGCTGCCTGATCTCTGCGCCTCCCCTGCTACCTGGGCCGCGGAAATGCCCCTTCGGCCACTAGCGCTGTCGGATGGGAAGTTTACCATCAGTTTGTCCACCAGCGCCCTGTGGTATAGCATCATTCTCGAACTCCTTTCCTCTTCGGGAATGAGAGTGGAAAGGTTCTCCTTTTCAGACAGCGCTGAACCACCAAATGAAAGACATGGGCCAGGCATGGCTCGTGCGTGAGGCTGCCGAGCTGCAGAGCCGCCACCAGGTTACGGCCGTTGTCACACACGACCATGCACGGTTGGAGGCTCAGCGGCGCAAGCCAGCGGTCGGTCTGCTCTGTCAGACCCTGCAGCAGTTCGTGGGCCGTCTGCCTCTTCTCTCCTAAGCTGAGTAGTTTCAGCACGGCCTGCTGACGCTTGCCCACCGCTGTGCTGCCATGCCGCGCGACACCGACTGCTGGCGACGTGCTGCTGCTGACACATGTTGATTGCGAGACAGAGGTTGCGTAGGAGGAGGAGGAGGGTGGTTTAGTGCAGGAAGCATACACCGCCGCAGATACCAGCACCGAGCTGGGGCACGCAATTCTGGGGGTGGGTAGGACGTGAGCGGTCCCAGGCTCTGACTCTGTCCCAGCCTCCACTAAATTCACCCAATGTGCCGTCAGGGAGATATAGTGGCCCTGCCCGCCTGTGCTTGTCCACGTGTCTGTTGTTAAGTAAACCTTGGCAGTAACCGCGTTGGTGAGGGCGCGTACAATGTTGCGGGAGACGTGGTCGTGCAGGGCTGGGACGGCACATCGGGAAAAGTAGTGGCGACTGAGAACCGAGAAGCACGGGGCCGCCGCCGCCATCATGCTTTTGAAAGCCTCCGTTTCCACAAGCCTATATGGCAGCATCTCCAGGCTGATTAATTTGGCAATGTGCACGTTTAACGCTTGAGCGTGCGGGTGCGTGGCGGCGTACTTGCGCTTGCGCTCAAACAGTGGCACTAGCGACGTCTGGACGCTGCGCTGAGACACATTGCTGGATGGGGTCGAGGACAGCGGAGGTGAGGGTGTGGGTGCAGGCCAGGAGACGGTAGTGCCTGTGTCCTCAGAGCGGGGTTGGATCTCAGTGGCAGGTTGGGGCACAGGGGGAGAGGCAGTGGTGCAAACCGGAGGCGGTGAACGGACTTCGTCCCACCTTGTGGGGTGCTTGGCCATCATATGCCTGCGCATGCTGGTGGTGGTGCCTCCCCAGCTGATCTTGGCGCGACAAAGGTTGCACACCACTGTTCGTCGGTCGTCAGGCGTCTCTGTGAAAAACTGCCACACCGTAGAGCACCTTGACCTGTGCAGGGTGGCATGGCGCGAGGGGGCGCTTTGGGAAACAGTTGGTGGATTATTCGGTCTGGCCCTGCCTCTACCCCTGGCCACCGCACTGGCTCGGCCTGTGCCCACACCCTGACTTGGGCCTCCGCGTCCTCGCCCGCGTCCATGTCCTCTAGGCCTACCCCTACCCCTCAGCATGGTGTATTACCAGTAGTGCAGAAACAGAACGCTGTAATAAAATGTGCCGCTTATTGGCCTGTGGTTGGAGGCTGACTTCGCTTACGGAACGCCAGGAAATAATTTTGCGCAAGCCTGCTGTGACACTTAGCTGTCTGCGTATGAATTTGGAGAACTACTACACCCAGCAGAGACCCAGAACACTGAGGACAGTCACAGGCAGCCCAAATAGATTTTTTTCCCCAAATTTTTTTGCAAAGGCCCACTGCCTATATTCAATCAATATGTCTTCTGTCCCTGCCTAAGCGCTTCTGGCCCTGGAGTATTACTGCAGGGCGCAATGCTCTGCACGGCCGATATACCAAAAAAAGTGCAACACTGCAAAAAGCAACCTCCACAGTACTGCACACGGTTAGATGTGGCCCTAAAAAGGACCGTTGGGGTTCTTGAAGCCTAAAATACTCCTAACACTCTCCCTATAGCAGCTCCACCAAGATACCACTTTCCCTCCTCTATGTCAGAACGCATCTGTGGCGAGCCGCGGGAGGGGCCGATTTTTATACTCGGGTGACACCTGATCTCGCCAGCCACTCACAGCAGGGGGGTGGTATAGGGCTTGAACGTCGCAGGGGGAAGTTGTAATGCCTTCCCTGTCTTTCTATTGGCCAGAAAAGCGCGCTAATGTCTAAGAGATGAAAGTGAAAGTAACTCGAACATCGCGTGGTACTCATCACGAGTAACGAGCATCTCGAACACGCTAATACTCGAACGAGTATCTAGCTCGGACGAGTACGTTCGCTCATCTCTAATGGTACAACATTTGTCAGCGCTTTTTAACTCACCCCACCATTGTGATGAGTGATGAGGTGCGTTAAAAATCACGAAAACACAGGAAAGTAGAATGGACAGCGCTCAAAAATCACGGAGTTCGAGCGCAGGTCTGTAAGGCCCCATTGAAATGAATGGGAGCATTGTACTGCGCTAATCATGCCGCTTGGGTCGCCGTGCTATTAACAGTAAAAAGCAGCTGGTCTGAGAGTAGCCTAAGGCCTCTTTCCCGTGAGCATATATATCATCCGCCGTCTTCACGGCCGGCCGATATATGCTACGATCTGATGCATTGGATTCCAATGCATCAGATCACATGGCCGTATTCCCGCGGCGTGAAAGTGCCCGGCCGAGCCAATATAGCACCGAGCACTTTCACGCTGGCCCGCAAGGGTAGTCTTGGAACTATCTTTTGGGCCGGAATACGTCGGCCGCTGCATGGGCTCCTGTGAGAGCTAATGACAGCGGCCGGAGAAGGGAGGTGGGAGAAAGTTTAGCAGCATGACAGCTAAACTTCCTCCCTCCTCTCTCCTCTCCTCCAGCTGTTTGCAATGGGAGGGGGCGGAGTGGCTGCGGATAAGGGGTGAAAGCTTAGCTCCGCCCCTCCCATTGCAAACAGCTGGACGGGAGCAGAGAGAAGGTGGGCCGGGGAGGAAGGGGGAGTCCAACAGCATTGCAGGCCTGGCGTGTATGCGCCGGGCCCATGCCGTCTGAACGGGTACACAAACATTAGATTTGTGCGCCCGTTTTTATGGTGTCGACGGGCGCACGTAGAAATGCCTACGGCCGTGTGAAAGGGCCCTAAGGGTGGCTTTACAGGGGACTATCTTCTGAATAGTCATTCGAAATAGTCGCTAAAGAGTACAAGCAACTGTTTTTTATGTGCTTTTGCACAAAGTGATTGTTGTTCACTTCTTCAATTTTGTCATAGTTGAATGAATTGTGTTAGGTTTTTTTGACAGGCATTTATTGAAAATTTTGACCCCTCCCCAATGCACGCTCATTGATTTCCAACTCCATTGAATGCATATAAATACATGTGTGCAGTCTTTGAGTGGATATGCTTTGCTTAAGGCTCTCGCTGGACCAAAACCAACCAAAGACCATAGCAGAGAATATTCTCTGACATCAATGGGTTCTATTCTCTGCGCATTGCATGGGCAAATATGTCCATCTGAAGAAGCCCTTAAATTAGTGTATTCAGACTTACGTTTTTTACGGGGACCTAAATTGCATATAAAAATGAATGAATAAATAATCACACCTTGTCTTATTTTAGTCCATATTCCTGGACCAAAATCACCCATTAAAGTCTATGCCTCATACTTCGTACTGCAGCTCAGCCTCAGGGTGGCATCATACTGGTGAGGGAATCGCACAATTTCCCAGCGCTGCAAGGCTGCGAGAAATCACAAAATCATGAAGCCGATGGCTTCCAATGGCTCCATGCACATGTGCAATTTTTAATGCTTGCGATGCCACGTTAAAACAAAATTGTGGCACGTCCATTCTTTTTGCGATCACTCCCATTCATTTCAACGAGGCCGGCTGCAACAGCGCCAGCCCCATCTAAATCAATGGGAGATGCTTGCGGTCCTCACCCGTGGCAAGGTACTCACCCGTGGTGAGGATTTTCGGGGGGCTTGAAAAAAAAAATAATCCATGACTGTTGAAAAAAAATACTAGTACATCACCTGGGAAGCGCTGTCATTTCTGGCAGTCTTCTTCCGGCTGGGGATTTGAAAATTCCCGCCCCCTGAAAGAGCTGCCTCTGATTGGTCACAGCACTCAGCCAGTCAGAGGCAGTGTTCATTCAATGAATGACAGCTGTGCGCTGCCTCTGATTGGTCACAGTGCTCAGCCAATCAGATGCAGCGGTTTCAGGGGGCGGGAATTTTTAAATTCCCAGCCGGAAGAAAAGGAGAAGACATACCAGAGATGACAGCACTTCCGAGGAGATGTACTGGTATTTTTTTTCAACAGTCATGGATTCTTTTCTGGGGAGAAGGGGCTTATATTTTAGAAGGATTTTGAGAGCTATATCGGGGTGTCAATCACATCCCAATATTGCTCTCACCAGAGTGCAGGAGCCCTCATTCAAGGGGCTGAGCTGCAGTATCAGGCACAGTCATACTTACAGGCATACAATCTATGTGTGTCTGTTTAAACAAGGAACAGGTCATCACATTTCACCAGATCATCCTGAATCCAAAAGGCCAGACCTCTACTGATCAAACAGTGATGTCCCATCCTAAGAAAATGCTATCAATATGCTTTAAAGGTGTTATCCCAGATTTGCATACTAAGGGCGCCCACCCACTGGCGTTTGTGATTTTCGTGCGTGAAAAACGCAGCGTTTTTCGCGGCGTTTTTTTGTGGCTTTTTCGCAGCATTTTCGCGGCTTTTTCGCGCCTTTTCCGTTACTTTCCATTGACATTCATGGGTGCATTAAGAGAAAAATAAGGACACATATGCAACTGACAGTTCCTATGTTAAAAATTGCAACGGACCGAGAAAAAAAAACGCCACTGGACAGGAACACATTCAAAACTAATTGCTCTTAAGAAAAAATGCAAAACGCAAAGGAAAAAAAATCGCCAGTGGGTGGGCGCCCTAACTCACAGGATAAATCTTCAATATCAGTTTACTGGGGTCCAACTCTCAACACTCCTGCAAATCAGCTGTTTGAAGGGGCCTTGGTGCTCAGGCAACTGCTGCAGCCTCTTCATCGTATACCAGCCATAGTGCTGTATATTTTGTAGCAGCAATGACTGGTATTACAGATCAATCCCAGGGGTCAGAAACGCTCTTTTCTCCTTAGGGAGAGCAACTATATACTATAAATAAGTGAGGAGACTCAAATGGCCACGCACGCTCCTCTGGGTAATATGCAAATAAGGGAGATGGAATAAATCCTCCACAGTGCCACCTACTGAAAGGCAGCATTCCTTCGAGTCAAAGTGGGACTTTTTATACAAGTCTTGCTACAACTGTTCACCGGAGGAGTTGTGTTCTGGAAACATGCAGCCATACCCGGCAGAATGGCACCAAGCCTACCCTACCATTTCAGGTTGCTGCACAGTGTACAGAGCTGTGTGTTTCCGGCCCGCAGCAGCTGTAGGCACTCCTTCACATCAGGTGATCAGGGGGATAAGTCATCAAGGATGGGTCATCAATAGTTGATTCCTGGGAAACCCAGGAAAGTCCCAGATAAGTCTGTTAATGCAATGAAATAAAGACAAGTTTTATTACGAAGTTCATCTTCTGTTCTGTTAGTAATCAACCAATAGGCAACCGTTCAAGATTGTAAACAATGTGACGAAGCAAATTCTAAGAGTGGAAACGGTTCTATACTTAAACTGTGGGGGAAATGGCCGTGGTTACATCATGTGCTCTGTTTGTCCAGTCATTTTGTCCTGCTTTTCACGGGCAGGATGTGGTTTTAGACTAATATGTAGCAAACCGACAATAGTTTATTCCAATGCAAATTTTCAGACTGGAATGTTGCGTTGCAGATGACGGAAGGCGTTCTCCGCTCTGAAGAGTGTTTACGTGCTCATCATTGTGTAGTTTCCTGCAATACAGGGTTATGTTTAGTCACGAAACACAAGTGGGCACCCAAACAGTTTACTACTAATAGTAGGAAACATATTTTTAGTAGCTTCCCAAATTAAACCTAACATAGATGACTATGCATTGTATGTAATGGAAACCAGTCTACACACGTAGAAGTAGAATTTACATCAGAGCTGAAATAGTCCATCAAGTCCCGGACAGTAAGTAGAACTACCGTGTTTCCCCAATAACAAGCCCTATCCTGATTTTCGGAGGGGCAGGGTGAGGGGGGAAGGGTCTTAAAATATTAGCCCTCCTCCAAAATAAGCCCTAGCTACACTACATAAAAAAGCCTCACCTAGCAGGCGGTCCCTCATGCTGGGCTGTGGCACTCCGGCAGTCTTCTGTGAAGTCCTCGGCGCTGACAAAGCAATCTCTTCCTGGTAACAGACTTGAGTACCCCACCTCCAACAAGAGATTGAATGGCTGGGATTGGTTAATCGAGCACTGGCTCTAATTAGGCAACATGGTGCTTGATGAACCAATCACAGCAATCTTTTGCTGAAAGCACGGTATTCAAGCCCTATTACCAGGAAGAGATTGCTTTGTCAGAGCCGAGGACTTCTTGGAAGACTACAGCAGCGCCGCAGCCCAGCGTGCAGGACCAGGACGCCGCCTTCTAGGTAAGTATAGGACACCCCTGTAAATAAGACATGGTGCCTCTTTTGGGGCAAAAATTAATATAAGCTAGTGTCTTCATTTCAGGGAAACACCACTCATACACATTTACGGACAAGGTCACATCTGCATTTTAGGGTTTTCCGTCTCTGTTTTATTTTTGGAGCAGAGAGACGTAATTAAGGGCTTCTTCACACCACTGTATTTGCGCATGTTTTTGCACGTGCTAAATATACGCGCCCAATGCACAGAGAATAGAACCCATTGATGTGGATGGATCTGCTCTCATGAGAGTATTTTGCGCACACATTTGACGTTTCCGAAAAAAATAGGACTTTCGCTATTTTCCAGCGTATTTGTGCACCAAGTGCAACACTAATCTAGATGACCATGTACAGATTATTATAAAATACATTCTTCATGCACTCAAATAACGCGGCCATTATTGTGATCAGATACGTCAAATACGTCTATCCAGTTGGTGGCCAGCGCAATAATTGAGTTCTCCCTATAATGATGCTTTCATGTATCTCATTTCCTCTTTGTAATCACATATGTGCTCCGTATGTTGGGGTTCTGGCGTAATATGCCCAATTTCATTTGGTTAAGTAAATATAGAGTAGACTTCCTGCCTTTACCTGCTGACACATGCCCACAAGCCCAGTAGCACACACGCTGGTTTGTTTCAAGACTGACACATTTAGGTAAGTTCAATAAGTTTGGCTTTTTGGAATTCCCATTTTTATGCTAGAACAGGAAATATGACGTATTAGTAATATCCCTGTGAGCACTTTTCCGAGGAGCCCAATGAGACAGAGGTTTTTAGTTGTTTTTTTTTCTTGTTTGTTTTATTCTTTAGGATTAAAACCATTTGTTTTTTTCTTTTAACCTGTTAAGGACCAGACACTTTTTAGGGATTTAACTAATGTGGTGGTTTTACTGCCCTTTTTTTTTTCTTCAGCTACCAAAATGATTTTTGCTGTGTTTGTTTTTCTATGACATGTAGGCTAAAAATAAAACCTTTTTTTAAAAAAAAAACAAAAAAAACAATTTCTAGTTTATTTTAAAATTCGTATGTTTATGCTAAAATAAAGTACGGAAATGGGTTCCTCATTTTGTTTTGGATGTTTTGATATATAACTTGTATAGCCTTAGATTACAGGGCGCATATGGTGATGGTTTTGGTTGGCATCGGTGGTGGGTCATTT
Source organism: Eleutherodactylus coqui (assembly GCF_035609145.1). NCBI lineage: Eukaryota > Metazoa > Chordata > Amphibia > Anura > Eleutherodactylidae > Eleutherodactylus > Eleutherodactylus coqui. Next base: position 262,333,760 of record NC_089839.1, on the reverse strand, counting down.
TCTTTTTTCTATATATTTTTTATTTTATTCTGTAATTTTAACTTTATTTTGTACCTTTTTTTTAACATCTATATCCCCCATGACATCATGTAAGACCTCTGGGGGTCATTCACAGTGTGTTTTATTTTACTTTCGCACTTTTCCATTGTAGCTGGGGTATCAATAGGTGCCCCAGCTACAATGGAACCCCCCCCCCCCCCCCAGAACTGATCTGGGTCTGCTAGGACCCTTCAAGTTTGCTGTGGCTGGTGGTACCCGGCAGTCACATGATCGTCAGGTCAAAGTAACACTTCCGCTTCCTCTCTCCACTACATAGCGCTCATTGAGCGCTATGAGGACTGGAAAGGAGAAGGCAAAAGTGACTAAAAGCCATGGACCCAATCTGCTCCTGCTAGACTGCAGGAGCAAGACCTTTAATCATACACTCTATTTTTCTATCAGCCAGGATTAAATCCCAGGACCAAGCAATGTAAATATACTATGATTGGACTTACGATGTTAAAGGGATCCTGTTGTCACTTTTTAGAATAATAAACCAAGCACAGTGCTAGAATTATGAATTAGATCTCATGTCCACAGCCATATCAGTAAAACACTGGGTCTTTCCACAGCTTTTTATTGATGTTTGTGAATACTGGGTCTGCTGGCAAAGACCATGTATGGCTGTCAGTGCACTACGCATACCAACATATCATACACACACACGGTCATGCACAGTGTGACTTTTTTTTTTAATTCCCCACTTTGTTTCATACGGTGCCTATACAAATATATAGGGCTCACATTGTGTGGTTTACACACACATGTGCATGGATCAATGTAAGTCCATTGACTCCATTTCCAGTGTCTCACGTGGCCGTGCAACGCACCCGTAATACATGGTGAAAAAGTGCCCCCTTACATGTGTTTCCAAAACTTAGTTTGCTGTGGCTCTTTATAAAAGCATACCTGAAGAATGAGTGTTTATAAATTTCCTATGCCGAATGTAAATTATCCAACAAACACATGCTTCAGCACTCATGAACATCTAACTTCTGCACAACACTGCACAACTGTTTATACTAACCACTTAAAAATGCAAGGTTCTTAGCATAAATTTTGATCAAATTATGTGGGCCCATCCGCCACGTCCAGGAGAATCTTAATAGATAGGTTCCTAGCTCTATAGACGCCACTCTTTGGGCTAAAAAGCATCCACATGAATGGGAAACCTGGATCCCTGGCTATATACCATCATTCAACCACTGGGGCAGATGGGTAAATGGAGTGCATGACATGTGTAGGCAGTCACTCCTACATAAATGCACATGCAACAAAAAACAAAGTCAGTACTTCCAATGAATAAATAAAATGTGACGTGCATGTAAGTTATGGTTGCGGCAGTTACAGCAACAAACACAAGCTTCCGCACTCATGCGGGTATACAGCTTGCCTACAATATATTGATGGCCTCCAAGACAGCTCGCTTATCAAATACCTTCTACTTTACCCAAATTTCTTTTTCAGAGATAGGGAGTTAAATATTTAAACGTGTTAACAGAATGATATATGATTTCCTTCATACTGACTTATGGTTTGTATCTGTGAAAATGTTATCTCAGGTCTGCACATGGCAGCATGCCAGCCGGCTCCTTCATCCCGCATAAATGAAATTCCACCCTTGTACAGAGCCAGCTGTTTACTTTCAGCACGTGTAAATCTAGCCGCCTCAACGTGGAGTTTTCACTTTAAATTCTCAAATATCGTCTTACTGCATGCCAGTTCCCTAAAAGGAGCACATAAGATAAATTAACTATTTGTTAAACCCATCAAATTCTTGCTGCGGATACAAATTGGAGTTACTTCCGGACTTTTGGATAAATATTAGGAAATAACTTTTATAGTCATTTTCTAATTTACAGTACTGCTTTTATCCAACTCAGACTGGCTCTACACCCATTTATGGACACTTGCAATGTTATGGCAGTCAGAGCTGTATTAGGTGATGGTAGGCTGGCATGAATGGCATGCGATGGGCAGTGATAAGCAGCTATGGGAATTTGCTGACTCAGCGGGGTCATAGAGTACGGTTCGTTTAGCTTCCTAGTCAACAGTAATTTAGCGGAAAGGAAAATTCATTAGAGCTACCCTGCTATAGATTGAGAACAGGATAATACAGCAGTAAAACAAGAATATCAATACTACAGGGGAAGAGAAGAAGAAGAGTTCTCTGGCATTTACTGTTAATCAGGTTCGAATTGTTGTCTAAACTGATGTAAGCCCTTATCTGGGCGACGGTTTAACACAATCGGCTTCTCTGCTCTAGCATTAGAATAAGGAATCAAAATCCTGTGGATTTACATGCTGCAGGCTCAACACTTAGTAACAAATCCTTAGAAACAATGTCCTAGGTTGCAGAATAAGAAGAATTAACCCCTTAAGGACAGGGTCTATTTTGTGCAAGATATAATGATTGTTTGGGGATTTTCATCTCCTCTTTTCGTAAGCCATAACTTTTTATTTTTCTGTTGAAACTGCCACATGAGGTTTTGTTTTTTGTGGCAAACTGAAGGTTTTATTGGTATCACTTTTGGGATCCTATAATGTATCGTAAAAGTTTTATTAATTTTTTTTGGAGGGCAGGAAGAGTAAACATGTAGATTCTGCCATTTTTTTACAGGGTTAATCCCCTAGGATAAATGGCATGATAAATTTTTCAGCAGTTTGGTACAATTTATTTTTATTTTATTTTTTTAAGGTATTTCCACTTTTGCATAATAAAACCTTTTTTAGGGGGAGGGAATTATTATAATTTTTTTTTTACATTGCTGCATTTCCATACTTTTTTTAATTTTTCCACGGAGGGCTTGTTTTTTGCATGACAAGCTGTAGTTTTTATTGGTAGCATTTTGGGGTTCATACAGGTTTTTTGCGTTTTTGGGAGGCAAAATGAACAAAATAAGCATTTTGCTTCAGTTTTTTTAGGTGTTTTTTAAAAAACTTTTTACGGGCAGGATAAATAATGTGTTCAATTTTATTGTGCAGGTCGTGACGATGATACCAAATATGTGGGATTTTTTAAATTGTACATTTTTTTTATACAAATGGGAAAGAGAGCAAAAAAGTGAGTTTTTTTTTTACATGTTTCTGTTTACACTGTTCATTTTTTATTTACATTTTTTCTGTATCTGAAGGGACTTGTACCATAAAAGTTGTGAGCACTATGATAATGCATTGCAGTACTTCTGTGCTGCAATGCCTTATCGCTTACAATAGCAATCATAGGTCATGGCAGCCCATTGGCCCTCCACGATTATACAGCGGAGTGCCGATGATGTCACAGAGGGAGAGTGCTCCCTCTACGAACCCTTTAACCCGCGATGCACATTGATTGCAGCATGTACGGCGTTAACAGCGGGGATCGATGTTCTCATTGATACCCGCTGTTACAGCGGGAGGCTGGCTATCAGTAACAGCTGCTCCTACTATAGGATGGTGCGGGCTTACTTCTGATCCAGCGCCATCCACAGGATGTAAGTTTGTGTCCTGTTGCTTTAATTACCTCCCTGTCGGGATATAAACTTACATCCTTTAGTGTTAAGGAGTTTAATCTCTGTTCCAGTTTTTGGGAAATAGTATACAATATCCATCTACCCATAAGCTGCTACAGTTTTTTAGTCTCAGGCTAATCTTAAAAGAAATGCCGCTGTGTATCACTTGGGGGAGACAGCAGCACACAATTACTGAATGATGCCGCTTCTTGAAGCCATGTGGATCACACACAAGTGCTCATGCACTGGACTGCCGCGGCTGAAAATCTCGAAAAATGAGGGTTATGGCAGACACTTCTACATGTGAAGATAAATGTGTGAAACCAATAAACCAAGCACCAATCAGTGAGCTAACAAGTCATTAACACTTGAAAGACATACATTTATAAGGTACAGTAATTAAACACTTTTTCTTGCATCACTTTAAAGGTCGCTTGTCTTTCCTCTTTTTGTCCTTTGTAGTCTGCTAGTTACTACATCACAAGATAGAACGCTGACAAAGGATGATTTTTTTGCCATTACAGAAACATTCGATCAACGACAAGTCAGCGGGTCATTCAACATGTTTGCAATGGCTCAACTCCCCAAAGTTCCTGTATATTAAACTATGTATCAATTGAAAATGTGTGATCACGATTTTGCCTCTCTATCCCTATTTTCACCACCCCAAGAGATAACTGCTTCAATTTCTTAAACCTGACCAGTGTTATGGCTGTTGGTCATGGCTGGCAGCGCCCCCCCCCCCCCCCCCCCCATCTCCTCCAGCCATTCAGAGTGGCCAGTGCCATGTTGTCTGTGGCAGACGTTGTATCTTCTGTCAGTTTCCCAGCTCCCACAGAGTGTAAATGCACACCCTGTGCGCCTCTTAAAGGGCCAGTGCACACATCCAGCTTTCCAGTTCCCAGCCAATCCTGACAGGTCATATAAGCTATTTAGGGCTACTTCACCTATCAGCACGTGCCTGATCAATCAGTCAGCATTCTGTGCCAAGGTACAAGTGTGTTTCTGTCTGATCTCCTGGTATTTGATCTGTGCCTCAACCACCCAGCTTTCTTCATCTCTCCAGTCCTGACCTTAGCTTGTTATTTAAGTAAACTTTCATGGTCTACTGCCTGATCCGACCCTTGGTCTAATCTGCATTGTGGAAGCATTTTGCCTGCCTTGACTCTGGTTCTGTTCAACAACTACATTTCTGTCTACACCCTCCTCTGGTACTGTATTATGGAAAACCTGACCTAGTGCATCAGCTGCCTATGAGACTTTTTATGGGGGAGTGATCTAGCGGTTCCAGCAGCAAAGACGTTATCTCGATTGGTGGGGTTAACGGGTGAAACCAGGGAACCCCAGGTGTTGCTTCTGGATGTAGGCTCAAGCCAAATCTGTTCTGAGGGACAGAGGATCCACATTAGCTATCGTGACAATCAGCTGATGTGGATGAATGGCAACTTTGGCCAATGATGCAACTTTTTGACAGTTCTTGGAGCGACACAGAAGAAAGCAGAAGTATCATTTTTTCCAGCTTTGATCTAGTTGCACAATATTAAACTATAATCCGCAAAACGAAGGAAGCTTTTGTATGACTTCCCCATTTGTTTATTTGTAATTGTCGCCTTGGAAATCCGCTGTTTCTTAGAACAATGTAATTACTGACCAAAATGTGCCGTCATTTCAAATTACATTAACAACTTTAGGGAAATTTTCCATTTTTACTGAATTTACAGGAAATAGTGTGGGATGTAGCCCCACCGCCCCCTACAGAAGAGCGGCTTGCGGTACTGGGCCACAAGGGGGAGAGGCAGGAGGTCAGCACTAGCCTCACAAGCCCTGACAAGTGACGTTTGTTCCTCTCCCCTGGCCAGAGCCACGGCCGAGAATGGGAGCACCACGGGTGCCATATTGGAGCGCTCCGGGTTGCGTCATTTTATTATAGCCTCAAGTGATGATGCGATGATGACACGGTTAATGCATCACTACCCAAAGATCCGGCTCTTCAGTGCTTGCCTGGGCCCCGCCTCCTTCCCAGCGCTAAGTGTGGGAGGTTTTTGCACCAAAGGTACCTTATATATAAAGGGAGGAGCAGGCAGAGGCAGTGGGAGACTGCAGCAGTAGCCACATATATTGTGGCGGTGCCCATTAAATAGAGGCAACAAGCAGCACTGCCTCATACTGGGGAACAGCACTGGAGACAACAACCACAGAGCTTGCCTTGATGAGCTGGGGGCGAAGAAGCTGCTCTAATAGGGGAGCAAGAATTGGGATGAAGTGCCCCACAGTGCATGGGAGAGGAGGGAGTCTCCCTTTACGTAAGTGCTAGGCATTGCGGTGGCGGATGATTTAAAAGCGAGCATCCAAATTTTTTTAGTGCGAGTGTAAGTGGACTACGACCCGCGGCACTGTCACCTGAAACCCTGCCAAGGGTGGGGGATAAACGGACTCATGGGACTGCGTTAGTGTAAAGCGTTATAATGCTGCCAGTAAGTGACACAGGGTCTTCTGAGAGTTAGGGCTCATGCCCACGGGCGGGTCGGATTCTGCATGTGGGAGCCCACAATGGAATACGTCTCTGCCCGTGGCAGAGGTCCCTGCTTACTTGTCCGGGTTTTCTTCTTTTTTTCTCTACTGCAGATGTGTGCAGAAGTGCCGGCCGACACACATGCGCAGTAGAGTTGTTTGAAAAAAAAAACTCCTATTTTCCCATGAATTGGACGGCTTCCATTGACTTTAATGGAAGCCGTCCGAGCAGGAACCACACTGAAATGGAGCATGATGCGATTTGATTTCTACACCCGAAGGTCCGCAAATGAATTCTGCATGCATTAATTCAGTTACGGGCGCCCATGTTTCCCTATGGATGGCTTGAACTGTGGCTCATCCGCACGGGTGCCCCACGTGGATTCTGCATTCAAATCCACCCTTGGACATTGGGCCTTAATGAAATGTTTTATGTTATGAAACAATTAATGGTATATGGGATGCATATAGGTGTGATGGTGGTTTTACATCTTCATTGGGGATTCAGCTTACCTACTCAGTTCGGGGAGCAGGAAAGGGGAATTCCCGCTGCTGAACAGTTCTGTCTCTAGACCGCACCGACCAGCATTGGATGGAGCCTCTTGACTATAATAGGCTCCGCCCCTTTTCCCGTCCAGTTGGCCATTTTTTGAAGAAGTGATGAAACCGCCATGTGCCTTACTGCTGCCAGCAGAAAGTAATGAGAAACCAATGCAAATGTCGGCGAGAGATGTTACGTGATGAAAATATTTATTTACTGTTGCTTTAAAGGGGTTGTCTCGCGAAATCAAGTGGGGTTATACACTTCTGTATGGCCATAATAATGCACTTTGTAATATACATTGTACATTAAATATGAGCCATACAGAAGTTATTCACTTACCTGCTCCGTTGCTAGCGTCCCCGTCGCCATGGTTCCGTCTAATTTCGGTGTCTTCTTGCTTTTTTAGACGCGCTTGCGCAGATGGGTCTTCTCCCTTCGGCTCGGCTCGACAGCATCTGCGTTTTGGCGATGACGTGTACAAGGGGGCGGAGCCAAAACGCAGATGCTGTCGAGCCGAGCCGAAGGGAGAAGACCCATCTGCGCAAGCGCGTCTAAAAAAGCAAGAAGACACCGAAATTAGACGGAACCATGGCGACGGGGACGCTAGCAACGGAGCAGGTAAGTGAATAACTTCTGTATGGCTCATATTTAATGTACAATGTATATTACAAAGTGCATTAATATGGCCATACAGAAGTGTATAACCCCACTTGATTTCGCGAGACAACCCCTTTAAGAGTATTATCTCTTCCGGTGAGAGTTTACTATGTAACATTAGAATACACAAACCCTCCTATGGAGCGTAACATGTCAGATAAGGTTATTTTTCCGTGCTTCCTCTGCCTCCGTCTGCTATCGTCACGCTATCCTGAATCTGTCGCACTATCACTTGCGATTCACATGAAAGAAGAAGTTATGGTTTCTTGTTAGATACATTTTTAGCGATATTCAAGGACGCTTGTAAACTATTTTTGTTTGTGTATTTTTAGATTGTGGCATTTGTCAGAGTTCTGCATAAACGTATGACAGTCATTCACATCTCTCTGCTAATAGCAGAACTTACTAACACCTTATACCTACACATTACATATCCAATAGTCATCCTCTAAATCATCATTTAGCCAACAGCTCTATTCCCTAAGTGTGCCTACTCACTAGAGATATTTTTTCTAGTGATGCGAGATCAAGTGCCTTGCAGCGCAGAGAAAACGCTGCGATATCGCTCATTGTTTTCAATGGGGCTGGTGGCAGCAGCGCCAGCCCCATTGAAAACATAGGGAGTGCAGCTTGGACTTCTGACACAGCTATTGATGAATGGCTGAGCACTGTTTGTGATTGGCAGAGCACTGTGACCAATCACACTCAGCGCTCAGCTGTCATTCAATGGATGAGTGATGCCTGTGATTGGATGAGCGCTCAGCCAATGAGACCAGTGCTTTCTGGGGCAGGGATTTTTCAATCCCCTGCCCCCAGAACACAGAAGAAGACTGCCGTGCCAGAGAGAAGAGCTGGTTGGCTCTTATAGGTGAGTATAATTTTATTTATTTATTTATTTTTACAGCTAGGGCTGATTTTCAGGGAAGGGCTTATATTTCAAACCCTTCCCCGAAAATCTTCGCTGCGGGGGTTGCCCACAATCCACTGCTTTCAATGGTGCCGCACCAGTGCAGACCCTATTAAAAGCAATGGGATAGCATCACGGATATCTGCCACAGCTGTCCGCAGGGATGGAGGAATCCTCTGCCATAGCTGTCACAGCTGTGGCAGAAGTCCGCAATGTACTCCCTATGTTTTCAATGGGGCCAACGCTGCTGCCGCCGGCCCCATTTGAAAACACTGGGCGATATCGCAGATTTTTTTCTCTGCGCTGCGAGACTTAAGAAGAAAAATCGCAAATGAGTATAAAACCATTGAAAATCATCGGTTTCATAATCATCGCTCTTGCACTGCAAGAAAAAATATCGCTAGTGGGCAGGCACCCTAAGTCCCCCATAAACATCATAAACATGAATATTCATCCCGGCAGAGAATGTAAATTATTTAGGTAGGTGCTGGTGGCACATTTCCTATTCCCTCATATATAACCATGGAGATTGAAATTACTGGTGAGGTGGGGTTATGTTCATGCACAGCCATCAATGTGACGAGGCAGAGCTACAGCGGGGAGAGGAAGTGATGTCACAGGATGTGGATTTCAGACTACCATAGACTCCCTTTAGACACTGTAGCTAAACTTTAGTCACTGATCACAGCTCTGCCCTAATGGAGCGGAGCTAAAAAGTGACCCACCAGCAATCACTGAAGAGAATACATAGCATCTAAGCATCATCTATAGGTACTTAAATATCATTTTAAGCTGAAGACTGGACATTCACTTCAAGGAATTTCAATCCTTAATGATCTAAAATTAAGGAAAAAACATCTCCATAACATGATATTTGCCTGAAGCTCAACCCAACTTTAATGGCAATGAGGTATAACACTAGTTTAAAAACGAGCTAATCATCTGTGAATGACAATGAGGGTTAAAGGGGTATTCTTGTGACATTAAGTAATAACCTGTCTGCAACATAGGGAACTACTAGCCAATCAGCGGAGGTCTGATTGCTGGGCTCCCCCTTAATTATCAGAACAAAGGTTCTGTATCCACTGAGAGATTGGCAAAATGAATGGAGTAGCAGCACACATGCTCTGCCACTTATTTCAATGCCACTTCCATTTATTTTGATGAGAGAGTCAAAAATGACCAAATTCAAGTGTTTGGCAATCTCCAGCACTCATTGAAATGAATGGAGTTGTGGCCAAGCATGCATGCTGCTACTCCATTCATTTTTTTAAAGTCTGTGGGCAGAAACAGTTCTGGTGCATGGTGTGTGTGTGTGTGTGGTGGTGGTGGGGGGGGGGGGGGTCCAGTATTCTGACCACCACCAATCAGCTACTTATTCCCTAACTTGTGGATAGGGGGTAACTTAATGTAACTGGAATACTCCTTTAACCCATCAGTATTTACCAGTTATTGTTTGGCATAACAGCCGCACATCTACGGTATATCTTAAATAGTCCTGTACAATTAGCGATCAGCTATTTTCCATCTGCATTTTATTAATCGTGCAATGAAACACCGACTTGATAGAGGAAAACATCTACCTCAGTAGTTTCAGAAGTTTACCAAGAACATTGGCTCACTTATTTGTGAGTGGAACAATATTTCATGGGACATTGATTCTATAATTTTGCCAACTGTAAAAAATGTTGAAATATTTAATAAAAAGTTGAATTGGGGAAAAAAAAGAAAGAATGTTGGCCCATATACATGACACTGCATAGACCACACATGGACATACAGTGGACCAGAGGTATAGCTAGGTTTACCTGCACTCCAGGCAAAGATACCCAACCTAGAGTCTGACTCCTCCCACACATGACTAATTGCATGCTCATGATGTCAACAAAGGTCATTTAGCTCCTTTAGCAGCCCGCCTACATGTGACTAGTCAAATAATTATCACGTGGCAGGTCCTTCAACCCTAAGGCCTCATGTCCACGGGGAAAATCAGGCCCGCTACGGATTCTCCATGGAGAATCCGTAGCGGGTCCCTCATGCCCCGCGGACATGAGCGCTGAAAAGAAGATTAAATAATAATTAACTTACCCGCAGCGGACCAGGCAGGTCTTCTTCACGGCCGGATTTTCTGTCTTCGGCCAGCGGATGTACTCGGCACGCCGGCAGCGTGCATGCGCCAGGCACATCCGCCGGTCCGAAGCAATAAGATCCGGCCGTGAAGAAGAGAAGACCTGCCCGGTCCACTGCGGGTAAGTTATTCTTATTTTAGGTCTCCTGCAGATCCAGACGGCTTCCATACGCTTCAATAGAAGCCTGCGGGAGACCCGCACAAAAATGGAGCGTGTCACGTTTTTTTTCATGCTCCATTTTTTAAAATTCGCTTTTATTGACCATCCGCGGGTATTTATCTACCCGCGGGTGGTCAATGCATCCCTATGGGGTGCGGATCCGCATGGGGGTGATCCGCTGCGGATTTTAAATCAGATTTTGCCCGTGGACATGAGGCCTAAAGCTATCTCCTCCTTTGCTTCCCTGTAGCAATTAGCTGGTTACCTTATTTGACTGTAGTCTGGTCTGCCCCCCCCCCCCCCACACACACACGCACACACACACACACCTCCTCATTGCACCCGGGGCACATGCCCTGCCTGCCCCCAAACCTAGCTACGCCCCTTGACTTGACCACTGCAGAATTGCGATTGTACTGCACCCATATATTTCCCATAACCACTGTTGTGTTTCTTGGATGTGTCCCCATTTTATATCTTCCTGTCCATCAGTAAATAGAACCTTCTGTAGTGATTTTAAACATTACCAGTATACCGTATATGCTTTGTTATTTTTGCCAAGTTATACTTAAATTGCAGTTCCATTTGTCGCCCATATGCTGTATTATTATTTCAGAGCTCTTTTAATGTCCTCTTTGTTTTCCAATGTCTTTTATACAATCACTTGAATGGGTAATGAGTTCAGAGTAAATAAACATTAGACTAGACTACAGGAAATCACCCATCTAGAGCACAAATTCCTAAATGTTAAGTAGGAACAGATGAACAGTTCAAGTGCTTTATTTATTCCCCAACTGACGGTTTAACCATAGAATCGGTAGCCTCATATAATAAATGCTGAGTTATTAAAAGTGCTGAAGTTGAACTGAATCAGCTTTCCTATTAATAGCAGTGTAGGAATATTTGCATGGCTATGTTGTATATTAATAACTTCTTATCTGCTGTACTCTTCTATAGCATTTCAGATTTGGATATACATAGATATAACATTTTTTTTAAAGTAACAGGAACCAATTAATTATTATGAGCCAACATCTTGTCTTCATTACCCAGTACTTCGCGCCAGCGCACACATGACCGGTACAACCTCTCCACTAGCAGCAGCAAGGCACATGTTTCACGGGTCTTCTCTAATCATGCAGTCCAGTGAAGAAACAGTAGTCACTCCCCGCCATACCAAAGTGCAATTCAGAAATACTGCAATTTCAGAAATACTGGGATCACTCCACTAGGCACCAGCAATCTGCCTGCAGTCAAAGTCACTAAAGTCACCACATTAACCCATGCCTGCCAAATGTTACCTTCCGAGGCAGAGAGGAGAAATCAGCACATCTGAGAGTAGACTGTGATGTGGGCATCACGTGGTACTGCATTACTTAATGAATAGCTAAGCGCTGCCTGTAATTGGCTGAGCGTTCAGCCAATCAGCACAACCCTTTCAGGAGGCAGGGATTTTTAAATCCCTGCCTGCTGAAAGTCCTGGACAGCAGTGCAGGGGAGCCAGCCGGAGGACGCGCCTGAGCTGCGAAGAGGTGAGTAAAGAATTTTTTTTTTTTTTCACCAGCTAGGGATGATTTTCAGGGAATGGCTTATATTTCAAGCCCTTCCCCGAAAATCACACTGTTGGGGTTGCCTAAGAACCACTGCTTTCAATGGGGCCGGCAGCAGCAGCACCCACCCCATTTAAAGCTATAGGATAGCATCCTGGACTTCTGCCACAGCTGTGACAGCTGTGGCAGAGGATTCCTTCTCCTCCTGGATCCCCCAATCTCTGCGGTGATGAAAAAAAAACTTGTGCCACAGCTGTCACTACTGTGGCAGAAGTCCGCGATATACTCCCTATGCTTTCAATGGTGCTGGCGCTGCTGCTGCCGGCCCCATTGAAAGCATTTGCAATATCACAGCGTTTTTTTTGCGCTGCGAGGTGAGTGTTTTCACTCGCAGCGCAAGAAAAAATACGCCAGTGGGTGTCCACCCTTACTCTGCTCTGTATCAATTCACAGTACTGAAACCTGAAGGCTTGGTGTTATTCATCCATATGTGGGACATTCATTTACTTTGAACCATATGCTTTACACTCCTAGTATACGTCAGTACACCTCTGATTATGAGTGGAGACAGATGGAGCCATAGGGACCTTGTACTGCTGCATAAGGTCCAGTTTTGTCATATGGTCGATTTGCTTCGACCTTCTTGGTAGGCTGAAAACAAGACCTGCTACTCTGTATTGGAGGGACAACAGGGAAGAACAACTGCAGGTAATATATTGCCTCTCTCTGGACCCATGACAAAATTTTGTCCCAAAAATGGAGGCTTGTTTTAAGGACTCAGCATTTTGCTTTTTCAATTTTGGTTTCTCCTCCCCCAACTCAAAAAATCATAACTCTTTTATTTTTCCCATTATGTAGCTGTATGAGGGTTTGTTTCCTGCAGAGCAAGTTGTATTTTTCAGTGGTATTATTTCTTATACCAGAAAATGTACTTTTAAAACTTTTAAAATACTTCTTTTAAGTGGACTGAAAGAGAAAAATGCATAATAGCACCATTTTGGGGGGTCTTGTTTTCTAGAGCATACATATTGCAGCAAAAATGATATGATAACTTTATTCTGCGGGTGAGTACAATTACAACAATATAATAAAATATCTTTAAAACAATAATTTTTTACCACCATCTTCTGACCACCATAGCTTTTTTATCTCTGTGTTGATGGGGTTGCGTGACAGCTTATTCTTTGCGGGACGACCTGTGGTTTTCTATTGGTACCATTTTGGAATACATATGACGTTTTTGATCGCTTGTTGTTCTTTTGTTTCCCTTAAAAATGGGGTGACCAAAAAAAAGCTACATTCTGCTTTGTTTTGTTTTTCTGACATTTACCGTCAGAAAGTAAAGGCCCCTTTAGACACAATGATTATCGCTCAAAATTCGCTCAAAAGTGATCTTCTGAGTGATAATCGTTGTATGTAAATGTGCTGCCATCGTGCACTGTTCATTCATCGTTGTTTTTCAGCAAGCTAGAAATCAACGATGACTCTTATCAGCACCGCACACTGATTTTCTCAGCCGGCGGCGCTCATAGTATTTTTTCAGCTGGTATCCCGCTGGGACTTCCCAATAGGATACCAGCTGAAAACTCCAAGAACAAAGCAGCTGTCAGCGCTCCTGCTGTTTCTTGGAGTTATCAGCTCAGCAGGACAATGCTGATAACTGTGAGAACAAAGCAGCTGTTTGCATATACAGAGCAGCTGCTGTTCTCAGAGTTATCAGTGGTCTCCTGCTCCACCTCCATTTAACTCTTTAAGTAGCTAATTAGCTACTTAAGAGTTATGCAAAGATGATCGCTCAAAACTGTCACTCAAACTGCAGTTTGAGTGATTTTTGAGCGATCATCTTTCAGTCTAAATGCACCCTGATGCATTACTTTGATAAATCAGACTCTTAGGCCGGCTGTCCCCGGGCATCGCATTTTAACACTGCAGGAGCCACCGCGTGTGAACACTAAAGTCACCACGATTTTACATGATGAACCTATCATTATGCTGCTATTGTTATGCGCGAGCGGAAAATCGTGCCGATTTCTGCTCATGTACATTGCCCTGTGCTTTCCTTAGTTATCCTATGGAAAGTGCTTCATGCGTTACCCGCGTGCAGATTATCGCCACGGATAATGCAATGAAATATCGCCCATGGACAGGAGGCCTTACAGATTGTTGGGGAAAAGAATTTTTTTGATATTTTTATACAATCAAAAAACTAATATTTTAACTTTTTTTTCATCCTCTAAGGGGACTTAAACTTGCAATCTTTTGATCAGTTATAGCATATATTGCATTACTTCAGTATTGCAGTATATGGTATTTCAGCTGGCATTGTATTAAGATATGCCACAGGCACAAAACAAGGCATATGAACCCAACAGTAGGTGGCAATCACTGATATTTTGTATACATTATAGCTGAACAGGTCTTTTATTGATATTAATCAGTCTATCTTTTATTTACCATACACAAGTTGATTTCTGCTTTGAAATTCTGCTACGGTTATTGAATTTATTAAAACTCTGGGAACCAAATTCATCCAATTAGTTTTCTTTTTAATTGTTTATACTTTTAACATTCTGTTCTGTTTCATTAACTGTGAATGGTGAACATTGTTGGACTGCTGTTGTACGGTCTCATACTGCCTCATCTGTTGGTAGCCTATGTTACATACAGTATATAACAATTAGGCATTAATGATGTCGTCCAGAACTTTTTTGATAATTAAGAGGAGAGCAGTTTAATGTTGTTTTATTGTCCATGGGAAAAATATCTGCAGAATGCATTCGTAAACCACAAGATGCTGAGTGGGTTTGTTTTTCTAGATGGAATCCTGCTGCTGAGAGTCCTGAGTCATTTTGATATACAGACTTTGGAAAAAATGTATGGAATTCATTAAATTCCAATAGTTGTTAATAATGTATCAAGCAACAATTGTTGGGTGTCTAATATACAGGGTGTATTAAAAAAATACTGAACCAGCGCTATATCTCAATGCTGGTGCCTTATTTTGAAATTACAATAGTGTGGCGCACAGGTCCTTGATGGTCCCAGAACATGGATTTCAATTTAGTGGCCCCTGTAAGAGATAAAGAGTAAAACCCAATTGCCAAGTTGAAGAGTAGCATGTGAGAAGCAGAAATCCACTTTCTGGGTCTATTTAGGTCCTGTGGGACCACTACTATGACTCAAGTAAGGAAAGCGTATGCAAAGTGGCCTTTCTGCTATTATATAAGCATAGAGCCATTTGACAATGTAGTCCATGGCTGATGCTATCATTGTGGGACCTTGTTAGTGAATGAAGTGCCAATTCAGTGCAGATGCGATGCAGATTATTAGTAAGAGCATAACCCAGTCAGAAAGCTATGCAAATTTCAGCGTTAATATAACCTGGTTGGACCTATGTTCATTCCAAGGACTCTTAATGTGGATCGGTACCTGAATGTCCTGGTGGATGATTACCTAGATGATCTGCCAATATAGTAGCAGAAGGAGGCCACTTTGAGTACACTTGACTTACTTCAGTCATAGCAGCGGTCCTGTGGAACTTAGAGTGAATTTATACTTCTCATATGCTACTCTTCAACTTTGCTAATGGGTTTCTCTCTCTTACTTCTCCCTCTTGGATACTTTTTACTAACATCTGATCACTGCAGCTGGTATTTCCTTTCATTCATCCTCCAAACATCTGGAGAGTTCTCTCAAAGAAAACGGATATTGTTTATATTTTCTGACCCGACATTCCAGTCCATCCCATAGATGTTCAGTAGGGTTCAGGTCGGGACTCTGCTCAGCTGGTCCCATCATGGAACATCAATATCCTCAAACCAATGTAAAACAGAGCTGTATTTGTGAGAAGGCTTGTTGTCTTGTTGGAAGTATTGCTGACCATTTTCAGAGCACTACCAGATTATTGGCGGCACATTATTGTCTAGAATATCAAGATACACCTCCATGTTCATGGTTCTTGCCACTACAACCAACGGACTGAGACTATGGTATGTAAAACATCCCCCAGACCATAACATAACCTCTGCCATACTTAACTGTTGGCACAACATACTTAGGCAAAAGGCATTTCCCAGTCATCCTGCACACCCAGGTACGTCCATCTGAGTTGAAGATGAAGTGGTGTGGTTTCTCACTCCATACAACATTTTTCCATTGCGCAACTGTCCAATGACTACACTCCATGGGCCATTGTATATAGGCTGGTGCATTGCACTTCATAATAGATAGCTTGTGTTCAGCGGCATCACCGGTATGTACAATAGTGTATAGTTCTCAACACAAACTATGACTGACACCTCCAAGTACCTGCATCTTATGTAGTATGGCTTCAGACATGTGACATTCTAATAAGACACAATCCATCCTACCGATAGGGGTATCCAAATACTTTTGGTAGGATAGTGTACATCAGTGCATTGTGTTAGTCACCACAATGTACTGCTGGTCATATCCTTTGTTTTTTTCATTTTCTGCCGCCTTTTTGCATCTGCCTTGTTGCACCTATATGCTGACAGAAACCATATGCGGGTCAATGTAAACAGAGCACATTATAACTGGACATATAATGTAAAGAAACATTCTGTATTAGACAATGTGGTTTCTATGAAAAGAATGGAAGCCCATCTTCAAATACCCCTTTACAGAATTAAGGGGGTTGTCCCGCGCCGAAACGGGTTTTTTTTTTTTTCAACCCCCCCTCCCCCCCCCCCCCCCCGTTCGGCGCGAGACAACCCCGATGCAGGGACGTACAGAAAGCTTACCGGAGCGCTTACCTTAATCCCCGCGCTCCGGTGACTTCTATACTTACCTGTGAAGATGGCCGCCGGAATCCTCTTCTTCCGTGGACCGCAGCTCTTCTGTGCGGTCCATTGCCGATTCCAGCCTCCTGATTGGCTGGAATCGGCACGTGACGGGGCGGAGCTACACGGAGCCGGCATCCTGCACGAAAGGCTCCATAGAAGAAAGCAGAAGACCCGGACTGCGCAAGCGCGGCTAATTTGGCCATCGGAGGGCGAAAATTAGTCGGCACCATGGAGACGAGGACGCCAGCAACGGAGCAGGTAAGTAAAAAACTTTTTATAACTTCTGTATGGCTCATAATTAATGCACAATGTACATTACAAAGTGCATTAATATGGCCATACAGAAGTGTATAGACCCACTTGCTGCCGCGGGACAACCCCTTTAATGAGCTAACAGAGGAGTTCTCTCATGCAGGACTCCTCTATGGGCCAAACTTCGGAGCAGATTTAAAAATAATCAGTGATTCTAGAGTACCCCGCACATTCGTGCATTAACGCTTTCCAATCCAATTTGTATCCTGGTTTTCCTAGGAGGCATGAGGTGACACATTGGATAGGCTCCGACAGCAGAAAGGCTGGCAATATACAGTAAGAAAACCCCGACAGACGTCTTCCAACATCGGAGCTGTACAGCCTTAAATCATAATGTCTTCAGAGGTCAGACAGTGGATTGGAAAGGGTTAAATAGGCAGCCAATTGTTTTCAATGGGAAGTGTGTAAAGGTTCTTTAGCTTTTGCAGTAGCACTTCAAGAGAATTGAAGATTTGCCAATGGATTCCACCACAGATTACAGCTGTTCTTTTGGGGTCTCAGCAAGTAGACCCCCTGTGATCAACTTATTATTGGCTACATTTTTAAGATTAAGGCATTGTCCAAAGTGATACCCCACCTTTTGTAAGGTTTCAATATCATCATACATAATATTCTTGGGCACTCCTTATGTTTTACCTTACTTATGTTTCTCTATTCCTAATATCTTTTAGGATATCTACATATTGATTAGATGATTGTGCCAATGCACAAAATAACGCTGTGATATTATGTATACCCCATTGTGAACATCAAAAAAGCAAAACCCAAAAAACAAGGGCAGAATTAGTTTTTTATTCTTTCTCCTCCCAAAATTGTTTTTAGGTTATACTATATATTATATGTACCCCAAATTAGTGATATTAAAAAACACAACTCCTCCCACAAAAAACAGGCCCTGGTACGGCCATGTTGCTGGCAAAATCTAAAAGCTATGAGTCTTGGAGTGTGACGATGACAAAAACTGAAATATTAGTTGGTCATTAGGGCCTGAAATAGACCAGCCATTAAGCGGTTAAAATGGCTATAATTAATCTAAAATCTCGAAAGTAATATATGCTGTGTTTTTTGTATTTTTTCAGACAGTTTTTCATATTTATAACAATAGTGTTATCTATAGGAATAAGACAGTTGGGGGATCATGGACTGCGTTCACGCTAAGTTTTAAGGTTTATTGTGGCGCCATGGGTTAATACAAGGCCTTAGAAGGGTTAGTGGCTAAATGGAAGAAATGTTATAAGGCTATGACACAGTGGGGTGTGATAGTATGATGTTATGTTAATGTATGTATTGTAATGTATATGTTGAAGTATTTGTAATGGCACAGTGAGACACTTGTGATAGAGCAACAGTCCAGATACAAAAAGAGTCATGTGTGACGCGGGTCATTAGTGTGTGATGACCTCTTGAAATATTAGTGATGTCTACAATGTGTTAATGCATTCTGTGTGTAAGATCGCAGCTCCTACTGGGCATTTGAGTTGAGGTCTATGGCCAAGGTTGTAACGGCTATGCCATAGACAAAAGAAGTTGTAAAAGTTGCTAATAGTCATATGCAATCATGTGCCTTAAGGCTATGATAAAAGATGTAAATGTTGTCGAGATGCACCAGTAGCAGGAGAGTGATGAGAAGTACATTGTGTCGCAGTAGAGAAATAGAGTACTGTCACTTTAAGAGAGTTCACGCTGGGTTGATTAAGTAACATTAAAGTACCTGAACCCTCCTACGGAGCGTAATATTATCTATTATGCAACTATTCAGTAACGTTAATTTTGTAAAAAAAAATGTGCCGCCTCTGTCTCCATCTGTCACAGCTGCATCATCTCTCATCCTGCAATACCGGGCATTACCACCAGCCTGTTACACCACCATCATTTATGACTGATCTGTACTCTATAAGTATTATGCAACCCAACTAATATTTACAGTTGGATAAATAAACAAACTTATCCAAAAAAGGATGAATGTTTAATAGAGATGAGCGAGCACCCAAATGCTCGGATCCACATTATTCGAGTCGAGCTTTTCGTAAAATTCGAGAGCTCTACTCGAGTAACGAACCCCATTGACTACAGTGGGAGACTCGAGCAGTTTTGTATGTGAGACGCCGGGTCCCGAGCTTTTTTTTTTCTTCCTTGGTTCGTCTCTCTCTCTCTCTCCCCTCTCCCCTCTCCCCCCTCTCTCCCCTCACTACCCTCTGTCCCCTCTCTCCTCTCTCTCCCTTCCTTCCCCTGCCAGACCAAAAATTTTCAAATGACGCGCGCTGACAGGCACATCACAGTGGGGAGGGGCCAAAAGCTGGGGCGGGGTCGAACGTGATTTGATGCTCGTTCGAGTAACGAGCACCATCGAGTACGCTAATGCTCGAACGAGCATCAAGCTCGCTAGAGTATGTTCGCTCAACTCTACTGTTTAACTAACTTTTTGTTTATTTGCCACTGTTCAGTTTTCGATACTTTTATGTTCTTAGTAGACCTTAAAGAATGCAATTATTTCCTCATTGAATTAATATAAGCAAATGTTTGCCTGGCTTAGCGTTCTCGTGTTATAATCATCTCATTAGAATTCGTAACTACTGTTCTTGTCTTCACCAGCCAATATTAATATTATTTGATCTTCTGAAAGTTCAAGAGTTTAATGAAATAAGAAATGAGTATAACGTATCATTTCTTAGCATTCTAGGCCGTTTGACTCATCTGTTCTAAATTGGGACACATGGTTTAACCAAATGGCGCCACATGGTCTTTGCATGTATTCATGAAGATAGTTTCCCAAATAAGACACAGCTGAATCATGAGAGCGGCATTATCCTACTGCAGAAACCCTTACAACGTAATCTGTGAATGGAGCACTTGAAAGACATTGGAGCAGGATTAATGTGTTAGTCAAACCTTAGGGCAGCTTAATGAGAAATTAGCGGCAGAACGACATAGTAACCAACAGCGTTGTTTGAGGTTTAGTCATGTGATACCCCACCCAGAAACTTTTGTCATCCCGCAGTAGTCAATTTTTCTTTATCTCATCAAGATTCCAGGGATCCAGATGTTCAATGATGAATTAAGATTCAACACAAAAGTCTAAGAGTTAACAGTCACATAGACCAGCTGTAATTTGCTCATTCTTGCCCAAGGACTAAATTAAAGGGGTGTCTATAAACTAGCTCTAAACAATTTACGACCTATCCTCAGGACAGGTCATCCATAGTAGAATGAAAACAAAGATCTGGTACCGTGTTAGCCAGTAGAGCAAAATGTGATTGTTCTCAGCAAGAGAAACCAAGTAATCTTGTAGATATGATACCTTTTAATGGCTAACAAAAATACATGATGTAATAATAGCGAGCTTTCGTACCAACGCAGGGTACTTCTTCCGGCTTAAATGGATTGGATCTGAAGAGGCATGCATATTTATACACACTTATAACATACATACTTATGACAAGGCACAGATATGGATGTGATTGGTTCGCACTTAAAAGGAATTCTGCAAACCAGAAAACAAACTTTTTTTGTCTAGGCACTGATAGCGGAGTGAAAGTTTTATGGTCTCTAAATTACTGTTGGAGGGGGGGAAAAGGTCAACAGGCTCGAATTGTTATAAGAGATACACAAACATTTTTAGCTAAATACTGATAAGGGAGTGAAAGTTTATGGTCCCTGAATTACTGTTGATGGGGGTCTTATCTGTGCAATCAAGTCTCACACTTCCCATTCACGCATAAATCCTGGGGAATAATTTAACCCAGTATTCAGCGTGTCAAAGGTTGTTATCAATTTATACTCCCAAATTCTTCTGTGGTTTTGTGACTTGAAACCACCCTTCAATATCAAAACTCTCATATCTCCTATGTCATGTCCATGGTTAGAGAAGTGTTCGGCCACAGGTAATTCTCTTCTTCTGTGTTAAATCGTGTGGCGATGAGATCTCATCCTTTATGTTGGAGAAACAGGACAGAAACTGAAAGCCAGGATGAGATCTCATCGCCACACGATTTAACACAGAAGAAGAGAATTACCTGTGGCCGAACACTTCTCTAACCATGGACATGACATAGGAGATATGAGAGTTTTGATATTGAAGGGTGGTTTCAAGTCACAAAACCACAGAAGAATTTGGGAGTATAAATTGATAACAACCTTTGACACGCTGAATACTGGGTTAAATTATTCCCCAGGATTTATGCGTGAATGGGAAGTGTGAGACTTGATTGCACAGATAAGACCCCCATCAACAGTAATTCAGGGACCATAAACTTTCACTCCCTTATCAGTATTTAGCTAAAAATGTTTGTGTATCTCTTATAACAATTCGAGCCTGTTGACCTTTTCCCCCCCTCCAACAGTAATTTAGAGACCATAAAACTTTCACTCCGCTATCAGTGCCTAGACAAAAAAAGTTTGTTTTCTGGTTTGCAGAATTCCTTTTAAGTGCGAACCAATCACATCCATATCTGTGCCTTGTCATAAGTATGTATGTTATAAGTGTGTATAAATATGCATGCCTCTTCAGATCCAATCCATTTAAGCCGGAAGAAGTACCCTGCGTTGGTACGAAAGCTCGCTATTATTACATCATGTATTTTTGTTAGCCATTAAAAGGTATCATATCTACAAGATTACGTCGTTTCTCTTGCTGAGAACAATCACATTTTTATCCATAGTAGATGGATGCCCAGGGCCTCCTCTGAAAGCTGTCTGCCGGGCTTTTGTACTAATGCACTGAGCTGATTTCTGCAGGAAGCGGACAGATCTGTTCTTACTGAAGTGGCTTGGCTTAGTGATGAAGACTAAGTTCCCATTGACTATAATGCCTGCAATACCAAACTAAGCCACTGCAGTAAGAATGGAGCTGTCTGCTTTCTGAAACCCGGCAAACAATTGATCAGTAGGAGTCCTGGGCAATGGGCACCTGTCAATCTACTATTGATGACCTGTCCTGAGGATAGGCCATAAATAGTTTTCAACGGGCAACCTGTTTAAGTAGTTCAACTCCTTAATACCACAGAAGGTAAGTTTACATCCTGGCTGGGGGGTACTTAATGCAACAGGATGTAAACTGACGTCCTGTGGATGGTGCAGGCTCAGAGGTGAGCCTGTGTTATCCTGCAGTGGGAGCCAGCTGTGACCGATATGCGGATTCCTGCTGCAACTGCAGGGACCAATGAAAACCTCAATCCCTGCTCTTAACCCGTAATATACCGCAATCAATTTACAACACAGCATGTAAAAGGGTTCACAGAGGAAGCACGCTGGGTTGCCATGGACTATAATTGCTATTGTGAGCAATAATGCATTGTAGTATAGGAGTACTACAATGCATTATCATGGCGATCATAGCTTTTATGCGTCAATTCTTCTACAGGGACACTATAAAAATAGTGTAAAAAAATAAAACCCTTTTTTGCGCACTTTACACTGTTTGTATAAGAAAAATGTTTAAATTTTAATTTTAAAAAACACATATATTTTTATGATTTTTTTACGATCGTTGTATCCGGAATAACCCTTACAATGAATCGAACATACTATTTATCCTGCAGAGCAAAAAACGTTAAAAAAAAACTAAAAACCTGGAGCAAATGTTTATTTTTATGATCAAAAAAGCTGTATGTACTCCAAAATGGTACCAATCTAAAGAACAGATCATCACACAAAAAACAAGCCCTCACAAAGCTACATACAAGCCGGCAAAAAAAAATATGACCTCATTTATGCTGCATATTTAACACTGGTAAATACAAAAAAAACAATGGCAAAATTAATGTGCTTTCACTCCGAAAAAATATTTTAAAAAATGTTTACAACACATTTTATGCACCCAAAATGGTACCCATGAAAACTACAGTTTGCCACGTAAAAAACAAGCCCTTATACGGCCAAGTAGACAGAAAAATAAAAAAGTTGATGAAAAATCCCCCCCAAAATTGTTGCATCCCTATGGTCAAAAAAGAACATGTTTTTATGAAGTTAAAAAAATCCTGTACCCAATTTTTTGATTGGCTTGCTGGACTCCCTAATATGCCAATTGGTACCTGGCTCCTTCCTCTGTCATTGCTTTCTTTGATTTGATGATAGATTTAATCTCACATATATAAGCTCATTATTCTGGGGAAATTTGAGACAACTAATCAAAGGCGTGTGAAGTTTTCCCTGAAGATAAGTTGGTGACATGTGGTGTCCACTGATGGGACCCTGTAATCAGCAGTAAACTGTGCAAGAACTACAAGGGAAATTAAATGGGCTTCCAGGCCTCCTTTATTGATGAACAATCCTCCTTATAGGTAATTAATATATTGGTGGGGGTCCAACCCCTGAATGGGACTGGACTTGCAATACCACTCCAGGCCACTGCAAATTGTACAGAGCTATGCTAGTTTCTACATTGAGCAGCTCTGGAAAAGAGCTGATCTCAGGAGTCAGCCCCACCCCCATCGATCTGACATTGATTACCTATTCTGAGGACTTGGCAGTGTAATGGCATGTCAGCAATGTTCTTTAGCGAAACTTAGCATGGAATTCTAGTCTTCATTTCTCATATACATTTGGCAGAAAAGGGTTAATAAAATAAGGATATTCAAAGTTTTTCATGATCCTTGGAAATGCAATTAATCAAAATATTTGTTTTCACAACCCAATGCTTCCTGATAGGCTGCCAAGAAAAGAAGGATGTGGCTTATTGGCAACACTTTGATTTTCTGCACAATGTCCATATTTATTGTGTCGTAACAAGTAACTTTTGTCGTGTCTAGCCAAATACAGCGCAAGAAATTCAATACAAATGTATAAAATTCCCTTTCCCCTGAAGTCCAGCATTACTCACTACTGCCACATCCACTGAGAAGATGATCTGTACAAGCTAGTTCCCACACTTCATGCAGGTCTCCGTCGATGACCTACTGTTCCATCATCTCCTATTCTTGGAAATATTCGGTCCCCTACCTTATTAAGCCCCAGAGATATCTTCCAGAATTCATTAGTCAGTTTAGTTTATGTGATAAGCAAGTTATATGCACGTATACAAATGCAGAGTCTATGCCGATAGTGGAGGGGCATATAATGGAATGTATTTTAATCTGGCATTTGATAATCCAGGATTCTGAATAGTCTGATGGGACATCTACAAGGACCATATTTCAGTTTGATTTTTGGACCAAAAAAATCAGTCTGAAACTTGGACAGAAATAGCACCCACTCATTTAACTGGTGTATGCGCATGCACCTTTTTTTACTTGGCCAAATAGTTCCCGCACAAGAGGCTTATATCTCTCTCGCTCCTGCCAAGATCTCATGAGAGAGCTTGAGCCACTATCCTCTTCTTTGTCTGCCTGGCGCTAATGTCCCTCGAAGGCACTATAATGATGATGATCATAACAGGTGACCAAAAAAACACATTGTTATAATAATAAAACAGCAGGTGTTAACCATTTTTCTTGTTGGCAAGTCTGGAAGAGGTAAAAACCTATTATAACCGCCCCAAACTTCCCCCAAAATTTTCCTCCAAAAATTGATATCAATTGATTGGAGGAAGTTTCAGAATCTGATCCGCTGATTATCATACAGTAGTACTCCCATTAACTTTGGCACAATATGATCGTTCAAAGCCTCATAAGCCTCACTCATTAAGGCCTGTTTAGATGGACCGATCGTTGAAAAAAAATCCCTGTAACAACCGAAAGTGCGCGATAATTATTATGTGTAAACGCAGGCCATCATGCATTTTACGTTCGTCGTTCAGTTTCAGCCAGCACAAAAATCATTGGCGGCTCATTCACTTTTTATTACATTTAAGCTATTAAGGACCAAGCATTGTAAATTTACTTTAATCCCAGCCGATAGTAAAAAAAAAATGGCACGGGATTAAAGCCCCTGTCTCTGCAATCAATCAGAAGAAGGACAGGTTGTCAGCTGTTAGACATAGCTGATAACCCAGAGGAGGAGGGAGAAGTGGTGTTTAACCCCTTCTTCCTTCTGCTTTCCCTAGTATACAGCACTCAATGAGAGCTATGTACTAAAAAGTGAAAGTGGAAGTGTTTCTTCCACTACGCAATCACTGGGATGCCCTGTTAGAGCAGAGCTGCAGGGTCCTTCAGACCCCGATCAGCTTTATTAGTGACTATTGTGACTACAGGGGATGTTTTTACCTGTAACTGGGGCTCCTATAGATGCTCCAGCTACAGTGGGAAAGTGTGTAATTAAAAAAAACAAGACATATGAATGTCCCCCACGTGCCTGTTCAGATGTGGCGCCACTGGTCAAGTGAGGCCACTGCAGGCCGCTAAGAACCAGAAGCCGGAGAGCACTGACAGCGGGAAGCCTATGGAGGAAGCGAGTGGGAGCGCCGCATAGTATGAAATTAACTGCGGGTTCGCAACTGATTTCCAGTTATAATTTGCACCAAAGGTACTCCACGGCTCCAGCTAGTAAAAAAACACACGGCATTCCACCCTGACTATTCTGAAACGGACCCGTTGTTTTTGTAATGACGGAGGTAAAAAATCATACCACTATAATAAATAAGTACCACACCCTGTCATCTCTGGAAAATAATGTAAACTGTTTTTGCAGGGTGGTTTGCCATTGCCTTCCCCAGTCATCTTTTACCCGCTCAGCAAGCTGGGTACTCATGTTACCAACCTCAGAAGGATGGAAGGCTGAGTCAACCTTGAGCCACCTACCTGAACCAAGCTGGGATTGAACCTGCAACCTTCAGGTCATGAGCGAAGAAAACACTTCCAAAAAATATGAAAGTACTAATATCATTGAAACATCTCCAGCAAGTGGGGGGGGGGGATAGGTTTAGCTTTATTAAAATTAATACAGGTCATCGCCTAGGCTGCATGAAGAAAAAAGAGAAATATATCTAACAAACACATTTGACCGCTTTATTGTATAATTTAAGACCCATGCTCTGATCAGGTTCAGGAAGCTCTTTCGTTGAGTTTGGACAGTCCAGTAAAATAATCCACAAATGTGAAACTGGTGACATTTGACAATGTGCTCATTTTGACACTGCTAAATACTCCCAAATTTATGGTCTAATGAAAAAAGCTGAAATTTTCGAACATCTGTTCCTATCATTAGAGGATCTCTTTCTCATGATACTGTAGAGCACATGACCATGTATTCAATGAATCACAATCTGAGATGAGTGGGCGAGCTTCACGAAGAATAATGAAGGGTAGAGTACACTGTAGTTCAACAGCATCATTATTACATACAATGTCAAGACAATATGCATGCAGCTTCTTTTATTGATGGTTTAGGACTAGAGATGACCAAATGTACTCGTTTAGGGCGATTTAGCAATCAAGCACCACTTTTTTTGAGTAACTGACTACACGGGCGAAAAGATTCGGGGGGTGCTAGGGGGCGGCGTGGTGGAGCGGGGGGGGTAGCAGTGGGGAACAGTGGGGAGCTCTCCCCCCCCCCCCCACTCCCCTCTGCCACCTCCCGCTCACCCCTGGCGCCCCCCGAATCTTTTCACCCGAGTAGTCAGTTACTCGAAAAAAGCGGTGCTCGATTGCGAAATCGCCCTAAACAAGTACGTTCGCTCATCTCTATTTAGGACTATACAGATTTCTATAACAAGTATATTTTACTATGGAAGGGAAAAACTTGTGTAGATAGAGAAACATTAAAAAGTCATGGGACACAAGGCCAAAAGTCTACTCGTCTTTCAAGACCTAAAGTGAAGATCAGGACTGGGTGATTGGTACTGGCCCTTACTGTAGATGATTAAATCTGTACTGCAGTTGGGCTACCCATAAACATTAGATAGCTCTCAGATGAATGCTCCTTCAACTGACAGCTATCCATTCCCCCCATACACATACACACTTGCAGATGTGATAGTTGTTACTGTGACTGTCATAATGTGATAACTCAATCTACAGCATCATAGTACATTGTAATTAAGTTATAACTAGAGATGAGCGAACGTACTCGTCCGAGCTTGATACTATTTCGAGTATTAGCGTGTTCGGGATGCTCGTTATTCGAAACGAGTACCACGCGATGTTTGAGTTACTTTCACTTTCATCTCTGGGACGTTAGCGCGCTTTTCTGGCCAATAGAAAGACAGGGAAGGCATTACAACTTCCCCCTGCGACGTTCAAGCCCTATACCACCCCCCTGCAGTGAGTGGCTGGCGAGATCAGGTGTCACCCGAGTATATAAATCGGCCCCAACCGCGGCTCGCCACAGATGCGTTCTGACATAGAGGAGGGAAAGTGGTATCTTGGTGGAGCTGCTATAGGGAGAGTGTTAGGAGTATTTTAGGCTTCAAGAACCCCAACGGTCCTTCTTAGGGCCACATCTGACCGTGTGCAGTACTGCTGAGGCTGCTTTTTGCAGTGTTGCACTGTTTTGTTTTTTTTTTGTATATCGGCCGTGCAGAGCATTGCGTCCAGAGCATTGCGTCCTGCAGTAATTTTACATAGTCCAGGGCCAGTAGTGGTGAGGCAGGGACAGTGAAAGACATATACAGTCTATATAGGCAGTGGGCTTTTCCAAAAAAATTTGGGAAAAAAAATCTATTTGGGCTGCCTGTGACCGTCCTGAGTGTACTGCGTCTCTGCTGGGGGTAGTCGTCCTAATTCATACGCAGCCAGCTAAGTGTTACAGCAGGCTTGCGCAAAATTCTTTCCTGGCTCTGCGTTGCCTCTTACATCACCGCTGTCATCCTGTCCAGAGTGAAACAGTCTGCAGTAATTTTACATAGTCCAGGGCCAGTAGTGGTGAGGCAGGGACAGTGAAAGACATATACAGTCTATATAGGCAGTGGGCTTTTCCAACAAAATTTGGGGGAAAAAATCTATTTGGGCTGCCTGTGACCGTCCTCAGTGTACTGCGTCTCTGCTGGGGGTAGTCGTCCTAATTCATACGCAGCCAGCTAAGTGTTACAGCAGGCTTGCGCAAAATTCTTTCCTGGCTCTGCGTTGCCTCTTACATCACCGCTGTCATCCTGTCCAGAGTGAAACAGTCTGCAGTAATTTTACATACTCCAGGGCCAGTAGTGGTGAGGCAGGGACAGTGAAAGACATATACAGTCTATATAGGCAGTGGGCTTTTACAAAAAAATTAGGGGAAAAAAATCTATTTGGGCTGCCTGTGACCGTCCTGAGTGTACTGCGTCTCTGATGGGGGTAGTTGTCCTAATTCATACGCAGCCAGCTAAGTGTTACAGCAGTCTTGCGCAAAATTCTTTCCTGGCTCTGAGTTGCCTCTTACATCACCGCTGTCATCCTGTCCAGAGTGAAACAGTCTGCAGTAATTTTACATAGTCCAGGGCCAGTAGTGGTGAGGCAGGGACAGTGAAAGACATATACAGTCTATATAGGCATGGGCTTTTCCAACAAAATTTGGGGGAAAAAATCTATTTGGGCTGCCTGTGACCGTCCTCAGTGTACTGCGTCTCTGCTGGGGGTAGTCGTCCTAATTCATACGCAGCCAGCTAAGTGTTACAGCAGTCTTGCGCAAAATTCTTTCCTGGCTCTGCGTTGCCTCTTACATTACCGCTGTCATCCTGTCCAGAGTGAAACAGTCTGCAGTAATTTTACATAGTCCAGGGCCAGTAGTGGTGAGGCAGGGACAGTGAAAGACATATACAGTCTATATAGGCAGTGGGCTTTTCCAACAAAATTTTGGGGAAAAAATCTATTTGGGCTGCCTGTGACCGTCCTCAGTGTACTGCGTCTCTGCTGAAGGAAGTCGTCCTAATTCATACGCAGCCAGCTAAGTGTTACAGCAGGCTTGCGCAAAATTCTTTCCTGGCTCTGCGTTGCCTCTTACATCACCGCTGTCATCCTGTCCAGAGTGAAACAGTCTGCAGTAATTTTACATAGTCCAGGGCCAGTAGTGGTGAGGCAGGGACAGTGAAAGACATATACAGCCTATATAGGCAGTGGGCTTTTCCAAAAAAATTTGGGAAAAAAAATCTATTTGGGCTGCCTGTGACCGTCCTGAGTGTACTGCGTCTCTGCTGGGGGTAGTTGTCCTAATTCATACGCAGCCAGCTAAGTGTTACAGCAGGCTTGCGCAAAATTCTTTCCTGGCTCTGCGTTGCCTCTTACATCACCGCTGTCATCCTGTGCAGAGTGAAACAGTCTGCAGTAATTTTACATAGTCCAGGGCCAGTAGTGGTGAGGCAGGGACAGTGAAAGACATATACAGTCTATATAGGCAGTGGGCTTTTACAAAAAAATTAGGGAAAAAAAATCTATTTGGGCTGCCTGTGACCGTCCTGAGTGTACTGCGTCTCTGCTGGGGGTAGTTGTCCTAATTCATACACAGCCAGCTAAGTGTTACAGCAGTCTTGTGCAAAATTCTTTCCTGGCTCTGCGTTGCCTCTTACATCACCGCTGTCATCCTGTCCAGAGTGAAACAGTCTGCAGTAATTTTACATAGTCCAGGGCCAGTAGTGGTGAGGCAGGGACAGTGAAAGACATATACAGTCTATATAGGCAGTGGGCTTTTCCAAAAAAATTTGGGAAAAAAAATCTATTTGGGCTGCCTCTGACCGTCCGGAGTGTACTGTGTCTCTGCTGGGGGTAGTTGTCCTAATTCATACGCAGCCAGCTAAGTGTTACAGCAGTCTTGCGCAAAATTCTTTCCTGGCTCTGCGTTGCCTCTTACATCACCGCTGTCATCCTGTCCAGAGTGAAACAGTCTGCAGTAATTTTACATAGTCCAGGGTCAGTAGTGGTGAGGCAGGGACAGTGAAAGACATATACAGTCTATATAGGCAGTGGGCTTTTCCAAAAAAATTTGGGAAAAAAAATCTATTTGGGCTGCCTGTGACTGTCCTGAGTGTACTGCGTCTCTGCTGGGGGTAGTTGTCCTAATTCATATGCAGCCAGCTAAGTGTTACAGCAGTCTTGCGCAAAATTCTTTCCTGGCTCTGCGTTGCCTCTTACATCACCGCTGTCATCCTGTCCAGAGTGAAACAGTTTGCAGTAATTTTACATAGTCCTGGGCCAGTAGTGGTGAGGCAGGGACAGTGAAAGACATATACAGTCTATATAGGCAGTGGGCTTTTCCAAAAAAATTTGGGAAAAAAAATCTATTTGGGCTGCCTGTGACCGTCCTCAGTGTACTGCGTCTCTGCTGGGGGTAGTTGTCCTAATTCATACGCAGCCAGCTAAGTGTTACAGCAGGCTTGCGCAAAATTCTTTCCTGGCTCTGCTGTGCGTTCCATAAGCGAAGTCAGCCTCCAACCACAGGCCAGTAAGCGGCACATTTAATTACAGCGTTCTGTTTCTGCACTACTGGTAATACAGCATGCTGAGGGGTAGGGGTAGGCCTAGAGGACGTGGACACGGGCGAGGACGCGGAGGCCCAAGTCAGGATGTGGGCACAGGCCGAGCTCCTGATCTAGGTGTATCGCAGCCGACTGCTGCGGGATTAGGAGAGAGACACGTTTCTGGCGTCCCCACATTCATCTCACAATTAATGGGTCCACGCGGTAGACCTTTATTAGAAAATGAGCAGTGTGAGCAGGTCCTGTCGTGGATGGCAGAAAGTGCATCCAGCAATCTATCGACCACCCAGAATTCTGCGCCGTCCACTGCTGCAACTCTGAATTATCTGGCTGCTGCTCCTCCTTCCTCCCAGCCTCCTCACTCCATTACAATGACACATTCTGAGGAGCAGGCAGACTCCCAGGAACTGTTCTCGGGCCCCTGCCCAGAATGGGCAGCAATGGTTCCTCTCCCACTGGAGGAGTTTGTTGTGACCGATGCCCAACCTTTGGAAAGTTCCCGGGGTCCGGGGGATGAGGCTGGGGACTTCCGGCAACTGTCTCAAGAACTTTCAGTGGGTGAGGAGGACGATGACGATGAGACACAATTGTCTATCACTCAGATAGTAGTAATTGCAGTAAGTCCGAGGGAGGAGCGCACAGAGGATTCGGAGGAAGAGCAGCAGGACGATGAGGTGACTGACCCCACCTGGTTTGCTAAGCCTACTGAGGACAGGTCTTCAGAGGGGGAGGCAAGTGCAGCAGCAGGGCAGGTTGGAAGAGGCAGTGCGGTGGCCTGGGGTAGAGGCAGGGCCAGACCGAATAATCCACCAACTGTTTCCCAAAGCGCCCCCTCGCGCCATGCCACCCTGCAGAGGCCGAGGTGCTCAAAGGTCTGGCAGTTTTTCACTGAGAGTGCAGACGACCAACGAACAGTGGTGTGCAACCTTTGTCGCGCCAAGATCAGCCAGGGAGCCACCACCACCAGCCTCACCACCACCAGCATGCGCAGGCATATGATGGCCAAGCACCCCACAAGGTGGGACGAACGCCGTTCACCGCCTCCGGTTTGCACCACTGCCTCTCCCCCTGTGCCCCAACCTGCCACTGAGATCCAACCCCCCTCTGAGGACACAGGCACTACCGTCTCCTGGCCTGCACCCACACCCTCACCTCCGCTATCCTCGGCCCCATCCAGCAATGTCTCTCAGCGCAGCGTCCAGACGTCGCTAGCGCAACTGTTTGAGCGCAAGCGCAAGTACGCCGCCGCGCACCCGCACGCTCAAGCGTTAAACAAGCACATAGCCAAATTGATCAGCCTGGAGATGCTGCCGTATAGGCTTGTGGAAACGGAGGCTTTCACAAACATGATGGCGGCGGCGGCCCCGCGCTACTCGGTTCCCAGTTGCCACTACTTTTCCCGATGTGCCGTCCCAGCCCTGCACGACCACGTCTCCCGCAGCATTGTACGCGCCCTCACCAACGCGGTTACTGCCAAGGTCCACTTAACAACGGACAAGTGGACAAGCACAGGCGGGCAGGGCCACTATATCTCTCTGACGGCACATTGGGTGAATTTAGTGGAGGCTGGGACCGAGTCAGAGCCTGGGACCGCTCACGTCCTACCCACCCCCAGAATTGCGGGCCCCAGCTCGGTGCTGGTATCTGCGGCGGTGTATGCTTCCTCCACTAAACCACCCTCCTCCTCCTCCAACGCAACCTCTGTCTCGCAATCAAGATGTGTCAGCAGCAGCAGCATGTCGCCAGCAGTCGGTGTCGTGCGACGTGGCAGCACAGCGGTGGGCAAGCGTCAGCAGGCCGTGCTGAAACTACTCAGCTTAGGAGAGAAGAGGCACACGGCCCACAAACTGCTGCAGGGTCTGACAGAGCAGACCAACTGCTGGCTTTCGCCGCTGAGCCTCCAACCGGGCATGGTCGTGTGTGACAACGGCCGTAACCTGGTGGCGGCTCTGCAGCTTGGCAGCCTCACGCACGTGCCATGCCTGGCCCATGTCTTTAATTTGGTGGTTCAGCGCTTTCTGAAAAGCTACCCACACTTGTCAGACTTGCTCGGAAAGGTGCGCCGGCTCTGCGCACATTTCCGCAAGTCTAAGACGGACGCTGCCACCCTGCGGACCCTGCAACATCGGTTTAATCTGCCAGTGTACTGACTGCTGTGCGACGTGCCCACACGGTGGAACTCTACGCTCCACATGTTGGCCAGACTCTATGAGCAGCGTAGAGCTATAGTGGAATACCAACTCCAACATGGGCGGCGTAGTGGGAGTCAGCCTCCTCAATTCTTTACAGAAGAGTGGGCCTGGTTGGCAGACATCTGCCAGGTCCTTGGAAACTTTGAGGAGTCTACCCAGGTAGTGAGCGGGGATGCTGCAATCATTAGCGTCACCATTCCTCTGCTATGCCTCTTGAGAAGTTCCCTGCAAAGCATAAAGGCAGACGCTTTGCGCTCGGAAACGGAGGCGGGTGAAGACAGTATGTCGCTGGATAGTCAGAGCACCCTCATGTCTATATCTCAGCACGTTGAGGAGGAGGAGGAGGGGGAGGAGCATGAGGAGGAGGGGGAAGAGACAGCTTGGCCCACTGCTGAGGGTACCCATGCTGCTTGCCTGTCATCCTTTCAGCGTGTATGGCCGGAGGAGGAGGAGGAGGATCCTGAAAGTGATCTTCCTAGTGAGGACAGTCATGTGTTGCGTACAGGTACCCTGGCACACATGGCTGACTTCATGTTAGGATGCCTTTCTCGAGACCCTCGCGTTACACGCATTCTGGCCACTACGGATTACTGGGTGTACACACTGCTCGACCCACGGTATAAGGAGAACCTTTCCACTCTCATACCCGAAGAGGAAAGGGGTTTGAGAGTGATGCTATACCACAGGACCCTGGCGGACAAACTGATGGTAACATTCCCATCCGACAGCGCTAGTGGCAGAAGGCGCAGTTCCGAGGGCCAGGTAGCAGCGGAGGCGCGGAGATCAGGCAGCATGTACAGAGCAGGCAGGGGAACACTCTCCAAGGCCTTTGCAAGCTTTCTGGCTCCCCAGCAAGACTGTGTCACCGCTCCCCAGTCAAGGCTGAGTCGGCGGGAGCACTGTAAAAGGATGGTGAGGGAGTACGTAGCCGATTGCACGACCGTCCTCGGTGACGCCTCTGCCCCCTACAACTACTAGGTGTCGAAGCTGGACACGTGGCCTGAACTTGCGCTGTATGCCCTGGAGGTGCTTGCTTGTCCTGCGGCTAGCGTCTTGTCAGAGAAGGTGTTTAGTGCGGCTGGTGGAATCATCATGGATAAGCGTACCCGCCTGTCAACCGACAGTGCCGACAGGCTTACACTCATAAAGATGAACAAAGCCTGGATTTCCCCAGACTTCTCTTCTCCACCAGCGGACAGCAGCGATACGTAAACAATACATAGGCTGCACCCGCGGATGGAAGCATCGTTCTCTATCACCATCAAAAACGGGTACCTTTTAGCTTCATCAATCTGTGTATTATATTCATCCTCCTCCTCCTGCTCCTCCTCCTGAAACCTCACGTAATCACGCCGAACGGGCAATTTTTCTTAGGCCCACAAGGCTCAGTCATATAATTTTGGTAAACAATTTTTATACGTTTCAATGCTCATTAAAGCGTTGAAACTTGCACCTGAACCAATTTTTATTCTAACTGGGCTGCCTCCAGGCCTAGTTACAAATTAAGCCACATTAACCAAAGCGATTAATGGGTTTCACCTGCCCTCTTGGTTGGGCATGGGCAATTTTTCTGAGGTACATCAGTACTGTTGGTACACCAATTTTTTTGGGCCCTCGCCTACAGTGTAATCCTAGTAATTTTTAGCCCACCTGCATTAAACCTGACATTACCTCAGCTGTGCTGGGCACTGCAATGGGATATATTTATGTACCGCCGGTGGGTTCCAGGGAGCCACCCATGCTGTCGGTGCACATGGAGTTGTAACTGCATGTGTCCACTTCTAAAGAACCCCAGTCTGTCTGGGGCATGCAGTGTGGGATCAAGCCCACCTGCATTAAACCTGATGTTAGCTTTGCTGTCCAGGGCACTGCAATGGGATATATTTATGTACCGCCAGTGGGTTCCAGGGAGCCACCCATGCTGTCGGTCCACACGGAGTTGTAACTGCATGTGTCCACTTCTAAAGAATCCCAGTCTGACTGGGGCATGCAGTGTGGCCCCAAGCCCACCTGCATTAAACCTGACGTTAGCTTTGCTGTCCAGGGCACTGCAATGGGATATATTTATGTACCGCCAGTGGGTTCCAGGGAGCCACCCATGCTGTCAGTCCACACGGAGTTGTAACTGCATGTGTCCACTTCTAAAGAACCCCAGTCTGACTGGGGCATGCAGTGTGGGCCCAAGGCCACCTGCTTTAAACCTGACGTTAGCTTTGCTGTCCAGGGCACTGCAATGGGATATATTTATGTACCGCCAGTGGGTTCCAGGGAGCCACCCATGCTGTCAGTCCACACGGAGTTGTAACTGCATGTGTCCACTTCTAAAGAACCCCAGTCTGACTGGGGCATGCAGTGTGGGCCCAAGGCCACCTGCTTTAAACCTGACGTTAGCTTTGCTGTCCAGGGCACTGCAATGGGATATATTTATGTACCGCCAGTGGGTTCCAGGGAGCCACCCATGCTGTCGGTCCACACGGAGTTGTAACTGCATGTGTCCACTTCTAAAGAACCCCAGTCTGACTGGGGCATGCAGTGTGGGCCGAAGCCCACCTGCATTAAACCTAACATTACCTCAGCTGCGCTGGGCACTGCAATGGGATATATTTATGTACCGCCGGTGGCTTCCTGGGACCCACCCATGCTGTCGGTCCACACGGAGTTGTAACTGCATGTGTCCACTTCTAAAGAACCCCAGTCTGACTGGGGCATGCAGTGTGGGCCCAAGCCCACCTGCATTAAACCTGACATTAGCTTTGCTGTCCAGGGCACTGCAATGGGATATATTTATGTACCGCCAGTGGGTTCCAGGGAGCCACCCATGTTGTCAGTCCACACGGAGTTGTAACTGCATGTGTCCACTTCTAAAGAACCCCAGTCTGACTGGGGCATGCAGTGTGGGCCCAAGCCCACCTGCATTTAATCTGACGTTAGCTCTGCTGTCCAGGGCACTGCAGTGGGA
Source organism: Eleutherodactylus coqui (assembly GCF_035609145.1). Classification (NCBI taxonomy): domain Eukaryota; kingdom Metazoa; phylum Chordata; class Amphibia; order Anura; family Eleutherodactylidae; genus Eleutherodactylus; species Eleutherodactylus coqui. Next base: position 262,298,250 of record NC_089839.1, on the reverse strand, counting down.
TACATTTATGTACAGCCGGTGGGTTCCAGGGAGCCACCCATGCTGTGGGTGCACACGGAATTCCCATTGCGGAGTTGTACCTGCCTGTGACTATTTATAAAAAACCGCGGTCTGACTGGGGCATGCAGACACCTTGACAGAATGAATAGTGTGTGGCACATAGGTTCCCCATTGCTATGCCCACGTGTGCAGCTCCTGATGGCGGTGGCACAGGATTATATTTCTCATTGCTTCTGTACAGCATTGTGGGCTATCGCCCCGCCCCTTTTAAAGAGGGTCGCTGCCTAGCCATGCCAACCCTCTGCAGTGTGTGCCTGCGGTTCCTCCTCATGGCAGACGCACTTCTAAATAGACATGAGGGTGGTGTGGCATGAGGGCAGCTGAAGGCTGCGCAGGGACACTTTGGTGTGCGCTGTGGACACTGGGTCGTGGGGGGGGGGGGTTGGGCAGCATGTAACCCAGGAGAAGTGGCAGCGGAGTGTCATGCAGGCAGTGATTGTGCTTTGTTGGAGGTAGTGTGGTGCTTAGCTAAAGTATGCATTGCTAATGAGGGCTTTTCAGAAGTAAAAGTTGTTGGGAGGGGGCACTCTTGCCGCTATTGTGGATTAATAGTGGGACCTGGGAACTTGAGATGCAGCCCAACATGTAGCCCCTTGCCTGCCCTATCCGTTGCTGTGTCGTTCCCATCACTTTCTTGAATTGCCCAGATTTTCACAAATGGAAACCTTAGCGAGCATCGGCGATATACAAAAATGCTCAGGTCGCCCATTGACTTCAATGGGGTTCGTTATTCGAAACGAACCCTCGAGCATCGCGAAAATTTCGTCCCGAGTAATGAGCACCCGAGCATTTTGGTCCTCGCTCATCTCTAGTTATAACATGTTAAATGTCAAGTTAACAATTGCTAGATCTGTAGCTCAGCCAAACATGATTATACTGAGGGAAGAAGGTCAATGGTTTATCTCCCCAGAAAAATAGATTAAGCAGTTTAAATACAACTGCCTGATCCTTATCTCTCCAATATCTGCTGTCAAAGGAGAGTCAGGAGGCCACCACATACAACAATTGATCATCTGGTCCTGCCAAAAATCATTTGATTGGGCCAATCTATAATTAATGTGTAAGGCCACACTTAGGTGACACATGACCTTTCATATTTTTTTTTACAAAACTATATATGATCAAATTTCTTTGCTCCACAACTGATCTAAACTGATTGTGAAACTGATGACAATTCAATATCAATTTTCAAAGAACTAATTGGATCCTTTTATTGCTCCATCATGATTGTATGTTTCTAACGAAAAAACACTAGATGAAGGCTACATGTTAGGGCCCATTCACACCTGGGGTATGGCTTTCAGATATAATTCGTTTTCTCTGCTGTGTTTTGGGGCAGAAAAACTGAATTAAAATGGAAATAAATATTTCAAGTTTTTCACCACTGATTTTAATGTTTTTTTGTTGGTTTTTTTAAGCGTAATTCTTTCAGTTTGCTTCTCTTTCACTAGGTATCTGTTTTTAGTATAAGAACAACAGCACAGTCTGCAGCACTATTTATTCAGTTGTAAAAATGGAAACCTAATGGACTGGAAGCAAAAGGAAAGCTTTCCATTTACTTTCCATTTTTTGAAAACACAATGAAATCAATGGGCAAGAAATGAAAATACTTTCCATTTTAATTTAATTTCTCTGCTCCATAAACAGAACAGAGAGATGTAATTATGAGTGAAAGTCGTAACGCAGGTATGAAGCCATCCTGAATTTAGCTTTATTGGCCAACATCAAAGGGACAAAAGATCGCTAATGAATGTGAGATGCACAAACCTTGCACAAATATGAAAAAATATTAGTTTTTTTAAAGTGACTGTGTGACCCTCATTGGGTCAGTCTTCTTCCTTTTTCTAATGAAAACAGTATCGAAAGATAAGAAACAGAAAGAGCAGATCTGAATGGTTTCACATTCACAAGCTCGGGGCTTTTCTGCTGCACTCAGAGACCAGAAAAGGGGAATTCCAGTAGCCAATTGGCTCCATCTCAGGACGGAACTGAACAGTGCCGAACAAACCCATTGACTACAGTGGGGTCTGTTTAGTTTCTGCTCAGCTACACGACTTTTGGACAGAAGAAAAAGCGCTGCATGCACACAATTAAAGAGAGAAGGACAAAATTACCTGTGGCTGAACATTTTTCTAGTCACAGACACAGCATAGAAAATATAAAGGTTATTATATTAAAAGGCAATTTTAAATCCCAAAGTCACAGAAGAATTTGGGAGTGCCAATTTATAACAACCTATGACACGGAATAAACCTTGGAGGGGGCTTCTTACATCAGTGGAGAATATGAGAAATAATACAGCTGGCCTACTTACCCCCTAACATCAATTTAGAAACCATAAAACTTTCCCATCCCTTATCAGTGAACTAATTTTAAGTATTCACTTCTCTGCTCATCCTTTTCTGCTATTGGTTTAAGTGTAAATTGATCACATCATGTCTGTGCCTTGTCATATGTATGTATATATGCGTGCCTCTTCACATATATTTCATTATGCTGAAGAAGAACCCTGAGTGGTTGGAAAGCTCGCTATAACATCATGTATTTTTGTTAGCCATTAAAAGGTATCATATCTACAAGATTACTTGGTTTCTCTTGCTGAGAACAATCACATTTTGCCCTACGGCCTAACTAGCTACCAAACTTTTTTCATACTACTTTAGGGCTCAGTCACACGGGCGCATCGGCATCCGTACACCGGCGCCGATGTGCCCGTGTGACTGACAGTTAGAAGATGGCCGTCTCTCTCCAGCACTGATGAAAGAACATGTGACCGGTAATGAAGCCGGTCACATGTTCTTTCCTCCGTGCGCTGCAGAGAGACGGACGTCGTTAGGTACGTCCGTCTCCTTCCTGCAGTAACACGGGCGCCGATGCACCCGTGTGACTGAGGCCTTAAGTAGTATGTTATGTTATAGTAATGTCACTTGCTAACAGAGATAAGAGAGCTAATTCTGAGTTTCTATTGAAAATGTGTTTATACATTACAGAATTCATTTAAGTATATTAGAAAATTGCATTCCTTGTGATATTCAATGAATAAGCTTCTATTTGCTGAAGATGCAATTCGTCCTTAAATGAACCTTTTCTTTGTTCCCTTTTTGAAAACTTCTTCCCCAGTATATTAATATCATTAGGCAAAAAAATGCAAAAATGCAGAAGTGCAAAGAAGTACAGAGTTTAACTTCGAACATCAGTAAGGTCATGCACAGCAGACTACAAATTGGGGTCAGAAGGTTAATATATCATGAAAACACTATCTATCTATCTCATATCTATCTATCTCATATCTATCTATCTATCTATCTCATATCTATCTATCTATCTATCTCATATCTATCTATCTCATATCTATCTATCTCATATCTATCTATCTATCTCATATCTATCTATCTCATATCTATCTATCTATCTATCTATCTATCTATCTATCTATCTATCTACCTATCTATCTATCCATCTCATATCTATCTATCTCATATCTATCTATCTATCTCATATCTATCTGTCTCATATCTATCTATCTATCTATCTATCTACCGTTATCTATCTACCGTTATCTATCTATCTATCTATCTATCTATCTATCTATCTATCTATCTATCTATCTAACTCATATCTATCTATCTCATATCTATCTATCTCATATCTATCTATCTAGCTATCTATCTGTCTCATATCTATCTATCTATCTATCTATCTCATATCTATCTATCTCATATCTATCTATCTATCTCATATCTATCTATCTCATATCTATCTATCTCATATCTATCTATCTATCTCATATCTATCTATCTCATATCTATCATATCTATCTATCTATCTGTCTCATATCTATCTATCTATCTATCTATCTATCTATCTATCTATCTATCTATCTATCTATCTATCTATCTATCTATCTGTCTCATATCTATCTATCTATCTATTACACATGTGCCTTTTAGATTAACAAAAAATAGGGAACAGATGGGACAGAGAATGACTAGTAATTTACAGTACCTCTCTTGCATCCATCCATGTTTTATGCATATCCATTTTAACCTGCAACTATTGTACATGTTGATATATGGATCTATATACATACAGTGTATGTGTATATACCCACTGATTGGCCACTTTATTACAGATGCCTGCTCTCACAATTGAAGTTTCCCTGTATGGAAACTAAACCTGTAATCCCAGAGTAGCATAAAAACAAGTGAACAAGTTTTTCATGCATCAGTTTCAGTGTGAATCCAGATTAACATGGGAAATTTGAGCGATCTGAGCATCTTCCAATGAGGCATAATTATTGCTGCTAGACTAGTTGGGGCCAGCATGTAGGGCTTTCTCATGCAAGAGTGTCAAGAGTATTCCAAGAATAATGTAATCAAGGAAAAGCATCCAGCAAAGGGGTCCTGTGGATGTAAACAAGTCTCCAACAAAAGGGGTCAGAGGAGGATGCCAAGAATTGTCCTAACAGGTGGTGCAAAGTCAAGCAAATTGCAGCTGAATACAACACTGATACTCCAAATAACATGTCCAAATACACAACTCATTGTTCCTTAGTATGGATTTGATATAACACCAGATGGCCAGTTCCAATGCCGTCTAAGAGAAACTGAGCATTTGAAAAACATTGCCCGGTCAGATGAATCTAGATTTCTGTTAGACCATACTGTGGGGAGGGTCGTAATTAGTTGCAAGAAGCATGAATTGATTAGTCAACGAACCCTTTCTGTCAGTTGTTCAGAGCATATCATTACCTCCATCCAGGGGCGTAACTTGAAGCTCCCGGGCCTCAATGCAAAACCTGTAACAGGGCCCCCAACTATACTGCTTTATTCATAGTACTGGGCTCCCTATATGGAGAAGAGAGGCCTTATGGGCCACTAAGACTCCTGGGCCCGGGCGCATCTGTATCCCCTATAGTCACGCTCCTGCCTCCATCTAATAAGAAGCTCTTCTAATATTCCTGCAGAAGATTTTTAACCCTTTCCAATCCACTGTCTGACGTCTTCCTACATTCTGATTGAAGCTTGTGCAGCTGTAATGTCAGAAGACGTCCAACAGGGTGTTCTTACTGCCTATTGCCAGCCACTCCGCTGTCAGAGCCTCTTTGGCGCACACACACTGGCTTTAGCCACCAGATGGCACCATTGTATAACAGCAAAAAGAGAAAGCCTTTTAGGAAGTCCTGAATCCAAAATTGGACTGGAAAGAGTTAAGCCCCAACAGATTGTTGCAGTTCTGAAGGCCAAAGGAGATCCAACGTACTAAGCAAGAACTGATGTATGTGGATTATAGAACAACTGTAGAACACTACATAAGATTTATATGTAGGGGATGCAAATTTACAGTGAAGTACAGTAGCTCATTTTGAAGAATTAGCATGATGTGCTACAGTCGGCAGCGAAGATGGCTTTAGACTGTTCATGTAATACTGTGTGGGATCTTAGCAAAACTTTCCAAGTTCTCATGAAATGAACCTCCTTCCAGACAATAAATGTGTAGTTTCATTTTCAAGTTCATGATTAACACCACGTGTCTGCCGCCTGCATGTGGTTTTGCTAGGACTACACATGATGTTCCCAGCTTGTATTTGACTCATATACACAGACAAGCTTTTTGGCTCTTGCAGGGATGCGGCTGTCCAGAGGATTTGGCTTACCACCAAAATGGTCTTTTTCTTGAATGAGATGATTCATATTTTTTTTAAGCATGAGAAAATTTACAAAGTCTCAAATAATTCTATTTCTGTTCTTACAATTGTTTTAATCTGTTGACACTTTGCATCTACCTAGATGTTCCTTTCTTAAAATAACCTTGTGACGTCATAGCATGAGCCAGAGGCCCTCAAGGGCCAGAGTTGTAAAAAGACACAAGTTCTCTTGATGGCGTAGAATAAGGCAAACAGAGACAGAAGATTCCAATCTAACACATAATTTTGCCTTCTCAGAGGCAACTAGCTTCATAGTTACAACAGTTCAGTAACCCGCGGATTTACAACAGTCTGCCAATGAGGACACACACATGGCGGCTGCTTACAAAAGATGGAGGTGCCAAAGAGGGCAAGTAGTTTAACCCTTTCCAATCCAATTTGTATCCTGGATTTCCTAGGGGGCTTACTCTTTTTCTGCTGTTATACAACAGCGCTATATACTGGCTAAAACCAGTACTGCATGAGGTGACACGTTGGATGAGCTCCAACAGCAGAGAGGCTGGCAATATACAGTAAGAGAACCCCGACGACCGTCTTCCAACATCGGAGCTGTACAGCCTTAAATCAAAATGTCTTCAGACGTCAGACAGTGGATTGGAGAGGGTTAAGACCTATTGTAAGGGCAACCACAAGGGTGAAGGGGGACAAAGAGAAAACCAAAGGTCCAATGAAAGATAGTCATGTGGCTGACCAGAAAGGAGCAAAAGATAGTTGTGTTAGCCGCTGAGGTGGAGAGCAAAAACAAGTTTGAGAGGTCTGTGTAAGAGGTTGGGTGTGGTAATTGAGTGCAGGCCACAGAGATCCCTGGACCCCCAAGAGGTTGAATGGAGCCAAAAGCACTGTGCTGCAAGAGAGCCCTATATGCTGGACCAAACAGTTGGGTAAGGCACAAAGAGAGCGAGAGAGAGAAGTGTTCCTGCACATAAGGAAAAGGGTGAATAACTCAGTTGCCATGGTACATATGCTGACAGAGAGTCATTGCTTAATTCCATGAGAGCCTGGTTCAGGGAGAATCACCAGAGAGACTGTGGATGCTAATGTAAGTGTACTGTTGAGTGTGATGCCTAAGCTACTCCAATTTTGCTGTGTCTCAGAAGAGGCTTGGGAAGGGTATCATCTCTCCTTAGGGAGATCACCAAAAAGGTGAGTGAGGAGACTTATAAGGCCATCCATACTCCTCTGGGTAATATACAAATAAGGAGATGGAACAATACCTCTGCAGCACCACCTTTTGGATGGCAGCATTCCTTCAAATTTGATTTGAAGGAATGCTGCCATCCAATAGGTGGCGCTGCAGAGATATTATTCTATCTTTCTTATTTGTATTCAGAAGAGGCTGTAATTTGATCCCACCTGGGTGGTAGGACTGTTACTATGTCACCTAGAATTCAAGACTGCATTAGCAAGTCCTAGATATGGTATTGCAGAGTCTGAAGCTTGGTGAAAGAATGTATCGATAAGTCGATAAGCCCAGGTGTACCAGACTTTTCCAGAGTGGACTCTAGGCCCACGTGTTCTTCAGCCATTATTGTTCAGGACTCTACCGTAATGTGTTTTAGAATTTTCAGGTACTATGTACGCCCTTCTTTGGAGTGAGACTATCAATTTGTGTGTTTGGATTTTGCAGCACGAACTGTTTTCTTCCCTCTGTTCCTTGCCACATTATCCATTTGCAGCTAATCTGCATCTTACAACTTGGCATCGTTGGCAGGATGGCACACACAGTGGCAAATGGAGTGCAGGAGCTTGGCTTCCCTGATGGACTTTGCATGGACTTCTGGTTCCCGAGGACTGCAGCCAAAAGATCGGGGGAAATGTAAGGTGGTGGAGAAAAGCGGCATAGGACGCTGTCTGGTGCTCGTAGTGCCAAAGCTAAGCCGAACTCTTTTGAAAGATGCAGCTGTGGACAGACAGACTTACAGGCGCATGGAGTGCCAAAAGAGAAGGTCTACTCATTCGATGATGCAGGCAGGAAGTGAAGTGACTAATGCCAGGGGTGTAACTATAGAGGGTGCAGGGGATGCGGTTGCACCCGGGCCCAGGAGCCTTGGGGGGCCCATAAGGCCTCTCTTCTCCATATAGGAAGCCCAGTACTATGAATAAAGCATTATAGTTGGGGGCCCCGTTCCAGGTTTTGCATTGGGGCCCAGAAGGTTCAAGTTACACCTCTGACTAATGCACCACCAATCCTGAAGATATAGGGGAAGAGATAGAGCCTGATATGAGCACCCAATAGATACCATTTTAGGGCAGTGAAGTGGCGCAGTAGCGTGCTACATTAAGAAGTGGCGGAGAACAGCAGTTCAGAGAGAGCAGAGTGCTGAAGAGCAGCCAGGAAAACCAAAACTAGTCGGTACCATAATGTGTCATTGCAACATTCAAGTCCACCTAACCTGTATGTTACATACATACAGTAGGTATTTTGTGATATATAAATAGAGATTTATACAAAATTGAGTTTATACACTCAGAGTCCTGTTCAGGGTCCCTCAGACTCTTGTGGTGCACTGAGATCAGGGGGTAACTAAAGGCTCATGGGCCCGGGTGCAAAGGTTTATCTTGGGACCTCCCAACTTCTCTTAACCCCTTAACGCAGAGGCGTAACTTGAAGCTCCTGGGCCCCAATGCAAAACCTGTAACAAGGCCCCCTACTATAATGCTTTACTCATAGTACTGGGCTCCCTATATGGAGAAGAGAGGCCTTATGGGACCCTAAGGCTTCTGGGCCCGGGTGCAACCGCATCCACTGCATCCCCTATAGTTACATCAGTGACTGAGATATTTTCTTGGGAATTCAACAGAAAAAAACTTTGTCTGAAATCAGAGGCATAAGACAAAAAAAACTGTAGAGAAATCATGCAGCGCTATGGAAACTCTATAACTAGAGATGAGCGAACATGTCCGTTACGGACACATCCGCACCCGGACACCGGCTTTGCCGAACACTGCAGGGAGATGCGCGGCGGCGCGGGCGGCAGTAGCGGGGAACAGGGGGGAGCCCTCTCTCTCTCCCTCTCCCCCCCACTCCCCGCCACACCCTCCCGCGCTGCCACGGTGGCCCCCGAACTTTTTCGCCCGAACACTGAAGTGTTCGCAAAGTTCGGTGTTCGGGCGAAAAAGGGGCGGGGCCGAACGTGTTCGCTCATCTCTATCTATAACACTTACTGTAAGACGGACATGTGCATGAGCCCTTGCTTTCCTATAAGACTATTCCGCTTTCCTCAAATTACACAACTAGTAAAACTTAGATCACTTATCCCAGTGCTTATTGGAAGCACCGTGCTGAAAGTATGAAGTCATATATTATGACAGAGCAACCAATTTTCGGCACATATACCTAATTGTTTTGTCAAAGAAATTTACTGCGTGGACCTTAAAGCTAATAATATTAAAATATAACTTTTATTATAAATAACTAAAATTAAAAGGAGAAGAACGAAACACACATATATTAGATCGATGAGGAACGATAATTCGAGAACACATGCCACTCGTGTAATGACCGACTAAGTTTGAGTCAAACAATAAGGCTCAACCTGTGCAGATCATTGGTCGTAAAACATGACTTTGATAGTCCAAATTTGTTAGTCGTGTGTCAAATCGTTGGAAAAAACTGACACACGATCGTGTGTCATGTCATTGGAAAGACTGACACACGTAAGGTATTAGACAAAGAGAAGAGAGCGTTACCCTACGCGTTTCCCCCACCTAGTGGGTTCTTCAGGGGTTTCAATACGCTATTCCCAGTAATATACTGGGTTGTGGCTGAAAACATGGTTCTCAATGAAACCTCATAAGTATCCAAGACCAGTAAACAGTCTGACAGCAGCCCACCACTAGGACTGACATGCCGCCGTTTTTTTCATTTATTTTGATTTCAGTTTTTGTCTAAGGCTCTGAACGCAGGGATTAGCTTATCAAAGAATTATCATAGGTAGCACTTATCTGCTAAAAGCTATTATTAGCTTTAAGGTCCACGCAGTAAATTTCTTTGAAGTCTGAACTTGGACTTATACTGCCCCTGTAAAAATAATTGCTTTGTCAGACTTACACCCCTGCCGTCTGTTTCCTGGCCCTTGGACATGACTGCAGCGTTGTGACAAAAGATATATCTTATACATTGGAAGAATTAAACTAAGCGGGTGAAAATCGGAAGCAATTGGGAAACCTTTCCACTTAAATCAAGGTGGTTTTCTGGTTAACCAACTATGCCAGAAGTTTTATGTTATTGTAAATTCCGATAATATTCAGGGCTGAGAAAAATGTCACATTTCCTGAAATTGCAGTGCAGATTGTAGGAAGATTATGCTATTAATGCACCAGCAGATAGGCAGGTGGAAGGAGATGGGTGTTTTTGGATTTCCCCACAGGCTTGCTACTATTATTAGAAGAGTCCAGCTGCTCCGGTGGACAATAACAGCAGTAGATTAGAGAATTTACTGGTAGGTAATCCCTGATTACAGCATCCAGAGAATTTCCGAAGGTGAAATATGTCTATGTTCACCTAGTAAGCCGAACAGGGTCAATGATGTATTAATGTACTGTGTATTCTTATATGTAATTTTTCTAACTACAAGGGATGTCACTGGACAGTCCCTAAATCACTGATTCCTGCTCTACTGGCACTTCCAGCTTTTCATCATGGCCATGTCCACAATGCTGGGACTACTGGTCCTATCTGGTGGGGTCACTATTAGTAGGTGATTTAGGCCGACTGCACACAAACCAGGTCAAATTCTGCTTGCAGAATCTCGCAGCTGAATCCGACCCTGTGCCTGGCCGGTGACCCCCGTGAACCTATCCGGATTCTTCATATTCTGTTCTGTGGATGTGCCGGCTGTCGTGCTGGTGCACTTGTGCAGTACAGATTACGCTGTGCCTTCGCTAGGCGATAACATGGATCCTGCGACCTTACCACAATGATGATTGCAGAAAGGCCGCGGGTCGGGTGGCCCTCCATTGACTTCAATGGAAGCTATCCGCATAGAGTTTGCATGGAGTTCACCTGAAAGTAGAGCATGCTGAGATTTTTTTCTTTTTGCTCAGTGAGTGAAAAATTACAATTGATTGTCTCTCATGGGCAGGAAAAATCTCTTTTCCATAGTATGCTATGGAAGGTATTTGCTGTGGACGCCCGCTCCAGATTCCTCAATGCAAATCCAGCTGTGTGGAGGCGGCCTTAAAGGGATACTGTCACCAGTTTCATGAAGTTTGACTCGGGACTAAACTCTGAGTAATGGAAGTGAGCTGGACTGGCTTCTCCCCAACTGTAGCATGAAGAGTGACCTTTCTCTCCCTATACACAAAAGTTAGTCTGCATGATGCGGTTGGGAGAAGACGACGCGGTCTACGTCTGTGACTCAGAGCTCAGCTTCAAGTCAAACTTCATGAACTTGGTGACAGCGATACATATAGGGGTGCAGCACTCAGGAACTGAATTTGGCATCATGTTTAGTAAGTAAAATTGTAGAACTTTATTCTTCCTCCATAATGCATGCAACGTTTCAACCGGCGCTAATAGCTGTTTTACTAAATACTGACATTCTCCATTAAATAATATGCATGTTTGACAGAGACTGGTGTCCTACTGGTCGAAACGTTGCAGGCATTATGGAGAAAGAATAAAGTTCTACAATTTTACTTACTAAACATGATGCCGTATTGAGTTCCTGAGGGCTGCACCCCTATATGCATCTTAGTCTGAATGTTGAGGGCTGAGGAGTCTAAAGCCCTATTCTACGGAGCAAGCACCTCTGATGATTACTTCACCACAGAGTGGACTTATTTGGTGTGCTGCTGACAACAGCTATTTCTCTGGAATTGGTGACAGCGTCCCTTTTAAGTATTGTATTTTAACTTCAGTCTTCATGTGTCCAACTGGTCACGTGTTTCAGGATTTCCTAGTCTTATACAATGGATATACTCATTTACAGTGAATCAGGAATGGTCATAGATGTTCTCTTATAGGAAACCCTTAAATTATAATTGGTTATGGGTACTTGAGCACTGTTGTTGAGAAACACTGATTTAAGGGAGGGACGGGGTTCAGAACTTTAAAAATTGCAGGATTAAAATAGTGTAAAATAAAGAGAAAAATGCATATTCACCTACTCCTCCAACTCCCCATCCATTGCTGGAGCCCAGAACCTGGAAGAAGTCAGCAAGCGGCCATATGCTACGCATTGTGGACATGATTGCTCAGCCAATCATAGGCTTCAGCAGCTATGGATTGAAGCCTGTGATTGGCTGAGCAGTCATGTGCACAATGAAGTCATGGGACCGCCCACCATATTCTTCTGGATGCCAAGTGATGTGGACCAGGAGCTGCTGGTGTAGGTGAGTATGCATTTTATCTTACGTAACATCATTTTAAGTCTGTAAAATGTATTTTTAAAGTTTTGGGAAACCCCTTCAAATAGGATTTGCCAGCTCTAATAGCTGTTTTACTAAATACTGCCATTCTCCATTAAATAATAATGTTAAATCATCCCTCCTTGAGAGTTTATAGTGTGCTGCTCCTCAGTGAAGTGGCTCAGTAGCATGCTACGTTAAGAAGTGGCGGAGAACAGCAGTTCAGAGAGAGCAGAGTGCTGAAGAGCAGCCAGGAGAACCAAAACTAGTCGGTACCATAATGTGTCATGCAACATTCAAGTCCACCTAACCTGTATGCTACATTACAAGTTTTATGTTATTGTAAATTCCGATAATATTCAGGGCTGAGGAAAATGTCACATTTCCTGAAACTGCTTATTTCTCTTGAAAATCTATGAACAAATTGAGCAGTGGGTGTTACTATTTCCTTTGTCAATGGAGCTTGTCTCTATGCAACCTCATATTGTCTACTGGAATTCCTTTTGTCCTTCTGATTCTTTACTCCACTCGCCCTCTAATTCCTTTTCCAGACCGTCCTGCCTCCATCTATGCGTTGCTCCTTGGCATTCTGCAGTTACTAACAACTACAGTCCTGATTATGTATCATTACTGCAGTTCTGCTGCCTATCAGCCTCTTCCCGGCTTCTGTTTCACCTTCTGGTTGCCGGTCATCCTGACATTTTCCATTAAATATTACTCAGGTTACTGCAATCTAAGAATAGCTTATTTTGGATGGATTATATGTGATTCCACACACCTATTATCTCCAAGCTGACCCAAAAGATAAGGCAGGTGTTTATGCATTCAAGAAGCCTATTGCCTCTTGACAGAAATACTGCTTTTCTTTCAATCATAACATTGAACTTATGAAATCATTTCGGGAAGTCCAAAGAAATTGTTACGTAATAAATCTATGTATTTACTCTTTAATCTTCACTGTATGATCAACAGTAATATGTGGAATCCAACCCTTACATTCTACACATATACATTTTCTGGGTCATTCCATGTTTTTACCTATAACATTTAAGTCAAAAATGTAAATTAGCATCTGCAATTAATTAATATTTCTAACATACTTGGAACCTCTTTTCAGTCTAAAATCTTTTGTCCATAGAGTTTAAAGGTAACCTGCCAGTTCCAACATGCTGTATAAACTGCAGGCGTCATGTTATAGATCACGAGGAACCGAGCAGATGGATATCTGGTTTATGGGGCAAGATTCAGTCAAGTATTAAATGTTTCAATTAGTGTTCGCCACAAACCCAAATCTTGGGTGGTTCGTCTCAACCAAACCCACTGAACTCCTTCTTTTTCCTTCTTGTAGAAACAGCTAAAGTCCCTTAGATACACTTCTGGCTTATCAAATGTATTACACAAGGCTTTTATGGCTCTTATACAGGGTTATACACCAATTTACAGGTACTGGTGAAGTTCCAGTTTGGTTTGCACTAATTGAGACGTATCCAAACTTTTTGCCTAAATTCAGCAATCCGGCCCAACCAAATTTTTGAAAAGTTCACTCATCTCTAGTTGCAATTCTCAGTGCATCTTGTTGTATACAAGCAGTGTAGTTATTTTACTGCTCTTTATGAAGGTTGCCCATAACCAGAGGCAATGAGGGCCCAACCCTCATTTATACAAAACCTGACATGTCCACTGCTAAATGCATAGCAAAGCATTGCACCCATAAGAAATATAGTCTAAAACTAATAGAGCTAATAGGTTGTGAACCAACTCAGAGGAAAAAGGTCCTAATGGCAAGTGGGGTCTTGTTCTATTAGAGATCCATTATTGAAACAGAGCTGGCGTACCCCAGAGCATCCTCTAGTACATTAGTGTGTTAGGCTGAACTTGTTCATTTTAGATACACCACCATATAGCTGTTGGAGATAACTAATATGGCCATAATACTTTCTTGGACTACAGACAGGTTAAGGTTACAGCAAATAATGGGGATTATGTATGCATGATTGTCTTCCTAAAAATATCTGTTCTGTAAAGTTCATTATGTGCAGTGAGTTATCGTATGTTTATTCAGTTCTTTAGTAATTCAAGAGCAACTGCCTAAAGTTTATTTTGCATCTAATGGAAAATCGAAGACAGGACAACACTTGCAGTGAAGTTAGCATTTTCTTCCACTTCCATACGCAGTCATGAGTGCTGAGGCTCATGTAGAGATGGTTGCACTTAAACACTGGATAAAGGCAAGAATGAACCTGTTTTCAATTACATAAAGAAACTAAGAGCAATGGTGAACATCCTGTGTACAACACTGATATCAATTTAATGTTCCTTTAGTCCTGTGTATTTATAGTGTTGGAAATACATCAACCGTCTTTTAAACATAATTGTAACATGTCACATTGAACATACAGTCTGAAGCTGAGCAGATTGAAAAAACACTTTTTCCTATATAGACACTCGTACAAAAAGGTCTGTCAGTCACTGATAGGACCGTCCACTGGACTCCTAATCCCAGAATGAGCAGGAATTTCAATCAATAAGCTATAAGTTATACTGAATCTTTTCCCACAAAGCTATATATCAATCTACTTGGCTCATCCTGCTGTGTATAATGATGCTGGTAAATTGGATAGCATTTTCATAGTAAAAGGTACCTGTTTATTTTATATCCATTGTGGGAGTGTAGTGAGGACTTCAGACCAGCATTCTGGACTGCAGAGAGGGTTACCACCTGGTGGGCATGGCAGGAACTGGATAAAAGGAGCATATCCTGCCACACTCAGAGGAGAAGTGACAGCTCAGTGGAGCTCGAAGGGCTGCTAGACTGACCAGGGAGGTCCAGTGTGAACCAGTTTGGGAACCATCATGTATCTGATGGAGGAGGACGCCCTCCAGACATGGGGTAGTGACGGTGGCCCTGTGGGTTGTATACCCCGAACATTGTACACATGAACTGTGTTATGTGCTGCATGCATTTGCAGTGTTGCTGTGGAATAAAACTGGTAGACACCAGATTTTAAAGAAATCAAGTCTCCTGGAGCCTTTATACATGCGTGGTGCCCATTTCCCTGACACTGAGGTCGGCGATCCGCAGGCGAGTAAACCCCCTTGCCACGCCATCTTTTCTTACCCATTCCGCTAACAGAAGTAGCAGTAGATGTACAAGCATGTTGTGTCAGTACATTCACTAATAATGTTTGAAACTTAAAGGTTTATGCACAATATGTGATAATGCCAAGGTTTAGCTGTAAATTTTGAAAAATCCAGGCAAGAACCACAAAGTGCTGAGAATATGTGAATGTACCCTTAATGGAAATTAATCTTAAAATATTTTTTTCTCTAATATGTGGAGTAAGATCTCATTAGTAAAGTCTATGTGACTTTTTCACTCTCTATTTTCCCCTCTCATACATTTTCTAAAACGGAGGTTGGTCTTAGTGAGAAGAGTCCTACCTGCTGCTAAAGAATTCAATATAATTTGCACCAGAAAATGGCAGAAATTATAGTTGAAATATACGCAAGCTCATAGCTGGCATAGATTTCAGGTTGTGGCATACAGACAGCCCAAGATGTGCCAAATATATTTAGAGGTTTGTGTCTCTTATTATATTTGCTTTTTCTTCCTTCACCATGCCACAGATTAAGTCTGGCTTTTGAAATAAAATAAATAAATCTTGTTGTTTGTATAGAGCCAACTTATGCCCCCGCGCTTGCAAGTAATTTTTTTTAGTAATTATCCCCCATCAAGCTGGGTACTCACTTTACTGACCTTGGAAGGATGGAGGGCTGACTCAACCTTGAGCCAACTACCTGAACCTTGCGGGGATTGAACTTGCAATCTTCAGGTTGTGAGCGAAAGCTGATGATAGGTCATCAATAATTTTTTGCCCTTGCCTCATATCTGCCGAGATCGGTACCAATTTTGCCCAGAGCTGAAAAGGAAACTCTCTGGACAAAACTAATATGGTGTTACATCTAGTTTAAGGTTTGAGGTGGTGGTACATGACACAGGGCTTGTCTGTGTTGTTCTCTGGATCACCGTGTCATGCATCACCACTTCAAAACCCTTCAAAAAAAGGAAAAAAATGATTCACATACCTGCCCCATGGACTGAGGAAAGTTTGCACACAACCCAATGTGATTCATGTTAAAAAGTGTAACGAATGAATGAATTATGCTTAAAATAATATTATTAGTGCTTTATGGTTTGCTAAATCCACAGGAAGAACCATGATGTGTAATCTAAATGTTGAGGAAGCTCAGAAGGTTTACCACAAGCCTCGCGCCTTGTATTCCAGACCTAGAAGGCTTCCATAGAATATGCACACCATTGTGGTTCTAGCATGCATTTCAGTCAAATGTAACCATTGGTCATTGAAAGATGTGATTAAATATGAGGTCACACTACAAAGTTTCCAGTTTAAGCCCGTGTTTTACTTTCCTGGAGACTAGGAAAACGATGAGAGGTGTTCCTTGGCAATAGTTTTGAGAACTGTTGGTGGGATGACCATACAATTACGGAACAGTAGGAACCTTGCTTTAATCTAAAAAGAGTAATGTTACGTTATTCTGAGTATTGCAAGTGAAGCACAGTAATTGGCAGAAAATGTCTTACTGCGGGTTTTATAGTCATAAGAGATTTACTAAATTGAAAAAAGAAGAAAGTTTTTGACTCAAGTTATTGCTCAGTGAAACAGCAAGCACTTCTATGGGTAATTCTCCTAAAGTGTTCATGACCATATTAAGAAATAAATCTGAGGATCATAGGATTCTTTACAAGTGATGGCATGTCAATTAGCCTGTGAAATAAAGCTAGTACCCTGTTTCCCTGAAAATAAGACATACCTTGAAAATAAGACATAGCATGATTTTCCAGAATTTTGGAGGATGCAAAATGATTTTTCAGGCTTTTTGAGGATGCTTGAATTATAAGCCCGACTCCAAAATTAAGCCCTGCTAACAGTTAATTTAAAAAGTCAATTTAAATAGTGTCCAGGCAGCTATACATGTAAAAAAGTTAAACCTTTTTGAACAAAAATTAATATAAGACACTGCCTTATTTTCGGGGAAACACGGTAGATACAATTGAGTAAACATATTTGGATCAATATTGAGTCTACAATTATAGCCCCCAATGCCAGTCTGCTGCATCAAGATGTTGTGTTGCAGTCCAGTTTTGGGCACCAGTCCCTAAACAATATATCAGAGACTTGGAGAAGTTTAAATTAATTAGATATGAAATTTACTTATCTCTTAAGCATATTAATTCATCTTAGAAAAAAGGAGGCTGATGATCGTATTATATTATCGTATACGTATCTAAATATCCTCTACAATAGCCAAAGAGATAAGTTATTCTCATTGCAAACCCTACAGAGAACACGGGGCTTGTGGTTAAGGTGAGTCCAATTTCATTGCTAAGCTTGAAAAATTACTGTCTAAGGGTGGCTTCAGGTGAGCGTGTTTTTGTGCGTGCATATGCGCGTACAAAAACACGCGTCTATTACAAGCAATGCATTCCCTATGTTGTGTTCACATGTCCGTGTTTTACAAGTGCATGCCTGTAAAGATAGGACATGCGTGCATAATAGGGAATGCACGCATTGTCTTCAAGGGAACCGCAGCTGCTGCTGGTGGCTCAATTGAAGACAATGGTCTGCCGGAACCCCGTAATTGTTTTTCATGGAAGGGCTTTAAATATAAGCCCTTCCCTAAAAAAACAACAATTTTAGTGTAAAAAAAACAAAACTTACCTGTCCGCCGCTGCCTTGTCCCCGCGGGGATGAAGAACACATCTGCCACATGCGGTAGATGTTTCCTTCATCCCTATGTGGAAAAAGAATTCCCTGCTGCACCTGCCACATATGTGACAGATGCAGCAAAGGAATTCTTCATCTCTGCAGGGAATAAAGAATTCCCTACCGCATCTGTCACAGATGACAGCTGCGGTAGCGGATCAAGCTACCGGCACCCAGTAATTGTTTTTCAGGGAAGGGCTTTAAATATAAGCCCTTCCCTGAAAAACAAAAAAAATGGTGATAAAAATAAAATTAAAAAAATACTCTTTCTTCAGCTACCGGGGCAGCACTCACCCATCCATGAATTCATGGATGGGTGAGTGCTGCCCCTGATTGGCTGAGTGCAGGAACCAATCAGAGGCAGCTCTCAGCTGTGATTCAATAGATGTGTTCTGCATCCCCGAGGGACATGACAGCGGCGGATAGGTAATTTTTTTTTGTTTGTTTTTTTCCCTAAACCCTAAAATTGTTTTTCAGGGAAGGGCTTATATTTCAATCCTTCCCTGAGAAACAATTCAGGGGTTCCAGCAGACCATTGGCTTCAATGGAGCCGCCTGCAGCAGCCGCTGCTCCATTGAAGGCAATGCACGGACCTTCATAAACGCGTGTTCTTGTGCGTACATAGGTGCGCACCTATGTACGCACAAAAACACGCTCGTGTGAAGTCACCCTAAATCATAAAGTTATGGAACATGATCCCATAGGATTTGGTAATGGCTGAAAGTAGACATAACATTCCACTTGTGAGGACTTGTGGGCTTTATGTCTTCGTAAGCAAGATTTCCTCCCATAGACAGTAGGTTCAGTTTTGGATTATACAGGATGATAGTTGCCTGAGTAGTTGCTCAAAAGATTGATTACAGACAGATGTCGTCCCATATAAAAATGGGGTCCGACAGGGCAAGCAAGCGAGAATCACTCACTTCTCAGAGTTGCTTGGTTTTCAGTGCAACTAAAAACCAAGCGGCTGTCGGCCCGTGTGAACAGGCAGTCCTTCATCTTTGAATGACTGTCTGTTTATTCTGAATAGAGGTGGGTAACCAAAAGATCTCCAGCACGCTCTGCCTCCATTCAATGAGTGAGCATCACTCCCATGTGAAAGCACAGGAGCGTGTAAAAGTACTTTAGTCTTTTGGTCTTAACTAGAGATGAGCGAACGTACTCGGATAGGCACTACTCGTCCGAGTAATGTGCCTTATCCGAGTACCGCTGTGCTCGTGCTCAAAGATTCGGGACGCGCTGCGGAGCGGGGAGCTGCAGGGGAGAGCGGGGAGGAACGGAGGGGAGATCTTTCTCTCCTTCTCTCCCGGCCGCTCTGCCCCGCTCCCCGCTCCGACTCACCTGTCAGCAGCGGAGCGCCCCGAATCTTTGAGCACGAGTACAGCGGTACTCGGATAAGGCACATTACTCGGACGAGTAGTGCCTATCCGAGTACGTTCGCTCATCTCTAGTCTTAACCCTTTCCAGTCCAATTTGTATCTTGGTTTTCCTAGGGGGCTTACTCTTTTTCTGCTGTTATACAGCGGTGCTATATGCTGGCTAAAGCCAGTACTGCATGAGGTGACACATTGGATAGGCTCCGACAGCAGAGAGGCTGGCAATATACAGTAAGAGAACCCCGACGGATGTCTTCAAACATCGGAGCTGTACAGCCTTAAATCATAATGTCTTCAGACGTCAATGGATTGGAAAGGGTTAATCAATACCCACATCTAATTGACTTATGTGGTGTCATTTATTAAGTAGTCCTTTATCAAATAGTGGTTATTTATTTACTACAATGTACAATTACACCCAGTTATTGTGGTGATGGAACCGTTGTATATTGATTTGCTTTATATACAAAATTATTAAAAGAGATGTTTCACAAAAAATTGTCTTTTTTTCTGTTTGGTTTATAAAAACTTTCATAAAAGTGTGCATATAGCACTAATGCACAGTAGTTTGGGCTATATACCTGCAAATGAAGTGTCAAAATGTTCACTGCTAATTGGGTTCTCCTGCCAGAACATAAATGATTGGGAAACATAGGAAACCGCTTATCATTATCGGGTGAGTCCAACTGCTGACTTCTTCCAATCAAGAAAATGAGGGGTGATTGAAGCTAAGCAACAACATCAAGCATAGCTCATGGAAAAAAAACAAAACCGTATCGAAAAAAAATCCTTCTTCCTCATGAGTTGCCAGATTATAGGAAATGTGAGTAAATTGTAATATTTGCAAATAAGGAAGATGGAACAATACCTCTGTAGCGCCACCTATTGGATGGTAACATTCCTTCAAATCAATGTACGACTCTTTCCGCAAGTCTTTAAAACAATAATTGGGAATAGGAAACTAAGCCAGAATCCATACACAGACAGCTGTTACGGGGTGTTTGCCCCTCATCAGCGTGCAGTAGGTTTCTGGCTTGGCTGGTGAGGGGCCTGTGACGTGGGCCAAGAGGGGTGTTTTTCTTCTTAAAGAGAGAGCCCAGGAGACACCTAGGGGGTGAGTGGATTGGGAGGGGCATGTAATATTTAACACTCATATACATATGAATAATATAAATCAGAAGAGGTGCTCCAATGGTACGGTTGGAAAAGAAAAAGAACAGAAGATAGAAAGAAGATGTTGCGTATGGGACTCACCGCAACTGAACCGGTCCTAGAATTTAGGCACCGGTCAGTTTGTTGGTCCACGTGAGCCTTTTGAGTTGGAGTGTGTTTTCTACCAGGTCAACAGTCCTAGGACATCCCAGGGGAAGAGCAGCAGAAGATGACTCCAAACGTGTATGTTTTGGGAGGAAAGAGTTAATACAGTCAAAATAAAAAAGACTTCAGCGCTCCGTTGAACTGTGAACAATATATCAAGGTCTTACTTGTTTGGGGGTGCCCGGTCTCCTGGCACCCCTCACCTCCAAGAAAGCAGGAAACCCAATAGAGAATGACGTTTTCTTTTTAGGTAAAATTTAATTAGTTAAAACATAAATAATGCGACGCGTTTCGGCTTATGCTAAGCCTTCCTCAATCATTGGAGGGAGGGTGGGGTTAGTCGACAATTAAGAGGATTTCAGGCTGCATCTTATAAAAGCTGAAGTTATGGAAACTGCTACCCATATATTAAGTAAGCGATCCATTGTTGGAATCTGGGTCTCTGTTACTTGTTTATGCTACCCTCAGATAGTGCAGCATAAACCTGATGATAGATTCCCTTCAAATCTCTAGGACATGGAAATGCCGCAGTACAGATGGTATTTAATTAGAGATGAGCGAGCACCAAAATGCTCGGGTGCTCGTTATTCGGGACGAACTTTTCGCGATGCTCGAGGGTTCGTTTCGAGTAACGAACCCCATTGAAGTCAATGGGCGACCCGAGCATTTTTGTATTTCGCCGATGCTCGCTAAGGTTTCCTTGTGTGAAAATCTGGGCAATTCAAGAAAGTGATGGGAACGACACAGCAATGGACAGGGCAGGCGAGGGGCTACATGTTGGGCTGCATCTCAAGTTCACAGGTCCCACTATTAAGCCACAATAGCGGCAAGAGTGGGCCCCCCCCCTCCCAAAAACTTTTACTTCTGAAAAGCCCTCATTAGCAATGCATACCTTAGCTAAGCACCACACTACCTCCAACAAAGCACAATCACTGCCTGCATGACACTCCACTGCCACTTCTCCTGGCTTACATGCTGCCCAACCGCCCCCCCTCCCCCCACAGCGCACACCAAAGTGTCCCTGCGCAGCCTTCAGCTGCCCTCATGCCACGCCACACTCATGTCTATTTAGAAGTGCGTCTGCCATGAGGAGGAACCGCAGGCACACACTGCAGAGGGTTGGCACAGCTAGGCAGCGACCCTCTTTAAAAGGGGCGGGGCGATAGCCCACAATGCTGTACAGAAGCAATGAGAAATATAATCCTGTGCCACCGCCATCAGGAGCTGCACACGTGGGCATAGCAATGGGGAACCTATGTGCCACACACTATTCATTCTGTCAAGGTGTCTGCATGCCCCAGTCAGACCGCGGTTTTTAATTCATAGACACAGGCAGGTACAACTCCCTATTGTGAAGTCCCTGTGGACCGACAGCATGGGTGGCTCCCTGGAACCCACCGGCGGAACATAAAATATCCCATTGCATTGCCCATCACAGCTGAGGTAGTAATGTCATGTTTAATGCAGGTGGGCTTCGGCCCACACTGCATGCCCCAGTCAGACTGGGGTTCTTTACAAGTGGAAACAGATGCATTTATAATTCCCTGTGGACCCACAGCATGGGTGGGTGCCAGGAAGCCACCGGTGGTACATAGAAATATCCCATTGCATTGCCCAACACAGCTGAGGTAGTAATGTCGTGCTTAATGCAGGTGGGCTTCGGCCCACACTGCATGCCCCAGTCAGACTGGGGTTCTTTACAAGTGGACAGATGTAGGTTAAACTCCGTGTGCACCTACAGCATGGGTGGCTCCCTGGAACCCACCGGCGGTACATAAAAATATCCCATTGCAGTGCCCATCACAGCTGAGGTAGTAATGTCATGTTTAATGCAGGTGGGCTTCGGCCCACACTGCATGCCCTAGTCAGACTGGGGTTCTTTACAAGTGGAAACAGATGCATTTATAATTCCCTGTGGACCCACAGCATGGGTGGGTGCCAGGAAGCCACCGGTGGTACATAGAAATATCCCATTGCATTGCCCAACACAGCTGAGGTAGTAATGTCGTGCTTAATGCAGGTGGGCTTCGGCCCACACTGCATGCCCCAGTCAGACTGGGGTTCTTTACAAGTGGACAGATGTAGGTTAAACTCCGTGTGCACCTACAGCATGGGTGGCTCCCTGGAACCCACCGGCGGTACATAAAAATATCCCATTGCAGTGCCCATCACAGCTGAGGTAGTAATGTCATGTTTAATGCAGGTGGGCTTCGGCCCACACTGCATGCCCCAGTCAGACTGGGGTTCTTTACAAGTGGACAGATGTAGGTTAAACTCCGTGTGCACCTACAGCATGGGTGGCTCCCTGGAACCCACCGGCGGTACATAAAAATATCCCATTGCATTGCCCAACACAGCGGATGTAACATCAGCTGTAATGCAGGTGGGCTAAAAATTCATTTGATTACACTGTAGGCGAGGGCCCACAAAAATTGCTGTATCAACAGTACTAATGTACATCCAAAAAATTGGCCATGGCCAACCAAGAGGGCAGGTGAAACCCATTAATCGCTTTGGTTAATGTGGCTTAAGTGGTAACTAGGCCTGGAGGCAGCCCAGTTTAACGAAAAATTGGTTCAAGTTAAAGTTCCAACGCTTTTAAGAGCATTGAAACATATAAAAATTGTTTAGAAAAATTAGATGAGTGAGCCTTGTGGCCCTAAGAAAAATTGCCCGTTCAGCGTGATTACGTGAGGTTTCAGGAGGAGGAGCAGGAGGAGGAGGAGGAATATTAGACACAGATTGATGAAGCAGAAATGTCCCCGTTTTGGATGGTGAGAGAGAACGTAGCTTCCATCCGCGGGTGCAGCCTACGTATTGCTTACGTATCGCTGCTGTCCGCTGGTGGAGAAGAGAAGTCTGGGGAAATCCAGGCTTTGTTCATCTTGATGAGTGTAAGCCTGTCGGCACTGTCGGTTGACAGGTGGGTACGCTTATCCGTGATGATTCCCCCAGCCACACTAAACACACTCTCTGACAAGACGCTAGCCGCAGGACAAGCAAGCACCTCCAGGGCATACAGCGCGAGTTCAGGCCACGTGTCCAGCTTCGACACCCAGTAGTTGTAGGGGGCAGAGGCGTCACGGAGGACGGTCGTGCGATCGGCTACGTACTCCCTCACCATCCTTTTACAGTGCTCCCGCCGACTCAGCCTTGACTGGGGAGCGGTGACACAGTCTTGCTGGGGAGCCATAATGCTGGCAAAGGCCTTGGAGAATGTTCCCCTGCCTGCGCTGTACATGCTGCCTGATCTCTGCGCCTCCCCTGCTACCTGGCCCTCGGAACTGCGCCTTCTGCCACTAGCGCTGTCGGATGGGAAGTTTACCATCAGTTTGTCCACCAGCGCCCTGTGGTATAGCATCACTCTCGAACCCCTTTCCTCTTCGGGAATCAGAGTGGAAAAGTTCTCCTTATACCGTGGGTCGAGCAATGTGTACACCCAGTAATCTGTAGTGGCCAGAATGCGTGTAACGCGAGGGTCACGAGAAAGGCATCCTAACATGAAGTCCGCCATGTGTGCCAGAGTACCTGTACGCAACACATGGCTGTCCTCACTAGGAAGATCACTTTCAGGATCCTCCTTCTCCTCCTCCTCCTCCTCAGGCCATACACGCTGAAAGGATGACAGCCCAGCAGCATCTGTACCCTCAGCAGTGGGCCAAGCTGTCTCTTCCCCCTCCTCCTCATCCTCCTCATGCTCCTCCTCCTCCTCCTCAACGCGCTGAGATATAGACAGGCGGGTGCTCTGACTATCCAGCGACATACTGTCTTCCCCCGGCTCTGTTTCCGAGCGCAAAGCGTCTGCCTTTATGCTTTGCAGGGAACTTCTCAAGATGCATAGCAGAGGAATGGTGACGCTAATGATTGCAGCATTGCCGCTCACCACCTGGGTAGACTCCTCAAATGTTCCAAGGACCTGACAGATGGCTGCCAACCAGGGCCACTCTTCTGTAAATAATTGAGGAGGCTGACTCCCACTGCGCCGCGCAAGTTGGAGTTGGTATTCCACTATAACTCTACGCTGCTCATAGAGTCTGGCCAACATGTGGAGCGTAGAGTTCCACTGTGTGGGCACGTCGCACAGCAGTCGGTGCACTGGCAGATTAAACCTATGTTGCAGTGTCCGCAGGGTGGCAGCGTGCGTGTGGGATTTGCGGAAATGTGCGCAGAGCTGGCGCACCTTTCCGAGCAGGTATGACAAGTGGGGGTAGCTTTTCAGAAAGCACTGAACCACCAAATTAAAGACATGGGCCAGGCATGGCACGTGCGTGAGGCTGCCGAGCTGCAGAGCCGCCACCAGCTTACGGCCGTTGTCACACACGACCATGCCCGGTTGGAGGCTCAGCGGCGCAAGCCAGTGGTCGGTCTGCTCTGTCAGACCCTGCAGCAGTTCGTGGGCCGTGTACCTCTTCTCTCCTAAGCTGAGTAGTTTCAGCACGGCCTGCTGACGCTTGCCCACCGCTGTGCTGCCACGCCGCGTGACACCGACTGCTGGCGACGTACTGCTGACACATCTTGATTGCGAGACAGAGGTTGCGTTGGAGGAGGAGGAGGAGGAAGGTGCTTTAGTGGAGGAAGCATACACCGCCGCAGATACCACCACCGAGCTGTGGCCCGCAATTCTGGGGGTGGGTAGGACGTGAGCGGTCCCAGGCTCTGACTCTGTCCCAGCCTCCACTAAATTCACCCAATGTGCCGTCAGGGAGATATAGTGGCACTGCCCGCCTGTGCTTGTCCACGTGTCCGTTGTTAAGTGGACCTTGGCAGTAACCGCGTTGGTGAGGGCGCGTACAACGTTGCGGGAGACGTGGTCGTGCAGGGCTGGGACGGCACATCGGGAAAAGCAGTGGCGACTGGGAACCGAGTAACGCGGGGCAGCCGCCGCCATCATGCTTTTGAAAGCCTCCGTTTCCACAAGCCTATACGGCAGCATCTGTAGGCTGATCAATTTTGCAATGTGCACGTTTAACGCTTGAGCGTGCGGGTGCGTGGCGTCGTACTTGCGCTTGCGCTCAAACTGTGGCACTAGCGACGTCTGGACGCTGCGCTGAGAGCCATTGCTGGATGGGGCCGAGGACAGCGGAGGTGAGGGTGTGGGTGCAGGCCAGGAGACGGTAGTGCCTGTGTCCTCAGAGGGGGGTTGGATCTCAGTGGCAGGTTGGGGCACAGGGGGAGAGGCAGTGGTGCAAACCGGAGGCGGTGAACGGGCATCGTCCCACCTTGTGGGGTGCTTGGCCATCATATGCCTGCGCATGCTGTTGGTGGTGCCTCCCCAGCTGATCTTGGCGCGACAAAGGTTGCACACCACTGTTCGTCGGTCGTCAGGCGTCTCTGTGAAAAACTGCCACACCGTAGAGCACCTTGACCTGTGCAGGGTGGCATGGCGCGAGGGGGCGCTTTGGGAAACAGTTGGTGGATTATTCGGTCTGGCCCTGCCTCTACCCCTGGCCACCGCACTGGCTCGGCCTGTGCCCACACCCTCACTTGGCCCTCCGCGTCCTCGGCCGCGTCCACATCCTCTAGGCCTACCCCTACCCCTCAGCATGCTGTATTACCAGTGATTTGATTTCCCAGGCAGGAAAGAAATTGGCGCAAGGCTGCACTCAACCGTAGCTGGTTGCGTCTGATTTTTGTACGTTGTCCACGCAGCACACACGTACACGGAGACCTTAGGACTGACACAGGCAGGCCAAATATAATTTCTTTTCCTTTTTTGCAAAGGGAAGACCCCACTGCGTATATTCAATGAACAAGAAGTTTAATATCTGTGGTGTGGCCCTCAAAAAGTGTCACACAAGTATAGTGTAGCAGAGTTATTAACTCTAGCAGAGCAGGTATTTGCCAGTCAGGAAAGACAATGGCGCAAGGCTGCACTCAACCGTAGCTGGTTGCGTCTGATTTTTGTACGTTGTCCACGCAGCACACACGTACACGGAGACCTTAGGACTGACACAGGCTGGCCGAATATAATTTTTTGTCCTTTTTAGCAAAGGGAAGGACCCACTGCGTATATTCAATGAACAATAACTGTGTTGTGGCCCTGCCTACACAATTCTGTCCCTGTAGTATCAATGGAGGGTGCAATGCTCTGCACAGACGATTTTTAGAATAAAAAAAATATGCGACACTGCTAACAGCAGCCAGCACAGTACTGCACACGCTTAAATTTGGCCCTAGAAAGGACCGTTGAGGTTCTTGAAGGCTACACTCACTCCTAACACTCTCCCTGCCTATGCACCACTTCTGTCCCTAATACCGGGTGCAATGCTCTGCACTGCCGATTTTGAGAAAAAAAACACTGCTAGCAGCAGCCTGCACACAGGTAGATGTGGCCCTGAGAAGGACCGTTGGGGTTCTTGAAGCCTACACTAACTCCTAACGCTCTCCCTACAGCAGCTCCAGCACGATAGTACTTTCCCTCAGCTAACTCACAAGGCATGTGTGGCGAGCCGCGGGAGGGGCCGACTTTTATACTCGGGTGACATCAGATCTCCCCAGCCACTCACAGCAGGGGGGTGGTATAGGGCTTGAACGTCACAGGGGGAAGTTGTAATGCCTTCCCTGTCTTTCAATTGGCCAGAAAAGCGCGCTAACGTCTCAGAGAGGAAACTGAAAGTAACCAGAACATCGTGTGGTACTCGTTACGAGTAACGAGCATCCCGAACACCCTAATATTTGCACGAATATCAAGCTCGGACGAGTACGTTCGCTCATCTCTATATTTAATGCTTCACAATGTAACTTTCCCAGGATCTGTTCATATCTCTTTGTATGTCTCTGGTGGTTAGGTATTGGACAGAAGAGAAGTCGAAAAAATTTGCTGGAATGCAATATGGTTCCAGGAAACATAAAATTGGCTACTTTGTGCGATTATTATGGCAACAAAACCCATTATAATCACTGGAGCCATAGAAGAGAACACTGCACATTTTAGCAGAAATTGATATTATCAACTAAACCAAGATAAAACACAATATCTATTGACGCTGATATGCTAGTCTAGACATGACCATGACACAAGGAACTCAAGGAATTAGCATTCAATGCTGAAAACATATTTAAAGATCATGGACAAGCCTGTATTGTATCCTCACAAAAGCTAAGGATTAACGTTTTGACAGTTCCCACCTGACTCCAAGACCCAGAACAACAAACCCGCTGGTCACCTAATGTCTATATCCTGTAATATCATAGCGCTCTAGGAAGGCATCTGGTCCCCCCTTAAACTCCTCTATCTATTTTTGCCATCAAAGTGCCTTATGTAGTAGAAGAATAATATTCTCACCTCTATACCTCTTTAATAGAGATGAGTGAATCTACTCGTTTCGAGTATTTACTCGATCGAGCACCGCGATTTTTGAGTACTTCAGTACTCGGGTGAAAAGATTCGGGGGGCGCCGGGGGGAGGCGTGGTGGTGCAGGGGGTAGCAGCGGGGGACAGGGGGAAGCCCTCTCTCTCTCCCTCTCCCCCCACTCCCCGCTGCAACCCCACACTCACCCACGGCGCCCCCCGAATCTTTTCGCCCGAGTAAGGAAGTACTCGAAAATCGCGGTGCTCGGGCGAAAAAGGGGCGTGGCCGAGTAGGCTCGCTCATCTCTACTCTTTAATGCACCCCAAGATTTTATTTGTGTTGCAGCAGTGCTGGGGTCGCTGCTGGATTGACGGAGTCCAGTGCAGGTTTTAGACATCATTCTGCATCTTCTTGCTTAGTAGTTATGACGCAATTTGCTCACATCTGTGGATGATAAGCTGGGATGGACAGGAAGCTTAGGTGCTGTAAATTGTCATTTGCTCGCTGTCTGAGCTGAATGAAGGAGAGGGCCTGTGGCTCCAGTGGACAGCGTGGTGTCCACTGTTCCTTATTTCAGACGGCTCTGTGTGCATCGACTTATTCTACTAAAGCTAAGTGCTGTGTTTTATTTTGTTTTGTCCTTTATCAGTTTAGCCAAGTAGGGTTACTTAGGTCCCAGGAACGAGTGCAGGCCCGCATCTATCGACGTGATCAGTCTACTATGTTAGGCAGGGCCCTCTCCCTCATTCGTTACGTATTTAGGGAAAGACTTCCCATTTATTATTTATTGGTTTGTTTTGGCCGCCGCGCTTTAAGCAATGATTGTGCATGTCTGCAAGTGCTGTTCCAGCATGTCCATTGCAGACGTTAACAACTTGCTTTTGCAGCAGCTGACTGGCATTGATTGCTCCAGTTAAGTCTACAGTCAACTAGTACCCCCAGGTCTTATTCCATCTCACTTTTCCCTAGCAGTACCCAATTTAGTGTATATTGGTGACATCCATTTCTCCTGCCCATGTACATAACCTTACATTTATCAACATTGAACTTCATTTGGCATTTTTCTACCCAACCTCCAGCTTATCTAGGTTCATTTGTAGCCGCACATTGTTCTCCGTTGTATTAATTACCTTTTATAATTTTGTATCATCTGCAAATATTGATATTTTACTGTGCAGTCCCTCTATCAGGTCATTGATAAATGTATTAAACAGAATGGGACCAGAACCCTGTGGCACCCCACTAGCAAGAGTGGCCCAATCAGAGTACGATCCATTTATTACCACCCTCTGCTTTCTATCTCCAAGCCAGTTCTTTACCCAGATACACACGTTTTCACCCAATCCGAGATGTCTCCTTTTATATATTAACCTATTATGCGGCACGGTGTCAA
The DNA here is from genome assembly GCF_035609145.1 of Eleutherodactylus coqui. Taxonomy (NCBI): domain Eukaryota; kingdom Metazoa; phylum Chordata; class Amphibia; order Anura; family Eleutherodactylidae; genus Eleutherodactylus; species Eleutherodactylus coqui. The sequence goes on along the minus strand of NC_089839.1, from coordinate 262,268,968 downwards.
ATGCTTTAGAAAAATCCAGATATAAAAGATCAATAGCCTCTACTAGATCTAGTCCAGAACTTACTTTGTTGTAGAAGCTGATCAAATTCATCTGACATGACCGACCCCTCATGAACCCATGATGATGAGGAGTTATACCGTTGTTTTCCTTGAGGTATTCCTGGTTGGTATCTTTCAGAAACCCCTCTCTTTTTGACCCTTTTTTGTACATTGAAATCACTGTCATTCATTCAGTGAGAGCTGCCTGTGATTGGCTGAGCGCCTCAGCCAATCATAAGCGGCTCTTTCAGCAGGTGGGAATTTTAATTCCCCGTCTGCTGTAAGAACTTCAGTGCAGAGCCGGGGACAGCGCAAACAGGACACGGCTGAGCCCTGACAGCTGAAGAAAGGTGAGTATGTTTTTTGTTTTTTTTTACACTAGTTTGGGTTGTTTTTCAGGGAAGGGTTTATATTTAAAGCCTTTCCCTGAAAAACAATTATGGGGTGCTGGCAGTTGGTTCCTCTAGGGCAGCTGTTATCTGTGACAGCTGCGCTAAGGAATTCTTTATTCCCCGCGGGGATGAAGAAAACATCTGCCGCATGTGGCAGATGTGTTCTTCATCCCCGCGAGGGACATGGCAGCGGCAGACAGGTAAGTATTTATTTTATTTTTTTTTACACCAAATGGGATGATTTATATTTAAAGCTCTTCCCTGAAAAACAATTAAGAGGTGCCGGCAGACCATTGCCTCCAATGGAGCTGCCGGCAGCAGCAGCAGCTCCATTGAAGGCAATACACGGACCTTGACACACGTGTTTTTGTGTGTACAGGGGTGCATACCTATGTACGCACATGCTCGTGTAAAGCCACCCTTAATGTCATTGTATAAATAGTATTTGTAATGGCTGAAGCTCTATTTTTCTGATATAATTGTATTTTTTCTATTGATGACCTGTCGTCACGATAGGTCATCAATAGATGATTGCTGGGGCTCCACCAGTTGGGATCCCTGCCAATCAGCTGATTCTAGCACTACTGTCAGTACAGACAGCATAGGAAGCAGATCGTGCCATCCATACTGCAATAGCCTAGTTTGGTAGTGCAGGCGCAGCTCCCATCAAGTTCAGTGGGAGCTGTACCCACCCTTACCAACCTGGGCTGCTGTAGTACCGATGGCGCAATCTGCTTCCTGCACTGTCTGTACTTCTGTGCTGACAGTGGTGTTAGGTATCAGCTGATCATCGGGGATCCTGAGCAATCGGGGATATTGATCAATAAAAAAAATGCCCAAAGTCTCATACAGCCCCTTTAAGACTGTATAGGATTTATTCATGTTCTTTACCGTCTCTCATTCCACCCTTTTCCTCTGCCTCTGAATCCCTGTAGCCTTCTTAAAGAGACAGTCTGTGCAAAAGTCAAGTGCAACTCAAGTGCAATAGGTTTATGTGTTCTTAAAGTTTGCACAAGTGTTTCTTTACATTTCACTAGTGACTAGTTGAACTCCCAACTTTGCTTCGGTGCGCTGCTGACACTGACCCTGTTCCTGGTCAACCGTGTTGGAACAATTATATTTGCATAGTCTCCAGTTTAGGCACAACTATGTTTCTTGTTTCTCTGACCAACTTATCTTCACTTTAGCTATTGCTTATTAGGACTTCCAGAATAGTGACATTGGGATCCCCTTAGGAATGTGTTTACCTCTACATGGGGGTTAAGGGGGAAGGAGAGATGATCCCTTAGATTGTGCTGCCTGGTTTAGCCTTTGTCAGATCCGTTAGTGACCGAGTCAGTCCACCCCACCCCTGTGTTCCCCTTTTGGGATAAACGGGAACATAGAAAGATTAGATTAGCCAACTGAGTACTATGTATATCAATTCCGTAACTATTTTTGTTTTGTTTATGAGAATAACAAGTAACAGATTTCTTAATGCTGAGATTTATGTGTTAGGCCATTGGCTTTACTCCAACCACGCACATTGATAAGGAAGTAATTCAGTGGTATGAAGTCCAGACACGTAGAAAACTAAACGTTGGCAGCATGCTCCGTGTTGTAAAATATAGATTAAATCAGACTATACACTGCCTATTTAGTAACCGGATTTTTATGTACAATAACTAAGGCCAGCTGCACACGGGGCGGATTTGCATTATGGAATCCAGAGCAGGCATCCGCCTCCGGATTCCACAACAAATACTGCCCATATTGCTATGGCAAATCGCGATTTCATCTCTATACGCGGAAAACTATTGCAATTTTCCGCTTGCAGAGACAAAATCGTAGCATGCTGCGATTCTGTGCAGACTCCACACGGATGGCTTCCATCAAAGTCAATGGAAGCCGTCAGATCTGCGTCTCTTTCGCAAACACATTGCGGAAAGGTTGCAAATTGTGTGTCATCTCAGACGGAAAAGCAGACAGTGTGGAAAATAAATTCTGTACTGCGCATGTCTGAAGGCTCGCTGTGTGGACCATCTGCAGTACAGAAGAAAAAGGGTGCTTAACAGGTACGTACGGACACCCCGGTTGGCAGAGCCGGATTCCACATGTGGAATCCGGCTCTGCTGTGGGCAGGGGGCCTTAGACTGTACTATGGTCAGTACATGTGAACTCACCTATCACAGGATATACCATAAATGCAACCTCTGGAATCCCTATCTGTTATTAGAACAGGGGTCCATTTCCTGCATTCTTCATACACTTAAAGTGCTTGTTTGACATTATTTTATTTATTTTAAAAAAAGGCTGTCCATCATGGAAAATAATAAACAGCCATATACTCACCTCTCCGGACTTCCCGCACGTCCTATGCCACAGGTCTAGGTCTTACCGGTGATGTAAGGTTTACAGGATCCAAGTCCACTTATGTACAGGATGTCACAGGCTGCTGCAGCCAATCATTGACTTCAGTGTTCGAGCACTGGGCTCTGTGATTGGCTGTAGCAGCCTGTGATGTCCTGTACCCACTGCTGAGGAGTAACCTGCAGCATGGGGAGCTTGGAAAGGTGGGATTATTATTTTCTATCATGGACAACCCTTTTTTCTTAAATGATGTCGAAAAACCCCTTTAAGTAGAGTTGTGATCGTATGCACACATGCTAGCTTGCCATTGAAGAGGATGCAGAATTTGCAATCAGGGGTCTGGTAATATTTGTATATAGCTGTACAGTGGGCCGTCAGAATCAATTTTATTGGTAAGCCCTAGGCGCCCCAGTCCAACGCCATCTGGAGATCTCTAGCACCATGATCTGATTCTATGGCTTCCATGGCACAGACTTTGATCATTTGCCATTTACTAAACATTCCTGTCACCCCTGAAAATATTCTAGAGTTTCGTTTCTCTTTCATTTCTTCAGTGATGGGGAACTTCCAGCAGACCCACGGGAATAAGAGCATTATACTTCCCTGCTGTTTGTTTTCAAGATCTCTTTATTTCTTATTAAGGGCAAAAACACATGGGTGCATGCACTGCTATGCTCGTCGCTACGGAGTGTATTAGCACATGAACCGGGTTTTTTTTTGACTATTCAAACTCTGCAAGATTTGAAAAAAAAATGGGAAGATGGGTCCTGCCCTACCTTTCCTTCATGTAGGAAAACTATGTGCGAGAAAGATAGGGCAAGTCCTATCTTTTCTTGCTTGTAGTATTAACACGCCAGAATCCCGATAGTGAAAACGAAACTATTGAAATCAATACTTTCGTTTCGTTCTATTATGCGGACGTGATTTTGACAGCCGCATAACGGGACTAAAACACGCCCATCTGTTTAAGTCCTGAAGTGTCAGTTCCACTTGCTGAGATGGAAATTACCCTTTAAGTAATCGCACAAAATAGCTATTCCATAGATGTAATATATGGGAAAGTGCTGTGTAATGCACATACTAGTGAGTAATTAGTTGCATGCTGCGCGTCACGTAGGTATGTCTGGAATTTTTAAACCAACAGGTTCTATAGTAAAAACACATAGGGCAAATGCGAAAGAATATCACATTTTTCTACTTTTAAGGCAATGTCTGCAATCCATTATTCTAAGATTTCTGGGATTAGAAAAAAGGGCCCTTTTATTTCTCTGGAGATCATGCCACTCCTATGCATAGGCTTTGTTAATTATTGCAGAACATCCCCAATCACAGCTTACATCCAAGAGCCTAGAACCAACCAAACCTTTTCCAAGCATGGTATGAAAAGAAACTAGGAGTACAAAGAGTAAATCCACACCAAGACGGGGACTGGACAATGTTTGTATCATTCTTTTCAAGGATGGCTAAGCACACAACTGCATCAGCTTATGTATGGTCAACATGCTTGCATGCAGAGGAGTTGGCCATCAGGCAATCATAGCCCACGAAAATTGACAACATAATCATGGATTTTGTAAACCATTTTATCTCCACCACACTCATTGTTCCCTTACATTACAGTTGAAGGAATTACAGTTGAAGTGAAACCCCTGAAGATGGGAGTTGTAGAACAGGTGCAAGGGGAAGGGGGGGGGCTCCAAAGTGGCTGCGCTCCTACCGCCTCCACATGGCTCAGCTGCAGGCGTCTCCTTCAATATCAGTCACCCATATGACTGGTGCTGTCCAGTGCCATATTTCTCAAAGTGGTTTCAGCTACAGGCTTAATGGAATGGAGCTGAAGGGAAGAAGACTCAGACTTCCTCTTTGTTACTGTAACTTGATTTTACTCACAATTGAAAACAAAGGTAAACTTTCAGGCCAAATGAACACAGGTGCGAAATGCAGATCGGTGTCCCTTGTTTTTGGAGTGATCTCTCGGACTCTTGTCCACCAGTGGTGTGTCCCAAAAAACAACAAAGTTCTTGACATCAGGCTTTTGTAACAAGCCTGAGGCCTTCTACTTGCAGTTCACCTGCTGAATCTCTAAATCACCAATAGCTTTGCTCACAAGATCTCATAACTACGCAACGCACCCAATATCTGGTGTTTGCCTCTTTTATAAACTTCTCCGATTCCTCCAACCAAAATATCCGTCCATACTACTCCCCTCTTTGCAATCTCTCTCCAGATCTGCTTAAAAGAAAGCAATAAAATAGTCCAGCAGGAAAATATGGTGTATGTCTATTAACGATTTCAACAAAATCTCCTATCCTCACTACCCCACTGAATCCCTGATATGCAAAACTGAAAAAAGTCGCTCAGGTTACTGTTGCTCCATTCCCATAAGTCTATGCAGCGGCCACATGCTGATCATGTAATATCATCACGGAAGCTAGTGACTGGACGCAATGGTCACATGAACAATAAACAGCGCCTGACGGCTGCAGAGGTTTCTGGGACCAGAAGAGAAGTGACCAGACTCTAGGGGATATACAAGAGGTGACTAGTGCCTTTTTTTTATTCCATTCCTCGCCCATACATTTTTTTTAGTCCCTATAAAAACCTTTAATAGTAAGCGCATAAAATATCTCAAATGGCTTCTACCAGTGGTAGAAAGGGTGCTACAGATGCTTCATGTTCAGTATGATGAATGATGAATACTCGGGATTCGACTATTACATAGAGCTGTTGGCCACCAGAGTTCAGTGCAGGGCAGAAAATAGAGTGTATAGTTGTGGAGTCTAGTAGAATCTGCATTCACAAATGGAAGCAAACAATGGCTGGAGAGAAGAGGCGTAGTAGCTAGGTACCATTACTGAACCTGCTGTCATCTTTACCAGATAGTACTCCAAACAATAGGTTTGGTATAGCTGCAATAGCTGCTCAAACCCTCACCAATCTGAAAAACTGTGGTCCCCTGCCCGCCCCCCCCCCCCCCCCCCCCCCCCGTCTCCCCAGTTCAGGCTTACTTAACCCCCTGCAGTGAGGAAGAAATTCAGTGGAATGATGGTCATGCGAGCGTAGTGCCACTCCATTAATTTTCAGTGAGTACTAGCCGTTGGCTATTTCCGTCAGCTCTATTAAAACGAATGGAGTGGCGGCTGCGCCTGCTTGGTCACTGCTCCATTCATTCTGACGACACTGCAGGGGGTGAAAAGTAGTGACAGGAGGAGGGGGACACATTCTTGGGATTGGTGGGGGTCTTATTGTTGAGACCCCTACTAATCAGGCATTTATCACCTCTCCCTAGGATAAAAGGTGATTCTGGTACAGCCCCTTTAACTACTATTATGCTAATATCTAATTAACTAAAATTATGCTTCATTCACCACTGCTGCTACTTTTATTGAGAAACTTAGCTGAAGCAATACTTTCTCAGAAATCCAGGGGAATTCAAAAACTGAACTTTTACTTAAAAGAAACACGGATACAACAAGTCAAAGGGATTTATTTTCGAACCGAAATGTAAAATGTTTTTGAATGATGCAATGATACTAATCAATGCAGCCATCTCCGAGGATATATTCCGATAGGCCTTCTGAAACCTCAGATGTATGACTTAAAGGAGATGTCCCGAGGCAGCAAGTGGGTCTATACACTTCTGTATGGCCATAATAATGCACTTTGTAATGTACATTGTGCATTAATTATGAGCCATACAGAAGTTATAAAAAGTTTTTTACTTACCTGCTCCGTTGCTGGCGTCCTCGTCTCCATGGTGCCGACTAATTTTTGGCCTCCGATGGCCAAATTAGCCGCGCTTGCGCAGTCCGGGTCTTCAGCAGTCTTCTATGGAGCCGCTCGTGCCAGAGAGCGGCTCCGTGTAGCTCCGCCCCGTCACGTGCCGATTCCAGCCAATCAGGAGGCTGGAATCGGCAGTGGACCGCACAGAAGAGCTGCGGTCCACGAAGACAGAGGATCCCGGCGGCCATCTTCAGCAGGTGAGTATGAAGACGCCGGACCGCCGGGATTCAGGTAAGCGCTGTGCGGGTGGTTTTTTTAACCCCTGCATCGGGGTTGTCTCGCGCCGAACGGGGGGGGGGTTTAAAAAAAAAAAACCCCGTTTCGGCGCGGGACATCTCCTTTAAATTCTAGTACTGAAAAGGAAGTATCTCTGAGCAAATATTGGTAGAACATAAGATGAACCAAGTGTTCTCTATAGCAGCTTTTATTTCTTGCAGTGAACTGCAGGATAATCTTGAATAGCGCAATACTACAAGAATACCGACCCTATGCACAAAAAAGCTCAGTGCAGTGTATTTGCGCATGAACAATGTTTGAAGACGTCCATAATCTGCGTGTTGCACGCATGTCTGCGCGTACTACTGTAACTTTTGAACACGCAAGGCCAGTTCACACGCACGCATGATGCACCCTTTGGGGTCAGTCACACGGGCGTTTTTTCGCACGATTTACAGCTGCGTTTGCGATCCGCATCTATATAGACCCAATGCTTTGCAATGGGAGCGATCAGATGTGTGCATTTTTCATGCGCACAAACGCATGCGGCGAAAATTATAGGACACAACGATTTGCATAACTCATGTAGCTGTGTTCTGTGCAAATCGGTGTTCCTGTGTATGTGCGCTCAATGGGGCTGGCGGCGGCATTGAGAACATATACTAAAGATCGTTCTCCTCTGCCACAGCTGTCACAACTGTGGCAGAGGAGAACGATGTTCTCCCATTGAATTCAATGGAGCCGGCAATACAGCCAGCTCCATTGAAAGCAATGTGCTGCCGGCAAGCGCTGTATTAATTTTCGGGGAAGGGCTTCAAATATAAGCCCTTCCCTGAAAACCATCCTAAAAAAGTGTAAAAAATAAAAAAAAAATCAATACTCACCTCTCTGCAGCTGCCAGAGATCAGCCGCGTCCAGCCGGCTTTTCTCCTGAACTGCTTTCAGTAGTATTCAGCAGGCGGGGATTTAAAATCCCCGTCTGCTGAATGGGCTGCTTCTGATTGGTCACAGCGCTCAGCCAATCAGACACAGCACCCACTCACCCATTCATGAACACATGAGAATCCTGAAAATGGAAGCAAAACAATTGAAATCAATGGCTTTGGTTTGTCTTGTTATGCGACTGGGATTTTCACGGCCGTATACTAGGACAAAGTCACGCCCATGTGCTTAAACCCTAAGGCTCGGTCCCTACAATTCTCGGCAGCCTTCTGGAGTATTGCGCTTTCCCTTCTGCCTTGACCAATATTGGCTGCATTACTCGCCACATTAGAAGCTATGGGGGTGCCATTTGACCTAGTACCTGTAGGTACAGAATTAAAAGGAAGAGTTACATAAAAACAAAAATCTTTTTTGTTATCAGTAATAAAGTCTGTAATTGACATGGACAAGCCCACACTAGGGTTTGTAAAACAAGGGTTTAAGACCCCACTAATGAGCACAAAATAATAAGATCAGGCTGTGACAATGCAAAATGTGTAATAATATAAGATCCAATAAATCTCTCTTGCACTAGGAGCAGAACAGCGAAAGTGCCAGCAGTACCCTATCCCTCACATGCTGACCACCAATGGCACTTGACACACTCCACTAACTACAGTGGGATCTCTCAGGCTTCCTTCACATTGTTTGCTCTTTACAGTAAAAAATAGCCCCATTCTTTTACACTAGGGAATTTGAAGACATGACAATTCCTTGACACATACTGATTATCACAAATGTGCCTTTAAAGCGCCCTTCTGGTTCTGGACAAACGAACATGGCTGCACCACATCTCTGACTACCTGATACACACTGTGCATTACTAAGCATTATTAGTCGAAGACAGGGGTCAGAAATGCTATCTTTTCTCCTTAGGGAGAGCACCTAGATGGTGAGTGAGGAGACTCAAATGCCATGCACTCTACTCTGGGTAATATGCAAATAAGGGAGATGCCTTCCAATAGGTGGCACTGTGGAGGTTTTATTCCATTTTAGTCTAAGACACTAGGGCCACATTCACAGGCCAGAAACTCTTCCCAATATCGCTCTAGGCGACATGCGTTTTTCACGTCGATGCAAGGCGTTTTTCATTCAAAAACACCTTGCATCATTTCTATGAAATTGGGATCCTTATGTGAATATTTCAATCCATGTGAGCATACCTGCAGGTTTTTTGCACATGCAAATACCCAGGGCATCTGGCCCAATAGAGATAAATTGGATTTTAGCACCACGTGTTAGGGCTTAGACAGACAAGCGTGTTTTGCAATATGCTTGCTCAGGTGCAATTTTTTTGTGCACTAAACTTGTGCATTGTGTGCACATGCCTGCACAAATACAGAGCTTATTTGCACAGTCACCACTCCTTCACATGGACAAGGGAATGACCAGTCTTGATTTAAATGACTAATTAGGACCCCGCCTCCACCCTATTAATTCAGTGATAAAGTGTATGGGAATGGGTTTTCAAAATTGGACAACCCCTTTAATCCCTTCCCACTCCAGGGCATAAGTTTACTTCCTGGCAGCGGGGTACTTCCAGCAACAGGGCGTTAACTTATATCCTAGGGATAGCGTGAGACCAAAAGCAATCTTGCGCTATTTGGCAACAGGAACCGGCTGTCAGTGATAGCCTGCCTCCTGCTGCAACAGCGGGGGTGCATCGAGATGCACTCCCCACTGTAAACCCCTTACCTGCCGCGATCTATGTAGATCAAGGCATGGGAAGTGTTCACAGAGGGAGCGCGCTCCCTATGTGATATTGTCAGGCTCTCACGATATAATTGCAGAAAGCCCGAGTGGTTGATATGGCAACAGGATGCCAGATACCGGCTCTCCTGTATTGCCAGTGCCTATGATCGCTGTAATAAGCGATAAGGCATTGCAGGACAGAAGTCCTGCAATGCCTTATCACAGTGATCCTCAGTGGTATGATGTAAGTCCCCAAGAGGGACACAAATAGTGTAAAAAAAAAAGATAAAAATAATATACAAAAAATAAAATCGTAAAAAAAACTCTTTTTCGGTGCTTTTTCTCATATAAGCTTAAAAAAATGTAAAAAAAAAAAATAAAATCCCACATGTTTGGTATCCTTGTAGCCATAACGACGCGTACAATAAGTTGCACATGCTTTTTATTCTGCACGGCAAAAAGCGTAAAAAAGACCCTAAAAAGCTGAGGCATTTTGCCTCCCAATAACTGCAATAAAAGTGATTAAAAAAACCATATGTATCCCAAAATGGTACCAATAAAAACTACAGCTTGTCTCGCAAAAAATTAGCCCTCAGAGAGCTCTGTACGTAGAAAAATTTTAAAATGTTACAGGACTTTGAATGGAGCGATTTTAGAAAAGAAAAAAAAAGATTTCCAAAAAAGGGGGTTTTTATTGCAGAAAAAGGAAAAAAACCTAAAAATAATATAAAAATTTTGGTATCGTTGTAATCGTACCGGCCCGCAGAAAAATAGATTGTGACATTTATGCTGCATGATTACCACTGTAAAAAAACAAAAACAAAAATCTATGGCAGAATTAATGCGTTTTCTCTCCCTGTTATCATAAAACATAAAATAAAAGTTTTACAATATAGTCTATGTACCCAAAAATGGCACCATCAAAATCTACCGTTCGCCACGCAAAAAACAAGCCCTTATACGGTCATGTCGACGAAAAAATGAAAAAGTTATGGCTTTTGAAAAATAGAGATGAAAATCATTGATAGCGGGCTGCCACTTGGTATCCCCTTATCTCAACTCAAACCGCTCTAAAGGATTCAGTGTAGCCATTTATGAGTTGCTCAGTGGTCACCCACTTATTGCAGTTTTTTCTGGGGATCTACTGATGGAACAAGGGGAATAAATAAATATTCATATGATTGACCCCAATACAAAGAACTTTATTTCTCAGGAAAGAATCACCATTGCCCCATTGTTACTGACACGCCTCTATTTCCGCTAGTGAGAAGCTTTATGACATGGGAATGTTTCTCTATGGGGGTTATGGTTATTTCCTCTGTGATGACAGCAGAGTTTGATGCCAGCAGAAAGTACCAATGTAATTCTTGTGTTTATAAATCTAATTAGGCATTCCTAATCTATAAACAATGCAAGCTTTGTAATCCAAGACGATTACAATCTTAACAAAAAATGCTGGAACATAATGTGGATATTTTAAAACCAGTCATGTAAACAAGGCTGAGAACATGAAGACTACAACGAAGTGTGGGACTGCTCTTTGCTGTCAGCTGAAAGCAATTAACAATCCAGAAGTACAGACCTCCACCGAAGCGCGTTGGGCCTGGTGAAAAGGTCACCAAAACATTTGGTGGCATAGTGGTGTTCTAAATTAATGCTTTCATCAACTTACTCAGAAAGCCGTCATTAGTTGTTCCAACAGATGACGTCTTGTTTAAACCATGAAATATTTGAAGTAGTTTACAAAATCCATTTAGAAAGATTAGAGATTGCAACAATTTGGTTGAAATCATAGTTAACCATAATTTTCTGACCTGTTAATGAAGTTAGGCTCTAACACAACTGTAAGCAACCAAAGGGACTAAGAAACATACAGAATAGGTTTCCAACAATGTTGAAAAGAAAATCCCATTGCTTTGCACGGGTTATTAATTATGGGAGGAGTTACCTAATGAGCATGTGATAAATTGTATCTGGGGAACTTCCTGTGTCCTTTCCAAACAGAAGAGGAGCAGGAGCATTAAAGATAAGATCTATATAAGGGAAACATAAGTGAGTGTGCATGCTGTATTCTAAATGTGCCGTTTCTTAAGTGTGTAATTTAAGATTAGTAACTTTGGATTCAGGGACTTTAGTTCAGAGAGTCAGTTCTATTTATGTACTGCTTATTTATTTTGCTTTTGCATATATTACTTTGATTTGATCTATATGTAAGATCCCCACTTAGAATGTGCTCCATGACAGACAATGCAGCCCAGTGTACATACTGCTGTATGACATGTGAACGTGTTGCACATTTGGAAGCCCAATCCTGGATCTAAATGTGGGGGTGTATTGGAGAGGAGGATGAGCAGGCAGCTAGCTGGTTGACAGTTAGGAAGGGTAGAGGGAAGAGATCCAGGGGGGTAATCCTGAATCGGCACATCCTGACACGTTTGCAAAGTTGGCAGATAATGGGGATGCCATTACAGGGTTAGCAGTGCTGCAGCATGATATGGCCTCCATGGGGATGTTTGCTCCAGTAAAAAGAGGAATAAGAGCAAAGGACAGGCTAGACAAGTCCTAGTAGTGGGAAACTCAATTATTAGGGGGACAGACAGGGAAATCTACTACAAAGATTGGGATTGTTGAACAGTATGTTGTCCTCCTGACTTTAACACATTGCGGATCAAGTTGACAAATTACTGGGAGGGGCTGGTGAGGATCCAATGGTCATGGTACACATTGGCACCAATGACAAAAGTTAGAGGTAGGTGGAGGGTACTTAAAATAATTTCAGAGAGCTAGGATGTAAGCTAAAGGCTAGGACCTCCAAAGTAATGCTTTCTGAAATACTACCTGTACCACGTGCCACATGAGAAACGCAGAGGAAGATTAGGGAGGTAAACAAGTGGCTCCCTGAATGGGGAGGGTGCAGCAGTGTTGGGGGAGAAAATGGCTAGAAGTATGGAGGAGTGTTTAAACTAGGTACTGGGGGAGGGCAACCAGAGAGATAGGGGGAAAGACAATGTAGACAGTGACGTGGGACTAAGTGATGAAATGGGGGTGGAGCAGTGGGATTGATTATTACAGTTAGAACTTGCAGAACAGTTATTAGGGATACGCTTAAAATAAAAATAACCAAAACATTCTAACTGCATGGTCACTAATGCTAGAAATCTGACCAATAAGGTTGACAAATTTGAAGTAATAATGTCTGAGGAAAATTTATGACTGGGATGAAAACTGGATGAAAGCTGTGACTGGATGGTTAACTTACAGGGTTATAGTCTGTTCAAAAAGGATCATAAAAAACAAGAAAGGGGGAGGGGTTTGTCTTTATGTAAAATCCTGTTTAAAGCCCACACTGCAGAAAGATATATGTGAAAGAGATGAACGGGGACAATAAACAAAAATAATGTGTTTAAACTAATACAACAAGATGACGGTGAAGAAGCAATAAAAACCTGTAAGGAAAAAAATTAATTTTGTAAAAAGCAGATAAAGGCAGCAAAGATGGAGACAGAGAGATTTATTGCCAAAGAGAGTAAAAACAACCCTGAAATTCTTTAATTATATAAATAATTAAAAGATCAATACAAAAAGCGGTCTTTTTAATAAATAATGTAAGAGAAATTGTAGTGCATGATGAGGAGAAAGCAAATTTATTAAATAGAAAGTAAACCTGGGAACTATAGGCCAGTAAGCCTTACTTCTATTGTGGGTAAAATGAAGGATTTCCAAGAGACTCTATCCTGGAGAAGCTCAAGGAATATAGCTGTATAACTCCATTTCAGCATGGGTTTATGAGGGGTTGTTCCTGTGAAACCAATCTAATCAGGTTCTATGAGAAGGTAAGTTCTAGGCTGAACCAGGGAGAGTCAATGGATCTTGTATAGCTTGACTTCTCCAAAGCATTTGATACTGTGCCGCATAAAAGGTTGGTATATAAAATGTGAATGTTTGGACTGGGCGAGAATGTGTGTAGGCGACTGTCTCAGTGATAGAAAACAGAGGATGGTTATAAATGGTATATACTCTGATTGGGTCACTGTTACTAGTTAGATACAACAGGGGGCAGTATTGGGCTCTATTCTCTTTAATATGTTTATTAATGATCTGGTAGAAGGGTTGTGCAGTAAAATATTAGTATTTGCAGATGATACAAAATTATGCAAAGTAATTAACACAATAGAGGACAGAATGCAGATGCAAATAGATCTGGATAGGTTGGGGACAGAAAAGTGGCAAATGAGATTTAACACTGATAAATGTAAAGTTCTGCACATGGACAGAGAAAATACATGTCACCATCACACACTAAATGGAAAACCATTGGGTAACATTGACATGAACAAGAACATGGGTATGTTAGTTAACTGTAAACTTAACTGGAGCAGCCAGTGTCAGGCAGCTGCTGCCAAGGCAAATAGGATCATGGGGTGCATCAAAAATGTATAGGGGTACATGACGAGAACATTGTTCTTCCTCTTTACAAGTCACTGGTCAAACCACAGATGGAATATTGTGGAGAGTTTTGGGCACCGGCACTCAAGAAGGACATATCAGAGCTTGAGTAGGTTCAAAGGTGGGCAACTTAATTAATAAATAGAATGAGAGGACTACAATACCCAGAGAGGTTATCGAAATTGGGGATATTCACATTAGAAAAAAGATGGCTGAGGGACAACATAATAGCTATGTATTAGAGATGAGCGAACGTACTCGTCCGAGCTTGATATTCGTGCGAATATTAGGGTGTTCGGGATGCTCGTTACTCGTAACGAGCACCACGCGGTGTTCCGGTTACTTTCAGTTTCCTCTCTGAGACGTTAGCGCGCTTTTCTGGCCAATTGAAAGACAGGGAAGGCATTACAACTTCCCCCTGTGACGTTCAAGCCCTATACCACCCCCCTGCTGTGAGTGGCTGGGGCGATCAGATGTCACCCGAGTATAAAAATCGGCCCCTCCCGCGGCTCGCCACACATGCCTTGTGAGTTAGCTGAGGGAAAGTGCTGCTGCTGGTGCTGCTGTAGGGAGAGCGTTAGGAGTCAGTGTAGGCTTCAAGAACCCCAACGGCCCTTCTCAGGGCCACATCTACTAGTGTGCAGTACTGTGTTAGCACAGTATTTTTTTTTTTTTTTGTCCAAAATTGGATCTGCAGAGCATTGCGCCCAGCAATAGGGACAGAAGTGGGGGTTAGGCAGGGAGACTGTTAGGAGTTAGTGTAGGCTTCAAGAACCCCAACGGTCCTTTCTAGGGCCACTTCTATCCGTGTGCAGTACTGTCCAGGCTGCTGTTAGCAGTGTTGCATATTTTATTTTTTTTCTCAAAACCGGCTGTGCAGAGCATTGCACCCGGCATTAATACTACAGGGATAGAATTGTGTAGGCAGGGCCAGAAGACATTTATTATTCATTGAATACACGCAGTGGGGTCTTCCCTTTGCTAAAAAGGAAAAAAATTATATTAGGCCTGCCTGTGTCAGTCCTAAGGTCTGCGTGTACGTGTGTGCTGCGTGTACAACGTACAAAAATCTGAGGCAACCAGCTACGCTTTACTGCAGCCTAGCGCCATTGTGTATCCTGACTGGCAAATACCTGCTCTGCTAGAGTTAATAACTCTGCTACACTATACTTGTGTGACACTTTTTGAGGGCCACACCACAGATATTAAACTTCTTGTTCATTGAATATACGCAGTGGGGTCTTCCCTAAGCTAAAAAGGAAAATAAATTATATTTGGCCTGCCTGTGTCAGTCCTAAGGTCTGCGTGTACGTGTGTGCTGCGTGTACAACGTACAAAAATCTGACGCAACCAGCTACGCTTTACTGCAGCCTAGCGCCATTGTCTTTCCTGACTGGCAAATACCTGCTCTGCTAGAGTTAATAACTCTGCTACACTATACTTGTGTGACACGTTTTGAGGGCCACACCACAGATATTAAACTTCTTGTTCATTGAATACACGCAGTGGCGTCTTCCGTTTGCAAAAAAGCGAAAACAATATATTTGGCCTGCAGGCTTGCGCCAATTTATTTCCTGCCTGGGAAATCAAATCACTGGTAATACAGCATGCTGAGGGGTAGGGGTAAGCCTAGAGGACGTGGACGTGGACGTGGCCAAGGACGCGGAGGGCCAAGTGAGGGTGTGGGTACAGGCCGAGCTCCTGATCCAGGTGTGTCGCAGCCGACTGCTGCGCGAGTAGGAGAGAGGCACGTTTCTGGCGTCCCCACATTCATCGCCCAATTAATGGGTCCACGCGGGAGACCTTTATTAGAAAATGAGCAGTGTGAGCAGGTCCTGTCCTGGATGGCAGAAAGTGCTTCGAGCAAGCTATCATCCACCCACAGTTCTGCGCCGTCCAGTGCTGCAAATCCGAATCCTCTGTCTGCTGCTCCTCCTTCCTCCCAGCCTTCTCACTCCACTACAATGACACCTGCTCAGGAGCGGGAACACTCCCAGGAACTGTTCTCGGGCCCCTGCTTAGATTGGGCAGCAGCGGTTCCTCTCCCACCAGAGGAGTTTATCGTCACTGATGCCCAACCATTCGAAAGTTCCCGGGGTCCGGGGGAAGAGGCTGGGGACTTACGCCAACTGTCTCAAGAAGTTTCTGTGGGTGAGGAGGATGATGACGATGAGACACAGTTGTCTTGCAGTGAGGTTGTAGTAAGGGCAGTAAGTCCAAGGGAGCAGCGCACAGAGGATTCGGAGGAAGAGCAGCAGGACGATGAGGTGACTGACCCCACCTGGTGTGCAGCGCCTACTCAGGACAGGTCTTCAGAGGGGGAGGCAAGGGCAGCAGCAGGGCAGGTTGCAAGAGGCAGTGCGGTGGCCAGGGGTAGAGGCAGGGCCAGACCGAATAATCCACCAAGTGTTTCCCAAAGCACACCCTCGCGCCATGCCACCCTGCAGAGGCCGAGGTGCTCTAAGGTCTGGCAGTTTTTCACAGAGACGCCTGACGACCGACGAACAGTGGTGTGCAAGCTTTGTCGCGCCAAGATCAGCCGGGGAGCCACCACCAACAGCCTCACCACCACCAGCATGCGCAGACATATGACGGCCAAGCACCCCACAAGGTGGGACGAAGGCCGTTCACCGCCTCCGGTTTGCACCGCTGCCTCTCCCCCTGTGCCCCAACCTGCCAATGAGATACAACCTCCCTCTCAGGACACAGGCACAACCGTCTCATGGCCTGCACCCACACCCTCACCTCCGCTGTCCTCGGCCCCATCCACCAATGTCTCGCACCGCACAGTCCAGCCGTCGCTAGCGCAACTGTTGGAGCGCAAGCGCAAGTACGCCGCCACGCACCCGCACGCTCAATCGTTAACCGTCCACATAGCCAAATTTATCAGCCTTGAGATGCTGCCGTATAGGGTTGTGGAAACGGAGTCCTTCAAAGCTATGATGGCGGCGGCGGCCCCGCGCTACTCAGTTCCCAGTAGCCACTACTTTTCCCGATGTGCCGTCCCAGCCCTGCACGACCACGTCTCCCGCAACATTGTACGCGCCCTCACCAATGCGGTTAGTGGCAAGGTCCACTTAACTACGGACACGTGGACAAGCACAGGCGGGCAGGGCCACTACATCTCCCTGACGGCACATTGGGTGAATTTAGTGGAGGCTGGGACAGAGTCAGAGCCCGGGACCGCTCACGTCCTACCCACCCCCAGAATTGCGGGCCCCAGCTCGGTGGTGGTATCTGCGGCGGTGTATGCCTCGTCCACTAAACCACCCTCCTCCTCCTCCTCCTCAACCTCTGTCTCGCAATCTAGATGTGTCAGCAGCAGGACGTCGCCAGCAGTCGGTGTCGCGCGGCGTGGCAGCACAGCGGTGGGCAAGCGTCAGCAGGCCGTGCTGAAACTACTCAGCTTAGGAGATAGGAGGCACACGGCCCACGAACTGCTGCAGGGTCTGACAGAGCAGACCGACCGTTGGCTTGCGCCGCTGAGCCTCCAACCGGGCATGGTCGTGTGTGACAACGGCTGTAACCTGGTGGCGGCTCTGCAGCTCGGCAGCCTCACGCATGTGCCATGCCTGGCCCACGTCTTTAATTTGGTGGTTCAGCGCTTTCTGAAAAGCTACCCACGCTTGTCAGACCTGCTCGTAAAGGTGCGCCGGCTCTGCGCACATTTCCGCAAGTCCCACACGGACGCTGCCACCCTGCGCACCCTGCAACATCGCTTTAATCTGCCAGTGCACCGACTGCTGTGCGACGTGCCCACACGGTGGAACTCTACGCTCCACATGTTGGCTAGGCTCTATGAGCAGCGTAGAGCTATAGTGGAATACCAACTCCAACATGGGCGGCGCAGTGGGAGTCAGCCTCCTCAATTCTTTTCAGAAGAGTGGGCCAGGTTGGCAGACATCTGCCAGGTCCTTCGAAACTTTGATCAGTCTACCCAGGTGGTGAGCGGCGATGCTGCAATCATTAGCGTCACCATTCCTCTGCTATGCATCTTGAGAAGTTCCCTGCAAACCATAAAGGCAGCCGCTTTGCGCTCGGAAACAGAGCCGGGGGAAGACAGTATGTCGCTGGATAGTCAGAGCACCCTCCTGTCTATATCTCAGCGCATTCAGGAGGAGGAGAAGGAGGATGAGGAGGATGAGGAGGAGGGGGAAGAGACAGCTTGGCCCACTGCTGACGGTACCCATGCTGGTTGCCTGTCATTATTTCAGCGTGTATGGCCTGAGGAGGAGGAGAGCCATGTGTTGCGTACAGGTACCCTGGCACACATGGCTGACTTCATGTTAGGATGCCTTTCTCGTGACCCTCGCATTCAACGCATTCTGGCCACTACGGATTACTGGGTGTACACACTGCTCGACCCACGCTATAAGGAGAACCTTCCCAGTCTCATTCCCGAAGAGGAAAGGGGTTCGAGAGTGTTGCTATACCACAGGACCCTGGCGGACAAGCTGATGGTAAAATTCCCATCCGACAGCGCTAGTGGCAGAAGGCGCAGTTCCGAGGGCCATGTAGCAGGGGAGGTGCGTAGATCGAGCAGCATGTACAGCCCAGACAGTGCAACAGTCTTTAAGGGCCTGGCCAGCTTTATGGCTCCCCAGCAAGACCGTGTCACCGCTCCCCAGTCAAGGCTGAGTCGGCGGGAGCACTGTAAAAGGATGGTGAGGGAGTACGTAGCCGATCGCACGACCGTCCTCCGTGACGCCTCTGCCACCTACAACTACTGGGTGTCGAAGCTGGACACGTGGCCTGAACTAGCGCTGTATGCCCTGGAGGTGCTTGCTTGTCCTGCGGCTAGCGTCTTGTCGGAAAGGGTGTTTAGTGCGGCTGGGGGAATCATCACAGATAAGCGTACCCGCCTGTCAACCGACAGTGCCGACAGGCTAACACTCATCAAGATGAACAAAGCCTGGATTTCCCCAGACTTCTCTTCTCCACCAGCGGACAGCAGCGATACGTAAGCAATACGTAGGCTGCACCCGCGGATGGAAGCTACGTTCTCTCTCACCATCCAAAACGGGGACATTTCTGCTTCATCAATCTGTGTCTAATATTCCTCCTCCTCCTCCTGCTCCTCCTCCTGAAACCTCACGTAATCACGCTGAACGGGCAATTTTTCTTAGGGCCACAAGGCTCACTCATAATTTTTCTAAACAATTTTTAGATGTTTCAATGCTCTGAAAAGCGTTGGAACTTTAACTTGAACCAATTTTTCGTTAAACTGGGCTGCCTCCAGGCCTAGTTACCACTTAAGCCACATTACATTAACCAAAGCGATTAATGGGTTTCACCTGCCCTCTTGGTTGGCCATGGCCAATTTTTTTCAGGTACATTAGTACTGTTGATACAGCAATTTTTGTGGGCCCTCGCCTACAGTGTAATCAAATAAATTTTTAGCCCACCTGCATTAAGCACGACATTACTACCTCAGCTGTGTTGGGCAATGCAATGGGATATTTCTATGTACCGCCGGTGGCTTCCTGGCACCCACCCCTGCTGTGGGTCCACAGGGAATTATAAATGCATCTGTTTCCACTTGTAAAGAACCCCAGTCTGACTGGGGCATGCAGTGTGGGCCGAAGCCCACCTGCATTAAGCACGACATTACTACCTCAGCTGTGTTGGGCAATGCAATGGGATATTTCTACGCCGGTGGGTTCCAGGGAGCCACCAATGCTGTAGGTGCACACGGAGTTTTTACTACATCTGTCCACTTGTAAAGAACCCCAGTCAGACTGGGGCATGCAGTGTGGGCCGAAGCCCACCTGCATTAAGCACGACATTACTACCTCAGCTGTGTTGGGCAATGCAATGGGATATTTCTATGTACCGCCGGTGGGTTCCAGGGAGCCACCCATGCTGTAGGTGCACACAGAGTTTTTACTACATCTGTCCACTTGTAAAGAACCCCAGTCAGACTGGGGCATGCAGTGTGGGCCGAAGCCCACCTGCATTAAGCACGACATTACTACCTCAGCTGTGTTGGACAATGCAATGGGATATTTCTATGTACCGCCGGTGGCTTCCTGGCACCCACCCCTGCTGTGGGTCCACAGGGAATTATAAATGCATCTGTTTCCACTTGTAAAGAACCCCAGTCTGACTGGGGCATGCAGTGTGGGCCGAAGCTCACCTGCATTAAGCACGACATTACTACCTCAGCTGTGTTGGGCACTGCAATGGGATATTTTTATGTACCGCCGGTGGGTTCCAGGAAGCCACCCATGCTGTCGGTCGACAGGGACTTCACAATAGGGAGTTGTACCTGCCTGTGTCTATGAATTAAAAAGCCCGGTCTGACTGGGGCATGCAGAGACACCTTGACAGAATGAATAAGTGTGTGACACATAGGTTCCCCATTGCTATGCCCACGTGTGCAGCTCCTGATGGCGGTGGCACAGGATTCTATTTCTCATTGCTTCTGTACAGCATTGTGGGCTATCGCCCCGCCACTTTTAAAGAGGGTCGCTGCCTAGCCGTGCCAACCTCTGCAGTGTGTGCCTGCGGTCCCTCGTCATGGCAGACGCACTTCTAAATAGACATGAGGGTGGTGAGGCATTAGGGCAGCTGAAGGCTGCGCAGGGACACTTTGGTGTGCGCTGTGGGGGGGAGGGGGGGCCGTTGGGCAGCATGTAACCCAGGAGAAGTGGCAGTAGAGTGTCATGCAGGCAGTGATTGTGCTTTGTTGGAGGTAGTGTGGTGCTTAGCTAAGGTATGCCATGCTAATGAGGGCTTTTCAGAAGTAAAAGTTTTTGGGAGGGGGGGGCCCCACTCTTGCCGCTATTGTGGCTTAATAGTGGGACCTGTGAACTTGAGATGCAGCCCAACATGTAGCCCCTCGCCTGCCCTATCCGTTGCTGTGTCGTTCCCATCACTTTCTTGAATTGCCCAGATTTTCACACAAGGAAACCTTAGCGAGCATCGGCGAAATACAAAAATGCTCGGGTCGCCCATTGACTTCAATGGGGTTCGTTACTCGAAACGAACCCTCGAGCATCGCGAAAAGTTCGTCCCGAATAACGAGCACCCGAGCATTTTGGTGCTCGCTCATCTCTACTATGTATACATATATCAGGGGATAAGTTGGGGCTTCGGCAGAAAAGTGGCAAATGAGGTTTAACACTGATAAATGTAAAGTTCTGCACATGGGTATAAGAAATACATGTCACCATCACGCACTAAGTGGGAAACCATAAATGATAAATTACCTCAAAGTGCTGAGCAATAAATTGGCGCTATACAATTAACAAATCCATTCCCCCTTCCCAGGTCCTGCCAAGTGATGCATTGCTGTGTACTCTTCACATGAATGTAAATACTGTTTAACAACGCTACTGATCTGGAAGAGAGAATATGGGCAATGAAACTTCTGTTCTCTGCCAGTTACAAAGTACAATGAGTTCCCACCTGTCAGATTTATGTACAGCTGACATGTATGGGATTGTACGGGAGTTGTTTTTGTTTAGTTCCTGTTCTTTAGATTTTTCTTATGATCCATTAATACTACCACACTTGACATTTGGCTATTAATGTACCCAAGGCTGCTGTGTGTCAGTAGCTCCTACTGCTAGAGTTGAAGGCTATTTTGTCTGGAAATTTTCACATTTGGCCTGAAGGCCTTTTTTTCATCTTGTAAGTTGTCAATCAGGCACTTCATTGTGCTTCCATACAGACACAGTAATTCCATACAAAAAAATAATTATATTGGTATTCTTACATCCATGCGGCGCACTAAAGCTCCGTGCCACATCACGGACGCAGGTTGGTGTCCTAATAAAACTTCAACAACTCTCATAATGTTGCAAAGACCAATTAACGTCTTCAGGTAAAGATGGAAGGACACCAGTCCTTTACTAATCAGGGAATGTCAGGAACCCCTACCTAAAAGCAGGGTGATTGCAACGATAAGGACAGCTCCACTGTCTTTATCCGGGACCTGGCTATCCCTGATTCGGAACTTGAAAATGTACTTTAAAATGCGTGTCACTAGCAGTTTAAAAAATGCTTTTATAGCTGAATGAGAGGTGGACTTACCCGGTGCCAGAAGGGTTAATCCGGTGGTGAAGGAATTAACCCCTCTGCACCTGTTGTCCACGTTAGCCTTCAGCAGGTTTCTTGCTTCTCCATGTTTCTTTTTGGAGCGGCGTCCGGGGATATCCTTTCACCGTGTTTGTAAGCACGGTCTGGCTGGATAACTGGTATAAAAGTAAAAATAAAAACTATCCCGCGCCTTGGCAGAAAACCAATCTTTTTTTTTTTCTTGTTAAAACAACGCGTTTCGACACGATATGTGTCTTTTTCAAGTTCATGAACTTGAAAAAGACACATATCGTGTCGAAACGCACTGATTAGGAACTTGGAGATATGTACAAACCACAGGATGCAACACTGTTCACACACACAGAACATGACTGTTCACACCTCATGTCTGGCCACCTGCGCAGACATTCAGAACACATCGCTGTTCACACCAACACACAAGGTTATGCAAACCATACAGAACAGGACTGCACATACAACCCATGTCTGGCCACCTGCACGACATACAAGACAAGTCGCTGTTCACACCTACACACATGGTAATGCATACCACATAGAACAGGAACCCCACCCAGAACTCACATGCATACAGAGAGCAAACTATAGGTAGTCCAAGTATCCTCACACCAAGGGGGTAGAAAGTCAGCCACCGTGCTGACATAACAGGGAATAGTGTCAGGCGTCACCCATCTGAGACACACATAAGACATCAGACGTCTAGAGGCCGCACCTGTAAAGGGATAGAGAGAAACCTGCAGGTGTCTGCAGTCACCATACCACACGCTACTTGATGTATGCACCCAGAATGCAAGGAGGGGAGGGACAACAGGTGTCCAGACCGTCCTCTGGGAAGGAGAGAGAGACACTTCAGACAAGCATGCATAACACCAGCTCTGAGTGGGATTAACACAGAGTAAAGCACTAAAATGTCCAGCATCTACTACCAAGAGATGCTGGTCTTTATGTGCAACAGACCAGAGCGGATTGGCTGGTGGAGAATACCACACCCAGCAAGCTCAATTAACCCTCACCTGTGAAGCTGTGCTCATGGAAACCCGTAGAACCACAGGTCCCAGACACACAACCTAACAAATATACACTTATTAATACCTTATAATACCAAGTTTGGTTATTGCATAGAGTACTGGAAAAGGTTCAGAGGCCCAAATCTATGGAGCCAGGCCTGTTACAGTAATGAGTGCTCATGGTGAGTGACTGAGCTTCCAAGACAAGGTATTTGTACCACTGTCAATGATTCTCCTTAGAAACAGGGCAAGTTGTGTAACTTGCTAATCAGTTCTGTAAACTGTAGTTTTAATAGATAGTATCTACCACACAGGTTATAGGATAACCACAAGATGTCAGATTATTTCCAGAAGCATAAAATATTTACTTAGAATCTAGAACTTCGCTGAAATGTTTCACATTTCAATAACACCAAGACAATAAAGTGGAAATGGATACGAGAATCTTCTCTAATCACTTTATTTCATACCATCCCAACGGGGTATTGTTGGCCCAAAGTAAATGATATTTTTATCACAACAGATGTGAATACTGAACATGATTTCTCATTAGAGATGCATATAGATCTCCATGTTTCGGTTTACTTTTCTTTACATTTCACTAAACCACACACTGTCCATATACAGTAAAATTGGTGTCCAGAAAAATTAAAATTGTGCATTAGCCAATGTTAATTTGTGGCAAGTTAGGTCTCCCTACATTCCATCACTCGGTATCTACATCCTGGATTGACTGCAGTTGAATATGGAATTAAGTGCAGGGTGAGATCTCTCACAACATTTTGTAGTTTTTGGTGACTGTTCAAGGGCTGCATCATGATGGTTCCATATTCTTATAGTAAACTAAGGATCTCTACCAGCTGCACCCTCAATATATGTAGAAAACCCCTGCTAGCTATCTGCCTCTGGGGTCCCGCCCACCGAATCCCCGAAGCAGTTCATCACATACCCCACCACACACACACACACACACCTGTTTAGCAAGAGGCAGGGGTCACGGGAAGATAGTTTCCAATTAAAAAGTGTAGGAAAGAAATTCTGCCTGTTCCTAGGGCCGCCCCCTCATGGCTGGACTTCCTAGGCACTGGTCCTGCAGTGCCAAGTGGCAAGTACGGCCCTGGTCACATGCAAGATTTCTTTTTATCATCTACTCATTTTAAAATAAAATGGCATGTTCTGAGTACAGAGAATGTACTACCTGTTCAATGCAGTCCCATGTAACTCCACAGATACCACAGTGATAACTCTCTGAGTACAGATCATGTACTAAATGATTCCTGCAGTCCTATGTAACAAGACCGATAACATAGTATTAAGTCTCTGAGTACAGATAATGTAGTAGATGTGACCTGAAGTTCTCTGTAGCACCACAGATAATGCAGTGATAATTTTCCATGTGGGCAATTTTCCCATGGGCATTCATGAAAAGTTGCTGAGGGTGCTGGAAAATTCTTCCTCAATTTTTCTAGTGAAAGTGCATTGAAATTCTAAGGGAATTACATATTTATTAGTCACATCCACCACTTTAGCGGACACCTACAATATTTATAGGTTTTAAGGGAAAAGGGGAAATGGGCAAAAGGTCGTTCAATAGGAGTGGTCTATTCTTCAAAGAAGTGTGACATCCTGTGTTCCCCTACAAAATATAGTGCTACACGGGTCCTCTATGCATTCCTGATTAATACTGTATAATAGACATACTGTAAATTACACAATGATGTCATGAAAATTTTGTGTCAATTTGGAGCGCAAGCCATTTATGGGATGTGCAGTTGAAACAGGCGTAAATGTCGGCTGACTTCATCTATCTGTAATCACAACCCTTGTTTCCTTGTTTAATCCCTGATTCACTGCCAGACAAAGCACTCAGCAGCTTATTGTTTTCTGGAACAGCTCATCCCGCCACTGGCCCATGTAAAGATCAGCAACCTCTCCACAAGGATGACAAGGTCAGCTTGTTCTGGGATTGGGAGTCATTTACGGAAAGCAGGCTTTCGAAATTGATCATCGCGTCTTTGTCTCATTGATTTATGTAAAAGCAACGGGGATAATTAATTTGGAAATTATTTATAATACTATTATTTTATTAACTATTACTATATAAATAGACTGCCATTATATTAAAATAATTCTGAAGAATCGTTTTTTATTATTCCTCTTGTCAATGGGCTATGTCTAGAGATGAGCGAGCACCAAAATGCTCGGGTGCTCGTTACTCGGAACGAACTTTTCGCGATGCTCGAGGGTTCGTTTCGAATAACGAACCCCATTGAAGTCAATGGGCGACCCGAGCATTTTTGTATTTCGCTGATGCTCGCTAAGGTTTCCTTGTGTGAAAATCTGGGCAATTCAAGAAAGTGATGGGAACGACACAGCAATGGACAGGGCAGGCGAGGGGCTACATGTTGGGCTGCATCTCAAGTTCACAGGTCCCACTATTAAGCCACAATAGCGGCAAGAGTGGGCCCCCCCCCCCTCCCAAAAACTTTTACTTCTGAAAAGCCCTCATTAGCATGGCATACCTTAGCTAAGCACCACACTAGCTACAACAAAGCACAATCACTGCCTGGATGACACTCCGCTGCCACTTCTCCTGGCTTACATGCTGCCCAACCGCCCCCCCTCCCCCCCACAGCGCACACCAAAGTGCGCTGCCTTCAGCTGCCCTCATGCCACACCACACTCATGTCTATTTAGAAGTGCGTCTGCCATGAGGAGGAACCGCAGGCACACACTGCAGAGGGTTGGCACGGCTAGGCAGCGACCCTCTTTAAAAGGGGCGGGGCGATAGCCCACAATGCTGTACAGAAGCAATGAGAAATAGAATCCTGTGCCACCGCCATCAGGAGCTGCACACGTGGGCATAGCAATGGGGAACCTATGTGCCACACACTATTCATTCTGTCAAGGTGTCTGCACGCCCCAGTCAGACCGCGGTTTTTAATTCATAGACACAGGCAGGTACAACTCCCTATTGTGAAGTCCCTGTGGACCGACAGCATGGGTGGCTCCCTGGAACCCACCGGCGGAACATAAAAATATCCCATTGCATTGCCCATCACAGCTGAGGTAGTAATGTCATGTTTAATGCAGGTGGGCTTCGGCCCACACTGCATGCCCCAGTCAGACTGGGGTTCTTTACAAGTGGAAACAGATGCATTTATAATTCCCTGTGGACCCACAGCATGGGTGGGTGCCAGGAAGCCACCGGCGGTACATAGAAATATCCCATTGCATTGCCCAACACAGCTGAGGTAGTAATGTCGTGCTTAATACAGGTGGGCTTCGGCCCACACTGCATGCCCTGTGGACCCACAGCATGGGTGGGTGCCAGGAAGCCACCGGCGGTACATAGAAATATCCCATTGCATTGCCCAACACAGCTGAGGTAGTAATGTCGTGCTTAATGCAGGTGGGCTTCGGCCCACACTGCATGCCCCAGTTAGACTGGGGTTCTTTACAAGTGGAAACAGATGCATTTATAATTCCCTGTGGACCCACAGCATGGGTGGGTGCCAGGAAGCCACCGGCGGTACATAGAAATATCCCATTGCATTGCCCAACACAGCTGAGGTAGTAATGTCGTGCTTAATACAGGTGGGCTTCGGCCCACACTGCATGCCCCAGTCAGACTGGGGTTCTTTACAAGTGGACAGATGTAGGTTAAACTCCGTGTGCACCTACAGCATTAAAGTTTCAACGCTTTTAAGAGCATTGAAACATATAAAAATTGTTTAGAAAAATTATATGAGTGAGCCTTGTGGCCCTAAGAAAAATTGCCCGTTCAGCGTGATTACGTGAGGTTTCAGGAGGAGGAGCAGGAGGAGGAGGAGGAATATTAGACACAGATTGATGAAGCAGAAATGTCCCCGTTTTGGATGGTGAGAGAGAACGTAGCTTCCATCCGCGGGTGCAGCCTACGTATTGCTTACGTATCGCTGCTGTCCGCTGGTGGAGAAGAGAAGTCTGGCGAAATCCAGGCTTTGTTCATCTTGATGAGTGTAAGCCTGTCGGCACTGTCGTTTGACAGGCGGGTACGCTTATCCGTGATGATTCCCCCAGCCACACTAAACACACTCTCTGACAAGACGCTAGCCGCAGGACAAGCAAGCACCTCCAGGGCATACAGCGCAAGTTCAGGCCACGTGTCCAGCTTCGACACCCAGTAGTTGTAGGGGGCAGAGGCGTCACGGAGGACGGTCGTGCAATCGGCTATGTACTCCCTCACCATCCTTTTACAGTGCTCCCGCCGACTCAGCCTTGACTGGGGAGCGGTGACACAGTCTTGCTGGGGAGCCATAATGCTGGCAAAGGCCTTGGAGAATGTTCCCCTGCCTGCGCTGTACATGCTGCCTGATCTCTGCGCCTCCCCTGCTACCTGGCCCTCGGAACTGCGCCTTCTGCCACTAGCGCTGTCGGATGGGAAGTTTACCATCAGTTTGTCCACCAGCGCCCTGTGGTATAGCATCACTCTCGAACCCCTTTCCTCTTCGGGAATCAGAGTGGAAAAGTTCTCCTTATACCGTGGGTCGAGCAGTGTGTACACCCAGTAATCTGTAGTGGCCAGAATGCGTGTAACGCGAGGGTCACGAGAAAGGCATCCTAACATGAAGTCCGCCATGTGTGCCAGAGTACCTGTACGCAACACATGGCTGTCCTCACTAGGAAGATCACTTTCAGGATCCTCCTCCTCTTCCTCCTCCTCAGGCCATACACGCTGAAAGGATGACAGCCCAGCAGCATCTGTACCCTCAGCAGTGGGCCAAGCTGTCTCTTCCCCCTCCTCCTCATCCTCCTCATGCTCCTCCTCCTCCTCAACGCGCTGAGATA
Organism: Eleutherodactylus coqui; assembly: GCF_035609145.1. NCBI lineage: Eukaryota > Metazoa > Chordata > Amphibia > Anura > Eleutherodactylidae > Eleutherodactylus > Eleutherodactylus coqui. Next base: position 262,241,172 of record NC_089839.1, on the reverse strand, counting down.
TAGACAGGCGGGTGCTCTGACTATCCAGCGACATACTGTCTTCCACCGGCTCTGTTTCCGAGCGCAAAGCGTCTGCCTTTATGCTTTGCAGGGAACTTCTCAAGATGCATAGCAGAGGAATGGTGACGCTAATGATTGCAGCATCGCCGCTCACCACCTGGGTAGATTCCTCAAATGTTCCAAGGACCTAACAGATGGCTGCCAACCAGGGCCACTCTTCTGTAAATAATTGAGGAGGCTGACTCCCACTGCGCCGCGCAAGTTGAAGTTGGTATTCCACTATAGCTCTACGCTGCTCATAGAGTCTGGCCAACATGTGGAGCGTAGAGTTCCACTGTGTGGGCACGTCGCACAGCAGTCGGTGCACTGGCAGATTAAACCTATGTTGCAGTGTCCGCAGGGTGGCAGCGTGCGTGTGGGATTTGCGGAAATGTGCGCAGAGCTGGCGCACCTTTCCGAGCAGGTATGACAAGTGGGGGTAGCTTTTCAGAAAGCGCTGAACCACCAAATTAAACACATGGGCCAGGCATGGCACGTGCGTGAGGCTGCCGAGCTGCAGAGCCGCCACCAGCTTACGGCCGTTGTCACACACGACCATGCCCGGTTGGAGGCTCAGCGGCGCAAGCCAGTGGTCGGTCTGCTCTGTCAGACCCTGCAGCAGTTCGTGGGCCGTGTGCCTCTTCTCTCCTAAGCTGAGTAGTTTCAGCACGGCCTGCTGACGTTTGCCCACCGCTGTGCTGCCATGCCGCGTGACACCGACTGCTGGCGACGTGCTCCTGACACATCTTGATTGCGAGACAGAGGTTGCGTTGGAGGAGGAGGAGGAGGAAGGTGCTTTAGTGGAGGAAGCATACACCGCCGCAGATACCACCACCGAGCTGTGGCCCGCAATTCTGGGGGTGGGTAGGACGTGAGCGGTCCCAGGCTCTGACTCTGTCCCAGCCTCCACTAAATTCACCCAATGTGCCGTCAGGGAGATATAGTGGCCCTGCCCGCCTGTGCTTGTCCACGTGTCCGTTGTTAAGTGGACCTTGGGAGTAACCGCGTTGGTGAGGGCGCGTACAATGTTGCGGGAGACGTGGTCGTGCATTCCTGGGACGGCACATCGGGAAAAGTAGTGGCGACTGGGAACCGAGTAGCGCGGGGCAGCCGCCGCCATCATGCTTTTGAAAGCCTCCGCTTCCACAAGCCTATATGGCAGCATCTCTAGGCTGATCAATTTTGCAATGTGCACGTTTACCGCTTGAGCGTGCGGGTGCGTGGCATCGTACTTGCGCTTGCGCTCAAACTGTGGCACTAGCGACGTCTGGACGCTGCGCTGAGAGACATTGCTGTATGGGGCCGAGGACAGCGGAGGTGAGGGTGTGGGTGCAGGCCAGGAGACGGTAGTGCCTGTGTCCTCAGAGGGGGGTTGGATCTCAGTGGCAGGTTGGGGCACAGGGGGAGAGGCAGTGGTGCAAACCGGAGGCGGTGAACGGGCATCGTCCCACCTTGTGGGGTGCTTGGCCATCATATGCCTGCGCATGCTGTTGGTGGTGCCTCCCCAGCTGATCTTGGCGCGACAAAGGTTGCACACCACTGTTCGTCGGTCGTCAGGCGTCTCTGTGAAAAACTGCCACACCGTAGAGCACCTTGACCTGTGCAGGGTGGCATGGCGCGAGGGGGCGCTTTGGGAAACAGTTGGTGGATTATTCGGTCAGGCCCTGCCATTACCCCGGGCCACAGCACTGGCTCGGCCTGTGCCCACACCCTCACTTGGCCCTCCGCGTCCTCGGTCGCGTCCACGTCCTCTAGGCCTACCCCTACCCCTCAGCATGCTGTATTACCAGTGATTTGATTTCCCAGGCAGGAAATAAATTGGCGCAAGCCTGCAGGCCAAATATAATTTTTTCGCTTTTTTGCAAAGGGAAGGCCCCACTGCGTATATTCAATGAACAATACGTTTAATAACTGTGGTGTGGCCCTGAAAAAGTGTCACACAACTTTAGTGTAGCAGAGTTATTAACTCTAGCAGAGCAGGTATTTGCCAGTCAGGAAAGACAATGGCGCAAGCCTGCAGTAAACCGTAGCTGGTTGCGTCTGATTTTTGTACGTTGTCCACGCAGCACACACGTACACGGAGACCTTAGGACTGACACAGGCAGGCCAAATATAATTTTTTGTCCTTTTTAGCAAAGGGAAGCACCCACTGCGTATATTCAATGAACAAGAAGTTTAATATCTGTGGTGTGGCCCTCAAAAAGTGTCACACAACTATAGTGTAGCAGAGTTATTAACTCTAGCAGAGCAGGTATTTGCCAGTCAGGAAAGACAATGGCGCAAGCCTGCAGTAAACCGTAGCTGGTTGCGTCTGATTTTTGTACGTTCTCCACGCAGCACACACGTACACGGAGACCTTAGGACTGACACAGGCAGGCCAAATATAATTTTTTGTCCTTTTTAGCAAAGGGAAGACCCCACTGCGTATATTCAATGAACAATAACTGTGTTGTGGCCCTGCCTACACAATTCTGTCCCTGTAGTATCAATGGAGGGTGCAATGCTCTGCACAGACGATTTTTAGGAAAAAAAAAAATGCAACACTGCTAACAGCAGCCAGCACAGTACTGCACACGCTTAAATTTGGCCCTAGAAAGGACCGTTGAGGTTCTTGAAGGCTACACTCACTCCTAACACTCTCCCTGCCTATGCACCACTTCTGTCCCTAATGCCGAGTGCAATGCTCTGCACTGCCGATTTTGAGGAAAAAAAAAAAAAAAACACTGCTAGCAGCAGCCTGCACACAGGTAGATGTGGCCCTGAGAAGGACCATTGGGGTTCTTGAAGCCTACACTGACTCCTAACGCTCTCCCTACAGCAGCACCAGCACGATAGTACTTTCCCTCAGCTAAGTCACAAGGCATGTGTGGCGAGCCGCGGGAGGGGCCGACTTTTATTCTCGGGTGACATCAGATCTCCCCAGCCACTCACAGCAGGGGGGTGGTATAGGGCTTGAACGTCACAGGGGGAAGTTGTAATGCCTTCCCTGTCTTTCAATTGGCCAGAAAAGCGCGCTAACGTCTCAGAGAGGAAACTGAAAGTAACCAGAACACCGCGTGGTGCTCGTTACGAGTAACGAGCATCCCGAACACCCTAATATTCGCACGAATATCAAGCTCGGACGAGTACGTTCGCTCGTCTCTAGCTATGTCCCTATGCAGGTTGACACTGAGTGCTGACTGTACAAAGGGGTACCCAAAACAAATAGGAGTCGTTTTGTGGTGCGCCAGATGTTACTACCGTAGTACAGGCTTCTGTTGCTAGATGAATGTCTGTGGAACCGTTCGGAGGCGATATGCCAGCCAATGTTTTTGGGGAAGGTTTTGTTCGGCTCCAGTAATTTTTTCCAACAAGTTGTTCAGTTTTTCGCCTATTTTGTGATGGGTGATTCTTACAAACAACAAGCAGCTGGGAAATTCTGTCTCCTTTTCTATGACTCAAAATACTTCTCTGTCTTTTGTCAAAAATTGTTTAATCTTCAGCATTGTATGGGCAAACAGGTGACTGGTCCTTCCATCATGACAACGCACCTACCCACACAGCGCTGAGTGTTAGGTAATTTTTGACAAAAAATTGACACCCTTACTTCACCCTCCATAAGCGCCTGATCTCACTCCGTGTGAATTTTTTTGCGAGTTCTTTGAGTAGTGGAAAAGGAAACAAAATTTCCCAGCTGCACGTTGTTCGCATGAATCAGCCTTCAAAAAACAGGTGAAAAACTGAACAACTTGTTAAAAAAAAATATCACTGGAGCCGAACGCAACCTTCCCCAACAACGTTGACTAGTATATTCCTGCAGAAGGGTTCTGCAGATCTAGAAACAGAAGCCTGTAATGCCTGGCCAAACAGAAGAAGATTCCTGTTTTTTTGGATACCCCCCCCCCCCCCTCCATGTATATGTCAGAGTGTGTTGGGATGCACACTATTAACAAAGGGAATAGAAACATTCTATTATCAATTTATTCGAACAACGGGCAGGTTGTGAGCAGTGGTTTGACTTTATGACTCATGGACCTCCAATTTCTGATTCAATTCTGCACCTTTCCATGAGAGAAATTAAATATTGGTAGTATTTCTTGACACTGGTGGTCCTTTCCATGATAGTTTAAGAAGAATTTCACAAACAATGATTCCACCATTTTTTTACAGCTATCACAGGTATACTGTATGTCTGGTTGTGCAAAGGATCCCTCAATCCGAAGAAATAAATATACTTGTGAGGGTAAAGGTTAAAGGGATTTTCTTTCCACATTACGGCAAATCTATGAGGAAGTCCGACCACCTGGACTCTTGCTGATCACTAAATGAACTACAGTAGATCGTTAAGCCATTCAACTGATTAGGGAGTATTCCACAGAAACAATACAAAACCTCAAGTAGATATATAATTAGTAGTGATAATAGTCATCTGCAGTGTCATAAATCAATAGTTAATAGAAAAGTTCACAAATGTTTGTTCCATGGAAAAGCGGGCCAGCATGGAGATGCCACAAGGAGAGGATCGAGCGCCACGACACGCCTGAACTGTTTCTCCATGCAATGAGCAATTATGGACTTTGCTATGGACTATTTATTTGTAAAGGGTGTCGGTTATTGATATCTCTGCTTCTGGTTTATGTATTGTTACTGTGGAGGTTGATAAGGGAGAATAATATTTTTGCAAGAAAAATGACCAGTCAGATGTCTACTATTATTGTATATTTGTCAAACTGAAGAATTTCTCATTTTTTCAAATGAATGTAAATGTATACAAGCTTAGGTAATACAGGACAGATTTTCATTTATAAATACTTTTTTTATTTACGAATTCCATAGTGAAAGTTTGTGGGGGGGGGGGGGGTCACTTAAATGCATGTATTTTGGGCTAAAAAATCATTTTTGCAATAGGATTTAATTTTAAAAATTTGCACCATTTTTCTTCTCCAGCTGCTACATATCACTCTATATAAAAATTGCAGTCTATGACCTCTTTCACACGCGGCATCGTGGCTAAAAATCGCATGAAAGTCTTGGCTAAAATTAGTGTTTTCTCGCCGTTCACATGACCGGGTGTGGCGTATTAGCAAAAAAAAAATTGACGCATCCAAGAATTCCTCCGATTGGCGTAAATCCTGAGAATTACTTTTAATGCCTAAATAGAGGCACCTGTCACGTTTTTGCAGTGTTGGATGCTGCTAAACTCGCTCCTCCTTCCTTTTTCTGCAGCTCCCATAGGAGTCTATGGGAGCCACCAGCATATATCGGCCGAAAGATAGGGCAAGACCTATATTTTCTGGCCACATATAAAATTGGCCGCCGTATTCGGTCGCCAATGTCCTATCTTTCCTGGCACATTTGTTTAAATGAATTTTGAGCGATAATCATTACATGTAAATGGGCCATAAGTCATCTGTTCAGCTTTAATGACAGATACCCTGTTGAGACATATACTGCAGTTTATATATACAATGATATGTAGCAGCTGCAGAAGACAAACAGTGCAAAATTTGTAATCAAACACAATTTAAAAAAATGATTGTCAGCCCGAAATGACTGCCTTTACATGACAATCCCCCCCCCCCCCCCCCCCCCACACACACACACACACCCTACGGTGTTCTTAGCCTTTAAAGGAGTTGTTCCCATGTTCAGCTGTTTTGTGGCAGGAAGGTCACAGCTCCATATATTATGCAGTGGCCCACGTTGGTACTGCAGGCTGAGTCCCATACACTGCAGTAGAACTCAGCCTCAGGTACTAACCCAGGGCACTGCCTATTATACGGAGCTGTCTTCCTTGCTGCAGCAAAACCGTAAGAAGTTGGACAACCCCTTTAAGCTTTACTACTGTTTGTACTAAAGCTTTAGCTACACAGCTTGTAACTAAATGCTTCCTAGAATTTACTATTGACCTTCCAATTCATTGTTTCTTCAATAATGGAAAGTTTCCCAGGTCATGAGGCTAAAAATCATCACCACACCATCACACTTCCATCAAAATGTATCACTGTTCTCTCATTGAGGAATGTAGACATAAGATGACCTGTATTGGCCATGGAAAATTATTAAATGTGGAGTTCATCCAGGTTCATTTTTTGTTGCCGTGGGGTTTTTTTTGGTGCTGAGTTTTCAGCAAAAGTGAGCTGAGCCTTCCTGTTACTCATAAGTAGTAGTGCTTGCTACCTAACGATGAATCCTATTTTACTCCAGTAGTCTCCTGTTTATTAATTTATTTTAAAAATGACCTTAGTTGAATGAACCACAGTTTTATAGAGGATATTCTAGCATTTTTTGACCACTTGGGCTCATCACATGAACCTTGTAGTCTTCTTGGCAAGCTGATCTTGTTAGGATGATTCTCCACTCTTCATAGTTCTGTAGAATTAATGGGTTAATATATATATTGTATATTCTCATATCCTCAGGAATGTCCTGTTATTGTGCATTATGATATTATGGCATGGTGGTGTTGAAAGATTGTTGGTGTAACTTGCTTAGTGTCATGAAAAAGGTATCTATATTCAACTCACTGTCAAAAAAAAAATCAAGAACCTAAAAGGAGTTGTCGTCTTGCTGCAAAACTCGGCATGCGGTTCCATCTCAGGTAGATATGCTAATGATTAGAGTTGTGGCGTGATTAGATTAACGGTCTTGCCACCTGATGCTCTAAAAGTGGTTCTACCCTTGGCCTATAAAAAGGCTTTCAGAGGCTCCTTGTGTGTAGTGACCTCATTTTCCACTTGTGTAAGGCTTATTAACCACTAGACGCCTCTATGGTGCACTCGAAGAGGCTAACAGAGTTTAAGAGTGGGCTCATTATTGGATGGTCTGATCAACAAAGTTGAATGGTCATATCAACAAATTGCCCACTACTTGAGCATAGGGACCCGATTGTTAGGAGGTATTGGGACCAGTGAGGGCACACAAGGCGACTGGGCTCAGGACATCCTTGACAGACCACTAGTAGTGAGGATCGTGCGATCATCCAACAAGCATGAGCAGCTTCAACTGTTTCATTGTCCGCCATCCAGAGACAGGTGGCGCCATCGTTACACCCCTGTGTCTGTCGGATCAATTTTCAGGCACTTGGCTGAAGGACATTCAATCTCATGGCACCTATTACATATATTGCTTTTGACACCCATCCACCATTGCTTCCATTTGCAGGGATGTCATGAACGACAAAACTGTACTGCTACAAAGTGGAACTGGGTTTTTTCAGTGACGAATCCAGGTTTAGTTTGGACACTGGAGACCTAGGGGTGAGCTCCTTAATCCTGCCTTTGTTATGGAGCAGCACACCGCCCCCACTGTTGGTGAGATGGTCTACAGGGCCATCGCATAGGACAGCTGGTCTCCCCTCGTAGCGGTATGAGGGACAATGACAGCTCAGCGATATGTTCAGGACAACCACATGATAACATTTTCTGCCCCCATCTTCTAATAGCCATAACGTTTTATATTTCTTTCAACATAGTTGTGCGAGGCCTCTTTTTTTGTAGAACGTTCTGTAGTTTCCATTGGTATCATCCTGAAATACATATGATTTTTCGATTGCTTTTTATTACAGTTTTTCTGTCGTGTGTTTTTTTTCTTTGATAACATTTGCAGATCGGAGAAAATAATGAGTTGCTTTGATAGATCAGACTTTTATAAGCACGGCGATACAAAATATGTTTTTTATTATAAATATGGATAAAAAAGGTTGTTTTTAAACTTTTCTTACTTTTCATTTTTTTTAAATTACTAATAAAACTTTTTTAAAGTGATGTTTACATTTTCCTCAGTCCCCATAGGGCATAAGAACTTACAATGGTTTGATCACTCCCGCAGTATGATGTAATAGCATAGTATACATTATACCATGACAATCAGTTCTAGCAGCAGCATTTAAAGGGTTTACAGCCGCGATCAGCGTAAGTGCTGATCACAACTGTTGTGGGCAGGCGTTAGCTGTAAGAAACAGCCAGCACCAACATTGCATGGAGTGGGATCAGCTTCCGATCCCCCTCCATATGAACCCCGAACCTCCATGATAAAATTGTGCATCATAGAGCGTTAAAGCGTTAAAGTGCAGTTACGTTTTTAAATAAATACAAAAAAATGGTGGTGAGGTTTTACAGTAGCAATACATTTCGCACAAAGATTAGAAATCATGGAATATGTCCCTTTAATCACTGCACAATCTCCATTTAGACTGGTTCCACACTGTCGATCGCAATCTTGCCGCAAGAAAATCATGGCAAAATCGCATCCTTGTTCCCGTGATTTTTGGGCGCCCGCGATAAAATCTCGTGATAAAAACGCGCCAATTTTTTTAATTGCAAAAGTCAATAGGATTTTCTAATGTTAAAATGCGAGAGTCAGTAAAAAAGCAGATTATGAAACCAATGATTTTCAATGTTTTTTTTTCCAATCTGCGATGTTTTTACTGATGCGATGTTGAGAGAACAAAAAATTGAAAATTGCAGCCTGTTTTATCCTTCTGCGATGTGCGAATTTTTTTTTTTTTCTTTCTTTCTTTCTTTTTTTTATCTCCATGTTCTCCCATGGAGGCTGCGTTGCGGCAAACTTGCGTTGTGATGTGATTTTAACATTAGAAAGTCCCATTGACTTTTGAAAAAAAATATTGCGCAATTTTATTGTGGACGGCAACAATGCAATGCAAGATTATTCTAAAAAAAAGCATTGCTGGCGCCCAAAAATCACGAGAACAAAGATGCAAATTTGCCGCAATTTTCTCGCAGCAAAATCGCGATCGCCGCGTGGAACTAGCCTGAGGCATGGATCTGGTCCTCCTGGCTCTGTTGCTAACAAGTCTAACAAACTGAATATAATAGAATGGTTCAAGGAAAACCCGTCACGGTTCAATGTAAATCCTCCTGTATATTGACAACGACTGGATACTTTTTTCTGCTTACATTATTCACCGCCTGAATGGGACGGTAGCGAAGACTGGTTGTAATATACAACCACATGAAGTGCTTACTCTGTCTGCACAGCGATGGAAGCACGGAACATTTTACCACTGAATGTTCCATAAGTCAGCAAAAATGTGACTCATCTGCAGAGAGTTACCTTTGTGAGTCAATGATCTCACATCTTTTTGGCCGACAGCTCCGCATGTGTCAGAGCATGAATGCAGCAAAGTGCATGGACGGGGTTCTCTCTGCATCTGCTATAGCCGAATGCTAATTACATTATATAATATAAAGAGCCACAGCCTTAATTATCCTTGTTGTATTTAACTCTGGTTTAATAAAGTCATGATCTTAACGGCATGCAACGGTAATTATGGCAGGGCATACGTGTGAGCTCGGAAATTCTAACATATCTGGATTAATATTCTTTGGTGGTTACCTCTTCGTGACCCTTAACGAGTTAATGAATGACATAAGTGGATAAACCAGTTTTCCTACATTTTTTCATAGCATTTCTGCACCTCATACAAATGGTTAATTCTTTTCACTTGTTACATTAGCCTTCCCACGTTGATCTGGTAGTTTATAAGTCCAACTTCATGTCTGGAATAAAATTCTTTTGTCCACAGGCATAACGCCAGTTCCTATAAAAGCAACCTAAAGCTGAGGCTACGAGTGCAGATCAAGGTGGTACTTGAGCAAGAGAGCAGGCTACTCAATCCCTGGAAGCTGGCTGGTCTAACTAGGGCATTACTAAAGGTTCTACAGGCCCATGCCACTAAACTCATATGTGCTTATGGACATCTTCAATGTTTCCCATGCAAGGTCAATGGTAGTCTTCTGTTTCGAGAAGCCAACTATTATTCCACTTTTCAAACATATTCTGCATCAAAGACTACAGAATTTAGACATTATTCTGGTTGCCCTAAAGTATCTTGTGAAACTAGAACTGAAATCCATCTGCAACACACTTCTGGATCTTTTACAATTTTCATGCTATCTTTACCGGTCTTAAGAAAACGCCATAACCCTCACCCTACACCAGGCTCATGGGCCCGGGTGCAAAAGTTTATCTTGAGGCCCCCCAACGTCTCTTAACACCTTAACACAGAGGTGCAAATTGAAGCTCCTGGGCCCTAATTCAAAACCAGTTACAGGGCCCCCAACTATAATGCTTTATTCATAGTACTGGGCTCCCTATATGGAGAAGAGAGGCCTTATGGGCCCCCTAAGGCTCCTTGGCCCAGGTCTAACCGCATCCCCTATAGTTACACCAGTGCCTCAACCACCTAAGGAGGCCTGATATATCCGACAGTGCAGTCTTTCACACATATCATGTGTATTCCAAGTATTCCTGAACAACTCACTGTAGGCAACTGGATATTGGATATACCAGACATGTGTTCATAGATGGCAGGTTGTTTAAATTGGAGTTCCCTTGTGTCAGTCATGTCCATGGACATGAGTTGAATAAACAGCCATGCTTTCCTACTCCTAAACTGTTCTCTGTAGATACCTACCAATGGTTGGTGTCCTTCACCATGTCCTGCAAAAAGTTCAGACATCTACTGTATAACAGATGAATTGTCATAAAGGAAACAAGTATAGAGGATGCATACTATACTAAACACAGTCTGTATTGTGCATTTATGATATTTTTTTAAAGAAATATTTCCATTGAAATGTCTGTAAATAATTGTTGTATAATTGGCATATTCTGACATCTACATAGGTGTTATTCATCTATCTCCTGGCAGAAACAATCCATTAAAGTTATCTTCTGTCAGGAGTTCGTCTTAATCTACAGCCCTGTATATACACTAGGGAAAAGTCATCTGAATCCGTTGATTTCGGTAGGACTGACCAACCATCATATGTGTATGGGGGTCTCCAAATTCTCAATGTGTAACCCTTTCCATTACCCCTGGAGGTAAACAGCATGCAGACACCTCTGGCAGGGGCTTTCTCCTCTCTGCCAAAAGTTGGCCAAATCAAGCATTTACATGTATGGCAGACTAAGTAATAAATGGTGTATGGGCACCTAATCTTTTGGACATGCAAATTGCTATAAATGAGTGATCAGTAGGAGCTGTGGCTGGAACTTGAGGGTATAGTGGCTCAAGATATAGCTAGCATTTGGAAAGAATTATGGGTAGGAGTGTTGGACGCACTGTGGTTGGCACTACAGTTGGAGCAAATTCTGACTGACACTTGATTGACACTTTTTGTGGCATTTTTGGGGCTTTCATAGCAAAATGAGCTGTGCTTAGTAAAGAAGAATATATCCCATTAGTCATATAGTTGTAGAGGCTATATATTAAAGAACGAACATGCAAGACATTTCCTGGGAAAGCACTTAATTGTCAGTTCACCTATATTTTCTTCTGTTGCTGCATCCATGCAAAATAATGAATAAAGAAGAATTTGCCATATATTTACCCTGCTTTGGGGCTGCTAAGCGTTCATCAGTAGATGTGCATGCTGCGACATTTTTGTGCTATATACTATAGTCAAGAAAGTCAAAAGAAAAATGTTGCAGGCAGTAAAAAATTTTGACTTCACCAGAATTTGACTCCTATAGAGCACTGTTTGTAATGTAAGTCCTCACATTGTGTGTCCATATTGAGCTGTAGTCACAAATGTGTTCTTCTGTGTTCCTCATTAGATATCAGTGAAAATAAGGGAGATGGAATACATTTTTATTCCATATCCCTTATTTGCATATTACCCAGAGGAGCGTGCATGGCCATTTGAGTCTCTTCACTCACTGTCTAGGTGCTCTCCCTAAGGAGAAAAGATAGCATTTCTGACTCATATCAGTGAAAGTGATGGATGATAAATTTCTTCAAAGCACCAGAAACATCTGGGAGATGAACAAATGATTGGATGGACTGAATTATAATGTCATTTATAGGATGCTTTCTCATCTGAGTAACATCTTGTTGAGGTCAACTATTCATAACTGGTAGTAGAAATACCGGACAGCAGTCTGGGTCTGATTCTACGCTGCTGCTATGTACTGTATAAGTCAAACGTGCATCATGTAATGTATGTAGTCATATGACAATAACAATGATATCATTGGAAGGGGGGAGCTGCTAATCTATTATGCAAATGTAGAAAACTAGCAAAATATACTATAGCAATGTCATAACCCCTTCTTCTTCTTTACAGCTGCCTTGTCAAATACTGTAGTCAAATTGATAAAAAGATTTTGCTTATATTTACTCACTCCCAATATAAGCAAACAAATATGTATATGCTTTAAAGGGGTACTTCACTTTAAACAATACCTACTTGTTATGTTGGAAGGAACCCTGAACAATACATTAATCCCTTGTTGGAACTCCCAGAAATCTGCCCTTATTGGTGGGGAAACTTGGCAAGAAAGTGTTCAGTTTCCCTACAGCAATACCACAGGGGCAACTAAGCATTATATAGTATCCATTCACATCAATGGATTGCCTGTGTAATGCAGGTTAGGTCCTCCAGAGAGTAATATGCTATATTCCAGAGGACTCCCCTCTGTTAACTCAGAATTACCTTTCATTTCTTTTTATTTGATGATAAATTTTATCATCAATCTAAAGGCACCGCAATGGGCACAACTTTTATACCCACTTGGTAGTGCAAACAAAACTATTTTCTATATGATATGCTGCTGGTGTCCAAATTTAGTTAGAGAATAGCTGAGCTCGGGAAATAACTTGTCAAACCACACACGACTGGATGTGATCCAAAGTTATCTATTTATTGAATGACAGGCAGCAGTTTTTATAGAGGCACATGATTCGATTACAGTAATTCAAATCTATTATAATTAATTTATTACCATTGGTCGATAGAACATAAACACGGTATGAATATGCAAGATAAGGGATTTAACATCTAAAATGCCAGCCAAACGCAGTGCAGGCGCAGTACTATCATACAGGATTAGCTTCTCAGAACACAAAAGTACAGTAATGCTAAACAATAAGTTGTTTAGAGAGAAACATGTCATCTTCACCCCTTGGCCAATTTAAATGCTACATAGCTATCTCATGTAGCTCTGGCCTCGGTTATTCACTCAAGGCTTTTTGAGTAACTATTTAATATCTATAAATCCTCAAAAAAGAGGACAAATGAATATAATAAAAAGAGGCATAGAAGATGGCTACCTGACACAAAATGGGTATGCACAGGATAGAACATGGAGTCATATTCACACTGTGAGGGTATATGTATATATTGCCATATGTTTTTTATGCTTTATACCTATATGCAAGTTCTATTCAATTTCAAATAAGAAAAAACTTAATCTGTCGCCTTAACATCAGATATTCCAAGGCTTTGCAAGGCTGAGAGAGATGTTTCTAGAAATTCAGAGATGATACCGAACCAGACACGAAGGACGCGTACTTGGCTGTTTTCCCGGAGGCGCCAATATCAAGATGTTCAACTATGTACATAATTTTCACTGTCTCAGGCCGGAAATCCGGACTTCCCATATATGGTTATGAGCCCATCACCCAATTCCTGGTGATGAGACAAAGGGTATAAGATCTCATGTAATCTGTAATAAAAGAGAGCCATGTCCCATGTGAGAAACTATACCAGACCTCCGTGTGGTGTTTTCTTCTTATCGCCGGCAGCGGGGCAAGTGGGGTGGGCCTGATTGGTGCTGTACTTAGAAAGAATTACCCTGACAAATGGCGCAACCAACTGTGGGGCGACAAAACCGGAGCTTACAACGCATTCCACCCGGATCCACGCCGCGGAGAAGCCGTCCTGCTGCAAACCGAGCCTGATCAACTCACAGAACTCCAGGTAAGACCAGCATATATTTATGTTGTGTTTTACGCTGAGTCTTGCAGCAGGACTGACTATCTGTGGTTTGTGACCGGACGGGTTGGGTTAAGAGTTCTACACGGTAACTCGTGTGGGCTCCGGGTTTGCCGTCATGGACCACTGACCGTGATATGCGCACCAATAGGTCACCCAGAAACTACTCTGTAGTGTATTTGTACTTTGAAGTCCGTAGTGTTTTTGCAATAGTGAAGGTTGTTTGTTGTATCTGCAGAATTTTTTTTTTTTTCTCTTACTTTTCATTTGGTCTCACAGACGAAGGAACCCTCCATTTGAGTTTATTTAGTCGTTAATGGTTTAGCTGAGAGGGATGCACTCTTTGGGACTGGTTCCATAGAAGGAGATGCCTTCGGTTGTTTTGCCATATATAAGGGGCTGACAATTCGGGTCAGAAGGATGCACTCTATGGAGCGTGTTATTATTATTGTTGTTGTTGTTGTAATATGCGTAAGACCTTATTAAAGAAGACAGAGCCCCTCAAGGGCTGCCGCCGTGTGGATGAATCTGTAAAATGTAACAAAACTTATGAAAATGTGTGATACCGACCCGCACGGTAGATTACAAAAATGGTGTCTGGGAGGGAGGTCTTTAGGACCAAGAGGTGCCTTGAAAGACCAAGGTTTGCTAGAAGCAGAGAGACAGTCAGAGAAAGTTAGGTATGTACACATTATTTGTTTAAGAAAGTATCCGTAAGTGAAATGTTGAAAAGTACAGTAAGTGATCAAGAGGGCGTCAGGAGAGTGTCTATTAAAGGTTATATTGGCAGTTAGGTAGGGGAGAGAAATAAGGGGAGCAGGCAAAGTCGAGAAGAAAGTTACAATGCATGTGATTTGTTGGCAGAGAGAAAGAAGAAAAGGTGTATAATACAAGATAGATAATAGATGTATGTGTGTGTATATATATATATATACTGTATGTGCAAATAGTTAACTGAGCTTGCTTTTAGAAGAGAAGGTTTTGTTGACATGTAACTGTAGAGTCTGTGTCTCGTTTTCAAGGTCGGGCAATAACGGAGTGGAGAAAATGCAATAATAACCCTGGATAATATCTCTGCTTGCTGTAAAGGAATGAAGGCTTGAAATGAATTTAATTAATTATACTGTCTTAGTAGGCAGGAAATATAGCAATTTCTAAGGTATATTCTTACTTATACAGGGGTTGAAAATGAATGTTGCAAGGTCCCAGCATATGTGTTAATTATGAGTTCAAATACAGGCAATAGTTTAAGCTAAAACAATTCAGTCTGTGTTTCATATTCGTAGAGAGATAAGAGATGTTTTAAAAAAGGTGGGGGCTTTCAGACTTGACTCAAACTCAGGGTCACGCATTCTAAAATACTTCAGCGTTTAATACAGCATATAATAGCTTCAGTAAATAAGAAATATAGAATGTCTCAGTCACTCAGCAAACTTTTTTCACATAATTTGTCATAAATAGCGCTCATTCACAATCTCATCTCAATAGAATCATGTACTTTATAACATTAAAAGCACTCACCTCAATGTTTTTCAACTGATGTATGTTTGTTTGTCAAACTTTTTTTGTCTATGCATCTGTATGTACTGGTACACCTTCAATGGGGGGTGACGGAGCAGACTTGAGAGCATGGATGGATGAGAGTTAGTGACCCGTGTTCGGGCTGTGTGGAATGTGTGATGCAGGTAATGACTGGGGATAAAAGTCCTCCCCATGCATAAGACTTTGCTTGGTTGAGATGTGGATGTGTAGACTGTTAAGCTGAAATGAAGTTCTGAAAAAAGACGCACGGAGCCAATATCGAAGGGGTGGAGCTAGATGATGTAATAGTACGTAATGTTTCATCCCTCTTCTCGACAAGGGAGGGGGTGAGGATTTTGAGCAGCTAGTAAAAGTTTTTGTTTTGTTTTTTCTCCTGTCTCAAATTTGATAAGACATTGCAGGCAGGATCAGACTAATAATGAATTCACTTAAAGGGATATCGCATTTCAAATATTAATAGATGTTTTGTAGGTTATTCTTCCCCGGTGTAACTCATGTTTCTGTTATAGATGCTAACATTTTACAGGCCTTATCTGTATCCATCAAATCTTTTTACAATGTTGTACTACCTTGAAACCGGGTACTATTGTTCCAATTGAGTACCCTGGTTTAAAGGGGGGGGAGGAGAAGGCATAGGTGATATAGGTATTGCAAATCAGCCATTTTTAAATTTTTTGCAAGCCATTTTTAAATTTTTAAATTTTTTGCAACAAGGTTCTAATCTTTTTGAAATAGAATACCAGCCTGATTGTCTAGCATTGATGCAACAAGAAAATTTAAGTTTTAAAAAAGTTACTGAAAGCCCTTGTTAATAATGCATATTTTGAGTTGTTTTTTATAGATGGTACCAGGGTGATTGACGACTCCACACTGGATATGCAGTGGTTACACAACAAGATGTCCTAAAAGCAGAATGTCTCCGCATGTCTCAGTACAAGAAGCGGAATTAAAAGCACTCACGGAGGTGTGTAGAGTGGCCACAGGTAAGACGGCAAACATTTACACTGACTCCCGGTATGCATTTGGCATAGCTCATGATTACGGCCCAACATGGAAGGCCAGACAGTTTTTTACCTCAGCAGGACAGCCAATTAAGAATGATGCAGCGGTGCAGAGCCTCACGGAGGCTCTACTTCTACCTGACAAGGTGGAAAGCTCACACCAATTCCTACACCGGAGAAACAAGAGGCAATGCCATCACAGGCCACACAGCAAAAGCAGCGGCCCTCAAGCCGTGGAAGAAAAGAAGAAAAGAAGAATTTGATAAAAACTTGGACTTTGATAAAAACTTGGACTTTGATATGCTAAAGACTTTACAGTTACGAGCCAGCAAGGAAGAAAAGGAAAAATGGACTAAAAAGGGACGGAGTATGGTGAACAGTCAACAGAACTTGCTTACCATAGTCCCTGTGCCTCATGATGGCCCAGCTGATGCACGGAAAGACGCACCTCTTAAAGCAGCAATGATGTCGACGCTTGAACAAGGACGGGTGGCTCCTGGGTTTTCTGTAGCTGCTGCATCATTTGTCCAATTTTGCATGATCTTTGCCGTAAGCAACAGGGCAGAAGTAAATTTGCCACATAACACTTGCCTAGGCCACTCTACCCATTTCAGGGATTGCAAATTGGCTACACTCAGCTCCCACTTGTTGGGAAGCATGAATATGTGCTTGTTGTTGTTGATGTCTTTTCAGGTTGGAGACCTACCCTGTTACCAAAGTAAATAAGCAGGTAACCTGCAGATACGAGGTACCGGAAGTGATTGAGTCAAACAAAGGTACACACTTCACAGGTGAAATAATGCAACACATTATGTCTGCTTTGGGTATATTCCAGGCTTTTCACACACCCTACCATCCGCGGAGTAGTGGGAAAGTAGATACAAAAGGCAATGAAGAAATGGGCAAATTTTGAATTGAGTGTCTTCTATTAGTTTTTCTTTTTCTCCGAAGGGTACATGCCACAGTAGCTGAGTTTGGGGAATGATTTTCTTGTTAATTTTGTCATAGGCCTCTCCAAGGAATTGTCAATAATGCATTCTGTAGTCTCTGCTTTTCTCCCAGGTCCTACAGATGAGTGTCACAATCTGAAACCAGGTGACAGGGTCTATGTGAAAAAGTTTAAGAGAGAAACCCGGTTTAAAGGTCCTTACCAGATGTTGTTCACCACCCCAACTGCAGTCAAGCTCGAAGGAAAGCCCACTTGGATCCACACTTCACACTGAAAGAACTCATGATCTTGCATATCCTTTAAATGCTATAATGTGGTACAATTCCTCTAACACACACCTTTGACTACTGTACACTAGCCCCCTGCTTCAGAACAAATTAATACAATCAAATGTGCAATATGAAGAGTACACTGAGGGTGAGAATCCAACACCGCATCGTACTAAGAGAGAAGTTGATGCTCCAGGTGGTAACTTTGATCTACATGTACACATAGATGCAAGAAGAGTGCCAAGGGGGGTGCCAGATGAATTTAATTCTAGAGATCAGGTTAAAGCAGGTTTTGAGTCCTTATTTGCTTTTGTCACTGTTAATAATAATGTAGATTGGATGAATTATATCTATTACAATCAGCAGAGGTTTGTAAACTACACCAGAGATGCTTTGCAAGGGTTAGCTGACCAGTTAGGGCCCACTGCATCCATGGCCCTAGAGTGGCCCTGGATATGATTTTCGCAGAAAGAGGTGGGGTATGTAATTTCCTGTATGTGTATTATCCCTTTGATCAAAAAGAGTATGAGTAAGGGACTGGATAATGTGACACCAAAATTTCCCTTGTTTGAAAAAGATGAAGAGCCAGTTCCGATAATGCCAACCAGATACGTTACCAGAAGAATGGAGAAATGTACTAGTACTGCGCCTGCCCCGGTCTCATAAGATGGATTGTCAGTGGACTTCCCATTTGCCTAGGGAAAGTGCAGAAGACCTTAGGTTCCGGCGAGGGCACACCCTGCGGGGTGTTAACTCGTACAGATAGAGGGTATGGATGCCCGGAAATAAGCCCAGGGAATCCATGGCCTCCTTCTGAGGTGAGGTAGGGATCCCTCCCTTTTAGGAGTAGGGACTTACGGGCAAGTGGAGAAACCCTGACGCAAGGGAGAGACGACCGAGGAAGAGTGCAAGGCCTGGTACTTGATCTCCATATTAAGTTTTTTAGGGGGGTTTGTGAGAGTATATGTATATATTGCCATATGTTTTTTATGCTTTATACCTATATGCAAGTTCTATTCAATTCCAAATAAGAAAAAACTTAATCTGTCGCCTTAACATCAGATATTCCAAGGCTTTGCAAGGCTGAGAGAGATGTTTCTAGAAATTCAGAGATGATACCGAACCAGACACGAAGGACGCGTACTTGGCTGTTTTCCCGGAGGCGCCAATATCAAGATGTTCAACTATGTACATAATTTTCACTGTCTCAGGCCGGAAATCCGGACTTCCCATATATGGTTAGGAGCCCATCACCCAATTCCTGGTGATGAGACAAAGGGTATAAGATCTCATGTAATCTGTAATAAAGGAGAGCCATGTCCCATGTGAGAAACTATACCAGACCTCCGTGTGGTGTTTTCTTCTTATCGCCGGCAGCGGGGCAAGTGGGGTGGGCCTGATTGGTGCTGTACTTAGAAAGAATTACCCTGACAACACACTTATGCTAATTTATTTTTAGCCTGGTGGGAAGACACGCATGTTTTCATGGATGATCTTTTATTTTACATTCGTCTCATTTTATTTTGTGCTGCTGACATCACTGTACATGGAAAGAACAAAACGGGAGCACAGGAATCCAATGGATGTGATGCTGCTGGAAGATTGAAAGTTGAATGTGCGCAGTACCATGTGACTGAGTAAGAGAGATGCCGATCCACGTAGAGAGCAGGTGCAAATTGTAGCTTATAAAGTTGCTGCAGCTCACAAACAGGGTTCAATGGAGGTAATTGGTGTTCATTCCATTAGTATTGTTAGTATAGAATACTAACAAACACTTAGCCGGATAGCAGCCGTGTGTGTACAGGACCTGTGATGACATCGCCATCATGTGATCAGGGGCAGAGCATGTAACTCACTTCCGCAGGATGAATAACCTTTGATGACGTCACCATCATGTGATCAGGGGCAGAGCATGTAACACACGCACAGACGGATGGACAGGTGATCGTTAGTATTTTGATGACCTGATACTATAGATTGATGAGTATCCCTTGGCTATAGGAACTCAAGTAAACAGATTTGTGTGATTTGAAATTTTCAGTTTTTAATACTATGGTGGGTAGAGATTATACTGGGGGGGGGAAGGGGCATATACTGTTAAAGCTCCAACTGTGCTTAGGTGACAAGTGTAATTTGTGGAAAACCCTCTTTGATGCAACTGCCAGCCTTTTCTGGTCATAGTCTTTTAGGTCAGTTTCAAACAAGCATATTGTTACACATCCGTAAAACAGATCAGTAAGGCTGAGTTCACACATGGACCACATATGAAGTATAAATATGCTCATCTGAAAGCAGTCTTATCCACTTTTTTCCCTTTTGACAATGTCCTCTTAAACACATACTACTAAACCGCGATGATTTTATGTCCTCGTTGACAGCTTGGAAATTCTTACTGAAAGTCTATTATTCATCCATTCAGAGAAATGCAGCCATTTCCAGCCATACCGGTACCGTAACTGTCTGTTGTTTAAAGTCTGCCGTTTGCTGTGACACGATGATTGTACTTGTGATGAATAACACCTACTATGCGTAGAAGCTAAAAATGGACTAAGGAAATTATGTATTTAATAGACAGTCTGAAAGATGAATGCTGGAACTATGACCAATTTTCTGTAGCCGAAATCTAAATACCTGTACTTCAATAGTATATGAACTCATTCTGCAGAGTTTAACAGTTCCTCCGTACTATATGTTTCACTGTATGGCCAAGAGTCACAGACCACAAGCATTTTAACAGGTTTCCTCTGTGCCGACATTACTCACTGCACATTCCCTGGTGTTGACCTCATTCATCGTTCATTCATCACACATTCTAAATACATTGTCTACGATTTTCTCATTTTTTTCATTTGAAAAGTTAACAAAATAAAAAATTTTAATCAATTTGTGTATATTTTAATTTTTGGAAAAAATGTAACTTTGAAATAAAGATATTATTATGTTATTTGTCAGCACCTTCCTACTCCCTTAGGGTGGTAATTGACAGATATACAACAGCCTGGCAGTCACGGCAGAGAGAGTCAGGAGGAACGTTCTGCTCATGGATACAATAAACTACTAAACTATGTTTCCAGTATATTCTTTCAGGTTTCATAGCAGCTAAAAAACACAACTTTTTTTCCCCCTAGAATTGTAGTGATGATATAAAGTGATTACATAGGGCAGCATATTAAGCTGATAGATCTGGTTTAACCTCTTCCCGCTGTAGCCATTTGTAGTTTACATGTTTTCGTTTTTTGATCCCTACTTTCAAAAATGATAACGTTTTATTTTTCCAGTGAGGGCTTGTTTTTTGCGGGACAAGTTGTATTTTTCAATGCCACCATATATCATACCATATAATACATTGGAAAACGTAATAGGCAGCGCTTAATAGGAAGAAATCTATGGCAGGCCTAGGAGTGGAGGAAGGGGTATGTGGGGCCCAGAAGTTTTTAAGTGTTACCCTTTATTGTAATCCTGTCTGTGAAGATAATGACACGACAAATGCAGAGTATTCTCTACAAAGGAAGTGTCAGACAATTAGCTTAAGGCCCATTAACATGGAACGATGATTGCTCAAAAATCGCAAAAAAGTGATTGTTTGAGCAGTAATCATTGCATCTAAACGTGTGGCCATCATGCACTTTTCGTGCACTGCTAGTTGATCGTTAAATTCAGGCCAACCTAAAAATCATTGTGTTGTCCTATGAGGACCACACACTGAGTTCTCCATGGGTAGTGCTGATAGCATTGTTACCCATCAGAGAACAAAGTTGCTGAATGGAGATAATAGCCCTTGGGCTATTAACTGCATTCAGCTAAGGCTTCATTTGCACGCTAATAATCTAGTAAGTAGTTGAGTAGCTACTTAATAGTTTATGCAAAATGATCGCTCAAAAAGCTGTCACTCAAACTGTCGTTTGAGCGATCTTTGAGCGATCATCGGTCTGTGTAAATGGGCCTTTAGTAGTCAGTGTGAAAATTGCAGGATGATACATATATATATATATATACTGTATATACTGTGTGTATGTATATCAATATATATATATATAATATCTGCAGTTTTCACACTGGCCACTATATATATTTGCTACCCTGAAAGTTCAAAGGGAGTGTGTCATAAGAAAAGGAACCTGTTGCTAAAACCATATGTATATGTATATATATATATATATATATATATATATATATATATATATATATATAATTACAAACATTTACTGATACATTTTTTAAAATATGTTTAAAATACAAATGAGATTTTAGCAATCGATTTATTTTCTAATGACACATTCCCTGTAAACCTCCAAGGAAGCACTGCATTGCAACAAATACATCATTCTTTACTATTACAAAAGCAGCTGTTTTCTAACAGACTGAAGAGCAATTTGCAGGATTTCCATAACTGTGTAAATGCCTAATGTGTAAGGCCAGCTTTATAGAGAGCTCTAGGATGAGGTCATCTGAATCCACCGTGATGCTGACTAACGCCGTCCTCCGATTCAGACGGGTTTCCATGACAAGAGCTTCCAGCGGTGGAGAACCTTCCATAGATGCCTAGCAAGCTTCTGGAATTCCTGCAGCTATACGTACAGCGGCTCTCAGAGGATCTCACTGCACATCACTACATTCAGCAGCTCGATATGGTATTAAATGAAGTTGTGAGTCTGTCTGTAGTTTCTGCACTCTGCCAAAATATATTTATAAGGCTCCCTTCACATCTGCAGCAGGGATACCATTTTCCTGCTTCGTACGGAAAGGGGAATCCCCTGGCTGAACTGGTCAGTCTGGTGACGGAACCAAACAGCACTGACTATAATGGGGTCCGTTCAGTTTTCACTCAGCTGCCCGGTATGCAGCTCTTCTTCTTCTGGTATTTTGTGTGGACTCTATGATGGCACCTCCAACCGAAGGTTCCAATGCAGATGTGAACCCAGCCTAATAAATACTGAATATAGTTAGGTTATTTTAACCACTAAATGACGCTGCTTTTTTTTCTGTTTTCGTTTTTTCCTCCCACTCTTTTAAAAAATCTTAACTCCTTTATTTATCCATCGACGTCGCTGTATGAGGGCTTGTTTTTTTGTGGGATGAGTTGTATTTTTAATGGCACTATTTAATGTACCATATAATGTACTGAAAAACCTTTAAAAAAATCTAGGTGGAGTAAAAAGATTAAAAAGAAACTTGCGCATTCTTTCGGTGCATCTTGTTTCTACAACGCACAAACTGCAGCAAAAATGGCGTGATTACTTTATTCTATGGGTCAGTATGATTACTATGATAGCAAACTTAGGGCGCATTCAGATAACCGTATATCGTCCGGGTATTCACGCAGGCCGATATACGGCATCTCTCTCTGCAGGGGGAGGAGGCTGGAAGAGCCAGGAGCAGTGCTCTGAGCTCCTGCCCCCTCTCTACCCCCTCTCCACCCCTCTACACTATTTACAATGAGAGGAGGTGGGATGGGGCGGGGCTAAGTTCTGGGAATTAGCTCCGCCCCTGTCCGGCCTCTCCTCATTGAAAATAGTGCAGGGGGGTGGGGAGGAGGCAAAGAGGGGGTGGGAGCTCAGAGCACTGCTCCTGGCTCTTCCAGCCTCCTCCCCCTGCAGAGAGGAACACCATATATAGGCCAGCGTGAATATGCGGCCCATATACGATCGTCTGAATGCGCCCGTATATCGTTGTTGTTTTTTTGCTGTACTACTAGTATTTTTTTTCAAAAACATTTATTTATTTTTTATTATTTTCTGCCACCATCTTCTGTGTGCAATAACTTTTTTCTTTTTCGGTCATACAGTCATACTCCATTCTATACACTCATTATTGAAAGAGCTATTAAGATCATTCACACATATCATAGGAAATATTTTTGGATGTTCTCAGAAGGGCAGACATGTTAGATACTGTAGTCTCTTCCCTTCGCAAGACAGGAAACACTATAATAATTATTATTTCCCTTAATTAAAATGGCTACTCCAAGAACCATCAGATTATATTCAACTCTGCAGTAAATATAGATAAGACACAATGAAGGTTTAGAATCCTTTTAACCCTTTCCTTACCGCCTCATATAAATATATGGTCGCTATCACTGTGCCAGTTTGCTGAGCCAGCACATACTTACAGTCTGGTGTTTCACAGTCATAACTGGCTTCCAGCTGAACAGACGGTCTAGCTATGGCTATAGCTAACTGATTGGTTAAGGTCCTGATAATGGCACCTGGATCAGAGACTGTGAGTTTAACCAGGGGCGTAACTATAGGGGGTGCAGGGTATACGGTTGCACCCGCGCCCAGGAGCCTTAAGGGGCCCATAAGGCTTCTCTTCTCCATATTGGGAGTCCATTGCATTTTTTCTGGGAGACAGGGTAACTGAAAAAGGGCATTTCTGACGTTCTTTATTTTTTTTTCGGACGAAGTTCACCATGCGGGGTAAATAATGTGCTACTTTGATAGATCAGACTTTTACGGATGCAGCAATACCAAATATGTATTTTTCTTTTATGATTTAGATTTTTTATTATAGATATGGAAAAAGGGGGGTGATTTAAACTTTTATTACTTTTTTTTTACAATTAATAAAACTTTATTGATATTTTTTTCCCTTTTCTTTTAAGCCCCCCTGGGGGACTACAACATGCAATACTTTGATCGCTCATGCAGTATGACATGATGCTATAGCATTACGTCATACAGCATTCTGACAGGCAGTCTATCAAGCTACCCCACAGGGGTGGCTTGATAGGCAGTCTCCCAAAGCAGCCCTGGGGCCTTGACATCTGCACGGCTTCCCTGATTTCACCGCGGTGGGGCCGTACGGGACCCCTGAACGATGTTCGGGGGATTTAAATGCTGCTGTCAGAATTAACAGCGGCATTTAAAGGGTTAATAACTGCGATCGGCCGCAACTTCTCTTCATACATACCCCGACGCTACAGGACGTAAATGTATGTCCTGGAGCGGGAAGGGATTAAACTGCTTTAGTGTCCCAGAACATCATCCTGGTCCCCTCCATAATTGTTATACATGTATAGTCTCATGTGGATGCCCTGTGCAAAGCTGTCATGTCATTTACTGTATGTATGTTACACAGCTGCAGCGTCTGAAGGGTTAACTGTGATACAATCATTGCCTGTCAGCTGTGTCTGCTGAATGTATCTATTCTACTGTGTCATGCGGTACAAGTGAGGTTATAAAAGTGAGTGTTTGAGAGTGGAAAGCAGTCTTCTTCAATCTGTGTTAGAGTTAGGCTTCCATCTTGCCTGCTACAGAGTGCTAACACAGAGCCGCATGGAAGCACCTTTAGTTTCGATGTTGGTGAAGCTGGAGGAAGAAGAGCAACTACCCATCGCATCTGGAGAGTAGATATGAGTGAAGTGAGTCCCTTCCAGAGAGAGAGCATACAACCCCAGTTTTACTAAAACAGGTACCATCGGTCATTACGATCACTGCACAGAGGTTCGTAATTGTGACACCCACGCGGATGTTGTGCATGGTGTATTTAGGCTAAGCCATCTTCTTGAGTAATTTTGTCTGCCAGAGTGTTTGTGGAGTGACCCCTACCCTTTTCCTCCTCTAGAGTATTCCCAATTCCAGGACCGGTGACATATAGATAACGTAGACTATAGGGCCGTGTTGTTCCTGTGTATCCTCCCTGCCTCTAAGATCCAGCCTGTAACTGCTACAAGTGAAATGTACTTGTAATTACCTGTTATACAAAGTTTATTCAAGTAAAGTTATACTGCGCCTTAACCGTTCCTAAGGACCCGAGGTACTACACACGTCTCCGTGTTATGTACTCCGCCGCATAGAATAACGTTGTGTGGGAATGGTGGCGTCAAAAGGGATATCTACTACAACCCACCTCATCCCTTTCATTGGCACTCCCAGCCAAAGGAGTGTCAAAGCTTGGCCGGCAATCTACACTGGCCTTGGCAGTGTGTCATCCCTCCGGTACCAGAGCATGGTAAGTGCCACCATGACTCATCAGCACTTCACCCTCCCAACTCTTCCCGCTAGCCAGGTGCCCAAAGTCACCCTTCTGGGGTGTTGCGCTGCCTCCCCCTCCCTTTTTCTGAGCAGTATATAGATGTTTTAGAACAACATATGCTCCTACCCAAACAATTTCTTTTAGAGAGGAGGCCTTACATATTTCAGCAAGACAATGCTAAACCCCACACTGCATCCATTAAAAAAGCATGGCTTCGCAGAAGAAGAGTCCAGGGGCTGAACCTGCAGTCCAGATCTTTCACCAATAGAAAATATTTGGCTTAGTGCTTTTACCCACTAGCCTTTTTTTTTTTCGTTGCGTTTTTTTTCCAAATGTCAATGGGACTTTCTACTGCAACAATTCTTTCCTACAATGCCACAGTGTTGCTTATCAATGCATTGTGACATCACTGTTTGTTATCCATGCACTCTGATGTTACTACCGTATGTGCATTATTTTTAGGCTTTATCACGATATTCAATACTACTATACTCTATGAGAGCTACTCAGTATGATACCTTAAGATGGACAATTAATGGTAACCTACTCATTATGGGACATCCTGGTTCATGGATGATATAACATGGACAACAAGTCTTCTCTGCCAGCTAGAACTTTATCCCCCTTTGAACCTTGTTGGTATATTTAAATTTCAAGGGGTAGAGCTAACACAAATAATTGATGATAACATTTAGAAAAAGAAAGATTGTTTCAGAGGCAACCATGGTGATACATTGTCACAACTTGTTCCTAATCCTCTTGTTCTTGTGTAAATTATTTTCAGGGAGTAAGAATTGTGTCATTAGTTTCAGTCTAAAGAGCAATATTTCACCAATGACCAAAATGTATCACTCAAATAAGGAAATCTTTCCTTATAGGGACTGAGATATGGAGCACGGAAGTAGGCTTGGCTTTTAGTTGCCAGCGGAGGAATGCTCTTTGCTCCTGGTAATTGTTCTTACTCGGGTGGGTGGGGTAATGAATCACACAATAAAAATGCAAAGTTCTGTGACAATGATCAAAGTAAATAATCTTTAAGACTCTTGCATCACATTGTGGAGCTGAGCGAAGAATTACGTATAGAAATAGATCCCATATTGGAGTCTGGCAGTAAGTATGGAAGTGGGATTTGTCGTGAGAAATTTGAGTAAATGAGATAATCATGTTAATCTGTAGTGAATACAGATGTACTGAATTAGTATAAGTAATAGTACAAGACCATAGCTGGTTTTATCTGGGTGCGTTATTAGGACATTTTACAGACGGCACACATTTTTCTTACTCAGTTAAATATCCTGCCTAGAGGAGCCCATTGGCATAATTAGACAAGCCCCATCCTCAGGATAGGTGATCAATACTTAATTGCTGGGGTCCACCGCTCAGTGCATTATAGGGCATGGGAGAGGAAGTGCCCTAGCTAGCTTCATTCCCATTGAAATCAATTGAAGCAGCTATTATACTTCCAGAACTTCCACCTCACATAATGGGGACGGCTGTGAGCTAATCAGCTTATTGCCAGGGATCCTGAATGGTGGGTCCCAGGCAATTAACCTGAGGATAGGTCATCAACAGTTTTTGCCTGTAAAACCCCTTTAATAGGTACATACCACCAAAGAGGCTTTTTTTTTTCATTGGCGCTCCCTCTGAGTAGACAGAAAGTCCACCTTCAGAAACCTCCTACTATAACATGATTGCCGGAGGTTTCTGAAGCCACAGGGGAAGCGCAGTATTGTTTGCTGGTCAGTCAGATAAATGGCCATCCATGTAATATATGGACAGTCCTGGCCGGTCAGATCAAGAGCTACTCCCCAAGAGTTTCAAATGGAGGTCCCCTCTATTATATTCATGAGCACTACGCTGTTCCCTTAAAATAAGACCTACCCTGAAAATAAGCCCTAGCTGCATTACATACACACAATCACCACCACTACTGCTTCCCAGAGCTCTGGCAGGCTAATTGCAGTACACGGCTGCCCACAGAAGATCACTTCCTGGTTACGGGATTCATAAATCCCGCCTCTAGGAAGCGATGGCTGTGATTGGTTCTCGAGCGCTGTGCAGCCAATCAATGCAGCGCTCCAGAACCAATGTGATGGCTGTGATTGGTTCATCAAGTGCTGCATTGATTGGCTGCACAGCGCTTGAGCAGCGGTTGAAGAACCAATTACAGCCATCGCGTTGTAGAGGTGGGATTTATTATTTGGCTAATCAATGCCGCAGCTCAGCTAATTCATAAATCCCGCCTCCGCATAGAGATAGCTGTGATTGGCGAAGCGGCAGTTGAAGAACCAATCAATCACAGCCATCGTGTTGTGGAGCTGGGATTTATGAATTAGCCAAACAAAGCCACAGATCAGCCAATTCAAACCAGGAAGTGATCTTCTGTGAGTGGCCAAGGACTGCAGGAAGCGCGCTGGAGCTCTGGAGAGCAGCGGGAGGGACCTGGACTGAACCTGCTAGTTTGGTATAATAAGACACCCCCCCCCCCTGATAACAAGACCTAGCGCCTCTTTGGGGGCAAATTTAATATAAGACAGGGTCTTATTTTAGGGGAAACACAGGAACATGATTTGTTGAGATGAGGAGACCTCTTCAATTGGTTTTGTTCAATTTTAAGTATTTTTAATCTTTCCCAGTCTTATAACTTTGCATTCAGGGTTAAACTGCCTGTGACTTACAATTCTAATGAACACACCTTTGTGGAACATTTGGCTGAACATTTATCAGGAAGGCTCTCAGACCTGCAGGTAATTGTTAGGTAAATAGTCTATGTACAATGCTCCTTACTTCAGATCACAGTTTCGCAACATGGGTGTCTGAATTACGCTGTAAATTTATTGCACGTGCTCTAAAAGATGACGTTAGATGTCCCTGGTTTATGTTTATGGCTGAGCTTACAATGCGTTTGTTCTCCTCCACTGTGTACTTGTCATCACTATTCCCGGGGTCATAAACTGTATGCTGAGTCTAAGGAGTGGCCGCAAACTCAAGTTGTTTCCTCAGATTATGCAATATACCTTAACTGGAAATATATTGCTAAGCATTTAATCTGTGTATCCATGAAGTTATAGGGAAATAGGACTTCCTGGTCCCCGTCACCCCCCCCCCCCCCCCATTAACCCTTTCCAATCCACTGCCTGATGTCTTCCTACATTCTAATTAAAGCTTGTACAGCTCCAATGTCAGAAGACTTGCAACAGGGTATTCTTACCATCTATTGCCAGCCACTCCGCTGTCGCACACACACTGGATTTAGCCAGCAGATGGCACCATTGTATAACAGCAAAAAGAGAAAGCCTTTTAGGAAACCCTAAATCCAAAATTGGATTGGAAAGGTTTAAAGCTTGATCACTTCAGCATACTCAATAGTCTTGATTGACTGGTGATTTAGTCAATTGTCTTTTAGAATTAGTGCATTTTTTCCATAATAGAAATGAGTACTTGATGGACTGCTTTCCTAGCAGCATGAGTCTCTGGTATCTACAGAAGTCAGGAGGTGAACTTTAGACTGCTGTAGATACCAGTAGACAATGGTGGAAATTTATCAAGGGCCGTGTGTACTGCATATAGTCTGTACACAGCCGAGCCTCATATATCCATCAAACATTAGCTTTTATTGCTATTCCACCGTCTTCTAGTTAGTCCTGTGTTCCAGGAGAACTCCCTGCCTATCATTACAGTATAAGGCTCAGGAGGAGGAGCGATGGCATAGTTGGAATGACAAGGAATGATATCTGACTTTTAATGACAAATAATCCTGATACTAGCAAACTGATATGGACCGCAGCATGATCTCAAGCTGAAATATGTACCAAGTAGACAGATCATGGAAGTCTTGGCTTTTAGCTATATGGTGGTCTGAAATCATCCTTTATTCAACAGTGACCCAAGTTTAAACTCCCTAAGAAACAGTTTGTCAGATAAAATCTTTTTTTATATAATCCAGAACCAGATAACCATTCTGAGAATTGTGCCTAACTAGGAATAGGAAAAGTTACTAAAAAGTACTTGTTTTTTACTTTGATGGTCATTCTGTTACAGGTGGGTGATGCTATAGCATGGTGGTGACAGAAAAGAAGTGGAGGTAGCACACTTTTTCTTATGAAAGCAAACTTTACTCAACATCAATGCAAAGTATATTTTCTCTTCTCTGGAGGGCATGAACTACTTAAACATTTCATAATATAACAATTGTCTGGGACTAGGCCGAAGTAAGTCACCTGTCAAATGTGTTTTGGCTGTTGGTTCTGATATTGCTATTTTTTACCCAGATACATAACTTTAGTTAACTCAGTCCACACTTGACTCTAGTACTCAGAGTCACTATAAACATGGAGCCTTTATCCTTTCTACATTGCTAGCAGGCCTGCTAACTAATTATCAAGTCTCCCACAATCAGTTTTATCTGAGGCTGGCCTACTTACGATGTGATATTCTTAAACTTCAGTGTCATGATCTTTTACTGTGTCCCACAGTTCTATGCTTTTGCTGACCTCCGGATAAAAAGTGAACAATGATCGATCTACCTATAATAAATAGGCAGTCATTCATCTATGAATGATTGCCTGTTTACTGTGAATGGAGCTGGGCGGCCAGAACAACCTATGGCCCTCTATGCCTCCATTCACTGAGCTATCATCCCTCTTGTGTGAAAGCACAGGTATGATTATCGTTGGGATGAGAAGTGCCAGGCAATCATCCAATGTAAGATAGCCCTTGGTTTATGTTGCTTATAGTTGATGACAGGTTAGCTTTAATTTCCTTAGACCTGGCTGCTGTATAACTAATTATTTGGACTATGATGTGATATTAGAGGCTGTGCTTTCAGTCACTCTGTTTAGAGGGACTAGTGCCCAATTCTCTAAAAACACTTGTATTATCATTAACATAAAAATGGACAAAAGAAAGGCATGAAGACACAGAGGAGCTGAAAAGTTTATAGAAACGCCAAGTAGACTGTGCCAAAAAACAGAAGCTTACACACTGCAAACAACTATATGAGCTTTATGCAATTAATGAAATCTGAAATCAAATACGTAGAGATGAGGCAAATGATGAAGGTGAGTCCTTCCCACTAAATAAACAAGGTAACATATGTTTTATCAAAATGTCCTGACTCATTTCCCTTCACTAGGTGTGTATGAATGCCTCAGGCTTCACATGCTGCCTGCTAATATGACATTGTTCTTCTTCTTCCTGGAACAACTGAATTACAGGTGAATATGTTGGTTTAAAGGGGTTGTCCCGCGGCAGCAAGTGGGTCTATACACTTCTGTATGGCCATATTAATGCACTTTGTAATGTACATTGTGCATTAATTATGAGCCATACAGAAGTTATAAAAAGTTTTTTACTTACCTGCTCCGTTGCTAGCGTCCTCGTTCCCATGGAGCCGACTAATTTTCGCCCTCCGATGGCCAAATTAGCCGCGCTTGCGCAGTCCGGGTCTTCTGCTCTCTTCAATGGAGCCGCTCGTGCAGAATGCCGGCTCTGTGTAGCTCCGCCCCGTCACGTGCCGATTCCAGCCAATCAGGAGGCTGGAATCGGCAATGGACCGCACAGAAGAGCTGCGGTCCACGGAGGGAGCAGACCCCGGCGGCCATCTTCAGCAGGTAAGTATGAAGACGCCGGACCGCCGGGATTCAGGTAAGCGCTGAGCGGTTCGTTTTTTTAACCCCTGGGTTGTCTCGCGCCGAACGGGGGGGGGGGGTTAAAAAAAAAAAACCCGTTTCGGCGCGGGACAACCCCTTTAACTTCTCACCTAAATTTATGGATTCTTTAGCTGAATCCCGTATTACCAAAAATCCAAAAAACTTCCACTCAATGAGTCAACAACTACGTTTAATTGTGCTGAATCTAATATTTGCTTAAAATATTTTTTATTGGCAAATTCAATCCAATCAGAGCACAATTCAATGCATATATTAAAGGGAACAGGTCATCAGAAAATTTACCTATTGTATAAATCAAATTTTTTTTGTTAAAGATATTTTTGAAGAATTTTTGGTGATTTTTTTTTTATTTTCAATGTCCCAATCTATATTTTTTAAATCATAAAATTCTGCAATAGTCACATTGATCACTGAGCCAAATAATAGACTGACAGATCCTGTCATGTAGTGAAAACATTTCAGTAGTCATCTCATTATAATCACAACCAATCAAAGGTGACAGCTACGTATAAATACATACCATAGGATCCACCATTCAAAATAGGTGATGACATCAATGTCTCCTGAGATGACACCCCTAAGTATGAGAGTTCTATTACTTAAAGGGGTTTTACACCCATGCCCAAAACTATATAAATGTAACATACTCATCATGGCGATGGACCATTGTTTTGACGATGCAGCGTGACAGGTGATATAACCCATCCAGCAAGCTTGGTGGCGTCCCATAAACCTGTCACATGGGCTTCCAATGTAGAAGCCAATGACATCCCCGCCAGCCTCTCATTGGCTGCAGCAGTCAGGTGGGTAAATAACCCACATCACTGCTGCAGCCAATGTAAATAGAAGACCGGAAAAGCAGCAAGAGGCAATGGGGGAGCAGCAGGGGGAGAGTATTGTTTTGTATTTTTTAACCCCTTATGTCCCCCGCTGCATCCAATGTTTGGTGACTCAGAAAACCCCTTCATCAAAAGGAGAATATGTACAGTTATATCTCTACATTACTAGCTATCCTGAAACTGTATTTTCATATAGGAAAGTACATAGAGTCCTTAGTTTAATATATATCAAAAAACATGTTGCTTGGTCCCCAATCATGCTTCCTGCAGTTATCTCCTTAAAAAGGATGAATATATGCAATTCTTTTAAGAGGGTATTCCGATGATTGATATTCATGATGGGAGAACAGTCTAGTATAGTCTATGGAAGTTATGGAACAGCCAAACTAGTGCTCTTGCTAGTTTCTACACCTTCTATAGACTATAATACAGAGATCAGCATGTATGCACAACGCGAGAGACAGGCCACTATTTCTAATATTTAGGGACTTTATAAGGACCGGGGTTGTACCACTGGATTGGCACATTGCCAATATGGTCCCAATATACAAAAAAGGGGTCAATAAGAGAGCCTGGTAACTACAGGCTGGTAAGTCTCAATTCAATAATTGAAAAAAAATATTCAAGGGGTTTCCGAGAGATGCCATCCTGGAATACCTTGAGGAAAAGAATGGAATAACTCCTCATTAGCTTGGGCGTGGTGATGGCAAAATCAGCAGAGGAGTTTAAGAGGGGACTAAAAGTCTTTTTCAAACACTAATTAACATTAAAAATCAGAGATGAGTGAGCGTACTAAGGCTAAGTGAGCATACTAAGAACATTGCTAAGGCAAACTACTCGGCTGCCGGGGCGGGTGAGAGGTGAGTTGTGGCGGTGAGCAGGTAGGAGAGAAGGAGAGAGAGATCTTTCCTCTGTTCCTCCCTGCTCTCCCCCGCCGCTCCCCACCCCCTGCCGGCACCCGAATCTTTAGAGACGAGCGGGCAGGTACTCCAATAAGGCACTACTCGCTCAAGTAGTTTGCCTTAGCGAGTATGCTCGCTCATCTCTATTAAAAATATAGTTATATTGGTGTATTCACATAAGGATCTAGAACTAATATATCAGACCTGATAGTGGCACTAGTGGACTATCAAGACTTTTATAATTGTGGTTGTAAGGGAACCAACGATCATTGGAGTGTACTAAAGTTATGGAGCAACAAACCCCGATGAAGTTCGTCTCATGTACGCTTCTTAAGAACCGTTATAAGGAGATAAGTCAAAATACTTTGTTCGAAAGATGGCATGTACATACTCCAACCGAAGGAATAAGATTCGGGATCTTTATATAGTACAGAATGAGGCATATCTATAATAATTCTGATAAAACATGTCTACCAGATCACTAGCCCGGATTTTTCCTTTGCTCTTGGCAGTGTTAATTCCACAGGCTGAGCTCACTTTTGGGAAAGATTACATTAGAAGACAGAAGAATTCTCAAAGAATGTCCTCTTGTCATCTGCTTAGACTAAGTAATCAGAATTTCCATTCTTCGAGTACCTGGATCCCTCAGTAAGGGACATTTGGAAAGAAATTAGAAGCAGGACTAATATAATACGGGGATCATTATGCAATTTGTTCCATTCTGCCTAGACAAAATCTTGGAAATGTTCCCTGCAGTGTTTAAACAACAAGCAAATGAACACAGAAGGAAGAAATACTTTGGATAGGAAAATGTTAGGTGAACATAGATGGATATTATGCGATATAAATCTGGTAGTCGTATTGGCTGTAATAAAACTTCAGAACGTAAAGCTATAACCAAGAAATGGCTGAATTTAGGTTTTTACAGCTGAGCACAGAAGTTAAAATATAGAATTGTCTGCGTACTTTTTGACTTTACAAGGAAACGCACTTTAATGTAAAGGAGTATTTCTGAAATGGACAACGAACACGGGGAAAATACAAACTACCATTATGTGGTAGGCAAATAATTTCACCCAGCTACCCACATACCAAAAAGCAATAGAACGCAAACGAGTATAAAAAAAATGAATCTTTATTGCTCGATATATAATCATAATCACATATATAACACATAATACAAATGGGGTACGAGGGCTTCATGCCCCTTAGATATGAACAGAAGCAGTAGGAAGACTACTAGCAACAGATGGTACTAGCATATAGCAAAGGAGCAAAACCGTACCGATACCAAAAAATAAGCATAAATAAATACTTAAATAGATATAATGATGACTGGTATTAATAATATTAGTTGCTACCTACACCAGCTCCTAAATTGGCACAACTCACTACATATCTACTTAAATGTGAAAATGTATAAGATACATACTCAATAGAATATGTAAATATGACAAACTGACAAGTACTACACATATAGTACTATACAATGAGAAATACCAAGAGCGATAATACACCATATGTATGTACTCACTATATATATTACCATAAATCTGTTATTTAAATGGACTAACTTTTTACATAACATACGCTCATCTAACACCCTATGTATGTATTATTAATCTTGCAATATGTACCTGCATTAAAAAATGTTTAGTTACACCACTGAAAATCCATTTTTAAGTGGCAGCCACTGGCTCCCCTTCAGCGGTTTTGCAATCCACTGCTTGTTGTTAGGCATGTGGCTTCTTTAGTAACAGGCACATGGGGACACTGATAGTTTCTACATAGGGTTCATACATTTCTACATACGGTTGGGCACTCAGAAGTTGCTTTGCAGCTGATTGGAGCAGGGCTAGGCAGAATGGGAAGTGTGGGAGAGGAACACCCCATCTGTAAATGGATTAAAAACAGCATGGCAGCAGTAAAATAGTAGCATCTACATGGCAAACTGAATTGATAGACCTCAAACTGAGTGCAAACAGCAGCAACCAATGAAGACTTGGGCTGCTTCTGAAAAGCTTTGAAAACTCAGGTAAGCTTTAAAGTAATAATAGAACACACTGATCCAATATAGAACAAAATGCCAAAAAGGAATCCAATTATATAAAACAAAAAAATCAGACCTATCCTTAGATATAGTAGCTGCAGTAGTGTCAAATAGAGTAAAAACGTTGCGTGTTGCACTGCGTTAGCAGCTTCATCAGGATTTTTGCATCCCGGTGAACGCGTGTGCCATGTGAGGGACTTCATGTAGGTTGTTTTCAATGTAATTTCATCCACTGGCCAAGGAAATGGTCTTGAGATGAAAGGTGGCATATACCAAGATCTCTATCAATCATCAGTTCCAGTGCTGGAAGAAATACTGATGATCTCATGTATATTTAGACAGCAGGTTTTTTTAAGTAACACTAATAAAAGTAAGCAGAAAGAATGATGATGAATACGTTGGCACTAAATTAGCAGCAGAAAATAAGTAAATGATACCTTCAGACCAATGACAAGGAATGTTTCGCTTACGCTATAGTGTTTACATATTTTGTGTATAAATGACAAAAGATCATCTGGTTTTTATCAGTGCCACTTAATATGATGTCAGAACATAATTAGCGTCTGGCAGGCAGTTCATTTAAATAAAAAGTTATCAACAATTCAGACAGTTGTATTAATACATAATAAGTACTAGACAACGTAATGTGGGTAAAGGCCCTTTTACACACAAAGATGGTCGCTAAAAAGATGGCTTTTGAGCTATTATTTTGCATAAACTACTAATTGGTACTAATGCCTATTAGTACCAATTAGTAGCTTAACAAGGCCTGCGAGCCACCAGGAGCTATATTCAGAAAACAGTGGGTGGTCTGTTCTCTGAATAAATTCCCTTTGTTCTGCTGCTGGGCTGACAGCTGGGACAATCTAATCAGTGCTCCCCATGGAGAACACAGCATGGGGTCCTTCTTATCAGCTCTTCTGCCAAATGATGGATTTTATGGCGAGCTGAAAATCATTGTTTGCCAGAAAAGTGAAAGATGGGCACATTTACAGACAACAATTATTGCTCAAAAAATGGCTTTTGAGCGAATTTTGAGCGATAATCGTTGTGTGGTAAAAGGGCTTGAAGCAGCACCTAAAAAAATCAGTCCTATTCTTGCGATAGATGGATAGACAGACAGACATAGGTAGACATAGATAGATATGAAATAGATAGATACTATTAATTATTAGGAAATTATAGCACCAGTGATTCTGGTGGCGCAATGCGCCACACAGCTCTGCTGTGTATATGTAGATTTGTGAGGTGTCATTTATTGGACTCTCAATACAGGTGTGCAGCTACAAGTTGCCAGGCTGAGAACTGCTGTATCCAAGTGAGGCGGCAGGGGTTTGTGGGGAATGTAGTCTGCGCATACATAATCCCTCATTCAGTTCAGAGACCATGTGAATGATCCCATGATGGTGAAATCATCACAGGTCCTGTCAGCACACGAGCTATATATGTGTAAATTAGTGACGTGTTACTTATGGGGGTCTCCACGCAGGTGTTCAGCTCTCTCACAATCAGGTGCAAACTTCTGAGTACTGCTGTATGCATAGCAACTGAGGCTGCAGGGGTTTGTCGGTATGTAGTTCGCCCATAATTCCTCATTCAGTGCACAAGGAGGATAAAGGACCTGTGATGACGTCACCGTAATGTGATGAGGGAGCGGAGCTAAGAGCCGGTAAATGATTACATGATGGTGACATCATCACAGTTGCTGTCAGGCTCTACATGTAACTGACACTGCACACACACACGGACAGACGGACAAGTGGTCATTAGCACTTTGATTAGATAGATAGATAGATAGATAGATAGATAGATAGATAGATAGATAGATAGATAGATAGATAGATAGATAGATATGAGAGGGATAGATAGATAGATAGATAGATAGATAGATAGATAGATAGATAGATATGAGATAGATATGAGATAGATAGATAGATAGATAGATAGATATGAGATAGATAGATAGATATGAGATAGATAGATAGATATGAGATAGATAGATAGATAGATAGATAGATATGAGATAGATAGATAGATAGATAGATAGATAGATATGAGATAGATAGATATGAGATAGATAGATATGAGATAGATAGATAGATAGATAGATAGATAGATAGATAGATAGATAGATAGATAGATAGATATGAGATAGTACAAATAGATTCATATCCTTTCATTTCTGGGGAAAAAAAGGTCTATACCGTTCATTAACAATACTAAACTTGTAAGGCGATTCTCACACAGGCGGTTTTTACAGCATTTTCGCAGACATTTGCAGCACCTGCTAAAAACGCTGTATTGAGCCTCCATTCACTTCAATAGGGCTTCTCAGATGAGTTTTTTAGAATGACATTTCTAACGCCGTACCAACTGAACGCTATCTGGTCTATTTTTGTGCAGTGAAGGGGTGCATTACAAACACTGTTGAACACATTTAAAAATGCCGCATTTATGCTGGTGTGAGACTAGCCTAAGGCCGCCTGCAGACGAGCGGGTCGGATCCGGCGGCGAGAATTCTCGCTGCGGGACCCGACCCGAGCGCCTGCAGGGACGAGCGCGTACTCACCCGCGCCCAGCGGCCCCGGCTTTTCATGCGCAGAGCGGAGCCGGGCGGCCTGGTGAGCCCCGCACAGAAATAGGACATGCCGCGGTTTGTTTGCCGTGCGAGATTTTGCGCGGCCAAACCGCGGCCGTCTGCATAGGAGTGCGTATTGTAATGCACTCCTATGCAGGCTTTCAGTGGCGGAAATCCTGCCGCGGTATTTCCGCCCATGAGCAGGCGGCCTAAGGAAGATGAAAATACAGGCATTGTGTAGTCAGGTAAATGTTATAGCTGCTGATATTAATTGTACAACTACTAATGTTTATTATGCAACTGTTTCATCTGATTACTGTAACAGACCCTGTTGTGGCCCCCATAAGCAATGGGGCACATTTACTTATACTGCTTTAAAGTGAGTAAGTGCAAATTAAGGCCTCTTTCACATGAGTATCATTTTGACACAAAGTAGGCACGTAAAAAAATCACGCCTATTGGAACCAATGATTTCCTATGTATTCCTAAAGATGAACAATTTTTTAAAGCACCTAAAAAATGTGCGCATCAAAAGATAGAACATAGGCGCAATATATTAACACTGATATTTCTATCGCGTCAAAAGATACGACCTTTCCTATCTTTTAACAGCAAAACACTAGAGGCTCCTTAGACTCCGGTTGGAGTCTATGCGAGCCATACGAAAAAGGGAGAGGGAGGGAGCTTAACAGTGGCCAGCGCTGTTAAACAATGACAGGTGCTTCTAGTGAGGCATTGAAAGTGATTATAGTACATCTGCCGGTCGTGGGGTTTCGGGGCGGCGCCGTCAGTTCACCACAGCCAGCCGTGAAAAATTGTGAAGAATATCCACAAACAAGTCATGGCTATTCTTCGTTCATGCAATTTTGAGCTCCGTTAGCCGTACTTTTTTAGTGCGGCTATGAAAGAGGCCTAAGACTGACAGTCAAAATGTGCCAGATTCATCACAGCTGGATGGTAAATTTATCAAAGTTTGAGACCGGCTACTCTAAGTTATACTCTACTAATAACTCTATTAGTTGGCTTAGTTTACAGCAAGATTGCACTAAAATTGTGGCGCAGTTTGGCACAATTTTGGTGCAATTCCAGCCATCCTCCTTTTTCAGGCGAGTCGGAAAAAGTGCCTGAAAGTGTCTAAAAATACATATTGACTGTGGCTATGGCCACCAATCAGGTGATGAATGAGAATTTGTCAGCTAATTTCTAGTCACTTTGTTTCAGTTTACCTAAAATTACTTACTGGTTGATTAATAATTATTTGGTATAAATAGGTAATCGTTGTCTTTCAACGACTTGGGACAACTTAACAGAGTGGTGTGTGCTTCCCTCCCCTCTCCACTACCACTAATGTTTGGGGACTATTTAATATATACCAGAGAACATGTTGGTCCCCACTTGTGCTTCCATCAGTCACCTCCTAAATAAGGATAAATATATGAAGTTCTTTTAAAGGGGTATTCCGATTATTGATATTCATGGCGGCCAGTATAGTCTATGTGAGCTATGGAACAGCCAAGCCAGTGCTCTTTCTAGTTTCTGCAACTCCTATAGACTATAATACAGAGATCAGCATGTATGCACAACCTATTCCCTCCTTTCTCTTTTCCCCTTCTCGACTGTTTACTTGACATAACAGGAGTCCAATAGGTGGGATTTTTTTCTTCTTTTTAGATGAAAAATACAGTTATATTGGTGTATTCACATTAGGATCATTCTAGAACTTATGCATCAGACCTGATAGTGGAACTAGTGGACTATCAAGACTTTTATAATTGTGGTTGTAAGGGAACCAACGATCATTGCAGTGTACTATAGATATAACAGAGCAACAAACCTCGATGAAGTTCGTCTCCTGTACGCTGCTTGAGAACCGTTATAAGGAGATAAGTCGAAATACTTTGTTCTCAAGGTGGCATGTACATACTCCAACCGAAGGAATGAGAATCAGGATCTTTATATAGTACAGAATGAGATATATCTATTATAATTCCGATAATACTTATCTACCAGATCACTCGCCCGGATTTTTCCTTTGCTCCTGGCAGTGTTAATTCCACAGGCTGAGCTCACTTGAAAGATTACATTACACTTAGAAGGCGGAAGAATTCTCAAAGAATGTCCTCTTGTCATCTGCTTAGACTAAGTGATCAGAATTTCCATTCTTCGAGTACCTGGATCCCTCAGTAAGGGACATTTGGAAAGAAATTAGAAGTAGGAGTCTGATGTAATATGGGGATCATTACGCAATTTGTTCCATTCTGCTTAGGCAACATCTTGAACATTTTCCCTTCTGTTTAAACAGGCAGATGAATGCAGCATGTGACATATGTATCTGACAGAGAATTCGATGTTGAATCTGAATCTAAATATGACCTACTGTATTCCTGCCCAAGTTATTATCTATTTTCTCTTTGTTACAGACACAGATATAACTATAAGATTAACAAGCAAGGAGAGGACATTGTGCTAATCTCCCTGAACATCAGTATCCAAGTAACTGCAGCAAATTTCAACGGTCGACACCTAGCAGACCATCCATCCGGCACAGTTGGCAAATTGCTCACCAAATTTCCCAAACAGGTTGGACCACTGTGGATAACTGCCACAGACAAAGCAACAACAATGGCCATCTTGGTATCCTTCTACAAGACCCCACATTGTAGCACCCTGTGTCTACTAGAGGAGAGCAGGGTTAATCAAACTACCATCGGGCAGATACTGGCTACGCACAAATCGTATCTGTACAAGATCCAGTTACTGCATTGTCTCAATGAGGATGATTCTGATCGCCATGTTGAATTTGCAAAATGGGTTTCACAGCCATTGCAACGGGACCCATTTTTCACAGAGACGGTATTGTTCAGTCATGAAGCAAAATTCTACATGAAAGGGAAGGTGCACAAACAAAACCTTCGCTGCTGGTCTGACACAACCCCCCACTGGACAGATCCCTTGAAGATGGTTAGCGCACAGAAAGTCACGGTGTGGCGTGGTATGTGGGGTATGAAGATATTAGGCCCATACTTCATCTACAGTAACCTTACTGCTGCCAAGTGTCTGCAATTGTTACATGATAAGGTGTTCCTGTCACTGTGCATGAAGATGGCACATTTCCAGCGTTCTTCTAGCAGAATTTATTCATGTGTACCCATACCTTTGGACCATCTTGTGTGTAAAAGAACACAAACGACATTTGTTTGTACACTTTAGCGACTATTTAGATCACTTACTAGGTGACCGTTACCCAATGTAAAGCCACCCTGACTCATCTACTTTTCCTTTGTGCATTTTTTTAAAGATCTCCTCCTATATCTTTAAGATGTGTCTGAGCTCTATAAGCATGTACTGATGAATGACATGTCTAAATCTACATTAACTATCATAGAAATCCAGTCATGGAGACATATATCTTATGGCACATTACTCTGGATTAATAAGTTATACATGCTAATTAGAGATGAGCGAATGTGCTCGTTTAGGACAATTACTCGATCGAGTAATTGCCTACTCGGGCGAAAAGATTCGGGGGCGCCGGGGGGGGGGGGGGGGGGGCGGGGGGCGGCAGGGTGGAGCAGGGGATAGCAGGGGGGAACAGGGGGAAGCTCTCTCTCTCTCACTTCCCCCCCCACTCCCCACCACAACCCCCCGCTCACCCCCGATGCCCCCCGAATCTTTTCGCCCGAGTAGGCAGTTACTCGAAAAAAGCGATGCTCGATCGAGTAACTGCTCTAAACAAGCACGTTCGCTCATCTCTAATGCTAATAGTTCTCAGACACTTTTACAATGGACTGTTCTGTTTATACACAAGACCCGGGAAAAGATCTTTTGTAAGGCAACAGGCTGCAGCAGAAGCCCTCCCCCACTGTCGTATTCTACAATGGACCATTCACAAAATATGCACACTACGAAAAACTGGGTAATTCACTATTCATTTTTATGTTTACCCCTTCTTTAACTGAATGAATGAAAATATGACATATTTTCCATACAAATGGCGTTCATTAAAAAAAATCCTGCATTAATTTAATCCTTGAATCACCACATCTTTTCAAAATTCTATACATTAGTATAGTTACCTCCAAACGTAAGTGTAAGATTATATATATGGCTGATGCCTCCCTTACATTTCTGGGATTCCAGGGGCATTTATGGGTAAATATTTTCACCTCTGCAGATAGGCCAACTATACATGAAAACGAGCAAAGGCAGACAGAGTACGGTATATACTGCTTTCTAAGTGCATTCCCCTCTAGAAACGCATTCCTATAGATCATAGTGAAGCCATCTCCGGCTGGTACCCCTGTCTTATCAGTAGTTAGACGCAGTGGATGTATCTGACATCTGTCTTCATAAGCCAGTTGGGTAGTATGGAGGATTTCCAGTAAACCTGGTTTATGTCAAGATACATACATCATGGGCCACTTGACCACCCTCATCACTGGCTGCCGTATTCCAGTACCTCAAGGATTCCCACATCAAAGAAATCTTGTCCTTGTGTTAACGAAGCATAGCGTTCTACTTTACACCGTCTGGGTTTGCTGTTCACTTTTAGGGCGAATGAGTAATTACCTCGGCAGATGATGTTTCTGAAATGTCCTATACATATAATATTCTACAGGTTAACAAAGCATTACCCTCATTAGTCAGCCTTAGGCCTCTTCCACAGGGGCAACAGCAATATCTCCACAAGAAAATAGCAGCAGTATCGCAGCTGTGTTCTGTGTGATAGCGTTGCATTTTCTCATGGCAATATTGCGAGTTTGTGGCGCTACAAAGTCACGCATGGTGCTACAAAGTCGTGCAGCTTTGTAGCGCTCTTTTGCTGGGATTTTCAGGGGACTTTAAATATAAGCCCTACCCTGAAAATAAGCCCTAGCTATGTTTAAAAAAAAACAACAAAAACAACTGTTGAATCACTGTGATTGGTTCATCGAGCGCTACAGTAATTGGCTGAGCCATG
Source organism: Eleutherodactylus coqui (assembly GCF_035609145.1). NCBI lineage: Eukaryota > Metazoa > Chordata > Amphibia > Anura > Eleutherodactylidae > Eleutherodactylus > Eleutherodactylus coqui. The sequence continues at coordinate 262,198,673 of NC_089839.1, read as the reverse complement.
GCGCTCGTGAACCAATCAGAGCCATCACTTCCTGGAGGCAGGGTTTTTGAACCCCCTGACCGGGCAGTGGTGGCTAAAGACTATAAACAAGTGCCGCGGAACTGCCGGAGGAGAAGTACGGCGGAGCAGACAGCGCCTGTTAGGTAATATGTTTTTTTTATGCAGATAGGGCTTATTATAGGGACAAACAGTAGAACTTCCTACTGTAAAAGTTGCATCGCACCGCATGAAAACTGCGATTTTGTGCAATGCAACACAAAGGAAGGTTCCATAGGGAAACATGGACTACAAAACATCGCAAATCGCGACTGTATAGAGAATGCCACGATTTATTTTTTCTCGCAATGTTGCAGCCTACAAAACATCGCTAATGTGAAGGATCCCATTGGAAAGCATGGGCCTCACATACATGTAGCCCTGTCGCATCGCGAAAAAATTGTGCAATTTTGTCGCCTGTGTGAAAGCGGTCTTAGACCTTAGTCAGACGGGCGTTTTTTCGCGCGATTTGCGGATCGCATGACGGATGCGCATCCGCAAATCGCGTGACCGGTGCGCGCAAGTCGCCCGCAAATCGCCCGAAAATCTGCTCCTAGCCGCGTTTCATTCAAAACGGGCCGGAGCTGTCCAGCGCATTGCATTCAATGAAGACGGCAATACAGCCGTCTCCATTGAAAGCAATGCGCTGCGGGCGAGCCCAGGATGAATTGTCGGTAAGGGCTTAAATATATAAGCCCTTACCTGCAATTCATCCTAAAATGTGTTAAAATAAAAAAAAATTCTATACTCACCTGCCGGCAGCCGGAGCTCCGAGTGGCCGTCCTGCAGTGGGTGTGAAGGGGGTGTGAGTCAGACCTGCCCCCTGATTGGCTCAGCGCTGAGCCAATCAGAGGCATGCCTCACTCACACCCATTCATGAATGGATGTGAGTCAGACCTGCCCCTGATTGGCTCAGCGCTGAGAGGCAGCAGTCACTCACCCATTCATGAATTCATCAATGGGTGTGTGAGTGAAACCGGCCTCTGATTGGTCAGGCTGTGACCAATCAGAGGCAGATCATTCAGCAGGCGGGGATTTTAAAGCCCCGCCGGCTGAATAGTGCCGAGAAGCAGTTCAGGAGAACTGACAGCGGCCGCGGCTGGACTCCAGCTGCAGCGGAAAGGTGAGTATACAATTTTTTTTTATTTTAACACATTTTAGAATGAATTGCAGGGAAGGGTTTATATATTTAACCCCTTCCCGACAATTCACCCCGCGCACGCCGGCAGCCCATTGCTTTCAATGGAGCGGCTGTATAGCCGCTCCATTGAATTCAATGGGCAAACATCGTTCTTCTCTGCCACAGCTGTTACAGCTGTGGCAGAGAAGAATGATTTGTCTTCTATATGTTCTCATTGGGGTCGGCGCTGCTGCCGCCGGCCCCATTGAGCGCATATACAGAAGAGAACAGGAATCGCAGATCGCAGATAGGTGCGATCTGCGATTTTTTGTTCTATAATTTATCGGACGAGCGCATAAAAAGCGCTCATGTGTCCGATACCATTGCAAAGCAATGGTTTTAAAAAAATCGCCGGACGCATGCGCATGCGCAAATCGCGGCTAAAAACGCCCGTCTGACTGAGCCCTAACCTTGTAAAAATATTTCCCTCATCTAAGATTTCTTCTATCTTCAGAGGTTCCGCTACTGACATACCAAATACCATAATTGCATCCTTGCATACTCCCATCACATCTGCAAGAGTATTAAAATTAATTAATAAAATCCATAAAATAAATGCAATCCATTTAATAAAAAGTTCCAATATAGGCATTACCTGTAGCCACATCCCTGCTTGGAATTCTGCCTGCTGCAATGATATAATACCTATCTAAGTGGGCACTCCTGCAGTGAAGTTTTCTAGTCCAATGACGATTTGCACAGCTCACAAACATGTATAGATCTGGATATAATTAATTTTCCCATTGGCAGTCAATGATGTCGAATATTCTGGTTTAGTATTTTGACAGAACCTTTTCATTAACAATTAAAGGAGTTATTCAAAATTTTAAAAAAATTTACAAACAGGTCCCCCGTGGCAAAACATAACAAAGGAGCTGTTACCTCTCCCAACTCCCCGCAAGTCCCCACTGACAGCTTCGGGTCTCCCTGCTGATGTCATGCTTGCAGGCTACAAGTAGCCTGTACAGTAAACAGGTGGATGCAGGTTTACAGGATGTCAGACTAACTGCAGCTTGTAAACAAAACCACACAGCGGAGACCATGAGCTGCCATTGGTGGACTTGCGGGGTGCGGGGAGAGGTATCCACTTCTTTGTTATGTTTTGCCATGAGAGACCTGTTTGTAAAAAATATTTTATCTTTAGTCAGCCCCCTTTTAGTGCATTTTGCAAAGTTTTCAGAAGAGTGAAAAAACTTTCCCAATAAATCTACGGGTGTTCTATGCTGCACACTTGTAGTTGTTCTACACATTATATACATCTCTGAAGACTGAAAGTACAAAATCTTGACTTTGCCGGGTGTCTATTATTAAAGGGGTTTTCCAGCTGAATACTATTGATGACCTATCATCAGGATAGGTCATCAATACTTAATCAGCCGACGTATGCTATCTCCGACCTCCGTGTATTTGGAGCGGAAGTCTCCCATGTTGTGGTCGGCGCTTGTAACTGCAGGCACGGCTACCATTGATTTGAATAAGAGCCGTGCCTGCAGTTACAGGCACCGGCCACTACACATAGGTTGACGCAGAGACTTCAGCTCCAGCCTTTTTGTTAGGGTGCATTCACACGTGCGTGTGCCATACATAGGTGCGCACAAAACCGCGCACCCACGTGCGTGCCCAAACATGCATGAATGCAGGTCCATGCCCATTGCCTTTAATTGGCCCACGGCTGCTGCCGGCAGCCCCAATTGAAAGCAGTGGGCTGCCGGCAACCCCAGCAGTGATTTTCAGGGGAAGGGTTTTAAATAAAAGCCCTTCCCTGAAAATTATCCCTATTTGTGTAAAAAAAAAAATCATATGTATATATATATATATATATACACACACACACTCACCTCTCCGCAGCTGCCATGTAAATATTCCCCACGGGGAGACCCCTTGTCACTTTACACTGTGACAGCACTGTCACAGTGATCTGTGTCACGGGGACTCCCTGCAGGGAGTAGAGAATCCCCTGTCACCACTGTGACAGCTGTGGCAGAGGATTGTGATGTTCTCCCATTGCTTTCAATGGGACCGGCGCTTCTGCAATCCCATTGAAAGCAATGGGCTGCTGGCAAGCCCTGCAGGGATTTTCGAGTAAGGACTTTAAATATAAGCCATTACACAACATTTTCTGTCGTTATACAACGGGGCTATATGCTGGCTAAAGCCAGTACTGCATGAGGTGACACGTTGGATAGGCTCCGACGGCAGAGAGGCTGGCAATATGCAGTAAGAGAACCCCGACAGACGTCTTCCAACATCGGAGCTGTACAGCCTTAAATCATAATGTCTCTAGACGTCAGACAGTGGATTGGAAAGGGTTCATTGAAGTCTGTGGGGAGTGCAAATGCACACTCGTGCACAAAATAGTGAGCGTGACTGCACAATTTTGAGGTGTTAATTACTAACACTGGCGACTAATTAGTCTGCTGAGCTGGTTCAAAACCGATGTGGATGTCTCCCACGCCAATGTGAACGGGCCCAGCAGCACAGAAAACAATACTTATCTGTGCATGAATGCTCATGAGAAGATGTGATGGGGCTCTGTTCAGGGCGCAATTATGTCACGCTCTCGTGAGCATGATAACGTCACGCTCATCTGCAGGAGGCCTTAGGGCGAGCACCCACTGGCGTTTTTTTACCTGCGTTTTGCGTTTTGCATTTTACGTTTTTCCTGCACAGGCATAGAGATAACATGTGTTCCTGTCCACTGGCGTTTTTTTTGCATTGCGTTTGCGTTTTTAACATAGGAACTGTCAGTTGCATATGTGTCCTTATTTTTCTCCATGGAAATTAATGGCAAAGCCGCGAAAACGCGCGGAAAACGCGCGGAAAACGCGGGACACGCGGCGAAAACGCTGCGTTTCTTTCCCGCGGGAAACGCAAACGCCAGTGGGTGCTCGCCCTTAGGCTGTGTTCAGACAAGCATATTTTATCTCCGTAATACAGAGCAAATATAAATCTATGTAGCTATTCACGTGGCCGTATTTTTGGCAGATTTGCCTTCGCATTGCTATTCCTTTCTATTGGGCAAATACAGATCAGTAGTTGCACAGTAGAAAGTAAACTAGTAATTATTAGGAAATTGTGGTACCAGTGTTTCTGGCCACACAGCTGTGCAGCATGGTACATCCATTATGATCCCCACACATTAAGCACACAGCTCTACTACATGCATCCTGATTCACATACATCACACACAACTGTGGTACATCGATGTTGATTTCCAGACATCACCACCTCAGCAGACTCCTGGATACAGTAATGAGCCCCTGGTCATGTGATCCCTGACTCCACTCACACATGTGATCACATGACAGTGATGTCATCACAGGTCCTGGTGACTGTTGTTGGCTTATCCAGTATACAGTACTTTCTACCAAACTGCAAAATGGCTCCTCCCACAGCAGTGATGTCACTGCAGGTCCTTCAGCCCACCAGATCTCTGTGGTGGAGGTAGGTCGGTGTTTTTTGTCAGGATTGCTGCATTGTGTCTGAGATAATAACGGCTTAGTTGTATTATTTCGTTATTTTTGTCCTCCCCTTCCAAGAGCCCTAACTTTGTTGTTATTCTGTCGATCAGGCTCTGTGTTTTATATATCTTGTAGGACCTGCAATGATGTCACCAGCATGAGAAGCACACACACACACGAACATACATACTCACGGTCAAGTGGTCGTTAGTAGGTTGAATATACGGAGGTAAATACTGATGAAATTCTGATGACATACAGCTGTAATGTCATCTGAAAATTGTCCGAAATACGAACGAATGCAAGTTTGGAAGAAACTAGAAGAAATTAATAGATTAGTAATATAGTAATATTACAGGTGATATAATAGAGGGAGGGATATTTTACAAGATGCTTTACGCAGACATACAGTAATATTACTTGCCTTTTTTAGTCACGCTGTTCGCACGGGGACGGGTTTACCACTTATCCATAAATCTTTCAAAAAGATTGTAAACTATTCAAGTGTGATACGTAATAAAATCTCTGGCTGCAGGCAGGAGCAGAAAAATAAATATTACTTCACAAGTCCGCAGAATATTACTCTAGTTATGCAATTTCATTCTAGATACTTTCATCTTTAGATCTCTTAGAAAAATTCACCAAACCCAACAGAGATGTGTCTAAGTAATTCTGTTAGTATTATCATGGAGGAGAATTGCTTGTTAGGCGATTTCATAACATAGTCTTCAAAGGAAGTGGGACATGCATTAACTTTAATGTAGCTAATTATACGTATGTACTGTAGGTCTGTAGGAAAAAATAATGTTTTTAATTTAATATTTTACACACATAAAATGCTGCTGGCAGCCATAGTGGAGACACAGACTCCATTTTTTCTATCTACACAGTATAGCAAGATGTGTGTGCTTTAAAGTAACTGATATAAACACTGGCGATAATTGTCAAGTTATGGGGTACAGTCCCTCCCCAAAAAACAGATGAGATGCATACAAAGCCTTATCTAAGAGCAGAGTGTATAGTGTTGTTAACCTGCCTTATTTAGGTTTCTAGTAGTACAATAGAGTTGGTAATAAATCACCCACACTTTATTGATACTGATATGACTCTGCTCATTCTATCCCAATCTGTACAGCAAAGCTGACAAGCATCTCTGTAACTTATTGAAAGACACCTGTCTGCACACCTGTGTTTACTGCTCTTAAGCAACTAAAATTCTGGAAACATGGCCTCTTGACCAATCAAAGAACCCAACCCTACAGCTAATCCAGAAGTCCGGCAGATTGGCCAATGAGGATTCTGGGTCAGCAGACCAAGCAGGGGAAGGGTTAGTGTGTTCAATGGGAGAATAGAATAGGGTTTGCTATATGGATCTGTTCAGCCCTTCAATCTATACCACTTATTGTGGAGCCTTTGGTGTGTTCCACTTCATGGTCTGTTTGTCCTGACTCTTTAAGCCTGACCTGATCTTAAGTACCTGTTCTATGTTTGCACTTTTTACCTGTATTTTGCTATGCCTGGAATCTGACCTTACATTTCCCTGCCCTCCTGTGTAGCTGCTGTCTTTTATATTGTAGTCCTCCTGGTTTTGACCCTGCTCTGTTCCTAACTTTTATTTTCCTACATCGTTTGGCTCTGACATTCTTCTCCGACTTCCTAGTACTGACTCCTGGATTGTTTGTCTTTGTCACCACCGATTAGCAGCTACTCTGGTGACAAACCCTAGGGATTTGTAGCAGCAAAGGCCACATTCCTCAAAAAGGGACTCGGGGTAAAAACCTGCACTCCCTAGGTGTTTCTAGGCAGAGTAGCCGATTTGGATACATTGTGGTTGGACAGGCAACTGTTTCCATAATGCAAGATTTGTAACAGGCCCTTCCACCTATGATGTGCCATTTTTAATACTGGTTCCTTCCTATGTGGTATATCTACTCTTTGCACCCCTTCGGCACTAGGCCCAGGTGTGCATGCTACCTCTGCACCCCTTATAACTATAACTTACTAAAAAGGGAACTGCAGGAAACACAAACTGTAAGATTATTGTGATAAATGGGAAAACTGTAATAAAAGTAATAAAAAAAACTTCACCAATTATTTTTTAAATATATTTAGAATAAAAACTTGATTTAAATAATGTAATTATCTGATGTTATGTTTCCTTTAAAAAGTTAATAAACTTTGCAAACAGTCCTTATTAAAAAAATATATATTTTCAGTTTATAGCTGCTATGATGAACTACTGTATGTGTCTCCATGTTAACAGACAACCATCCGACCCTGTTTAGCCTGACTCTGCAGTCATCCTCTCTTCTGCCTGTGCCATACTTCTTACTAATCTACCAAATGCATGTTAGCAAGAAATATGGTACCAATAAACCAGGTAGACACAAAACAGTAAGCAGTTTATAATAAAGATTGTCTACAACGTTGCTTCAACTTTCATTTTAGATGTATTAAAGAAATAACAATTGGTTGTGAAGATGAGTTATCCCCTATCCTGTGAATAGTGGGGGTCTGACTGTTGGGACCCCCATCAATCCCTAAAATCTCCACGTGAATGGAGTGGCAGTTGAGCATTCATACCGCTGCTTCATTCATTTTAGTGGCACTTCTGGACATAGCCAAGGTCTTGAACCCAGTCATACCTTGCAGTCCCAGTGAAATTAATAGAGCAAAGTGTGCGTGTTCGATGCCTGCCATATTCAATAGGGGACCTTTGGCTCGCAGCTGCTATTCGTTCACATGATTTAACGCTCAGATAGCCGCCATGTATTAGTGAGACTACCTGAGCATTACACTAATGCTCATATGAAAGAGCCCTTAGGCCGAGAAAATTGCGAGAGACTTGGGTGTTGCGAGTCACACAAATCTCGCACAAATATAAACCCTATTCTTTTGAGTGGGGCCATACACATGAACAATGTTTTCCTGCATGGCACCGTGATGCAAAGCAGGAAACAAGGTTTGGCACGTTCTACCTTTCTGCGTGCTATGGCATCGCAGCGCCCAATGTTTTTTTTAATGGGGCCGGTGGAAGCATCGCGCAATGTGCCAGGTGCATGCGATGCGAGGTTTCCACTTTGCAAACAATGGGAGAAACTCCGCAATCCGCCGCCACAGCTGACAGTTGTGCCGGAAGATTACTTCTTCCCCAAAGTGGTGTGAGGCCCCTTTGATATGAAAACACCTTGCATCCTTGGGAAATCCACATGGTGGGGAGCGTGATATGGGGATGGGATTAACTGCCCCATATCGCGCTCGCCAGTGTGAAGTTAGCCTTAGATGGCATGTTGGAGATTTATCATTGACCAAAAAAGTCCTCGTAACGTTTCACAACTTCATTGACTGAGTGTTCCTGGGTAGAGCCTGAGATAGATAACTAAAACAAGCTATAAAATGTGCCAAGAGGAAATTGAGGATACAATAAATATCCGCTGCATGGGAACAGTGTAACTATTTACATGATAAATAGAGATGAGCGAATGTGTTCTTCCAAGCTTGATATTCGTGCGAATATTAGGGTGTTCGGTATGTTCGTTATCCGTAACGAACACCATGCGGTGTCCGGGTTACTTAAACTTTCTTCCCTGAGACGTTAGCGCTTTTTTTTGGCCAATATAAAAGTGGCTGGGGAGATAAGGTGTCCGCCTGATATGAAAGTCTGCCCCTCCCGCGGTTCGCTATGGATGCATTCTATATGCGCTCAATGGGGCCAGCGGCAGCAGCGCTGACCCCATTGAGAACATATAGAAGACAAATCCTTCTTCTCTGGCACAGCTGTAACAGCTGTAGCAGAGAAGAACGATGTTTGCCCATTGAATTCAATGGAGCGGCAATACAGCATGTTCCACTGAATGCAATGGGCTGCCCGCGATCGCAGGATGAATGGTCGGAAAGGGGTTAAATATATAACCCCTTTCCTGCAATTCATCCAGAAATGTGTTACACTAAAAATATATACCGGCGTATAAGGCGACGGGGCGTATAAGACGACCCCCCAACTGTCACCTTATACGCCGGTAATACAGTGGAGCAAAGAATAAAAATCATTACTTACGTTTTTAGATGATCTGCGGCGCTCCTGCAGGCTGTCACTCCCTCCTGGTCCACGGCAGAGTATTGCTTTCTCCACGAAAGACTTTAAATCCCTGCCTCCAGAAGCACATGTGCCTTCAGCCAATCACAGCCAATGACAATGATGTCATTGAATGGCTGTGATTGGCTGTGTTTCTGGAGGCGGGGATTTCAAGGCTTGAAATCCCCGCCTCCAGAAACACAGCCAATCACAGCCATTCAATGACATCATTGTCATTGGCTGTGATTGGCTGAAGGCACGTGTCTTTCTGGAGGCAGGGATTTAAAGCCTTTCATAGAGAAAGCTTGTCTGCCGTGGATTAGGAGGGAGTGACAGCCTGCAGGAGCGCCGCAGATCATCTAAAAACGTAAGTAATGCTTTTTATTCTTTGCTCCACTGTATTACCGGCGTATAAGGTGACAGTTGGGGGGTCGTCTTATACGCCCCGTCGCCTTATACGCCGGTATATATTTTTAGTGTAACACATTTCTGGATGAATTGCAGGAAAGGGGTTATATATTTAACCCCTTTCCGACCATTCATCCTGCGATCGCGGGCAGCCCATTGCATTCAGTGGAACATGCTGTATTGCCGCTCCATTGAATTCAATGGGCAAACATCGTTCTTCTCTGCTACAGCTGTTACAGCTGTGCCAGAGGAGGACGATCTTTATGCTGACAGTGGGGGGGGGGGGCACTCTTGCCGCTATTGTGGCTTAATAGTGGGACCTGTGAACTTGAGATGCAGCCCACCATGTAGCCCCTCGCCTGCCATATCCGTCACTGTGTCATTCCCATCACTTTCCTGAATTGCCCAGATTTTCACACATGAAAACCTTAGCGAGCATCGGCGAAATACAAAAATGCTCTGGTCGCCCATTGACTTCAATGGGGTTCGTTGTTCGAAACGAACCCTCGAGCATTGCGGGAAGTTCGTTCCGAATAACGAACACCCGAACATTTGGGGGTTCGCTCATCTCTAATGATAAACCATTTCCAGTTGATGAGACTAATCTGACCAAACAGCAATATAAGTTATCTGGAACATCTAAAAAAGGTGTAATACTGGATTTGTTGAAAGATTCCATCTTTTGAGATAAATATGCCGACCTCCTATTCAGCGCAGATCCAGCAGCACAGTCCCGGTTCCGAACCGGCATCCCATTGTCCTGTGAAATCTACTGTGTTCAGCACTCCTTTTTCCAGCGCCCAATGTAATCCTTCCATTACACTGGGCTCCCAGCGCTGCCACCTGGCGCCTTCTATGAGAAGCAGGTGGCGTGATAATATCATTGCATTGCCTGCGTCGTTCCATGGGGGAGGGGAGTAGATTTGTCATTTTACAAGAATGGGGCATTATGCTTACAAGGGGGGACTCTATGGCTACAAAGGGCATTATGTTCCTACAAGCAGACAGCGTGGCTGTATATTACTACAGGGGGACATTATCAATATGGGGGGGGGGGGAATTATGGCTGTATGTTACTACAGGGGCACAGTATGGCTGCATATTATGAAAGGGGAACATTATAACTATATATTACTACAGGGGGACATTATTGGTACAGGGGTGTATTATGGCTATTTATTACTACAAGGGACACTATGGCCATATATTACTACAAGGGGGCATTATAAGAATTTATTACTATAGGGGACATTATTCATATGGGAGGCATTATCATTATATGTTACCACAGGGGGACAGTACAGCTATATACAATCCCAATTCCAGAAAAGTCAGGATGCTGGGTAAAATGTAAATAAATGTAAAGAAAAAAAGAATGCAATGATTTGGAAATCTCATATAACCATATTTTATTCACAATAGAACATGGAACACATATTAGTGTTCTCACTAGTCGTTTTGAGTTGATATAGAATAACTCGTGACTACTGACAAACGTTTCACTCAGTACCTTGTCAGGGGCCATATTTACAGGAGCTAACAGTTACTCACTTGACCGATCATTTGGGCAACTATTGGCCCCGTAAAAGTGCCCTTACTTTCCTCTCCCCACTGAATACACATGCACCCAATGCCGAGGGTGCAAGGGTCAGTTTGGAGGCCTTCAGCCAACGGTGATTGCTTGTGTATGCACACCTTTGCACTTAGTATGTTCTCTGGTATGTTGCACATGTGAAATACAGCTACTGAGGCCTGACTGGTGCTCAGCTGGATTGGAAGTCAAGCTCTGACAAAATTATAGAGTTGAAAGACCAGACAAAACAAGTCTTTTTGGAGCTGCGATCAAGGTCATGTACAGATGTAGCAAATGTTAACTTCTTTTACCATATTATGATAATTTAATATGTTTTTCCCACTGACTTCCGCCAGATGTACACACTAGCAGTTGTAGCTGCTCAGCTGTGTCCCATGTGGCTGAAGATAGGTGAGTATCTCTTTTCTTATTCCATGATGTGCCGAGCCATTTTAATTTTTTTATGGGAAAACCCCTTTAACTACAATGTACTGCACTGCTATAAATTGAGTTATCACGATGTCCCTGTCATGTTAAGAGTTGCTGCATTTGTAGGTCCACTTTTTCTTTTAGGTTGAATCACAAATTGCCAGTAGACCTTATGGATATCTCCTGCATGTAATGATGACAACTGAGTTTATGATGAATTAAAAGTGGATACTTACGTTCTAAGTAGATAAAGGTGCTTATCAAAATCAATGATTATTGAAGAAGATACAAAGAGGAAATGACGTGGGGCGGCTCCAGTACTGATTATGCTTCGGTTTAGGGCTTCTTTTGGCCTTAATCCAGCTCTGACTCTATGACTCTCAGCAGTTTGTTCCTTCCTTTGGTCCTGCAGGCCATAAATTGTCAGCCCTACCAGAACTTTCAGCATTATTGATGTCATAAAAACATAATAATTAATTCAGGCTTAGTTATTAGGAAAAAAAAGTTGCCCTTGGCATTTATTTAACCCTTTAGTGATGAGCCTATTTTAGCCTTAGGTTTCACTCTCACGAGCGTATATCCGCCGCGTTTTTACAGCCGGACAATATACGCTACCCGTCTGATGCATTGGTTTACAATGCATCAGTTCAGATGGGCGTATTCCCGCCGCATAAAAATGTCTGGCCGGCAAAGATAGCGCATACGGTGCGCATTCCAGTCGGGCATTCAGGAACTATTTTTCAGCCAGAATACGGCGACAGCTCCCATAGACATTGTGGTGCAATGTAGTGCATTGTACTAAGCCTATGACAGCAGCCTATTAGACTCCGCTGGAGGCAGGGTCTCATAGGCTGAGTAACATGGCAGATATGAAGGCCTTTATCAGGCTTCCAGCTACCATGTGAACCCATTTGTACCTTGCAACGCACCATGGGATGCCGATAGGTGACAGAAGAAGCCCCTTCCACCTATCATCTGCTCACATGCAGCAGTTGCTATTGATTGTGGCATGTAAAGACGTAATCTTCCAGGATCTGAGGTTTCTTTGCTACTACTGGCAGTTACAGCAGGAGCCTGTCTGTCAGTAATCAGCCAAGTCACCACCTTATAAAAATGTACATGAAGCCTTAAAACCCATTAGTGAGGTCAGTAAAAAAAAAGTGCATTGCCTTTCACTAAGGGGTTAAACGTATGCAATGCTCTTACTTTGATAACTAGTTTCTGGGTTAGGCAGTTTGAAAATAATCTGACTTCGACATTCTTTTTCATGATCAGGCATGCATATGGGCCCTGAATCATGAAAGAATATAGATGATGAATAGAGAGCTGACAGTTATGCAAGAAATGCAGGCTGCTGCGTGTTCTAGAATTCTGCTAGCCTAGGATATAAAACTAGGAAACAACCACTATTAGCAAACTTTTTTTTTTATTGCCTATTTTAATAGGTTTTTTTTCTATTTGATGGAACTGTCATAAACCGCAAGTACAGAAACTACAAAAATATACAACTGTTTGAAGCTCGAACCATCCAAACCCACCCAAGAAAAAACTCAAGTGCCATGTCACATCTATGAGAAGTGTGATGTAGTCAGATCAGGGGGCGGACCGGCAACTGTACATCTCTTGTGAGAATGACCCGATTCTCAAACGCTCTGCATTCAGAGTCACTCTAGTGAAATTAATTGGAATAGGTAACCTGTGAGTCAGAGTGCTGTCATGCAGCGCTGTCATCCCGGTGGCAGCGTATGTACGGTCCTGTCATTATAGTGTTATTATAGCTGTAAAGCACTGAATAATAGAATATTTGTTGCAGTGTCGCTTTATGTCCCATCGGTAGCAGTATTATTCCCAGATTTTATTCTATGCATATACAGATGAGTATTTTATTATTCTTCAACTAGTATAATCCAGTTTAAAACAAGTTTTCAAATGTTGCATAGCGAGCATTAGGGTGGTGTTGGCAGCTACTAGATGTTACTTAGATTCAGGTTTTACTGAGGGAAAATCAACCCAGTACACATTGTAACATTTATTATTTACTGCCTACCTGTATGGACAGTGATATACTATGTCATCCTCCAGCTCCATACTGAGCCCATAGGGTGAAAATATAAGGAAAAAAGCCCTGTTTGTGTCTTTGGGTGGATTATATACAGCACCCCATGTTCTGCTGCACGGCCAGTGCACATGAATGTGATACAGTGGAGCAGATTTAAAGCCCATTTACACCAGCTGGTGATCGCTAAAAAAATCGCTAATCGGTGTGTGTAAATGTGCGCCCATTGTCCGCTTTTCAAGCACTGCTAGCTCATCTTTAGGCCTCCTTCCCACTAACGGATTTACGCCGCGTAAATCCGCGGCAAAAATCCGCTGCGTTTCCCCCTGCTATTAGGTTCTATTGAACCTAATAGCACAATGCTCATGATGCGGAATTCCACCGCGGAATTTCGCACCGTGAAATCTCCCGTCCTCACCCGCGGCATGCTCTATTTGCCGCGGGTGTACGCGCTGACGGCTTCCATTGCAGTCAATGGAAGCCGTCCGTTCACGCTATCTCCCGCTGCAACCAGCGGAAGATGGTGTGAAAAAACGCTTTCCCGCCTACCGCCGCGCGTCATATGACGCGGCCGGCGCGTCACGTGACACGGCCGGCCGCGTCATGTTACGCGGTGGGCGTGTCACATGACGCGACGGCGGTGGGCGGGGAAGCGTCTTCACGCTATCTTCCGCTGGTAAGTATGGGGTGTCTGGGGGGCGCCGTGACGGGCTTCACTGCGGAATATTTTGCAGCGGAGCCCGTCACGCTCGTGTGAAGCCGGCCTTAAAGTCAAGCTAACCTAAAAACCGTCCTTCACTCTTATCAGCAGTTCTCCAAGGGGAGTGCTGATAGCATTGTTTACCGCTGGAGAACAAAGGATCTGAATGCAGATAAGCGCCCTTGGGCTATTAGCCTGCATTCAGCTAAGGCTTCATTTACACATCTAATTGGTACTTAAGTAGCTGAGTAGCTACTTAATAGTTTATGCAAAATGGTCGCTCAAAGCTGTCACTCAAACTGTCATTTGAGTGATCATCTGCTGGCGTAAATGGGCCTTTACTGTTACAAATTTGCCAGTTGTCTGGTACAAATTGCACCAAAGAACTGTTTTACGTGTTATGCACCACATTTATGATGTGTTTTAGACACTTTCAGACACTTTTTCCACCATGTCCCAAAAGGGACATGGCTTTGTGGGAAATGGGCATGAATTATATGTGACATTATGTGCCAAATGTGCACCAAAATTGTGGTGCAAAATCTAGTGTAAACTAAACCAACTAATAGGTAATATAAAGTTAGACAGTCTACAGATTTGCCAGATGTATAATCCAGCAGAGTCACTGGTGTACACTGGTGTATTTAAACACTGTCCGTGTAGGTTTACATTGGCCAAATATTAGATAGTATTAGTAAATCTGGCCCTGAAAAATGCAACATTGCTCTAACTGCAGTGCAAAGCAGGTAAAGCCAAGCCCTTTTAATTAAGCCTACCCCTTAGGCCGGCTTTACAGAGGCAATAAAATTGTGCGAGATTTGTGCATTTTGAAACAAATCTCAGCATGTCCTATCTGGCTGTGTGATCTTGCATCGCAGCCTGATTGTTTTCAATGGGGCTGGCGACAGCAGGTAGCGGTCCCATTTAAAAGCAATGGAAGAGGATCCCTTCATCCCTAAAGAGCTGAAAACGTCCAAAAATGGGGACTAAAGCCTTTTATTAAATTGTTAAACTAAAAATTCAATTCATGCTAGGGTGGTTTCATATCTGTGCTGGAACCTTTGTTCGGAGGTTCCATCACAGATCCCGCACAAAATATAGGATCTGCATGCAGAACTTTTTCTTCAGGTAAAATACCGTTTTCCCCAAAAAATAAGACAGTGTCTTACATTAATTTTTGTAAAAAAAAGCTTTAACTTTTTTACATGTATAGCTGCCTGGACACTATTTAAATTGACTTTTTAAATTAACTGTTAGCAGAGCTTAATTTTGGAGTAGGGCTTATATTTCAAGCATCCTGAAAAAGCCTGAAAAATCATTTTGCATGCTCAAAAATTCTGGAAAATCATGCTATGTCTTATTTTCAGGGTATGTCTTATTTTCAGGGAAACAGGGTACTGGGCAGCTCAGTGGAAACCCAACGGAACTAAAGATGAGCGAGCATACTCGCTAAGGCAAACTACTTGAGCGAGTAGTGTCTTATGCGAGTGCCTGCTCGCTCGTCTCTAAAGATTCAGGTGCCGGCGGGGGAGATGTGGGAGTAAGCAGGGAGATCTCCTGCCTGTTCCTCCCCGCTCTCCCCCGGCGCTCCCCGCCTCCGCCGGCACCCAAATCTTTAGAGATGAGCGGGCAGGTATTCCCTCGAGTAGTTTGCCTTAGCGAGTATGCTCGCTCATCTCTAAACAGAACCCATTATAGTCATAAGACGGACCCATTCGGCCAGGGGATTCCACTTTCCTGCTTCCTGAACGGAGCAGGAAAACGGAACCCCCGACGCAGGTGTCAAAGCAGCCTTACAAATAGTAATGTGGGGTAATGGATATTTGCATCAATTTGTTCAAACAGTTAGATAGTATAATGAAATTTTGCCTATTGTGAGTTTTATTACTTATATTATTCCCACGATGCAGTGGGGTGGGGCGGCCAAGCAGGTATATTGGATTTTGGTAGAACGCCAATCAGCAGCCAATAGGGATGAAAAACAGTCCTGCATGAGCTGTCAGAACTAAACTTTTGCCTAAGGTGAAAGTACACCTGTCTAGACCTGCTATATGCCAACATCTTGATTAGTAATATACAGGTGACTTGCAGACATTGACATGTCCAATGGTGAGGATAATTAGTATTTGAATACTCTGAAGTAGAAAGTCCTGACAGGTATTAAATTCTAATTATGCTTCCATATAGTTGTCAGCTGGAGGGTCTACCGTCTGCCATACAATCATAACCAGAGCCTGACATTCCTGCATTCTGTATGCATAACTTGGAAACACTTGTTATGGTTATACGTACTTGTCTCAAGACACATTAAGCTCACAAAATATCAGGAATAAATGCCCCCCTCGGGCCAGAATATCTACTCACAGCCACAACACGTTTTTAATCAAACTATATGAAAAACCGAACTGCATCCTATAATGTCCCAAACTATAATATCTAGATAAGCAAGCGGCGTAATCGCCCCGAAAAGGGTAACCCCCTCACTGGAACCTGACCTGCCTCTCCCTGTGTTTCTCTAATTAAAAATAGTGAGGGGATAAGAGAAAGGGGAGGAGAAAAGAAATCTGATCCAAAAAATGCAAAATAATAGTTCAAAAAATATTAATAAGAAAAAAACACCACCAAAATGATGAAACACAAAAATTATGTTTAATATCAAAACCCTCATGGTACCAAATGATACAGATTTTTTTTTTTAACCTACGCTTTTCAACCCTAAGTTCAAATGGCTCATCAGGAATCTCCACTCAATAACTGATGCCATGAACAGATATCATTTATAATATATAGCCAGATATCATCAATTATCAAAACATAATACCAAATAGTAATGGATCAAATCTCAGATAGTGAAGGCTCCCAACTACATATGATTTCTACCTCACCACATCAGGTACCAATAGACTGTGAGAAGAACCAAAATATATTTACCTAATGTACGTATATACGAGTGTGATGGACAGCCAATATCCCAATCATTTGAGCCATATACCAGCCTTGACTGAAGAAGATGTCACATTTCCAGGAAATGTAACTCTAAAATAGTAGATATAATGACATAGCATGCTAGGCTGAATGAAGACAATGTCCATCTAGTTCAGCCTGTTTCTGTCCCTCCACCCCCACCCCCGTTGATCCAGAGGAAGGCAAAAAAAACCGAGACAGATGCCAATTTAGCTTCTTTGGAGGAAAAAATTCCTTCCCGACTCCATAATGGCAGTCAGAATAACCCTTGGATCAATGATCAATAATGTTACAATGAAACCACAAATATCAATATTGCAATACCATAATACATCCCAACGGCTAATTGTTGCCTGTTGTAGTAATAGAAGAAATTGGCATAAATTGTACCATACAATATTCTCATCATAAACCTGGAGAAAACGGGAATTTCACAGCACCGCTTCACATCAAGGATATTATATATTCCATATAGCAATAGTGAACAAAAATGTGAAAGGCATAGAAAAAAATAATAAAAAAATATTATATTATATTGAAACTCCATATGTGAGTATCACACTGCCACACCAGATCAAAAATAATGCCTGTGCCATAAACGCAAGAATTATGGAATATTCCAACAGTGGATACGGCCTTATAATGGAACTAGACGTGTGGGTGTCCCAATGCTACATCCCACCATGGCAAAGTATGGACAGTTTCAGCAATTATCCCATTAATTAAAAATCAGAAAACATTCTAATTGGTAAAAAAAAACTGTAATATTCAAACCCAACTTCACCCACAATCAATATCCTGTATATACAGTAATGTCTGGGGACTAAAGCCTGTTATTGAATCGTTAAACTCTAAAATTCAGTTCATGTTACAAATAGTAATGTGGGGTAATGGATATCTGTATCGTCTTGTTCAACCACTTATACAGTATAATGAAAGTTTTGCCTATTGTGAGTTTTATTACTTATATTATTCCCATGATGCAGCGGGGTGGGGCAGCCAAGCAGGTATATTGGATTCTGATAGAACGCCAATCAGCAGCCAGTAATGATGGAAAACAGTCCTGCACGAGCTGTCAGAACTAAACTTTTGCCTAAGGTGAAAGTACACCTGTCTAGACCTGCCATATGCCAGCATCTTGATTAGTAATATACAGGTGACTTGCAGATATTGACGTCTGATTGTAAGGATATTTAGCATTTGAATACCTGAAGAAATACCTAACAGGTAAAGATGAGCGAGCATACTCGCTAAGGCAAACTACTCGAGTGAGTAGTGCCTTATGGGAGTACCTGCCCGCTCATCTCAAAAGATTTGGGTGCCGGCGGGGAGCAGGGGGGGGGGGAGAGCGGGGAGGAACGGAGGGGAGATTTCTCTCTCACTTTCTCCCCCCCTGCACACCCCTGCTCACTCCCGCAACTCACCGCTCTCCCCGCCAACACCCGAATCTTTTAAGACGAGCGGGCAGGTACTCGCTCGAGTAGTTTGCCTTAGTGAGTACGCTCGCTCATCTCTACTAACAGGTATTAAATTCTAAATATTATGCTTCAATATAGTTGTTAGCACCCCCTTTAGGTATTGGGATGGTGGCCAGCGCCCCCCAAGCCCTACAAGTTTAAACCCAGTTACAGTTTACCTTGTTTGCAAAGTTAAAAGTACAAATTAAAATACTGAATATTTTTTTGGAAAGTTTGATATGTTTAACAGATTAGCCTTAATTGTGAAAACATTTCTCTAAAAGTTACCAAAGAAGTACTTTAGTCAGATACATTTTAGCTGCTAAAATGTAGGTGCTAAATATTCAAAAACAGGTTAATTGTGGATACGATAATAAATAGGTTTTATTGCAGAAGATCAATTTTTTGAGGGAAGCAAGCAATAATACCATCATTAATTATCATTCGATAAAGACTAATTAAAATGCAAGAACAATAATGTTTGCCACAATCAATCTGTGTCATTAATGGCTGCCTTGGGCCTGATTAACAGACGTCAATTTCACAATATCTGGTTCTATCTTCGTCAACCGCAGTCTCAAGTCACCCCTTACACATATCTGAAGTTTGTTTCTCGCTTTTGTCAGGAGCTGCTAAACCGCGCTGAAGCCCCTCTCCACTAAGTATGTAGATGGAAAAGCTAACACGAGAAACTTAACTTCCTGCCACAAGATAGGATAGGAATTCTTCACTTTCACCCCAAAACATTTATTCATTCAGCTACATTGTTGGAAAAGCGCTTGGGCTTCGCTATTGTGTTTCAAGTCGATCAACTGCTCTTGTAATCTGGGATGAAATTCTCCTGCGTCTGCTGAAAATGGATTAAGTATTCACGTAGGTATTTCAAGGGTACATAGATCATTAAACCTAGTTCACATGTCTTCTTTGGCTTTTTTGAGGTGTGAACAAAAAATGGCAAAGTCTGCATCTTGAAGTTTGTCTCGGTCTTCCCGTGCAATTTCTTGAAGACTCGAAAACTGACAGAACTCACGTCAACTCAGGTTATTAGTATGAAGGTCCAGTTTGGCAACGAAGGAAGAGATTATGCCTTTAGCCTTAATGAAATTCATTTTGTCTTCTTGTAGCTTTGTGTTGATCTTGTTGTGTTTGTTAATCATACTGACCCATAAAATAAAGTTATCATGTCGTTTTTGTTGCAGTTTGTGCGCCGTAGAAACAAGACGCACTAAAAGATGGTGGAATTTCCTTTTTTTTTTATTTTACTCCACTTAGAATTTTTTTTATGTTTTTCAGTGCATTATATGGTACATTAAATAGCATCATTGAAAAATACAACTCGTCCCACAAAAAACAAGCCCTCATACAGCGACGTCGATGGAAAAATAAAGGAGTCACTATTTTTTAACCCCTTAACCCCTTCCCGCTCCTGGACGTACCTGGTACGTCATGGTAGCGGGATACTTCCCGCAACATGACGTACCTGGTACGTCATGTCATTAAAGTGTCGCCGCGGTGACAATCGCGGCGACACAGCAGTGATGTCTGCTGACATAGTCAGCAGACAAGTGCTGCGTTCGGGCTGGGGACCAATCAGAGCGGTCCCTCCCCCGCGATCGCTGTGATTGGTCAGGGAAAAACTCCCTGACCAATCACAGCGCAGCAGCGGACTTTGCGCTGTTTACAGTAGGGGCTCCATGTGCAAGCACCGCAGTGTGTTTCCGGTGCTTGTAGAGAGAGCACCTGTGTTCCATCAGTGTAATAAAAAGAGCGATTACTGTGTAGATTAGGCAGGGAGTGCGTGATCAGTGTAGTGTAGTGTAGTGGAGTGGAGTTAGTGATCAGTGTAGTGAAGAGGAGTTAGTCATCAGTGTGGTGTAGTGGAGTGAGTGTTAGTGATCAGTGTGGTGTAGTGTAGTGAGTGTAGTGAGTGATTGATCAGGCAGTGTAGTGTAGTGAGTGTAGTGAGTGATTGATCAGGCAGTGTAGTGTAGCAGAGTGGAGTGAGTGATCAGAAGTGCAGTGTAGTGTAGTGAGTGAGGGATCTGTAGTGTGTGATCAGAAGTGTAGTGAGTGAGCTGTAGCGTGCGATCAGCAGTGTAGTGTAGCGCAGCGTGTAGTCAGTGTATCCCTTGGTGTAAAAAAAAAAAAAAAAGTTCCTGTTGTTCCCATTTCGTTACCTGTCCCGTCACCCGTTATTAGTTAGTGTAGCGTTTAGTTAGTCCTAGAGATGAGCGAACACCAAAATGCTCGGGTGCTCGTTACTCGGCACGAAATTTTCGCAATGCTCGAGGGTTCGTTTCGAGTAACGAACCCCATTGAAGTCAATGGGCGACCGGAGCATTTTTGTATTTCGCCGATGCTCGCTAAGGTTTTCATGTGTGAAAATCTGGGCAATTCAAGAAAGTGATGGGAACGACACAGCAACGGATAGGGCAGGCGAGGGGCTACATGTTGGGCTGCATCTCAAGTTCACAGGTCCCACTATTAAGCCACAATAGCGGCAAGAGTGAGACCCCCCCCCCCCGCACTGTCAGCGTAAAGATCGTTCTCCTCTGGCACAGCTGTAACAGCTGTAGCAGAGAAGAACGATGTTAGCCCATTGAATTCAATGGAGCGGCAATACAGCAGGTTCCACTGAATGCAATGGGCTGCCGGCGATCGCAGGATGAATGGTCGGGAAGGGGTTAAATATATAACCCCTTCCCTGCAATTCATCCAGAAATGTGATACACTAAAAATATATACCGGCGTATAAGGTGACGGGGCGTATAAGACGACCCCCCAACTGTCACCTTATACGCCGGCAATACAGTGGAGCAAAGAATAAAAAGCATTACTTACTTCTTTAGACGATCTGCGCCGCTCCTGCAGGCTGTCACTCCTTCCTGGTCCACGGACTAAAGCTTTCTCTATGAAAGGCTTGAAATCCCCGCCTCCAGAAACACAGCCAATCACAGCAATTCAATGACATCACTGTCATTGGCTGTGATTGGCTGAAGGCACGTGTGTTTCTGGAGGCGGGGATTTAAAGCCTTTCGTAGAGAAAGCAATACTCTGCCGGGAACCAGGAGGGAGCGACAGCCTGCAGGAGCACCGCAGAGCACATCAGGAAGGAGTGACAGTCTGCAGGAGCGGCGCAGATCGTCTGAAGAAGTGAGTAATGCTTTTTATTCTTTGCTCCACTGTATTGCCGGCGTATAAGGTGACAGTTGGGGGGGTCGTCTTATACGCCCCGTCGCCTTATACGCCGGTATATATTTTTAGTGTATCACATTTCTGGATGAATTGCAGGGAAGGGGTTATATATTTAACCCCTTCCCGACCATTCATCCTGCGATCGCCGGCAGCCCATTGCATTCAGTGGAACCTGCTGTATTGCTGGTTCCATTGAATTCAATGGGCAAACATCGTTCTTCTCTGCCACAGCTGTTACAGCTGTGGCAGAAAAGAAGGATTTGTCTTCTATATGTTCTCAATGGGGTCGGCGCTGCTGCCGCCGGCCCCACTGAGCGCATATAGAGACGATTTATGGCCTTTAGAAGGACCGTTGGGGTTCTTGAAGCCTACAATACACCTAACACTCTCCCTATAGCAGCTCCAACACGATACCACTTTCCCTGAACTAATGTCAGAATACATCCGTAGCGAGCCGCGGGAAGGGCAGATTTCAATACTCGGGTGACACCTTATCTCCCCAGCCACTCACAGCAGGGGGGTGGTATAGGGCTTAAACGTTGCAGGGGGAAGTTGTAATGCCTTCCCTGTCTTTCAATTGGCCAGAAAAGCGCGCTAACGTCTCACAGAGGAAAGTGAAAGTAACCCGAACACCGCGTGGTGCTCGTTAAGAGTAACGAGCATCCCGAACACCCTAATATTCGCACGAATATCAAGCTCGGACGAGTACATTCGCTCATCTCTAGTTAGTCCGTCTAGTGTGTAGCGTGTCGTTAGTCCGTGTACTGTCAGTGTATTCGTCTGTGTAAAAAAAAAAAAAAAAAAAAAGTTCCTGTTGTTCCCATTTCGTTACCTGTCCCGTCACCCGTCATTAGTTAGTGTAGCGTTTAGTTAGTCCGTCTAGTGTGTAGCGTGTCGTTAGTCCGTGTACTGTCAGTGTATTCGTCTGTGTAAAAAAAAAACAAAAAAAACAAAAAAAGTTCCTGTTGTTCCCATTTCGTTACCTGTCCCGTCACCCGTCATTAGTTAGTGTAGCGTGTCGTTAGTCCGTCTAGTGTGTAGTGTGTCGTTAGTCCGTGTTGTGTCAGTGTATTCGTCTGTGTAAAAAAAAAAAAAAACACTTACGTGAATACACCACATAAGTTTCCGCGTTCTTTCCGACCCCCGTCCCGTGGTCACCCCATCCCGCAGTGTCCCATCTAATAAAACTTTTTCCCCGTGTGCCCCATTTTATATAAATATGGCCCGCAGGAGGTACACTTCAGAGGAACTGTATGCAATCATTGCATCAGACTCGGACTCAGGTAGTGGTGATGACGACCCCACTTTTTTGGCATTCTCCGACTCCTCATCCTCATCCTCATCCAGCGAGTCTGAGCTCCCTGCACCCCCGAGAAGGCGTCCAAGGACCGCCACTGACCCCAATGCATCAGATGCTCACTGGAGTACCCCGGAAGATTACAGACCCCAGATCCCTGATTTTATTGGGAACCCAGGGATTCAATTTGATCCGGAAGGGCTCAGAGGGAAGGACTTCTTCAAGTTTTTTTTTTTCAGAAGAGTTCATTGCCCACATTGTTACCCAGACTAATTTGTACGCCCAGAATTTTATTCAACAAAATCCCACCTCCAGCTATGCCAGACCCGATAAGTGGACCCCTGTGGATGCACCAGAGATACAAAAATTTTGGGGGCTTATACTAACCATGGGGCTAATAAAGAAGCCAACAATCAGGGCGTACTGGTCTACCGATATTTTGTACCACACCCCAATGTTCCGCATGGCGATGTCGAGGACGCGCTTTGAGTGTATTTTAAAATTTCTGCACTACAATGACAACCAGCTGTGCCCCCCCAGCGATCACCCCAATTACGATCGGTTGTATAAGATCAGGCCCGTAATAGACCATTTTAACGCCAAGTTTGCCCAGGCGTATGCCCCACAGATAAACATTGCAGTAGACGAGTCCCTGGTACACTTCAAGGGGAGGCTAAAATTCCGCCAGTACCTGCCCAGTAAGCGGGCACGGTATGGTGTGAAGTTGTACAAGCTGTGCGAAAGTACATCAGGGTACACCCACAAGTTCCGTATTTACGAGGGGAAGGACACTAAAATTGAGCCCCCAGAATGCCCCCCCGTGCTGGGAGTAACAGGGAAAATAGTGTGGGAACTGGTGCACCCACTATTAGACCAGGGTTACCATCTGTACCTGGATAACTTTTATACCAGTGTCCCCCTGTTTCAGTGCCTCGCTTCCAGAGGAACAGTTGCATGTGGCACTGTTCGGAAAAATCAAAAAAGCCTCCCTAAGACGCTGCTTGGGCAACTGCTCAGAAGGGGTGAGAGCCGGGCCCAATGCAGCGACAATGTATTGTGCGTTAAATATAAGGACAAGAGGGATGTCCTTATGTTGACGACAATACACGGCCACAGCAGTACCCCCTGCCCAGTACGAGGTACCAGTGCAGAGACCCCTAAACCAGACTGCGTCCTCGACTATAATAAGTACATGGGAGGGGTCGATCTATCAGACCAGGTACTGGAGCCCTATAGAGCCATGCGGAAAACACGGGTGTGGTACAAAAAACTGGCCGTGCACCTCGTACAGATGGCACTGTATAATGCCTACGTGCTGTTCCGAGGTGCAGGCCACAGGGGGACATTCCTTGAATTTCAAGAGGAAGTTATCAAGGACCTAATATTTGGGGACCAGGAGGTGGGGGAGAGGCCCAGTACTTCTGGAAGCGAGGCCACAAGAATTGTACCAGGGCAGCATTTTCTCAGTGAAATTCCCTCCACTGCGACGAAGGGAAGGACCCAAAAGAGGTGCAGAGTGTGCTACAAACAGGGGATAAGAAAAGACACCATATACCAGTGTGAAACGTGCCCCACACAACCCGGCCTCTGTATAAATGAGTGTTTTAAGATCTACCACACGTCCCTGAAATTTTAATTTTTTGATTGCCCTGACGTTTTACCCTGATGTACTTCGCACAGCTTGTACATAAAGCCACATGCTAAGTCCTTCCCTTCTGAGCCCTGCGCCCTAAAAACAGTTTAGATTCACATATGGGGCATTTCCCTGTTGGGTAACATCATGGGTTACGTTTTCTCCTTCTGCCCCTGGTAAAAAATAAAAATCTGGGCCTAAACTGAGCATTATTGGAAAAATGTGAATTTTTCGTTCTCAACTCAAATTGTTAAAAAAAATTCCTCAAATACCTGTGGGTTCAAACCGCTCACTACACCCCTTAAACAATTCCCTGAGGGGTGTAGTTTCCAAAATGGGGTCAGTTGTTGGGGGTCTCAAATGCACTGGTACCTCAGGGGCACTGCAAACACTACACGGTGTCTGAAAATTATTCCAGCAAAATCTGCATTCAAAAAAAGCGCTCCTTTCTTTCTGAGTCCTGCCATGTGCCCAAACAACAGTTTACATCCACATATGGGGCATTTCCGTGCTCGAGAGTAATTGGGTAATGCATTATGGACTATGTTTTCTCCTTCTGCCACTGGTGAAAAATGAAAATCTGGGCCTAAAGCTGAACATTATTGGAAAAATGTGAATTTTTCGTTCTCAACTCAAATTGTTTAAAAAAATTCCTCAAATACCTGTGGGTTCAAACCGCTCACTACACCCCTTAAAAAATTCCCTGAGGGGTGTAGTTTCCAAAATGGGGTCAGTTGTTGGGGGTCTCAAATGCACTGGTACCTCAGGGGCACTGCAAACACTACATGGGGTCTGAAAATTATTCCAGCAAAATCTGCATTCAAAAAGCCAAGAAGCGCTCCTATCCTTCAGAGTCCTGCCATGTGCCCATACAACAGGCTACGTCCACATATGGGGCATTTCCGTGTTCGAGAGCAACTGGGTAACGCATCATGGGGTACGTTTTTCCTTTTGCCACTGGTGAAAAATGAAAATCTGGGCCTAAAGCTAAACCTTATGTGAAAAATTGGATTTTTTCGTATTGAACTCAAACTGTTAAAAAAAATTCCTCAAACATCTGTGGGTTCAAACCGCTCACTACACCCCTTAATAAATTCCCTGAGGGTGTAGTTTCCAAAATGGGGTCAGTTATTGGGGGTTTCAAATGTACTGCTACCTCAGGGGCACTGCAAACACTACATGGGGTCTGAAAATTATTCCTGCCAAATCTGCATTCAAAAAGACAAGAAGCGCTCCTTTCCTTCTGAGACCTACCATGTGCCCATACAACAGGCTACGTCCACATATGGGGCATTTCTAAAAACTGCGGAATCTGGGTCATACATTCCAAGTTTTGTTTCTTTGCTAACTCCTACTGTTTTATATAAAAAAAAAGGTTTTATATTGAAAATCAGTAGAAAAAAGGAACTGTTCTAATTTTTGATGCACTTTCCTTTAATTCCTGTAAAACATCTAAAGGGTTAATAAACTTTCTAAATGCCACTTTGAAGGGTGCTGATTTTAAAATGGGGCAATTCATGGGGGATTCTGATATACAGGCTCGGCAAAACTATGTCTGAACTGCATTGGTCCTTAAAAAATTTAGATTTTGAAATTTGCTAGTAAATGTGAAAAATTACTGCTAAATTTATATACTTTGTGGAGTCTGCAAAAAGTAAAATAACACTTAAAAAATGATTGCTGTGTAAAGTAGGCCTATGGGAAATGTTAATTAATAACTATGTTGTGGTGTTTGACTTTCTATCTTACAAAGAAAACAATTCAAAGTTTGAAAATTGTGAATTTTTCCAAATTTTCAGTAAATTTGGATTTTTTTTCCTAATAAGGACAAAATTTATTGATGAAATTTTTACATAAAGTACAATATGTCACGAAAAAACAATCTCAGAATCACCTTGATAAGTAAAAGCATTCAAAAGTTATTAGCACAGAAAGTGACAGATGTCAGATTTGAAAAATAAGGCTTGGTCCTTAAGCTCAAAATAGGCCATGTCATTAAGGGGTTAAGGACATGCCATATTTTGGGTTTAAGGACGCAACGATTTTTGGCGGATTCTAATCTCCATTTTTCAGAAGCCATAACTTTCTTATTTTTCCGTCGATGCGGCCGTATAAGGGCTTGTTTTGTGTATGGCAAACTGTAGTTTTTATCGGTGCCATTTTTGGGTACAAAGAATATAGTATAAAACCTATATTTTTTTTTTAAGATCGCAGGGAGAGAAAACGCATCAATTCTGCCATAGATTTTTTTTTTAAAAGAGTTAGTTACGCAGCATAAATGACACAATACATTCTTTTCTGCGGGTCGGTACGATTACAAGGACACCAAAATTCTTATATTTTTTTAGGTTTTTCCACTTTTCTGCAGTAAATTGCACTTTTTCCATTTTTCTGCAAGATTTTTTTTGGAAATCTTTTTTTTTTCTAAGTCGCTGCATTCAAAGTCCGATAACTTTTTTATTTGTTCATAGGCAGAGCTCTGTGAGGGCTTATTTTTTGCAAGATAAGCTGTAGTTTTTATTGGTACCATTTTGGGGTACATACAGCTTTTTGATCACTTTTATTATGTTTTTTGGGAGGCAAAATGATAAAAATTAGCATTTTGCCTCAGTTTTTTAGCGCTTTGTTTACGCTTTTTGCCGTGTAGGATAAAAAGCATGTTCAGCTTACTGCATGTGCCGTTACAGACATGACTATACCAAATATATGGTATATTTTTTTTTTTTATGCCAATATGAGAAAAAGCCCCCAAAAAGGGATTTTCTTACATTCTTTTTTACATTTTTATTATTTGTACATTATTTGAATCTTTTTGTTTTACACTATTTGTGTCCCTCTAAGGGACTTGCACCATACCAGCTCTGATCGCTATGATAAGGCATTGCAGGACTTCTCTCCTGCAATGCCTTATAGCTTATTACAGCAATCATAGGCAATGGCCAGATGTCGGCATCCTGTTGCCATGGCAACTAGCTGGGCTTTCTGTGATTATATCGCGAGAGCCCGATAACATCACAGAGGGAGTACCTGCCCTCTGTGAACCCTTCCTATGCCGTGATCTACATAGATCACTGCAGGGAAGGAATTAACAGCGGGGGGGCGCATCTCAGATGCACCCATGCTGTTGCAATGGGAGGCCGGCTATCAGTGACAGTGTCTGGTACCCCCCCTACATACAGGTAGCCGGTGCCCTCTGTGACCGTGGAGGTCGCAGGTAGCTAATGCTGGTCTTGAATTTGTCTAAATTGATTAGCAACTGAAAAAAGGTTCCATTTATGCCAGAATTCTGGTGCAATACCAATAGGACATGGGCCCCAATATCTTTTAAACATCAATATTTTATACTCCTATTATTCAGTTGGCTTATAGAGAATATAACAATCTTGGTTTTGTGGTGGTGTTGTTTTTTATGTGAGTATCCATGAAATATTTGTTTTTACACTGGCAACTAGAAAACATATAATATGGTAACATTTTCTGCTTTCAATATGTCACTTTTCAGCTTTGATGTATATACTGGGACAGTCAGCAGAGCCATTTCATTGGCATCATAGGACAGTGAATAGGACTGCTGTTTTCTTATATGGCATAGGGCTTTTAGGCCACTTTGGGCACTGATTCTACTGATATGTTCTACTAATCCATGCTTCATGTTCTGATTTTATGAGATGCTCTCGGTTTATACATGATAAAGCATGAAGCCATCTGTAGATATATTAGATCATCAAAGTTCTCACATCAGTGCAAAGAACTTCAGGGGATGACTGCGCTCATTTTGTGGGGGGCGATGACCAGTCACTTATGGTTGAGGGAAGGGATGAACAAGAAACCACCAAGGCATTGGCAGGAAGAAGGTCATCTGCAAACGTGGTGCATATATGAGTAGAGCCTTTCACATTGATGAGTCACAAGCTACAATGTATATAACTGTAATCACTGAATTCACTATAAGAAACAGAAACTACGAATTTCATTGATTTTGACTCATTCTGCATTATTGCCGTACGTGTTAATAGCTTCCAGAACTTCAATTTAAATGGAATAGAATATAACATTAGGAGTAATGTAAGGTAAAGGTAAAGTCCCCTGGTGTAAGCACCGAGTCATACTGGCTCCTAGGGTGATGTCACATGGTGGCAGTTATTTGGCAGACTGTTTTTACGGGGTGGTTTGCCATTGCCTTCCCCAGTCATCTTTTTTTTTGAACGACGAATATGCACACGCCAAATTACCAAACTGTGAGCAAACCCATTGACATTAATGGGCTCTATTCTCTGCGTATTGCGAGTGCAAATACATCCTTGTGAAGCCGGCCTAAAGCTGCCTGTCCACGGACAATTTTATATTGCGTGATCTGCGGCGATAATTAGCACGCAAATCACGCATGAAATGCTTTCCGTAGGATGCTTATGGAAAACGCAGCCACTGTCCACAAGCGGAAATCCTTTGCGATTTTGCAATAAAAATCGCAGCATGCCGCGATCTGCTGCAGATCTACACATTGAAGATTTCATTGTAGTCAGTCCTGCCATAAATCACAATTACTTTTAAATGTTCTTCTGCATCTGCAATCCGCTTGCGAAATCCAACCCGCCCGTGGACAGGCAGCCTCAGGGTGCGGGCAGACGAGCGTAGGCGTATTTACGTTCGCACGAGCGCACCGTATAATCGCCCGAGCGATCGTTTTTCACCGATCACGACCAGAGCTAGAAAGCGTATTTTCGTTTGTTCCTACTTTGCAAACGGTCTTTTCGGCGATCGAATATGCGTTGGCGCGTATTTCGGTCGCATATGTTCCGTTTTTTTTCGAATTGCCGTTTTTACGCGCCGTAAAATCGCCCATGTGAACGAATACATTCGAAACCATTGCCTCAGATGGTCACGTATATACGTTTGGTCGCAAAAACGCGCCGTTTATGCGCTCGTCTGCCCGCACCCTGAGTGTGAGGAATGTGAAAGGATTACAACCCCCCAAAAACACAACGAAAACAAGTTTCAGGGGGCCGGGCACAGCTTCCATGGTACTTAGTAATTTGACTGATAATCAGGCCGGGTAAAGATGCCCGCGATCAGCCAACTAAGGAGCGGACGCTTATCTGTTAACTGTGCAGCTTATTTATGGGAGCATAGAATAACTTGCTGGTCGGCTGCACACCTCTGTGTAAGAGGGGAGATGTGCAGCCGACCAATCATACACATGATCATGTATATGAGTTGCTGTAGATAATGGTCAATGCTTGTAGGCATGAACAGGTGATGTGTCTGTGTAAAACTACCTTTATTTATATTGGTAGGCTGAGAGCCTCCGGCGATGCCCTGCTCTGGCAATACATTCATCTACACTAAGTTCACTATGTATATTGCCCATCCTCTAGTTTTGAGGGCTGGACAGTGGGCACATTTAATTGGGTTTACCAGGACTACACTGTGGATGACTTGTCCTCAGGATAGATCATTAATAGATGATTGTTGGGAGTCTGCTGCTTGGAATCCTGTCAATAAGCCGATTGAAGTGACAGTGATGCTCAGGTGACTGCTGCTGTCTCCTCTGTCCACAACAGCCACAGCACTGTACTTGGTATAGCTGCGGTGTGTGGTATTGCAACTCAGTCACATTCACTTGACAAAAAATGTGATAGATAGATAAATATGAGATAGATAGATAGATAGATAGATAGATAGAAAGAAAGAAAGATAGATAGATAGATAGATATGAGATAGATAGATAGATAGATAGATAGATAGATAGATAGATAGATAGATAGATAGATACTATTAGTCTAATAATGAGTATGATCGCTGTTGTCTTGGTAATGAGTATGCTGGTTGTAGTCCCAGTAACCAGTATTATCGGAAATAGTCCTGCAGCAGCATACATGGGTGCCAAAATGAAGTTAAAAAACTTGAGAAAGATCACATTGTGTAATCGAAACGTCGCTGTTGTTTCTATGGAGGAATCAAAGTCATTTTACTTCATAATGAATATGATGATTTTAGTCCCAGTAATGAGTATGATGGTTGCAGTCCCAGTAACGAGTATTATGGTTGCAGTCCCAGTAATGAGTATGATGGTTGCAGTCCCAGTAATCGCTATTATGATTTGGTCTTCAGTTATGCTCTGTCTGTGATTGATCTGACTTTTTGGTTACATTCTGTAATAGTTTTCAGTAATTTAGATCTTAGCTCGCCCTCTAGCGGCAGCATGCGGTACCGCCAGTAGCGCTGGGCAGTGAGTCAGGCTCCCCTCCTCCCACTCACCTATAGCTCCGGCTCTCGGGAAGAGGTGACTATAAAGGAAGCAGCGGACAGCAGGGAGTCACACACAGCCAGAGAGCCGCGGACAGGACTAATCCCCCCGATCTCCGGATTACAGGACACTAGAGACCCTGCTGTAGTCTCCCCGGATTATATACCATCATGCGCTGCCTTCTCGTCGTGCTGCTCGCCTTCTGCTGGCAGAGGAGCTCTGCACAAGGTAAGCCCCCCATCCTGGACTTTGGTCACTAGGCAGGTGGGCACCTGAGTTGGTTCTTGTCATATCTGGACACTTCTGATGTGGACCCCCCTAAAATCCAGAATAAGGTGTACCAGTGACCTGCTGCTGCTGGATTAGTTTAAGGAGTGCTGAATGTTATATAGTGCCTGAGGATAGTTATGGATCAGATGTGTTACTTATCAGAACATGTTACCTGCACAGGTAAGGCTGCATTCATATTTCCATTTGGCTTCTAATTTCCTGCTCCATTATGGAAGCCAAGAATGGAATCCACTAGCCCAATAAACTCCATTGATTATAATGGTGTTTTCACGTCTGCTGAATTAGCCCACATTGTAGACCGCAGGACATGTTCAATTCTGTATCAAAATCTGTTAGATAGACCTGTGGGGTTTACAGCGCAGTTCCGCAGCGGCAGATTAAGCCACGTATAAGGGTGCAGCGATTTATCGTTCATGCGAGCGAACAATGTCCAAGTTTTTTCGTGTAGCCTGTTTACACAAGCAGATAAATCATTCACTTGCTAAATCATTCAGTTATTCACATTCACTGGAGCAATGAATGAAAACGACTGAATAATCCGCTCGTGTGACCTTAGCAAGAAAACGCTATAATTTAGAGTGTAAGCTCTTTGGGCGAGTTAGAGTGTTATATACCATTTTAAAGTTGGGGTATCTTCATAAGGCGTATTTGACAGGGCAGAAAAAGCAGCGTCAAAATACGTATCCGAGCCTGGAGATATTTATTTTGACGCACATTTTGAAGTCTTTTTGATTGCAAAGTCAAAATCCAGTGCAGAAACCGAAAAAGAAGTCCCATGTCACTACTTTTTTTTTTCTTCCACAACGCATATTTTAAATACGCGTTACGAAAAAAAATGCATCATCAAGACCGGGACACGATTTCCCATTACAAATCAATGATACATGTATTTTGGCGCAGAATACTTTCCAAAATGCACCATGTGGACATTCCCGTATAATGGTCAGAGTAATTCTCTATACGGTCCAAGTGTATTAGAAGTTCCTTGATCATATATGGACATGTGACTCCAGACCAAGTGCTTCTACACAGAACTCGCGGCTCATAGGTGTATTCAGATGCTTATTGTACTTGGTCAGACTTCAGGACCCCAGTGTTGCATGGGAATTGTGCTAACCACTGAGCCACCATGCTGCCCCAGATATTATCTAAAACTAATAGTATTCTGCTATAAGCATAAATGGTTATTAAGTGTCATCATTTATACCTCTATGTCATATTACAATGTGTTGGAGTTATCATATAATATAATACAAAAGAACCCTCTATCTCAGCACTGCCACTTAGGCAAGTATTGCCCTCCTGTGTAGTAGAGGAGCTGTTGGGCCACCTAGTGGCACCAGACCAAGGTGCTACTACAACCTCTGCACTTCTAGTTATACCTGTGCTATATGTGTTCACTCTCTCTGAGAGAAGCAGATACCCTCCTCCTAAACATGCTACTGTATATCCATGCTGCAGCACATCTAGCTCTCAGCTTCACCTCCCTCCTCTCCCCATCTCCATATTACATAGCATTACTAGCATTCTTTATCCCTTTTGGTTAGGCTTTTAATTTTCACATCACAGGACATGCAAGGGGGGAAGTTACACATAACAGGAGGTCATGTAACTTCTGCTGGGTTTCAACAAATGTTAAACACATGTACATGAGCTAAAATCCTCTAAAGTGATCTTTGAAGTCCAAGCCACATTCTCATGAGGATGGTTTGATTTAAATCTACTCTGACCCATAATTAACTCGGCATGTCTTACATTGACAAGTATAAAATAAATCTATGGAGAGAACTGAGATGGGAAATCAGTGAAGCTGCTCTGCATGAGTATACTGATCTCTATGGACATCCAGTCCTATCCTGAGATATCACCAACATATTGTATTTGTGTTATCAGCCATATCAGGTGTGGAAGAGGCTGACGCAACTTTCTTCCAAGACACTACTGTACAGCAAGTCACTTGTGCAGGAAAATGCTATATATTTCAATCAGAACCTCATGTATAATTGTGACTATTAGTCAATATTCTTTAGGTTGCTTTCACACCTGCACTCAGGGTTCCACTTTCCTATTCCGTTCCGCCGAACAGCTCAGTCTCAGAACGGCACTGAACATCACTGAACGGACCCCATTGACTATAATGGAGTCCGTTCGGTTTCTGCTCAGCTGTCTGACTTCTGGATGGAAGAAAAATCGCTGCATGCAACACTTTTTCTTCCGAGATTTCGAGACGGATCCGCAACGGTTCCAACGCAGATGTGAAACCGGCCTTTGTGCTTTCTACACTACTTTTCTTAT
Organism: Eleutherodactylus coqui; assembly: GCF_035609145.1. Taxonomy (NCBI): domain Eukaryota; kingdom Metazoa; phylum Chordata; class Amphibia; order Anura; family Eleutherodactylidae; genus Eleutherodactylus; species Eleutherodactylus coqui. Next base: position 262,165,376 of record NC_089839.1, on the reverse strand, counting down.
ATTGGTCATTCTTCTTTAAAAGCACTTGTTACTATAGCAGCTGCGCACTCCCTGATGTACTTTGCTCTCAGTAGTCTATGCACTGCTGATGGCTTTTGAAGAATGTTGATAATATTTCAGATTGCATCTGTTTGATAGATCTTTGTGTTGCTCTGAGTTCAGGGCAGTAGACCTGCGGTCAGGCTAGGACATTCACCACTATTATAGATGCACCTATAATATGTTTGTGTCAAATTTGCTCTAAAAGGGTTTTTCACTTTGTCTTATTTTAGTCAGCATAATGAGTGTTGCTTCATTGTCATATGATTGTGTTATAAATAGAGATGAGCGAACGTACTCGGTAAGACCGATTTCGCAATCGAGCACCGCGATTTTCGAGTACTTCACTACTCGGGTGAAAAGTACTCGGGGGCGCCGTGGGGCGGGGCGTGGCGTGGTGGAGCGGGGGGGTAGCAGCGCGGAACAGGTGGGAGCTCTCTCTCTCTCCCTCTCCCCCCCACTCCCCTCTGCAACCCCCCGCTCACCCACAGCGCCCCAAGTACTTTTCACCCGAGTAGTGAAGTACTCGAAAATTGCGGTGCTCGATTGCGAAATCAGCCTTACCGAGTACGTTTGCTCATCTCTAGTTATAATGTAATCCCTGGGACAAGTTTTTCTGACCATTGCTGTATAAATGGCTGCATTTATATACCCATAGGAAAAGCACTTAGTGTCATTTTTGCCCTAAAATCATGTTTCCTGCCACTTATTGTAAAATGTTATGAAGTAACAAAAGTTAGAAACTAAGTAAGTAAATTGTTGCAGTTTTTCCAAACATCGGAATAAATATTCTTCAGTTGGAACTGCCCTGCTCCTTACATCTATGACCTCCTTATATGATGGCAGAGAATATCCTTCTGCTGCTGGAGTTACTGCCAGCTTTACTTCTTGGCAGTATATACACAGTTAAATGTGAAATCCAGCTAATTATTAATTCGGTTTAACCTTTTCTATTTACTAAATGAAGCAAGAATTTAGTGTCGAGGCCCCAAAGCTTCTAAATATTTGATATTGTGTTAAAAACATTTTGTGCCAAAACATAAAACAAAGGTAATGGACAATATAAACAATGCAAAGCTACAATCCAAAGGTAAATAGCCATAGCATTGTACAGGAGGAAGCTGGAAGCCAAGCCAGAATGTCCATTATGGTGGCTTAATTATCTCATATGTTCTAAAGGTCCTTTTTTCATGTCAAGATAAATTGGAACAAGCATGTAGTATTGTAGCAATCTTATATCGTTCACCCGGCATCAGGGGCGTAACTATAGAGGGTGCAGGGGATGCGGTTGCACCCGGGCCCAGGAGCCTTAGGGGCCCATAAGGCCTCTCTTCTCCATTTAAGGAGCCCAGTACTATGAATAAAGCATTATAGTTGGGGGCCCTGTTACAGGTTTTGCATTGGGGCCCAGAAGCTTCAAGTTATGCCTCTGTGCAGCATGGTTTAGGTATGGGCACGAGTACAGATAGAGGGGGGGCCCCAGCTCACCTTTTGCATCAGGGCCCCTGAGCCTTTAGTTACGCCCCTGCCCGGCATGCATTTACACTGAATAATTGGTAGTTTCAATTGTTCATTCACACATAATCGCGCTTTTAGTCCATCCTTCTGCCACTTGTTTCCATCAGTAAATCGTACAGCGCCTGTTTATACCAAACGATGCAGCAGTAGACCAACAACGATATTCAGGTCCACAAGAAGGATCTGATCAGCGATAATCTTAAGATCTATCGCCAATTATTCGCTCGCTGCACGCATTTATATCTAACAATTAGCATGCAACCCACTAGATCTCAATTGTCATGATACCCCTCATATTCTTGGAACTCTTCCCCAGTAAAACTGTGTTCATTTAGTAACATATAAGATGTTTGCTTCCTTTGAGTTTTAGAATTAAAAACGAAGTGCCCTCGAAGCTGGCGGTGTTAACCTTGAAAATGTCCTTTTTATATTGCAGATATGAACTTCCCAACAGCAACTGACATAAACGTTTCATCCATCAACTTTAAAACCATTGTAGACTGGAGCCCAAAACCTACAAACTTCACCTACACAGTGCAGATAAGAGGGTGAGTGCCAGTCCTCTGGTATCATTGGTATAGATGGTCAAGCAGACTTTAATGCTATTAGATGCTAGTTATATGGGTTTCTGGGAAAGCTGAATAATGACCAATAAGACCACCATTACCACTCTGATAGGGGTTGTTATTTAGTCTTGCCAGTTTTCTGACCTGGAAGGAAGTCTGTCATAAGGATTTAAACGCGGTAAACCAATCCCAAGCATTGGTGGGCGATATGAAGGCCAGTAGAAATATACCTCATTTTGTGTTCACAGTGCTGCAGTGCCCCCAAAATTGCCTGCACTGCACATCTAGGACTGGGTGCATCTGCATTGACCCAGGTGTATGGTGCAAGCAGAAGCTGGAAATGGCAGTCAACAAGAGGTTGGGTTTTGGAGGACCAAGGAGAGAGCCTAGATTAGTGCAAGCCAGCAGACTGCCCAACTGATGGTTCACAGCTAGCATAATTTATACACTGCGTGCACTGGGGGGGGGAAACAGCAAATTCGGGGGCACAGCAGCACCCTGAGCACAAAATGAGGTATGTTTGTCTGCATGGTCTAGGGTCTTAAATCCTTATTGCAGACTTCCTTGCTACGTCCTCCCCTGTCATCGTGACCAGGAACATCGATGTTTGGTGAGGCCGGGTGGCAACTGCTGGGAGTACTGATGGTTTTAACATTAGCCAGTGCACCTTGTCACTCCACACATGGGATACCTTATTCACAGCTTCTGGGTAGATTGAGTTGACAAGCCCTGTCTGCAGTATGAAATGTGATGCCTGTACTTTCCTGGTGAAGTTGGGCTGCAGTTACTTTGCCAGGATCTTTGCTTTGTAAAGGTGTGGAACATTTTTGCTTGATTACTTTGTGTACAGACAGATTTGCTGATATTGGAGATGTTGGCATAGGGGATGGTTCTGCACTTCATGTGTGCTTGTTCCTGCATGTCTAAGTGATCGATGTTGCATGCAGAGGTAAAGTTGTTTTTTTTTTTGCATTGAAAGGAATGAACTTCAAGCTGCTTCATGTGTTTCTCTCTCGGTTCGACAGCGCTACAAATCGCATGTATGTGAAGCCCATGCTTTCCAATGGGTTCCTTCTAGAGATGAGCGAGCATACTCGCCAAGGCTAACTACTCGAGCGAGTAGTGCCTTATTTGAGCATCTGCCCGCTCGTCTCTAAAGATTCGGCTGCCGGCGGGGAGCGGCAGGGGAGAGCAGGGAGGAACGGGGGGGAGATCTCTCTCTCCCCCCCCCACCCCCGCTTCTCCCTGCTCACCGCTGCAACTCACCTCTCACCCGCGCCAGCAGCCGAATCTTTAGAGACAAGCGGGCAGGTACTCGAATAAGGCACTACTCGCTCGAGTAGTTTGCCTTAGCGAGTATGCTCGCTCATCTCTAGTTCCTTCACATTAGCGATGTTTTGTAGATTGCTATATTGCGAGATAAAAAAAATTGCAGTGTGCTGAATATTGCCGCGATTTGCTATGAATTTTGTAGCCCATGTTTCCCTATTGAGCCTTCCTTTGTGTTGGATCGCATCGCACAAAAACACGATTTTCATGCAATGCAACTTTTACAGTAGGAAGTCCTACTGTTTGTCCCTAAATGAAGCCCTAGCTGCATTAAAAAAACAACAACATATTATCTAACAGGGGCTGTGTGCTGTGCTGTACTTCTCCTCCCGAAGCTCCGGTACACTTGTCTGTAGTCTTCAGACAGCGCTTCCTGGAGAGAGGGCTCAAAAATCCTGCCTCCAGAAAGTACTGGCTCTGATTGGTTCATCGAGCACTGCAGTGATTGGCTAAACCGCGGCACTCGGGAACCAATCAAAGCCAGTGCCTCCTGGAGGCGGGATTTTTGAACTTCCTCATCAGGAAGCGCTGGCTGAAGACTACAGACAAGTGTGCCGGAGCTTCAGGAAGAGACGTGCGGCAGAACGGATAGTGCCTGTTAGGTAATGTGTTGTTTTTGGGGTTTTTTAATGTAGCCAGTGTTTACTTTTAGGGTAGGGCTTTTTATTTGAAGCCGTCGACCCCACGTACCTGTAATTTCTTTACTGCAGATGACCGTGGACGCTCGCCATCGCTCATGCGCATTAGAGGTTTTAAAAAGAAAATATTTGTATTTCCCGTACCGTCGCTAGGTGATGACGCAGGTACCCGCGGCCTATCCAAAATGGCAATTGCGGATGGGCCACGGGTCGGATGGCTTTCATTGACTTTAATAGAGGCCGCCCATGCGGAATCCGCTCAAAAATTGAACATGCTGCGCTTTTATTTTCAGTTGCGGAAATGGCAATCGCGATCTGGAATCTGAGCGGATATGCAAATGTTCTATCTTTGTAATGTGTGCAGAATACCGCGAGTGACGATCATGGATTCCGCAATTCCAAACCGTTCATATGAGACGGGCCTAAGATAAGCTGAATGATGGAATCCACAACTGTTTGTCTTTTAGGTCAACTCTTCGAGACTGGAAGAAGAAGTGTATCTACACCAGCGACACCACATGTGATGTTTCGGATATTATGCGGGACGCTCGTAGCCGCTACGAAATTCGAATTATTTCAGAAGTAAAATCACCAGAAACTGATGAGGAATTTCCTCATGCTGACGGCCCTACATTCAATCCTTATGAGGAAAGTATGTACCACACTCTACATTCTCCTAATAACCACATCATGTGGGAATGGAGGGGAGGGGGGGATTGTATGACCATGAACCCTCATTGCTATAGTGATATTGGTCTCATGTAGTCATTTAAGGGTCTCTGTTTATCCCCCTGAGCTACAATACCAGCTTGTGTGTTTGTTTTTGTCTTCTTTTAGTCCTAATGCACTGAACTACCTGACTGATAGATGTCACACATACAACTAGGAATATCATTACTAGCACATCAGCTTAAAGGGGGGTTGTCCAATTTTTACACCCTGACTTCGGATGTTGGGTTTAGCTCTGATAACACACAGACATGATTAAGTAATCTTACATAAAATGTGTAAAATGCAAAAAATATCATTTTGTATGAAGTGCTAATGTGCACTAATGTCCATTAGCACTTTATCAGCTTCATTTGCATGTAAATGACCCTCCAGAAGCTACTTACAGAACACAGCAGGTGGTCTGAGCTCTGTAATCAGCTCTTTGCTCACCCATGGGGCTGTCAGCTGAATACAATGTAATCAACTGCTCCCATGCAGAACACACATGCGGTCTGTGTTATCTTCTCTCCAACTGAACAATGGATTTTAGCCTCACCTAAAAATCATCATTCAGCCGAAGAGTGAAAGATGGAAGCATTTACACGCCATCATTTGAACGATAATTATTGCGTGTAAATAGGGCTTAAGTAACACTTCTCGATGACTGCGATATCCTGATGGAAACGCTCTCCATGTCCGACATGGACTGCATCACAATTAATGGGGAAGAACTCTATATAAGAATAGAGGATATTCAGTTTCAGGGACATTCTGTAGCCAATTTTCTCATATGGTGTTACATGTTCATCCACAAAGCTGATGGAATTTTCCAGCTCTGGCATTTTCCTAACAAAGTAGTTGACACAATTTTGAAAGTCTTCCATGTTTCTCTCTCGCTGCCCTTCAACCGACTCTCAAATTCCTCATCCTTGATCAAGTGGTTTTGCTTCTGGTGTTCCTGTATGAGATGTAGGAGAGCTGCTTTTTTCTTCTCTTCAGCCTCACCAACTTGTTCGCAGTAGTCTTTTATTGTCATGACCTATGCTGGAAGTTATTCTTCTTTGTAACTTTGGGAATCCAAATAATAGGCAACCCCCTAAACTATGTCATCCATTCGTACATACATCCATTGGGCAGTCAAAATGGGAAATGTATGTTTAGTTACCTGTAATACTTTTTGGATAAATCTATTCTTCTGTCCTAATCCTGCCTGGTTCCCACTATTTACAGGCTCTTATTTCATTTTTATTTGTAGCTTTAATTGGAAAACCGGTTATCCAAGAATTCAAGTTCAACAAAGACCACAGCAATCTGACAATAGTTGTCAAAGACGCCCTGACGCCCTACAGGAATGCCTATAACACTCCAGTTACTGTGCGGGATATTTTTCAAAGTGACTTTCGCTATACAGTATTCTACAGGAAGGCTTCCAGCACAGGAAAGGTGAGCTCCAGACCTTGTCTTAATATCAGCGTTCTTGCTCAGGTTACATACTATGGATCTGGTGCTTTGAGCTAAAACTACTTCTAACTTTTGGGTAAACTGGCCACTATTGAATACTATAGTCAATCTCTTTCCATATGAAATGGGGAAGGTCCATGCACATATGCCCAACTTAATGTAAAATTAAGTTAAAATTGTACTGATTCCATGTTGCAGCATATATTATAGACCAGGGTATTATTTACAATTCTCATGCCTTCAGAGCTGAAATCTTCCAGCTCTACACAAAACATTTTCTAGTGATCTGCATTATGAAAGCAGTTTTCTGGGACTCTTAATGCTGATGACTGATTTTAAGAATTGGTCAGCAATATCTAATCTGACACACAGGGTCCCCACTGATCAACTGATTGAAGAGGCGATGGTAATCAAGTGCAACGGACTCTTCTCAGGCCTGTGATCACATTCATAGGGTCACTAGAATAGGTCATCGATATGTTAGTCTGGGAAACGCCCTTTAACTTTACACCAGACACTGAACAGTACTCTGGGGAAGGGAAACTTAACAGGTAGGTTGTAGCCGCTGAAATAAGTTCGCTGACTGTTCCTAATAGCCAGAAGGGGAAAAAAAAAGTTTCAAGCATGAATTTTTTTTTTCATTGTCTTTGCAGAAAGAGCAATCATCTGCCAGCAATGAGATTGTCATAAAGACAGAGAAAGGAGAAGATTACTGCTTCTTTGTGCAGGCGACCGTACCCTCTCGCAAAGAAAACCGTGCGAGCCAAAACTCCGATGAAAAGTGCACCTCATCTGGGAATGCAGGTATGTGACCAAAGTAAAAGCCGCCTGCTATCAAACTTAAGAAAGGATACATTGTATACTATAAGAATAAATCCGTCTCTAAGGCCTCATGTCCACGGGGAAAATCAGGCCCGCTCCGGATTCTCCATGGAGAATCCGTAGCGGGTCCCTCCTGCCCCGCGGACATGAGCGCTGAAAATGAGAATAAATAAGAATAAACTCACCTCTCGCCCGCTCCGGATCTTCCCTTCGCCGCGGCGTCATATTCTCTGTGTCGCGGCCGGATCTTCTTTCTTCGGCCCGGCGGATGCTCAGGGCACGCCGGTGACGTGCCCCGCGCATGCGCCGGCCCGAAGAAAAAAGATCCGGCCGCGACGGAGAGAAGATGGCGCCGCGGCGAAGGGAAGAACCGGAGCGGGTGAGTAAAATCCGATTTTTGTCTCCCGCGGATCCGGACGGCTTCCATAGGCTTCAATAGAAGCCCGCGGGAGCCGTCCCCGCGGGAGACCCGCACAAAAATGGAGCATGGTCCAGATTTTTTCATGCTCCATTTTTTTTTTAAAATCACTTTTATTGACCATCCGCGGGTATTTATCTACCCGCGGGTGGTCAATGCATCCCTATGGGATGCGGATCCGCGGGCAGGAGAAGAGTTAAAATCCGCTGCGGATTTTAATTCTTCTTTTGCCCGTGGACATGAGGCCTAAATCAGGAAAAGGGAGACTTTATGCTGCGCTGATAGCTGTTGCCTGTGGCAATGTTATGTTGTGTGGGTCTATCCATACAGCCGTAGCAAAAGTACTCCATTGGCTTAGGTCACATGAGTGACAATGGAATGTGTCACTGAAAACAAGTGATCCGTGTGCAGTATGAGGGTCATGTTAGTCTTACAGGTGGAGCAGCATTAACTGAAATGTATCTGGTGTAGCTTATTTTTAGTATACCCAATGAATAATTAGATGGGTTTTATGTCGGATCAGCAGAAAAGAGATCTGAAAAGTTCCATTTGTAAAGAAGGACTTTGCTAAAGTTGATTTCTATGAATTAAAAAAAAATCCTAAAGTCTCCTTTTACAGAATTCCCACTGATTAAGTTCACCTTGATATTAGGAAATGGTGTAACTTCCTTTTACAGGCAGTGGAGTTCAGACAGACTTTAATGCCTCATATATAGAGTCACACAGAGTCCTAAAGTTCTATGGATGTGTTGTCTCTGTATGAGATTGGAGGTAAACTTTAGACTTTTATGGGGTATTATGGCTGCAAGATAAGCCGCAGGGAGATTCACAATAGTTCTTCAGCCAGCCGTACATATAGGGCATGCAGAGGGTGCAGTCGCACCTGGGCCCAGGAGCCATATTGCAAACCAATGCTATCAATGAAGCCTTATAGTTGAGGGCCCAGTTCCAGATTTTGCACTGGGGCCCAGCAGCTTCAAGTTACACCTCTAGGCCAGGGTATAGGTGTATAGCGCACAAGACCGCTCACTGTTGGTGATCAGCTTGACAAAAATAGTAATATAGTATGTAAGGCCAAAAAAAGACACATGTCCATCCAGTTCAGCCTATTCCACCCAATGTTGACCCTGAGGAAGACAAAAAATGGCCCAATGAGATAAAAGCCAATTTTCCCAATTTAAGGGGAAAAAATGTTACAAGAGAGGTGCCGTAGTACTTCTATCAATGCTGACCCCTGTACATGGCACCTCTCCTGTTCTGATTTTACCATGCTGTAATAAAGTATGTATCTAAGTGATATAAATGTCATAGACTCTGACCTTGCTTTTACTTTCCAGTTGCTGGTGGGTTTTTACCCTCCACTGGAGTTTTATGCCTCAGTGTAAGTTGACTCCTCTGGTATGACTGCAGTAGACATGTGGGAGTCGGGTCCTATTGCATAACACTTTTATTAATTCTTCGCAGTCCGTTCCCACGCAGTTCGGTCAAGAGGTCCCGTACTTCCCTATAGATTCCTCTTTTCTCACAACTCCTGCTGGGTTTTTTTTTGTTTGTTTGTTTGGTGTTTTTTGCTGCCTTATGTTTTACCAACGCATTACTTAGAATGTGTTGTGGCTTCCTGTCACTAATGGAGTTGTTCAGGGCGGTGTCATCTATCTAACATTAAGCAGGAACAAACTCCATAAGGGCTCACAAGTGAAATATTTCCGCAAAGCGTGGAAAATATCGCACCAAAATCCGCATGTAGACTTGAAGGTTTTGGAGCGGAACTCCACAGCGGCAGATGAATCCACTTGTGTGCGTACTGCAAAAATATTCCACCCATATGAGGGCTTGTTTTTTGTGTGACGAGATGTAGTTGTTATGGGTACTGTTTTCTGGGTACATGTAAAGCATTTTATAACATAACTTTTTTTGGTGGGCAGTAAGAAAAACACCTCAATTCTGCTATTTTTTTTTTACAGCATAAATCATGCAGAAATGACATTATCTTCTTTTTCTGTGGCTTGGTACGACTACAACAAAACCAAAATTATATATATTTTTTTTTTCACACTTTTTTTTTTATGTCCCTTTAGGAGACTTGAACCAGCGATCATATGATCGCTATCATAATACATTGCAGTACCCGGCGGGCTGATGACGTCACAGAGAGAGTGTGCTCCCTTTCTGAACCCTTTACGTGCTGCAAAAAACATTGATCACAGCATGTGAGGGGTTAACAGTGGGGATCAGTGTTCTTAGCGATTCCCACTGTTGCAATGGGTAGCCGACCGTCCGTCACAGCTGGCTCCTGCTGCAGATGGTGCCGTCTCAGCTTCTGAGCCCATACCATCCATTAAACTTATGTTTACGTCCTGTTGCAGCAAGTACCAGCCACCCAGGACATAAACGTACGTCATATAGGTTAAAGAGAATTTTCCTTCTCGGACATTATGACGTATACTCAGCATGTGCTGCAGATATCTTACAGGTGGCGGGTGATTCGCCTCTGGGAACCAAACTAATAGAAAAATGGGGGGTTATACTCACCCCCTTCTATCAGATAAGGCAGCCACATCCAGGCCGAGAGTAAATGAAGAGGCAGACGAACTTCGCATGGCAATCTATAGTACATTGGTCTATAGGAAACGCCTGAAGAACTTTACTCCTTAGCTCATTAACCCTTTGCAATCCAATTTTGGATTCAAGGTTTCCTAGGGGGGTTTTTCTTTCTGCCATTATACAATGGCGCCATCTGCTGGCTAGAGCCAGTACTGCAGTATGGGACATACTGGAGAGGTCCCCGACAACAGAGCACCCAGTAATATACAGTAGGAATACCCTGCCGGACGTCTTTCGACATTGAAGCTGTACAGCCTTCAATCAGAATGTCTTCAGACGTCAGACAGTGGATTGGAAAGGGTTAAACTTAAGTGGAAATTGCCGTACATATGTGCTGCAATCTCTTCATTTATCTTTCTCTTGGGATTCGGTTGCTGGGCCTGCCAGGATGGGAGTCAAAGGACCCCCGACAGCAGTGAGCGCCACCTCTAGGATCCCCAACCATCCAACATTTATGGCATATCCACAGGATAACTGAGATGGGAAATCCCATTTAATGGGTCCCACTTCATACAAGTCATAAAATATGGCGGTTATGTGATGAGTTTAGGTATATCTTCTCTATCTGGTTCAGAAGCTTCAATCTGCGTCTCCTGTGACCCTCTAGCATTTCAATTTCAGCTATATAGAATACATCCTGCTAGTAAAAAGTGGAGCTTTGGTGAAGAAGGAAATAACCCCATATGTATCTTGACTTGTGTATGAGATACATATATTTGCATGGCTGTATAAAGTGATACATTTTATGTTTCGTGTCATTTAACCCTTGTCTGTCCTTTTCTCTCTCTCTCTCTCTAGATTATGATATTACTATATTGGTTGCTGTAGGAACAGCGGCGGGTCTTATCGTCTTAATCATCGTGCTGTCAGTGGTCCTCTGTAAGTGCAGAAATGGGAAGAAAGAAAAGCCGAAGGAGAAGGTGCCGCTGAATGATGTATAGAGGAAGCCTCTTGTGGGGCGACTGTCCTGCACCTTGACTACTGCAACCATTGACTCTTGAGCGCACTACCTGCTGGTCTCCAGGCAGCACAAGACATTCCTGGTTTCTGTGAAACTGATCAAGCTAATATTATTATATTTCTCATCGCGTCAACATTTGACTGCGTATAAGTGAAAATAGTTGTGATTTTTCGAATGACCGTATGCATTCCTATTGTTTGTAACACTATATGATGATTTTGATTGTATTGGGTTGGGTATGGTCAGCGCTACTGGACTTGGCACTGAAGGAGGAACTAATAATGTCAATACAATTAAGATTTTAGTTTTAAAGCACTACCAGCAAACACTTGAACGGGTACAACACATGCTAGTCAGTATATTATATAGGACATTCCAATATAGGCCTTATGAGTTTCCTAATATTAGACATGCAGCGCTACACTGACCATAGGCATTTAATTAGGGCTGATGCAGGTAACATTAAAGGGGAAAAGACCACCAAAGAGAACACCTGGGTCATGCAATACTCTGGCGGACCCTGTACTAGATATGACGGTATCTGTTGTGGAATGTTCCTAAGGCCGCCTGTCCATAGGCGTGACGGAATATCGCTAGCGATATTCCGCCCCGGGGGAGGAGGGGGGAGCACTGTAAGGTCCCCTCTAATTACCTCTCTAATTGATAAGGTATTGTTTCTTTATAATGGACAGTTGAAAATCACTTTTTGTCCCTCTATTTGTACTCCCTGGAGACCTTTATTTCCACCTGTTGACAGTAGAGATACAACAATCCTTGCTCTATGGAGTAGAGTGAGAGGGGAAACCACCAGACTTAATGGGGTTGTCCAGTATTAAACTATTGATGGTCTAGCCCCAGGATAGCTCATCAATAGTAAATCAGCAGGTGTCTGCCTCCTAGTATTCCCTCTCGTCAGCTGTTATCTGGCTCGTGCGCTCATTTACAGAGCTGATTTCTACATGAAGCAGACAGCTCCGTTCCAATTGCAGTGGACAGGATTGGTATTGCAAGCAAAGTTCAATGCAGAAATTATATGAGCCCAGAGAACAACTTATTGGTGAGGGTCATGCATAGCAGACACTCACTAATCTACTACTGCTGGCCTATCCTGAGGATAGACTTATCAATCATTTACAACTGGACAACCCTTCACTCTCACTCATTATCCTAACTTAGGTACTATTACTGAAATGTACTCCTATGAATATTATAAAGCTGCTTTTAGAAGATTCGTGTTCGTGAAACATTATAGATATCCTATGAGAAACACTACTATACACAGTACAAATCTCTTATCATGTAGATATAAGGGTGTCCGCATGCATGGAATACCTCCCAACTATTTAAATACCCCCCACCCCTCTCACATACATGCAGACTCGGCTGAGCGTGATGAAAAATTATGAATAAATCTGTGCCAGATACCTCTATTCGTGACTTACCTCCCTTGAGAATAAAAGGGTCAAACATGCTGAAGTCCAACACACCCAACCGTCCGGGCCCCCTACAAGTCAGGACACCCCTATACATCTTAGATGGTCAGCTGATGCTGCCAAAATCAATGGGCTCGACTGAAATGAATATACATGGCTAGCTTAGGATACACTACTCTAATATGACTGCCATCGGGTAATACAGATGGGATATGTATGTATGGTGGGCACAAAGCACTTATCAGCATAATATTGTATTTTTATAAAGGTACTTGTGTGGAGATGCTGGTTTTGGATACTTTTATTCTTGGTGATTACTTTTATACGTTGACAATCAAGGGTACTATTTATATAATATATGATTTTTTATATATATGGATATTAGATAATTTTATTTGTGTTTATAAACAGTAACTTATTTTTATAAAATGTACAAAATAAAGGTGAATGGGAAAGAACAGAGTCTTGGAAGTCATTGTTGCTGGGCGCAGGCTATTGGGGACTATTGGCAGGCAGGAATTTAACCGAATACCAAATCTACCGTTCTTTTTATATACTTGACTGCCATTTTCACGTATGCAGCGGGTATCTACTCCTCAACATGTAAAATCATCTGCTGCTGCTATCTGAAAGCAAGATCTGCCCATTAACCCTTTCCAATCCACTGTCTGACGTCTAAAGACATTCTGATTGAAGGCTGTACAGCTCTAATGTCAGAAGACATCCGGCGGGGTATTCTTACTGTAGATTACTGGCCACTCTGTTGTCAGAGGCCTCTCCAGCATGTCACATACCGCAGTACTGGCTCTAGCCAGCAGATGGCGCCATTGTATAGTGGCAGAAAGAGAAAGCCCCCTAGGATACCCTGAATCCAAAATTGGATTGCAAAGGGTTAAAGGGGTTATCTCAAAAGACCTATCTTTCTATATATATGGGTGTCACGGAGGGTGGTCCTGTACATTTATTAGCCATAGTGAAGAAACCCTAACAAAGAACATCTCTTGCGGAGTATTGTGACATGTGTTTCGTGGTTGATCACTTGTTTAGATGGATGGTATATGTGACCAGACACAACCTTTCCTGGCAATCACTGCTCTAAACGGGTTTCAGAAGCTCGAATGGCAGCTGATCACATAACATTACACATAAATACTGCCAAATAAGGCCGGGCTCAGACGGGCGGACTAGGTTCTGTATGCGGCGACCCCCGCATACTTTATTTTCCTTCAGTTGTGTGCAGTGCAGTTTTTTTTTTCGTTTTTTTTTCAATATTCGTATTTTCCGTTCCGTCGTTAAGCGATAACATGGGTATCCGCAGCCCATATTCAATGCTAATTGCGTATGGGCCTCTGGTCAGACGGCCTCCGTTTACTTCAATGGAGGCTGTCCCCGGTGAAAAATAGAGCATGCTGTAATTTTTCCTCCGCTTGCAGGATACGCAGTTCGTATCCGAGTGCGAGCGAAAGTACATGATTTTCAATGCCTGCATTTTGCAACAGATCTTGATTGCAGATTTCTCAATTGGATTCCACCCGTGTTAGCCCGGCCTAAGGCTGATTGGCAGTGGGATATCCACAGCAAATATTCTGCTGCAGACCAGCAGTGGAAAGCCTGCCTTCCAACCATTTGGTGCGGGTTTTAACGTGTGTCCCTGTGTGCAATTCATCTCCGCATTGAGAAAAGGTGAATTTTGCAGTGGAAATGGAGCCTCATCTGGACCCCCCTTCAATAGATAAAACCCAGAAACAGCAAGCCTGCCTTCTGATGGTCTCCAGGACTGTATGGAGAAATACACTGACAGATTCTATATTTTACACTTGCAAACTATGTAGCTGATGCTAAAAAAAAAGAAAGATTTTAACTGCCATTCCAAAAAAAACAAAAAAAAACCCTTTTTTTTTTTGTCTTATTCCGTTTGCAACTCCAATCACATTGACATCCGCTACTGACTACTTTATTTTGTATTTGGTCATCAAACGTGCATCAAATCGTTTTCATTTTCTAGGTGACACAAAATGACTACATCAATCATGTTTATTTCCTGGTTCTCAGTAGAATATGGCAATTGACCCCGATCTGTTGATTAACATGGACATTCAGGTCAGTGAACATGTATACTATACTGTACATTATCTAGTGGAGGGGTAAGCCTATGATGTCTTTGGTGCTATCTAGGAATTGGTGGTTAAATCGTGGCAAAACAATCTAACGTAGGAGGGACATGGTGTAGAGCTTCACCTCTTGTACCATTTGAGGGTTTTCATATTGATTTACACCATATTCATCATTGCATTCCGAGCATGCTCAGAGTGTGTGAGACACAAACCAGAACCAGGGAGAGGCAGAATACATTGTGGAGGATAGAGGGGTCTAATAAGTTGAGCTACATGGCAGACATGGAGGACTTAGTTAGGCTTCCAGCTGCCATGGGAATCCACTTGTACTTTGTGATCGCGATGTGGGGTGCACCTTCCCCCTGTCATCTGCTTACACGGTGCAGTTGGTATTGATTGTGGCATATAAGGACTTAAAGGGGTGGTCTCGCGAAACCAAGTGGGGTTATACACTTCTGTATGGCCATATTAATGCACTTTGTAATGTACATTGTGCATTAAATATGAGCCATACAGAAGTTATTCCACTTACCTGCTCCGTTGCTAGCGTCCTCGTCTCCATGGTTCCGTCTAAATTCGCTGGCAGCTTGCTTTTTTAGACGCGCTTGCGCAGTCCGGTCTTCTCCATTCAGCACGAGCCGCTTCAGTGTGCTCCCCGCTACAGCTCTTCTGCGCATGCGCAGACGAGCTGTCACTGCTCGGGAGCGCGCTGGAGCGGCCATTCTGCACCATCCTCTGTTAGAGGAAGGTGCAGAAACTGGAGCTGCCCAGCGGAGAAGCCCAGCCCAGCCCAGCAGCCCCGAGAAGCCTCCCAGGTAAGTGATGGGTCGGGGGGGGCTGCCGCTGCGCCGGGCTGCGCCGGGGGGGCTGTCGCTGCGCCGGGGGGGGGGCTGCCGCTGCGCCGGGCTGCGCCGGGGGGGCTGTCGCTGCGCCGGGGGGGGCTGCCGCTGCGCCGGGCTGCGCCGGGGGGGGGGGGGGGGGGCTGCCGCTGTGATGGGGGAACTAGCGCTAGGCCGGGGGGGGGCTGTCGCTGCGATGGGGGGGCAGTCGCTAGGCCGGGGGGGCTGTCGCTGCGATGGGGGGGCTGTCGCTAGGCCGGGGGGGCTGTCGCTGCGATGGGGGGGGGCTGTCGCTAGGCCGGGGGGGCTGTCGCTGCGATGGGGGGGGGGCTGTCGCTAGGCCGGGGGGGCTGTCGCTGCGATGGGGGGGCTGTCGCTAGGCCGGGGGGGCTGTCGCTGCGATGGGGGGGGCTGTCGCTAGGCCGGGGGGGGCTGCCGCTAGGCCGGGGGAACTAGCGCTGGGCTCCGGAACCTAGCGCTGGGCTCCGGGGCCTTCACCTGGGCTGAGGGTCTAGCGCTGGGGAGCCGGGGGCTAGCGCCGCTTACCTGCTGCCTGGCGGTGGGCGTCTGGTCGGCGTCTGGTCGGCGGCTGCGGGGCGTCCGGTTGCCATGGAGACACAGCTGGCGGCGTCTCGGGAGCGCGCACGTCGGGCTGCAGCAAGCGACGGGGAAAGAGCCGGCGGCCATCTTGAGGAAACTTTTATAAGTTGCTGAAACGCTGGAACGGTAAGTACGAACCAGCTAGAAATGTCATTTACAGGGGGGCTTAGTAATGTGTGTTTAATGGGGGGGACTGGGCAAAAAAAAAAATTAACTGCTTCCTCGAGACATCTCCTTTAAACTGCCAGGATCTGATGTTTCACTGCTACGGGCTGTTAGAGCCTGGCTATCAGTAGGCCCCCGGCTGCCATGACACCCACACTGCTCCCTGCGATCTCACGTGCGATCTCACGCGGGGGAAGCCGTACAGGACCCCTGAACATTTTTCGGGGGATTTAAATGCCGCTGTCAGAATGGACAGTGGCATTTAAAGAGTTATTGGTCACGAGAGAGTCGCCCCGCGATCTCTCTTCATGCATACCCCGATGCTGCATAACCCCGATGCTGGGCATATTGCACACAGTTGCATTTGTCTAGATTTAAACCTACTGCACACTGATGATGGACAACCACCCCGAAACAGCAGTCTGTGTATGGTTATTCTGGCTTTGGCTTACAATTCCCAGTCATTGTCACAAAACTTGTTTAAAAAGTCTAACATTGACTTGCAGGAATGCTGCCTTCCAATAGGTGGTGCTGCAGAGGTATTGTTCCATCTTACCATTTGCATATTACCCAGAGGAGCATGAATGGCCTTATAAACCTCCTCACTCACCTTATAGGTCCTCTCCTTAAGGAGAAATGATACCCTTCCTGACCCAGAAAGTCAGGTAAAACTAACCGTACATGGCTGCTAAGAAGAAAAGCCGTGGCCCGAGTTTATACTGAATCGGGACTTCTGTTTCACCTTTTAATGCAAGTAAGCAATGAGAAGTGACAAGACTGCAACCCCATTGGAATCACTGAACTCCCTACAGTCCCTACCCGCCTATTGGTACAAGTTAAAGAGTTGTTCACATGCCGTACAGCCTTTTTGTGGATATCTCCCTTGAATCATTTCTCCTTGCTTACTAAAATCTTTCAGACACGGGCGATTGAATCCGTCCCAGCAATTTCCCAAGGACAGGTTTATGCTGTTTGTGCATTTACTGCCTGAGAGCTCGTCCTGTCATGTATGTTGTATACTAAGAACGACAATACAGAGTGGAGCAAACCCCCGAGGGGATCTGGCAGTTTATGATAAAAGCTCCAACAAAAAGGACGAGGTCGGAGGAGTGTTCATAGGAAAGCTTACTGCTATAAGTTATGTATTGAGCAGCTGCACAGGAAGGTCGTCCTCTGCTTCCCATCACTTCTGCGCTGCCACTGGATTGCATTTAAATATTTTCCCATAATTAATTTTGGAACCGTACTCGGGCGCTGAGCGTCATAAAAACATGAACGTTTTAAAATATTTTCTATACAACATGTATGATGACAGTGTTATATATCTCAATGTAAGGCCTCGTTCATACAGCCGACACGGCATCACCGCGAGAAAAGTGCAGCAATATTGCATCGCTGGTCCGTGTGATATATTTCTGCAGTTTCTGGCGGTGATAGAGCGATTTTGTAGTGCTACAAAGTTGCATGTAGTGCTACAAAGTCGTGCGACTTTATAGCACCACATGTAAGGATTTTTTTTGGGGGGGGAGGGGGCTGGAAGTATAAGCCCTGCCCTGAAAATAAGCCCTAGCTGCAGAATTTAATTTAAAAAAAGTATACATCACCTTGGAAGCGCTGTCTGGGGCTCTGCTGCAGCTTCTCCCTGGTCCCTGGCACTGTTTTTTATCTCTTCTGGCTGGGGATTGAAACATCCTCCCCTCTTGGAAGAGTTGGCTGTGACTGGCTGACGCTTAGTCAATTAGACCAAGCGCTTGATGAATGGCTGTGATTTGCTAATTGAGCGCTAGCTGTGATTGGCTAAGCATCAGCCAATCAGAGTCAGCGCTTCCTGGATGCGGGGATTTTTCAATCCCCGGGCCAGAAGAGATAAAGGAGAATAGTGCTGCAGAGCCGGGGAGAAGATGCCGGCTGACAGCGCCTCTAAGGTGATGTATACTTTTTTTCCCCTGCAGCTAGGGATTAGGTTATGGCTTTGACAGTAGGATTTCCTACTGTCAAAGTTTCATCGCACCGCACAAAAATCACGTTTTTGTGCGGTGCGATGCAACAGAGAGGAAGGCTCCATAGGGAAACATGGGCTGCAAAACCTCACGAATCGCATGCATATCACGAGACCAGCAAGGTTTTTGTGTTGGGATGTCGCACACTCCAAAACATCGCAAATGTGAAGTACCGATAGGAAAGCATGGGCTTCACATACATGCGATTTGTAGCGACAAAATCGCCCGTGTGAAGGCGGCCTAAAGAGGAAGGACCAATGTACCTCGCAACAAGAGTCTGACCTCAGTATGATGTTATTGGTTGATGCAATAGTGCCACCATCTTGAGGCACTAAAATCGCCATGCCGTGTGCTACCAATTAGCGTAGCTCTAGACTCCGGCATGCTATCACGTCATGTGTCGTTCGATTCGTCTTAGGCCTCCCGCACACTGCAGAGCCGGATTCCACATGCAGAACTCGCAGCAGAATCCGGCCCCGGGAGCGGCAGCGTCTGCGCACACCTGGTTGCTTCTGTTTTCATCTGTACTGCGGATGGTCCGCACAGCGAGCCGTCAGATATGCGCAGCACAGATTTTATTATTCTTTTTAACCACTGCTTTTCTCGCATCTTCGCCTAGGGATGACGCGGACCCGCGACCTTTCCACATTGTCATTGTGGAAGAGCCACGTATCGGACGGCTTCCATTGACTTCAATGGAAGAATCCCTGCGGATTCTGTGCAAAAATGGAGCGTGCTGAGATTTTTCATCCACTTGTGGAAAACCCCAATTGGTTTCTGCTCGTGTGCAAAAAGAATCAATTTCCCATAGCATGCTATGGGCAGTATTGGCTGCGGATCTGCAATGCAGCCGCCGCCGCGGATTCCGCCACAAATATCTGCCCATAGGCAGGAGGCCTTGGTGAGTTCTACAGGTGTACAGTGATAAAGCAAAGACTGGACATTTAAGAAAATTATGGTGTAAAGAAGTGCAAAAAAAATCTTTGTTTCGCAAAATGTCGCAACATGTGGCAAATAAATAGCTTCGAAATGAGTAGAAATGCACTAGAGAGCATAGAGCGGCTCGTAGAATTGCAAAAAGTCTAGAACCCCTACTGACTAGATCATCTCTTCCGACAACATGCGGTTCATATTCTATACCCCCAAAGACTTGCGGCCGTGACCCCAACGCAGCCACGTATTTTTTGAAATTCTTTTCCTTAACTTTTTGTAACTTGAGGCAAACAGATCAGGGATACGGTGTGCAGACCCAAAAGCTATCGAGTACAGGAAAGACATCCAGACACAGAGAGAACAAGATGCAAGCGAACACATGCCAGACTCAAACAATGAAAGTAGGCCCCCTGTCCACGGACGTTGCAGTATCGCCGCCCGGGAGCAGGAGCCGCCGAAGAATCTCCACCGGTCAGCCTTATCTGATAGATAGGCTGACCGCGGAGAATTGGGGCAATTCGCAGCATGCTGAGAATTGCCTGCCACGAGCGGAGCATCGCGATGATTCTCCGCTCATGGACAGGTGCCGGCACTTTCCATAGCATAGACAGGCACCCTAATTCTACCTTTATTAAACATAGTTTATAAACATGTCACCAGACAATAAAAACTAAAAACATTGAAGGCACCTCAATATAACAGCTAGGAGGACCCGTCATGTTGTAAAGTCCGCAGGCTTCATTCATCAGACATCGCTCTACAGCCTGCTGGCTCTGGCACTGCATTACTTTTCTTGATACTCACCTCCACTCATCTGTACGCATTCTTCTTAGATCCAGCTCCCAGCACTGTGAATCTGTCAAGTGGGCGGTCCCACCGCTCACTGTCAATGGGTGATGAAAAACTATCAATCAAATCTGACAACATCCGTTGACAGTGTGTGGTGGAGGCCGCCCACTTGACAGATTAACAGGGGTGAGTATCCAAAAACGAAAGGCAGCGACAGATTCAGCAGGGCTGGGAGCTATATAGTGAGCCGCACTGACTTACAATATGATAGGTCCTCCATAAACAATTCAATTATCCTGTGGTTATAGAGACTTATGTGGCGCAGCCTGTTAAGTCAGCAGAAATGCAGTCCTAAGCTCTCGCTCACGGCCTGAAGGTTGCGGATTCAATCCCCACTTGGTTCAGGTAGCTAGCTCAAGGTTGACTCATCCTTCTGAGGTCGGTAATTTATGTACCCAGTTTGGTGGGGGTTAATTAATAAAAAATTACATGAAAGCGCCGTGGAATAAGTTGGCGCTATACAAAATAGAGATTTATTGTATTTTAATATGCATTTGTTGAAACAAGCTCAGTCTTTAACCTCCGTGGCACAGAACTAAGTTGCCTTAAGTCCATTTTTAACCCCTTGGTGACATGACTAATTTTAGCCTAAGACTGACTTCACATGGCGAAGCGCAACAATGGACCATGAATTCGCAGCGGATGCAAGGCGTTTTATCTCGCTTCACTTTGGGGATGTAGCAATCCTCCGCCTCATTGTTTTCAATGAGGAAACCTTGCATTGCACCGCGTGCACCTAACACGTGGTGCAATGCTGCCGCCGGTCCCACTGAAAGCAATGGGCGCTGTGATGTGAGCGCACGCACAGAGTTAGAACGTGCCACAATTTGTTTCCTGCATCGCATCACGGTGCCATGCAGGAAAACATCGCTCATGTGTGTGACCTCGTTCATATTCGTACAAATATCACGTGATTTCCTCGCCCGCGTGAAGGCGGCTTTAAGAAGCGGTACATCGTATCCCTTTTGTGTTCCGTCAGTGTTGCTGTAGGAGACCTTGTGTTTTGTGGGAAACATTTTTTATAGCAACCAATTTCGGGTTCATATAATATATTCAATAATGTATTCATTTTTTGCTGCGGGGCAATGGAAAGGAAGTATTTTCACCCCTGCTTTATGGGATTTAATTTCAGGGCATTCACCATGTGCTATAATTGTACTTTGTAGCGGTAAAAAAAAGTTTGTTGAAATTACTTTCTGTAAAAACTTTTAGATGCAGAAGTCAGCAATTACTACTACCGTATATATGTGGGGTTAAACGGTGCAGAGGAGTGATCGAGCAAGTGCTCATCTCCTCCCTCCTTTTCTAGGATAAAAGAAGACACAACTCCCTTTCCAATATGTTCTCTGATTGATAAAGAGGTGATTACATGGACAAAGCCCTGATACTCCTCCTAGAACGAGGGGAGAGGCAGGAGAATCGCTGATCCCCTCTGCTGCCTGCATGCCCACTGCCCACCTCTGCTCTGTACAGACACTGAAATGACAGCTGTAAATTCAGTATTCCCGACCCCACTTCAATTGGCTGTAGCCCCGATCTTCTGGTTAAAATGGCATTAAAAACAAGTCAGTAGCACCGATAGAACCGGAGCTACAGCTGTTGGAAGTTGAATAACTTCTGTTCAACCAAAACTGTAATGCTCTCTTTTCTTTAGAAGGAACACAGCTCTTCCTAAACTATGGGGGGTCAAATTGGTTTGATTGAGTCTCAAGGGAATGGTGCTGAGCTGCACTACCAGACACAGCCCAGGAACATGAGTGGCGCTTTTTCTACTTTCCTACAATCCCTTTACATTGGCTACATAGTCAGCAAATGTAAACATCTGCATCCCTATAATGTTTGTATTATGTTCTTTTTATTGTCCTTTACACTTCTTTTGGTTGATTCACAGCAGGAAACTGTCATGTACTAAATAGAAACACCTAATAAGACTATACAGACCCTTCAGTAGCAGCTTGTTGGTGGTGTCTATGTAGCAATACAGCACATATTTTATGAATTCACAAATAATTGAAAACTGAAATAAAATGTTATTAAGATGACGAAAATTAGCATATTCTATTCATTGCCTATATACCTTATGTTACAGGAGGAGCTTCTATGTAAAGCTGAGCCCAGACATTACTGTAGATAAATCAGCTGAAATGGCCAACTCCTTTCCATGTGTGCTGAAAAAGTGATTAATCTTGTTGGGTTTGTTAAGGTCGTTGGGTCGCTGAAGCTATGGCTGGAATGTATTAATCTTCTTGTGTGAGAACTCTGGCATGAAAGAGTTGCAGTTTGACAAGCATGCCAAAAATTTAGGACTTTTTGAAAATTTACGATGGTTTGCCACTTTTTTAAAAGTTAGGGGTCATAACTGCTTGTGGCCCAGAGATTTACTATAATTTACGCCATAAACTGTTGTAATTAAAACTGGTGTCTATGCCAGCTTATAGGTGGCATAAATTTCAGCTTTGGCGCATGTACAGCCTAAAAGATGTGACAAACATTGTTAATGGCATGGCAGTATTCCACATTTACCGAGACCAAAATATAAAATACCGATACAAGTAAATATGCCCCTATATGTGTAGGCCATATGCCAGTTCAGCCTCATGGTTGGTTTATCTGTACAATCTAACATTCAATTGGTTGGCTGGATGCTGGAAGATCTTTATCTAATGTGTATGACTTAAGGTCCATTTACACACAATGATTATCGCTCTAAATTCGTTCAAGCGATGTCTTTTGAGCGATAATCGTTGTATGTAAATGCTACCATTGTTTGCTTTTCTGCCGAATGATGATTTTTAGTTTAGCGTAAAAACAAATAGTTTGGCCGGGTAGCTGATAGCAGGGTCACCATGCCGCGATTCTCCCCGGCAGCGCTGACAACATTGTTTCAGCTGCTGTCCAGTGGAGAACAATTGAGATTGGGCCTAACAGAGGTGCAGGGTGGAACCAGATGCAGCCGACAAAACCAGAAATACCATTGGACAGAGTGTCTTCAGACCAGAGACAGACAGGAGTCAGATTGGAATCTGATAGGAATCAGACTGGAGTTCAACAGTTTCTGGCAGACAGGAATCTGGAGTCAGGCAGGAGTCTGACTGGCTTTAAACACAAATCAGACAGAGATCTGATGAGAAGGTATGCTCAAACCAGACTGGAGAATAACCAGTGCCCTCTGAGAGGAAGGATGGGAATAAATGTGCGCAGTGATTGGCTGGCTGTGCGGATCCACCCCTCAGCCAACCAATCAGCCTAGACACCTGTAGATAAGTGCTCCTGTTGGTGTCCAGCAGCAAAATGACAAAGAGCAAATGGCGACACGTAGGCCATTTAGGTCGGGGCTGACGTCACCTCAGTCCCATTCCTGTGTTGTGGCCAGCGAGTCTTGACAGGTCACTGTAGACACAACGTTATCTTGTGTGAGGATATGGATACATTATTGAGCATTTATTTCAATAATATTATTCCTTATCTGAAAAAGACAAATAAAACCTGTATTTGAAGAGCATCTAGTTGGGTTTTTATGTGGACAGAAGAATGACTGCTGTAGGCTAGGCTACCATGCCTTGTGTTATATACATTGAGGAGGTCGATGCCAATGCATAGGCCCCATTATTTGGTCACCTTTCTGCAATACTTCAGTAGCTATATATCAGTTTAAGGCCTCCTGTCCACGGGCGATATTTCACGGCGTTACCCGTGCTGATAATCTGTATGCGGGTAACACAATGAACGCTTTTAATAGGATAACTATGGGAAGCGCAGCCCGATATACACGAAACTCGCAGCAATTTTCCGTTTGCTTATAAAAATCCCAGAAAGCCACGGTGACAAAGTGTTCTTCTGCGGCAGCCCCCACTGCAGAAATTCGCGGTGGTATATTGGACAGGCGGCCTTACAGAGTTCATCACCAAATATGGCTGTTACTCTTACTCAGTTTAGACCAGGTGCCACTTATCTCTTTAACAGCACTAAGTAGACTATTTGTTTTACTTTTTCTTCCAAAATAAAAATGATGAATAGTGATGTGATGGCGAGCGGCTACCTCCTCTCACTATTATCTGCTCTTCATGAGATATTACTAGCAATTGCGCTGCATTATGCTGTTGAGAGACATAACACTTGTGCCATCTCAATGAAGGAAGTTCAGCCAAGTGCAATAAAAAATAATGACATTTCCTGATTTATGCTTAGTACTTTACTTATTTCCCATTATGTAAAGCAAAAACAACTGCATTCTGAGCAATACTTGGACTCTTCTGAGAAGAACCTTAGAACTATTCTTATGATGATGATTCTGTTTGATGGCAGATATTGGCAAGCTCCCCTTTACATTATAAACCTTCCGTAAATGACAAAAGGAAGTTGGCATTCCGCCAAGAACCTAAAGTTCCACTTTAAAAGTTATCTCAAAACTACCAAACTTTTTGAGATAAGCTGCTGTGTGTATACATGAAGAATAGAGAGGAGCGAGTATACTCGCTAAGGCACTTTATTCGAGTAGTGCCTTAGCCGAGTAGCTCCCCGCTCGCCTCTAAAGATTTGGGGGGCGGGGAGCAAGGGGGGGGGGGGAGAAAGGGAGAGAGAGATCTCCCCTCCGTTCCTCCCCGCCCCCCGCCGCCCCCCGAATCTTTAGAGGCGAGCGGGGAGATACTCGGCTAAGGCACTACTCGCTCGAGTAATGTGCCTTAGCGAGTATACTCGCTCATCTCTAATGAAGAATATACTGGATATATGCCAATAGGGCACCAAAAGGGACGTCTTTGTAAGAAATATTAACGAAATATTTGGAAATACAAAGTCTGTTGTGCTACATGAAACTAGGAAGCGGAGCACAGAAACCAGCGGGTTCGATACAATGGGGTTTGTGGTTAGAGATTACTACTTGGCTAACATATGTAAATGCAGTTTATTTACCACTTGGATTGTTAGAAGTTATCTAGACTGAAAGGGGATATTTAAAACCCTTCTTCTCTAATTACGTCCCATGGACTTTCTATAGCACTGGAATTTCAAGAATCCAGAACCAGCAGAGCTGTCATCATCCTTTGTTATCAAAAAGATTAGAGGGCACTTTCTACCCTCCCCATCACAGCACATTTCCTTCAGCTGGGTTCATGAGTTTTCTGTTTGGGAGAGGGAATAAATAACTCAAAGCTGAGATAGTAATAGAAAAGCTACACTATATAGAGATCAAGGCAACAGTGTAGCAAAGCAAATGTTCACCCTCTGCCATTATCAGTGACCTGGAGTGCTGACTGGTACAATACATTAGCCTAGGAATGCAACAATGTGGGAGTGATGGAAATATTGCTATATACCTTGCACATCACATTGTAGGTTATCTTCATGGCGGTCTTCATGGCCCAGACCGCCATGAAGACTGCTTTTAGCCACTACTCATCTCTGCATGCGCTCCCCATTTTGCTACCCTCAATGCCTCTCTCAGTAACCCCCCCCCCCCCATGGTAAGTGTTCTCTCTGTAACCCCACTTAGTTATAGTGCTCCCTATGTGGCCCCTTTTAGTGACAGTGCCCCCTCTTAGTTATAGTGCACTCACTTATAGTGTCACCTTTTATAGTGACCTTCTATGGCTCCTTATAGTCCTCCTGCTCCACTAACTCCTTTCATCTGCTGTAAAGGCAGCATGCTGTGATCACACTGACAGACCCTGATGCCAGACCCAGCACAGCTTCACTCCTCCTGGCTTTTGCTGGCATCACTATGAGTCTAGAGCCAGGGGAAAGAGTGAAGCTGTATTGTGTGCAGGACTTTACAACACATGAAAGGAAAGGTGTTAGTGAAGGGGAGACTTGACCACAGTGAGACATTGGCATCCCCACCCAAGACAGCCGGAGAGCTGCTTGAATCTGGGACTGCCCTGCTGAATCTGGGGTAGTTGGGGCCACATATAATATCACATGTGCATGTCCTTTATCAGTTGGACAGAGGTGACCACAATATGGTAACGTTCCAAACAATATTCAATAAAATGATACAAGGAAGCTACAGAAACTGAGGGAAGCACTTATGGTGCATTTAGACAGAACGATTTATCCACCAAATCATTCAATCAAATGAAAGTGAATTATAATTGTTCCATTTAACCCCTTCATGATGCGGCCCTTTTTTTTCCCCATTTTCGTTTTTTAAAAAATCGTAACTCCTTCATTTATCCATCGTCGTCGCTGTATGAGGGCTTGTTTTTTGCAGGACGAGTTGTATTTTTCAATAGTGCTATTTAATGTACCCTATAATGTACTGAAAAACATAAAAAAAGTGGAGTAAAATAAAAAAAAAAATGAAATTGCGCCATCTTTCAGTGCGTCTTGTTTCTACGGCACACAAACTGCAAGAAAAATGACCTGATAACTTTATTCTATGGGTCAGTACGATTACTATGATACCAAACTTGTATGGGGTTTTTTGCTGTTTTTTCAAAGATATTTGATTTTTTTAAATTATTTTCTGCTGCATCTTCTGAGCTCAATAACTTAAATTTTTCCGTCAACATAGTTGTGCAAAGACTCATTTTTTGCGGGACGTCCTGTAGTTTGCGATGGTATGATTTTGGAGTGCATAGAACTTTTTGATCGCTTTTTATTGCATTTTTTTTGAGACATGTTGAGCAAATAAGCTCATTTCTGGCATCCTTTTTTTTCGGACGACGTTCACCGTACGGGGTAAATCATGCATTACTTTGATAGGCTGGACTTTTACGGACGCGGCGATACCAAATATGTATTTTTGTTTTGTGATTTAGATTCTTTTATTATAAATACTGCAAAAGGTTTTTTTTTTAAACTTTTATTACTTTTCTTTTTATAATAATTAGTAAAACTTTATTGTTCTTATTTTTACTTTTTTTTTGGTCCAGAGGGATCAACAACTTGCAATTCTTTGATCACTCCTGCAATATGATGTAATGGCACAGCATTACATCATACTGCGATCGGGCAGGCAGTCGATCAAGCCCCCGGCTGCCATGACAACCGCAGGGCTCACTGCGATCGAATCGCGTGGGGGGGGGGGGGGGGTGCTGTACAGGACCTGAGAACATCATTTAAGGGACTTAAATGCCACTGTCAGAATTTACAAGGGCATTTAAAAGGCTAACAGCTAAGAAACAGCCAGCGCCAGCGTTGTATGAAGAGAGATCGACGCACAAGCTCGCTTTATATATACGCTGATGCTGCAGGTCTAGAAATGAAATCAAACTGATGTGGCTCAATACGGAGGTACTGAATATAATAAGATACACATAAAAGAACAGTCAAACCATTGAAGGCTGGGGGTTGAGAAAAAGACTCCGGACTTACAACAACTCAATAAATAATAAGAAAAACAAATAGCTGACAACATTAACCCTTTCCAATCCACTGTCTGACGTCTTAAGACATTATGATTTAAGGCTGTACAGCTCCGATGTTGGAAGACGTCCGTCGGGGTTCTCTTACTGTATATTGCCAGCCTCTCTGCTTTTGGAGCCTATCCAACGTGTCACCTCATGCAGTACTGGCTTTAGCCAGAAGATAGCGCCGTTGTATAACGGCAGAAAAAATGTAAGCCCCCTAGGAAAACCAGGATACAAATTAGATTGGAAAGGGTTAAAATCAATGCGAAACATATTTATAAATAGGAAATGTAAAGTAAAAAAATCTGATAATTTTGGAAATATAATTGTAGAGGACAAAGAGAAGGCTGAGACCTCACACATGTACGTTTACCTTTGTTTATAAAATGTAGAGGGGGTTCTCCAATTAAGCATATCTGATCACTGGTGGTCCAACCACTGTGACCCCAACAATGCTGAGATCTGTGCATCCAAAGTGTCCCATGTGAATGGAGTGGTAGTGTGCTTGCATGACCACCACTCCATTGACTTCTATGGGACAGAAGAAAATTGGCCATGAGAGTTCAGATAGGAACATCCCTTTAATAACCTTACCATCTGTCATACTGTGTTGTAGGTTTTATACATCATGTGCCTGAAGTTGGATATTTTGACAATTTTTCCACTATAGGTGCAAACACTGAAGTAATCTGAAAAAATGAAGCTGGGAAAGGAGCAGTTTTGTATGAATTGCTAAACCTCAGCATGTTCTATTATGTTATCAGGGCTGGATTACATTTAGTGTAGATAGAGCAAAGCCACTGGGTTCCAAATGTCAAGGAGGCTTCAAAGGATTTCAGCAGAAGCTTCTAATAAAAATTGCATTTGTGACCCACCACACCCACAATGTAGAACTGTGAGCTAATAAAACATTGTACTGTTTATGTCACACGGTGAACGCCATAAAAAAAATTACAGAATACCAGCACTGCAGGGCCTTTTTTTAATTACCTGTAGCCTGGATACAAGATGTGTTACAGGCAGGCATGGAGGCTCTAGTACCGTGTTGTACCGCCTCTAGCTTGGATACAAGATGTGCTACGGACGGGCATGGAGGCTCTAGTACCCTGTTGTACCGCCTCTAGCTTGGATACAAGATGTGATACAGGGGGCATGGAGGCTCTAGTACCCTGTTGTGCCACCTCTATCTTAGATACAAGATATGCTACGGGCAGGCATGGAGGCTCTAGTACCTGCTGTACCACCACTAGCTTGGATACAAGATGTGATACAGGGGCATGGAGGCTCTAGTACCCTGTTGTACCACCTCAAGCTTGGTTGCAAGATGTGATTCGGGTGGGCATGGAGGCTCTAGGAACCCTGTTGTACCGCCTCTATCTTGGAAACAAGATGTGTTACGGGCAGCCATGGAGGCTCTAGTACCTGTTCTACCATCTCTAGCTTGGATACAAGATGTGATACAGGGGCATGGAGGCTCTAGTACCCTGTTGTACCGCCTCTAGCTTGGATACAAGATGTGATACGGGCAGGCATGAGGCTCTAGTACTCCACTGTACCATCTCTAGCTTGGATACAAGATGTGATATGGGCAGTCATGAAGGCTCTAGTTCTCTGCTGTACCGTCTCTAGCTTGGATACAAGATGTAAAACAGTCAGGCATGGAGGCTCTAGTACCCTGTTGTATTCCCTCTAGCTTGGATACAAGATGTGATATAGGGGGCATGGAGGCTCTAGTACCCTGTTGTACCACCTCAAGCTTGGATACAAGATGTGATAAAGGTGGGCACAGAGACTCTAGTACCCTGTTGTACCGTCTCTAGTTGGATACAAGATGTAATATGGTCAGGCATGGAGGCTCTAGTACCCTGTTGTACCACCTCTAGCTTGGATACAAGATGTGATACAGGCGGGCATAGAGGCTCTAGTACCCTGTTGTACCACCTCTAGCTTGGATACAGGGTGTGGTATGGGCGAGCATGAAGGCTCTAGTATCCTGTTGTACCATGTCTAGTTTGGTTAAAAGATATGATACGGGGGGGGCGGAGCCTGCCGCGGAGCAAGATGGCCGCTTAAGTCCGGAGCTCCCTCTGAACGGCGCCCACGGAGGTCCCGCTGCACCGACCACGACCCCCAAAATGAAGAAAGCTGCAAAGGAAAGGGTTGGAGAACCCCCCTGCACTCCCAAACCGGCGAAAAGTCAAGCGGGTATGCAGCGCTACCTGAAGGAGCGCAGCTCCCGCTCCCCGCACCCCGCTTCCAAAATGGCGCCGGTGCACGAGGCAGCAGCTTCACACAGCAAAGCTGGGGAGGGAGAGTCCTCTTCAGACGAGGAGGACTCTGGAGGAGTCTCTCGAGGATTCATGAGAGAACTCATAAGAAATGCGCTGTCCCCTATTGTCGCTGACCTCACCGAGATAAAGGAGGACATAAAACAGCTGGGACGCAGGGTGGAGGACCTAGAGGCCGCCTCAGCCTCGGTTTCTACTCATGCAAGTGCTATGGAGAAAATCTTAAGGGACCAGCACGAAAATCTCAATCGATCCCTCCTCCTGCAAGAAGATCTAGAAAACCGCAGCAGGAGGAATAACTTAAGGCTTAAAGGTATTCCGGAGTCCTGGGCTGCGGAGTCCCTCCACAAGGTAACAATGGAAATTTTCCAACAGCTAGTGGGTGCGGAGAGGGCTTCCCTGATCGTCATAGAGCGCATCCACAGAGCTCTCAGACCCCCTCCTGGACCTGCTGAGCCCCCTAGGGACACTATCTGTAGGCTGCTATCCTTCCAGGACACTGCGATCATTTTAAAAACAGCAAGATCCCGCAAAGAAGTTAAATACGGGGATGCTCTGATCCAGATTTACCAGGACCTCTCCCCGGTAACCCTAGCTAAGCGTCGCCTACTTCGCCCTTTGCTGGAGGCGCTCAGAGAAAGGGAAATCCGATATACCTGGCTATTCCCTTTTGGAATTAGCATATTCTACAAGAGCCGAAGAATGATTATCCGCTCACCAGACGATCTCCATGCCTGCTGGGAACACCTTGGGATGGATCCCATTGAATTGCCCTGCTGGATGCCACTTCCAGAGTTCCCTAAACTTCCCAGGCTTACACTACCTGAGCCGTGGCAATCGGCTGGCAACCTCAAGTCTCCAAAATCCAAAAAGAAAAAAACAAGGGAATTGGTGGACAACTCAGACACTTGACGGACTCTCTAGAAGTTGCTGTGGTTCACATTTTGCCTGCTGACGGATCCCCAGAGAGCCCTCCGCTGAAGTTCGGGAGGACATTTCTTAAGGTTGCTTCCTCCTCACACGGGCAAATGTTCTCTCTGTGCCCTCTTTGAGTCGTTGACTCATACGGAGATCCCTTCCGTCCCCTACAGTTGGGGTCTTGGAGATATTTGAGGCGGTGTTATGATCTCTGGGACGTTGCTCATATGTTTATGCGAAGTTATTCTCGTACTATATGGAATAATTGTTTAACCCTTTCCTTCCGCAGGTTGTGGTCGGTGTAATTTTGTAATTTGTATGCATTAATATCTATTTCAGTGACCCGGGGGCGCCTGGATGAACAGGTTGAATCCCGTTGTCTGCCCCTCACTGTTGGAGGAGTAGATAACTCGCCCCCACCCCCCTCCCCCTCTAGTCCCGGACCCGGTGGGCTCTTAGGAGTGTACCGGCCTCGGGGGCACGAGGGTTGTATTCGCAACACATTTATAGTGTGTTCTTTGTTGGCACTTTTCTGTGCATCCTACTGTCTATCTTTTTTCTCACCCTTTGTATTCTTATCCTACCACTTCTCCCTTAACCCTTCCACCCCTCCCCCCTCCCACCTACCCCGGGGCCCTTATAATCCCGGCTGTCCTTTGTATCTGTCGGGTAAGAGAGTAAAGTTTATCGCGCAGGACTGACGATTTTCTCTTCCATCCTATTTGCCTGTTATTGTATAGAAGGAAAGTCCAGTACAAATCTACTACTGTGACAACATGGAGGAGCAGATCCGAGTCACTACGCTGAACGTAAACGGTCTGAATTCCCCAGCTAAGAGGCATCACATCGCAGTACTACTGAAGAGGTATGGTTCAAGAATTGTCTTTCTGCAGGAGACCCATTACAGGGGAGATCGGTGTCTATCCCTACCGGGAAGGCAGTTCCCTCTCGCATTTCACAACACACACCCCACGTCGGCCGCTAAGGGGGTATCTGTCCTTTTACATAAATCCCTTGCCTTTTCATGTGAAGGACAGTACTCAGATGAGGAAGGTAGGGCCTTATTTGTTAAGGGGATCCTCAACGATAACAAAGTCACTCTGGCGAACCTATATGCCCCCAACACCAACCAAATACCCTGGCTGATTAAACAACTTGAGGCCTTAAAACACTTTGCCACCGGTCAGATAATATTAGGAGGCGATTTGAACCTTACAATCTGTCCACTCCTAGACTCTTCTGTAGGAAAATCTCAAATATCCCAAAGAAAGCTTAAAAATCTCATACGGGTATTATCAGAAACTAATATTGTGGACAGCTGGAGATGCTTAAATACAAACTCCAGGGATTATACTTTTTTCTCGCGGGTCCACTCCTCTTTCCAGCGCCTGGATTACATCTTCGTGTCCCCCTCCCTCTTGCAGTACGTGACCAAAGTATCAATTGACCCTATTGTAATCACAGACCACGCCCCAGTCCACTTAAACCTTCGTCTCCCTGGCCCATCCCCTAGGGAATGGCGATGGAGACTTAATCCCTCTTTATTAGATCCGGAGGAAGAGAAACTTCATTTAAAAAAGGCGATAGAGGAATTTTTCCAGCTAAATAAATCCGAAGAGGTCTCGATCCCAACGATCTGGGAGGCCCATAAGGCATTCGTCAGAGGCCTCCTCATTGCAGCTGGCTCCAGAGCTAAGAAAAAACAACAAAAAGAAATTGACAACAAACTGTGCCAAATTGCTAAACTGGAACGGGTGTCTAAGCAGTCGACCTGCGGGGCCTCGCTGGAGGAGTTGGCATCTCTCAGGAGGGAACTCAAACTCCTTCTTGAGACTAAATATAACAAAAAGCACCTGTACTTAAAACACATCACCTACGCCCAAGGAAATAGAGGGAGTAAATACATGTCCGCCCTTATAAAGAAAGCCAGATCCAGAAACCATATACAGCTGATTAAAACCTCGAACGGTCAAAAGGTTTCCTCCACACAGGAGATTACCTCTGAATTCCTAAGCTTTTACTCTTCTCTCTACAACCTTAGGGATCCCCTAACTCCTGTGGCCTCTGCCGATATGAAAGAACAGATTAACCGTTTTCTTAACGACTTAAACATGCCAAAGCTTAGCCAGGAGGACACTGATAATTTCTTAGAAACAATAACGGATCAGGAAATAACAGAACTTATAGATTCCTCCCCCCCCGGAAAGAGTCCCGGACCCGATGGTCTCCCCCTGATTTATTATAAGACCTTCAAAGAGACCCTAGTCCCTCAATTAACAGAACTCTTTAACGCTTTGCTGCAGGGAGTTCCCCTCCCTAGGCAGGCACAAGAGGCGCACATCACTCTGGTCCGAAAGGAAAACAAAGACCCCGAATCCTGTAGTAGTTATCGCCCAATCTCCCTGATAAGTTTTGATATGAAGCTCTGGGCTAAAATCCTCACGAAACGTCTGGAAAACCATATAACTAAACTGATTAATTTTGAACAATCGGGATTTGTCAGGGGGAGAGAGGGCAGAGACGGTTGTCTTAGGATATTACATGCAACAAGATACGCTCAGACGCATAATATTCCGCTTGCTCTTGTGAGCACGGACGTTGAAAAAGCGTTTGACCGCGTCAACTGGGTCTATATGGAACAGGTTCTTTTGCATTTCAATATCCCAGGCAAGTTCGTCAGGGCGATCTTCTCCTTATATGCAATGCCCCATGCGAGACTAAAAATTAATAACTCTCTCTCCCCGCCGTTTAATATAAACAACGGTACAAGACAGGGCTGCCCCCTTTCCCCCTCCCTTTTCATCCTCGCCCTGGAGCCATTTCTTCAAAAGGTGAGACTCGATCCTCTGATACAGGGCCTCAGGGTCGGAGGAGAGACCCTTTCAATTTCAGCATATGCTGATGATATAACATTTCTCATTACAAACCCGGAGGGAGGCCTCCCTCGCCTTGTCTCCCTGCTGGAAGAGTTTGGAACTCTTTCCAACTTTAAAACTAATTTGTCTAAATCAATGGCTTTAAATATATCCATACCATCCAACAGACTCCAAAAAATTAAAAATAGCTCCCCTTTCACCTGGTCAGACAAAGCCATCGATTTCCTTGGCGTCAAAATCACTAAAAAAGCCGAAGATCTTTACACTACTAATTTCCTCCCCCTGCTAACGAAAGTTAAAAAACTATTACGATCCTACGACTTACCTTTTATTTCCTGGCTGGGAAGGAAGAACGTGCTGAAATCGTATGTCATTCCTATTATACTATACAAAATTAGACTCCTCCCAGTCTTTATACCTCTTAACTTTTTTAAAAATCTACGCACGATTTTCCTTAGATACCTCTGGATGGGTAGGAGGCCGAGACTAGCCCACTGTCTACTAACTAGAAGGCGCTCGGAGGGAGGAGTGGACCTGCCGTGCCCCAGGGAATTCTATAGGGCAGCACAACTTAATCACTGGATGGAGTTGACGCAGCCCATTAAGGACCCGCTTTTACAGACCCTAGCCAGGGGTGCCCATGGCCAACTCCTCATTGAGGAACTTTGGGTCCCGGGAGAGAGATTCAATAGAAAACAGAGGGCTAACCCACTAACGAGAGGCGCCCTAGAGACATGGAGGGCCATCGGGCCGACCCTGGCCCCGACCCCCTCGCCAGCAGCCCCTCTATCCTCTCTGCATAGGCTCATGGATCTTAGGTTAGATCCTTGTACTGCCAGAGTGTGGCAGACATTTGCAAACAAGAAACTGCAAGATGTTTTTGACATCTCACACAGATACCCTCTGTCCTCGTTGGAGGACCTGCTTCCAGATGGTACCTCTACATTTCTTGTCGTGGCCCATTTGCTTAAAGTCATTAACGCCTTTCTTAAAACTCACAAATTGGAAAGACCTCTGACTCCATTTGAGACTACTATAATGGGGGGCAACGCCTTAGCTAGAAAGGTCTCATATATTCGGCGGCACTTCATCTCCCCTCCGGCCGATACGCGCCCGGCCTTTCTGGTTTCTTGGGAGAAGGAACTCCGTATCTCTCTGTCTCCCAGTGAGACCAAGCTTATCCTGAAGACCGCCTTTGGACTCTCCCCTTGTGTCACCTCGCAGGAGACCCATTACAAACTTCTAGCGAGGTGGTACAGGACTCCCCAGTGGCTTTCTGACCACAAACTAATTGAACGGGATGTGTGTTGGAGATGCGAGAGGGCAACTGGGTCCTTTTTACATATCTGGTGGGAATGTCCTGTCCTAGCGTTATTCTGGGAACAGGTGGGAGAGGTGTTGAAGAAGATCTCCCCGAAATTGATCCTCTCCCCTGGTTTGGTCCTCCTGTGGAAGCCGTCCGAGGCGTTCCATCCACTGCGACACAAGTTGGTGGCCCTAATAATAGATGCGGCAAAAGCCCTTATTCCACTGAGATGGAAGCAGAGGGAGCCTCCGACGGTCTCTCAGTGGAGGGACAGAGTAGATACTTTAGCAAACTTCGAGGAGCTCTCTGCTTGGTCTAAGGGTACCCACGATAAATATGTGGAAATGTGGGCTCCTTGGAGAGCGGTCATCTGGCAGACTTAGCGACTAGGTGGTCTGGTGTAATCACAATCACGAAAACCTCTGGTGTACTTGCTGGGTGAACCTCACATCTTAGAGGGGGAATCAGACTCCTGGGTAGGCTGTGACGGTTGACATTGATTCCCTGCCACTGGATGCTAGCTTAGGATAGTTGGGACCCCCCCCCCCCCTTTCTTCACCCCATCTCCCTTCCCCTCCCCCCCCCTCTCCCTACATTTCCCCCCTATGTAGTTAGTCTGGCTGTCTTTGTCTTCTTTTTGTATTATGTCTATTATTTTGCCTGTTATTTGTTCTTCTTTGTATGCTGTAGCTACATATGTATTTGGTCTGTCTTATCGCACGTCTGTGGGGATCCAGATGGACCCGCTTTGATTCAATTGATATTCAGACCTGTACGATTTTTGACACAGGTTATGTTGATGCTGTTTGTATTGTTAATTATTAAAAAATGGAATAAAATTTGATTTACAAAAAAAAAAAAAGATATGATACGGGCGGGCATGGAGGCTCTAGTACCCTGTTGTATCGCCTCTCACTTGGATACAAGATGTGATACGAGGGGCATGGAGGCTCTAGTACCTTGTTGTACTGCCTCTAGCTTGGATACAAGATGTGATATGGACAGGCATAGAGTTATTAGATAGCTGTGCACAGGCAAGTTATGCAATGCTTCACATCGCTTGATATTTTCTGTCCCCATTGGGGCTCACAAGCAATATTTACCTCGTCCTGGTCAGATTTGAACCTAGGACCACAGTGCTACGAGGCGACAACGCCAATCATTGAGCCACCATATGTCTTCCTCCTCCATAAATATATGCACTATATAAACATAGGGGATTTTTATGAAGATACCCACACAAACACAGGGAGAACATACAAACTCCATGCAGTTGTTGAACCTAGGACCCCAGCTGTGCAAGGCAAAAGTGCTAATTGCTGTACCATAGGAGAAGAACCACCACTTTAGTGAGTTTGGCCAAGACAAACCATTTGAGGTTTAGTTTTGCCGTAAACTGAACTTTTAGCAAAGTTCAACTCAAAACAGGGTTTGACAGGTTTGATTCATTCGACACTACTGCAGGCATGTGATGTGTCCCAGGGTGTCCTCCATGCTTGGCCTCCTACTGCATACATAGAGGACAGCAAAGGTAAGCGGGAATGAGGAAGTCGAAAAGTCACCCTCCGGAGTTATCTGATTGTTTTCCAACTTTACACACTTGAAGTTCTACAATGTGGACATTTTAGGGGTTCCCCCCACCTGCTTCTATATCATGACAACCATAGAAAATGTATAGTTTAGTGTCATAAACCTCCCAGTCGTCTCCGTGAATAGTTAATGAACAGTAAGAATTACACAGCAGGATGAGAAATATTGCTTTGGACTTGTGCCATAAATCTAGCAGTGCCTAAGGCTGTTGGTTATTGTGCTTATCCCAAATTCTGCCCTTGCTTATGAAATGTACTGGCTGGGAGGCAGCTATTTCCCATGGATGCTATGTGGTTTTTTTCTTGCGTGATCAAAGACAAATAAACTGGGAACAAAAGAACTCACCTTCTGTATATTTATCTCAAGAGAACCCGGATTAATCTACAGCTCTGTGGCTGCAACACTAAGGCCAGCCATGCTCAGCCCTAATGCTTGTGGTTAGTGGACTAATCAGGACATGGGTACTTGGGTTAGTATGCATTAGTTTGACAATTAACCCCCTGGTTCAGACTTCTTACTTTATGCCATATTATAGACACTCAAGTGATACTGAAGAGGCAAATGCACCCACTAACCCGTCTTAAAAGTGTTCTGCAAGGGCTGAATATAGTTGGTCAGAGGTTCGTTAACCACAAAGGTCACATGACTCACATTAGTAAATCCCAATGTTTGGCCACGAACAATGTACTTGGTTTCAACACATAAGTGGGAAGCTGCGTTCTCATAGGCCTGTATAGGAGTGTGTCAGTCACCATCTGTTTCTAATGCAAGGTTCATTCATGAATTCTATAGGGACGTATGAGGTTTGATTATTGCTTTTAACTGCTGGGGTCTCATGCATTCCATAGCTGGTATACAGTGCCACACACAGCAGAACATCAATGGGGGAGACGCAGGGACATGCAGAACTGAGGTATGGAAGGCATGGCTGTACAGCAAGAGCATTAGATGAATGTTGGCCAAAACTGATCATCTCAGCATGACCTCCTGACCATCTAATGTGTATGGGGGTTTCACAAGTCTTTTTGGATGGCAGAACTGTGTAGTGTATATGTATATATTCATGTATGTGTTTATGTATGTCCACAGTGTGTATGTGTGTGGTGTGTCTGACCACAACGACAAATTATAATATGTCCGCAGGCTGAGGCTCCTGAAGAGCCAATGGCAGCCAAAGTAACCATGGATTTTAATTCAACTGCATATTGTTTCAAGTAGTCACGGGCCATCACAGCTTGCTTGTCTTACATATGATGTGGGGGTCATGTGTTCTATTCTGCACCTGTTTCTCCTCCCAAGAAGCAGCTCCCTTCTTCAGTGGTTGCTCTACTCCTCTTCGTACTGCTGGCCATGGTCCTCCTCAGCTCTCCACTGGTGGATGGGTTGGATCAGGGTGCACTTACTAGCTAAGCTAGGAGAAGAGGAATGCATATATAGCAGATGCACACCCAATGTAAAATATCCAAACACCCCTGACAAAGCTACCCCTGCTGTAGTGATAGGGAGGCAGGTATTCCTCCTTCGCAATACATTCTCATGGATTAGTATAGTCTTTGACTCCTTATGTCTTTCTTATAATAATAATAATCTTTATTTGTATAGCGCCAACTTATTCCGCAGCGCTTTCTTTTGTGTTTACTGTCTTATCGCATCTTTGATGCTCACTATGCCACATGTTTCTTTTCTTTTTTGCATGGCCCAATTTATTTTATTCATTGCGTTCGTTATATTCGGATCGCAAATTGACCGCAATGGAGAATTAGGATTCCAAATGAAACTACGAATCGCGCTAGGTCACAGCACAATGCAAGTATGGATAATATCTGGAAAAACAAAGATAGAAGTATTGCAACAAAATGACAGACAGTCATCTTCCCAATCACAGCTTACGGACACTGAAGAGAACGGACCGGAGGAAGATTGATGCCTTCGAACTTTGGCGATGGAGGAAATTCCGCCAAGATCATGAATAAAACACTCCTAGACCGCATCACACAAATGTTTTCATTGTCGGCCAACATTACGAATCAGAGACTCTCATACTTCTGCCATATAATGCAAGCAATAGTATTAGAAACATCGATAATGCTTGGAGTGGTCAGCAGCAAAATACGGCCGCGGCCGCCGAAGAACTCGCTGGCTTCAGACTATCAAAGCCGAAACCAACGTGCAAATCATGGAACAGAAAGCAGTACAAACCAGAACCGCGTGGAGAGGGGCGATCCGTAAAGTGTCCGAGAGTCGCCCCGACTAAACGGATAAAGATTGATATAATGTATTTTATAGGTCATTGTTATCTGTATTTGTAACCACTACCATCATCCAACTAATATTATGTGACAGCAATATCTTTTATGGCTACTTATTATTACGAGGGTCGTGCTGAAAGTAATGCAAAAGTGGTCATAACTAGAGATGAGCGAGTATACTCGCTAAGGCACATTACTCAAGCGAGTAGTGCCTTAGCCGAGTATCTCCCCGCTCGTCTCTAAAGATTCAGGGGAGCATCATACAGGTGCAAAGTACCGAAGAACAATCACATACCTACCGCATACTGAGGGGGGCGACTACTTAGTATTATACTTGACCATACATAAGGCATACAAAGGGTGTCAGTCCCACTGCTGCTTGGGAGCTTATGTTGCTCTCCGAATATAATTTTAGCACAGCTTTACTGAATCTGCAAGATGTCCTCTGTAGAGAAAGAAAAACACTGAAGTGATCCCATCATTAATAACCGTGTCCTAGTTACTAACCGAAAAATAAACCGCGTGCTCTTCTGCCCTGCTCAAGCTGTTGCAGTGGGGTAAACCTTATCATAACAGTTTACACAGCTTTTAATTATTCCTTGTGCTTCTCTTAGAATGTGAAGTCTTTGACCCAGTCCTAGCGCTGTCTTGCATAGCTCCGAATGCCTATCCAGCCCTGAAGTAGATGGCTACAGGGAGGAATGCAGCCAATAAGTTGCTGTCCAGTGATTCGGGGCAGGGGATGAGCCAAAAATGCTTTGCTCAGTTGTTTTCTTATGACTCGCTGAGGCTGCGAAAACATGATAATAAAGAACAATTTCCACCCCAAATGATCAGCACAAAGGGGTGTAAAGGGGTGTCGCCCCTGCAGCATGAAGTATGGCTGTTTTCTGGTGATTTTCTCATAGGACTTGTTAATATAAGGAGTAGAAAACAATTAACCAATAATACTTACAAAAAAAAAAAGCAATGAGAAATACTAAAAAAAATAAAGCGTATGTCAATGTGGTCAAAACACCATCATGCCGCAATCAATGAACAGAAGGATTAAGAGGTAGAACTCATTAGACTATTCCGCCATTGTTCTTCACTGCTTATTGACCGTTAGTGTATGCTCCATCGGCACGAATGTGTTTTGTATTAACCAACTTAGTGTGACACCAGGGGTGTTCCTTGCCAGGCCCAAGGCTATCAGTACAAAACTGTCAGCCCTGGTGCTCACAATGTGCGGCCTTCTGGAAATAGGTAAAGGGGGGGGGGTCTCCTCCCTTTGTTATTCCAATGCTGAATACATGAATTAGAACAGCATTACTGATACATTTGCTATGTATATAACTAAAGTTCTAAGCACACATTTGGATCAAATTGTGAGAGCCAAGGACTAAATGGCTGGGGTACATATGTTAGTATGGCCGCCCCTGCATCTCTGATGTATATCTTTGGGACTCGCAATGCATCGTGATATAAATCTGTCCCACTGTCATACATGTACATCATACTGCTGGAAAGGGATGAAGGTCATTTTAACAAACTTTATACTATGATAGTAAATAAACTGGACATCATACAGGATGCAGTGTGGCTGTAAATTATATTTTGCTTGTGCAAAGTTGTCACACTGGTCTTAAAGGGGACGTCCAGGAAGGTAACAGGGTCAGAAGCTCTACTTCTGGCCTGGGTCTCGGTGCGCCCCTTTCTATTACAGTCATGTCATTGCAGTGAACTTGTTCTTTGTTTCAATAACTAAGCCAGCCCCTTCTCTGCATCAGCCGTGACACAAGGGGGCTGGCTTAGTTAATGAAAAGACCCCCCCCATTAAATCAAGATTCCTTTGGAAAAGGATGAAGAAAAAAAAAAAAAAACAGCCCGTTTATGTACTACTTGATAAAGGAGGCGCTGAGCTCCGAAATGCGTTCTACAATTTCAGTCTCATTCATTATGTATAGAATAAAAGTCTTCAACAAGAAAAAAAAATAAAGTTTCTTCCAGCGGATTATTTTTTTGCAAGGCAAACTTGCATATTTGAGGAGACTCACCGGCCATTGTGGGCTCCTCTCAGGTAAGGAATGTGTTTTTACTTCATCACAGCCACTGGTAACTATTGGAGTGCAGGAATTGGTTTTATACCTTTTATCTCTCTACCCCCGAGCTCTTGAACCCTGGGCTATTCTGACAACACACTCCCTGACCAGTACAGTGATTAGGTGCATGTAACAGCATCCTTTGGAAGGCATACCTGGACAGGTGTTGTGGGAGTCTGCCATATAGACTGTCCCACACACCAGGTAAGCCCACCTCTTATTCCAATTTCACCTCAATTAAGAATTAAGAGAGTCTTTGGTGCATGGCCGCATATATTTCTTTGTCAAACATCCCACCAAAGCTCAGCTTCCAGACCCTCTGTGTAATTGTCGGGGTGTGGGGTAAAATAGAGTCAGTTACATTTTTCTAGATTTTAGCGCAGTCAGCATTAGGTTTACTTATATTCTCTCCATACCTCAGCAGACACAGGGCTCCTTTTGATTCACTGGGCGATATATTATTTGTTACATCAGAACTCTGGCCACTGCCATCTGCAAGAAAAATGGTCAGGCTTTGCGCAGAATCCCACAGTCAAAGGACAGCGTAGCAGTGACAATATGATTAGTAACCATGCTGGCAATATCAGTGATATCAAATTGGTCTTAAAGGAACAGTACATTGTATCAAATGAGTATTAAAACACTAGTACAGACCATATCCGTGGAAGGTATCATGTACAACCAGCATAGAATATATGTGGGAGGACTGCTCCACCTGGTGGTTGTAACTGGATGTACATAAAGCCCAATTCAGACCTACCAAAATCAGTGTTTTTTTTATTTTAAGAATAGGGTACTAAAAAAAAAAAAGCTTTACCTATACCAGCATTAATTTGAGTACAAACAAGCAGCTTATGAGATTAGAAAAACCTGACTATTCTTCTAAGGCTGCTTTCACACTGGCGATAAAATAGTGTGTATTTCGCCCGATGCGAAAGTGCATGAAAATGCAGAATTATGAAATCCATACTTTTCACTGGTTTCCTTCATATCTGTGATGTTTTCACTCGTTCAATGTTACATGAAAAGAAAAAAAAAATGCAGCCTGTCCCATCTTCCTGCAGTGCACAATTTTTCATCGCCCACGTTTCCCTATGGAGCTTTCATTTTATCGCAACGTACGAACTTGCAATTTTCATGCGATGCGTTTTTAGCATTACAAAGTCCTATTGCTTTTCCACGCATGAGAAAACTGCAAGCCGCAGCGATGTTTCTGCGAGAAAAAGCAGCGCCGA
The DNA here is from genome assembly GCF_035609145.1 of Eleutherodactylus coqui. NCBI lineage: Eukaryota > Metazoa > Chordata > Amphibia > Anura > Eleutherodactylidae > Eleutherodactylus > Eleutherodactylus coqui. The sequence goes on along the minus strand of NC_089839.1, from coordinate 262,123,484 downwards.
CGCTCAGACATCTCATGAGTAAAATTACAATATTGCTTATCATTCAGGTTCCCACAGAAGCGCGGGAATCTGATAATCGACCCGTGTAAAATGGCCATAATGGATTGTACGGTGGAGCTCTGAGCAAAAGGACAGGCTGTGAGTCCAACAAAGCTGTCAGAAAATAAAGCAGGTGTCTGACTAGTCCTTCTACGACCTTCGAGGGGGAAAGGGATGCAGGCAGGTCCATTATCTGGTGCTCTTCGTCCTTACTAGGCTGCCATGCATCCATTGCTTCCCATGAGCCACCTTCAGTCTTCCAAGACGGCCACAGCCTTTCCCTGCCTGCTGTGCATTAGTACTACATGCTGTGTTCTGATGGAAGAGCACCATCAGTTATAGTCACAGATATCATTAAGTCTACAACCACCAACAGCACTACTTACACAAGTCCAGAAAAAATGGATTATACCTACCTGATAATCGGGTTTCCAGTAGTCTCCACGACAGCACCAATTGAGATTGCCTCCTCCTGATAGGACAGGAACATACTGAGAGGTTAAAAGCTCCCCCCCTTCCCCACTTTCCTCAGTGGATTCTAACGAATTGCCGGGGCAGGAGCTAAACTTAAATTTCTTCCCTTAACCGGGGTTTTTTTTTTTTGAATTTATATATTATATTACTTTCTTAGGGGGGGGAAGGTACGGGTGCTGTCGTGGAGACTACTGGAAACCCGATTATCAGGTAGGTATAATCCATTTTTTCCCCCAGTCGTCTCCACGACAGCACCAATTGAGACGTACCAACTAAAGTTTATTAGGGTGGGATTGCTGCCGAGAGGACTTTGTGGCCGAAGGCCATGTCCTCCTCCTGCTGCACTTTTACCCTATAGTGTTTAACGAATGTATGGGGTTTCTTCCAGACTGCGGCTTTGCATATCTGCTCGACCGAGGCTGAGCTGTGTTCGGCCCATGAGGATGCTACTGCCCTTGTGGAATGGGCTTTAAGAGCTAACGGGATCTCCTTCCCGAGGGCCTTATAGGATTCTATGATGGCCAGGCGGATCCACCTGGCTATGGACCTTTTTGCTGCTTTGTTACCCTTATTTGGGCCACTGAACTGGACGAACAAGTTGTCGTCCCGTCTCCAGTGGCTCGTTGCATCTATGTAGGCTAGGACTGCTCTCCCAACGTCCAGACAGCTTAGGGTTCTTTCCCCTCGTTTTTTGGGTTACTGAAAAATGAGGGGATTATTATATCCTGGGACCTATGAAAATCTGACACTACTTTTGGCATAAAGGCAGGGTCTGTTTTAAATATTAGTTTGGTGTCTGCGATTTTCATGAACGGGTGGCGGATGGACAAGGCCTGTAGTTTGCTGTCTTGCGGAGGTAATGGCTACTAAGAAGATGGTTTTGATTGTAAGCATTCTTATAGGTAGCGCCTCGATCGGTTCGAATGGTACCGCTGTCATGGCCCCTAGAACCCAATTAAGGTTCCAGTCTGGAAACAGGTTTATGGGCCTAGGGCGTAGTCTAGCTGCCGCTGTTAGGAACCTGTGGACCCATCTGTCGTCTGCGAATTTTGTGTCGCAAATGGCGCTAAGGGCTGAAACTTGGACTTTTAGGGTGCTCGGGGAGAGGCCCATCTCTAGGCCCTCCTGCAGGAATTCTAAGATTAGCGGAGTGTCGGGGATAGAATCCCCGCGATCCCTTCCCTGTCTCCATGAGGAAAACCTTCTCCAGACCTTCTGGTAGATCAGGTGGGTCGTCTTTTTCCTACTGGACATTAGGGTTTCTACTACTTTCTCTGAGAATCCTTTCTTTCTTAGTGAGGATTCCTCAAGAGCCATGCCGTTAAATGGAGCTTGTCTAGGCCGGGGTGGTTCAGTGGCCCCTGCGATAGAAGATCTGTCCAGGTAGGAAAGGTGACTGGGTCCTGGACGCTCAGTGTTGCCAGAAGACCGAACCAGCTTCTTTTCGGCCAGAAGGGGGTCACCAGGATTAGCGTGCATACCTGGGTTCTGAAGTGCTGTAAGACCCTGGGGATTAGTGGTATGGGAGGAAAGGCGTACGCCAGCCCTTGTCCCCAGTCCTGGCCTAGGGCGTCTACTGCTGTCGGACGATCTCCTGGCCGGAGGGAGAAAAAGTTGCCTACTTTTGTGTTCTCCCTGGTTGCGAAGAGGTCCAACTGTGGGGTCCCCCACCGGTTGGTTAAGATTCTGAATGCCTCTGGGGAGAGGGACCATTCTCCTGGATCTATTTGCTTCCTGCTGAGGAAGTCTGCTTTTTCGTTTAGTGTCCCCTTCAAGTGGGTTGCCGTGATCGAAAGGATCCGGCCCTCCGCCCAGTGAAAGATTTTCTGTGTGATGCTTTGCAGTGCGGGAGATCTTGTGCCCCCTTGGTGTCGTATATGGGCGACCGCGGTGATATTGTCTGACAATATCTTTATGTGTTGGTTCTGTAGCGAGTTGCCCAACTGCTGTAGAACCTGCCAAACTGCCTGTAGTTCTCTGTAATTTGAGGACTGTTCTTTTATCCTCTGAGGCCAGGGACCCTGAAAGAACTGGTTCCCCACATGCACTCCCCATCCCCAGGCGCTTGCATCCGTTGTGATGTGAGTGGCTGGGTTTTGTAGCCAGTGAACCCCTCTCCGCAGGTTCTCTGGGGATGTCCACCAACGCAGGGATGTTTTCACCCCGTTTGGGATGTACATTCTTGCTCCTAACGAGGACTGCCTTTTGTCCCACGAGGATAGGACTGAGGCTTGCAGAGCTCTGGTGTGAGCCTGGGCCCATGCTACTCCTGGAATGCATGATGTCAAGCTCCCCAGGAGAGAAATTGCTTCCCGAATTGTGCAGAATCGTCTTCGTAGGAAAGTTCTGACTATTCTTCGGATTTTTTGTATTCTCTCCTCGGGTAGGTAGGAGCATTGCGATTCTGAGTTGAGTGTTATTCCCAGAAACGTCTTCTGCTTGTCGGGATCTAGGCTGGATTTTTCCCAGTTTATGATCCATCCTAACGATTGGAGAAGTTCTAGTACTATCTCCAGGTGTTTTGTTAGGAGTTTTTTGGACTCTGCTATTAATAGAACATCGTCCAGGTAGGGTACTACTAGGACCGATTTTTTCCTCAGGTGGGCGGCTACCTCCACCATAATCTTGGTAAAGATTCTGGGGGCTGAGGATATCCCGAAGGGCAGGCATCTGAATTGGTGGTGCTCTATTCTTCTGCCCATGTCCACTGCGAACCGCAAGTATTTCTGAGACCCTTTGTGGATCGGTACGTGGAAATAAGCGTCCTTTAAGTCGATGGAGGCCATGTAGGCTCCTCTGGGGATCAATTTTATCGTCGAGGAGATGGTTTCCATTTTGAATCTCCTGTATCGGACGCAGGTGTTCAGGTTTTTCAGATTTATTATCGTCCGATGTTTCCCGCCGGGTTTTTTTACTAGAAAGAGCCTGGAATAATGGCCCTGGGTTTCCTCGTTTCGCGGTACGGGAGATATTGCGTTTAATAGTTGCAAGTCGCGCACGCTTTGCCTTAGTAGGTGTAACTGTTGTTTGGAGCCTCCCGTGATAATTAATTTCCTTCTGGGGAGGGACACCAGCTCTATCTGGTATCCATACTGTAGGATCTTTGGGATCCATGGGCCCCCGCAGATTGCGGCCCATTGATCCACAAAGCTCCCCAGCCTTGCCCCTACGGGGATGGCGTCAGGGTCTCTGCTTCGGCTCCCCCTGGTGGGGGTTGAAGAGGATATTCCTTCCTCTGCCCCCCTTGGGGTAACTCCAGCGGCCTGTCTTGCCCTTGCCTCGGTAGGCCTCGGGCTGTTGCATTGGAGCCCGGGAGAAGGTCTTCCCTCTCTGTGGCTTTTCTTCAGGGAACCCTTTTTTTCTGTCGGCCGCTTTTTCTAGAATTTTGTCTAGATCCGGTCCGAACAAAAATTAGCCGTAGAATGGGAGGGCACATAATTTATTTTTTGAGGCCAGGTCGCTGACCATGATTTCAGCCATAACACCCTTCTGGCTGAGTTAGAGCGGGCTGTGGCCTTTGCTGAAAGTTTGACGGTCTCGGCCGCGGCGTCCGCTAGGAAGTTAGTTGCCATGCGCAAGATGGGAAGGGAGTTTAGGATCTGTTCCGTTTTATTGGTTAGGTGTAGTTCCAGCTGTTCTAACCATACCCCCAGGGTCCGCGCCACGCAAGTGGCTGCGATCCCTGGCCTAAGGATGTTTGCCGCTGCCTCCCACGATTTCTTTAGGAGGCCCTCCACTTTGCGATCCATGGGGTCTTTTAGCTGTGCGGCGTCCTCTTGGCTACTTTGGCCACTGGGACGTCTCCCTTAGGTATTTCATCCCAGCTTGCGCAAACTTCCTCTTCAAAGGGGTATCTCCTTTTTACGCCTCGAGCGGAGGAGCCTGCGTCTGGTTTACTCCACTCTTTCTGAATTATTTTAGTGATATTTTTGTGGACCGGGAAGGTATGCTTACGCCTCTCCCCAAGTCCACCGAATATCTCATCCTGTAGAGTCCGTGGCTCTCTGGGCTGTTCCATTTTTAGTGTAGCCCTGACTGATTTAATTAATTCCGTCAAGTCGTCTTGATGGAATAAATATTTCCTGTAGTCCTCCTCCTCTGAGGACTCCTCGGCCGCCTGTTCCTCTTGCTCTGATCCGATAGAATTCTCGGAATCAGAAGGCTCCTCGGGAACATACGCCTTTTTCTGGCGTTTCGCTGGTGGTGCCGGCTGTGACGTTAGGGCTGATCGAACCTCCTCCTTCACCAGCTTCCTAACGTCGTCCATGAATCCCCCCGATTACTCTCTGACTAGACTAGCCACGCATGCCTTGCATAGAGGCCTCTGGTACGTGGCTGGCAGTCTCGTCCAGCATTCCACGCATTTTCGCAGTTTTGTTCTGGGGGTGATGTCTTTTTTATCCCCCTGACAAACAAAGCATTTTCGCGGGTAAACATGCAATTTTTCCATATACAACATACTGGATATTTGCATTGTATTTTTTGACGCACTGGCTACTTACGGCCGCTGAGGCTGAGGTTTCAGCTATCTCTGGGGCTGGAGCACTCATTTCTATACCGGTGCTGCAGACACCCTGCGACCTGTAGTGCTGGTATGTTCTGGCTTCTCTCAGGTTCCTATCTCTTTAGAATTTTCGCGCTCCTGCGCTAAGCCCCGCCCCCTCCGCTCCTGATGCAGACGCGATGACGTCATCGCGCTGGACACGTGACGCGGCGCCCCGCCCCCTGCCGTCAAAGGGCTTCCTGGAGCGCCGCGCTGTAATTTCTGCCGGAGGACGAGGGGGACTGAGGCTCCCGCTTTGTACCCCCCATGGGCCGCCGCGGGAGGAACCTGGCCCGGGGGTTACCACCCCATGTGGCGTCCCGGGAGTCGTCTGGCTTGGAAGGGAGGACAGGCTGACCCACTGCCCTCCGATCCGCCGGTATGTAGAATTTTGCTGGCTTCTCCACCAGCTCCTCTCAGCGATCCTGCCTCCTGGCAGGACAGGAAGACACTGAGGAAAGTGGGGAAGGGGGGGAGCTTTTAACCTCTCAGTATGTTCCTGTCCTATCAGGAGGAGGCAATCTCAATTGGTGCTGTCGTGGAGACGACTGGGGGAAAATTGTCTGCAGCTCCAGTTATTGCATCCTACCCATGCCCCGCTCAGAGAGCCTGCGCCTTCCATAAACCACTCCCTACCACCGAAGAGGCCAAGTGTGGGGCATGGACCCCAGAGCTGCAGGGAAATGCAGTGTACAAGTAGTTACGTGTCTGATGCAGGAACGCCTGGCATGTCGTCACGTGGAGGAAGCCAATACATCAGGAAAGGGACCATAATAGATGTAGTTTTGTCAGAAAATGGATTTTTGCACTAGTCTGTGGATTTCATGTCATGAAGCTAAGTTTTGGGTAAAAAAAAAAAGTTGTCCAGGTTTGGACAAACCATGATGGCCACACCGCTTCTCTGACTACGCTAGTGTCTTAGAGTGCTAATTTGTAGCAATGCACACACACTGGCAGTGCCGCCCACATGAGCAGTGCCGACCAGTCAGAGCAGCATGTAGGGTCTTTGACTACCAATGCTTAATTCCACAGCATGCATCAAATAGTCAGAGAAGAGGTACGGCCATCATTGCTTGTCCAGGCCAGGCCGGCCACTTTAGTGAAGAGAGAAATGACAGACTACATAATAAAAACCTGCCTGACACAGTAACATTTACATTGCAAACTGTCATTGCCTCAATATCAATTACACCAGTGATGGCGAACCTTTTAGAGACCTAGTGCCCAAACTGCAACTTAAAACCCACTTAATCACGAAGTGCCAACGCATCAGGGGGCGGGGCTTATCACGACGTACGATTTTACCCCGGTTGTTCTAAAAAGGACAGGGCTGTTTCAAAATAAACAGCGTGCAGATTTAGCTTTTTTGGATGCGGAAATACTGCAGAATTTGTCACGGAAATTTCCGCTGAGGACATCCTGCATTTCCACCATGTGTAAACATACCAAGCGGTAATAGTTACATCCCCCACAGCGGCCCCAGCGGTAATACTTACCCCCTCCTCCTCTGCAATGCTGCTCGGCGCTGATCCCATATGCACTCTGTGACGTCAGTTTGCTGCCAGACACCTACTACCCTTGCTCTCGCGGAACCAAGTAGGAGACGTCAGGGGAGCGGGATCCCGGGTGCACACTGACGTCACAGAGTGCACCTGGGATCAGCGCTGAGCAGCATTGCCGAGGAAGAGGGGGTAAGTATTACTGCCGAGATCAGCGCCGCTGAGTGAATACCGGCAGGGGATCCGCTGCCCCTGGCTGGTATTGACTAACATGGTGAGTGGCGTGTGCCAGCAGAAAGGGCTCTGCGTGCCATCTCTGGCACGCGTGCCATAGTGTGTAATGCAATAGTGGCGAACCTAAGGCAGAAGTAAGGGTGGTTTCACCTCTGCGGCAGGGATTCCACTTTCCTGCTCGGTTCGTGAAACAAGAAAGGGGAATACCTGCGGCCAAACTGTTCTGTCTCTGGATGGAACAGAGCAGCGCCGGATGGACCCTATTGACTATAATGGGGTCCGCCTGCTTTTTGCCCAGCTTTTCGACAGAAAACAAGGTGCTGCATGCAGTGCTTTTTCTTCCGGATCTGTGTCAGATCCTCCAGCCGGAAGTTCTGACACAGATGCGAAACCGGCCTAATAGACGCCTGCATACACAACACTTTGCATTGCACCTCAGGAATAAAAAAAGGAGACCGTCCAGCATGAAAAAGTATGAAAGAAAAACTTCAGACCCAGCAGAAGGATTTACACAGATCCCATTTATTGCATTACTCAGTGCATGCCTCTGTGCATAATAGTCCAACATTAAAACATATCCAGTTAATGCCCTTAACCTCATGTTGACAATAAATGGTCTAGTACCTGCTCCGCGATCGCCTGTTAAATAGCATTACAACTCATCCATTTAACTACTATCTTAAGTTAATAAGGTTATAATAAATCACATGGAAAGTATCTGGAAAATACACTGAAGTCTGCACGTGGGACGTGTAAATCTGTTACATATAAAATGAGAGACAGGAAGCATCAGTCTAGACAAACTCAATGGAATACAAGTAGCCTAAACCTGCCTGCCTTTAGTGGATACTGGCCGAGTTCTCCGGGATTTGCATAGCCTGCGTAGCAGACATTACAACCTGGCAAAGCAAGAGCCATTCTGTCTCTCCTCATTGGAATCCCTGTCCTGCTTTTGGCATCATAACAAGAAACATAGTAAATCCTATAATTAAGTGCATCTTGTCCGTTTTCTTCTGCATTATCTCAAAATATAACCTGAGATTAATTTAAAGGAAAAAAAAAAAAAAAAAAAAGACGCTAAACGTGTTTTATTTCAGATCACAAGAAACCCCTCTAGTCCCAGGCTACAGGGCAGTCAAAGCATAGAGAGGAAGCACAGGAAAAGGCCAACAGTACTTTCCCTTGTGACAATGGGATAGAGCTGTCACTCCTTCTTGGAGAATGGATACATTTGTCACTCGCCAAGAAAGTCATAGTCATCAGTGATTGGTTTTTGTACAGAGTAATCAGAATCGTTGATTTGAACCTCATGGAGGACTTCATTGCACCTTAGTACGGTAGTGTTAATAATTACATTAACAGGTTAGATTCCAATTATTTAAAATTAGGCAAAAACTTCTGCTAAGAAGAAGAAAACTAGGCTGTAGTTCTGTTTTCCCACGCGTTGGCTCTGAATGATGAGGTCTAAGATCCAAACTCAATCGTTTCATCTGTAATTGGCTTGAATTCATATTTGCCTCGTCCGTCCATGTGAAGGTAGTACTGCAAAGAAGAAGAGAAGTAACGGTGAGGAAAAAAAATATCCAAACACTATTTAATCAGGATACGCAGCAAGTTAAAGGAGTTGGCCAGTTGTAAACTATAGCTGCCCATTGGTAGGATAGGCTGCAGATAGATCCGCAGGGGTAGGCCACCTGGGACGCCCACCGATCAGCAGTTCACTGGGGTGGTGTGCTTGTAAACGGAGCTGACAGCTCTGTTCTCACTGTAGTGACCAAGTTTTGTATTGCAGGCAGCGTTTAATGCACTTCAATGGGAACCTGGCCTGCAACATCAAGGCTGGCCACTATAGCGATAACAGAGCTGTCTACGTCCTGCAGAAATCAGCTGAGTGTACAAGCACAGTGGCCCAGTGAACAACTGATGGTCCTTGGACGGCAGACCCCCTGCTGATCTACTATTGGCAGGCTATGCTAGGGCAAGGCATTATTAGTTTACAACCCCTTTTAGGCAACCACTAGTGCATAATCTACAGTAAAGCCCTCCCATTATGAAAAGGAGTTGTCTGATGAAGAGGACCCCTGCAAACTGAGGCTAACTTCATACGGGAGAGCATGATATTGGGCCATGATTCACGGCATGATAATCACGCTCACCATCATGTGACTTTCCCCGGATACGAGGAGTTATGTCAAAATTGCCTCGTATCACTTTGGGGATGTAGCGGTAGATTGCAGAGTTTCTCCCATTGTTGTCAATGGGAGACCTCACATCACGTGATGGTGTGATGCTGCCGCTGGTTCCATCGAGAACAGGAGATGCGATGCAAGAGCATGCGGGACAATAAAACATCGTTCATATGTATGACCGCATTCTAAAGAATGGGGTTCATTCATATTTGTGTGAGATTTGTGCATCTTGCATCGAGCGCTTTTCTCGCTCATATGAAGACAAACAGAAAGTACCAGGATGATTAGGTGATCGCTGTGGGTCTGGCTTTCACTTCTCCATTGCCATCAGCTGATTTTGTCAGAGGAAGATGCTGCTGGCTATACATTTCCAATGAAGAAGCACGCTGACCATTCTGTGAACGGCTACCATGTACATGGATCACTCGAGATTACAAGAGTAGCTTGTTAGCATCTCTGCCCTGACCGATACAGGCAAATCCCAAAAGTGGGGAAAGGAACTCTATAATGTTCATAGCCCCTAGAAGGGCACATGGAAAGGGGTTATCTTTGTAAAACAACCTGTTTAATGCGTGACGTTATCAAAAATTGTACTTCTAGGTCACAAAAGAGAAAATATTTCATTGGCAGGAAGGCACTTCTTTCAGACCTGCCACAAGAACCCTTCTACTTGCCGTGTCTGGTAGTCTAGTTAAAAAAGCTTTCATTTTTCCATAGGATAGGTGATAGGGAGTCTCACAGCTGAGACCCCCACCAATCTCTAGAGCGGAGGTTCGAGTCTCCCTCTTCTCTTCACTTTGAGTTCATTTCCCCCTTCAGGGACATCGGACTGAATGGAGCAGTTGCTGAGGGTAAACAGTGCCGATGCATTAATTTCAATGGGGAGAACGGTAATAGCCTAGAGCTTGTATCTCTGGCCATCCCATTGATGATAAATGGAGAACTGAACATATGTGACCACCGCTCCAATCAAACTCTTGTGACAGGCGCAGTAAGCCTTCAAGTGAGCAGAGGGAGACATGGGCCCCTGCCCTAGGGATCTGTGTGGGTCTCAGCACGGCACAACTAGACTTATCCTATGGAGAGGTGATAAAAGGCAATCTTGGAAATATCCATTTAAAGTGTATATTAAAAGGCTTTTAGGTCTATAAAAAATGACCGTCTACTCTTGATAGGCAAGCACTATCAGATCAGCGGGGTTCCAACTCCCAGCACTTCCGCCAGCCTGCTGATTAAAGGATTCCCGCAGCATCCCTTTCACTGTTCCCAAGGCACAGCTCTATACTTCTGGTAGCAGCTGTGCCTGGGGTTGTAGCTCAAGTTAATGGGACTGAGCTTTAGCAAGCCACAATACCATGCAATGAAGGAGATGTAGAGCTACAGCATCATGGCTCTGTCAGCCGATCCGTATAGAGTGCTGGATAGGTGGATTCCCACCAATCCGATGCTGCATGGACGGCTCTTAGAGGTGGGGGTCTTAGTACGTACCCCCCCCCCCCCCCCCCACTTTCCCCATTTTTCATGAAACAACCACTTTAAGTAGTAATAGAGCGGTAATGATAATGGACTTGAAATATCAAGGAGGTTCAGTAAAAAATTCTTTATGGGCATACCCAAGATTGAGGATCAGCTGAAGATCAAAAGAAAGCAATTTATGTTCTATATCATTTACAAACAAAATAGATGCAATCCGGGTCCACAGAAACCCACATAAATGACTAACATGTGCATACCTCATGGTGCTTCCACAGGGACTTTCTGTGAGAGACAGTGAAGAGGGATATTCCAACCTGGGGAACAAGAAGGCATGTTTATTGTAAACTAAACAAGTCGGAAAAAAAGATGCTTCACTGGTGGGGTTTATTTAATGGTGACCGATGACCAAGTAGAAAATGTAACATCTTCTACATCCAAAAACAAGAGAACTTCAACAAAGCTGCTGCTAAAACTGTCACCGCAGTATTTAGCTCACCGGTCATGTTATGCAAAGTGACACCAATTGGGAGAAAATGCAAAAGTAACATGGCCATTATGACAGGTGTCTCTGAAGTCACCATGTCCACAATTTTGAGGTTATGGCCGAGGCAATTAGAAGAAAACTCCAGGAGTTCATTTGAGCTTAGAAATGTATAAATATGCTCCCTTGGGACCTAAACCCCAAAACACTGGAATGCCATAAAGAAAACCATATCTGACCCCAATATAGAGAACCACAGAGAACTCATAACAGGAAATGGAGTCTTCTTTGTTTAGCACAGTGGACTTTAGTCTTCATTTCCAGGATCAAAATGTATATATTTTATGACACATGGAAAATCACCGTGCAGCCTGCAGAGGCCGAACACGCATGCCAATGAGATGAGCTGTATGGATGTTCACCCTCTGATCAGACGCCACCAATTTATCATTATACCTCTGGATGGAGGATACATATTTCTTGTCAGAATATCCGTCCAGGTTTACATACCTTCCTACAGTGGTTGTAAATGTAGCCTTCAACATCGACACTGACCGCACTCGTGCACTCATCCAAGATGGCGAACTGCGGCTTGTGGTAAAACAACCGTGCCATCTGTAAGGACAAAAGCATCAGATCAGATTGCCATACTCTTTTCTTGTACAAGTAATGGACACGGGACATGGACATCTGTACGGACATGACTGACTGTTGCCTGTAGGGCAGTACTAGACTTTTAGCACTCAAGTGGCTTAAAGTGGAAGAGAAGGGATTCGGTTACGTATTTTAAAAAGTTTAAATCCGATAACCGTGTGATTGCAGAATGATATCACATCTCCCCAAGTCCCGTCGTTGGCTGCAGTGGAGTTTAGCAGAAATGGGTATGTTAAAAGTATATACTAGTTAGATGATTGGATAGCATGCATTTGATTATAGACCCTGCCAACAAATACCTTATGAATATGCCCCCCTTACCATCGACCATCTAATGTTTGTGTGACTGGTAGACCCTGCAGAAGGTCTTCTGAGAAAGCATTAGATCACATGTTGATAAAATGCACAAGAACCACAGGGACACATTATGCATTACATACCGCCATCCTTTGCTTCTCTCCTCCACTGAGTACATCCATCCAGTCCTGGACACTGTCCCAGCCACCCTCACGTTCAAGAATCTGCCCCAACTGGACATTATCAAGGTAATCCTTCAGGACCTGCGGTTAGTTGTAAACATATAAATCTATTAGTTTGAAGCAAATATAAGAACTATAAAACAGTCTTAGGAAAACACAATAACCAACCACCACCAACGGCGGCTCGTCTCACCTTATCAGGTATGCCTTTGCGTTTCTGATCATCTTGTGTGTCTGGGTAGATGACTTGGTCCCGTAACGTCCCAAGAGTCATATACGGTCTCTGCGTCATGGAAGTTATGGAAATGAAATCAGCTTTTGCCATCTCAATGATTATCATGCAAAGCAATAAGTAATAAATGTGAGGAAAACGTTACCTGAGGAACATAAAATAGTTTTCCCCGTTCAGGTTTTGTAAGAGATCCACCGAAAAGTGGCCACAACTATTAGAAGGAAAATAGAAAAAGGTTTTTGAGCCGGAGCCAAAAAGACTACAGACAAAATTTAGCAAACTGTGCTTTATTTTTAATTGCATTTTTATTAAGTCCTAGAAGTAACACTTTAGGACGACGACAAATAAAAAAAATCTATATTTAAGCCCACTTGGTTCTTTTTCTGTGCTTATTCAGAGATTGAAGTTTACAGGCTGCCCATGAGAAATGCTTCTCTGCCGGTCCTTACTTTGTCACTGTACTTTGGCAGATCGGTGTTGTCATAGGGACACTAGGCTTTACAGTAACAGATTATAGCTAATTTTTTCTGCACTGCTAAGTAAATGAAAGGAAGAGAGATGATCGATTGCTACTGAGGTACACTGAGTGGAAACAGTACTGTGAGAGCATAGCTAAGGGCACCTCAGTACACTTTCTCTAAACCGGTGTGTGTGTGTGTGTGTGTGTGTGTGTGTGTGTGTGTGTGTGTGTGTGTGTGTGTGTGTGTGTGTGTGTGTGTGTGTTTAATATATAAAAACACAAAAAAAAATGCATTTGGAGGAGTTGAAAAATTTTGCTTTGTTCTTGCAAAATCTAAAATGAGTGAATGTGTTCTGCAGTGGGGAAAGGGGGGTCATTTACAGCCAGGGATGTCACAAACATATACATCTCTAAAGGTGAAGCCTGAAGTGGTCCTAGAACATATTATAACAAACTATTTTTATTCTGTCATTCAGTCCAGAATTCAGGGCGGCCAGCGCTGCCCTCTGCTTGTAATGACAAGTGTTGGTCGCTGGGACTCGGCTCCTGGCAGTGATGTGAGCCAGATCAGTCTGGGAACAGTATACATTTTTGACAGCTGTGTCTGACGGCTGCTGCTCGGGTTCTGCCAAAAATTTTTAAATTAAATGCATAGTGAGGGACCCAACGATCACCATCAGGAGGGTGAGAGGGGGGTGCATTTATGAATAAGGGGTCCTGACGGGTTCCCCTAAAGGTCTCGATATACCCCTTCTCTTTATTTGAGGGAACAGACTATTAAATGAAGGACGTCAAACAAAACCACCGTATTCCAGACATGGTTGGAGGAAAATCAAAGGTGCACTGAGGCCTTTATCACTACGGTGAAGAAAAGTTGCAGTTGCAATTGACTGCTGCTATTGGAAAACTTGCAATCAGCAGAAGCCACTTACAGCTTTTTTCCCCAAAAAAGGAACTGACAGAAGTGGTATTGAGATAATGATTCACATTGGTGACTTTAAGGCGTGTAATTGTACCCTAAAGTTTTTGAAAGACTTATTCATCTGGCATATTAATATTACAAAGGAGTTCATAAGGTTATAAAAGCGGAGACTGTATGAGGAATATACTGGTGTGAGTACATGCTGCATTCACAGAGGCATAATGTGTACCAATCAAGTGTATACTTACCTCTCCTAATACACGGAACAGGGAACTCTTCCCGCATCCATTTGGCCCACAGACAAGAACATTGGTGCCAGATCTCACCTGGACAGAATAAACTCTAATTAAAGGTTTTCCATGTAGTCAGACACAAATACATCATATAAAGATAACGTGTATTAAATCCCCCAAATCAGCCATATAACAACATAATATCAATGCAATTGGTAAAGTGTCACAAGATTCATAGGGTGTAGGACCTACTGAGGGAAGAAACTAAGGCTACGGTCAACACTGCGACTTTGGCCGCAACAAAAGGTCGCCTGGCTTAAGATATCGGTGTAACCCTGCGATCTTCTAACCTGACTGAAGTCAACGTGGGGCTCATTGTGACCGGCAAGTTACAGCAACTGTGAACTGCAGATTGTAAAAAAGTCCAGCAAGGTTTTTTTTTTAAGTGATCTGAGGTTTACGGCAACTTGTGAGCCACAACATGATCCACATTGACTTCAATTAGATTAGAGGATCACAGGGCTGCATAGTACAGCCAAAGTCACTGCGTAGCCCCTAGCCTAAAGCTGGCAAGAGACCGTTTAAATATCTAAGAGTACCCTAATGTCTAGCATATAAAAAAACCAAGAACAATTAAACCGCAATCAAACATTTACCCATCCGATCGTGTGTTTCCTCCCAAGAGAAGTAGTTCTTAGGAGTCTGGAGCTCCTTATACCATCTGCTCTACTATAATATGCTCAATTAGCTGAGCTATCAAATGACTAAATGTATCAGGATCACGAGCAATGAACCATCTCTAATTGGGATTTCATTGCTTTATTAACGGAAAACTACAATATGCAGATAAAAGTACAGCAAAAATACAATCCACACATTACCACCGCATAAATCTTTATTTAGGAGATTGCTATACAGGTAACACTTCAGGAAAAAATGCTACATTTACCTCAAAAGTAAGGTCTCTGATTAGCATATCTCCATTTGGTGTTGCTAGAGGGACATGATCAAACCTAAAATGACAAAAGGACTTACACATAAATAAGTACATCACACTAATAAACTACTACACTGTGATCAAGAGAAAACATACAAAAAATATTATACACACACATAATCTCTATCTCTCTGGGATGATTTAGTGATCCTGCACTGAGCAGGGGGTTGGACCCAATGACCCTGGAGGTCCCTTCCAACTCTACCATTCTAGGATACTAGTCCAGTGTAAAGTAGGTGGTCTCCACCACCCAATGTCCATCAAACATGACATCAGCCACTTGACACTGGGCGAAGGACCAGCTACTTGAGGGTAGACCAGTGTCAGGCTCCTTAACTAATGGGAACCAAAGCACCCTAACAAAAATAGAAATAAGAAGGCGAAGCAGTCAAGCATGACACAGCTGTAGAAGTACAAAGCCCATTCACTGTCCCAAAGCCCCGATACTACTTCTCTAAGTATATTCACATGTAGCGAATTTCCCACAGCAGAAAATCCACGTCGTTTGTGTGGATTTAGAGGCAGATTTCGGTGCCAATGTGCAGCATAATCCCCGCTGTGTGAAAACACTAAGGCCAAGATCACACTGCAGAATTTTCCCCTTAATTCTGTCTGTAAAACCGCAGCGGAAATCTGCCACGGATCAGCATACGGATTCAGCCATGTCAAATTTTATCTATGGATTTTATCTTTTTGTACATATTCGTCCTCCGTGAGTAATGAAGGTATGTGATTATACTCCCCCTCTACAAATCAACCAAACTATAGAGGTCACTATAACGTCAAGCAGATGTTCCCCAAGATAACTACTTTTCAAGTTCCTTTGCTTTAACTACTGTATTTTGCAATAGGAATAAGCCGTTTTGCACCCAGCAATTCCCATGAAAAATTAGCTGAAGAGAAGGAACAAAAATACAACCACAATTACTACAAAATATTGTGTGCCCAGTTACCAAGAGCCTTACGTCACCCAGCTGTCCGCTTAGTTATGTGAAACCATTAAAGTATAAACATGTTTAATTATGCCAGTAAAATAACACAATCTGACATTTCCTGCATTGGTTATGAAATAGCGGTTTTCCCCCATCCTTCGTTTACTATGTGGTCAACGAACATTGATCCTACTCATATAATTGTAGCCATGCAGCTGTATTTAGGAGAAGAAAGCCCCGAAGCATACTTAATGATGTTGTCAGCGTTGATGACTTTTCCACTTCCAGGTATTAAGGGAATGCTGGGAAGACTTTCCGACTCTGTAATTTCAAAGGAAACTTGCAATCAATTCTCCCGTCTATACGTGTGAGGCTCCATACTGATGACAACGTTATATACGCTTACCTTTGTCCTGTTGAGAAACCATTGTCCGTTCATATTTCCCATGATTTAGATCTTTCAGCACTTGCATGAGTTCTGTAATCCTGGCTGTAAAGCTATAAAAAAAAGTTGCACTTTAGGATTAAAATTCGTTTATACATCATCTCCAAGAAATAACTGCACTGTTCTACATTATAGAAGCTGAATTAGCACAAACCTGTACCGGATGCAGTGACATAGCAACAGCAGTCAGGAATTGCACTCCAATATGGGATCCATAGCAAATCTTAGATTTTGCACCATGATTACATGATATCCCCCATCCACAGAAGTCATAACTTACTGATCGGTATGATATGGGATATCATGTGTGCCGCTCCGCCTGTCAGTCCGGGGGACACTCATTTCAAGGAGACACAGAAATAGTTGAACAGGTGCTGCTCAGCCATCTCCGCAGTCCCATTGGAAGTGATAGGAGTATTGGTGTACTTGCATTACCAGCGCTCGATTCATTGTCTTCACTGCGGGGGGGCTGCAGTAACCCTGCAATGAGGATAGGGGACATTGCTCCCACGTTCCCAAGATCAACAGGAGTCTCAATTGTGAGACCCTCAATTACCAAGTTATCCCGTATCTGGTGGATAGGGGACAACTTGCAATTGTAGTACAACCCCTTTAACTCAGTGTTATGGCTATGAGTTAAAGGAGTTGTACCACAAATGTGATGGCAGCGATTGGTTCAGTGAGCACTGCATTGATTTGCTGAGCAGCGGTCGAAGAACCAATCATAGCCATCGTTTCCTGGAGGCAGGATTTATGAATCCCGTAACCAGGAAGTGATGTAGCACGATGGGGCCTCAGGACTGCGGGAATCGCGCCGCAGCTCTGGAGAGCAGCGGGAAGGGACCTGGACCGAGCCTGCTAGGTAATTTTTATTATTTTTATTTTTTTATGTAGCATGACTAGGGCTTATATTTCAAGCCTCCCTAAAAATCTCGAAAAATCAGGCAAGGGCTTATTTTTGGATAGGTCTTATTTTCAGAGGGAAACATGGTACCTATACAAAAAACAGTATTGAGAAAACTCAAGGATGGTCTTTGTGACTTCTAAACTACAGAGGATCACCCAGAACGTGTTGTAATCAAGACCTTACCCTGCCAGCCTGGTCATTTCACGTCCTGCTAGTACAATTCTTCCAAGAGCTTGAGACATTCTTAGTAACATCCTGCCACTCTGGTAGTAATCCTTTCAGAGAAGAGAAGTAATATTAGACAGAGGAATCACCCCACAGAAAAGTCCCTATACCCATGACTTCCATCTCACCTCCAGGAGCTCAGCATGTGAGCTGGTCAGATGTCGTGGGTGATTTAGTGTAAGAAATGGACGGCTGACAACTAGATAACCAACGACTGTTGCAAAATCTGGAATAAAATTTGTCATTAAATAGCAAGAAAAATGGTAACTGTACAAATGTTCTACATACCGTTACAGATTCATTAAGCGCTGCATTTATATATTGTTGCCACAGTATATCCTAAAGTTCCCTAGATAACTATGCAGCTGTCATTTTGAGCCGGCAGCAGAGGTATAATATGTACTGTACATATATCGCTACGGTATATTTGCTTTGTCTCCTAAACCTAATATAACATTAAAGGGTACAAAATAAGAAAAAAGTCAGCTATGTTGCCAAAATCAGACTGAAGAAAGGCCTAAGCAACTGGAGAGATCAGCATAAAAAAATCATTTCTACCGAAATTTGCCTGAGCCCGCCTCGTGGTTTGAGAGGCAATGCTCTACTGTATATGCAAGGCATGTCTTATCTTCAACACAAACTAAAGCACCACCTATAACTACATCTTCCTTTGAACCACCACTAAAGAGGCTTTTACACGGCCAATGATCATTCTGGCTTCTGTTCATTCACCTGTTCATTGCCCTGTGTAAACAGGTCAGCAATCAGCTTGACAAACGAGTAAGGCCCCCTGTCCACGGACGTGTATTCGCCGGCGGTTTACCATCACGCCGGCCAACGCTTTCCATAGCATTGCCGATTCTCATTGTGATTCTCCGCAGCCAGCCTATTTATCAGATAGGGCTGACTGGCGGAGATTCGGCAGCTGCTCCCGCGGCTGAGATTCGCCATGGGACTTTGCAACGCTCGTGGACAGGGCCCCTAAATGCTTGTTTGTCAACTCATCAGATCTTATGTTTTGCTATAAATAACAAAAGTGATGTTAATTACGCATCTGTGTGTGTAAACAGGGAAGGTGCTGCCAACAGCAATGACTGTTTGGGGGACGAACAATTTTGTGAATGACTGTTCAGCCCCCATACAGTCTGACTAGGCCCATCATCTAACATAGGTCTTTTTTTGGCCTTACATACTATGTCCATCCAGTTCAACCTATTACCTACCCCCCTGCCCAATGTTGATCCAGATCCATATTCTAACAGCGACCCAAAGAAAGAGCCTTCTTATCCACTCAGTAATGTAGTAGATTATAAAACCAAGTAGGACTTACATTTGGCAATAATGTTGTCTACAAAGCCCATGGAAAACCGGAATACAATAAATTTGTGCAGGTGCTCCACCTGTGAGATACAAAGTAAGAGATTAGAAGACATTTTACAGGCTTCAATCAGCAGATCCAAAACTTCTGTTATCAATGGATTAAAGTGGTTGTACTAGAATCACGGTGTTCCTCATTATCCACAGGATAGGGGAGAACTTGCCGATTAGTGGGGGATCCTACTGGTGAGACTCCTACCGATCTCAAGAACAGCGGTCCTGTTTCACGCTTTGCCTGTCACGGCAGGCTCACCTAACACCCCTGCAGGGACATCAGACGGAGTACAGTGCTGGCAGAACATGCACAGTTGGCACTCCATTCATTTCGATGGGGCTGAAGGAAATACTTGAGCGTGTGATGCGCTGCTATCTCTGCAGTCCTATTGATATTGAGTGGCACTGCAGCACACATGCACATCCAGCGCTCCAGTCATTCATCACTGTAGGGGAGGACAGTAAGCCTGCAGTGAGGAGGACGGGGACATGGGATACAGGTTCTTGGCACTGGTAGGGGTCTCAGCGGTGATACCCTCATCCTGTGGATAGGGGATAATATGTGATTCTAGTAGCACCCCTTTAAGATGGATGTAAAATTTACCCACTGCTTATTGCCTACATAAAATTCCTTTTTTTTTTTAAACTTTTTTTGATAAGTTTAAACAGCTTTCTTACCAGTTTATGAAAAGCAGAGTAAATGGTCAGTTTTTCCCTTCTGTTTCCATTGTAGAAAGCGATTTCTTCGCTGAAAGAAAAGACAACCTTAAATATATGCTAGTAAAAACCATCAACTTGTGGAAGTGGCTGATGCTACACGGAGAGCCATTGTAGGATGTGAAAAAGCTACATCCGCAGGAGAGCTGCTCTGAGGCATACAACCCCTTTATCTAATCACCAGGGGGTTGCATACCCCATACACAAGTCAGTTTCGTACTTTTAAACACATGGCGTAGCAAAGTTTCATCAGCTCAAGCACAGATTGTGAAGTTTGAGGTATATGGGGAATCAATTGACTTAAATGAAAGAAAAAAAAATATATATCACAAGTCAACGCTTTATTTTTCATAATCTGAGAACAAAGTCTTTACAGGGTTAACTATAGCAGCGTCTCATGACAACAAAAATAACGATTACCTATTGGTAATGAGCCGGGAGTTGACATATCTGTATTCGCCTTCATATCTCTGTTCAGCAATAGTCATTTTACCAATAGGTCTCCTGAGGCGTGTAAGGAAAAGTCCTGAGACAAGCAAATAAGCCATCATGCTTGCTGGGCCCTGGGGATATTAGCAACAGTAATGATTAGTAAATGGGAATGCATAGGTCTGCTGAACCAGGGGGCAACACCTGGCCTTTATTACCTGAGCTCCAATGGCACTTGTCAGCTTGAAGATGTACAAGACGATATCCAAAAATGGCTGCAACACAGAACATTAAAGCAAGAGTTACATAAATATTAAAAATAACCATTTTACATTATTACTTACTACATAAAACATGACAACTGATATAGAAAACAATATAAAAAACAACCTTCCTGTCCGGTTAACGGTATTAGAAGTTGAAATTCAACCCGTGCAATCCTCCACACTTCGCCCCTCCCCCGACAGTCAAACATTGTCCGAATACATATGATATGGTCAGCCGATGCCACCAAAATCCATGGGGGCAGTCGACCTTAGAGTAATACGTATGGCCATCTTAAAGCAGCTGTGCCAAGATTTAAAGTGGCAGTCTGATTGGTGGGGCTCTGACTGCTGGGACGCCTCCTTCCCCATGAGAACAGGAGTTACAGGTTGCCCTGTGTGAATGCAGCAGTCGAGCATGTGCGCCATCGTTCCATTCATCTCCATAGTACTGCCAGACGCTTGACCTTGGCCATTTGCATTGTAATAAATGAAGCAGCATTATGTATGCTCTATTCATTTGGGGATACTCCTGACCCCCTGTTCTCATAATCAGTGGAGGGCCCAACGGTCAGCCCCATGCCAATCAATTGGTTCTTCCCTATCCTGTAGGTAGGGAAGAACTTCTTAATATACATTAATAATATACTTAATACATCTTAAGATCATCTCATATATAAAAGATGTTCTGTTCTAGGCTGCTTAGCAAACCACACAGCTTTTACATCATCACCACAAGGTGGCAGCACTGAACACACCTGAGCGGAGGGGGGGGGGGGGGGGGTCACACAAGGACAGGCTCAACTACAAAAGTGCAAACAGAAAAGGAATAAAGTAATACAAGTTTCTAAACATACACACTAAAAGAAAAAATAAATAAACCACAACAAGTAAAAAAACTTTCCTACTAACTACAGTATTGAGACAGCAAGACTAGAGAAATCGTCTAAGGCCGGCTGCACACGAGCGTGACGGGCTCCGCCGCGGAATATTTCGCGGCGAAGCCCTTCACGGCGCACCCCAGAGCCCCTATACTTACCAGCGGATCCAGCGTCTTCGCTCCCGCATGACGCTTCCCCGCCCACCGCCGCCGTGTCACATGACACGCCCACCGTGTCACATGACGCGGACGGCCGTGTCACGTGACGCGGCGGTAGGCGGGAAAGCGTTTTCACGCTATCTTCCGCTGTGTTACAGCGGGAGATAGCGTGAACGGACGGCTTCCATTGACTGCAATGGAAGCCGTCAGCACGCACACCCGCGGCAAATAGAGCATGCCGTGGGTGAGGACCTAATAGCTGCGGGCAACGCAGCGGATTTTCGCCGCGAATTACGCGGCGGAAATCCGTTCGTGGGAAGGAGGCCTAAGAGGACTCTCCTTCACATGCTCAGCTGTCAACCATGGAATCACTTCCAGGTTATCCTCACATGTGCCAGTAGTAATATGGGGTTTTTAACCCCACTGCTTTTTGTATATATTTTTTTTTCATTTGTTTTCTTCTACCCACTTTCAAAAGAGTCATTACTTTGCTTTTCCATCAACTATGCCGTACAAAAGCTTGTTTATTGCAGGAGGAGTTGTATTCTTTAATGGTAGCGTTTAACGTACCATATAAATGTACTGAAAAAAAACTTTAGCTTTAAGTGAAGTTACATTGGGGGTAAGTTTGCTTTTACAGCATATGTAGTGCAGCAAAAATGACATGATTTCATTCTGCGAGTCAAGTACGATTACAGCGATAACGGGCGACCTGCTCACCCAAGACGCGTCCGGAATAAAATACTCCACTGTAGAAACTAAGTAAACAAAGACATTTCAGACCTGGCGCTGTATTAAAATCTTTCAATCCTTTATTGCTTCATCCATAAAATAACTGATAGTACGGCAGAAGTGTAAAAGCAGACATACTGCCCGAATTCACTGCGAGTTCTGGTCAACGCATTTCGGGCCAAGCCCTTATTTATGAGCACAGCTTCCAGGACATTGCAAAGGTTTGAATAGCAAAAAACAAAAACACACTTCCTTCATATATGCAGTGGAAAACAAATACACAAATTGGGGGGTATGGGGGGGGGGGGGGGGGGGGGGAGTAAAACAAAATTGTTATTAATTCTACTCCTTGTGTTTAGATTTTATAATTTAATTTTAGGCCCCCTGTCCACGGCAGTGATTTCTCCAGTCGTAAGCATTGCTATGGAAAGCGCCGGACCCGTGTCCACGAGCGGACACGCAATTCACAGCATGCTGCGAATTGCCCCGATTCTCCGTGGTCAGCCTGTCAGATTAGGCTGACAATAGAGATCCATCTGCGGCTCCTGCAGCAGAGCTCCGCCACGGGAAACCGCAACGCCCGTGGACAGCCTTAATCTAATATAAGGGCGCTTTCACACTTGTGCTGGGAATTCCACTTACCTGCTACATTCAGAAAGCAGGAAAGGGCAATCCCCCAGCCGAATTGATCAGTCTCTGGTCAGAACAGAACAGCGCTGGGTGAACCCTATTGACTATAATGGAATCCACCAGCTTTTCCCCCAGTTGCCCGTTTTGGAAAGGAATTTAAAGTGAAGCATGCAGCGCTTATTCTTCCAGTACTGCAGACGGATCTGCGCTGGAACCTCCAGCCAGAGGATGCAGATACGAAGCCGGCCATAGAACAGTATGAAGATTCAAACCAGTTGGATGAGAAAGGTTTAATAAGAAAATCCAGAAAACATTTCGTCATACCTTACCCGAACTAAGGCCTCCTGTCCACGGGCGATATGTTACTGCATTATCCGCGGAGATAATCCGCCCGTGGGTAACGCAGTGAACACTTTCCATACGCTAACTATGGAAAGCGCAGCCCGATATCCACGAGTGGAGAATCACAGCAATTTTCTGCTCGCGGGATTAAAATCACAGCATGCTGCGATTTGCCGCCATTTTCCACAGTGAGCCTATTTGTCAAAAATCCCTCGCCGCAGCATGTCTATTCTGTTTTCCCCCATTGCAGCCGTGCTGCTCTGTAGGGGAGCGCCGGCCACAACGAAAAAACCCGCGGCCAATCCACTCCAAAACCCGCTGCAAAGTGCCGCGGGTTTTAAAGCTTCGCTTTCCCAATGGAAATCTTGCGGTTTTTCGCTGTGACAAAACCGCAAGATTTCCAGCAGTATTCCACCCTGTGAGAACCCAGCCTTAGACCAGAACCCTCCATGAATTCTGCCTGGATGTGCGCTTTTACACCACTGCTGTATTATGGATGAAGCAATAAAGGATTGAAAGATGTTAAATACGTTTGGTCCTGAATCTCCTGGTTTTACATTGTTGAAGGCTTTTTTTTTCTATTTTTGGAGGGACAATTTGTAGCTTCTATTAGTAGTATTTTGGGAGGCATCCAGCTAAAAAATGTGCAGTGTGGACGTAGTGATTTTTTTCTCACTGCTTTCACCTTTATGGATACAGTGATAAATACATATTTTCTTATTTTGAAAAAAAAAATTGGAAAATAGTCTTTCCACAACTTTTGATTTTTATAATTATAAAGCCTTTATTTTACTTATTTTATTAGTCCTTATAGGAACTTGCACTTCTATAATGTAGTGCAATACTTCAGTATTGCAGAATATTGCATTTTTGTCACAAGTAAGGCTTAGAGAGGTGTTCCCATCTTGGCTTTTCATACCCAAGACAAGGAACCGCTGCAATGGTTACCAGCCAAAGGCTGGAGCCTACAGAGGGACCCAAAGCTTGATACAAGTACCATTTCCATGGCTTTTATTGGAGTTAACAGGAGCTACAGAAACAGCATAGCATAACTCCCTACACCATCTCTGTAGCTCCCATTCACTTCAACAGGAGCTATAAAACAGCACTCGGCTCTTTCTGACAGATGTTTGCATCTAGGCCATGAATAGTCTATATAGAAACACCCCTTTAATAGGCAAACAAACAGCAGCCTGGGAGACTTCACAGGGGCCCAAGCTGCCATGATAAAAGAGTAGCCAACACCGGCCATGAAGCGCACTCCATACAAACCCCGTCCACAAGGGGTTAGAGGCAGTTTGAAGTAGAGAATGTGGAGCTGGATACAATTCCATACAATTATAAACATGCTGAATAGTTAAAAAATTGGGCAACATTTTTTTAGCAAAACTAACCTTACATGGCAGCGTCCACTCACCTTGCTCAGGTTGGAGTACAAGTCCACCACACTGTGGCAGAACTTCTCCACGTCCTGTGTCAGCAGCTGATCAGCATTCGCTATCCGATTATCCAGATTGCCCATTTTGTAATAAGTAAAGGATCTGAAATAAGACGATATTATATTGATGTACAGATGGATTTTTGCTATTGATTAGACATAATTCTATCAGTAATAAGTGGAACGTACAGCCCACAGATCTGCTCTGAACAGTACAGTGATAAATATGCCAATTCAACACGCAGTGTCTCAACGTGTTACATGCGGGTTTGTTCCAGATTTCCCCTCAGTTATTTAAAGGGGTTAAATCTGCAGTGAAAGTCCATGACAAATAGTTTTTGCAGTCCGATTACAGTGATATATCCGCTATGTGCAGTTGTTTTGGAAAAACTTGCATTTTATTACCAGCTGCCAGACGTCGAAGTAGTCCTGTATAGTCATAAGCTGCAGGCTGGCCACACCCACCACATCCTCCAGCCAATGATTGGCAGCTCTCTATGCATAGTAATAGGCAGTCAGCAGTCAATCACTGTCTGGAGGGTGGAGTGGGTGTGACTAGCCTGCAGCTCCTGAATATCCAGGACTACTTTAAGTAGTCCTCTAGGCATGTGCGGTTACTACTGCACAGATCCACACAGCAGACATATCACTGTAATCAGTGCGACTGTCTCTACATTGTGCTGCCCTCGGAGAGGAGTGCAGAGAGATGGTGACAGTCTCTTTAAAATCTACAGTATGCCAATTTATGCTGCTGATATGGATGTCGGCACGCCTGCCCACATCCGCAGTGGAGAAGATTGAAGACCGGCACAGCCACGCAGAGGATCCGGACGGGTAGGTAGTGTCCCCTTGCCGCGGGCAGTGCTGGATTCCATGTGGGATTCTCTGCACGGAGTCCACGCATGCCGTGGACATGAGGTCTAGTTGTCGCTTTTCTTATTTCGCTTTACATACATGCAGCATTTCCGCATCTAAAACAGTCAAAATGAGTTGTGTATCCGCAGCAGATTTAAGCAGATACAGCGCTCCCCTCGCCTCTCAATGCTTGCACTGTCCGTGTGCTCCGGCACCCACTAGCCAGCACTAAGCCACTAGTCAGGTGATGCAGAGGTAGCGTCACCTGACTAGCAACTGAGCACCCACTAGATGCAGCCACGGCACGCGGAACGTAAAAGCATTGAGAGGAGCGCTGTACCCGCCTAAATCAGCTGTGTGTCCGCAGCCAATTTTGAGTCGAAAGCCTCTCTAACCGTGGATTCTGACTCCGTTTTGCATGCAGATTTTTCCGCTGCAGACATTCTGCAGCTTTTCCGTCCCCATTTTAATATACCCCTATAAACAGTAACTGTCCTGCGTATTATAATTAAATAGCACACCAATAAAGTCTATAACAGGACCAAATTATTAAATAAAGGATATTTAGATATATAACAAATAAATCCTATATAAAAAGACAGTATCTATAAAATCGGCATTACATGAGCAGGGGGGAAAAAAAATAAAAATAGTCACAGTGTTCAAGTTAAACAGAATCAAATACAGACATCACAATATACACACAGTGTGCAGAACACATATTCAGATACCAGCGACATAAGCCACTATGTATTGCAAGACCCAATGCGCATTTTGGTTGTATCCTTAGTCCGGGGAAGCTCTTGCTGGTCCAAAAAAACACGGTAATTGTATACTATCCTATTGAGTAGATTCCACTTCACTGCACACACAGACATTAATTCCCGTAGGTACTTACGTCAGATATTCATCATACAGGTGCTTGGTCAGCCGTTCTCGGAAGCACAACTTCAGCTCGTTCAGACCATATTTTAAGAAGTTATTCACTAATGAGATCTGCAAACAAGCAGCACAGGCATCAATACACCGTGCGTAAAAACATGAAGCACTTCAGGTTCAAGTCACATGCGGCAGATTTGTTGCAGTCATTTCTGGGACTCCAGGTGCTGAAATCAATGTGCGTCCTGTAAAATCATCCCCAGTCACACGTATGGAGGAGATTCGCAGCCGCAGAAATTTCTGCAGTAAATCTGCCGTGAATTCACCCCTAGAAGGGATAATTTTAATGGCAGGGCAGTTTTAGCATTCTTCTACAACCCCCATTGGATTCTGCGCCCCTATTAACCCCCGATGCAGTGTGATGCAGGACATTCATACAGCCCAGGACAGTCTGCTGACTGTATAGAGATCAGTATATGCCTATGCATGCACAGATGTCCCAACCAGGACATGGAGGAAGAGGGTGATGTACAGAACTAAGTACCATCAAAGGTTTGATTGCACATTTTTAGTGTAATTGATGTAAATTTAATACACAAACTGAACTTGTTATATATAATAAACAGATTTTTTTTTTTTTCTTTAGCAAAATACAACTCGATAACAGCAGAGATTGTAAAATCTATATCTACAAAGTATTTAAGGTAAATCATGTGAGAATGATTAATACAAGTTAAGCCAGGCACAAAGCAGGTCCAAAGGTCTAATCTTTGATTATACAAGATGGGACTATGAACTAATCCTGCCCGCACATGACCTGGAGCATTGTTCTAAACCATCCCATAAGGCTGACACAATGAGGGGGACGCTTCAATTAAACAGTCTCCTCCGTGAAGTGACCAGCTGTGTGCGATAAATCATTCGTGTACCTGAATAGTAACATTTTAGCAAGCACTTCAGACAATTTAAAGGGTAACTAAAAAGTTTTTACAAACTTTCGACACATCTTAAAGATCGAAAAAAATTCTATGTCTGACATGTTAATAATTGGTGGAGGTTTGACAGCTAGGACTCTCAGAGCTACTTAAAAGGGATATTTCAGAACTTTATTAAAATCTTATCCTTAGGACAGGTCATCGATACAAGACGGGTGGTGGTTTGACACCTATGCCAGTCACCTGTCTACACTTGCAGTACCATTCATAGCCACTGCTCGATGTATGGAGCTGTGCTAGCTCTGATGCCCAGCAGCTCCTGTAAACAGACCCCCTCCTCCTGTCCTCTGTGAGACTGAGGATTCGTTTTAAAAGGATAGGTTAATACAAAATTTAAAAAAAAAAAAAAAAAAAAGGCCCACAATACCCTTTCCAATGAGCAACATGTATGAAGTGCATCGTGGAGTGAACTCAGGGGCAAACCCCAATAAACATGCAGCAGGATTGTCTGTCTTTGACAGCTGAAACAAGACAGAATTGAAGAGAACTTTGACCCAAGCCATTAACCCATTAGGTACCACTGTCAATACAGACGGGGGCATTTAAATGGTCCAGCAGAGGTCGGGGACTCCCTCTGTCACCCAAACAGCACATCTGAGACACGACTGCTGTTCTGGTATCATGGCAGCTGGATGCCTTGTGATGGCACCTAGGCCTGACATGAATTTCTGCGCATTAATAATACCAGTAAATCTACAATATACTGCAATACTCAAGTATTGCAATCTATTGTACGTGCAATCAGACAATCCCAAGTTCTAGTCCTCAATTAGGACTAAAATAAAAATAAGATTAATAAAGCGGTCAACTAGCAAAAATTAAAAAAAAAACAAACAAAAAAAAAAACACATTTTCTAGGTCGTCGCATTCAAATTACAAAAAATTGGTATTGCTGTGTCTGTAATTTACTAAAATATGACATTATTAATATCAACATTGTTAGAGAGGAAAACAAAACACTCCAAGAAGTTACATGTACCCCAAAATGGTAAAACTAGAAGGAAGAGGTTGCTCCGCACAAAAAAGCTCTCAAAGAAAAAGTTAGGGGGGGGGGCAAAAAAAAGGGTCACAAAAAGAAACATTTTAATTTTAAAAAGAAAAGAATAAATACTTCAATATTGCACCGCCACAAAAAAAAAAAAAAGAAGAACAAAAATCTGGTATTGCCATAATTGAACTGACTGGTAAAATATAACATGTCATTATTACCACACAGTGAATGCTCTAAACCCCCCGACCCCCCTATTTTTGGGAAAGAAAATAGCAAAAGGGCTGTGGCATGAAGTGGTAAAGCAATGTGGATTTTTCAGCGTTTCCCTAAACAGCAATGATACCCAAATCAGTTGGATAAAGCTGTGCTGCAGTTTCCTTCTAGCAGGAAGCAAAGAGCGCTGCACTGCAAGGAAAAAGCTGAAAGGACTTCGGGCCCTTTGTGCTACGGAGCCGTGTGAGTCCCAGAAGTTAGACCTCCACCAGATCCTAGAGGTTATAGCATAACACTGAGATGGGAAGATCCAGTTAATATCTCATCATTAGTAACAGTGTAATAATATCAATACTGAAATAAGACTTACGGCAGGCATGGCAGCGATAAAGTTGAAAAGGTATGTCTTAAAATCTTTTGTGCTGCGACCAATGATTGCGCTGCAAACCATCACATGCAGGGTGTTAATAACATAAGTGTGACAAAGTACAATAAAGAGCATTCTACATACAGAGAATTGTCACAATGTAAAAGTGTTACAGTTAGGAAAGCGTTCACAAGCAGACGACTCACTGCAGAAGATCGTCGCATTGTCACGTCGGACGTGCCGGGGAGAGCGGCCGTCGCATTGTCACGTCGGACGTGCCGGGGAGAGCGGCCGTCGCATTGTCACGTCGGACGTGCCGGGGAGAGCGGCCGTCGCATTGTCACGTCGGACGTGCCGGGGAGAGCGGCCGTCGCATTGTCACGTCGGACGTGCCGGGGAGAGCGGCCGTCGCATTGTCACGTCGGACGTGCCGGGGAGAGCGGCCGTCGCATTGTCACGTCGGACGTGCCGGGGAGAGCGGCCGTCGCATTGTCACGTCGGACGTGCCGGGGAGAGCGGCCGTCGCATTGTCACGTCGGACGTGCCGGGGAGAGCGGCCGTCGCATTGTCACGTCGGACGTGCCGGGGAGAGCGGCCGTCGCATTGTCACGTCGGACGTGCCGGGGGGAGAGCGGCCGTCGCATTGTCACGTCGGACGTGCCGGGGGGAGAGCGGCCGTCGCATTGTCACGTCGGACGTGCCGGGGAGAGCGGCCGTCGCATTGTCACGTCGGACGTGCCGGGGAGAGCGGCCGTCGCATTGTCACGTCGGACGTGCCGGGGAGAGCGGCCGTCGCATTGTCACGTCGGACGTGCCGGGGAGAGCGGCCGTCGCATTGTCACGTCGGACGTGCCGGGGAGAGCGGCCGTCGCATTGTCACGTCGGACGTGCCGGGGAGAGCGGCCGTCGCATTGTCACGTCGGACGTGCCGGGGAGAGCGGCCGTCGCATTGTCACGTCGGACGTGCCGGGGAGAGCGGCCGTCGCATTGTCACGTCGGACGTGCCGGGGAGAGCGGCCGTCGCATTGTCACGTCGGACGTGCCGGGGAGAGCGGCCGTCGCATTGTCACGTCGGACGTGCCGGGGAGAGCGGCCGTCGCATTGTCACGTCGGACGTGCCGGGGAGAGCGGCCGTCGCATTGTCACGTCGGACGTGCCGGGGAGAGCGGCCGTCGCATTGTCACGTCGGACGTGCCGGGGAGAGCGGCCGTCGCATTGTCACGTCGGACGTGCCGGGGAGAGCGGCCGTCGCATTGTCACGTCGGACGTGCCGGGGAGAGCGGCCGTCGCATTGTCACGTCGGACGTGCCGGGGAGAGCGGCCGTCGCATTGTCACGTCGGACGTGCCGGGGAGAGCGGCCGTCGCATTGTCACGTCGGACGTGCCGGGGAGAGCGGCCGTCGCATTGTCACGTCGGACGTGCCGGGGAGAGCGGCCGTCGCATTGTCACGTCGGACGTGCCGGGGAGAGCGGCCGTCGCATTGTCACGTCGGACGTGCCGGGGAGAGCGGCCGTCGCATTGTCACGTCGGACGTGCCGGGGAGAGCGGCCGTCGCATTGTCACGTCGGACGTGCCGGGGAGAGCGGCCGTCGCATTGTCACGTCGGACGTGCCGGGGAGAGCGGCCGTCGCATTGTCACGTCGGACGTGCCGGGGAGAGCGGCCGTCGCATTGTCACGTCGGACGTGCCGGGGAGAGCGGCCGTCGCATTGTCACGTCGGACGTGCCGGGGAGAGCGGCCGTCGCATTGTCACGTCGGACGTGCCGGGGAGAGCGGCCGTCGCATTGTCACGTCGGACGTGCCGGGGAGAGCGGCCGTCGCATTGTCACGTCGGACGTGCCGGGGAGAGCGGCCGTCGCATTGTCACGTCGGACGTGCCGGGGAGAGCGGCCGTCGCATTGTCACGTCGGACGTGCCGGGGAGAGCGGCCGTCGCATTGTCACGTCGGACGTGCCGGGGAGAGCGGCCGTCGCATTGTCACGTCGGACGTGCCGGGGAGAGCGGCCGTCGCATTGTCACGTCGGACGTGCCGGGGAGAGCGGCCGTCGCATTGTCACGTCGGACGTGCCGGGGAGAGCGGCCGTCGCATTGTCACGTCGGACGTGCCGGGGAGAGCGGCCGTCGCATTGTCACGTCGGACGTGCCGGGGAGAGCGGCCGTCGCATTGTCACGTCGGACGTGCCGGGGAGAGCGGCCGTCGCATTGTCACGTCGGACGTGCCGGGGAGAGCGGCCGTCGCATTGTCACGTCGGACGTGCCGGGGAGAGCGGCCGTCGCATTGTCACGTCGGACGTGCCGGGGAGAGCGGCCGTCGCATTGTCACGTCGGACGTGCCGGGGAGAGCGGCCGTCGCATTGTCACGTCGGACGTGCCGGGGAGAGCGGCCGTCGCATTGTCACGTCGGACGTGCCGGGGAGAGCGGCCGTCGCATTGTCACGTCGGACGTGCCGGGGAGAGCGGCCGTCGCATTGTCACGTCGGACGTGCCGGGGAGAGCGGCCGTCGCATTGTCACGTCGGACGTGCCGGGGAGAGCGGCCGTCGCATTGTCACGTCGGACGTGCCGGGGAGAGCGGCCGTCGCATTGTCACGTCGGACGTGCCGGGGAGAGCGGCCGTCGCATTGTCACGTCGGACGTGCCGGGGAGAGCGGCCGTCGCATTGTCACGTCGGACGTGCCGGGGAGAGCGGCCGTCGCATTGTCACGTCGGACGTGCCGGGGAGAGCGGCCGTCGCATTGTCACGTCGGACGTGCCGGGGAGAGCGGCCGTCGCATTGTCACGTCGGACGTGCCGGGGAGAGCGGCCGTCGCATTGTCACGTCGGACGTGCCGGGGAGAGCGGCCGTCGCATTGTCACGTCGGACGTGCCGGGGAGAGCGGCCGTCGCATTGTCACGTCGGACGTGCCGGGGAGAGCGGCCGTCGCATTGTCACGTCGGACGTGCCGGGGAGAGCGGCCGTCGCATTGTCACGTCGGACGTGCCGGGGAGAGCGGCCGTCGCATTGTCACGTCGGACGTGCCGGGGAGAGCGGCCGTTGCATATAGCCTTGTAGTCTTAGATGAACTCTGGTTGGCTGCTACAAGGACACTTTCTTCTGTAGCGGTTTTACTACACAAGACCAAGTATATTATATACAGCTTGCGGTGCGCCGGAGGATCATAGGATGCCTCCATACGTACCACAATATCCAGCTATGCAGAAAATCCACACGAAAATCCGCATGTTAGACGTGCAGTTTGGTGCGGATTTCTGCAGCAACACATTCTGGTATGTTTGGAAGCTCCCAATGTCACACAAGCGCTTGCAGAAACACTGTGGTTTTTTTAGCGCAGCATTTTAGTGTTTTTGTGCGCGTTTGCCTGGGTTTTTATTGTATATTATGTGCAGTAACAACGCAGGCAAAGTAAGCCGATGAGGTCATCACTTTTTCCCCTCCTGTTGGCATTAGTAAGCAGCGTTAAGAACTGTGCTTTACAGCATTTGTAAACACACTCCATTCATTTCAATGGGTGATGAAGGGCATCAAAAGTGCCCTGCAACTCTGAAAAATATTACATACAGCGTTCAATTTAGCATGCGCTAAAACACTAGTCTGAGAGGCCCCATTGAAATGAATGGAGGCTCAGCGCAGCATTTTAGCAGGGGCTGAAGACAAAACGCTGTTGATCGGCTGGGGTCTGTTCCGTTGCCTGTGGCCCTGACCAATCAGCTGGTTGTGTGCCTGCTGACAGTGCCGCAATTACACAGGGGTCGAAGTGGAAGTAGCAAAAGTCTCTGCTCCGACCTCTGTGTAGGGGTCAGCGCTTAATAAAATCAATGGGAGCCATTCCCATTGATTTCAATAAGCGCCAGCCACTACAAAGAGGTTGGAGCAAAGAATTCTGCCACTTCCTCTCCAACTGCTGTGAAATTGCGGCACTGTCAGCAGGCACACAACCAGCTGGTCGGTCAGGGTCACAGGCAACGGACCCCAGCCGATCAACTATTGATGACCTGTCCCGAGGATAGGTCATCAATAATATTCTCAGTGGAAAACCCCTTAAAGGGCACATCCACACAAGACTAGAATTTCCACTGCAATTTTTGCAAAAAGAATCAACACGTGTCGATTTGCTACAGATTTCTACTCTCTTTTGAAGGGATGAAAACCTGCAGCATAAATTGACATGAAGGCCAGTTTACAGAGCAGACAAGTTGGTATATTACTCTGAAGACACTGAAACTCAAGAATTTTGCACTCTGAGCTTTTGCAAAACTCTACGGCATGCAAAGCATGCGCCGTGCTGTCAACACTGGCTATATCCATGAGGTGTTACCAGTGGAACTGCCGCTATATACTGGGAAAAGTACTTCTTGAAAACAGCTTTATCTCTGCTTATGATTCCGCTGCAACAAAAGAGGAATAATAGTTTTTACGAACTTCAGGAGGAACATAAAAAATAAAGTGATCCACAGAAATGCAGATATTTTCTAATCTCCAACACGAAATGCCAATTTGACATTTACATCTGTAAACGAGGTTGTATAGGTGACAGTGGGGGCTTAAGTTCACATCCCTATCTAACAAAGGCCGGGAGGGCAGCCTTTTTTTTTTTTTTTTTAACAGCTGATTAATGAAAACCTCCAGACATGGAGAAAAAGAGAAGTGTGAAAATTAACACAATGGGAGGAGCAGAATATTCCAGAGTAACCAATCAGGTAGTTGCTGCTATTTTGCAGAGAAGTCTTGGAAAATGAAAGAACAAAATTAAATTTCTGCTTTGGGCAACATTTTCCCTTTGCACTAGTTTAGAAAGTTTCCCCTTAGTCCCTCTCCTAGTCTTCTAGCTCTGGTGAGCAGGTGGCGCTGTGCAACACTGAAGGGGATCACTGACCACCCAAGTCCCCACAAGATTATGGAGATGGCTTCTCTTTAAAGATAAACCGATGCATCCTCTTACAAGTGGAACAGACAGAATACCTTTATAACCGCATCCTTGCCAATTCCTCCACTGTTTTACTTTTTTCCCCTAGCCCCTCAAATTCACTCATAATGGCTCCCATTACGTTTGAATACCAGTCATGTGGGCAGTTTCCACTGTCCAGTGTCAATGTGAAATGCCATGTAATAGTGGCACAGGACGGTGGTTATCGCCCACTATCATCGAGATCTGAAAGTAACGGAAGCCATTGCAGACAAACAAGGGGGTCTAGGAGGAAACAAACAAACAAACAAAAAAAAAAAAAACAGCAGTGGAATCAGCAAGGACGAGTCTGTAAAGATGGGCAGCGGATTGTTCCGCTTATACATGGCAGTTCCTTTAATGCCACCATAATGTACATGATTTTGCTACTATATGGAAAGCATAAATCATACAGGGATAGCCAACAGGGCCAGTTGCACACGAGGGTATTACAGGCGTGTATATCCCTATAATATTCTATTCTGAGATCTGTAATAAAAGTGCATAAATGCTACATAACATGCTCATGTAAAACTGGCCTTAAAGGAGTTTTCCTGTCAGTGGGGGTCTGGATCATGAGGACTCAGGACCCCCCATTTCACAGTTCATGATCTCTTAACCCAATAACGTAGTGTAGTGGCAAATGGACCGTTGGTCACACGTGCATGGCGGTGGCTCCATTCATTTCAATGAGGCAGACAGATCTAGCCGAGCACAGTACTCACTTATTTCCGTCAGTCCCACTTAAATGAATGGAGCTGCACCACTCCATTAATTTCAAAGGGCCTGATGAAAATAGCGGAGCTTAACGCTCAACTATGTCTGCGCCACTAAGAATGGAGCCAATGTTGTGCATGGGCAACCAATGGCCCATCTGCCAATACCCTGTAGAAAAGGGCTAAGGGATTGAAATCTAACAACTGCAAAGACTTCAGAGAATGAACTGGGGTGATAAATACCTTTCAATGAAAGTGCCATTCTGAATCATCCAGATGTCACAGTAGGTACGGGCAACCAGCATGATGGCTATTAGCGTCAGATATCCACTCTGTAGCAGAAAATTGTATTCAGTGATTATTTATCACAGGGAAATATTAAAGTGACCCTCCTGTTTCAGGACAAAATTCTAGCCCAGGACAGGAGGGGCAGGGGGTAACATTACCTACAGTCGTTTTCTCTGCAGCCCCTCTGATACGTCAATTTCGTATGCTACTTTCACCCATACAAGATGGCTGCAAATGTTCCAACTACTTAATGCACACTTCTTTCTGACTGGCCAATGCTGATCAGATGAGCAACTTTGGCCTATCAGAAAAGCACATATACTGTATTGGTAGTCTAACACTACCAACGCACTGTGCAGATTAGGTAGTCTGGATGCCCGAAAAACAGGACCTGGGATCATCAGATGGGAGGGACAGCAGAGAAGAACAACTGCAGTTAATACACACCCTCGCTTCTCTTCCGGTCCATAACTGGAGGGATGCTTTAAACGTCTGCAAATGCAGCTCAGTGAACAAGAAATTAAGACACAACATCCAATACCTCTTTACAGAACGTTTTGGGTACTAATATCCTCAGGATGCGGCCGATTCTGGCAAAAAAAACACGGTCCACCACAGCTTTTTCTTTTTTTCCATCTTTCTGTAAAAAACAAGACATTGTACATTTAAAGAACAACTGAAAACAATTACTCTGATATTCTAATCAGCTAGATTTCGCATTTTAAGGCTGGGCTCACACGAGCGGGTCAGATTCTGCATGCGAAAGGCGGGCAGCGGATTCCAGCTATGAGCACAGCCGGTGACCCTGCGTTCTGCAAGTACCTGTATTGCAGATGACCGCGAAGGCTGGCAGGCAGCCATGTGCAGTACAGGGCTTTTCTTCTTTCTTTGTATTTCCCGTGCTGTTACTTAGTGATTATGCGGGTACCCGCAAGCCCATATGCAATGGTAATTGCATATGGGCTGTGGGGTCAGATGCCTACGTTGACTTTAGTGGTGGCCGTCCGCACAGATAAGCGGCAACATAGAGCATGCTGCGATTTGTCTTCTGGACACAGAATACACAATTTGTATCTGCGAGTTTGTAGGAAAAAAAAGTCGAACGTACATGCCTTCCAATGCCCGCATTTTACCAGCAAAACCCATAATTCAAATCCAATAATGTGAAACCAGCCTTATATGGCGGGTACAGAATGAAACAATACTAATATCTACAACTATATTTACACATTCATTATACAACAAAGCCTTAACCACAATGACACAATAGGGTTTTTCTCTAATTGCAATAAAAAATTGGATAATTTTAAAAGGGAATCTATCACACTGAAGACCGCGGTACCAGCTGCAGGCAACATTATAAAACGGGGAGAGCGTCGCAGATTGACTCATTCGGAGAAAAGTCAGTAGAACCTCTAATTTAGAGACTTAAATAACTGCTTACGCAGGGCGGAGTCTAGTAAGCAGTCTCAGCGACCGACTTCTTACGCAGGGCGGAGTCTAGTAAGCAGTCTCAGCGACTGACTGCTTACGCAGGGCGGAGTCTAGTAAGCAGTCTCAGCAACTGACTACCTTTCTTGCATAAGTGTTCATATGGTGCTAGCTGTAAATTACTGACCAGGACCACCCATTGTACTCCTAACCTCATTGATTCACATGTGCCAGGTTCTCTATAACCCCCCTTAAGGATGTGGCTTAGTTTGTCCCAGGGTTGGCCCTTAAAGGGGTTGTCCAGTTGTAAACTATAGATGGCCTACTACTGGTTATCAATAGTAGATCCGATAAAGTCCGTCAACCAGGACCCCTACTGATCAGCTGCTCAGCAGGCCCGTGTGCCCATGCACTGAGTCGATTACTGCAGGAAACAGGTAGCTCTGCTCTTTGCCTGTAATACCAAGTTTGACCACTGCGCTAAGTTCACATTCATTTCAGTGGGAATTTGCGCTGCAATCTTCAGCCTACCTACTGCAGTAAGAATAGAGCCGCTTCCTGCAGAAGTCTGCTCTGTACAAAAGTGTTGTGGTGAACAGCTGATAAGTAGGAATCCCCGGAGACAGACCCCAATAATCTATGATTGATAACTTATCCTGGAGGACAGTCCATCAAAAGTCTAAGTTTACAACAGCTTTAACACAGCTGACTTAGACTTAAAGCCCCATATAACGGGACGACTATTGGGCAAACGATGCCCGACACTCGTCCCCGCATGTACTATGTGCTGCTGCGCAGGAGCTAGTATCGTTGCTTAACAGCGGGGTGGCTGCAGGAGATTTCTTTCCTCGCTCTTCCCCCTGCCCCTCTCCGTTCACTTAACATAGCGGCCATTCGGTAGTGAATATCTGCTGTTAACACTGAACGATTAAGCTGCATAAAATCCTGATCGATGAGAGTTCAATGTAAATAGCAGCCGTTCAGTACTGAACAGCCGCTATGCTAAGTGAATGCAGTGGGGCAGGGGAGAGCGAGGAGTGAAATCTCCTGCAGCCAACCCACTGTGTAGCAACAATACTAGCTCCTGTGCAAAAGCACACGAGCTAGTACATGCGGGAACGAGTGTTGGGCATCGTTTGCCCGACAATTGTCCCGTCTAAATGGGTCTTTACTGTCAATACACGAGTGAACTCATTAGGGCCCCATTTAGAAAACTATTATCACTCAAATCTTTTGAGCGATAATCGTTGTGTGCATTTACACGGCAAGATGATCGCTTAAAATTTGCTCAAACTGCAGTTTGAGTGACAGTTTTGAGCGTTAACTTTGCATAGGTGTGTAAATAAAGGCTCACACTGTATGCAGAAGACAAGCGGGCCTGCTATCTGAGCACTCCGAGAAGGGTATGCAGAACACAGCTGCAGCGCTGTCTCCTGCATACTCTTGCTGTGTTCACGGAGCACACAGCTAGTATACAGCTGAGCGCTCTGAGCGATGTATGCAGAACACAGCTGGACGGCTCTGTTCTCTGAGCGGGATACCAGCTGAAATAGTATCAACGGTATCCCGCTGAGGCACCGATAAGGCTAGTCGTTCTTTCAGCTAGCTCAAAGACAAAGATGAACGACTCGTTAATGAAAAGTGCACGATGTCCGTGCAGTTAGACCCAACGATTCTCACTCAAAGGATGGCTTTGAGCTATTTGTGAGCAAGAATCATTGGGTCTAAATGGGCCTTCGCTTGTGATGCCACAATTGCTATTAATTAGTTATACAGGCGGGATCTAAGTGTTCTACAATTATGGCCATTGTTGTCCATAGCCATCAGTCACCATCACGTGTGTACAAACACTGTGACCACAGAGCCGGAGATCTATGGCATCGGTCACTACGCCTTATGATGCAGGGTGCTAAACGGGTTATGTCTTGTGGTAGCACAATATAAACTCCTGAGCTGCCTGTATACATTAATGTTGGTGGATCTTGTATTATAGCCGGATCAGTTAACACATCAACACTTTACAGGAGTCTCCCGACTCTACCCTGCAGATATCATGAAGACAAGAATTAGGCAGGTTTGATTTCAACGTGGCGGATCCTTTGTTCTGTAGGGAGATCAGCGGCTACCAGATACTTATCCCCCTCTCCCCATGAATTATGTATGGTCTAGGGACACAGATGTCAGCTACCTCTTGTGCAGGACCCAAGAACAAATGGAGACTTTGTATTCAAAGTAGTCTCAGTTAGAATGATGTCTGGAAGAGGGCAGCAGGGAAGCCTCTTCCCTATGTGGAAACAGCTGATCGGTTTCACTGGGGGCCATTATTCAGCTTAACCAGCTCATGGCCAAAGGTGTTTTAGATCTTGGTGCCCAGAGCAATATTTCACCTTTTGGGCTGCTTCATTCTACAGGCGTTTTTCTTTTGTTTCTTAATCTACTCCAAAAAATGGAAAAAAAAGCAAAAAAAAAAAACACAAAATTTAAAAAAAATCCTCTAGCTTTTTACCTCTAATAAAACGAAAAAAAAAAAATCTATAATATATAATAGCCCTAATAAGTCATTGGGAAAGAAAAAAAAACAAAACAAAAAAAAACACACAGCAAACCAATTCTGGTAGCTGAAAAAGTTTCTGGACCTTTAGAAGTGAAACACCTTGGCCCTTAAGGGTTAAACATAGCACATACATTACCGGGCTGCAGGCACCAACCTGCTAGCTCATTAATCTACATGGGCTGGTCGGGAAAGGGATGCTGAAAAATCAGAAGTAAAGCGTCACCTCATTGTCCTGCGCCGGGGTCCTCCCACTTTTCTTCCTGAAGAGGGAAGGAACAGAAGATTAATACTCAGATACTCAACACATGCAGGTCTAATGAGTAGGTGACATCAGCCGGTGACATGTCCGGGCCGTCCTCTAATGGGAGGCGAACCCCAATAACTCCTAGTTCAGATCATCTGAGGTGTCGGTTCACAAGCAGAGATTTTTATGCTAGTGTAAGGCCCAATGCACACGGGCGGATTTTTGCAGCAGACTCCGCAGCAAGCCATGTAAAATGATTCTTCCACGCACAAGTGCAAATCACTTGCGATTTCCGCTTGTGGAAGAATTGCTGCATGCTCCATTTTCGTGTGGGACTGGCACGGATGGCTTCTATTGCAGTCAATAGAAGCCTTCCGACCTGTGACGATTCCGAAATGTCAATTTCGAAATCGGCGCTGCATTCTCTGCAGTGCACATGTGCGCCGGCTGGCACCTCCGCAGCACAGAGGAGAAAATATCCGGAGAAGTACGCAAGGGGTCACTGGCGGGCACAGTCGGCCTAAAAAGTGACGAGTCATACAGGCGTTCCTGGAAAGTCTTGTAATCTACCTGTACAGAGGGCGCCCCTTCACCTGGCTGCACACCAACATGCTGCGGTACCTTCGCCCTACTGCTGAAGCATCACAATGGCCAAAGTCTATCTGATATAAAGTGGATTGTACAGGAAGCTCTGCTGGGACTAAATCTACTGATGAACCCAGGGAAAGGAAAACACGGACCCACGTCTGCTGCCTGTGTGTGTTATTTCTCAGAATACAATGCTGTTTTTTGCACTCCATAGGGCTCAGTGGGGGACACAATATTACAGATCCTCAGAGCCTCCAGTATCAAAATCTGCACCATCTGAGTTTCATCTAATACCCATGTTATACAACTTTAATGGTGTACGATAAACTCCACGCACTAAATACATCTGCGATACTCGGATACTCGTTGCCTTTCAGATCGAGAGATCACACAACCCTGCGGCCCATTTATCTTCACTAATATGGCCTAAACCTTATTCCCATTTTTCGTTGACCTTTATTGGGCATTGCTGTAACTAGCAAGAAGAAAGGTGTTAAATCTTCTATCTATAGACAGATGCCGGAACACCAGAACACCCAAGAAGATTCACCAAAGGGCGTTCTTGTCAGATCTAGCCCCTCAGCTTTCTGATTCCAGCTCTGGACGACTAATTTATAACCCAGGACCAATTACAATTAATCTATAACGCGAACCTCGTTATTATTTCCACCTTCTTTGCTTTACCCAAATTGTATAGAGATGGTCCCCATAGTGGTTAGACCTAAAATCTTAGCCAGAACGCCCGTGTTTGTGTGGATAAAATAACCATTTCTATCATCATTTCCGTCATACGTGAAAGATACTAAGGAGGCCACTTCTAAGATTTGTAACATCTCCGTCCCTCAGCGAACACCTTCAGCTACAACTGTTGTCAGCCTTTACTCCATCATCATTTGGGGTCGCAAGTGGTTCGTTTCTTCGGTCCAAAGGTGCGCACATCCATTTTTTTTCCCCTTTATATACCCGTTTTTTCCACCAAATATTCAGCACAGCGATGGGAACGCCCCGTGCCCCATGGTTTGCTGACCGTAGGCTGCCTTCACACGGTGCAGATCTACTGAGGGCTTTCAGCAACGGAAACCGCGCAGCAGATACGTCGTGAACCAGTGGTGGACTAATATGGACATAAAAAGGGGCAGTTATTAAAGTGAGGAAATGCTGGGAATTTGAATCCTTCTATTTCAAGGATTTGAAGCCCGCAGCATAAATGGACATGATGTAGATTCAGAACCCGCGGTGGATTTGTTGCTGAAGATTTCACCACCATGTGAGGCCGCCTGCACACGGGCGATGGGGTGCCGCATGCGGAATCCGGCTCTGGCAGCAGCGGCGTCCGCGTGTACCGGCTTTGTTTTTGCCTTATCTGTACTGCGAATGTTCCACACGACTCGCCGTCGGACCTGCGCGGTACAGATTTTTTTTCCACGTCGTCATCTGCGACCTTTTCGCAATTACGGAAGGGCTGCAGATCGAATGGCTTCCATTGACTTCAATGGAAGCCATTCGCGCAAAAATGGAGCATGCTGCGATTTTTCATCCACGAGCAGAAATCGCAATTGGTTTCTGCTCATGTGCGTGAAGAATCATTTTTGCATAGCATGCTACGGACGGTATTTGATGCAGAACCCAGAGGCGGACGCCCACTCTGGATTCCGCAATTCAAATCCACCCGTGTGCGTTCATCATAATGAAGACTTTAGCACTCGGCTCGTACTGGAAAGGCTGTGGAACGCCTACAGCGATTCCTGCAGCGGATATTCTTCCACCAAGCGTAAGACCATCTTTGGGCTCGTTCACATCAGCACTTTGGTTTTCACTTAGCTGTTCTGTCTGAGGAGGAGCCAAACAGAAAGCTGTTCCAAGTTACCGTATATACTCGAGTAAATACGGTATTTGTTCAATGTCCCTTTTTTTGCTGAAAAAACAAAAAACTGTCAATAATAACAGAACTAAATGGAAAGGTTTCTATTTGATTCCGTTTTTGATGTCGATTTAATGGATCCATTTTTAAATGAACCCGTGCAGAAAGTAAAGGCCCATTTATAGCAGCCGATTATCGCAAAAACACCCATGCTAATCGGCGATTGTTCTAGCGATAATCGGTGCGTGTATATGTGCGCCCATCGTCTCATCCTTAAATTCAGTCCAACCTAAAAATCGTAGTTCACTTTTATCAGCAGTTCTCCACGGGGAGCGCTGATAGCATTGTTTCCTCATGGAGAACTAAGGATCTGAGTGCAGCTAATAGCCTCGGGCTATTAGCTGCATTTAGGGAAGGCTTCATTTGCATACCTAATTGGTATTTAAGTAGCTGAGTAGCTACCTAAATACCAATTAATTTTTATGCAAAATGATCGCTCAAAGTGATCATCGGCCATGTAAACCAGCCTTTAGAAAGACAAAGGAACACAAAAAAGATTCATTAAAAACTGATGTAAAAAGGAAGCAAATGGAAACCGATCAAGGAAAAAACCTGTTTCTGATCAGTCGGCCGCTCT
The DNA here is from genome assembly GCF_035609145.1 of Eleutherodactylus coqui. Taxonomy (NCBI): domain Eukaryota; kingdom Metazoa; phylum Chordata; class Amphibia; order Anura; family Eleutherodactylidae; genus Eleutherodactylus; species Eleutherodactylus coqui. The sequence goes on along the minus strand of NC_089839.1, from coordinate 262,081,540 downwards.
ATTAAAAATCGTAATTATAATTTCCGTTTGTATTCCATTTTATTATCCTTTCAATAGAAAAAAAAAAGCCGATATATAAACGCGCCCTTTAGCAGAGTCAGATGTGTTGTAACCTGCAGGGCCCATCAGCAAGTAAACACGATCGGAACAGACCGGAATGAACTTTAGCTGCATTAGGTGCGCCAAGAAACTACAGGTTTATCACACCGATGAGCCGATAAGCTCCTAACGTTACAGTAAAATACTGTACGGTAGTTACAGCAAGGAAACCAAACATTTCGGGTGGGGTCACACGGGGACGGAACTCCAGCGGAATTCTCGCAGAGTTGCCGCACTGAAAAAACGCGAGAATACCGCTGGAAAAGTGCAGCTTTTGTAGCAGTTTCACCATCGCCATTCCGCTATGGCAACATTTTTGCAAAATCTCGGCCACTTTGCCGGTTAATCCCGGGATTAGGAGCCGCGGGCAGAATTGCCGGACGGAAATTCTGCGGCAATTTCGCCCCGTGTGAACCCAGCCTTAGAACTTTAGCAAAATCAAAGTTTTCTTGCTATAAAGACGAGAATAGCCCGTTACATAAATCACATTTTTGTGGTAAACGTTTTTTAAACAATGTTTGGCGATTTTATTTTCAACTTTTGGTCACAATCTGCATTAAAAAAAAATCCTTAAACTCTTGCATTTTTCTCACTTTCTGATCTGTAGAGGAAGCTTTGCAGCGGTCATCTGACTAAGACCTCCTGCACACGGGCGGGTTGGACCCCGCATGCAGGGTTCCTGCAGTGGAGTACGACCCAGTGCCCCCTGCGTACCTGTCTGGCGGCTTCTTTCTGCTCCGTCACATGCGCAGTAGGCGCCGAGGCTAGATGATGCTGCGGATCATGTGACACATCTACAGTGCTCACTGCGGAAGTACCGCAGGACGCACCGCCTCTATTGACTTCAATGGAAGCAGTCTGTGCATAGCCCACAATCGCAGCATACCGCAATCGATTTCCACTTGTGCAGATGAAATCCCATACTGCCATAGCATGCTACGGGTGGTATTTGCTGCGGAGCCCAAAGGCGGACGCCCACCGCGGACTCCGCAATGCAATTACGCCCAAGTGCAGAAGGCCTTAATTCTGCCTTTTTCACAGTGACTACACAACTAGTGTAGTAAATAGTAAATGGAGCTGTGAGCGACAGGCACCATACAAAGGTTACCCAGTAGTAAGAGTCAGGCGTGACGCCGCACCTGGTGACTCACACACAAGCATATGTTACCAGATGCTACAGATACCGGGGACCGACCTGCCAGCACAGAGTAGTCGTCTCACCTGTCAGAAGGGCCCCTTCTGGTCTGTGCAGAAAAACCCGTTTACCTTGGAGGGTAACAGCATGTCTAGAGCAGAGCACAAGGCACTTCATCTGGGTTTCTCCTTCTACATCTGTAAAACCAGACATCCCCTTTAGGCCTCATGTCCACGGGGAAAATCGGGCCCGCTACGGATTCTACATGTAGAATCTGCAGCGGGTCCCTCCTGCCCCGCGGACATGAGCGCCGAAAATACAAATAAATGAGAATAAACTTACCTCCGATCCGCTCCGTTTCTTCTCTTCGCGGCGGCGTCATCTTCTCTCGTCGCGGCCGGATCTTCATTCTTCGGCTCGGCGGATGTGCACGATGACGTCGGTGACGTGCCCCACGCATGCGCCGGGCCGAAGCAAAATGATCCGGCCGCGGCTGAGAGAAGATGGCGCGGCGCCGAAGAGAAGAAACGGAGCGGGTGAGTAAAATATGATTTTTGTGTCCCGCGGATCCGGACGGCTTCCATAGGCTTCAATAGAAGCCCGCGGGAGCCGTCCCCGCGGGAGACCCGCATGAAAATGGAGCATGGTCCAGATTTTTTCATGCTCCATTTTTTTTAAAATCACTTTTATTGACGATCCGCGGGTATTTATCTACCCGCGGGTGGTCAATGCATCCCTATGGGGTGCGGATCCGCGCGCGGGAGAAGAGTTAAAATCCGCTGCGGATTTTAATTCTTCTTTTCCCCGTGGACATGAGCCCTTAAGGCTTCCTTCAGACGGCCATATGCAAGCGGGACCACTGGCACCATACGAGCACCCAGCTGTGTGCGGTCCCTCCTGCAGCGACAGTGCCTGCCCTACTCTCGTCCGCGGCACGGATCAGACGACACATAGGGATTTTTAACATTAACAGAAAAAGAGCTTGTGTGACCGGCCTCAGGCTATAAGGGGTCCGTGAAATACAGACCGCACACGGGCGTAAAATAAAGACGTAGGCCTGTTTCACGCGGCGTTTTTGCGCCATGCAATCTATTTCAGCGGGTTCGCTCACATGTGCGTATTGTGTGCGCAATTCTGCTGTTCAAACAAAGTTACGCAGCATACTCAATTTTCCTGCGCACGGAAATAGATCATATGGAACTAGTTAGGCGCAGGACGGGACCGCGGCGGCGGCGGTGTTTTTTGTAATATTCATGCTACGCATTTTCTTCTGGTATTTTTTCAAGTCCTACTGAAAAACCAATATGTGTGAAAAAGATGGCAGAACGATCCATATCAGCGCCTATCGTGCAGTAAGAGCCCTATGCTTTCTATGGGTAGCGTACGCAACGCTGTCCGTACACAATACATACATAGCGTATGGGCGACGATACATATACAACCCCGCTATGAGGCAGAGCGGGGAATTAACCCCCCCCCCCCCCCCCCCAAAAAAAAAGTCACATCGCGCACGACCACATGCATGCAGTGCATTCACCATTCAACATGGTGGTAGGTTTTATGCATGAGCCCCTTTACTCTCTGCCCCCAGCTGATCTGGAACACAATATCCTTTAACCCCTTGAGTGGCACGCCCGGAAATTTTCCGGGACGAGCTCCACTGCCGATAGTGACCTAGCCCGGAAGATTTCCGGGCTATGTATCACTATGGGAGCTGCAGAGCACAATGCCACAAGCTGTGACTGTGTGCTCTGCCTGCACAGACCCACAGAGAACAAAGCAAGGGCTTTGAAAAACCAGCAGAAGATATTGCCGATATGCCGGCAATCTCCTGCTTTGTTTACAGGTTGCCATAGAGACCATCAGCTTGTCAGAAGCAAGCCGATGGTCTCTGTTGCAGGGAGAGCTGGTGCTTGGCTGTGAGAGGACAGCTAGGTACCTGCTCTTACAGCAGAGATCAGAGAAAACCCCCGATCTCTGCTGTGTTAACCCTTTACATGCAGCAGTCTATGTGACTGCAGCATGTAAAGGGCTGTCACCATGGGACCCGCAGAATGTGATCAGGGGTCCTGATGGGTCTCTGTGGAAGTCCCCTAAAGGAACAAAAAAAAAAAAGTAAAAAAAAAAAAGTAAAAAAAAATTATAAAAAAAAAATAAAAACACTTGTCTCCCTTTACTTTATAAAAAGTCAAAAATACAATCACACATGTGGTATCCATGCGTCGTAATGACCCAGAGAAGGAAGTTAATACATTATTTAACCCCTTAATGACATGGCCCCTTTTTTTCTTCCCCCCCCCCCTCATTTCTTTTTTTCCTCCCCCCTGTTTAAAAAAATCACAACTTGTCCCGCAAAAAACAAGCCCTTATATGGCCATGTCAATGGAAAAATGAAAAAGTGGCAACTGCAAAATTAGTTGAAATTCAATGATTAGACCATTTTAAAAAACCTGCCCTGGTGGGTCTGACAGGGTGGTAGGAAACCTGCCACTGAAGGGGTTAACAGGCGGTTCGTTTAGAGTAATGGAACAATTTTACCTTCTCTTAGATGTTTGGCTGGGTAATAGATTAGGCCTCATGCCCACGGCCCGGCCTCCGCCAGCAGAATATCACAGCAGAGTTCAACATGGTGCCCATCAAAGACCCCATACTCGCCTTTCCGGATCTGCCGCGCGAGTCCTGTCTGGCGAGCCAGTGCGCATGCGCAGTACGGTGCATGACACACCGGCAGTGGGCGATAACACGGCTGCCGGTGAGCACAGAGGAAGTATCATGTGACGAACTACTTCCACTGACTACAATGGAAGCTGGTCACACGTTTTCCTGCGGCAATTATAGCATGCTGCGATTTCTTTCACACTGCCGAATTCCGCAGCGTGAACATTGAGCCATTAGGCGAGATCACGCCGCGAATTTTCACCGCATTAAATGCGGCACAAATCAGTCCGTGAGATACATAAAGAAACTTGCCTTAAGTTGCCAATGAACCTGTCGTAATGATAGGTTCATCGCTTAAACTCACAGTGACAAAGTGTTCTCTCTCTGCAGTATATGGCAACACCCGTAGACAGCCGGCCTAAATGCACACCCTGACTGGACGACGAATGAGAATTCGTTTGGTTATTGCACGCCATTCAGTTATTGCACGCATAAAAAAATTAAAGGACTGATCGGCCCGTGTGAACAGGCAGTTCATCTATGAGCGACTGCCTCTTTACTGTGAGTGGAGGCGGGCTACAGGAACGATCCCCGACGCGCTCTGCCTCCAGTGACTCAGCGATGATTGGTCCTGTGTAGAAGCACCGGAGCAATCATCACTGGGATGACCTGTTGGCCATCTGCACCCAACGGGCCATACCGCATAAAAAAGGCCAAAAGCTGCCGGCACACTACATCTGATGACTCCAGTGCTGGTTCCATAATGTTGTATCTTCCAACCAGCCTTCAGGATTCAAAGGGATGGAAACGATGTGAACCAGACCAAAGAAGTCTTTGTGTCATATCCCTCCACATCATTCAGTTGAGGTTCCCTCCTGGCTTATGTCCCCATGGGAGATGAGAAGGGAGGAAGACCAGCGCTGGATTGAATAGCACAACATGGCAGCAGCCGACTGATGATTCAAATAAGAAAAAGGTCTACTACGCTTAGGGCTGATCGAACACCAGCGTTCAGAGCATTGCTAGCTGATCGTTAAATTCAGTCCAACCTAAAAATCGTCATTCAGCCTTATCAGCAGTTCTCCACAGGGAGGGGTGATATTTTGTTCTCCTGTGGTAAACAAAGCTAACTGAAACAAAATAGCCCTCAGGCTAAAGGCCCATTTCCATGAGCAGGTGATCACTGAAATGACAGTTTGAGCGATCATTCTGCATAAAAATTGGCATTTAAGTAGCTACTCAGCTACTTAAAAACCAATTAGTTATGCAAATGAAGCCTTCCTGAAAACAGCTAACAGCCCAAAGCTATTAGCTGTGCTAAGATTCTTGGTTTTCCATGGGGAAACAATGCTATCAGCACTCCCTGTGGAGAACTGCTGATAAAAGTAAACTACGATTTTTAGGTTGGACTGAATTTAACGATCAGCAGAAAAGCACACGATGGGCGCACATTTACACGCACCAACTATCGCTAAAACAATTGTCGATTAGCGTTTTTTAGCGATAATCGTCCAGTGTAAATAGTCCTTAATAACTGCATTCATTGAAGGCTTCATTTGCACACTTAATTGCTCTTAAGTAGCTGAGGAGCTACTTAAAAGTTTATGCAAAATGATCGCTCAAAGCTGTCACTCAAACTGTTGTTTGAGCGATGATCACTGTGTAAATAGGCCTTTACAGACACAGCAGATCATGTGCCACGCAGGATTCTGACCCGCCGCACCGAAATATGCAGAGACCGAACAACAAGGGGTGGCGACAATACAGACAAGTATAGCATGTAAGAGAGAAAGGAATAATAAAAAAAAAAAAGTTACCACCGACAATCCCTTTCAAGTCTGCACTATTTTCCTGTCCAAAAAAACAGAAACCTAACAGAACGGAAGCCTTTCCATCTTTTTTTTAAATCATTGGGGAAAAACGGATTCGTTTTTTTTCTGTTTTATTTTAGTTTCTCCCATCTAAAAACGGAGCGGAGAGACGTAAACCCTGAACTGACCCCAACGTGGGTGTGAGAGCCGCCTGCTCCATCAGTGGGTCCTTTGTCCTGTTCTCCAGCAACGGGCAGGAATGCCACTTTTTGTAAATCAGCTTATTTCATTCTTAAAAGGAAAATGACAGGAATGACGAATACAATGTAGAAAATCCCCAACACGATAAGACATCAGGGCGGCATTCTTCTACAACTATGATAGTAGAGGAATCAATCTACTTCCTACTTTGTCTCATTTTTGCAATCAGAGAGCATAAAAAGATAAATAATCCACATAGGGAAAATAAATGAAACTTCAGAATTACTTTATTAATCTAATATTGATCCCGAGTCACAGCTATATTATAACCCAGAGCTGCATTCACAATTCTGCCATTTACCATATGGACAACACTGAGGGAAAGTTCACACAGCGAACTGCGCCCAATAGAGCCCATTGATTTCAATGGGCTTATTCACAGCTGCGTATTTTTCATGCGACTTATATTGGTATGATGCCCCCCAAGGCTGGGTTCATACAGGGCAAATTTGCAGTAGAAATTCCGTGCAGAATGCTGCTGTGGAAAATCCGCCTGCGGCTGCTAATCCGGTGATTGGCCAGCCGTGTGGACGAGATTTGCCAAAAATCTTGCCCACACGGGATGGCTAATCTGTTTCGGCAAAGCCGGCATTAGTTGGTGCTGCGGCGCGAATACCCCGGCCACAGCATGTCTTTTTTATTTTCCGTTGCGGCCTCGCTCCCCTCTATGGGAGCACCGGCCACAACGGAAAAGGCATGCGGCCAAGACACTCTAAAACCCGCAGGTTTTGAAGCTGCACTTTCACAGTGGAAATCTCGCGGTTTTTCGCTGCGGCAAAACCATGAAACTACCGGCAGGATTCCACCCTGTGTGAACCCAGCCTAATAGCCCATTGATTTCAATGTGCATACGTACATACACAGGACAGCTGGGCATTCGCTGCGTATTTACACCAAATCAATGGGTAATACACAGAGCGCATCAGGCAGTCAGAGAAGCTGATGCCGCCATCTTTGGTTCTCCAGGCTCAGAGGGTCGCTTTATACTAACAAAATAGCTCTGAAGCCAGAAGAATTGTGAATTCAAGTCTAAACTATACTACCAGCTGTAAAGTACAAGAGAATACACAAAGTAGTTGTACACATTATGTAGAATTATGTCCAGGGGTCATAAAAGGAATCTATTGTCAGAAAGTTACCAACCGCTTTAATATTATGTGGAAAAGCTTACCTCCTCCCCCTTCATCGTTGCTGAAGGCCCACCCCCAGAGCTCTCCCACAAGAATCCTAACATCATTTTCTGACAGGTTTCTAATGTTCATGTGGCTGCTGTAAATCTGATGTCTGAGCTGACTGTCTCCGCTCAGCGCAATTCCTCCCCCCCCCCGGCGTTTTATTCTGCCACAAAAGCCGGCCCAAGTCATTAATATTGGAGTCCTGGAGCCCCTTTACACCAAAACTAGAGACAAGAAAAAGAAAAAAGAAGAAGCGATTACTCGCATTTAGGAAACTGTCTACCAGCTTATGATTAGTTATAGTGAGAAGTCCCCTTTAAAAGATAACCGTTGACTATCCTAAAAGTCTACACTTCCACCTTCATACATCTATACATCTTTTCCATTTCTCAAGTTAACTGCCTTGAGAAACAGTGAAGACGTCTTACTACGTAGTTCCTGTTACATCACACGCTCTGGGTTACAGGCGAGGACATGAAGCAATCAGTAGCGTTCGGTAACAAATGGAAACCATGTTGAATATATTTTTGGACACAGGCGTTAGGGCTTGTCCACACTGGCGAATTCCATTCATCTGTTCTGTTTTTTGGAGCAGAGGGGGGGGGGGGGAATGAATTTTTTAGCGCAGACTACGGCTTTTTATTTCTGTTTCTCGGCTTCTAAAGCAGAAGAGAGGAATGGAAGTCACTGATCCTGGTGTGGACAAGCCCTTACCGGATGCCGTCTGCTCCGCATTACATTACTGGTTTCTTGCTTTTTTTTTTTTACATTTTCCTGCCTTTACTATTAATCCACCGGTCTGATGAAGAGGTGGTTTGCTGCCAAAACGTCTAACTACTAAAGTTCTTCACTCTTATCCAGACGACTCTCCACAACCAGCAGCACCACATCTACCCTGCACTTTCCCTTCTCCTCAAGTCTAGAGCCAGCAGTAGTGGTGGTTGGGGGGAATAAAAGTTCCGGACGGGTTCCCTTTAAGATGCCCACAAAATTGTTAGAACCAGTGTAAATCCTTCCAGCCATCCCTTCACCGCAGGCGGATGCATCCACTTTACCTACTAATGTTCTCGACCTGCAAAGCATTTATTTCCTCTTTAAAAGGGGTTCTACAGAACTACAAGTTGTCCCCTATCCACAACTTGCTGATCTGTGGGGGTCTCACTGAGACCCCCACGGATCCTGAGAACGGGGATCCTGTGTCCCCCCCCCCCCTCTGCCCGTCAGTGTAGGGGTGGCTTCTCCCATCACAGTGATGTCAGAATGAATGGACAGTGCTCCGTTCATTGAATGGGCGACACTTGCGTGACCAGCGCTCCATACAGACTCCTTCCCACTGCGGTGGGTGCAGGAAGCCGGCAGTGAGGAGATACAGGAGGCCTGCTCTCTGGATCAGTGGGGTCTCCACATTGTGACCTCACATCTTCATGCAGAAACGCCATTTTCCACATTGGAACTCTGTTCGCAGATTTTGCCCGTTGACAGGCCACAATCTGCATGTGGATCCTTGGCAAAATGCTGTTGATTTTGTTGCGGTTTTTGAGTAAAAATTTTGCTGCGTCAAATGTTCCATGTGGAAAAGCATAGAAATGGGATTTTCCAGGTTGAAATTACGCATACAGATTTTGCCCATTAGCAGAGCAAATTCCACATGCGGATTCACGCAAAATACAGCATCAAAAAGCATTTTTCCACACGTGAATTCCGCCGTGTGAACATAACCCGCGGGTACGGGCGCAGACAGCGGGTATATGTGGGGGATATTCCAAAGTATAAAATTTGTACCAAAATTTGCATCAAAATTTACAAAAAGCATTTTGAAATCCGCACCATTTCCTACTACGTGTGAAAGTAACTTCAAGGGAATCCTGGGAGTCTATACTCATGACGCCTCGGCAGGATAAGCAGCGGTCCACCTTACGAACATCTGTAACATTGTAGGACGCCCATCCTTCCTTCGCCGATAGAAGAACGCGGATTGTTTTACTCGTTGGTAGATCTGAATCCCACCCTAATACGTCTCTACAGGCGATGAGAGGCATTCATCATCCCGAATAGATTACTGGATTCGGTAGAAGAATCGGCCAGATGTGGCCGGCCTAATACACGCTCGGGCAAGAGAAAAAACAGCAAGGCTCCCCTAGAAGTTGTCGGAATCTAATGAAACTGTGCGATTGTAACGTTGATATAAAGAAGCGATTACGATCTCAGTGCAAATGGATAAATGTATTGCTGAGAACTGACCCCTTGAAGGGAGGCTCTAGCATCCTGTTGTACCGCCTCTAGCTTGGATACAAGACGTGATACAGATGGGCATGGAGGCTCTAGCATCCTGTTGTACCGCCTCTAGCTTGGATACAAGACGCGATACAGATGGGCATGGAGGCTCTAGCACCCTGTTGTACCGCCTCTAGCTTGGATACAAGACGCGATACGGGCGGGCATGGAGGCTCTAGCTTGGATACAAGACGCGATACGGGCGGGCATGGAGGCTCTAGCTTGGATACAAGACGCGATACGGGCGGGCATGGAGGCTCTAGCTTGGATACAAGACGCGATACGGGCGGGCATGGAGGCTCTAGCTTGGATACAAGACGCGATACGGGCGGGCATGGAGGCTCTAGCTTGGATACAAGACGCGATACGGGCGGGCATGGAGGCTCTAGCTTGGATACAAGACGCGATACGGGCGGGCATGGAGGCTCTAGCTTGGATACAAGACGCGATACGGGCGGGCATGGAGGCTCTAGCTTGGATACAAGACGCGATACGGGCGGGCATGGAGGCTCTAGCTTGGATACAAGACGCGATACGGGCGGGCATGGAGGCTCTAGCTTGATACAAGACGCGATACGGGCGGGCATGGAGGCTCTAGCTTGGATACAAGACGCGATACGGGCGGGCATGGAGGCTCTAGCTTGGATACAAGACGCGATACGGGCGGGCATGGAGGCTCTAGCTTGGATACAAGACGCGATACAGGCGGGCATGGAGGCTCTAGCTTGGATACAAGACGCGATACAGGCGGGCATGGAGGCTCTAGCTTGGATACAAGACGCGATACAGGCGGGCATGGAGGCTCTAGCTTGGATACAAGACGCGATACGGGCGGGCATGGAGGCTCTAGCTTGGATACAAGACGCGATACGGGCGGGCATGGAGGCTCTAGCTTGGATACAAGACGCGATACGGGCGGGCATGGAGGCTCTAGCTTGGATACAAGACGCGATACAGGCGGGCATGGAGGCTCTAGCTTGGATACAAGACGCGATACAGGCGGGCATGGAGGCTCTAGCTTGGATACAAGACGCGATACAGGCGGGCATGGAGGCTCTAGCTTGGATACAAGACGCGATACAGGCGGGCATGGAGGCTCTAGCTTGGATACAAGACGCGATACAGGCGGGCATGGGGGCTCTAGCTTGGATACAAGACGCGATACAGGCGGGCATGGAGGCTCTAGCTTGGATACAAGACGCGATACAGGCGGGCATGGAGGCTCTAGCTTGGATACAAGACGCGATACAGGCGGGCATGGAGGCTCCAGCTTGGATACAAGACGCGATACAGGCGGGCATGGAGGCTCCAGCTTGGATACAAGACGCGATACAGGCGGGCATGGAGGCTCCAGCTTGGATACAAGATGCGATACAGTAGCTTGGATACAAGATGCGATACAGGCGGGCATGGAGGCTCTAGCTTGGATACAAGATGCGATACAGGCGGGCATGGAGGCTCTAGCTTGGATACAAGATGCGATACAGGCGGGCATGGAGGCTCCAGCTTGGATACAAGATGCGATACAGGCGGGCATGGAGGCTCTAGCTTGGATACAAGATGCGATACAGGCGGGCATGGAGGCTCCAGCTTGGATACAAGACGCGATACAGGCGGGCATGGAGGCTCCAGCTTGGATACAAGACGCGATACAGGCGGGCATGGAGGCTCCAGCTTGGATACAAGACGCGATACAGGCGGGCATGGAGGCTCCAGCTTGGATACAAGACGCGATACAGGCGGGCATGGAGGCTCCAGCTTGGATACAAGACGCGATACAGGCCGGCATGGAGGCTCCAGCTTGGATACAAGACGCGATACAGGCCGGCATGGAGGCTCCAGCTTGGATACAAGACGCGATACAGGCGGGCATGGAGGCTCCAGCTTGGATACAAGATGCGATACAGTAGCTTGGATACAAGATGCGATACAGGCGGGCATGGAGGCTCTAGCTTGGATACAAGATGCGATACAGGCGGGCATGGAGGCTCTAGCTTGGATACAAGATGCGATACAGGCGGGCATGGAGGCTCTAGCTTGGATACAAGATGCGATACAGGCGGGCATGGAGGCTCTAGCTTGGATACAAGATGCGATACAGGCGGGCATGGAGGCTCTAGCTTGGATACAAGATGCGATACAGGCGGGCATGGAGGCTCTAGCTTGGATACAAGATGCGATACAGGCGGGCATGGAGGCTCTAGCTTGGATACAAGATGCGATACAGGCGGGCATGGAGGCTCTAGCTTGGATACAAGATGCGATACAGGCGGGCATGGAGGCTCTAGCTTGGATACAAGATGCGATACAGGCGGGCATGGAGGCTCTAGCTTGGATACAAGATGCGATACAGGCGGGCATGGAGGCTCTAGCTTGGATACAAGATGCGATACAGGCGGGCATGGAGGCTCTAGCTTGGATACAAGATGCGATACAGGCGGGCATGGAGGCTCTAGCTTGGATACAAGATGCGATACAGGCGGGCATGGAGGCTCTAGCTTGGATACAAGATGCGATACAGGCGGGCATGGAGGCTCTAGCTTGGATACAAGATGCGATACAGGCGGGCATGGAGGCTCTAGCTTGGATACAAGATGCGATACAGGCGGGCATGGAGGCTCTAGCTTGGATACAAGATGCGATACAGGCGGGCATGGAGGCTCTAGCTTGGATACAAGATGCGATACAGGCGGGCATGGAGGCTCTAGCTTGGATACAAGACGCGATACAGGCGGGCATGGAGGCTCTAGCTTGGATACAAGACGCGATACAGGCGGGCATGGAGGCTCTAGCTTGGATACAAGACGCGATACAGGCGGGCATGGAGGCTCTAGCTTGGATACAAGATGTGATACAGGCGGGCATCCGTCTGAGATGACGTTTTGCTGCGTTCCATCTCCTTCTAGATACTTGTGTTCTGTTGACCGGCTGTACCTGCTGTGGAAGGAGAACTGAGGAGGTGCACAAATAACGGTCATCATGTGTTTCACAGAAGAGTTTCCGGTTATCTACAAATAAAGCTTAGTCATTGGGAGGTTACGCAATTTAAACCCTTTGTACTTAATCCCTCGCCACCTGCAAGGTCTCTCTTCATGGAGTGGGGTTTATTCCTGCAAATTCTGACATATTTGATGGGAAAAAAAACAGCACAGCAGAGCCACAACAGCCCCCATGGAGGTCACGAGACACCGGGGTCCACCAGGCACTAGTGTCATCACGATATCATTATCACCTGCGCTCGCACCTGTGCCGCGGTTCACCAGCTTAGGTTCACACTTCTCGGATTTCCTTATGGCAAAACAAGTGTAAATTAAAAGATCCACGACAGTAATCTGAGGCCACCGCTGGGATATTGGGTGAGGATGTGCCAACGCACCAACATGAGGATTAACCCCATTCAGCAAGGCCAATCTGGGGGGCTCCTTCCGCTCGCAGATGATTTTTATCCCCATGAAGTGATCAAAAAGTCCATGGAAATTCTTTTTGAAGTATAATTTGGGGACTCCCCATTCACTTGTATTCTCCTGGCAAACATGAACTGAAAATCCACAGCGTATCCACCAAGGGTGACCGTATACGAAGGGCTCGCTCACAGCGCCGGTTACGGATTCCACTTTTCTGTTCTGTATTAAAAGCAGAAAAACAGAATCCCTTGGGGGGGGGGGGGGGGGGAAGGGGCTGGAGGGGGAAGAGAAGGATTTGTCTTATGATGGAAGGCAATGGTGCGGCACTGACTATAGCCGGGGTCCGTCCGGGCTCCGTCACGCCGTCCGCCATGTTCCTAGATTACTTAATAGGGATGAGCGGGTATACTCGCTAAGGCACTACTCGCTCGAGTAATGTGCCTTAGTCGAGTATCTCCCCGCTCGTCCCGAAAGATTCGGGTGCCGCCGCGGGGCGGGGAGCTGCGGGGGAGAGCAGGGAGGAACGGAGGGGAGATCTCTCTCTCCCTCTCTCCCGTCCGCTCTCCCCTGCTCCCCGCCGGCCCCCGAATCTTCAGGGACGAGCGGGGAGATACTCGGCTAAGGCACATTACTCGAGCGAGGAGTGCCTTAGCGAGTATACTCGCTCATCCCTATTACTTAACCCTGCTGCACTATACTGTCCAGGAGTTCAACAGAATCTGCCATGAACGACCCCAACCCGATGTCACTGCTGAAGGTTTGCTACACTTCTACAGCCTCCTGCACAGGAACGGATTTGAATTGCGCAATTCGCGATCGGCATCCGCACGCAAGATCTGCTGTAATAGACGCCCATTGGAAGGTATTGACTTCCGCAGCTTCAAGCAGATGTACGGATGCAAATTGTGATTTTTATCACATGGAGGGAAAAAAATTAATCACATTTTTGCACGGATTCCGCACAGACGGGCTCCATTGATCTCTATGGGAGCGTTCTGCGGATGGGCGTGGTTCTTAACGTATAAAGGAAGCAGGAATTCATGACCTGTTCGCAATCTTTTTTTCCACGCGGATGTTCCGTCTGTGAATATGAGAACATCCACGCAAAAAAAACAAATCGCGTCCACAAACAACTGCAATTCATTTACGTGATGAATCGCAGGTCTTCCGCTTGCAGAATCCGACCCGTTCGTGTGCAGGCGGCCTACCCGCCTCGGGATGATCTAGGCCACCTGCACTGCAGATCGATACATTGTAGCAATGCCAACAGGAAGGAGATCCGCTGCTGAAGGGTTTATCTCTAACCTGGTTACAACTGTGTCCATTCACTGACAGCAAGCAGAGAGGAATTCAAACAAAGTCCATCAGAGAGTTGCATAACTATTTTACAATGAGAAAGCTTTATTTACACAAGACCGGAAGACGCAATTTACAGACAGAACACGGCCGACACCCGACGCCTGATTTATGGACGGAGCGCGCTAAGAGATACAAAAGGTTACACTAAGTATTCAGGAGTCCTCCGTTCCGGAGGGGAGGGGGGGGGGGCTGCACACCATATGGATGCAAGCCGGCCGACACACGATAGGGGTCACTAATCCACCACCTGCTACCTGGAGGCATCAGAGCGCGCTCACACGCAGCGGTAAAGCTGCAGGAAGGTTCACAGCATCAGCGCATTAAAATCCGCACCGCTGATGTGGACTGAGCAGGAATCAGCTGCGGACCGATGTCAGTAGCTGCAGGGCGGCCCTCCACCTGCAACATATTGCTACCTGTCACCTGCTAGTGACAAGGCCCTGGTCAGGCGATTTGTAAGTGGCATCACATAACCAGCGGCCCGGCGCTCACGAGAGGCTGATGGGTAACACATGCGAAGAATTGATCGCAGAGGAGGAAAGCTCTGGGGCTGCTTAAAAAAAAAAACATGCATCGCACGCAAATCACACGGCACGCGAATGCGCTGCATTTTTTTTCACGCTCCCATAGGAAATAACGGGTGATTCTTTACTAAGATTCGCCCAATAATAGAACACGCTGCAGATTCTTTTGATCTCGGACCGCTGGTCCACAATTCATGGTTTCTTTTTCCTGCGCCAGTTCCATCCATATCACAAGCGGATGGAAGTCACACGGAATACCGCCTCTGTAAGCCCCCCGAAAACTGCAGAGCCGGACTCTACATGCGGAAGCTGGCCCTGGGAGCAGCGGCGCCCCCGTCACTTGTGTCTGTACTGTGGATGGCACGCACGGCGGGCCGCTGGACATCTGCAGTTTTTTGTTTTTGTTCTTTTTTAACTACTGCTTTTCCCGTGTTATCGCCTAGCAATGACGCGGAATCCGCGACTTTTCCGCAATGTGATTACGGAATGGCCACGGATCGGACGACAATGGAAGCCGTGCGCGCAGAATCACACAAGAACGGGGCGCACTGTGATTTTTCCTCCGCTTGCTGAAACCACATTTGCTATGGGCGCTATTAGGTGCGGGCGGACGCCGCGGATTCCGCACCACATATCCGCCACGGTCAGGAGGCCTAAATACAACTGTAGACCGGCTGATATGACCGCGTTGGTACAGCATATTCCACGCGCCGAATATGCTGCACCAATTTCTCATGTTGCCACTCAAAAGAATTGCGCAAAAAACACGCGGAAGAAAAATCGCAGCACACTCTATCTTGGCGGGTATTATGTGCGCACACACGCAAGATAGGGCATGGCGAGAGGAGCAAGTACGTACGCAGCGCCATCATCTACCGCGGGCGGCACACGGCGAATTACGGCCGTCTGAGCCGGACAATAACGCATAACGGCGGGCTAATACACATTTGCGCTAAGGATTCCGTTTTCCCGCAGCACCATATGGATCCGCGTTATGACGGAACTGAGCAGCGACAAGTTGCGCCTATGGCAATAATGGCGACCGTTCGGTTCGCGTCGAGGCAGCCTACATCCACCAATCCTCCCCATCCCCCGCCACCGCTGACCGCCCCATCTACAGAAGTCTGCCGGTCAGGGCGCCGGGAAAGCTGAGTGCTAGGAGGGCAGCTGCTTCATATACTACACAGCAGGAGTGTGAGGAGAACTACAAGTCCCAGCAGGCACCACGCACAGCCCGGTGCGGTTCCAGGTGTCTCAATGACACAGACCGGTGACACCGTTGGCCTCGCAGGCCCCGGGCTGTCCGCCCGCCGCCTCCGGTCACCCGCCCCATCGGCTTTCTCACCCGTTGGCTGCCCTCCGCTTGTTGAGCAGGTAGAGCAGGACGAGCGCCGCTCCGGCCGCCGAGGAGTTGCGGACTGTCAGGTACTTGCTGTAAGCCGGCGCCATGGTCTCTGTCAGGAGAGGAGGGAGGAGTGGCTGCCGGCAGAGAAGCCGCAGCATGCCGGGAACGTCTGCTGGCCCCGCCCCCTTGCCGTCACTATAGCAACGGCGTGGCGCCTCCGTGCTGCGGTTAGGCCGCAACCGCCGTCATACAGCCTCCCATGTTTTGTTGTAGTGGGGTGTGACTAAAGGGGGTTTTGGCAGCAGTTCACACCACTAGGGGTTCACCAGCTGACTAAGGCTGGGTTCACACAGGGTCCGGAATTTCGCTGCGGCGAATCCGCCTGCGGACGCTAATCCCGGGTTTAGTCAGCCATGTGGACGAGATTTGTCAAAAATCTCATCCACACGCGGCAGCCAATCCGTCGCGGCAAAGCCGGCGCTACGGCGCAGATTTCCCGGCCTAAGCATGTCAATTTTGTTTCCCGTTGCTGCTGCGCTGCTCTCTATGGGAGCGCCGGTTGCAACGGAAAAGCGTGCGGCCAAGCCGCTCCAAAACCTGCAGCTAAGGGCCACGGGGTTTTATGCAGCGCTTTCCCAGCGTAAATCTCGCGTTTTTTCGCTGTGGCCAATCCACGAGTTTTCTGCCGGACTCCGTCCCGTGTGACCCCGCCCTGTAGTGCAAAGATTTATGTTTCGGAGAAATAAAAAGAGTTTAAGAAATAAATAGTGTTTTTTTATTTATTGTATCGGTGAGGAATTGCGAAAGTAATTTTAAAAAGTGACAGATAAGCACAAGTACGGCGCGGCGACTGTGGGGCGGCTTCTACCAAAGCCTGCGGCCAAAAATCAGATTTTTGCGTTGCATTGTGACGCAGTGCATTATACAACATGGTCAACACTAGGAGTAAAGGTCGTGGATGTGGACGTGGGCGTCCGGATGAGGGTGTGGTCAGAGGCCGAGGTCCTGGGCAGGGTGAAACAGTGCCGGCTGCTGAGGGAGAAATACAACGCCGCTTCATCTCACAGTTTGCAGGTCCGCGTGGTACACCATTATTAAAACCACAATAGTGTGATAAGGTGATGATGTGGATAGCGGATAACGCATCCAGTAATTTATCCACCACCCAGTCTTCCACGCTGTCCACTCAAGCTAACCAAGGGACCTGACCTGTGAATCCTCACGCTGATCCTCCTTCCTCCCAGCCTGCTCACTCCAGGAAAAGGAGAGATTCAGAACAGGTATACTCATAGGAACTGTTCTCAGGTCCCTTCCCTGAGTCGCAAACAACGGTTCATGAGCCACCTGAGGAGTTTGTCGTGACAGATGCCCAAAATTTGGACCTTTCACAGTCTCAGGGTGATGAGGGTGAGGACTTCCAAGTAGTGTCTTAAGAGGTGTTTGTTTATGATGATGATGATGTGACACAGCTGTCTGTCAGTTAGATTGTTGTTAGGGCAGTAAGTCTGAGAGAGGAGCAGACTGGATGATGAGGTGACTGGCTCGACCTGGGTCGGTAAGCCTACTGAAGACAGCGCTTCAGAGGGGGAGGCGAGTGCAGCACCAGAACAGGTTGGAAGAGGCAGTGGGGTGGCCAGAGGGAGAAGCAGGGCCAGAGAAAGTAATCCCCCAACTGTTTCCAACAGCACCGCCTCGCGGCAAGCTCCCGTGCAGGGGGCTAGGCGTTCGAAGGTCCATTTTTTAATAAGAGCGCAGACGACCGACGAACAGTGGTGTGCAACCTGTACCACACCAAGATCAGCAGGCGAGCCACCACTACCAGCCTCACCACCACCAGCATGCGCAGGCATATGATAGCTAAACACCTGACGAGGTGGAACGAAGGTCACACCACTGCCTCTTCCCCTGTGTCACATGCTGGCACTGAGATGCAACCCCCCTCCCAGGACACTGGCATGAGCGTCTCCCGCTCTGCACCCACCCCTTCATCTGCACGGTCCTCCACTGCCTCCACCAATGTGTCCCAGTGCAGTGTTTAGCTGTCCATAACACAAACATCAGAGTGCAAGCGCAAATATGCAGCCACCCACACGCATGCACAATCGCTAAACGTGCATATCTCCACACTGCTGAGCCTAGAGATGCTGCCATATAGGCTGGTAGAAACTGAGGCTATCCGCAGCCTCATGGCGGTGGCCGTCCCTCGCTACTCATTCCCCAGTTGCCACTCTCTTTCCCACTGTGCCGTCCCTACCCTACACCGGCACGTGTCACAGAATATCAACCGTGCCCTCGCCAGCACGGTTACTGGGAAGATCCACTTAACTACCGACACGTGGAGAAGTGCTGGCAGGCAGTGACCATACATCCTTGATGGCACATTGGGTTAACCTGGTGGAGGCTGGGACCGAGTCTGACCCTGGGTCCGCTTACGTGCTACCCACACCGTGGATTGCAGGTTCTATCTCGGTCATGGTTTCTCCAGCTTATTATGCCACCTCCACCAACCCCCCCCCCCCCTCTCCTCCTCCACCTCTCAATTACCATCTGTGAGCATGTCGCCTTCAGTCGGTAGCTCGAGGCACTGCAACATTGCTGTGGGGAAGAGTCAATAGGCCAAGCTTAGGTGACAAGATGCACAGCGTCAAAGAACTGTTACAGGGTTTGATGGAGCAGACAGATTTGTGGCTTTCACTGCTGAACCTCCAACCAGGCATGGTTGTGTGTGACAACGGGAGTAATCTGGTGGCGGCTCTGCAGCTTGCAGACTAGCACACGTTCCATGCCTGGCCCACGTGTTCAATCTGGTGGTTCAGCGCTTTCTTAAAAACTACCCCAATTTGTCTGAGCTTCTCAGCAAGGTGTGTCGCATGTGCTCACATTTCAGAAAGTCCAACACAGATGCTGCCACCCTCAGGACACTGCAACAGCGCTTCCAGCTGCCAGTTCACTGACTGTTGTGTGACGTGTCCACGTGCTGGAATTCAACTTTGCGCATGTTGGCCAGGGTTTACGAGCAGCGTAGAGCCATTGTTGAATACCAGCTGCAATATGCCCATCGGAGTGGTAGTCAGCCTCCGCACTTCTTCAGAGAGGAGTGGGCATGGATGTCTGACATCTGTCAGGTGTTAGGAAACTTTGAGGAGTCAACACAAATGGTGAGCGGCGATGCCGCCATTATCTGCATAACCATCCCATTGCTTTGCCTGCTGAGAAGGTCGCTGCTAAGCATTAAGGCCAACACTTTGCGGATAAAGCAGAAGATTGGGTATGATAATACGTCGCTTGATAGCCAGACCACCCTCAGATCTGTTTCTCAGCGCGTATTGCAGGAGGAGGAGGGGAAAGAGATTGCTAACCACACTGCAGAGGGTACCCATGCTACTTCCTTCACATCTGTTCAGCGTGTATGGGCTGAAGAGGAGGAGGAGGAGACTGGGAGTTATCCTCCTAGTGAGGACAGCGATGTGTTGCATACTGGGACTCTGGCACATATGGCTGACTTCATGTTAAGCTGCCTTTCCCGTGTCCCTCAGATTAGACGCATTCTGGCCAACACGGATTACTGGGTGTTCACCCTTCTCAACCCGCGGTATAAGGAGAACCTTTCTACTCTCATTCCCGAAGAAGAAAGGAATACGAGAGTGATGCAATACCACAAGGCCCTGGTCGAAAAGCTGATACTAAACTGATACTAAACTTTCCATCTGACAATGCTAGTGGTAGAGGACGTAGTTCAGTGGGCCAACTAGCAGGGGAGATGAGGGGAACAAGCAGCATGTCCAGCGCAGGCAGGAGAACACTCTCCAAGGCCTTGGCCAGTTTTATGGATTTCCACAGACTTCTCTTCTCCACCGGTGGAAAGCAGCTTAACATAAAGTATCTTTATGGAGAACCATGCACCCTCTATTACCCCAAAAAAGGGTAGAAGTAGCTTGGTCTATCCTTCTCTGATCTTCCTCCTCCACCTCATCCTAAACCAGCATGTCAGCACGCTGAACACCCAATTCTTCAGAGGGCCAAAAGGCTCTGTAAAAACTATTTTTTTCAGAGGGCTGCCTCCAGGCTTTGTCAAAACAATTTTTCCTGAGGGCCTCCTCCGGGTTCTCGCCTCCAGTTTTGAAGAGGTTCACCACTAGAGTTCAGCAAACATGCTGGTTCCAGCTTTATACGCCCACAGAGTACACAAATGTATCTCAGCGCAGTGTCCAGCTATCTGACACCGAGACAGAATGAATTGTCCTGCTTTGGCCACTGTAATTTCTTCATAGTACATGCTGTCTTTTCCTGGGGCACTGGTTAACAAGCCCCTCGGGGAGAGGCAGGGGCTGGGACAGGTGGTAGCTTGCGTGTCAGTGGACCACTACCTGGATCCCATTAAGCAAGTACGAGCTTTATGTAAAAAAAATATTTCAGTGGTTCACCTGCACTTTGGGTAAACAAATCTTTCAGGGGTACACCTATACTCTTGGTACACAAATCTTTCAGGGGTACACCTATACTCTTGGTACACAAATCTTTCAGGGGTACACCTATACTCTTGGTACACAAATCTTTCAGGGGTTCGCCTATACATTTAGTATACAAATCTTTCAGGGGTTCGCCTATTCTCATGGTAAAAATTTTTTAGGGTGGTTACCACCAGGCTCTTGCCCACAGTTTGGCTTAATAGTGCGACTTGGAAGCCTCAGATGCATCCATGCATGCTGCCCCTGCCATTCCCCATCCATTTCTGTGGTGTTTCCATCACTTTCTGATGTTTTCAGGTGAATCACACACCCTTACCTATGCAGATCATCGGTCACCTTGAAAAATGCTCGAGTCTCCCATTGACTTCAATGGGATTCGTTACACGAAACGAGCTCTCGAGCATTACGAAAAGTTCGACTCCAGTAACGAGGACCCGAGCATTTTGGTACTCGCTCATCTCCAGTCCTAATGCTTTTATTACCACTTGATGATAAACTGTGCCACCTAGTGGCCAAAAAGACAACAAACTAGTTTTATTTCTATTATGAACTAAAGCCCAATGTCCACGGGCAGATATGATTCGTGGAATCTCTCTGGGGCACCCGGACAGAAGATTCACAATTCAAGCCACCCATAGGCCTCATGTCCACGGGGAAAATCAGATCCGCTGCGGATTTGTAACGCGGATTTGGGCTGCGGATGCATTGTAATTGTCTTTTATTTTTCATGCGGGAGATCAGTTGAGCTATGTGCTCTATGAGCTCCGGCACGCGTGATCCACACTAAAATGGAGCATGTCCATTTTTTTTCATGCTCCAGAAATTTTTTAATTCACTTTTAAATACCATCCGCGGGTATTTATCTACCCGCGGGTGGTCAATGCATTCCTTTGGGGCGGGAAAAACGCTGCGGATTTTAATTCTTATTTTCCCCGTGGACATGAGGCCTAAGTCCAGAAAAAACAAATCGCAGCAATGCCAATTTCAGTACAGTTCCCGCACGGACGGCTTCCATTGATGTGAATGGAAGCCATCTGATCTGCGCCCCATCTACAGTTGACACCACGGTCAGTCCGCGGATTCCACGGGAAAGCAGGAGTTTAAAAAAAAAAACAGTTCTGCGCATGTGCGCCGGCGCACTGGCCAACACTTTCACACTACAGAAAAAAAAAGACCCAGACAGGTGCGTGCGGTCGCCGGGCTGCGGGCAGGGTTGGATTCTGCTGTGGGCTCCCGCAAACGGCACCTGCCCCTGGCAGGTTCACACTGCCCTAAGGACAGGCAGTATGAAATATTGGCAAGCTCCCGCATTATAAAGAGCCAAGTTTCATGTACAGACCCGGAAGAGACCTGTCAATCAAACTGGGCAGGGCATGTGCAGCGGAGCCGTCCAGCGAACAGTTCGCCCTGCGCCACGCTCTTTTTAAGACTTTATTTTCTTTAAAATGCTACAGTGTTTCAGAGTAAATCAGAGCGAGAGGCTCCCACATTACAAGCACTATATCATACTGGCCGTAGGTAGAGCAGGATTAGGGGGGTGCAGACGGGGCGAATTTACAGTAGCAACAAAGTGGATGAGATTTTGAAAATCTCGTCCACAAGGTGCAGAAATAATCCGCATAAAACCCGTGGGGAACTTAACATGCGGTGTGGCATGTGAATTTTATGACAGTTTCTGCTGAGGAACTCAGCTCTTCACAATGAGGGGGTGGATACCGTGCAGGAGTACGCAATAAAACCCGCTTCAAAATCCGTATCAAACGGTGCGGGTTTGGAGGCTGCGGATATTCTGCTGCAAATCAGCCCCCCATGTGAACCCAGCCCAAATCGGCTATCAGATTCCTTAAGGCTAATTTCACACGGGCGAGCGTGATATTGCTTGATATCGCACTCTGGAAGGTGCAATTTCTTCACAGATGTGAAGCACTTTTGTGCCAAAAACACCTTGCATCAATTCAGAGAAGTAGTGACCCTCCGGCGGCTGAAAGAGGATCGACAAGTGTTTCCCGTTGTTTTCAGTGAGAAACCTCGCATCACACTTGTCCGCACCTTGTGCAATGCTTTTGCCAGCCCCATTGAAAACAATGGGCGAAGAGTTCCAAGGGAACGCCCAAAAGATAGGACATGCTGCGACGCGGGAAAAAATTGCTTACGTGTATGACCCCATTCAAGGGTTCATATTCGTGTGAGATTTGTGCATCTCGCAATGCACAAATCTCGTGCGATTTTCTCGGCAGTGTGAAAGCGGCCTTACACTATATGCATTTTTATTTGTTTTTCTAGTTTAGTTTTTTTTTAACAAAAATGGGAAATCAGTGTGATACCCTAATACAGTTTTCACACATACAGTTTTTTGGCAAAATGCAGCATTTTTTTCTTTTTTTTTGTGCGGCTAAAATTTGCACACAAAATACGCACATGTGAACAAACCCATTGAAATCAATGAGTTCTATTCAATGTGTATTGCACGCGCAAATACGCCTGTGTGAAGCCGGCCTTAGGGCGCCCACCCACTGGCGTTTTTTTTTCCCTGCGAAATTCGCAGCATTTTTTTTCTGCAGGGGTCTATGGGACTTGTAATGTTAAAATCGCGATCGCGCAAAATCGCAATTTACCGCGATTCGCGGTAAATTGCGATTTTGCACGATCGCGATTTTAACATTACAAGTCCCATAGACCCCAGGAGAAAAAAAATGCTGCGAATTTCGCAGGGAAAAAAAAACGCCAGTGGGTGGGCGCCCTTAGGCTGGAGATGCACTGCCAAAGTTTGGTATCTGTTCTGCGTCTGTGATACGGGAGTGCGTCCCGGGCGCAGATCTAATGACCAGGGCAGCATAGGATTAGTGACTGAGTGGATCAGGACAGCGCTGCCTGTGTTTATCGCACCGGCTTCAGTAAGGGACATCGGGGGAGCTCTGTGATGCCACCAATTCAGGTAAGTGAAAATGTGGGTGCACGGATAGCTCCATCGCTCCAGCCAAAGACTAAAGTTTAGCTTTTCCTGGAGGGACTCTTTAGGGTATGTTCACAAATTATGGAATTGGTGTGGATTTTCTGCAGCGGAAAATCCGTACCAAAATCTGTGGTCATAAATGGCTGCACCTCCAAGTGGAAAAATGTATCAAGTGGGATACCACAAGGCTCTGTCCTAGGCCCAGTGTTGGTAAACATATTTTTATAAATGATCTGGAGAATGGAATTGATGGGAAACCGATTAAATTTGCCAATGACTCTAAGCTAGGAGGGATAGCTAACACTAGGGAAGAGAGGGAGAGGATTCAAAAAGATCTAGAAAAGCTTGCACAGTGGGCAGCGACTAACAGAATGGTATTTAACAAGGAGAAATGCAAAGTCCTGCATATCGGCAAGAGAAATTAAAAAAGCATATACAGAATAGGAGAAATTGGGCTAAGCAGCAGCACATGTGAGAAAGACTTGGGTATACTAATAGATTATAGACTGAACATGAGTCAGCAGTGTGATGCAGCAGCAAAAAAGGCAAACACAGTTCTGGGATGTATTAAGAGAAGCATAGAGTCTAGATCACGTGAGGTCATTATCCTCCTCTACTATTCCTTAGTTAGACCTCATCTGGAATACTGTGTCCAGTTCTGGGGACCCCACTTTAAAAAAAGACATAAAAAACTTGTACAAAAACGCCTCGCTGTAGCGGGGAAATTGCACTCGCCGGTGTGAAACTAGCCTAAGGATGTATTTACACAAACGATTTTCAAGTGCAAATTCCGTTCAATTACGATCTGGACAGAACACGCTATTGAATATATCACATTGATTTCTATGGGTTAATTTACATGAACGATTTTTCACTTGCCCCGCTAATGTGACAGTGAAAAATTGCAGCATGTCCTGTTTTTGGGTAATTCTGTTCCAGATTCTATTCCATTATTTCCTAGGAGAGGCAAAAAAAAGAAATTACATTACCGTATATTCTGGCGTATAAGACGACTAGAGATGAGCGAACACCAAAATGTTCGGGTGTTCGTTATTCGGAACGAACTTCCCGCGATGTTCGAGGGTTCGTTTCGAACAACGAACCCCATTGAAGTCAATGGGCGACCAGAACATTTTTGTATTTCGCCGATGCTCGCTAAGGTTTTCATGTGTGAAAATCTGGGCAATTCAAGAAAGTGATGGGAACAACACAGCAACGGATAGGGCAGGCGAGGGGCTACATGTTGGGCTGCATCTCAAGTTCACAGGTCCCACTATTGAGCCACAATACCGGCAAGAGTGGGCCCCCCCCCCCCCCTCCCAACAACTTTTACTTCTGAAAAGCCCTCATTAGCATGGCATACCTTTGCTAAGCACCACACTAGCTACAACAAAGCACAATCACTGCCTGGATGACACTCCGCTGCCACTTCTCCTGGGTTACATGCTGCCCAACCGCCCCCCCCTCCCCCCCACAGCGCACACCAAAGTGTCCCTGCGCAGCCTTCAGCTGCCCTCATGCCACGCCACACTCATGTCTATTTAGAAGTGCGTCTGCCATGAGGAGGAACCGCAGGCACACACTGCAGAGGGTTGGCACGGCTAGGCAGCGACCCTCTTTAAAAGGGGCGGGGCGATAGCCCACAATGCTGTACAGAAGCAATGAGAAATAGAATCCTGTGCCACCGCCATCAGGAGCTGCACACGTGGGCATAGCAATGGGGAACCTATGTGCCACACACTATTCATTCTGTCAAGGTGTCTGCATGCCCCAGTCAGACTGGTAATATGCACCTTAACAGTAACCGCGTTGGTGGTAATGTGGTGGTGACTGCGGACCTAGTAGCACGGTTGTATTTTGTTGGTTTTCGGAATGCGGCCAGGATTAAGTGGGCCGTGGCGGGGGGATGGTGTGGGGGCTCTCTTGTAGTGTCAGTAAAGGTGAAATTCTTGGACTGCCACCAGACGAACCAATGCAAAGGCATTTGCCAAGAATGTTTTCCCTGTTGGAGGAGGAGGGGGATGTTTTTGAGGCACTACGTGTCCTCTCCACGTGTCCGTGGTTATATGCACCTTAACAGTAACCGCGTCGGTGGGAAATGGCCTCGCCGCCATCATGTCTTTGGGAAGCCTCTGTTTCCACACCCCAGAGACATACCATTAGCAGCGGTATAGGCAGAGCCCAGAATTCGTAACATTTCAGCCGTAGCATTAGGACAGGCCCCACTAACATATCAGTAGCAGCATTATAGGAGGAGCGCAGTCTTCGTTCCATGTCAGCAATAGTAGCACTCAAGACAGGCCCCAGTAACAATTCCGAAGCAGCAGTATAGCGGGAGCGCAGTCTTCGTTCCATGTCAGCAATAGTAGCACTCAAGACAGGCCCCAGTAACAATTCCGAAGCAGCACTATAGCGGGAGCGCAGTCTTCGTTCCATGTCAGCAATAGTAGCACTCAAGACAGGCCCCAGTAACAATTCTGAAGCAGCAGTATAGTGGGAGCGCAGTCTTAGTTCCATTTCAGTAGCCTTAGTATAGCCAAGGCACAAGTTACATTTATGTAGCTAAAGTGTAGGCCAACCCCACACACCTTTCTGTACCATGAGTGCAGGCGAAGAACATAGAAATTACTATGATTACACTGTAGGTGAGGGCCCCAAAAAATTGGTGTACCAACAGTACTAATGTACCTCAGTAAAAATTGGCCATGCCCAACCAAGATGGCAGGTGAATCGCTTTGGTTAATGTGGCTTAAGTGGTAACTAGGCCTGGAGGCAGCCCAGTGTAACGAAAAATTGGTTCAAGTTAAAGTTCCAACGCTTTTAAGCGCATTGAAACTTATAAAAATTGTTCAGAAAAATTATTTGAGTGAGCCTTGTGGCCCTAAGAAAAATTGCCCGTTCAGCGTGATTACGTGAGGTTTCAGGAGGAGGAGCAGGAGGAGGAGGAGGAATATTAGACACAGATTGATGAAGCAGAAATGTCCCCGTTTTGGATGGTGAGAGAGAACGTAGCTTCCATCCGCGGGTGCAGCCTACGTATTGCTTACGTATCGCTGCTGTCCGCTGGTGGAGAACAGAAGTCTGGCGAAATCCAGCCTTTGTTCATCTTGATGAGTGTTAGCCTGTCGGCACTGTCGGTTGACAAGCGGCTACGCTTATCTGTGATGATTCCCCCAGCCGCACTAAACACCCTCTCCGACAAGACGCTAGCCGCAGGACAAGCAAGCACCTCCAGGGCATACAGCGCTAGTTCAGGCCACGTGTCCAGCTTCGACACCCAGTAGTTGTAGGGGGCAGAGGCGTCACCAAGGATGGTCGTGCGATCCGCTACGTACTCCCTCACCATCCTTTTACAGTGCTCCCGCCGACTCAGCCGTGACTGGGGAGCGGTGACACAGTCTTGGTGGGGAGCCATAAAGCTGGCCAGGCCCTTAAAGACTGTTGCACTGCCTGGGATGTACATGCTGCTCGATCTACGCACATCCCCTGCTACCTTGCCCTCGGTACTGCGCCTTCTGCCACTAGCGCTGTCGGCTGGGAATTTTACCATCAGCTTGTCCGCAAGGGTCCTGTGGTATAGCAACACTCTCGAACCCCTTTCCTCTTCGGGAATTAGAGTGGGCAGGTTCTCCTTATACCGTGGATCGAGCAGTGTGTACACCCAGTAATCCGTCGTGGCCAGAATGCGTGCAACGCGAGGGTCACGAGAAAGGCATCCTAACATGAAGTCAGCCATGTGTGCCAGGGTACCTGTACGCAACACATGGCTGTCTTCACTAGGAAGATCACTTTCAGGATCCTCCTCCTCCTCCTCCTCCTCCTCCTCAGGCCATACACGCTGAAAGGATGACAGGCAATCAGCCGGTGTACCGTCAGCAGCGGGCCAAGCTGTCTCTTCCCCCCCCTCCTCATCCTCCTCATGCTCCTCCTCCTCCTCCTGTACGCGCTGAAAAATAGACAGGAGGGTGCCCTGACTATCCAGCGGCATACTATCTTCCCCCGCCCCCGTTTCCGAGCACAAAGCAGCTGCCTTTATGGTTTGCAGGGAATTTCTCAAGATGCATAGCAGAGGAATGGTGACGCTAATGATTGTAGCATCGCCGCTCACCACCTGGGTAGACTCCTCAAAATTACCAAGGACATGGCAGATGTCTGCCAACCAGGCCCACTCTTCTGAAAGGAATTGAGGAGGCTGACTCCCACTGCGCCGCCCATGTTGGAGTTGGTATTCGACTATAGCTCTACGCTGTTCATAGAGCCTGGCCAACATGTGGAGCGTAGAGTTCCACCGTGTGGGCACGTCGCACAGCAGTCGGTGCACTGGCAGCTTAAAGTGATGTTGCAGGGTGCGCAGGGTGGCAGCGTCCGTGTGGGACTTGCGGAAATGTGCGCAAAGCCGGCGCGCCTTTACGAGCAGGTCTGACAAGCGTGGGTAGCTTTTCAGAAAGCGCTGAACCACCAAATTAAAGACGTGGGCCAGGCATGGCACGTGCGTGAGGCTGCCGAGCTGCAGAGCCGCCACCAGGTTACGGCCGTTGTCACACACGACCATGCCCGGTTGGAGGCTCAGCGGCGCAAGCCAGCGGTCGGTCTGCTGTGTCAGACCCTGCAGCAGTTCGTGGGCCGTGTGCCTCTTATCGCCTAAGCTGAGTAGTTTCAGCACGGCCTGCTGACGCTTGCCCACCGCTGTGCTGCCACACCGCGCGACACCGACTGCTGGCGACATGCTGCTGCTAACACATCTTGATTGCGAGACAGAGGAGGAGGAGGAGGAGGAGGGTGCTTTAGTGGAGGAAGCATACACCTCCGCAGATACCACCACCGAGCTGGGGCCCGCAATTCTGGGGGTGGGTAGGACGTGAGCGGTCCCGGGCTCTGACTCTGTCCCAGCCTCCACTAAATTCACCCAATGTGCCGTCAGGGAGATGTAGTGGCCCTGCCCGCCTGTGCTTGTCCACGTGTCCGTAGTTAAGTGGACCGTGGCAGTAACCGCGTTGGTGAGGGCGCGTACAATGTTGCGGGAGACGTGGTCGTGCAGGGCTGGGACGGCACATCGGGAAAAGTAGTGGAGACTGGGAACTGAGTAGCGCGGGGCCGCCGCCTCCATGATACTTTTGAAGGACTCCGTTTCCACAACCCTATACGGCAGCATCTCAAGGCTGATGAATTTTGCTATGCGGACGGTTAACGTTTGAGCGTGCGGGTGCGTGGCGGCGTACTTGCGCTTGCGCTCCAACAGTTGCGCAAGCGACGGCTGGACGGTGCGCTGAACTACACTGCTGGATGGGGCCGAGGACAGCGGAGGTGAGGGTGTGGGTGCAGGCCAGGAGACGGTAGTGCCTGTGTCCTGAGAGGGGGGTTGCATCTCAGTGGCAGGTTGGGGCACAGGGGGAGAGGCAGGGTGCAAACCGGAGGCGCTGAACGGCCTTCGTTCCACCTTGTGGGGTGCTTGGCCATCATATGTCTGCGCATGGTGGTGGTGGTGAGGCTGTTGGTGTTGGCTCCCTGGCTGAGCTTTGCGCGACAAAGGTTGCACACCACTGTTCGTCTGTCGTCAGGCGTCTCTGTGAAAAACTGCCAGACCTTAGAGCACCTCGGCCTCTGCAGGGTGGCATGGCGCGAGGGGGCGCTTTGGGAAACAGTTGGTGGATTATTCGGTCTGGCCCTGCCTCTACCCCTGGCCACCGCACTGCCTCTTGCAACCTGCCCTGCTGATGCCCTTGACTCCCCCTCTGAAGACCTGTCCTCCTGAGTAAGCGTTGCACACCAGGTGGGGTCAGTCACCTCATCGTCCTGCTGCTCTTCCTCCGAATCCTCTGTGCGCTGCTCCCTCGGACTTACTGCCCTTACTACTACCTCACTGCAAGACAACTGTGTCTGATCGTCATCGTCCTCCTCACCCACAGAAAGTTGTTGAGACAGTTGGCGGAAGTCCCCAGCCTCTTCCCCCGGACCCCGGGAACTTTCGAATGGTTGGGCATCAGTGACGATAAACTCCTCTGGTGGGAGAGGAACCGCTGCTGCCCAATCTAAGCAGGGGCCCGAGAACAGTTCCTGGGAGTGTTCCCGCTCCTGAGCAGGTGTCATTGTAGTGGAGTGAGGAGGCTGGGAGGAAGGAGGAGCAGCAGACAGAGGATTCGGATTTGCAGCAGTGGACGGCGCAGAACTGCGGGTTGACGATAGGTTGCTCGAAGCACTTTCTGCCATCCAGGACAGGACCTGCTCACACTGCTCATTTTCTAATAACCGTCTCCCGCGTGGACCCATTAACTGGGCGATGAATGTGGGGACGCCAGAAACGTGCCTCTCTCCTAATCGCGCAGCAGTCGGCTGCGACACACCTGGATCAGGAGCTCGGCCTGTGCCCACACCCTGACTTGGCCCTCCGCGTCCTCGGCCGCGTCCACGTCCTCTAGGCCTACCCCTACCCCTCAGCATGCTGTATTACCAGTGATTTGATTTCACAGGCAGCTAATAAATTGGCACAAGACTGCAGGCCAAATATAATTTTTTCCCTTTTTTGAAAACGAAAGGCCCCACTGCCTCTAGTGAATGTATAATCTAAGTTTAATAACTGTGCTGTTTTCCTGCTAATGTGTCACAGAACGTGAGGGTAGCAGAGTTATTAACTCTGGCAGAGCAGGTATTTTTTTTCCCAATTAAGGAAAGCAAATGGCGAAGCCAGCAGTAAACCGTAGCTGGGTGCGTCTGATTTTTAAAGGTTGCACACGCAGCCGACACGTGTCCACCGCCCTTAGGACGGACAGAGGCAGGACAAATAGAAATATTTTCCGTTTTTTTGCACCAAAAGGCAGCACTGCGTATATTCAATGAACATGAGAAGTTTAATAACTGTGCTGTGTCCCTGCTAATGTGTCACAGAACGTGAGGGTAGCAGAGTTATTAACTCTGGCAGAGCAGGTATTTTTTTTCCCAATTAAGGAAAGCAAATGGCGAAGCCAGCAGTAAACCGTAGCTGGGTGCGTCTGATTTTTAAAGGTTGCACACGCAGCCGACACGTGTCCACCGCCCTTAGGACGGACAGAGGCAGGACAAATAGAAATATTTTCTGTTTTTTTGCACCAAAAGGCAGCACTGCGTATATTCAATGAACATGAGAAGTTTAATAACTGTGCTGTGTCCCTGCTAATGTGTCACAGAACGTGAGGGTAGCAGAGTTATTAACTCTGGCAGAGCAGGTATTTTTTTTCCCAATTAAGGAAAGCAAATGGCGAAGCCAGCAGTAAACCGTAGCTGGGTGCGTCTGATTTTTAAAGGTTGCACACGCAGCCGACACGTGTCCACCACCCCTAGGACGGACAGAGGCAGGACAAATAGAAATATTTTCCGTTTTTTTGCACCAAAAGGCAGCACTGCGTATATTCAATGAATAATAACTGTTGTGGCCCTGCCTACACAATTCTTTCCCTGCAGTATCAATGAAGGGTGCAATGCTCTGCAGAGGCTATTTTGAGAAGTAAAAAAAAATGCAGCACAGCTAACAGCAGCCAGCACAGTACTGCACACGGTTAAATATGGCCCTAGAAAGGACCGTTGAGGTTCTTGAAGGCTACACTCACTCCTAACACTCTCCCTGCCTATGCAGCACTTCTGTCCCTAATGCCGGGTGCAACGCTCTGCAGAGGCGATTTTGAGAAAAAAAAAATTGCCACTGCTAACAGCAGCCAACACACAGCTATCAGTGGCCCTAATAAGGACCTTTGGGGGGTCTTGAAGCCTACACTAACTACCAATTCTTTCCCTACAGCAGCTCCGGTACAAACAGCACTGTCCCTCATCTAACTCACACGGCATCTGAGGCGAGCCGCGGGAGGGGCCGACTTTTATATTCGGCGGACACCTGATCTTCCCAGCCACTCACAGCAGGGGGGTGGTATAGGGCTTGAACGTCACAGGGGGAAGTTGTAATGCCTTCCCTGTCTTTCAATTGGCCAGAAAAGCGCGCTAACGTCTCAGGGAAGGAAGTGAAAGTAACCCGAACACCGCATGGTGTTCGTTACGAATAACGAACATCACGAACACCCTAATATTCGCACGAATATCAAGCTCGGAAGAACACGTTCGCTCATCTCTAAAGACGACCTTTTAACCCCAAAAAATCTGCTCTGCAGTCTGGGGTCGTCTTATACGCCGGCTATACAAAAAAAAAGTGTCCAAAAAAAAGCAGTACTCACCTCCCCCAGGGTTCTGCGGCACTGCTGCAGGCTGTCGCTCCCTCCTCGTCCCCGACAGAGCATTGCTTTCTGGATGCGGGGCTTGAAATCCCTGCCTCCAGAAAGCTAATGCTGTGATTGGCTAACTCACGCGCCGTCAGCCAATCACAGCCATTCAATGATATCATTGAATGGCTGTGATTGGCTGACGCCACGTGGGGTCAGCCAATAACAGCCATTCAATGTTGAATGGCTGTGATTGGCTGATGCTCTGTGAGTTAGCCAATCACAGCATTAGCTTTCTGGAGGCGGGGATTTCAAGTCCCGCATCCAGAAAGCAATGCTCTGTCGGGGACAAGGAGGGAGCGACAGCCTGCAGCAACGCCACAGAACCCTGGGGGAGGTGAGTACTGCTTTTTTTTTTTCTGCATTGTATTCCCGGCGTATAAGACGACAGTTGGGGGGGGGGGTCGTCTTATACGCCCCGTCGCCTTATACGCCGGAATATACGGTACGTTTGCATGAAAATGCGATTTTCATGCCAGTGCGATTTTTCCCTTTTTTACTATGGGAAGAACATGCAATATTCATGCGAATCTCAAGTACGGTGCTGTAAGTACGTCCTAATGGTGATTTCACACCCAGTTTTTATTTTAAACTTTCTCTGTAGTTTTGGATGCAGAGCTTTAAGTGATAGTCAGAAATGGATTCCAAAAGAATGGAAAATATGAAGGAGGGCCTTCTACTTCCCCTTCCTGCTGGATCCACTTCTAGCTTTAACTCAAAAACCTGCATCCAAAACCCTGTATGAATCCCCCAGGGGGCTGTTCACATTGCGTATTTTCAGCATAGATTCCGATGTGGATTCTGAGCCATTTTGATTTCAACCAAATGATGCAGCCAAAGATTGGAATATTCCTTTAACCCCTAAAGGACCAGACACTTTTCAGGGATTTTACCCATGTGGTGGTTTTACTGCACTATTTTCTTTCCTTCAGCTACCAATATTATTTTTGCTGCATTTTTTTTCTGTGACATATAGGGCTAATTTTTAAATATCTTTCTCACTGACTTTTTTTCCCCGTTTTTGGTTTTATTGGGGGTAAAAAGCTAAAGAAAATCTTTTTAACATTTATAGTTACTTTTT
The DNA here is from genome assembly GCF_035609145.1 of Eleutherodactylus coqui. Lineage (NCBI taxonomy): Eukaryota > Metazoa > Chordata > Amphibia > Anura > Eleutherodactylidae > Eleutherodactylus > Eleutherodactylus coqui. The sequence continues at coordinate 262,048,752 of NC_089839.1, read as the reverse complement.
TAAGTTAGTGTATTTACGCTATAATAAAATATAGGAACGGGTTCTTCATTTTGTTTCGGACGTTTTGATATATAATATGTAGGTTTTGTATTACAGGGCGACGGTTTTGGTTGGTGTCAGCTTAAGAGCTTATTCCAACATGCGTATATCGGCTGGGTTTTCAAGCCTGGCCGATATACGCTGTTTCTCTCTGCAGGGGGAGGAGGCTGGAAAGCACGGCTTCACTTAGCCTCGAGTTTTGGAGCAGCTTGGCCGCATGCTTTTCTGTTGCGGCCAGCGCTCCCATAGAGGGGAGCGCAGACGCAATGGAAGAAAAGAAAATAGACATGCTGAGGTCAGGGAATCCGTGCCGCAGCGCTGGCTTCAGCCCGCTTTGTCACGATGGTTTGGCTGTCCCGTGTGGACAGAATTTTTGACAAATCTCGTCCGCATGGCTGTCAAACCCGGAAATTAGCGGCCGCAGGCGGATTTGCCGCAATTAAGTTCTGCACAGAAATTTTTGTGGCAAATCCGCCCTGTGTGAACCCAGCCTTAGGGCGTATTTACACGACCGTATATCGGCTCGGTTTTCACGCCGAGCCAATATACGGTGTCCTCATCTGCAGGGGGGGGGGGGATGGAAGAGCCAGGAGCAGGAACTGAGATCTAACCCCTTCCCCGCCCCTCGCCACTATTTGCATACAGTCGTCTACATAAGCCCTTAGGTTATTTTCTTTGTTATGTATATATTTTTATTTTATTCTGTAATTTTGTTTACTTATTTATGTAACGATTTGTATAAATTTACAGTGCTTGGTCCTTAATGGGTTAAGGACTCACTTGGACACACTTTTTTGGCTTGTTAAACATACAGAATGAAGACAACCTTCTGCGGCTCTGGATCGACTGCCCCTTTTCTTTGAGTGGCCCTTTAATGATTTGGAAACTGGTGGAGGACATTGTCTCTATTAGAATGGGCTCACCTGTCATGTAGATGCAGTTTGGACTCCATTACTTGAAGGCCCAGAATGATGGTGATTCCCTGAGCCCAGGCCCGGAGTGGACTCCCACGGGCGAACTGTATTTAGGTCAATAAGCTTTAAGTTGGAGAATACTCCCAAAACTTAGGGTTGACCTGTAATTTAGATCTTTTACTAGTTCTTATGATTTTGCTCACCTGTTAGGGTGGCACAGACCACAGTCAGCTTGGTGATGCCTAAACTGGGGTCTGTAGTGTTTGGGATTTCCAGGTATTCATCCTTGGACAAGTGGATCTGGACTTTCAATACTGGAGATATAAGCATGCATCACATATCGCAACACGCATGGGGACGATGGCTAATGAGGGAAAAGCCGTTGCTGGGGTGTTGAAAGATAAGTATATTATAATAGTACCAACAGCTCACTGTCCATGAGTAAATATGTCTGATAGGCTGGGTTTTTTTCACGCATACTGATTTTTGGCAAAGCACAGCATTTATTTCACTGCCTTTTTTTCCAGCACCTTGGCCACATGTTAGCTGTAGGTCAGTAGGTAGTTATGAAATGCACTGCAAACTGTCTGTATTTTGAGATGTTTTTCCAAATTGTTATGCATTTTTGTCCTGTGCCGCCAATCTGGGCCTCCCCCCCCCCATGCTGTCATGTTTACAGAGTGTAAAATAGTGAGAAGATGTGACAGCATATATATAGAAAAAGTCTTTATTCCTCCATAAGCCACATGACAGCAACCGCACGTTCTTTATCAAGCATACACACTTGTTAAAATGTTACATATAAAGAGTAATACAGACTAATAATGTAAATTAGCAACACCCAGTGAGTAGTGCGCCAACAGACTTACATCATAGTGAAAAGCACCTCTATCTCATTGTACACACCCATCATGGCGCCAATCAAGGTTAATAGCGTCCCAGATACTTATATCTGCAGGTGCGGGGAGAAAAATAACTAAATTCTGCGAGATTACGATCACACCTCATAGGCAGGGGACAATAGAGATCGCAAAAAGAGAGGAATTCATCACAGCGCATATTCATATCAGTGTTCGTTTGAACGATGTATAAATGAATCAGTAACATGCGCTACAATCACCAGCAGGTCCAAAAAGATCGCTAGAACACAATGTCACAAAAACATTCGATCAAAAGTTTAGAAATTAATAAGGTTTATGTTACGATTTTTTTTTTCTTTACAACATGTATGTGCGAATATGTGGATATATATACTGTATAAAAGGGATACATGAGGATATGGATGAACACCCGGAAAAATATAATATATGTATAACACACCACTCATACTAACTTTATACTTTAGTTGAGTGCAGCATAAAAAATCACAATAAAGTGCAATGCCTGAAAATATCTTCAAGACGGTATGAAATGTGCAAATATCTCGTGCAAATATCAGTATGTGTCTAACAAATGCACTTCTATCCTACAAATACAGGAGGATTGTACAGGGCTCATATCCATCATCAAGTGGATATCCAGAATTCTCAGCTAGATTAAAATAGGTGTCAATGCTGGAGGTAGAGCAGCCAGGTTACATTAGCTAAAAGAAGGCAAATGAGACCGCTTCTGAAAGCCCTCAGGGCCAAAAATCTACAACATGCATGGATGTTCCCATTTGGGCTAACATTTCACAAAGATGGCAAAAGCATCATCATACACACCCCGGCCGATCTGGAAAGGGCTTGGCCTATCCCGGGCCTAACACCGATCCACATTGCCTCCTGGATGTCGCTGAGAGAAAAGACACCACTTCTAATTGAATAGGGTAACATAACTCGTTTCCAATCAATAAAGTGTCTAGGTTATGTTTCACCATCCTAGGACGAACCTCCATTGTTGTTTCTCCCGCACATATAAGCCCACAAGGACATGTAATAGCATACACTATGAATGAGGATGTACAAGTGTATCTACCCCTAATATTGAAGGATCTACCTGTAAATGGATGAGTTCCCTAGGGGGAACCAAAAAGGACTGCTTCAATGTACCCCCCATTTTGTCTGTGTGGCTCTGACAAGCTTTCTCTTTCAAATTAGAACTATGTCTATATGACTTCATAGGGGCAACCATGAATTGTTCCATATTAGTACATCCCTTCCCAAGTAAAGACCAATGTCTCTTCAAAATGTTGGAAATCCTTCCACTTAAGTGGGTTAACGTAGACGTCTGGTCCCAGAACTGGTTATCCTGTCTGGAGCTTCCCTAATATGCTATTCGGAGTTTACAGTCCCTTCTCTGTTGGTGACGGCTTCTTTGTCCCTTGTCCTAGTTGTAGGGACTCTGTTCAAAAAAGGACCACCACTTTGTTCCCTTATTGATTCACCGATAGATTCATATCTAGGTAAAGAGAAACCAAACTATAGGCGAGACTTGTTCTGATGCCTCCTATATCTGCATCGACCCTGTTTAGGACCTAGTGGATCCTGTGTATTGGATCTAGAAAATTGCCAGTTAAAGATATGACCATTGTAATAATATTCCAGATCATGGAATAAATTGATTGGCTGAGCTGCGGTGCTCAAGGAACGAATCACAACCATCATGTCGTGGAGGCGGTATTTATGAATTGACTAATTCATAAATCCTGCTTCTATGAAGCGATAGCTTTGGTTGGTTCATCAAGCGCTACATTGACTGGCTGAGCAGCGCTCGAAGAACCAATCACAGCCATTGCATTGGTTCATCAAGCACCAATCAATGCAGACTTGATGAGCCAATCACGGCCATCGCTTCATGGAGAGAGGATTTATGAATGTAACCAGGAAGTGATCTTCTGTCGGCATCTGAGGACTGCAAGAACGGCTCCAGAGCTCTGGAGAGCAGCAGAAGGGACCTGGGCTGAGCCTGCTAGGTAAGAAAAATAAAACACTGTCTGAAAATAAGACCCAGTGCCTCTTTTGGGGCAAAAATTAATGTAAGACAGCGTCTGATTTTTGGGTAAACATGGTATCAATATTTCTTTGGGAAAATAGGATAAAATAAATGTGTTCTACATGTTTAGATGATTGAATACCTGTGGGCTGAACTGATGTCTATATTGGAGGGTGTGACCGGAGGATCAGAGAGTTTAATATAGGATGGAATGGTTCAGTTACTCAGCATCATTTGGTATATTTCTCCCATCTTCCAGCCCCATAGCTATATGTTGATGGGAGAACCCCAAAACTTTATAAAAGTAACTGTGCAGTTCCAGGATCTTCAGAAAGTAGAGCACATGATGTACAGCAACAAGTGCAGAAAGCTGGTCAGTGGGAAATCATCTACAGCCTTACTTCTGAGTTTGAGGAAGGAGCAAGGTGTCAGATGCAATGTTCTAGGAATCTTCCCAGGTCCCCAGTACAAAACCAAGAATTTTGCAATAAACAACGGTATTTCTAGTCACCACCTCTGAGTGTGGATGCTGGAAACTGACTGCAAGGCATATTACCATGCATGCCACCAGAAGCTACAATGAACTTGAGTTTATTTGCTGTTAACTAGAGATGAGCGAGCACCAAAATGCTCGGGTGCTCATTACTCTGGACGAAATTATCGCGATGCTCGAGGGTTCGTTTAGAGTAACGAACCCTATTGAAGTCAATGGGCAACCCGAGCATTTTTGTATATCGCCGATGCTCGCTAAGGTTTTCATTTGTGAAAATCTGGGCAATTCAAGAAAGTGATGGTAACGACACAGCAACGGATAGGGCAGGCGAGGGGCTACATGTTGGGCTGCATCTCAAGTTCCCAGGTCCCACTATTAAGCCACAATAGCGGCAAGAGTGGGCCCCCTCCCAACAACTTTTACTTCTGAAAAGCCCTTATTAGCAATGCATACCTTAGCTAAGCACCACACTACCTCCAACAAAGCACAATCACTGCCTGCATAACACTCCGCTGCCACTTCTCCTGGGTTACATGCTGCCCAGCCCCCCGCTCGACCCAGTGTCCACAGCGCACACCAAAGTGTCCCTGCGCAGCCTTCAGCTGCACTCATGCCACACCACACTCATGTCTATTTATAAGTGCGTCTGCCATGAGGAGGAACCGCAGGCACACACTGCAGAGGGTTGGCACGGCTAGGCAGCGACCCTCTTTAAAAGGGGCGGGGCGATAGCCCACAATGCTGTACAGAAGCCATGAGAAATATAATCCTGTGCCACCGCCATCAGGAGCTGCACACGTGGGCATAGCAATGGGGAACCTATGTGCCACACACTATTCATTCTGTCAAGGTGTCTGCATGCCTCAGTCAGACCGCGGTTTTTTATAAATAGTCACAGGCAGGTACAACTCCGCAATGGGAATTCCGTGTGCACCCACAGCATGGGTGGCTCCCTGGAACCCACCGGCTGTACATAAATGTATCCCATTGCAGTGCCCATCACAGCTGAGGTAACGTCCGATTAAATGCAGGTGGGCAAAAAATTAATTGGATTACACTGTAGGCGAGGGCCCACAAAAATTGGTGTACCAACAGTACTAATGTACCTCAGAAAAATTGCCCATGCCCAACCAAGAGGGCAGGTGAAACCCATTAATCGCTTTGGTTAATGTGGCTTAATTGGTAACTAGGCCTGGAGGCAGCCCAGTTAAAATAAAAATTGGTTCAGGTGAAAGTTTCAACGCTTTAATGAGCATTGAAACGTATAAAAATTGTTTACAAAAATTATATGACTGAGCCTTGTGGGCCTAAGAAAAATTGCACGTTCGGCGTGATTACGTGAGGTTTCAGGAGGAGGAGCAGGAGGAGGAGGATGAATAGAATACACAGATTGATGAAGCAAAAAGGTCCCCGTTTTTGATGGTGATAGAGAACGATGCTTCCATCCGCGGGTGCAGCCTACGTATTGCTTAGGTATCGCTGCTGTCCGCTGGTGGAGAAGAGAAGTTTGGGGAAATCCAGGCTTTGTTCATCTTGACGAGTGTAAGCCTGTCGGCACTGTCGGTTGACAGGCGGGTACGCTTATCCGTGATGATTCCCCCAGCCGCACTAAACACCCTCTCTGACAAAACGCTAGCCGCAGGACAAGCAAGCACCTCCAGGGCATACAGCGCGAGTTCAGGCCACGTGTCCAGCTTCGACACCCAGTAGTTGTAGGGGGCAGAGGCGTCACCGAGGACGGTCGTGTGATCGGCTACGTACTCCCTCACCATCCTTTTACAGTGCTCCCGCCAACTCAGCCTTGACTGGGGAGCGGTGACACAGTCTTGCTGGGGAGCCATAAAGCTGGCAAAGGCCTTGGAGAATGTTCCCCTGCCTGCGCTGTACATGCTGCCTGATCTCTGCGCCTCCCCAGCTACCTGGCCCTCGGAACTGCACCTTCTGCCACTAGCGCTGTCGGATGGGAATGTTACCATCAGTTTTTCCGCCAGGGTCCTGTGGTATAGCATTACTCTCAAACCCCTTTCCTCTTCGGGTATGAGAGTGGAAAGGTTCTCCTTATACCGTGGGTCGAGCAGTGTGTACACCCAGTAATCCGTCGTGGCCAGAATGCGTGTAACGCGAGGGTCTTGAGAAATGCATTCTAACATGAAGTCAGCCATGTGTGCCAGGGTACCTGTACGCAACACATGGCTGTCCTCACTAGGAAGATCACTTTCAGGATCCTCCTCCTCCGGCCATGCACGCTGAAAGGATGACAGGCAAGCAGCATGGGTACCCTCAGCAGTGGGCCAAGCTGTCTCTTCCCCCTCCTCCTCATGCTCCTCCCCCTCCTCCTCAACGCGCTGAGATATAGACATGAGGGTGCTCTGACTATCCAGCGACATACTGTCTTCCCCCGCCTCCGTTTCCAAGCGCAAAGCGTCTGCCTTTATGCTTTGCAGGGAACTTCTCAAGAGGCATAGCAGAGGAATGGTGACGCTAATGATTGCAGCATCCCCGCTCACCATCTGGGTAGACTGCTCAAAGTTTCCAAGGACCTGGCAGATGGCTGCCAACCAGGCCCACTCTTCTGTAAAGAATTGAGGAGGCCGACTCCCACTGCGCCGCCCATGTTGGAGTTGGTATTCCACTATAGCTCTACGCTGCTCATAGAGTCTGGCCAACATGTGGAGCGTAGAGTTCCACCGTGTGGGCACGTCGCACAGCAGTCGGTGCACTGGCAGATTAAACCGATGTTGCAGGGTCCGCAGGGTGGCAGCGTCCGTCTTGGACTTGCGGAAATGTGCGCTGACCCGGCGCACCTTTCCGAGCAGGTATGACAAGTGTGGGTAGCTTTTCAGAAAGCGCTGAACCACCAAATTAAAGACATGGGCCAGGCATGGCACGTGCGTGAGGCTGCCGAGCTGCAGAGCCGCCACCAGGTTACGGCCGTTGTCACATACGACCATGCCCGGTTGGAGGCTCAGCGGCGAAAGCCAGCGTTCGGTCTGCTGTGTCAGACCCTGCAGCAGTTCGTGGGCCGTGTGCCTCTTCTCTCCTAAGCTGAGTAGTTTCAGCACGGCCTGCTGACGCTTGCCCACCTCTATGCTGCCACGCCGCGCGACACCGACTGCTGGCGACGTGCTGCTGCTGCTGACACATCTTGATTGCGAGACAGAGGTTGCGTTGGAGGAGGAGGAGGAGGGTGGTTTAGTGGAGGAAGCATACACCGCCGCAGATACCAGCACCGAGCTGGGGCCCGCAATTCTGGGGGTGGGTAGGACGTGAGCGGTCCCAGGCTCTGACTCTGTCCCAGCCTCCACTAAATTCACCCAATGTGCCGTCAGGGAGATATAGTGGCCCTGCCTGCCTGTGCTTGTCCACGTGTCCGTTGTTAAGTGGACCTTGGCAGTAACCGCGTTGGTGAGGGCGCGTACAATGTTGCGGGAGACGTGGTCTTGCAGGGCTGGGACGGCACATCGGGAAAAGTAGTGGCGACTGGGAACCGAGTAGCGCGGGGCCGCCGCCATCATGCTTTTGAAAGCCTCCGTTTCCACAAGCCTATACGGCAGCATCTCCAGGCTGATCAATTTGGCTATGTGCACGTTTAACGCTTGAGCGTGCGGGTGCGTGGCGGCGTACTTGCGCTTGCGCTCAAACAGTTGCGCTAGCGACGTCTGGACGCTGCGCTGAGAGACATTGTTGGATGGGGCCGAGGACAGCGGAGGTGAGGGTGTGGGTGCAGGCCGGTAGGCACTCGTGCCTGTGTCCTCAGAGGGGAGTTGGATCTCAGTGGCAGGTTGGGGCACAGGGGGAGAGGCAGTGGTGCAAACCGGAGGCGGTGAACGGCCTTCGTCCCACCTTGTGGGGTGCTTGGCCATCATATGCCTGCGCATGCTGGTGGTGGTGGCTCCCCAGCTGATCTTGGTGCGACAAAGGTTGCACACCACTGTTCGTCGGTCGTCAGGCGTCTCTGTGAAAAACTGCCACACCTTAGAGCACCTTGGCCTCTGCAGGGTGGCATGGCGCGAGGGGGCGCTTTGGGAAACAGTTGGTGGATTATTCGGTCTGGCCCTGCCTCTACCCCTGGCCACCGCACTGGCTCGGCCTGTGCCCACACCCTGACTTGGGCCTCCGCGTCCTCGCCCGCGTCCACGTCCTCTAGGCCTACCCCTACCCCTCAGCATGCTGTATTAGCAGTAGTGCAGAAACAGAACGCTATAATTAAATGTGCCGCTTATTGGCCTGTGGTTGGAGGCTGACTTCGCTTACGGAACGCACAACAGAGGCAGGAAAGAATTTTGCGCAAGCCTGCTGTAACACTTAGCTGGCTGCGTATGAATTAGGACAACTACCCCCCAGCAGAGACCCAGTACACTTGTGGACAGGAATACAGCGGTGATGTAAGAGGCAACACAGAGGCAGGAAAGAATTTTGCGCAAGCCTGCTGTAACACTTAGCTGGCTGCGTATGAATTAGGACAACTACCCCAGCAGAGACCCAGTACACTGAGGACGGTCACAGGCAGCCCAAATAGATTTTTTTTCCCAAATGTTTTTGGAAAGGCCCACTGCCCATATACACTAAATATGTCTTCTGTCCCTGCCTCACCACTACTGGCCCTGGACAATGTAAAATTACTGCAGGACGCAATGCTCTGCACGGCCGATATACAAAAAAAAAATGTGCAACACTGCAAAAAGCAGCCTCCACACTACTGCAAACGGTTAGATGTGGCCCTAAGAAGGACTGTTGGGGTACTTGAAGCCTAAAATCACTCCTAACGCTCTCCCTATAGCAGCTCCGGCACCAGCAGCACTGTCCTTGAACTATGTCAGAATGCATCTGTGGCGAGCCGCGGGAGGGGCCGATTTATATACTCGGGTGACACCTGATCTCGCCAGCCACTCACTGCAGGGGGGTGGTATAGGGCTTGAACGTCGCAGGGGGAAGTTGTAATGCCTTCCCTGTCTTTCTATTGGCCAGAAAAGCGCGCTAACGTCTCAGAGATGAAAGTGAAAGTAACTCGAACATCGCGTGGTACTCGTCTCGAGTAACGAGCATCTCGAACACGCTAATACTCGAACGAGTATCAAGCTCGGACGAGTACGTTCGCTCATCTCTACTCTTAACCCCTTTCCACTCGAGGACCTGCACCACATTACAATGTAAGGCCTCATGTCCACTGGGAAATTCAGGCCCACGCGGATTCTCCATTCAGAATCCCGTAGTGGGTCCCTCCTTTCCCGCAGACATGAGGCCTGAAAATAAGATTTACTTACCTTTCCGGACGCTGCGGAACTGCTCTCCGTCGCGGCCGGATCTTCTTTCTTCAGCCCAGCGGATGTGCTCGGCACGCCAGCAGCGTGCCACACGCATGCGCTGGGCACATCTTTTTCTTTTTTTCAAACTGCGGCACAGCAGAAATACAGCTGCGGGTGTGCCGCGGGAGGGGACGGCTCCCATAGGCTTCAATGGAAGCCACGGGAGACCCGCACAAAATGGAGCATGCTGCGGGTGTTTTCCCGCATGTGCGATCCGTCCGCCTGGGAAAAATTACATCCGCAGGTATTCAATTACCTGCGGGTGTCCAATGCATCGCTATGGGCGCAGATCATGCATGCGGGACACCCGCGCGGATTTGTTACACCCATTTGGCTAGTGGACATAAGGCCTTTCAACCTCCCTAGGAGTGGAGACCACACCATACCATATTGTCCCCCATCATTCCAGAGACATTAGCCACCAACCTCTTGCACTGGCTCACTATAATTTCACCCCTTCAATTACATTTAAATTGAAGGGGTGACATGTGCTGCACATTCACCTGCGGACAACAGCTCTCACATTCTTGCTACCCCTTCTCTACAGGTAGCAGCTCCCACTGCCGACATCTGCCAGATGTACCTTCCTAACTGATCACATACCCTGTTTCCCTGAAAATGAGACAGGGTCTTATAATAAATTTTGCTCCAAAATATTTCTTTTTACATGTATAGCTGCCTAGACACTATTTAAAAATCATGCTAGGGGCATTTTCAGGGAAGCAGGGTACAAGGCTGTCCACAACTTGTCCCATCCATACAGCTCTGACCTAATATCTTGATACCTCCATACATTTTCCCAATGCTACTGTCAATGTGGTTAGTGCTGGAAGCAGATAGTGCTGACAACATTGCAGTGGCCTAGTTCAGTACTGCAGGCAAAACTGGCATTGAATTCAATGGAAACTGTGCGTATAATACCAACCTGGGCCACTGCACTATGGCCATCGCAGTCTGCTTCCTGCACTGTCCGTGCTGGCAGCGGCATCTGGAATCTACTGATGACCTATCCTAAGCATTGGACATCAATATAAAAAAATGGCCAAAGTCTCGAACAACACCTTTAACCCCATCAACCAAAAAGAGGTGCATTTATGTCCTCTGGGTGTAGGATTTGTGTGGAGCGGGATTGGCAGCTGATCCCATTCCATACAGAGTCTTTGACAGTTCATACTCACCCATTGCGTGATCAACGCTGATGTTGATCATTGGCTGTATACCTTTTAAATGCTCTGATTGGTGTTCAGGGGTATTGAAAGGACCCCTTGCGATGAGATCATGAAGTGCCATTTGGTTGTCAAGGCAACCTATGGCCTTCTGAAGACCCCCAGGTCTAACTAGGATGAAAAACAAGGTATATTTTTCCTAAAAATAGTACAGCAAGAAAAAAACCTAAATTAATTAGGTATCGTTGTAATCCTACTGACCCGCAGAATAAATGTAGCAAGTCATTTTTACCGCAAGATGCCTGTAAGGCTGGATTCACACGAACGTATATCGGCTGGGTTTTCACGCCAAGCCGATATACGTCATCTCTCTCTGCAGGGGGGGAGGCTGGAAGAGCCAGGAGCAGGAACTGAGCTCCCGCCCCCTCTCTGCCTCCTCTCCGCCCCTCTGCACTATTTGCAATGGGGAGAGGCGGGATGGGGGTGGGGCTAATTCTCTGAACTTAGCCCCGCCTGCCTCCTTTCATTGCAAATAGTGCAGAGGGGCGGAGAGGGGGTGGAGAGGAGGCAGAGAGGGGGCGGGAGCTCAGTTCCTGCTCCTGGCTCTTCCATCCCCCCCCCCCCCCCCTGCAGATGAGGATGACATATATCAGCTCGGCGTGAAAACCGAGCCGATATACGTTCGTGTGAATCCAGCCTAAAGATGGTGAAGTTGTGTTTTTTTTTTTCCATTTCACTCCATTTAGAAATGTTTTAAAGATTCTTAGTATATTGTATGCTACATGAAATAGTTCCATTGAAAAAGACAACTCGTTCTGCAAGAAAACAAGCCCTCGGATAACTATGTTGCCTGAAAATAAAAGATTTATGTTTTTTTTAAAGTTTGAAGAAAAACAAAAGATTCCAAAAAAGGCCCACATCCTTTGGGGGTTAATGGCGTTATGTAATAAATAATAATAACAACATTTGGTATTATAAAGCGAGGGTAAACCGCAGAATCATACAATTACATTTAGAGCATGCTATACCTATAATCCACTACAGAGGGCGATGTTGTCCTGCAAGACGAATTCTAATACATTCATTGATGCCCTCAAACATACAGATTACAAAGCTTCAATGTGACTCTAAATCCTGTATAAAAAACTACTTTTTTAAGATTATTGCTATGAATATTCTAATTATTATCATCATCATCACTTCAGTGTTACAGAACAACACAGAAAACACACCTCAGCTGAGGGCATATTGGGATATTTAGGGTATTCTGAAGATAGCCTTTTCTGACATGTCACTTAGAGGTGGGGTCTTTGAGGTGGCAACTGACGGCTCATGAAGTTCTTTTTAACATCAGGCTAGAGCAAGTCCCATCTTTTCACGTATGCCGATTGTGCGCGCCAGAAACACGCTCGTCTGAAGAAATTCATTGAAATCAATGGCTTTGCTTCGTCGGATTATACAGGTGAGGTTTTCATGTACAGAAATGCCTCTGCCAATATGTTCGTCTGTGTAAGCCATAAGAGCTTAAACACATGGGCGTGTTTTTGTCCCGTTATGCGGACGTGATAATCACAGCTGCATAACGGAACAAAAGAAAAACAGTGATTTCAATTGTTTGATTTCCAATAGCGGTATTCTCGCCCATTAATTAATAGTTCGGGTGAGAAAAAAAAGAACTTGCCCTATGTTTCCCACACGCAGTATTAACTACTAGCGGGAAAGATAGGGCAGGACCTATCTTCCCGCAGTTTTTTTTTGCAAATTCCTGCACCATGGCGTGGAGTTTGAACAACCAGAGTGAAAAAGAGTAAAAGCCCTTTTATGCAACACTGTGCTCCGTAGCATCGAGCATAGTTGCACATACGGCCGTGTGAAACCGCCGTGACCGTTACAGTACTGTAATATTTCTTTATGGGAAACAAGGGCATAGGAGACCTTGCAAACAGTCATATGTCTCACAAGGGTGAGCGTGGGCGCAACTACGCTCGGCGGCACGGAGCGTAGTTGTGCCTGAACAAGGGGAAGATCTCCACAGCACTGTTTCCGCCCTACATTGCTTCTCTCATCTCCATCCACCACTCAGCTGGCGCTCTCCGCTCTGCTAACAAAATCATACTGAGCGCCCCATTAATTCGAACCTCTCATTCCTGCCTCCAAGACTTCTCCAGAGCCACACCAGTCCTCTGGAACGTGCTACCCAAAACTATCTGGGCAATCACTGACATACAAAACTTCAGGCGTGCTCTAAAAATGCACCTCTTCAGGAAGGCATACCGTATCCCCTAAACCAAACCCCTCTGTACTTCGCCTGATAGCATGCTGTGGTTATCATGGCAACATAAGGGGGAAAACTGCGCTCATCTGAATTCGCCCTTAGGCTACATTCCCACCGGCAAAAATCCTGTGTGAGTTTTGTGCTTTGCGAAACTCAAAAAACTTGCACGAATATGAACTCTATTCTTTTGAATGGACTTATTCACATGAGTGATTTTTTTTTCTATCATCGCGATGCTGCGAGTAGAAAAAAAAAATTGCAGCATGTTCTGTCTTTTGGAGTTCCCATCACTCATTGTTTTCAATGGGATCTTAATGCTGCGGATACGCACGGGAGTGCTATGTGATGTTTCCCATTGAAATCCATTAGAAACACTTGCGATCCTCTGATGCACATTAAACACGCGCCTGAGGATCGCAAGTTCACAGAAACAATGCAAGGCTTTTTCGAATGAAAAACAGAGATTGCTGTGATTAGTTGTGATTTATCGAATGACATGATTGAATGGCTGTGATTGGTTCATCGAGTGCTGGCTCTGATTGGCTGAGGCAGTGTTCCTGAACCAATCACAGCAGTCTCTTGTTGGAGGCGGGGTATTCAAGCCCCATTACCAGGAAGAGAATGCTCTCTCAGCACTGAGGACTACACGAAAGACTGCTGGAGCGCTGGAGAGCAGCGAGAGGGACCCGAATATTTTTTTTCATGTAGTGTAGCTATGACTCATTTTCAGTGAGGGCTTATATTTCAAGGTGCTGCCCTCTGAAAATCAGGGTAGGGCTTATTATTGGGAAAAACTGGTAGGAGTCTACTGTTTGCTACATTCCACAAGACTAAAAGTTCACAACACCGACTATATTCCACCAAGCAGAACTACTCCGGGGAAAATTGCTGACGAGCCACTGGCCACAGTATCCTTTTCATATATTAGCCCAAACAGTTAAAACACAATCCAGCTTATTGCATTTCAAATGCCAGCTCCATTCTGTATGGAACCAGCGTGTAAACTAATTCTTCCTTTTCTAAGGGGTTTACAGCACAGCTAAAACTCAATACCATCCAACAGCCATGAGGCTATTACTCGGAATCTGTAGCTGCTGAATTGTACAAAAGTAAGGGCCCGGGGTGTTTGTTGAGTTGAATGTGCTGATGCATCACACGGCAGCCTACAACAAGGGCTTTGCAGCTGCGGACAATGCTATAATCCCTTTCTAATATTGATCAAAGGGTTAATGGAGTGTTTAAGTATGTGCTAGAGGAGCCAAACAATAACTGTTTACTGTCTCATCGGCTGCTTTAGGCAAGTTATAGTTAAATGGGCAAGGATTACTTAGGCAGCGAAGAGCGTGTGAAAGCAGAAACCATGGTGCAGGAATATACAGGTGATCTCTGGAGTATAATTAATTAAAGGTTACATCAGGTAATCACAAACACACCGCTTTATTGGCCCAATTTAGTATTTCACTCGAAATTGGCTCCTAAAGACCAGAACGTTTGTCGCAGGTTCTTCAGGTAAGAAACACAGCAGAATCGAGCAAAGTAAGTCATGCAGTGCATGTTGGAGTCCTGGGGGAGGATTCACGGACAATGCAATATCTACAGAGCTGTCACGATGGAGTCTGACCTGTCTAGTCATCCCTTTGTCCATGGAGATGAGTGGTGTCACTAGGGAATCCGACAGATAATTTCACTCAACGGAAATAAAGGGGTCATCAGAGTTTTGTTTCATTTTGCAAATTAATACCGCCCCTTGCTGCACATGTAGAAGGGTAACAGTAGGTTTGGAGTTTGTAATGTATGGCTTAATAGAATGTGCCTTACATGAAAATGTGAAGAAACATAAAAAGGACAATAAATGAGTGTATGTCCAAAAATGTAGAAAATCAGCAGCACCACAGTATATACACAAATCAAGTGTGGGAGTACTTGCCGTGCATGCCAAATTCTTGACCCGGACACCTGAGATCCATAAATGTAAAGTCCAAAAGAGATAAAGGATAGGCAGCACCAGGGAATCCAAGAACCAAATCAGCAGAGATCAAAAGAACTCCATACTTTATTGTAAAACATCCAACATGTCCACAGACGACGTTTCGACCATCAAACCGTGGTCTTTGTCAAGCTTGACATTTTGCACAGCATGACATTTTGCACAGACGACGTTTCGACCATAAAACCGTGGTCTTTGTCAAGCTTGACATTTTGCACAGACGACGTTTCGACCATAAAACCGTGGTCTTTGTCAAGCTTGACAAAGACCACGGTTTCATGGTCGAAACGTCGTCTGTGGACATGTTGGATGTTTTACAATAAAGTATGGAGTTCTTTTGATCTCTGCTGATTTGGTTCTTGGATTCCCTGGTGCTACCTATCCTTTATCTCTTTTGGAATAAATGAGTGTATGTCAATTTAAATGAGCGAATGGCCCAAGTCACATTGGAGGTCACATTGGAAATCAAGAAAAGAAACTAAAAGCTAGCATCTACAACGTAACTTTCATGCAAGAGATGGTTCTGCCGTGATAAAGGGACTACAGACTGTGGCTCCTAACTGAGGTATGGATATATAAAGGAAGGAGACACTAGCACATGTCATTCAGGTGAAATAGGGTTAGGCAACACAAGGTTCAAGGTACAAAGCAGACACTGGTCTACAAAAATATAGCTTTTTATTATAACTGGTAACGACAGGTAGATGTGCTTGAATGAGGTTAATAAAGGATTGACACCTGTAATGCAACACTTTAGTGTTTAATAATAAGACCAGACTATCACTACCTAATCTTCGGAACCTGTGGAAGATACGATAGACAGCATACAGTTGATGCACACCTTTACAGAAGATTAACCGTGCAACAGGAAAGTCACATTACATTTATAAAGGAAGGGGTAGTTCAATAAAGATAACGGCTTTCCACGTAAATTCAATACTTAATAAACAGGTGTCTGAGAAGTCGATGCACAACAAGGGAGAAGATAGGTTCATTTCAACACAGAGCTCCATTGATGAATAAGATGGTGTTTATCAAAGTCTCTATCTAGCAGGCCTGCTTACATTCTATCTCGGATTGTTCCTGTGTGCACACTTTGTTTTTACTGAAGTAATTTCCTCACCTACAAACTCCAGTGACCTCACAAAGATGGTGGGGCAGAGTTTTCCAATGTCCATTGCCAGTATCCAAAGCACTCAATTGTAGAAGAAAGGATCAGTATCTGTAATGGCTACCACAGCACCCCTACGGTGGTGGCCTTAGCGTATTTTCAGTCTGAACTCCTGCATCCGTAAACAGTCTGAGCAATCCTTTCACTGCCCAGAAATGCTCTGACACAGCAAGCAGCCCACAAAGTCAGCTGACCCTGATCCGGGACAGGTAGCCAGCATACTTGGTGACTCTCTCCGTTGTCTCCTCACTCTGGCACACTCTTCTCACACTGCCCCCTTCCTCTGGAAGTCTAGCCCCTATTCCTGGGAACAGAGTTTTGTTTTGGCATGAAAATTTTGATTGTTTGCATGTGTGTTGAAATATATGCAAATATTTGTTGTATTTGCGAGGGCCTCTCTTACACAGGTGATAGTACTGGAGCCTGCATATTGCTCCACTAATGACTAGACATTGCTGAGCTGGTTACGTTTGGTGCAGAACAAACATTTCAAATGCAGTATTCTCGTAATGTGTTTTAGCTCCAAGCCAGATATGTCTTCTGCGGCCAAGAGATTGACAGCCAGCCATACCAGTTGGGGTAGACAGGAGGAGGGAGGCTTGGTGCCCGATACATCACCCATCTGAGATGACTGCTGAGAACATGGTAGCCACCCCAGAGAAGCTCACCTTGTTTGCGGCCTCTGCCCCAACTACTGCACCCATTCTGGACCATGAATCCGTTGCACCCTGCTTACCCCTGTCTCCCATACACATTATTTTTGTAAATGACAAACTCTCTACTGAGTTCTGTGGTGATGCGTAACATGACTTCACCAGTCTTTCTGGCCCCAGTGATGTCCTGTATACAAGAACATTGGTAAAGAGCTGATAAGTCTCAGTACAGTTCCATTTTAGGGTATGTAGTTTGCATGAGATTGGCAGTAGCAGTTAATAGGTATACAAACATGTCACAATTGCAGCCATTTAAACAAAGACTGGTGGGTAGGACCAAAGCGAAAGAGCTGGAAGAACAGGTGATTTTTCAGATAAGTCCTAGTTATTTCCTCCCTCTGCCTTAATTTTTTACCAACTCAGACAACCCCTTCAGTAAACATTTAGCAGGGATCATGGGCTTCAAGATTATGGATCCTTGGAGTGTTGCTGCTGGGTAAACTGAGAAGGAGTGCCAAAGGCAGTATACCCAACTGGGGTCCCCAGGAAAGTTGTGGTTCCTTGAGCCTTGATCATGGGTTCTCCAGAACACAAAAACAAGATATGTCACTTTTACAATAAGGAAGATAAACTGACTTCAACCTACTCAAAGGTGCTTTGCAAAGTAGACATTTCAGAGCCTAAGGTAACCAAGGATGCAAGTAGACTTGGACATTGATAATCATATGGCCAGGTTGTGGCTCTCAGAACAGCCTTTTATTGGTGAGTTTAAAAGAAACCAGATGTTTAAAGCAAAGTACTCAGTGTCAAAATTATAACCATTATTCGTGGCAGTAACGTATATTGCAGTTTGTACCATTCAGTGTTACTTTGTCACCAGAATAAAAACACACCCTTGCTCTTTACAGGAACCAAACAACCAAAGTACTGAACAGAAATATTTGAGAAGTGAAGTGATGCCATCAGATGACAGCATATGATTTGCACCAGTGGATCTTCAGATAAAGGGCATGAACAGGAGCAAGGACACAATGGGGATTATGGTAAGTACATAAGCATGTGTGGTGTACATGTGTGATGTACCGGTGATGCGTATGATGGGTGAGGGGGCTGGAAAATGTGTGATGGTAGAGGTTTCCCTCCACAATGGCCAAATACAGTGACAATGCCCAAAACAGTTCCACAGTGGCTAAAAGTGTATGGGATGAAGATGAGGTGCACTGGGCTGGTCTCTACTCCATCATGTAGATGGTGATGTACAGTGCACTATGTCAAATAAAGTCCAGAAAGTCAAAACCCACATTTACTTTTACATTAAACTATAGTGGTACAACATTAAGAATATGAAGGCACGTTTCTTGTAAATAGTTTCCATACAGGTGATGGCTTTATCCCTATCCAGATACCTTGGCGCCCGTACTACACTACCGCAGTTTCCTTACGGCCCTGAAATCTCTCGAACCTTCGTATTGCCCTACTGGGAAGTAGCTTTCCCTAGAGCGCCTTCTATCAGTGAACCAATCTTGTGGTGTCTTATATCCTACATATAGTCATCCAGGTGTCAGGAGAGTAAGCCTGTCATCTACTCAGTAGTGGGCCTCCATGTCTGCTTCTCCTTGCCTGGGAGTAAAGCAGGTAGTTTCTGTTATGAGCAAACTGAACCTCTAACCAGAAAGTAGAACTGAACTTTCTAGATGTGTGCCTGAACTTTTATAACTTTAACTCCAGCTAATAACCTACCACTGATTGGCTGTGGTGTGTGTAACTACACTCTGCGCCAGGGGCGTAACTATAGAGGATGCAGGGGATGCGGTTGCACCCGGGCCCAGGAGCCTTAGGGGGCCCATAAGGCCTCTCTTCTCCATATAGGGAACCCAGTACTATGAATAAAGCATTATAGTTGGGGGCCCTGTTATAAGTTTTGCATCGGGGCCCGGGAGCTTCAAGTTACGCCTCTGCTCTGTGCTAAACCACCACCTGGGCAATATGGAATCAATTGGGTAAAAAGACACTTAGGCCTCATGTCCACGGGGAAAATCAGATCCGCTGCAGATTCTCCATGTAGAATCTGCAGCGGGTCCCTCCTGCCCCGCGGACATGAGCGCTGAAAATAAGAATTTAAAAGTATTTACCATCCGGCGCGGGCGGAGAAGATCAGCTGTTCCTCACGGCCGGATCTTCATTTTCGGCCGGCGGATGAATTCCTGACGCCGGCGGCACGTCGCCGGTACGTCGCCGACGTGCCGCGCGCATGCGCCGGGCACATCCGCCGAGCCGAAGCAAGGAAGATGCGGCCGTGAGGAACAGCTGACCTTCCCCGCCCGCGCCGGATGGTAAATACTTTAAATTCCTATTTTAGGTCTCCCGCGGATCCGGACGGCTTCCATAGGCTTCAATAGAAGCCCGCGGGAGCCGTCCCCGCGGGAGACCCGCACGAAAATGGAGCATGGTCCGGATTTTTCCATGCTCCATTTTTTTTTAAATCCCTTTTATTGACGATCCGCGGGTATTTATCTACCCGCGGGTGGTCAATGCATCCCTATGGGATGCGGATCCGCATGCGGGAGATCCGCTGCGGATCTTAAATCATATTTTGCCCGTGGACATGAGCCCTTAGAGGTCAATCAACATTTCAAAAATATAACTATGAAGCTATCTGGAGTGCAGCCTTTTCCTTCTACAACTATGGGATTTAGTACTGATGGGTCTTCCCACAGATACCTGTCAACTATACAGTGTGGGACTTTACAAATACCTATTAAAGCATGTTACATGATTCCATAGTCTACACTGAAGCATGTCTCCAGCACCATCCATCCAGATCTCAAATTAGCCTGTGTTACATAATTATAGCATTCTGTGATTAAAAGGTAAAGAGTAAGTCTATAAAATTATGCAGCACAGGCCTTCAATCTTATCATGAGTCACATTACCGGTATTTATATATTACATTCATCAGTTGGCAGTGCTGGTGTTGGGAAGATGGATATTTAATTTATTCATTAAGAAGAGATAAAAGGATTTATTTTACTGGCTGGTAACTTCATACCTAACGATGATTTAATATGTTGCAGTAGATACAAATTATATCACTGTCAGTGCACACCTCACAAAGCATCCAAGTATTAATTGTTACTTTGGTTATCTAGTCATTTTCAATTCCATATATTGCTACTTGAGGAGGTCCCAAAAAGAGTCACTGAAGTTAAAGTGTACCTTTTTTAAAGCTCGGGTCTTCATTAGCCGCTGTTTTGCAACTGTTTGCACCTAGTTTGAGCTCTATCAATTCAGTTTTCCATGTAGATTTTCCTATGCTTCTGCTGTTTGCAATCCACTGTAGAAGTGCAGTACACAAAGTGGCCTTTAGGGGGCTTGAATGTGTGCCAATCAGCAGGGACAGCTGTGTGGGTGTGTCTTGAGAAGTTAAAACTTCCAGACACATTGAGTTCCCTGCTGAAAGCCAGGGGAAGAGTCTGCAAAGGCAGCTACATGACCTGCAAGCCTGAGGTTGGGTGCAAACAAGACTATTTTGGTCGCTAATCTGACAGGGGATGATGCCCCCTAGTTGTAGTATATAGTGACAAAAATACTGCAGGTTGCCAACCTAGAATTTGTGCTATGTTCTGGTGTATATGCAGTATATTGATGTTGTAAATAAATATATATATATATTATATTTTAATAAAAAGCCGGCAAATGCCAGAGATTTGAAATGATCCGGTTGTTCAGAGACTCTGTGGAAGTGGTGCAAACCATCTATGGTGGAGCAGATGGCGGTCCCCGTGAGCTTACAAGTAAGCCACAAGTTGTCACACCACTTACAGGTGCGAGGACAAGACCTAAGCTGGCCATTCTGACAGTACTGTACAGGCTGGGACTTCCTCTCCTACACTCTCCATACTGCCTTTCATGGCCCTGCTCCAATCAGCTGCAAGGTTGTATTTGAATGACCGCTCTTCTGTTGCATATACTAACTGGCAGCGTCCCCATGTCCCTGTTACTAGAGAATCCAAATGCCTAACAACAGGCAGTGGGTTACAAAGGCATTGGAAGGGAAACTCCTAGTGGCAGGCACTTTAAACATGATTTTCAGGGGTAAAAAAAAAATAAATGTATCCAAGTATGTTAGAAGATGGGTTATACACATATAGGCTGTTTGATGAACTTAAAGGGGTTGTCCCGCGGCAGCAAGTGGGTCTATACACTTCTGTATGGCCATATTAATGCACTTTGTAATGTACAATGTGCATTAATTATGAGCCATACAGAAGTTATCAAAAGTTTTATACTTACCTGCTCCGTTGCTGGTGTCCTCGTCTCCATGGTGCCGACTAATTTTCGGCCTCTGATGGCCAAATTAGCCGCGTTTGCGCAGTCCGGGTCTTCTGCGGTCTTCAAATAAATCAGGTTTATATTCTGCACAAGACATACCCTGTTTCCCTGAAAATAAGACATACCCTGAAAATAAGACATAGCATGGTTTTCCAGAATTTTTGAGGATGCAAAATGATTTTTCAGGCTTTTTGAGGATGCTTGAAATATAAGCCCTACTCCAAAATTAAGCCCTGCTAACAGTTAATTAAAAAAGTCAATTTAAATAGTGTCTAAGTAGCTATACATGTAAAAAAGTTAAACCTTTTTGAACAAAAATTAATATAAGACACTGTCTTATTTTGGGGGAAACGCGGTATATACTGGGCAATAGCCGAGTGATGTTGCATTTCTGCTTGGGTGGTAGCCGACTATACCATGGCAGATTGGGCCCTTAATGTTGACCTATACTGACTTCCACCTTACAATCATGACCTATTGTCCCATTTCTTCCCACACTTTACTACATGATTATAAATTCCCTCGAGTAGGTGCATTGCTTGCTTGTTTCTTCCAGCTTCATCCTTTTCTCACATTTACACTCCTGCGCTAAGTGATTATCACATCACTCGTGTTTGTCTATACTCTGTTCTACGATTGAACAACTACTAAGACCAGAATTTTGGGAATGGCGAGTCTACATCTAGTTCATGTCATACCAACAACAAAGGAAGTCATTAAGCACAAACATGCAGACTCAAGCGACTGCATTGTTAGAATTGCACTTTGTTCAGTTCATGCATATATAAATGAGATTTTATTCCAGACAAGGGGAATATTTAAAGGGGCTGTAAAAGATTAGGGACAGCGCCACTCTTGTTTATGGACTGTGCCAGTATTGCAGCTCAAGCCCATTCAGTTCGGCACTCTTGGAAACAGGGTTATGGCCTTTTTACACGGGCTGACAGTCGGGTAAGCGACTGTACAAGAGCTGACGTCATTAGCGCTCATACAGAGTGTTTACACCGACAGACTTCACCACTGGATCACGGGGGCTTCTTGCTCAGCGCTTAACCTTCTATGCAAAGTGCTATGTGGGGAGCATTTACATGGAAGAGAAGCCAGCGATCCAGCAATTGTGTTTAAGCAGACTGAGAGTCAGCAATAAAAACCTGTGAACGAGTAGTGAGCTATTTTTGTTGCATTTTTGTACTGCACGATTATCAATCATATTTGATTGATTATTTGAATGAATTTTGAGCTGTAATCATCCCCTGTAAATGGCCCATTAGACTGAGTTACTTTGAGCCCACCAGAGGAAATTATTTTGATGACCCACTTTCCATCTTTACAAGGTTAAATATTTAAACATTACATAATATTCAGTGGACAAGTCCACTACTCTCCTTAATCTCTGCAGAGGGAGGATCAGCACATGCATTAGATTTTGGTCATCCTGTGGAGACTTAGGTCTGCTATTTGCGCATGCACCGCTACACAATCTCCTGGTGTATCCACAAGGTATTTAACAAGGAGAAATGCAAAGTACTACATCTGGGCAAGAAAAATGAAAAAAGCACATACAGAATGAGAGGAATTGAGCTAAGCAGCAGCACATGTGAAAAAGACTTGGGTATACTAATAGATCAGAAACTGAACATGAGTCAACATTGTGATGCAGCAGCCAAAACGGTAAACACAATTCTGCGGTGTATTAAGAGAAGCATAGAGTCTAGATCACGTGAGGTAATTATCCCCCTCTACTCAATCTCCTGGTGTATCCACAAGATTTAATTTGGCCAGTGGATGATGTTGCCGCCTCATCAACATTGCACTGCTGTAGGAGGCGGAGTTAGTAAAAGAAGAGATGGTCCTGGAGGCCAATCAGACTGGTTAGTTTTGATTAGCATATGGCCTGGGAACTTTTGAAAAGCTGTTTTTCAAGGTATGCTGCTTTTGTTAGTTATGCATTCGGAAGATTTGGAAACAGTTAAACTTCAGCTCTTGGTGTAGGTGGTTTTACATGCAGAGAAATCCTAACAGGTTCTCTTGAACCCCTTAACTCCGCAGGAAGTACCGTTACAGGGATTGGGAGCCAATCCTGCTCTGTACAATGGAGGTGTGGCTGTCTTTGACGGCTGACACCTGTCCACAACATTTAAATGCCAATGACAGTTCTGACAGCAGCATTTAAATGCCCAAATCGATATTCAATGGTCCTGAATGCCTTTCTCCCCCCAGCGATAGGATCGTGAGGTGCCATTTGGTTGCTATGGCAGCCTGTGGCAAGGCTGCATAGACTGCCTGGCAGGATGTGGTATAATGTGATACTATGGTATGCCATTACACTTTATGAGTGTTCAAATGATCACAAGTTAAAAAATAATGTAAAAATGAATTTTAAAAAGTTGCATTAATTAATAGAAAAAAATCAAAACAAAGAAAAAAAAACGTTTGCTATTACTGTGTCCGTAAAGTCCAATCTATCAAAGTAACCCATAATTTATCCCACACAGTGAATGTCGTCAGAAGAAGAAATACTCAACATCAGAATTTTTTGGTTCTCCTGTTCTTCTGCAAGAAAAAATTAAATAGAAAGCGATCAAAACATTCTATGTGCTCCAAAATAGTACAGAGACTTTCAGGATGTCCAGCAAAAAATGAGACCTCATACAACCATATCGACAGAAAAATAAAGTTATAACTTTTATTTTTTTAAACGTAGTGCAGCAAAAAAACACAATATAGATTTGGTTTTGTCGTAATCATAATGACCCGTAGCATTAAACTATCATGTCATTTTTGCTGCAGTGTTCACTCCACTTAGAAATTTGTAAAGGTTTTGACAATATATGGTACAGTAAATACCAGTAGTACCATTGAAAAATACAACTCATCCAGCAAAAAACAAGCCCTCATACATCTATGTGGATGGAATAATGAAAAAGTTATAATTTTTTTGAAGCTTGGGAGGAAAAAGCAAAACTGAAAAAAAGGCGGCGCATCCTTAGGGCTGACACCCACTGGCGTTTTTATTTCTTGCACTGCGAGAACGAGTGAAAACATTTGGCTCACAGCGCAAGAAAAATGCTGCGATATCACCAGTGTTTTCAATGGGGCCAGCGGCAGCAGCGCTAGCCCCATTAAAAATATATAGGAGTATACTGCGGACGTCTGCCATAGCTGTGATAACTGTGGCAGGAGTTTCCTTCATCCCCGCAGGGACTGCAAGGATGAAGGAATCCTCTGCCACAGTTGTCACAGCTGCCACAGATGTGGCAGAAGTCCAGGATGCTATCCTATTGCTTTCAATGGAGTTGGCGCTGCTGTCGGCCCCATTAAAAGCAGTGGTTTTGTGGCAACCCCTGCAGCATGATTTTTGGGGAAGGACTTGAAATATAAGCCCTCCCCTGAAAATCATCCCCAGATGTGTCTTCTGGCTGGCTCCCTTGCACTGCTGTCCAGCACTTTCAACAGGCGGGGATTTAAAAATCCCCGCCTCCTGAAAGGGCTGTGCTGATTGACTGAGGGCTCAGCCAATCACAGGCAGTGCTTAGCTATTCATCAATGATTTTTTTAACCAGCTAGGGATGATTTTCAGAGAAGGGCTTATATTTCAAGCCCTTCCCCAAAAATCATGCTGCGGGGGTTGCCACAAAACCACTGCTTTCAATGGGGTCAGCAGCAGCGTCGACCCCATTGAAAGCAATGGGATAGCATCTTGGACTTCTGCCACAGCTGTCACAGCTGTGGCAGAAGTCTGCGATGTTCTCCCAATGTTTTCAATGGGGTTAGCGCTGCTGCCGCTGGCCGCATTGAAAGCAATAAGCAATATCTCAGATTTCGTATCTGCGATGCGAAGCTCTGCTGAAACATTGCAAATGAGTATGAAACCATTGAAAATCATTGGTTTCATAATCATCGATGTTGCTTCACATGGAAAAAAATCGCAAGTGGGTGTGAGCCCTTAAGCGGTTAAATAAAGGTAGAGATACAATTGTTCAACCTTCAATAAGGTGAAGTGTGAAAATGTTTTATTAGCTATAGCTTTGTAAAACTCTATTTAGGAAATCTAAGTAGTCCTATATAATAGTGATAAGCAATCTCCACCTTTGTCTGCTCTGCACACAGTATTGTTTACCTCTGTAGAGGCTTTGAAAGTTCTAAATGTGTAATAAAGCAGTTCTACCATATTAGTTAATGTCGTAGACGCAATTGAATATTTGTAATATAATGGAAATGTTCCTGTATGTATTACAAGCAAGCTTTAAATATAAGCCCTACCCTGAAAATAAGCCCTAGCTATACTACATAAAAAAAGAAATATATTACCTAGTAGTACCTAGTTCTCCAGAGTCGGCGAAGTTCCCAGAGTCCTCTGAGCTCCTACATCATCACTTTCTGGTTACAGGTTTCATAAATCCCGCCTCCAGGAAGCAATGGCTGTGATTGTTCTTTGCTGCTCAGCCAATCAATGCAGCATTCGATGAACCAATATTATGGCTTCCATAGGCTCATCCAGTGCTGCATTCATTGGCTGAGAAGCTGTTGAAGAACTAATCAACAGCCATCGCATTGTGGAGGCAGGATTTATGAATTGTCTGTCCGGGGCTCAGCTAATTCATAAATCCCGCCTTCACAACATGATGGCTGTTCATTGGTTCTTCGACCGCTGCTGAGTCAATCAAGCCAGTGCTGGATGAACCAATGCGATGGCTGTGATTGGTTCTTCAACAGCTGCTCAATCAATCAATCAATGCAGTGCTGGATGAACCAATCACAGCCATCACTTCCTGGAGGCGGGATTTATGAATCCCGTAACCAGGAACTGATGTTGTCCGATTGGCCGAGGACTACAGGAAGGGAGGGACCTGCTAGGTAAGTAAAATAAGACATCCCCGAAAATAAGAACTAGTGCATCTTTTGGGGCAAAATTAATATAAGACAGGGTCTTATTTTGGGGGAAACACGGTGTATATATAGTATTGTATATATTACACATATAGCCTAGAGGAGGTGACTGTGTGCAGACTTGTGCTGTATGGAACTGTAAGAGCACAATTTCATACAGAGGCAAACTGAGGTTTTCTCTCATGGATTTATAGGGAATTTTTTAAAAACAACATTGTGACACATTCAATCGGATGCTGTTTTACGGAGGTATTTTTCCCTATTAGCATTGCTTCACAGAGAATCCAGTGCCACATGCAGTCACCAAATAGCTTGTAATAATAATAATAAACTTTATTTGTATAGCGCCAACATATTCCGCAGCGCTGACATAGACCGGGGGAATACAGAAAGACAAAAGTACAAAAATTACAGAACCACGGTTACATAGTAATCAGTTGATGGAAACAATAGGGGTGAGGGTCCTGCTCCAACAAGCTTACATACTTCAAATAGTGGGGTGATACAGAAGGTAAAGGGCTGGAGATGTGCGCCCTATGGCGAGGTGGACAGTGAGGGATTCTATACTCATAAACAATGGTCAGACATTTAGCCGTGTGACGGCAGAATCTGCATGACTGCAGGAGCGGTTTATGATGGCTAGCAGGGATTGCAGTCAGTAGGTCAGGGAGCATGTTATCAGGTGGAGTACAGAGAGGTTTGTTTAGGGAATGCGGTATGCCTCCCTGAAGAGGTACGTTTTTAGAACATGCCTGAAGTTCTGCGAGTCCTGGATTTCCCGGGTATCCTTTGGTAGTGCATTCCAGAGGACCGGTGCTGCTCTGGAGAAGTCTTGGAGGCGGGAATGAGAAGTTCGCATTAAAGGGGCACTCAGTCTAGTTTCGTTAGCATAGCGGAGAGCCCGGGCTGGGTGATGGATTGAGATGAGGGAGGCAATATAGGGTGGCACTGCGCTGTGGAGGGCTTTGTGGATGAAGGTAGCGAGTTTAAATTGAATTCTGTATTTAACGGGCAGCCAGTGCAATGACCGGCACAGGGCAGAGGCGTCCGAGTAGCGGCTGGACAGGAAGATGAGCCTGGCTGCCGCATTCAGGATGGATTGGAGAGGGTAGAGTCTGGTGCAGGGGAGGCCAATCAGCAACGAGTTGCAATAATCAAGCCGGGAGTGGATGAGGGCAACAGTAAGCGTTTTTAGCGTGTCCACAGTGAGAAAAGAGCGGATTCTTGCAATGTTCTTGAGGTGCAGCTTACATGTTCGGGTGAGAGATTGGATATAGGGGGTAAATGATAGATCAGAGTCGAATATGACCCCATGGCAGCGGGCATGTTGTCTAGGAGTTATAGTGGCGCCAAACACTGAGATGGAGATGTCAGGATGAGGTCGGTTAGTGGAGGGTGGAAATACCAGTAAGTTAGTTTTAGAGAGGTTTAGTTTTAGGTAGAGAGAGCACATAGTGTTAGAGACACCGGACAGACAATGATGTTTTGGAGGAAAGGTGCAGAGATGTCACGGGAAGAGGTGTATAGCTGGGTGTCGTCAGCATAGAGGAGGTCAAATCTCCTGATGGTTTGTCCAGTAGGGGCTGTGTAGATAGAGAAAAGGAGGGGGCCAAGGACCGAGCCCTGGGGGACCCATCAGCAAGGGGAAGAGGAGGGGAGGTAGAGCCAGCAAAGGAGACACTGGATGAGCGGTCAGATAGGTAGGAGGAGAACCAGGAGAGAGCAGTGTCCCTTAGGCCGATGGAGCGAAGCATACTGAGGAGGAGTTTGTGGTCAACAGTGTCAAATGCTGCGGAAAGGTCGAGGAGGATCAGTAGGGAGTAATCACCCCTCGATTTGGCTGTCAGTAGGTCATTGGATACCCTAGTAAGGGCAGTTTCTGTCAAGTGTTGAGGTCGGAAGCCAGACTGTAGGGGGGTCTAGGAGAGAGTGCTTTGATAGATAGCTTACAAGGCGGGAGTAAACCAGGCGTTCTAGTAGTTTGGAGATGAAGGGGAGATTAGAGATGGGTCAGTAGTTGGCTGCATCAGTCGCATCCAGAGTCGGCTTCTTTAGCAGTGGGGATATGATGGCGTGTTTGAAAGAAGAGGTTGAATATAGTGGTGAGATGGGAGATGACCACTGGGGAGAAGGATCGGAGGAGGTGTGAGGGGAAAGGGTCACTAGCGCAGGTGGTGGGGCGAGCAAAGAAGAGCAATTTGGAGACTTCTTCCTCTGTCGTTGGTCTGAGTACAGACAGTGAGCAGGAGCTAGATGCAGTGCTGACAAGACTAGGATCAGGGCTAGTCTGGGATTGGGAAGTAATTTCCTGACGGATGTCATCAATTTTCTTTTTGAAGTAAGCAGCCAGCTCTTTGTCACTAAGATCTGTCACAGGGGGCTGCGGTTTAGGGCTGAGAAGGAAGTGAAAAGTATCAAAGAGCCGTTTAGGGTTTTGCGATAGTGAGGAGACTAGAGAGGTGAAGTAGACTTGTTTGGCATGGTGGAGCGCGAGGTTGTAGGTTCTGAGCATGAATTTGTAGTGGAGGAAGTCTGCGGACGTTTGCGATTTCCTCCACAGCCGTTCAGCACTTCTAGAGCACCGCCGGATGAAGCGCGTTTGAGGCATGAGCCAGGGTTGCCGCGTTCTACATCGGATGGCTCGGGTCCTGGGGGGCGCCGCTTCATCCAGGGCATGTTTGAGAGCGGTGTTGTAATGAGCAGCAGCCAGGCTGGGGCAGGAGAGGAGAGAGATAGGGGACAGAGAGGACTGTAGGGACTCAGCAAAATCCTGGGTGTGAATGGCCCCAAAGTTCCTGTAGATACAGTAGGTAGGAGGGTCTGGAGAGATGTTAGGGTGCGTGACAGAGAAAGAGAGGAGGTTATGATCCGAGAGCGGGAGAGGGAAGTTAGTGAAGTTGGAAGCAGAGCAGAGCCGGAGGAAGACCAGATACAGAGTATTGCCATCCTTGTGAGTGGGAGAGGCTGTGAGTTGAGAGAGACCAAGCGAGGAGGTGAGCGAAAGAAGCTGAGAGGCAGATGGGGAGTTGGGGTCATTAGTGGAGATGTTAAATTACCTAAGATGAGGGTTGGAATTTCGCAGGATAGGAAGGGGGGGAGCCAGACAGCAAAGTGGTCCAAAAACAGGCGAGGAGCACCTGGGGGGCGGTAGATAACTGCTACTTGCATGGACAGCAGACGGAAAAGCCATTGCATATGTACTTCAAATGATGAAAAAGTGAGTGAGGGTACAGGGGGCATGACCTGGTAGGTACATTTCGGGGAGAGAAGAGCACCTACTCCTCCGCCACGCCTGTCATCTGGTCTCGGGGTATGGGAGAACTGCAGGACATTGTAAGACAGTGCTTGTACAGACACATCAGTGGCACCAAAATAATGATGCTGTAAGGAAAGCTGTAGTTAAAATGTAATGAAGCCCTTTTGTATAGGAAAACAACCTTTTGGATATGTTAAAGTCTACGTGAAAGCAAAATGTAAACAAGTGTATTGTTAGTAAGGAGCGTTAATTGTAGTGAACTGCTAATAAAATACTAGGAAGGACATTGCTAGAACATGACCGTGCTGATGAACAGGTCCTGCCGCTCCACTATTTAACATTTACTGAGATTTAAGAGATAACATGTATTGGAGCGATCCATCTGTCTGCAGGATTACAAGATAGCTGGAAATTTCAGCAATTATTTTAAAATGTATGTGAACCCCCCAAGGCAGAAATCTCGGCCAGTTCTAACTTGTGATCAGATCCCACAGTGCTCTTCAGGTGGCAGACCTGCGGCGCACTTAAGTTAGAAGTTCAAGTTCACAAGGAAAAACTATGTCAGAGTATCTATTTATTATCAGTGATTCCAATACATGAAACCCTCTGCTGTTTAACCCCTTCAGTCGCAGGCTTATTATTACCATGTCAGGCTTCACAGGGCAGGTATTTTAAATAAGAGTCAACAATGCAATTTAATCTTGCAAGTATTTATTAACCCTTTCCAATCCAATCCTGGGCCTGTCCCGACATCATCATTTCCCTCCACAGCTCTGATGTTGGGACAGGCCCGACATTGCAGTGCAGGAGTGCATCTGCACCGGATCGTCAGACACATCGGGTGCAGATGCACTCCTGTACTGGTCCTCATCGAGGACCCCCCCCCCCCCCCCCCCCGATGAGAAGGCAGAAAGGGTTTTTATCCTCAGCTGTCACATGGCCGCAGAGCCGGGAGGCTGAAAGGAGAATGCGGAAGTATTACTTCCGATGGTGATGTGACCGCCGGCACCCTTCTGAACTGGAGCTGGGGAGAGTGGATGAGAAAAAATAAATGGACTGAAAAGGGTTAAGGAATGCAAGAATCACATTGCAACATTTTTTTGTAATGAAAAAATACATTATTACAATTTTGGAAAATTATTTCCAAATTTTGGAGGAAGGAGATTTTCCGGGTGTGCCACTAATGTCCTCTTACATAAGACGATTGTCAAGCACTTAAGTGCCCAACAGTCATCCCAGCAATTATCGCTTCGTAAATGGAGGCGTAGCGCACCAACGATGGCTTCGGGTCACCTGCCTGCTTCCACAATAAACATAGAGGAAGCATAAGCCGATTGGCCCAGGTACATGCTGACCATGGAGCCTAGTGGCAGAATCCCTTTATTACGGTGTGATCTCTACTGTAGCGGTTCACAATTATATACAGGGGTTCCATCCGTGTACAATTCTTTCAATGGAACGCTCTTCATGTACAACTGTCAAGGTCCCACAAGTGTGAATAGCAACTATAGTCATCCCGCTGGAATATGCAGCACCCCGCTATTATAACTTGTTATCAGAAGGCATTAACAATAGTCTATGGACATGTATTATTTTTGCATTCAGACATATGGCTTCCAGTCACACAACCTCACTTCCCCAAGTAGAATTTGGCTGGAATGAATCCTTATATGTATAATATGAGTCACTGTCCTATTAATGGAACTCATTCCAGATAAATAGTCTTATCAGGCTCTGCCCACAAAACAGCAGCAGATGTGATGGCATTTTAATACAACAAGATTACGTATGCTTCACCTTTAAATTCCAGTTATTTAGTAAAGCAATTGCCATGATGGAAAAAAAGAGCATTTACCAGCTAAGGTCGGCTGAACACAGCCGAATATGCACTACAGAATCCGTAGCAGGCATCTGCCTCCGGATTCCGCAGCAGATACCAACCATGGTATGCAATGGAAAAGCGCTTATTTCTTGCACAGGAGTGGAAATCAATAGCAATTTTCCACTCGCAAACGAAAAATCACAGCATGTTCTATTTTGTGCCGGCTCCGCATGGATGGCTTTCATTGAACGCAATGTAAGCCAACCGACCTGCGGCCCTTCCGCAATGACATTGCGGAAAAGTCGAGGGTACCTGCGCCATCGCCCAGCGATGGCGCAGGAAAAGCAGGGATTTAAAACAAAAAAACTGTACTGTGCATGTTTGACGGTGAGCCGTGCGGACCATCTGCAGCATAGGAAAAGAAAGAAAGAAGCAGGTACGCGCGGACGTCGGCCAGCCACAGGGTTGGATCCTGCTGCGGGATCCCGCATCCAGAATCCGACCCGTTTGTGTGTAGCCAACCTAAGACACTTTACTCTGTACTTGTATTAGAGCAGAGGAAGACACAGGCAGCAGAAAGCCCCTAAATAAGGACAGCAAAAGTGAAAAAAGAGCATTTGACTCATAATTGCCCTTCAGACTGTGAATATAGTTTCCTAATCCAGCACCGCCTGAGCCATGATAGAAGGCTGCGGGTCACATCCAGATAATGTCATAAGTAGAGATGAGCAAACTTTTCAAAAGTTCCGTTAGTTCGTTTTGATGAATTTTTCAAAAAGTTTGATCCAAATTAGTTGGAACAGCAAACAAACAAGTGCTGAACTAAGGAGGAAGAAGCGGCGTCTTCAATGGATGTAGCTCAGAAGCTAGCACTATTGCCTTGCAGTAATGGAGTCCTAAGTTCACAACATCTGGATGGAGTTTACCAATTCCATGCAGATCTTGTCAGAATTGGACCCCAGCACTGCAGGGTAACAGTGCTAACCTCTGAGCTACATCCATTGAAGAACTCCCCACTAAAAGTGGTCTGTACTTGTTTTAGGGGAGTTTTAACATAAACTTCCAGTTCAGCAAAAAAAAAACGCCTGAGAGTCAGGTGCTCGCTGAACCGAATTTTTAGTAAAGTTCAACCCAAATTTGGGTTCTATGGGTTTAGATTGCTCATTTCTAGTCATTACAAAGGTCCCAGGAAGCCTTATGCTATATAATCAGACACATGGAAGATGCAACAATTATAAACTGAAGCTGTTCCAGCAGTCATGTCCAGGCATCTGGTTTTCCACATACTGCTATTTATAATACACCGCAGCAGCTGTCTGTACGCTCCAGCTGCATGCAGTCTGTGTGCAGGTGAGATCTAGCTAGAAGTCACTACTCTGCCTTTGTCCTCCAGATCTTCGCACTGCTCCAAGGACTTGACACAGACAATTTCATAGATATGAGCACGTGGTCTGTAATGGTTGGGTAGAGTTTTTTTCATCCATGTAATGGTGAGTTAAAAATTGTTCCATAATAACCAGCAATACCCGAAAGACGTTTTTGTTCTTCCATTGCAGAAGTTACAATCACTAAGCACTCAAGAACTCTGATATTTTCTATTAACCCTTTCCAATCAACTGTCTGACCTATAAAGACATTATGATTTAAGGCTGTACAGCTCCGATGTTGGATCACACCCGTCTGGGTTCCCTTACTGTATATTGCCAGCCTCTCTGCTGTCAGAGCCTATCCAACGTGTCACCTCATGCAGTACTGGCTTTAGCCAGCAGATAGCACTGTTGTATAACAGCAGAAAAAGAGTAAGCTCCCTAGGAAAGCAGGATACAAATTGGATTGGAAAGGGTTAAAGTATTAGATCACACGTAGACGGCTCAAGGTGGTATGTTCTAAAGTTCCTGTGTCTTCTTTAGTCTGATTGCTGCAGTTTGGATACCTTATTTATGGGACCAGAATTGCATGTAAAGAGACAACGTTCTGACTGCTTGCTTTGTATGAAGGGTTGACCTCAATAGGATGGTCCTCCCTTTCATTTAACTTTTTTTATGTCTATTGAAAAGCTATTCTAGTCAAAACACAAGAGAAAACTTTGCTTCAACATGTTTAACGATCTGAAAAAGTAATAGAAGCCCATATTAATCACCAGCGACTGAGTGGGGATTGTTGTCGGAGAGTCTTCCATGGGATTATGTAATATGATGTATGATAATACCTGGGGCTAAAAAATACTAGAAAGGCAATGTATCTGTGGACTTCAAAGGAAATGAGAAATGACACATCACAGGGTAATTATCTTGCCACCACTGAATAGCAGGGAGAAACACGTCCCATATATATGCTGAGGCTTCTATGTTATGTACATCTTAACGAAAGTGATGTGATAATATGGGACTCCCCACATTATGCCCAGTGCACCGTGTAACCTCTGTTTCATCAGACACAGTTGGGCACCTTCACTGTCTTCACTGCGTATGATGAAGAAATGTGTGACCATAAAGCCAATCCGTGCCCCATTGTTAACTTTCGGTTGATACAACCTTCAATCCTATGAACTTGGAAGGAAAGGTAAGTGAAATGTCCACAAGCCAGGAGCAACCATAAGAGCTTCATGACTTTATTCCGTAATTAGTCTAGCCTTAGGCCGGCTTCACAAGGGCGAGATTCTTGCGTGAGACTTATGCATTGCGAGACAGACAAATCTCGCACGAATAGGAACCCCATTCTTTTGAATCGGGTCATACACATGAGCGATTCTTTTTCCCCGCATTGTACTGCGATGCGGGAAACGAATTTTGCGGCATGCCCTATCTTTGGGTGTGCCCTCACATCGCATCGCCCATCGTGTTCAAAGGGGCCGGCGGCAGCATCGCAATGCAAGTGCGAATCGAAGTGTCCCCATTGATAGTCAAAGTGGCAGATCTCTACTTCTCCGAAGTGATGCAAGGTAGTTTTGATCTAAAACTGCCTTGCGTCCGCAGGGGAAATTGCATGTTGGCAAGTGTGATATCAGACCCTGATTCACAGCCGATATCTCGCTTGCAAACATGCAATTACGCCGCAAGACGCTGCCAAATATGCGATTATGCCACTGGATGCAGCCAAATCCGCAGCTGTGGAATTCCACCAAAATCTGCAAGTCTGATTACAGATTATGATGCGGGATTGCAGGCAGGTTTTAAGCCATCTTCAATTCTGCATCAAAATCTGCAGGTAACCTGTGAGCGAATGGGGTTTGTTAAAACCTCATTCACTTCTATTGTATTGTACATTGTAGCAGAATTTCGGCAAGTATTCTGCACATTCACAACAATTCTGCAGTGTATGAACTCATGTCTATGGCATATGTTCATATGTTCTCCTTAATATAACAAATAATTGTTAGACCCTGCTGCATACTAGGCGGGTGCCCAGTCAAACCCCCCCCATCCCCCCGCCGCCTCTCCCACCCCCCGTGATGCGATCTCGTGGTGCCGTTTGGTTGCCATGGCAGACTGTGCTATGTCTTCATAGAATGCCTGTCAAAATGAGGTATAATGCAGTACTGTGGTATTACATTATACTGTAAGAGCGATCAAATGACAGGGAAGTTCAAATCCCCTTTGCGGACTAAAAAAATGCAAAAGTAGTACAGCAAAAGTAAAACTATATAAATGTGTAAATCTGGTATCGTACCGTCCCACAGAATAAAGTTGTCATTTTTGCTGCAATACGTACGCCGTAAAAACAAGACCCTCCCAAAAATGTCGGAATAGTGCTTTTTTTTTTGTTTATGGGCCTCATGTGGTGCAGAGTGTTAAGTGTATGCAGTCCTAAGCTCTCACTCATGACCTGAAGGTTGTAGGTTCAATCCCCATTTGGTTCAGGTAGCTGGTTGAAGGTTAACTCAGCTTTCCATCCTTTCGAGGTTGGTAAAATGAGTACCCAGCTTGGTGGGGGGTAATAAATAAATTAACTGAAAGCGCTGCAGAATAAGTTATACAAAAAACAAGTCCCAGTAAATTATGTGTTACATTAAATGATACCATTGAATAGTACGACTTGTACCACAAGAAACAAGTCCTCAGACAGCCATGTAAACGAAAAAATAAAAAAGTTAGGATTTTTTTGAAAGCAAGGAGGAAAAAACAAAATTGAAAAAAGGGTCCATATCATAAATGGGTTAATATTACAAATTCAAACACTGTAAAAAGATGGACCTAAGCTCCGCCCCTGGAGGAAGGGAACATATGAAGCATGTATGTGGAAAGTGGGCAATAAGCCCAATCTCTGAAGTGACTCTCACAGGTGCACACAATATGGCACAGGCCTTCTTAAGACCCAGCAAACTTCTGTCTGGAATTTCCTGTTGTGAATCAGGCAGGAAGACTGTAGTATGTATCTAACTGTCACTGGTGGGCTGGTATCACACATTGGTTTTTTGGGTTAAAAAACACATTTTTTATGACAATGTTTCAGGCAGTTTTTTGAACTGAAGTCATAATTGGATTTATAAGGAATTGGGAGTATAAGGGAAGGACTTAAACTTCTTTGTGCTGGATTCACTTCTGGTTTGAGCGATTACAGACAGCAATGCATCAAACCTACCGCTCTCATTTTTAAGGCAGGTTGGTGGAAATTTACAGCTTATTCA
Source organism: Eleutherodactylus coqui (assembly GCF_035609145.1). Classification (NCBI taxonomy): domain Eukaryota; kingdom Metazoa; phylum Chordata; class Amphibia; order Anura; family Eleutherodactylidae; genus Eleutherodactylus; species Eleutherodactylus coqui. Next base: position 262,012,908 of record NC_089839.1, on the reverse strand, counting down.
AACAAATGCATTTGCGCATTAGCAGTCCCTCCCTTACCAGCTCTCTGCTTCTCTCCTCCGCCTCTGGCTGTTTTCAATGGGAGTGGGCAGGATGGGGGCGGAGCTAAGCTCTCGCCCCCTCCCACTGCAGATGCCGGAGTGGAGGAGAGAGGCAGAGAGTCGGTGAAGGGGGGAACTGCTTAGATGGAAGCGTAAACCGGCCGATACATGCTCATGTAAATAAGCCCTTTGGAGTAGGTGCAAAATACAGAAGACATGCAAAGCTTTCCATTATACTTTCTCTCCACTCCTGGTTTTGGCTCACAAAAACTGAACACAAAAACTGTTGCGTGAATAAGCCCTTAAGGTGATATGATTGGTTGCTCTTGGCAAGCTGCTTCGCGGTTTACTTGCCCCGGTATCCACAGATGAAGCCCTATGTTTGAGTATATATACCAACCTCTGCCTCTAGATGGCAATGTTTTACTCCCCCTAATAACAATTCCAATGGCATATTACTTGCTGCTCTATGAAGCATCATCAAGCACTGTGCTGACTATTACTAGTCATGTTATTACATTATTATTACATTATGTTGAGTCAACTGTAGTCAAGGCTGCCAAATAATGGCTACATTGGGTGGGGTGTTAACTGAAGGGAAAGCACAGCCCACCATCTTATGGAAAGACAGTCTTAGACACTCTTTGCAAAACCCGACATGCAGTTACATCTCAGGCAGATATGCAAATGATTGTGGCGTGATTAGATTAATGGTCTTGTCACCAGAGGCCCTAAAAGTGGTTCCACCCATCGCCTATAAAAAGGCTCTCAGACAGAGGCGTAACTTGAAGCTCCCGGGCCCCTGATGCAAAACTTGTAACAGGGCCCCCAACTATAATGCTTTACTCTTAGTACTGGGTTCCCTATATGGAGAAGAGAGGCCTTATGGGCACCCTAAGGCTCCTGGGCCCGGGTGTAACTGCATCCCCTGCATCCTCTATAGTTACGCCCCTGCTCTCAGAGGCTCCCTGTATGTAGTGACCTCTTCTGCCACAGAGTAGAGCTTGTTGACCACTGGACGCCTCTACAACACAATCCAAGAGATTTTGCCCAGTTAAAAGAGTTTGAAAACGTTGCATTACTGGAATGCGAGAAGCTGGATGGTCATATTGACGAATTTCCCCCCACCTGGGCTGTTCTGACCAGATTGTTAGGAGGTGTGGGGGCACCAGTGGATGTGTGAGGGTATACACACAAGGCAACCGGGCTCAGGACGCCATCATTAGAGAGGACCGTCTGATTGTTCAACAAGCACGAGCAGCTCCAACTGTTTTGTTGTCCACCATCCAGAGACAGGTGGCGCCATCATTACACCCCTGTGTCTGTTGGAATCATTTCCAGGACATTTGATCTCATAGCGCCCATTACTTGTACTGAAATTGACACCCACCGACCATCGCTTCTGTTTGCAGTGGTGTTATGAACGACAAAACTGAACTGCTATGGAGTGGAATCGGATTGTCATGCAATAAATCCAGGCTTAGTTTTACCACTGACAATGGCCGTGTTCGTGTCTGGAGACCTCGGTCCGAGCTCCTCAATCCTGCCTGTGCTGTGAAGCAGCACACTGCCCCCACTGCTGGTGTATGGTTTGGGGCCATTGCATATGACAGTCGGTCAGAATAATACTCGGCCACATGCAGCAAAGATGGAAAACCTCCACATCATTACCACACTTCTGTAGTCTGCCCGGTCGCCACTAGGATATGTATGGGACTATCTGGGATACAACTTCAACAGCTTACGAGTTTGCACAATCTGGAGGATCAGATACAGAAAATGTGGACCCATATGCCGCAGGATACCATACTGAACCTGTATGCCTCCATGCCCACCCGTATCACATCTTGCACCCAAGCTAGAGGCGGTACAACAGGGTACTAGAGACTCCATGCCCGCCTGTATCACATCTTGCAGCCAAGCTAGAGGCAGTACAACAGGGTACTAGAGCCTCCATGCCCACCTGTATCACATCTTGTATACAAGCTAGAGGCAATACAACAGGGTACTAGAGCCTCCATGCCCACCTGTATCACATCTTGTATACAAGCTAAAGGCAGTACAACAGGGTACTAGAGCCTCCATGCCCACCCATATCACATCTTGCATCCAAGCTAGATTCGGTACAACAGGGTACTAGAGACTCCATGCCCACCCGTATCACATCTTGCATCCAAGCTTGAAGCGGTACAACAGGATACTAGAGCCTCCATGTCCGCCTATATCACATCTTGTATCCAAGCTAGAGGTGGTACAACAGGATACTAGAGCCTCCATGTCCGCCTATATCACATCTTGTATCCAAGCTAGAGGTCGTACAACAGGGTACTAGAGCCTCCATGCCCACCCATACCACATCTTGTATCCAAGCTAGAGGTCGTACAACAGGGTCCTAGAGCCTTCCGTTCAAGCGTTCAGTTTTCTGCAGTAAATTATCTTTTTTTCTCTGATACTGCAATCACTTATATTAACGTTACAATTGCAAAGAGAAAGTTTCATTTGACTCTGACAACTTTTTCAAGGTTCTTGAATGTATATAGTGACATAGCTCTGAATTGGGCGATCAGTGCACCTCTCAAGATTGGGGACCAAATTGCACCTGCAACCTCTTAACCCCCTAAAGCAATGACAGTAGCTCTGCAACGTTACAGGTCCAGTCACGTTCCAAAATGATGTAACCCGTCTAATATTAGCCTGCTGTAAATCATCCTTTTTCACTTACAGACATCAGTGGAACGTCATCTTGGTTTCTTTAGCCCTAAGGCCTTCTCGGAAGTTTAATACATAGGACTATGCTACTAGTTTACTATGCACTACTGAGGTCACTTAAATATCTCTTGACATATGACTGTAGGTTTTCAATTGACCGGTTACAAATAAAATAAAACTTAAAGGGGTTGTCCCGCGAAAGCAAGTGGGGTTATGCACTTCTGTATGGCCATATTAATGCACTTTGTAATATACATTGTGCATTAATTATGAGCCATACAGAAGTTATTCACTTATCTGCTCCGTTGCTAGCGTCCCCGTCGCCATGGTGCCGTCTAATTTCAGTGTCTAATCGCCCGATTAGACGCGCTTGCGCAGTCCGGTCTTCTGGCTGGTGAATGGGGCCGCTCGTGCCGGAGAGCTGGTCACCGCGTCGTCATCGTAGCTCCGCCCCGTCACGTGTGCCGATTCCAGCCAATCAGGAGGCTGGAATCGGCAATGGAACGCAAGGAAGGAGAAGAAAATCCATGGTGCACCATGGGAGAAGACCTGCGTTCCACCGTGGGAGAAGACCAGCGGCGCCATCTTCACAAGAAGAAAAGAAGAAGCTGCAGAACGCTGATGCAGGTAAGCGCAATGTGCTTTTTAAAAACTAACCCATGCTTTCTTTTTAACAGGGCAGAATGCGGGGGTAAGTGAAAAAAAAAATTTTCACTTTCGCCACGGGACAACCCCTTTAAGGCCCTTTTAGACACAACAATTATCACTCAAGATTCGCTCAAAGGCCATCTTTTGAGCGATAATCGTTGTGTGCATTTACATGCTCCGAGAACTGCTGTATTCTTGGAGGGCTCAGCTGAGCTGAACGCTCCGGGCGGGGTATGCAGAACACAGCTGGACCGCTGTCTGAACACTTCAAGCGGGGTATACGGAAGACAGCTGGAGAGCTGTCTTCTGCATTCTCTTGCTGTCTTCACAGAGCGCTCGGCTTGTATACAGCTGAGCGCTCCAAGCGAGGTATACAGAAGACAGCTGGAGCACTGTCTTCTGCATTCTCCTGCCTTCTTGACGGAGCGCTCGGCTGGTATACAGCTAAGCGCTCCAAGTGGGGTATACAGAAGACAGCTGGAGCGCTGTCTTCTGCATACTCCTGCTGTGTTCACTGAGTGCACAGCTATATACCAAGTAGTGTATGCAGAACACAGCTGCAGCGCTGTCTTCTGTATACAGCTGCCGTATTCTCCTAGCGGGATACCAGCTGAAACAATAGTATCAGCGGTATCCCACTGAGAACTCAGTGCGCGGCACTGATAAGGCTCATCGTTGTCTTTCAGCTAGCTGAAAGTTAACGATGAACGAATCGTGCACGAAGAGTGCATGATGGCCGCGTGTTTAGACACGATTATCACTCAAAAGAGGGCTTTTGAGCGATAATTGTTGTGTCTAAATGGGGTATTAGTCTGTATCTTTCCCTGATACAGGAAATAAAACCAGTGGACAGTGATATGTGCTGGACTGCACATTCTGCCATCACTTGCATACGGCTGGACCAGCTACAAGAGCTTGGGGTGCTTTTACATTGGTTCTGCCTTCCTGCGCCGTTCGGGGAATGCTGAACCCCACAGCCAAATGGCTCCATCTCTAGATGGAACCAAACAGTGTCGGGTAGACCCTATTGACTATAATGACATCCGCCCCCTTGCCGCCCAGCTGACTTGATTCTGGATGGAAGAAAAAGCGCTGAACATTTGCATGAGGGCCCATGAATCTTTAGCTACATCCTATTGACTCAGGCAACAAGAAGCAACCATAAATCACCGGTGATGAGTGGGAGAAGTTCTAAACCTTATTTATAAAAAGTGCAATGGAAAAGTGATGATCGTTAAAAGGTAATTAAACCGTTAAAGAACTTTTGACATGAAGTTTTGATCAGTGAGGGCTCGGGTGCTGAGACCCTACCGATTGCTAAAACAAAGATGAAGAAGTGCTCATCAGAGCGCTGTGACCAATTGGCTCTTTTCAGCGCTCTTCAGAATGATGTACAGGCTTAATAGAAAATGTATGAGTCCATACACCGCTCGCTGATCACAGCCTGAGGAGCACAGCACTTGGCTGAATGCTTCTGCGCCTTTGTTTTAGCAATTGCTGGCACTTTCTCGATATGGACCCCCACAAATAAAACTTCTGACAAGTTTAAGTAAAATCCAACTCCAATCAAATACACACCATAGAATATATTCAACATCATTACTCAAATACATAAACAGCAGACAATTAAAAGAACAGTGTCCATGACCATCCAAGTGTTCACATACTTGGATAAGGTATCAACGACTTACCTTCACAGCGTATACGGTAACATACGTCTCCAGCAATATGTGAATCAAGTGTAGAGCAGAGCAGGCAGAGAACCATTATGAAAACCACTCTAAGTGAACCCTACATCCCAAAACTTATTTCACATCAGTTTCGCCTGGGGTCCACAGATTCGATATTAGACAGCCAAGATGCAAAGAGGATCCGCAGCAGACCAGGAGATAAGAATAATCCTTTATTTCAATCCCATAAAAATGGAAAGTACAGGCAGCGACGTTTCAACCATTACCTGGTCTTTATCAAGCGGTCGAAACGTCACTGCCTGTACTTTCCATTTTATGGGATTGAAATAAAGGATTATTCTTATCATCTCCTGGTCTGCTGCGGATCCTCTTTGCATCTTGGATGTCTGATATGAAAAGGTTGGTCCACCTTTCTGATCGGCTTGGCAGGAGTCTCCTCCCCATGATTGGGTATTGAAAACGGTGCTGCAGGGATCCTTGTGATTACAGATTCGATATTAGAGAGAACTTTCTGACAGTGAGGGTGATGAATAAGAAGAACAGGTTGCCACAGGAAGTGGTGAGTTCTCCTTCAATGGAAGTCTTCAAACAAAGGCTGGACAGAAATCTGTCTGGGATGATTTAGTGATCCTACACCGAGCAGGGGGTTGGACCAGATGACCCTGGAGGTCCCTTCCAACTCTGCCATTCTAGGATTCTATGGAGCAGACGTGAAACATGCGTTTGAATTTCAATTGAATTGATTGTTGAATTTTATTCTAATGATTGGAGTTGGATATTTGTGGGATATACAAAATAACTTCTGCAGTTATTATAAGCCCAATTCTAGGTTAAAGTTCAAGTTCAAAACCCGCAGGACTTCAAGCTGCAGAAATCGCGCTAAATTTCTGTGCGGTCCCACTGCGAACATTCCGGAAGATTTCTGCAGAATTGCTGCCCCGTGTGACTGCAGCCTTAGAATTGATTCTATCCGCGCATTACATCCTCAACGTGCAGAACAGATCGTAGAGTGGATGACAGCATACCTCAAGAACCACCACCTCCTCTTCCTCGCAGTCACAGGCACACAGCAGTTAGTCTGCACCAGTTGGCCATGAGCATCACCCCTCGACTTCACCCCATGCCAAATCCACCCACACCCTCCAAAGCAATCCACATGGATCAGTCTGAGATGCTGTTTGATCATTCAATGTCATGGATGTCAATCGGGCACTCCAAGCAATCAGAGGGAGAAGACCAAGACATTGAATGCATTGATGCCCAACCATTTCTGCCTCCGAAAAGAAAGATGAGGGTAGGTCAGTGCGCACGGTCAAACTCACAGCTAGGTCTGTTGACAGGACTTGTGCAGCCTGGGCAAACCACACGTGATGACAGAAGAGTGGTCACCTGTAAGATCTGCGGAAGCGTTTAAAACATGGCGAGAATGTGAACAACCTCAACACAATATGTATGAGCAGTCACATGAACTCCCACCACCCGCTGACTTGGGAAAACCACCTGGGCCAGAGGGAAAAGAGTCAGCCCCATCCTGCTCCCTCTTCCGCTGCCGTAGCTGCCTCTTCCTCCATCTCCCTCCCTGGTCATGCAGTAAGCTTTGACAACAGAGAGGCAATTTTGTGTAGGGGCAGTAGCACACCTACTTCAGGCCTCTCCTTCTCAATTGATGATCAGCCTGCAAGCTTCGGAGCCAGCAGCGGGATACGGAGAGCAGAAGCTGAGCTGCCACCATCAGAACCAACGACATTGACCCCATATTCCAGCATGTCCCCAGGTCAGCAGCCAGCCCTCCTGCGTCCTCTAGCTATGGGAAAGTAAAACAAACACCACCCCAACCATCTACAAACACAAAGCCTGAACGCAAGCATTGTACAGCTACTTGCAATGGAAATGCTGCTGTTCAGGCTAGTGGCCACAGATTACTCCTGCAATGTGATGCTCCATGCTAATCCTCAGTATCAGATGCCCAACCACCATGTCAGTGGTAAGATGTCCCAGGGACAATGATGTGTTGTTGTGACAGGAGGAGGGAGAGATACCAATCTCGCAATTGTCTGGCCAATCGGCCATTTCTCAACACCACAGGGATGTTGGTTTGGGGAAAGAAAGGGGGGTGTCTACTCCAACATGTTTCTCTACCCATGGGAGAAGTATAGAGAAGGAAGAAAAAGAGGAGGGGAGGGGGCTACGCAATGTTCCTTCCATCGATCACTAACCCCAGCTATTCTACATGGATGGTGGGACCAGCTAGAGGACTCTCTTAGGCCTGACCTTGAGGAATGTGGGCCATCACGCTTAGGTACTTTGAGACATATGAGTACTTGTATGCTGCAGTGCTTGCAGAAGGACCATCACATAGCCCACATTAGAACATTCCTCCTTGTTCCCCGCTACAAGGCCAAAATGTCAAATCTCATTCCAGCAGTGGAGAGGGACTTGAAAAAAACACTATCAGGACAGACTGTTAAGCAGCTTGAGCAGAGCATTTCTCCATGGCCACTGGGATGCATCCGCAATGGATCGCAGCTCTGCAGCTAATGGTAAATGAGCAAGCAGCAGCACCACCACTGGTGGCAGGGGAAGTCTAACAGAGGTGGGCATAGTTTTTCCAGCCCCTTAGCCCCGAGTTCGGGTCCAGAGACCCTCGATCAGGCTGAGACACACCTTGGATCTCTGTATATGAAACAGACAAAGCTAAAAACAGTGCGACTAGTTGTTCGGAAATCCACTTGTGTTATATGCAACGCCCGTGGACAGGCGGCCTAAACGGACCCTTAGGCTAGAGTTGATAAAACACAGTCAAACCACGCATACCTTTAGCAAGGCAGTTGCATCCGTGCGTTTTTTTGCGGGATCGAAAAGCGTAGCGTACTGCGCTTTTCTGTCCCACAGAAAAAATATGGAAACGTATAAACTTTTTTAACATCGCAGTCAACGGAATTGTAGGATTCTACATTTCATAGTTAACAAACGTTTTTTTTGATCGAATGCCTTAAAGGGAAAAGAAAAGTTTAACTTTTTAAAACTTTATTAATAAAAAAAAGATTTCACAGTGAAAAACGTACATGGATGGATCAAAAACGTACAATATAAAACCGTAAATGCTTAAAAAGAAGGCAAGCATTTTGAAAAGTTCCTTTTTTCACACGCGTGAAACGTACTTGAAAGTGCCTGTGTGTACAGCCCTCAGCCTGAACATGTCCTCAGCACAAGTTCTCCTCGTGCCCCCCTTCTGGCCGCCCCCTGAGGCCGCAGCACTGCATGTTGAGGAATGTTCTCTCCTCGCAGCACATGAGAAGACGCCACCTGCTTCTTAGCTCAGCAGCTACATCCCGGTGGGCGAGGCTACACAGGGGAGTGGGCGGGGCTTTCTACTTTGGAAAGCACTCGTGGAATGTAGGTGTGGTTAGGAGGGCCGAGGGGCGGTGATTGGCAGCACGTGGGTGTGGCTAGTGACAGGGCTGCAGTACGGGAATGGGAGTAGAGGCGGTGACGGGGCGTGTCCGTTGAGCAGTGTGGGCGTGTTTTGGGTCGCAGTGTGCGGTGGAGAGCGGTGGCGGCGCCATTCGGTCAGAGGAGGCGCTGCGCGGCGGGCTGTTGGTTCGTGCTGCTTGTTGGTTGTATGTGTCGTATCGGGACCGTTACGGGACTTGTTCCGCCTGTGGGGGATACGGAGTTACCGGGGGCCCCGGAGGGATGCTGCACTCCTGCTATACAGGTAATGCCGCTGCTGGAGATTACAGGACTTGTTGAGTGAGGGGCTGGAGCAATGATCTGTTACCCCCCAGCTGTTGGGAAACTACAACTCCCAGCATGCTGCTGTCAGGACACTATGGGAGTGGTAGAGCTGGGGGGGCACAGATCACTGAGGTGCTGGCCGCCTGTGTTGACCCCTTATCCTGGCCAGCACTGGAGAATATGCTTAGAAATGATTATAAACTGGAGATTATAATGGATGATGATCATGAGATCCTTTAGAAACGCGATCACATCGGATTGTCAACATCACACTAACCTGACTGGGGGTCAGTGCAGAAGTTTGAGAACTTTTGTGAAGTTTCCACCACTTTTAGGAGATGGAGGTCCCATAGAAGCAAGTATTCAAAGACCTCTAGTCTGTGGCTGGTTACTGATGTCAGACGCAGGCGGGCACCACCATAGGGGGATTTATTTTTTGTGAAGTTTTTTTTTTGTTTGTTGACAGTGGAAGTCAATGGAAATGTCGCACTGACTTATACAGAATGAGACGGTCTCCGCCAGGGCCCGTGTACGCTGACATTTTCACGTATGTGAGAAACGTACATGGGGGAATAAAAGCATATGTTTACTTGTATGCGGGAGAGAAGTTTTGAAACACTACTTTTTTTTTTTTTTTTTTTTTACTATAGTAAGGTTTTGGTCACCAAAAATGTGTACATTAATAAGTATATAGAAATGTAGAGCTGTAAATTTCCTTATGTTTTCCATTGACTAAAATGTTTAGGTATGCTTCTTTTTTTTTGAAGGGGGAGGGGGGGGGGCAGGAAAGTGTAGTAAAGTAGGCTTCACTTTTCAATACCACAAAAAAAAGCGTGGCGGCATATGTTTTGCTAACTTAGTCAAACGAATGCATTGTTTGACCACGTTTAACCCCCTGAAGCCTATAGGTCCATTAAATGCTACGTTATCATCCTTTTTTTTACGTTAAAATGGGTCATGTGCGTTTCATGAATTTAATAGTATGGTCTTTAGTGTTATGCCAGGTGCACCCTACCCGTAAGTGGCAGAAGTCGCCCTCTAACCCTCGTCTAAGCAGTATGAGGCAGTTTGTAAAGTTGATCATTGTTCTGTAGGGTATTCTAAACTTCTTCAACCATATCAACCCTGATTCCCCAGTCTGCATGAACCTCAGGTCTACTGACAGGGAGATAAGCGGTGCCAGAATGTGTCCGGATGATTTGCTCGTACAGCCTGTTTATACAGGCAGATACATCATGGACTCTAAGTAGTTCAGTCATTCACTGTATAAGTGAATGAGAGCGACTGAACGATCGGTATTTAAACTGAACAATTAGTGAACGAGCCAACAATTATTTTCATGGCTGTGAAGGTAAGCGAACAAATTATTGCTCACCGTTTGATCATTGGCCGTCTTTACGCTGAGCGATTATCGTTCCAATTCAAACCATCCAGTGATTTTTAAAAAACGTTTAGTTTTTTTTTGGATGACCGATGATAAACGCACCTTGAGATCAGAAAGAAAAAGTCGGTCCCATGCAGTTTTCCCGAAGGCTTGTGTCTATAGATCTGGGCTGTGACCTGCTTTAAGGCTTTACAACCATTTGATCATCTGCTGTCTGTGCAGACGCCTGTTGCTTCTTTTAGTTTGTTCTTGAAATCTTAGTTATCACTTGAAGGGCGGCTTCACACGGGAGTAATTCACTGCGCTCGGCGTAATATGCATCAAAATAGAACATAATCTTTATTTGTGTAGCGCCAACTTTTTCAAATCTGGTAATATTTCAATCTGTCGGATCATGGCCAATGCTGTTGGTTTACAACCAGTTCATTGGTACATGTGATCACCCATTGACTGGGTTTGCGTATATTCGGCTTCACTTGGGCGCTCCGCATCCGGCCCAGATATTATCTTTGGTTCCAGTTTACTGCCCGGTATATAGTACACAGTGAGAACACATCTAGTGCTGATTTCAGCTAGTGGCTCCTAACTTCTAGATCCAGAGAGCCCTTCACAGCTTTGACACTTCTGTGCTGTTACATTGTTTACATTGTTTGTATACAGTTTGTAGCAAGTTATGTGTCAATCTTTACAGCAAGTGTTTATTGTATATGCAGTGATGGGGGATTCAGTGTCTTGCACTGCAGATATGGAGCTGCTCTCTGGTGGGATTACTGCTTGGGAAGTCCAAGGGGCTTGTGGACATATGGCTGCCAGACAGTGATAGACATGAGTGTAGAAAACGTCATGTTTTCTTATACTGTATATACTTTTATATTATGATATGTACATTTGCAGTGTGGTACTTGAAGGGTGCATTCACACATCGCTGATTTCCTGCAGATTTTGTTGTAGATTTGCAGCTAATTTCGCTCTTTTCAATAGAATTTAAGTTGAAAGGGTGGAATCTGCAGTGAATCAGTGCCTTCATACTGCAACTACACAATATCACTTATTAATAGGCTGCATCTATTTTTACTATATATTGACGGTGACTCCCGCTGGTGTCTGATACAAATGGGCCGGACACTGAGTTTAATGAGAGATGACCCTCTGTCTGCAGACTCCTCTTTACCAGGAATGGTTGGAGCTATGTCATTACTGTAAAGTTTGGTACACACAGCAACATCCTGTGCATGGAGCCTGTATGGCAGCTCCCAGAATCCCTTTGAGAGTCTTAAGGGTCTGTTTAGATCTGCCAATTTGTGGCATGAACGAGCGCATGATGTCAGAGCTCACTTATTTGATTTATACAGGCAGATACATTGTTGACTCGTTCAAGCGAGAAATCGTACAGTAGTCCACGTTCCCTTTATAAGTGACTGAGAATAAGTGAATAAGCGCTATTTAACCCAAACAATTAGTAAACGATGATTTTTATGCATGCATAAAATGAATGAAAAGTAAACTATCATTCATCACTCAATCAGATTGGTAATTTTCGCTTGTTTGAACAATTAGTATTCCGTGTAAAGGGCCTTAAGTTAGCAGCTCTGTATGTTGTCTCTGGGGGGCACCATATTCTTGCCAGTAGCAGTGCTTATAAAGTTGATCGTACTGTAGGGATCTCAAGCGGTTGTTTTCTTAATGGCTTGTTCACGGTTGGCCTGTGAAGGTTGGCGTCTTGGGCAATAACAGTAAAATTAAATATCTCCGATCAATCTCTGCTGAGATCTGTAGCTCGGTCCGCGCTTTCACAAGTGAGATCTATAACTCTCACCTGGCATGATTAAAGGGCCATTTAGACACAAAGATCATCACTCAAAATTCGTTATAACGATCGAAAGTGAGCGATGGTTTTGCTTTTAAAGACGGACGGTTTAATCTAAAGAAAATCATTGGAAAATGGGCGTAGCGGCCGGGCATTTCAGTCGTTAGATGATCGTTATGTAGCGTTTGCATTAAACGATAATTGAGCGATAGTTTGCTTGAAGGCATGTGTATTTAGTGAAGGAAAAAAAAGTAATAACAAGGAATGTAATAATCTCTTGGGCATCCATGTCAAGACTACAGATAGTTTTGTGTATTGAGCTATTAGTGCCCAAAAATTTAGTAATGAAATCTGTGCGAGCCTAAATAAAAATAATGCGAGACCTCAGCACGTGCGTTTAAAAAGGCAAATTAATTTTTCAATGGTCTTGGTTGCAGGGTACGTCACAACGGCACGGCCAATGGTTGAGCACTAGGTGGGCATGTTAAAATCTAAGCTTTGTCCTCCTGACAGCCAATCGCTCTGCCTTTAGCCGGCTGAATATACGCCCCACCAAACGATTAAACACTCCCCTCAAATCACTGAACGGCTGAATGAATATCATTTAAACCAAACGAAAAGCGAACTGCCGAACGATGGATTTTAAGCAAGCTGAAAGACAACGATGAATGATTAGGTAATGAAAAATGCACAATGGGCGCGCGTTTACACACAACGATTATCGCTCAAAAAGACTGCTTTGAGCAAATCTTGAGCGATAATCGTTGCGTCTAAATGGGAAATAACTTTCCAACTATGCAGATCACCTTTTCTACAGATGTTTGCCTTCAGTTCCATTCTATCATGCTTGTTGGTGTTACTCAAAACCTATGGCCAGCAGAAAATGGGCCAACTTAGTGTCTAAAATCATTAATGTATAACCATCCTAAGGGTCCTCTTAAACATCACCGCTAACTACTTCACACTTGTGCAGCTTGTTCATAAAGGCGGATCCATCGTTGGCTCGTTCAAGTGACCGAGAGGGACGGAACGATTGCTGTTTAAAGCGAACGAGCCAGCGATGATTTTTATGCCTGCGTAAAATTAATGACAAGCGAATGAACGTTCATCGTTAGCTGCGTTTACACCGAGTGATTATCATTCACTTTTTCTCGTTTGAACGATAATTGTTCAATCTAATGGCACCTAGTAACATAACCAGTCAGGATTCCGCTGCCCTCTCTGAGACCAGGATGTGCTAAGCTTATCAATTAACATTAGGTAGCTGTCAGACGAAGGCTTGTTTGGCCGATCGCTATGTTGCTCATCCTCGCCGCGCACACACTCACGCTTTGCAGCCTCCATCAGTCCCATAGAGATGCATGAAGCTGGAGCGATTCAGGGGTACTTACGATTTACACTTTTGTGATCAGCAGGGGATTCACTGTTGAAGCCCTATGGTCCTTGTTTTAGAGTGGCTACTACCTGACCACTGCAGCCAATCAGAGGCCGCAGCAGTCACATGCCATTCTCCTGGCATCCCCACTGAGATGCTGGCAGCCATGATGCCATGAGGACTGCATTGTGACCACTGCCATCTCTGATTGGTCTGGTGGTAGCTGTTCCAAAACACAGATCGGGAGAACCATGGGGCTGCAACTGTGGATTGCCAAGGGAGAGCCCCTTTTAAAAGTAATGTCGTGACGGTCCAAGGAGTACAGCTCTGTGAAGTTGGTTGAGGAAACTGCTTGTGTTCTTCCTTTTGCCCCCCCCCCCCCCCCCCCCCCCCCTCCATTTGTGTTGTAGAAGTGTTTTGCAGCCTTCACAATGAATCTTCCTATCTGGGTTTCTGTATTTTACTATTGGGATTACTCAGCTGCTCTCTTCCTCCCAAGTTGCTAATGTTTTGTCAATATTTACTAATTAACCCTCTGTAGATAGCGGTCTCATGTAACAACCTGGGAAACTGAAACATTGTAGCAAAACAAGAATGATTATTTTTTTGGTTATGACTTTTTAGCTTCTTCCCTTTTGGGGAAACTTTCCTACCCCCGTCCTCTGTTTAGGTGGAAACCCCAGAGATCAGAGGGTTGTGTGCTGTAGACTACAGTCTTCTCCTAATCCCTTCTGTCTATAGATTGGTGCTATGTACTGTATGCAGTGAATGGACATTTACATGGTAACAAGGTGATTGTATGCTCTCCTCATCTGTAATGCAGATTATAGAGCCTTGTATAATGATCATTTAGTGGTAGAACCTGCTTTCTGGAGGCTATTAATATGCTTTCTGGGTTGTCTTCTCTCAATCCTCTTTTACATATTGTTGATCAGAAATGTACACCATCCGATTACTGGAAGTTTACATAAAGAACTTTGTGGGAAATTTATCAAAACTAATAAAAGGGGAAGCGGTGGAGCTGGCTAGAACCAAAGAGCTCTTTCCATTATTCAAAGGGTCTTGGCATAGTCCTACACATAAGGGCCCTTTTAGGTGGCTTGCACACGTACGGATTTGCATTGTGGAATCCACGGCGGGCGTCCGCACTGCAGATCCACAGCAAATTCCATTTGTTACATGCTACGGAAAAGCGCTTCTTCCTGCACACAAGGAAAAATTGCAGCATGTCCTACTTTTGCGTGGACAATTTCCATTAAAGTCTATTGAAGGTGTCCGGTCTGCGACCCTTCTGCAACTGACATTATGAAAAGTTTGTCATTTCCACGTTGTTGCCTAGCAACAGCACGGGAAAAATAAACATTCGATTAAAAAAAAAAAATCTGTACTGCGCATGTCTGATGGTTCACAGTCAAGGCTATCCGCAGTACAGATAATGAAGAAAGAAGACAGGTACGTGGGGTCACTGACCAGGGTCAGAGCTGGGTTCCACTGCGGGCTCCCGCAAACGGAATCCGGCTCTGCCGTGTGCAGACGGCCTTACACAAAAGGATTATCGTTAAAAAAAAATTGTTAGATCGTGCCCAACAGCTGTCCCCGGTGAAGCCACCCTTAGGTAGCTGTTGGCCAAATGAGCACTTGCCATTGGCCGTCTTTCCTCACCCATTTGTACACTCAGCCAAGCGTACATGGGTTCAGGGAGAAAGCCGCTGCCAGACACCTCTGGCAACAGTTTATCACCTCAAGGACGAACAGACTGGGCAGTTGGATTTCATCTCCCCTGAGGATCAGCTGGACCCATCTAATGTGCATGGCCACCCTTAGACCGCATTCAAATGGCCGTGTCCGAAATCTCCAACCCACGTGCTGTCCCATATTTACAGACCCTGCACATTATGCTGTTCTTGTCTGTGAAAATGGCTTGGAGTACGAAATGTTGTGACTTCTTTCACATGGATTATTGGTCCGCGTGAAAGAACATTTGTGTGAATAGTCTCGTAGGTTATTATGAAACCGCGGGCTGTCCGTGAAATGCAGACCCCGCATGGCCCAAAATATATGGCTGTCTGAAAGGGCTCTAAGAACCTGTTATGGGCTCCTACTTGTCCCTGAAGTCGTTCTAACCCTCCTATATTATTTCATATAATTGAATTGGCTTAGTTTGTGACTCTGGATGTATATCTGAAGGGCAGCACGCGTGAAGCTCCATTGTATCAGCTGTCTGTGATTCATGTAAAAATTGCAGTTTTACTATAACACTTTAACTATATTCATCATTCCACCTGGGAAGAAAAGGGGGCATATCAATAGCAGATCATTAGATGATCAGTTGGGCCAGCCTTAAATGGGTTTTTATAGGACTTTTACTATTGATGACCTTTCCATATCCATAGAATAGGTCACCAATACTGGATCAGCACACTGCTGTTAATACATATAGTGCTGTCATATTGCAGTGGCCTGGTTTGGTACTGCAGGCATAGATCCCATTCAATTCAATGGAAGCTGTACCTGCAGTTTCAAACCAGGCTGCTGCAATATGGCAGCACGATCTGCTTCTAACAGTGGGCCTGGGGGTCCTGAGTGGCAGACCCCTTCCGATCAGCTGTTAATAGCCTGCCCTCAGAATAGGTCATCAATATAAAAGTCCTGGAGAACCCCTTTAAGGAACTTTCACATGCCCCATTTAGTGGACAAGAATGTTTGCCTGATTGTTGGGCCATGTAAGGTGAATAGTGTCTTTTGTATGTAAATGCAAGCTATGTAATTGGGGAGAAGGGGGCCAACCAATGCTGCCCGCATGCAGATGAGCCCCTGTGAAGAAGCCCTGACTGACGAGCTCATTATTGCTCAGCACTCATTTGCATGGCAGCCGATCTGTAGAAGGACCGTCAGGTAGGGCGGTATCTGCTAGGAATAGTTCTTGTGTTTTTCTCGCCCCTTTTTGCGTTATAATTGCTGTACTGAAACTGCAGCCTAATGGCTTCTATACATAGTAAGGAGATAATTGAGATGCAATGATAGAGCCCAGACGGTGTGAAACCTGTCAGCCACTTGGAAGTCCCCTCTGGACATTTGAAGTAAAAGGATCTAATCTCGCCGGGAACCGCCGCTGGCACGTCTGCTCTATAGCAGGTTTACCTGGAGTTCTTGGGTGTATTTGTATCTTGGAAGTATTGGAAGTAGTTGTAGTCAGAGATTTAGAAGGACAAAAAGAATAATAGCCTGCTCTCACATCTGCGTTAGGGTCAGTTGAGGGTTTCTTTTTGAAACCCCATTGAAATCATTGTGAGAAAAGAATTGATCCGTTTCTTTTTTTCTTTCCTCTCCTCCAAAAATGAAGCGGAGACAGAAACCCTGAACTGACCCTAACGCAGGCGTGAAAGCAGCCTAATTCATCAAGAATCAAGGCAAAAATGTTTGTGTGGGCTGCAGTAAAATTGGAACAATATGACATAATAGACTAACCAGGAATGTTTAAACAGTCTTTTCTTCCTTAACTGCTTCATGGTTCTTACATGAACACCAATAATTTTGTGCCTATCATTAAAGGGGTTGTTCGCATTAGGAAATGACAGCCTAAGGGGTTCCCTGTGGTGTAAAATAAAGCAGCTGATACTACCATTCACTTCAGTAGGACTCACCCTGCAGTAACAACCGCAGCCACTGCACAATGTACGGAGCTGTCTGCTTCCTGCAGCAAAACAGCTAGAAGTGGGACAACCCCTTTTAAGAAGTTTGCACATCTTCTGTAGCCTTTTCTGAAAGGGTGAGGTTTCCGGGTTCCTTTTTAAGCTTTTCTTGGTGGTGGAGAGTCTGATGCGTTCCGGCACATCGCTCAGCACATGGACAGGGTGTCTGTGTGCTGTTCGATGTGAGTTGCACTCAAGAATCTCAGGCGCAGCTCACACTCGGCCGTCTGAATTCAAGCTTACTCTCATAAGGTTATTAACGTGTAATTTATTACATTGTACCCCATTTGTTGGCGCAGTTTGCAACAAGTTCTGAGGTTTTTCTCTCATCGGTTTTTTGGAAAGTCCTAGAACAATTTCACTAGAAAAACACAAGTTGTTGTTGTGGATTTTCTTGTTTCTGTTAGAAGTTTTCATGAAAAGTGGTGGTGAGCCGATGTGCTAGCCACAAGAAGTAGTCCCCTCTTAGGACTTAATTACACTATGCAGTTTGGGATGTGCGATGGGAAGTAGTGGAGAAGAATAAGAGACTACTTCTGTTTGGGCTCATTCACACTTGTGCCATGGCTTTCAGTTTCCTACTCTATTAGGGGAACAGGAGAATGGGATCCCCGGGCCAAATGTATCAATCTTATAAGAGAACAAACTGGCACCAAATGGACCCCTCTGACTATGGTTTCCATATGGTTTCCTGGACAAAATAGTGCAGCATGCTACGCTATTTCATCCATAATTTAGGTGGCATTCGGTGATGGCGTTCTGCTACTGATGTGCAAACAGTCGTTATTCGCATCGTATCCAAATCTTAGGGCTCCTTCACACGAGCATATATATATATATCAGCCACCTCGTATGATCTTCATGCAGGTATCTCCTAAGAGTCATATTGATCACAAACGACACTGTTATGGCATCTTGGCATTTTCGGCGATGGCATGACATGTTGTAATACCTGGAAGGTGTCCCTTGAGTCGTGCCTATTGCAGCTATTCATGCGGATGATGACTATAGGTGTAGCTGTTCTGGGCCTTGCAGAACCGGTGTTACACAAGTGCAGATGAGATCACCGTTGCCTCATATCCTCTTGCTAAGTTTCAGTCTCCCTTTGCAGAGCACAAGTCACAAGCTTGTATTGCTGCTTTCTGATTTGATGCGGGACGGCGGTGGGCAATGGGGACTTGTCACCGGGCCGTGTCTCATAAAGCCAGTGCGACCCAAAGTGTTGCATCAATCTGAGTGTTAACGAGGCGCGCTATTTTTGTCGCAGTCTTAACGATAATCATCATTTATTTACTGCTTTAGCTTTGACAAAGCGAAGTTCAATATTCCATTTCTTCAAATCCTACTCATTAACGACAAGGCGCTAAGATCTGTGCTACTGCATATAAAAGATCCTTGTAATTAAAGGGGATGTCCAATTGTTAATTACTGATGGTTAGTATAAGAGGTAGACTTTCCAAGGCCCCTGTTGATTAGCGGTTTTCTGTGCCAGTGTGTTCATGCACGGAGCTGGTCTTTGCAGGAAGTAGACAGCTCCGTTCTCACTGCAGTGGTCAAGCTTGGTATTACAGGCCCTAACCCTAAAGAGGAGCTGTCCGCCTTTCCAACATGTTTGTTTTGTTAGATATTTGCAATCCCACTTAAAACAATTCTGGAGTACCTATTAATAATCTCAGTTGCGCTATTCCTCTGTTACTCCTCCTGACCATTTGGCATTACCACCCCCTTGTCAATTGGGTGCGACCCCAAACACAGTCGGATACTGTTAGCAATGTGAAATCCCCCAGTAACGGTCCTGCCAGTTATTGCGGACTTCTCGACATATTTTCTTCCTGCCCTCTTACCCGTGTAATAGTAACACCTCCATCATTTTATTTTTCTTTCCTATCAACTTTTGCGCACAATAGAAGCTGTAATCATCTTTTCACTTTCCTCCGGCCCTGCCAGGGCTCCTTGTGCTGAATGCAGGATGGTTATCAGCCTCCGCTCTTGCCCGGCTGTGTTTTTCCTGTTGGTGAGTGCCATCGATTGTATTTAAATACCCCGGGGACTACAGGACTTGGCAGCTGATCACATCAAGACTTTTCACTTGCATCTTCCCCTAATAACAAGAGTCTGAGGAAACTTACTCCGTCTTAAAGGGCCGATAGGACCAATATTTTTATTTATTAAGTTGTAAAGTAAAACCAGATAGAGGAACATATTTCATTTTTCAGATCGTTTTTGATTGCAGAATTTTTTTATTCTGTTGTGTATACATGACTACGGGGGCGGCCATCTTCCCAGAGCTACATTTAACAGCATTTAGAGAGAAGCTTTACAGCAGCTTCCTGGGCCTTCACACAATCGACAAGAGGGGACCCATTTACTTGTATGGAGACTGTTCTAGACCTGCTGTGTTACTTGTGTAGAGGTGATTCTGCAGGGAGAGAAGTAGATGGTCACATCTTATACCTCTTGTGAATAATGGATCCTGTGTTATCTACATATAGGTATTAAGGCCCATTTACACGTAACGATGATCTCTCAAAATTTAAGCGATAATCGTTCAGTGAGATAGCAAAAAAATTGCTCACTTGTCGTTTGCAGTTTAACTTCAGTCAGCTTAAAAAACCTTGTTGGCCCTCGCTGGCTTCTCGTTACGTGTAAACGCTCCATGCTCAGCGCTTCCCGTAGGAGGTGAAGCGCTGAGCGAGAAACCTGTGATCCAGTGGCAAATCTTTCAGTTGGAATGTTCCGCCCGAGCGCCGCCGACCTTAGCGGTGACATCAGCACTCATGCAGTTGTTTAAAAGACTGCCGGCTCGTGTAAAAGGGCTTTTACCCTTCAGTGTAATCCTGCCTGTGATGTTAGTGAGATGACTGCTGCTGTTTACTTTGCAGATCAGGAACTGACAGACTAGTAGTAGGCTCTGCGGGCAGTTAGAAAAAAGAAACCCAAATCGTAAACTTTTAACGTTTAACGCAAAAATGTGATTCTAATGACGCACTCCCTAAATAGTTGGTACATTCCAATAGTGGCACTTTCCCCCAGCCTCTTAGCTTTCATCATCCTGTGATGTTGGCGTAATACATAGCTGTTTGTAATTTAAGGTATGTCATACTATATTATCTTATTCCTCTCTAATATAAAGATGCCTACAGGCTTTTTCTTGCGCCGCACTTTGACCCCTTTACGTGACCTCTGGTGGATGATTTTGGTGTCATTAGATTTGTGACATCCTCACCACCAGCGTGAAATCATGACATCTTGAGTTTAGATACATTGACTGTCAGGCCACGTCAAGGTTCCTAGTTAAGTCTAGCGGCGCTATTGTGCTTCAGCCAACAGCTCCGCTAGGGAGAGTCAATCTTTGCTGAGCGACGTTCATATCAATTGCCTACCAGTTTGACTGTTGCCGTGTCCCCAAAACGTGGAAGACAAAGCCGCAGACGGCGAACAGTTCATGCCCAATCCTCAGCTCAACAGTTCGTAAAACATTTACTACCATTTTTCCAAACGGTTTATGTTTGTATAGCAAACATCGGGGCAATGTAGTACATATAAAATCATTTAAAAGGCCATACACATTAGCAATTCTCCCTGGCCCACCTAAACAAACACTCGCTCAGCTATGTGTCCTTAATAGGGAGATGGGAATAAGCCAGACTCCCCTTAATAACTGCTCAGAAAGTCCCCCCTCCTGATTTGCTTTTACGGGCGCTGTCAGCCAGCAGCGTAGCCGTTTGCATAGGTCACAGCTACACTGCTCTAAAGATCATGTAAACGGGCTAATTCCAGCTATTTGAAAGTAGCCCGTTCACACGATGCGAGGTGCGGGCACCCACGGGAGTCTATGGAAAGCTCGCAGCAAAGATAGGTCAGGTCCTGTCCTATCTTTGCGCGCACCTTGAAGCTGACGTGAGTTAGCACTCACATGTCCTATCTTACATGCGCGGGTTCTGCGAATCTAACAATCGTCCATGTGAATGCTTCTATAGAAACCCATTGGTTCTTATAGAAGAGCATTCTGTGCGCACCTCTTATGCGGGCAGACAGCACTTGTGTGAATGAGGCCTTAACTAGTGCCACTGAATTCTCTGCCGCGCACCCAGTGTTTTCTGCCACAACTTATGGCAGGGACTACTTCCTATTCCTGGCTGATCAGTACCCATAATAACTTGCGCCAGCTTCTCTGCCCGCACTAGATCAGAACAGCACTTATGAACCAGAACGTGTGGTCATGTGACTGACTTCAGGAAACTCTGATCAATGGGCAGCTGGTTGAGAAAGTGTATTGCAAAATTGCTTGAGTCTACAGAATATGTTTGTTATAAAATGTAAAGTCCCAAAATACTACTTATATTGCAAAAGCGCCATTGACTGAATAGGGCTGCACAATCCTGGCAACGGATTTCATTTAAAGGGGTGGTGCCAAGTTATAAAGTGATCCCCTAGCCGTAGAATAAGGCATAACTTATCAGTGGGGTTCCAACCTTTGGGATAAGTTTAGAAGTCAGCACAACCCCTTTAACGTCCTAGGAAACCATTAATAGCTGCTGGAGCCGGGTCATCCTCGGTGGTCAAATAGACATTATACCTAAGCTGGACGTCCTTGTAATGATTTACACCCTGAGTGCTGGCAATGGTCAAACATGAAGCAAGCAACCTGTTGAAGTGTGTCCAATGTTCCTGTCCAGAAGTACACAACTTTGCACCTGTTGACACAGTTATCTCATCTGTTCTACCATGATGTTGGGTTGTAGGGTCCACAGTTTAAAGGGGTAATCTGAAACCAAAGTCAAATAATAAAATAGTATAGTTTTATAGTAAACCCATCCGTTGGCTTCCCTCTGTTTATCTGCTCTCCTCTTCATTCTGCAGCTTCTGCTGGGCTTTGATGTTTGCATCAGTACTTCCTGTTCACAGTCTTCCTGTACTTCTCTACTACATCTCCCAGAATCCCCCTGGGCTGCATCTCTGCCTGTTCACTCTGTATCACGGATACATATGCACAGTGTCAGCTGTAATTCACCCATACAGTGCAATACACACCTCTTACCTTGAAAAGCCCTTTTCTTGTAAAAACCATTGCTGTGGAATAAGATTCATACTCTACATATTCACCACCCAGAAATGTAACCTTTAGTGCTCATTACGCCCTGTTTATATATATTGTCCATGAATAAAACATGAGCACCTATGTATGAACAGATAACTGCCCAATGCATGACCGCCATCAGAGCAGTAAGGGGGAGAAGGCTGCGGCTTGGCTGTGTTAGTGAGCATGCAGTATCCTCTTCTGAGCGTAGAACTGCGCCTGCTTGTAACTCTGGGGGATTTTTTGTTCCTGACTGTCCGCCCAGCTCATAAATATTCATATGCCTGGCACAGGATGGTCAGGACAGGAAGCTAGGGGCCTCTGGCCATGGTCCTTGCATCACAGGAAGTCTCAAAATAGAAAAGAAGGCCGTGTTGAACACTTCACTGATGCACGCTATGGTTAAATGTTAGCAGTTTGTAAAGTCCTGGAATACCCCTTTAAATTTCCTATCTCGGGTACAGCGTGCCTACACTTACACACTAGTGCTAATTTCGTAGGGAGTCATCTAATCTATCAGTATGGTTTCTATAGTGGAGAGAAAACTGCAGTACCCAAAGGAAATCCAGGCAAAAAAGAAAGACCATGACCAAGTTAATATTACCTGATGATCTCTCCTGTGGTCCAAGTGTAACTATTCAGAAGAATACGCCACTCAGAAAGCCTTTAAAATTAATTATAGTTGATATCAATTTTGTCAATGTTTTTTTTTGTTCTGTTCTCAACTTTTTTGGCATTTGTTTTAATGTTTAAGTCTGCCATGTGTAAGGCTAGGGCTATACAGCAACTTAATGAAGGTTCTCCCATTGCGTATGATATGCGGTAATACATGGTCTATCAAATGCATTGATTTCCGCCGTTTCGCACACACTTGCGGGTAGGAATTGCGGATTAAGCGACTGGAAGAAAAATCACAGCATGCTCTATTATATCGTGGATTCCACATGTGTGAGCTCCACTGATCTCTTTGGATGCATTCGATCTGTGCATACGTAATTACATTGCGTATGGATGCGGATTTGTACGCAAGTTGCTAGGAGACCAGCTAAAAATGGTATAAATAAATAATTTGAGGGCAGACAATGCAGGACAGTTTGGGAAGCAACACCCCATCCAGCCTGCTGTCTGCAATCTCTGCTTATTCTTCTGGGCTCAAGAATAAGCTTTTTTTTTTTTTTTTAAAGTGCTTTATATTACTTCCCAAAAAAGTAGTATAAACCAGCCAAACCTGGAGAGCAGCACCCCTTTCTGAAGGCATGATTCTCAAAACAGCTCTCACCAGGACAGCACAAGAGAATGTGGCCTGAGTGATAGCAGGGTGTTTCGAGGAGGTTTGGCAACTTTCTGTTATCCTTCCCTGTTCCCAGCTACGCAACGTGGGTTGAAAGCAACTTTTTTGAATAGAAGCTAGTCTGGCAATCCTTCTGCTCCACAAGAGGTTTCTCTCCTCTATGAGCTTTCTTTAGGGCAATGTTGCCTCAGTTAAACTACCCACCTGCCGCTGCCCTCGGAGTTGGCATTGATCAGCTATTACCACTGGAATAAGCCGCTATTGTATTGACAATGTGGAAGTGTTTGGCCACCATTCAATAAATAGGAAAAACTGATAAGTGTGATCCGTTCCCATCTCGGTAGTTGGAAGGGGTTAATATTTACACTTCCAATTTAAGCAGTACATTTTCATGTTCTCGTTTGGTTGTTTCGAGTTCTCTCTGGTTTAGTTGGTGGTTGAGGGTCATTTCCTTTAGACTGACTTCCTGTTCTGAACATTACTCTCCTGCTGTGCCTTTAATGGTTTCTTTTTATAAGTCAGCAGGAGTCTCTTACAAAATTACAGTTTCCAAACCTTCTAATTGTCCACGATTACAGGAACGGCTATCATTTTCTTTGCTAAGTTATGCGACCTTTACATTTTTTACCTTCTACTTATAAATATCAGATCCTTTGTAGTTTCTAATTTTAATACATTTGGTTTAAATAGTCGACCGAAGAGGCATTACATGTCATGAAACAAGCTATTTCCGTTTTGGAAATCTACATCTCAGAAGGTTTTGTGAAAGATCTGTGAGCTGGGACTCCAGAGATTACCAAATCAAAGTTTCCAACATCATGAATAATGAACCCCAAACCCTTCCTTGTTAACCATAGTTTTATGGGAGGGTATGGTTTCTACTTGGGGAGAGCAGCTAGAAGGCATGAAGAGACTTATAAAGCCATGCAAGCTCCTCTGGGAAATCTATGCAAATTGGAAATGCAGCAATGCCTCTACAGCGCCACCTATTAGAAGGCAGCATTCCTGCAGCTCAATGTCAGACCTTTTCACAAGATTTGTGAAAGTCTTTCCTCCAGGAGGAAAATATAACCTCACACAGACTGACTGTTTTGGGGTTTTTGCCCCTCACCAGTGTGTAGTAGGCTGCTGGGTGAGAGGCTTATGATGTGGAATGGGAAGGGTCTAGTTTCTCCTTCGGGAGAGCACTCTGGTGTGAGGAGACTTAGAAGGCCATGCAAGCTCCTCTGGGAAACTTATTCAAATGGCTTTTAGTAACTAGGATATTCATTATGGTGCTCCTGATGAATATAGTTGACCTAAAGATATATTGTCTGACCTGATTTGTGGTCATACGGTTTTTCTAAGCATACTGGAAATTTCTTGGAAAATTTTGGTAAATCTTGACTGTATTTTGCTTCAATTTTTTTCCTTTTTTTTTAGGTTTGATTTTGTGGCCCATGGGCAAAGAGTGGCACTGAATGCTTGCTGAGGACCACTCACAAGCACGCTGGGATGTTGCGTCAGAACGGAGGAGGTAACAGGCGTGGTTTGGGATTTGCACGGTTTTCTACCTCAAACTTCTTCACCATCTCGAATTCTGCCACCTGGGGAATGGGGCGAAGCACCAAAAGTAATTCTCTGAGCAGTATCAGCACTAACTCAGATTGCTATGACAGCTCTGTGGTTGATCCGGAATACATCATGCAGCTGGTCAATGACGTCAGGAGGTTTGCTGATGTCCTGCTCTACCTGAAGGAAGCCTTTGTGTCTCTAGGTGAGTGTATCATCCAGTACGTTTCTGGAATTTGTTTACTATAATCAAAAATTGCCTGTTGCTCATGAACAAGGTACAGTTTATAGCAATACGACATTGGGCTAACCACTTTGTCTTCTCTTCCTTGAAACTATAAGCCTAGGACAATATGAGAACTTTGGTCACACGACCATACATCACTGTGTAGCCTTACAGTCTCATATTCTCATTGAAGTCAAAGGGATCGCTGGGTGAACCATGAATTGCCAGTCCATTGGAACGGAAGAATGACTATCACTGGGGGTCTGATAAGTGCTCTCCTTTTTTTGGTGTGATGTGGATGATGTCGGAGACGGCTGATTCCGGCAGACCTCTCCACGGAAGTGGGTTGATTATAATCGGCACAGATGAGCATGCTGAATCTGCCCAAGAAATGGACACATGATCTGTGCATACGCGAGATCTAGAGCTCTCTGTGGATGGTGTCTGAGATGTTATCACAGCAGAGGGACATGTGTATCAGGCAAACCCCGGCAACAGAGACGTCCAGCCCACCCACCGGACTGTTCTGCTTCATTTGCATGCTACGCCTGGACACTTTAAAAAAGATTTCTTCAAGAATGATATTTTTAGTAGACCTGGTAAAATAAATTTTGGAAACTGTATCCCTTCACTATTCCGTCGGTGTGGGCGGTTTAATATGTTTGAACCTACTGACAAGTTCCCTCTAAGTAGGGCTCTTCGTAAACTACTAGGATGCATAGTTGTTATTGAGCAGTCCATCAAGTATTATAAAGCTACATTAATTAAATCAAGGATTAACTTACTGGTGGAACCAATTGTGTGAATTCAGCCAATATGCATGTGAATTGAACCTGTCAATGTAGCATAAAGAGTTTTGGACCTCATCTCGGTGATGTTCTAAACTCTTACCAAATGGTTACCGCCTCGGGGCTCGGGAGCAGCTACAGTGAAGTTTCCAGACTTTGTATGAACTGCTGTTATGGGTATTCGTGTTCAAGTGTTGCCCATTGGATTCCTAAGAGTCTCTTTAGCAAACACGACACTTCTCAGCTATTGACAGAGACTTGGTTGGCTTCCAAGTCTTGTTTGTGAAGCAGAACATTAAGGTAGCAGTGAGCTTCCTAATAGCCGTTAACAAAGTGCTCCAGACTGCACTGGCAGTGGAGGACTGCAGTTATCTTTGATGTCGATGTAAAAAGTGTCTTGGTGTGAAACGATTAGTGCCTCGGACCAATGCACCGTCCCCATTGCTCTTTGTAATGAAAATGGCTAGAGGAGTACAGAATGCCTCCCTCCTTGGGCTCGGACATGGTAAATGAGGGCTCTTTGTACTCTTGGCTGGTTTTGCAGGAGTTTTCTTTTCCTTTTAGCCTTCATCTTTTCTATTTGCTTGTTTACGTACGTGGCAACTTAACGTCTGTAAAACAGGAAGCGCATATTTCTGAATATTTAATTACATCTAATAACCTGAAGCATCCTCTCTTGTTTGCTTGACTCATTATGGAGACAGGTACTTGGCAGGCTTCCCATGTAGACACAGTGTATTAAACTATTTAAATTACCAGTAATGTATTACTACAGCAGTGACGCACACCTAATACTGGTATACGTATATACCCATGATGCCCATGTGTCTTGTGTCCATTTCCAACATGGTCAATTTTGCAACTTAAACAATTTGAAGATTATCTGGTATCATACCATTAGATGTTTGCTGGTGGATCCCACCGTACTGTTTGGCCCAGCCAAATGTGTTGAGGTACCTTTTACCCAGGGTGATTATCGCCAAAATAATAGCTGGAAATAGCAGTTTTCGGCGCTGCTTGTCCCGTGTATACAGGGCCACTGACATGGCGTTGAGTGAGAATTCGCTTACCCCAGTGTAAACATGCGGTCGTTTATCTATGGCTTAATTGGTATATCCAGCTAATGTTTAACCCTCTAAAGGCCCATTTAGACACAACAATTATCGCTCAAAAGCAGTCTTTTGAGCGATCATCGATAATCGTTGTGTGTAACTGCACATCATGCAGTTTTCGTTATCCCGACGCTCATCACTGTCTTTCAACGTGCTGAAGACGATGAGCCTTATCAGGGATTCACAGCGGGATACAGCTCATACCATTGTTTCAGCTGTATCCTGCTCCCTGATAACGGTCTGGGTATGAAGAACAGAGGGGTCTAGCTCTGTTATCCATACCCGGCACAGAGCGCTCGGCTGTATAACAGCTGGGCGCTCAATGCAGAAGCCATCTGGATGCAGAAGACAAGCGGGGACACACTGCTTGTCTTCTGCATCCTCCGCTCCGAGCGCTCGGTCGTATAACAGCAGGGCGCTCTGAGCAGAGGAACAGTTGGATGCAGAAGACAAGCGGTGACACTCCACTTGTCTTCTGCATCCTCCGCTGGCAGCGCAAGGTGATGGCTCATCTTGAGCGATCATTGTGCGCTATAAATGACACAGCGATCATCGCTCAAGTCGCTTGAGCGACATCTTTTGAGCGCTTATCGCTGTGCCTAAATAGGGCATAAGTCATATTAAAATAGGGGAAAAAAAACTCCCAAAAATGTCCTTTTTAATTTTTTTAAAAATTTGTTTTAATAGAGATTACGAATTTGTGTCATGCAAATATATTTGGCGAAGAACTTAATCGCATTAAATCCATTTTTAATGACATAATTTATGTAATTTAATCCAGAAGAACCAGTAAGTTCCCCTTTTTGTGTTCCAGCGGCCATAGCTCTATTATTGTAATCACCGTAGCTGTATGACACCTTGTATTTTGCGGGATGAGTTGTAGTTTTTACAGGAACAAATTTTGAGTCCGTAGAATGTATTGCATAATAATTTTTTTTTTTTAATTTTGCTAAGGGACAGTGGGTTAAATAAATGAAATTTCACCACTGTGTTAGGATTTATTTTGACATCGTTCAACATGTGGTGTGAATATTATGTTAACTGTATTCTATGAGTCATTACTATTATGATAACACAAAACGTCATATAGGTTTTATTGCTTTTGGACAGCATAAACGTTTTTTTTTTTTTTTTTTACAATATATACTTTGTGTCACCAGATTGTAAGATCAGAGCCGTTTTATTTTTTCGTTCAGAGGACTGTACAATGACAAGTTTTTTTTACAGGAATAGGCCCCCTGCACACGGAGGGAAATACCGCGGCGGGATTTCCCGCAGAATTTCCGCCCGTGGAAGCCGCAGATTACACGCAGAAGACAAATCACTGCATGCTCTATTTCTGTGCAGGGCTCTGCGAGCCCCGCACAAAGATGTCACCAGAGCCCCCATTTTTTTTTTCTTTTGATTTATTTTTTAAATATTTAATGTATTACGCAAGGAGAAAAACAAAGCCTATTTTTTACAGAAAAAAATTTTAGATGCCATGGGCAGCAATGGCTGCAATATCTACTTTGCGAATGTCAAAAGGGAATGATTAGATTGATGAGCTCACTTATTTTCTGGGATAAAAAAGACCCCCATATGTGACAATCAGAGAGCAAATATGCTCTCTCATTGATAAGGGAAGAAGGGGTGATAACATGAAGAAAAATCCGTGTTACCCTTCACTAGGACAGGAGAACAGACGTGGGACTCTCAGATCTATTTTCTGCTGCCTGCTAGCCTTCCTTTCTCCTCCCCTCTGCTCTGCACACAGACATGATAGATGTAACTTCAGTATTCCTTTAAGCAGTTGTAACTCCAGTTCTACTGGAGCTAACAATCTTGGCTCTAAAATGACCCCAAAAGCGTGTCCGTAGCATTGGTAGAACTGGAGCTACGGCTGTTTGAACTAGAATGAGTTCTGTTAATCCAAAACCATAATGTCCTTATCCTGCCAAACGGGCAGAGTTCATCCTAATCTGTAGGACGGTTAATACAATTGGGCAGCTTCAGACTGTCCTTTTTGTGAGCTGTCAAGTATGCAAAATAGTACATACAACCCATTTGGACCTTGTGGAGGCTATTTAGGGTGTACAATAAAGAACATCTGTTTTGCCCTGGAGGTAGATTTGGTTTTGTAGCAGAGTGCAGCCCTATTATTGAAGAACCCTAGAAGAAATGTACCCGGTTAGCTTTCAAAGATGATGCCCTATATTAATTTTTCTTCAGCGACTGGCCTTGTTTTTACCTGTCCTACTGTAAATTCTTTATAGCGCTGTTAGGATGGGGCTGGACTAGTTAAACATGTAGAGCGAACAGTAGATGTGAGATATTGCACGGGTGTTATAGGAATGATCACCAGCTGACCCTCCCCGGAGGTTATCTGCACGTTTGTTCTCGTGTGTAGCTTTATCAAGGTGCACGTATCAAGAGGGCAGGACTAGTCCAACCTGTTGCTATACCCTTGAACTGCCCAGTAACCTAGAAACAAATTAAGAGAACTGACACTGTTCATTCCGAGGACATTCGACTTCTGGCTCGGTCACTTTCACACCTACTGCATGCATGGAAGGCAAATTGTATGTCTTAAATAACTTGGGGTACTTTTACATGTGCTAGTTGCCTGAGTAAAGGTCCATTTACACGCAAAGATGATCGCTCAAAATTCGTTAGAAACTGACAGTTTTGAGCAATCATTTTGCATTACCTACTAATGGGCTAATCAGCCGATTAGGAGCTAACTAGCTTTATTTGCATGTATTTAGAGAACAGCTGGTGGTCTGTTCTCTAAATACATCGCTTTTGTTCTGCTGCCGGCAGCAGGCTGCATACGATGCTATCAGCGCTGCCCGCAGAGAAGACAGCGTGCGGTCCCTCTTATTGGGGATGACTGCTTTTATGCTGAGCTGAAGTCAGCGATGGACGAAGAGGGCATGATGGGCACACATTTACATGCAATGGCTATTGCTCAAAAGCCGTCATTTGGCTGTAAATCAGCCTTAACCACCCAAGACAGATTATGGGCAACTGGGACCCAACAGGGCAAGTGAGCAAAGATTGGTCACTTATCAGAGTCACTTAATTTTTAGCTCCTGTGAAGACCAAGCAACTCTCGGCCCGTGTAAACAGGTAGTCCCTCTGTGAATGGAGGTGGACGACCAGAAGAGGTCTCTGGCGCGCTCTGCCTCTATTCAGTGAGTGACTATCGCTGCTGTGTGAAAGCAAAGGAGTGACAGTCATTGGGAATGCTGTCAGGATCTTAAGCACAAGAAAGTTGTCCCATGTAAAAGTATCCTTGGATGTTACCCTAACTGGGTGCCCTGATCTGCTAGTGATTGGAGGACCCACCACAAAAGTCAAATAGATGCTTGGGTGAGAATTCCTATTGAAATGCCCTTTTGTAGGTGCAGATTATTGGAACGAACATTCGTCCTAACGTTGGGTCAACCAATCCTTGTCCCATGGGAAGGTGCGGCTAACATACAAACGCTAGTTTAACGGATAATCTCATCTTTTAAGCAGCATCAAAAGTCACCTCTTGTCAACAGCATATCGCTCTGTGTGAACAGCAATGTGCTGCCGACAACAATGGAACTGTATGCGCCTGAATGATTATACTAAAGGCCCTTTTACACGCAACAATTACTGTTTAGATTATTTCTGGATCGTGCGAATCTGAACAATAATTGTTCAGTGTGAATTCATTTGCTTATCGATTGTCATTCAGTTTAGGCAGGCAGAAAAAGCAAATGACAATCAGCCCATGTAAACAGGCAGTCGTTCATTTATGAATGACTGCCTGTTCACTTTTGTCTGTCCGCCTCCATTCACAGTAATCACCAGCCCGCTCCACCTCCATTCATTGAGCAATCATCGCTCTTGTGTGAAAGCATAGGAGCGGTAATTGTTAGGGTCGTTTCACATTTCGCTCAACAGTCGTCCCAATGATTGTTTGGTTACATAGTTTTGCTGACTGCTCCATGTAAGCTGAGCTGGATGAGCACCAATCGAATTGCAAAAATGTTGATCAGGGCTTGTTCTTGGCAGGAAATCTGACAGTGTCAAAAGACCTTTATGGCCGCAATTATTGTTTTTCTATACTTGTTTTTTTTTCATCCACTTTTAATATAAAGTACAACTGGTAGTTCAAGTCCGCCAACTTGGTTGAGCCTGATACAAAACCATTATCGGCAGCGCGGGTTTAGTCTGTTGTGTTTGTTGCAGCATGGAGGGTGTTGATAGAATGCCCGCTGAATTCTTTCCAGCTAAATCTTTCATTTTTTTGTGGATTGAGAGGCTTTAGTGTCCAAACAGAGGGATTTGGAAGGAATTTATAGTAAATAAAAGTTATGAAGTGAACCAAACTAAAATATGGCACATCAAAGAGCCGAAGTTTAGCGAGATTGGATGAACATAAGTTTGCAGTCATGTTTAGGTTTATGGAGAGCAAACATCGGAATCCATCGTCTGGGGAATATCCGCATTACTATAGACTGCAGTAATAAGTCTTCTCAGCCCCGCTGTAAATCCTAGTCATAGAATCTTGTCTTACTGTTACAATATGAAGGATAACAAATGCTTGTATTCGAGAAACTTCAGATTATCTGTCTATATTAGATACAATAAAACTGCATATAGTGCCAGTGCTTCATACAAATGGCCAGATGAGTACAACGCCAGTAAGTGATAAGGTGCCTAATGGCCTTGTCCTTGTGGTCCCATGAGAAAGAATACTACACTCGTTGATGGCCTATCCTTGTGTGTTAGGCATTGCAGCCTCAAAATGCGTAGAGGCACCATACTAATCCAAGAACATCCAGTTGAGAAGTGTAGTCTATCACAGAAGCCTCCATTCGGCCTGATTCACAGAATACCATGGGCCAGATTTAATAACGGTCTACTAGTTAGACCGTGGATAAATCTACAAGAGGCTGCCTAATAATGCACCATTATCAGTGGCTTAGTTTCTGAAACTTTTGGCGTTACTCACAGGCAGGAGATAACTTGCTGAATGGTGGAGGTCCTGTGTTTTTACTGCAGAGTTACTGCACCCCTGCAGTGGGGCGGAGACTGAATGGAGCATCGGTCATGCAAGCACACTGCTCCTACTCCATTCACTTTGAATGGGCCTGCAGGAGATACCCAAACTCTTGACACTCGGCTATTTCTGTCAGCACCATTGAAATGAATGGAGGGCTGCTGTACATGCTCGGTCAGCACTCCATTCATTTTGACACCAGTTGGATGAGGGGAGGGATCCCTGCAGTGACGGGCAGAGGGGCACTCATGACTGCCCTTCTTTAAATCAGTGGGTTATTAGTAGTTAGACCATCTCCCACCGGTAAGGAAGTTGTCCCTTATCTTGTGGATGGGGACAATTTTTTTTCTGGTACAACCCCTTTAAGCCATGCCCCATTCTAATTAAGCTATAACCCTTTTCTATGAAGCCATGTAACTTGTTGAGTTGAGGCACTGTGGATTCCTTTTTTTTTTTTTTTTTTTGATGCGTTGCCTTCATAAATGTGTCTAAAATATGATGCAATATTATGAAATGCACCAAAATTTGCAACGAGGCAATGTGTTAGTAGTTATGGAAAAAGTAAGATGATGATGATGATGATGATAAACTTTGCTACTTATTTCAGATTTTTATGATTGATTTTGTAGCTTTGATACATTGATGACAAATTGAGGATTTTTTATTTATTTTTTTTGGAATTTTATTTTTGGGTGTAGTTTACAAAATTACTCATTAAGGGCTAATGTGCGCTCGCCTTACTACTCTAATTTGCACACTTAATATCTGATTCTAAGTAGTCTGTTGCACAATTTGCAGTTGCAACAAGGAAACGTGATCTGGTGTCCGTTTATAAATAGCATGAACTTCCACTTGGGTGGATCCAGTCATAACTCTTTCGTTTGCCTTGTCAACTGCAGGTAATCAACTGTTTTGACACTGTTGTGGCCTTTAGTATACAATATGTTAACTGCAGGTCAAAGTGGAGATCCACCGTAAAGTAAATGGAAGTACCTAATCTATGTTAATTATTATACTTCATATTGAAACTGGAGATGAATACTTGGATCCCAGCTGGTGTATCTCACATACTTGTAGACCCAGCCAAATATGTGACCGTCTGTTGGGGAATCCTATTTATAGGGTATTGGCTGCCATGAATTGTCACTTATGGGTCAGTGGCATTAATTTAGTGGCATTTTCAAAACTCTGCCCCTTACTCATTAGAACAGGTGTTTGCTATGCCGTATGAACTGTGCTGGAGTAAGATGGGCCAAATTATTTAAGAGGTACTCACTTCTTTAAAAATGTACACTTTTTTTTTTATAGCAGTCCGTGTGTCAGAAAAGTTTATTCCAGTTATGAGCTGCCATAGATCTGCATAATAAATTCGTAAAGGTTGGCTATGTGATTTAAAAAAAAAAAAAAAAAAGACAGAATACTCGCTTGTCTTTGGCCCCCGCTAATCTGGTGCCGGCGGTGTGCTAGAGGTCAAGTAACCATTGCAGCCAATCAGAGGCTGCAGTGTTACTATCATGGTGCCAAGAATGTGAGCACTGATGCCAGGAGTTCAGAAGGTGACACTGCGGCCTCTGATTGGCGGCAGCAGTCACCTGATTTCCAGTGGCCATCAATGGATTGGGGTAGTGGGTGCCACTTGGCTTTGCCTCAGGTATATATTGCATATGTCAGTGTGATCATTCTGTGATCTACTACGACACAACAGTCGTTGGATTTCTAGTCGTATACAACTTTTACATCTTGGACCGCAATGCGACTCGACTTTTTGTAATTTTTTTTATTCTAACTTCCAAATTGCAGCTGTAAAAACAGTTACACGGCAGCAAGTGGATCAGATTTTTTTTGGTTGCGCCTTTTCTCAGACTGGATGTTGCCGTGTAGCCTTAGCCTAAGGTTCAGTATCACGTAGTTTGCACAGTGCGCTTCAAAGTTTTATAAACCAACCAGAAAATAGGGCTGAAGACCCCAAAACCTCCAACGTCAGTGCAGCTGGCTTTTCTTGTAGAGCAACTGCAGGAGCCCGGTCCTTTCTTCTTAAGTTCCTAAAGTCTTGCTCTCCCTTCCCAGAAACCTGCTTCTTCAGATCCTCCTTTGAAATGGAATTTTCTTTTATCACATGGCTTATTACGCAAAGGATAATTTTGAGATGGGCCTAAAAGATGAAAGCCCACCAAAGGAATTTGTGAGTTAGTAGAGTGGCCTGTCGTTCTCAGCTGTATCCCCTCCCCCCACTCACATACCCCGCATTCCTCCCGAACAAACCTCCACTTGTTGCTATACTGTCTAAGATCAACAGTCATTAGGTGTACGTGTGTGACCGCCTCGCTATCGGGGCTGCTATCTAATGAAATTCTGCGTCTTAACAAAATCCAGTTAGAAAAACGCCCCAGATTGCAATACTTTGTCTATTAGTTAATTCCATGTAGTTTCAATCAGATAGATAGATAGTTTCAATGAGATCTATCTAACTAACAGAGGCTCGAGGTCTTATTTTTGGGGATATGTCTTGTTTTACTCGCCTAGCTGGCTCGATCCACGTCCCTTCTGCTGCGCTCTAGGGTTTCGCCACACTTCTTGCAGTCCTCAGCCGCGACAGAAGATTAATAAATCCTGCCTCCAGGAACCAAAGGCTCTGATTGGCTGAGCAGCGCTTGAGAACCAATCAATACAGAGCTCGCTGAACCAACACGATGGCTGTGATTGGTTCTTCCACCGCTGCTCAAAGTTTTTGTTTTTTTTTTTAAACCCTTATACCATATTTAAGATAATAAACAAAAAAAAAATGCATTTGGTATCACGGTGGCAATAAAAGCCCAATCTATCAAAGCGACGCATTGAACGTCAGGGGAAAAAAATGCATAACGTCAGATTTGCGCTATTTTTCGTCTTCAAGAAACCATTTCATAAAAAGTGATCAAAAAGTCAAATGGTACCGATAGAAACTACAGAACATGAGCGATGGGGCAGCAGTCCGTGGGGTGGTGATTCTGCACCTGACAGTCATCCTGTAAGTATTGCCATTACCTATTGTGTCACCTCTACGAATTGTGTTCATGTAAGTGTACTTACTGTGAACAATGGCTGGAATGGCTGCTTTCAGGGCTCAGCGTTTTGCTGGTTTCATATGGCCTTCTTGTGTGCCTTGTTTATGGGGGTCCAAAAAACACTTTGGTCAGATGTTGCACTAAAATGTATAGTGAGATGCGCTGCACGTAAAGCATCTTGTATGGCTTTTTTTTTTTTTTTTTTTTTTTTATGGCTTGTGGCATTTCTCCACAATGCGGTGTTCACTGCGTATAGCATTTTTTTTTCCATAGACATTTGGTGTATTGCTTGAAAAATACATGTTGTTGTAAATCCTAACAAATTCTAAAGCCTTGTAAAAACTTGGTGAAAATTTTTGAAAGAAAAGTTAGAGATTTTTTAAAAAATTGTCAGCGGCTAACTGATTAAAAAACAAAACAAAACTGCTAGTCTTTAAAATGTCCATGTGCTCCAGCCAGCCTGTTCTTTTTAGTTCCTGCAGTGGTCACATGCCATTCATTCACAAGACTGCTGCAACCGATCACCCGTTTCAGCAGGCATGTGTGCATGAGTAGTGCGTGATCGCGGGCGTCGGGGAACAGTGCGGGATCGTGGCCAGACATTTAAAAGACGTGTACTGGTTTTTTTTTTGTTTTTTTTTTTGTTTTTAAATACCTAGAAGTTTGTGAAGGAGAACTTGTGGTATCAATACACCTTTCAACAATTGCTCGACAAACGACTGCATCTCCCTAGTATACATAAACTATTGGCTCTACCAAGTATTCGTATGTTCAAGGAGGTACGGCACAGCAAGACAGCCCTGACCATCTGTCTATCTCCCGAGGAAGAAAAAGTTTGGGCATTGAAATTCTGTGTCCCTGACCCTCCTTTCCTCCAACATGATCTGTCAGGGGAATGTTGAGCCGTCCCCATACACCTTAGTGAGTTGTGTGGCTATTGTTGGCTGCTCCGGCCAACTTAACACTAATGAGTATAGAGGTCTTCACAGTGTGACCTCTCAGGACTATCCATGGCAAATTGTGTTTTCCCATCAGTGAGGAAAGTGGAGTAAGTTGGTAAGCATGTTAATAACAGCAAATTAGAGAATAGTTGGATGAATGATCTTCTGCTTGGCAACTACAATGGTGATTTGCCTATTTAAAGGGGTTGTTTCATGAAGATGACCCCTATGCAATTGAAGCCAGTCGTTGGTAAACTGATTTAGTAGCTGACTCGGATTATGATCTTATATATGGACTGTTTCAATGATCGGCCGACCATGTAATTCATGCACAGGCTGGGTCCACCAGAGTTGCTTTGAAGGATACACTTGATGAACAGTAATAAGCTCTGGTTTACAAAGTGGAATTCAAGTGGGGGCCGCCCCTCTAGGGCATCCCAGTAGAGCATATGGAAATGGAGTGCCTTTGTGAGACAACCTATTTAAAGCAACCAACCCTCTGGTTTCTGGACAATATGGGACAGAGTTATCTGCAGTTGTTCTTCTCGGCCATCCCAGGAATTTGCTGTTTCCACGTCCCATTTTCAGATATCCAAGATGGCCAACACAATCTTCAGACTATCTAATCCCCCCACAGTGCAATGGCAGATAACTGATGGTTCTTGAGGGACTAAACGGTAATTGTGCATTGTAAGCATGGCCAACGACATTCATCGTTCAGTTTATGCAGGCAGCAAAACCTGCTGATGAATGACTGCCTGTTTACTCTGAATAGGGGCGGCAACTGGAAGAGATCTCCAGCCGCTCCACCTTCATTTAGTGAGCGATTATCGTCCCTATGTGAAAGCACAGGAGTGATAATTGTTGGGACGACTGTCAAGAGCTTGTACGCTCAACAGTCATCCCATGTGAAAGGGCCCTTAGACTACCAGTACACCAGCACACCCTGCACTGCCCTCTGATTGGCCAGAGCTGCTCATGTGTTATATTTATCTTTATCAGATTAGTTGGGGGCCAACTCTCGGACACTTTAAAGATCAGCCCCCTCCATCCACATGGGAATTTGGTTGACTAAACACAACATTCGTAATGTAGCTATGAGCCAGTCCCCAAGCCTAAAAAAATGGGGAGGGGTCGAGAAAGACGTGGTGACCAACTCCAGTATACACCACCAAAATACTGCATGGATTTGATCATGTGACCAGCACTGACCAATCAGAGAGCAGTGCAGGGTGTGCATTTAGGTAGTTGCCAAATTGTTGCCATCATCTTAGATGGCCGAAAACTGGACCTGGAATTGATGGATCAGGAAGGTGACAGAGAAGACCTGCAGGTAACATACCTCCTGTCCTGGGACATAGTTTTTTGTTCCACGGGCACAGAGCAGATCCTCACAAATGTCACAACCATGGTGGCCCCATGATGGAAAAGCACAATCAGATATTCACTTGAAAGCAAAGCAAACACAATTAATATTTTCCTATCGTGAATTTTTTTTTTTTATCATAAAGCATTCCAACATAACCTGGCAACAGTTAACTTCAAAGCGAATGTTTACGGCGCTCATTTAGAAGCGGATTAATGGATTAGAATAGACTTGTTTCAAAGCAGAAAAAAAAATCTACTTTCAAGCTGACTTTTGTTCTTTTGTGTGAAGGTACTAAAGTTATAATAGATTGTTATCTCAAAATATTGTAGAGACTGGAAATCGCCATTCATGGAGGGATTAGGATTAGTCACCTGCCTTACTACCTCGTTACTAAAATAGTCCGCCGAAAATAACTTCTATTGGAACTTGTACTCTGTAGTCCATTGACCGACTAGAGGCTGCCATAAACAGCATTGAGTAGTCTACTGATAGACTTGCAGATTATTTTGAGATTCCCCACCATATGATAGCTGAACAGCCGTGTTGGAATTCATACAATTCCTTAAATAATTTTCCAGGTTCTAGCAGGAAACAGACCGCTTCATCCATTGTGCAGTGGCCGGTGTTGGTACTGCGCATTGAGTTCTATTGAAATGAATGGGACTCCCCCTGCAGTACCAACCTGGGCCACTGCGCAATGTATGGAGCTGTCCTGCAGTGAAACAGCTAGAATCAGGGCAACCCCTTTAAGGAATTGTGTAAATTACCCACAAGTCTTTAAAGCAGCTCTACAGGTGCGTGAAGATCCCCTAAGGCCCATGTGTCAGCCTTCTATATCATTTTGTGTAGCCCATGATGCAGAAGGACCAGCTCTCTATTTCCTCTGCCAGCACTTGGCAGAGGGGGCGGCACTGGCACATGAAGTAGGCGCGCAATCTTGGATTTGGAGCTCCAGCACGCAACACCACACTGCTGTGTTCAGCAACTCACATATGGTGGCCCAGCTCTAACAGCCTTACTCAGGCACCCTAGCCATCCTCCAAGTTAGGGAGAAGGGGCAGGCTGACCCCCAGCAATCATTGAAGGCACCCAGCACCCACTTGTAAACACACAGCATTACCTTGCTCCACCGTTCACGGTGTTCTGAGTGAGGGAGCAGGGGTCGGAGCAAGTTAATGCTGTGTGTGAGAGTGCAAGGCAGAATTCTGGAAACGGCACTGCTGGATGGAACCCATCTTGGCTGTTCACGGAAACTGCTCAAATGGAGATGTAAGATCTCAGTTTTTGCAGGTTTGTTAAATTCTAGAGTTTTGTGCTGGAAAGAATATTGTGGCAAAGTGCGCTATTCATTTCGATACAAAACGCCAGAAACAAAGAGAAACCTGATGAAACCGAGACCTTATTGGTCTCTTTCAGCAGTTTTCAGTGGTGGCCAAAATAGATCCCGTCTAGCTGCGCCATTTTTAGGATTTTAAACTGACACCCTGACGGGATTCCTGGATGGAGCCAATAGTGAGATGTGAATGGAGCCGCTATTAGCAGTTTACTGCGTAACACAGAGTTCTTACAGCTCTACAGTCCTGAACCAAGAAGACTGTCGCCAGTCCGGCTCCATGCACATACGATGGCCTGTAGGCCCTCCTTAAGGCTGGGTTCACACGGGACGGTTTTGCTGCATTCTGTGCGGCAAATCCTCCCGTGGCTCCTAATCCCAGGATTAGCCAGCCATGTGGATGAGATTTCGCAAAAATCTCGGCCACACGGGGCGGCCAATCCATTGCGGCGGAACCGGCGATGCGGCCTGGAATTGACAGCCGCAGCATGTTCGTTTTTTTTTTTGTTTTTTTTCCCCGTTGCGGCCTCACTCCTCTCTATGGGAAGAGAAGACCGCAAAAGAATGCCAGCAGCTTAACCGCTCCAAAACCCGCAGCGAAATGCTGCTGGTTTTGAAGCTGCAGCTCTTTCGCAGCTTTTCGGTGCGACCAAGCTGTGAGATTTCTGCAGGATTTCCTTCCCGTAGGAACCCAGCCTCAGGCTCTGATCACACTTGTCTGCTCCTCTGTTGGTGCTGTTTGTTGGAATGTGATCGTTCAAACAAGTGAAAGCGAACCATAATCATTCAGTCTTAAACATGAATAAACAACTGTACGACGAAAGAATTGTTGGCTTTTCGCTCGTTGAGTTTATGCGGGCGTAAAAACCATTGTTGGCGCGTTCACTTATCGGTCAGTCATAATAATCTAGCACGGCGCAGCGTTGTATCCAGCAGACGATTGATGCCCCAGATTTAGATACCAGTTTTCTTTTTCCTTAATATTTTAAAACTGAAACCCAAAAGTTCTGACTTCTGCGCTTTTGTTTTCATTTAAAAAAACGGAATGGCTGCTTTCCATTTTTGTTTTGCTTTAATAACATTGAGGTCAGTGGGTGACAGAAGCCAGTGGAATGCCATCCGTTTTGTGTTCTGTTTTTCCTTTCCATTTTTCTGTTTCTCTTTCAGAGCTTGCGCCACGGCTTGGAGAGGAATTATAAAAAACGGATCCAGTTAAATTATATTAAAGATGGAAAACAACGAATGTAAAGCTCTCTTGCTGTGTGTTTTTTTTTTTAAGGGACCAGTCTACAGGATCCATAAAAGTAAAAAAAAAAAAAAAATAAAAAAAGCAGCAAAGTACACTTTCCGTTAGTTTGCTTTCTATTTTGTATACATGCGTTTTTTTTTTTTTCTTTAAAAACAGGATCCATTCCCATAACGCGGAGGGGAACTTGCCCTAACCAGTCTGGCTACAGCTCTCTAGACTGACCCAACGTAGAACACCTAAACGCTTAGCCGAGAGTAAGGAGTGATAGCGGTCAGCTGGATGATCGGGTGTTAAGATTAGATATGTCCTATCCTTCCTGCCTTCGACATCATCTGTCAGGAGAAAGTCTGATGGCCCCACACATGCAAAAGTCAACTGCTTCCACTGAAATCGGGGGTTTGGACAACTTTTGACTGTGTATGAGGGACCTTTACCTCTCCATTATAGTACTATAGAGTGTGCCCTTAAGGGCACAGCCCACTCTAGAATCAATGCATGAAAGAATACTTGCACCTTCAAGTATGCAATAGAAGAAGGTAAAATATTGTAGTATCTGTGAAAAAAACAATGTTCCCATGTGTAGAATTGGAGACTACAGTGGTACTGTCTGGTGCCATGGAATTCGATGGGCATTATATTACAGATACCACATTCTGAATTTTCCAGCTTTCATGGGCCCTCAAATCCCAATATAACTACTTCTAATGCCCCTCCTACACAGGTCGAGAATCTCATGATTCTTGTTCGTCTGACCGTACATGCTGGTGACCCCATCAGCTTGTCTGCAATCTGGCAGCGTGTTTAGACTGCACAATTCCCCTTGAGAATCATGCAGTTCTTGCGCACTAATCGTTCACAATGTAACTTTTTTAGTGAAGCCAGAAACCTACTGCACACTAATGGGGGGCAAACACCCCAAAACAGCTGTCTGTGCATGGTTCTCTGGCTTCCTATTCCCAATCACTGTTAAGACTTGTTTGAAAGTCACATTGATTTAAAGGAATGCTGCCATCCAATAGGTGGCTCTGCAGAGGTATTTTTCCATCTTCCTTATTTGCATAAATTACCAAGAGGAGCTAGCATGGCCTTATAAGGGCCATTTACATGCAGCGATTATTGCTCAAAATTCGTTTAAATGATGTCTTTTTAGAGTAATAATCGTTGCATTAGCTTTTTGGCCGAACGATGATTTTTAGTTTAGCATAAAAACCATCGTTCCGCCTGCCAGCTGATGATAGGGACCGCACGCTGTGATTCTCTGCGGGAGCGCTGATAACGTTGTTTTCAGCTGCTGTCCCATGGGAGAACAATGGATCTGCATGCAGATAACCGACCACCCGCTGTTATCTGCATACATCGAAGTGAGGATCATTTAAATGCAAATGAAGCTACTTTAGTGTCCATTAGCAGCTATGCTAAATGATTGCTCAAAACTGTCACTCAAACTGTCTTGAGTGAATTTTGAGAGCTCATCTTCACGTGTCTCCTCACTCACCACCTAGGTGTCCCCACACACTTTTTGGGTGCTCTCCTTAAGGAGACACGACACTCCTCCTGACCCGCATTTCTATGAAACACTGGAAGATGAGTGGTTTATACCGCACGAGCCACTGCTGATTTTTACTCCAGCTGAACTACGAACTAGAAGCGCACGATTCTCATTCGTCCTTCAGACATTGGCTGTGTCTAAACTGAACAATTGTCGCTCAGTTTTGCTCGTTTTAACAATTTTTGAACTCTAATCATTCCATCTCAATGCAGCGTTAGACTTAGAACTACTTCCTAGCCTTCCCTGGAATGTCATACCAGTAGTTGTAGTTCAAGAATTGAAGAGTCAGTCTACTTGAGCCTTAGTAAAGCGATGAAGCTGAAGTTCTCACCGTCCGAATTAATAGGCATAAATAAGACCTCCGCATCCGCTCCTTTTGACTCCAGTAACGCTGAATGGCTTTGCTGACGTGTTAATCTATGTGGCGGTTGTCCAAGAATTTCTATTTATTCTAATCATATTGCACAGTGAAGAAGTTGAAGTGCACTTGGATTTGTGGTGCAATACTCTGAGTTGTTCCAATTGAGCAATAAACACATGTGTTCATAGGGCAAGTCTGTCTCCATAGAGTATAGTGTACCATTAAACCACATGCCGTGTCTGTGATTTCAAAGGTGCAATTATGAGGAAATTAGGGGTTACAACTACTTGGGTAGGGAAAGAGACCCATAAACCTGTCAATACTAAAGTCCGCTAGGCAGCCCTAATGTTACTAGATAAAGAGTGCTCCATTACCGTTTATGGCTCCATTGATGTGTTTGGAAGAGGCTTGGACAGCCGACTCGTAAGCACTTAAAAGTCAGCAAATGCAACTGTATTCCCTAAAATCCTTAAGGCGCTATCCACACCAGGTCTTTTGGTGGTGGTGGGGGGTGATCTGACATTTTTGTGCTTTTTTTTTTTTTCTTAATTATAATCTTGTGTCTCGTCTATATATCCTGCCTAAACACATTTTTTTGGGAGACCACATGGAAGCATCTCTGTACTTTAGCATTGTCTTCTAACCACAATCCCCCGCCTTGTACCGTGGTGTCTGGATGGTGTCTCTCCCATGAGCGCTCTATACTTTTTGCCCTGTCTGTTTATAGCTGTATTCCCACCAGAAATTGTTCGGTGCTACTTGTTCAAACATGAAGTTTTTTTCTTCCTGTCTTCCAGATTGTTGCGAATGTTTCCACAGCCTGGAATTTGGAATTTATGATCTGGAATGTAATTCGCAGTTGACATGTTTTTGTTTTTCTTTTTAATTATTTTTTTTAATGAAATTTGTGACTCATGAACCGCAGCTTTGTGCTTGTGAAAGTATGATCCCTAAAATGAAGCACTCCTCCAGTCAACCCTTCTGCCACTGCTGTCCGTTCAGTAAATCGCCACCAATCCGGAAATGATTTGCAGCAGACAAAGGATGGTTTTTAGATCCACATAAGGATCCAATCAGGGATATTGTAACAATTTATCTATTGCTGATCGCTCGCTGCACATGTTTACACCTGACAATTATCATACAAATCACTCAATCTTCCGATTCCTACAATAATTGTACTAAATACTAATAACTAGAGATGAGCGAACGTACTCGTTTAGGGTGATTTCGAGCACCGCTTTTTTTCGAGTAACAGACTACTTGGGCGAAAAGATTCGGGGGACGCCGAGGATAAGCGGGGGGTTGCAGAGGGGAGTGGGGAGAGCTCCCCCCTGTTCCCCACTGCTACCCCCCGCTCCACCACGCCACCCTCCGGCGCCCCATGAATCTTTTCGCCTGAGTAGTCGGTTACTCGAAAAAAAGCGGTGCTCGATTGCGAAGTCGCCCTAAACGAGTACGTTTGCTCATCTCTACTAATAACGAATGTCCAAAACCTTTAAATGGAAGGAGAGACCAAAAGATTTGCATACATGTCATGTAAATTGGCCACCAATTAAATGGAATATGCGACATACTAAAAATCCCCCTACCATGGAGTAATCCTTACACAACCAGGAATATATCATCAATACAATTACAGATCAGCCTTTAGATTTGATCCTTCTTTATTAGTCTTAATGGGCTCAGTGACCTCCGAGCACGAAGAAGTAGATTTCATCCTATATTTATAGCGGTTCAGTTCACATTTGACACCTTCCCCCAGTAAAAGTATACAGTATATAACTTTTCATGCTCTTCTCTTGCACTCCTTTTAATGGCACGGTCATTCAATAGTGCCACCTATTGGAGGTACTTCTCCTGAAAATCAATATCCAACTCGTAGAAAAGCCTCAAAGTATGAGTATTTCTACAAGTTTATGCCACGCAAGATTTCAACTGTATACGCTGCTCTTCAACGGTAGGTTCTGGTATGCTGTCCTTTTAAAAGTCTATTTATGTAATGTGCCTCTAAACCACATGATCACCTCTTTAGTTGGCAGCTCCAGAACCAACTCTTCGAAAACTGGATCTAGGCTCGCCAACCCTAAAAATATGATCTATCTCGTTGGTAGGGCTGCTTTAATATATTAGTGGGCCCAATGCAAAGGTGTCTTTACTGCCATCTTCACTGAATTTTTCAGTGCATAAAAAAAACATAAACTTTATACT
This sequence comes from Eleutherodactylus coqui, assembly GCF_035609145.1. Lineage (NCBI taxonomy): Eukaryota > Metazoa > Chordata > Amphibia > Anura > Eleutherodactylidae > Eleutherodactylus > Eleutherodactylus coqui. The sequence continues at coordinate 261,968,700 of NC_089839.1, read as the reverse complement.
CTCCTAATCGCGCACACTGTAGTGCCCCCGACACCAATGCTCAATCTCTGTGGATTGTTGTTTGCATTTTCTGCTCTTCCTTCAGTCCAACTAACTTCACTATAAGCCAACTCTTCACCACAATGTCCAGTCCCCATTCTTTATCAGACCCAGACCACCATGAAGACTTCTTCCAGCACACTCTACTCATTCTACCACCATTCTTAATTCTCCTCTAAGTGCCCTCCTTCACAGTATTAGGTCTAATGACCTTGCACAGTAATCATCATTCCATTCCCACTACTATGCCCACCACAAACTAATGCCCCCTTCTAGTTCCACAGTAATCTAAATCCCTCTGTAGCCTCCTCCCTATTTCCTTTTATTTCCTTATTGCCCTGTTTTAAAGCCCCAACCAGCATTGTCACTACTTGTTTAATGGCCTGGTCTTGTGTATATCATAAGGTACCTGATGATCTTGTGGTGCCATCCATGCTCCTCCTCCCTTGTACCCTTCTGTATGGTTCCAGTGTGGGGGAGAAGGGTACAGGGAAGAGGACTGTGGATGTGTGTTGCATTGTATACAAGACTTGGTCATTAAGTAAGGAGTATAGTGTCAGGAACAAGAGTGTGTTCTGTGCCTTATCCCCTTCTTGCCTCCATGTTTCAACCATACTCTTGTCCAGAGGACACAAACACAGTTGAAAATGGTGCAGCCGGCCACTGCCTGGGATCCCGCTGCAACTGCATTGTTTGCCCTGTGGTTAAAGCAGCCCTACTTGAACAAGCTTGAGTGGAGTATATACATGGTCATATAGTTTATTCTTCCAACTTTCAAGATGAATAATAAAAAAATTCTTCTACTAAACCTCAGATGTTTTTCAATTTAATCAGTGTCTCCAGCAGAGAGATGAGCAATGCCCTAGGGAGCCAGGGGGCATGACAATGGAAACTTGGTAGAGTTTCCCTCGCCTGTTTAGTGATCCTATTCTGCGTGTTATCTGATTTTTTTTTTTTAAAGCCCACAAAATGCAGCCTTGATCTATCCTACAAAGTTCCGCTCTAAATTGTAGTCTTAGGGCCATTCAGACCAACAGACTGTGCTAGAAGTTTTTGTTTACCATTTCTTTGGACTGCGGGTCGAAAGGTAAATTGCTCATAAATGCAATGAATAGTGATTGTCACTTAAAAGCTTTCATTGTGTCGCGTACCTCTAGCCTGATACATGGTTTCGCCGTCATTATTGTCTCAAACAACTGTTCAAGGCCTAGACACATCTGGTAGAAGGAATGAGAATGAAGTAAAAGAAGGTCCTATTACAGGAATGCCATCGCAGTAGAGGTCGATCAAAGCTCATTTAAAGGGCCTTCACACAGGATGATGCAAACTGTATGGTGCATGAGTTATCATTCGTACAATTTATTCTCCATGCACTTCCATTATTGTTGGCATCTCATCCTCTGTTGACATTGGGAGATGAGTTGTCGACAATGATTATTTTTGTCGCAGCATAAAAGACGCAAATGACTAATGGTTACCCTATTTACACAAGGCAGTAATCGCTCGTTTCACACTCCTCTCTAGTTCTGGTCCTTACTGCTCCAGTCTGGGGGAATGTGATCATTGAGACTTACAAGGTGGAGTTGTGAAGCTAGCTCATCTGTTTCCTTAAGTCCCATAGAAGTCAATGGGAGTTACCAAAACAGCGTAGCACAGTAAGCTGAGCTGTGTCGGTAACGGAGGAGCTGCATATACAGAGTTGCTAGTTCGGGGACTCCCCATGACTGCTATGGGAGCTACGGAAACAATGAAATAGTCAGGTCAGCTGTTTCTGCAAGTCCTGACCACCCCTAGCTAGTGCAGTCAGTCAGGCTGGGAGGCGGTGGGGGCCACAACCTGGAAATAGGTGCGGGTCCAGGACCTGCACCTATCAGACTTTTATAGCATTTCCTGTGGATATGCCACAAGTGTCTGGGCATAATCCTTTAAAGAGGGTCATTTACAAGGCTGATGCTTGACCAGTCTGTCAACTGACTATAAGACCATTAGCATTACAGACATTTACAATCCTGTACAGATAAGTCACCAGATGAAGCAGGAAAGAATAGAAATTTATAATGGCTGGTAGTAACATAGCATGCAGGTTATGGTTGGCAAGAACGGTGCAAAACTTACTAGAGTGCACACCTCCTCATACATTTGTCACAACCATATATTGAATGTATGTGTGTGTATATATAGATATATATATCTATATATATCTCTATCACACGCACAAACTCACAAGCATTATAGTGGTAATACCTTTTATTGGCTACCCAGAAATATTTATATGTACAAACTATCGAGGCTACTTAGTGCCTCTTCATCAGGCTGGTGAAGGGGCATTAAGTAGCCTCGAAAGCTTGCATATATAATTCTAGTTAACCATGTCACTTTTACTGGATGCTTTTCAAAGCTGTAGGTATCTAAAAAAAAAAAAAAAAAAAAAAAAAAAAGTCTAAGGCCTCATGCCCACGGCCCTGACTGACTCAGCCAGCAGAATATCGCAGCGTAGTCCGTCAGGGCGCCCCCCCCCCCCCCAAAGACCCCATATTCTCCTCTCCGGATTCGCAGTACGCATCCCGTCGGGCGGGCCGGGGCACATGCGCAGTACCTCAAGTGACGCACCAGCAGTGCAGGATGACTCAGTGGACAGGGACCTTATAGCTGCAGCATAACGCCGCGGATTTCCGCTGCATAAAACGCGGCAGAAATCTGGCTGTGGGCATTAGCCCTAAAACTCCTAATAAATTTGAATAAGTTGGAAGCTATATAGTCAAAAGCCTTAGCAATGATTCGGTTACAATATACAAAAAGAGAGATTTACAAAAGGGTAAGGAGCTACAAATACACACAAAACAGTGCGAAAATCAAAAGAATAAAATAGAAAATACCAGTTTGTGAAGTGGTTTCAAATAGCCCTGGGGTGAGGAGCAGGTGGAAGGGTAGGCAGTCTTACATTTAGATGCAACTCCTGGATCTGACAATGGGGTTTTAGTTCCTTCTGGGTCCCACCTCTGTCGTTCTCCTTATGACATCACTACAATAAAAGGCTTCCTTGCTGGCCCCACAAGGACTATATGGGATCAAGGCCCCTCTGGTACAGGTGTGAAAGGCAGTTGAATTAATATTAATGCGCTCGGCTTGTTAGGAAAATACTCTTAAACATCTTCCAAAATCCAGAGAGGTGGCAGATTGACACTCAGAGGGTGACTATGTACCAGTACCATGACATATTTGTCATGTAAATAACATCGGAATCTGACATCTATGGCAGCGCACCTATTGGCTCACTGTAGACAACTGGCTGTACCGATTATGGTTCACCATAAAGCTGCTCATACCAAGTCAGTGGCATCACCTGTATGAGCGACTCAACCAGCAATATGCCGTACTACAAACTGGCCAACAAAGCTTAATAAAAAGTGTTAGCAAACCGTGCCCTTGTGCCAAATGATGGACCAAATTCAGTCATGCCATACACTTCTGTTTTCCGTAAACCGTGGCTGAAATTTTCCAAGCTGATGGATTATATTTTTGGCTGATGGTTGACCAATTTTTTTTTTCCTCCTCCAACCCTTGGTCGTTGAACGAAATTCATCATTTCGGCCTCTGTGTCTTGGGCGGGTTTAAAGGAGGTTATCTGATTTAAAGAATTACCTCCTCAATTGGGATGTAGCCGAAAAAGAAACCTGACTCTGCTGTTCTCTGCCCCAGAGGTCCAGCACTGAGTCTCCGGTGGTGCTCTGAATGTCTGTTTAGCCCTTCACAGTTATAGACTAAAATAATAATTTTTATTAGATCCTTTTTAAAAAACAGATATGGGCTATAAAGACTCACAAAACATAAATACAAAGGGATGTAAAGAACCCCTTTCACACAACAGTTCTTATGGTCAAGAGGCACTGATCATCAAGATCATGGAAATATCCAGTGGTCTTGACAGGATCGTGCTTATGATCAATACGTATGGTTTCAAAAATAGATAAACTCAAGCATTTTATACTCGGATCCCTTTAAGATAGTCTGAGGGGTATATCTATCGATACTTCTGTTGATCATACTTATCTGACCATATACAATATCTGTCAAGAGAGCCCTGACTAAGTCAGCAATTAAACTTGCATTGACAGTTGAATATATACCCCTCAGACTATCTTAAAGGGATCCGAGTATAAAGTGCTTGAGTTTATCTATTTTTGAAACCATACGTATTGATCATAAGCACGATCCTGTCAAGACCACTGGATATTTCCATGATCTTGATGATCAGTGCCTCTTGACCATAAGAACTGTTGTGTGAAAGGGGTTCTTTACATCCCTTTGTATTTATGTTTTGTGAGTCTTTATAGCCCATATCTGTTTTTTAAAAAGGATCTAATAAAAATTATTATTTTAGTCTATAACTGTGAAGGGCCAAATTTAAACACTATAGACCTACCTGCTTCTGTGAATTAATCTGAATGTCTGTTTACAAGTGGGAAGAATTTGACAGCTACAGGCAAACAGCCGCAGAGGTCACATGACATATTAGTGGCATCACCACCCAGATGGCAACCTTGATGCCGGGATACGGCATGTGACCACAGAGGGCACAAGTAGTATGAAACGTCAGTGAAGCCCCCTTGTAAATTGAGACACTTGGAGCTTCAGTGCGCCACCACTGAGGCAGAGAATACATTTCACATCTGCAGGGTGTAATATAATATGTATATATAATTATTTCCCCCAGTCGTCTCCACGACGGCACCAATTGAGATCGCCTCCTCCTGGTAGGACAGGAACATACTGAGAGGTTAAAAGCTCCCCCCCTTCCCCACTTTCCTCAGTGTCTTCCTGTCCTGCCAGGAGGCAGGATCGCTGAGAGGAGCTGGTGGAGAAGCCAGCGAAAGTCTACATACAGGCGGATCGGAAGGCAGCGGCTCACCCTGTCATCCCTTCGCAGCCAGACGACTCCCGGGACGCCACATGGGGTGGTAACCCCCGGGCCAGGTTCCTCCCGCGGCGGCCCATGGGGGGTTCAAAGCGGGAGCCTCAGTCCCCCTCGTCCTCCGGCAGAAATTACAGCGCGGCGCTCCAGGAAGCCCTTTGACGGCAGGGGGCGGGGCGCCGCGTCACGTGTCCAGCGCGATGACGTCATCGCGTCTGCATCAGGAGCGGAGGGGGCGGGGCTTAGCGCAGGAGCGCGAAAATTCAAATAGGAACCTGAGAGAAGCCAGAACACCAGCACTACAGGTCGCAGGGTGTCTGCAGCACCGGTATAGAAATGAGTGCTCCAGCCCCAGAGACAGCTGAAACCTCAGCCTCAGCGGCCGTAAGTAGCCAGTGCGGCAAAAAATACAATGCAAATATCCAGTATGTTGTATATGGAGAAATTGCATGTTTACCCGCAAAAATGCTTTGTTTGTCAGGGGGATAAGAAAGACATCCCCCCCAGAACAAAACCGCGAAAATGCGTGGAATGCGGGACGAGACTGCCAGCCACGTACCAGAGGCCTCTATGCAAGGCATGCGTGGCTAGGCTAGTCAGAGAGGAATCGGGGGGATTCCTGGATGACGTTAGGAAGCTGGTGAAGGAGGAGGTTCGATCAGCTCTAACGTCACAGCCGGCACCGCCAGCAAAACGCCAGAAAAAGGCGTATGTTCCCGAGGAGCCTTCTGATTCCGAGAATTCCATCGGATCAGAGCAAGAGGAACAGGCGGCCGAGGAGTCCTCAGAGGAGGAGGACTACAGGAAATATTTATTCCATCAAGACGATTTGATGGAATTAATTAAATCAGTCAGGGCTACATTAAAAATGGAACAGCCCAGAGAGCCGCGGACTCTACAGGACGAAATATTCGGTGGACTTGGGGAGAGGCGTAAACATACCTTCCCGGTCCACAAAAACATCACTAAAATAATTCAGAAAGAGTGGAGTAAACCAGACGCAGGCTCCTTCTCCGCTCGAGGCGTAAAAAGGAGATACCCCTTGGAAGAGGAAGCTTGCACAAGCTGGGATGAAATACCTAAAGTAGACGTCCCGGTGGCCAAAGTAGCCAAGAGGACGACTCTTCCCTTTGAGGACACCGCACAGCTAAAAGACCCCATGGATCGCAAGGCAGAGGGACTCCTAAAGAAATCATGGGAGGCAGCGGCAAACATCCTTAGGCCAGGGATCGCAGCCACTTGCGTGGCGCGGACCCTGGGGGTATGGTTAGAGCAGCTGGAACTACACCTGACCAACAAAACGCCGAGGGATCAGATCCTTAACTCCATCCCCATCTTGCGCATGGCAACTAACTTCCTAGCGGACGCCGCGGCCGAAACCGTCAAACTTTCAGCAAAGGCCACAGCCCGCTCTAACTCAGCCAGAAGGGTGTTATGGCTGAGATCATGGTCAGGCGACCTGGCCTCAAAAAATAAATTATGTGCCCTTCCATTCTACGGCCAATTCCTATTCGGACCGGACCTAGACAAAATTCTAGAAAAAGCGGCCGACAGGAAAAAAGGGTTCCCTGAAGAAAAGCCTCAGAGAGGGAAGACCTTTCCCCGGGCTCCAAGGCAGCAGCCCGAGGCCTACCGAGGCAAGGGCAAGAAAGGCCGCTGGAGTTACCCCAAGGGGGGCAGGGGAAGGAATATCCTCTTCAACCCCCACCAGGGGGAGCCGAAGTAGAGACCCTGACGCCATCCCCGTAGGGGCAAGGCTGGGGAGCTTTGTGGATCAATGGGCCGCAATCTGCGGGGGCCCATGGATCCCAAAGATCCTACAGTACGGATACCGGATAGAGCTAGTGTCCGTCCGCAGAAGGAAATTTATTACCACGGAAGCCTCAAAAAAACAATTACATCTACTAAGGCAAAGCGTGCGCGACTTGCAACTATTAAACGCAATATCTCCCGTACCGCGAAACGAGGAAACCCAGGGCTATTATTCCAGGCTCTTTCTAGTAAATAAACCCGGCGGGAAACACCGGACGATAATAAATCTGAAAGACCTGAACACCTGCGTCCGATACAGGAGATTCAAAATGGAAACCATCTCCTCGACAATAAAGTTGATCCCCAGAGGAGCCTACATGGCGTCTATCGACCTAAAGGACGCTTATTTTCACATTCCGATCCACAAAGAGTCTCAGAAATACCTGCGGTTCGCCGTGGACATGGGCAGAAGAATAGAGCACCACCAATTCAGATGCCTACCCTTCGGGATATCCTCAGCCCCCAGAATCTTTACCAAGATTATGGCGGAGGTAGCCGCCCACCTGAGAGAAAAATCGATCCTAGTAGTACCCTACCTGGACGATGTTCTATTAATAGCAGAGTCCAAAAAACTCCTAACAAAACACCTGGAGACAGTGCTAGAACTTCTCCAATCGTTGGGATGGATCATAAACTGGGAAAAATCCAGCCTAGACCCCGACAAGCAGAAGACGTTTCTGGGAATAACTCTCGACTCAGAATCGCAATGCTCCTACCTACCCGAGGAGAGAATACAAAAAATCCGCAGAATAGTCAAAACTTTCCTACGAAGACGATTCTGCACAATCCGGGAGGCAATGTCTCTCCTGGGGAGCTTGACATCATGCATCCCAGGAGTAGCATGGGCCCAGGCCCACACCAGAGCCCTGCAGGCCGTAGTCCTATCCTCATGGGACAAAAGGCAGTCCTCGTTAGGAGCAAGGATGTACATCCCAAACAGGGCGAAAACATCCCTGCGTTGGTGGACATCCCCAGAGAACCTGCGGAGAGGGGTTCACTGGCTACAAAACCCAGCCATCCACATCACAACAGACGCAAGCGCCTGTGGATGGGGAGCGCATGTGGGGAACCAGTTCTTTCAGGGTCCCTGGCCTCAGAGGATAAAAGAACAGTCCTCAAATTTCAGAGAACTACAGGCAGTTTGGCAGGTTCTACAGCAGTTGGGCAACTCGCTACAGAACCAACACATAAAGATACTGTCAGACAATGTCACCGCGGTCGCTCATATACGACACCAAGGGGGCACAAGATCTCCCCCACTGCAAAGCATCACACAGAAAATCTTTCACTGGGCGGAGGGCCGGATCCTCTCGATCACGGCAACCCACTTGAAGGGGACACTAAACGGAAAAACAGACTTCCTCAGCAGGAAGCAAATAGACCCAGGAGAGTGGTCCCTCTCCCCAGAGGCATTCAGAATCCTAACCAACCGGTGGGGGACCCCACAGTTGGACCTCTTCGCAACCAGGGAGAACACAAAAGTAGGCAACTTTTTCTCCCTCCGGCCAGGAGATCGTCCGATAGCGGTAGACGCCCTAGGCCAGGACTGGGGACAAGGGCTGGCTTACGCCTTTCCTCCCATACTACTAATCCCCAGGGTCTTACAGCACTTCAGAACCCAGGGATGCACGCTAATCCTGGTGACCCCCTTCTGGCCGAAAATAAGCTGGTTCGGTCTTGTGACAACACTGAGCGTCCAGGACCCAGTCACCTTCCCTACCTGGACAGATCTTCTATCGCAGGGGCCACTGAACCACCCCGGCCTAGACAAACTCCATTTAACGGCATGGCTCTTGAGGAATCCTCACTAAGGAAAAAAGGATTCTCAGAGAAAGTAGTAGAAACCCTAATGTCCAGTAGGAAAAAGACGACCCACCTGATCTACCAGAAGGTCTGGAGAAGGTTTTCCTCATGGAGACAGGGAAGGGATCGCGGGGATTCTATCCCCGACACTCCGCTAATCTTAGAATTCCTGCAGGAGGGCTTAGAGATGGGCCTCTCCCCGAGCACCCTAAAAGCCCAAGTTTCAGCCCTTAGCGCCATTTGCGACACAAAATTCGCGGACGACAGATGGGTCCACAGGTTCCTAACAGCGGCAGCTAGACTACGCCCTAGGCCCATAAACCTGTTTCCAGACTGGAACCTTAATTGGGTTCTAGGGGCCATGACAGCGGTACCATTCGAACCGATCGAGGCGCTACCTATAAGAATGCTTACAATCAAGACCATCTTCCTAGTAGCCATCACCTCCGCAAGACGGGTTAGCGAACTACAGGCCTTGTCCATCCGCCACCCGTTCATGAAAATCGCAGACACCAAACTAATATTTAAAACAGACCCGGCCTTTATGCCGAAAGTAGTGTCAGATTTTCATAGGTCCCAGGATATAATAATCCCCTCATTTTTCAGTAACCCAAAAAACGAGGAGGAAAGAACCTAAGCTGTCTGGACGTTAGGAGAGCAGTCCTAGCCTACATAGATACAACGAGCCACTGGAGCCGGGACGACAACTTGTTCGTCCAGTTCAGTGGCCCAAATAAGGGTAACAAAGCAGCAAAAAGGTCCATAGCCAGGTGGATCCGCCTGGCCATCATAGAATCCTATAAGGCCCTCGGGAAGGAGATCCCGTTAGCTCTTAAAGCCCATTCCACAAGGGCAGTAGCGTCCTCATGGGCCGAACACAGTTCAGCCTCGGTCGAGCAAATTTGCAAGGCCGCAGTCTGGAAAAAACCCCACACGTTCACTAAACACTATAGGGTAAAAGTGCAGCAGGACGAGGACATGGCCTTCGGCCGCAAAGTCCTCTCGGCAGCAATCCCACCCTAATAAACTTTAGTTGGTACGTCTCAATTGGTGCCGTCGTGGAGACGACTGGGGGAAAAAATGGATTATACCCACCTGATAATCAGGTTTCCAGTAGTCTCCACGACGGCACCTGTACCTTCCCCCCCCTAAGAAAATTAATATAATAAATTCAGAAATAAAAAAACCCCGGTTAGGGGAAGAAATTTAAGTTTAGCTCCTGCCCCGGCAATTCGTTAGAATCCACTGAGGAAAGTGGGGAAGGGGGGGAGCTTTTAACCTCTCAGTATGTTCCTGTCCTACCAGGAGGAGGCGATCTCAATTGGTGCCGTCGTGGAGACTACTGGAAACCTGATTATCAGGTGGGTATAATCCATTTTTTTAAACCCAGATAACCCCTTTTAGGACTCTGTTTAGTCAGCGAAGCCCAAAACTCCCAGAGGACCCCCATAGGCACATATTGTCAACCTTCTGCTGAAACTCCTTCATTAGCAGTCGTTCACTAGTTGCTGTGTTGTAGGGGTCTAATGCTTCAGGGGGTTTCCTTTTCCTCATACTGTATATCGTATTGTCTTCAACAGCAGAAAATAAGATTATAAATTGTGATAATGTATTCCGGAGATTAAAATGCATGAGTGAGCACATCTAGGTTGGATGGGATCGGAATCTGCAGGCTAATAAATACAAAAGATGGAGGAATGCGGCATACAGCATATTGAAATGGAATGATGAAAAGCCGCATTGTGGTGGTCTCCTTCGTCGTGGTGGGGGAGGGAGCTAATCTATGAATTTCAATGTAGGGCTGATGCTGGAGCAGCAATTAAATGGATGATATCAAGTGACTAATCTGTTAGTTTAGTCAAATATTTGCTGCTTTTACCTTTTAATTAAAGAGAATAAAGGGACAGGATAAATGTTCCATTTTATTGTCCGTGTCTGGACAGTGGGGTATTTGAATAAGGGATGAACCTGCACATGGGGGACGCGATTAACTCGAAAAAAGAACAAACTTCCAGACAAAGTGTGTAAATAATAATGGGATGTGGAAATTTCAGAAACACACATTTAAAGGTAAAGTTTTAGTTTTTTTGTGTTTTGTTTTTTTTTTAGTGCTTTTTTTCCTTCAAGTTTATTGGGAGAATTTGATTTTTAACTCATTCAGGATTTGGTGTTTTTGGTGAAAACAATATAGTGACCTCTGTGTCACATTTTTACAACTCTTCTTGGACTCTGGCCTCTTCATCAGGAGGAGAGTGTGAATAATCTTTTGTATGATCAGAATATTATGATTGTCAAATTTGTCTGTTTAAAATACAAGAGAAGGGTGTGTGTTTTTGTGCGTTTTTTTTTTTTTTTTTTAAACCCCTGCGTGTGATGCATACTACCTGACTTACAATGGGTTCTGTTGAGTTTGGTCATGGTATGCGATGCCTTGGTGGGAGGATAGCTGCATGCCGCACTGTTCTTATTAATCCTTGCCAATCCACTGTCTGACGTCTTCCTACATTCTGATTGAAGCTTGTACAGCTCAATGTCAGACGTCAGACGGGGTATTCTTACCATCTACTGCCAGTTACTCTGCTGTTGGAGCCTCTCTGGTGCACACACACTGGCTTTAGCCAGCAGATGGCACCGTTGTATAACAGCAAAAAGAGAAAGCCTTTTAGGAAACGCTGAATCCAAAATTGGATTGGAAAGAGTTAAATCTACTGGTATTCTTTATGGAACTTTTGATAATGCGAACATGGCATTAAGGCCCTTTTTACTTGTCGGCCCATGTAAAACTGCACTCAATAACATAGCAAACGCTCCTTCACTGATTGATAACTTTTTTTTTTTAGGCTACATATCTCCCTGTGTGAATGGGCAATTGGCTGCTGGCAGCAATGATTCTTTGTGAGGCGAATGACTGCATGAACAATCGTTCATTCCCGAGTAGAGTTTGCTAGGCCAGTTAAATAAGCATCAATCCCGTTGATTGGCACTCTTTTAAACGCCACAATCGGCTCATGTAAAAGGGCTCTTAGGGGCTTTTTTACACGTTCGAATGATCGGTCAAGAATCTTCATTTGCCGATGGTTGGGTAGTCTGAATAGGCCACTGATGATCTGAAGAACAAGCCAGTGGTGTTTCGGATGATCACATCATTCGTGTGGTACAAGTAAATTATACAGTAGTTGTTAAAATGACAATGATGAAAAGGACAATTCTGCACTACAGTCACACTGCATGGAAGTCGTCGAAAATTCGAAAAGTCAAAGTGTCATTTAAGTTGCCTCGAACATATTCATGCCGGGCATTGCTTGCCACATGTGTGCTAAATTACAGCTTTGTGAAGAAGCTGTCTAGTTAATGCCAAAGATCAGTTCTTGTCCTTTTGAGGGGTCAGAAAAAAAAAATCCTATTTTGTCTATGGTTTTAACCATATGGCTCCTTGATATGAAAGCATGCACAAGCTTTTACTGCTGGCCTGTGTAACTTTGTTTTTCTTTAATTCTTTATTATAGCCGTTATATTGTTTGAGATGTGTAAATTACCAGCTTATATACTCAGCACTGCCCAGGTGTCTAATGCCCTCACATTATTTCGAGGTCTCTGCAGCCCTTGATGTCCTGGCTCTTTCTCGTTCTTTTTGAATTTGTGCCTCATGCTGTTCTGAGATCTCTGCAGCCCTTGATGTCCTGGCTTTTTCCCGATCATTCTTAAGTCGTTGGTCACATTTGTAAGGCCTCATGTCCACTAGAAAAATAGAATTAGCAAATCCGCGCATTTTTCTGCTTATGCGTAATACTTGTATTTTACCATTGAGACGTTCTAATGTGGTCCTGTTAATTATGAAATTTTTTTGAAATTTTTGCGTAAATTCCAAAAACGACTACGCTTTTTCAATAATTTTCCCGAATTAATGACTTCATCATGAATTTCAGTTAGCTTATACTCTTTCAGAGTATAATAAGTGAGTTCTTTTTATCACGTCAAGCTTACACAGAGGCCTGACAAGTCTACCAGCTTGCTGAGGTCAGATGTGAGAGTTGTCTCTCGCAATCTGCAGTACTTGCGGTGCTGCTGTTATGTACTTGTGCAAGTAACACCAGCAGTAAGCGATGTGGTTTTGGAAGCGCATACCAAGAAGACAAGGTTTAGGGGTTTTATCTTTCCTTTTTAAATGATCACCAAGCTTAACGCTTTATCAGATTAACGATCTCAATATAGTGCTGATATTTTTAGGTAATGCACTTTTTAGCACTTTTCATGCAAGAAAAGGTTAGTTATTTAGTGTTTTCTCCCATCAGTGACCGTGTGCTCACTCCTATGGAATACTATAGGCCTTGTGCTGCTGTTCTGTTTAAAGCCAACCTGCAAAGTCCGTGATGGGATGATTCATTGAAAAAGAAGATGGTGGTTGATCGTGAATACCACGAGTGGCCATGATTTTCAAAAGCTTATCAGAAAACATCTTGGACTGTCTGGATCCTGACTGTTACAAAGGGAAGCCCTGGGCCGGATATTGCTTAAGTGGTGTCTTGCAATCTTGACTCTTTCCTGCTTCTGCTATTCATGACCCCATCAGTGTGTATTCTGATGAAGTGCTGGGATAAAGATCTTCAATAATGAGGCTTCAGTGGAATTGTACGGTCCTAAATCAACCAAACCCATAGTATGAGGATCTGTATTAGGTTCAGTAAATATGGACCATAATACGCCACCATAATACAACTATGGTCCACATAATAAAATTCATACATAATATGCAAGGCCGAAAAAGGACACATGTCAATCTATTTGAGCCTAGTTGACCCTAAGCCACTTTTGCATTGTCTTGGCTGTGTGCTTAGGGTTATTGTCTTGTTGGAAGGTGACCCTTCTGCCCAGTCTGAGGTCTCTTGCGCTCTGGATCAGGCGTTCGTTAAGATCTTTGTACTTTGTTCCATTCAGCTTTCCATCAACCCTGTCCATTTCCCCTGTTTCAGCTGCTGAAAAATACCCCACAGCATGATGCTGCCACCGCCATGCTTCTGTAGGGATGGTATTGGGCATGTGAGTGGTGCATGGGTTCCTGCAGACAGAATGCTTAGAATTGAGGCCAAAAAGTTCAATCTTTTCATCAGTCCAGAGTAACTTGTTTCTCAGTCTGAGGGTCATTTAGTTGTTTTTTGGCAAACTGCAGATGACCTTTATATGTGTCTTACTGAGAAGATTGGCTTCTTACAAAAAGTTCAGTGTTGCAGTGATGGTTGACCTTCTGGAAGTTTCTCCCATCTGCACACAGGATCTTTGGAGTTCAGCTAGAGTGATCATTGGGTTCTTCGCTAACTCTAATACCAAGGCCCTTCTTCCCTGATGACTTAGTTTGGTGGGTTGGCAGCTCTACGAAGAGTCCTGGAGGTTACAAACTTCTTCTATTTATGGAGGCCGCTGCACTCTTAGGAACTTTCAGTGCAGCCTTCTCCAGATCTGTGCCTCCACACAATCCTGTCTCTGAGCTCTACAGACACTTGTAAGCTCTTAGAACATATACGGACGGACGTCTTTCTTTTAAAATGATATCCAATCAACTGAATTTACCACAGGTGACTCTAATCAATGTGTAGAAACATCTCAAAGATGATCAAGAGAAATAGGAGCCCCCCTCCCACCGAGCCAAATTCCAAGCGCCCATACCACTTCTGTCAATGCAAAATGTTGGAATGTAAGAATTCATTATGGGGTATTGAATGCAGAATGATATTGAAAAACTGGACCTGTTTAGGTTTTCATTTGTGCAGGGCCGCAACATAACATGTGAGAGGAGTGAAGGGGTCTGGAGACTTTCTAAATGCAATGTATATGACATTTGTATCTCCTTGTTGCTTATGAAAATTTCTTTGTGGAAGGGGCACAACTGGATGTGGCAAATGGGGCGCACATTTTGTACCTTATTTCTAGAACAAACCTCTTTACTTGCACCTATTTCTTGGCACATGATCCACTAATCACACTTGTACGCTTCGAAAGCAAACTTTGTTACACCTGCACAGATATTCTGTGCCACTTGTTCATTTCTTCAAAAGCATAGTTTTTTATGCTTGTGTCCAATAGACATTGTGAAATTGTGTGCGACACTTCCGAGGCACGAAGTTTTGATCAATTTGACCAAGTTTTTTTTTGTTTTGTTTGTTTTTGTGTTCTGATTACTCTGATGTCTATATAATAAACCATTTGCCTGCAGATAGATGACTTATAAAGTTTTTCAGGTCCGATTTTAAGGGATCTTCATGCCCTACACCAATCGGACTTGTTTGCAGGTGTGATCCTATTGGTGTGGGGCTCCATTTACACGGAGCGATAAATCTGGCAAACAATAACAGAGTTCACTCGTGCAGCGGGTTTATACTGGCAGATAAATCATTTGCAAGTACGTTTGCATATCAAGCAGTCGTTTATCTTCTCTGTACCAGCAAATATGAACGACTATGCGATCGCTGATGACATGCAACAATGTGCAACAATTATTATACCTGTATAAAAAAAATTTAAGACCGTTAAGAAAAAAAAAAAAAATTTTTATTTTTTTTTTAAGGCCCATTAACATAGGACGAGTTGTTCAAATGCCCATTCTCCTGCGGGAGTTTGAACGATACTCCACCCATGTAAATGCATGCAGAGATTTAGCGGGCGGTGGGAGAGCGTTCCATGGCTGTTCCGCCTACATGCCGTTCGTGCTTCAAGAAATGCCAATGATACTCGCTCCTGTGCAACAATTATGCCCCACTGTGGGGCATAATTTGCCCGACTGTTCGTCCCATGTAAATGGGGCGTAAGGCTAGGTTTGCACCAGTGTTTGATTTTCTATCTTTCTTTCTTTTTCTTTGAAACAGGTTTATAGAATGTATGTTGCAGTAGTCCTCTAGTCGCTCCCTAGCATGGGGAAGCAGCTGCTCTCCCTGCAGACCGCCTCTCCCACCTTAAATTTAGCTTTTATTCATCCTCACTGATTGGCTGGCTGGGACTTCTAAGCAGCATCACCAAACTTCGTGGTGCATCTCCTTTTCTTTATATAGGGCACCATTTGGGCACCAGATTCTGGAGGCAGTGGGGCTTATCCCTCCATACACTCCCCTACATAGGGCTAGTCTCTAGGGAGTGGCACACTTGCTGCATGACTGCCACATTACTCTGGAGATGGAGCCTCCTTCCAGTGTCTGGAGTTCCTTCCAATTCCTTCTTGCTCTAGCCATTTCATTGGCTGTTGAGGCCTCTCTCTACACGACTAATAGCACCAGTCTGAGTGCCGGGTCTTCTGTTGGCAGGGTTAGGGCTTAGTGTGGCCAAAGCCACCACTGTCAAAATGCCTCAGCCACTCTATAAGTGTGAAGGGAATGTGGAGCACTCCCTTAACGATCCTTGCCACCACCATGGGAGCAGGTCAAGTTTCTATCTGGCCAATTGGTGTATTCTTGGACAAGACTGTGCCAGATCTTCATCAATCTTTGAGCTTGGAACCTAGCTGAAGGTGGACAGTTCAAAGAGCAATACTAGGTGTTATTACATGGGCGTAAAGTACTGTCAAGTTATTAACCCTTTCCAATCCACTGTCTGACGTCTAAAGACATTCTGATTGAAGGCTGTACAGCTCCGATGTCAGAAGACGTCCGGCAGGGTATTCTTGCAGTAAATTACTGGCCGCTCTGTTGTCAGAGGCCTCTCCAGCATGTCCCATACCACAGTATTGGCTCTAGCCAGCAGATGGCACCATTGCATAGTGGCAGAAAGAGAAAGCCCCCTAGGAAACTCTAAATCCAAAATTGGATTGCAAAGGGTTAAACATATTAAGTTGTATGTAAGTATTAGTGTTGACAATGCTCACTGTTACGTATTCAGTGATGGAGGTAAGAAGATTGATTTCTCAACTGGCGCCTTCAAATTTGGCAGGCGGCTCTTCATTGCAGCAGTATAGAAAAGTAATGGAGCCGCATGCAATCACAACAATCGCCATTGGCTTAATGTAAGGAACTTTTTTTTGTTTTTGTTTTCCATAAAGAGCGTAACCTTTAGCAAGTCATGATCTGCATGGTTGGTTACCGGTTCTCTTGTCGCTCATAGGAGGCTATGAATAATTCCGGCACTAGTCGCACTTCCCCCTTAGTTTCTGTAGATCAGTGCGCCCCCTGTGGTGGCCACCAGATCACTAAACAACTAGACTGGGCTTTAGGTTATAGAAAGTTTAGCTTTTATCACAGTGAAACAAACATTATTCTTTGTGCATTGTGTCTTTGTTATCTGCACTGTGGCCGGCTTCTCTATAGATGGCCGAGAATACAAGAGACATCCTGTACCAGCCAGATCAAATGTGCTGAGATCAGGACTACCGCCGACTGCATGGCATCTTTTCTGTTTAGCACCACAGAACTTTTGTTTGTTGTTAGTGCTTTTATTTTTTGTGTTTCCGCAGCGAACGGATTTCTTCGGTTTTTGCTTGTGTAGGTAAGTGAGGCCGGATTGGATGGTATCTAGAATGTGGCCAAACCCGTTGCGCATTCTCTCTCCCTTCTGGCACCAGACACCTCACTTACCTGATCCAACTCTTGGCTCTTGCAGATCCCAAATTCCTTCTGTTGCATTTGTTTGATTAATGTGGGCTTTGTGTTTGCACGGATCGCTTTAACCATTTAACACCTCTGGAATCGCTTTCCAGCGAGCAGCGAGGTCTTGTTTCTCTGGATCTTTCCCCCCCCCCCCCCCCCCCATAATGATCTGCAAATGTAATCGGTTCTCTTGCAAAGTCTTTACTGTTCCGTTCAGCTGTCTTGTCTTACTTGTAAGTATCAAATCCTGCGTGATGATCACTAATCCAAGCCTTCTAGATTGGAGTGGCCTTAAATGTTTTCATCCAACTTTCCATAGACCCTGAATGACATATGACTCTGCAGATTTAGGGCTCATCCACATGGGTGTGTGCAATAGTGGGCTGTGAAATAACACTTTCACTGCGTTTAGTGGTGTGGCTTTAGTGCGTTATATACATTATTTTTCATATATTTCATGTATTTTTCACATGTGCAAAAAATTTTTTTATTTTTATAGGCCAGCTTCACATGTGCATAAGCATATTTGCATGCGCACAAGCTCCACGGTTTTGCAGAATGAATGTCGCTTTTTGTGCGTACGCTGACGTATTTTACTACTTTTGGCTGGCGCAATTTGTGCAAAAAATACTCGCAGCCGTTGAAATTGCTGATTAGTCTAATTACGCGGTTGAAAATGGCTTCTTTTTCCTGCTCATTTGCGCAGTGTTTTGTGCATCGCTTAGCTTATTGCACGTGCATTTGCACATCCGAATTGACTTCTATGGGGACTACTGATGCGCAGGAAAATAAAGCATGCTTCTTTTTTTGGCGTGCTCCAGATGCGAGGAAAAATATGCGCATGTGAACGAACCCATTGAAATCAATGGGTTCTGTTCCCTGCATATTCGACGTGCAAATGCGCCCGTGTAAAGCCGGCCTAATGTTCGATTTTGTTCTGTGAATACAAATTACGACACGCTACGATTCTTTTTACGTTCAACATCAGCATAAAAATCACACATCTGTATGCGCCAATCGAATTCAGTAGGTCCGTGTGCTTTCTGTATTCAGTCTGGACTGAGTGCGGACAGAACATCTGCCCGTGTGATTGGCATTTACAAGCACCATCGCCGCAGCTTTACCCTACTAAGGGTCGGTTTGTTATAGTCCTGGCATTGAATAGCATTCTATAGGCCACACAACACCATGCATGAAAGTGTGGAAGGACAGACTTAATGGAAACCTCTAACTTGGCGACAAGGTGAGTAGGGTGTGAAATAGGACATGCTCATCGGGAGGTAATTCTCAGTAAGGGTCATTTTACATGGGACATTTATGGGTTCTTAAGCGCCCCATAGTCGTCCCAGTGAATAAAGGCAGAGCACGCCGGACATTGCTTCCAGCTGCCCGCCTCCATACACAGTAAACAGGCAGTCATATACGAGCGACTGCCTGTTCACATCGGCTGATTTTTATGCCTGCCTAAACAGTTTGTTAGGTCGTCGTTCAGTCGCTGCCGGCGTTTACACCGAACGATTATCATTCTGAGTCGCACAATTCGGAGAAAATTTGAATAATTGTTTCATGTAAAAGGGCCCATAGACTGAGAAATTGTATGTGTAATAGTAGATAATAAACCGTTTGAGGCTGCTTGTACCCATGAAGTCGAGCTAGTATTAGAAGAGGAGAGCATCATACATTACGGTGTTGTAACAACTATATTGCTACAACGTATCTACTATATATAAATGCCAGAATTAGTGGCTTCTTGTATTGGAAACTGGTAAGACTGAACTCCTATAGGCTGCCTGTCCACGGGCGGTTTTGGATTGCGTTCCCCGTGGCGATAATCTGGCTGCGGGGAAGGCAATGCACCTTTTTCATAGCGTTGCTATGGAAAGCTCAGCCCCTCTGTCCACGAGCAGAGAATCATAGCAATTCTCTGCTCGTGGGCGGCAAATCGCAGCATGCTGTGAATTGATGCAGTTCTCCACAGTCAGCCTATCTGTCAGATAGGCTGACCGCAGAGATCCGTCTGTCGGCTCCTGCTTCCGCAACGCCTGTGGACAGGCAGCCTTATTGAATGCATGTCACGATGGCTATGTTTCTGCACATAGAGGGTAGCCCTGAACAGAAGGGTTTTCCTGCCAAATGGATCCATTTTTCACACAGTCCGACTTGCCCTAGAAATACCCAGAAGTCCAGAACAGAAACAAATTGACCTGAATTCCATGTTTTTTGGAACTTCCGACACTTTTCTATAACCTGTAGACTTTAGGGGCCAGTTTGAGGTTTTAAAACTCAGCATTGGGAATGGATGTTTGTTTTTTTTTAAATTTTTATTTCAATTACTGCAATGGATAGCAAAACTGAATTCAAATGGAAGCCATTATTTCATTATTTATTTTTCTTTACTGATCTGCTAAAAGGATCCATAAATAGCGGGTTTTTTGGTCCTTTTATATCCATTTTTGATCATTCTGTTTTGTTATCTTTCTAACCCTCTGCACATGCTCCTTTAAAAACTGATCCGTTAAACGAACATTTAATGGAACCAGACGATTACCCTTCTGACCAGTTCAGTCACCCATTCACTATAGTATAAAAATAAAAATTGTTCTTTTCCCTTTTGATTTCAATTTTTATGCAGAAACAGTAACGCAGTAGTCTACACAACTAACAAAATAGAGGCAGATTGAGCTGAACTGAAAAACATCAGTGAGGACTTAAACTGAACCGTTCTCCATGTCACTGCTTGTCAGACGGAACAGCTAGGGCCCCATGTCCACAGACAGATCAGATTCCGCATACAGGAGCCTGCTGCGGAATCCGACCCAGACCATGGCCGAGGACACTGCAGGTCTTCTACTTACCCGTCCGGGTCTTTTCTTCACTGCGGATCTGTGCGGAAACACATGCGCAGTGGAGTTTTTTGTTTTTTTTTAAACTCCTGCTTTCCAGCGGAATACACGGCCCGTGCGCAATACAATTGCAGATTGGGTGTGGATCTGACAGCTTCCATTGACTTCATTGGAAGCCATCTGTGCAGGATCCGCAGTGAAATGGAGCATGCTGCAACTTTTTTTTTCCGGACCACATCCGCATGCTTTATTTCACTTTCGGACATCTATGTATCCCTATGGGCTGCTTGTTTTTTGAATTCCGCAAATCAGATCCGCCCGTGGACATTGGGCCTAAATAAGAGCCTGCAAAACAAGCATGAACATTTTCTAAATGCATGAAAAGGAAAACTCAGTGCAAAGAAAAAACAGGTAAGTGCATCATTTTATTTTCTGCAGGAACTTTGTAAGATATGCATGTATTGGCTTTGCATGTAGAAAGCTTTTGCTTCATTTGTGCATCAGAAAGGAATTTTCTGTGGCCCATTGAAAACTCTCAGACAGATTGATCCCGGATATATGGATGTCACTAAAACATATTATCAGGTTACTTGGAGTCTCTCAGAGGAGGAAAGTTTACAGGACCTTCCTCCCCATCCTACATGTCGCTACATAAAAACTCCTGTTCCTGGGGATGGATGGATTCTTCATTTATGAATTGCTACAGAAATACAGTGGGGCTTAGAAGAGAGGGCCTGGAACATGGCAAGTAAAAGGGATAATTCCTAGAAAGTACATCAGGCCTGCGTTTCGTCTTGTTGCTTTGGGTTGTTCTGCTGTGATTGGGGTGAATGTGTATGAACATAGTAGATTCTTGTCAGTGACTTCCTGTACTTTTGCAGTTTTTCAGCTGCGTTTCCTTTATACCTGCAGAGAGACACAAACCTCACACTTCATTGTGGCTTTTTTGTGTGCGCCTTCCCCAGGAGGTGTTGGATAAGTAACATCTCTCGCTGGCAGGCGGTCTAGATTTGTCTGATGTAGATTCAACCTTGCCAAAATGATGCCTGGCAAAGTGTGCCAGCCTTTTCTTTAAAAGTTTTGGCCTATTGTCCTTCTGCACATTTCATAAAACAAATGCCTTTTTATGTCTGCGTGTGCGCGCTGACACCGTTCTGGGTCACTTGTGCATTTGACTAGCCCCCATTGTTAGGTGCTCAGAACCTGGCCTGTCAATTTGGGAAACTGAAGTATATTTAAGTGGATTTTTTTTCCCAAAGCATAATGGAGCTTGTTCATCAGTCTGTGCATGAAGGAAGAATAGAGTAATGTGCATTGTATTCATGAATGCATTTTGGCAATTTTCACCCAAAGCACGCATATGCATCGGTCAATCATAACATTAAAACCGCCAGCTCATGAAGCGAGTAACAGTAATTGCATTGTGACAATGGCACTTGTCGGGGGTGGCATATATTGGGCACCAAGTCGCCATCATATATTGAAGTTAATGTTTTGGAAGCAGGAAAAATGGACAAGCGTAAAGATGTCAATGACTTTCAGAAGGACCTAATTGTGATGTCTAGACGTTGGGTCACAGCATCTCCAACGGCTGATTTGTGGTGGGTTCCTGGTATGCAGTGGTTAGTACCTGTCAAGTGATTCAAGGAAGGCCAACCGGGACAGGGGCAAGGGCACCCAATGATCGTTGATGCATGACTGGCTGGTCTGATCCCACAGAGGAGCTACTGAAAGACTTAAAGGGATTTTTCGGGGGGACATTACTATGGATGACCTATTGAATTCAATGGGAGCTGTGCCTGCAATTGCCAATCCAGGCCGACTGCGATTTGGGTGGAGCTGTGTCCACTTCTAGCTCTATCTCCAATGACAGCTGGCCCGATGTCCGCTTATTGTCAGGGGTCTTAAGGGACTGTTCCCCATGGATAAACGTTTGATGACCTATCCTGAAGATAAGTAATCCTATGGTGAGGTTCATCAAAACCCCTTTACTGCTGGGCACCTTTTAGAGGTCTCTTGGAATTCATGCATTAACAATTAAAGGGGTTTTCTGGGCACAAAATGTAAATTTTTTTTAAAATGCTGAAATCTAAGAGGTACGACTAATTAGTCGCGACCTCTACTTTTTCTGCTACTCTGGACAGTCTTCTTCATGCCATGTAGTTGCTGCTGTTTACATGCATCCCTTTTGCATTAAATACAATAGACTTATTACCTACAACCCCCAGCATGCATAGAGCTTATCTCCCTACCAGCGCTGTAGCTCCGCCCACATCTTACAGGTCCTACAACTTACCAGCACCAACCTCACTCGGCACCAAAGAAAGCCTGCTGAAGCAGACAGACAGGAACTTCCACTCTGAATTGCTCATGAGCAATACCTCCAAGCCAGATCCTCCCATCATGCACTGCTCACAGGATGTTGGATCTATAGACAGGAGAATTAGCAGCAAATGTGGACAAGATGTCAAAGGAAGTGGAGATATTTTTCGGATAGAGGGTCACATGGCGTAAATAAAAAATTAAGAAAGTAGCTAGACCAGGTACAGGAACCTATTAGTGAATGGTGATATACATTAGATTTTCAGTAACCCTTTAAGAGCAGTTTTGGCAGCACGTGGGGGGGGGGGGGGGGGGGGGCTATTCAATATTGGATCTTAATGTTATGGCTGGGTAGTGCATTTACTGTGTTTTGCCTCCATGTTGTAACAGCTACCCCGTATTATGGCTACACCTGCACTGTAAAATCACAGCATTACCTTGACTTCCAGGTAACTTCATGGTTTCTCTATAGAGAAAAGTCGCATAACAATTGCGCAATTCACAAATTGCACAAGCTGGATACTCATGTAACTGTCCTCGGTAGGATGGAAGGCTGAGTCAACCTTTAGCCGGCTACCTAAACCAGGCGGGGATTGAACTTGCAACCTTCAGGTCGTGGGTGAGAGCTTAGGACTGCATACTGCTGCCTTAGCTAGAGTTGCCATTATCACAAGTTATCACTGTCATTTCCATCACTCATTCGCTTGGCTTTTTCCCAGGAAGCATTGCATGGCTTACATAAGACTCCCTACACCCCTGCTGTGTTCTCTCCAAGGAGATGAATTACCCCCAGCCACTCATTGGAGAACATTCAAGCTGTCTTTTTAATTGTGAAGCTCTTGACTTGCTGCCCGCTTCCTCAGATGTGACACATTGATGAAGTGGTGTGTGATATTTATATAACATGTTGCCACAGGATCTAATGTATTATATGCAGATGCTATTTACGTCCCGTTGACTTTAGCTTATTAGACTTGCTGGGTGGTTTTTGCTTTTTTCTTCTCCTTGCTGTGTGATGAGCAATAATACAACTTTTAGTTATTTTGTGTCGGTATGAACGTCTGTACATTATAGTGTATTACGAGGCAGCATTATTTATTAATTTTGTTAATCCTTTTTTCTTTATTAGTCCTCCATAGTTGAGTTTTGCACTACTAGTCTGTGTAGCTACTAATCTGCGTTTCCAACTTGCGGGCTGTAAAGCTTGTTTATTATAATACTGCAATAGACGCTGGAAACCTTGTCAACATGAAAGGGGTTTTCTGAGATGTTTTTTCTTTTCTTCAAGAGGCCACAGAAAAGAAAAGGAGAAAAAATTACCAAATAAAACTCGTATTCACTTCCCAAATGCGCCATGTGCTTGTATGGCTCCAGTCTCTGCCATACTGGGCCCAGAAGCTCCTCCATTGGTCACAGGTGCTGTCCATCCTTCCTGTCCTTTATGTGACTTCTGCAGCCAATCACTGGCCTCAGCAGTCATGTGCTGTTCATCCACACATGACCACCTAGGCCAGTGATTGGTTGCAAGACCTGCTGTCATAAAATGTGTTGCTGTATGTGGAAGGCCAAGTTAGGGCCCTTTTACACAAAATGTTATCATGCAGTTTAGGGCTGGGTCTATTAAAACTCAACAGTGATCATTCAATGTGGACGTGCCAATGACTGAGCAACTAACAGTAATTCATTCAGTTTATGCAGGCATCAAAATCAAATGATGATCGGCCCGTGTGAACAGGCAGTCATTCATCTATGAATGACTGCCTGTTAACTATGAATGGAGGTGGAAAACCAGAAGCAATCTCCAGCCAGTCTGCTTCCATTCATGGAACGATTAGCGCTTCTGTGTGAGAAACGCAGGACCGATAATCATTGGGATGACTGTCAGGCACTTAAGCACCCGACAATCATCCTGTGTAAAAAGACCCTTACACTATCCTGCCAAAAGCAATTGGACACCTAAGTAAGAATCAAAAGTAGTATTTTATTTCATAGTGGTATATATGTACATGAATGCTTAGTGGGGCTCCTTTTGGTTCTAATGGTATTGGATACTTTCCATTGGCATACTTTCTACTAATGTCTGATACACGTGAGCTGGTGTTTCCCTCCATTCATCCTGCAAATGTCTGATTAGTTCTCTCAAAGATGATGCATTGGTCCATCATGAATGGTGCAAGGAGTGTTGTCATTGGACATTTGAGCAATGGAAGAATAGTCTAGGTGTTAACTTTGTCAAAGGGGTGTGCTCTTAGTCTGGTACTGTCAGAACGGATTGGACACACTCGCAATATTCAGGTGTTGATTTATCAGCCCAACTCGGGTGACATAAAAATTTGCATATGACATGGGAAGACTACTTGTGACGATATCTCAAGATGGGAGTTGGGGGGAAAAAAAGGAACCAGTGGAGCCGTCATTTAGTTGCACGTGCATATTTAAATTACAATAATAAGTCAAAAGGAAAGACCCTTTTAGACACAACGATTTTCACTCAAAAATCGCTCAAAGCCGTCTTTTGAGCGATTAATCGTTATGTCGAACTGCACTGATATTGTGCAGTGTTCGTTAAGCATGCTGAAAGATCAGCGATCAGTTATCAGGAATTCACAGCCGGATACAGCTGATACTATTGTTTCAGCTGTATCCTGCTCTCTGAACACAGGCTGGGTATGAAGAATACAGCGGTCCAGCTGTGTTCTTCATCCCCCGCCCGGAGTGCTCTGCTGTATAACAGCCGGGTGCTCCGAGCGGGAAACGTCTGGATGCAGAAGACAAGCGGCCCTGCCTGTCTTCTGCATCTCCCGCTCGGAGCGCAAGGTGATCGCTCAACGTTTGAGTGATCAGCTTGCGCTGTAAAAAAGCACAACGATTATCGCTCAGAAATCACTCAAAAGATTTTTTGCGCGAGAACTGTTGTCTAAAGCAGCCTTAAGAAGACAGACTTCCTTTAAGAATAATAACGTTAAACAATGTGAGAACACTATACACATATACAGTGCATCATCTGTAAGCAGTTCAATATCTGCAGCTGCAGTGTGTGGCTTCCCGTAAGTGTTCTCTTAGGCCAACTTCACATTTTGCGCTAGTGATTCCGTTTTCCTGTTCTGTTATGGGAGCTGAAAAACGGAAGCTCTTGGATGAACGATCCTTCTCAGAAGGGAACCATACTGTCGGCAAACATTGTCTATAATGAGGTCTCTTCTGATATTTTTACTGGGCAGACAAGTCCTGCATGCACTACCGTCTCACGCCTGATCTGCGCCATAGTTGGTTATGATTCTAGAAGAGCGCTGATGCACGCTCCTCAACCATATTGCCATGTTTAACTAAAAGTTTTCTTCCTTCTTGCTACAGTTTAGGCCGGATTCACATCTATACTGGAACCTCCTGTCATAAGACAGATCCGATCGGCCAGGGGATTCCCTTTTCCCGCTTCCCGAACGGAGCAGTATAACGGAACCCCCACCCCTGCAGATGTGACAGCAGCCTTACATAATGTAGTAAGGTGCATCCAAACACTTGATTTGATGTGTAGATATTCTAAGCAGTTGTTTTCTCATCCCAGTTTATCCTTAGGCGATGACCATACAGGATGGATTTACTGGGGAATGTTTTGAAAATCTCGTCTACTTTCTCCTACTGTAAATGCTGTGGATCCGTGGCAAAGCCGCTCCGTATGGACATGGCTTCAGCGGCCCATACTGCTTTTAGCTGAGCTTGCAACTGATAGGTCCATTGTGCAGCGTGCCGTAGGATAGATGGTGCGGCTGGAGTCGTTGAGCAGTATAGGCAATAGTTTTGGTGCTGTCTGTCGTGTCTACTAAGGGGAGGCTGAGATGGAATTACGCACAAAGCCGTGGAAGGCTGAGATTCACCGCACGTCTTTTACGTGGGGGCAGTTGAGGGCTGTACATCGTTCATGTCCAACTATATGTCCCCCACCATCATCCTGCACACAGTCCCTTTAAATAGATGCATTAACCATTTCCAATCCAATTTGTATCCTGGTTTTCCTAGGGGCTTACTCTTTTTCTGCCATTATACATCGGCGCTATCTGCTGGCTAAAGCCAGTACTGCATGAGCTGACACGTTGGATAGGCTCTGACAGCAGAGAGGCTGGCAATATATAGTAAGAGAACCCCAACGGATGTCTTCCGACATCGGAGCTGTACAGCCTTAAGTCATAATGTCTTTAGACATCAGACAGTGGATTGGAAAGGGTTAAAAGTCCTCCTAATGATACAATGGTATATTATTACATATCTGTTCCTGATTTGCCAAATAGCGTATTGAAGGTTGAGTCCTTATCAGCGCTTATAACTCCCTTTTGCTACTCTCTTGGGTTGTGAGATCTTCAGGTCTAACTCTCTGCAGTTTTCCAGTGTCCTAGCTTGGTTTGGTGGCCCCTAGGTTCCATGTCAAATGTCCCCAGCCTCACCACGGGGGACGTGTCCTGTAATCCATCAGTTTCTGGAGAAGTAATTGCTCATGAAGGGATCTCTACTAGATACAGTTCACTAGAACGTTTGGTGGATATATCGCTGCAGTATTGTCTGTTTCTTAGTACGTAGAGCTCTAACCCTCCATCTCCGGTTCACAATGATGTCTGTACGGTTTGTGGTATTTGTTACATGCCCACAGCAGAAAAAGATTGAAGTTTGCAGCTTTTGTGGCTTCCTCTGTACTTTGAGCTTCTATGGTATAAAAAGTTTTTGTTTAACTTCTACCTGAACGAACTTGTCATAACGAGGTCTTATTGGGTTAAAGCGACCCTCTAGTTTCAGTACAAAATTCTGTCCCAAGACCGAAGGTATTACCTGTGTTGCCTACTTTTGTTGTTCTCTCCCGGCCCTCAAATCACCCGGGTCCTGTTTTTGGACATCCATGATTGCCAAGGCCATCTTCAGATTACCTAATCCCCAGTGTGTTGGAAGTGTAAAACTACTACTACACTATACCTGCTCTTTGATTGGCCAGAGCTTTTCATGTGATCAGTATTTGACCTATGAGAGATCAGTGTACAGTAAGCATTAGGTAGTTAAAAAATTGCTATCATGGACAGCCAAAACAGGGTCTAAAAATGTTGAATCAGAGGGGCGGTAGAGAAGAACACACAAGGTAATATACCCCCATCCCCCTTCCTGTCCCAGGACAGAATCTAGTCCCAAAGCCAGAGGGTCGCTTTAAAGTGGTTGTGCCAAGTTCTAAAGGTATCCCCTATCCAGACTGCTGTTTGGTTCGTGCAGGGACCTTCTAGACCCCGTTCTTGAGATCAATAGAGATTCCAGCAATCAGAACCCCACTAATTTCTAAAGTTATCTCCCATCTTGTAGAGCGGTGGATAACTTAACACAACCCCTTTAAGTGGAATTAGAGGGTACACTAGTGCCATCTTAGGCTCTTTTTTTTTTTGGTTTTAAGTTTTTCCAACCTACTCGCCCAATGCAGCCAATGGCATTTCCCAGTACACATGCCAACCATACACTCCAAATACGGTGCAACCGTCACTTCAATGGCACCCCTTCCTCAGTGATATTTGATTATTTCACTTATGGGGTTGTCTAAGTTATAACTGCTTAGCACGTGGATTACCAATGGTAATGCCAACACGAAGGTGCTGATTTTAACTGTTTTATAGCAGGTGTAATATGCTTGCCTTTTGAGAAGAAATGATGGGTTATGAATGCCTAGCGACTATTCACTTACAGTTCTTCACTCCATTGGAGTGTCATAACTCTTGTTTGGTTATCAACAAAAGAGTGGGGAATTGAGGGCATTTGCCTCGGGTTCAACAGCGGCAGCTTGAAGAGGGGCACAATTAGAGCTCCAATCATCTAAAATAATGAAAAAATTGCAAATAGTGTTGGTTAAAAAAACACAAACTACCCTTTTACTGTATGTATATGCAGACTTGTATATCTCCATGGTTACAGACTACAAACAGACCCTGCATGTAGTCAGCTCTTGTTTCTGTCCTCTTGGGTTAATTAAACATTTCTACCTTTTTCTATTTCAGAGAATCAAGATAGCTTACACCATATTGTCCACGAGCGCCTGGGGGAGCTGCTGCGGGTGCTGAAGGGGGTGATCAGCAAACACCAGACTCTTAATTCTGTGGATATTCTTGGCGCAGCTGGGACGGTGATCGCCAAGGTGAAAGGTGAGCAACAGGAGACTGTCTCTAGATGGTCCGCGTTGTACTCTACATAATGAAGACTTCCTATTATATGGGTTACAGTACAAGTCGGACAAAGCAAATGGAGTGCACTGAGACGGATTTGTAGGACCATAATGGGGCTTATTTGCTCAAATTGCAATAGAAAACTGTCAGACAGGCTTTGCACCACATTTGCTGTATGTTTTAAATACTTTTGAGCGCTTGTTTTTCTTTTTGCGGTGTCCGACAAAAGAGCGTTCCTAAGGATGTGGTCTAAACTGCACCAAAAATATCGCCGAGTTGCGGAAAAATTTGGCGTTATTTTTGGTGTAAACTGAAAGGTGGTCTAAACTTGACAATCTTAATTTGACAGATGTGTCCTTCAGCAGAGCTACTGTGATAGTTCTGGCACATCATAAAACTGTTTAGTCTGTTTGCCCTCTAACTATTAGTAGTAGCAAATAAGCCCCAATGTTCTTTTTCCGTTCTGCCTTCTATTATTGTATATAAGTATTTTTGTGTTTTTTTTTTTAATGGGGAGCATAGGGAGTTTCACCTCTCATAGTGGACTGTGGTATCTTAAAGGGCTCACAAGAGATTAGTAAAGGGTTCTGAAACAGCGCCACTCTGATTTATTGTCCGGTATTGCAGTTCAGTTGAATGGGCCGAGTTGCAGTAATGGACACAGGCTGTGGACAAGAGTGGTGCTGTTTCTGGAAAGTTGACATGGAGTGCGGCTTTCAGCCTTTATAGCGGGATTTCCCGTTTCAGTCATGTGACCTCCCTCCAGATTGTGGGTTTTTTTGGCTTTTTTTTTTTTCTACCAATGAGCCAAACAGCCAAACTGGAGGCAAAACAATCGCAGATGCCCTGCTGAAATGATTGAGTGTCGCACATCATGTGACCATCAGGAACGGGGGGTCTCAGGACCCAAAGTGAACTTTCAACTCATTAGCAGTGTATTACATGTTGCCCACATGAACATCGATCTACGTGGCATTTATATTATTTATTAAGACAAAAATTCTTTGTTGCCCCTAGCAACCAGTCGGAGCTCGGCTTTCTTTTTGTATTCTCCTAGGGGCAACAAAGACTGTTTTTCGGTTAGGGGCAAATTTACAAAGCTGTATAACTTTTTTTTACTGACCGGTCAACATTTTCTAACTGCAGTACGATTGATTGCTTTTACAGTCTGACAATTTTTCAGGTGGACAGTTTTATAAATGAGGCACAGCGTTTGTGGTCCGTTTCAATTCACTATCATTGGAATGAATCCAGGCAAACACAATGACTTGCTGAACGTTACGGAACTGGCTCCAACTCTCACTACTAACGAATCTAACCATTGCTTAAAGGGGTTGTCAATTTCTAAGCTACGGATGGCCTGTATTCGGGATAGGTCATCAATAGTAGATCAGTGGGGGTCCGTCAAATGGGACCTCCACCGATCAATTGTTCACAGGGCTAATGCACTGAGCTAACTTCTGCAGGAAGCAAACAGCTTCGTTCTCACTATAGTGGCCAGGTTTGGTATTACAGGCTAAGTTCTTCACTTCAATGAGAGCTTGGCCTGCAATACTGAGCTTGACCACTGCAGTGGGAAAGGAGCTGTCTGCTTCCTGCAGAAATCAGCTCAGTGTATGAGCAGATTGTGAACAGCTGATTGGCAGAGGCTCCTGATGATGGACCTACACTGATTTTACTATTGATAGGCCATCAATAGTTTACAACTGGAAACCCCTTATAAAAGTGCTGATTTTGTCTGTCCATTTAAAAATATATGGCCCGTAGCTCATTTTTGCATGGAATGTTTTTACTTTTTCCTCCTTTCACTTCCTGGGTGTGATTCAGTTCCGATAACTAGGTCCTAATAGCAGAAAATCCCTCTAGGCAATGATTTTATCTGCAGCTGGTTCTGGCAAGTAGCAATAATATCATGTCCTATTATCTTATGGAGAGAGGACATATTTGACATAGTTGTGACATGGCCGGCACAGTGCGGGGTGTCATCAGTCTATGGTGTGTGCGGACATGGAAGGCACATTGCTGACATTCCATCAATCGTGTAACTATTATCCTGGAGTACAGGCGGGTGTTTTTCTGCTCCGTGACTTGGCTCTTGTAGTACAACTTGTTTGATATAATGCGGTGTTGAAACCTTGATAAAGGGCTGTCGTTGCCAGCAGATTCCATATAGTAACGAGTATACAGTTAGTGTCAAGTGGTTTTGGACTAGATCAGTAGATCTACTGCTTATTGTCTCTTCAAAGTGAAGCAGGGCTTTAAGCCCTTTAAAGTTTACCCTGCAGTAGATAAAATGAAGTAAAATTAACTTTCAAGTAGATGCGTTGCACAGGCCATAAAGAGATACTGTAACTAATCTCGTTAGATTGACCCTTCAACATTTTTCCAAGGTTAGGCCAAGGTCTTGTGATTGTCGAAGAGTGAAGCATCTTTTAGGTTGGCTTGACCTGCAAAACAAACATAAGCTATTTGTAATACTCTGTGTCTGCTTTAGCCCTTAAAGGGGTATTCTGAGCTTTTACTATTGATGTCCTATCCTTAGGATAGGTCATTGATCAGCAGAGATCAGCACCAATCAGCTGATCCTCTGGCCCATTGTCAGTGCAGCAGGGCCAGATGTCTACATCGGTAATAGATGGTTTCACTCTCATTGAAATCAATGGGAGTGATGCCTTCTTTTACACTTCTGGCTCCTGCTCATTGCGGTCAGATCAGGAAGTAGAATAGGATTCTTTGCTCTCATTGATTTCTATGAGAGTGAAGCCAGCTGTTACATTTTCCAGCCCTGACAACCGCTGATGACTTTTGGCCCCGCAGGACTCGTAGGATTAGCTTAAGCCAGTGTTTCCCAACTCCAGTCCTCAAGGCAGCCCAATAGGTCATGTTTTCAGGATCTCCTATAGTAAGAACACCTGTGGAAATGTCTGAGGTGCTGACTATAATTACATCACCTGTGCCATACTGAGGAAATTCAGTAAACATGACCCGTTGGGGTGCCTTGAGGACTGGAGTTGGGGAACACTGGCTTGAGCAGTAGATCCCCACCAATCAACTATTGATGACCTACCCTGAGGATAGGTCATCAATTAGTAAAAGCCCAGAATACCCCAATAAAGAGAAGCAATGTGCAGTAACTTTCCGATTTGTTGACCTGGAGAGATTGCTTTAAATGTAGTTCCCTAATACCTATAATAAGCGCTTCACGTTTTTATGTAGAGAAGTTCTTGCAGCTAAAGTACAGCTTTGCACAGTCTATAATCTGCTCTTGGTGCCCCACGTCTCTTTTAATCCTAGTAATGGCCTTGACTACAAGAAGCTTGTATATATGGCAGCACCACCAGTGTCCAGGATAAATCAGTCCATACACTTCCGAATGCAAATAGAAAATGAAGGTACTGTGGATGTCAGCACTCCATTAGGTAAACTTTATTTATCCAGTAGACCAATGGTATAGTTTATGGATTGCTGACTTCCATATTACCTTCATTTTCTAGAAGACGTTCGTAGTCAGTATTTTGTCGAATTGTATGGTGGTCCTGGATTAGTACAAAGTGAGAAAGATGGGACTTTTTTAAGAGGATGTGCTTAATCTGGACAGCCCCTTTCCATAACAAGATTTTGGGCACATGGATGGCATATGAGCCAGAGCATGAAGCCACTGCAGAGAGTGACTCCTGCTCTAAAGGGCTCGATGTGACCGTGTATTGCATGGTGGCATTTGATACTACAAGTGAAATAACCAAGCTTCTCCAAACCAGAATACTAGGTAACTGGGCTTAGAGATCCGTGATCAATTGATGGCTTCAATCTACAGGTGCTCATACAGAATAAATGAAAATCAGGGGTTCAGGAGTGGTCAACCATTGAAACTGTATGGAGTCTCCCCGATTCTTTCCTGACAATTGTTGGGTGAAGCAATGGCATGTTTTGTTTCTACATGGCCAATCCTTTGTTCTCATAGGAGATAAACCATTGCCAGAGATGTGTGGCAATGGCTTATTGACCTCCCCCATTGAGAATACATCCACACTTGGCTAAGCATAAATGTGTATGAAGAGGGGGATCGGAAGGAATAGTTGATGGCGATATAAGCATTTGGCCGATGGCTTTCTTACAAATTTGTATAGTAATGTAGATCCCCAGGACTACTTGTCTAATGGTTACTTCTGGATTGTAGGTTATGATGGGGGGTTGTTGTGTGTGTTAATGTCTCTCCTTGTGGAGAGCACGTTGGCAGAGCGCACCATGTTGATGGTCATCCACCTCACCAACCACAATCCTGCTGTACACCGATATGGGGCAAAAACCCATAAACTGCTGCTTGTACATGGGTGTTCTGGCTTGGCTTACATCTCTAGTCATGTTGCAAAACCTGCTAAAAGGTAAAATATTGACCAATGTTGACGTCTAGGGTAGATGCTTTCCAATAGGTGCTGCTGTGAAGGTTTATTCCATCATTATTTTCCTGGCTTTTTTTTCCCTTTTTGTTTAAAATTATAGCAGAGGAAGGAGTACAATGTAGAAGACTTTAAGAAAGTAGGAGAAATCTGGGGCATTTCAGAAAATTGAAGAAAGTTTGGCTGCAGTGGACGTGTTTTTACACTTTTGCGTGTATTGGCATAGATCTCTGAACTGTTCTTGTGCTTTATACACTGTATTGTACGCTGTGCTTTGTTTTCTACAAGGTATAGTTGCCTTCTACAAGCGTCAGTACGTATTCAGGCAAACAAACAGCGATTGAACACTTGCACCTCCAGTCCATCCTGAGCCCTGAAGCATGGCCTCCTTTGTTGCCACAAAAACTATGTCTACACAGAAGAAATCCACTACTATTAGTAGGAAATGACAGATACACAGAGTGTAACAGACCTTTTCATATTGTGCACTGGGGCCCTCGTCATTGTTGTGTGCGACCATTGTGTGCAGCCAGGATGTCCTGGGGAAAAGTGCGTGCGTGGTTTAAAGCGCCGGGCAGAGCGGTTGTATATGCAGGCAGATAGAACAGCTTTAGGCAACCTTGTATATATTAACACTTGTTTGTTTTTTTTATATATATTTTACATTTGCTAAGTCTCATCAAAAGGTAATTGTAGCTGATACTTATTGGGGGTATTCCATATTTGTAAACCATCTGTTACCAAAATAGTTTATCTAAAAACTCAATGAGCTTTATGTAATGTTAACGCAATGTAGAAGAATAAAGTGGTAAATGTATCCACTGCCCCAATTAACAGTATATTTTGCTTAGTTCCCATTAATACTTGCTAATGTACCCTCCAACCTGCAAGTACTTTTAACATAGGAGGTCAGTTCACCATCACTGGAATCCTAGAGATTTTCCAAAATGTCACAATCAAAGCCTTTGCTGCTACTAGGACACGGAGGAATGGTCTTATCAGTAGGGCTAAACTAGCAATGCCTACATGCAGCAGGACTGAGGAGCAGCTCCATATTACTGGGGTACTTAAAGTATTTTCAAGGGGGAATTTGGCTTTATTCCAAAAACAGCTAATACTTGGGCAATCCCAAAAAATGTATTTCTGGGTTCCTTTGCCACTAGAGCATCTCCAGCCTTTATCTGAAGTCATATGATAAATGGCAGCAACACGTATAGAAGTGAGATGCCAACGGTAGAGAAGCTTCCTTGTCAACTTGTCACTGAGATGGACATTGTGAAAGCGAGCTCGCTAATGTAAATGTTTTATTCCAGTCTTCTATGCCCATAGAGATACCTGGATCTCTTACCCAATGAAGTAAGCAACGTTCCTCTTCCCCAAATACCTGCACAAAATAACCGTATAAAGTGGTGAGAGGCCTTCGGAAACTTTTTAAAATTAGAAAATGCAAATTGGGCAATAGTTTTGTGAAGAGAACACAAGTTAGGACTCATAAAATGGCGCATTCTGAGGAACTTATAAAAATGCAGAAATGTCATTAAAGGACATTCGATGATTACCTTCCTGTATATCTAAGATTGAAATTATCCCTGCAGTGATCCAGATACTAATTGAGATTACTGGAATAATAAAGGGTCTCGCCTGTAAAGGTAATTCAGGCAGTCTGAAGGAGATAATACGTTTGGACATTATCATGCATTTCCATGCTGTGATCCCAGCTTATATAGTAATATAAGGAGAATTAGTGACAGAAACCCCCAGAGTTATCGTCCATAATAACACATCGGCGGGTATAAGGTTTGGACACGATGCTTTCGTATTCACCCAATGCTTTGTGACGGTATTGGCTTTCCAATGTCTGCCTTGATCACTTATGGAAGTAGTAATAATAAGGAACTCGTGGTAAACCCAATCTGCCTTTATGGATGGGAAGATATAAAGTGTGGGCTGCCATAGGGGAGTGTCGCCCTATTAAAGGTCTTTTAAAGGAAGGCAGATGTCTTGTAGTTGGGCCGGACTGCATGCAGATTTTTTTTTTCCTCTGGATGCTTCCATTTAGCTCTCATTCCAACTGCAAATGTTTTCCCAGCACTCAACAGTTCAAAGGCCTAACACAACAGTGACGACACGGCCTTCCTGACACAGGAAAAGTATTCACTGCAGATACATTCTTGGTTTCAGAGGATTACAGTGTAACAATCACTATTCTCTCCTGCTTTCTTCAGGGAGGCTGCTGACGTGATCCCTCTGCTTTTACTCTTCAGTTTTGACCGTTTCCTTTCCTTGACTTCGCCGTCTTTTTATTGCATATTTCGCGTTACCATTGGAGTATAAATACGTCACTTTTTATGTTGGACTAAAGTTTTTTTGTTTGCGGTTTTTTGGCCAAGCTGGAAATCCATTGAGGTGTGTCTGACAACTGGGAAGAATGGTTCCTGGGTAAGACGTTTTTCGTTAACTTTCTTGCAGTTGATTTTCAGTAACTTTCCATCTTTTTCTTCTCGTTATGAGGTCTCTGTCCGGCTCATTAATTTTATGTATTTAGGTTTGGTATTACACGTCTTTCAGAAGCTGGTTAAATAAAAACTAGGGGAAAGTGTGTCAGCGTATGGATCCTTTAACCTGCAATGTTTTTCAGGCTTAGATCATGCTTTCTAGATTGCAGGCAAAATGCAATTCACATTCTTCACTTGTGACTACATCCTTTTTACAAAAGGCTCCGTGGGAACACGGGAGGACATTCCTGTTTTTTTTATTTAATCTGAATGGACGGCTCTATTGCAATGCCGTGTATAAACTAGAAAATAATGGCTTCGTGGGCCATGTCTGGAATTAAATGGCTGGCATAGACTTTTGTCCTCGTGCAATCGAGTGTTAAATTTTTGTATGTTGTGTTTTTGAAGATGGGAAATTATACACCAAACACAGCCTGCCCAGTCGCACCCCTCAGGCACATGGCACGTTTTAAGGTTTGTACTAGGAAAATACGTGTTTGTGGGGGTGGAAGTGGGGTGAAAGTATCTCGGGGTCAATTAGGCACTTAGATTGCACTTTGTTACTACTTCATTCTTTTACCGAAGACTTTTTTTTTTTTTTTTTTGCTTGGAAGGGGTATTCTCATCTGGAGCCCAACCCCATTTCGCCTCACGTCATTGCTGTAGACTTCAAGAGGCGGCCGTGTTGTAACAAATGGGAGTTACATAAGTGGCGTAGCACAGCGGGATATGCTGATTCCATAACTTGAGAAATGCAGAAATGGCGTCGATCACTGTGCTATACAGTTTCCGTAACTTTTGTTCACTTCTACTTCAGTTGCGGAAACTGCATAGCATAGGGTTTTCAACTGTTTTTGTTAGAATCCAGCCAACTTTTTGGGAGCCTAGATATAGCAAGAGAAATATGCAGGTCCTA
This sequence comes from Eleutherodactylus coqui, assembly GCF_035609145.1. Classification (NCBI taxonomy): domain Eukaryota; kingdom Metazoa; phylum Chordata; class Amphibia; order Anura; family Eleutherodactylidae; genus Eleutherodactylus; species Eleutherodactylus coqui. The sequence continues at coordinate 261,932,415 of NC_089839.1, read as the reverse complement.
GAGCTGCGAACTGCACCTTTCACACATTGATAGGATGCACTGTAGGTAGGTCATAAATGTCTGAAATGGGAATGCACTGTAAAATGTCAGTGTTTATCGTATTTCTGTTGCACAATGCATGAATATATCAAGTGCTTCTGCTTGTTGGGTAGAATAAACAGGTTTCTTCCGCAGCATGTATGCAAAATTGGATCACCGTCTCGTCAACCGTTTTCATTCTACATGTGTTTACACCCTTTTGATACACCATGTGTAAAAAGTAGTTTTAGCTTAGATATTTTAATCTTGCTTAGTACAAATAAATAGAAAATAACAGAATGCTGTATTGGGTTCCTTTCATACTTCTAGTGATTTCACGAGAAAATTCAATCAGTGGTGCAAAACCTCACAGGGAATCCGGGTTGACCGTGGTGCCCAATGTTTAGTGGTTGTGTGCTTTGAAAAAAGCCAGATGTTGCTTTTATGGAATAAATAAAGGATTCTTCATTTTGAACTAAGAGGACTACCTTTATGCCGCCACTACCTACTAATCTTAGTTTGAGCATACATGGTGACCAAGGGTTCAGGTCATCACTAAGTGGCTTTGCATTTGATCCCATTTCCCACTGTATGTGGTTCCATGGTATCACTGAGTTCCATGGTACCTGCTGTCTTTTTGGCCCTGCCAGCAGCGGCGCCCGTGTGCGTACCTGCTGTCATTTTCTTCTTTCTGTACTACGGATGGTCTGCACAGCTCGCCGCTGGACATGCGCAGTACGGACTGGCCGCGGGCGAACGTCTTCCATCGAGTTCAATGGAAGATGTCTTTGCAGAATCTGCAGGAAAATGGAGCATATCTTTCATCCACAAGCGGAAAGCGCAATTGACTTCCGCTCATTTGCACGAAGAATCGTTTGTGCATTGCATGATACGGGAGTGGTATTTGCTGCGGAATCCAGAGGCGATCGCCCACTCCGGATTCCGCAATTCAAATCTGCTCGTGTGCATTCGGCCTTAACATAAAAAGTAGTCCAGGACTAAAAGCCCATTTACACGTAACAATTAAAATCGCTCAAAATTCATTCAAACGACTGACAGTTAGAAATAATTTTACATTTGAACACTTGCATCGTGCCCATTTTCATTTGACCAATTTTAAGGTGAACTTAAAATCCATCGTTCTGACACTGAGAGATAGTGTCTCTCAATAGACCCCATTGTAATCTGCCGGCAGCTGAGAGGAGAAGAATGCAGCTGTTTGCACAGACTGGCGTGTGATTAATCACACACTGGGCTCTGTAAAGAGCTCCTGGAGGCCCTTTTACATGCAATTGAAGATGAAGTGTTAATGGTCATTAACGCTTTATGCAAATAGATCGCAACATCTTTTAATCTTTTAGTCGTTTTTGAAGATTATCTTTGCATGTAAATGAGCCTTATTACTAGAGCAGCTCCATCTGTTTTTTGTATTGAAGAGCCTTTGTGTCTGCTCCACCTCAATAAATGTTCTAAGGTGGTAATGCTAACAAACGTTTTTCACTCACTTAAGGCTAATGCCCACGGACGGATTTCTGCCGCGTTTTATACAGCGGAAATCCGCAGAGTTGTCTCACAGCTATTAGGTTCCATTGAACCTAATAGGTTAATGTTCATGCTGCGGAATTCCATCGCGGAATTTCGCAGCGTAAAAGAAAACGCACCATGCTCTGTTTGCCGCCGTAACACGCGCAGCCGGCTTCCATTGTAGTCAGTGGAAGCCGGCTGTCACACTATTCTTCCGCTGTAACACAGAGGAAGTATTGCGTGAATACGCGTCCCTGCCCACCGCTAGCCTCGTCATCCAGCACTGCCGGCGAATCACGTGCTTTACTACGCATGTGTGTAAGCCTGCCAGGCGGGATGTGTACACTGGATCCGGAGTGGTGAGTATTAGGGTTTTGGGGGGCGGCGTGACGGACTTCACTGCGATATTTCGCGGGCGGAGTCTGTTACGGCTGTGGGCATGAGGTCTTAGCTTCAGACATTGGAGAAGATGCAGCAACTTTAGAAGCAGCTGCTCACCGCAGCGGGGATCCTTCCACATACTCAGTGGAGCAGAGAAGGAAGACTGAGCAGGTGTGACCACCTTGGAGCGGTTACTGAGGTGGACACGGAATAGAGACAGCAGGCAGCACTATTATAGCATTAGGCCTGGAGTATCTGTGGATCGTAGAAATGATATCTGCACCTTGATGATCCAGTTCTATGCTGACCATCAGTCCTAGCCTACTAAACCTGTGAGTTCTGAAGCAATCCACAACATATACACCAACTATTTTCGGTTGTGTAGTTCATGTCATCCTTGCAGTAGAAGTCAGATTGGAAATTTTTGGTTTCTTTTTGGACTTCCCTAGCAAACCGGGTTCCTCTTTCTTTTATGCGTCTTCACAAATCTTTCTAAACGGAAGTGTCCTGAAAGAACTGGCTATTGTGTGATACTTGAGCAGAACTCGTCTGCAGCGACTCCATTTCCTGCTGGAAACCACATTATTGGAGAAGTATGCGCTGGGCTGAAGGCTTCGTGGGAATGAATGAAAAGCTGTTTTAGCACTGTACTGTTTTCTTTACAGTTATATGCAGAAGTGAAAAAGAATGGGGCTTAAGGATTACTGACTTTTCTTTCAATTTTTTTTTTCTCTGCAGCTATTTCTATGCAGCTACTAAAATAGTTTGAATAATTCTTAGGCCTGTAACCCATTCAATGCTGGAATGTCCAACTGCTCTTCGTTGGCTATACAGCTTTGTTTATATTTTACCTCTTACGATTAGTCATACTGTTACCACCACACCATAAATGATTGCCATGCTACAGATTTTGTCAAAATTTGCAATACTGGTCTTAAAACCCCCAGATTAGTGTTCAGACATTCGAAACCACCAAAAATGATGGGGCTAGAAGACTCTGTAATGTGTATGAAGACAGCTCATCTTTCCTCCAACACATGACGGAGGGAGAAAGAGAAATGGGAAATTGGATATGGGAAACTGATCAGATTTGCAGACGGCACAAAGCTAGGAGGGATAGCTAACACTAGGGAAGAGAGTAGTCAAAAAGATCTAGAAAAGCTTGCACAGTGGGCAGCGACTAACAGAATGGCATTCAACAAGGAGAAATGCAAAGTCCTACATCTGGGCAAGAAAAATGAAGAAAGCACATACAGAATGGGAGGAATTGGGCTAAGCAGCAGCACATGTGAAAAAGACTTGGGTATACTAATAGATCATAGACTGAACATGAGTCAACAATGTGATGCAGCAGCCAAAAAGGCAAACACAATTTTGGGATGTATTAAGAGAAGCATAGAGTCTGGATCACGCGTGGTAATTATCCCCCTCTACTCTTCCTTACTCAGACCTCATCTAGGATACTGTGCCCAGTTCTGGGCACCCCACCTTAAAAAAGACATAGACAAACTAGAACAAGTTCAGAGAAGAGTTACCAAGATGGTGAGCGGTCTGCAAATCGTGTCCTATGAAGAACGGTTAAAGGATCTGGGAATGTTTAGCTTGCAAAAAAAAAAAAGGCTGAGAGGAGACTTAATAGCGGTCTACAAACATCTGAAGGGCTGTCACAGTGCAGAGGGATCAGCCCTATTCTCATTTGTACAAGGAAAGACTAAAAGCAATGGGATGAAACTGAAAGGGAAGAGACACAAATTAGATATTAGAAAAAACTTTCTGACAGTGAGGGTGATCAATGAGTGAAACAGGTTACCACAGGAGGTGGTGAGTTCTACTTCAATGGAAGTGTTCAAACAAAGGCTGGACAGACGTGTCTGGGATGATTTAGTGAATCCTGCACTCTTCCAGCCATCCAACTACATTCTCTGCAAACCGGTGGTTGCTCAAAGGCTAAATGATTCTTGTTAACACTGAGTGGTGAGTCACTTAGTAGTTGTCCACTTAAGCTAAATAAAAGGGAATGACTAGCGACTACTAAGCCGCCACTTGCTCACTGCCCTGTCAGGGGCCATGTGTACACGGGCTGACAGTCGCTCATTAGAGCAGTTATTCGGGTGACTGTCCGCCCATGTAAAGGTACCTTTATGTTCCTAACACATGACCATGAAGCCAAGCCAGACATTCACGCATATAGAGCATGTATATGCATCTTAAAGGGTTTTTTACCTGAATAACGGGTTATCCCTTCTCAGGGATGGGGTGTAACTTGCTGATCGGTGGGACCCCTGCCAATCTCCAATGGGACTCCCGTGTCCTGCTATCCCACCATGGCAGGGTTGCTTCTTCTCCCACAGTGACGTTCCTCTGAATGGGGTGCTGGCTGAGCATGCTCTATCCGTTTGGTGGAAAGCAGCGGTGGTGCAGGTCGGTCAAGAAAGGTACTGCAGTTTAGTTTGACATAGATGGACATTTGGAATAATAAGTGGAAATGTTATGGAGATGTTGTTCTGTCTCCAGAATACCCCTTTAATGTGCCTTCATCTTTAGACTATTGAAATAAATTGCAGTTGTGCATGTAGCTATTCGATTTACATTTTATTTTCCGTGTAAGGCCCAATGTCCACAGGCGGATTTGATTTGCGGAATCTGCATGGGTCACCCGCATAGAAGATCCGCAATTCAAAGTACCCAGTGGGAATCATTGGCATCCGCAACTGAATTTAAGCATGTGGATTTGATTTGCAGACCGTTTGGTGTGGAAAACAAATCGCTGCTGCTCCATTTCAGCGCCGATTCCGTCGTGCGGACAGACTCAATAGAAGTCAATGGGTGCGGACGATAAATGTGTGCATAATGCGGTCACTTGTGTGTATGTATGTATGTGTATATATATACATACATACATACACCACTCAGCCCTGCTGTGCGCACACATGCAAATCACGTACACAGAGCTATTCTCTTGAGTAGGACCGGTCATATGATTATAAATGGTCCTTTACTGCTGTGTTCTGTGTGTTTGATGGACCTTCTCATTGGGAGGTCAGTACACTCCACCCTGTACCTACAGTCCCTGCTATCTGAATGATGCTTCCTCTCCTACCCAGCACTAATTACACTGATCCGTGTTGGGATAAAAGAAGTGTGCAGCTGCATAGTTCTCTCTCAGGGACTCGGCAGACATTGCGAGACAAGGGGAGAATTTGGTGCCCGAGCAGGAGCACCAGTCAAACAGGTGAGTGTGAAAGCTGAACTGTGGGGAAACGACTACATTTCAAAGCTGATCTGGCTTCTTCCTCAGGTAAATCTCCACTAAGATTGTGGAGATTCGCGTAAGGAAGAAGCTAGTCCAGCTTTAAATATGTAACTTCAGTAAAGCTTTCTTACTTGCCTAATTAGAGTGGTAGTCTAAGTTTTCCCCTAGTCTCTTTATTATTTGTCTGACAATCAGCACGAGGAGCAGGCAGCGGCCATAACTCTGAGACAGCACTTGGACTCGTAGAGCCTAATACAGGTGGACAGCGCTATCGTGGATACTTTTTTGTAGTCAAGTGGGTATGTACTTGAACCCCTTGTTTCTGTTTTATCTTACATAAGAACGCTCAATGATTGTTAAGGAAGTGATCAGGGGCATCTGGAACTGCCAGATCCCCCTGACTTCAGAACATAGAGCGCAGACACTTTTTAGCAAGATGTTTTTCTTGCTAAAGAAAGTGCATCTCTTAAGGCCCATTTACACGCAAAGACAATCTTTCAAATAATTGAAAGATTGGAAGTCCTTGCAATCGTTTTGCATGAAGTGTCAATGGACACTAATATCCATTAACACTATATCAGCTTCATTTGCGTGTAAAAAGGCCTCCGGGAGCGGTTTGCAGAGCACAGCATGTGGTCCTGGTTCTGCACACAGCTCCATTGTTCTTGCATGGGCTGTCGGCTGAATACAACGTAATCTCTGACTCCCGTGCAGAACACAGTGTGCGGTCCCTGTCATTTCTTTCCTGCTTAGCAAAGGTTTTTACCTCACCTTAAAATCATCGTTCAGCCGAAGAGTGAGCGCTGGCAGCGTTTACACGCAATGATTATTGCTCATATGCCATCATTTGAACGAATTTTGAGCGATACTCGTTGCGTGTGAATGCTTCTTTACAGTCCAAAATATGACACCTGATCAGCTGTAGAATGCCTTTATCTAAAATGTGTGCACATGTGAGGGAGAATTTCATGGGAAGCAAACTAATCTACAGTAAATGTTTTTGGAATAGGGCAGGATATCCAGAGGGAAGCTGCTCTTAGAGTATGGAAACTCTGTGTAGACTTGGCAGTGGTTGAAGTGAAGTCTACACTAATACTTTTTCAGTCATTAATGAATTAAGATGTTGTTTTAACATTTACCCATCTATTGGGCATTGAGATGATTTCCACACGTATTCCTCTTTTATGAGAGCGTTTCTTGAATCCATTAAAGGGGTTGTCTGGTTGTAAACTATTGATGGCCTATCCTCAGGATAAATCATCAATAGTAAATTGGTAGGGGGTCTGCCCCCGCCCCCCCCCCCCCCCACTGATCAGCTGTTTACCAGGCCAGAGTGTTTTTGCACTTAGCTGATTTCTACAGGAAGTAGACTGTTTTGTTACCACTGCAGTGGCCAAGCTTGTAATTGCAGGCAAATTCCCATTAATTTCAATGAGAACTTGGCCAGCAGTACCAAGCCTGGTCACTACAGTAAGAATGGAGCTGTCTACTTCCTGCAGAATTTAGTTCGATACACAAATGCATCGGCCCACTTAACGGCTCATCGGCAGGGGGCCTGGGCGCTAAACCAGTCTACTATTAATGACGTGTCTTTTAGGGTAGGCAATCGGTAGTTTACAACCCCTTTAAATCTTGCTCTAGAAGACCAGTTTTACAACTTGTATAGAGTCGATCTTTAACAAACTTCAAAGGTCACAGAATGTAGGTATGTTCCATCAACAGAAAAATGCTGAGCTCAAAGAACATCCCATTCTTTCATTACCGCGCCTGCCATCCTTTAAGAGTATATTTAGGTGCATCAGTCTTGTTTGTTCTTCAGAGTCTTGAGTCACCGCCCTGGTAAATGCAACACATGAAAACAATGCGGCCTCCCTTTCCTGTGCTCCCATCTGTTTTAGTAAAACCATTGTATTCATGTCACAAGGTTTTGTGTAATGTTGGAAGATTCAACCATTGTCTCCATAAGAATGTAACACCTTCTTTTCACTCCCCTGCTAGTTCCTTAACTTTTTTTTTTCCCGTCTTGGCCTAACTTTGTATTTCTTTGCTGTTCTGAAGTCTTATAGCAATATTACAGAGTCGGCATTTAGATGACCTTGTTGCTGCAGCACATTCTTACTTTCCAGTTTGACTTGGACGTTATTGTAGAGAAGTTGCAATTAAGGTGGCCATACACAATAGACAAATGTTGCCTGCATCGGCTTCCGAATTGTATTTTATATGTATGGGATTTGGTGAATGTTACCAAAAGGATTGGCATATTCGATTTCAGTATGACGATCCTTTGTTCTTGAGGAAGATCAGCCATCGCCAGAGGTGGTCTGGCAGTGGCTTACTCCCTTGTTCACAAAAACATGCACTCATGGCCAAGCAAAATGTACATCTTTATGCTGGAGTCGGTAAGAATATCAGTCTCGAGGAGGTTGTGTCATGAGACTTTCCCTTAGAGAATGCAGCCCTCAAGGGTGAACTGCTGATTTGTTCTGCTCCTGATGCCCATGGCAAATGGCTGATTTTCCAGGAAGAATCCACGGCCAATGGGGCATTTCCCCTGCAGGGGAGGTGTTAAAGGATGGCTAATAGAAGGACTGCTTAGTCCGCCAGAACTCTGTTCCGATTAATTTCAATGGGAGCTTGGATGGAATACAAAACCTGGCCACTACAGTAAGAATGGAGCTGTCTGCTTCCTGCAGAATTCAATTCAGTGCACAAGTGCATGGGCCTGGCAAATAGCATATCAGCAATGGGCTAAGGCAACAAAAGCTGCCAATCTACTATTAATGTCTTATCCTGGAGATGGGCCATCAATAGTTTACAACTGGATGACCCCTTTAATAGGAATTGATACAAATCTTGAGAGCATCCTTTGTTTTTTTGCTTTTTAATTAAAAAGCAAAAAAACAAACTTGCCTATAAAATATTTTCAATACTCTAATTGGTGCTTTTAGTTAGTTTTTGTTTTGTCTTCTTCCAAATCCCCCTTTTGTTTCCGAGCAGGATACCTAGTAATTAGACAAGCTCTTTCACCCCTCTTGCTTGTAGGTCTTCACGAGTTGAAGACGTCTACTGCTTTTCTGTAGATTTCTTGGAAGACACTTTTGATGACCTGTGGTCACGGACACAATGGCAAAGTCCGCTGCCACTTTAAATGGGAATCTAGAAAATATGGTGGGAAGGGTAACAACCCATTGTAACGTGGCATGAGTCACTTTTTCAGGATTAAAAGCCACACTGAAAGAGTGTCCTTCAAGCGATACAAAGGCTTTATTTTTCTTCTCCAACTTGATTAACAGGCCATTAACTCACGTTGCCAAGGGAATGTATCATATTGCTGCGCACTACTGACAGAGAAGCAATTACATTTAATTTTACTCTTAAGGGTACATTTGATGTATGGGTATATTGTGTGCACGGACCTTGCGCCAACACTTCAGAAACTTCTGAAGGGAGCTGGAATGATTTAGAGGGCTTTTTTAAGTACAATTACCTTCTGGTAATCACAGGTTGAAGTATTGCTGCTCCTGGAGTCTATTTCTAGGGTTGCATTATGGTGGCTGTTGAAGGTTCCTTGCTTGATGCTCCGCTAACTGGTGAGAGGTGTATCGTAAGCAGTGTTTTCCTTGCGTGCCGTTCCATGGTGAAATGTCCAGCATTCTAGATACTCTGCTTGAGGACCTCTGAAAACTTGTATATCGGTAGTAAGAAATTCTAAGATGTTTTAGTATATAATTCATACCATTCTCTATTTTATTCCTATTCTGGCTATTGTCTTTATTTGCAACTGACCTTGTTGGCTTGTGGTCTCCTGCTGGCTCATTTACTACTAGTTGTGTATATATGCTTAGGTAATGAAAGCTAAGCTAATAGAGTACATATAGAGCTCTACATGGGCCGATAGTTGCTGAAGGAATCTCTCAAAAAAGTGATGACGGGTGACTGACATCCCGTGTAAATACAGGACCCAACTGGGCGAAAGAGCGACTGTCACTCACTTGTCAGTCACTTGGTTTCTAGCTCACCTGCAAACCAGGCAACTCTCAGCCTGTATGAAGAGGCAGTCGATCTATGAATGATTGCTTGTGTACTGTGTAGGGAGGGGGCGGCTGGAAGAGATCTCCCGAACGCTTCGCCTCCAATCATCGGAGTGGTGGTATTAAGCACACAACAGTTGCCCCAAGTAAAAGTACTCTAATAGCACCAGAAGATCCTCCGATGGGCCAAATCTCTAATATAATAATAGGTTTTGTTCTTGCTACCGCATTTTGAGCTGACTTATGGTGGCAATATACATCAGACACCCTACCCTCATTTCGGCTTGACTGGCCAATCCTCTTATTTGTATGGCAGACACCTGACTCTTCCTTGATGTTAAATATTGGACAATTGAAATTAAACTGCCCAGTCCTTTTTTTTTGTTTTTTTGGTAATAAGCCACCACCAAGGGAGCCTGGCAGCAACTTTTTTCCCCCTCACTATAAACAAACCATGTGCAAGGCCAAGCTGAAATGTTTACATCTATGGGCCGGTTTGGGAAAGATTAGCCGTTTAGCCAACATCTATCTAATTTCTGATCCGTAAAGCTAGCCACCCATGTTACACGCAAGATAAAAATCTCTGTAAAATAAGTTAATTTACTTGCTTTTTTGTTACTAATCTCTGTGATTTACTATCTTTTTGTTTCCCTAAAGCTGTAAACTTCAAAAACATTAATGAAGACAACAGGAGGGAGCAATTTGGAGAAATCTTCACATCCATTGACACTTTAGCCTTCACCTTCGGTAACGTGTAAGTCCAAAAATCATCATCGAGAAATACTTGACAATTTTGACAATTTTGTGTGTGGCGTTTTGAATCAATGTGCTGGGAGTGAAATCTATTGCCGCTACATTTAAAGTACCTTTCTTAGGCCAAATGCAGATTGTCAGGTCGGATTCTGACTGCAAGATTCTCGCAGTGGGATGCGACCAGTGACCCCCCCCCCCCCCCCCCCCGGCTTATCTGTCTAGCGTCTACGGATGTGCCGGCTGGCACGCAGCTGCACATGCGCCATGCAGAGCAGGCACGTCAGCGATGGCGAGGCTTGCACTGAAATAGAACATGCCACGATTTCCACCCAGCGAGCAGATATCAGTTGATTTCCGCTCGTAGGCATGGGAATGCATTTTTTCAATGCAAGTCCTATGGGCTGTATTTGCTGTGGGATCCGGAGCTTCGGCTCCTGCACTGTACATACGCCCGTGTGCATTAGGCCTTCTTTCAAAATTGAGTTCTGTGTTTAAAAATAAAAAAAATAATTAAAAAAAACAACAAAAAACTGTTTTGAATGCTATAAGCTTAATATTGAGTAATGCGCATAGAACTTTTTACCCCTATATGAATATAAAAATGTTGTAAAGGGAGTGCATTCACTGTCTACTTTTCTTGAATTGATTCCTGTGAAAATGATCCTTCTAGTTTTAGACCTTTTTACCTCCCTTTAGAGTTGCATCATCTGCTTTAATATAGATTTTTTTACCCTCCCTCCCCACCTGTAGTGTTTCCGATTTCCTTATGGGAGATGTAGACAATGGTTCATCATTGGGGCTTCATGTATCTCGGAGAAGTCGGGTAAGTTTATTCCTCAAATGGTTTTCTAATTTTGATTCGGGAGATTAAATCTTTTGCACGTGATGTTTTAATATCTGAACACCTTGTTATGCTTCTTGTATGCTTTCTTCGGTTGTCGCCAGTGCAGATTTCTGGCTTCTGGAAGTCGTCTTCCAAATGGTCTTCAAACTTCTTCCCGTTCGGTGAAATAGGAAAATATTTCATTATAGTAATGATGACAAAGACTATATGGCAGAAATCTGTGGAGGGTTTTTGTTGTTGTTGTGTATTTTTTGGGGTTTTCTTTGCGTTGATTTGTACACACCAAGGTAGAGAATACATTCAGTTTTTGCCAGGTTGAGTCTCACCATCATGCACGTCACCGTCCACACACTTTGTAGTTTGGAAATTGACTGGTATATCTAGACATTGCTGTGGATGATCCAATGATCAACAACAACAACAAGGTCAGAGCTCGGAACACGAAGTAGTATGGGCAGGGGAGGAGCCAAGAATTTACCTGTATTACAACGGCCATACACAATAGAAGTCACTTACTGGTTGAGCAACCATTAATGTCATGTAAGCTGTCCATACATGTTTAATGACACGAGGGTCGGAATTAAGAGAATTAACCACCGCCAACTTCTTTCCTGACTTAGGAGTCTGTCATCAGTCGTCTGAAACAGTCATTCATTGTTCCTTGGGGTGAAACTTACCAAGTGATTTGGTAGAACGCCTCTATTTTGATCAACCTTAAACTAATATGTCACCTCAAGCAGCAACACTGATGAGAAAAGCTAATAAACTGTTTTGACATTATTTTTTTTTCATGTACACAAAAGGATGTTTTACTGATTGTCATTAAATTCAAGTTTTTCCTGTCTTGGAGTTTCATTATGTTTGTAATAAGTTCATTTGCTTCTATTTGTAAATGGTCCGAACACATTTGGCAGCTTTATGAAACTGTCTATAAGAAAAACGTCCTTGTCCAATCACAGCGCTGCTTTCATTTCTAAAGAAAACTATTAGACTGTTTATTTTAGAGGATTTCATAAATCTGCCCCCTTGTCTGCGTTCGTTATGAAATGATCCATTTCCTGCATTAAATAAAGAAGATTCTCTCTTCACATACAGTATTATGTACTTTTGTAATAGTCTATTTTTGGTGTTTGCAGATTTGGTTAGTTGAAGGGTTTTGCCCAAATGTAAATACATTGGTGGCAGCAGAGGGTGGGCAATGAAATACTCAACTATCTGCTGATGCCGTGCTCCTCCAGTCCTTCAGTTAGGTGTATTTACTTGGCCTATAGCAGTCACGTGGTTCTTTACCCACATGACCACTACAGCCAATAGGAGACCCCAACATGTGATATAATCGGTGACGTTCTGTAAACAGGCCGAGGCTCCTTAGTTAGAATCCTATGTGACCTGTTTACAGAACATCACCTGGCCGGAAGACCCAGTTACATCGTGGCTAACATGCCATGGTGCTGGGGCGCCGAAACTGTGCTCCGGTGCCACAATAAGTATATTGATCAAATATAGGTTAGAGGGTGGGGTGGTAAAAAACAAAACAAAACTGCAGTAATGTAAAAAACAAAACAAACCCTTTTAACATTAGGATTAGTGTATTAATGTTTGTTGTACTAGTTACTGCACTACAGAGCCCATCTTGTTCCATCAACTTACTACTATACAATAGTTGTTATGGGCGGCTGCCCTGCTTTAGTAATATAAAGTGGACAAAGAAACATACTATGTTGGACCTAAAACCTCCTCCCTCCCCCCACCCTGTTGTGCGGCCCCTTTTGGGTGCTAGTTAACACTACAAGACCCCTGACCACTTGAGACAGGAGAGCTTGGTGCTCGTTTGCCCCAATTCCATTGCAAACCCTTATTTGTAGGACCTGTAGAGAGGAACCATTTTTCATTGCCCTTAACCCTTTCCAATCCACTGTCTGACGTCTGAAGACATTCTGATAGAAGGCTCTACAGCTCCGATTTTGGAAGACGTCCGGCAGGGTATTCTTACTGTATTTTGCTGGCCGCTCTGTTGTCTGGGGCCTCTCTGGCATGTCACATACTGCAGTACTGCAGCACTATTCTATAATGGCAGAAGGAGAAGGCCCCCTAGTAACCCTGAATCCAAAATTGGATTGCAAAGGGTTGAAAACAAGGAATGCAGACTAGCTTTTGGGGAAGGGGGGGGGGGGGGGGCTTTTCTCTTAAGTGACCCCCATAGCAGCCATGTGACTGTTTCTATACTATATACAGTCTTATGCAACACGCTGCATAGCAGTTTACACTTGTGCTTTTACAGAATAGCTGGACTAGTTTTAGAGCTCACCTATGAATTACTATTTTTTTTAATTTTTATAGTCTTTTGAAAATGTTTCCATGGAGGATTGTCCCGGCTCAATTCACGAGAAAGATGATCTTCAAGGTAAAAGCCTTATTTTGTGTAGGTGTTAAAGTACTGTATGCAACATCACATTTTAGATTGTGGTTGTATTGGGATTGTGGCAGTATTTCTGTCCCCCAGACACTGAGGCAGACTGTCTGTTCACCTGAGAAAATTCAGATTCAGGAGTCCTTCACTTGCTAATAAACTGCAGTAATCTGTTAATTGATCTAAACTTAAAATCCTTGTTGTCTCCACCTTTGCTTGAAAGGCTGGCCATGCACACATACTCCTGACCCATCATGCACACAAGTCTGCCGAGCATGCGTGTGTTCTTAAAAAGGGGAAAGGGGAAGTCAGCTGCTGCCAGAAACCTCTGATGGCGGCTTCTCTGTTTGAGAACAAAGGCATTGTGGCAATTAAAATCCAGATTCCTTATGCTTTATCTTCCTGATCTTATATTGAGCGGTTCTCTCCCCATTACGACGACATGCACACTTATCCGAACATGCATGTTTTTGGTGGCCGCATACCAAAACCAAAAGTCAGCATTTACATTAAATTACAGGTGACGATGCATGTAAGCCATGGCTGCAACAAATACAGTAACAAACACCCGCATCAGCACTCATACACTCTTAATATTGGAATAAAATTGCACAGCGGTTTATACGAACCACATAAAAAGGCTAAGTTTTTGGCACTTTTTTTGATCAAAACATGTGGGCCCATCTGCCACATCCAGGCAAACCTTACTGGACTCGTACCTAGCTCTAAGAGACCTACCCCCTCCTAAACACTACCTGGATGGCTGGTCCCACCACAGTGGGTGGGTGTATGTATGTATAATGGATCAGCAATGGGTGTATGTATGTACATGGATCCAGCACCATTGCCCCGCCGTCTTCCCAGCAAATGTTGTAAAGATGACATCAGAAAGTCACCTGACTGCCTCAGCGTCTCTGCTCTTTCATCTGGCATCAGCGCTCATCTTCTGGGCGCCATAATGCCAGGACCGCAGAATAGTGGCCCTACAGTCTCTAATTGTCTGCAGCAGTCAGGTGATTTTTGGCCCTGGATCCCTTTTTGTTATATTAAGACACATGGAGTATTAGCAGGAAAGTTGTCCAGTAACCAGACGACCCCTTTAAATACCAAGTACAGTTTTATCTCATTTTATAGGAGATATATAACGCATTGTAAAGATATTCCCAAATCCGTTATTACGACACATTCCTGGTTCTACTCTTGTCCTGATGTATCAAATCTATTATAGCGACATTCAGTGGATCACGTATAGTTCCTAAGGGCTTCTGATCGTTTCTATTTTTTGTTGCTTTTTCACATTGAAAAAGTGATATTAGCTGATTAATATGACTTTGATTCCGGCACCATTTGCAAGCAGCGCCTATTTGAAATCAAGAGGATTTGTGTTTTGAAAGGCACTCGTGGGATGTGTGGGTATGCAAGTATAACAATGGTCATACGGCAGGTGACGGGCTCATAGTACTTGTGACTCTGACCCTTTCTTTCTAAAATCCTTGTCAATCCTATTTACTGTCAAGCAGCATTAAAGAACTATCCAAGATCAGAGCCACTTGAGCATTCACAGTTGGCCGGTACTCCCTGCCAGCCGGTGTGGAGCTTCTGATAGAAATAATTCATTTTAACATCGTATGTGGCTTTCAGGGCAACTTCGGGCGGAAGAAGTGGATAATTTGCTCCTCCGAAATGACAGCGGCGTTGAATCAGCCTTATCTTACGCTAAAGCATGGTCAAAATACACCAAGGATATACTGGCCTGGGTAGAGAAGAGGCTTAATGTGGGTGAGTGCCTTCTCTTGTTGCCTAATGAGCTTTGGAATTAAATCTGTTGGCAGGCTTGTGCTTTAGACTGTCAGTAATGTGATTTCTAAATTACCAGCTGTTTCACTGACTCTTCTTTATTACTTTTGTTTCACTCTCTTATCAGAATCCGTATCACAGCATGTTTTCTGTTTTCCATTGCAGAAGCCGAAGCTGCTAGAAATCTCGCAAAGATGGCCGAAACGGCAAAATCTATTGTGGGCCCACAGGTTGGTCTCTATCAAAAGTATCAATGATTCAGCATTTGTATCATAGCTTGAACAGTTGGTTAACTTTCATCTTAAAACAAACTCGTTCTAAGATCATTGATCCTTGCTAATTTGCAAAATTGCTTAAAAAAAACAAAAAAAATATACAATATGCCTATCTGAATGTGGTCTAACAGGCATAAAATGCATCAGCCCGAACAGGGGCGTAGCTAAAGGCTCATGGGTCCAGGTGCAAAAGTTTGTCTTGGGGACCCCCAACGTCTCAACGCAGAGGCGTAACTTGAAGCTCCTGGGCCTCAATGCAAAACCTGTAACAGGGCCCCCAACTATAATGCTTTATTCATAGTACTGGGCACCCTATATGGAGAAGAGAGGCCTTATGGGCCCCCTAAGGCTCCTGGGCCTGGGTGTAACCACATCCCCTATGTTACGCCAGTGGCCAGAACCCCTGTAGTTCTACTGAACTGAACTTAAAGCAGCATAGATCCATAAGTAATAGATTCCTATGCTGCTGTAAGTTCCTTTCAAGTAGAACCACAGAAGTTCCAATGTTACATCTGGAATACAGACAGTTAAACACAGGTATAATTTTGAATGAGGTCTTGCTCGGATTTTACACTTACTAATATTACCGTGAGTTTTTTTTAAGTGACCTCTTCCTGGGTGAATGTATCTTCAATGCATTTTGCAGGCATTAAGACGCTGCTGTGTTACCATTAAATAAACCAGAAATAAATAATGATTAGGATTAGAGATGAGCGAGTAGTGCCTTAGCCGAGTATCTCCCCGCTCGTCTCTAAAAATTCGGGGGCCGGTGCGGGTGACAGGTGAGTTGCGGCGGGGGGAGAGAGAGATCTCCCCTCCGTTCCTCCATGCTCTCCCCGCCGGCCCCCGAATCTTTAGAGACGAGCGGGGAGATACTCAGCTAAGGCACTACTTGCTCGAGTAATGTGCCTTAGCGAGTATACTCGCTCATCTCTAATTAGGATCTGTTACTTTAAAGTTCTGTTTTTTTTCTACTAGTTGCCTTGCAGCAGGTCCTTGAATAACCGTGAATCTGTCCAGCCTTGGCACTGACATGAATAAATATATTCACCGCACCTTGTTTGTTTTCATTGCAGGAGTTTATGCCATTCCAGCCAATTTTCACAACAGCTTTTCAGAATGACGTTGAGTGCAGCCAGTTATGGCTCCAAACCATCACTGCGCTTCAGAGCAACAAGTTCATTCAGGTGAGAAGGCATGCCGTCATTGTGTACATATGTGAACCTTGGTAACAAGCTGGTATGTATGGTTAGGGTTACCAGGAAGTGCCTGATATCATTGCAGCTGTAAAGCTTTGATTTTGTGTGTTTGGTAGGATACTTTCAGCTCCAGCTAAAGTTAAAGGTTATGAACACTTTTGCACTTTTTTTTTTTTTTTTATGAATATGTTTTTGGAAATGAAGACTTTTTGTAATTGGATTTCATTACAAACTTCTGATTGATTGCTATGCTTGTATTGTTTTCTAAGGCAGTGGAGGACTTAAATCTTAGCAAACCCTGCCAGAGTAAACTCCCAGGTCCTCCACTAGCCTTCTTCTTTGTTAAAGGGGTTTTCCATGGATATGTCATCAATAGTTGATCCAACCGATGATGCTGTCAGCACCGCAAATAGAGGTCAGAGCGCCAGCCTCCGCACCGACCTTTTTGTAGTGGCTGGCACTTGTATCTGCAGGCATAACTCACGATTTCAATAAGAACTGCAGTTACAAGCGTCAGCCACAACACCAAGGTCGGTGCGGAGACTTCTGCTGTGACCTCTGTGCATATGTGGCGCTGACAGCATGCACCTGCTTAGCTGATCGGTCGGGGTCCCGAGCGAAGGACCCCCAGCCGATCAACTATTAATGACCTATTCTGATAGGTCATCAATAGTATTTTCCAAGGAAAACCCCTTTTAAGTTTAATTCAGTGTCTTTCTGTTGAGCTATTAGTTTGTCAGTGCTAGGGAATGTGGCGGAGATTAGGAAGCTGGAGGGCAGAAAAGGCTACTACTGTTTCCCAAAAATAAGACCTACCCTGAAAATAAGTCCTACCCTGTGTTGTGGTTTTTTTTTAAGTGGTGAAAGGGAAGGATTTTTTTTTTTGGGGGGGGGGGGGTCTTGAAATATAAGTCCTACTGTGAAAATAAGCCCTAGCTGCATTACATAAAAAAAAAAAGGAATACATTACCTAGCAGGCTCGGTCAAGGTCCCTCCCACTGCACTCTGGAGCTCCACAGCGCGGTGGCTGTGATTTGGTTCTTCGACCGCTGCTTAGCTAATCGATGCAGCATTTGAGAAACCAATAACAGCTATCACATTGGTTCATCGAGCGCTGCATTGATTGGCTGAGCAGCGCTCGATGAACCAATCAGAGCCATCGCATCATGGATGCGGGGTTTATGAATCCCATAACCAGGAAAAGATCTTCTGTGGATGGCCGAGGACTGCAAGAAGTGAGTGGGAGCCCCAGAGAGCAGTGGGAGGGACCTGGACCGAGCATGCTAGGTAAGTATAAGACGACCTAGCTCCTCTTTTGCGGTAAAAATTAATATAAGACTATCTTATTTGGGGGGAACTTTGTATTACAAAGGCCTAGAATTCACTCTGGGTGAATTTTCTGCTCTTATCAGCAGTGAAGGGGATGAGTATAGGAGCTACTCAGAGGGAGGATGAGATAGGTGTAGTGTAATACAAAGTGGTCATGGTTGGGCTACACAGCCTCTAAAAGAAGAGAAGGAGTTGAACTTGTGTACGTTCATTTGTGAGAGAGCCCAGCTGAACAGGGGTTTTAATGCCACAAGCCAGAAACTTGAATGCAAAAGACCCTAAAAACCAAGTATGAGGCAAACTAAATGCATGAGAAAAAAAACTCAATGCAAAAACAGTGTATTTTTTTTCCTGCAGGTACTTAAGATGTGTGTATTTTGGTTTTTTTTAATACACAAATGTTTCCATAGTACTGAATTCTGTGATCTGGAATCTTGCATGTACCAATTAATAATTGTACCTGTATTTTCCCTTTTAAGGTGTAACCTTTTAGGTGTCTTATTGATAATTGTTCCATAGTACCAGACTATAAAACATCGAACTCGCAAAGGGGTGGATACCCCACGAGACCCCCTTTTTGTAGAATAGCTGTGCACTGATGTGAAAGCTCAGTTTAGCTGACCATAGATACGTTGCAAGTATTGTCCTTCACATATTATTTTATACACGCTTCACATGCCAGCAACATAACAGTCTTACTTTGACTCTAGCCTCTTCAAGCCCGAAGATCGGAGCTTGACAGACAAAGGAAGGAAATGAAAGAACTTTGGCAGCGAGAACAGAAGAAAATGGTCAGTACACAGGAGTTCTAATTACATTTTGCTTCTGCTCCTCCTCTCTTGGACTTTCTAGCTCTCTGCCACTGCTGCAACAATTGAGTATTATGTAATTGTGGCTTCACTACAGTTAATGCAAAACCTGTAACCACACAAGAATAAGGGATTTTGTATGAAAATATACTGCAATACACAATCAGCCATTGTCCAAGAACAGGTTAATGCAGCTATGTATTTATCATTCTGAATGCTATTAATCTTTGGCTGGCCATACATTTTAGGTATTTGTATTGATTCTTCCTGACCACCCACCATATACATGCAGGTTCAGCTGCGTTTACATGTGTTCTTAATGGGGAGAGGGGAGTAAGCCGTTGCCAGTTCCGTTTCAGACTGACTATTGACAGACTTCTCGCTCAGTGTAAATAGGAGTCCTTCACTCTTTGAACTACCACCTGTTTGCAGTGAATGGAGGTGGACGGCTGGGAGAGATCTCCAGCCCACCCCACCTCCAGTCTCTTGACAGACTATTGCTGCTTTTTGAAAGCAAGGAGCCATAGACACTGGAATGGCTGTAGGATGGGCTGACAGTTGTACCATGTAAGCAGGGGCGTAACTAAAGGCTCAGGGGCCCTGATGCAAAAGGTGACCTGAGCCCCCCCCCCCCCTCTATCTGTATTTGTACCCGTACCCATACCTAAACCATGCTGCACAGAGGCATAACTTGAAGCCTCTGGGCCCCAATGCAAAACCTGTAACAGGGCCCCCAACTATAATGCTTTATTCATAGTACTGGGCTCCCTATATGGAGAAGAGAGGCCTTATGGGCCCTCTAAGGCTCCAGGGCCCGGGTTCAACTGCATCCCCTGCACCCTCTATAGTTACGCCCCTGCATGTAAGGGTACCTTAAGATGGTCTGATAATGCAGGCTTGCTAAGTCTGTTTTGAAGTATCCAAGGGGTCACCTTGTACACTAACCTGTAACCCTTAGGTCTCTTTTACATCGAGCGCTTGAGTGCCCGACAGTGGTCCCAAAGATCATCGGTCCTGCGCTTTCACGCAGGAGTGAATCAGTCACCGAATGGAGGTGAAACGTGCCGATGGTCTCTTCCGGCTTCTTTTCAGAGTGAGCGGGCAGTCGTTGATTGATTTGAACCACTTCCTGTTTTACACAGGGCACATTCTCATCATGTATTTATGCCTATATGAGATGAGCGATAAACAATTTACTGTTCGTCATTCAGTAGTTGGCCATGTTTGCGCTGAATGGTTATCGTTCAGATTCGCTTGTGATCCAATGATTACCCTAATGATGATCGTTCCATGTAAAAGAGCCCTCACTCTCTGGGAACACTGAATGTTCTGTCTTTGAGAGTGGAACTGACTACTACTTATTTCTAAGGCATTTTGGGGTACTACTTTCTGATCCAGTTTAGAGGGAATTGGTTATTGCACACTTTTCCTAATCTATAGGAGTCTGCTCTGTTGGCAGGTTCTCTTGTATTGCAGTAGGGTAATGTTAAACAGCTGTGGTGCAGCACGTGTATTTCACCCACTTGGTATTTCTGTTTTTATATATTGTGGTTTTGTAATATTGTTTTATGCAGCAAGAGTTGGAAACCGCTCTTCGGAAAGCAAAATTATTAAATATCCAAAGACAAGATGAGCACGAGAAGGCAAAATCAAGCACAATCCGTGCTGAGGAGGAGCAGCTTGGCGTAACCGGAGGACTCATTAAAGAGGGAAGCAAACAATTGGAGAAGAGGAGACGCTTGGAGGAGGAGGCTTTGCAAAAGGTATGTGCTTATAGGATCGGTGGCTACAAAAATATTTACTCTACCCATAGGAACGAATGAGAGTGAACTATAATCGTTTGGTGCAAATACGAGCCGACGTGGAACGAGAATAGTTCAACATTCATTTAATGCAAGCAAAGAAACCATCATTGGCTCGTCAACTTGTCAGTCACCTATACAGCGAATGGGAAGACTGAAGGATTTCTCTCTTTGAATGGGCCAAGGATGTATCGTCTATATGTCTATTGGCTCGTCTAAAAGTACACAAAGTAATGGCACTGACTTCCTATAGGATAATCCTTATACAGTCCGCTCATCTTATTTTTGGTGAATATATTTTTTTAATATATTCTAGGCTGAAGAGGCGAAAGAACATTACAAGTCTTGTGTGGCAGAGGTGGAGGAGAAGAGAATGGATATGGAAAATGTGAAGAGCGAGGTTTTAACGCAAATACGGGAGCTTATTTACCAGTGTGATCTCACCCTGAAGGCGGTAAGCGTCTTGTAGACAACCTATGTGCCATGTCGCCCGAATCTATGCAAGTCTTTCAAGAGTTGGCAATATGTGAGTTTAAGAAGGTTGGGTGTCTGCATGCCGGTGATAATATAGTAAATCTCGTCACACATTGTTAACTGATAGGAAAGCACTGTGGAGAACTCTCTGCAACTTATTAGATTGAAATGAATGTTCTCAGATTATCTCTAGCCGTGTCTGTGAAGGCAAACCCTGATGTTCCTGTGGTTATCATTATAGCTTATTAATGGGGGTCTGTCAACAGAAAAATCATCTTAAAATGCATCCCCATAGTGTAATGAAGCATGACACAAGCACGCCATACATGACCTTACGCAAAAAAGCTGCGCGGTGTACCAGAAATTCTTATGGTTTTTGCGCACCCAGTATGCAAATCCACCGTTTTGAATCAGAGAGGCAGTGCCATTATCCCTCTGCGTCAGCGCATCATAGCAAAAACCAAGCGCCCTTTCCAGTTTGCAGCCACCTTCTGTGTTTTGCCGTCGGCTCTAGTAGCCCTCAACTCTCGCAAAGTAGCGTGCACCCCTCTGGCTGGGTTTTCCTCGCACAATGAGGAGAGGTGTATACACCTTGACTTAAACTGTGCACTGCGCATGTGCTGGAAGACATGACCAGAGGGGTATGAGGCACATATGAGATTTCAGCTCTACCAGCGCTGGCATACATAAATTAATTGGCTTCTGCCTCATTGGGATTTTTTTGCCTTCCTCTGGATCAACAAGGGGAGGGGGGAGAGAAACAGGCTGAACTGGGTGGACTTTGTCTTCTTTCAGCCTAACATACTATGTTACAGGGAGAGTGGGTGGCAAGCAGGAGGATAGGTTGGGTTTCTGCTGTGACGCACTCACTTCAAGAGATGATGGTGCCACATTTTTGACTTGCAATGGTGTATTTGCAAGTAAGAATTTTTTTGTGTGTACAACCTTGTGTCATGCTGCATTACATTATGGCGGCAGATTTAAAACTATTTGCAGAATCTGGTGAAAGGTTTCCATAAAAAACTCCTTAGGCAGAGCCCTTGGTTAAGCCCAAGTTCAAGACAACCTCCTCTCTGATCCGCGGAACAGGCTGTCCGATGTAGGATGGTAGCAAGGACTAGCTAGGATGTACAAGCCACCTCACAGCCTGATCCTTGGCAAGATGCACATTACTGCAGTAATGGGCTCAGCGGGAGAATCGCACAGGAGTGTACACCGAAGACCCCGGGCTGCAATAACAGCCACAGCACTCAGTCCACATGCACGCAATAATGGTGTGTAGGACCAAGATGGCAGCCGCAAACCCCGATACCCAGCAGCAGGTTGCAAATTAGTCCACAATGCGCCAAAGGGTCTTCCCAGCACAGCTCAGGACTTTCTGATCTAGAAGAGGTGCATCCAGTCCTTGCAGGCCACACAAAATGACAAGGCGGGCCAGATTTGGCCGGCGGGCCTTCGGTTTGGTGCATGTGTACTATATCCAACTTTTTGTAATATGGGATCCACAGAGTTAATTCTAGGTTGCCCTTCACTGCTACCACAAGAAAAGATTACAAAGTCTCCCATTGTAATCAGAGGTTGTCTGCTGTCCATTGATTACAGGGGTTTATCCTTGTAGCTCTATTTGCCAAACATTTCATTATCTGAAGGCAGGCAACTCCTTTAACATATCCCTGTAACTTCGTCTCCAGTGGAGTTTACCTTATATGCTCCTTTAGGTCGGTTACATACAAACTGGTTATGGACCTTGCTGGAGCTGCACATTCAGAGCCAGGCTTGGGATCTATTCCTGCGCTCTGAGGTCTGGAAAGCCCGTCGTAGAGAACCGTTTTGAAAAAGCCTACTTAATTTTGCAGATCGGATTCCAACCTTTACAATAAATATACGTTTTCTGCACGGAGCCATATTATGCTTGTGGGTAACCGGCCTTCTACAAACACTCATATACTGCAGCCGTTCCATTGAATTCCAGCTTTTATGAACTGTCTAATATGTCACTCATTAAAGCGACCCTGCAGTCCCAGGGACAAGAGGTGGGGAGTAATGCTACTTGACGGACTCTGCCGTACTTTCCAGCCACCTCATAAAGTTACCCTCCTTTCCCTTCTGTCCCATGACCGGAGGGGAAAGGCGTATATTACTGCAGTTGCCCATCTTGGAGAGCAGCGGACAATGTAATCTTCGGGCTATTAAACATTCATAGTGCATTGCTAGTGTTAGACTACCAATGCACTATAACTGCTGTCTGATTTGCCAGGGTTGCTCATGTGATCAATGCTGGCCAATCAGAGAGCAGTGTGCATTAGGTAGTTTAAAAAAAATTGTGGCGGACATCTTGAATAAACAAAAACAGGACCCAGAACGGGCAAATTAAACTTTTCATTAGGTAATATGCCCACCCTCTCCTTTTCTAACTTTGGGACTAATTGTCTGCCGGGACCAGAGGGTCTCGTATTAGGATTTGCCATGGGCTTTAATATGTATAACCTATGCTTGGCAAAGGCCATCAACTCTTGGAACCTCCACAAATCAGCTGATTGGAAGGGTTACAGTCCTCCCAAGGATAGGCCATCAATATAAAAAATTTCCTCCAGTCCTGGACAAACAAAGATGGTCGCACCGCTTCTCTGACTGCCTGATGTACACTGTGCATTAGTGTACATCTAGAATTTAAAACCCTACTTGCTGCTCTGACTGGCCAGTGCCGTTCACATGGCCAGCACTGGCCAATTGTAGCAGCTGGCAGTGACTTTGGCGCTGTGCATTAGTATGCATCATTAGTCTATCAGGTAGTCTCAAAACCACCATGGTTGTCTTTGTCCAGGATTGGAAGGTCACTTGAAAGTCCAGGTCTCTTTAAGACCATCTGTATAGGTTAGTCTTAATGACCTGGCATGCAGGAACGCCGTGTGGACTTTTAGAAATGGTATGAAGCCAACATGAACTCTGAAAACAAGATTTAAGTGATTTTGAGACCCGGGTGCTGAGTTGCTTTTCAATGACCAGGGCAATTCAATTAACTTGTGCCGCTTTGTAGTGTAGCCAGCGGGGAAGGAGTTAGAGCGGGTGCAGTAAGCTTCTCCTGGGGCATGTATCTGAAGAGGCTTCATGCCAGAACCTTCTCATTCCCCATTAATAATACCAAGATGAACTCGGGCTTATAGTTAACTGCATTAAGTTTCTTTGAAAACAGACGAGCATTCTGATCTTGCCTCTTTAATCTCCTTCGGTGGGGAGATGAAAACATGTTTTGGTATAAAGATGATTCTCCATCATCCTGGGTCGGAATAAAAAGTAGCTCTTTCCTTTTGAAACCCGTCCAGCAGTAGAAAACCCCTTCACTTCTGGTATCTTAGTACATTGTCCAAGGCTCTCCTTCCATAGTGAAGGGCTTGTACAACAAATATACCCTGTGTGCGCCGGGGCTGTGACTGTTGAACCAGTGTTCTCTCTTGTAATAAGTTAATTATTTCGCTGAATGAGTCTTTTATTACCGGATTGACAATCTTTTAATCCTTGAGTGCCTTTCCCTTAAAATGGAAGTGCTTCAAAGTTTTTAGTACTTTTGGGCGGACGACAGGTTGCATCTAAATAATGAGACCCCTGCGATATGTACAAATACAGTGAGATATGTTTTACTGGAGGGTTTTAGAGCATTTTTAGTAATGGATATGAATGATCTGTGTGGCGTATCCTCATTCTATACAGAGGGGGCGTTTGAAGAATGATCTAAGAGTTTGGACTTGCGGGTTAAAACTGCCACTTATTATATAGATACATGCGGCTGATACAGGGATGCATTATTTTAATGAAATAATTAAGGGTAATTGTATTATAATCCTGGTTTGGTTTTATTACATGAGAGAAGTAGTAACATTATTTTGGTAATAAAGGAAGCATCGTGGCTTGTCAAGGATTTGAGAGATATGCCACTGGTTCAATTAGGGCATATCCACATAAGCAATTTTTCATTTGCAGTTTCTGCATTGAGTTTTTTTTTTTTTGTTTTTTTTTAATTTGTCATGTGATCACTATATTAAAGGGATTCTGTCATCAGGTTCATGCTGCCCAGACAAGGGGGTGCCTATTGCCCCCATGTATGTTTTATTCAGATTTTTAGGAAAAACCTACTTTGGAGTTTGACTCTGGAATAGAGCGTTGAGCCACAGAGGCGGGCCGGCCTCTACTTGTCTGGACTGACAGCTCTCCCTATATACAACTGAGGAGAGAGCTGTCAGTCTTCATGCAGCTGACGGGGAGAGGTCAGCACGGGCCACCTCTGTGACTTGGAGCTCTGTTCCGAGTCAAACTTCAAAGTATGTTATTGTTGAAACACTGTAGCGTTTCATAATAAAATATACACAAGGGCAATAGGCATCCCTCTCCCAGGTTCATGCTGCCTGTGGTTAGGGCAGAATTAACCTGATGACGGAATAGTTTTAAAGGGGTGGTTGAAGCAACTGGCTCGGGATGGTGGCAAACTATAAAGACACTCTCCTCACCCAATCCCTTGCCGGTGCCCAATTCCCTGCTTCTCTCCACCTCCTCCTGAAGCGATGATGTCCCGATACCGATACATGTGACCATGGCAGTTTGTCACCTGCCGAAGTGAGCCTGGTCACGTGTCTCTGGTGTCGATGATGTCATCTCTGCTGCAGAAAGTAGCAGCGAGAAAACTGGACCAGCAGTGCATTGGGTGTAGTTGGGGGACTTATTTTTGTTTTGCCACCATTCTGTGCTTGGCTACCATTCGGAAACTTTTTTTTTTTCTTTCCCTGCCTGGATAATTCTTCTGATCCAAAGTCAACAATCCCATAATGGGTTCTCCAGTATCTTCAGTACAAAAAGGGAAATTCTCTGAAAATGTTTTAACAAAAGCAGATTTTGCCACGGATTTGTGATCTGCTGTAAGTGAACTCAACCTCGCTCGTCAGTTGTTACCTGTGCGTCGCTACCTTGAGCTGCCCTCAGAACTGTACTTATCCTGTAAGCTCTAGAAAAGTGGCAGGTCTCAGAAAATTACTAAATTAACATATGCAACTTATATATAGGAGTTATTAATTAAAGTGAATGTCATCAACTATAAGCACCATGATCTAAGTTTATAGTATTTATAGTTTGTGACGTGAAGTCTGGGGAGCCTTTTTTCATACTCACCCGGATCCTTGTACCTGCAGGGTCCCTGGCGAAGTCAGTGCATGAATAACAGCTTGACTCTTTTCAGAAGACTGGGTGCTCACACCTCCCATATGGAAGTGCGTGCGCAGCCTTCTGAAAAGAGCCATGCTGGTGTGCATGCGCCCGGGGGCACTGCAGACATTGGGTACTATGAGAAAAAAATTAAAATGGTCTCCCCAGACTCCACGTCACCCAAACTTTAGGGTGGTCCAAAGGTATGGGGGACAGCTGCATAAAAGGAAAAGAGTGGTTGGGAATGCCATCCTGTGTGGCATGTTGCCATGTGAAAGGGAGCAAATCTGAGCTGGATGGTGGCCATTTTGAAAGCCACCATCTTAGAACGATGTTGATATTTTCAAATGGGAAGGGGTGCATATGACATATGTATCTAATATAGAATTTGATGAGGAATCGGAATCCATGCTTAAATATAAAGTACCTTTATTCTTGCCAAAGTTATTAATATTTTCTGTTACATGGAACACAAGGACGATCCACTACAGGATATGCTCAATGTGTTCCCCCCCATCTTACCCCTTGGTTTGAATCATGAAGTCTTTTCTCGTCTCCAATTCGCGATGCAATGAAAGCAACACCTCAGTAGAAATGCTTGCACGGGCGTCCAGGATCTGCTGTTGCATGTGCTCAACACTTTGGACTTTCAGTACGTAAATTCTGGATTTGACCTATCCCCACAGGAAGATGTCCAAGGGGGTGGGATCCGACGAGTGCCGGGGCCACTGCACCGCGGAAACTGCTGTTCTAAAATCTTGCGGACATCACATCCATAATGTGACTGAATCGCCTTGTTACGTAACAATTGCACATTCTTGGCAGCAGTTAGGTTACCATCAATGAAGAATGGGCCCACTATCTTCATACCCACACACTGTGACTTCCTATGCGCCAACCTTCTTAGAAGGATCTGTGCAGTGCGGGTTTGTGTCAGACCAGTAGCGAAAGTTTTGTGGTGTTCACCTTTCCATGCGCACAGAAGTTTGCTTCATCCCTGAATAGTACAGTCTCTGTGAAACGTGGGTCCCGTTGCAATTGCTTACACCTATTCCATTAATTTAACTCTGCAATCAAGATCATGCAGCGACTGGATCTTGCATGGGTGCCATTTGTGCGTAGCCCGTATCCACCCGACGGTGAGTCGACTCGCCGAACTCCCCTCTGACAGACGCTGGGTGCTACAATGTGGACTTTTGCAGGAGGACACCAGGATGGCCATTTCGTCTGTGGTAGTTTTGTTATGACCACTTTTTGGCAGGTCAAACACAGAACATGTTTGGGGAAGTTTGGTAAGCAATTTGCTAACTATGCCATGGCTGATGGAATGGCACACTGCAATGACTTGGGTACTGCGCTCCCTGGAGATCAGCACAATCTCTGTCCTCTCCTCTCGTGGTAATCACTTGGCCATATCTGCGTCTGTAACAAAGAGAAATGTAATGGCTTTGCTGGAATAAAGATGCATCACAGTTCAGCAGAGAGATGTGGATTCCTCATCCAATTGTCTATCAAATACATACGACATACACACCTTCACATTTGATCAACTTGGCAGCTTTCAAAATGGCCACTGTATTGGACACACCACCCTTCACAGATTTGCCTTCTCCTTTGCAACATGCCAACACACAGGATGGCGTTCCCAACCACCAATTTCCATTTATTCAATTGTCTCCACGCATTTGGATCACCCTGTATAAGCAACATAACTTAGTTCATGGTGGTTACAGTTGATGATACATTCCCTCGAATGCCAACCACAATTATGGCATTCCCACCGCTGTCTTTGCGAGGTTGCTCATTGTGATATTTTTGTTTTCTGATCCATCCCGCATAATCCCTAACCCCTTAAATGATGGCCAATACGCCTTATTGGAGTTCAAACCTGCACCTACATCTTTTTAAGGTGGTGGCTTAGCTGACTACTTATAGTCAGACTTGTGCTCTAACCAGCAGCAGCGGAGAAGCCTCACATCCTGGCATTTTAACCACTTACATGCCACACTCAATAGCAACTGTATCATGAAAGTAGATGTTAGGGGGAAGGGACCCATATTGCCACCCATTGGCACCCCACAGTGCGATCGCAAGGTGCCAATGGGTTTCCATTGCAGCCGGAAGCCTGACAAAGGCCTCAATGTCTATGTAACTCAGCTGCTATCATATGCTTAGTAGAATGCACTACATAATAAATGTAGTGCACTTTCCTAGTGCTTGAAAGATTGCATCTTTAAGTAAAAAACATGGCGTCAAAAAAAGTTCGATAAAGCTTAATTGGAAACAAAATTTGAAAAAAATCTTTTTTTTTTAAATGGACAAAATGGCTCCCACAAATTTAGAGAAGTAATACATAATAGATTACTGTGTTTGTAATGACCCAGACAATTAAAATATTTTTTATCTCTCACGATGAACACTGTAAAGAGAAAAAAAAAATAAAAATTAAAAAGTATTGTCAAAACTGTCATTTTTCTGGCTCTCAAAAAACGCAATAAAAAGCAATCCAAAAGTCATGTGTACCTCTTCAAACTACTGCTCTGCCTGCAAAAGAACAAGACCTCAAGTAGCTGCTTTTGCCAGAAAAATAAAAATCTTAGGGCCCCTGTTCACGGCAGTGATTTCGCCGGTGGTAAATTGCCGGCAAATCATGCCCTCTGAAGCTTTCCATAGCATTGCTATAGAAAGCGCCGCCCCCTGTCCACGAGCAGAGAATCATTGTGATTCTCTGCCGCGGCCGGCAATTGGCAGCATGATGCGAATTGCCCCGATTCTCCACGGTCAGCCTATCTGTCTGCGGCTCCTGCTCCCGGGCGGCGGATACCGCAACGCCCGTGGATAAGTGGACCTTATGGGTCTTAGAATGTGTGATACAGACTGAATTGCTTTTCTTTCAAAACCTGTTTTTATTGTGCTAAAGTAGTGTAAAGATGACAAAAAAAATTTCTCTAAACTTGTTATCGCAGTAATCGCTCTGATCCAGATAAGTAATAAGTAATGATCATGAAAACAAACCCCCAAAACAATGGAAAATTTGGGGGGGAGTTTTCCACCCTCCAAAAAGAGGGGAAAAAAAAACAAGTCCTCATACAGCTATGTCAGATAATAACCGCTTTAACCTTAAGGCAAAAATAAACTCGTCACTAAGGGGTTAAGCTTTCTGTACAGCGCAGATGTAGCCGCTGCATACGTGTTACGGCTCGAGGGATTGGTTTCATTGATGATTATTTATGCAGTGAAAGCCTTTCTAATGTATTCTCTCATGTCGTAAACAGGCAACAGTGAACTTATTCCAGTTGCAGCACGCCCAAGTGGTATCGCTACCCGTCAACTGCCAGACCCTCTGCGAGAACGCCAAGCGTTACGAGCCCGGCCAGCAGTATTCGGAGTTTGTCAAGAACTTGCCCAAAGATGACATTGAAGTTGGGTCTTGTGAAGCTGCACATGCACAGATTGGACGGTAAGTACATGATGCGGCTGCAGTACGGTATGTATTGTTAGACTGGCGCTTTTCGCCATTGTTGCGGAGAGCGAATTGTCTTTTGGTTGGTGTGTTGTGTTTTTGCTTTTGGGGGGGGATAAAATTCTTATCCAATGCTTTCATGTTGTTGCTTTTAGGCTTATGTCAAAGGGAGAAGAGAACAATACCCATGCATCAGATGGAAACTTATCCCAAGGTTCAGCTGAATACCCCGGTCAGTCTGCTGAAGACATTGGCAGTCCGCTCTACAACCGTTCTCAGAAGATTGGGCAGAAGAGATCTAGCAGCAGCACTGATATTCAGGGTAGGGGTCTCGGCAATGCTTCAGTCTATCTGCCCGCCACTCAGATTTGCACAGGGTGACCATTTTAATATTTTTTATTTTTTTTTCTAGCGATAAGAGGTCCATTTCGGTCGTGGTCCACCGGTAACCAGAGCGGAGGCATGTGCAGTGATTCTGAGAGTGCGGGGGGCAGTAGTGAGTCTCGTTCTATGGACTCTCCATCAGCTAGTCCAGGTAAATTTCAGTATTAGTAGTATTTTTTACCTACCATATCTGTATAAAAATAGGCCCTTAATTTTAAGGTGTTGGTGTATTTCAGGAGACTTTAAAAGGCGTCTTCCTAGGACTCCATCCACAGGGACTATGTCATCCGCCGATGATCTGGATGAGAGAGAGCCTCCTTCTCCTTCAGATAATGGTAATTATGCCTGCTATTGGTTTGTGATGAGAACATTGTTCTTCCTCTGTACAAGTCACTGGTCAGACCACACATGGAATATATTGTGGACAGTTTTGGGCAGCGGTACTCAAGAAGAACGTATCAGAGCTTGAGTGGGTTCAAAGGCGGGCAACTAAAGTAATAAATGGAATGGGCGGACTACAATATCCAGAGAGGTTATCAAAATTGGGATTATTTAGAGAAAAGACTGCTGAGGGGCGACTAATAACTATGTATTAATATATCGGGGGTGGGGGGAAATCCAGAGATCTCTCCCATCATCTATTTATACCGAGGACTGTGACTGTAACAAGGGGCCCTCCTCTGCATCTAGAAGAAGGAAAGTTTCATCACCAACATAGAAGGGGTTCTTTACTGTAAGAGCAGTGAGACTGTGGAACTCTCTGCCTGAGGATGTGGTGATAGCAAATTTGATAAAGTATAAGAGGAGCTTGGATGTGTTTCTTCAGCGATACAATATTATATGTTATAGTCACTGATTACTTCAGATGGGTTGTTCCATGAATTATTCTGATTACCAGATTGGAGTCGGGAAGGATTTTTTTCCCCCTTAAATTGGGAAAATTGGCTTCTACCTCATTGGGGTTTCTTTTTTGCCTTTCTCTGGATCAACATTGGGGGCTAATAGACTGATCTGGATGGACTTATGTCTTTTTCGACCTTACATACTAAGTTACTATAAATGAGTATAATGTAAGTGCCGACTTGGGGAACCATGTGATCCTTTTTTTGTCATCAGTTTTCTGTTCCTATATAAAAAAAAAGGAAGACTGATGTATATTAGGCTAATGTGGTAAGGCGATTGCCCTTTATACAAGGTGCATTGTAATTGGGGTGGAGTAAATCTGTAGTTCTTGAGGATTATAAAAAGTATTCTTGACCTGCAAAGCCTTCTGGTACATTGCAATATCATTTATACATAGTTAGGAGATGTTTTCAGTAACCTTTTAAAGGGAATGTATCGTCAGAAAATGACCCATTGTTGAAATCGGCTTTTTATGTGATTTTTTTTTTCTTCTTTTAATTCTGTTTTCCATGTCTATATGTATATTAAAAAAAACTCTAATATCTTGCAGTTTTTTTCTCTGACCAGTAAGTTTAATAACAGTCTGACACTTCCTGTACTATACAGCAGCCTCATGGACCATAGAAACAATAGACTGGAGATGTCTCATTGGGCATGCTCTGTGAAATGTGCGGAGGTCATTGTGCAAGGAGGGGGGAGGAGGTGAGCTGTGACCTTCACCTATTGTGAGTGGTTATCTATTAATAGGTGTGATGGTAATGAGATGACTGCTGAAACGTTTTGTTACCATTAGGGGGCTTAGTGTCTAGAATGAAAATTGCATGATATTAAGGATTTTTTTATTTTTTAAATATAGATGGTGACATGAGAAATTAAAAACAATGGATTAACTTAAAAACTTGATTTAATCAATAGGTCATTTTCTGATTACACATTACCTTTATGTTGTTGGGAGTTAAAAGAAAAGTTTTTGCTGTGTACTTATTACAATGTTCTCTTCCATTGTAGGCTTGAATGACCTTGTCTCTGAGATTGCTAATTCCCCTGGACCGTTCCGGAATACCATCCTGTCCAAAGCATCCCAGACACACAAGCTGCGAAAACTAAGGGCTCCTTCCAAGTGCCGAGAGTGTGACAGTCTAGTGGTGTTTCATGGGGCGGAGTGTGAGGAGGTAAGCCAGGCCAGTAATTCAGGATTTAGCGCCAGACAAGAATACAAGGCTATGGGACATTGCTTCTCTTGTGCTTGCTTTGAGTTTACTGCATTTCCCGTCCCACCCAGGACCTATTTTCACCATAGCTCTAAGTCAATGATTACACAATTGTTATTATTAGCCTTTGCATAAAGGGACAACAGCCCATTTAAAGTGTTTCTTTATTGCAGTGTTCTCTTGCTTGCCATAAGAAGTGCCTGGAAACATTAGCCATTCAGTGTGGACACAAAAAGCTTCATGGAAGACTTCATCTCTTTGGAGTAGAATTTACTCAGGCCGCTAAGAACACTCCTGATGGCATTCCTTTCATTATCAAGAAGTGTACCTCTGAGATAGAGGGCAGAGCACTGTCCATAAAGGTAAGGGGTTTTCCTAAATTTAACTCAAATCGGGAATCCACACATACAAATAAGATATCCGTATGTTTCCCCTTCTTGGGAAGTATTGGTACTTTTTTGATTAAAACGGCTTATTTTTACATGCATTCATCTGATCTCCAGTGTATATTATATTGTATATAGAGAAGGGTAGGGTAATGAGTACTGGGGGTTTCTGTACAGTTCTGTGTAGAATATACTGTTGCAAAAAAGAATAAGTGAACCCAATACTATCTAACTTAATGAATAATGCACAAACAGTTGTACTGTTCATAGCTCTTATTCCGTTAACTTCCAGAGTGCAATGGGAACAAATAAGTGAACCCACAAATTTAATAACTTTTTGATCCCCTTTAGCAGCAATCGCCTCCACCAAACATTTCCAGTCACTGGAAATGCGATTTTCACAAAGTTGAGGCCAAAATTTTGGGCCATTCTTCCAACCGTAGAAGTTGGGTGCTACTCTACGTAGCGCATCATAACTGACTGACTGTAATGGCTTCTGTGATGGGTACTCGCAGATCATGTATGGTGGGTGGTGAGGGGGGCATGTAGATGCTAACACTCCCCCCAGAGAAAAAGGTCACAAGGCGTAAGGTCCGGGGAACATGGAGGCCAAGGAAGAAGTTCACTACAGTCACCACCTGCATGGGCAACCTATCTGTTTGGTAGTCTCCTTCTGAGCTCACTTCTAAATTCATTGGGATAATGGGAGTGTGCTCCGTCCTGTTGGAAAAAAAAATTTCTTCCCCAGAATCTGAAATTATGTTCCCATCAACCCAAAAACACCATTCCCACAGTGAAGCTCAGTGATGGCGGCATCATCATGTCTGGATGCTTTGCATCTGCAGGGACTGGATATTGGTCAGGATTGAAGAAAAGATGGCTGGCAGTAAATGCAGGGAGATTCTTGAGGAAACCCTGTTTGTCTGCCAGAGATGTGAGAGCAGGATGGAGGGTCGCCTTCCAGCAGGAGATGATACTAAACGTACTTCTAAAGTTACACTGGAGGGGTCTAAGGGGAAACCTTTGTAAGTCCAAACCTCACTCCAATTGGGAATCTGTAGCAGGACTTGAAGACCGCTGAACACCAACACAACCCATTAGTGTATTTTGAAGGAGTTTGGAGCACTTTTGCCTGGAAGAATGGGCAGAGATCCCAGTGTTTATGTGCTAAGCTAATAGAGACTAAGTACTTGCATCTGTAAGTTCAACACAAGGTAGATCCAGAAAGTATTGCATTTTCAGAGGGTGAATTAAAGTTCATTAAATTCTGTTGTTTTGTCTTAATTATTATTTTTGTCACAGTAAAAAATATTTAGCGCCTTCGAACTGATCGTCATGTTGTGTAAATTAGAGGGTACAAACGGCCACAAAAATCCATTTTCAGTTTCAGGTTGCAATGCAACAAAACAGGAAAAACACCAAGGGAGTGAATACTTTTGCAAGACGCTTTATACCTCCAGCATATCGCTGTGCCAGGAACAGAGCCTATGTAGCACCAAAGGCGTATTCATGGAGCACATGTGGACCTTAGTCGCAGGAACCGAGCATCTTCAGTGTACTAGATCTGAATGCCTAGTTCATCATTGGTCCCTGGGCAGGCCCTTAGCTATATAAATGACTGTAGAAAAACCTGATATTTTTTTATTAGAAAACCTATGGACTGGTTTACTTTAATAGTCATGTATGGGGGGGAAACGGGGGGGTTAAGATCTATCCGACCTTGCTGTAAGTGCCTAGGAGGGTGGCATCCACCAGGTCAGTGGTGTAAAGACAAGTGCTTGATTACCTTTTTTATTGCCTCCTTTGGATACTACTACGTTCTGCCTTATTGCTTTATACATACACACTTTGTTTGCTCGGTGCCTTCGTCTATTTTATCTTGTTGCAACAAAAATGTTTGCCAATGGGTTTTTTTTTTTCTTTTTGGAAATTCTTGACGGTAAAAAGAATAGAACTATTGGAAGTTGCCATCTCTTTATTTCTTTTTATTTGCAAGTATTTCAGTTTGTTTCATGGCGTGTAATATGACTTTCAGGGTATTTATCGTGTCAACGGAGCGAAGTCCAGAGTTGAAAAACTGTGCCAGGCGTTTGAAAATGGCAAAGACTTGGTGGAACTGTCAGATCTGTACGCACACGATATCAGTAATGTCCTCAAGCTCTACCTGCGACAGGTACGTTATGAAGTATGGAATGAAGAGACCTTTTAAGTAACATTTGATTTGAAGTCTTTCCGTAATATTTGGGTTTTGATTCTTATATTAGGAAATAGTGACTTATTTTCATTGCATTGTTTTTCAGCTGCCAGAACCTCTGATTATGTTTCGACTTTACAACGAGTTGATTGGCTTGGCCAAAGAAAGTCAACGTGCCATTGATGAAGTTGACTCGAAAGCAAATAGCCCTCCATTAAAAAGACAACCATCTGGAGTGGAGCTCAACAGAGTCGTCATTAAGATCAGAGATCTGCTGAAACAACTGCCGCCGCCTAACTACAACACGTTACAGTTTTTAGTAGGACATCTTCATAGGTAACTACTGAACCAAGCGATGCATCACAGTTTTAATTAAAAGGGATCGGTCATTATACTCGATTAGGAGGATACAAGTTCACTGTATATTTTATGAGGGCACCCACCTTACCCTGTTTGACAGTGTAGCAGTGATTTAAGGCATATGGATATCAGAAAGTGAGTTCCCCACCTGGAACCCCTCTCTGCAGGCCACAATGGAGAGCTTGTCTCTACGAGCAGCTCCCAGAATGACTGTCATGTATTAGATACATTTCCCCTACATATAGAAATGCCTGGGCAGCTGTGGCTTTTCCTTGCAAAATCAGCTGTTTGATGGAGGTGCCAGGAGTAGGACCACATTTTGCACTGAGTGGTCTCTGATGAGACAACACCTTTAATTTAAAATGATCCATCCCTCCCTACAGAGTCTTAAACAGCTGAATACCGCTTCATGTAAAACCTTGAAGCTGCATTCAGTTCATATATTGTCCTGCCCAAACTGTGTCCGGAAGTGCCATACTGTGTCAGTCTAATCAGTCCATATATTGTCCCTGCAAAACTGTGCTGAAGTGTGATGTATGGAAACCTAAGGACCTGCCTCTACCAGGAATCCCTTTCTTAGGGCTTTTTGATTTTTGATTATATCTATGATGCAAATCTATATATTTTTTTTCTATTCAGAGTCACAGAAGAAGTGGAAGAAAATAAAATGACTGCTAGTAATCTGGGAATCATATTTGGGCCCACCCTGCTTAGACCACGGCAAACCGACGCTACCATATCCCTTTCTTCCCTTGTGGATTATCCATATCAGGCCCGTATAGTGGAGCTCCTGATATCGTACTACGATAAGATTTTTGATGTTTCCCGTCAGATGATTAACCCTGTGGATAAGACAGAGGATAGAGAGCCACAGCACATAAGAAAGTCACAGTCACTGCCAACGGGGAATGATGTAAGATTCGCACACTTGTACATATTTATACCAAGCAGAGGAGCCAAACTGAAGCAAGATTAATTGTGGGCAATTTTTTTTGGCTTTCTAGAATAATATGCTGTCAAAACGTTCCAGCTCCCTGGATGAAGCCGCATTAGATTTTAAAGGTGTGGAGGAGAGGGAAGTCCGAAGTCAAAGTATGGATATTGTCGAGGAGAACGGTGAGCAGTTTGTGTTGGATTTTTTAAAGCAGACGGGATGCCTTTTTCTATACTTGAACTTTTACAAGTCTCGGGGGGATATATAAATATTTATGTTATATTTAATTTATTTTATATTATATTTATTTAATTTATTTTATATTATATTTTATTTATTTAATTTATTTTATATTATATTTATTTATTTTATATTTTTTTATATTATATATTTTTTTAGTATTCCTGTATCTTATGGCCTTGAAAAGTTTTTTGTTTTTTTTTGCATAACTCCATTATGTTGCCAGGTCTGGAAATAAGAAGTGTACCAAAAAATATGAATTATACATATTATGACATTATTGCATACCACATGATATCTCTTTTCCTTTGCGTTCACTTTCAGGGTAAGGTATGTTGGGATACTAGTTCTCATTGAAGAGATCCAGGTTCTTTGGAAACTTATTTTTTAGGCATTGCTGCGTGGGAAAAAACTATGCAAATTTAGCCTCTTTCTAGAAGGAAGTAAACTTTCTAATGCCAGCCAGGATTTCTGGTTTGGCTGGTATGAGAAAATTGACTAAAGGTACTTTGACATGATTATCATTCATAAAATCACTGCGTGAAGCATAAAGCTCAGTTCCCACGGCGTTGGCCAGGCTTGGTATTGCATGCTTAGTACCCATTAAATGAATGTAAAGTTTGCCTACACTACCAAGTCTGGCCACTGCAGAGAGAACGGAGCTGTCTGTTTCCTGCAGAAATCGGCTCAGTGCATGAGTGCACTGGCTCGGCGGACAGGTGATCAGCAGGAGTCCCAGACAGCAAACCACTGTCGATCTGCTACTAGTAGTTTACAAGTGAATAACTCCTTTAAAAAAGAAAGAAACACACAATATTTGCCTCACTTGATCCCTGGACCCCTCATGATCTGTACTTTCGACTGCAGCAGTAGATATGGTCTGACAACAGGATATGTGACCAATGTTGCTAATCACTGAAGTGAGCTGCATTGGCCGCATGTCCCTGGAAAACCCCTTTTATGGACTTTTCTAGTGGATGTAATTGTAGAATATTGGATGAATGTCAGTATTTTAACATATCTGGTATAGTGACAGTGGTGCGTTTCTTTGACACCGGGTGTCACTGCTTACTCAGTCGGTTTTGGCTTCACCAAGATACATGATTGCTTGAAATTGTTAAATAGTCCCTTCATTTTATTTGCACATAGACTTCCTTTGGCATGTGATTTACTATAGAGTACATCTGGCTTATTCTTGTGTTGTGCACTTCTAGTGGTGATATTGTGTATTATCTTACAGAAAACAATCTAGGTGAATCTGAAGAAAGAAGAGATTCCTCAGTCGGTCACGTCTTTGCATCGCATGGCTCAGACGAACAAGGTGAGTTACCGGCCGCATGCACTTACAGTAGTGGATAGTAGAAGTGCAGGTCAGTTGGCAAGTTGGAGTTTTGATCTAACCACTACCCGCCACTCTTGGCCATGAGTGACCTTGGGTGACCTTGTGATATAACTAGCCCACTGTAGCTCTGTCTGTGCAGCAGATAAGGCTTTTTGGTCATCATGTTTATGTCCTACGTTCACCGTGTGCTCAAGGAAAGTCCCCGAGGTAGTCGTCAAACATATCCATGTTGACATGCCTAAAGGGGGCCCTTTTTTGCATCCATCAGGCTAATATACATCCGTGTACGTCTTCTCTTCTATATAGAAAAACAGTTGTGCTATTCTGTTGAAAAAAAAGCCCCCCCACAAAAACAGCATGGTATGCGTTCATTTTTCTTAACACTTTGGAGTTGCAGACAGTTTTTTTGCTTTTTCATTTTTGTTTCCTCCTTCTTTGCCTTAAAAAAACAAACAAAAAAAAACAGCTTTATTTTTCCGCTGACATAGCCACATTTGTTTTTGTTGGATGAGTTGTATTTTTCCATGCCACTTTTTAATATACCATATAATGTAAAAGTTCTAAATGGGGTGAAATGCAAAAAGAAAAAATGAAGTTGTGCCTTTTTTGGAAGGGGCTTGATTTTACTGCATACACAGTACGGCAGAAATGACATTTAAGTTAATTCTGTGGGTCAGTACAATGAGCGTGATACCAAATTTTATATAGTTTTTTTTTTTGGACTACTTTTAAAAATTTCTTTAAAAAAAACTTTTCTATCTGTGGTTGTCTAAAGCTTGTTTCTTGAATAATGACTTTTGTGGTACATACAAATTCTAATTGCTTTTTATCACATTTTGGGGGGGGGGGGGGGGAGACTGGATAACCAAAAAAAAGGTTAAAAAAAAGAAAAAAAAAACAAAACCTT
Source organism: Eleutherodactylus coqui (assembly GCF_035609145.1). NCBI lineage: Eukaryota > Metazoa > Chordata > Amphibia > Anura > Eleutherodactylidae > Eleutherodactylus > Eleutherodactylus coqui. The sequence goes on along the minus strand of NC_089839.1, from coordinate 261,894,002 downwards.
TTCTGACATTGTATATTTTTTTCGGACAGCCTTCATCATGCGGTATAAATCCTTTTCATCATTTTTTTGGTCCCTTTATGGAACTTAAACTAGCTATTGTTGATCACTTATACAATATACTGCAATACTCCAGTATTGCAGTATACCACATTTTTGCAGGCAATTCTGCCACAGACTCGTGGACACACAGCGGGAGAATGGGAATAAAGAAAAGTATAAAAAGTACTTCTAAATTAGCACCCCCTTTTCCTATGAGCACATTACTTCAATTTATAAGAGCTAATGGTCTCTCTCGAGTTCCTTGGGCCCTCAGGGCATACTGAAAATACTGCTATAAAGCTTTTAATAGATTGCTTCCTCCTACAAATAAGTAATTGTGTAAAACTGTTGGGGAAAGTGTAATTGATGATGTGCAGGCTGCATGGTATTTCATAACCTCCTGTGACTTGATTTAGCAATGTTATAACAAAGTCAATAAACATTCTTATTAATGTGGGGCGCTATTAAACTTCGTACCAGTGGCTACTGGAAATCACTTTATTTCCATGCTGGAATCTCCCTTCAAGTGACCTGATGGTAAACAATAGCAAACTTTCATGAAAACCACCTCACTCAATCTGAACAATTGTTCTTGTAGGGTACCTGGTGATGTATCCACAAACTGAATATCTAGGGCCGCTCTCCTTCTCTGAGTTTTTGCACTGCAGAAAGACTACTGGATTTCTAGCCTAGTTGACCACTATCAATGTTAATCACTGTCCATATGACCATATGTATCCAACATACTGGATGTTAAAGGGGTTGTCTCGCGAAATCAAGTGGGGTTATACACTTCTGTATGGCCATATTAATGCACTTTGTAATATACATCGTGCATTAAATATGAGCCATACAGAAGTTATTCACTTACCTGCTCCGTTGCTAGCGTCCCCGTCGCCATGGTTCCGTCTAATTTCGGTGTCTTCTTGCTTTTTTAGACGCGCTTGCGCTGTGCGGTCTTCTCCCTTCGGCTCCGCTCGGCAGCATCGGCGTTTTGGCTCCGCCCCCTTGTACGCGTCATCACGTAGCTCCGCCCAGTCACGTGCCGATTCCAGCCAATCAGGAGGCTGGAACCGACACACGTCATGGGGCGGAGCTACGCGAAGACGCGTACAAGGGGGCGGAGCCAAAACGCCGATGCTGCCGAGCGGAGCCGAAGGGAGAAGACCGCACAGCGCAAGCGCGTCTAAAAAAGCAAGAAGACACCGAAATTAGACGGAACCATGGCGACGGGGACGCTAGCAACGGAGCAGGTAAGTGAATAACTTCTGTATGGCTCATATTTAATGCACGATGTATATTACAAAGTGCATTAATATGGCCATACAGAAGTGTATAGACCCACTTGCTTTCGCGAGACAACCCCTTTAAAGGAGTCTCCTCTATTAGAGCAAAGAAATAGGATAAATGGAGGCCCACCCTGTGACCTTGTATTAAAGACACCTAATCTTTCACATGGGCACTGTGTAATTCTGCATGGCAGATTTGTGGTGCCACCTGGTTAAATAATTACCAGTTTTTTAATAGGCTAATCACTCCTTGATACTGTAACATTAGGGGTAGTCTTGATAGGGCAACTATATACAACAACCTATTTCTCTGGATTTTTTAAGTAGATTAACGTTGGTCATGTGCTGCCATGCTTGGTCAACATCTGTAGCACACTCCCAGACATTACAGGCAAGGGGAAAGAAACACCAAGTTAGCCAAAATATGCACTATCCTACCAAAGGTAATTAGATACTTAAGCAAGAATAAAAAATAGTATTTCCATATGTTAATACCTAGTGGGACCTCCTTTTGAATTTAATGATATTGGATACTCTGTGGCATACTTAATACTAACTTCTGATACACTTCAGCTGGTATTTCCCTCCATTCATCCCGCAAAGGTCTGGCAAGCTCTCTCAAAGAAGATGTAATGATGCAACAGGCGTCATCATTGGATAGTTGAATAATGAACATTCTATGGAGTGATGAATCGCGCTACTCCATCTTCTAATCAGATGGATGTACGTGGGTGTGTTGGGTGCCTGGGCAATGCTTTTTGTCTCTGTGTGTTGTGCCAACAGGCATTGTCTGTCCGTTGGTTGTAGTGGCAAAAAACATTAACATGAAGGTGTACCTTGATTCTAGACAATAATGTATTGATGACAATGTGGCAATACTCTGGGAATGTTCAGCAATACTTCCAACAAGACAATGTACCTTGTCACAGATCCCACACAGTTTTATGTTTGTGTGAGGATATAGATGTTCCACAATTGGACTGGCTGCACAGAGTCCCGACCTGAACCCCACTGAACATCTTTAAGATGTACTAGAACATCGGGAAATATGAACAGCGTCCATCATCTTTGAGAGACCTTTGCAGGATGAATGGAGGGAAATACCAGCTGAAGTGTATCAGATGTTTTATAGAAAGCATACCACAAAGGGCATCCGATGTCATTCGGGCCAAAAGAGGCCCCACTGAGTATTAACATATGTAAATGTTACTTTTGATTCTTGCTCAGGTGTCCAATTACTTTTGATAGCCTCCTGTAACGCTAAAACTTTGTGACAATATTGGTGGGCTACTGCAGTACTTGCAATGTTAATCCCACCCCACCCCTTATCCGAAAGCAGCAAACGTTCTTAAGCTGATATAATAAAACCATTTGCATAGGATTTTTTCCCACATTGTGGTGGGGGGAGGGGGGGGACTTGGGTTACGTGGTAAGTGCTAGACTCCTCATCTGCGGTTTGCAGCAAGGAGTTGACCTGCACTTCAGTTAAAACTGAAGTTTTTGGTGACTTATTTTCTCCTTAAAGCTTGCGGCACATATTCTATTATTTCCACTTCTAAGTATGTGGCTTAATTAACTTACAGGTTTGTCATGTTTTTAAATTAAGCATTTTTAACGTAAAGCCATAAAAGTGATCCATGTATAAAGTGCATGGGCTAAAAACATCATGTAATACTTAATGTCCTCTCCTAGATTGTTCCATGGATACCGTTTCGGAGAGCGACGTTGCTGTTGGAAGGAGCAGCTCAGAAGATCTTTCAAAGACAAACATCTCTGTACCTGTAAAATCTTATCGGCAAATACCCAAAGTTCAGCTGAGGGCTCCTCGGACAAAGCCAGTGGTTCGCCCTGTAAGTTTACCCGTGGATCGTCTTCTTCCTCCATCTGTACTGAACGAGAATTCTAGGAATGTGGGCGTCACCTCTTCCGATAAACTTGGCAAAAGTCCTATCATTGAAGAGGTCTCCGAGAACAAGCCTTTACCTACAATCAACTCTTGCCACAGACTTTCATGTTACGACTCCCAGAGTTATCGTAAGCCGTGGGATAGGCAGTATAAACAGTACGACATAACACCAAGGACTGCAATGATTATGACCAATGTGCCACAGGAGATACGAGCACACGACGGTGGACCTACCAATTTGCCTTCAGGCACTACTTGTGTAAGTGCTACACTGCCAAAAATACCATCTACAACTCAGCTCAAGCCCATTGCCACAGACACTAATACTGCAGAAACTAATCTGCTCTCCGCTTATAGGGCGCCAAGAACTTTGCAGCCACCACCAGGGACTTTTTACAAGCCACCACCTTATAAATCCAAGCCAAGTGAAGAGACATCTCAAAGTGACGCTTCATCAGCAAATCTCCTGAAAGCCCAATGTCAGATTAACAACAACAACGTGAATCTTATTGTAGACTCTGATATAGCTACCGACCTTCAGGGACAGGGCAAAAACTCCCAAAAAGTCGTTCCCGAGGATAGTAGTCCCCAAACAGATGTGAAGCCAACATTTCCACGACTTAGGCCAAAACGCGTACAAGAACTGGAACATAGAGAGGCACACTTTGTGTAATGTTAAGACTGCAGTCGACTCCTCCTTCTGGTACGGAGGGGAATGACGCGCCATTTTCAGAATTATTTTTATAAGAACTTTTTAACTGGAAAAAAAAAACACTGAAGTGCTTTTCTATATAAAACAGTCTATTTGTATGTATAACGAAAATATAGAAGTGGTTTCTAAGGTGCACTTAGTGAAATATATTAAAGTCAATGCTTATTTATACCAAGAAACAGTATTCGTATATGGATCAAACTGTTTTCATGTAAATTTGTTTAGTAGCTGAAAAAAATACTGCATTTCTCATGACAGCAGCAACTTTTGCTGAAGGAAAGCCTGTAATCTGTGCAATTTAAAATTTACGTGTGTGTGTGTGTATAGTCTACAAAGTCCAGAGGAGGCATCGGTTTATTGTATCTGTATATTGTTCCTCCTGTTCTCATGCATTCATGGTTATTGTGTTGTCACTTTACTGTTATCTTTACAGAGAAGATGCACTTAAAATGTATTTTTTTACACAAGTGGTATCCAATGGGGAAGAAAAACGTCTGCCAACATGGGGTTACGGAGATGTTGCCAACCAGACTCAGCAATTTGTGAAGAATTCTGGAAATAGTCCCTCGGTGATGGGCCAAATTCTGAAGATTTTGTACCCCCTGTAAACAGTTGTTGCATTTAACATCACTTCCTCTTCATGTTCCCTTTTATTTATTTCACTTCATCATTTACTTAGTTTGATCATCTCCACTATGAAGCATCTATTCCACAAGTTGCTATACGCGTTCATTAATAGTCCTAGGCACAGTTGTGAAAATATTTATAGAATTGGCACTGTTGGGCAATCTATCCTATTTTCCAATGCATTTTTGTTGATGATCAATCTGTATATGATGGAGTAGGTGGAGCTGTAGTTTTTCTTTGGTAAAAGAATTAGTACAACTTGTAATTCATTCATTTAAATCCCTGCTATTTCTATGTTCGAGTCCAGTAGGCGGTCTTATCGATGATTGACAGCCATCCATGTATAAAGGTGATCATATACCTTCAATAGCTGTCAACTGATAACAGCTATTTCTTCCAAATACCCCAAGCACATGAAGGCTCTGTTAGAATAGGATCTCTTCGTCAGTATTTAGCATTGGAGAGTGGAGAAAGTCTCAGTCCAACGCCTTTGGTGGCTTATCTCCAGGAAGAACTGAAGGAACCTGTGTTGAGGTTCAATGTGCCTGACCCGCCTTTCACTCCCGATAACTTCTTTGGGGGTCAAGTGGGGAGGTTCCCATACACTTACAACAGTCGGCCAGTCGTTCTGAAATCGGCAGGCTTAGACAACTATTCCCTAACATGAATAGGGGCTTTTAGTGTGCATACAGAAAAAATTGTCAATTACTGAGTAGTATCTTCCACTGGACAACCAAGCCCAAAGTAGAGGGTGTCCAGTGGAAGATACTAGAGTCAGCAAGGATTTAAACTATCATCTGCTCAGCTTCTTTCCTTCAGATCAGACCCAATGTTCATTGTGGTAAGTTGCTTTTAAAGTGATTTCTCCACAGCTTTCATGTCACTCAGACATAAGTAACAAAGCGATGAGGGTCCAGGATTTGGGACCTCCACCAGTCTTTAAAAAGAAGAGGACTTTTGGCCCCCAGTTTCACTGGAGATATGATCATTTCTCTCCTTTTGAAATCAATTGGAATTCCAAAATAATATGAATTGGCCTTACTACTACACATCACTTCCATTCATTTCCATGGAAAGGCTACCTATACCCTAGGAAAGGATTCATTCATTTTTTTTTTATTTTTTTTTTAAATAGCTGGGCATCTCCACTGCCAGACCCCCCCTGATTTGAGACTTCTGATAGGTCTGATTTGCATATAGACATGGAGAAAATAAAGAACCTGTAAGTGTTCTTGGTTTTATTGCAGGATCTCCTGACATTCAAGATATGTGCTAAGAATATGACAAATAATAGCACATAGTTTTTTCTTCATTGTAGCCCTTGTTGCTCACATGAAATACATAAAATCTAAAGCTCATCCAATCAATTCAATGGAAGCCTTCTCGTGAAGAACGGATCAGTCCAAAAAATGGCTGCCTTTACTACAAGTTGGTGGCATTTATCAGTTGCCTCCTACAGTCTGTAATGTTTTTTGTAGATCATCAGTTTTTCGTGTTCATTGTTTTTTGCACCCGTCTGTTGCCATTCCCATTGGAAATCCTATATATTTATATAGCGGGGGAATTCACTAGTTCTGAATGATCAGAATAAAATCTGTTCATGAAAGCGCATTAACCTTCTAGAACCAAATGACTACCAAATATGTCCAATGTTCGTGCATCCAGTGTTTTTATTTTGTATTAAATATATATTTTTTGTTATATACAATTAAACTGTTACATTCAAATATATTAACTTCTTAACATGTTCTCCAGAGTTCATGGTTTATATAATCTTGGTTTCTTTTTTAACTTATTAAAATGTAGATTATACACTCGTGGCCAATTTTAATGCTTGTGCTGTAAGATTTTCTCATATCAGCCATACTTTTAATCTAAAATGAAAAGCGTTTTGTGCACAAATGTATATTACAAAGGTTTTTTTCATATTAAATATAAAGTATTTTATTACATTAGTATTCAGAGATTTTTTTGAAAAAAAAAACCAAAAGCTGCTATATTTAAATGAATGAAGAAGATTGTGTTATTTTCATCATTTCTTGTCTTTGCAATTAGCTGGTTAATGGGTATCACTTCTGGGCATAATTCGGTACCCAAGGATGTCCTTGGGTCATCCATGTATTGTATGGCCATGCTGGGCCTTCCAAAGTTAGACCAGTTTCACACAAGCACCACAAATCACCAGCCTGACCTCTGGTTTGACTACCCAAACTAATGACATAACAGATCCCTACGAAGCTGTTAGTTTGAGTAATTAGATGCACATGTTCTAGAGCAGTGTTCCCCAACTCTAGTCCTCAGGGACCGCCAACAGGTCATGTTTTCAGGATTTCCTCAGTGTTGCACAGGTGATGTAATTACTGTCGGTGCCTCAGACATTGCCACAGGTGTTCTTACTATAGAATATCCTGAAAACATGACCTGTTGGTGGTCCCTGAGGACTGGAGTTGGGGACCCCTGTTCTAGAGCAGTGGTTTCCAAACTCCAGTCCTCAAGACACCTCCCCCCCCCCCCCCCCTCACCTTCCTCACCACCAATAGGTAAAGATTTGGCAATGTCTGAGGCACTGGCAATAGTTACATCACCTGTGCATTATGTGGAACTCCTGAAAACCACACATTTTTTGGAGGGTTGTGAAGACTGGAATTTGGGAAAAACCTGCTCTAGAGATACTCTCTTAGTGGCACTCCCCTCCTTTCTGATAGAGGAGCATCCTGAATAGGACCCTCCTTCCCTCTTGAAGAATTGTCAAAAGATCCACATACACATTGAGGAAAGCTGTCCAAACCATCAACTGTTGTACATGTATTGGGGCCTCCCAACAGAAAATGTTGGGGGGAGGGGAGGGAAAGGATCGGGTACAGTCAATTTAAACGCCTGATTCTTGTATTCGTCCTGGAGATAAGCCGTCACCAGAGGTTTGTGTTATTGGCTTACCCCATTCTATAAATTAAAAAAAGAAAAATTGAACTCTTGACCGAAGCTAGCGTTCATGTGTAGAGGCTAGTCAAAAGAGCTGTTGGCCAAAATGGGTGTTCGACTGGCAGCTATTGATGGTGTATGGGCACTTTTATTTCAATGAGGTTTACAAAAATGTATGCGAATGTTGCAGAAAAAGTCTCAGATACCAGGAACAGATATTTCAGTCGCAGACATTTTTGAAACAAGTCTGCTATGTGTAACGTTGTTTTATGGCTTTGCTCATACTGGTATTATGATTTTCATCCAAAAGCCGGGACAGATCAGTTTCTGAATGGATTCTAACAGATCCATTTGCTTGTAGTAAAAAAACAACCAAATGCTCAGCCCACGTATAAATTCAGATTTCACGGGTGGGCAAAGAAACTCTTTTGGGTACGTTACTATCACAGAGAGAGTCTAAAGGCCCATTTAGACGCAAAGATGATCGCTCAAAAATGGCTCAAACAGTTTGAATGACAGCCTTGAGCAATCATTTTGCATAAACTTCAGTTTTCCCCTGAAAGTAAGCCCTACCCGTTTTTTGGGGGAGGCTTGAAATATAAGCGCTCCCCTGAAAATAAGCGCTAGCCGAAGCACATGACAAAAAAACCCATCAATACTCATCTGGCCTGCGGCATCTGAGTCCCTCGAGATGGTCCCTGGCGCTGCAGCCAATCAGAGCAGGCACTCGATCACAGCCATTCAGTGAATGACATCACTAAATGGCTGTGATTGGCTCAACGAGTGCCGCCTCTGATTGGCTGGCACTCGATCCAATGACTGCACTCGCTTTGCTGGAGGCAGGGTATACAAAGCCCGTCTCCAGAAAGAACAGGATATCTCAGCGCAGAGGACACTGCAGACCGCAGCGCCACCGCTGGAGACCAGCAGCGCGAAGCACCAGGATGTCGCAGACTGGATGAGTATAAGCCCCCCTCGAAAATAAGACACTGTGCCTCCTTTGGGGCAAAAATTAATTTAATACTGTGTCTTATTTTTGGGGAACTATGGTACTAAGTAGTTACTTAGTTGCTTATTAGCTTGTAAATGAAGCCTTTCTCTGAATGCAGATAACAGCTGGAGGTTTGTTCCACACTCACCCATAATCAATCTAGTGGGGGGGTTGTGCACCTAATATAGGCACACATGTATAGCCCAACACATAGGCATCAATCAGCATCTGGCTCATTATTTAGCAGAGATCTTCCAAGTCAGTTATTCCTGCACCTTCTTTATCATTCAGTACTAACTGTGTATAAATTCAATGCAGCATTCAGTATCGCAATGTGAGCCATGTTCAAATAATGCTGTCTTCAGTGTGATGAAACAAACTAAAAGTAATCCAGCACTGATAATGAAATCCACTTAAGTAGGAACATGGCTGAGATCATGGTTCAAAAGGTCTTCAACCTACGCATTTCAAACAAGCATGAGTAAGAGCCGTGCAGTTGGAAACACATAGAAGACCTTTGGGTTCCATTAGCTTCTAATTTGGGTGTGGCAGAGTTTCATTGATCTAGTTTTGCTGAGAAAAAAGCCCACTACACTATTCTTGTATCAAAATTAATGGATCACTTGATGGCACTTGAATGAGTAGAGTGACTGTGCCTTGTATTCCATTCACTTGAATAGGTTGAGCTGAATGAACGTGATGTTCCTGGCCAGAAAGGAGGCTGTAGCGCTTACCTGAGCACTGGAGCCTCTCCAAACAGATTCGCAGGGATTCGGGTAGTCGGATGCCCACTGATCTGATACCGATTACCAATCCCAAGATCAATATTTCAGTCCCGAATGACCTCATTTAAATAAGAGGCTTGCAGCCGGTATACACGCAGCGTCCATCTATCACAGGGTTTAAACTTAAAAAAAAAATGTATTTATTTATAACAAGGATAGAAGCGTGAAGCAGAGGGGGCTCCCCCCTTCCCAACCAGAGGAGGTATCATGGTATTTTTTCCAAAAAAGTGCAACCGAATTCTACAGTTTTATTGCGAGTTTTTGAATATTGTGGAAACCCACAATGATACTGTTAGGTTAATTTGACACGGACAAGCGCGATATCGGGCCATGAAACTTGGCCCAATACCAAACTCAGGAACGTGGGATCCGGATCAGCAAGTGTTTCCCATTGTTTTCATTACGGTAGGAAGCTTTGCATCACATCGCATGCATCTCGCACACCATGCAATGGATTTCCAGGCCCCATTGAAAACAATAGAACGCAAAGATAGGTCATGCCGTGATTTTTTTTCCCCCCGCGTCACGATGCAGGGAAAAAACATTACCCATGTAGATGACTCCATTTAAAAGAATGGGGTTCATATTTGTGCTTCTTGCAATGCACAAATGTTGCGTGATTTTCTCAGATGAGTCTTCGAAAGTAGTGGTTTTTTACCCAGGTTATGCAATAATCATCCTGGCTGTGCCCACCTGTCTTGGTATAATGCTGAGCTTTCTGTAATTTTCGAAATTTTCTACAGTAATTCATAAAAATTGGGTAGAACACTATAGTTGATCCATGGTTTTCTGAAAACTATAGCAAAATACCATGGTTTTACTGTGACTTTCCAATATTTGCAGAAGACCTGCAATAAACATACAGGCTGTGTCCACCTATCAAAATATGGCAGTTTTGTCAGAACTTTTCAGAAAATACTGTAATAGGGGAATTCAATTAGATTATAGGATGACAACTGTAATGATATGTTAGGTTCCACTCCCTCCAGTCCCACTGCTCTCTGGGCCCTTAAAATGCCAATTTCAGGTTTAGGGTGAACAATTAACATGATAGATTTCCTTTAATTGTACTGCGGGTGGCAGATATGTACTGTGGTTAGTGGCATTACATGAACACTGGCAGCATTAATTGCTTGGGAATAATTAAGCTCAGTATTGGAGTAATAAGTAATCCTAGCATGGTGGTAGAATTTGGGGGGAAAATGTGAACCTCCCTATTGACTGAGCCACATTAATTTTCTCTTGTGATTCTTCTCATGCCTTCTGTATTTTAGCATTTGGGATTGCTTTGCGCATGTATTTGTACTACTAACAGCATCACAGTGTAATATGCTTAGTGACCAGCCCATTGCCTTTTTACATCCTGGCTTTCTGGGTTTTATTCCCAGGGACGTAAAAACATGCTCCCTGCAGGGATTAAAACCCTGCGAGCTCTGGACAAGACCGCTCCATGCTGCCTGCTCCTGGAGGTAGCCAACAACCCAGAGCTGTCATGCCGGCGATCATATGAAACTCCATTAAAACTACAGTGATACCTTGGCTTAAGAGTGCTTCAGCTTACAAGCTTTTTGACTTGAGAGCAGGCTCTCTCCCTAATTTTTGCTCTGATTTAAGAGCAAAAACTTGGGTTAGAAGCCTTGCTTTCAATGGGGTCGCTGCTGCTGCCGGTGGCCCCATTGAAAGCAATGGCCTGCCAGCAACTCTTGTTCTGATTTTCAGGGAAGGGCTTTAAATATAAGCCCTTCCCTGAAAAATCATCCCTAGCTGTAGTAAAAAATATATACTCACCTGTCCGCCGCTGCCGGGGCTCAGGCGTGTCTAGCCGCCACTTGTTCTCCCTGCATTTTTAATCCGTGCCTGCTGAAAAGCTTCAGAGCAGTGCAGGGAGAACAAGCGGCTGCTAGACGCGCCTGAACCCTGGCAGACAGGTGAGTATATGTGTGTGTGTGTGTGTATATATATAATTTTATTATTTTTTTTACTACAGCTAGGGATGATTTTCAGTGAAGGGCTTATATTTAAAGCCCTTCGCTGAAAAGCACTGCGGGGGTGCCGGCGTCCTATTGCTTTCAATGGGGCAACACCATCTCCATTGAAATCAGTGGGAGAGCTTCACGATCCGGAACGGATTAGTGGCTTTTCCATTCATTTCAATGAGGGGAAAATTGATTTGACTTACAAGTGTTTTGGGTTGAGAGCTCCGTCATAGAACGAATTAAACTCTTAACCCAAGGCACCACTGTAAATAAAAGTTAAACATTCAGCTGCCCTGATTGATCGAATCCATCAGGGCAGCTGAAATTACTCAACCCTGTGCTCCGCGATGTCACGCGGCTTTCTGGCCTCCCAGTCCCAACGGCGCGTTCTGAACATGCGTGCCAGATGTCATATGTTGGGGGACGTGCAAAAAAGGGCGTGTGGCCCGGGAAATTGAAAATCTCTCTGGCTGCCGGCTAACATGTGTAACCCAGAGTAGAGAGATATCACCGGGAACCGCATACAGCAATAGATAATAGCGATCGAGTAAAGTTTAAAACAAAGAAAAAAGTTTGTTTTTCTCCCCTCACGGATCATATCCATGAAGGGAGATAAAATTACGCACATAAGGCCCCCGGATTTATCCACAAACCTCACCACGGCTTCTACGCATGTGCACACTACCAAAACGGCGGATGCATTTGCAAAAGGTGCGGATTGCCAGGGCAATTCAAAATCTCCCTGCTCCTGGCTACCAAACGTAGCCAAGAGCCTGGAGATTTCACGAGAGGCCTGCGGTCCCTAGTCACGTGATCGCCGTTTTCCAAAAGAAAACTGCAATCACGTAAAAGTGAAAAAAAAAGTTACGTTTCATCTCTTATCACAGATCAGATTTGTAAGGGGAGGTGAAATTACTTACCTAAGGCCTCCAGCGATGTCCCCCAACGGGATCTTTATCCACGGACCTTTCCCCAATTTCGGCATATGCGTCCATCAGCAAAATGGTGGACACAAGCGCAGAATTTGGGGAGGGCCCGGGAAATTTAAAGTCTCCTTGCTCCTGGCTACTAAAGGTAGCCGAAAGCCTGGAGCAACGACCGAGGGCAGCAGGGAGCGGTCCCCAGTCATATAATCGCAGTTATCCAAACGATAATGGTGATCACGTAAAAGTTAAAACCGTTGAAGTTTAATATACTTTTTGGTTTGAGCCCTGTTGTGCATACGAACATAAGATTAGGGCCACAACGGGTATGTTTCTGAACACAGGACAAACAGGGGGATCCATTGTGGGGTGAAAGTCTTCATTCCTATATGTGCTGTACAAAAAAAAAAGCTTTTTAAAATGACACAATTGCCAAAAAAATGAAAATCTTAATTTTTTTCCTTCTGCTTTGCTTAGATTCATTCAAAAACTGTGGGGTAAAAATACACTATACACCCCTAGATGAATGCGTTAAGGGGTCTAGTTTTCAAGATGGGGTAACTTGTGCGGGTTCTCCATAGTTTTGGCCGCTCAATGGCTCTATAAGTGGGCAATGGGGCCTAAATCACCTTCAAGCAAAATGTCTGCTCTGAAAGCCACCGACTGCTCCTCTCGGCTTGGGCCCTGTTGTGCATAGAGACATAAGGTTAGGGTCACAATAGTTTCTGAACACACGGTTCTGCCTCAGGCTTAAATGGAATAGATCCAAAGAGGTGTGTGTGTTATATATATATATATATATATATGTGTGTATGTGTATATATATATATATATATATATGTATGTATATATATATACATACATACACACACACCTATACCTCAAGGTACAAACATGGTGGGATTAATTTGCACTTAAATCAAATTTACTCCTCATCCTCTTCCGGGAATTGTTTGAAGTGTGAACTTACATAGCTGATATTATTGTATGAGCTTTGCGCCTTGCAACATGCATAAAACACGGGTGGAAATATAACCCGTTATTTGCAATGGGTCTATTTGCATGGGCAATTTTTCTCATGCAGCAAAGGTGCAAGACAGAAGAATCGCATGTCCTATTTTCGTGCGAGTCTCACATAAGAATAGATCATGCAGATGTGTAGTCTCCCACATAGCACATGGACACGGTGTTCGTGTTCTGTGCAATGCGAATCGTGACCGAGAATCTTTGGTAGGGGTGCCCTCGTGCATGAATTTTTCCTAATGACGCCCCAAGGCTAAAAAGATTAGCAAACCCCGGCATTGAGATGTGTAAAGGCAAAACAATTGCTTTCATAGAGTTTGCGATTTCCAAACAAGGCTGTTTCTATCCACTGACAGCAAGCAGGGATCGTGAAGAACTGAAATACAAAGTACATTAGACTATTGAATGAAAATGCAATACTATAGAAGAGATGTACCTCTCTCCTGCCACTAATTTCTATAACGAGCTATAGATGCAAGAAGAAAACCTGGCCGTACTATACTAAGAGTGGCTAGGTCATGGGAAAATGCCCTTTGCATGTGACCTGTAGCCCCTGCCTTTGTCCCTTTGTCCTCTATTGTCCTTTTCACTTAATTAATTGCTCATCATGTGTGGACTACTTGGTTCTGTTGAAGTGACCATAAGCACCGCATTTAACACTCACATTATAGACATCAAAGAGTTCACAGAGCATGATCGTCACTCATGTAATTGGTTACATATATCCCGTAAATACAATGCAATGCACAATATAAGATGGCATCCCTTATGGGAACCTATGTAAGCAGATCCATGTAGTTGCAGGACTTTTACACTCTAGATAGATTATTCTATATATTGTGACATTAAACTAATAGAAACATCTTAGCCTGATGTGGTACGGCTTATCAAAACAACTCTGCCCCCATGTGTATGTGTTATGTAACTACACGCTTTGCCTTGCACTCACTCATCATCACCATAGTATCTACAGGTTAGCCAGGCATCACACTATTCATTTTCACATTGTTGGATCACTTCCAGAGTAATCCATGACATCATAAAATTAATCATGTGACCTGTCAGAGTGCACAGTGCTCATGCTCCAGCTGGTGCAATCATGAACAGTCTGTAGAGGGAGCATCTCCCTCAGTCAGTACAGACCAGCCAGATCATACCATGCCATAAATAATTATCACACTGAGAATGGGCTCTATACCTCCCTGGTACAGTTTTGCAGTTTCTGCATGGTCTGTACTGAGCAGGCTAGAATGAAGTGGGTTGAAGGAAATGCTACCTCTACAGGCTGTTCACTATTGCATCAGCTGGATCATGAGTGCTCTGCACTCCAGCAGGTCACGTGACTCACTCTAGGATGTCGCAGATTACTCTGAGAGTCATCCAACAATGTAAAAACGAATATACCTAAAGACTTTCTTTCAGGCAGCTTTCTTAACAGTATAGTGCCAGGCTAATTCTCCGTGGCACCATACTAATTCTTTGCCCACCTTGTACAACAAGCTTTATTGGAATGTTGTTAAACAAGAAATATTTTAATTAGATGTGCAAAGAATAAAAGAATTCTGACAGTATCCACAGTAGCAAACCAGTGGGAAAACACACAAAGGGACCTCCACGTTGGTTTGTTCTGAGTATCTGGGTGTGTTCTCACGTGATTGACAGGGGATCCTAGGATGGCAGAGCTTGGGGAATGAATCATCCTGCTAACTGAACTGTATGCAGAGAGGAAGGGGTGGGAGAGAAACACAGAGACTTGAATGGTAACCCTGAGATATCTGCTGCTGTTTATACATATGTAAATTGCTTAATCTTTCTATGCACTCCTACATGATGAGGTTATGTGTGTGTGTGTGCACACTATTTGTGGTTCTCTGTGTACAGTCTATAGAACACAATGGACATAATATAGCAGCAGCTTCTTCCACCAGTCCTGAGAGGATGGAGAATCAGATATACACCCTGCAGAGGACAAAATGGGGAAAATGCAGAATAACAGTCATATAATGGCCAGAAATAGTGTTATTATTCATGTACACACATACCAGGAGCAGCTTATTCTGAAAAGGTACACTTTAAATGCTTTAAATTGAAGTAGCTCAATCACTGGTACCACCAGCACTTTTCGGTCCCATGTCCCTTAGTCCCAGAAGTGATGTTCCACCCAGCTTGACTGGAGAAGGGGTTCTCACCGAAGCATGTATCCTATGCTGGTTTTTTAATGTACTTGATAAAAGAGAAGTTTGAAAATACATCCTACCGTCCCATCATCTTTTCAGGAGAGTTGCGCATATCCACCAGTCTTTTCTTTCTATAGCTCTTCTCACATCTGCCGTGCCCACTTTTGTGGGTTCTCCTGGTTGGCAGCACCTCCACAGTTCATTCATTCATTCACAGCCCTTCCTAAGGCATTTTTAGTCTCTAGACATTCCTCTGGGACCAAAGCCTCCGATACCATTTGTTCCACCCCTCTCCTTTTCTAACCTTTACATAGGATAACTGACGGGTGCATAAGTGCCTGATTATTGCTCCTGTGCTTTAAGCAGAAGTGACAGTCGTGCAAGCCGATGGAGGTGGTGCAGGCTGGGATTGTTCCGCCTGCACTCTTCCATTCTTAGTAAACAGGAGTCATGTAATTATTGAGTGGCTCCCGTTTACAGATTGCTGGGAGCAGCTGGTGAGGATCCAGTGGTCATGGTACACATTGGCACCAATGACAAAGTTAAAAGTATGGAAGAGTCCTTAAAAATGATTTCAGGGAACTAGAATGCAAGTTTAGGGCAAGAACCTCCAAAGTAATGTTTTCTGAAATACTAGCTGTACCACGTGCCACATCAGAAAGCCAGAGGGAGATTAGGGAGGTAAACAAATGGCTCCAGAGTTGGTGTAAGAAGGAGGGATTTGGGTTCCTGGAGAAAGGGGCTGACTTTGCTATTGGCTACAGGTTCTACTGCAGGGATGGGCTGCATCTCAATAGGGAGGGTGCAGCTATTTTGGGGGAGAAGATAGCTAGAAGGTTGGCTAGTGTTTAAACTAGGGACTGGTGGTAGAGGGCCACCACAGAGATAGAGGGAAAGACAGTATAGACAGATCTGGGACTAAATAGTGAGTAGTGGGTGGAAAAGTGGGAGGGGTTAGTACAGTTAGAACTGGCAGAACAGTTAATAGGGATACACTTAATATAAAAAATAGCCCCAACTTTCTAAACTGTATGGTGACTATTGCTCGAAGTCAGACCAATAAGGTTGACAAGCTGGAAGTAATAATGTCTGAGGTAAACTATGACATGGTGGGAATAACTGAGTGTGTTCAGAAAGGATCATAAAAAACAGAAAGGGTGGAGGGGTTTGTCTTTATGTAAAATCCTGTTTAAAGCCTACATTACGGGGAGATATATGTGAGGGAAATGAACATGTGGAGTCTCTATGGGTAGAGATACATGGAGATAAAAACAATGATAAAATCCCCATAGAGGTTTTCTATAAGCCGCGAAATATAGCAGTAGCTATTGAAAATCTAATGCGGCAAATAGTTGAAGAGGCAAATCATAAGGAGGTAATTATTATGGGAGACTTTATCTGGATATAAACTGGGAAGCCGAAACCTGCGGATCTCATAAAGATAACAAGTTTCTGTCAATAACTAAAGATAATTTCCTTATCCAACTTGTACAGGCCCAACTAGAGGGGGGGCCATTTTGAACTTATTTTTAACCAACAGACCTGACAGAAGAACAGAGGTGCAAGTTGGGGGCACCTGGGAAATAGTGACCATAATATAAAAAATTTTCACTTGTCTTTCAATAGGCAATTTTATCATGGAACTACAAAAATACTAAACTTTAGGAAGGCAAAGTTCGATCAGCTTAGAGATGCCCCTAACTTTATTGACTGAGACAATGTCCTGAAAAATAAGAGTACAGAAAATAAATGTGAAATGTTTAAAAACATCATAAAAACTCACTGGGAGCAGTTCATACCTTACAGAAATAAAAGGGTTAGGAATAGGAGAAAGCCAATGTGGCTAAATAAAGGTGTAACAGGACAATAAACAACAAAACTGAAGCATTTGAACTACTAAAACTAGAAGGCAGCGAAGAAGCACTAAAACCTATAAGAAAAAAAATAAATCATGTAAAAATGAGATACAAGCAGCAAAGGTGGAGATGGAGATTTATTGCCAAAGGGAGTAAAACTAATCCTAAACTGTTCTTCAGTTATATAATTAGTAAAAAAAATTAATGCTGAAAGTATTGGCCCTTTAATAAATAATTTAGGCAAAATTGTAGAGGGTGATAAAGAGAAAGCAAATCTATTAAATAGTTTTTTTCTCCAGTGTATTCACAGACGAAAAGGAAATGTCAGATGAAATGCAGAGGGATAAAGTAAACCCTCCACTGAATGTCACCTAGGAAAAAATGCAGAGCCACCTTAAACGGTTTAAAGTAAACTGGCATACACCCCCGGGTTCTAAGGGAATTAAATAATGTGATAGACAGACCATTGTTTTTTATTTTTAAGGACTCTAGTGACGGGATCTGTTCCACTGGATTGGCGCATAGCCAACGTAGTGCCAATATTCAAAAAGGGGTCAAAAAGTGAACATGGAAACTGCAGGCCTGTAAGTCTCACTTTTAATGTCGGGTAAAATGTTTAAAGGGTCTCTAAGAGATGTTGCATAACTCCATATCACCATGGGTTTATGAAGGGTTGCTCCTGTCAAATCAACCTGATCAGCTTCAACAAGGAGGTAAGTTCTACACTGAAATGGGGAGAGTGATTGGATGTTGTAGATCTGGACTTCTTCAAAGTGTTTGATACTGTGCCACATAAAAGGTTGGTATTTAAAATGAGAATTCTTGGTTTGGGTGAGAATGTGTGTAAGTGGGTAAATAACTGGTCAGTGATAGAAAGCAGAGGGTGGTTATTAATGGTACATACGCTGATTGGGTCACCATTACTAGTGGGGTACTACAGGGGTCGGTATTGGGTCCTATTTTTTAAAATATATTCATTAATGACCTGATAGAAGGATTGCACAGAAAATATAAATATTTGCAGATGATACAGAACTATGTAAAGTAATGAATAGAGATGAGCGAACGTACTCGTCCGAGCTTGATACTCGTTCGAGTATTAGCGTGTTCGAGATGCTCGTTACTCGAGACGAGTACCACGCGATGTTCTAGTTACTTTCACTTTCATCTCTGAGACGTTAGCGCGCTTTTCTGGCCAATAGAAAGACAGGGAAGGCATTACAACTTCCCCCTGCGACGTTCAAGCCCTATATCACCCCCCTGCAGTGAGTGGCTGGCGAGATCAGGTGTCACCCGAGTATATAAATCGGCCCCTCCCGCGGCTCGCCACAGATGCATTCTGACATAGTTCAGGGAAAGTGCTGCTGGTGCCGGAGCTGCTATAGGGAGAGCGTTAGGAGTTATTTTAGGCTTCAAGAACCCCAACGGTCCTTCTTAGGGCCACATCTAACCGTGTGCAGTAGTGTGGAGGCTGCTTTTTGCAGTGTTGCACTTTTTTTTTTTTTTTTTTGTATATCGGCCATGCAGAGCATTGCGTCCTGCAGTAATTTTACATTGTCCAGGGCCAGTAGTGGTGAGGCAGGGACAGAAGACATATTTAGTGTATATAGGCAGTGGGCCTTTCCAAAAACATTTGGGGAAAAAAAATCTATTTGGGCTGCCTGTGACCGTCCTCAGTGTACTGGGTCTCTGCTGGGGGTAGTTGTCCTAATTCATACGCAGCCAGCTAAGTGTTACAGCAGGCTTGCGCAAAATTCTTTCCTGCCTCTGTGTTGCCTCTTACATCACCACTGTATTCCTGTCCACAAGTGTACTGGGTCTCTGCTGGGGGTAGTTGTCCTAATTCATACGCAGCCAGCTAAGTGTTACAGCAGGCTTGCGCAAAATTCTTTCCTGCCTCTGTGTTGCCTCTTACATCACCACTGTATTCCTGTCCACAAGTGTACTGGGTCTCTGCTGGGGGTAGTTGTCCTAATTCATACGCAGCCAGCTAAGTGTTACAGCAGGCTTGCGCAAAATTCTTTCCTGCCTCTGTGTTGCCTCTTACATCACCGCTGTATTCCTGTCCACAAGTGTACTGGGTCTCTGCTGGGGGTAGTTGTCCTAATTCATACGCAGCCAGCTAAGTGTTACAGCAGGCTTGCGCAAAATTCTTTCCTGCCTCTGCTGTGCGTTCCGTAAGCGAAGTCAGCCTCCAACCACAGGCCAATAAGCGGCACATTTAATTACAGCGTTCTGTTTCTGCACTACTGGTAATACACCATGCTGAGGGGTAGGGGTAGGCCTAGAGGACGTGGACGTGGGCAAGGACGCGGAGGCCCAAGTCAGGGTGTGGGCACAGGCCAAGCTCCTGATCCAGGTGTATCGCAGCCGACTGCTGCGGGATTAGGAGAGAGGCACGTTTCTGGCGTCCCCACACTCATCTCACAATTAATGGGTCCACGCGGTAGACCTTTATTAGAAAATGAGCAGTGTGAGCAGGTCCTGTCGTGGATGGCAGAAAGTGCATCCAGCAATCTATCGACCACCCAGAGTTCTGCGCCGTCCACTGCTGCAACTCTGAATCCTCTGGCTGCTGCTCCTCCTTCCTCCCAGCCTCCTCACTCCATTACACTGACACATTCTGAGGAGCAGACAGACTCCCAGGAACTGTTCCCGGGCCCCTGCCTAGAATGGCCAGCAATGGTTCCTCTCCCACCAGAGGAGTTTGTCGTGACCGATGCCCAACCTTTGGAAAGTTCCCGGGGTCCGGGGGATGAGGCTGGGGACTTCTGGCAACTGTCTCAAGAGCTTTCAGTGGGTGAGGAGGACGATGACGATGAGACACAGTTGTCTATCACTCAGGTAGTAGTAATTGGAGTAAGTCCGAGGGAGGAGCGCACAGAGGATTTGGAGGAAGAGCAGCAGGACAATGAGGTGACTGACCCCACCTGGTTTGCTATGCCTACTGAGGACAGGTCTTCAGAGGGGGAGGCAAGTGCAGCAGCAGGGCAGGTTGGAAGAGGCAGTGCGGTGGCCAGGGGTAGAGGCAGGGCCAGACCGAATAATCCACCAACTGTTTCCCAAAGCGCCCCCTCGCGCCATGCCACCCTGCAGAGGCCGAGGTGCTCAAAGGTCTGGCAGTTTTTCACTGAGAGTGCAGACGACCGACGAACAGTGGTGTGCAACCTTTGTCGCACCAAGATCAGCCGGGGAGCCACCACCACCAGCCTCACCACCACCAGCATGCGCAGACATATGATGGCCAAGCACCCCACAAGGTGGGACGAAGGCCGTTCACCGCCTCCGGTTTGCACCGCTGCCTCTCCCCCTGTGCCCCAACCTGCCACTGAGATCCAACCCCGCTCTGAGGACACAGGCACTACCGTCTCCTGGCCTGCACCCACACCCTCACCTCCGCTGTCCTTGGCCCCATCCAGCAATGTCTGTCAGCGCACCATCCAGCCGTCGCTAGCGCAAGTGTTTGAGCGCAAGCGCAAGTACGCCGCCACGCGCCCGCACGCTCAAGCGTTAAACGTGCACATAGCCAAATTTATCAGCCTGGAGATGCTGCCGTATAGGGTTGTGGAAACAGAGGCTTTCAAAGGTATGATGGCGGCGGCGGCCCCGCGCTACTCAGTTCCCAGTCGCCACTGCTTTTCCCGATGTGCCGTCCCAGCCCTGCACGACCACGTCTCCCGCAACATTGTACGCGCCCTCACCAACGCGGTTACTGCCAAGGTCCACTTAACAACGGACACGTGGACAAGCACAGGCGGGCAGGGCCACTATATCTCCCTGACGGCACATTGGGTGAATTTAGTAGAGGCTGGGACAGAGTCAGAGCCTGGGACCGCTCACGTCCTACCCACCCCCAGAATTGCGGGCCCCAGCTCGGTGGTGGTATCTGCGGCGGTGTATGCTTCCTCCACTAAACCACCCTCCTCCTCCTACGCAACCTCTGTCTCGCAATCAAGATGTGTCAGCAGCAGCACGTCGCCAGCAGTCGGTGTCGCGCGGCGTGGCAGCACAGCGGTGGGCAAGCGTCAGCAGGCCGTGCTGAAACTACTCAGCTTAGGAGAGAAGAGGCACACGGCCCACGAACTGCTGCAGGGTCTGACAGAGCAGACCGACCGCTGGCTTGCGCCGCTGAGCCTCCAACCGGGCATGGTCGTGTGTGACAATTTAGTTTGGTGACGCTTTAATTTGGTGGTTCAGCGCTTTCTGAAAAGCTACCCACGCTTGTCAGACCTGTTCGGAAAGGTGCGCCGGCTCTGCACACATTTCCGCAAGTCCCACACAGACGCTGCCACCCTGCGCACCCTGCAACATTGGTTTCATCTGCCAGTGCACTGACTGCTGTGCGACGTGCCCACACGGTGGAACTCTATGCTCCACATGTTGGCCAGGCTCTATGAGCAGCATAGAGCTATAGTGGAATACCAACTCCAACATGGGCGGCGCAGTGAGAGTCAGCCTCCTCAATTCTTTACAGAAGAGTGGGCCTGGTTGGCAGACATCTGCCAGGTCCTTGGAAACTTTGAGGAGTCTACCCAGATGGTGAGCGGCGATGCTGCAATCATTAGCATCACCATTCCTCTGCTATGCCTCTTGAGAAGTTCCCTGCAAAGCATAAAGGCAGACGCTTTGCGCTCGGAAACAGAGGCGGGGGAAGACAGTATGTCGCTGGATAGTCAGAGCACCCTCCTGTCTATATCTCAGCGCATTGAGGAGGAGGAGGAGGAGGAGCATGAGGAGGAGGGTGAAGAGACAGCTTGGCCCACTGCTGAGGGTACCCATGCTGCTTGCCTGTCATCCTTTCAGCGTGTATGGCCTGAGGAGGAGGAGGAGGATCCTGAAAGTGATCTTCCTAGTGAGGACAGCCATGTGTTGCGTACAGGTACCCTGGCACACATGGCTGACTTCATGTTAGGATGCCTTTCTCGTGACCCTCGCGTTACACGCATTCTGGCCACAACGGATTACTGGGTGTACACACTGCTCGACCCACGGTATAAGGAGAACCTTTCCACTCTCATACCCGAAGAGGAAAGGGGTTCGAGAGTGATGCTATACCACAGGACCCTGGCGGACAAACTGATGGTAAAATTCCCATCCAACAGCGCTAGTGGCCGAAGGTGCAGTTCCGAGGGCCAGGTAGCAGGGGAGGTGCAGAGATCAGGCAGCATGTACAGCACAGGCAGGGGAACACTCTCTAAGGCCTTTGACAGCTTTCTGGCTCCCCAGCAAGACTGTGTCACCGCTCCCCAGTCAAGGCTGAGTCGGCGGGAGCACTGTAAAAGGATGGTGAGGGAGTACGTAGCCGATCGCACGACCGTCCTCCGTGACGCCTCTGCCCCCTACAACTACTGGGTGTCGAAGCTGGACACGTGGCCTGAACTCGCACTGTATGCCCTGGAGGTGCTTGCTTGTCCTGCGGCTAGCGTCTTGTCAGAGAGGATGTTTAGTGCGGCTGGGGGAATCATCACAGATAAGCGTACCCGCCTGTCAACCGACAGTGCCGACAGGCTTACACTCATCAAGATGAACAAAGCCTGGATTTCACCAGACTTCTCTTTTCCACCAGCGGACAGCAGCGATACCTAAACAATACGTAGGCTGCACCCACGGATGGAAGCATTGTTCTCTATCACCATCAAAAACGTGGACCTTTTAGCTTCATCAATCTGTGTATAATATTCATCCTCCTCCTCCTGAAACTTGACGTAATCACGCCGAACGGGCAATTTTTCTTAGGCCAACAAGGCTCAGTCATATAATTTTTGTAAACAATTTTTATACGTTTCAATGATGATTAAAGCGTTGAAACTTTCACCTGAACCAATTTTTATTTTAACTGGGCTGCCTCCAGGCCTAGTTACAAATTAAGCCACATTAACCAAAGCGATTAATGGGTTTCACCTGCCCTCTTGGTTGGGCATGGGCAACTTTTCTGACTTACATTAGTACTGTTGGTACACCAATTTTTTGGGGCCCTCGTCTACAGTGTAATCCAATTAACTTTTTGCCCACCTGCATTAAAGCTGACGTTACATCAGCTGTGCTGGGCAGTGCAATGGGATATATTTATGTACCGCCGGTGGCTTCCTGGCACCCACCCATGCTGTGGGTCCACAGGGAGTTGTAACTGCATGTGTCCACTTCTAAAGAACCCCAGTGTGACTGGGGCATGCAGTGTGGGCCGAAGCCCACCTGCATTTAATCGGACGTTACCTCAGCTGTGATGGGCACTGCAATGGGATACATTTATGTACAGCCGGTGGCTTCCAGGGAGCCACCCATGCTGTGGGTGCACACGGAATTCCCATTGCGGAGTTGTACCTGCCTGTGACTATTTATAAAAAAACGCGGTCTGACTGGGGGATGCAGACACCTTGACAGAATGAATAGTGTGTGACACATAGGTTCCCCATTGCTATGCCCACATGTGCAGCTCCTGATGGCGGTGGCACAGGATTATATTTCTCATTGCTTCTGTACAGCATTGTGGGCTATCGCCCCGCCCCTTTTAAAGAGGGTCGCTGCCTAGCCGTGCCAACCCTCTGCAGTGTGTGCCTGCGGTTCCTCCTCATGGCAGACGCACTTATAAATAGACATGAGGGTGGTGTGGCATGAGGGCAGCTGAAGGCTGCGCAGGGACAATTTGGTGTGCGCTGTGGACACTGGGTCGTGCAGGGGGGGGGGGGTTGGGCAGCATGTAACCCAGGAGAAGTGGCAGTGGAGTGTCATGCAGGCAGTGATTGTGCTTTGTTGGTGGTAGTGTGGTGCTTAGCCAAGGTATGCATTGCTAATGGGGGCTTTTCAGAAGTAAAAGTTGTTGGGAGGGGGTGGGCCCACTCTTGCCACTATTGTGGCTTAATAGTGGGACCTGGGAACTTGAGATGCAGCCCAACATGTAGCCCCTTGCCTGCCCTATCCGTTGCTGTGTCGTTCCCATCACTTTCTTGAATTGCCCAGATTTTCACAAATGAAAACCTTAGCGAGCATCGGCGATATACAAAAATGCTCGGGTCGCCCATTGACTTCAATGGGGTTCGTTACTCGAAACGAACCCTCGAGCATCGCGATAATTTCGTCCCGAGTAACGAGCACCCGAGCATTTTGGTGCTCGCTCATCTCTAGTAATGAACACAAGAGAGGTCAGAATACCATTGCAAGAAGATCTGGATAAGTTGGGGGCAGAAAAGTGGCAAATTAGATCTAACATTGATAAATGTAAGGTTCTGCACATGGACAGGGGAAATACATGTCACCATCACACACTAAATGGGAAACTACTGGGTAACATTGACATGAAAAGGGACTTGGGGATTTTAGTTAACTGTAAACTTAACTGGAGCAACCAGTGTCAGGCAGCTGCTGCCAAGGCAAATAAGATCATGGGGTGAATCAAAAGTGATCAAGGGGCGCATGACAAGAACATTGTTTTTCCTCTTTACAAGTCAATGGTCAGACTATACATGGAGTATTTTATACAGTTTTGGGCACTGGTACTTAAGGAGGACATATCAAAACTTGAGTGGGTACAAAGGTGGGCAACTAAATTAATAAATGGAATGGGTGGCCTACAATACTCAGAGAGGCTATCAAAATTATGTTATTTAGAGTTGGGAAGAAATTTCTTTCCTTAAATGAGGAAAAATGGCTTCTACCTCATTGGAGTGTTTTGTTTTTTTTGCCTTCTTCTGGATCAACATTGGAGGAAAAATAGGCTGAACTAGATGTTTATATGTCTTTCTTTGGCCTAACATACTATTTTACTATGTTACATGTTCAGACCGTCACTTGGGTTTTACTTATGCTAAAACCCAAGTTACACCGACAGGTGAGTGATTTCTCACTCAGTCTCAGCAGCTGCATATTTCCACTGAGAACTTGGGCAATAATCGTTAATTCTTCCAGCATTCAGTAAAGTTCTAGTTGTCAGCAACCCGTCCCGTTCCGATAAGCCAGCTATATGTTTCCCTGTTCACACTCTCATAAATGAGCCGATCAGCTGATGAACTAGTATTTGCTTGTTGGCTATTGGTTGCTCTCTTTACATGACCCAATTGTCCAACGAATGAGAGGAATGCTCAGGTCTAATCGGCCCTTGTAGAAGGACCATGTTCTAGTTTGGAAACTTCTTTTTGTCACCTGTCTGGGTAATTTGGTAGTTCTTCATTTCCTCCTCTATGTTTATTTTAATGTATCGCTCCAATTCATGACCTACTATTTATTTTTCCTTAGATTGTGCTCTAAGTATGTAATCGTTTTCCCCCGAGTTACATTTGATAAATGGGTCAAGTTTACATATCTGAAATCCATCGTCATAATTATTGACCTGATCAATATCTGCACAGTTGGTGGTAATAGATTCATAGTATAACAGCTTAGTGCATCATCTTATCATGTAACAGGTAAGGCTGCAGCACGCAGTCAGGTCAGGTGTCTGCGACTTAAGATTCTGCAGACTATTGGCTTTCATAATTTAATATCCTAATTGGCCCTGACACTTGTCCCCTTCTTATGGGGTCATCACTAGTACAACACAGAGTCTCTTTGAACCCTTCCCAGCATAAGCAACCGTGTACATGACTATTTCATGCTAAGAAGCTCACGTTTAGGTCTCGTATCCACATATTAAGTCTTTTTTTTCCCTGCAAATTGTGCGTGTTTAAGTTCGCTCATAGGGCTGCTCTATGTAGAGACAAAGGATTACAGAAATCTGATTAGGATTTAGCTGTGTGTAGAAGAAACTACCTCGGGAGAATGCGCTCCTTTCATGAAATGCCTACTGTAGACATTTCATTTCTTATGGAGACCTTCACAATGCTGTAATTTCCCTAAAAACAAGGTAAGTGAGTCATTATTTATATTGGTTGGTTGATTATTCTTGAAGCCTCAATGTGCTTTAGGCATAGATATTCTCGATTACATCTAGGCCGGAGATTATAGAGCTTGTGTATGAGAATAGTAGACTGACAATGAGAGGAAGTTCATAAGCTTGGGACAGGAAGACATTCAGGGCTCTGCTCATGGTATACTTTCTTGGACGCATGTTTTACTAGACGGCTGTAAGCTTTCTGGAACAAAGAACTTTTTATGTGATTTATGTAACATTTTTTAAAATTGATGGCAGAAGGTAACAGGTACATATGAAGCATTGATGCATCTAGTGTCACATCTACACATGGCAAAACACCTATAGAGATGGTTAATATGGAAAAGGTGTACTTGTATTAAGGAACATATTAAATAAGTTTCTATCTTCACATAAAAGCAGATTGAGAATTAAAGATGGATGGATGGATAGGCAGATACAAGGATAGATAGATAGATTAGATAGATAGATAGATATGAAATAGACAGATATGAGATAGATAGATAGATAGATAGATATGAAATAGACAGATATGAGATAGATAGATAGATATGAGATAGATAGATAGATAGATAGATAGATAGATAGATAGATAGATAGATAGATATGAGATAGATAGATAGATAGATATGAGATAGATAGATAGATATTAGATAGATGGATAGATAGATACGATAGATAGAAAGATATGAAATAGATAGATAGACAGATATGAGATAGATAGATATCATATAGATACATATGAGATAAATAAATAGATAGATAGATATTAGATAGATGGATAGAAGAGAAATAGAAGAGAGAGATGAGATAAATAGATATGAGATAGATATGCGATGGATAAATAGATATTAGATAGATACATAGAAGATAAATAGATACAGTAGAAGATAGATAGATATGAGAGAGAGATAGAGAGATAAGTATCAGATAGATATATGAGATAGATATGAGATAGATAGATTCTGAAGTTATCTATACTAATGTTTTACATATGGCGGTTTATTACATTCTGTGACAATGCTAAATGAGAGGCCTCAATTTCACAGTGCAGGTGTGTGGTGTAGATCCTATGTGTATATACTGTATGTCCAGGTTATTCCTACTATTAGGATGTTGGTATGTTTGTAGTTTAATTCATGTGCCAATCAGACCAACGCATTCACTGCATTTTGGTTCGCATTTTAATATCAGAAATCACTTATTGCATTGCAATTAATTAGTTCTGTGGTAATCTGTGATATTTCCATACCACAACTAATAGGGCATGCAGTGGATTTGAAAATCTGCTACATGATTTTCTTCCACTGCTGATTTTTTTCTGCTGTAAAGGCCCATTTAGGCACAACAATTATCGCTCAAAATTCACTCAAAAGCCATCTTTTGAGCGATAATCGTTTCATGTAAGAGTGCCCATCTTTCACTTTTCTGCCGAACGATGGACTTCAGTTTGGCATGAAATACATCGTTCAGCAGAACAGCTGATAAGACGGACCGCATGCTGTATTCTGCTCGGGGAATGCTGATCACACCTGCTTACGTTGTCTCAGCTGTCAGCTCCGCTGGCAGAACAAAGGGAATGTATTCAGGGAACAGGGTGGTCTGTTCCCTGAATACAGCTCCTGGTGGCTCAGACACTACTAATTGGTACTAATAGGCATTAGTACCAATTAGTAGTTTATGCAAAATGATAGCTCAAAACCAATCTTTTGAGCGATCATCTTTGTGGTGTAAATGCATTGTACTGTACATTGCTGCACTGATTGAAATGACTAATTAGTCATTAGATGAGTTCCAGATCTGTTCTTTTTCCCCATGCAATTACGCAGTGTTTCACGCATTTCTTAGCATATTATGCACGCATTTGCGCATCCCTATTGACTTCCAAAGACGCCGGCCTAGGGGTATTATCACACATAGGGTCTTTGGGAAAAAAAACTGTTGCAGTTTTTGTGACAGCCTTTTATTGCGGCTTTTTTAAGTTAAGACCAGAGATAGATTAAAATGGAATGGGAAATGTAAAGGAAGTACATAAACTTCTTCCTCTCGGATTGACTTTTGGCTTTGGTTCCAGGAACTGCCACAAAAAAACATTGTGTGTGAAGCCACCCTTACCAGAGTGCTACACTGATTGGGAAACTACCACCCAATAGGTTTTCTAATAAATGTATAGATGTTGAAATTGAGGGCTACACCCTGAGACCCAGATAGAGTGGATGGGTACAAAACTTTGATATCCTCATGTATCCTTACTGAGAAATGCTGACCGCTGACTCCGGACTCACCCGCTGTTTACAAGTGACAGATATTTATAACATTCCTGGCATTCTATAAGCATCAAGTGCAGAATGTTCCGAAACCTGTTAGTTTATTTCCAAAGCCACATATTTTCCCAGTCTGTGTCTTGTGATTTCTAAGTGTTCTGCATTGATGAGAACAAACCTGGCATCGACTGATGTGGGTGTTACGTTTAGGGCATCGTGACCTGCGCTGCATCTATTAGATAAATGGGCCGGCTGAAAGAACATTTTCATCTGTTAGCATTTTAGGCCATTATTACAGGTCGGTGACTAGCTTGACATATATGGGATTGGGATCCCTTAGAGTAAATGATGGAGAGGGTTATACCTTCTATGTATAGGGAACATGGACACAACCAATTGTATCGGAAACTGCCGGGTGGATTTACTAAAAGCTTTGCACTAGTTTTCTACTGTAAAAAAGTGACAAATTATGGCACATGCCACTTTTGCGCAATACTTTGTGACTTTTTGACATTTTGCACTTCTCTTGCCACTTCTGAAAAAAGTTAAGGAGAGCTGTAACAAATGGGTGCAAAGTGAAGAACAGCAGATGATTTACTTCTGAAACTAGCAACCATTATAGCTCATCTCTGCCTGCTCATCGCAATCATAGATTTCAATTTTTTGGCTCATGGACAGCCAAAGCTAGATTTGGCCCATCTTACACATTTTGACTTTAGACTAGTGTATGAACCACCCTCAATCTGAGCTCTGTAACAAGTGCTGATCAACAGGAATCTTGCCGTTCACACAAGCCGATTCAGGATGTATACAGGATGAATGATCACACATATAATCATTCGGCCCACGTACATTTCAGCATTGTCGGCAAAAAGAAAAAGTTCAATACCGTGTTAGCCAGTAGGACGAAATGTGATTGTTCCCAGTAAGAGAAACCAAGTAATCCTGTAGATATGATACCTTTTAATGGCTAACAAAAATACATGATGTTACAGCAAGCTTTTATATCAGGCCTGATGAAGAATCCTAAGTAGGTGCGAAGGCTTGCTGTAAAGACGGTTTCACACTTGCGCTGGGAATTCCACTTTCCTGCTTCGTTCGGGCAGCAGGAAAGGGGAATCTCCACAGCTGAACCGCCCTATCTCTGGATGGAACCAAACAGTGTCAGATGGACTCCATTGACTCTAATGGGGTCTGTCTGCTTTCTGCCCAGCTGGCTGGCTCTTGGATGGAAGAAAAAGTGCTGCATGTAGTGTTTTTTCTTCCGGTACTTTGAGCCGGATTTTGGTGCAGAATTATCCGCAGGACCGCAAATTTTGCTGCATCCTGGCCTTGTGAAAGCACCTTAAAAGCCCCTTAAGTAAATCTCCCCTATGTTTTTATCATTGCGCAAATGTCCTCACTAAGATCTAGTAGCTTATTAAAATTGGTTTAAAAAGTTTTTTTTACAAACAGCGCCCCTCTAGTCCAAGGGCTGTGCTTGGTATTGCAGCTCACTTTTTTTTTTTACTTGCATGGAACTTGGTTTCAATACTACAATAGAATTAAAGAGTTCAAGGAGGACAACCCCTTCAATACACAGAGACTTTTTTGCATTGACAAATAAGATATAAAGCAGGGACTGTTGCTGAAAAGATGTTTCCTGAGAAACTAAAAATTAGGGGCAAGTAGTGACAGTGACACAAGTTATTTCTCAGTTGTCTCCATACAGTTCGCAGTCCGCTGTGAAGCAACATGTTTGTGTACATTTCGTTTTACCATACTTTTATATTAGAGGATTAGGTCTCTCAAGTGAAATTAGTAGAAATATCTTGTACACATTACATAATAAATCATTTAACTGGCAAAAAAGTAGGTCAGCTCTGTGAATAGATGCATCAGCAACACATCATCCGACTGTATAATATAATCTCATTATACAAGATTACTCTATATAATACCCTAAGTTGTTAGTCCTTGCCATTGTACTGCTTCATGTTCTGTATTATAATGCACGAATCGGGAAGTTTATATGAACAGAGGAAATCTAAAGTGTACTTTTTGTGGTTTTCTTCTATTTTATGGTAAACAGCAGGCTGTATACACACATGCACTGTTGCCTTGCATGGACTTCGTATATAGCATGAACTCTACTGTATAAGTCTCCTATATGCTCTGTATAGGCCCCTCTAGTCATTCACTTTTTCTTAATATATGGACAACTCCAGATCTAACTCAAGAGAACAGTCTATGGAGGTGGTTTAGACCCCACGTCTTCAGCCTCTGGTAGACGTACCCCAGGGGGTCTGCATCCTGTCTCTAGGGGGTACTTTCTAGGATTGTACTTTTTGGTCACCCCGTCTCCATGAAAAAATGCAATAAAAAGTGATCAGAAAGACCTGTGTACTCCAAAATGGTACACAGAAACTACAGGCGTCGTGCAAAAAGTGGGCCCTCACACAACTCTGCCGACACAAAAATAAAAAGTTATGGCTGTCAGTAGGTGTTGGCAGAAAACAATTTTATGTTTTTCCGAAGATGTGTATATATATATATATATTTTTTTTTTTAAGTAATACAGCAAAAAATAATAATAATCTTGGTATTGTGATTGTGCTGACCCATGTAATAAAGTGATTATGTCATTTTTGTTGCTGTGTCTACACCATAAAGTGAAGACCCCCTTCCCCAAAGATGGCAGAATTTCATTTTCTTTCCATTTCCTTCCACTTAGAGATTCTAAAAAGTTTCTCAGTACATTATGTGATACAATAAATATTGCCATTGAAAAATACAACTCGCCCCACAAAAAATAAGCCCTCAGACAGCCATGTTGATAGATAAATAAGAGTAATGAATCTTTTGAAAGTAGGGAGGAAAAAACTAAAAGGAAAAAAAGTGGATCATCCTTAAGGGGTTAATTGAGCACAATAAGTAAACATCCACAGTGCAGAGAGAATAAATAAAGGAACTCCTATGTTAATGACTTCTCCAAAAGTGAATTGACTTGTTTTGATTGAAAAGAGGATATTGGAAGCATGGGTTTTGCAGGTACTTTCCCCATTAAATAAAGGCACACAAAGCCTGGTTATCAATAAATCTGTTTATTGGGGAAGGTTGGTTTGTGTGAACTGTGTCTAGCTGCAAAGAAATGTCAGAATATCTCAGAAGACCTGTTATAGAGATGCATGAAGCTGGAAATGGTTACAAATGCATCACCAAAGAGGGTTTATATTAATGCCGAGTTATCTAAAAAAGAAAAACTGAGGATTGTCACTACATTCACTAAGAGTGGGCATCCAGTTAAGCTCACTCAAAGAGCATGACTGGAAATCAGGGATGAGGCGAGAAAGAACCGAAGGGTAACAGCAAAAGGTTTACAGAAGACTCTACAAGCCACAAAAATCTCTGTTCATGTATTCATTATATTAAATTCATTGAACTAGAATAAAGTTCATGGAAGGACACTACATGGGAAGCTGCTGCTGTCCAAAAAAATATTGCAGCCCATCTTAAGTTTGTCCAAGGCCACTTGGATTCTTTACAAAGCTTCTGGGAAATGTTTTAGACAGATGAGACAAAATTGGAACCTTTTAGCACAAATGCACAACCCTCTCCCCCAAACGCAACATTTGGAGGAAAAAGAACACTGCAAACCAACGCGATAACCTCATCATAACTGTGAAGCATGACGAAGGCAGAATTATGGTTTGTGAGACCTTGCTTCCTCGGGGCTGGGATGTTTTACAATCATTGAGGTAATAATAAATTCTGAGTTGTATCAAACAATTTTACAGGAGAATGTAAAAGCAGAAATCCATGGCTTTAGGTTAAGAGAAGTCAGAGCCCTGACCTTCATTCTATCGAGATATTATGGTATGACCTAAAAAAGGCATCCCAGAAATATTGATAAACTGAAACACATTTGCAGGGAGAAAAGATCCAAAATCTCTTCTCAACATCTCATTTTCAACTACAGGAAATATCTGATGAAAGTGATTGCTGTTAAATGGGGATATAGAAGTTATAACGTTCAAAGGTTTGCTATTTTTTCTCCCTGCACTCAGGATGTTTACTCAATGAGTTCAATGAAAGACATGAACAGTACAACTGATTGTGAATTATTAGAATCCGCAATTCCTGCCCGCACGTCTGAGTGAACCAATGAAAGTCCATGCCTTTCAATGCCCACGTATTACCATGTATCATCCACGTGGACGGCAATCACGGAATCCGCAATTCAAATCCGGTCATGTAAGACCGGCCTTATTCAGAGAAGTAATGTTTAAGATCATGGTGGCATTTATAAAGATTAAAAGCCAGGATTGAATATTCAGAAGCCACGATTCTGATTATAGAATTGATCTAGCAAGAAACTTGCACGATAATTGTGCCGTGTAAACGGGGCTGTAGTGTCAGAATAGGTTATACACAGCAGATTAGTGGGGTCCACTAGCTTGGACAACGGCCAATCAGCTCTTGTGAAGCTGCTGTAGCATGCTGAAGGAAGCTAAAGATTGTCCACTGTGTCATAGCTTTGATTGTGAACAGAAACCACAGTGCAGATTGTGAATGTGCACAGGAAATACAGTATGGTTTAGGAATTTAACCCTTTAGTGACCAGCCATATGTGTTTTTACAGCAGTCACTAAGGGGCCTTAGGTTAAGGCCAGCGCGGGAATTTTGTATCAGGAAAAGCCAAAGCTCGGCTGTCTGATAACAGCTGAGCTTCTGCACTAATGGCCAGGAGTGTAGATGGGGAAGGGGCTACCTTGTTACCTATGAGTCTACCACAATGTGATCGATGGGAGGAAAGGTAATGGGTTGCCATGTCAACCAGACACCTGATCAAGACCTCCAGGTCTGCCATGCAAGCCAGCCTATTAGACTCTGCCTCCAGCAGGATCTCGTAGCAGAGCTCTCAAAAGTATACTACACTGCACTGCATAGGTAGTGCGGTGCAGTATACTCAATCACATCTTCGAGTCCCCTTGAGGGACAAAAAACATTTATTAAAAAGTTAAATAAAATTTAATTAAAAATGAGTAAAATAAAGAAGAAAAAACATTATGTTTTTCCCTACAAACTCTGGAAAAAATAGAAAAAATAAACATTAGGTATCGCTGCATTCATAATGACTGATACCATGCAAATATTATTTGCGTTTTCTCGCATTGTGAATGCTGTGAAACAAAAACTGAAAGAATTTATATATATAAATTTGAGGATTGTCCGGATGTTTTAGGGTAGAGCGTTTCAGATGATCAGTGATGCCCTAGAGAAGTCCTGGAGGCGAGCATGTGACGTTCAAATGAGAGGGGAGTTTAGTCTGAATGTGTTAGCGGATCGGAGTGTGCGGGCTGGGTGATGTACGGACAGGAGGGAGGTGATATACGGTGGTGCGGCGCCTTGGAGAGCTTTGTGGGTTAGGGTCATGAGTTTGAATTTAGTTCAGTAATGGATGGGCAGCCAGTGCAGCAATGGGCATAGTGCAGAGGTGTCCGAGAAGTGGCTGGATAGGAAGATAAGTCTAACTGCTGCATTTAGTATGGCTTGGAGAGGGGAGAGTCTGGTCCGGGGAAGGCTGATGAGCAGGGAGTTGCAGTAGTCAAGTCGGAAGTGGATGAGAGCGACAACAAGTGTCTTTAGCGTGTACGTGGTGAGAAACGGATGGATTTTAGCAATATCCCTGAGGTGCAGGTGGCATGTTCGGGCCAGAGATTTGATGGGGGGTGAAGGAGAAGTCAGAGTCCAGTGTGACCCCAAGACAACAGGCATGCTGTCTGGGGATCATGATCGTGCCAGATACTGATAGGGAGATGTTGGAGGGAGGTTGACTCTCAAAGGGCAGAAAGACGCGAAGATCAGGTTTTGAAAGGTTTAGTCGGAGAAAAAGAAAGGACATAGTGTTAGAGACAGCAAATAGACAGTCGGTGATATTTTGGAGGAATGGTGCTGAGATGTCAGGGGAAGAGGTGTATAACTGGGTGTCATCAGCATAGAGATAATATTGGAAGCCAAATGTTCGGCTGGTTTGTCTGATTGGGGCTGTGTATACTGAGAAGGGGAGGGGGCCGAGGACCGAGCTCTGGGGGACCCCAACAGCGATAGGAAGTGGAGAGGAGGAAGCGCCAGCGAAGGAGACACTATATGAGCGGTCAGAGAGGTAGCAGCAGAACCAGGAGAGAGCAGTGTCCTTTAGGCCAATAGAGCAGAGCATAGCGAAGAGGAGCTCATGGTCAACAGTGTCGAACGCAGCAGACAGGTCAAGGAGGATTAGTAGGGAGTAGTTGCCTCTCAGCTTTGCCGTCCTCAGGTCGTTTGATACTTTTGTGAGGGCGGTTTCGGCCAAGTGCAGGGAGCAGAAGCCAGACTGGAGAGGGTCGAGGAGAGAGTTATCAGAAAGAAAACGTGTGAGGCGGGAATAGACCAGGCATTCTAGTTATTTGAAGATAAAGGGGAGGTTTGAGATGGGTTGGTAGTTGGCAGCGTTAGTCGGGTCATGGTTTGGTTTCTTTTTCAGAGGGGATATGATGGAGTGTTTGAAGGAGGAGGTAAAACCGCCAGAGGTCAAGAAGAGGTTGAATATAGTGGTAAGGTGGGTAATAACAGCCAGGAAAAAGGGACTGGAGGAGGTGGTGGGGCAAGCAGTGGAAAGCAGTCTGGAGACTTCTTCGTCTGTCGTTGGTTCTAGCATAGATAATAAATGAGTAATAGATTCAGTGCTGAAGAGACCGGGATTCGGGCTAGCCAGGTAATGTTCATTGATTTCTCTTTGGATGTTTTCGATTTTTTTTCTTTGAATAGGGGTTGCTAGCTCTCCAGCACCAGAGATCCGTCATGGGGGCCTGTTCTTTGGGGCTAAAGAGGGAGTGGAATTTTTAGAAAAGTCGTTTAGAGTTGCGGTATGGTGAGAAGCGAGGGAGGTGAAATAAACTGTACTTTTTACACACACAAGTCATGTGCAATTGTTCCTGTAAAACATACGCACTTACGCTCCCAGCCATAATTATTCTAAGGAGTTCAAGATGTGTTTTTTTCCTGTGCAACTGCGTGTAGTGTTTCACACATCTTCCAGCATATTGTGCGTGTATTTGCGCATTCCAATTGACTTCTAGGGGAAACTTTTGGTATGTGCCGGAAAATAGAGCATACTGCGCTTTTTTGCGCAACCAAAATGCACAAGAAAAAAAATGCATGGGAACGGAATAGGTTCTATTCTCTGTGTATTGTGCACAAATATGCTGGTGTGAATCCCACCTTATGCTGCTGTTACGTTTAGCGCCCAGACATAAGGGAATGGGGAAGGATTGTGTGGCGACGCTGCCCCTCCGCTCTATGAGCTGCGTGGACTGTAAAAACCACTAATAAGCATCCTGCTTTCTAAATTACAAAACTTACTGTCCATATGTAGCACATTTATGTTGAAGGGTTTGTCTGCTTTTGGGTGGTTTCCCACACAGTTGTTTTTTGTTTAGTTTTTTTTAGAAAAAAGCCAGCAGGAAGAAGTATAATAAGTCCTTCCTTATTAGCTTCCATAACTGCTGAATCTATTTCTGGCTTTGGCAAAAAAAGACTACCGTATATACCGGCGTATAAGGCGACGGGGCGTATAAGACGACCCCCCAACTGTCACCTTATACGCCGGTATACAGTGGTGAAAAAAAAATAAATTCATTACTCACCTCCCACGGCGTTCTGTCGCGCTCCGGCAGGATGTCGCTCGCTCCGGCAGGCTGTCGCTCGCTCCTCGTCCCCGGCGCAGCATAGCTTTCTGAATGCGGGGCTTGAAATCCCCGCTTCCAGAAAGCTAATACACACGCCGGCAGCCATGACATCATTGAATGGCTGTGATTGGCTAAAGCGCACGTGGCTTCAGCCAATCACACTATTCAATGACATCATTGAATGGGTGTGATTGCTAACACGTGCGCCTTCAGCCAATCACAGCCATTCAATGCTGTCATGGCTGCCGGCGTGTGTATTAGCTTTCTGGAAGCGGGGATTTCAAGCCCCGCATTCAGAAAGCTATGCTGCGGCGGTGACGAGGAGCGAGCGACAGCCTGCCGGAGCGCGACAGAACGCCGTGGGAGGTGAGTAATAAATTTTTTTTTTTTACACTTTTTTTTTTTTTGTATTACCGGCGCATAAGACGACCCCCGACTGCAGAGCAGATTTTTCGGGGTTCAAAAGTCGTCTTATACGCCGGTATATACGGTACATGAAAAACTGTTACAAAACAGTATTTTTTCCCCCCAAAATAACCCTTCATGTTTATTTATTGCATGAGCACTGACACTTTAGTATACATGTATGATATATGAATTTCCATTATAGATTGATTCACTCCTTGGGGGTTGAAGGTATTTATCAGATTGTATTTATTTGGATAATATATATATGAGGGATCACCTGCCTGTTTTATCATTTGTGTCTATGTATGTTTGTTTTTAGCTAATTATGTGGAATTTTAATATATATTAATAAATTATGGCTTTTTAGTAATATTTATGTCCGGCGTGTTGTCTCTGTGGGCTCCACAAAACATTTGAACTTGATACCAGAGAAGCCTGGGGTTGGTGTATTCTACATGCTTCCAAAATTAGACAAAGCTGGCAACCCAATAATCTCAGGTGTGGAAACCCTCACTGAAGGAAACTCAGGATGGGTAGAAGAGGTCCTCAAACCACTGGCAAGAAACACCACCAGCTACTTGCAAGACACCACGGACCTACTGAACAAATTGTCAACCATAGGCACCCTCCTCGATGGCGCCATCCTGGCCATCATGGATGTAGAATCCTTATACTCCAACATCCCACACAAAGATGGACTGACCGCCTACCAGACACACCTAGAGGCCAATGGGGTTGCCTCTGAATCGGTGTTACAACTCACAAGATTCATTCGCACACACAATTATTTCTCCTTTGGCAAGGAGATATTCCTGCAACTCATTGGAACCACCATGGGCAGTAAAATGGCACTGCAATTTTCATGGCAAAACTGGAAAGTTATTTTCTGGCCACCTGTCCCAACAAACGATTGGCCTACTTCCTCTACACTGATGACATCATAATCATCTGGACCAACACTAAACAAGAACTAGTAAAATTCTGAGAGATTCAATGCATTTCACCCCACAATAAACTTAACATTAAGCTACCCGATTGATTGGCTCACATACCTCAGATTTGACAGTTACTATCCTAAACACATAAAAAAGTCCATCGTCTACAGCCAGGCCATCAGATACAACCGGATCTGCTCCAACCCAACAGACATAGAGGAACATTTATACCATCTTAAAAGGACATTTTTAAATCAGGGCTACCATCCCACCTCAATTGATGACCAAATCACCAGAGCCACCAGGATACCCAGGAATCAACTACTCCAAAACACAGAGAAGGAAGAAAGATTGTGTCGTCTAGTTGGGACCTACAATCCACAGCTAGAGGTTCTAAGGAAAACTGCAAGGAAACTCCATTATACCCTACACAAGGATGACCGTCTGAAAACCATATTCCCGGACCCTCCCCTTCTGTGTTATAGGAAACCTCCAAATTTGAGGAACTTTACAGTCAGGAGTGCATTGCCCTCTGACACACAAAAATGAACTTATCCCTGTAATGTAAGGAGCTGCAAGACCTGCTCACATATACTGACCGAGGACAGGATACAAATCCCCAACACACAGCAGGACTATAAGATCCCGGGGCCTTCACATGTTTCATGTCTGATGCTGTGTACCTGATCCCATGCAGTGAATATCCTGTTGGGGTGCCTTTATGTTGGAGAAACAGGACAGAAACTTAGAGCGAGGATGAGCTGTCACACAATTAAAGAGAAAAAGACAGAATTACGTGTGGCTGAGCATTTTTCCAGTCATGGACACAACATAGAACATATGAAAGTTATGATACTTAAAGGCAATTTGAATTCCCTACGTCACAGAAGAATTTTGGAGTACAAGTTTATTACTATATTTGATACTCTTAAGAATGCACTGAACCTCGGACAGTGCTTCTTGCATCAGTGGAGAATGTGAGAAATCTGGCGTAGAGATAATACACTGGCTTGGTGACCCCCTAACACCAATTTAGAGACCATAAAACTTTCACATCCCTTATCAGTGGACTAATTTAATATTTACTTCCCTACTCATCCTGTTCTGGTGTTTTGTTTAAGTGCAAATTAATCACACCATGCCTGTGCCTTTTCATATGTATGTGTATATATGTATGCGTCTTCGGATATATTCCATTTAAGTCTGAGGAAGAACCCTAAGTGGGTTTGAAAGCTCACTACAACATCATTTATGTTTGTTAGCCATTGAAAGTATCATATTTATATATCAGATTACTTGGTTTCTTTTACTTAGATTAATCACATTTTGCTCTACTGACTAACACGGTACTAAAAGTTTTCATTTTGTCTCTGTCAGTGAAGCATTTTGTTTGCATAATGGACTTTGGTAAAATTCATGTAAGCTTCTATAAGTGCTTGTTTTACCAAATAACTTGTAGCATTAAACTCTCTTAAAGTGATAGCACAATAGCTACTGTAATCCAAAATGTCACTCTTTTTCAACTAGCATCTAACACTGACATTCACATCTCCAATGCATCTTCCTTTTGGCCGCAGCAAGGCACATGACTTCTCACACAACTATCAGCGTCTTTTGCTATTTCTCTTATCTGCAGCCTAACCGCTATGTTCATCATATTCAGCTGTAGGTCGCAACCTCAGATCCCCCGCAGGAGCAGCGTCCTCCATGCAGAAGCTTACAAATGTCATAGACGTCCTTCACATTTCCAGAGGTTGTCACATAATACTGGCGGCTCAACTCCCACACCACACATTACCGTATTCACATCCATATTATACTCTATGCCATGTGCCTCACAGCGCCATTCCATGTACTCTTCATACATTACACTACATCAATATAAGCACTATACAAAATATCCCTTCACACTGTAACCATAAAAAATTACTATTCAGCAATTAGTCTTTGCAAGGCCTTGCATTCCCCATCAGTGGCGCCATAAGCTACAGTCTTGTCAGTCCATCACCCCCACCCTGGCCAGATAGTTGATCTTATGCAGTTCAGGGGTCGTAATCCACTCCCAGTTACTCAATACATCTATTGCTGCTCATTTTGCTCTTCACCTGCAGCTTCCTTGCACTGTTGGTCCATGGTTGTTCCGCAGCATGGTGATGCGGCCTGCTACTGGCCCTCGCCTGCGGCGTCTCCTTCCCCAGTGCTGCCTCAGACTGTCCATACTGCAGAGCGCAGGTGGTCATGTGACTACCATTATATTCAGACAACGCCCCCAGGCCGTGTGCAGAATCTTTATAGTTAGTCTTTTTAGAGTGCTATGACATTACAGGATATAGACATTAAATAACCAGATGGGTTGTTGATCCGGGTATTTTCCGACTGCCAGACTTGGAGTCAGGAAGGAACTTTTCTCTGAAGAGAGTTGATCCATGGATTATTCTGACTGCCATTATGGAGCCAGGAAGGATTTTTTCCCCATTGTTTTTTTTTTGCCTTCCTCTGGATCAACATGGGGTGGTGGGGTGTAAACAGGCTGAACTGCATAGACATTTGTCTTTTAACAGCCTAGCATACTATGTTACTAAGTACATCTTTATAGTATCTTTATAGTAAGTATAAGTAGATTACTATAGCTACTACACTGCTCCAGGGTGTATGCTGTAGTAACTACAGAGAAGCCCCCCGGAGAGCTGGTGTGTGGTATCTTTATAGTAAGTACATCTTTATAGTATCTTTGTAGTAAGTATAAGTAGATTACTATAGCTACTACACTGCTCCAGGTACTCCGGGGCCTCCCCTGAATGCTGCAGTAACTACAGAGAAGCCCCCGGAGCGCTGGTGTGTAGTATCTTTATAGCAAGTACATCTTTATAGTATCTTTGTAGTAAGTATAAGTAGATTACTATAGCTACTACACTGCTCCAGGTACTCCGGGGCCTCCTCTGAATGCTGTAACTACAGACAAGCCCTCGGAGCGCTGGTGTGTGGTATCTTTATAGTAAGTACATCTTTATAGTATCTTTACTATAGTATCTTTGTAGTAAGTATAAGTAGATTACTATAGCTACTACACTGCTCCAGGTACTCCGGGGCCTCCTCTGAATGCTGTAACTACAGAGAAGCCCCCGGAGTGCTGGTGTGCAGTATCTTTATAGTAAGTATAAGTAGATTACTATAGCTACTACACTGCTCCAGGGTGTATGCTGTAGTAACTACAGAGAAGCCCCCGGAGTGCTGGTGTGTGGTATCTTTAGAGCAAGTACATCTTTATAGTATCTTTATAGTAAGTATAAGTAGATTACTATAGCTACTACACTGCTCCAGGTACCCCGGGGCCTCCTCTGAATCCTGTAACTACAGAGAAGCCCCCGGAGTGCTGGTGTGTATTATCTTTATAGTAAGTACATCTTTATAGTATCTTTATAGTAAGTATAAGTAGCTTATTACAGGTACTTGTGCTAAGGTTAGGCCTCCATTGGGCTGCATTCAATTCGGAGAAGGCCCCAGGAGCGTCAGTGTGCAGAATCTCTATTCTTATTATATATAAAGATTCTGCGCACCGCCGCTCCTGGAGATTTCTCTGAATTGAATGCTGCCCAATAATAAAACTTTTGGAGGCCTAACATTACTGCTGTAGTTAGTAGCTGTAGGAAGCTACTTATATTTACTATATAAGTATAAGTATTATCTATAGAATAGATAGGTTTTTAGTGGCTCACTTACAAAGGGAGCCACTTAAGATCTTATTTGCGGCGCTAAGAGGTTTGCCTATTTGAATTTTGGTCCCTACTTACTACGAAGTTGTGCAGGCCTTTTTTATCTGGCCAAGATGGCTGCCGACACATGATCTGGAAGTGTGGGTTAACCCTCATATAAGGCCCCAGCACACAGAACTAGTCCTAGTGACTTCCTGGATTTTAGTGATGTTACAATCATATTACCTCTGTATCTGAAGGTCCTTCTACCCATGTATAAGCACTTAAGCAGGCATATTAAAAGGGATTTAATCTCTTATGTTTACCCCATTACAGGAGCACCAATTGGCATGCACCACGTAGAGTACACTTGCCACTGGTTGACTGTA
The DNA here is from genome assembly GCF_035609145.1 of Eleutherodactylus coqui. Lineage (NCBI taxonomy): Eukaryota > Metazoa > Chordata > Amphibia > Anura > Eleutherodactylidae > Eleutherodactylus > Eleutherodactylus coqui. Next base: position 261,852,519 of record NC_089839.1, on the reverse strand, counting down.
GGCTTTAGTGAACTCCTTTTATGTGTCCCTAACAGAGTCCTTGCAAACACCTTCCTGTCTATTTGAATAGGTTGAACGTGGTTGTTGCGGGTTACAGAGTCAGAGGTATCAGGGCCTACCTTTGGCAAAGATCTTTTGGGAACCTCCAAGAAACTCTTGAGAGCAATGGAGTAATAATAGGAGGTGGTGTGGAGGAAAATAAACAAAGCTGGGACACGGTTTAGGGTTTATTCATATGGGCGATATCCCTGCGCGACTTCTGTCCAATTACAATAGGGACAAAACTCACACAGGTAAAGAACTCATTTATTTGAATGGATTCATGCACATGAGAGAGTTTTCACTTGGACCCATGGACCGAGGTTGAAAAATTACTGCATATCCAACTCTTGTCGAGTTTCACACAACAATAGGACATGTAATGTGTGATATCCCATACACTGGAGAGCACATGGATGGAGATTCCATGTGCTGTGCATTGAGAGAGAATCTTGGGCAGAACTCGAAGCACTCAATGTAAATACACCCTTAGCTTGCTCCAAAACTTTACTAAAAGTTTAGCAGCGAATTCCAGTATTCCATAAGCGGTAGCCAGTTACGATTCTTGGAGACAGAGCACGGACTCTCAACGATAGCCCCCAGCAAACCATCTCACAATCTTCAGGTTCACAACTCAATAACTGCTTTGTTGTATGGCTCAAGCACACCATGCTGACCTAAATTCTCTCCCAGGCTGTACAGCTGCTCCCTCCTGGAACTCACAACTTTTTGTTATATCACCAGCACCCACCTCAGTGGTCTTTCTATACCACCATAAATTTTTGGCCCCACCTTAAATCCTTGCTGTCTCCCAAAACATGGTTGCCGCCTTAAAGTGATAGGACAACAAACATATTAAACACGATGAAACACAAAACATGGTAAAACAATCTGCATCGTGCATTCACCCCCGTTACATTATTAACTATAGCAGCTACAAAGAGTGGCTCTCCAACTAAAGGACTCGGCTTGTCTGTGCATTCCATGAGTTGCCTATTCATTCCTCCTGCTAATCTGTGAGCCGGTTATCAGAAATGTTCAGTTATACTACAAGATCCTTATTTGATATGGATTGTTTACTTCCGATGTTGAACACTTCTGTTGAAGAGTGACCTGTTTGCTCTCCCATACCTTGTATCATGACGATATCACATTGACTTGAATTGTTGCCTAGCCTTAGTTGGCACATTGGCACAATCATTTCTGTTTGTCTTTGAAATTTACCCAGATTTTCACTAAAAACGTTTTGAAATCTGAATATTAGAAGATATATGTTTATGTATCTTTACAAGTTTGCCAGGAAAAATTGGGCCAACCACTGTTGACAGAATGCCCCCAGTTGTCTGTGTTCATCCTTGATGCATGACACAGGGATCCTCTTTTTCGGTACACTTTGAATCCCTGTGTCATCCACCACCTCCACCCATCAAAAGTAGAGCAAAGAAAAAGTGGGGTACTTACCCATAGCATTCAAATTCCATTCCTCACAGTTTCCCATCTCTCTTGTGCGGAGATCCAATCCTTCTTTTGGTCAAAAAGGTGAACAGGAGAGCAGTCTTCTGAACAGGATGAGCAACTCCGTATTTTGAAAATAATAATTATAAATAATAATAGTAAATTGCTATTTATGCAATTTCCTTACTAGATCTCCTTTTCAGAGACATCCATCTAGTAGTGCATGTGATCTCATTTGGTCTTCAGAACTGCAACAATTCATTTTTCTATCCAGTCGTTATTCAGACGCCTCTGCATTATGCCAGTCGCTGCATTGGCTGCCCATCCACTGCAGAACTAAATTTAAACTCCTCTACCTCACTCACAAAGCTCTGCATGGCGCTGCGCCACCATATATCGCCTCCCTACTGTCAGTACACCACCCAGCCCGCTCACTCCGATCGGCTAACACCCTCAGACTAAACACCCCTGTAATACGAACCTCACATGCTCGCCTACAGGACTTCACCAGAGCAGCACCCATCCTCTGGAATGCTCTACCCCAAGGCATCCGGACAATTCCCGATGCACGAAATTTCAGACATGCCTTAAAAACGCACCTCTTCAGGGAAGCATACCAAATCTCCTGACCTAGTCCCTCGCCCCTCCCTATGGTGCTCCACCCTGTTTGCCTTCTGATAAATGATCTGTACATAAAATTTCCTATTGCCTGTGTTCCCCAACCCCTGCACCTCCTGTACCACCCCCAACCCATTTGTGTCTAACCCAATGTACCTCACATTGTAATTGTTGTATTGTTTTGCATTTATCCATGCCTGAAAGCACTGCGGAATAAGTTGGCGCTATACAAATAAAGATTATTAATATTATTGTGGCATCCATACATATGTGCCAGTTGCCCCAGGGTGTGCCAACCATTCCCCATATCATTAATTCACATCTACCAGCCTGAACCGTTGACAGGAAGAGTTCATCAATTCATGCAGCTTGCACCAATTTCTGACCCTTCCATCAGCACCGCGCAACAGAAATCTGGATTCATCTGACCGGGTGATATTTTTCAATTGCTTAGTGATACAGTTCTTGCATTCTGTTGACCATTGGAGTCCTGCCTTTCTGTTTCTCCTAGACAGCAATGGCACTCAAACAGATCGTCTGTTGTTATAGCCCATCCATGTGAAGGAAAGATGAGGTGTGCATTCGGACACATTAGTTGTGACACCAGAGTTGTATTTAGCTGTAATTTTCTTGACTGGGCACCACCTGTTCATTATAATGATATTGGTGTCCTCCTCGAACATGGACGAATTGTTTCCATCCACTGGATCTCCTTTTACTGGATGTTGTTCCTTGATCACACAAGTCTCAGTAGAATCTTAACCCCACAAGGTTGGCAATTTTTGAAGCCCTGGCCCTGGTAAGTCTAGCATTGATGACAAATCAATGCCTCATTGGAAGTTGCTTAGCTAGCTTAATTTTTCCTATTCCAATGTGGATTCACACTGAAACTGATTAATGGAAAACTTGCTTACTTGATTGCAAGCTTCACTTCGGGGTAATGGGTGTAAGTTTGTACAGGAAAGCTGCAATTATGAAAGGGTAGGGGCCACTATTAAAGTGGCTATTCTATGTGTGTAGCTTCTCCAAAGTTGAATTTTACCATAAGTTGGAGTAAAGATCATGAAAATGGATGATTTCAATTGAAACGATAGTTCGTTGGGTAAAATATAACAATGAACTATTGTGTTTGCCAACCAATGACAGACTGTCATCATCGGGAGAAGACGTCAACCATGGTTGAACACTTGTTCAACCAAGAACCTACTTCTATCTAATGTCTATGCCCAACTTCACCATATATATTCCCGTTATGGATGAGTCTTCTTCTCCAAGGATGTGGTCTTCTGACAATGTTAGTGTATATTAGAGTAAATGCTTGACTTATACTGTTTTTGGCTTACTTATTCATTCTTTTACTATATTCCTAAAATGTTTGTGTGCAGCAAAACCTGAATCCCCCTGTTTTCCTCCTGCTGGATGTGTCTGCACATTCTTGGATGCAATAAGGAGCTCAGCTCTTGGCTCGGCTTATTGGTTTAATACAAAACTATTTGCAGTCTCTGCATTCTCAGCAGCCTCCTCCTTCAACATTATGCAAGTGTTTCTTCACTAAACTTGACAAAAAAAAGGTAGGCAGCATATCTCTGCTGACTAAAACATACTCCTGAGTATAAACAAAACCTCCCAAGTATTTCCAAACCAATTCTCATTTTTGTGATAAAGATTGCATATATTAGGACGCAAGTGAGATGTCTGGCTCCTGTCCTGCTGGCTTTTTCCACTCAGAAGGGAAAAATATATTTTTGTAATGGTTTTCAAAACTAAATACAAAAACAGTACATTCTGTTAACCTTTTAATGTCCTAAGAAGGTCTGCACTTACCTAAAGACGAGAAGGAATGTGCCTATGGGCGGCCCCAATGGAAGGGCATTAGGTCGAAAGAAAATGTAATTATGAATATACATCTCAACATTATGCGTTTATATATCAATTACTGTATATACAGTCTTGATTTATTACACAATCCTAGTTCAGCATGGAAGTATGGAAGTACACCCAGGGAGGGACAAGGGGAAGACGGTAGAGGGTGTTAGCTGATACTCCCCAGATTTCTTAACGTAATTGCATTGCATAATTAAACTTAAATCCCATATTTTTAGGGGAGGTTGTGTAATCTAAACTCTAGAAACTCATTAACTGTCTTAAAATAACAAAGAGAGCAGTACTTACCCATCCTCTGGCATGGTGATCCAGCACTGTAGCTCCGCTTTGGTCCCAGTGTTTGTTGTTGCTGATGATGTCATCGGAAGTCACTTTACCACTGCAGCCTGTCAGAGGCCACAGGGTCACCTTTCTGAACTCCTGGCATCATGACACCCAGGATGTGCTGATGCCAGGAGAACGGATGGTGATGCTACAATACCTGATTTGGCTGCCACGGTCATCTGAGTTCGATGACATTAGCAACAACAAGCATCAGGGCTACAGTACTGGATCACAACTGCAGTGGAGGGATTAGTACTGCTTTTTTTTGTAAATTTAATACAGTTGGAGGAAGAGGGGCAGTCCCAATACTTAAAGATATTTCTAGCAGGCTAAGCGTCAGGTTGTGAACAGAGACCAATAACGTTGATCCCGTATCCCTTTAACCCTCAGATGCTGCCATCAATGCAGACTGTGGCATCTACGTGGTTTGGAGCACCTTCTCTCACCCCATCGACCCCCATGATGTGATTGTGGGTTGTTGATAGTTGCTATGGCAGATGGAGGCCAAATAATGGTCTCAAAATAGGCCTTGTACAGGCTCTAATACCATAGCCAAAGAAACAGATGCACACCTCCTAGGTCTGTCTGTCATTTAAGAAAATGAAAGCTGCAGGAGTCACACTGCATTACATAATTATGAAGAGCTCTATGCTCTCTTTTTACAGCCTTAAATGAGAGACATATCCTATTGGTGGGAACACTCCTTTCAACGGGTGACCAGACATGATAGCAAATTGTTACATCCGACAGGTGCACCTCGCCGCAGGATGGACGCAGGAGTGGTATCACGTTCAAACCAAATGCGCTGGCTGGAACACTAAAAGGGACAGTGAACTTCATACTGGGCACTGGACTCACGGACAGACATAACATAGGACTGACAAGCGACCAAAACACTCACCTTGCATACCTGCACACATAACAAATGAAATTGCTATAAAAGTATGAGGTATTAGTATGTGGATTGGCCAAGTCATTTAAAGGGGTTGTCTCATGAAATCAAGTGGGGTTATATACTTCTGTATGGCCATATTAATGCACTTTGTAATGTACATCATGCATTAATTATGAGCCATACAGAAGTTATTCACTTACCTGTTCCGTTGCTAGCATCCCCGTCGCCATGGATCCGTCTAAAATCGCCGTCTTCTGGCGATTTTAGACGCGCTTGCGCTGTGCGGTCTTCTGTGCGGTGAATGGGGCCGCTCGTGCCGGAGAGCTGGTCCTCGTAGCTCCGCCCCGTCACGTGTGCCGATTCCAGCCAATCAGGAGGCTGGAATCGGCAATGGACCGCACAGAGCCCACGGTGCACCATGGGAGAAGACCCGCGGTGCATCGTGGGTGAAGATCCCGGCGGCCATCTTAGTAAGGTAAGGAAGAAGTCGCCGCAGCGCGGGGATTCGGGTAAGTACTAAACTTTTTTTTTTTTTAACACATGCATTGGGTTTGTCTCGCGCCGAACGGGGGGCCTATTGAAAAAAAACAAAAACCCGTTTTGGCGTGAGACAACCCCTTTAAGCCCGCAAGCCTGAACTTCAAGGGTCCTTATTATCTCATGGGTCCCTACTCTAATGAGACAACATCCAACAGAACCCTGCTGCAAGCAGGGCGATCGCCGCGATAAGGGCGGACCCACTCTGGATTCTAAGAGCCTAACTAGCCCAGAGATGACAAAAGATGCAGCAGGACAGGACACAGTTCACAACAACACACTAGACACAGATCAGGACTATCCACACCTAATGTCTGGTACCTGCACAGACAATGGACAAGACATTGTTCACACACATAATACATACACAGGCATGCAAGAAAACCAAACCCTAGAGTGAAGGGATACCAGCTTCCTCTTACAGAGGGACTGGTGTGTATATATATATATATATATATATATATATATATATATATATATATATATATGCAGCAGACCCATGGGGATTGGCTGGTAGGAGGAACTCCCCACCCAGTCAGCTCAATTAACCCTCACCTGTGAAGCTGTGCTCATGGAAACCTGTAGGACCACAGGTCCTAGAAGCACACACCTAACAGTACCCCCCTCCCCTTTAGAAAAGGAGCCTTTGGACCCTTTAGGCACAAAAAAAGATGGTACTCCTCCTAAGGACACCATGCAGTACAGGACTTATCCAATGGGCCTAGTACTGCTGCAACAATGTCACAACCAGGATAAGTGTTGCACAGGACTTATCCTACAGGCCTGTTGCAAACGCACAACATATCCTGACAAGGAAGGAGAATATGTAACACTCAACAGAGTGAACGTAGCCAGAGGGAATAAGATGGAAATCCCTCCGGCTGACAAAGCATGCACAGGACTTATCTGTATGGGCCTAGTGCAGATGTCAGCCAGTTAGCAGGAGAAGAGATAAAACACAGGTACATGTCACACCGGGGTCTGTAGCAAATGGTAAGGCTGGTCATTATATTACATCCGCTGGGCGCACCTCACTGCAGGATGTATGCAGGAGTGGTATCGCATTCAAACTGGACATGCTGGCTGGAACACCAAAGGAAGAGAGAACTGCATACTAGGAACTGGACTTATGGACAGACATAACAGAAGGACCAACAAACAACCAAAACACTCACCTTGCATACCTGCACACATAACAGATGGAATTGCTTTAGAAGTACGAGGTATTAGTTCGTGGATTGGCCAAGTTACTTAAGCCCGCAAGTCACATCATGGCTCCTCGTTGTCTCGCGGGTCACCACTCTAATGAGGCAACATCTACCAGAACCCTGCCTGCAAGCACGGTGATCGCCCCGATAAGGGTGGCCTCGCACTGGAACCTAAGGGCCTAACTAGCCCAGCAGGACAGGACACAGTTCACACCAACACACAAGACACAGAACAGGACTATCCACACCTGATGTCTGGTCACCTTCACAGATGCTGGATAAGACACTGTTCACACACATAATACATACACAGGCATGCTGGAAATCCAAACCCTAGAGTGAAGGAATACCTGCAGCAGGTCAGTGTGGGGGATTGGCTGGCAAGAGGAACTCCCCACCCAACCAGCTCAATTAACCCTCACCTGTGGAGCTGTGCTCATGAAAACCTGTAGAACCACAGGTCCCAGAAGCACACACCTAACACAAATCAGCCACATTTAAATCATTGGGGGAAGTCCCTAAGTTCTTGGTCATGTTTGAGCTACCTATGTTCATGCTCCCGAAGCCTACTCCTCCTCCTATTTTACCACCTAAATAGAAATGGCAATCTGGTAGATTCAGCACATGGAGGAATGCTTAGGAAGTCCCCTCTCTGCCAACGTAAGGACGCCCATGCTTTTTCCTTTGAGGTTCTGCACACTAGAGGCTGTCCCAGCTTGAGAGGTTTTTAGATGCTGTTTATACACTTACAAGTTATTCTTATCCTACTTTTCCCTGAGTCTATATGAGTAGTGCTACTTGTATGCCCACCAGAGCAAGTGCAGGTGGCCTGAGGATAGACTGGTCCTTTTATTGCAATTTTTTTGCATTTTCTGTTAGAGGTGGGATTTGTTTTTCTTTTTCTATACTAATCATTTAGATTTTTCATACGTGCCTAGCTAATGTTCTCTACCCTTTACTGGGCATTCATTCTTGATGTCAGGGTATGAATGCAATGTCTAGCCACCAGTTCCATTTTATCCAAATAGGAATTGCAACACTTAAGGCTCTTTTACACACAATGATTATCGCTCAAAATTTGTTCAAACAATGGCTTTTGAGCAATTATCGTTGCATGTAAATGCTTCCATCTTTCACTCTTCGGCTCAACAATGATTTTTAGGTGAGCTTAAAATCCATTATTCAGTCGGAGAGAGATAGTAGAGACTGCACACTGTGTTCTCTATGGGAGCAGCTGACGATAGCTGAAACTGTCAATGTTTCAATCGTTTGAAAGATTGTCTTTGCGTGTAAATGCGCCTTTAGTTTTGAAAGGATATGGGTTGATTATTAATAACAGAATTGGGTTGTTTTCTTTGGTAGTCTGTGTTTTTCTTACCTTTATTAGTTCTGTTCTGTCAATCTCCTCTCATCCTCCTTTTTTTCTTGCTCTCTTTTTCTCCTTCCCAGTGCTCTTAGTGCAATGGCCGGCCCATCTCCACATATGACTACTTACTTCAGGAACAATAGTGTCCCTAACACTCTGCACCTACAACACCAGTGCCTCAATAAGCCAGAAGAACGAAGTCAAAGTTTATTCAGACTTCTTAAAAAAAAGAATAATAATAGAAATGTTTTTAAAAAAACTCACTGTGTGGCCTATATGGTTCCTAAGCATACAAATAAATACTACACATTTTGGTACCATGCCCCACACCCATGCTGTAAAGCCTGCAGAGTACCCGTGGCTCTTCATAAATCCTTTAGCCCTGAACTCGTAGCCTCACACATAGATACTGAAGAGAGCTCCAGTATAGCTTTCTAAAAATTTGAGTATCTGGCTCTACATATTCAATCACCAACCTTAAACTTTTCCAATCAGGATCGGGTTCTTTTCCGGATCAGAGTACTCCAGAACCCCATTCAATTTGTAGATGGCTTTTAAATTATCTTGGACAGTGACTTTAGTCTCGTCTTTGAATCCTCCTTAGACACCTTTACAGGTAGATCCTCCATTTCTCACTTGATCGACCTATGGTGGGCACTGGCATAACTATAGGGGATGAAGGGGATGCGGTTGCACCCGGGCCCAGGAACCTTAGGTGGTCCATAAGGCCTCTCCTCTCCATATAGGGAGCCCAGTATTATGTTTAAAGCATTAATCGTTGAGGGCCCCGTTACAGGTTTTGCATTGGGGCCCAGGAGCTTCAAGTTACGCCTCTGATGCTGGGTTTTAGATCCTGATACTAAAGACTACAGTTTTCACTCCTTGGCTCATAATACCTACATTAGGTTAGATCATCTTTTTATATCTTATATTCTGTTAGACAGAAACCCTAGCTGCTCTCTGGACTCTTTCCTGTGGTCCAACCATACCCCAGAGTATGGAATCTTTGGCTGTCGGGTGGAATGGAAAGCAGGGGACACATGTGCTGATTGAATGACAGTTGATTGATGGACACAGCAGCTTGCTTTACGGGTATTAAAAAAGACCTCCATAATTTTGTAGCTGACCCTTACTCAGATCCCAAATCTGCTTCAATCCATTGGGAGACATTAATATACGTTTTTAAGGAAGTACTTTTTCACACACACTTGATTGAAGAAAAATAGATCTTGTAAGCTGTCTCACCTACTTCAAATATTGGGAGTAAGAGGCATCCGATAAAGCACACTCATTTGACATCTTAAAGACTGTTGAGTCTTGATCAAAAATTACTCTGTCTTCAGGGCAAATTGAGGGCAAGATTCGCCAGGACTTTACATCCACATTTATCTCAATCCCATATTTTCTCCATTAATTCCCCAACCAAGGGATTAGTGTAATCTCTTCAAGGAATTGTGAAAGCGTTTCACTCTTATTGTGCTATCCTATATAATATTGCCTCCTCACCTGGTTCTTCTGGACCTGATACACAAAAGGATATTGAGGAATATTTGGAGCTTCGCTCTCCTGGAATCATCCCTGTTGGAGAGGTGCCTGATTTAGAGTAGGACTTTTCTGTTAATGAATTGGCCTTAGTTTTGTGGGACCTGAAGGTAGGAAAGAGCCCGGGCTCTTATGGATTCACTCCCAGATTTATAAACTTTGTAGAGATTTAATATCTGGTTCTTTACTTAGGGCAAGTGCATATTGTGGTTCTTCTTAAACCAGGGTAAGACTCTTCAGTCTGCATTAATTTTCACCCCATTTCCTTAATTAACACTGATGTTAAACTATTTTCTAAGATGATTGCACTTAGATTGTGCTCCCCTATATTCCATGTATTATAAAGGAGCACGTTGAGTCTGTCCCAGGACGTGAACCTCCGAGACAATAGCATAAAGACCTTATTACTTATTTCTAGAGCATGCGGGTCTGGTGTCGCCTTCTGTCTCCTGTCTATACAGGCTAAAAGGACATTTGAAAGGGCCCACTGGGGGTTCCTGGAAGCTACCCTTGCTAAAATAGGTCTGGGTCTGAGAATGTTTGCTTAAATCGTGTCGCTCTATCACTGTCCCTTGGCTCGCATGTGTGTCAATGGCTCTTTATCAACCCCCTTCCCAATCAGTAATGGAATGAAGCAGGGTTGTTCCCACTTGCTTTACCTATACATTTTGGTTATGGAGTTGCTGGCTAATGCTTTGTGACAAAGCAAATCAATACAGGGATTATGAATACGTAAACTATCTCTCTTTGCTGATGATTTTTTGATCTATGTCCCTAGGGTTGCACTTTCAGTCATCTTATAGGAATTTGCCAGATATAGTAGAGCCAGCAATTTTAAAGTCAATACTCGAAAATTGGAAATATTAAATATCACTTTATCCCTGAACGAGGTCGGCCATCCTCAGGGATTGTTACCCATTAAATAGAGGGATAAATCGAATATTTGGAGATTCAGCTCCCCATTAGGTTACACCAAGTATTTGCATTGAATTATGGACCTTTCCTCCATGTTTTTGAATCAGAGTTAAGCATAGAGTAAACTCCTGCTCTCTTGGTTTGGTAGAATTAGTATATTAAGATGGATACTCTACCTAGAATCCCATATATTTTCAGATGATATCTTGGAATTTGCCGAAATGTTATCTTGAGAGCCTGCAGAAGATGGTATTTAGATTTGTGTGGAGGAACTCCACCCCATGTCTTAGCTATAAAACAAAGTCCCAATCACAGGGTAGCACAGGGTTACCCAACCTTAACCTGTATCATAAGGTGACCATCTGTAACTGTGTTTTGGACTTTTTGCACTATTCCACGACTAAGCTTTGAGTGGTGATGGGACACGATTTGAATCCCATTCCACTTCAAGGGGTGTTCTGGATTCCTCAAAGGCTTGATTTGGAAAGGTTGGGGATCTCGGCTCTCGTGCTTACCTTGCTAAAGGCCTGGCTGAAGCTTACACAGCAGTGCCACCTGCTCTCTTCCCCTGGCCTGCTTAATCCTTTAGTGCAAAATCTTCAACTACTATCCCCTATGTTACACACTTCTTTATTATTGTTACTGGAGATTGTTTTCCTTCAGGGACAAGATAAGTTGAGGCCCTCAGGGCTATGAATGCTTCCTGAAATAGGGGATTTCCAAATATATAGTTATATTAATAACCTCACATCCTTATGTAACCTGAACTCTGAGCCTACTTCCTTTGAGAAACGATGTCTTTCCTTAGTGGCCCCATTGCATGTGGTCTCCTCAATCTATGGACTGTTGTTAAATATACAGACAGAGGATTATAGTTTGGAAGGAGGCTATGGGTCAGACATTCTCTGGAGAGCTTTAGGCCAAAGTTTTTAAGCTAACGCACAAAATATTGGTTTTGAGCAGATTATACGAATTGAACTATAGAATTCTATAGAGTTACATAAACTATTTTCTTCAGTCTTGGATCTTTACTGGAGTTGCTGTGCAGCCCCCGGCACAATGCTTCATATATCGTAGGAGTGCCCGCTCATAGCCCTGTTATGGCACTACATCTCTGCATTATATAAGGCCTTGAGTGAGTCCTAGACCGACATCACCCTGGACATTACTCTTCTTTCTATGTTTCCAGGCTATTTCTAGGATCAAAAAAGTCTGTTGCAACATTTTATAATATCCATGAGCCAGTTTATCCCTAGATTTTGGAGACAGAGTGTCACCATCTCACAGGTGGTATGGGTCAAGGCCCTGGATTCTTTAAGACAGGATCTCAGATCTTCCGAAACAGAGGAAGCTTCCTCTAGTTTTTACTCTACGTGGGCTGTGTGGTTAGCATTTAGAGACGGGCCTGCTTTCTCCAATTGGCTATCAAGTGGTACCCTTTCTTCTTAAACCCTAATCAGTATGTGATGGGGGCCTGTAGGCCATAGGAGCATCGCACTTTTTCAACTTTTCACTCTTTCACTTTTCACTGCTTTCTTTCCCACTCTTCCCTTTTCTACTCTCCCTTGCAACATTCTCATTTTGTCTATTGTCTATAGTCTTATGCTATTTTGCTATTCCCCCTATTGCCAATTCCTTTCTTTTCTCTCTAATGGTTAAATGATAGTTTATCCTCTATACTTATTAGAGGTTATTTTCCTCCGCCTATAATATGTTCAATATCAGATTTAATTGTTTTATATCTATTCAAGGACCAATCTTCACCTTTATTTGATGAGTTACTATGCTTGCTACTAATGTTCTATTTCTGTGGATGTGTGACTTTTTGGATAAATACTTTTTGAACTATAAGAGACAAGCTTCCACACAGCTTCGTAGATAGAAAAATAAGTTATAGTTCACTAATTATAGCGATGCAAACATTTTTTCTATGAATAATGCTTGTATTGTGTAAAGTAGTAAAATATAAAAAAGATATATATAAAAAAGATATATCACCATAAATGAACTTACCCACAGAATAAGCAAAATGTGTCATTTATACCGCCCAGTGAACAGCGTGTAAAAAAAAAATTAGTGGTCTTTTTAAACACTTTGGTTCACAAAAAAAGGGATGAAAACGTCATCTGTACCGCAATATTGTGCCAATTGAAATGTTATATCATCTATGAAAAAAAGCCCTTACACAACTCCAAAGATGAAAAAGTATAAGAGTTACACTCATCCCCTTCTGAGCCATGCCATGTGCCCAAAGAGCAGTTTACGTCCACCTATGGAGCATTTCTGTGCTTGAGAGAAATTGCTTAGCAAATTGTGGGAGTGGTTTTTCTTTATTTCCCCTCATGAAAATGATAAATTTAGGGCTAAATCTACATATTATTGGAAAAACTTTTGGCACCTCATGACCTCTACAAAGCTGAAATGGGGCCAGGAGAAAATCCTAACGAAAGGAATACACCAAAAGGGATAAAGTGCTTCTTCATTTCACTCGTGTTGCGCACTGGGGACACTTTATGATATTTCTAAAAAAAATGCTAAATTGGAGGAATAAATATTGCTTCGTTTCTCTGCTAACTCCTGCTATTTGACAGAAACAAATGAGCTAAAAATGTAACTGTGCATGTGTTAAACTTAAGAAATGCAGTTTTGAATATTTTGAGGGTGCCTTTTTTAAATGGGTAATTTATGAGGGTTTCTAATACAGAGTTATTCAAAAAGAAGGAGCAGACTTGGGGATTTAATTACAAACAAACAAATAAATGAGGGAGAGCATTCAAAAAGCTTTAACAGTGGGCGGTGATTATCAGAATGGTATTTAACAAGGAGAAATGCAAAGTCCTACATCTGGGCAAGAAAAATGAAAAAAACACATACAGAATGGGAGGAATTGGGCTAAGCAGCAGCACATGTGAAAAAGACTTGGGTATACTAATAGATCATAGACTGAACATGAGTCAACAATGTGATGCAGCAGCAAAAAAGGCAAACACAATTCTGGGATGTATTAAGAGAAGCATAGAGTCTAGATCATGTGAGGTAATTATTCCCCTCTACTCTTCCCTAGTCAGACCTCATCTGGAATACTGTGTCCAGTTATGGGCACCCAAATTAAAAAAAGATATACACAAACTGGAGCAAGTTCAGAGAAGAATTACCAAGATGGTAAGCTGTCTGCAAATCATGTCCTATGAGGAACGGTTAAAGGATCTAGGAATGTTTAGCTTGTAAAAAAGAAGGCTGGGAGGAGACTTAATAGCGGTCTACAAATATTTGAAGCGCTGTCACAGTGCGGAGGGATCAGCCCTATTCTCATTTGCACAAGGAAAGACTAGAAGCAATGGGATGAAACTGAAAGGGACGAGAGACAAATTACATATTTAAAAAAAACTTTCTGATGGTGAGGGTGATCAATGAGTGGAACAGACTACCACAGGAGGTGGTGAGTTCTCCTTTAATGGAAGTGTTCAAACAAAGGCTGGACAAATATCTGTCTGGGATGATTTAGTGAATCCTGCACTGAGCAGGGGGTTGGACTCGACGACCCTGGAGGTCGCTTCCAACCATTCTATTATTCTACGAAACTACACAATCCACACATCACGGAAAAGAGGAAGGTTCAAAGTTTTATTATGATACACCCGTAAGTTCAATTTTCTAGTATTAAATAAATCCTAAGATATTGTAAAATATGTCCATCAATTAATATCCATCCATTTCAATATTTGATACTGTGATAGATATAATTGTAGTAAAAAAATACCAATCCAAATATGCTGAGAGCAACAGCCATCTAAAGTCTCCATGCGTAAAAGAAACACTCAGCATGACCACGATGATGATAATCCACGTAAACAGCTTTAGAAACACTTGTTGGCAATATGTTCAGCATCTTATATTAAGCCACATTCACAGTCTGCGCCAGACACCGCTACTTACCCTAACCTCAGCCTGCTGAGTGACTGCACCTCCACCTTGTTTCAGGTCTAGGTAATTTACACCTGCGGATTCAAGCTTCACGAGCTGAATCAGATAAAATACACCTAGAGGATGAAATCTCTGGTATGCCATTAAAAACTTTGAACCTTCCTCTTTTCAGTGATGTGTGAATTGTGTATCTGTCTTTTGCAGTTTGTTTGTAATTAACTCTGCCCCTTCTTTTTCAATAATCCTGTATATGGGCCATCAAAGCCACTTCAAAACTGAGATAGTCTCTAAAAAATAGATTTTGAAAATGTTCTAGAAAATGTAAAAACTTACTTCTAAACATATAAGCCTTGTAACATCCTGAAAAACATAAAATAAAGAAGACAAAATATCAACAATAAAGTAGATACAATGTAAGTGTTTTATTAACTATTTTTGTGTGACATGACTAACTGTCTTCCAAGCAGAAAATATGAAATTTTGAAAAATGCCAATTTTTCAACATTTTCTCAAAATTTAAAAAAATAAACATATGCAATACATTCCAACCAAAATTCACCACTAACAAAGTGTCACAAAAAATACGCTCAGAATCATTTCGATAAGGAAAACCACTTATAAAGTTCTTACGCCATAAAGTGACAGATATCAGATCTTAAAAAATGGGGAAGTGTCATGAAGGTCAAAACTGGCCAAGGTATTAAGGGGTTAAGTTATATGATCAAATAGGAAGCTTATTCGGGCACAGCCTAAATAGGAAGATGAACGGTATTGTATTTGGGAAACCACAGATAAGACCTCTCTTAATATACTGCTTCTGAAGGATTCAAAGATTTAATGTTCTGGTCAGGGGCGTAGCTAAAGGCTCATGGGCCCGGGTGCAAAAGTTTATCTTGGGCCCCCCCAACTTCTATTAACCTCTTAACGCAAAGAAGTGTAGAGACACTTTTCTAATAGAATATTATTTGTATTTCTAAACGCAAAGGCGTAACTTATAGCTCCTGGACCCCAATGCAAAACCTGTAACAGGAGTCCCAAGTATGTTTTATTCATAGTACTGGGTTCCCTATATGGAGAAAATAGGCCTTATGGGGCCCCCAAGGCTCCTGGGCCCGGGTGCAACTGCATGCCCTGCATCCTCTATAGTTACACCAGTGGTTCTGGTATTTTATCTCAGCATGAGTTGCCAATTCAGTGTCAGATTATCTACCCAATTGCTTTAGGTACTGCACAACTATTGTCAATGTAACTGCATGATACACCGCAAATCCAATATTTTTTTTTATATGAAATTATGTGCACAGCTGCAAGTCATAATATAAGGAAACACAAGTGAGAAAATAGGGAGCATTCAAAAAAGTTGACAAACTGGTCATAGCAGATGCTTGTAAGAAATCAACTTTGGACTACCCTGCAGTAAAAAGTAGAGTAGCACAATACATTATTAAGTAACCTCCATATTATTAGATGGTTCTTATGAGTATAGACTTTTCTTTCTGTCCTCTTCCGTCTAAGAAAACTTTTTTATCAACTAAATGCAAGGGGAATAATGGACCTGGGTTTTCTTTAATTGTTTTGGCTGGGTTCTTAGTTCCACTGAGGGGAAACCTTAATGCTATAGCATACATGGACGTTCTTTAGTGAAAGCTTCCAACATTTTTGGTATTTTAATTTACTATGCACACAGGGGGATTCATTGAAGAATAGCTTGCCATTTGACTTATCTGAAAAGAGTCGTAACGTTGCCCATATTTGGAATCCTAAAAGTCATGCTAAAGAATCCAGTTGACGAGCAACTGCAGGTAAAATACTCCTTTACCCTTCCCATCCCTTTAACAGGAGAAATAATATGGAAACATTGATGTGTATGGTAAAATGACAGACTCACAGATTCTGGCAATTGTTGATGATGACCATAAATGACGTGGACCACAGGGTGATATATATATATATATATAATATTATCAGTAGTTTGATACATAACGGATGTCAATCAATGAAATTCTCCTGAATGATCTCTACAGGATGTGTATATCCAGAATATGTGACTACGGCTGTACATTATAACTTTTCCCCTTTTCTTACAGCCCTAGGATGTCCGTATTCAGAAGAGTGAGGTTCAGTGCCAAGGTTAGACTATTGCTATGGAAAAACTGGACCCTCCGTAAACGGCAAAAGGTACTGTCAAGATAAACACATGATATGACTCTCCACTTCATTACTTATAGCCTTTCAACAACTTAAAGAGACGACATCACCAATTTATTTTATTAATTAAAACCAGATAGAGAAACATATTATATTTTTCTAATCGGTTTCAATTTTCTGATTGTAGAATTTTTTATTCTGTTGTGTATACATGACTATGGGGCGGCCATCTTGATTTAGAGATATGCTTTATGGCAGCCTCATGGGTCAGTCACAATGGACAGGAGGGGACCCATTGACTTGTATGGAGACTGTTGTAGACATGTCCTGTGACCTGTGTGGAGGAGATTCTGCAGGAAGGGGGGTAGATAACCACAGATTATACCTCTTGTGAATATTGGATCCTGTGTTACCTACATATAGGTGTTTCAGTGTAATACTGCCTGTGATGTTAGTCAGATGACTGCTGCAAAGCTTCCTCCACAGAGCAGAAAGTGACAGACTAGTTATGGGCTCTGTGGTCAATGTGAAAATGCAGGATTTTAGGATTTTAAAAAAAAAATACAAATTGCGGCCAAATAATAAAAAAAAATTACCAAAAATTTGCTTAACACAAAAATGTGCTTTATATAATAGGTCGTTTTCTGATGACACATTCCCCTTAAACACAATTTTGGTTTTCTTTTAAAAAAAATGTCGCTTGGTGAAAACAATACTGTTGTCTTCAAAGGTAATTCTGGACAAAACTTAATTAAAAATTCCCAAACTTTCCCATAGCGTTACTTCTCTTCACGGAGCCGTTCTCCTGCATCCTCTTTTCTACTTGTGGTTGCAGGGGCTTTGTTATGTGTCAGCCTTCTACATACTCTTCACACTTATTCTTCACTCTGGTCCAGTCTTTTGTTGCCGACTGTCAACAAGCTGCTGTTGATAGATCTCTAATTGTCATTATGTGTCTCTATTTAGCACTTTAAGTGTGTAATTATAGTTTTGTGACTGTAATGTTGGCTCATTAATAACTGCCAAGCTCATTAGCCTATACATGCCCACTGCAGTGAATAGGCATTAATATGTTAATGAATAAAAACATTTGGATGCATTAATGAGCGCTCTGATGCTAAACGGAGGCAATAATATAATACTCCGCGCAACAATGAAGGCAAAAAAGTCCTTAAAAATGTAGCTTTCATTTTTTTAATCCATAAAAACAGTTTCCATGGTGTGTATACCATAGCTCCTATGCGTTTCTAGTGTTACTGCTCTTAGTCATGGCATCCTTATAATAAAAAGCTGAAGCAATCTAAACCAATCAGAAACCGGGAATATAAATAAATCTTGTTTTTTGTATAGCGCCAACTTATTCCGCGGCACTTTCAGTTAACTTTTTTATTGATTACCCCCCACCAAGCTGAGTACTCATTTTACCAACCTCGGAAGGATGGAAGGCTGAGTCAACCTTGAGCCGGCTACCTGGGATTGAACCCACAACCTTCAGGTCATGAGCGAGTGCTTAGGACTGCATTTATTCATATGACATTACTGTTATATTGGCCTTCCGTATCCGCAAAGTACGCTTGCAAACTAAATAAAAAACAGTTGTCAAATATTGATTGGAACATAATTTTTCGGATGACAGCCGGGCCCTTGCTCTAATAGCGGTGTTCGAAGAGACCTTAGATTCCCGCTATTTAACCCTTTACATGCTGCGGTCATTGTGACCGCATCATGTAAAAGGCAGACAGAGGGAAGGGGCTACCTCTGTCACCCATCAGACCTCTGTGATGTGATTACAGGGTCCTGATAGGTTGCTTGAATATAGCCTCCAGGTCTTCCAGCTACGGTGACCTATGAGGCTCATCCTCTGCCTGACCTCATAGGCTTTCTAATGCACTACTATACTGATGTATAGTAGTGTATAAGAAGAATGATAAAAGACGCTTATAATCAAGTTCCCTAGTGGGACAAAAATGAAAAGTTCAAAAAGGATTATATATATATTTTTAAAAGCAATAAAAAAAACGTCAAAACCACACCATTCCCCCTATAGGGCTCATTCAGGCAAGCTGTATTTTTTGCGCACCTATGTGCGCTAAAAAAGCGCTCCACGCATTAGCAAAATGCACGTGACCATAGCTCTGTGCTATATTGGTTTCAATGGGGCCAGCACTGCTGCTGCTGGCCCTATTGATAGCAGTGGGATGCAGGCAACCCCTGCACTGATTTTCGGGGAAGGGCTTTAAATATAAGCCCTTTCCTGAAATTCATCCCTAGGTGTAGAAAAAAAAACAACAAAAAACATTATTCACCTAGCAGCGCTGTCCGGTCTCCGATGCGTCTTTTCTCTGCAATCCCAGCACTGATCTAAAGCACTTTCAGGATGCGGGGATTTAGAAATCCCCGCCTCTTGGAAGTGCTGGTCTGATTGGCTGAGTGCTCAGCCAATCACAGGCAGCGCTCAGCCATTCATTGAATTCAATGAATGGCTGAGCGCTGCCTGTGATTGGCTGAGCGCTGTGACCAATCTCAGGAAGCGCTCAGCTGTCATTCAATGAATTTACCCAATGTCATTGTCTGTCCTTCAATTCAATTTACCCAATGTACCCTAATATGATGCCATTAGAAAATACAACTTGTCTCGCAAAAAATAAACATATGGCTGTCAATGGAAAAATTAAAAAGGTATGGCTCATAGAATGTGATGATGAAAAAACTGAAACATTAACTGGTCATTAAGGCGCAAACAGGCTTCATCACTGAGGCCTCTTTCACACAGGCGTTGAGATTTTCAGCCGCTCGAATCGTGGCCTGAAAATCACATGAACGGGAGAAAGCTGCAACAAAGTCACAGCTAAATCTCCCATTTTCTCGCCCGATCACATGGCCAGGCTCTGGTATATATATGCTGCAGCCCAGGATTCCATGGGAAGAGACCTTAGCGCTGCTCTCTGCCCCTCCCCTTACTGGTTGATAGCCGCAGTAGAAGTCTATGGGAGATGCTGGCAAGGGGAGGGGGAGGGACTTTAGCAGCACAAGCCGCTGCTAAACTCCCTCTCCCTTCTCTTTTCTGACCGGTCTCATAGCAATCTATGCGTACGGCTAGCGTATTCTAGCAAAAGATAGGACAAGTCCTCCGGATGGTCAATTTTACACACCAGAAAATCGCCCATCTGAACAAATGTATTGGAATCCAATGCTTCAGATGGTCACGATTTCCAGCCAGTGTTTTATAGCGGCAAAATAGCCGCGATAAAACGCTTGTGTGAAAGAGGCCTAAGGGGTTAATAGAGCTAAAAACATAGTCCACAATAAAAGCAGAAGTTCATTATTGCAAGTGAAAAATAACCGTAAAAGTACGACACCCGCTATCACTTATTCCACGCAATACGGTAATGCAAGGAAATTGTTGGATTAGTTCAAAAAATATTTCCATATTGTATAAAAATGACATGTTAGTTACGAATCGAGACAATGGATATCGATTTGTAACTAAATTGCGCAGAACGTGGGAGATGTTTTATCACCAAGTACGTTTACTAGTAAATTATGATTACATGCTATATATATTAATATGTCAATAATAGGGAATGAGAAATAGTTTATGGTGGATGCTAATATAGCAGTAATGTCATATGATTGTTTTCCCGGTTTCTGATTGGTTGAAATGGCTTTTAATGCTTCAGATTTTCTTTGTTAGAAGGCCATGGAAACTGTTTTTATGGATTAAGAAATACAAAAGCTACCTATCTAAGGAATTGTTGGAATTGTATGGAGTAACACAATTACCAGCAGTCCGCTAGGTTTTCTTTGCACTCCTGTGAATTGAACAGGCTGAATTCAATTGACCCCTTAAGGACCAGGCTGTTTTGGTCCTAAAGGACCAGATACTTTTTAGGGATTTCACCCATGTGGTGGTTTACCTGCCCTACTTTTTTTTCCCCTTCCGCTACCAAAATTATTTTTGCTGCGTTTTTTCCCCCATGATATATAGAGCTATTGACTTTTTTCTGTTTTCTAGTTGTATTAAGGGTAAAAAGCTAAAAAATTTATAGTTGTTTTTTAAAAAATTAGTATATTTAGGTTAAAATTAGAGATGAGCAAACGTACTCGGTAAGGGCGATTTCGCAATCGAGCACCGCGATTTTCGAGTACTTCACTACTCGGTTGAAAAGTACTCGGGTGCGCTGTGGGGCGGGGGGTTGCAGAGGGGAGTGGGGGGTAGCAGCGGGGAACAGGGGGGAGCCCTCTCTCTCTCCCTTTCCCCCCCACTCCCCACTGCAACCCCCCGCTCACCCACAGCGCACCCGAGTACTTTTCCCCCGAGTAGTGAAGTCCTCGAAAATCGCGGTGCTCGATTGCGAAATCGCCCTTACCGAGTACATTCGTTCATCTCTAGTTAAAATATTTAAACCTAAATATAAAATACATAAAATATTCATTTTATTTCGGGTGTTTTGATATATAATTTGTATAGTTGTTATTTTGGTAGTATATGTTGACATTAACCCCTTAACGCTATAGGATGTACATTTACCTCCTACAGTGTGGGGGTATGTATGAAGAGATCGTGTGATGATCTCTCGTCACACAACGAGGGCGCCGGCTGTTTCTTACAGCCAACAGCCAGTGACAACAGCTCAGATAAGCTGGGCAACTATGTGACGGAAAAATAAAAAAAGGTAGTTGGCACAGCAGATGGCGGCAGAAAATAATTAATAATAAGTAGTAAAGCCCAAACAAACTATATAATAACTTATTTACATGAGCGTATATCGGCCGGCGTTTTCACGGCCGGCCGATATACGCTTCCATCTGGGCAGTCTCCCCCTTCCCTACCCCTCGCCGGCTCTCTGCCTCTCTCCTCCACTGCAGCGTTTGCAATGGGAGTGGGTGGGATGAGGGTGGAGCTAAGCTCCGCTCTGTCCTGCCCACTCCCATTGCTGGCTGTGGACAAGGGGCGGGGAGGGGGCGGGAGCTTAGTTCCACCCCGCCCACTCCCATTGCAAACAGCCAGAGGAGAGGAGAGAGGCAGAGAGCCGGTGAGGGGGAGGGAAGGGGGGACTGCCCAGATGGAAGCGTATATTGGCCGGCCGTGAAAACGCTGGCTAATATATGGTCGTGTAAAAAAGTTTGGTAATCGGTATCGGTTTGGTATTGGAGTAATCGTACAGACCCATAGAATACAGATATCATGTCATGTCGGTTTTTTTCCCCATTTCTCTCCACTTAGAATTTTTTACAAGTTTTTCAAGACATTATATGCTACCATTGGAAAATGCAACTCGTCCCGCAAAAAACAAGCCCTCATACAGCGACGTCGATGGATAAATAAAGGAGCTACAATTTTTTAAAAGGGGGAGGACAAAATGAAAATGGAAAAAAAAAGGACTGCATCATTAAGGGGTTAAAAGGCTTTCAGGATTAGAAAACACGGCTGCTTTCTTCTAAGCATAACAGCACACCCGTCCATGGGTCCATGGCTTGTGTGTGATACTGCCGCTGAGCCATATTCTCTTCAATCAAGCTAAACTGCAATACCAAGCGCAACCGCTGAACCAGTGGGGTGCTGTTTTTGGAAGAATTCAACCATGTTTTTCTAATCCTGGAGAACCCCCTTAAAGGTCACCTGTCACTAGGGTCGTGCTGCCCAAACCATGAGCAACATGAACCCGGGACAGGACTGCACGGCAGGCCTATGTACGTGCTGTGGCGTTTCAGAATAAACACACTCTGAAGTTTGCCTGTATGGCTCCAGAACGGAGTTCTGTGGATGGGGAGAGCCTGTTGCTTTTTCCTTCTTTCTTCTGTGACTCGAGTCAAACAAGCAAACTTCAAAGTGTGTTTTTTTCTGAAATGCCGCAGCACTTCAGAATAAGCGCCCTTTCACATGGGATGACTTGTCAGGTGCAGATGCCCGACAGGTCATTCTAGTGATGATCGTTCCTCTGCTTTTACACAGAAGTGATCATCGCTAAGTGACTGGAGCTGGTGCATGATTGCTGCGGCCCGTCCACCTGCACTCACAGTGAACAGGCAGTTGTTCATAGATGAACGACTGCCTGTTTACTGCCTGATTGTCGTTCAGTTTTTTTGCATGCAGAAACTGAACAACCAAACAAATTATTGTTCATCGATCATTCGGTGCATCCATTTACATAGTTCAGATTCTCACTGGCCAATGAAAAAGGGCGCTTACATGGGGTCACCTGTCCTGTGGTACAGGCAGCATGAACCCCGTAACAGGTTCCCTTTAAACTAATGATAAGGGCAGGCAAACACTTTTAACTTCATTGACTCAAAAAACAATAAGTCATGTTTAAAAAGCAGATACTATGTCATTGTTAGCGTTCCTTTAATATAATCCCTTTACTTAGCAAATGACTTTCTAAATGCAGGCAGTGTGTCTGGCCATTGGAAGTGTAAATGTCACAGTATAACCCGACACCCATGATGCAGCAGGTGAAGGTGTGAGAACGGCTATGGACGCCTGTAGTGCAGACAGACGCCTCCAGGTGTGGTACATGAACTTATCTTAGGTGAACATTCCTGGCACATTTATCATGGTGTCCCAGTTGTAAATCTCGGGTAGGAGGGTCGTGAAGACTGCAGAAGGGGTTGAGGTGATGGAATGTTTTACCGTCTGCTATGTGACAATATACTTCAATAAAAGAGAAGAGATGTGCAGGAGTGGAGTTGTGTTGGTTCTACAATAGAGACATTTATCATGGTACACTTTTAGGGCTCGGACAGACGAGCGTTTTTTTTTAAGCGCTCACATGAGAGAATTCAGGTGCGCGAAATGGCACGCACCTAACAAAGATAGGACATGCTGCAGGTCACATATAGCTCTGTGGTGCGCACCAAAGATAGGACCTGACCTACCTTTTGTATCGAGCTGCGCAGAAGTTTCCATTGACTCCTATAGGAGCAGGAGTTTATGGAAACTCCTGTGCAGGAAAAGAAGATTCCCCACTGCTTAGAGGAGGACATTTGAAATGTGCAGCCCAGAAGAACATGTTAAATCTCCCACTGTAAACTCCTGTTAGTCCCAGCAGGGATGAGGGGACTCGCAGAGGGTTCACTTAATCACCACAGGGACTAACAGCAATTTACAAAGGGGCATTTAAAATGTGCTTCTGGGCAGCACCTTTTAAATGCACTGCTGTAAGCAGTGGGGTATTCCTCCTGCCCCCCTTCTGGGCAATTCCTCAGCAGCGGGGGCCAGTAGGGGACTCCCTCCTCCTCTCTCCCCAAGGGATTTCTCTGCAGGGAGAGAGAGAGGGTGGGGTTACAGGGCTTTCCCTGTGGGCTTCCCCAGGAATGTGCGAGGAGGGGCGCGAGTAGGGGAATCCACCCTCTAGCTCCGCCCACTCTATATTTGCTATAGGGATTCTCAGTGAGAAGCTCTGTAGCCCTACACACTCTCTCTAGCCCTGTCCACTCTTTTTGCGCTATGGGGAGAGAGGAGCTATGGGGGATTAACCCATAGCAGGGGGAGAGAGCGGAGCTATGGGATTATTAACCCATAGCCCTGCTGCATCCCTCCCTGCTATGGGTCATCCCCCATAGCTCCGCTCTCTCCATAGCAATGCTATGTGGAAATCCCTAAGCCCTTCGGGGTTTCTTCTCTCTCTCCTCCTGGAGCAGCTGGGTGGCAACCCTATGCTACAGTGAATGGGCAATTTTCATGCGCATGAAGCTCGGGTCTTCTGCGCATGAAACTTTGTCCGGTCACACAATTTTAACACATGCGAGCATCAAATCGGTGCGCAAAAAATTGCTCATCTGACCGAAACTTTAGGGTATGTTCTCATTAGGTGGATTTGCTGTGGATTTTTCATTTCTTTGCAGAAGACCTGCAGTAGCTGCAATATGCAAGTATTGTATTGGAATTACATGGCCGCAAATAAGCTATGCCTTTCAGTGTGTCTTGCGGAAATATTCTGAGGGCTCCTTTACACGTGCATAATGCACATTTGTGCGTGAATCAGTGCTGCATATTTGTGAAACGAACTTTGCTTTTTTTTGCGTATTGGCTTATTTTACTGTACTTTTTTCCGTCTACAGGGCATGTTCATTTGCCCGCAGCAAACAAGACACACTGAAATGGCTATTCCAGCGGAATTATACAGCACATCACGCCAATTTGCAGAGAAGTAGAGCATGTTGCGGTTTTTACTTTGCGCGGCTCAAATGCGCAGGAAAATACATGTGTGCAAAAACAACCAATCGAAATCAATGGGTTCTATTTTCTGAATATTGCACATGCAAATACACCCTTGTAAAAGAGCCCTAAGGCTTGATTCACACTAGCATATGCATATTTGCATGTGCATTTGCGCTTCGTCTTTCAGCATCGGGCTTTGCATATTTACGTGCCTAATAGCGTTTTTTTACAGTAACTTTTGCATGTGCCAAAAAAACACACCGTGGCTCTCAGCCTTTGGAACGGCCAATGGGTTCTATTTTCTGCAAATTGAACGCGCAAATACATCCATGTGAATTCGGCCTTACTGCGAATCAGTGGGTCTAACTATCATTACGATGGGCACCTGCAGATATTCAGTGTCCTCTAGCAGTGGTTTCAGCGTACCATGTGACCTCACCTGTTCATTCTCTCTGTCATGCACTTTCGGGATATTGGGTGTAGGCAGATTGTGGAGACAGCTCTTGGCACTCGGACATACCCTTCTAATGTGGTCAGAAGATAAGCCACGCATCTGCACACCCACATTCATAAATCTCCTCCATTCAGTCTTGACTTTAATGTTAGTCTGAAATATTTTCCTCAATGTGTTACAACATATAAGGACTATTTTTATTAGTTTTGATACTAAATTTTACATTTTTTTATGTGACAGCTTCGCTTTTTCGTGGAAATTTTCTGGCCCTTATCGCTGATTCTTGTCCTGGTGTGGCTGAGAAATGCAAACCCACTCTACGGCAAACACGAATGTAAGGAATCTTGTTTTTCATGATCATTTTAATTGGTGTTACATAAAACAAATAATGTGTTATAGAAACCTTAAAGATATGTATCTGGCGGGGCCCCATACAAAGAATGGGGCCCACTTTCTAGTGCTTGTTAACTTAATTGTACCCCGAACCACCTTGGACAGGACTTGGCACTTGTTTGCCCTTCAGCTCCTTTTATGATACTTGCTCTAAAGGGGTATTCCCAAGATCTCATCAATGACTTGTGTCCTATATGACAAAACAATAATCTTTGCAAATTCAATTTGCTATAACGAAGTGTTTCTTAGTACTAAATAACTCATGCGGAGTCAGTGCTGTCCCTTTGTTACTAGTGAACACATCCTTGGCTCTCTATTTGGCTGGCTGAGCATGCATAGTCCGTCTCCACTGTTTTCTATGGCAGCACTAGTGACTTCACGCATGTGTAGATTCCTCATTCTCAATGCACAGGGAGGGCTAGCGCAATGAAGGTGGTGGGAGCTGGGGGGAGAAGCAGGGACTGCTGGGAAATGTAGTTTCCTGGTGGAAAATGGGTGTCATGTGTGGTGAGCTGAAGACTTGCCCGGTGTGCTCAGTGAGCAGGAAAAGACCAACAGAGGAACACAAGTGAAATAACACAGAATAACATCACATAGTCAGGTGATATGAAGGTATGGTGCTATGTTTCAATGCATTAGGGATGTATCAGGCTTTAACCTTTTGCAATCCAATTTTGGATTCAGGGTTTCCTAGGGGGTTTTCTCTTTCTGCTATTATACAATGGTGCCATCTGCTGGCTAGAGCCAGTACTGCAGTATGTGACATGCTGGAGAGACCTCCAACAACAGAGCAGCAAGTAATATACAGTAAGAATACCCTGCCAGAGGTCTTCCGACATCAGAGCTGTACAGGCTTCAATCAGAATGTTGGAAGACGTCAGACAGTGGATTGGAAAGGCTTAAAGACAAACATGCAATTGTGGTCTATCCCTTTTAATTGCCTAAACACTTGTCTGCTAACATTATAGGGTCAATGTAGAGGGGTTCCTGCATAGGATTTCTTCATTTGGGCCCTCTGTCTACAAGGACCCCATAGTAGCTGCATTGACTGCTTCTACGCTACATATAGGCTTGCCTTCAGTCAAGTGTTGTAATTCACATGAATTTCTGCAAACATTTACAACTTTTTTATATTTGATACCATATGCATCACTTTTCAAGAAAGTGGGCGCCGATTAGTGGGAAGGACATGGCCGTCCCTGACCCTATAGATTTAGTATAATTTACACCAGAAATTGCTGTAAATTATAGCTGATATCTACTCCAGCTCATAGCTGGTGAAAAGTTCTGTTTTTGGGACATGGACATCTCAAGATGTAAAAACTTAAGAGCCTTGTGTCTCTTACTAATACATTGGACGCATCTTCCCCCAGTAGGCTTTGGATTAAGACAAGCATATAACATCCCGGTCTTAAAGGGGTTGTACCAAGAATAACTTTTATCACCTATCCACAGGATAGTTGATAAAATTCTGATCAATGGGGGTCTCATTGCTGAGACACCGAGCGATCCCGAGAACGGGAGTCCTGTGCCCCCGTCTACTGTCAAGTCAGGCCCTTTGCAACCACCCACAGTGATATCAGATGGAATGGAGCAGCGGATGAGTTTGCATGGTATTACTCCATTCATTTCAAAGGGGCTGACGGGAATAGCTGAGTGTAAGCTCTCCGCTATCTCTGGCACTCCCACTTAAAATGAATGAAGCGGTGCCACCTTGCGCTCAACCACCGCTCCATTCAGTCTTCTTCCCACTGCGAAGGGTGCAATGAGTCTGCTTGAGGAGGAGACGGGGACACAGAACCCCTGTTCTATGGATTGATGAGGATCTCAGCGGTGAGTCCTCCTCTGATCAGCCTTCTATCACCTATCCTGTCGATAGGTGGTAAAAGTTTTTCTTAAATACAACCCATTTAATAAATTTCCACTATTGTTTTAATTCTATGACCATTTAAAAGTTTTCTCTTCACAGTAACAGCTCTTATATTTGACCTTGGCTGCTCTGGTTGGACAGAAATTCTGCAAACAGATCGACTGGGAAGGCAGCCAGTATTCTGTTTTGAAAATCATTGACCTCTTCTGTACAGTACATGTCTATAAAGACTATATCTGTGCCTTTATGTACCTATTAGCAATGTGGCTAGAGTGGCTGAACTTGCTAATTAAAAGGGCAGTCCACATATTTTGACCATGCTGTATATAAAGTTATTAACATAATCCCTTCAGTTAGCTGCGGTAGTGATCTAAGAACATGCCTGCCCTGGAAGAGTAAAGCAAATTCCCTATGGCTTCTCTGTAAATCCTCTCGCAGACTACAAATATAGTCTATGCAATAAGGATTATATTTGCTGACTAAGGCTGCTGTAAACAGTCTGCTGGAAGACAGTTGGGGGGGGGGGGGGGTATGGGGGACCGGAAGTTTCCTTGTCAGCCCTGAACTATTTTCAGATAAAATAAATAAAATCTTGTTATTTGTATAGCGCCACATTATTCCGCAACACTTTCAGGTACCAAGCTGGGTACTTATTTTACCAACCTCGGAAGGATGGAAGGCTGAGTCCACCATGAGCCAGTTACCTGAACCTTGCGGGGATTGAACTCACAACCTTCAAGTCATGAGCGAGTTCAATCCCCGCATGGTTCAGGTAGCCGGCTCAAGGTTGACTCAGCCTTCCATCCTTCCGAGGTCGGTAAAATGAGTACCCAGCTTGGTGGGGGGGGTAATAAATAAATTACCTGAAAGCGCTGTGGAATAAGTTGCCGCTATACAAATAACAAGATTTATTTATTTTGAATTATCTGAAAATAGTTCAGGGCTGACAAGGAAATTTCCGGTTCCTCGTTCCTGCTCCAAATGTCCCACTCCTACAGTTAACTGGAAAAATTCTGATAAAATCATTATATCAGCTAATTGCTATTTAAACATCTTCTGCCAAGTGTCTTCCAACTAGAGAAATTCCAGAATATCTCATCATACATAGAACATGTTGCAAGCCAGAATCAATGATTCTCTAACATAGCTAATGTTATATTTACCATGTGTGTGTTGTAGTTATTTCCAGCATCTGTGGATATTTAAAGAGACAGTTGTTTATTTTTGCTTGCAAAATGGCCGCCTTATCAGGAATCTTAGTTTCCACTGGTCATCGTAAAGAGAAGACGTCAAGATGTGCCCTTCAATCGCATAGGCTTAAGATATGCATACCTTTAGGCAGATAAAGTCCAGACGCAAGCAACAAAAAAAAGGGGAAAAAAACTTCAAGTAACCGAGAAGGAATGTAGCACGTAGACTTCTGATGTTTTGACAAGTGCTGTTTTCAACACTAAAGCTAAATTTTAATTCTTTCCTCTGTTTTTATCCATTTACACAGGCCATTTTCCAAACAAGGCGCTGCCTTCGGCAGGGGTGTTGCCGTGGTTACATGGAATTTTCTGCAATAGCAATAACCCTTGTTTTAGAAGTCCTACACTTGGAGAGTCACCTGGCGTGGTTTCAAACTACAACAATTCCATGTAAGCAGTCATGCCTATGTTAAGCAATTAGCCTGGACTGCAATATGTTTACATTCTCGGGGTATCTCTTTGACATATTGCATTTGTGGACGCTTCTTCATAGTTCACTATATGTCTTCACATGAAGGAAAAAGTTCACTCACAGGTGAAACATTCCTCTGCATTCTTTACAAACTTTACAGAACAGGTTAAATGGCAAAAACAGAGACAGAGCGTGATTATACAGTTATGTATAGGGGTAGGGGAAATTGTTTGAATGCATCTGTGCTTTACACCCGTTCTTTCATGTTATCAATTCTGGACGGCATGAAAAAACTTCAGAAAACATCAATCCATTATTGACTGTAGAGGTAAGGGTTCTACTATTGTGCCTGTCCTTTAATTGTATCAAAATCCAACACACCCCAAAAGGGATGTATGGCGATATGTATGGTGATTAGGGATGAGCGAACCTACTCGTTTCGAGTAATTACTCGATCGAGCACTGCGATTTTCGAGTACTTCCGTACTTGGGTGAAAAGATTCGGGGGGCACCGGGGGGCAGGGGGAGGCGTAGCGGAGCGGGGGTAGCAGCAGGGAACAGAGGGGAGTCCTCTCTCTCTCCCTCTACCCCCCACTCCCCGCTGCAACCCCCCACTCACCCACGGCGCCCCCCGAATCTTTTCGCCCGAGTACGGAAGTACTCGAAAATCGCGGTGCTCGGGCGAAAAAGGGGCGTGGCCGAGTAGGTTCGCTCATCTCTAATGGTGATACAATGAAAAAAAGTTTTTACTTAATGGATATCTCGATAGATGCTATATATCACCCCTAGGCTTCCGTGCCCAAAATATTATATTTAATGCATAGGTACTTTCACTGGACAGCTGTGACAAATGCTTCTGATGGATACCACCATCACTAGTAGGCTTCCATGCTAAAAAATGTATATGTATCACATCTTTCCAAACCTGTCAACAAAACGATGGACGAACTCAAGGGACCTGGATTCCGGGATCGACTAGGATTCAGTGGAGATATATAATAATTAGACCTAGGATTTGACTAGCTGAGGTAAATATCTAGATGCCCTACTTAATTGAACTCCTTGAATCACTCTGACTGGACCCACCACGAAGCAGAGCACCCACCTCAAAAATGCGACCCCACTGCTTGAATGAGGCAAGATCCAAGGTCAGATAGGAACAAGAACATCAAACCAGAGACCGATGAACATTTAACACAAAACACTGCCATACACAGACCAATATACAATAGTATAACCGATGTCCTCAGCAAAGAAGAACTGGTATAAATATCCAAAAAGCGACCGATAGGCTTGCTGAGCTTTCCATCACCTTAGGTAGCGTATCAGTGCTGGACACAAGGAGAATTCTTAGACCCTTAGCATCCAGCACTGAAATGATACTGAGCATGCGCTGATGGGTGCATTATGTGGTCCAGGGCTGCTGCTGTGAAGGTACTCCGGACCATTTCTCGAATCCTGGAAGTGATCGGTGCTGGTGGCACTGTGACAATATGTTTATTGTACACATTTTACTAGATAGTGCATGATTGTCTTGAACTGGCATCATCACTATTTATATAACTTAATGAAATACAAATATAGTTAAGAGGTTCCGTTCATAGTCTTCATTGCAGATTCTGTCATTTTGCCCAAATGACTATTTTTACCAGTAAAATGATGGACATCACAACAGAAACCTGACAGACCCATTATAGGTCAATGGCGTCTGTCGGCTACTGTTGGTGTCTGACATGTAGCTACAGTAATTTGGTGTCCGTTCTTTTCGGTTTTCTGCTCCTATGACAAAACAGAAAACAGGATACGGTTAGTACAGATGTAAATCAACCTAAAGGCCCCATACACATTATATAAAAGTAATCTGAACCCACCAAATCTAGGTTGAACAGCGACTGTTGTATGTGTATGATGGCCTCCCGATGTTCGGCACGTTGGATTTCAACACCCAGTCCTTTTGATCTACCTGGAGATAAGCCATCAGCTGAGGAATTTGGCTGTAGCTTTCTCCACTATCCTCATGGTAAACACATGAACACTTGGCCAAACTAAGCTCTCACATGTACGAGGCAACCGGGAAAAATAGCTGGTGGCCAAACAAGTGTTCGCACAAAACCTATTAAATGTGCAAAGGCACCGTAAAGGTGGACACATTTACAACCCTAAATCCAAAAAAGTTGGGACACTGTTTAAAATGTAAAGAAAAAAAGAATGCAATGATTTGGAAGTATCATATAACTCTATTTTATTCACAATAGAACACATAACAGAAGTTGAAAGTGAGACATTTTTTCATGTCATTAAGAAAAAAAAAACTCATTAAAAAATTGATAGCAGCAACACATCTAAAAAAAATGGTTGAGATAGGGTTAACAAAAAGCAGGAAGTGGCACTAATGAAAAAACACTGTAGGGTTAATTTTCTACTAAGTCACATGGCTCTGTATAAAAAGAGCATGTTAGAGAGGCAGAGTCTCTCAGAAGCAAAGATGGTCAGAGGTTCACCAATCAGTGAAGAACTCTAAAACAATTCAGAAAACTATTCCTCAATGTAAAATTGTGAAGACTTTGAGTATCCCACCATCTACAGTACATAATATCATCAAAAGATTCAGAGCCTGGAGAAATTCATGTACACAAGGGACAAGGCCAACAGTCAGTATTGGATGCTCGAGATCTATGGGCCCTTGGATGGCACTGCATTAAAAACAGGCATGATTCTGTAATGAAGATCATTTCATGGGCTCAGAAATACTTCCAGAAATCATTGTCTGTGAAGACAGTTCGCTGTGCAATCCACAAATACAAGTTAAAGCTGCATCATGCAAAGAAGTAGCCATATATCAAAACAATCCAGAACGCCGGCGTCTCCTTTGGGTCAAAGCTCATTTAAAATGGACTGAGGCAGAATGGAAAGCCATTCTATGGTCAGATGAATCAAAATTTGAAACTCTTTTTGGAAACCATGGACGCTAGGTCTGGGGGACTTAAGAAGAGGGAGGCCATCCAGCCTGTTTTCAGCGCACAGTTCAAAAGTCTGCTGGTATGGAGTCACATTAGTGCCTATAGCATGGGCAGCTTAAACATCTTGAGAGACACCATCAATGCTGAGCAGTATATAGAATTTTAGAACATCATATGCTCCCATCCATCATAACATCTCTTTCAGGGAAGGCCTTTTACATTTCAGAAAAATAATGCTAAACCATGTACTGCATCCATCACAACAGTATGGCTTTGCAGAAGAGGATTCTGGGTGCTGAACTGGCCGCCTGCAGTCCAGTCCAGACCTTTCACCAATAGACCCAAGACTGTTGAGCAGCTAGAATTCTACATCAGAGAAGAATTGGAGAACATTCCACTCTAAAAATTCCAGCAATTGGTTTCATCAATTCCCAGATGTTTACAGACTGTTGTAAAAAAAATAGCAGATAACACGCAATGGTAGACATGGCCCTGGTCCAACTTTTTTGAGATGTGTTGCTGCCATCGATTTCTAAATGAGGTTTCAAATCATTGCATTTCTTTTCTTTACATTAATTTACATTTTACACAGCGTCCCGACATTTTTGGTATTGGATTTATATATTGTACAAAGGCATAGGTAGGTTTTCTTTCTCCTTGGGCAAAGATTCAGCTTGCTGACTTAGCCTTGTGCATAAATACCATGGCCAAGACAGAGTGGCTTGTAGAAATCTCTCCAGCACCTAGAGTATATACTCATCAGCCCCCACCTATCCATGCTTCTTTATACAGGGTGGGCCATGGAAAAGGAGCCTGGCACCACACTCTTATAAAAGCGGTCTAAAAGAAAATCTGTCTTTGTTTCCCATATGAACCAATCACAGCACAGCTTTCAGTCTTATGCTGCTGAAGTAAAAGTAAAGCTGCGCTGTGATTGCTATGTGCAATAAAGACAGATTTTCTTTTAAACAACTTTTATGACAGTATGGTGCTGGGCTATTTTTCTGGGCTCCACCTTGTACAATTCTATGCATAACATTCTGGAGGATACACTGTGTTTCCTCGAAATAAGACAGGGTCTTATATTAATTTTGCCCCGAAAAAAGAAGTGCTAGGGCTTATTTTCGAGGAATGTCTGATTTTACTTACCCAGTGGATTGAGCCCCGGTCCTTCCCACTGCTTTCCAGAGCCCCGACGTGGTATCTACAGTCCTTGGCTACCCAAACAGGATCACTTCCTGCTCACGGGATTCATAAATCCTGCCTCAACAGAGTGTTGGCTATGATTTATTCGAGTGATGCATTGATTGGCTGAGCCGTGGCACTCAAAAAAACAATCACAGCCATCGCGTTATGGAAGCAGGATCTACAATTGGCTGAGCCAATTCATAAATACCGCCTCCACAAAGCAATGCCTGTGATTGGTTCTTCGAGCACTGCATTGATTGGCTGAGCTGCGGCTTAGGACTGTGGGAACTGCATCAAGGCTCTGGAAATCAGCAGGAAGGACCTGGACCGAGCCTGTTGGGTAAGCAAAGTAAAAATGCAGCAATTGCTTTTTTACTGCCATTTTCATGCACCTAATGCATTCCTATTGACTTTTTTTAACTGTAACTATGGCTTTTTTTTCGGGATAGGGCTTATATTTCAAGCCTCTGGAAAATCCCGAAAAATCATGCTAGGACTTTTTTTCGGGATAGTTCTTTTTTTTTTTTTTTAGGGAAACACTGTAGCACCTTGAGTAGTCTATGGAGCCCAGTAGTATACGAGACTGAGAACATAGAAGACAA
This sequence comes from Eleutherodactylus coqui, assembly GCF_035609145.1. Taxonomy (NCBI): domain Eukaryota; kingdom Metazoa; phylum Chordata; class Amphibia; order Anura; family Eleutherodactylidae; genus Eleutherodactylus; species Eleutherodactylus coqui. The sequence continues at coordinate 261,818,371 of NC_089839.1, read as the reverse complement.
TACATTTTATAACAGGGTTTTCTGTTTAGTGGTACTTTTGGGGTACATCCAAACGGGGTCTATTGGCTGCAGCAGATTTTGCTGCAGATCTATATTGTATCATACATGACATTTCAGATGAGTCTGGCAATAGGAGAAAATTGTGAGGTCTATGATCATCCAAAACTCAACACAACATAGCTCTTGTAGCAATATTATACCTATTGGAATTAGCAGGTCCGATTCGTGGTGCCTGAATCGTCTCAGGAATATTTTAGACAATGCAAGAACAATGCCAAAAAGCTTTTGCAACATTTCAGGTCACTAAATGACAGGACACAAGCCTTCCAACTGCAAACACAGGACAACTGAGAAAGTTGCAGATAACAGGTAGTGGGTAAAGTACATTTTTAGACATGGCCTTTTTTTGTTATTCCAAACAAAAGCCTCATTGTGAGCAAAGCTCGGATGTTACAGGATATGTAACAGGGGTGATAAGAAAATAGGTGCTATGGTATCAATCATAGTCCTGGTTGCCACAGCTTTACAACAAACCTTTGTATGAAGCCTTTGTCATTACAGAGGTTCTTTATTTATGCTTCGAGGATGCCAGATAGCAGACGTGTACAGACTCAAGATGTTTCGCGGCCATTTTTGGTAAAGGATATATATTAACACCAAGTATTTAATGATGCAGATATGTGATATCCTTTATCATAAGAAATGAATCCCACTGACCTCAAGACAGCCCCCCCTCCACTCACTGTTTTCTTAAGACTCGGCGTGCCCAACACCCACTGAATTCCATATAATTAATTAAAATACCTGGATTTTCTTGTCAATATCCCAATGATCGTTCAAGCAAATCATTGGAACCAAGAAAGTATTTGGTTACTACAACTATGTTTAGATATGTTGTGACTTTTTTAACATAGTAACAGACAAAGAGCCATCTTGTCCCAGGGTGAAATTAAAATTTTGGAAGCTTTACATTGACACGCTGTTTTCCTGAATCGAGCTTTCCATTTAGACAGTTACCTTCTACTGTAGATTAAATCTCTTTAGTGCTGTTTCATTTTTCTGTTACGCTTGCACAGTGTCTGAGTGGATCGGTTATTCTTGCTCTGATATGAACAATTATTAGGGTGTGGTCCTCCTGGGAACATATATGGGCTTTGTTTGAGACCCATAGAACCTGTACAGTATACAGTTACAGAAGATGGATCTCAAACTACAATCGCAGTGTAGGAGTATGGACTTGAAGTTCTCCATAGGTCAACTATTTTGATTGACTAATGGAATTTGTTCTCAGCTGCTGCCTCTCTCCGCTGGCGGCCATGGTACATGCTCTCTCCATGTCTGCGGCAGGCAGCAGGCATCCGGCTCTGGTCTCCATGTTCTCCATTATTTGGTAGCCTGAAGGACATGTGCGCACATGCCCACAGTCTTGAAGGGCCAGCTTGCGTCCTGCTATTCTGTCCCCTGCCAATCATGAAGCACCTCAGGGTTACATCAGTTGCCTTCCCCCTATGGAAGGTCTCTAAGCTTTTGGTCTTTTCCATCCAACTATAGGTGATATCCGTTTATGCTGACTTCCAAGTTTCTGACTTTGGCTACTCTTGACTCCACTGCATTCTCTACTCTTGACCTGGGCTTCTTGCATTCACCATTCTCCTGCCTCTGTCTGCCCCCACTCCTAGCCTAGTTGCACCATGCTGAACCTACTCTGTGCACCCTGACCTCTGGATTGCCCCTCATTTTAAAGTTACAAAGTTTGACTTTTCTGACTACACCACTCTTCACATGCTCAGGTACCTCATCTTGTGCTGTTGTAGTATCAGCTGTCACTGGGACCACTTCCAGTGTTATGGCCTGGGGCTCCCACAGCAAAGCCCAGATCCCAACTGGTGGGGTGAAAGGGTGAAGATCGGGGTTCCTCAGATATCATCTTTGGATCTGGCCCAAAGTCAAACCAGTGTATGACACAGCTAGATCCACATCTGCTGGTCCTGGCACAAATTATGTTTTGGAATGTTTTAAGTCTGGGTCCATCTATAGTAAACTTACATTATTTATTGTGAAAGTACATTCCTAATCTGTGGAATATGTGTTCAGGCCCATTTATACGGAGCGATGATCGCTCAAAGATCGCTCAAACGACAGTTTGAGTGACAGCTTTGAGTGATCATTTTGCATAAATTATTAACTAGAGATGAGCGAGCATACTCGCTAAGGGCAATTACTCGAGCGAGCATTGTCCTTAGGGAGTACCTGCCCACTCGGAAGAAAAGATTTGGGTGCCGGCGGGGGGCAGGGAGTGGCGGGGGAGAGCGGGGGGGAATTGAGGGGAGATCTCTCTCTCCCTCTCTCCCCCCCCGCTCCCCCCTACTCACTCCCGCAACTCACCGCTCACCAGCGCTGGCACCCGAATCTTTTCTTCCGAGCGGGCAGGTACTCGCTAGGAACAATACTCGCTTGAGTAATTGCCCTTAGCGAGTATGCTCGCTCATCTCTACTATTAACCCTTTCCAATCCACTGTCTGACGTCTTAAGACATTACGAATTAAGGTTGTACAGTTCCAATGTTGGAAGATGTCCATCGGGGTTCTCTTACTGTATATGGCCAGCCTCTCTGCTGTCTGAGTCTATCTAGCGTGTCACCTCATGCAGTACTGGCTTTAGCCAGCAGATAATGCCGTTATATAATGGCAGAAAAAGAGTAAACCCCCTAGGAAAACCATGATACAAATTGGATTGGAAGGGTTAAGTAGCTACTCAGCTACTTAAGATCAATTAAGCCTTTAGCTGAAAGCAGTTAATAGCTGAAGGTCTCTTATCTCCATTCAGTTTCATTGTTCTCCAATGGGAAACAATGCTATCAGAACTCCCCGTAGTGAACTGCTGATAAGGCTGAAACATGATTTTTAGGTTGGACTGATTTTAACAATCAGCTAGCAGTGCACAAAAAATGCACAATGGCTGCGCGTTTAGACGCAACGATGATCGCTCAAGAATCTTTTTTTTTTAGCAATTTTTGAGTGATCATCGCTCCATATAAATGGGCCTTTATTAGAATCAGCCCGACGAAGCAGTAGCATACATAAAAAAGTGGGGGCCCTATATTAAGGATCCAACAGGGCCTGTTATTAAGGTGCTAGATTTTGTCACCCAGGAAAAAAGGGTCTGATGTTTGTTTTCCCTTCCACTTCTTCTGCATGACCCTTGAAGGGGTTTTATCATAATCATAAGCTAGGGGATAACTTACTGATCTGTGGGGTTCTTACCACTGAGAGCTTCACTCATCCCATGAACAGTGGTCCCATTTCCCCATCCTCTTACTTTGGGCTTAGGCCTCCTTCCCACGAGCGTGACGGGCTCCGCCGCATAATATTCCACAGTGAAGCCCGTCACGGCGCCCCCCAGAGACCCCATATTTACCAGCGGAAGATAGCGGGAAGACGCTTCCCCGCCCACCGCCGTCGCGTCATGTGACACGCCCACCGTGTCACATGACGCGGCCGGCCGTGTCACGTGACGCGCCGGCCGCGTCATATGACGCGTGGCGGTAGGCGGGGAAGCGTTTTTTCACACTATCTTCCGCTGGTTGCAGCGGGAGATAGCGTGAACGGCTGGCTTCCATTGACTGCAATGGAAGCCGTCAGCGCGTACACCCACGGCAAATAGAACATGCTGCGGGTGAGAACGGGAGATTTCACTGTGCGTAATTCCGCGGTGGAATTATGCATCGTGAGCATTGTGCTATTAGGTTCAATAGAACCTAATAGCAGGGGGCAACGCAGCGGATTTTTGCCGCGGATTTACGCGGCGTAAATCCGTTCGTGGGAAGGAGGCCTTACTGCACCCCTTGCAGCGAGGAGACGGAATGGAGTGCTGGTTGCACAAGTGCACTGGCACTCCATTTATTTTCAATGTGACTGCCAGAGATAGCTGAGCGGCAAGCCCTCAGGTTTTTCCATCAGCCCCATTGAAATGAATGGAGCACCGACCGCATGCTCAACTTGCGGTCTATTCAGTGTGATGTCACTGTGGAGATAAAGCAATGATAAAAAGAGCGGGACGCAGCACCCCCATTCTCAGGATCAGTAGGAGTATCAGCAGTGAGATCCCCTCAATCAACAAATCATCTCTAATCCTGTGGATAGAGTATAACTGACCATTCCGATACAACCCCTTTGAGACATTTTCCAACCCCCTTGTTTTTAGTCATTCAGTTCCTCTGGTTCCAGCCACTCATTAGAAAAGGTGGTGAGACCAAACATCACTGGACCCCCTCTCTCCATGGGGTCCATAGTAGCTGCATGGACTGCCTCTATGACATGTATGCCCTTGCTATGACGTGGTCAGTTACATTCAATGTGATACTGCAATTGGATACCACCAGTCCAACAAATTAGTTCATCACATTTTTGCCCTGCTTCAGGTATATATTATTAACCCCTTCCTTCCGCAGTCCTTTTAGTTTTCTTATTTTCCCTTTTTCCTCTCCACTTTCAAAAAATCATAACTCTTTTAGTTCCCCAGTTACATAACTACTTTAGGGCTTATTGTTTGCGGGGAAAGTTGTATTTCTTAATGGTATAGAGTAATGTCCTATTAATGTACCAATTTTACCAAACTCCCCTTAACTAGCTTAGAACCAAAAGTAATAGCTGTATAGCCGCCTGGAAGGCCAAAACATAGTTACTTGCCAACGCTAAAATAAGTACAATAGTGTTAATAGTCAAATATAATTCTGTGGTTTGGCAAGCTAAACTCCTCTACATTGGTGGCTGAGGAGAGGTGGATTGCATTTGAAGCAACTACATTTTACTAAAAGAGGATTTTGACTATGGGGAAAAATCCTGCAGCAGAAGCCTCAAAAATAAAATACATGGACTGGAATCAATCATTAAAGCCAAGAAAAGAGTAATCCAGATCATGAATCTAATTTTCAAGTATATAAATAGGAAGCAAACAGATTGGGCAGGACCATCTGTAAGGACTGGCGGTTCGCGGGTCCATCGTGCCCGCACCGCCGGTCCTGTCACACGTGCGGCTGCTGTGCGGCGCAGGGGGGCCCCGGTCCTTGTCACCTCCCCTGGCCGCCGGGCTCCGCCCCGCCGCCGAGTTGCCAGGGACGCGGTGGGTGTTGCCCCACGTCGCGTCCTAGGTATCTTGGCAACCAAACATGTGTCTCCTGTCCTGCCTCCTGCAGGGCTGGGGGCGGGTTCCCCAGTGCTGCTGGGTGCACTCAGCTGCTGTCAGGCTCCCCGCCCCAATCAGCTGCTGGGGCGGGAGCTCTGACAGCATTTAAACCTGCTGGTGTCTGCAGACCAGTGCCAGTGTTAGTTTTGGATTTCCTGCTACACCAGCGTACTGCGTATTTCTGACTCCTGATACTGACCTTCTGCCTTTTGACCTGACGTTGCTTTTGCCTGACCCTCTTGTACCGCGTACCCTCTTGTTGCTGACCCGGATTGTCTGACTCTCCTTGCTGTTGTTTGTTCCAGTGTCTGTCTGTTTGTTAGTCCCAGTGTTCCCTTTCCTTAGTGAGTGTAGGGACCGTCGCCCAGTTGTTGCCCTGGGGCTTAGCCCAGGGGGGCAAGTAGGAAGGGACAGGGGTTGCGGGTATTTTCAGGGACCTCCAGTTTCCCGGACCCCGCGTCCTGACACCATCCAGGGAAAAACTGAAAATGCCCCTTTTGTCTGGAGGGAAGGTGCTTTCCTCACCCTCATTGTTATGACCCCTTCCATTCTGGAGATCCATAGGGGTGTCTATATGGAAAGACCGTAAGAAATGCATGGGATTTTAAGCATTAGCACTGAGCTGCCCTTTTGACGCATGCTTGGCTGAGAGCTTTCTCGCCAAATTTGTGTTTTCTTCACCTCTTGCCCTGCTCTGGGTGGTTTGGGGAGCCAGCTGGTAACAGCAGCTGAGTGGCTCCAACCCCTGACCAATGAGTGGTATCTATACCCATGACCACTTGTTGTCCCGAGTAGCAGCTAACATGAGCTATCTAGAAACCAGTAGAGAAAGAAACTTGTTAAGCACACTCTAACTTTGCAGGTGGCATTAGACCTTTCCCTCCAGGCAAAAACAACATTTTTAGCATTTTTGGAGTGTCACTTTAATTGTTCAAACGAAGCCCAAAACTAATCATTATGCAACTATTTCAGACAAAGCAGTCTTTATGTAAAATTGATTATTGTGTTTATTAGAGATGAGCGAACGCGTTCGTCCGAGCTTGATATTCGTGCGAATATTAGGGTGTTCGGGATGTTCGTTATTCGTGACGAACACCATGCGGTGTTCTGGTTACTTTCACTTCCTTCCCTGAGACGTTAGCGCGCTTTTCTGGCCAATTGAAAGACAGGGAAGGCATTACAACTTCCCCCTGCAACGTTTAAGCCCTATACCACCCCCCTGCTGTGAGTGGCTGGCGAGATCAGGTGTTCGCCTAATATAAAAGTCGGCCCCTCCCGCGGCTCGCCTCAGATGCGGTGTGAGTTAGATGAGGGACAGTGCTGTTTATACCGGAGCTGCTGTAGGGAAAGAATTGGTAGTTAGTGTAGGCTTCAAGACCCCCCAAAGGTCCTTATTAGGGCCACTGATAGCTGTGTGTTGGCTGCTGTTAGCAGTGGGATTTTTTTTTTTTTCTCAAAATCGCCTCTGCAGACCGTTGCACCTGGCATTAGGGACAGAAGTGCTGCATAGGCAGGGAGAGTGTTAGGAGTGAGTGTAGCCTTCAAGAACCTCAACGGTCCTTTCTAGGGCCATATTTATCCGTGTGCAGTACTGTCCAGGCTGCTGTTGGCTGTGCTGCATTTTTTTTGGGCTTCTCAAAATCGCCTCTGCAGAGCATTGCACCCTCCATTGATACTGCAGGGAAAGAATTGTATAGGCAGGGCCACAACACAGTTATTATTCATAGAATATACGCAGTGCTGCCTGTTGGTGGGAAAAAACTGAAAACAAATCTATTTGTCCAGCCTGTGTCCGTCCTTACGCCTGTGTAGACGTGTGAGCTGCGTGAAAAACATTGCTAAATCATACGCACCCAGCTACGCTTTACTGCTGGGTTCGCCATTTGCTTTCCTTAATTGGGAAAAAAAATACCTGCTCTCCAAGAGTTATAATAACTCTGCTACCCTCACGTTCTGTGACACATAAGCAGGGACACAGCGCAGTTATTAAACTTCGCAGGTTCATTGAATATACGCAGTGCTGCCTGTTGGTGGGAAAAAACTGAAAACAAATCTATTTGTCCAGCCTGTGTCCGTCCTTACGCCTGTGTAGACGTGTGAGCTGCGTGAAAAACATTGCTAAATCATACGCACCCAGCTACGCTTTACTGCTGGGTTCGCCATTTGCTTTCCTTAATTGGGAAAAAAAATACCTGCTCTCCAAGAGTTATAATAACTCTGCTACCCTCACGTTCTGTGACACATAAGCAGGGACACAGCGCAGTTATTAAACTTCGCAGGTTCATTGAATATACGCAGTGCTGCCTGTTGGTGGGAAAAAACTGAAAACAAATCTATTTGTCCAGCCTGTGTCCGTCCTTACGCCTGTGTAGACGTGTGAGCTGCGTGAAAAACATTGCTAAATCATACGCAGCCAGCTACGCTTTACTGCTGGGTTCGCCATTTGCTTTCCTTAATTGGGAAAAAAAATACCTGCTCTCCAAGAGTTATAATAACTCTGCTACCCTCACGTTCTGTGACACATAAGCAGGGACACAGCGCAGTTATTAAACTTCGCAGGTTCATTGAATATACGCAGTGCTGCCTGTTGGTGGGAAAAAACTGAAAACAAATCTATTTGTCCAGCCTGTGTCCGTCCTTACGCCTGTGTAGACGTGTGAGCTGCGTGAAAAACATTGCTAAATCATACGCAGCCAGCTACGCTTTACTGCTGGGTTCGCCATTTGCTTTCCTTAATTGGGAAAAAAAAATACCTGCTCTCCAAGAGTTATAATAACTCTGCTACCCTCACGTTCTGTGACACATAAGCAGGGACACAGCGCAGTTATTAAACTTCGCAGGTTCATTGAATATACGCAGTGCTGCCTGTTGGTGGGAAAAAACTGAAAACAAATCTATTTGTCCAGCCTGTGTCCGTCCTTACGCCTGTGTAGACGTGTGAGCTGCGTGAAAAACATTGCTAAATCATACGCACCCAGCTACGCTTTACTGCTGGGTTCGCCATTTGCTTTCCTTAATTGGGAAAAAAAATACCTGCTCTCCAAGAGTTATAATAACTCTGCTACCCTCACGTTCTGTGACACATAAGCAGGGACACAGCACAGTTATTAAACTTAGATAATTCATTCACTAGAGGCAGTGGGGCCTTTCGTTTTCCAAAAAGGGCAAAAATTATATTTGGCCTGCAGTCTTGCGCCAATTTATTTCCTGCCTGGGAAATCTAATCACTGGTAATACAGCATGCTGAGGGGTAGGGGTAAGCCTAGAGGACGTGGACGTGGACGTGGCCGAGGACGCGGAGGGCCAAGTGAGGGTGTGGGCACAGGCCAAGCTCCTGATCCAGGTGTGTCGCAGCTGTCTGCTGCGCGATTAGGAGAGAGGCACGTTTCTGGCGTCCCCACATTCATCGCCCAATTAATGGGTCCACGCGGGAGACGGTTATTAGAAAATGAGCAGTGTGAGCAGGTCCTGTCCTGGATGGCAGAAAGTGCTTCGAGCAACCTATCGTCTACCCGCAGTTCTGCGCCGTCCACTGCTGCCAATCCGAATCCTCTGTCTGCTGCTCCTCCTTCCTCCCAGCCTCCTCAGTCCACTACAATGACACCTGCTCAGGAGCGGGAACACTCCCAGGAACTGTTCTCGGGCCCCTGCTTAGATTGGGCAGCAGCGGTTCCTCTCCCACCAGAGGAGTTTATCGTCACTGATGCCCAACCATTCGAAAGTTCCCGGGGTCCGGGGGAAGAGGCTGGGGACTTCCGCCAACTGTCTCAACAACTTTCTGTGGGTGAGGAGGACGATGACGATCAGACACAGTTGTCTTGCAGTGAGGTAGTAGTAAGGGCAGTAAGTCCCAGGGAGCAGCGCACAGAGGATTCGGAGGAAGAGCAGCAGGACGATGAGGTGACTGACCCCACCTGGTGTGCTTACTCAGGAGGACAGGTCTTCAGAGGGGGAGTCAAGGGCATCAGCAGGGCAGGTTGCAAGAGGCAGTGCGGTGGCCAGGGGTAGAGGCAGGGCCAGACCGAATAATCCACCAAGTGTTTCCCAAAGCGCCCCCTCGCGCCATGCCACCCTGCGTAGGCCGAGGTGCTCTAAGGTCTGGCAGTTTTTCACAGAGACGCCTGACGACCGACGAACAGTGGTGTGCAACCTTTGTCGCGCAAAGCTCAGCCGGGGAGCCAACACCAACAGCCTCACCACCACCACCATGCGCAGACATATGATGGCCAAGCACCCCGCAAGGTGGGACAAAGGCCGTTCACCGTCTCCGGTTTGCACCCCTGCCTCTCCCCCTGTGCCCCAACCTGCCACTGAGATGCAACCCCCCTCTCAGGACACAGGCACTACCGCCTCATGGCCTGCACCCACACCCTCATCTCCGCTGTCCTCGGCCCCATCCAGCAGTGTAGTTCAGCGCACCGTTCAGCCGTCGCTTGCGCAAGTGTTCGAGCGCAAGCGCAAGTACGCCGCCACGCACCCGCACGCTCAAACGTTAACCGTCCGCATCGCAAAATTCATCAGCCTTGAGATGCTGCCGTATAGGGTTGTGGAAACGGAGTCCTTCAAAAGTATCATGGAGGCGGCGGCCCCGCGCTACTCAGTTCCCAGTCGCCACTACTTTTCCCGATGTGCCGTCCCAGCCCTGCACGACCACGTCTCCCGCAACATTGTGCGCGCCCTCACCAACGCGGTTACTGCCACGGTCCACTTAACTACGGACACGTGGACAAGCACAGGCGGGCAGGGCCACTACATCTCCCTGACGGCACATTGGGTGAATTTAGTGGAGGCTGGGACAGAGTCAGAGCCTGGGACCGCTCACGTCCTACCCACCCCCAGAATTGCGGGCCCCAGCTCGGTGCTGGTATCTGCGGAGGTGTATGCTTCCTCCACTAAAGCACCCTCCTCCTCCTCCTCCTCCTCTGTCTCACAATCAAGATGTGTTAGCAGCAGCATGTCGCCAGCAGTCGGTGTCGCGCGGTGTGGCAGCACAGCGGTGGGCAAGCGTCAGCAGGCCGTGCTGAAACTACTCAGCTTAGGCGATAAGAGGCACACGGCCCACGAACTGCTGCAGGGTCTGACACAGCAGACCGACCGCTGGCTTGCGCCGCTGAGCCTCCAACCGGGCATGGTCGTGTGTGACAACGGCCGTAACCTGGTGGCGGCTCTGCAGCTTGGCAGCCTCACGCACGTGCCATGCCTGGCCCACGTCTTTAATTTGGTGGTTCAGCGGTTTCTGAAAAGCTACCCACGCTTGTCAGACCTGCTCGTAAAGGCGCGCCGGCTCTGCGCACATTTCCGCAAGTCCCACACGGACGCTGCCACCCTGCGCACCCTGCAACATCACTTTAAGCTGCCAGTGCACCGACTGCTGTGCGACGTGCCCACACGGTGGAACTCTACGCTCCACATGTTGGCCAGGCTCTATGAACAACGGAGAGCTATAGTCGAATACCAACTCCAACATGGGCGGCGCAGTGGGAGTCAGCCTCCTCAATTCCTTTCAGAAGAGTGGGCCTGGTTGGCAGACATCTGCCATGTCCTTGGTAATTTTGAGGAGTCTACCCAGGTGGTGAGCGGCGATGCTACAATCATTAGCGTCACCATTCCTCTGCTATGCATCTTGAGAAATTCCCTGCAAACCATAAAGGCAGCTGCTTTGCGCTCGGAAACGGGGGCGGGGGAAGACAGTATGCCGCTGGATAGTCAGGGCACCCTCCTGTCTATTTCTCAGCGCGTACAGGAGGAGGAGGAGGAGCATGAGGAGGATGAGGAGGAGGGGGAAGAGACAGCTTGGCCCGCTGCTGACGGTACACCGGCTGATTGCCTGTCATCCTTTCAGCGTGTATGGCCTGAGGAGGAGGAGGAGGAGGAGGAGGATCCTGAAAGTGATCTTCCTAGTGAAGACAGCCATGTGTTGCGTACAGGTACCCTGGCACACATGGCTGACTTCATGTTAGGATGCCTTTCTCGTGACCCTCGCGTTGCACGCATTCTGGCCACGACGGATTACTGGGTGTACACACTGCTCGATCCACGGTATAAGGAGAACCTGCCCACTCTGATTCCCGAAGAGGAAAGGGGTTCGAGAGTGTTGCTATACCACAGGACCCTTGCGGACAAGCTGATGGTAAAATTCCCAGCCGACAGCGCTAGTGGCAGAAGGCGCAGTTCCGAGGGCCATGTTGCAGGGGATGTGCGTAGATCGAGCAGCATGTACATCCCAGGCAGTGCAACAGTCTTTAAGGGCCTGGCCAGCTTTATGGCTCCCCACCAAGACTGTGTCACCGCTCCCCAGTCACGGCTGAGTCGGCGGGAGCACTGCAAAAGGATGGTGAGGGAGTACGTAGCGGATCGCACGACCATCCTTGGTGATGCCTCTGCCCCCTACAACTACTGGGTGTCGAAGCTGGACACGTGGCCTGAACTAGCCCTGTATGCCCTTGAGGTGCTTGCTTGTCCTGCGGCTAGCGTGTTGTCGGAGAGGGTGTTTAGTGCGGCTGGGGGAATCATCACAGATAAGCGTAGCCGCTTGTCAACCGACAGTGCCGACAGGCTAACACTCATCAAGATGAACAAAGGCTGGATTTCCCCAGACTTCTGTTCTCCACCAGCGGACAGCAGCGATACGTAAGCAATACGTAGGCTGCACCCGCGGATGGAAGCTACGTTCTCTCTCACCATCCAAAACGGGGACATTTCTGCTTCATCAATCTGTGTCTAATATTCCTCCTCCTCCTCCTCCTGCTCCACCTCCTGAAACCTCACGTAATCACGCTGAACGGGCAATTTTTCTTAGGGCCACAAGGCTCACTCAAATAATTTTTCAGAACAATTTTTATAAGTTTCAATGCGCTTAAAAGCATTGGAACTTTAACTTGAACCAATTTTTCGTTACACTGGGCTGCCTCCAGGCCTAGTTACCACTTAAGCCACATTAACCAAAGCGATTAATGGGTTTCACCTGCCCTCTTGGCTGGCCATGGCCAATTTTTGGGATGTACATTAGTACTGTTGATACAGCAATTTGTGTGGGCCCTCGCCTACAGTGTAATCAAATTAATTTTTAGCCCACCTGCATTACAGCTGACGTTACCTCAGCTGTGTTGGGCAATGCAATGGGATATTTTTGTGTACCGCCGGTGGGTTCCAGGGAGCCACCCATGCTGTAGGTGCACACTGAGTTTTTAATACATCTGTACACTTCTAAAGAACCCGTCTGACCGGGGCATGCAGTGTGGGCCGAAGCCCACCTGTATTACGCACGACATTACTACCTCAGCTGTGTTGGGCAATGCAATGGGATATTTCTATGTACCGCCGGTGGCTTCCTGGCACCCACCCAGGCAGTGGGTCCACAGGGAGTTAAACCTACATGTGTCCACTTGTAAAGAATCCCAGTCTGACTGGGGCATGCAGTGTGGGCCGAAGCACACCTGTATTACGCACGACATTACTACCTCAGCTGTGTTGGGCAATGCAATGGGATATTTCTATGTACCGCCGGTGGCTTCCTGGCACCTACCCAGGCAGTGGGTCCACAGGGAGTTAAACCTACATGTGTCCACTTGTAAAGAATCCCAGTCTGACTGGGGCATGCAGTGTGGGCCGAAGCCCACCTGTATTACGCACGACATTACTACCTCAGCTGTGTTGGGCAATGCAATGGGATATTTTTGTGTACCGCCGGTGGGTTCCAGGGAGCCACCCATGCTGTGGGTCGACAGGGACTTCACAATAGGGAGTTGTACCTGCCTGTGTCTATGAATTAAAAAGCCCGGTCTGACTGGGGCATGCAGACACCTTGACAGAATGAATAGTGTGTGGCACATAGGTTCCCCATTGCTATGCCCACGTGTGCAGCTCCAGATGGCGGTGGCACAGGATTCTATTTCTCATTGCTTCTGTACAGCATTGTGGGCTATCGCTCCGCCACTTTTAAAGAGGGTCGCTGCCTAGCCGTGCCAACCTCTGCAGTGTATGCCTGCGGTCCCTCGTCATGGCAGACGCAATTCTAAATAGACATGAGCGTGGTGTGGCATGAGGGCAGCTGAAGGCTGCGCAGGGACACTTTGGTGTGCGCTGTGGGGGGGAGGGGGTGCGGTTGGGCAGCATGTAACTCAGGAGAAGTGGCAGTGGAGTGTCATGCAGGCAGTGATTGTGCTTTGTTGGAGGTAGTGTGGTGCTTAGCAAAGGTATGCCATGCTAATGAGCGCTTTTCAGAAGTAAAAGTTGTTGGGAGGGGGGGGGGGCCCACTCTTGCCGCTATTGTGGCTTAATAGTGGGACCTGTGAACTTAGGATGCAGCCCAACATGTAGCCCCTCGCCTGCCCTATCCGTCACTGTGTCATTCCCATCACTTTCCTGAATTGCCCAGATTTTCACACATGAAAACCTTAGCGAGCATCGGCAAAATACAAAAATGTTCTGGTCGCCCATTGACTTCAATGGGGTTCGTTGTTCGAAACGAACCCTCGAGCATCACGGGAAGTTCGTTACGAATAACGAACACCCGAACATTTTGGTGTTCGCTCATCTCTAGTGTTTATTAAAAAATGGGAAGCCAGCGTGTATTGTATAATCCAAGTAACCTTGTGCTGGCATCTGTTAATCTACAATAATCCTGGTATATTTCATGAGAACAGCTCAGGCCTCTGAAGTTTTATCAGTTTGCAGGTCTAGTATTTTTCTGTAACAAGTAACCATTTGTTCTTTGCTTCCTCTAAGCCTTGCAAGAGCTTATAAAGATGCCCAAGATGTACTTTTGGAGAAGCCTGAAATACAGCATCTTGGCCGGATCTGGAAGGAACTGTATACTATATCCAATTTTATGGATACCGTTCGCACTACCCCTGGAAAGATTTATGGTAATTTCCAAGTCACTGAACTGTTCATTTAGAATTAGAGTTTATTGTCTTGGCAAATATAAAAGATTAAATTATAACTTTTGACTGACTTTTTATGTAGTAAATTGCAGAACTAGAAACATATAAAAGAAGTGAATGGCTGAGCCAGTTCATATGAAGGTATTAGACAGGCTCCACGTTTTAGGCAGATGATCACTGTTGTTTTTCCTAATGTTACCTGTCCAATCATTAGTATATAATGATTATACTTATTTAATTAAATCCTACTAAAATAATTAAATAAATGCTCTTTTGTTCATAAAAGCATCCTGATATTTGTTTACTTTTGAGAAATGAGGGAGAATTTGTTGGCAACTTTCCAAACCATTCCTCAACCAGCCTTGGGTCAGGGGTAGTTCATATGAACCATATGTACACCTTTGTCTGTATCCATGGCTTCCAACCAAAGATACAAGACCAAAGCAATATGAAGAGTCCTCCCCCATCCCTAGAACCCTTCAGCAGACCGCAGCACTTTTCAACAGTCCCAAAGTTCTGACACCATTCAACATATTCCAGTATCCTTCAGCAGACCGAAACACCATTCAGCAAACCCCGGCAGGCTTAATCAGCCTTTGATAAACTCCAACACCCTTCCATTGACCACAGCAACCTTCCATAAACATCACACTCCAACAGACCTGGCACTTTTCAGCAAACACAAGCATTCATAGCACTTTTCCATAGATCTGGCACCCTTCAGCAGAATCTAGAAACCTTTGATAGACCCCAGCAATCTTTAGTAGACTCCCTTATGCTTTAACAGCCCCGGCACCCTTCAGCAAACTCCAGCATCCTTTGATAAACCCAAGCAACCTTCAGTAGACTCAAGCATGCTTTAACAGACTTGGCATCCTGCAGCAAACTCCAGCAACTTTTGACAGACCCCAGCAACTTTCAGTAGATTCCAGCATGCTTCAACAGACCCGGCACCCTTCAGCAAACTCCAGCAACCTTTGATAAACCCAAGCAACCTTCGGTATGCTCTAACAACCTTTGATAGACCCCAGCAACCCTTAGTAAACTCCAGCATGCTTTAACAGACCCAGAACCCTTCAGAAGACTCCAGCTACTTTTGACAGACCCCAGCAAACTTTCAGTAGACTCCAGTATACGTCAACAGGCCCGGCACCCTTTAGAAGACTCCAATAACATCTGATAGACCCCAGCAACTCTTAGTAGACTCCAGCATACTTCAACAGACCCAGCACCCAGTAGCACACCCCAGCAATCTTCAGTAGACTCCAGTATACGTCAACAGGCCCGGCACCCTTTAGAAGACTCCAATAACATTTGATAGACCCCAGCAATCTTCAGTAGACTCCAGCATGCTACAATAGACCCAGTACCTTTCAGCTGACCCCAGTAACCTTCAGTAGACTCTAGCATGCTTCAACAGACCCGGTACCTATCAGTAGACCTCAGCAACCTTTGATAGACCCCAGAAACCTTCAGTAGACTCCAGCATTCTCCAACAGACCTGCCAGCCTTCAGCAGACCCCAGCAACCTTAAACAGACACTAGCACACTTTAGCAAACCCTAACATGCCTTAAGAGGTTCCAGCACCCTTGAGCATCCACTGGCACTGCCCTTTCTCCTCACTGTTCAAAGCAGTAAGAAACAGGCTTGTAAGGAATGAGGAAAGGACCAAAAGGTCAGAAACAAAAAGTGAAGCAAACTAAATAAACACATTAGATTATTGTAATTTATATTGCGCAACTTGTATATCCTTTACTATGTGCAAAGCCACAAATCTGAAATCATGTTGCCTAAAAGTCAAATACTATACTTAGAGGGAATTAAACGCAAGTACTCGGAGAACATTTGACAAAGGATCAAACGTAGAGAGGTGTTAATATTGTACTTCAGATTTCTGCATGTCAGACAGACCCAAATGTCTGCATATCCTCAAGCTACACAGTAACAGCCACTTCATTAGTCACTGTCAATCTTAAGTGGGGCTTTAAAAGACCCCGTTCAGTGGCAAATACCAGACAATTGCACATCTTAAACATTTTTAACCTGCGTTCTGCTACTTTGTCCTGGAATATAGGTGAAATTCCATTGCAACATTCAGAATCTTGTTCCCCTGCGGTAGCAAATATACAGTATGTATATAGCAATGTATTCATTACACATCAGTCATCTTCGCTTTCACCTGCTGGTTTAGGTTGGGGTACCCCCTGTAGTCTACCAGGCAAAATATAAAGCTGTAACATGGCCTCTTGACCTAAAACAATCCAGTAATGTTTCCCCAGTGAACATGAAGATGAGAATACCCACTGGCTATGTAGCTCTTTAAATACATACAGATGTAGCAGAGTTGACTTTATGATTTCACTTTTTCAGGGTCTTTCATTTCTGCATTATCAGCAGTAGGATTGTAATCTTAGCTTAATCAATAATAATAATAAACTTTATTTGTATAGCGCCAACATATTCCACAGCACTTACATAGACAGGGGGATACAGAAAGACAAAAAATACAAACATTACAGAACCACGGTTACATATAGTAATCAGTTGATGGAAACAATAGGGGTGAGGGTCCTGCTCCAACGAGCTTACATACTACAAGTAATGGACTGATACAGAAGGTAAAGGGGCTGGAGATGTGTACGGTATGGCCAGGTGGAGAGTGAGGGATGCTATACACATAGACAATGGTCAGACATTTGGCCGTGTGACGGCAGAATCGGTATGACTGCAGGAGCGGTTTATGATGGCTAGCAGGGATTGCAGTCAGTAGGTCAGGGAACATGTTATCAGGCGGAGTACAGAGGGGTTTGTTTAGGGAATGCGGTATCCTTCCCTGCAGAGGTGTGTTTTTAGAGCACGCCTGAAGTTTTTCGAGTCCTGGATTGCTCGGGTATCCTTTGGTAGTGCATTCTAGAGGACCGGTGCTGCTCTGGAGAAGTCTTGGAGGCGGGAATGAGAAGTTCGAATTAAAGGGGCGCGCAGTCTAGTTTCATTAGCAGAGCAGAGAGCCCGGGCTGGGTGATGGATTGAGATGAGGGAGGCGATATAGGGTGGCGCTGCACTGTGGAGGGCTTTGTGGATGAAGGTAGCGAGTTTAAATTGAATTCTGTATTTACCACCTGTATGCTGTGTCGTCAGCATACAGGTGGTATTGGAGGCCAAATCTCATAATGGTTTGTCCAATTGGGGCTGTGTAGATAGAGAAATGGAGGAGGCCGAGGACCGAGCCCTGGGGGACCCCAACAACAAGGAGAAGAGGAGGGGAGGTAGAGCCAACAAAGGAGACGCTGAAAGTCAACAGATTTGGCACATATCGTAATTATACTGAATAATGAATATATCTTGGATCCCCACTGGGACAACTAGTATAACTAGAGTGCCAAGGACCTCATAGGAAAGGCATATTTTTACAGAATATTAATCAAATATTAGCTACACCTTGTATTTTCCCCTCAAAAGGGGACAAGATTCTCATTACACCCCCTTAGTCTTAGTGAACCCCACAGCAGCTATGGCTCCTATGGCTATAGTTACATCCATGCCTGTGTCATGGAGGACAGTATGCAATACAGGTTGCAGGATACGAGGCAAATACCGAAGTTACAAAAATAGGAACATTTTATTCTAAACAAATAACTGGAAGGCTGGGTCCACATGGGGGCTGATTTGCAGCAGGGCAGATTAGCAGCGGGAAACCTGCCTCAAAACCCACACCATTTTGTGCGGGTTTTATTACGCATTCCTTTGCGGAATTCACCCCCTCATTGAGAAGAGGTGAATTTCACAGTTGATTAAATTGACTTGCTGTGGAGTTGAAAAATGACTGTTTTACCATACATAGTCAACAAATAACAAAAAAGTCTCAACGTGTTTTGTGGGTTTGCAAAGATTCCAATAGTAATGTCCAACAGTCCCAGGCTCAATCTTCGAGAAAGTCACAATTGCAGATTTGCCACTAAGTATTGGAGCCTTGCTATTACTGTCCCAATGAATAGCATTTGTTTTGCTATGCTACTGGCAAGCCTGCTCAGTCCCTAGAAGTCACTAGTTGAGTGCACACTGTTTGATTTTTAATGAGGCCGGCCTCACTTACGACTCGATGAAGGTAAATTCCACAAAGTCCTTCCAATGCAGCTTGATCCGTTACACACCTTGAGAAGTTTTAAACCCTCCCTCTCTTACTGTATATGGTAAATGGCAGTGTTCTGTTAGTCTGTGATACTCTTCCGGGCAGGCAAATGCTCTACTTCTTGCAGCTCTAAGCAGGACAACCACACTTTGCTGCAATACAGGGCCCTGCACCCTACAGACTCCTGCTGGCTCTCCTCCACAGCACTTGACACAACAGTCTCTGCTCCTCTCCCCCTTGTGACACAAATTGAAAATGGCTTTTACATGGTGCTAATAGTGCTAAGAACTTTCTCAAACAAGTGGAGTAGGGCTTCACTTTTGCTCTCAGAGTGCTTGAATATTCACATGGGCACACAAAGCTTTGCAGTTGCGCCCAAATATCAGCCCCTGTCCCTTCTTACAACTGTCTTGGGTGGTAGAAAATTGTGTCTCCCTGGAAATTTCCCTGTTTTCAATATTAAAGTGATTGTGCCAAGTTATAAAGTTATCCCTTATCCACAGGATAGACAATAACTGTATGATCGATGGGGGTCCGACTGCTGATACATCCCTTGATCCCAAAAACAGGGGTCTGGTTGGTCCCTGAATGAATGATGTGCCACCCTCCATTGACTTCAATGAAAGTGCCAGAGACTGCCAAAGTGCTTGAACTCTGAAATTTCCAGCACTGTCATTAAGTGAATGGAGCTGTGTGTGTGTGTGTGGGGGGGGGGGGGGGGGGGGGAGGGGGGGGGGACTGGACCACCTTTCTTGGGATCACTGGGGGTCCCAGAGGTTGAAAACCCACCGATCATAAAGTTATCCCCTATTCTATGGATAACTTTATTACTGGGCACGACCCATTTAAATGGGTTTCCAAAATCTAAAAAAAATTAAGGAATGCAGAAAACGTGCTAAAATGGCAAAAAAAAGCTATACTCACCAGTTCAATCCATTGGCATTCCAGCACCATTGCTCTGGTCCTCCTTTGTTTGCACGACTGAAGCAGTGACATGCCCACATAATCAGGTGACCGCTGCAGCCAATCACTGGCCTCAGTGATATACGACATGAGGCCGCTGGGCGAGTAAAGTCTCATGCACAAGCAATTATTGCTTTATACCATCTCCAGCTCCAAACTGTATAACACCCATAGTAGTCTATGTCTTTGATTTCATGCAAACAAATTGTGGCATAGGCATCATAGCAGAGAAGTGACTTTCTGGATTCAGCCCAATTTTCTAGATTTTCTAAAATCTAATAATCCATCTTTTACTGTATAATGGAAATTGTAATTAGTCAAAGACTGTTAATTATATTAATCAAAGACTGTTTCTGCAGAAAAATTCTGTAAATTCAGTATCTTATTATCCTGCTCTAACAATGAGAAATGTGAATGATGCGTAAATGTTACGGACGCTCATCTGTATTGTTTCATTGGTGATCTTTTCCTATATAGGGCGCGGTTTACGAATCAGAGACATCTTAAAGGACGATGAAATGCTGACTCTGTTTCTGCTGAAAGATATTGGATTGTCTGATTCTGTGATGTATCAGCTCATAAACGCTCAAATACGGGTTGAACAGGTAAGAACCAAGTGGTGGACAACTTCATGTGCTTATCTGGGCTCTACATTCTAGTACTAGGTGCGACTTTGTTCACATTAGTGTTTTGAGATCAGTTTTCCTTCTGGAAGCAGGAAAACAGAAAGCACTGGCCAAATGGATATATATTATGATGGAACTGATTGGACCCCATTGACTGCTCACCTTTAAAATGTCCCCAGCAATAGCATAGCCGTTCCAATGCCAGAAGCTGCTGCAGTGGTCCGGTGCCGTTCATTGTTCATGTGACTGCTGCAGCCAATCACTGTCCCCAACAATCAGCATGTCAGAACTGTTGTGGACAGTGATTGCTTACAGTGTTACAGACATGTTGAATAGCATGTGACCACTGCAGCAGCTTCCACCATCATGTTAGACTGGCAGTGATGGAGCTTCAGGACATTTCTGTCACGTCCGTGAAAGGCATAACCACAGTGACCTACTCGGACGTAAATATGTCCTAAAAGGACAAGTATATACACACTAGTACAAATGTACCCTGACCTAATGGATATAGAACGACTCTACCTATAAGTGGGGTGAGCGCCCTGATGAGGGCGGCCCCATATCAGGAATCTTGGACAATCTTGACTCTACTCCGGTGGTGACAGGGAGGTTGGTGAAGAATAGATGTTACACCACTATATGAACCACAAATGTACAAGGAAGAGATGTAACACTCCAGATAAAGTCATTAACCAGACAGACTTATTTGAACTAATATGCAGGTTAGGATCATGAACCGCTGAGTGAAGCAGAAACACCTTCAGACCAGGTGAATAACCAGCATCCTCTATGCGGAGGAGCCAGAAAAAATGTCCACAAAGTAATGGCAATTGGCTTGGCTGTCCCTCTCTCCCCAGACAACCAATCTGCACATGCAGAGAAGTGCTCCTGTTGGTGTTTAACACCAAAATGACGGTGAGCATGTGCCAAGGTCCCGCTCCTGAGATGCGACTAGCATCTCATGACAATCTAATAGGTGAGTATGTTTTTTCGGTTTATTTTAGCCACTTATCTGCCCGTTCCAATTTCTTTTTCATGTCGGAACCCCCTTAATGTAAAACCTTCTCTGGAATCAGAGATGTAGATATAGGTACTGCAGAGATAGCAGTTGCATCTGGAGTTTGGTGTCTCAAGAAGCCAAGAGGCCCTTCTGCCAAATTAGAAGTCACTAGTTTTATAAATGGCATGTGGTTCGGTGGGTAGGGGGCGCTGTTGCAGAATTTGCATTGAGACCCAGGAGCTTTAAGTTACATCTGTGGGATACTATGTATGGTATCATATGGGAGTGTAATTGGTAAAGGAAGGAAGCTGTAAATTAATCTGTATTCTGAACTCTAGGACACGCCTCACTCCGAAACTGTTATTATGTAATTTGTATGTTGATTTCATTTTTTTTAATCTTCATATTTGGCACGGAGAATGTTTGAGGAATGCTATATTGCGCTATCGGATTGGAATGCGTCTCTTGCTCTAGTTGTTTCTATAAACAATAAGTCACTTGTGTGTAATCTGCGTTAATCTTTTACTCATTGTGTTCTGATACTCTGTGACAGGTATTCATTTAGACTGACACAACTACTGGCATTTCCAGTATGATCAGTTGGCGAAAAAAAACTTACAAAAAATCGTTTAATAGTGAGTAGGCTGGTTGTGATGTGATTGGTTGTGAATTAAAGTGGAAATGTTGTTCACACCCAAAGTTTAAGGAGTTGTACCAGGATGACAAGGTGTCCCCTATCCACAGAATAGGAGATAACTTGCTATTCAGTAAAGGTCTCCTGCTAAGATCGCCGCCGATCTTGAGAGCAGGGGGTCCCGCGTCCCGTCCTGCCTATCACTGTGGTGGTTGCTTCTCCATTAGAAGGAATGGAGCGCTGGCCAAGAATGCAGAATTGGCGCTCCATTCATTTCAGTGGCGGAAATACCTGAGCAGGTGCTACTCGGCCATCCCTAGAGTCCCATTGAAACTGAATGGAGCACTAGTGTGCTTGCATGACCATTCCACCCCCTTCTCACTGTGGGGGTAAGTGGGCGGGGGACATGGGACCATCATTCTCAAGATCGGTGGGGTCTCAGCAGTGAGACCCCCACCAATCAGCAAGTTATCCCTAATTCAGTGGATAGGGGATAACTTATAATATTGGTACAACCCCTTGAAAGAAGTTTCCAGGACTTTTGTGATTGATCTCTTGGGGTTTGTCGTTTGGGATTTCTAAAGATCAGCTGTTTGCCGGGCCCACTGTCAATGTGGACAGTGCTGTCCATATTGCTTCAGCCCAGGTTGGTACTGCAGACACAGCTCCCATTGAATTCAATGGGAGCTGTGCCTATAGTACCAACCCAGGCCATTGCAATGATGGCAGAACCTTTTCCAGTGTTGACAGCGGGCCGGAGAAAAGATGATCGGTGAGTATGTCATCAATAGTACAACTCCCGGACAACCCCTTTAAAGAAGACTAGTCATTTTTCTTGATGTGTATTTTAGTAACTAGTGGTATTCTTTATGAAATAACAATACTGGAACATCTTTTCTTAGAATTCTGTGTAGTGTCATTCCTCTGTTATTCCTCCTGGAAACCTATGAACAAACTGACAAGTGAGTGCAAGGGGGTGAGTCTATGCACAGTCTGACAGTGTCCAGTCAGTAATGACAATATCAGACTGGGAAGGGACACACCGACATGATAAGGGGAATGGTAACACCCTGTTGGAAATGTTTTCGTAAATATTCAGGAGGAATTACAGAGGAACAGCAAAATACAGAATTCTGTTGTAGGATGCTCCAAGATTATGATTTCATGGTCAATGCAAGTATTTAATAAAACAGCCGTGTCGGGAGTGGTGACAGGTACTAGAAGTATTATTATGTAAATCCCATTAAAGGAGTTATATGAGAAGAGAAAAATAAGGTTATGTTTTTTTATCATCCAGAAACGCCACTCCTAATCAGCACGCATATTTTACCTTCCTTATATTCTCACTATTAATATTCAGTCCCTGAGAACTAATCTTACAACTGCTGGGAGGATTCTACATCCTGGGAGGTTCTCATGTTCTTATCTGTAGATATGACATATTTACATATAGGCCTAATATAAGCTAATTACCAAAGAGGTATGGAAATTCTGCTATATCTCTGTACTGGGAGCAGCAGTATTGGTTGTTGAGCCCATATATGATATGACATGTCAGTGAGAAAGTGACCTGAGATGAAAGTGAATCTGTGATTGTTCTCAGTAAGAGAAACCAAGTAATCTTGTAGATATGACACATTGTAATGGCCAACAAAAAGGCATAATGTTATAGCAAGCTTTCAAACCTACTCAAGGGTTCTTCCTCAGGCTTAAATGGAATAGATGAATAGATTAAATGGAAGTGACATCCATATATATATATATATATATATATATGTATATATATTTATATATATATTGTGGGAGATTAGCTCGGTAGTGTGCGGGTTTAGCGATATTCATAGATGGAACACCAGCGGATGCAGTCCAAAGCAGGCGTGTCCTGCGTTTATTTGTATGACAGCAACATAAAAAGTCCAGCCTTAGTTTCAGGCCAACAAATAATAGTCCACAATCCAGCGATCAGGCAAACAAATAATATACCACAATCCAGCGATCAGGCTGTCCCGGCCTAATCAGGTCGCACGTAACAGGTGCGGCGCACAGCGGGGCTTCTATGTCCAGCCGGTCACACAGGCTGCCAGGGCCCAGCAGCCCTCTTAGCCTCCCCTGTGTCCATGCACCTTCTATTTATGTGCCCACTAGCACTGGCTCAGCCTCAGCACCTGTGCTGATTGAGCTCGCCCACACCCTGGAGTGGAGGAGGTGGAATGGACAGCCCCACTACCAACCTGCCATCCATTCCAAAAAAAACAGGCCCGGATATTTTTTAAAGAGCAGATCTCCAGCAACTGGTTGCTGGAGACCACATTACGCTCCTGGTTTCTTATGTCTGAGAGCGAGACATGACCTTCCTCCAGTCCCTTTATGCATAGTACCGGTACCTAGGGGCGACGTAGCAACCATCCACCACTACGCCTCTCAGCACCTCACAATATATATGTATTGACACACACGGATCTATTTAATTTAAGCCTGAGGAAAAACCCTGAGTTGGTTCAAAAGCTCCCATTAACATCGTGTATTTTTGTTAGCCATTAAAAGGTATCATATCTACAAGATTACTTGGTTTCTCTTGCTGGGAACAATCACAATTTGCTCTACTGGCTAACATGGTACCAAACTTTTTTCGTTTTACCTGAAAGTGAATCTGCAAGGCTCATTATTGAATACAAAGTTTCTACTGTATGTTAAATATATAGCTTCTATCTAGCTACATGTATGTATGTATATAAATTGAGTCAACATGCGCAAATAATAGCTGAAATAATACTGCAGATGTAGTTCTCTCACATCATACAGATGAACAGATGTCAGGTCATATATTGATATTAGGTATTTTGTTCACAGGGTGTAGAGGGTTAAGGTTTGCATATGTAAGAGGTTAGTGCTGCTTCTGAAAGGACTGAACTTGTGGCAAAGGCTAGGGAGTATTGGGCTTCACAATGGAGAACCTTAATGAAGTTGTTGTTAATGAGTTGTAAGTGAGGCTAGCCTTAGTAAAGCTGTTAGGTGAGCAAACTACTAGGGATAATACATTAGTAGGTCTGCTATAGGATGGACTAATAGAACAGACACTGACAATGTGTAAACTTCGGGTGCTCGGATCCGGATTAGGTGCTGTGATATTTAAAGAGACAGCGTATTTGGATATGGGAACTAGCTTTTCTAAAAGACTGTGTGGGGTATTGACAACAGAAAGTGAAGTTGATCTGCATTGTGACACCATCTACCAGTGATACCAGTTAATAGCTGTCAGCAGAATGTTCATCCTACCGATAGCTATTTCCTCTGGTTATATGTGTTTTATATGGGAGAGTGGAGAATGCTGCAGCCGGACGGCTCTGGTGGGGTATAAAAGGATCAGGTCTTGAAGTTCAACTTGCAGCCTGTCTGTTGGAGGAAAGTTGACTGGCTCCCAAAAACTTCAGTTGTCCGGTCCTACTTAAATCAGCATGAAAGGACGACTATAATCAAATGTATATTGGGGTCTTTAGAGTAGGTTGACATATATACATCCAAATTACTTGCTGTAAGGATATAATAAGTACAGTTATCTATACGTCCATCACTTGATGGATATAATAAGTACAGTTATCTATACATTCATCACTTGATGGATATAATAAGTACAGTTATCTATACATACAGTAACTTATACATTTGTTTGTCAGTGTACATAGATGCATGTAAGTAACACATTGAGCCTCACTCCAGTCCAGATCAGTTCTCAGGGACTGCGGTATAACCATGGTTAAAGCACTCCTTGTGCTCATCATCTATATAATAATTTTCTTTCATATTTTATCCATTTAAACATGTTTTTGTGGGGAAAAAATGCATATTTTTTTAAACTGCATTTTTTTCTTTAACTTCAAACTTTATTGAACTTTTTTTGACACCACTTTTTAGTCCCTCAAGGGCACTTGAACATGTGGTCGTTCGATCATTAGGATAGAACACTGCATTACTTTTGTAGTGCATTCTACTAAGCCTATGATAGCAGTCAATAATACTATGTCAGAGGTGGGATCTAATAGGCTCAGTGACATGGAGGCCTTTGTCAGGCTTCCGGCTGCCATGGGAACTCATTGATACCTTTGCAATCTCACTGTGGGTTGCCAATGGGTGATAGAAGGAACCCCCTCCATTCGTCTTCTGCATGCATGCTGCAGTTGCTATTGATTGTCGTATATAAGGGCTTAAGCTGCCAGAATCTGAGGTTTCTTTGCGTCTGGTGGTTAGAGCAGGAGCCCGGCTATCAGTAGTCAGCTAAGCCACCACGTTAAAAAGATGTATGTGCCGATTAAAAGGTGTATTGGCCATCACTAAAGGGTTAACCAGATTGAATGCACTTCTAAATCCGATTCAGCAAAATGGTCTTTCTTGTCTCCAAAAACATTAATCAGCTTAGCAGATACGGCTTTGGGGTTTATTACCCATCACATCATGTGATTAAGCTCTACTCCTTTCATTAGAGTTTTTTCATACAAGTGGAAAGTATTTCCCTGATCAACAGGTCATCATTCTAGAAGCCCGAATGTAGGGTTTAAGTAGCCGATGCCTGTATAAGCCGGTACTGACACAAAGCACTCGGGTTAGTCATCGCTGTACAGAATGCAGATACCTTGTGGATCCCTATGTGCACATTGACTCAGCACTTGATATTACTACAGTAGTGACCACTACATTTCTGGGAACGGTCAGGAAGGAGAAGAATCCTTCTTTGTACTGCATGCTGTCAGCGTCATAAATTAAGCCTAATTACAGAACATTACAGATAGTATCCTGAGTCACAGAGAGGGAGGGGAAGGCTCGGACACATTTCTCTGCACCTATTATCTGGTCTGACAAGTCACACTTTGGAAATACATGTTTCTCAGGTTTCTCATCAGTTGATGACTTCATTGGTTGCGCTGGAATTAATGCAGTTCATACAAAGTGTAAAGTGAGAAATGATCATGTACAATCCACTAATCGCAGGGCTTGGGGTCCTATTACACAGGCTGATAAATGGATCGGATGCCCGTATCCAATGGGAAACCGAGCGATTATGGTTCAATGTCAATGCAAACACTCATTGAACGACGAATGAGAATTTGTTCACTTCTCGTTCGTCGTTCAATTTCCGCATGCAGAATACGGAACGATGGATCGGCCCATGTAGGCACACAATTCGTAAGCGAGAATCATCCGTCCGTCCACCAGTAAGCATGGAAACAGTGGAGCGTGACCGGGCAAGTATCGCATGAAGTCCTCAGAAATCCACTGTCAGAGCAAGCGGAGAAATGGACGACTGTGTGGAAGATTTTGCACAAACATTTGTGATGTTATCCCTACCGATTGCAATTCTTACCGACCCTGAAACTGGATAACAAAGCGCCGCGACGTTCTTTCAGCGAGAGTGTGCAGACTGTAATGGAAAGCGATGGTTTCATGGTCTCTTGAGGGCCTCCTGTCCACAGCTGTGTTGGACTCCGTCAGCAGAATATCGCAGCAGAGTCCAAGACGGCGACCCCAAAGACCCCATACTCACCTCTCCGGATCCGCCGCGCGAGTCCCGTCCGTGGAGCCAGCGCGCATGCGCAGTTCAGTGCATGACAAGCCGGCGGCAGGTGATGACGCATAATCACATGATACTTCCGCTTTGCTCACAGTGGAAGTATCACGTGACGGACGGCTTCCAATGACTACAATGGAAGCCAACCGCATGTTTGTCCGCGGCAATTAGAACATGCCATGATTTCTTTCATGCTGCGGAATTCTGCTGTAGAATTCTGCAGCATGAACATTGAAATGCAGAAAGCTATTAGGTTCAATAGAGAGGATAAACCCACCTGTCTACGTGGAGCATATGCGCGACTCCTCCAAGGGGAATGTGTTTTGTGCTATGACCTGTAAGAAAGCGTAGGACCCCTCTTTTCCCATGTGGAAACAGTCATGTGAATTTCATACCTGAACATCCTACAGACATGGCTTCTGCCGCAGTCGGAACAGGAAGTCCCAGGTTTCATCTTCCGACAGGACGGGGCGTCCCCCACTTCACAATGAAGTCAGAAGTGAGCTCAGTAGGCGACTACCTATGATAGTGATCTTCTTCCTTGGCCTGCACGTTCCCCAGACTTTACACCTTGTGATATTTTTCTCCTGGGGAGTGTTAAGAGTCTGATTGCCCCCCTCACCATCTATCATGTATCATCCATCAGCAAGGACGCGTCACAGAAGCCATGACATCAGTCAGCTGCGTTACATTGCAACATGTATGGTAGGAACGTGACTACAGGCTCCATGTGTGCTGAGTGACCGAGGGGCTCACATTGAACGCCTCCATGACGTAAATGAACATCATAGACTGGCTTGTCTTAGGTCTCCATGATGGAGATTTATGACATCGGTCTCGTGCCCGCATAATCACAGCGAAGGCTCTATGCTGACTGGCAGCTGAGCTCTTGCTGTAATGGCCAGGATCAGAAAAAACTCAGGTCCTGGTCATTTAACTCCCTAGATGCTGTGGTCAATAGCAACCACAGCATCTCATAGGTTAAACAGGGAAGAGGGGGTTCCAATTCCCCCCCCCTTCTGCAAATGCAATCATGAATGATGAATAGGGAAGGCCTTTAGTCATGCCATTGTTGTACACCTATTAGGCTCAGCCTTCAGCACAACTTTATAGATGGCTCTGCAGTTTTAGACTCACAGTGAATAATTCTTTGCTATGCTGACTATACCAAAGCATTATAAAAGATCAAATGGTCGCACTGTGATGTCTCCAGTGGGACAAAGTAAATAACAGAATAAATATTAATAAAGTTTATTAAAAAGGTACAGAGTTAAAAAAAAATAAAAGCAATTTTAGTTCTATTTTGTAAAAGTGAAAAAAACACACACAGTATTACTTCAATTGTCATGCTCTGTATAATTACCTCCATACTGTTATTGTACAAAAGGCCAAGTCCAACATTACCAATAATAACACTATATAAGGGCCCAATAATCAAATAATACCGCCACATCATTATCATATATTACCACCACATAGTAGTGGAATAATACCACAATACTGTTACTGAATAAATGCCATTACAAAGATCAACATTACGAAAAATAACACTATATGAGAACCAAATTATACCGCACACCAGGATCAGATATTAGCACGACATAGTGCCAAAATAATACCGTCACAGTACTACTGAATAAAAACCACTGCAATGTAGCAATAATAACAGCCAAATAATACCCACAGATTCTGACCACATAATAGCCCATAGTGTTACTGAAAAAAGTATACAAAGACCAATTTGCCTCCCATACAGTGACCATACACCAGTAAATACCAGTTCACAGTACCAGTAAGTAGGCACTCTGCAAACTGTGTAAGTGATTACAGTAAAGTTACCTCCAGTAATCACTGGTAATATCCCCTTTGACTGGGGGTCTTTCACTTTCCCTTTTATTCTCCATCCTTCCCAGACCGCTATCATGATTTCTTCCGGTCACAACTTGTCTCTGCAAATTTTGACACATAGACATCTTTGACTTTTCACTTTTACAGCTAACTGCCTTAGTTTTTCACACCTCTACACAATCTCCCCACCCATGCTGCTGCAGGCAGTAATAATGCCTTGTGCCCTAATAGTAATAGTATCCCCTTTTTGTGCTCTCTGTGGACTTCACAAAGTAAGTGCCACTTTTAATGCCCACCTAAACAGTAATGGTGTGCCTTTTATGCCCCTATTTAATAATAATGCCCCTCCTGACCCTGTTTTAGTAATAATAATGCCCCTCTTGGCCCCCATTTACTAATTATACCCCTCCTGGACCCCTTGTATAAATAATGCCCCTACTAAATAAAAATAAAATAAATCTTGTTATTTGTATAGCGCCAACTTATTCTGCAGCACTTTCAAGTGATTTATTTATTAACCCCCACCAAGCTGGGTACTCATTTTATCGACCTCGGAAGGATAGAAGGTTGAGTTGACCTTGAGCCGGCTACATGAACCACGCGGAGATTGAACTTGCAACCTTCAGGTCGCGAGCGAGAGCTTAGGACTGCATTTCTGCTGCCTTAGCACTCTGCACCACACAAAGCTCTCTTGGCCCTCTTACAGTAATAATGCCACTTCTGACCCCTTTTAGGTAATAACATTGCCCTTCTTTAAGTACTGCCAATGATATGAATAAAAAAACACATATAATCACCTGTGTCTCTCATCTGTTGTCTGCGCCGCACAACTCCCACGCTGGTCACATGATTGCTACGTCCAGTCCTTGGTTTCAGCATAGGTGAGGCTGAGGACTGGACGTAACAATCACATGATTGCTATTTATGGTAGTCAGCGTGGGACCTGTGTGGCGCAGAAAGCAGGGGCCAGGATCCAGGTTGAGAGACACAGGTGAGTATACGTGTTTTTTTGTTCACTTCTGCAGCTATATAAAGAAAAAGGGTCTGCCCCTGGACCGATCCCGAAACCTAACCTGTACACAGGTGGATACAATGGCCAGTCCATCCCTGGGAGCCACCAACAAGACCAGAAACACCATCAGAACGGAAGTATAACTGTTGTCCTCCATGAGAAGGAGCCAAAATCAATATGTACAGAAAAGCACTGCTTGGCCAGCTGGGACACATACCTCCGAGCCGACCAATCCATCTACACACTCACAGAGAAGTGTTCATACCGGCGTGTGGATCGTGTGGAATGAGCTGAAGCCATGATTTCAACTCTGTCCTGATTTGACACAGAGAAGTGACAAAATATAATAATGGCCATATGTTAGTAAATCACAAGTTGCCAGTTGTGTTTCCTTTACTTAGAGATACTGCCAATTTTCTTTTTGTAGCAGTTGTCATAATTGGAAAAGTGACAACAGGAAGGGCCTCCATAATGGTTATTACTTGGAATTAGTATCTCAGCAAATGATACTAAAATTGTCTCTTTATGGACCAGACTGACCAAATAAAATTTGAGAAGCTCACTCAAAAGTGACAATGTAACTGCACTTCCCACTGTCACTTCTATTCCTTGAAGTCTCTCTTGGGGGCTGTGGCTTTAGGAACTGATTATGATAGATCCACTATCATATTCATAGACGCTGCTTATATAAGTGAGTCCCACGTGTTTAACAAATTTACTTTCTAACTCAATACTTGAGTCTTAGTTGTATGAAAGTCTATAATAACCTCTGAATTTGGATACATCCACACGTATTGGAAATGCAGTGGATTTTCCATAGACATTAGAGACAACATGCAGAGGACGGCAGTGTCAGGCATGTTTGTTCAACTCTCACCCAAATGCTGCAGAATTTGTGCTACATATATCTTTTGCATAGAAGTTGGCCACCTCATGTGAACCTGGCCGAAGAAAAGACGCACATGGAACAGATTTGCTGCAGATTTTCCCCAATGACTTCAATGTGGAAGTTGGAATATGCAATAAATCCATAACAAAATGCAAGGTTGCAAATTGTGCTGTGGATTACTTAATGGATCGCCAGAAAAATCTGCAATTGCAAATTTCAAGCTCTTTGACTTTCAAATCTGGAATCCATTAAAAACCTGAATGATTTGGTGTTGATTTGTGCTACTGCAGATTTTTCTGTGTATATTTGCAGATTTTGTGATCGCGAAAATTTCCACAGGAACATTGTGTTCCAAGTGCATTTACTCTAATAGTGTGATAGAATTACATGGTACACTATCCTACCAAAAGCAATTGGAGACCTGAGCTAGAATCACAAGTAGTATTTATACTTACAGGCTCTCCTTTGGCCCCAATTGCATTGGATACACCACCCATGGCATATCTTCTAGTAATGTTTGATAAGCTTCAGCTGGTATTTCCCTCCATTCATCCTGCAAATATCTGGTGAGTACTCTCATAGAAGATGCATTGGTGCAGCTACAGTGGGTGCGACTCCTGTTCCTGAGCAATTTCTTTTTATTATGTAATCGATTATATATGATTCCCCACAAACTTCATTGTAAAAAGTGGAAAATGATGAACCGTGGGCGCAACCCTCATAATGTAAAGCACATAAAAGCAAAGGGATTGACCCAATTTCTGCTTTATTACTTAAATTGTTTGAGGATATGGATGTTCTACAATTGGACTGGCCTGCACAGAGTTGTAACTTGAAGCTTGTTGAACATCTTTGGAATGAACTGGAACATTGGGTCAGGAACTATAAACATTTTCTTGGAGAGAATTCGCCAGACATTTGCAGGATGACTGGAGGGAAATACCAGCGGAAGTGTATTAGACTATAGCTAAAAGTGTGCCACAGAGAGTATCTAATGTCATTAGGGGCAAAGGAGCCCCACAAAGTATTAACATATGTAAATAAATACTACTTGTGATTCTTCTTCAGATATCCAATTACTTTTGGTAAAAATCTATTAATATTCATAAATAATTATTTTTTTTCCTGGCAATATACAGGATTACTCACAAGAGCTCTTCCAATTACATTGAGTTGCGTCGAACTGGATTTCTGGGTCTTGGAAATGAAAATGTTCATACCAACTTTTTGCAACCATTGTTTCCCCATGAGATGATTCAGAAGAGAAAAAACATGAAATTGGCTTCTTCTTAATATAGGAAATTGATTCTAAGCTGAAACGAGAGATTCCTTGCAGTTTAGTAATAAGAAATGAAACAATGTGTTGAGAGTTTGAGCTTGTGCATTGATTGTGCGCTGTTGGCTTCTCTGGTACAGAAGTGGTCTAATGACTGTCTGTCTCCGTATTGCTGAACATGCCGTGAATGCCGGTATTATGCTGCAGCCCAATCGGTTCAGTCATCTCTCTCAGTCAAGCATACATTTATCCTTAAAATGAGAACCAGTAATAGGTAACCATATCCACCCGGGCTGACATTAGTTCTACTCTGATGATTCCTCATTTCCCATATTGATTTGTAACAAAAGACATTCCATTATGTTCTCAGCAGATAAATATGTCCACTGTATGCATAAGGCCTATTACCTTGTTTGCCAGACTAATCGTGGCGTACTGATAACACTTTCACTGACTGAAATGCTAAGATCAAGTGATCACTTTCTGACACGTTAACTACTCCGGGTTTCTCAGGACAAACTCCCTACAGGAAGATCTGTGCTACCATTATGTGTAATGAGCTGAACTTCCCCTGGTCTAGTGGATGAGGATATAATAAAGTGTCACGTATTGCAACATTTCACTATGTAGCCCTTCGCTTCAAAATTATGTAGGTGATTTACAATGGAAAATTATGTTTTATTGTTACTTTTATAGAACATGATTTTCTGCATTCGAATGTACTCACTGGCTTAGATTTGGCCCGGCCTTTTTAACCCTTTCCAATCCACTGTCTGACGTCTAAAGACATTCTGATTGAAGGCTGTACAGCTGTGATGTTGGAAGACGTCCAGCAGGGTATTCTTATTGCATATTACTAGCCGCTCTGTTGTTGGGGGCCCCTCCAGCATGTCCTATACCGCAGTACTGGCTCTAGCCAGCAGATGGCGCCATTGTATAATGGAAGAAAGAGAAAGCCCCCTAGGTAAACCCTGAATCCAAAATTGGATTGCAAAGGGTTAAAGGGTTTTCCGGTTTTGACCAGTGTTTTTCAACTCCAGTCCTCACGTACACTCAACAGGTCATGATTTGAGGATACCCTATAGAGAGGAAATTTCTGAGGTTCTAACTGTAATTAGATCTTGTTATGTGAATCACCAACTTATTACACAGCTTTCAGGTAATTTATTTATTACCCCCCCCCCCCCCTTGGAAGGATGAGTTAACCTTAATTGAACCCACAACCTTCAGGTCGTGAGCAAGAGCTTAAGACTGCATTTCTGCTGCATTAAAACTCTGCGGCCCATGAGGCTCTAATTACATCACCTATGCAATACTAGGGAAATCCTGAAAACATGTGTAATAGGGGCTCAGTGAGCCTTTGCAGTTTGTGTTTGTACACTTGTTAAGTAACGTTGCGCTTTTTGGTGCCAGGTGGAGAAATCCTGAAATGTGAGGGGAGACTATGATTTAGTGCGGATGTAGTAAGAAGAAGATTCAGCGGGTATATAGGCGTGCATTGGGTGGACCTCAGGTGGTGACGATTAGTGGAAGAGAGAGATTTTGAGTTAGCACAAGGGAATCAAATGTAGTACCGTATGAGGCCTGTAGTTGTAGAGTTAGTCTCCAGAAAGAAAAGTGTCGGACTTGGATGGAGGAACTGGAAGGCATATTGTCCAGCTTGGACATTCTGCTTATCCGGAGAAGCTGTCCTCACATTTTGCTGCTGAAACTCAGCACTTGGAAAAGTGCAAACCTGTTCCATAACAGACTGGTTTCAGTTCATTTGAGAGAAGTAAAGTTACTTGATGGAGCAAGACTGATGTCTCACAATGCATTCGAGGTGTAAAGTGCCCGGCAAGGCCTAAGATTAGGTCTTTGCCCAGAGGTTTCCTGTGACTATGATTTCACTGCCTCCTGTTCTGCAGAGTCTTGCAGTCTCCTTAGAGGTAAGTTGATCACCAAACCTGGCTAAGACCACCCCCGACAGGGAAGCCTTTACAAATATATCAGTGGACGATACAGAGATCTCTACCACAATCTATTGGTACCAAGGACTATGACTGTAACAAGCAAGCATCCTCCGTGTCTAGAGGAAAGCAGGTTTTATCACCAACACAGAAGGGGGTTCTTTACTGCAAGAGCAGTGAGACTGTAGAATTCTCCGCCTGAGGACATGGTGATGGCGAATTCGATAAAAGAATTTACCAGGTGCCTGGATGCCTTTCTTGAATGATACAATATTACAAGTTACAGTCACTAATTACTTCAGAAGGGTTGTTGGTTCGGGGATTATTCCGATTGCCAGGTTGGAGTTGGAAAGGAATTTTTTTTCCACTAAATGGGAAAAATTGGCTTCTACCTCATTGGGTATCTTTGCCTTCCTTTGGATCAGCATTGAGGCTGAACTGGATGGACATATGTCTTTTTTCAGCCTCACATACTCAGTTATTATGTTACACTTGACCTGTTGGGGGTACTTGAGGACTGGAGTTAAGAAACACTGGTTTAGACAACCTTTTCTTAATTATCTTATTAAGCTGATAGGAGAAACAGCTCCCAATCAGGATCTTCCCTATTAACTACGAGTGTGGTTTTGTCTCTTGAGACTGTAGATATCAATTTGAAGAATATAAAGTGAAAATAAGCACTTACACTGCAGTTCCCTGATTTATTGCAGTTGCTTCTGGGATACCCCAGCAGCAGACCTCTAGGAAATGGAGGACTGTGGTAGAGGAACAACCTCATAGCGCAATCAAAATAAGCAACTTGTTACTGCACAGCTTGAGCCATAGCAACATTTTCTCATCCTCAGCTATGTGCTATGGATCTGCCAAGCATAGCCACAGCCCATCTGTCTTTGTGTTTTATAGATCTGCAAAACACTACAATAACACGTGCTACTATGCTAGTCCTGAATCTGCAGAACATACCACAACCCTCACTTTTCACATAATGGTAAAATATTGGGACCCATAGTGCTGTATATAGGAGGGATGAAAGTTCCAGTCCTGTTTATTGTCAGAAATGTGTTAGGCAGGCATATAAAGATCCACCTTGCCACACACCAATTTGGCTTTGGGCTGAGGAGACAGCACCTAGGAAATCCCAGTTTTCACCCTTGACCTTCCCTCAAGCAAGTTACAGACTTTGCTATCGAGCCCCCAAGCAGTTACTAGCAGAGATAGTCCTTGTAGGGTAGCTGCTGATGCTGAGCAGTACCTGATGATGTGAACAGGAGCATACCCAGAGACTTACTAATGGTCAGGGCTGGCGGCACAGTACCTACAACAAGGTCCAAGTAGAAGATCAACGTGGGCAAAAAAGTCTAGTAAACAGAGATGAAGTCAGGGGGCACTAAAGTCAGAGTACCTGGGAGTCAGTTTATCACAAATGACAGTAGGACACCAAATTGTTTAGGCATCCACCCTAGGGATGCTTAATATAGAAGTTGCTGTGACAGGATTGGAGCGGGACAGGTTTTGGAACTGGACTTTAAAGAAAGATGGCAGGAGCGTGGTTCGGGCAGCATGAACCCGGTGACTGGTTCCCTTTAAGCTTATGTTACAGGACCAGGTGTGGCCCTGGTAGCATAGTGTGCATGGTCTTGATCCCAGCCTGGTGGCTACTTTAAGGTTTACACTGGTCACCATACTGAATGGGACATGTGAGTTTGCTAGACGAATAGTAGGGCACATCTCTCTATGCAGGAAGGTGCCTGTACCTGGTGCAAATGGTGGGGTGTGACATACAAGTATGGTAGTTATTGCCACAGTGGTGGAGAGAGTGTTGAGTGTGGTAGCAGATTGTTGTGGCCTGTGAAAGAGGTTGGGTACTGCTGTTGAGTTTGAGAAAGTCTGGAGTGTTCTGGTCATGACTGCTGAAGAGGTTGGATGCAGCTCGAGAGCACTCTAGAGCCTTCTGACCATTGAAGTGGAGTGAGATTCCATCAGTGTCTTGCTGTATTGCTGAGAGGCTGGAAGTCTTTTCATCTTAGAGACTGTGTGTGTGCATATTTCCATGTGCTGACGATTGTGATTCCAGAGCCATGCCAGGCCTGCTATGTGCCCAAAGAGACTGTAACGTGATACCATAATGGCTGCAGTGCTGAGACTGTGTTGCAAGTAATAAGGAATGTGTTGTGAGGATCTAAAGAATATGTTGTCAAATCTGCTGCCAAGCAGTGCTGAGTGAACTTTTGAAAAAGTTGGTTCGGCTGGTTTGCTGAAATCGAGCAAAAAGTTTGGTTCAGTCCAAATTAGTTGAAACCGAAACAGAACTTTACCAGTACCCTGAAAACTGGTGTATAAAACTGTCTAAGGGCTATAGAAGTTCTTATTCTTCTCCTCCTCTTTCTCCTTTTTAATTAACGTATGTGCTACATAAATAAAGGTGATTATTATTATTATAAAGAAAAAACCCACAAATACACAGGGAGCACATACAGATGTTGTCCTTGGTGAGATTGGAACCTAGTACCTCAACATTGCAAGAGAACAGTGTTAACCACTCAGCCATTACTCTTG
Organism: Eleutherodactylus coqui; assembly: GCF_035609145.1. Lineage (NCBI taxonomy): Eukaryota > Metazoa > Chordata > Amphibia > Anura > Eleutherodactylidae > Eleutherodactylus > Eleutherodactylus coqui. Next base: position 261,781,856 of record NC_089839.1, on the reverse strand, counting down.
GCCTTCCTCTTTCTCCCTCCTTTTCCTCTTCCTTCTTTAGAGGAGAAATGAGGAGGAGGAAGAAGAATAATGGTGGCTCAGTGGTTAGCACTTTTGCCTTGCAGTACTGGGGTTCAAATCTGACCAATGACAACATCCGCATTTGTATGTTCTCCCTGTGTTTGTGTGGGTTTCTTCAAAATAATAATAATCTTTATTTATATAGTGCAAACATTTATTGGAGAATCGGAAAAACATTTTAGTGGGCTCTGCCCAGAGGAACCACCTTAGCTCCAGGTTTGTGCCAAACCGAACTTTTAGTTCAACCCAGGGTTTGACCGTTTTGGTTTACTCAACACTACTCTTACTGTTTACTGCAATGTGTGTCCTATCTGTTAATCTACCTGCCTGAGGGGTTCCACATGTGGGCCATATAATGTTACAGCCTTGACAAATCCAGGCCACATAGCAGTGGCAGAGCATGGCACTACAGTAGGCACTTCATTGCATGATTGTGCCTTGCGTTATTTCATAATGTTTATATGCGTAGACGTATTTAGTGAAACCAAGGCACCGTTCTCTGATAATGTCATGTTCTGCTATTTGTATAGTTTAGGAAACCTTCAGTTGGATTACCAGAAGGCTCAGTGCTCACGATCACCATGTTAAGGCCTATTTACATGCAAATGAAGCTGATAAAGTGCTAATGGACATTAGTGCCCATTAACACTTTATGAAAAATTATCGCTAAAACTGTCAATCTTTCAATTGTTTGAAAGATTGTCTTTGCGTGTAAATGGGCCTTTAGTAGAACTCAGGATCATGTCTAAAAGAGCCCTTACTTTGGCTACATACTTTCTATGTTAATAAATAAGTGGAAGATCGTAATCATATGTAAATCATTCTGTCCTTCTGGAGTCTCTTCTAGTCCTGAATGTTTTTTTCACCTTATTTGAAGGGATATTACTCTAGAAAATGGTTCTTTTCAGCAAGCAACAGTTTGACCATATCCTACTTGTCAATGGCTTCTTAAACATAAAGATCATGAATTTGCGTAAATGGAAATAACATATTTTTCTTGCTCGTTTTCTGCCTTTTAGTTTGCATCTGGTATACCAGACTTGGCTCTGAAGGACATAGCATGCAGTCAGAACCTCCTGGAGCGATTCATCATATTCAGCAGTCGCAGAGGAATGCATACAGTTCGCAATGCAATGTGCGTCTTGTCCCAGCAGAGGTTACAGAGGATAGAAGATGTGCTGTATGCTAACATTGATTTCTTCAAAGTGTTTGAACTGGTAAGTACTCTCCGTCCTTCTGGTATGGTCCAGCTACTTGATAATAAGGAAAGTATTGAACGGTCTAATCCATAGTATTTAGCAAAGAGTTAACTCAATGCATACAATTTCTTGAGTTGCTATGTAATAAAACAATATCCATTGTCATAGAAACATAAATTTTCAAGATATATCCAGTCCTAACTTAAGGCCCTTTTACACGAAATGTTAATCATTCACAAAATCGTTCAAATAACAGAAAACGAATGCTAATCGTTCAGTGTAGATGCAGCCAATAGTGGAACAATGAATGATAAATTGTTCACTTTTCGTTCATTTTATGTAGGTCTAAAAATCATCGTTGGTTCATTCACTAATTGTTTGGTTTAAATACCAATCATTTAGTCATTCTCAATCACTTACACAGTGAATGGGAATGAGTGAACGATTTCTTGTTTGACAGAGTCAACAATATATCTGCCCGTATAACCAGGCTGCCCGAGTGAACGGGTGTATGCTGACATCGTTTGCTCGTTCAGTGATAAACCGTTTGGTGTAAATTGGCCTTCACAGCTCTGTGATTGGCAGACATTCTCATATTAGTTTTTTCCTGTCCACTATACACCATCCTACAAAAAGTAATTGGACATCTAAGCAAGAATCAAAACTAGCATTTATTTACATCTGTTAACCCCTTAATGACGCAGCCCCCTTTGTTTTCCATTTTCGTTTTTTGCTCCCCCCCCTTTAAAAAAATCGTAACTCCTTCATTTATCCATCGACGTTGCTGTATGAAGGCTTGTTTTTTTGTGGGACGAGTTGTAGTTTTCAATGGTGCTATTTAATGTACCATATAATGTACTGAAAAAAATTCTAAGTGGAATAAAATGAAAAAAAACCGACATTTCGCCATCTTTCAGTGCGTCTTGTTTTCTACGGTGCACAAACTGCAACAAAACCAACATGATAACTTTATTCTATGGGTCGGTATGATTACTACGATACCAAACTTGTATTGTTTTTATTTTACTGTACTACTCTTTTTTTCGAAGATATTTAATTTTTTTAAGTTATTTTCTGCCGCCATTTTCTGCGCGGAATAACTTTTTTTATTGTTCTGTCGACGTAGTTCAGTGAGGGCTCATTCTTTCGGAACGTCCTGTAGTTTCCGTTAGTACCAATTTGGAATACATACGACTTTTTGATTGCTTTTTATTGTGTTTTTTCTGGGAGACGGGGTAACTGAAAAAGTGCATTTCTGGCGTTCTTTATTTTTTTTTCAGACGACGTTCACGGGGATGGCTTAATAGGTAGTCTCCTAAGGCAGCCCTGGGGCCTTTCAGAAGGCCCTCTGCTGCCATGACGCCTGCATGGCTCCCCCGATCTCACTCCGGGGGGGGGCGTACAGATTTAAATGCCACTGTCAGAATTGACAGCGGCATTTAAAGGGTTAATAGCGGCAATCAGAATATTGCCCATGGGTGTCAACTGTAAAAAACAGCTGACGCCTGCTCTGTGTTAAGAGAGGTCGCCCCGCAACCTCTCTTCATACATACCCCGATACTCCAGGACGTAAATGTACGTCCTGGAGCGGGAAGGGGTTAATACTTATTGGGGCCTCCTTTAGCCCTAATGACATCGGATACTCTCCGTGGCATACTTTCTCCTAACATTTGCTACACTTCAGCTGGTATTTCCCTTCATTCATCCTCCAAATGTCTAGCGAGTTCTCTCAAAGACAATCAACGTTGTTCATGTTTCCTGGCATTCCAGTTCTTTCTATAGACCCGTGATGGCGAACCTATGACACGCGTGTCAGCACTAACACGCGTAGCCATAGTCGCTGACACGCGGCCGCTCACCCAGTTAATGAATACCGACAGGGGCCGTGGCTCCCCTGCTGGTATTCACTAACCAGCACTACTAACAGCGCTGATCCCGGTGCACACTGTGATGTCAGTGTGCGCCGGGATCCTCCTCCCCCCCGTCCCCCGACGTCTCCTACCTGTTGGTTCCGTGAGAGCGTCCGGGGGAGGAGGCGGCCAGCAACACACTGACGTCACAGTGTGCGCCGGAGATCATCGCTGTTGGAGGCACGCCGGGCATAGGAGAAGCGGAGCACCCACGAGGTAAGTACGTGGGTCTCGTGGGCGGCAGTCACTGCTGGGGGTCAGCTGTAAGGGGGCAGTCACCGCTGGGGCGGCCCCCTGTAAGGAGGCAGTCACGCTGGGGGGGGCCCACTGTAAGGGGGCAGTCAGCGCTGGGGGGCCCACTGTAAGGGGGCAGTCACAGCTGGGGGGCCCACTGTAAGGGGGCAGTCACCACTGGGGGGCCCACTGTAAGGGGGCAGGTAATGCTGGGGGGCCTCTGTGGGGGGCAGATACTGCTGGGGGGCCGGTAATGCTGGGGGCTGCTGTGGGGGGCAGGTAATGCTAGGGGCCTCTGTGGGGGGCAGGTAATGCTGGGGGCCTCTGTGGGGGGCACTGTCGCTGCTGGGGGCTGCTGTGAGGAGCACTATCACTGCTGGTGGCTCATCATTGCTGAGATAAGTGAGGGGGAGGCAGCGACAGGCGAGGGCCTGTGCTATGGGTGTTATTAAATACAGTTATACATTACAATTATACATTTTTGTTATTTAAACTATAAATATCGCAAATTTATGGATTTTTTCTCGAAGTGACACACCACCCGAGTTGTGCTCCGTTTTTTGGCGAATTTTGACACACCGAGCTCAAAAGGTTGCCCATCACTGCTATAGACCATTCTTCCATTGCTCATCTGTCCAGTGATGACAGGCCAATGCATCTTCTTTGAGAGAACTCGCTAGACATTTACAGGATGAATGGAGGGAAACACCATCAGAAGTGTACCAGTGCTAAGAGTATTATGCAGCACTTTTATGGCTATTAGACAGTGTTATACACCAAAGTACAAAAAGATAATAATAAAAACGTCAAAAGAAAAAAAAAATCACAAATCTGGAAATTCCACATTTGTAATAACCTAGAAAAAAAAATCCGTACATTATGTAACCCATTGGGTGCACGCCATGAAAAAAAATGCAAAAATAACTAATTTTGCCTCTCTCCCCCTACAAAAAATGTAATAGAATTGGATAAAGGAAGACTAGAGTTCTTCCTTTACAAACAAGCTCCGTCGATGAAAAATTAAAAATATTATGGCTCAAGGAATGCATCGACACAAATCCTTAAAAGAAAAGTGTTTTTAGTGCACAAAAATAGCAAAAGATTGAAAAACTGTATAATCGTTGTATCACCAGAATCGTGCTGACCTGGAGAATAATCTTATCTCATTACTTATTTTGCATGCTGAATGCAGAAAACATGAAATCCAAAAATAAACAAATGGTGCAATTTCTAAAAAAAAAATAAAAAAATTAATAAACGTTATACAATACATTCTATGTACCCCAAAATGATGACATTCAAAAATCTAACTTGTCCTGAAAAATTAAAAAGTTCTGCCTCTAGGAATGCGACGACATAAAAAAAAAAACGTAAAAATGAGTCGGTCATTAAGGCAGAAATTGGCTTTGTCACTAAAGGGTTAAGCTATAATTGTGCAGATTTTTTTCTATCTGAGTCCCGGTCAGCGAGCTTTTTTTTTTTTTTTGTAAATATTTCTACACAAATAGTTCAGAAAAAGAAAACAAGCCGTGTTTGTAGGCTATCTTTTGATAGGAAAAGGAAGCCTATTTTTGTTGGCGCAGTTTGCAGCGAGTCACAGCGGTACCTGTGGAGCAGAGAAGAAGCCGAGCGATTAAAGTGCTTTGTATCTGGTTTGCTCAGCTGTAACTGGTAAAGTGAGCCTCTGTCTGGAGCTGCGCTGTTATTACAGCTGCCCGCTTCATTGTACCTATTACAGGAAAGGGCCGACTGTAGCTGCGGCATCTACATCACAAGGCCTTGTATGGGGAGGACGGAGAGGAATAAATACTTGATGCTTTCATTTTCTGTTATGTTGTTATATTTACAATATCATTTCCTGCTACGACTACAACTGCAATGTCAGTGCATTGTTCGTACGATTTACAAGTGAGCCAATGGAATTGGGAGACCTCTCAAGCTGTTGTCTGTATCATGAGCAACATTATCAATCACTACAACATTACCTGATCCTTCCAGCCACTCACGCACTCCTCCAAATCACTCATCTTCTCAGAAATCTTCTGCAGACCATGTCTGATAATAATCAGGATTTCTCTCTTATTATTAGCCATTAGCATATAGAAGGAGACTTAAATGTATGGGCTGACAATCGTCTGTGCAAAAGGGTCTCATTAAGTCTTAGTAGGAGATCTTTAGTGAAGCTGGACATGCCTGGCTGTTTTCCTCTGCTCTCTCCTCTCCTGCACCTTCCATCAGCTAATTTATGGCCACAACAAAGTTTATCTTTGTGTGTAGTCATAAAGAAGGTGCAGGAGAGAAGAGATAAGGGCTGAAAACTAAAAGCTCATTTAGACAAAACGATTATCGCTCAAAAAGCCATGTTTTGAGGGATAATCGTTAAGTTTAAATGTGCCCATCTTTTACTTTTCTGCCGAACGATCCATTTCGGTTCCGCATGAAATCCATCCTTCAGCAGAAGAGCTGATAAGACGGACCGCACGCTGTGTTCTGTCCAGGGAGCGCTGATTACATTATATCAGCTGTCAGCCCCTAGGCAGAACAAAATGAATTTATTCAGAGAACAGCCTTTAAATACATCCATCAAGGAAGGCTTACCTCCTGCGCTTCATTAAGTTTGGTGAGTCTATAATAACTTCTTAGTTACAGCACTTAGAAAGTGAGTAGGTTGTTTATTAGCTATCGCCAGTCCCAACGTCTTGGCTGCAATCTTGACGGCATTGTGGTCTCCTGTAAGCCACTTATTGCCTAGGTCATCCATCGCTCCCCACTTTTAGACACCCATTTGGAAGATTTGGCACCATCAATTTTCTTGTCAAAATTTCCAAGCAGAATTGCAAACTCTACAGCTCTTTGTAAGAATAAGAACCTCTACAGCTCTTTGTAGGGATACCAACCTCTACAGCTCTTTGTAAAGATACCAACCTATACAGCTCTTTGTAGGGATATCAACCTCTACAGCTCTTTGTAAGGATACAAACCTCTACAGCTCTTTGTAGGGATACCAACCTCTACAGCTCTTTGTAGGGATACCAACCTCTACAGATCTTTGTAAGGATACCAACCTCTACAGTTCTTTGTAGGGATACCAACCTCTACAGCTCTTTGTAAAGATACCAACCTCTACAGCTCTTTGTAAGGATACCAACATCTACAGCTCTTTGTAAGGATACCAACCTCTACAGCTCATTGTAGGGATACCAACCTCTACAGCTCTTTGTAAAGATACCAACTTCTACAGCTCTTTGTAAGGATACCAAACTCTACAGCTCTTTGTAAAAATACCAACCTCTACAGCTCTTTGTAGGGATATCAACCTCTACAGCTCTTTGTAAGGATACCAACCTCTACAGCTCTATGTAGGGATACCAACCTCTACAGTTCTTTGTAGGGATACCAAACTCTACAGCTCTTTGTAAGGATACCAACCTCTACAGCTCTTTGTAAGGATACCACCCTCTACTGCTCTTGGTAAGGATACCAACCTCTACAGCTTTTTGTACGGATACCAACCTCTACAGCTCTTTGTAAGGATACCAACCTCTACAGCTTTTTGTAGGGATACCAACCTCTACAGCTCTTTGTAAGGATACAAACCTCTACAGCTCTTTGTAAGGATACCAACCTATACAGCTCTTTGTAGGAATACCAACCTCTACTGCTCTTTGTAAGGATACCAACCTCTACAGCTCTTTGTAGGGATACCAACCTTTACAGCTCTATGTAAGGATACCAACATCTATAGCTCTTTGAAGGATACCAACCTCTACAGCTCTTTGTAGGGATACCAACCTCTAGAGCTCTTTGTAGGGATACCAAACTCTACAGCTCTTTGTAAGGATACCAACCTCTACAGCTCTTTGTAGGGATACCAAACTCTACAGCTCTTTGTAAGGATACCAACCTCTACAGCTCTTTGTAGGGATACCAAACTCTACAGCTCTTTGTAAGGATACCAACCTCTACAGCTCTTTGTAAGGATACCACCCTCTACTGCTCTTGGTAAGGATACCAACCTCTACAGCTTTTTGTACGGATACCAACCTCTACAGCTCTTTGTAAGGATACCAACCTCTACAGCTTTTTGTAGGGATACCAACCTCTACAGCTCTTTGTAAGGATACCAACCTCTACAGCTCTTTGTAAGGATACCAACCTATACAGCTCTTTGTAGGAATACCAACCTCTACTGCTCTTTGTAAGGATACCAACCTCTACAGCTCTTTGTAGGGATACCAACCTTTACAGCTCTATGTAAGGATACCAACATCTATAGCTCTTTGAAGGATACCAACCTCTACAGCTCTTTGTAGGGATACCAACCTCTAGAGCTCTTTGTAGGGATACCAAACTCTACAGCTCTTTGTAAGGATACCAACCTCTACAGCTCTTTGTAGGGATACCAAACTCTACAGCTCTTTGTAAGGATACCAACCTCTACAGCTCTTTGTAAGAATACCCACCTCTACAGCACGTTGTAGGGATACCAACCTCTACAGCTCTTTGTAGAGATACCAACCTCTACTGCTCTTTGTAAGGATACCAACCTCTACAGCTCTTTGTAAGGATACCAACCTCTATAGCTCTTTGTAAGGATACCAACCTCTACAGCTCTTTGTAGGGATACCAACCTCTACAGCTCTTTGTAAGGATACTAACCTCTACAGCTTTTTGTAAGGACACCAACCTCCACAGCTCTTTGTAGGGATACAAACCTCTACAGCTCTTTGTAAAGATACCAACCTCTACAGCTCTTTGTAGGGATATCAACCTCTACAGCTCTTTGTAAGGATACCAACCTCTACAGCTTTTTGTAGGGATACCAACCTTTACAGTTCTTTGTAGGGATACCAACCTCTACAGCTCTTTGTACGGATACCAACCTCTACAGCTCTTTGTAAGGATACCAACCTCTACAGCTTTTTGTACGGATACCAACCTCTACAGCTCTTTGTAGGGATACCAACCTCTACAGCTCTTTGTAAGGATACGAACCTCTACAGCTCTTTGTAAGGATACCAAACTCTACAGCTCTTTGTAAAGATACCAACCTCTACAGCTCTTTGTAGGGATATCAACCTCTACAGCTTTTTGTACGGATACCAACCTCTACAGCTCTTTGTAGGGATACCAACCTCTACAGCTCTTTGTAAAGATACCAACCTCTACAGCTCTTTGTAAGGATACCAAACTCTACAGCTCTTTGTAAAAATACCAACCTCTACAGCTCTTTGTAAGGATACCAACCTCTACAGCTTTTTGTAAGGATACCAACCTCTACAGCTCTTTGTAGGGATACCAACCTCTACAGCTCTTTGTAGGGATACCCACCTCTACAGCTCTTTGTAAGGATACCAACCTCTACAGCTCTTTGTAAGAATACCCACCTCTACAGCACGTTGTAGGGATACCAACCTCTACAGCTCTTTGTAAGGATACCAAACTCTACAGCTCTTTGTAAAGATACCAACCTCTACAGCTTTTTGTAGGGATATCAACCTCTACAGCTCTTTGTAAGGATACCAACCTCTACAGCTCTTTGTAGGGATACCAACCTCTACAGTTCTTTGTAGGGATACCAACCTCTACAGCTCTTTGTAAGGATACCAACGACTACAGCTCTTTGTAAGGATACCAACCTCTACTGCTCTTTGTAAGGATACCAACCTCTACAGCTTTTTGTACGGATACCAACCTCTACAGCTCTTTGTAAGGATACCAACCTCTATAGCTCTTTGTAAGGATACCAACCTCTACAGCTCTTTGTAAGGATACCAACCTCTACAGCTCTTTGTAAGGATACTAACCTCTATAGCTTTTTGTAAGGACACCAACCTCCACAGCTCTTTGTAGGGATACAAACCTCTACAGCTCTTTGTAAAGATACCAACCTCTACAGCTCTTTGTAGGGGTATCATCCTCTACAGCTCTTTGTAAGGATACCAACCTCTACAGCTTTTTGTAAGGATACCAACCTCTACAGCTCTTTGTAAGGATACCAACCTCTACAGCTCTTTGTACGGATACCAACCTCTACAGCTCTATGTAAGGATACCAACATCTAGAGCTCTTTGTAAGGATACCAACCTCTATAGCTCTTTGTAAGGATCCCAACCTCTACAGCTCTTTGTAGGGATACCAACCTCTCCAGCTGTTTGTAAGGATACTAACCTCTACAGCTTTTTGTAAGGACACCAACCTCCACAGCTCTTTGTAGGGATACAAACCTCTACAGCTCTTTGTAAAGATACCAACCTCTACAGCTCTTTGTAGGGATATCAACCTCTACAGCTCTTTGTAAGGATACCAACCTCTACAGCTTTTTGTAGGGATACCAACCTTTACAGTTCTTTGTAGGGATACCAACCTCTACAGCTCTTTGTACGGATACCAACCTCTACAGCTCTTTGTAAGGATACCAACCTCTACAGCTTTTTGTACGGATACCAACCTCTACAGCTCTTTGTAGGGATACCAACCTCTACAGCTCTTTGTAAGGATACGAACCTCTACAGCTCTTTGTAAGGATACCAAACTCTACAGCTCTTTGTAAAGATACCAACCTCTACAGCTCTTTGTAGGGATATCAACCTCTACAGCTTTTTGTACGGATACCAACCTCTACAGCTCTTTGTAGGGATACCAACCTCTACAGCTCTTTGTAAGGATACCAACCTCTACAGCTCTTTGTAGGGATACCAACCTCTACAGCTCTTTGTAAAGATACCAACCTCTACAGCTCTTTGTAAGGATACCAAACTCTACAGCTCTTTGTAAAGATACCAACCTCTACAGCTCTTTGTAAGGATACCAACCTCTACAGCTTTTTGTAAGGATACCAACCTCTACAGCTCTTTGTAAGGATACCAACCTCTACTGCTCTTTGTGAGGATACCAACCTCTACAGCTCTTTGTAGGGATACCAACGTCTACAGCTCTTTGTAAGGATACCAACCTCTACAGCTCTATGTAAGGATACCAACCTCTACAGCTCTTTGTAAGGAAACCAACCTCTACAGCTCTTTGTAGGGATACCAACCTCTACAGCTCTTTGTAAGGATGCCAACCTCTACAGCTCTTTGTAGGGATACCAACCTCTACAGCTCTTTGTAAGGATACCAACATCTAGAGCTCTTTGTAAGGATACCAACCTCTACAGCTCTTTGTAGGGATACCAGCCTCTACAGCTGTTTGTAAGGATACCAACGTCTAGAGCTCTTTGTAGGGATACCAAACTCTACAGCTCTTTGTAAGGATACCAACCTCTACAGCTCTTTGTAGGGATACCAACCTCTACAGCTCTTTGTAGGGATACCCACCTCTACAGCTCTTTGTAAGGATACCAACCTCTACAGCTCTTTGTAAGAATACCCACCTCTACAGCACGTTGTAGGGATACCAACCTCCACAGCTCTTTGTAAGGATACCAAACTCTACAGCTCTTTGTAAAGATACCAACCTCTACAGCTCTTTGTAGGGATATCAACCTCTACAGCTCTTTGTAAGGATACCAACCTCTACAGCTCTTTGTAGGGATACCAACCTCTGCAGTTCTTTGTAGGGATACCAACCTCTACAGCTCTTTGTAAGGATACCAACGACTACAGCTCTTTGTAAGGATACCAACCTCTACTGCTCTTTGTAAGGATACCAACCTCTACAGCTTTTTGTACGGATACCAACCTCTACAGCTCTTTGTAAAGATACCAACCTCTACAGCTCTTTGTAGGGATACCAACCTCTACTGCTCTCTGTAGGGATACCAATCTCTACGGCTTTTTGTAGGGATACCAACCTCTACAGCTCTTTGTAGGGATACCAACCTCCACAGCTCTTTGTAGGGATACGAACCTCTACAGCTCTTTGTAGGGATACCAACCTCTACAGCTCTTTGTAAGGATACCAACCTCCACAGCTCTTTGTAGTGGTATCATCCTCTACAGCTCTTTGTAAGGATACCAACCTCTACAGCTTTTTGTAAGGATACCAACCTCTACAGCTCTTTGTAAGGATACCAACCTCTACAGCTCTTTGTAGGGATACCAACGTCTACAGCTCTTTGTAAGGATACCAACCTCTACAGCTCTTTGTAAGGATACCAACCTCTACAGCTCTTTCTAGGGATACCAACCTCTACTGCTCTTTGTAAGGATACCAACCTCTACAGCTCTTTGTAGGGATACCAACCTCTACAGCTCTATGTAAGGATACCAACATCGATAGCTCTTTGTAAGGATACCAACCTCTACAGCTCTTTGTAGGGATACCAGCCTCTACAGCTGTTTGTAAGGATACCAACCTCTAGAGCTCTTTGTAGGGATACCAAATTCTACAGCTCTTTGTAAGGATACCAACCTCTACAGCTCTTTGTAGGGATACCAACCTCTACAGCTCTTTGTAGGGATACCAACCTCTACAGCTCTTGGTAGGGATACCAACCTCTACAGCTCTTTGTAGGGAAACCAACCTCTACAGCTCTTTGTAAGGATACCAACCTCTACTGCTCTTTGTAAGGATACCAACCTCTACTGCTCTTTGTAAGGATACCAACTTCTATGGCTCTTTGTAAGGATACCAACCTCTACAGCTCTTTGTAAGAATACACACCTCTACAGCTCTTTGTAAGGATACCCACCTCTACAGCTCTTTGTAAGGATACCAACCTCTACAGCTTTTTGTACGGATACCAACCTCTACAGCTCTTTGTAAGGATACCAACCTCTACAGCTTTTTGTAAGGATACCAACCTCTACAGCTCTTTGTAAGGATACCAACCTCTACAGCTCTTTGTAGGGATACCAACGTCTACAGCTCTTTGTAAGGATACCAACCTCTACAGCTCTTTGTAAGGACACCAACCTCTACAGCTCTTTGTAGGGATACCAACCTCTACTGCTCTTTGTAAGGATACCAACCTCTACAGCTCTTTGTAGGGATACCAACCTCTACAGCTCTATGTAAGGATACCAACATCTATAGCTCTTTGTAAGGATACCAACCTCTACAGCTCTTTGTAGGGATACCAACCTCTACAGCTCTTTGTAAGGATACCAGCCTCTACAGCTATTTGTAGGGATACCAACCTCTACAGCTCTTTGTAGGGATACCAACCTCTACTGCTCTCTGTAGGGATACCAACCTCTACAGCTCTTTGTAGGGATACCCACCTCTACAGCTCCTTGTAAGGATACCAACCTCTACAGCTCTTTGTAAGAATACCCACCTCTACAGCACGTTGTAGGGATACCAAACTCTACAGCTCTTTGTAAAGATACCAACCTCTACAGCTCTTTGTAGGGATATCAACCTCTACAGCTCTTTGTAAGGATACCAACCTCTACAGCTCTTTGTAGGGATACCAACCTCTACAGTTCTTTGTAGGGATACCAACCTCTACAGCTCTTTGTAAGGATACCAACGTCTACAGCTCTTTGTATGGATACCAACCTCTACTGCTCTTTGTAAGGATACCAACCTCTACAGCTTTTTGTACGGATACCAACCTCTACAGCTCTTTGTAAGGATTCCAACCTCTACAGCTTTTTGTAAGGATACCAACCTCTACAGCTCTTTGTAAGGATACCAACCTCTACAGCTCTTTGTAGGGATACCAAGGTCTACAGCTCTTTGTAAGGATACCAACCTTTACAGCTCTTTGTAAAGGTTACCAACCTCTACAGCTCTTTGTAGGGATACCAACCTCTACTGCTCTTTGTAAGGATACAAACCTCTACAGCTCTTTGTAGGGATACCAACCTCTACAGCTCTATGTAAGGATACCAACATCTATAGCTCTTTGTAAGGATACCAACCTCTACAGCTCTTTGTAGGGATACCAGCCTCTACAGCTGTTTGTAAGGATACCAACCTCTAGAGCTCTTTGTAGGGATACCAAACTCTACAGCTCTTTGTAAGGATACCAACCTCTACAGCTCTTTGTAGGGATACCAACCTCTACAGCTCTTTGTAGGGATACCAACGTCTACAGCTCTTTGTAAGGATACCAACGTCTACAGCTCTTTGTAAGGATACCAACCTCTACAGCTCTATGTAAGGATACCAACCTCTACAGCTCTTTGTAAGGAAACCAACCTCTACAGCTCTTTGTAGGGATACCAACCTCTACAGCTCTTTGTAAGGATGCCAACCTCTACAGCTCTTTGTAGGGATACCAACCTCTACAGCTCTTTGTAAGGATACCAACATCTAGAGCTCTTTGTAAGGATACCAACCTCTACAGCTCTTTGTAGGGATACCAGCCTCTACAGCTGTTTGTAAGGATACCAACGTCTAGAGCTCTTTGTAGGGATACCAAACTCTACAGCTCTTTGTAAGGATACCAACCTCTACAGCTCTTTGTAGGGATACCAACCTCTACAGCTCTTTGTAAGAATACCCACCTCTACAGCACGTTGTAGGGATACCAACCTCCACAGCTCTTTGTAAGGATACCAAACTCTACAGCTCTTTGTAAAGATACCAACCTCTACAGCTCTTTGTAGGGATATCAACCTCTACAGCTCTTTGTAAGGATACCAACCTCTACAGCTCTTTGTAGGGATACCAACCTCTACAGTTCTTTGTAGGGATACCAACCTCTACAGCTCTTTGTAAGGATACCAACGACTACAGCTCTTTGTAAGGATACCAACCTCTACTGCTCTTTGTAAGGATACCAACCTCTACAGCTTTTTGTACGGATACCAACCTCTACAGCTCTTTGTAAAGATACCAACCTCTACAGCTCTTTGTAGGGATACCAACCTCTACTGCTCTCTGTAGGGATACCAATCTCTACGGCTTTTTGTAGGGATACCAACCTCTACAGCTCTTTGTAGGGATACCAACCTCCACAGCTCTTTGTAGGGATACGAACCTCTACAGCTCTTTGTAGGGATACCAACCTCTACAGCTCTTTGTAAGGATACCAACCTCCACAGCTCTTTGTAGGGGTATCATCCTCTACAGCTCTTTGTAAGGATACCAACCTCTACAGCTTTTTGTAAGGATACCAACCTCTACAGCTCTTTGTAAGCATACCAACCTCTACAGCTCTTTGTAGGGATACCAACGTCTACAGCTCTTTGTAAGGATACCAACCTCTACAGCTCTTTGTAAGGATACCAACCTCTACAGCTCTTTCTAGGGATACCAACCTCTACTGCTCTTTGTAAGGATACCAACCTCTACAGCTCTTTGTAGGGATACCAACCTCTACAGCTCTATGTAAGGATACCAACATCGATAGCTCTTTGTAAGGATACCAACCTCTACAGCTCTTTGTAGGGATACCAGCCTCTACAGCTGTTTGTAAGGATACCAACCTCTAGAGCTCTTTGTAGGGATACCAAATTCTACAGCTCTTTGTAAGGATACCAACCTCTACAGCTCTTTGTAGGGATACCAACCTCTACAGCTCTTTGTAGGGATACCAACCTCTACAGCTCTTGGTAGGGATACCAACCTCTACAGCTCTTTGTAGGGATACCAACCTCTACAGCTCTTTGTAAGGATACCAACCTCTACTGCTCTTTGTAAGGATACCAACCTCTACTGCTCTTTGTAAGGATACCAACTTCTATGGCTCTTTGTAAGGATACCAACCTCTACAGCTCTTTGTAAGAATACACACCTCTACAGCTCTTTGTAAGGATACCCACCTCTACAGCTCTTTGTAAGGATACCAACCTCTACAGCTTTTTGTACGGATACCAACCTCTACAGCTCTTTGTAAGGATACCAACCTCTACAGCTTTTTGTAAGGATACCAACCTCTACAGCTCTTTGTAAGGATACCAACCTCTACAGCTCTTTGTAGGGATACCAACGTCTACAGCTCTTTGTAAGGATACCAACCTCTACAGCTCTTTGTAAGGATACCAACCTCTACAGCTCTTTGTAGGGATACCAACCTCTACTGCTCTTTGTAAGGATACCAACCTCTACAGCTCTTTGTAGGGATACCAACCTCTACAGCTCTATGTAAGGATACCAACATCTATAGCTCTTTGTAAGGATACCAACCTCTACAGCTCTTTGTAGGGATACCAACCTCTACAGCTCTTTGTAAGGATACCAGCCTCTACAGCTCTTTGTAGGGATACCAACCTCTACAGCTCTTTGTAGGGATACCAACCTCTACTGCTCTCTGTAGGGATACCAACCTCTACAGCTCTTTGTAGGAATACCCACCTCTACAGCTCCTTGTAAGGATACCAACCTCTACAGCTCTTTGTAAGAATACCCACCTCTACAGCACGTTGTAGGGATACCAACCTCTACAGCTCTTTGTAAGGATACCAAACTCTACAGCTCTTTGTAAAGATACCAACCTCTACAGCTCTTTGTAGTGATATCAACCTCTACAGCTCTTTGTAAGGATACCAACCTCTACAGCTCTTTGTAGGGATACCAACCTCTACAGTTCTTTGTAGGGATACCAACCTCTACAGCTCTTTGTAAGGATACCAACGTCTACAGCTCTTTGTATGGATACCAACCTCTACTGCTCTTTGTAAGGATACCAACCTCTACAGCTTTTTGTACGGATACCAACCTCTACAGCTCTTTGTAAGGATACCAACCTCTACAGCTTTTTGTAAGGATACCAACCTCTACAGCTCTTTGTAAGGATACCAACCTCTACAGCTCTTTGTAGGGATACCAAGGTCTACAGCTCTTTGTAAGGATACCAACCTTTACAGCTCTTTGTAAAGGTTACCAACCTCTACAGCTCTTTGTAGGGATACCAACCTCTACTGCTCTTTGTAAGGATACCAACCTCTACAGCTCTTTGTAGGGATACCAACCTCTACAGCTCTATGTAAGGATACCAACATCTATAGCTCTTTGTAAGGATACCAACCTCTACAGCTCTTTGTAGGGATACCAGCCTCTACAGCTGTTTGTAAGGATACCAACCTCTAGAGCTCTTTGTAGGGATACCAAACTCTACAGCTCTTTGTAAGGATACCAACCTCTACAGCTCTTTGTAGGGATACCAACCTCTACAGCTCTTTGTAGGGATACCAACGTCTACAGCTCTTTGTAAGGATACCAACCTCTACAGCTCTTTGTAAGGATACCAACCTCTACAGCTCTTTGTAGGGATACCAACCTCTACTGCTCTTTGTAAGGATACCAACCTCTACAGCTCTTTGTAGGGATACCAACCTCTACAGCTCTATGTAAGGATACCAACATCTATAGCTCTTTGTAAGGATACCAACCTCTACAGCTCTTTGTAGGGATACCAGCCTCTACAGCTGTTTGTAAGGATACTAACCTCTAGAGCTCTTTGTAGGGATACCAAACTCTACAGCTCTTTGTAAGGATACCAACCTCTACAGCTCTTTGTAGGGATACCAACCTCTACAGCTCTTTGTAGGGATACCAACCTGCACAGCTCTTGGTAGGGATACCAACCTCTACAGCTCTTTGTAGGGATACCAACCTCTACAGCTCTTTGTAAGGATACCAACCTCTACTGCTCTTTGTACGGATACCAACCTCTACTGCTCTTTGTAAGGATACCAACTTCTATGGCTCTTTGTAAGGATACCAACCTCTACAGCTCTTTGTAAGAATACACACCTCTACAGCTCTTTGTAAGGATACCCACCTCTACAGCTCTTTGTAAGGATACCAACCTCTACAGCTTTTTGTACGGATACCAACCTCTACAGCTCTTTGTAAGGATACCAACCTCTACAGCTTTTTGTAAGGATACCAACCTCTACAGCTCTTTGTAAGGATACCAACCTCTACAGCTCTTTGTAGGGATACCAACGTCTACAGCTCTTTGTAAGGATACCAACCTCTACAGCTCTTTGTAAGGATACCAACCTCTACAGCTCTTTGTAGGGATACCAACCTCTACTGCTCTTTGTAAGGATACCAACCTCTACAGCTCTTTGTAGGGATACCAACCTCTACAGCTCTATGTAAGGATACCAACATCTATAGCTCTTTGTAAGGACACCAACCTCTACAGCTCTTTGTAGGGATACCAACCTCTACAGCTCTTTGTAAGGATAGCAGCCTCTACAGCTCTTTGTAGGGATACCAACCTCTACAGCTCTTTGTAGGGATACCAACCTCTACTGCTCTCTGTAGGGATACCAACCTCTACAGCTCTTTGTAGGGATACCCACCTCTACAGCTCTTTGTAAGGATACCAACCTCTACAGCTCTTTGTAAGAATACCCACCTCTACAGCACGTTGTAGGGATACCAACCTCTACAGCTCTTTGTAAGGATACCAAACTCTACAGCTCTTTGTAAAGATACCAACCTCTACAGCTCTTTGTAGGGATATCAACCTCTACAGCTCTTTGTAAGGATACCAACCTCTACAGCTCTTTGTAGGGATACCAACCTCTACAGTTCTTTGTAGGGATACCAACCTCTACAGCTCTTTGTAAGGATAGCAACGTCTACAGCTCTTTGTATGGATACCAACCTCTACTGCTCTTTGTAAGGATACCAACCTCTACAGCTTTTTGTACGGATACCAACCTCTACAGTTCTTTGTAAGGATACCAACCTCTACAGCTTTTTGTAAGGACACCAACCTCTACAGCTCTTTGTAAGGATACCAACCTCTACAGCTCTTTGTAGGGATACCAAGGTCTACAGCTCTTTGTAAGGATACCAACCTCTACAGCTCTTTGTAAAGGTTACCAACCTCTACAGCTCTTTGTAGGGATACCAACCTCTACTGCTCTTTGTAAGGATACCAACCTCTACAGCTCTTTGTAGGGATACCACCCTCTACAGCTCTATGTAAGGATACCAACATCTATAGCTCTTTGTAAGGATACCAACCTCTACAGCTCTTTGTAGGGATACCAGCCTCTACAGCTGTTTGTAAGGATACCAACCTCTAGAGCTCTTTGTAGGGATACCAAACTCTACAGCTCTTTGTAAGGATACCAACCTCTACAGCTCTTTGTAGGGATACCAACCTCTACAGCTCTTTGTAGGGATACCAACCTCTACAGCTCTTGGTAGGGATACCAACCTCTACAGCTCTTTGTAGGGATACCAACCTCTACAGCTCTTTGTAAGGATACCAACCTCTACTGCTCCTTGTAAGGATACCAACCTCTACTGCTCTTTGTAAGGATACCAACTGCTATGGCTCTTTGTAAGGATACCAACCTCTACAGCTCTTTGTAAGAATACACACCTTTACAGCTCTTTGTAAGGATACCCACCTCTACAGCTCTTTGTAAGGATACCAACCTCTACAGCTCTTTGTAAGAGTACCGACCTTTACAGCACTTTGTAGGGATACCAACCTCTACAGCTCTTTGTATAGATACCAACCTCTACTGCTCTTTGTAAGGATACCAATCTCTACAGCTCTTTGTAGGGATACCAACCTCTATAGCTCTTTATAAGGATACCAACCTCTACAGCTCTTTGTAGGGATACCAACCTCTACAGCTCTTTGTAAGGATACTAACCTCTACAGCTCTTTGCAAAGACACCAACCTCCACAGCTCTTTGTAGGGATACCAACCTCTACAGCTCCTTGTAGGGATACCAACCTCTACAGCTCTTTGTAAGGATACCAACCTCTACAGCTTTTTGAACGGATACCAAGCTCTACAGTTTTTTGTAAGGATACCAACCTCTACAGCTTTTTGTAAGGATACCAACTTCTACAGCTCTTTGTAAGGATACCAACCTCTACAGCTCTTTGTAAGGATACCAACCTCTACAGCTTTTTGTAAAGGATACCAACCTCTACTGCTCTTTGTAAGAATACCAACGACTATAGCTCTTTGTAGGGATATCAACCTCTACAGTTCTATGTAGGGATACCAACATCTACAGCTCTTTGTAAGGATACCAACCTCTACAGCTCTTTGTAGGGATACCAGCCTCTACAGCTCTTTGTAGGGATACCAACCTCTAGAGATCTTTGTAGGGATACCAAACTCTACAACTCTTTGTAAGGATACCAACCTCTACAGCTTTTTGTAGGGATACCAACCTCTACAGCTCTTTGTAGGGATATCAACCTCTACAGCTCTTTGTAAGGATACCAACCTCTACTGCTCTTTGTAAGGATACCAACCTGCACTGCTCTTTGTAAGGATACCAACCTCTATGGCACTTTGTAAAGATACCAATCTCTACTGCTCTTTGTAAGAATACCCACCTCTACAGCTCTTTGCAAGGATACCAACCTCTACAGCTCTTTGTAAGGATACCAACCTCTACAGCTCTTTGTAAGGATAGCAACCTCTACTGCTCTTTGTAAGGATGCCAACCTCTATAGCTTTTTGTACGGATACCAACTTCTACAGCTCTTTGTAGGGATACCAACCTCTACAGCTCTTTGTAGGGATACCAACCTCTACAGCTCTTTGTAGGGATACCAACCTCTACTGCTCTCTGTAGGGATACCAATCTCTACGGCTTTTTGTAGGGATACCAACCTCTACAGCTCTTTGTAGGGATACCAACCTCCACAGCTCTTTGTAGGGATACGAACCTCTACTGCTCTTTGTAAGGATACCAACCTCTACAGCTTTTTGTACGGATACCAACTTCTACAGCTCTTTGTAGGGATACCAACCTCTACAGCTCTTTGTAGGGATACCAACCTCTA
Organism: Eleutherodactylus coqui; assembly: GCF_035609145.1. Lineage (NCBI taxonomy): Eukaryota > Metazoa > Chordata > Amphibia > Anura > Eleutherodactylidae > Eleutherodactylus > Eleutherodactylus coqui. The sequence continues at coordinate 261,761,829 of NC_089839.1, read as the reverse complement.
CAGCTCTTTGTAGGGATACCAACCTCTACTGCTCTCTTTAGGGATACCAATCTCTACGGCTTTTTGTAGGGATACCAACCTCTACAGCTCTTTGTAGGGATACCAACCTCTACAGCTCTTTGTAAGGATACCAACCTCCACAGCTCTTTGTAGGGGTACCATCCTCTACAGCTCTTTGTAAGGATACCAACCTCTACAGCTCTTTGTAAGGATACCAACCTCTACAGCTCTTTGTATGGATACCAACCTCTACAGCTCTTTGTAAGGCTACCAATCTCTACATCTCTTTGTAGGGATACTAACCTCTACAGCTCTTTGTAAGGATACCAACCCCTATAGCTTTTGGTAAGGATACCAGCCTCTACAGCTCTTTGTAGGGATACCAACCTCTACAGCTCTTTGTAGGGATACCAACCTCTACTGCTCTCTGTAGGGATACCAACCTCTACAGCTCTTTGTAGGGATACCCACCTCTACAGCTCTTTGTAAGGATACCAACCTCTACAGCTCTTTGTAAGAATACCCACCTCTACAGCACGTTGTAGGGATACCAACCTCTACAGCTCTTTGTAAGGATACCAACCTCTACAGCTCTTTGTAGGGATATCAACCTCTACAGCTCTTTGTAAGGATACCAACCTCTACAGCTCTTTGTAGGGATACCAACCTCTACAGTTCTTTGTAGGGATACCAACCTCTACAGCTCTTTGTAAGGATACCAACGTCTACAGCTCTTTGTATGGATACCAACCTCTACTGCTCTTTGTAAGGATACCAACCTCTACAGCTTTTTGTACGGATACCAACCTCTACAGCTCTTTGTAAGGCTACCAACCTCTACAGCTTTTTGTAAGGATACCAACCTCTACAGCTCTTTGTAAGGATACCAACCTCTACAGCTCTTTGTAGGGATACCAAGGTCTACAGCTCTTTGTAAGGATACCAACCTCTACAGCTCTTTGTAAAGGTTACCAACCTCTACAGCTCTTTGTAGGGATACCAACCTCTACTGCTCTTTGTAAGGATACCAACCTCTACAGCTCTTTGTAGGGATACCAACCTCTACAGCTCTATGTAAGGATACCAACATCTATAGCTCTTTGTAAGGATACCAACCTCTACAGCTCTTTGTAGGGATACCAGCCTCTACAGCTGTTTGTAAGGATACCAACCTCTAGAGCTCTTTGTAGGGATACCAAACTCTACAGCTCTTTGTAAGGATACCAACCTCTACAGCTCTTTGTAGGGATACCAACCTCTACAGCTCTTTGTAGGGATACCAACCTCTACAGCTCTTTGTAGGGATACCAACCTCTACAGCTCTTTGTAGGGATACCAACCTCTACAGCTCTTTGTAAGGATACCAACCTCTACTGCTCCTGGTAAGGATACCAACCTCTACTGCTCTTTGTAAGGATACCAACCTCTACAGCTCTTTGTAGGGATACCAACCTCTACAGCTCTTTATAAGGATACTAACCTCTACAGCTCTTTGCAAAGACACCAACCTCCACAGCTCTTTGTAGGGATACCAACCTCTACAGCTCCTTGTAAGGATACCAACCTCTACAGCTCTTTGTAAGGATACCAACCTCTACAGCTTTTTGTACGGATACCAAGCTCTACAGTTTTTTGTAAGGATACCAACCTCTACAGCTTTTTGTAAGGATACCAACTTCTACAGCTCTTTGTAAGGATACCAACCTCTACAGCTCTTTGTAAGGATACCAACCTCTACAGCTTTTTGTAAAGGATACCAACCTCTACTGCTCTTTGTAAGAATACCAACGACTATAGCTCTTTGTAGGGATATCAACCTCTACAGTTCTATGTAGGGATACGAACATCTACAGCTCTTTGTAAGGATACCAACCTCTACAGCTCTTTGTAGGGATACCAGCCTCTACAGCTCTTTGTAGGGATACCAACCTCTAGAGATCTTTGTAGGGATACCAAACTCTACAACTCTTTGTAAGGATACCAACCTCTACAGCTTTTTGTAGGGATACCAACCTCTACAGCTCTTTGTAGGGATATCAACCTCTACAGCTCTTTGTAAGGATACCAACCTCTACTGCTCTTTGTAAGGATACCAACCTGCACTGCTCTTTGTTAGGATACCAACCTCTATGGCACTTTGTAAAGATACCAACCTCTACTGCTCTTTGTAAGAATACCCACCTCTACAGCTCTTTGTAAGGATACCAACCTCTACAGCTCTTTGTAAGGATACCAACCTCTACAGCTCTTTGTAAGGATAGCAACCTCTACTGCTCTTTGTAAGGATACCAACCTCTACAGCTTTTTGTACGGATACCAATTTCTACAGCTCTTTGTAGGGATACCAACCTCTACAGCTCTTTGTAGGGATACCAACCTCTACTGCTCTCTGTAGGGATACCAATCTCTACGGCTTTTTGTAGGGATACCAACCTCTACAGCTCTTTGTAGGGATACCAACCTCCACAGCTCTTTGTAGGGATATGAACCTCTACAGCTCTTTGTAGGGATACCAACCTCTACAGCTCTTTGTAAGGATACCAACCTCCACAGCTCTTTGTAGGGGTACCATCCTCTACAGCTCTTTGTAAGGATACCAACCTCTACAGCTCTTTGTAAGGATACCAACCTCTACAGCTCTTTGTATGGATACCAACCTCTACAGCTCTTTGTAAGGCTACCAACCTCTACATCTCTTTGTAGGGATACTAACCTCTACAGCTCTTTGTAAGGATACCAACCCCTACAGCTTTTGGTAAGGATACCAGCCTCTACAGCTCTTTGTAGGGATACCAACCTCTACAGCTCTTTGTAGGGATACCAACCTCTACTGCTCTCTGTAGGGATACCAACCTCTACAGCTCTTTGTAGGGATACCCACCTCTACAGCTCTTTGTAAGGATACCAACCTCTACAGCTCTTTGTAAGAATACCCACCTCTACAGCACGTTGTAGGGATACCAACCTCTACAGCTCTTTGTAAGGATACCAACCTCTACAGCTCTTTGTAGGGATATCAACCTCTACAGCTCTTTGTAAGGATACCAACCTCTACAGCTCTTTGTAGGGATACCAACCTCTACAGTTCTTTGTAGGGATACCAACCTCTACAGCTCTTTGTAAGGATACCAACGTCTACAGCTCTTTGTATGGATACCAACCTCTACTGCTCTTTGTAAGGATACCAACCTCTACAGCTTTTTGTACGGATACCAACCTCTACAGCTCTTTGTAAGGCTACCAACCTCTACAGCTTTTTGTAAGGATACCAACCTCTACAGCTCTTTGTAAGGATACCAACCTCTACAGCTCTTTGTAGGGATACCAAGGTCTACAGCTCTTTGTAAGGATACCAACCTCTACAGCTCTTTGTAAAGGTTACCAACCTCTACAGCTCTTTGTAGGGATACCAACCTCTACTGCTCTTTGTAAGGATACCAACCTCTACAGCTCTTTGTAGGGATACCAACCTCTACAGCTCTATGTAAGGATACCAACATCTATAGCTCTTTGTAAGGATACCAACCTCTACAGCTCTTTGTAGGGATACCAGCCTCTACAGCTGTTTGTAAGGATACCAACCTCTAGAGCTCTTTGTAGGGATACCAAACTCTACAGCTCTTTGTAAGGATACCAACCTCTACAGCTCTTTGTAGGGATACCAACCTCTACAGCTCTTTGTAGGGATACCAACCTCTACAGCTCTTTGTAGGGATGCCAACCTCTACAGCTCTTTGTAGGGATACCAACCTCTACAGCTCTTTGTAAGGATACCAACCTCTACTGCTCCTTGTAAGGATACCAACCTCTACTGCTCTTTGTAAGGATACCAACCTCTACAGCTCTTTGTAGGGATACCAACCTCTACAGCTCTTTGTAAGGATACTAACCTCTACAGCTCTTTGCAAAGACACCAACCTCCACAGCTCTTTGGTGGGATACCAACCTCTACAGCTCCTTGTAGGGATACCAACCTCTACAGCTCTTTGTAAGGATACCAACCTCTACAGCTTTTTGTACGGATACCAAGCTCTACAGTTTTTTGTAAGGATACCAACCTCTACAGCTTTTTGTAAGGATACCAACTTCTACAGCTCTTTGTAAGGATACCAACCATCTCCAGCTCTTTGTAAGGATACCAACCTCTACAGCTTTTTGTAAAGGATACCAACCTCTACTGCTCTTTGTAAGAATACCAACGACTATAGCTCTTTGTAGGGATATCAACCTCTACAGTTCTATGTAGGGATACCAACATCTACAGCTCTTTGTAAGGATACCAACCTCTACAGCTCTTTGTAGGGATACCAGCCTCTACAGCTCTTTGTAGGGATACCAACCTCTAGAGATCTTTGTAGGGATACCAAACTCTACAACTCTTTGTAAGGATACCAACCTCTACAGCTTTTTGTAGGGATACCAACCTCTATAGCTCTTTGTAGGGATATCAACCTCTACAGCTCTTTGTAAGGATACCAACCTCTACTGCTCTTTGTAAGGATACCAACCTGCACTGCTCTTTGTAAGGATACCAACCTCTATGGCACTTTGTAAAGATACCAACCTCTACTGCTCTTTGTAAGAATACCCACCTCTACAGCTCTTTGTAAGGATACCAACCTCTACAGCTCTTTGTAAGGATACCAACCTCTACAGCTCTTTATAAGGATAGCAACCTCTACTGCTCTTTGTAAGGATACCAACCTCTACAGCTTTTTGTACGGATACCAACTTCTACAGCTCTTTGTAGGGATACCAACCTCTACAGCTCTTTGTAGGGATACCAACCTCTACAGCTCTTTGTAGGGATACCAACCTCTACTGCTCTCTGTAGGGATACCAATCTCTACGGCTTTTTGTAGGGATACCAACCTCTACAGCTCTTTGTAGGGATACCAACCTCCACAGCTCTTTGTAGGGATATGAACCTCTACAGCTCTTTGTAGGGATACCAACCTCTACAGCTCTTTGTAAGGATACCAACCTCCACAGCTCTTTGTAGGGGTACCATCCTCTACAGCTCTTTGTAAGGATACCAACCTCTACAGCTCTTTGTAAGGATACCAACCTCTACAGCTTTTTGTTGGGATACCAACCTCTACAGCTCTTTGTAAGGCTACCAACCTCTACATCTCTTTGTAGGGATACTAACCTCTACAGCTCTTTGTTAGGATACCAACCTCTACAGCTTTTTGTAAGGATACCAGCCTCTACAGCTCTTTGTAGGGATACCAACCTCTACAGCTCTTTGTAGGGATACCAACCTCTACTGCTCTCTGTAGGGATACCAATCTCTACGGCTCTTTGTAGGGATACCAACCTCTACAGCTCTTTGTAGGGATACCAACCTCCACAGCTCTTTGTAGGGATACGAACCTCTACAGCTCTTTGTAGGGATACCAACCTCTACAGCTCTTTGTAAGGATACCAACCTCCACAGCTCTTTGTAGGGGTACCATCCTCTACAGCTCTTTGTAAGGATACCAACCTCTACAGCTCTTTGTAAGGATACCAACCTCTACAGCTCTTTGTAGGGATACCAACCTCTACAGTTCTTTGTAAGGCTTCCAACCTCTACATCTCTTTGTAGGGATACTAACCTCTACAGCTCTTTTTAAGGATACCAACCTCTACAGCTTTTTGTAAGGATACCAGCCTCTAGAGCTCTTTGTAGGGATACCAACCTCTACAGCTATTTCTGAGCTTTACTTCCTGTCAAAGAGCATCAGCTTGACAGGACCCTCTTCTCTTACTTCCTTATCTTGGGTTCCGTCTTTGTTCTTTCTTGGTAATCCTGCCAGGTGCAGGTAAGGGTTTTATCGCCAAGGACCGAGGCTCACAAAGATGTATTAAATTGACAGGCTATCGTGGATAGTACAAGAATTCTTGCAGGGGCACAAGAGTATACTTCCACTCACATCCGCAGCTAAACCACAATTTTTACTTCTGAAAAACCCTCATTAGCAAGGCATACCTTAGCTAAGCACCACACTACCTCCAACAAAGCACAATCACTGCCTGCATGACACTCCGCTGCCACTTCTCCGGGGTTACATGCTGCCCAACCCCCCCCCCCCCCCCCCCCCGCACGACCCAGTGTCCACAGCGCACACCAAAGTGTCCCTGCGCAGCCTTCAGCTGCCCTCATGCCACACGCTGGCCTCATAGCCACACCACCCTCATTTCTATTTATAAGTGTGTCTCCCATGAGGAGGAACCGCAGGCACACACTGCAGAGGGTTGGCACTGCCAGGCAGCGACCCTCTTTAAAAGGGGCGGGGCGATAGCCCATAATGCTGTACAGAAGCAATGAGAAATCCAATCCTGTGCCACCTCCATAAGGAGCTGCACACGTGTGCATAGCAATGGGGAACCCATGTGCCACACACTATTCATTCTGTCAAGGTGTCTGCATGCCCCAGTCAGACCGGGGTTTTTTTTAAATAGTCACAGGCAGGTACAACTCCGCAATGGGCTCTCTGGAACCCACCGGCTGTACATAAATGTATCCCAATGCAGTGCCCAGCACAGCTGAGGTAAAGTCAGGTTTAATGCAGGTGGGCTTCCGCCCACGCTGCATGCCCCAGTCAGACTGGGGTTCTATAGAAGTGTACACATGCAGTTACAACTCCGTGTGGACCCAAAGCATGGGTGGGTCCCAGGAAGCCACTGGCGGTACATAAATATATCCCATTGCAGTGCCCAGGACAGCTGAGGTAACGTCCGATTAAATGCAGATGGTCTTCGGCCCACACTGCATGCCCCAGTCTGACTGGGGTTTTTAATACATAGACACTGGCAGGCACAACTCCCTAATGTGAAGTCCCTGTGCACCCACAGCATGGGTGGCTCCCTGGAACCCACCGGCTGTACATAAATATATCCCATTGCATTGCCCATCACAGCTGAGGTAACGTCAGGTTTAATGCAGGTGGGCTTCGGCCCACACTGCATGCCCCAGTCAGACTGGGGTTCTTTAGAAGTGGACACATGCAGTTACAACTCCGTGTGGACCGACAGCATGGGTGGGTCCCAGGAAGCCACCGGCGGTACATAAATATATCCCATTGCATTGCCCATCACAGCTGAGGTAACATCAGGTTTAATGCAGGTGGGCTTCGGCCCACACTGCATGCCCCAGTCAGACTGAGGTTTTTTAGAAGTGGACACATGCAGTTACAACTCCGTGTGGACCGACAGCATGGGTGGCTCCCTGGAACCCACCGGCGGTACATAAATATATCCCATTGCAGTGCCCAGCACAGCTGAGGTAACGTCAGCTTTAATGCAGGTGGGCTAAAAATTACTAGGATTACAATGTAGGCGAGGGCCCAAAAAAATTGGTGTACCAACAGTACAAATGTACCTCAGAAAAATTGCCCATGCCCAACCAAGAGGGCAGGTAAAACCCATTAATCGCTTTGGTTAATGTGGCTTAATTTGTAACTAGGCCTGTAGGCAGCGCAGTTAAAATAAAAATTGGTTCAGGTGCAAGTTTCAACGCTTTATTGAATTGAGAATTGAAACGTATAAACATTGTTTACAAAAGTTATATGACTGAGCCTTGTGGGCCTAAGAAAAATTGCCCGTTCGGTGTGATTACGTGAGGTTTCAGGAGGAGGAGCAGGAGGAGGAGGATGAATATAATACACAGATTGATGAAGCTAAAAGGTCCCCGTTTTTTATGGTGATAGAGAATGATGCTTCCTTCCGCGGGTGCAGCCTACGTATTGTTTAGGTATCGCTGCTGTCCGCTGGTGGAGAAGAGAACTCTGGAGAAATCCAGGCTTTGTTCACCTTTATGATTGTAAGCCTGTCGGCACTGTCGGTTGACAGGCGGATACGCTTATCCGTGATTATTCCCCCAGCCGCACTAAACACCCTCTCTGACAAGACGCTAGCCGCAGGACAAGCAAGCACCTCCAGGGCATACAGCGCTAGTTCAGGACACGTGTCCAGCTTCGACACCCAGTAGTTGTAGGGGGCTGAGGCGTCACGGAGGACGGTCATGCGATCGGCTACGTACTCCCTCACCATCCTTTTACAGTGCTCCCGCCGACTCAGCCTTGACTGGGGAGCGGTGACACAGTCTTGCTGGGGAGCCAGAAAGCTGTCAAAGGCCTTGGATTGTGTTCCCCTGCCTGTGCTGTACATGCTGCCTGTTCTCCGCGCCTCCCCTGCTACCTGGCCCTCGGAACTGCGCCTTCTGCCACTAGCGCTGTCGGATGGGAATTTTACCATCAGTTTGTCCGCCAGGGTCCTGTGATATAGCATCACTTTCGAACCCCTTTCCTCTTCGGGTATGAGAGTGGAAAGCTTCTCCTTATACCGTGGGTCGAGCAGTGTGTACACCCAGTAATCCGTAGTGGCCAGAATACATGTAACGCGAGGGTCACGAGAAAGGCATCCTAACATGAAGTCAGCCATGTGTGCCAGGGTACCTGTACGCAACACATGGCTGTCCTCACTAGGAAGATCACTTTCAGGATCCTCCTCCTCCTCCTCCTCAGGCCATACACACTGAAAGGATGACAGGCTAGCAGCATGGGTACCCTCAGCAGTGGGCCAAGCTGTCTCTTCCCCCTCCTCCTCATGCTCCTCCCCCTCCTCCTCCTCCTCAACGTGCTGAGATATAGACATGAGGGTGCTCTGACTATCCAGCGACATACTGTCTTCCCCCGCCTCCGTTTCCGAGCGCAAAGCGTCTGCCTTTATGCTTTGCAGGGAACTTCTCAAGAGGCATAGCAGAGGAATGGTGATGCTAATGACTGCAGCATCGCCGCTCACCATCTGGGTAGACTCCTCAAAGTTTCGAAGGACCTGGCAGATGTCTGCCAACCAGGGCCACTCTTTTGTAAAGAATTGAGGAGGCTGACTCCCACTACGCCGCCCATGTTGGAGTTGGTATTCCACTATAGCTCTACGCTGCTCATAGAGCCTGGCCAACATGTGGAGCGTAGAGTTCCACCGTGTGGGCACGTCGCACAGCAGTCAGTGCACTGGCAGATTAAACCGATGTTGCAGGGTGCGCAGGGTGGCCGCGTCCGTCTTGGACTTGCGGAAATGAGTGCTGAGCCGGCGCACCTTTCCGAGCAGGTCTGACAAGCGTGGGTAGCTTTTCAAAAAGTGCTGAACCACCAAATTAAAGACGTGGGCCAGGCATGGCACGTGCGTGAGGCTGCTGAGCTGCAGAGCCGCCACCAGGTTACGGCTGTTGTCACACACGACAATGCCCGGTTGGAGGCTGAGCGGCGAAAGCCAGCAGTCGGTCTGCTTTGTCAGACCCTGCAGCAGTTCGTGGGCCATATGCCTCTTCTCTCCTAAGCTGAGTAGTTTCAGCACGGCCTGCTGACGCTTGGCCACCGCTGTGCTGCCACGCCGCGTGACACCGACTGCTGGCGACGTGCTGCTGCTGACACATCTTGATTGCGAAACAGAGGTTGCATAGGAGGAGGAGGAGGAGGGTGGTTTAGTGGAGGAAGCATACACCGCCGCAGATACCAGCACCGAGCTGGGGCCCGCAATTCTGGGGGTGGGTAGGACGTGAGCGGTCCCAGGCTCTGACTCTGTCCCAGCCTCCACTAAATTCACCCAATGTGCCGTCAGGGAGATATAGTGGCCCTGCCCGCCTGTGCTGGTCCACGTGTCCGTTGTTAAGTGGACCTTGGCAGTAACCGCGTTGGTGAGGGCGCGTACAATGTTGCGGGAGACGTGGTCGTGCAGGGCTGGGACGGCACATCGGGAAAAGTAGTGGAGACTGGGAACCGAGTAGCGCGGGGCCGCCATCGCCATCATGTTTTTGAAAGCCTCCGTTTCCACAAGCCTATACGGCAGCATCTCCAGGCTGATCAATTTGGCTATGTGCACGTTTAACGCTTGAGCGTGCGGGTGCGTGGCGGCGTACTTGCGCGTGCGGTCAAACACTAGTGCTAGCGACGGCTGGACGGTGCACTGAGAGACATTGCTGGATGGGGCCGAGGACAGCGGAGGTGAGGGTGTGGGTGCAGGCCGGGAGACGGTAGTACCTGTGTCCTGAGAGGGGGACTGGATCTCAGTGGCAGGTTGGGGCACAGGGGGAGAGGCATGGCGCGAGGGGGCGCTTTGGGAAACAGTTGGTGGATTATTCGGTCTGGCCCTGCCTCTACCCCTGGCCACTGCACTGCCTCTTCCAACCTGCCCTGCTGCTGCACTTGCCTCCCCCTCTGAAGACCTGTCCTCAGTAGGCTTAGCAAACCAGGTGGGGTCAGTCACCTCATCATCCAGCTGCTCTTCCTCCGAATCCTCTTTGCGCTCCTCCCTCGGACTTACTGCAGTTACTACTACCTGAGTGATAGACAACTGTGTCTCATCGTCATCCTCCTCCTCACCCACTGAAAGCTCTTGAGACAGTTGCCGGAAGTCCCCAGCCTCATCCCCCGGACCCCGGGAACTTTCCAAAGGTTGGGCATTGGTCACGACAAACTCCTCCAGTGGGAGAGGAACCATTGCTGCCCATTCTGGGCAGGGGCCCGAGAACAGTTCCTGGAAGTCTGCCTGCTCCTCAGAATGTGTCATTGTAATGGAGTGAGGAGGCTGGGAGGAAGGAGGAGCAGCAGCCAGAGGATTCAGAGTTGCAGCAGTAGACGGCGTAGAACTCTGGGTGGTCGATAGATTGCTGGATGCACTTTCTGCCTTCCACGACAGGACCTGCTCACACTGCTCATTTTCTAATAAAGGTCTACCGCGTGGACCCATTAATTGTGAGATGATTCTGGGGACGCCAGAAACGTGCCTCTCTCCTAATCCCGCAGCAGTCGGCTGCGATACACCTGGATCAGGAGCTCGGCCTGTGCCCACACCCTGACTTGGGCCTCCACGTCCTCGCCCGCGTCCACGTCCTCTAGGCCTACCCCTACCCCTCAGCATGGTGTATTACGAGTAGAGCAGAAACAGAACGCTGTAATTAAACGTGCCGCTTATTGGCCTGTGGTTGGAGGCTGACTTCGCTTACAGAACGCACAGCAGAGCCAGGAAACTATTTTGCGCACGCCTGTAGTGAGACGTAGGTGCGTATCACTGAGCTAGTGGAATTCACAGCTCAGAAGCAGTCAAGTGGCCAAAGGCCAGTAGTAGGCCTTAAGTATTTTGCTTCTATTTTTTTAAATGCTGAGCTGATACAGCAGACAGATACTGTAGGCAGCGTATAATATTATGTATACTGTTTCCCTCTGCCGGGATGACAGCGGTGATGTAACAGAGACAGCAGAGGCAGGAAACAATTTTGCGCAAGGCTGCTGTAACGCTTAGCTGTGTATTAATTAGGACTTCTACCCCCAGCAGACAGATACTGTAGGCAGAGTATAATATTATGTATACTGTTTCCCTCTGCCGGGATGACGGCGGTGATGTAACGGAGACAGCAGAGGCAGGAAACAATTTTGCGCAAGGCTGCTGTAACGCTTAGCTGCGTATTAATTAGGACTTGTACCCCCAGCAGACAGATACTGTAGGCAGAGTATAATATTATGTATACTGTTTCCCTCTGCCGGGATGACGGCGGTGATGTAACGGAGACAGCAGAGGCAGGAAACAATTTTGCACAGGGCTGCTGTAACGCTTAGCTGCGTATTAATTAGGACTTCTACCCCCAGTAGACAGATACTGTAGGCAGCGTATAATATTATGTATACTGTTTCCCTCTACCGGGATGACGGCGGTGATGTAACGGAGACAGCAGAGGCAGGAAACAATTTTGTGCAAGGCTGCTGTAACGCTTAGCTGCGTATTAATTAGGACTTCTACCCCCAGCAGACAGATACTGTAGGCAGCGTATAATATTATGTATACTGATTCCCTCTGCCGGGATGACGGCGGTGATGTAACGGAGACAGCAGAGGCAGGAAACAATTTTGTGCAAGGCTGCTGTAACGCTTAGCTGCGTATTAATTAGGACTTCTACCCCCAGCAGACAGATACTGTAGGCAGCGTATAATATTATGTATACTGATTCCCTCTGCCGGGATGACGGCGGTGATGTAACGGAGACAGCAGAGGCAGGAAACAATTTTGCGCAAGCCTGCTGTAACGCTTAGCTGCGTATTAATTAGGACTTCTACCCCCAGCAGACAGATACTGTAGGCAGCGTATAATATTATGTATACTGATTCCCTCTGCCGGGATGACGGCGGTGATGTAATGGAGACAGCAGAGGCAGGAAACAATTTTGCGCAAGCCTGCTGTAATGCTTAGCTGCGTATTAATTAGGACTACTACCTCCACCAGACAGATACTGTAGGCAGCGTATAATATTATGTATACTGTTTCCCTCTGCTGGGATGACGGCGGTGATGTAACGGAGGCAGCAGAGCCAGGAAACAATTTTGCGCAAGCCTGCTGTAAGGCTTAGCTGCATATTAATTAGGACTTCTACCCCCAGCAGACAGATACTGTAGGCAGCGTAGAATATTATGTATACTGATTCCCTCTGCCGGGATGACGGCGGTGATGTAACGGAGACAGCAGAGGCAGGAAACAATTTTGCGCAAGCCTGCTGTAACGTTTAGCTGCGTATTAATTAGGACTACTACCCCCAGCAGACACGCAGTAAACTGTACACGGTCACAGGCAGCCCAAATATAGTATTTTTCCCAAATTTTTTTGAAAAAGCCCACTGCCTATATAGACAGTATATCTCTTTCACCTTTCCCACTGTCCCTGCCTCACCAGTACTGGCCCTATACTATGTACAATGACTGCAGACTGAGGACGCAATGCTCTGCACGCCCGATATACAAAAAAAAAATAAATTGTGCAACACTGCTAAAAGCAGCCTCAACAGTACTGCACACGGTCAGATGTGGCCCTAAGAAGGACCGTTGGGGTTCTTCAAGCCTAAAATAACTCCTAACGCTCTCCCTATAGCAGCAGCAGCATCAGCAGCACTGTCCCTGATCTCTGTCAGAATGCATCTGTGGCGAGCCGCGGGAGGGGCAGATTTAAATACTCGGGTGACACCTGATCTCCCCAGCCACTCACTGCAGGGGGGTGGTATAGGGCTGGAACGTCGCAGGGGGAAGTTGTAATGCCTTCCCTGTCTTTCTATTGGCCAGAAAAGCGCGCAAATGTATCAGAGATGAAAGTGAAAGTAACTTGAACATCGCGTGGTGCTCGTACGAGTAACGAGCATCTCGAACACGCTAATACTCGAACGAGTATCAAGTTTGGACAAGTACGCTCGCTCATCTCTACTCAGTCACAATTGGTGCATTTTTTTGCAAGTTTTTTTTCTTTTTGCTCAACAGTAGTCTTCGTTTGGAGAAGAAAGAGTTAGAATTAAACATGTTAAGTCCCATTCAGACATGACAATGCCGGCATCTAAAATCTACAACTAAGTATATTGCCAGTGAGTGGGGTTTTGCAAAGCCCTATTTACATGTGACAGAAAAAATTAGTACAGAATTTAGGGATTGCTGTGCCAAAGCTACATAAAAGCCATGTAATATATATAGCTTATGAGTTGGATTTAATGGAAATTTGTAACAAATTCATCTGCAACAGAACATTTCCGCTACGTCTATAGCTTTGCTTGTTTTTGGGATTTATTCCCAGTTTGCCTGATGATGAAAAGTTGAGTAATTTTGCAAATAGTTGACTTATCCTGCAATAGATTTGATTTAGGATACATTCAGAGTGGTTTTTGCCTACTTGTTTTTAACATTATTGTGTAAAAACGAAACATTTTCCTCTCTTCTTCTCCAAAAAGCATATAAAACAACTGCTGTGTGTGTGAAGTTACACTGAGATGAAGTTCTCTTCTTCATTCAAAATTCTACTAGTTTAGCACTATCACTAGCAGTGCATTGTGGGAGCTTGGGTGACAGCAAGATCTCCTCCCCCCATACTCACTTTTTAGTGTTTTTGGATGCCAGTTTCAATCTTTCCTATCTTCACTGTAGTCCGTAATAGTTTTACGTTCTGTATAACTTTACTTCGTGTTTAGTACAGGAATCACTTTGTAGTAGTGTAGCAGTGATTTTATGCTCAAGATGAGGTCATTATCAAATTACTATATAACTGTGGTAAACTGGGCGTTGTACAACGTCCTTTCAGGAGACATTAGAGAATAATAGTTCAATCCTTGAGGAAAACAAATTGTTCCAAAAGTCACTTCATATAGTTTCACTTCGGGCAAAAAAAGTTACTCATAAGACTGGTATCTAAAGGAAATGTGCTCAATTATGTGTTAGGAAGAGTGCGCCAACGACAATATTGTTATATGCAGTTTCATTTTGTTTTCTTGGGTAATTATGAAAGTAATGGGCAATAAATAGTGTTTATGAGTTATTTTTATTAACACTATCCAAAGGTCAAACTTAAAGGGGTTGTCCCGCGATGACAAGTTAAGTTAAACACTTCTGTATGGCCATATTAATGCACTTTGTAATATACATCGTGCATGAAATATGTGCCATACAGAAGTTATATACTCACCTTCCCTGCGCTGGCGTCCCCGTCTCCATGGTGCCGTCTAATTTCAGCGTCTAATCGCTCGATTAGACGTGCTTGCACAGAAGGGTCATCTCCCTTCTGGTCGGTCCGGGCACGAGCGGCGTTCTGGCTCCGCCCCCTTCTACGCGTCATTGCGTGGCTCCGCCCCGTCACATGTGCCGATTCCAGCCACTCAGGAGGCTGGAATCGGCAATGGACCGCACAGAGCCCACGGTGCACCATGGGAGAAGACCCGCGGTGCATCGTGGGTGAAGATCCCGGCGGCCATCTTGGAGGAAAAGAAGGAAGAAGTTGCAGAGAGGGGATTCGGGTAAGTAAATTTTTTTTTTTAATTTCAACACATCCCTTGGGTTTGTCCTGCGCTGAACGGGGGGCCTATGCCAAAAAAAAAAAAAACAGTTTCGGCGCGGGACAACCCCTTTAAAGGAGCTAAAGGGGCCTTCATCTACTAGTTTTTCACTCTGGATACCCCAGCATGTCTGTGCATTGTAAATTCTGTTCCTTGATAGTCAGGGTGTTACGCTTTATGGCGCTGCAGGGGAATTAAAGTGAGGTGCAGTGTCTTTAATCATGAAACATACTAATGCACATTGTACATCAGGTAGTCCAGGCTCAGAGGGTTCTCCAGTTGTTGAAAAAAAAGAGAGAAACAAATCTTATAAAATTACAAAAGTACCCCAACTCACCTCTTCAATTCCCCACTGATCCAGCATAGACGCCCCAGCAGTCCACCAGCTGTCTTTGCCGGAAATTATATCCCTAAAATAAACATGACCACCGCAGCCAATCAGTGGCCTCAGTAGTCATGTGTCGTACTATTAGCATCACCATACAACAATGCCTATAACTATGACATGTGACCACTGAGGCCACTAATTATTGTGCCATTGGATTCCTCTTTTGATTACTGCTCATTTCTTCAGGTCCAAATAGTGAGCCACCCTGAAATCCACTTATTGTCAGGGAACCCTTTTAAAGAGTTTTTTTTCCATTTGCCAAATCTTCTGATGTCACTTAGACATACTAGAGGGTTACATCAGTAAGGACTGCCACCATGCTCTGAACAAAGGCTAAGTGTAGAATCAAATTAGAATGTTTTGTACCTGTGTCCCTGGACATGAAAAGCTCCACCTTCATATAGTTGACTGTCATAATATACAAATTACTATATGGTGCCCAAGTTTCAGTGTTAGAAAAGATGGCACTCAAATAACAGTACCCTACTTTGACGAAATAACATGCTTATACAGATGTCTAAATTACAATTCGACAGCGCCTCCACCACCATTCCATATGGACTGATGGGACCCAACCGCCCAATCATACATGTCACATAATGAACGAGGCAGTGTTCTTTTATTTTATGTGATGAGTAATCTCTTATTTAATTATTTACCTGTGTTACCACTAAGGTGTTAAAATTCGGGTAAAAAATCCTTAGGAAGGAGCTATCTGTTCCACCAGACTCCTTCTTGGTGGGTGATTCCGCCATTCACCAACCACTCTTCCATTTTTTCACTTTATTGAACATGTGACTTGAAATTGAACAAGAAGCAAATCAAGACAACAAATCAAACAAATTGTCATAAAATTAACATCCACGATTAACACGTTTCCATGTGAAACAATGTAAAAATATATATTTTATTATTAATATTAAAAAAAAGCTTTACAAGGTGGAATGGGGTGGGACAAACAAAGCCTCCAGGACCACAGGGGAAGAGAAAGTAGAAGGAGAAGTTGCAGCTTTTAAATCAAAGGAGTGGGGTACCAGCCTCATAGAGCGCTCCCAATGACCCACACTAGAATACCTAACCTCATTCCAGTAATGAAAGGGGGAGATTAAGGGGTTTTCAAACGTTATCTTTTATATAGTTTTAGGCCTCCATGCCCAAAACTATATAAGAATCAATATACTCTCCATCTGCTCAGTGACATCCCATATTCCTCTCACGTGGACTTCTTATGCAGGTTCACGGGATGTCACTGATGATGTCCCTGTGGGGCCTCCTATTTGCTGCAGCGATCATGTGGGTAAAAAAGCCATGTGATCCCTACAGACCAAGTAAACAGAAAACTGGAGGTCCTGGAGCAGCAGAGGGGAAGCATTGCAACAAGCTGAAAGGTGATTATTTGTGTTTTTTTAATATACAGTTCGTCCTCCCACTGCCACCAATTATTCAGAACACAGAAAACCCATTTAATAATACCTCTAAGATACCATTTTCATGGGATATACACTTTAAAGGGGGGCCTAGAAGTCAGAGGCACTTTTATTAACCACTTCACTGTGGAGTGCAGTGCCAAATAATCAAAGTAAATACCAGCATACTGTGCTCAAATAATACTAACATACACTGACCAAATGGCAACTCCATACTTAAATGGTAAGCGCACTTTGAGACAACTTTGGTTCATATGATAGCGAATGTGATAACTGGCAAGAGTGCAAATCACTTTTTTTTTAACTATAATTCTGTTTTTTTGCTAAAAATCCCTCCAAACTGTTGGTCACTAGGGTCCCCCTTCCATATAATTTGCTTTCCACTGCCTGTTGTCATGTGAAGTCCATCTCTAGAAACCTAGTGTTATGTCCATGCAAGACGTCCTATGTGGCCAACAAGAGCGTAAATCTAATGTCCTAAAAGGACAGATATAAACACAATTTACAAATGTGGAGAACACAAAATATTATATAAGCAAACAAACAGTGGGGAATCCGGGAACCTGACCCTAACCAGCTGATATGAGAGATCCTTGTCCATAAGCGGATGATTGCCCTGATGAGGGCAATCAGGAACCAGAGGTGACCCGGACTTTCCCTAGTTGCTGACTGCGAATGTATTAAAGCTTAGATGAAATATTAATGTAGAACCCACAGATGCACAGGCATAAGATGAAACCATACCCCAGATATGGAAATCACCAGAAAGACTTATCTCAACAAATATGCAAATCAGGACCAGGCATCGTCTACTGGACCATAAACCACTTCAGGCAGATTCGTCAGACTGAAGACAGATCTTCAATAGTGAGATCAGACAAAAAGTCAGACTTGACCAAATGAGCCAGGAGTATAAAATGTGTCCTCTGAGAGAAGGAGCTGGAGTAAATATTCACAGACTAATGGTGACTGTTCCACATCCCAGCCAACCAATCTGCCCATAATCAGCAGAAGATGTGTCACTGTTAGTGCCCTGGTCTAAAATGACAGTGGGCATGCGCCAGCTTGAGGGCGTTGTGGGCCAGGGCCTGATCGTCCCTCTGTGGCTTGCGCACTGTGAAATACTGTCAACAAGAGGGACACAAGAAGTGGAAGAGGGTATTAACTCATGCTAACCATAGAAGTCTATGGAGAAGACAAAAGAAAATGCTGCAGCAGCTAACTGAGAATTTTAGATGCAGTTTGCAGAGGAGAAAACTAGTGAAAAATGAAGAATAGAATGGCCTGAAATAACCTTATATCTCATGTATACACAGATGACAGCTTATTCTGAAACATCATCTGAAAGTGCAAGTATGCTTAAAGTACTACAGTGGCAGTGCTTCACAATTGGTATTGCTGGTGGATACAAGGCTTGGATACCCGGCCGTCAGTGGCACCTAATGCTCCATGTGTGATTGTATAGGTTGTACAACCAGGCTGGTCCTAAATAAAAGCATTTGGCAACCAGCATGTTGTACAAATTTTCCATTGGCTTCTCCTTTTGCTGCAGCATAATTCATTTAGTAAATATTGAGGGAAAGTTTAAACTGTTTGCTTAAGCATTGCTCAATATTAAAAAAATATTTGCAAAGTGCCAACTAAGTAAAAGAGGCTGCATTGTTTCCCGGCATAAAGAGACTGATTATATTTTGCTGAGGCTCCCAGACAGCTTGCAGGCATACCTTCCATCAGATTACAGATCATGGGCACCTCACGTGTGGTTGGCACAAACTGGTAGAACAGTAGCCCTGGTTTGTTAATGCTGCAGTCCAGAAAGGCCAGGAGAACAGGCTATAGCTCTGACTCCAGTGTAAGGCTCGTCTGCGTAGGCTTGTTCTTCTGTCCTGAGGCTACTTATGGCTTTACAGATGTGAATAGCACTATGAATATGAATGAAGGAACAAGAAGCTGTTGGAGTCTTGTGACTGCAGCACTCCGCATACTCCTACACTTCCATGTTTTGATGAAAACACGTGACGCAGACTTACTTTACCCGCAATGCTAATTACTGCATTTCCATTTTTACACATTTTTTGGGGAAACAGAAAAAAATGTAAGAATTGGGCATATGGCAGCACTGCAGTTCTTAAAGGAAACCTACATGTTAAAAATGCATATGCATATATAAGTTTGTGGATAAAGAATCAGTAGAACTTGTCATTTATTTGTTTGAACTTCAGCTCATTCTGGGCTGTACAGTAGGTGGTCCTACTCAGTAATTGACAACTGCTATTAAAGGCGGTCACTGCTCAGTAAATTAAACTGCTCATCCCCTCTTACTCTATAACATGCTGCCGGCAGAATGGACTGTACTTTCAAAGGTTACAAGGTTTAAGGGTATGTTCACATGTAGAAGATTTTGGTGCGGATCTACACCGAAAGCCGTGGCATATATTGCATTGCAGATTTTGCTGCGGATCCGTGCCAAAATCCACATCACATTTGGTGTAGATTTTGACATTGTAGCAGTTTCAGGCACTAGGTTGGAGCCTCAGGTGTAGCAGCCGCAGGTCTGGAGAGTAGTCAGGAAAGTGCCAGGAGTCAGTAACGGGAGGTCTCGTGTCGCAGTACAAATGGAGAAGGCAGATAGTGTTGTCAGAAGGAAAGCTAGATGTTGGTATCAGGAGGTTTCATGTTGCGGTACAAATGGTGGAGGCAGATAGTGCTGTCAGAAGGAAAGCCAGAGGTCTGTATCAGAAGGTCTCGCGTTGCGGTACAAATGGTGGAGGCGGATAGCGTTGTCAGAAGAGAAGCCAGAGGTTGGTACCAGGAGGTCTCAGTGTAGATAGCAGAGGAGCAGGCATCAGTGGTGCTAGATCAAGGCTTGTTGAGCACAATAATCACGCAAGGAAGGATCAGGGCCAGGTATATATAGCTGGCTTACTCAGGAAAAGGGTGGAGCCAAGACAGGGAAACAGAGAAGCATGGCTAGGTTTAAGCAGAGGAGCTGCTCCTGTTCTGGATGGCCTAGCAGAGAGAGCTGCCAACTGGAGTGCAGGAGGTCGTAGGTTCGAGCCCTCACAAAAACAAAGCAGTGCAGCTTTTGATTTGAATCCACAATACAAAATATGCTGTGGATCCACACCAAAATCAATTACTTTCTGCAGAGAGATGGGCCTTTAATCTTATGCTCGATATTGCAAGAATTTGTAATATCCAAATATGAGAGAGATGGAGATAGATAGATAGATAGATAGATAGATAGATAGATAGATAGATAGATAGATAGATAGATAGATAGATAGATAGATAGATAGATAGATAGATAGATAGATGAATTGATACAAGATTAGATAAAAGGCACACATGGAAAGCAGTTACGTTGCGTCATTGTTACCTATGTCTACTAGAATGTTTTATTTTAATGATTTACTATTATTGTCATGCGATTTGCTTTGGATCTATGATTTATATGTTCTGTTTTCATTTTTTGATGTTTATGCAGCTTCCAACTATTCTAGACAGCAGTTCTAATGGGATTGATCTCAGATTCTGGGGAAGAGTTCTCTCTAATATGTCAGACTCACTGAGAGAAGTAAGTACTAGCATATTGTTTTGTCTGTTTTATACGTATTTCACGGTTTAACTGTTGTTTTTCATTAAACTAAGATCCCTACCGAGCCCGAGGACAGACGTCCATCCTCCTCCTCCATACACTCCCTGCAAGTAGGGATGCATTCCGGCTCGTCCATGCGTAGTGCCACTCCATTGATTTCAATAGGGCTACTGGAAACCGCTAAACACTAGTACTTGACTATTTCCAGCTGCCCCACTGAAAATTAATGGAGCAGCACCACGCATGGTTGGCTGACGCTCCATTCAAGCTTCTTCTCACTGCAGGAGGCGCCAGGAGGAGGAAGGAGGACACAGTACCTCCGTTGTCTCAGTGCTGAGACCCCCACTGATTGGACTTTTATCACCTATCCTGTAGATGATTAAATTACAGTTAACAGCACCAATGCGTGATAGCGAAACCATCACAGCACAAAATGTTGCTCTATCGCGAGCGTATCTACACCTACACTCATGGAAGGAGCCCTAAAGGTACTCTTCCACAGGACAACTTAAGAGTTCAACAGCTATCCAAATGATTATCACTCCTATGCTTTCACACAGGAGTGATAATCGCTCACTGAATGGGGGTGGAGCGCACTGGAGATCTCTTCCAACAGCCCGCCTCCATTCAGGGTAAACAGGCAGTCGTTCATAAATGAATGACTACCTCTTTACACAGGCCAACAGTCGCTTGGTTTTTAGGTCAACTGAAGACCAAATGACTCTGACAAGTCAGCGATTCTCACTCACTTGCCCTGTTGGCTCTGACATTTACCCGTAATCACTCAATTGAGCAGTTACTCAAGTGACTGTCAGTCCATGTAAAAGTACCCTTGGACTGCAATTTGCTCATTAACTCGATTGTTGCTCTTTTAGAGGACTGTGTCAGGGAATGAGAATGACTATATAGCTTCATACATGTAACAACTTGCAAATTATTGATCAATGATTTTTATGCCCACATAAAAGGAATGACAAACAATGAACAATTGAATTATGTTTCATCATTCAATCATTGGCCGTGTTTATACTGAATGGTTATTATTCAGTTTCGCATGATCCAACAGTTTTTTGAATGCTAATTTTTGTATGTAAAAAGGCCTTAATAATAGGCCGACACTTCCTGTTCCGTGGTAAAATCTATTTAGAAGTCATCTCATTATCGTCTCAGGCAGGATTACAATGAAAGGTAAACCCTTACAGATAACAGAGGATCCAACATTCACAATAGGTGATGTTTACAGCTTATCTACGCCCCCTCCCTGCACAATGACCTTTACATAAGTCTGAGAAGATGCCTAGAAGAGTCCCAGATAGAAGTCAATGGGCCAGCACTAGTGCATCGTGTGAACGGCCCATGAAGCAGCCGAGAGCATATCTCTAAATGCTCTTAAATGCAGCTCAGGAAAGATGGCCACCCCCACAGTCATGTACAGACAGTAGAATAAAAAATTATAAAATCAGTAAATAAAAACAGATTAAAAAAATAGAAAATGTGTCACTGCCTGGTTTTAATTAGTAACTAAAATATAAGTGATACATTCCCTTTAATTGGTAGAGAAAAAATATAAGTGATACATTCATTTTCAAATCATCTTTAAAAGTTGTGTCTCAGGGTGACTGCCCACTACAGCTTTTTTTCACTGCGAAATTCGCAGCGTTTTTTTTCCTGCAGGGGTCTATGGGACTTGTAATGTTAAAATCGTGATCGCGCAAAATCGCGATTTCGCGGTAAATTGCGATTTTGCACGATCGTGATTTTAACATTACAAGTCCCATAGACCCCTGCAGGAAAAAAAACGCTGCGAATTTCGCAGTGAAAAAAAACTGTAGAGGGTAGTCACCCTCAAGTTGTATGCACTGTTACCATTGTTCTTCTTATTATAGTTGTCACAGAGACCAAGTATCCAGGACCTTCTATGGGTTCTACAGCCTCTTGTGCAAGAAGGAGGACCATCGACCTTTACACAACTCATGAGTACTCTGTCAGGCTTGTTTTGTGGCTATCCAGAGGGCGGTGGATCTAGAGTGTTTTCCTTCAACTGGTATGAAGATAATAACTACAAAGCCTTCCTCGGAGTAAACTCAACCAAGAAAGAATCGTATTACTTATACGACAAGACGACCAGTAGGTGCTCACATGGCTTAATAAAGTTACCAATAATTGTATATTAGTTTAATCTACTACTCTAAAGGCCCATTTACATGAAGTGACACTCTATCCAACTGCTATTCTACTATCTATATCTGACCCCTTTAGATTAGCCTTCATAAAAAACGATATAAGGAAGGAGACCCAACAACTGGGTCAATGTAAAATCACTTTATTTCTGGCACTAACATATGCCCCTTATCATTTTTAAAGGGCATAGTTGTTAGCTTAGCATAGTATAACCGAGTGTGGATGCCTCACCTATTTTCTCTATATTATCTTTTTCCTTGACATCAATGTCTGTCGGTTATTTTTGATGTCACTGGATATCTTAGATTGAATTCGCTAATATTGGCCAGTGGTCACCATACCACTCTAGAACACCTTTGGAGATATCCTGGCCCCTGAAGAGCCCACTCCCAGGCGAAACGCATTGGGAATTAAAATTAGTTGAAATCTGCTGAACCTATTCAGGGCATTAAAATTCGCCAAATATACCGAGTGATCTAAGAATATCGTTAAATAACTGATTGATCTGGAGTAACAGTCATCATGTTTTCCAGACATGGTTAACCAAATTATTGGGTGTCATAATCTATATCAGCCCTCTGACCTAGATTTCTGGGTTATTGGTTAGGATAAGAAATCCACATTGATCCTACACTGTGGTCCTCGATATAGGACTAGATTTCATAAAGTCCATCATATGAGGATTTTATATATGTTTTTGTTTGTCTATAGACTGAGTTTTTAAGAAATTGGTCAATAAAGGTTATATTTTAATTTTTATTAGTCTGTGGGTCCAATCAGTGAGCTAACAATCAGCTAGCAGTGCACGAGAAGTGCACGATAGCCGTGCGTTTAGACGCAACGATGATCGCTCAAATGATCGCTTTTTAGCGATTTTTGGGCGATCATCGCTCCGTGTAAATGGGTCTTAACAAAGCTTAGATTAGTAGTTTCGTAGTGGGAACAGCAAAACCGAAAGAGAACGTTTCCATTTTTAAGCTCATAGAAATGTATTGTAAGGTCTTCAGTTTCGATCCATTTCTATATTTTCCGTCTCCATTCCATTTTGTACAGATTGCTGTGCTTTTGTTTCCAGTTTTAAAAACTTTTCGCCATTGCTCATACAAATGGATCCTTTTTTTATTGCATTGATGATCTGTTTTTCATTGGTGGTTGTGATACCACTTCAATGAATGCAGCTTAGAGGTTAGCACTTTTACCTTGCAATGCTGTGATCCTGGGTTCAAATCTCATGAAGGGCAACATCAATTTTGAAAAACTCCATACAGCAATCACCTTGACCAGATTTGAACCTACAACTCCAGCACTGCAAGGCAGTAGGGCCTAACAACTGAGCCACCACACCTCATAACGCTAAGTTTCTAGGTTCGCGTCTGACTATGGACAACATTTGCATGGAAGTTGTCTGTTCTCATTGTGTTTATTCTTCCCAAGCATGGTAGCTCAGTCATTAGCACTGTTGGACATGTAGGTTCAAATGTAACCAAGGGTCACATCTATATTGGCTTTTTATGTTTTCTTTGTGTTTATTCTTCAAGCTCTTCCATTTATTGGGCAATGAATGAACAATTGCGGAGGCTCAGTTATTAGCACTGCTACCTTGCTCTGCTGGAGTTGTAGGTTCAAATCTGACCAAGGGTGATGTCTTACCCAAGGATTGCAAGCCAAAGGTGTTAACCACTGAGCAACATTCATTGAATAGTCACCAGAATAATATTTTAAATCCTTAAAACTGATGTAAACAGAAAGCTCACAGATGCCTTTCATTTCATTTCTGTTTTTAATAAAACTGGATCAGTCCAAAAAATCGCTAGTGTGAACATAGCTATAGGCTGCCTATAGACATGAGATAGCTGTCGGCCGAAGGCTCAATCAACCCACAGCAATTTCTTCCATTCCCCCATACACATGCATGCCTGAATCAGTGGAGCATTCGTTTTGTGTGTAGTGAGGGGAGAACACCACTACCAAATACCACTGGCAGCGGCTTATCTCCCAAGAACAAAATAATAAAGCAATAAAAGAAATCTAACTGCCCGATGATCCTTACTTATCTCCTCCAACATTTACCGTCAGGAGAGAGAGGGGAGGCTGTCTACACATTGGATGATTGTCTGGTCCCGCCCAAATTAGTGTGTTCAGGTCGATCTATATCTAATATTTATGGTCTTCCTAATATGATACATTTGCAATTGATTCAAACTTGATTATCTGTTCCCAGGAAAAATGAGTTTTTGGAAAGACTCACTGAATTCATAAGTATTGCAAACGGGAAAGCGGTGTTCCTTCCTTCTCCGTTTGACTCTGGTTAAGATCTTGTCTGGAGACATGAGATAAAAGTCAATTATAACAACCTGTATTGACTATTTTTCCCAATTGTCAATTTTCTTGCTTGTTTATCTGGTTTTGTTCTCATGTCTATAGCCAACTTTAAACTGCCCATAATCCCATCGATTTTCGCAGGATTGACCAACAATCCAATACTTATGGGGTCTCTTGGCTGTCCAATGATTGTAGATGTCATGGTATCCAAGGAGGCGGCAGCATCAACGGTGTAGAGATTGTAAAAAAAGGGTTTTATTGCTCCATAAAATGGCGACGTTTCGACTTAATCTAAGTCTTTTTCAAGCCTGTAATGATTGTAGATGTCAAGAGAATCATCAGCAGGTTTTTTGTATTTTAATATAAGGGCCTGGCAACAGCTGGTCTCCCTCTCCCATATTGAATACACATGCTGAGCATGTATATTTATGGGAGGTCAAAGGATATAGCCATCAGCTGGACAAGCAATCAGCGGATAACTAGTTTATTTGTATCATCAGCTCAGATCTCCCACTAAGGCTTCTTACGCAAGGACACACTTTAAGTTGTACTGAGAAGTACCAAGGTATCACAGATGTACTAAGGTACCAAAGACTGTGCCATGCTTTATTACATGCCATAATACATAGAGCATGAGCCTAATGACAGCTCCGTATCTTTACTAAGCAGTCACCCTCCAGTCAATAAAATAATAAATGTGAGCATAAGCAATAAGATTATTAATATAAAGCCATAAACAGCATGAATTGGGTATTAAAGTGTAGTTATGTTTAGTACAATCTAATGTTTAATGACTTGTTACTAGTCTAATAGCACAAGAAGCCGTAAAAACATGAGTCTGTGGTGTGCAAACTGCAAACTGCACTATTAGTCATGGGGGGTATCAAAGTCCATCCTTTCATTACCCATTCCAAAAATCTAGACAAGCCGAGGACCATAGCATTACCCTAGTGGACTGTGCGCTGAGTGTTGCTATTTTTTTATTGTTTGTACATGATAGTACAGGCAGCAGTGATATAAAGTTAACCAAGTTTAAAGAGCACCTGCCATGGGATAAACAGGAAAAAATGTCAGCAGTTCCACCAAATACATTAAATGTGAAGTTGCATGTAAGCCACGGCTGTGACAAACACAGTAACAGAAACACATGCTTCAGCACTCATATGCATTTAGTTTCCGAATAGAATTGCACAACTGTTTTTTATACTAAGCGCATAAAAATGCAAGGCTCATAGCATACATTTTGATCAAAACATGTGGACCCATCCATCAAATTTAGGCAAACAATTATTGGATAGGTACCTAGCTCTACAAATACCTCTCTGCTTAAGGGCGGACACCCACTGGCGATATTTTCTATCTTGCGCTGCGAGAGCAAGTGAAAACACTCGCCTCGCAGCGCAAGAAAGATGCCGAAATGAGACCGGGATATGGCCAGTCCTTTCAATGGGGCCAGCAGCAGCAGCGCTAGCCCCATTGAAAAGATATGGAGAATACCGCGGACTTCTGCCACAGCTGTCACAGTGATAGTGAAGGAATAGCTAAGCACTATCTGTAATTGGCTGAGCGCTCAGCCAATAGCTAAGCACTAGCTGTTATTAGCTGAGCGCTCAGCCAATCAGCACAGCCATTTCAGGAGCGTGGATTTTTAAATCCCCGCCTGCTGAAAGTGCTGGATAGCAGTGTCGAGGAGCCAGCCGGAGGACGCGTGTGTGCGGCGAAGAGGTGAGTACTTTCTTTTTTACTTTTTTAACCACTTATTGACGATTTTCAGGGAAGGGCTTACATTTCAAGCCCTTCCCCGAAAATCATACTGCAAGGTTTGCCAAAAACCACTGCTTTCAATGGGACCGGCAGCAGCGCCGATCCCATTGAAAGCAATGGGATAGCATGCTGCACTTCTGCCACAGCTGTCACAGCTGTGGCAGAAGTCCGCGGTATTCTCCATATCTTTTCAATGGGGCTAGCGCTGCTGCCGCTGGCCCCATTGAAAAGACTGGCGATATCCCGGCGTCATCCTGTTTTTTTTCTCGCACTGTGAGGCGAGAGTTTTCACTTGCTCT
The DNA here is from genome assembly GCF_035609145.1 of Eleutherodactylus coqui. Taxonomy (NCBI): domain Eukaryota; kingdom Metazoa; phylum Chordata; class Amphibia; order Anura; family Eleutherodactylidae; genus Eleutherodactylus; species Eleutherodactylus coqui. The sequence continues at coordinate 261,735,014 of NC_089839.1, read as the reverse complement.
CGCTGCTCAGTGGAGGAAAAAATGCCAGTGGGTGTCCGCCCTTAGTGTGAGCCATGTATGCAGGTTTCTCATTCATATGGAGGCTTTTTGCCCAAAGGGAGGTGTCTATAGAGCTAAAAACTCATCCAGTAAGGTTCGCCTGAACGTGATGGATGGACCCACCTGTTTTGATGAAAATGTGCGCTAAGAACCTTGCATTTTTATTCGGTTAGTATAAACAGTTACGCAATTTTATTCAGATATTAAATGTGTATGAGTACTGTTACTGCAAGGGGATAAAGTCAGTGGGGCTGTAGGCATAGCTCTGCAGTCGTGGCCTCAATGTCAATGGGTGACATTGGATTTGATTGACAGTCCAACATCATGCATTGACAACGAGCCATGCGAACTGCCCACTTGACACGCTGACATCACCTGAAGCTGGATCTACGAAAAGCCTATCCGGGTGACTGGAGGGTAGTATGAAAAAACGTAACCGGGGATCAAGTCAGCGGGGCCACAGTTACAGAGCCATGCAGTTATCCCCACTTACTTTAGTCAATAACACATAATTTTTAATGAGAGTAGAGGTCATTTCATAAGGAATTACTGTAACATGGATACTACTAATGAGAAACCCAGTGAAAGTATTCATAATTCTTACTCTACAGCTAGCAGTGGATCCAGCAGGAAGGTGGAGTATAAGTTCTGCCTTTATACTTCCCTTCCTCTTGAACCCACTTTTGGGGATGGCTCAAAAAACTTCCACAAAAACTATGTGTTTTCACCCCCCAAATGTGAAACCACCTCAAATGTCACCTGACCATTACTGGGCAATACATTTCCTTTAAGCAGTTATACTGTAGATTATACTAATGTCTGCCATGTTTAAATCAACAGCACCATTTTGTAACTCCTTGATGCAAAGTATGGAGTCCAACCCTGCAACCAAAATAGCTTGGAGCGCAATGAAACCTTTGCTTATGGGGAAAATCCTTTACACTCCTGACTCCCCAGCAGTTCGTGAAATTCTGAAGAATGTAAGGCAACTTTTTGGTTTTTTTTGTTGTTGTTATAGCATAGATCAAATCATTTCACTCTTCTGGACTTCATTGTCAAATCTCTAGTGTGCATAGTCAGGCATGGTTAGTCACATCATTCTAGCTGAGCTAAAGTTACTAGTCAATGAATGCAAACAGAGATCTTAAAAATTTTGAGGAATTGATACATAAAATATCACAGCTTTTCATTAGACAATATATAGCCTTTATTTGCTGACATTGGAATAGCATCTTAAAGGCGTTGGCCAGTTGTAAACTATTGATGGCCTATGCTTAGGACATACCATCAATAGTGGATTGGTAAGGGTCCGCCACCCAGGACCCATAAGTCCAGTGTGCTAATGCACTAAGCTAATCTCTGTGTTAAGCCGATAGCTTTGTTCACATTGTGGTAGCTAGGTTAGGTACTGCAGGCCAGGTTTTCATTCAATTTAATGGGACTTTTGCCTGTAACACCAAGCTTAGCCACTGCAGTGAGAGCGGAGCTGTCTGCTTCCTGCAGAAATCAGTTTACTGCAGTAGAAACACACTAGTTCAGTGAATAGCTGATCTTTAGGTGTCCCAGGCAGCAGACACCTGCTAATCTAATATTGATAACTTATCCTGAGGATAAGCCATCAATAATTTACAACTGGACAGACCCTTTAACTCTTTACTACAAGGTGTGACTGCAAACTGTTCTGTATCTACATACAATAACGCAGTGGATTATTATATAGTTTTAATACAGATGCACAGTATTTCATATGAATCTAAAATATGCACGGAGCTACTTATCTTTACTTTTAGGCTAATACAACCTTTGAGCAGCTTGAACGCTTGAGGCAAATTGGCAAATCCTGGGAGGAGGTTGGACCTCAGCTATGGCACTTCATGCAAAGCAGTGTTCAGATGAGTGTCATCCGGGTATGTATAATGCTGGTTTCACACATATTTGCTATTAGTGGCTACAGTCAAAATCCTGATATATTACATGTTAGCCAATTTATATTGTCAATATGCCACTAGAATATTCCTCAGTGCTTTACAGAAGGGACTTTCTCAAATTAGTCTTTAATGGCATATCAACTGACTATGTCAAAAGAGCCTGGTCTGGAGTTATAACTATTGGGTCTATTGTGGGCACTGGTGTCTGAAGGAACCAAACAGACCCTCTCTGACATTATACGGCTACAGTACTATAAATGACACATAAGCATTGGGTTCCCTGTAATAGCACTTTCATCAGGACCCTGGAGCTTCAAATTATGCCTCTGCTCTGATGCCTGAAGGTCAGGCCACTAAGACTCTTACCAGTCCCAGGAAAGGTTTTGGCCACCAATTAAGAAGCTTCCGTGAAAGTTTGATTAGTGTACATAAAAATGAATAGTAACACACTCTTCAGAACTCATACAATTCATTTAATATCCAAGTAAAAATTGCACAACTCTTGTTTATACTAACTGCATAAAAATACCAGGTTCTAGGCGAAATTTTGATCAAAACATGCGGGCCCATCCACCTTGTCCAAGTGAACCTGTGGACAAGTGGATGGGTTCCTAACTCTAAAAGACACCGCTCTTTGGACCAAAAGCTTCCAAATGGATACAGCATGTAACTAGGTATCCAGTGACGAAGCCTGTTTGCGTCTTATTGACCAACTAATTTTTCAGTTTTTTTTTCATCATCGCATTCCTAGAGCCATAATTTTTATTTTTTTTCCCGTCGACATAGCCATATGACTAACAAACATGTGCTTCTGCACTCATTCACACTTAATATCTGCAAACAAATGCATAATGTTTTTTTATACTAACTACATAAAAAAACAAGGTTCTTGAGCATGATTTGAACAAATCTGTGTATGCCCATCCGACACGTCAAGGCGGACTTTAATGGATAGGTGCGCAGCTCTATACCTGGCTGCCGAAGAACAATGGCTTGATACTGTTAAAGCTGTTACTGGCATGGATATCAGACAACTGAAAGAAGCAGTGCAGAACCGAAAAACATGGAGGGAGCTCGCCTTTAGGGACGCCGAGGGTCGTGAATAGAGATGAGCGAGCGTACTCGGAAAAGCACTACTCGCTCGAGTAATTTGCTTTATCCGAGTATCGCTGTGCTCGTCCCTGAAGATTCGGGTGCCGGCACGGAGCGGGGAGCTGCAGGGGAGAGCGGGGAGGAACGGAGATAAGATCTTTCTCTCCCTCTCTCCCGCCCGCTCTCCCCTGCTCCCCGCTGCGACTCACCTGTCAGCCGCAGCGGCACCTGAATCTTCAGGGATGAGCACAGCGATACTCGGATAAAGCAAATTACTCGAGCGAGTAGTGCTTTTCCGAGTACGCTCGCTCATCTCTAGTCGTGAACGATTAAATGGCTAACAACAACAATAACCTAGCTATATAGACTCCTCTCTTTAGGCTAAAAAGCCTTCACATGAATGGGGAAGCTTGGTATCTGGCTATATACTATCACTGAACCACCTGGGACAGATGGATTGTGCAAAATCAATTGTTCAGTATGGGGCAAAAAAAGAAAGTTACCTTGCAACTCTTACAAACTTTCCAACACGTTTTAATTTCACTTCTTCTTAGGATACAATCAAAAACCCAACAGTAAAGGACTTTCTTAACCGACAACTTGGAGATAATGGATTATCTGCCGAAGACGTGATCAACTTCCTCTACAATGGTAATCCAGATGCACGACCAGAAGGACAAGCAGACTTTGACTGGAGAAATGTGTTTAATTTCACAGATCAACTTGTTCGGTTCTTTAATCAGTATATGGAGGTAAGTCACTCACAGAATGGTTACTGCATTGGAGACGCCCATCTACTACCACGCTGGACCTCCTTTAAACTTTACAATTGCAACAATTCATGGTGGCGTTCATCCACACATGTCAGAGGATCCAGGAAAGCATTTCTCACACAATTACTCCACCTCCACCAAAAAAAACCAGGTTGACACCTCACAGGAAAGGCGCATTGATTCGTGCTATTTGCGCCAAATTCTGACCTCCCATAAGCACGGTGCAACAGAAATTTGGATTCATCTGACCAGACAATATTTTTCTGCTGCTCAGTAATCCAATTTTTGCCCACTGGAGTCTTGCCTTTTTGTGTCTCTTAGACAACAAATAAGGGAGATGGAATAACACCTCCACAGTGCCACCTGTTGGAAGGCAGCATTCCTTCAAGCCAAAGTTAGACTTTTTATACAAGCCTTGTAACAATGACGGGGAATTAAAAGCAAAGCCAGACTCCATGCACAGACAGCTGTTTCAGGGTATTTGCCCTTCATCAGTGTGCAGCAGGAGTCTGACTTTGCTAGTGAAAGGCCTGGGACGGGGGTCAGAAACACTATCATTTATTTCGCAGTCATTGTTGTACAGTATAGAGAACAATAAGGCCGGATTCACATGAGAGTATGCGTAATTGCACATGTTTTTGCGGAATGGGTGTTCGGCGCATTTTACTGTACTTTTTACATGTGCAAGTTGTGCGTAAAACACAAGCACCGATGCCCTCGGCCACTGAAATGGCCACTAGTTTCATGAGTTCAAAAAGTTCTCTTTACGTGCAGAAATTCACGTAAAAATAGAGTATGCCGCGTATATTTTTTTTTCGTGACCGAATTGCGCACACCAAATACGAGCATGTGAATGACCCCTTAGAAATCAATGGGTTCTATTTTCTCTGTGCAGTTGTTTTATGCACAAATAGTCTCGTGTGAATCCGGCCTAACAGGACTAGATCATCTGGTTAGCAGTTGACATTTAGGATTCCTACGGTATTACGGGTGCTCTTGTATCTACAAGATCTTGTGGCAATTACAGAATAAATGTATTTTAATTAATATTGCTTTAACTGCTTACCTCTGACTCTTGCTCACTTGACAAGTTTTTCTATGGCCTTGATGCTGAATCTCCATGGAACCCGCGGCGATTCCATGGTAAATCCGCATCAGTGAAGTCTCCCATACATTTGAATGGGAATCTGCGCTGTAGTCTATGGGGTGCAGATTTTGTCTGCATTTAAATTTGAAGTCCATGTGCAAATAAAATATAAAATTAAATCTGTATCAAGTTTTCGATCAGAGTTTTCTACCTACGTGCAGATCTGCAAATCCGTGGTAGAACTTAATGCTTACATGTGCAGATTTCTGTTGTGGTTTTCCATTGCAATCCCCATCAGATTTTTTTTTATGTGGATTTCAGCATGTGATTATAGACTTATATTTAAGCTCATGCCTGTAATGGAATCAGCTTCGATTGCGCTAACTTCCCAATCAGCTTATGGTCGGCTTGTACATATACACAACAGCCAATCTCAGCCGGTGGAGAATATGTGTAAAGTGTGTGCTAATATCCTTGGCCTCTGACGGGCTTTGAGGTGGATTTTGTCTCTGAGCATTTGCTTTAAAGCTAATGTTTTCTTAAGATCAAAAAAATCAGCCTACGTAGGGTCCCTTCTGAAATCTGTATAAGTGATAACCCAACTGCATTGGGTTCTGCACTGTTTAGGAATATATAGGTGAGGGGTTGTACCAATATTTCAAGTTATCCTCTATCCACTGGATAGGGGATAACTTGCTGATCGTGGGGATCTCACCGCCGATCTCAAGAACGGGGGCCTCATGTCCGCCTCTGCTTTCCACTGCGGGGGTCACTTCTCCCCTAACTGTAATGTCAGAATTATTTGAGCGCTGACCAAGCATTTGCAATCTGCACTCCATTCATTTCAATGGAGCTGACAGACAAACCCGAATGCTTGTCCTTGGAGTATCTCAGCAGGCCCATTGAAAAGGAATGGAGCATCAGCGTGCTTGCATGACCAGCATTACATTTAGTCTCCTCCTCACTGCAGGGGCTACAGTAACCCTGCAGTGAGGAAGATGGGGGGCCAAGAACCCCTGTTTTTGAGATCAGCAGGGGTCTCACCAGTCAGACCTCCACCAATCAGCGAGTTATTTCCTATTCAATGGCTAGGGAATAGCTTGAAATCTTGAAACAATCCCTATAATTTCACAAATAGAAGAAAAGTTAAAAGGAGTATTTCCAAAATTAACTTTAATCACTTAAGGTGCATTTACACACAAAGATGATTGCTCAAAAGATGGCTTTTGAGCGACCCTTTTGCATAAACTACTACTTGGTACTAATGCCTATTAGTACCAATTAGTAGCGTGTGAACCACTGGGAGCTGTATTCAGGAAACAGACCACCTGCTGTTCTCTGAATAAATTCCCTTTGTTCTGCCAGCTGGGCTGACAGCTGAGACAATGTAATCAGTTGTAATCAGCGCTACTCTGGGCAGAACACAGCGTGCAGTCCATCTTATCAGCTGTTCTGCCGAATGATGAATTTCATGCCGAACTGAAATTCATCGTTTGGCAGAAAAATGAAAGATAGGCAACGATTATTGCTCCAAGATGGGTTTTGAGTGAATTTTGAGCGATAATCGTTGTGTCTAAATGGGCCTTTATCCATAGGATAGATGATAAAAGTCTGATTTATGGGGATTTCACTGTTGGATATGGATAGGTGAGAAAAGTCAATTTTGGAAATATCCCTGTCACAACTTGCTGGCCATGTCGGAACAAGACCAGCTAGGGAGAGTCAGAGTTGCTTCAGGTTCCTGAGGTGAGGTTGCCCTTATCAGGGTGAGTGTCCCGCTTTTAGGTAGAGTCTCATGACATTAGTAAGTTAGCGTAAGATTTCCCATTCCCCAACTTTTAGTTTCATTAGCAATATTTCGTGTTTTCCATGTTTGCATATAGCATGTATATCCATCCTTTTAGGGTTACCAAATTTTGCTTGCTCCAAACAAGATGTTTCGCGTCCAACTTAGACATAACAATTAGAGATGAGCGAGCCTACTCGGCCACGCCCCTTTTTCGCCCGAGCACCGCGATTTTCGAGTACTTCCGTACTCGGGCGGAAAGATTCGGGGGGCGCCGTGGGTGAGTGAGGGGTTGCAGCGGGGAGTGGGGGGGAGAGGGAGAGAAAGAGGGCTCCCCCTGTTCCCCGCTGCTACCCCCGCGCCGCCACGCCTTACCCCGCCCCCCGGATCTTTTCACCTGAGTACTGAAGTACTCAAAAATCGCGGTGCTCGATCGAGTAAATACTCGAAATGAGTAGATTCGCTCATCTCTTTAACAATCCCTTTAACATCTTCAGTGTAATCAATTTTAAAGTTGGAAAATGGGAGCGCTCACTCTCTTTTCTTACAGTCCTACAAGTCAGAATCTTACCATTAAGTATTTCATGATTTTGCATTTGCTACATTAAGTTTGATTATACAATTAATTATATATCTATTATTTTATTTACGGTGATTGAATAAGCAGCTTACAAGCTGACTTTGAAAATGTGAAATTTCCTTTAGGTTCATTTTTTTATTAGAAAGACAAAGCTAATTATTATATTATTAGTCAACAGGAAATACAAGGCAGCAAATTAATAAAATCCAATCTAATAGATTCAGTTTCATCTGCCCTGGAAAATTGCCTTTGAGATCATCCAAAAATGTATAAACCTGTAAAGCCCGATCCAGCAAATGGGATGGTTAAACAATGCAGTCTTTACTTAGAAGAAATGTCTGCCAAAAGACTAACAATCTGAGCACATCAACTTTGATGTGAGGTAATTGCTCGTTTTTACGATCAGCGTGTTTCAGAAGAGAGGATCAAACAACTTATTAGAATTACTGGTATATGAAGTGTGCTACAATTCCAAATTGCTTCCCATTGACCTTCTATGTCTGGCAATCCTTCTTTCCAATAATATCAGAGCTTTATTTGGTATATAATCAAACTAAAATTACTTCAAGTTTCGCAAACTAGAGCTTAGAGCCCTTTACAACTGGACCTCACAACCTAACTAATATGGGTTAACTCTTTATTTATATACCTCGTGTCCCTGAAAATAAGACCTACCTCGAAAATAAGCCGTAGCCTAATTTTCGGGGAGTCTTCAAATATAAGCCCTACCCTGAAAATAAGCCCTAGTTACACTACATGAAAAAAAAAGAATACATTACAGGCTCGGTCCAGGTCCCTTCCACTACTCTCTAGAGGTTCGACATGGTTCGGAGCGGTTCCCGTAGTCCTGAGCCATATATAACATCACTTCTTGGTTACGGGATTTATAAATCCCACCTTCAGAAAGTGATGGCTGTTGATTGGTTCTTCGACCGCTTCTTAGCCAATCAATGTAGAGCTAGATGAACGAATGTGATGGCTGTGATTTGCCACGTCTCAGATAATTCATAAATCCCGCCTCTACAACACAATGGCTGTTGATTGGGTCTTTGTCCGCTGCTCAGTCAATCAATGCAGCGCTGGAGAAAACAATCATAGCCATTGCATTGGCTCATTCAGCACTGCATTGATTGGCTGAGCGGTGGTCGAAGAACCAATCACAGCCATTGCTTTCTGGAAGTGATATATATGAATCCTGTAACCAGGAAGTGATGTATGAGCTGTGAAGAGCAGCGGGAGGGATGTGGACCGAGCCTGCTAGGTAAGTATAACAGTATGGGCTCCCCCGAAAATAAGACTAACTGCCTCTTAGGCTCCCCTGTCTCATGAGCCCCATAGCAGTGGTGTGGTCTGACTACATTGGTGGCACACCACTGTATTCCATAGTGCTCTACACAGAATGTTCAGAGTGTTCAGGATGACTCATTAATCAACTCACACCTAGTGGCTCCACATTACGACTTTGACAAATAAATATAAGAAAGTAGAAAAGTACATAAAACAATGTTTTTTCTTAGATATAGCAAATATTTATGTTTGTATTCTGTAAATACTAGATAGCTGTCATCCCTCCGCCTCTTTGGCATGCTCCGACCCAAGGGCATGTATAGATACCAGAGGACAATTGACTCAGACAGCGTAACAAATTTAAGCTGTTTTCTAATGATAAATTTGAAGTGTGCAATCAACTATTTTGTATTTTTAGAGGTAGAATAAAAAGATGCTACATCTAAGAAGAAGCATTATCGCTTTTGTACATTTTTGTATGAATACAAAGAACGTTTCCACTAATGTTACTCCTTGACAAAAAGGGAATCTGTCATCCGTTTTTCACCTATTAAACCCCCTACGACATCTAAACAATCATGTATTGGGTATTTTTAAAGTTTTTGGGGAGAATATTCTGTGCAGAGCATGCCGGTAAAAAGAAGGTTTTAATTGTCCTCTGCCGCATGCAGATTATGAGCGTTCTGTCCAAGTGGGCCGGACTGTCCATGGTAGGCTGACCAGGCCATCCCTTGTGGGTTTGTGTACCTCCCCACACACCACCCTTCTCTATGCCAGTGATGTGGAGAATTAATGCCTTGGTCTAAATCTCATACATGCTCCAGGGACGAGATTACCTTCTTTGACACCACTGATCGTAGGGCTGGAAGTTGAGGATTATCAGCGCATGCACAGCTGGATTGGCTGAATCTGCGCACTCAGGAATAGGTGAACTGCACATGTTCTAGACCGGGATCTCATAGTGCATGTGCGGGATTTAGACCACATCAGTGATGAAATGGAAGACATCTCCACATCACTGTTAGGCAGATAGTTAGGCAGATAGTAAAAGGATGGTGGAGTGACCCTAGTGGAAAATAGAAGGAGTAATTGAGGACTATGTCCTCTTTTTGAAGAGTGATGGGTAAAACAAATTTTTTTTTAGATGCATAATCCCTATATACAGTAAATGTTGCCAACCCCCAAGTACCGTCATACCCTGCTGGGTAGATGTTTAGGCAAGTGCAAAAGTGGTTAAAAAATTGCGTATAAGGCACAACCTGTAGACATATGTAATCAAATTAGACTGATGTTTGCCAAACTCTGTTTATTTAAAAAAACAGCATACATACACGTTTCGAGGTCATACAGACCTCTTCCTCAGTACATGTTGGGGACACACATGCTGTGTTTTGAAAGAAGGTTCGGCATTTTAACAACTTTTGAACTTGTTATCTCCACATCAATGGCACAGAGAGGGACTGTGTTTGGGAAGGTATGCAGGTTACCAGAGGTGGTCCAGCCAGCCCACCACGGATGGTCTGGCCCACCCACTGGACCGTTCTCCTGAAATGTGCATGTGGCCTGGAAAAAATTAAGAACCTTCCTTTTACAGTCATGCTTTCCACAGAATTTAAAACAAAAACAAAAAAAACTTTGAAAATGTCCATTACATGATTGATTAAACTATGTAGGAGTTTAATAGATAAAACATAGTAAAATAGCAACATAGTATGTTAGGCTGAATGAAGACAATGTCCATCTAGTTCAGCCCATTTAAACCCCCCCTCCCCTTGTTGGTCCAGAGGAAGGCAAAAAAAAACAAAACAACGAGCCAATTTACCTCATTTGGAGGAAAAAAAAATTCCTTCCTGACTCCATAATGGCAGACAGTGTAATCCGTGGATCAACATTCGAAGTAAACAACCCCTCTAGGTCACCTAATGTCTATATCCTGTAATATCATGGCGCTCTAGAAAGACATCTAGTCCCCTCTTAAACTCCTCTACAGATTTTGCCATCACCACATCCTCAGGCAGAGAGTTCCACATTCTCACTGCTCTTACAGTAAAGAACCTCCTTCTGTGTTGGTGATGAAACCTGCTTTCTTCTAGACATAGAGGATGCCCTCTTGTTACCGTCACAGTCCTGGGTATAATTGATGACAGGTTCCTGTAAAGTAAGGGCACTTTTACACTAAACGATCCTCAGGCTATTGTAAATGACCCCGATCACCAAAGTGTCTTAATTGGTGCTCGTTCCTGCTATTGACATGCAGCAGAGGATTGTTGTTTGGGGAAGAATGATTGTTACTACAATTGTTTACCCTCATACAGAATGCATTCCTCATCAGCACATTTCTTGACTTATACTGGGGCATGTGCCTCCGATAAGTAATTATACCCACACAAAAGACACGACTAGCCCCCAAATGGATGATCACGTCCACATGTGCTGATGATAGTGGAAACAAAAACATTCAAACATGCCAACATTCATGACCGATCATCATCCAGTGTAAAAGAATTTTAAGGCTAAAAGTGTGAAAAAAAGACAACGTACCCAGAGGAAGTCCATGAAGAGATGATGCCATTCTACTTGTATATTCTAATAATATGTTGTAAATTGATTTGTTTTGATAGTGCTTAAGCCTGGATAAATTTGAAGGTCACGATGATGAATCCCATTTGACGCATCACGCTCTTTATCTACTTGAAGAAAATAAATTCTGGGCTGGTCTTGTGTTCATGGACATGTTTCCCTGGACTAATCAAATCCCAACTCATGTAAAATATAAAATCCGCATGGACATTGATGTAGTGGAGAAAACCAACAAAATTAAAGATAGGTAGGTATTTTAATATTTATTATGTTGTTACTATTGTAAGAAAGTCCTCCAGGGGGTGGGGGCAGCAAAGACACACTGGACCAGAAAGTGAATAAAACTTGCTTCAGTTTTATTTTAAGGTAAAGCCCAAGCAAAGCAAAATAGAGAAGTCCTCTCAAAACAACAGGTGCACCATGCAGGGTGCTCAGGTCCATGCAGTGAGGTGTTGCTCCCTCCTCAGCTTGACAGACACTGACTCCTTGGGAGCTGCCGTCTTTTATGCCCCCATTAATGGGGTCAGTGCCTACAGCTGAGCCTCCTAAGAACCAGGGTGAAGTTGTGGACTAGACTGCCACCCTGTCCAGACTAAGAGCCTGGGAGGGAGATATACTCCATCCACAACTTCACCCTTTAACTGCCTACACTATATTATTAATTATTTGTCATGGTGCTCTGGCCTCTTCAGTATCATGGCACGACAGCCACAAAGCAGAAGCTGGTCTGGGCTAGCGTCATGACATCAACCCGGCCCATGGCGCTAGCACATACGCCCTGTCATTCGGCGCTGGACACCTGACCAGTGCACTTTCGTCTGATGGCATGTGGCCTGATTGGTTGGCAGGGAGATGTTGACCCCAGCAGGCCAATCAACTACTGTTATAGTATATATATTCCGACCCCTCCTCTCAGAGGGTGCCAGTTATTCTTCTGTTGGTGTAGTTCTAGCCTAGTCCACATGTCCTTGGTGCTATTCCTCATTCAGATAAGTCCCTGGTGTTCATATTTGTAATAGTTTTGTTACATATGCTTCATTAAGTGTTTAGACTATTATTATCAACGGACAAGCTGTTTAAGGTATCCGGTTCATATATAACATATTAACACAAATATATACAAATAACACCTTTATAATAAACATATATATAACCCCGTTAATTTGCAGTTTTACTTTATTTTTGGTAGATTTCTCTGGAGACCCTTGAAACCATAATTTTCTGCCCCATCACTGCCAAAAGCTGCATTCTAAGGTAGATTAAGTCCTATTTGGGATGCATGGTTCCTTAGTAACAGGATTACAACACATGAGCGTTCAGTTGGGTGGTCTCAGGTTCAAATATGCAGGTTAATGAGATCAAAGACAAATAGAACTGAAATCCTCTTATTTGACCCTCTGACCTTGAATACTCTTGACCTCTACAGGTTTGGCCAGCTTTTGATAATAAAATTACCCCTATGGTGATCTCCTGTGGTTTTGCTCCCAATGTTAGTGCCTCTATGTTTTAACAGCTTAGATACTTAAGTAACAAAACAAAAACGTGGAGTAAATAATAATTCTACAGGTCTTCAACATCAGAACATCTGACATAACAGACAATGGGAAAGTAAGCGGAATGTAAAAGAAACACAAATTAGAACAACATTGTGTTTCGACATTCTACCCCGTTAAACCAAAAATACTGCCATCTTACCATAATTTACAACATGGACATATCCAAATGAAGCCAACATGATAATAGCATAAAATATATCTTTGGGCCTAAAGCTGCCAATACATACCATGTACAGTACATGCAGTCTCTGCCTAGTATGCAGGGGTTTGCAATGGGGAGAGGACAATAAACCTTCTCTGGTAGCAACTTTACTGAAGGAAAAGGATTGAGCTGTTCAGTGAGAGTCAGGACTCCCCCATACACATTAGTCAGCCGGTTCTGCTGAAATCAACAGGTTCACAAATCTGTCATCTAAGTTTGCAAAACAAAAATGTAAAAGAAGGGTTCATGTGTTCATCACAGGGGGGTAAAAGTTCAATTTAGAGGACAAGCTGCTAAACTTGAGTCTCTGTGTTTCGCACAACAAGAATGTAAAGCCTTCAGGAAAGTACTTGCACCCGCTCCTCCATGCCGGCTGTGCGTTCCCACATAGACAAATACCTGGAGATTTGAAAAAGTAGCGGAAGGATCTCAATGGCGACTTACCTGATAAAGGGGCCCATCTGGCTTTGAAACCCATCGTCTAGCTGTCTTGGTGTCCTGTTCATAAAGTATTTATACTTACCTTCCTTGAATGGTGTGTGGGAAGAGCTTCTTGTTCCAAACTACACTTAGACTAAGTAGCAAATTTATAGCTTTTGCTTGTGTTCCAAACTTGGTCCTTCTGGTGACCGCAATCACTTAGGCATAGAGAATTATCATGACCCTATATCAGTATTTATCATAGGTCATAAGTGATTATTATGATGAGTGACATCTTAGGGTGCATTTAGACTGAAAGATGATCGCTCGAAAATTGCTCAATAGGCAGTCTGAGTGACAGTTATGAGTGATCATCTTTGCATAACCTTTAAGTAGCTAATTAGCTACTTAAGAGTTAATGCAGGCAGCTCCTTTGTTCTCGGAAGTCCCAGCGGCATACCAGCTGAAAGAATGCTATCAGTGCCGCTGGCTGAGAAAATCAGCATGCGGTGCTGATAAGAGTCATCGTTGATTTTTAGCTTGCTAGTGCACGAACAATGCACGATAGCCACGTGTTTAGACACAACGATTATCGCTCAAAAGATTACTTTTGAGCGAATTTGGAGCGATAATCGTTGTGTCTAAATGGGCCTTTAAAATCTGATCTTTTGAGGATTTCTAGATCTACAGCCTATTTTTTATATTTTATATTCTGGCACCGTTTCATTTGCGTATTGACTACACAACTTCTCAAAAGTTTTCACCCCCCCCCCCTCCCCCTCCGAAAACTAGTTTAGGCTATTTGTTAGGCTCATGCTTCTTTTGACAAGTTGAGAATACAAATGGAGGACTGAAGATAGTACAAGGCTTGAAGAACAATATTATAGCTTAAAGGTAGATAAATGACTGCCATTCCTCAAAATATTCACAGAACTACCTGGTGTCTACTTGGTCAGTCCAACATCTGTCAGGTGCTTGTACTGTATTAGAAACTGTATAGAACCACCAGAACTTGCTCAATAGCCCATTAATATACATAGTATTGTATTATTTGCTGTGCATTGTCATGCTTTGTGACATTGTGAAATTATTTTGCTTTGCTGCAGATATTGGGACCCAGGACCACGGGCTGACCCTGTGGAAGACTTCCGATACATCTGGGGAGGCTTTGCTTACCTACAGGACATTATTGATCATGGGATTATAAAGACTCAGACGAACAATGACTTGCCAACTGGATTATATGTACAACAGATGCCGTATCCCTGCTTCGTAGATGATGTGTGAGTGAGGACATGGCTAAATGACCTAGACAAATCAATGATCACTGCGTTGATACGCTTGACACGTACAGTTTAGATGTTTGCACTTTGACCTTGTCTATAGATAGCTTAAAATGTTCCTATCTTGAGTGCTACAAAGCATGCCTCCAGGGTCCTGGCAATTATTGGTTTTCTGTTACATCAAGATAAGTTTCTCGAAGATTATAGAAGTTTGACATGTTAAGTGTTACAGTAGAGTATTGTTTGTCCTACTCACTTTTCCAGCTGAAACATGTTACAAATGATGCACATCATAGTGGAGGACCCATTGTAAAACATGGTTAGCTTGCCAGTGTTGTTAAAAATATACATGCAAATAGTATAAACTGTTACGTACTTAGTAGAGATGAGCGAGTATACTCGCTAAGGCACATTACTCAAGCAAGTAGTGCCTTAGCCGAGTATCTCCCCGCTCGTCTCTAAAGATTCGGGGGCCGGCGACGGCCGGGGAGCGGCGGGGGAGAGCGGGGAGGAACGGAGGGGAGATCTCTCTCTCCCTCTCTCCCCCCCCCCCGCTCCCCGCCGCAACTCACCTGTCACCCGCGCCGGTCCCCAAATCTTTAGAGACGAGCGGGGAGATACTCGGCTACAGCACTACTCGCTCGAGTAATGTGCCTTAGCGAGTATACTCGCTCATCTCTAGTACTTAGTAAATTACAGAAAATATACATAAAATAGCTACATAAATCAATAGCTCATTCATTTGCCAAGTAGTTCGTATTAGGGTTTAAATGAAGATCTGTGAAGGACGTAGGTGGAACTTTTATTGGGTACTGTTGTATTTTCATTAAAAAGAAAAACAGAAAATATTCCAGATATTCCAGAAAAATCAGCGTCATAAAAGTGCCATATTGTGCTCAAATAATATAGCCATATAGCATCCAAGAACCAACATCCATCAACAGCCATGCCATACTCATGCCCATTGTTTCCTAAGCAGTCTGAAGGAAAGTAGCCAGAAGTTGCCAAAAGCCACTCATGACTTGAGACTTGTGCCACCCATCCATTCAGAGTCTAGATACTGTTTTGTGGTTGTGTAATGGTGGGGATGGGGTCATGGTGCTAATATCCTGTTTCCCTGAAAATAAGACTTACCCCCCAAAATAAGCCCTAGCATAATTTTCTTGGAGTTTTGAGGATGCAGCATGGTTTTTCAGGATTTTTGAGTATGCTTGAAATATAAGCCCTACTCCAAAAATAAGCCCCACTTACAGTTAATTAAAAAAAAGTCAATTTAAAGAGTGTCCAGGCAGCTATACATGTAAAAAAGTTAAACTTTTTTTATCACAATTTGTGTCATACTCCAGTGCTGGTAGTCATTGTGATATAGTTCCATTATTCAGTATATCCAACGTGTCCTTTGTATCCCAGTTATAGATGAGCGAGCATACTTGTTAAGGACAAATACTCGAGCGAGTATCGTCCTTTTTGAGTATCTGCCTGCTTGTCCGCAAAGATTCGGGTGCTGACGGGGGACGGGGGGAGATCTCTCTCTCTCTCATCCCCTGCTCCTCCCTGCTCTCTCCCACAACTCACCACTCACCCCCGCCGGCACCTGAATTTTTGCGGACGAGCAGGCAGATACTCGAAAAGGACGATACTCGCTCAAGTATTTGTCCTTAACGAGTATGCTTACTCATCTCTAATCGCTGTCAATCTTGAATTTTGGGGGGAATAAAAAATATGGACAAAAATGTAGCAATTAAAAGAAATGATCACCAACCACAATGTTTTCTCCTGCATATCTAATAATATTCACCATATTTAAGGAAATTGTAGAAAAAGAAATTATAGAAATTTATTTTATTCAATCCCTATAAAAAGATTCTGAAATAGAGACTTACCGGTAAGTAGTCCGATCATTCCGGATATTAATCTGCAACTCTCCAAATTATATAGTCATTGCCCAGCTGGCACGCCGTTTTGGCTCGCTTTCTTTACACGATAGATCACTTATTTTTTGGGCTTTATACAGATTTTTGTTATATAAGCACAATAGATTCTTTTGTCTATGAATCGGAATACGAGGCAAGCTCCTCTTCTGAAGCCCAATAAAAAAAATCTTCCTTTGTGTACAAAGAACCATTCTCTTATCTCTAATTTCCATGGCATCGGTGTCACTCAGACCAGGAGTAAAAAGCATATGGTAGCAAAAAATCAAATCAAGATAAGGGTCCTATGATGGGGCTTCTTCATGACAAACCCCTACACACCAATCGCGGCATATGGGGGCCTGTCGCTTGTTTCTATTGCCTTTCTAGTCCTTGTATTAATTGCTTGGGTCAGTTGGACTGATCCTTGTGTACACCCCAATGTAGCAATTCTGAGGAAGCCATACAGGTTCTCTGTGTTCATAGGGTAAGGCGGTGGAGGAACCTATCTGAGATAGTATCCTCTGAGATGGTGCCCAGGTGCCACACCATTTACCTGTCTCTATAACATGCATGCCCTATCATTTGTTAGAGAGTTGAGTATACTTATAAAGTTTGGGGTCAGTGTGTACTGCTTTTTTAATTTCTGAAAGGTCCAATGAATAGTACATTCAAGATAAGATATAAACAAGTCAAACATGTGAAACAAACATAGTAAGTACATTGCATGTAACACACATGATAAAGAAATGTTATATTTAAAAAATTGTATTCCATGTGAGCCAAAAATATGTCGTCACCAGTTCGACTGAAGCGTGAGGTTACTCTACTGTGATGTTTGCATTTTAGTGTCCTATTTTGGTGTAGCTGCAGTCAAATACACAATGCTTGTCAACAATCCTACTGCCTAGGCTCAGACTGGCCCACAGGGTTACAGGTGAATCCCCGGTGGGCTCTGACTCAGAAGTAGGCCCCCCATCTCATGCACAAGTTGCATTGGAGGGCTGGCCAAGATCCTCCTTCCTTGGGCCCTGTCTTCTAGATTTTGCTGTGTGGCCCCCATCACCAATCATTTTGCAGCTCCTTGCTCACAGAGCTGAGAGGATGACTAGCCCAAGGCAAATGTCAGACAGTAGGCTATTGAGTCATTTTCCTCACAGTATGCATTCCACAAGGAACCTTCTTAAAGGTCCAGGGTTCAAAAAACATGGCTTCTTTCTTCCAAACACAGCACCACCTTTGTCCGTAGGTTGTGTGTGGTAATGCAGCTCAGCTCTATTGACGTGAATAGGAGCTGAGCTGCAAAAGCAGGCACAACCCACAGGCAAGAGTGGCACTTTGTTTCGAAGAAAGCAGCCTAATTTTTTTCTAACCCTGGACAACCCCCTTAAGGGTGAGGTCACATGAAAACCACCCTTAAAGATTAAAAATGTTAAATTTTAATACAAAATGATACGTTTTTTTTCAAATTGATTGATAGACAGATGGTTTTGCAGATAAAACTGCTGTTCGCCTGCAGCCACTAAAAATCAATTTGAAAACTGCGCCATTTTGCAATGAACATGCCCGTTGGTGTAGTTTCTGGCTGTTACATGTGATTTTACCTTTTACTGGATATGCCATAAAAGCCACTTCTGAGATCGGCACCTATTGGGAGAATTGGGGTACACTAATTCTTGCTCTACACATTCTCCCGATATAGAACTTTAGTGCAAACAATGATGCACACAAATGCAGCCACCTTTCCATTGAAGTGTACAGAAAGTGTAGTAGCTCAAAGAAGACAAGGTAATATTTGCATGCAAGTGTAAAGTGGGCACCAGAATAAATTTTACTGGTGGGCCCTGGGTATCCCAGTCGACACTGATCTTACCTCTAAGGGTCAGACCAAACTGTCTTCTGCACTATCCATTTCACATATGGAGTGCAGCAGTGTATCCAGGCCTGATTGTGGGTCTCTAAACCCAAACTTGGAGAATCAAATGTGCATATAATGATCCGTGTTTGATTCCAGGGACCCACAGTCAGACTGCGATATACTTCTGCACTCCGTAAGTGAAACGGTTGGTGCAGAAGACAATATGGTCGGGCCCAACACAGTAGGGTTGAAAAAAAATAAGCCCACCAAGTTCCAACCTGATTTTCGACCAATCCAGAGAAAAGCAAAAACGAAATGCAGAGTATTTGCCTATGTGACCTGATAAAACAGTAAATCTTCCTGATTCCAAATTCTCCTATCAATGCCTGACTATCATGTTCATACTGTAAATATTTTCGTGAATGAAAGGGGCTACTAAGTAATAGACTTCAATAGATTGTCAATAAGGTAGGGTCATAAACAGTCTCCTCAATGGGGTCTAGCAGATGGGACCTCCACCAGTGCTGAAAAATAACTGGCCCTACCTTTGTTTTTAACCCCTAGCGTCCAGCCTATTTTGAGCCTTAAGGTGATTGTCTAAGTGTGTTACAGTTTTTAAAAATGGCTAAACAGATATTAAAATAATAAAAGAGGAAGTACTCACTCATCTTCTGCCCCGGAAATCCAGGGCTGCAGTTGCTCTGGTCGCCCAGTCCTTGCCTATGAATGGCTACCATCTGCCAGAAGTAGGGTCTGGAAGCCTGGCTTGTATGGCAGATCCGGAGGCTTTCATCAAATGTGCACATATTTTTTCATGTATGAGATATATATTAGTAATTAGAAGAAGAATGTGTCTACAGATGTAATGGAACTTCACAAACATCATGGTCTGTGTAATTGGTTGGTTTTCTCCAGAACACTGCAACATTAAAGTGATCCTTAGGTTTTGGGGCAAAATGCAGTTTTTTCTGCTATTCCTATAATACGCCAGTTCTAGTTCCCATTTTTGCTCATCCAAGATGGCCGATGCAAATTTCTGACTACCTACTCTCCACAATGCACCTGTAGTGTTAGACTACTAATGCACTATATTTGCTCCCTGATTGGCCAAAGCTGCTCACATGAGTAGCACTAGCCAATCAGAGATCAGTGCACATTAGGTGGTTAGAAAATTGCTGCAACTATCTTGGATGACCAAAAACAGGACCCAAAACCCACAGATTGGAGGGGCGGCAGAGAAGAACAACTGCATGTAATATACCCTGCGCCTTCTCTTTTCCCAGGATAGAATTTTGCACGGTTGCTTTAACCCTTTCCAATCCAATTTGTTTCCTGGTTTTCCTAGGGGGCTTACTCTTTTTATGCCATTATACAACAGCGCTATATGCTGGCTAAAGCCAGTACTGCATGAGGTGACACATTGGATAGGCTCTGACAGCAGAGAGGCTGGCAATATATAGTAAGAGAACCCTGACGGACGTCTTCCAATATCGGAGCTGTACAGCCTTAAATCATAATGTCTTCAGACGTCAGACAGTGGATTGGAAAGGGTTAATGATATGCAGCTATCATATGTGCCAATAGACGCTAAAGACAATGCTTTTACTGTGTCATATTATATAATGTTATGTTCTGAGTTTATGTATTTTTGATTTCTCTCATTACAGGTTCATGATAACACTGAATCGCTGCTTTCCCATTTTCATGGTGTTGTCTTGGATATATTCTATCTCTATGCTGGTGAAAGACATTGTCCTGGAGAAAGAACTGCGTCTGAAGGAAACCATGAAGAACATGGGGGTTACTAATGAAGTCATTTGGTTCACATGGTTCATAGACAGTTTTAGTGTTATGACTTTAGGCACCTTCCTGCTCACCGTTGTGATTGTGGTAAGTCCTAAAAATTGTTGTGCCGTTGGCGTCTAAATTTATTTTTTTGCGAGACACAATATAGTGACTTGGTGCCTCCTACGACTGCAGGCAATGTAGCTCGTTATCAGGGGGAGCTGCATTATATTGATGTAGCACCATCTACTGGGGAAGGGTTTTCTTGCTGTACATCTGTGGATGCCTGAGCTGTGTGCACTGGATAAGTATATGCTCTCATGTATCACGGAGCAATGTCAAGCGATCCCTAGTCAAATAGGGCTTAGCCAGAACTAGGATACAGCCATATTCCTCAACCACTGGCTTGGGAGCCACATATGGTTCCTCGGCATATGGCCTCCAGTTGTTGACGGCTGAACATACTATTGTACACAAGTGTAACAACAGAGATCATAGTATTTACTAAGACTTGGTAGCAGCGTCAAAACCATATGACTGCCCGATACTTGAGAATTCTGAAAGTTGCCTGCAAGTTAGAAAAATGTAAGTACCTGTGAGATACAGAATGTCAGACAGACACGGATATTACATTTTGATGATGACATGAAGGACATGACAGTTCTGAAAGTTTATGTTGTGCCAAATAAATAAATGCAGCAAGAGATCTTGAAACATACAGCCAAACACTAAGTTGTCACCTGCCAAGTTGTTAGCCCAAAAGTTGAAAATCTTAAAGGGGTTGTCCGGGACTTTTACTATTAATGACGTATAATTAGGATAAGTCATCAATAGCTGATCGGCAGGGATCCGCCGCTTGGGATCTCCGCCGATCAACTGTTTGTCGGGCCATCTGTCAGTGCAGACAGTGCTGGACGTAGAAATTTTCTGTATTGCAGTGACTTGGGTTGGTAATACAGGCACTGCCCCCACTGAATTAAATGGGGGCTATGCCTGCAGTACTAACCCAAGCTGATGGAATGTTAAGGGTGCCTACCCACTGGTGATTTTTTTTCCTTTGCGTTTTGCGTTTTTTCTGAAGAGCAATTAGTATAGAATGTGTTCTTGTCCATTTGCGTTTTTTTTTCGGTCCGTTGCAATTTTTCACATAGGAACTGTCAGTTGCATATGTCTCCTTATTTTTCTCTTAATGCACCCATGAATGTCAATTGAAATTAACGGAAAAGGCGCGAAAAAGGCGCGAAAAATGCACGGAAAACGCACCAAAAACGCTGCGTTTTTCACACACGAAAATCGGCAACGCCAGTGGGTAGGCGCCCTAACAGTGCTGTCTGCTTCCTGAGCTGTCCGCTCTGACTGATGCTCGGTGAACAGTTGATCCTGAGTCGTGAACCCCTGCTAGTTATTTATTGAGAATACGTCATCAATATTAAAAATCCCGGACAACGCCTTTAAGATATTGCTTTGCTAAGGCCGGTCTCACACGGGCGAGTCAAATTCCGCATGCAGGAGCCCACAGCGGAATCCGACTCTGAACGTGGCCGGCGATCCCACGTACCTGTAATTTCTTTACTGCGGATGACCACAGACGCTCGCCATGGGTTATACGCAGTAGAGTTTTCTTTTAACATATATGTATTTCCCGCGCTGTCACAAGGCGATGACGCAGGTACCCGCAGTCTATCCGCAATGTCAATTGTGGATGGGGCACGGTTCGGACGGCTTTCATTGACTTCAATGGAAGCCGTTCGTGCGGAATCCGCACAAAAATAGAGCATCCTGCGATTTTATTTCTGCTTGCGGAATTTGCAAGTACTATCCACTCATCTGAGTGGATATGCGAATGTTCTATCTTTGTAATGTGTGCGGAATACCGCAATGTGTGCGAACGACCGCGGATTCCGCAATTCAAATCCAGCCGTTGGATCCAAAGATCAGCCCCTTGTCACAGACAATGAGAAGGTGAAGGAAAACTTGTGACCTAGTGCCGGGATTGCACTGCAAGTGATGGCGGATTACATTGGATCGGGTATTTTGGCTGCCTGGATAACCACGTTAAAGTGTACCTGGCATTTCATGTCATTTTTCCAAATAAGCTTTCATGTGTACATGAGGAGTAGTATTGTATCTGGCTATAATATGTCTAGTAACCTGCATTTTTCATCAGTTTTCTTCACTGTAGCTAAAATTCTTAGTTTTCCCTGAGCTGATGGGTAGAGAACACCTGCTATAATGACTCCCAAATACTGCGCACACAGAGAAGATGCGATCCTACTCTTCTATCTCCCAGATACATAGAAGAGAAGTACTGAGCAGTGTAGCTATTATTCCAGTAGCTGTGTGACAGTAAAACACTTATTATTATCTGCAGCAACCTCTCTCTGTGTATCTTTCTGCTTCTCTTTCACATTCAGTATTGGCAGCATGTAATCTAATCTGTCAGTGAGCTGTTAGTTTACCTTGTCTACAATGACAGATTTTAGCACTAACTCAGGGAGAATGAGCAGTTTGGGGAGTTTCTTATAGTCACCTGTAATATTGATTTATGCAAAATTTGTTCGAAGCTTTGTGGCCACTTCACTATCTTCCGATGATATGTCCTCCTAATGTACACAGGACGGTAATAATAATAATAAGTAGAAGTCCATCCAGCACTCATGAAAGTTCATAAAAATAATCTTTAGTACAAAAATATTAAAATGCCATGGATCCAACAAAACCGAAGCAGTAACTCATAGCAATACAAATGCGTTTCAGACTGATAAACGCTCCTTATTCATGGCATGCCCAGTATATAACATCATATGTTATATAGAGAGGGTCATCACAAGAACATTCATTTATTTGATATATAGAAAACAGTGCATGTTTGGACTACAAGCTTTTATAGGACTCACTCACACGTGCGTACGTGGCCCATGTATTTTTCACACACGTAATACATGGTGCTAAAAGCCCATTGATTTCTATTGGGCCACTCACACCTGTGTTTTTTTCATGCATGTATTAAAACAAAATGTTGTATGTCCTATTTTGGCTATGGGGGGTTTAACATGTGCAGCTAATATGCATGTTACATGTGTATCTGCTGTATGAATTGCGTAGTACGTGTGAGAAAAATACGCGGGCCACATATGCCCATGTGAGTGAGTTCTTAAGGAAATGACTGTTCTTCTAATTGCCT
The DNA here is from genome assembly GCF_035609145.1 of Eleutherodactylus coqui. NCBI lineage: Eukaryota > Metazoa > Chordata > Amphibia > Anura > Eleutherodactylidae > Eleutherodactylus > Eleutherodactylus coqui. The sequence goes on along the minus strand of NC_089839.1, from coordinate 261,711,664 downwards.
GTAGTTATTTGGGATTATCACTGGTTTTCACAGTCTAGCTACCTGTGATTTACATTCTTTACGTGCTTTATCAGTCCTGTCAGATCTGCCAGAGCAGAAGGGTAATTGGAAAGTGCACCAGGGCTTACGTGCTGGAATGCAAAGAGCAGATTTCCCCCAACTGAAGTTCTAAGAAAATGTGAAGTTTGTGGATACATTCTCATTCATTTATGCAGTACAGGTCAGGCCATGCGTGTATCTACAGATACACCAATGTCATATGTGACAATTGTGGAAGAGAAGCAACTTACATACATACCTACATACATACATACCTACATACATACCTTTACCTTGGCAATTCACTGTAAGAAATTAAATACAAAGTATAGATATGTGTATATGTGTGGTACAGTGTGATACATTGGTATACGAATTTTAATTATAGAACAGCAATTACACTCTAAAAAAAGTCCGCCCCCTAGAAGGAGTTGTCGTTGTGCTGCAAAACCCGGCATGCAGTTACATCTTAGGCAGATATGCAAATGATAAGAGTTGTGGAGTGATTAGATGAACGTCTTGCCACCGATGGTCCTAAAAGTGGTCCCACCCTTGGCCTATAAAAAGGCTCTCTGAGGCTCGTTGTGTGTAGTGACCTCTTTTCCGCTTGAATAGAGCTTGAATATACGCCTCTACAACGCGGAAAAGGGATATTGTAAAGCTAACAGTCTGACAGGGGCATTATTGGGAGGTGAGAAGCTGGATGGTCACATTAAAGAAATGTCCTTCACTTGGGCCATTCTGACCAGACTGTTAGGAGGCGTTGGGACCAGTGGATGTATGAGGGCACATAAGACAATCGGGCTCAGACCGCCTTCGACAAACCACCAATAGAGAGAATCATCAGATCATCCGACAAGCACGAGCAGTTCAAACTGTTTTGTTGTCCGCCATCCTTTGACAGGTGGCGCCATTATTACAGGCCCCTTTGTCTGTCGGAACCATTTCCAGTAACTTGGCTGAAGAACATTTGGTCTCCCAATGCCCAATATGTGTACGGCCTTTGTTACAGACTATGCCTTCGTTTGCATTGGTCAATTCCAAATACAAGTTGTCAGCAGCACTCCTCTTATATCACACACTGGTATAGGATAATGCTTCGTTTGCAGTGGTGTTCTGAGCAATGAAACTGGACTGCTATGGAGTGGAATCGGGTTGTCTTCAGTGACAAATCCAGGCTTAGTCTCGGCACTGATGATGGCCGTGTTCATGTCTGGAGACGTAGGGATGAGAGCCTCAATCCTGCCTTTGCTGTGCAGCGAAACACTGCCCCCTGTTGGTGTATGCTCTGATAGTGTAATCACTTATATCAACGTTACAATCACACGGAGAAAGTTTCATTTCATTCCGACAACTCCTTCTAGGTAGGGGATTTTTTTACAATGAGTTTATATTTTTTTTAAAAAACCCCATTATTTTACATATTATTTTAGATAACAGCTTTAAGATTACAGCTTACCTTGCAAGACGTTTACAGCAGAGGTGGAAGGAATTTAGCACCACTCATATCACCATTCAGCCCCAGTCAGGCAAATAAGGCTGAACTGTGACACCAGACAAAGCCCATAGGTAAGAGTGGAATCCATGGCCAACCTTAGCTGCATGGGACCTGTGTGGTCAAACAGAGTGCCAGCTACCAGATTGTAGCGAGGCGCCAGGTGGGTGTAGGCTCGGGGAAATTCCCCACTTTAGGTCCCCCTAGCCAAATGATATTTTTCTTCCAAGCAGCAAAAACAAAATAAAGCAAACGAGCCCCCATAAAAATATGATGCAAAGACATATGAATTTATTGTGTAACTCCAGAAGATAATAGCAAAGTTTCGGGCGTGCAGCCCTTTGCCAAGCTAAGTAAGGAAACTCAATGCTTTTTTGTATGGTCCAAGGTGAAAGTGAGCCGATGAATGATGAATGTGGGACAGGGGTCTGGTGTTTATGATGCTATATTTATGGACTGAGCTTGGTTCTGGTGCTGTATTTATGTTATGAGCTTGGCTCAGGTGCTGTGTTTATGTACAGATATTAGTTTGAGGCTGCATTTGGTTACCGTATTAATTCCTTAAGCTTTTATGGTGTGTAATGATGCTATCCTTCTGCGTTCTGTACAAGCAGAATACAGGCAGGCTGTCTATCTGTGCACTATTGTTTTGTCTTGTTTTTTTTGGGTGGAGTGGGGAAGGGCATTTTGTACAGGATGCCGCCAAACCTAAGGCTGGCACTGGTGGAAACTTCTGGTTAAAAAAAGCACATCTTTTGTTACGTCCGCTTGGTGCACAAAAGCGTCACTCCTCAGAACGGACACAAATGTGTCCATTTAAAACCGCAAACACACACATAGAGTACTTGTATGGACCAATTGCATCTTTCCAGGAGGAAGAATGGACAACTGTCCCTAACTGATCAGGGAAAGAGGGCACCCCTGCCTAAAAGTGGAGTCATCGCCTCGATAAAGGCGGCCCCAATATCTTCTTCTACTGACCTGACTATCCCTGATCAGGGAGCTGGAGAGATGCACTAAACACTCAGGACATGACACTGTTCCCCCCCATACTTTACACAGTACAGGACAGCACAAAAAGCACGTCTGGCACCCTGCACAGACCTAACACTTTTCACACCAACATACAGTGTAACACATACCACATAGACCAGGACTGTACACACCACATGTTTGGCCACTTGCACAGACATACATCACAAGTAGAGATGAGCGAACACCAAAATGTTCGGGTGTTCGTTATTCGGAACGAACTTCCCGTGATGCTCGAGGGTTCGTTTCGAACAACGAACCCCATTGAAGTCAATGGGCGACCAGAACATTTTTGTATTTCGCCGATGCTCGCTAAGGTTTTCATGTGTGAAAATCTGGGCAATTCAGGAAAGTGATGGGAATGACACAGTGACGGATAGGGCAGGCGAGGGGCTACATGGTGGGCTGCATCTCAAGTTCACAGGTCCCACTATTAAGCCACAATAGCAGCAAGAGTGCCCCCCCCCCCCACTGTCAGCATAAAGATCGTCCTCCTCTGGCACAGCTGTAACAGCTGTAGCAGAGAAGAACGATGTTTGCCCATTGAATTCAATGGAGCGGCAATACAGCATGTTCCACTGAATGCAATGGGCTGCCGGCGATCGCAGGATGAATGGTCGGAAAGGGGTTAAATATATAACCCCTTTCCTGCAATTCATCCAGAAATGTGTTACACTAAAAATATATACCGGCGTATAAGGCGACCGGGCGTATAAGATGACCCCCCAACTGTCACCTTATACGCCGGCAATACAGTGGAGCAAAGAATAAAAAGCATTACTTACGTTTTTAGATGATCTGCGGTGCTCCTGCAGGCTGTCACTCCCTCCTAATCCACGGCAGACAAGCTTTCTCTATGAAAGGCTTTAAATCCCTGCCTCCAGGAAGACACGTGCCTTCAGCCAATCACAGCCAATGACAATGATGTCATTGAATGGCTGTGATAGGCTGTGTTTCTGGAGGCGGGGATTTCAAGCCTTGAAATCCCCGCCTCCAGAAACACAGCCAATCACAGCCATTCAATGACATCATTGTCATTGGCTGTGATTGGCTGAAGGCACGTGTCTTTCTGGAGGCAGGGATTTAAAGTCTTTTGTGGAGAAAGCAATACTCTGCCGTGGACCAGGAGGGAGTGACAGCCTGCAGGAGCGCCGCAGATCATCTAAAAACGTAAGTAATGATTTTTATTCTTTGCTCCACTGTATTACCGGCGTATAAGGTGACAGTTGGGGGGTCGTCTTATACGCCCTGTCGCCTTATACGCCGGTATATATTTTTAGTGTAACACATTTCTGGATGAATTGCAGGAAAGGGGTTATATATTTAACCCCTTTCCGACCATTCATCCTGCGATCGCCGGCAGCCCATTGCATTCAGTGGAACATGCTGTATTGCCGCTCCATTGAATTCAATGGGCAAACATCGTTCTTCTCTGCTACAGCTGTTACAGCTGTGCCAGAGAAGAAGGATTTGTCTTCTATATGTTCTCAATGGGGTCAGCGCTGCTGCCGCTGGCCCCATTGAGCGCATATAGAATGCATCCATAGCGAGCAGCGGGAGGGGCAGATTTCAATACTCGGGTGACACCTTATCTCCCCAGCCACTCGCAGCAGGGGGGTGGTATAGGGCTTAAACGTTGCAGGGGGAAGTTGTAATGCCTTCCCTGTCTTTATATTGGCCAAAAAAAAGCGCTAACGTCTCAGGGAAGAAAGTTTAATTTACCAGAACACCGCATGGTGTTCGTTACGAATAACGAACATCCCGAACACCCTAATATTCGCACGAATATCAAGCTCGGACGAACGCGTTCGCTCATCTCTAATCACAAGTCATTGTTCACACCAACATGCAACAAGTAGTGCATACAACATGGACCTCACCCAGAGCTCACATGCATACCAATGGCAAACCAAAGCAGTCTAAGTGTCCTCACTTCAGGGGAATACGGAGAGTCAGCCACCGTGCTGACATAGGGAACAGTCTCAGGCATCACCCATCTGACTCACACATAGGACATCAGACGTCTGGGGACCGCACCTGCCCAGGGATAAGGAGAAACCTGCACTCCACCTGCACCTGTGTTGTCACCGTACCACAGGTCCCAGATGTACAAGCTTAACAGCTTTCTTTTCGAATCTGATATAACCCCTTTAGTGCCTGATACTAGAATAATCTTGGGGGAGGCTACTGTATGTCTGGTGAGACAGCAACTTGAGGAAGGTCATTATGGCCACTGTTCTCCTAGTTACCATTGTACATAGCCTTTGGCCCAATGTCCACTTGCACGCAGTTGCACGCACGGATCCCATGCAGGAAATCCTGCACGGAATCCGCCCAAGCTCACAGCCAGTTTCTTACCTGTCTGGAGCCGGTGTCCTCCGTCCACGGCCAGATCTTCTTTCTTCTGCACCGCAGCTGCGTTCGCACGCCGTGTGCATACACAGTACATTTAAGTCCCGCTTTCCCGAGGATCCGCAGCACGTCCGCAGTGTCAGCTGTGGGTGTGCCGCAGATTGCACGGCATCCATTGACCTCAATGGAAGCCGTCCACGCGGGATCCGCAGAAAAATGGAGCATGTTGCGATTTTCTCCCGCAGCTTGCGATCCGCACATCAGGAGAAAATGGCATCCGCATGCTTTTAAATAGTTTGCAGATGCTAATGCATCCCTATGGGCGGCTTTGATTTGCAAATCTAAACCGCAAGTGGACATTGGGCCTTTGACTTTTTTGGATTCTCAATCCTGTGTAGCACTGATGCATTTTTAGTGAATTTCGTATTTTAAGACATGGCACATTTCTATCCAGCTATAGATCCAGGAGTGGTTTTTGTACAAAATAGTCCTCTGATACCACACAGAAAGCCTCTAGCAGAATCGTATTAGAAAACAAAATATTTTCAGTCCATTCCTTGGTGGAGTGTAGTGTTCCTAAAGCATCTGTAATTTCTAGCGACCCTGGGAACATATTATTGCAGAGTAGAAATATTTGGATTATTCTAACAACTGGATAAGAACCCGCTGAGTGTCTCAGATTTTAAATTGGACAGCGTAGAAATCTGGAAATCATTAATGGCTATGAATTTAATGATGGTGTTGAGTCTAGACAAAATCATTTCACATTGCTGTTTCCCGGACCAGAAGCTGGTGGGGTAGAGATGTTTAATACTCCTTATCCACTGAGTCACCCTGCGATCTTCCAGTTTGGACCTTGTAACATGGGGTCCACACTTGGTGGTTAGAAATCACACATAGGGCACTGAAGCTTTGAGGTTACAGTTCACTCAAAGGGCGGGATTGCTTAAGTGTTCCAGAACAAACTTAAATAGTCTTTAGAATCCAACAGCTAAACTCGTTACATTCGCTTAGGTCACTGCATATGGCCCTTCTGGCTAGTGTAGTCTTTATACAAACCGACAGAACATTGTTGACTTCACACCGGCCCTCAATAGTGGAAGTAATTAACTAACAACTCAATTTCAACTCTGTAATATAATCAACAGGGTGCATACTGGTATGGGATCACCCCTGTTCTGGCCCTACCACTAGGAGCTCTTGCTCACCAGAACTCTTCTATCACACTCCATTTCCGACAACTACACTTCAAGACTGAACCAACCAGGCCACACCACAGAGTACTACTATTTATCTTTACTGCATGCCTCCTAGGTTCTTAACTTGCTTAATGTGCGTCTTTCCCACTTATTCTCTTCTCCCTGGGACACTACAGGTCGCATTAGACAGTCAATTCAAGCCAAAGCAAGTGCACAGATCCCTTAGTACTATTCTGCATCCAACGTTTACCAAGGTTTTTTCTTTGTTGCACCTGTGTCAAGAAGGAGTGGAAGAGCTGAACAGAACTTCACAGATAAAAGATGACACACCTTGTTGTATTTTATTTATGTTTTAATGTGTTTTGGGGTATTATTGTTATAAGTATGATAAATATATGTGTGCCCTTCTATGTATGTGAGGTTCTGTGCACACGTTGAGGACTGCAGAAGTTCCAATGCTAGGAAACTTGCATTAAAGATACATTTTAATACTCAATATAATCTGGAAAATGTGACTATAGTGGCCGAATTGTTACTACTTTTAAAGTGGATCTCTGGAATATAATTATCATTCTAAGTGACTATATTTCCTTGAGTGCAGGAGACCCGCAGTCGTGTTGTAACTCCAATTACACACTATCTTTCTTGACATTCCTGCGTTAATTGTTGAAGGTCACATCACAAGGCTCAAGGCTACTGCTACACAACGCTGTCCACCAACTCTCCTTCAGACCGATGACTCTAACATCCTCCTTATGGACACAGCTGTAGCCTCCTCAGGGTATGAGACTAGCACCACCCAACCCACCTTGGGTCCTTCCCACGCTGATGTAACTCAACACCAGCAGAAGTCCCAGAAATGACCACTCCTATGCTGATGAATGCCCTCAGCCATGCCGCTATAGCAACAACTCTTACAGAGGTTTACAGATTGCTCACTTCCATGGCTAAGACTGTTTCAGTCCAGTACACTAAGGTGGCAACATTTTCCCCCAAGCCAGCTCAACAATGTCAGGGTTACAGCTCACACCTGTGGGTCTCCCAAAAGTTCATCCGGTGGCCCACTGTATAGTGTTGTACAAACTCTGTGTCACACATACTCCAGCCTCTCAGGCCACCACCTACCTTGCAGTGGACAAGTTGCTCCAGCCTCTCAGTCCACTGCACTGCTCCAGCAAACAAGTCCACTCGTACTTCCAGTTCATCGACTTTTTTGCAACAGACATGCCCCGGGTTTGCTAGATCTTACATGCCAATCATAAGGCCATTTGGCTGCATACACGCCATACCATCAGCATCTAGTCCCCTAGCCCCAAAACACACCATTTTATAAGCTCCTCTTGCTACCCCCATCGTCGCTCTGGTACAACGCTCTAGTGTCACAGCGCTCACTCCCATTAGGCTCTTCCTGAGCACTCGCCGACACTATTATCCGATTACTAACTGACAACCGAGAAACTAATTATTCTCACTATCAGTTACTGTGACATTCCATGTCTGCGCTACCAAATATTTCAGACCTTCAGTCCAGCAGGATGTATAATACCAAAACATCAGAATATGATGAATCAGAATATACTCTACAGCAGATATCTTATATTTACATGACATCCAACGGCCATATTACAGTCACTTGGCATTGTATGTGGCATCACTTTATATATTAAGTTATGGTGATTTTTGACTGAAGTTGTATTATAGTCTCTCATGTAGTTTACAGAATATCTGGCTGTGCTCCTTACATGTTTTAGTTAATACTAGAATTCCCCATAAAATAACAATTTACTAGACCTCTGCATTGTGCAATACCTCTGTTCTACCTCTAGGAAATGCATGAATAAATTGTCAAGTGGGTATTACCATTCTCCTTGTCAATAGAGTGCATCCCTACACAGTCTGATACTGTCAGCAGTGATTGGGCAGTGTCAGGCTTACTTTACATGGAACGACCATTGCTCCTGTGCTTTTACACAGGAGCGCCAGTTGTTCAGTGATTGGAGGCAGAGCACAGCTGAGATCTCTTCCAGCCACACACCTCCATTCACTATGAACAGGCAGCTGTTCAAAGATGAACGTTCGACTGCTTGATTACATTGAGTGAGTGTCACATTTACTACTAGTTAGAACAACTGGAGGTAATAAGTTCCGGGTTTAAACATGGAGTCCAGGGGCATAACTATAGAGGATGCAGGGGATGCGGTTGCACCCGGGCCCAGAAGCCTTGGGGGCACATAAGGCCTCTCTTCTCTATATAGTAAGCCCAGTACTATGAATAAAGCATTATAGTTGGGGGCCCCGTTCCAGGTTTTGCATTGGGGCCCAGGAGCTTCAAGTTACGCCTCTGATGGAGTCCAATCGGTGAGCAGGAGATACAGGTCTTTTCGGATTAACAGAGAGTACTTTAGCAAAGTGCAGGAAAGAGCGGTGAAAAGGGTGACCTAGTTCACCAGAACCATGTGAACTGGACCGACTCTTCAAGTGAAGCACCTGCCCTGAAAAGAGTGACCCCACTGTGGGAGAGCTGCTGAGAAAGAACCCCAGGCATACTGGCGGCACCTGACACTAGAAACTAAATCTCGAAGACTTAGGAAGACTATGTATGAAGCTAACTTTAACAGAACTACTGAATGCAGAATTTCTGAGCTCTAAGACAGCATGATGGCCAGTACTCTGAACATATAACCGGTAACCTTTGCACCAAGGGTCAGTTTAAATACCCTTACATGCGGATGAGCAGATCCAATTTATTACCATAATCTTATAGAGGCAATTATCTTAATTTCATATGTTATATATTGATGTATGCCTAGGAGAAGTGTAATAAAAACATACAAGAAATACCCTTATATAGAAACTAATAGGCTCACTGGGCTGAAAGACAACCCATCCAGACTATAAGCGCTGGAACCAGGCCAAGATGCTATTTTCTTGGTATGCAGTTTAGAATGATGTAATACATGCTCCACCTGGCACTTCACATGGTCTGGAGCTGTCATGGTGACATCTCCCCGAACCTGCAACAGCAACTCGGAATTCATGGCATAGCCGGTGCCATGACAGCGGAACTCCACTCACTAGTCCCTTTGTTTCAGTGAGCTGAAACAAAACAAATAGCAACTTCTCACTCAATACCCTATTGGGTCCAGTGCTTACCACTCAAAATTGCTCATTTGAGTGATTTTTCAGCTGATGGCTGTTCAGTGTTAAACCACCCTCTAACTCGGTAGAGCACAACTCATTGATAAGGGGATTGGTAACACCCATTTGTCAATTTATCTTTGGTTTTCTATGAAGAAGGGCCCAATGTAGAGTTCTAATAAAAGACACTGACTATTTTCTAAAATATCCCTATATAACTGTTTTAATTTGCTGTCAATTAGGAAACAACTGAATTAACCCTTTTTTCCTGCACTTACTGAATAAGGGCAGCTTATAATGCTTTTGCTTGCTACCAAGTATTTCATTGATCTGTTCTTCTGAAACGCGCCGCTATTCTTCACAATTTACAATAGGGATATTCATGTAACTACGTGTTTTATCTTCTATGTTGTCTATGCAAGTGCGCCAGATTCTACAAGTATATCTAATAAGTCAAGTATTCTAAGGAAGAATTCTGCTCTCTTTCCGCTCCTTTTCTTATCATTAATGTGTCAAAATCCCATTTTCCCCCATTCTTTTGTGTTGCATACAAAAAAAAAAAACGATCTCCCGCTGATTGGTTTTCCTTTTCTGTTTGCAGGGTGGCGGAGTCCTTCACTACAGCAATCCCTTAATCCTGTTCCTCTTTCTGATGGCTTTCACGCTGTCCACCATCATGCAAGCGTTCCTCATGAGTGTCTTCTTCTCTAAAGCCAACCTGGCAGCCGCCTGCAGCGGAGTTATTTATTTCACACTCTACTTGCCGCACATCCTGTGCTTTGCTTGGCAGGACCGCATGACTCTCAAGTTGAAGATGCTGGCAGTACGTCACGGAGTAGCTTTTCATAGTGCGCCGTTAATGCAGATCTTTAGATGGGAATGCTTTTGCAAATATACATTAGTATTAGATACAAGTTTTTGAACCCCGGACATGCCAAGCTGAATACCCTTTTCACAGTCCTCCCCATTATTTTGCTTATTTGTGTCTTTTGTTTGTTTTGCAGAGCTTGCTGTCACCTGTTGCTTTTGGCTTTGGAACAGAATATCTATCCCGATATGAGGAGCAAGGCATTGGGTTACAATTTGGCAACATACGCAAAAGCCCGGTGGAGGGAGATAAATACAGCTTCTTATTATCCATATTCATGATGCTTTTTGATGCTCTTGTGTATTGGATTTTAGCATGGTATATAGACCATGTGTTTCCAGGTAAGCCAATCAATATTTACCGTGTACTATAGGACAATTGTGGGCCAATCACAAACCTTACTTATCCTAGTACATATTTTATAATTATCTTGCCAAAAGTTTACATTACTATGTACAGCTATAGTCACTTGTTAATTATCTGCCAATTGGGTCACCACGTAACTGAAGAGGTAATTTCCAAAGTGACTTTAATCCAACAAATGCCATTTTTTGCTAAATAATATTTTATCTGGTGTGACTTTGAATACTTTGGGACAAAATGAGATCTTTGCAGTGATGGTTTTGTAGGTATTTGAGTGATTTGGGCTGTAATATGTTGCTAAGGATAAAGTAGGCATCATGAAAACCGCGCTTGCCTCAATTTCTTCTGAAAATGGATATGTCACTTTGAAAATTACCTCTTCATTTGCATTAGATTGTCCAACCCCAAACTTTTCTGTGTCTCTCACGGAGCGTCCTCACTGTGTGGCAACCTTAAGCCGGCTTAACGCTTATTATGGATGACTGCAGGCCTACTGAGTTGAACTCACAGCTACATAGTTCCCTATGATGTTGTGAGCTTGGGTCAGTAGACCCAGGGTCAGGCTGGGACACTCCTCCGTAATATGCTTGTGTGAAACCAGCAGAGCTGAATGTACTAAGTTTTCTTGTGTAGGGTATTAGTGTATCTTGACGCCACCAGAAGCTAGGGTTTTGACAGGGGCACGCGCCTGACACACCCTAGCTTTTGATTGGCTGAAGTCACGAAGATCCTAGAAGCAGCGTCTGCATACTTTTTTGCTGGCAAAGAATGTAAGGCTATTCGGAAAAGTAGTCCATAAGGAGGTATCCCAGGCAGAAATTCATGCACACGCTGCTCACCGAACATGCACCCCGGCGCCGCTGCCGGCAACAAGCTAAGCTCCTTACACTGTGCCTTCCCATTCCCCCTGGCGCCGCTGCTGGAAACAAGCTCCGCTCCTGACACTGCACTTCAGGACCCGCTCACCACCTCTCCGGAGTGTAGTCTGCCGGGCAGCGAGCTTCCTGAACGGCTAGCGCTCAGATGTGACACATCACCGCTCAGTATTGCCAAACGGCTGCTCTACCCTTCATGCATGGGCAACGCACAAAAAATGCTAACCGGCGGGTGTGAGGGGCCATGACGCAGCCGGCAGACACTCACCAGAGGCAGCGCTACAAGCACACCTAAATGCCAAACGCCGACTGTCAGCACCGACGACAGGGAGCACAAGTAACATGGCAGGCACAGTCTCGCAAGGAGCACTAAAAGCCAAGTGCAGGGCATAACGTTCCGCGCTGCAGTAAGGGCTGCAACGCCTACAGGACCTGTGAGGGGCAGCCAGGGGGAGACAGGCCCCCACCCAATCACAAATAGTGGGCGTCAACCACCTGTCAAACTCACTGTATCTTGGCTCCACCACTACTTCCGGTGGCGTCAAGATACACTAATACCCTTGTGTAGTATACCTATATGTTCAACTGGTCAAAAGGGTACAAATGCGGCATTTTGGACTGTTCATTCATGAATCGTCTTTATGTTTAGTCATTACATTTCCCTTTGATTTACTTAGTAATTCAGCCGTAATATTTATTAAACCCATCAGAACCAGAATACCTTTTCAAGTGATACTTATTTTTTAAGCTTTTCCAATAATTTATTGGAAGTTTTTCCATGAACATTGCACTTTTCCTCAGCAGAATGTATACTCAATGAACCCGTTCTCGCCAAACTCATCTGACTCCCACCGTCACTCCCACACTTTCATTAACTCACTTCACTTTTATCAGTTGACAGAACTAGTTAGCTCTTTGGCCTATGCACTTGATCCATGAGAAATGACATTCCTTTGGGACCTGTGTGGCTAAACAATGCAAACACTCCCTAGAGCAAATTATATTAAAACCTCTACTAGCAAAATCCACACTTTTCTCTGTCTGAGATTTTAAGCAATCTTCATGCTTTTCGGATTTCAACCCTTTCAGGATATTTCCTCAATGGGTGTTCCCTTTCCACGATGTGTACCCTAAACACTGGCCCCCTGTTGCTGTGATCACTCCATACACTTCTGTTGCATATGATGATTCTCACCTTCTTCCAAGTCCTTCTCACCATGTCTCCTCCCTTTCTCCAGAAGGCTGATATAGATCTTGTCAGATATTGTATCCTACTGTGTGAGATCAGGGGGGAATGTATCTGCAGCATCAGTCACTGGAGCAAGCAGTCTTCATGCTGAAAGCCTAAAGGCCCATTTACACATAACGATTATCGCTCAAAATGTGTTATGATGTGATTAGTCTCAGTAAGAGAAACCAAGTGATCTTGTAGAAATTCGTTTAAACGAATGAAAATGAGCGATAATCGTTACATGTAAACGCGGACATCGTGCACTTTTCATTTGAATGATTATTTTAAGGTGAACTTAAAATCCATCATTCATCCACTGAGAGGTAAAGTAAACACATCTATCTCTCAGCAAGACTGCACATTGTTATCTCCATGGGAGCAGGCAGATAACATTGTAATCTGCCAGCAGCCCCTAGGAGAACAATGCAGCTGTGTGCACTGCTGGGCGTGTGATTAATCACAAGCTGGGCTCTGCAAACAGCTCCTTGGAGGCCCTTTTACATGCAAATGAAGTTAATAAAGTGTTAATGGCCATTGACACTTTATGCAAATAGATCGCAAAATCTTTCAATCTTTTGAAAGATTATCTTTGCGTGGAAATGGGCCTTAAGGCTGGCTTGTGCTGATAAAATCTGACTACAGAACAGACTATTTGCAGTCAGAATCCACTAGTTAACCACATTTTTCTATGCACCAGTAGCACATAAAAGCATTGGTAAAAAGGACTAAGAAGGCAAAACAGGTAATTATGATATATTGGAGGTGGAGGATTTGTTACACTATAATATTAGCCCCAATTTGTCTGAAGGTGAAATTGCACTTTGAACTTATGCAATATCCAATAATCTGGCAATTAATGAATTGATTTATTGATAGTCCAACATTTGTTTCCAACAATCACAAAATTTAGAGGTGAAAAACTACTTAATATTTACTATTTAGAAGACACATGTTTTTTATGAATCGGATTGTATTTTGGGTTGTACTCTAAGGCTATGTTCACAAGGGGTGGAATTTGCATGTGGACAAGGTTTTGAAAATCTCATTTACTTTGCTGCAATTGTAAATGCTGCAGATTTTCCATGCAGACCCTCCAAACGGAAAATCCTCGGCAAATGCACCGCTTGTGAACCTGACCTAATTGTCTTTACACCGTTACTACAAAAACCTCTACCATTAACCCTTTGCAATCCAATTTTGGATTCAGGGTTTTCCTAGGGGGCTTTCTCCTTCTGCCATTATACAATGGCGCCGTCTGCTGGCTAGAGCCAGTACTGCAGTCTATGACATGCCAGAGAGGCCCCCAACAATAGAGCGGCCAGCAATATACAGTAAGAATACCCTGCCAGACGTCTTCCGACATCAGAGCTGCACAGGCTTCAATCAGAATGTAGGAAGACGTCAGACAGTGGATTGGAAAAGGTTAAACTATGAAATAGAATTCCTACTTCTCTATTCCATTGAATAACCCCAATATTTGATCATCTGGAAGCTGTTGGTTCCATTGCCACCAGATTGGCACCAGATTTAGTGTAATTAGTGCAACAATTGTACGAGATCTGTCTTTTAAAACTATTGTATATATAAGATTTTCTGGTTTTACCAGCAAGGGTAATATGAAACCTGCTATTTCTGTTCACCACTAATATAGTATTTTATGCTTTTTTTAAGGTGACTATGGCATACCAAAGCCATGGTATTTTGCAATTTTGCCAACATACTGGTGCGATTTTGACAGCCCTTCGGACGTTGTAGGTAAGCGAAGTCCTGCGCTAATCTTGTTAGATAAACATACAATGTACAGTCATTATGTGACCCAGTAAAAGGATTACAGCCAGTACAGTCAATGGGAATATTATCGAGTGGCTTTGAACTACTAATTGGCCTGTAATTATTATTATGGAATTACTTGGAGCTGAGTCACCAGAATGACTTTGATGCTAATGAGAAAGATCAAGTACAACGAAACAGAGCTAATTCTAGTGCAAAGTAGAAGGAGATAAGCTCCTCGGAAGGGGTTATTTTTGTTGTTACAAATGTAATTGGTAATATCTATTGAGATCAGTTGGCCGAATCTCTGGACAGGGTTACAGAACAGAAGCTTTCTTCCTGCCTAACAATTGGTGTAATATTAGCAGTACAGTGGCTACTGTTCCTTTGACTCCTAATCCCATAAATACCTACCAGCTGTTCCCTTTCTATTAGACATTGTTGCTCTTTATTGTTAAAATCTTATGTATTTCACAATTTTCAACACAAGGCATCATTCACATTCATATCTATATAAAACAATACCGTATTTGTGGTAGTGAATATTTAGCTCCCATTTATAGTAATTGTCTGTAAGAGTTAGTGGAACGTGGAAACGTTAGCTCATTTCTCATAGCGATGGGGAAATTAGAAGGACGGGGGCATAGCTAAAGCCTTTTACATGGACTGATGACCATGAATGAACGTTCATGTGAACGTTTTTTTCACCCAATCATCTGCCCATGGGAAGGTACTGCCAATCAACCCACAAACAAGCAAACCAGAAACCAGCTCCTCTGTAGTCGCTCCCATGCAAGGACTTACTGGAAACCACAACAAAAGCTTTGTTCCCATGAGCGTATATCGGCCCGCCGTTTTCACGGTCGGCCGTTATATGCGGTGATCTGATGCATTGGATTCCAATGCATCAGATCACATGACCGTATTCCCATGACGTAAAAGCGCCCAATCGGCCAATATAGTGCTGGGCGTTTTTACGTGGGGCCCAAAAGATAGTCCTGAAACTATCTTTTGGGCCGACATACGTTGGCACTGCATGGGCTCCTATGGAAGCCAATGACAGCGGCCAGAGAAGAGAAGTGGGAGGGAGTTTAGCAGCGTGACTGCTAAACTCCCTCTTCTCTCCTTCCATTGCTGGCTGCGGACAAGGGGTGTGATGGGGCGGAGCTAAGCTCCCGTTCCCTCCCCGCCCCTTGTCCACAGCCAGCAATGGGAGGAGGCTGGATGGGATGGCACTTAGCTCCGCCCTCATCCCACCCCCTCCCATTGCAATCAGCTGGAGGGGAGGAGAGAGGAGGTGAGCTGGCGAGGGGGAGGGAAGGGGCAACGACATGGCGACTTCATGCTATCTGAATGGGTGCAAAAACTTTAGATTTGTGTGCCTGTTCACAAGTTTTAACTGCTCAGATCGTAGCATATATCGGTCAGCCGTGAAAACTGCGGCCGATATACGCTCGTGGGAACAAAGCCTGATGCACAGGAAAATGGAGAAAGCCCAGCATTGGGTTAAAAGCTTTCAGTCTCTTTTGAATCATCCAAACAGACAGACAGACAGGCATGGATGAACAAAAGACATGTGCCGTTTATGCCGTACATCTTTCAGGCAAGCATGTTGCCCTTAATCATAAAAACACATTAACCCCTTAATGAGCAAGCTTTTTCTTCGTTTTTCCATTTTTGTTTTTTTCTCCACCCTTTTAAAAAATCATAACTCCTTTATTTATCCGTCGATGTACCTGTATGAGGGCTTGCTTTTTGCAGGACAAGTTGTATTTTTCAATGGTACTATTTAAAGTATGATATAATGTACTGAAAAGTTTTTTAAAAGTTCTAAGTGGAGAGAAATGGAAAAAAAATGAAATTCTGCCATCTTTCAGTGTGTCTTTCTACGGCACACAAACTGCAACAAAAATGACCTGATAACATTATTTTATGGGTCAGTACGATTACTACGATACCAAACTTGTATAGTTTTTTTCTGCCGTACTACTTGTATTTTTTTTCAAAGATATTTTATTTTTTTCAATTATTTTCTGCCGCCATCTTCTGCGCGCAATAGCTTTTTTCTTTTTTCCGTCCACATAGTTGTGCAAGGGAGCATTTTTTGTGGGACATCCTGTTTGTGGCACTACCATTCTGGAATACATATGACTTTTTGATCGCTTTTTATTGCATCTTTCTTCGAGACTGGGTGACCAAAAAAGCGCATTTCTGGTGTTCTTTATTTTTTTTTATGTATTTCTGTTCTATTATTTAGATTATTTTATTATAAATATGGCAAATGGGTTTTTTTTAACTTTTATTACTTTTTTTAATAATTAGCAAAACTTTATTGATTTTTTTAAACTTATTTTTTAGTCCCTAGAGGGGACAACAACTTGCGAAGCTTTGATTGCTCCTGCAGTATGATGTAATGCCAGAGCATTACATCATACTGCTATTGGGCAAGCAGTCTATGAAGCCACCCCACGGCTGCCATGACACCCACACAGGGTCCTGTGATCTCATCAGAATTGACAGTGGCATTTAAAGGGTTAACAGCTCCGATCAGCCGCGTGGCTTATCGGAGCTGTTGCCGCCAGGTGTTGGCTGTAAGAAACTGGCACATGCGATGTATGGAGGGAGATCACTGTGCAATCTCTCTTCATACATAGCCCACTGATACAGGCCATCAAAAAGTTTATCGGCGGTCACTAAGGGGTTAAGGGACAGGTGGGACAAGTCACTGTCACATCCACCCTAGGACACGCTGGATCCGTAACCTGAAATCTTCATTAGTGCAACTGTACACCCACTAAGCACCAACAGAAAGTGAACTCATATACTGCGTATGGGATTTGTGGACAGAAATAATGCAATGACTGAGAAATGCCAAAAACACTCATCAAGCATACCTGCACGCATAATCAGATGGAATAAATACTGTACGAGGTTTTGGTTGATATTTTGGCCAAGACACTTAAGCCCACAAGCCTGCGACAGGAGTCCTCGTTGTCTCGTGAGTCCCTACTCTCACAAGACAACAAGACAACTTACCTAGGAGTCCTGCCTGCAAATGGGGTGATAGTCCCAACAGGGATGGTCCCACACTGGAACTTAAGGACCTAACTAACCAAAGATGGTAAACGATCCAAAGAGGACAGGACACCATTCACACACACACCAGGGATTGCATACAACACAGAACAGGACTATTCATACCTACTTTCCAGTCACAACCACAGACCCAACAGAACACATCACTGTACGCACACACAGCAGAACATGCAAGAAAGCAAAACTTCATGGTGTAGGGAAACCAGCATCCTCTAGTCAGAGAAGCTGGTTTATATGTGCAGCAGACCTGTGGGAATTGGCTGTCTGGAGAACTCCGCACACAACCAGCTCAATTATCCCACACCTGTGAAGGTGTGCTCCTGGAAACCATAGAATAACAGGTCCCAGCAGCACAACCTGACAGTCACTCTATCTTGGTTAGGATATTTAGATACAGGATTAGAGCATCAAACTAAATCTTCACTCCAGGGGAAGGAAAACCTAGGTATTATGGCACTAACAGCTCTGGTTTGCATGTGCAGTTTCATTTATCACTGGATACCGAGGGATTACTCTTTGGTTCCAGTGCTGATAGGCTGGCTTGACCGTTTTTCAGCCCAACCAGTTACACTATGAACCGGCAACATCGTGTGTTATGACCAGCTTTCTGTGCTCAGTGGACCTGTGGTGTATGGGTCTATGCTCAGTAGCTCTATGTTCAATGGTTCTGTGCTGATAGGTTCTGTATTCAGAGGTTTAGTGCTCAATCTCCCTGTATTCTGTGTCTAGTACTCTGTGGCTTGGCATTCTGTGGTCAGTGTTGCTTGTTCATCTCGAACTTTGACTCAGCTTCTCTTCTGCAATGGGGGTTTTCATTTTATGGGCATTTGCTCCACTTGAGTGGCCAGTCTGGTTTGAGTGGTTCAGGCAATACCTTGTTGCCATTATGACAGTTCCTTGTTAAGGTCCATTTAATCTCTGTTTGACCAAGGATATCCCGTTAATCCGTCTTCCAGTCTGATACCCATGCTTAGTTCCAGAATTAACCGTCTTCGATTGCACCAACAAGTCCAATCACACATACAAATTATTCTGTTTCAGCACTTTTGCAAACTAGCAATTTTTTCAATTTCTTACACTACGATTCATTGTTAACCCACAGTTGATTCTGTAGAAACAGAGCTTTCAATCCATGAACATGTAGAAGAGAATCATGAAGATCCAAAAGGTAAGGATAGGTAGAGTGCAACATACCACACATTTTTGCTAAATGTGTGGTTGTTCATACAGAATATAGCCTAAGGTATTCTGCCATAG
This sequence comes from Eleutherodactylus coqui, assembly GCF_035609145.1. Taxonomy (NCBI): domain Eukaryota; kingdom Metazoa; phylum Chordata; class Amphibia; order Anura; family Eleutherodactylidae; genus Eleutherodactylus; species Eleutherodactylus coqui. The sequence continues at coordinate 261,692,949 of NC_089839.1, read as the reverse complement.
CTCACAGGACATTTTATATGCCTGTATGTTGTTTACTATGCAGATTTGTGGTCTGATGAATAACTTGAGTTTGACCAGAGTCAACCATTCCTTTATATATTTAAACTGCCTTTTGTGTTTTCTGATCGTTGCGCCCATGCAGACTTGAGAATTTAATAATTCTGTATGTCTCTTGTGTTTTGGTTCCTCATAACTCACAAATAAATCTTATGAATGTCCTCCAGAGGAAGTTAAAGAAGCTCCAGCAGAAAAAGTAGAGATTCCCAAAGAAGTCCCTGATAATAAACTTCTAGACAAAGATAAATGCAAACACATACTAAAGAAAGAAAAGGAGAAAGAGGAGAAACAACTAAAGGATCAACAGGAGAAGGAGAGAATGGACAAGGATCAAATGACTGATGGTAAGAGAAAGTAATATTATAATAATGCCTGCAATAAGGGCATATCAGCTGCTAGTTGTAATTCTATACATTGTAGTCACCGAATCATAGAACCATTGGGTGGTAGAGTTGGAAGGGACCTCCAGGGTCATCGGGTCCAACCCCCTGCTCAGTGCAGGATTCAATAAATCATCTGAGACAGATATTTGTCCAGCCTTTGTTTGAACACTTCCATTAAAGGACAACTCACCACCTCCTATGGTAACCTGTTCCACTCATTGATCACCCTCACTGGCAAAAAGTTTTTTCTAATATCTAATCTGTGTCTCCTCCCTTTCACTTTCATCCCATTGCTTCTAGTCTTTCCTTGTGCAAATGAGAATAGAGCTGATCTTTCTGCACTGTGAAAGCCCTTCAGATATTTGTAGACAGCTATTAAGTCTCCTCTCAGCCTTCTTTTTTGCAAGCTAAACATTCCCAGATCCTTTACCGTTCCTCATAGGACATGATTTGTAGACGGCTCACCATCTTGGTAACCCTTCTCTTAACTTTCTCCAGTTTGTCTATGTCTTTTTTAAAGTGGGGTGCCCAGAACTAGACACAGTATTCCAGATGAGGTCTGACTAAGGAAGAGTAGAGGGGATAATTCCCACACGTGATCTAGACTCTATGCTTCTCTTAATACATCCAAGAATTGTGTTTGCCCTTTTGGCTGCTGCATCACATTGTTGACTCATGTTCAGTCTATGATCTATTAGTATACCCAAGTCTTTTTCACATGTGCTGCTGTTAGCCCAATTCCTCCCATTCTGCATGTGCTTTTTTCATTTTTCTTACCCAGATTTAGGACTTTGCATTTCTCTGTGTTAAATACCATTCTGTTAGTCTCCGCCCACTGTTCAAGCTTTTCTAAATCTTTTGGAATACGCTCTCTCTTCCCTAGTGTTAGCTATCCCCCCTAGCTTTGTGTCATCGACAAATTTCATCAGTTTCCCATCAATTCTCTCCTCCAGATCATTTATAAAAATGTTGAACAACACTGGGCATAGGACGAAGCCTTGTGGTACCCCACTTGATAAATTCTTCTACTTGGATGTGCAGCCATTTATGACCATGTTTATGTGGAGCTACTGTTGCTGCAGTCACAGATCTAGTTCTGATTGAATGTTATTCCTAGTGTATTTTCTTTAAAGGGGTTTTCCCATGATTTACAATTGCTTCACAATCGCTATGTCCTTCCTGGTTGCTGCTGTACAAGATGCATAACTTCGGCAACCAATCATTGACCACGGCAGTGACCTTCTATAGCCAGAGATTGGCTGCAGCAGTCACATGTCCTGGTCAACAACAACCAGGAAGGAGAGAGTGGTTGTTAAGCAATTTTAAGTTGTGGGAAACCCCTTTAAGGAATCAAAGTATAAAATGAGAATATTTGCTATTTCATTTTCAGCAAATCCATTCTTTGAACCTGAACCCCCAGGGATGATTCCTGGAGTGTGTGTTCAAGATCTGGTTAAAATCTATAAAAATAATTACAAGCCGGCCGTGGACAGGATGAATCTCACCTTTTATGAGGGCCAGATTACTGCCTTCTTAGGGCATAATGGAGCTGGGAAGACAACAGTACTGTAAGTGGCTTTCATCTTCCTTTACTTAGTTAGGGTAATTTTCTATTGAGAAATGTTTCTTCTTCTTTTCTCTCTTATTTATACCAAATTGGTGAACATCTTCAAGTTTTATTATTGAATGGTCAATTATTCCCTGTTTATCTCCACTTAGGTCTATCATAACAGGATTATTCCCACCCACATCTGGTACAGTGTGGGTCCGCGGCAGAGATATTCAGACTCATATAGATTCCATCAGGCAAAGTCTTGGCATGTGCCCTCAGCACAACATTCTTTTTCATCGGTAAGTGATAAAAAATGTCCAAAGGGCCTTAATAATAAAGAATACTAAAGAATGCTAAATAATAAGAATGTTGTCCTTAGCGAGTATCTTCCCGCTCGGAAGAAAAGGTTCAGCTGCATGGGTGACAGGTGAGTTGCGTCCATGAGCAGGGGGGAGCGGGGGGAGAGAGGAAGAGAGAGATCTCCCCTCCGTTCCTCCCCGCTCTCCCCGCCGCTCCCCGCCCGCCACCGGCAGCCGAATCTTTGCTCCCGACCGAGCAGGTACTCGCTAAGGGCAATGCTCAATCAAGCAATTGCCCTTAGCGAGTATGCTCGCTCATCTCTACTAAAAACTCAATAGCGCAAATCCAATAAGTTTTGGATTGAGATGGCAATAATGTATAGCCTGTAGACTGACCAGAGGTTTGTCAACTGATGGTGCTACACTCAATTCCAAGTATATACAAGTATATAAACTTAAGTGTTGTAAATGTTGTAACAAAGCTCAGTTTTCATATCCCTGCATGGGTAAACCAACCATAATCCCTACTGGATGAGCAGCCTCCTCAAACACAAACCATAGTGGGTTGTGATCAATACCCATTGAAAAAAACATATAGAAGATTGACACTCAAGATAGTAACCCACAGGGGCAGGCAACTAGGATATAAATCAGATGTATACTCATATACAGGAGAGGAGAGGACTAGCCAATACAACTCACCCACTAAAATCCAAGGTCAGTATATATCAATCTATGGATGAGGAGTATTCCAAGAATCAGATGGAATCCAATCAAAGTGGCAAGATACAGAGTGACTATTTAATGACAATGATATAATACTGCTCAACATGTTTCGGGAAGATGTAGAAATGTCCCCTTCCTCACATTTTTAAATGAAATTAGAAATTCCTATTATATCAAACATCAGCAATCCAGCAGGAAGTTCAACCTAGTAACAGAAGTGGACCTAACCGGGAATGGTCATGCTTTCTATGGCAGGCAGCAAAACACCTGGTTAGGTCCCCTTCCTCTTCAGGGTGATACTTCCTGCTGGATCACCCATGTTCCAGGAGTTTCCTATTTGTATTTATAAATGTAACTTCTGTATTACTTTGACTGCTTATTTGTTTGACTCCTTATGTATCTCCCCAAACATGTAGAGCAGTATTATATCATGGCTATTAAATATTCATGATATATCTTGCCACTTTGATTAGATTCTTGGAAAACTCTCCATCTATGGATTGATATATACTGACCTTGGATTTTTGGGGGTGAGTTTTACTGGCTGGTTCTCTTCGCACCCCCATCTGAGTTATATCCTAATTGTCTTTCCCTATGGATTACTATCCTGAGTGCCAATTCTCTATATTTTTTCTTTTTCCAATGGCAAATCATGTAATAAATTAGAAACATGACATAAGAATTGAATCATTTTTGTCAATTCTAGTGTCCAAATAAACAACAATGTCAGCAAAATCAGAGACGAGAACACCCGTCTCACCAAGGATGGGGTGGCTGGAAGTACCAGTCCCTCCTTTCCCTTGTATAGGGTTACATAGCAGCATGAACCTACAGGATTGGGCCTTCATTTTGTATTTTTTGGTTTGCTAAAGGACTCCAACTCCTTTTTCTAAACGTTTTCCAGCCACTTACACCTGGTAGCAGTTAAACTTCGCTTGCAAGAAGTAAGCAACCACCTCTGCTATGCTGCTTTAAGATACAGCCCTACAGATAACCCCCATTCTGCTTAGGTTTCAATATATAATTTAGGGCTGGTGGTTCATATCCCATTCCAACTAAACCTCGTTCATGTTCTAATATTCCATACAAAATTTTTGTTAGATTTATCTCAGCATTTTTACTGCGTAATTCCGACAAAAAAAATGTTCCCTGGAGCGTTCTGACCTTCCTTCTCTGTGGATAAGTATGAGAACACCTACAAAGTCAATTTTAAGATTTATTAAAGCATGGTAAATACAGCTGATCTGCATAACTCAACTGTCTCTGGCTCGAAACCAGACACAACAATTGACCTTTCATACTTGTTTTACCGGCATCATCATGGTTTTCTCAAGAAGTGTGAAAACTGCACATGACCTCCTGTGAAAATAATGGGAAATAGGAGTGGGAGTCGATGGGCTGAGCCAGAAATAATATCACTGAAATTTTTTCTACAAGTGTTTAAATCCGAGAGGTCAGCAGGGAAAAAAATGTGAGGAAAAATAGAACCCGCTAATTTAATGCCATACTGACAGCTGCGTAAAATTAATGTCCAAAACTGTGACTGTCGACACCCCCTTTGATGTTTCCCTACATACAGCTCTTATTTGGATGAGCGCTGCTGAGGGTGGAAGTGTATTCAGGTATCAGCAGTCCCCAAGACCTTATCTGAGAGGGTGTTCTTTCAAAGCAAAGTTTGTAAATGAAACACTATGTGTTCAAAGATTTACCCCCACTTTTAAGGAAACCTGTCGTATTAACCCTTTCCAATCCACTGTCTGACGTCTGAAGACGTGATTGAAGGCTGTACAGCTCCGATGTCGTAAGACGCCCGGCAGGATATTCTTACTGTATATTACTAGCCGCTCTGTTGTCGGGGGCCTCTCCAGCATGTCCCATACCGTAGTACTGGCTCTAACCAGCAGATGGCGCCATTGTATAATGCCAGAAAGAGAAAGCCACCTAGGAAACCCTGAATCCAAACTTGGATTGCAAAGGGTTAAACTTACAGTCTGATTTAACAGCAACTTTTTGTAAAGCAAAAGGAGCTAAGAAGAGAATTACAGGCTGTCTCAAAAGTGTGGAAATACCTATGTAGAATGAAAACGGTTTGGCAGACGGTGATCCAGTTTTGCATGCAAGCTGCGGGGAAAGGGGAAAACCTTTTGGGCAATGTCACCAAAATGACGGCCATTTTGAATGCTGCTATTTTGGATTCAACTCTAATTTTTCCAACAGGAAGGTAGGTGTGTGATATATTCAACTGGTAGGGGTATTCCCATTTCCCCCACAACTTGTATGCAAAATGGTGTCACAATCTGCCAAACTGTTTTCATACTACGAGAGTGTCTCCACACATTTGAGACACACACAGACATATACCACTGTGTTTTCCCAAAAATAAGACAGTGTTTTATTTTAATTTTTGCACCAAAAGAGGTACAGTGAATGGCTGTGATTGGTTAATCGAGCGCCAGCTCTGATTGGCTGAGGCAGCGCTCGATGAACCAATCAGAGCAATCACTTGCTGGAGGCGGGGTATTATATTTGCCTACAACCCACTGCTTTCAATGGGGCGGCAGCAGAACCGACCCCATTAGTTACCATCTCCACCCCTAAGTTGAGCCCTCTAATTCTCATCCGGGCCCCTTCTCTTGGTCCTATTGTTTCTTAGTCTTCTAGTATCCTTTGCCTTTCTACTGGTTGTTAGGTTTTGAGTGCTACCTCCCTACTTTCTCCTCCCACAATGGGATATTGCTCCATTTATGGAGAATTACCCAAAAAACATGAACTCTTATTCATTAATCTCATCTAAACAATACATAAAAGCATTAATGGACTTCTGAATGAACTCACAGTTATATGAGTACAGTAATAGCCTCATGTAATGCAGAGTGTTGAGGCAGTAGAAATGCAGAAATGCAGTCCTAAGCTCTCGCTCACCACCTGAAGGTTGTGGGTTCAATCCCTGCATGGTTCAGGTAGCCGGCTCAAGGTTGACTCAGGCTTCCATCCTTCCAAGGTCGGTAAAATGAGTACCCAGCTTAGTGGGGGGTAATAAATAAATAACCTGAAAGCGCTGTGGAATAAGTTGGTGCTATACAAATAAGATTTATTAAAAACATCCAAGGACTGTGACAAAAAAGAAAAAAGTTTGGTACTGTGTTATCCAGTAGGATTATGATGGTCACATGCAGAATTATTACCTCCTCAGATTAACTGTGGAAGAACATATACTTTTCTACGCTCAACTAAAAGGTAAATCAAAAAGACAAGCCCTGAGAGAAATGGAAGGAATGCTGGAAGATATTGGGATTCCTCACAAGAGGAACGAGGAATCTCAGAACTTGTCAGGTTTGTGTCACATTCTTATGATATAGCTTTAGTAGTCAGACATGGGGTACCGTAAATGATACAGCATCCTTCTATAGACTCCAGGTTCATCTGAAAAATCTCAGGTTTACAGGGAATGTGTATTCAGAAAATAACCTATTGTTTAAATCATGTTTATATGTTTAACATATTTTTGAAAAAGTTTTGCCGATTTTTTTTTTCTATGTCATTATCTATATAAGAAATCCTGCAGTTTTCACCCTGTTTCATAGTAGACTGACACGTTCTGTTCTATAGAGATCACTTTTCAGTAGTCATTTCATCATCATCATCACAGGCAGGATTACAATGACAAGAAACAGGTGATACCTGTATATAGATAACTCAGGATCCACCGTTCATAGTAGGTGATGGTCAAAGCTCACCTGCTCTCCCTCCCTGCACAATGACCTCAGCACAGGTCACGGAGCATGCTCACAACACTCTTCCATAGAAGTAAATGAGCCATTTCTAGTTTAAAGGATCCTAGAGTCCAGTAAGACGACTACCATCTTAGTCATGCAGAAAAATAGAATTAAAAGGCATCTGTCATGTCCCCAAAACTCCATAAAATAAGTTATGGTATTGTTAGGGGATGTGACATGGATATGGGTGAGATATTTTTTAGATTCACTCGCTTTTGCAATCCAGCACTGTAACCTGGTGAAGATCGCACGGTGCAACCACCATAACTTAGTTTATGGTTCTATGGGTCATGATTAGAGATGAGCGAGTATACTCGCTAAGGCACATTACTCGAACGAGTAGTGCCTTAGCCGAGTATCTCCCCGCTCGTCTCTAAAGATTCAGGGGCCGGTGTGGGTGACAGGTGAGTTGCAGCGGGGAGCGGGGGGGGGGGGGGGAGAGGGAGAGAGAGATCTCCCCTCCGTTCCTCCCCGCTCTCCCCCGCTGGCCCCCGAATCTTTAGAGACGAGTGGGGAGATATACTCAGCTAAGGCACTACTCGCTCATCTCTAGTTGTGATAGGTTCCCTTTAACAGAATGAAACAATTAGAAGATTAAAAAACAGACTATGTATCAGTATAGGACCTTCATTAGTAAAACCAAATATCAGTAAAACCCTTCATTTAAAGACTCATCTCACCAGAAATGTTAATTTTTATTGTGTTGGTAGTGAATGCCGCATTATATGAAGTTGTTCAAGATAGCAGGATCAGATATCAGAAGTGAAGTCCCACCAACCAAGTCTTAGACCACCATTACCCCAATATACACCCCACCAGCACCACACATTGTGGCTTGATGTTCATCCAGCAATCTTGCATTCTGTGTGGAGGATGACTTCTTTCCAGTTTATCCTTCAAGTTCTGTCAAATAATGTTTCCTTTAATCATAGGTGGAATGCAAAGAAAACTCTCCGTTGCTATGGCATTTGTTGGTGAATCTAAAGTTGTGGTGTTGGATGAACCCACATCTGGTGTAGACCCATATTCTAGACGATCTATTTGGGATTTGCTGCTGAAATACCGATCAGGTAGGCTATGCTAGGGCCCTTTTACATGCAAAGATAAACGCTTAAACGGCCGAACGACTGAACAAATTGATGGCTTTTTTGCATAAAATGACACGTACAGATAATGGCTCTATTTCCCTCATTAGCTAAAGTGAACATTGTAGAAGGAGAATTAGTTGTTTGCTCAGGTATATGTGTGTTCATGTGAGGGATTATCTGACCAGCAGGATGTCATTGTCTACTCCCGGCAGAGTAAACAATGTACTCATACAAGGCATACACAATGAGTACATTGTTTTTGTTGTCAAGCCGCTCAAAATACTGAATGATTTTCATTCAAGTAAAGCAAATTTTGATGACTATTTCTATGCCGGCTAAGAACCAGCACTAAATGACAAGTGAACGAATTTTGAGCGATAATCATTGCGTGTAAAAGGGCCTTTAAACTATCCAATGCAAGATAAAACCTGCAACAACATAAATGATGATTAAATAAATTACGGTATGTATTAATGAGCACTTTTACATGGTATGCAGTGTATGTAACTACACACAGCTAAAAAATGATGTATCATATATGTGATATATGTAGGTAACACATGTTTTTCCCAGGCAGGACCATTATTCTTTCTACTCACCATATGGATGAAGCTGATCTCTTAGGCGATAGAATTGCGATCATTTCTCAAGGAAAGCTTTACTGCTCTGGATCGCCCTTATTCCTAAAGAACTGTTTCGGAACAGGCTTCTACTTAACCTTGGTCAGAAGAATGAGAAAGGTGAAAGAACCTGTGAAGAAAGATTCTGTAAGTTCATAGATTTCCCCGTACAGCCATTATACACAATTTACCACCAAACATAATATGGCATGTTCTATCATATCTTGCGCTAAACATTGATATACGGTATATACTTACGTTTTTAGGCGTCCTGCCGCTCTGATTGTTCCTGCCCTTGTGCAAGTTGTGCTCCTAAAGCCAAATGCGATCCTCTGGAGCAAGAGTTAGATGGTAAGATTGTCAAATAGTACCTCAGTATCCTTATAATGCACCTAAAGGACTTATGGTTCGATTTTCTGCAATCTACCGTAATAATAATAGTTCACCTCAAAAGATGGCTAAACCGGAATGTCTTTTTTTATGTGGCACTTAATACTTTTCTGCATAACGAAGACCGTTTTTGGTGTTTTTATACATATGACGGCTATGTGTATGCATGATTCAAAAGCAGGAAAGCAGATGTGTATTCTTCTCAACAGTAGATGAGCTATAAAACTTTTTAGGGCTAGGATTGTAGTGCGCCAGAGTGGGAGGTGATGTTCACAGTGGCCGTTGTGGTATATTTCCGACTTGGCCACACTACAGTGAAAGATATGGGGGTGATGGTAAAGATTGATCTCTAAACCCTTGTATGATGCCTTCGTGTAGCATGACAGCCCCAGTAGAAGAGAGTCCAGGAGACAGAAAGGGAAATAGTTAGCTCACGTTTATTCAGCATCCAGATGATGAAGGGTCAAGTGCTTTACAATCCAAATTTCCAAAATCCAGTCTTGAAGGCAGTGGATGTAAGTGCTGCCGCCTCTCTGTCTATTCCATGCTGTTGATGTGGTTTTTCACATCACATTTCACCCTGGAAATCTTCCGCCTGCACTATACACCACATGTCCTCCAGAAAATTGCTGTTTGGAAATCTGAGGATCTATTCCCTAAACTACCGATATTAGGTGAGACTAGAAGACTTTCTAATCTCATCTTATCTTTCTAGAACAGTACAAGAACTTATGTAACTTTTGCTTCTCCCATCAGCTTAGTGCTGATTGGCTAACGTGTGGGACGCTGAAAGAGAACTGAGTCACAGGGCTGTTCTATTCCTATCTAAGATAACCAATTTCAAAATGGGACATTTCACAAAATTGGGTCACTACACCATATCCAAGTGAACACTTTTTTGGATATTTTCCAACTTTTGGAAACCACTAGGCATCACTTTATAGTGTATTTTTAAAACTTGTAGTATTTGTGGAATATTGATTTTCATGGTTTAAGCCATAAACAGAGCAAAGTGTCTAATATGAGTAGTGCACCATATATAATCTTATTTATGGTAGCATTATTATTCTAATACATATGCATCTTATATTGGATTGTATCTCCAGCTTTTATATCATTTAGGCTGTCTTCACATCTGCGCTGGAACCTCCATTCAGAGGTACTGTTGCAGATCCAGCACAAAATATGAGAAGAAAAAGCACTACATGTATCGCTTTTTCTTCCGGGAAGATGCCGAGGGGAAACTGGACAGACCCCATTATCGTCAATGGGGTCTGTTTGACACTGTTTGGTTCTTTTATTAAACAGATCCACTTGGTGGGGGGATTCCCCTTTCCTGCTCTCCAAATGGAACAGGGGGTGGGGCAAAGCTAAGCGCCGCCCCGTCCTGCCTTCTCTCATTGCTGGCTGCGGACAAGGGGCGGAGCCTAGCTCTGCCCTCGTGCCGCTCCCTTTCATTGCAAAGAGCCAGGGGGCAGGAGAGCAGAGGTGAGCCTGCGAGCGGGAAGGAGAGCAGAGGGAGGGAGTTTAGCAGTCATGCTGTTAAACTCCCTCCCACCTCCGGCGGCTGCCATGGGCTCCCATAGGAGCCCATGCAGCGGCTGACGTATTCCGGCCCCAAAGATAGTTTCAGGAGTATCTTTTGGGCCCGACGTAAAAACGTCAACGCTATATTGGCCTGGCCGGGCACCTTTATGTCTCAGGAATACGTCCATGTGAACGGCCAGCTAATTTACGCCTGTAGGAGTAAAGTCTTAGGGCTTATTCACATGAGCGTATATCAGTTGGGTTTTCATGGCCGGCCGATATAGGCTTCCATCTAAGCAGTTCCCCTCTTCCCTCCCACTCACGACTTTCTGCCTTTCTCCTCCCCTCCGAGCGGTTTGCATTGGGAGTGGGCGGGACGGGCGGAGGTAAGCTCCTGCCCCCTCCACGCCCCTTGTCCATAGCCAGCCTTGCCATTACAAACGTTGGACTGGTGGAGAGAGGGGAGGAAAGGGGGGACTGCTCAGATGGGAGCCTATATCGGCCGGCTGTGAAAACCCGACCAATATATGCTCGTGTAAATAAGCCCTAGGGTGGTTTCACACGGGAGATTGCAGCAAAAAAAATCACGTTTTTTTCCCCACGATTTTTAAGTGTCAGCGCTGCTTTTTCTCACAAAATCATTGTTGCCACTCGCGATTTTCTAGCGCGTTTTCATCTTGCGATTTTGCTGCGACTTTTTAGTGAAAGTCAGTAGGACTTTCTAATGTCAAAATCGCATCGCAACGCAAATTTGTTGAGTTGCAATGCGATAAAAAGGTAACTCCATAGGGAAACATGGGGGATAAAAAAAAGTAAATAATCGCAGAAAGATAGAGCCCGCCACGATTTTTTGCTCTCACAATATCGCACCAGTGAAAACATCGCTAATGGGAAGGAAACCTTTGTAAATCAATGGTTTCATAATCTGCTTTTTTACTGACTGTCGCATCATACGAAAATCGCACGATTTTCTCTCCCGCGTGAAATCACTCTTTTACTGGCTGTTTCTTGTATTGCTCTAGTAAGATGGGTAAATGCTTGCATACCTGCACCACTCACCTCAAGAAGTTGGAGGCTATGGACAGGGGAAGACATAAGAAATGAGGAAGGGGAGATAGTTTTCAAGCGGAGGGTCATGTGATATAGATGAAGAAAATGAAGAAAGTAGCCAGACCGGGTCCAGTAAACCTATTACACAATGACTTATTTTGGAGAGGAACCTAGAAAAAAAAAAAAGCTCGGCACTCGGCGTCCCACATACAAAAATGCTTGAGTCTCCCATTATAGTCAATGGGGTTCGTTACTCGAGTAGAGCTCTCGAATTTTAGGAAAAGCTCGACTCGAATAACGCGGACCCGAGCATTTGGGTGCTTGCTCATCTCTAATAGAGAGCCTTTACTACCAAGTCATGAAGCGCCTTGTTGTTTCTCTCTGATGTACAGGTGATGTGGTTGGGCTGACTGAGTTAATTCATCATCATGTACCTGAGGCGAAGCTCATAGAAAGCATCGGGCAGGAGCTGATTTTTCTATTACCTGGTAAAGACTTCAAATACAGAGCCTATGCAAGTCTGTTCAGAGAGCTGGAGGAGACTATGGGGGACCTGGGACTCAGCAGTTTTGGAATCTCGGATACACCCTTAGAAGAGGTAAACCAATATATTCATATTTTAGCACTGTGTATATCACGTCAACATGCAATACCCTGAATGGCCACTTTATTAGAGACCCCTGCCCTTTCACAATTGGAGCTACCCTGTAAGAAAATTAGACACATAAAATCAAGTGAGTTTTTCGTGGGTGAGTGTCCCTGCGAATCCACATTAGTATGAGACAACTGAGCATTCTGAGTGACTTTGAATGAGGTCTGGTCAGCAGTGACTAGCTGAAGCCAGAGTTTCAAAAGCTGCCAACCTTATGGGGTTTTCTTAGCATACCGAGAAAATGTGTGGTCGAGGAAAACCATTCAAGAAAAGGGGATCCTATGGAGGTAAACAACTCGTCAACCAAAGGGGTCAGAAGAGGATGTCAAGAATCGTTCTGATGAACCGGGGGGGGTGAAAAGACAAGCAGATTTTAGCAGAATACAATCCTGGTGCCCCAACTAACATGTCTGAATGCACAATTTGTCGTTCCTCAGCACAGATGAGCTATTACAGCAAACGACCAGTTCCACTTCTATTGCTGTCCAAGGCTCCTGTCACATATGCCGCTTTTTACTGTGATTAGCACAGCGTCCTGAGCGCCGTGCTAATCCCGGTACAACGCTCCCATTTATTTCAATGGGGCCTCGCAGACCTGCGCTCAAACAAGGCGTTCCTAACGCCGCGATTTTCTAGCGCTCTCTGTTCTATTTTTCCATGTTTTTAATGCACCCCATTACCCATGACAATGATGGAGAAAATGAAAAAGTGCTATTAAACGCTGTACTTTGCGTTAAAAAAAAAAACGTGGTAAAAATGCTGCATTTTTGAGCAGCATTTTCTGACCGCATGTGTGAGAGGGACCTAAGAGAAACAGAAAGGCAAGACTCCAGCAGGCAAAAGAGTGCAAAATTCAGATCACTGAGCAATGGAAAAATATCACCTGGTCAGATGTATCCAAATTTTTCTTGCGGCAAAATGATGGTAGGGTCAGAAATTGGTGCAAGAAGCATGAATTGATGAACCCTTGCTGCCAGCTGTGCAGCATATCAGTACCTCCATCTAGTATGTGACAATTGCAAGAAACTATTCTGTCCGCATAGGCTGATTTTCCTGCAGAATGATTCCAACACCTAGTGCGAACTATGACACCGTGAATCACTGCGGGAGGTCTTACATGCTACTGGATGGGTATCATTAGATAAAGTGGCCGTTCAGGGCGAAAGCACATTGCCATAGGCACAACTACGCTTTGCCGCACAGAGCATAGCTGCACCTAAATGAGGGAGATTTCTTCTCCCTTGATGGCAGTTTAAATTTTGAGCCAGAGTGCAGGAGTTTGAAAAAAGAGGCGGGTAGATAGTGGCTGCCCGATCTTCCCCGCATCATGTATCCACTACCTGCGGGGAAGATAGGGCAGGTCCTATCTTTTATCCGCGGTACTATTCACGGCTGACACAACCCAGCAGTGAAAACGAAACCATTGAAATCAGTGGTTTCATTTTGTCCCCTGTATAAAGTGAGAAAAACACATCCATGTGTTTTTGAAAAAGAATTTGGGATCACATATTACATATGCTACACATTATACTTGTCCAAAAACAGAAGATATGACCAAAAACATAAATTTACATATCCACCTAGGATCCTTCTTCTCTGGCCAGCCATTAACCTTAATTGCGCACAACATACAGTATTATAGTCATCATGTGACCCCAATACTTTAGGCATAAATGATTACAGTAAGATGTACATATATTTAACATTTCCTCCTTTATAACGTAATACAAACCAATGGCAGAATGAGCATTGATCCATCCGCTTCAATCCCATAAAAATGAGTGGGATCATTTTAAAGATCTAGAAATAGACTGGTGTGAATGGGGCCTACAAGCATTCCCCAACTACTCACATTCCTGTACAACAGTCCCATTTTAGGGACCTAAAAAGAAGTCTTAACTCCACCAAAAAAATGTCAACTCAGTTGTCTTTAAATTTTCATCCCTACAGATCTTCTTAAAAGTTACAGCCGATTCAGTGACTGGAACAGAAAGTCCAGGTATTGACTACTTCTCTATTACTTAGCAAGTATTATCGACTATATAGTATATGGATACATACTGGAATGCCTACAAACTACATGGTTCTTTGAGACAAATCCTAAAGAACGGAGTAATTTTCCCTTTCATCAGGATTGGAAAATGTCTTTGAGTGGCCATACACAACATGTGGGCGATACACAACATGTGGGCCATCCATCGTACATGAGGGCGGTCCATCCTACATGTGGGCGATCCATCCGATATGTGAGCGATCCATCCTACATGTGGGCCATCCATCCTACATGTGGGCGGTCCATCCTACATGTGGGCGGTCCATCCTACATGTGGGCAATCCATCCTACATGTGAGCGATCCATCCTACATGTGGGCGATCCATCCTACATGTGAGCGATCCATTCTACATGTGGGCGATCCATCTTACATGTGGGCGGTCCATCCTACATGTGGGTGATCCATCCTACATGTGGGCGCTCCATTCTACATGTGGGCGATCCAGCCTTCATTTGGACGATCAATCCTACAAGTGGGCGATCCATCCTACATGTGGGCTACATGTGGGCGATCCATCCTACATGTGGGCGACCCATCCTACATGTGGGTGATCCATCCTACATGTGAGCGATCCATCCTACATGTGGGCAATCCATCCTACATGTGGGCGATCCATCCTACATGTGGGCGATCCATCCTACATGTGGGCAATCCATCCTACATGTGGGCGATCCATCCTTCATGTGGGCGATCCATCCTACATGTGGGCGATCCATCCTACATGTGGGCCATCCATCCTACATGTGGGCGATCCATCCTACATGTGGGCCATCCATCCTACATGTGGGCCATCCATCCTACATGTGGGCGATCCATTCTTCATGTGGGCGATCCATCCTACATGTGGGCCATCCATCCTACATGTGGGCGATCCATTCTTCATGTGGGCGATCCATCCTACATGTGGGCGATCCATCCTACATGTGGGTGGTCCATCCTACATGTGGGCGGTCCATCCTACATGTGGGCGATCAATTCTTCATGTGGGCGATCCATCCTACTTCTGGTCGTTCTTACAAATGATCCGATTCCTAACATGCGAGACTGACATGGCAGATAGGGACATCGTTTACGGAAAATGGTTTTAAGAAATGCACACACCGCACCATACAAATATCATTTTTATCTGATGACTTATATGAAAACTCCAACATAACAAATCCCTTTTAGGAGAGATTGGACAAAATCGACCATTCTATCTTCCATCTAATATGACTCCTGTTATCAGTATAACATCTGCCAGTCCATGGCCAACTACAATCTATTCAATTACTTTTATCATTTCTATAGGATTTTTAGAATATTCTTTAATGTAAACCAGTTCCGTATAATATACATTAGCATCATTTTAAAGTATTGTTACCTTTCATTATATCATTGCTCCCAGTGAAAATACGTGTATTAGTATTTTTTTATATGATGATTGATTAGTTGATGAATTGCTCTACTTTTTTGCTTTTTTCCCCACCTGATCTTAACACCAGAGGAATGGATGTTACAGCAGAGGAAATCCAGAGCCAGTCTAGGAGCGGACAACAAGACAACAGTTGTCAATATCACTAATAAAGGTGATTCAGGCAGAATAAGATGGGTAAACTGATTGCTATGTCTATTTTGCTAATCTGAGGCCTCTTTCACAAGTCCGAAGGCGTGTTTACGCACGCCCAGCGGTGCCATAAGAACGCATGAACAGACGCACAAATCTAACAATTGTGTGCCCATTCAGACGGCATGGGCCCGGAGCATATACGCCAAGGCCGCAATGCCGTTGCCTCCCCTTCCCTCCCCCTCACCGGCTCACCTCCTCTCTCCTTCCCTCCGCTGTTTGCAATAGGAGTGGGTGGGTTGACGGCGGAGCTAAGCACCCGCCCCTTGTCCACAGCCAGCAATGGAAGGGGGCAGAGCTAGCTCCCCTCCCATTGCAAACAGCCGGAGGAGAGAAGAGGGAGGAAGTTTAGCAGTCACGCTGTTTAACTCCCTCTCACTTCCCTTCTCCAGCCATTGTCATTGGTTCCAATAGGAGCCCATGAAGCGGCCGATATATTCCGGCCAAAAAGATAGTTCCAGGACTATCTTTTGGGCCCGGCGTGAAAGCCCCCGGCGCTATATTGGCCGGACAGGCACTTTTACACCGCGGGAATATGGCCATGAGATCTAATGCATTGGAATCCATTGCATTAGATCGTAGCGTATATCGGCCAGCTGTGAAAACGGCGGCCAATATATGTTCGTATGAAAGAGTGCTTAGCCAGCGATTACTGGGTTAGGTTTCCTTCACAAACTATAACAGTCAATGTCTTTGCTATTTTTTTGCATCCTTTTCTTTGTGTGTGCGAAGCCATATTCAGTTCTCTTAACTTTTTAGACCACCACTCCCCTGATGTAGCCAGATTTCTTGCATTCAGTCATACATTACAGTCAACAAAGGGCTAACCAGTTCAGGTATTTGATGTGTTTCATCTCAAGGACACCTGAAGCAACTAATGAAGCCCTTGATAAATTGCATCAGGTGTCCTTGAGAAAACACCTGATTCTATTCAGGGGTTTAATAATTCTGAGACTGCAGTAGTTATTAAAGGCAAAATTTTGTGCTGAATTGATTGCAAATGTACATCTAGGAGAACTACGTCCTCTGTTAGTATTAGTGATAAATCTCTTTAATTCATTATTCTCCAACTCTAGTGTAAGGGCCACTTAATATCCATTGCGGATACATTTTACATAACTCCAAGACAGAGCAGGATAGGCAAAACAAGTCTGAATAATTTTTATTCACATCTCCTCCAAGCCACAGAGAATGGCCAACTGAAAAAAGTAATTACAGATAATTGTCCCGCAGTGTCCAGTTTATGGAGCGCCTGTTTCTTGCTGGTATTTATCTGGTCGACTGTACATCATACATAGAATTAAAGCTTTAGTGTCTCATCATTCTGCAGCCTTAAGGCACTTTTACAATTAACAATTATCATTCAGATTGGATCGCGGAAATCTGAACGTTAATCTTTCAGTGTAAATGCTGCGAGCGACTAAACGACAATTCTGCAGGCATAAAAATTCAACAACGATCGGCCGATGTGAACAGGTAGTCAGTCATCTGTGAACGACTGCCTGTTTACTGTAAATGCAGAAGGCAATGCCATCAGAGACAACCGCTTTCATAAAGAAGCCGCAGCTGCAATCAGCTGATCACCGTGGCTTTGGCTCCCAGCATCAAACAGCTAGTTCTGCAGGTGAAGACTTCTCTCACCAGATATTTGGGACCAGGGGCGAAGCTAAAGGCTCATGGGCCTGGGTGAAAAAGTTTATCTTGTGGCCCCCCCAACGTCTCTTAACCCCTTAATGCAGAGGCATAACTTGAAGCTCCTGGGCCCCAATGCAAAACCTGTAACAGGGCCCCCAACTATAATGCTTTATTTATAGCACTGGGCTCCCTGTATGGAGAAGAGAGGCCCTATGGGCCCCCTAAGGCTCCGGGGCCCGGGTGCAACCGCATCCCCTGCATCCTCTATAGCTACGCCAGTGTTTGGGATGCTGCTCAGGGATTACAGTACGTACTGCAATTGTTCACTAGGACCAGGTGGCCTTTTGTACAGTTATGTCAGATTATGAAATGACTGTGAGAATAAGTACATTTGTGTTCTGTCCGGTAGCAGAGTTCACAATGCTGTGGATATCAAAGCAGACATTCTCCAGTTTACCCATACTTATCTATTACCTGAAACAAATGCTTGCAAGACATTCCTAGGTGCCCCTTCTGCTTCTGCTGATGCTGCATGTTTGGTGAGGCATGCAATATATGGGCTGAGCATGGACATGGCTGCCGATTACATTATCATGCTGAAACTAAGATTAGATGCACTAGCTTGCTTATCACCTGCAAGTTCTAGAATCATGTTGGCCAAGTATTAGCGAAGCAAAATATTGGCCAACATTTCTTGACCACGGGAGTCATTAGCGTATGTCACAAATATTTCATTGGTCAAACTCCTGGTACCTTCGCAGATCATCTGCATGAAGGTTTTGGGGTAGAGCCACATCCACTTTGTTACTTACCCAAGAACAGCACCATATATATGGTTGTAGCTGTGCCTGGTACTGCGGTTCACTGTGGTTTTGAACTAGAACACCAGGCACAGCCAAAGCCATCTGTAGTGTGTGGTGCCAGGGCTGGGTAAACAGTGAAGGAGCAATGGTGCACCAACCCCTTCATTGTGTTTACCAGTTGTCTAACAATGAAATATTAATGCCATACACTAAGGATAAGCCATCAAAAATTAAAGTTCCTGAAAAAAGCCTTTAATTAACCACTTTTCTTGCATATTGTAATTTCTGCATACGATAAACTTCATAATTACATTTGCTGTGGATTTCAGTGTTTTTTTACCATTCCAGCCCTTCAGGGCATTTAATTTGTATTTCCTTATTTACATAGTATAGAATGAACTAAGTCAAAGTGTAACATTTATGTATATTATAAGCCAAACAGCTTCCTACTATTAGTTACAATAGCGAGAAGGCTATGAACACCTCTGCACTCTTTATTTTCTTTTAATCAATGTGTTTTTGGAAATGAAGACTTTTTGTAAGTTTTTCTCATTAAAAATTTCGGATTATTTTATTTCTGTCCTTTTAGTTTTTTTCCATGGCGATGCAGGCTGGAGGAGTGAAATCGTAGCAAATTCTGCCAGTCAGAGTAAACTGAGGGGTTGTTTCACAGCTCCTCCCCGGGTTGGCTCCTCTCCTGTGAATGCGCATTCACTGCCTTTCCACTGAACTATTACAGAGGGATGACAATTCTAGGGGATAGTGGAGATGATCAGGAGGACAGAGAGCAGAGAAAGCTACTATTACAGAGGGATCTAATTCCCTCTGGGCGAATCTTATGCTCTTATTAGCAGTGAGGGGGAACCTTCAGCAGCTACTGAAAGGGAGAATGAAGACATAGCTGTGTAGTATTGAGTGGGTCTGGTTATGCTACACAGCCTCTGGAAGAGTAGAGGGGAGAGGGAGATCAGCTGGTCTGTCTCATGAATATGCACAAGCTCGTCAGTGCTGGGAACACTTTGAGCCAGAAACTTGAATGTTGGAGAACCAGCAAACCAAACATGATGCTTTCTAAATGCACAAGAAAGAAAACTCAATGCAAAAAACAAAGTCTATCATTTTTTTTCTGCAGGGACTTAGTAAGATATGTGTGTATTGATTTTTCAGGCACAAAGGTTTCCATAGCCTCTACAAGTAGGTTAAGCTTCTATTTTGTGCATGTTATGGGTACATATTTTTTTTTCCATAGATCTTATCTTAATACTCTCAATCTTTTGATCCAGATTCAACACCATGTTTGAGAAAAGACTCTCAGAAAGTTATGCCTGAAAATGTTGCGCCTGACACCTGCAATGATCCACCTGCTCCTTTAGAAACTGAAGGCAAAGGATCTCAGCAGATAAAAGGCAGCGATCTCCTCCACCAGCAGTTTAAAGCCCTTCTTTTTAAACGATATCAACATGCAACTCGTAGTCATAAGGACTTTCTTGCCCAGGTAACTTCCTTCCTCCCATCCTCCCTGCCTGTCTCTTTCCTCCTTCCTTCCTCTATTCACTGATTAACAGGTATCTATTGTTGCTTAATAAATGACAATCACTCTTTAGACAACTATAGATGTTTATTAGGCTGCCTTCACATTTTCCTGCACCGTTTGGGGAGCAGGAAAGGGGAATCCCATGTCTGAATGGGTCTGTCTTATGACGGAACCGAACAGCGCCGAACAGACCCCACTGAGTATAATGGGCTCCCTGTAGCGCTATGTCTTCTGATATTTTGTGCCACTTCCGGAGGTTCCAATGCAGATGTGACGGCGGCCTTAGATGTGGTGCAGTCAGTAATTTTATATGCAATCTGCAAATTTTGGGACTTTTTTCCTTTCCCTCTACTGGTTTCTGTATATATATTCATTTTCTCTCTTCAATGGTTGTCGAGCAGGCGGACTGTTCCTAGTGTGATATTAGAGTCAATCAAATGTCTTCCCCATGTTGCTACTTCTTGTTTTCTCACATCATGAGTCTCACACAGACAGATGCTGTTATGCTGTAAGTCTCTTTTCACATTTCGTTATGTGAGCATGCTCAGCGCATGTATCAGGAGACCTTCTGGTGAATGATCCTAATGTAGCTACTGTATAAAGCCTCATGTATCCATTGTATGCCAAAATTGAGTCATCTAGATATATACTCCAGGCATGTTTTGGCATGGCTAATAGGTAAGTATCTGAATATTTACAGAGAACCTACAGTCATGGAAATGCCAATGTTCCTTAAGAAAATATATCTCATAGTGTTCATTCATGAAAGGCTTATTCTGACCTTTAACATGCATGACATACCTGTAATACACCGTCAAGGCTCGCCGGCTGTGTTGGATCAGAATCGGGGTGACGTCACATGATCCACACGCCGGTGCATGCTCAGTGTCATTCTGGCTTTGGACGATGACATGAGCATTTCTCTGCTGGCATGTGGATGGATTGGTCGGCTCGGAGGCATATGTTCCAACTCGACAATCAGTGCTTGTCTGTACACCTTATGCTCCTCCTCATGGAGGACGTCGGTTACACTTCTAGCTTGAAAGTGTTTCTGGTCAAATCGGAGGCTCGTGTTCTTTTCCACCATCAGATAAGTCTGTTTGGTGTTAAGGATATTTGGGGTGTTACCTCTATCCCCTACTAATTGCTTATTCTGCGTTGGTATTTCATCTGGTTCATTGCATGCTTATTTAACATCTATACCGTATACATTGTTATTTATTGTAGCAAACATTACCCCTGTTTTCCAACTAGGGAGAGTCAGGGTTGCCCCAGTTCCTCACTAGGGGTTGTCCTCATCAGGGCGAGTGCTCCACTTTTAAGTAGGGTCTCATCGTATTAGTACGACCCTGTCTTATATTAATTTTTGCCCCAAAAGAGGCGTTAAGTCTTTTTTCCGTGGGATGTCTTTTTATACTTGCCTAGTAGGCTCAGTCCAGGTCCCTCCTGCTACTCTCAGAAACTTCAGTGAACATCTTGCAGTCCTCGGCTGCCCCCAGAAAATTGGCTGAGCAGCGGTGGAAGAACCAATCAATGCACCGCTCGATGAACCAATCACAGCCATCGCATTGTGGAGACGCGATTTATGAATTGGCTGAGCTGCAGCATTGATTGGCCAATTCATAAATACTGCCTCCACAATGTGATTAATGCAGTGCTTGATGAACCAATCACAGCCATTGCATTGGTTCATTGAGCACTGCCTAGATTGGCTGAGCAGCGCTCGAGAACCAATCAAAGCCATCGCTTCCTGGAGGTGGGATTTATGAATCCTGTAACCAGGAAGTGATCTTCTGTGGGTGCCTGAGGACTGCAAAAAGCGCGCCAGAGCTTTGGAGAGCAGTGGGAGTGACCTGGACTGAGCCTGCTGTAATTAGAGATGAGCAAGCACGCTCGGTTAAGGCAATTACTCGAGCGAGCATCGCTCTTCTCGAGTAACTGAATACTGGTCCGAGCAGATTTGGGGGGGAGGGGGGGCGGCAGGCAGATCTCACTCACTCTCCCCCCCCCCCCCCCGCTCCACCCCCACCCCCTCGAATCTGCTCTGACCAGTATGCAGTTACTCGAGAAAAGCGATGCTCGCTCGAGTAACTGCCTTAACCGAGCGTGCTCGCTCATCTCTACTAGTAATGTTCCTTTTTTATGTAACGCAGCAACAGCTTATTTTTGGGGTAGGGCTAATATTTCAAGCCTCCCCGTAAACATTCCAAAAAATCAGAGTAGGGCTTATTTTCTGGGTAGGTCTAATTTTCATGGAAACTTTTTGGTTTTGTTATAAATATTTTGTGTTCCCCACATTAATATGTTGTAAGTGTAGCTATCCTTCTAGGACAAATTACGTCCAAACTAGACAAGGTGTTTTATGTCCAACTGGGACGTAACGTATACATCATACCTCTGGGATCCTTACCTTTTGAGAGAACAGAGGTTCCAGTAGGCCATGTTTAGATTTGGCAAATTGTTGTAGATTTTCAGTGTGAGTTCCAAACCAAAAATCTGGTTACTGTTCATACGACAAAACATGTCAATGGGGTTTTCAAAACCGCTTGGACTTTAGGGCATGTCCGTGTGCATCGTGTTTCTCATTCTTCTGCACTTTAACCTTTTCTCTGACGCTCTGTTTTACCTTTCTGCAGATCGTGCTTCCTGCCAGCTTTGTGCTGCTCGCCCTAATCTTCACCCTCCTTGTTCCTCCTTTCGGTGAATACCCCAGTCTAACCCTCCATCCATGGATCTACGGACAACAGTTTATTTTCTTTAGGTCAGAGGAACCTGTGGAGCAGTAATGTTCCTACATTGTGTTCTAGAGCCAGGTGACATGGCATCTAAGAGTCGTATTCTGCCTCCCATGTTTCCACGCGTTGCCCAACAATCAATTTCTCTAGCAGTTAATTAGCTTGAGTTTCTAAATTGCTGCTCTGACATTAAAGCAGGTGCATCAAAAACAACTTTTAGCAGCTATCTGCAGGATAGCTAATAAGAGTCTGAGAACAGGGGCCCCATGTTCCTCTCTTCTCATCACTTGTTGCTGCACCCACACACAGTGATGTCAGATTGTATAGAGTTGCACGTCACCCTATTCATTTCAATGAGGCCTCTTTCACATGGCCGCAGGTGTTTTTATGTGCACCCACCGGCGCCGTAAAAACGAGTGATCAGGTGCACAAATCTAACGTTTGTACGCCCGTTCAGATGGCATGGGCACTGGCGCATGTATGCCGAGGCCACAATGCCGTTGCCTCCTCTTCCCTTGACCCTCACCAGCTCACCTCCTCTCTCCTTCCCTCCAGCTGTTTGCAATGGGATTGGGTGGGATGGGGTGGAGCTAAGCACCTGCCCCTTGTCCGCAGCCAGCAATGGCAGGGGGCAGAGCAGGGTGGAGCTTAGCTCTGCCCCCGTCCCGCCCCCTCCATTGCAAACAGCCGGAGGACAGAAGAGGGAGGGAGTTTAGCAGTTACGCTGCTACACTCTCTCCCACCTCCCTTCTCCGACCGCTGTCATTGGCTCCCATAGGAGCCCATGCAGTGGCCGACGTATTCCAGTCAGGAAGATGGTTACAAGACTATCTTTTCAGCCCGGCGCTATATTGGCCCGGCTGGGCGCTTTTACGCCATGGGAATGCAGCCATGTGATCTGATGCATTGGAATCCAATGCATCAGATCGTAGCATATATCGGCCGATATAAAACGGCGGCCGATATATGCTCGTGTGAAAGAGCCCTGAAGCTGACAGAAATAGTTGAGCACAAGCGCCCAGCTATCTCTAGCAGTCCCATTGAAGATGAATGGAGCAGCCATGTGCATGCTTGACCGCCGCTCCACTCAATCTCTTCCTCACTGTCGTAGGTGCAGTGAGCCCTCATTGAGGAGGATTGGGAGTAAAGGGATCCCTATTCTTGGGATTGGTGGGGGTCTCCCTGTAAGAGCACGCTAAGGGAGGTTTCAGACAACCGTATGCGCAATTGCGCACTCCATCGGTGCATAGTATTGTACTTTTTGAACACACAGGGTCTGTTCACATTCGTGCACAAACCCCCCCCCACCTTGATTTAAAAGGGTATTTAGCCTAATGAGGTCCAGATGCGTTCTTTTTTTCACAGAATTGTGCAGCGTATTGCGCACCTCCCATAGACTTCTAGGGGGCTTTCAGTGCTCAAATACTCAGGAAAATAGAGCAGGGACGATTTTTTTCACACGCGAGAAATACAGAAATGAGAACAAACCCATTGAGATGAATGGATTAAATGCTCTGCATATTGCGTATGCAAAATTTGCGTGCACAAATACGTCAGGAATAGCCATCCTGTATCAGTGTCAGGCCCTACGCACACGACCGTATAAATGTGGAGAATTTAGCCACGTACAAAAATTGGATTCCAATGTATTAATACACATGAATTCATCATTTTGCACTGGGAATAATCGCACATCGGCGACCGATTTTATACGGCATGTGAAAAAATAGGTCTTGCCCTATCTTTTGCTGAGATACGTTGGCGGCTCCCATAGGCAACTATCAGGCAAAAAAGGGAGGGGGAGGGAGTTTAGCTGTGTTCAACACTGGGAAAAGAAGACAACTGCCTCTATTTAACCAGTTGGAGTCATTCTGAGGCTTTCTGCCGACTGAGGGATTTCCGCGCTGCGGCGTATTTTTTTGCCAATACGTTGCAGCCGTCCCTGTGAATGGACGAGAAAAAGGTAATTTAGATCGAGAGTTGATCACGTCTATTCTTCATTCACGTGATTTTTAGCGTTGATCCGACGAGTGTAAAAACGCATACAGTCGGGTGGATAAGGCCTAAGGCCTCAGGTGTCATTTGTCAGCATCAAGAGTCAGATGCGCCATCAGGTATGCAGCAACCTGGCATTAGTCTAGATGTCCAGTATTTAGACTACATGGCCAGTTTGCAGAGAAGGTGAATAGCTGTTAGGTTTGGTTTATGCAGTAAGGCCTCATTCACACAAGGGTTTTTACGCAGCTATTGAGCTGCATAAAAAAGTCAGTCAAAATGGCGGCCATCTGAAGCATGGGATTCCACTGCGTTCATTCAGATGGGTGATGTTTAGCCGTGCAAAAGTGGCCAGCCAAAAAAGTAGTACATCTGCGGCTGAATTCGGTAGCCAATTTTACATGCGGCTGAAAAAGATAGATCTTGCCCCATCTTTTGACCGAAACATGCTGGCGACTCCATGGGAGTCTATGGGAGCTGTCAGAAAAGGGAGGGGGAGGGAGTGTAGCAGCAGCTAGCGCTGCTAAACACTGACAGGTGCCTCTAGTGAGGCATTTAAAAGTGATTACTGCTAGTTCTGCTGATTGGAGGGATTTCGGGGCTGTGGTGTATTTCCTTGCGGGCCGTGCAAATGGATGAAAACTTACAACTTGGTCGAGGCTATTTTTCATTTGTGTGATTCTCAGCGTTAGGGCTTATTTACACGAGCGTATATCGAGAGATAATTATAATTCATTCATTCATTCAATTACTCTAGCAATGAAAATCCAGGCAACGAGCAGATAGTGCCCATATCGAATGCATTCCTGAGCAGTCCCGGATTCGGAACTCGTTGTATGAAAGATCTAACCTTGGGGTAAGTAATAACTGGATACATAACGGTAGTGACTGTGGATGTAGCATCTGGCTGCTATGTCAGGGTCCTTTTAAACTAGCCGTTTCTTGTTTGAATGAGCGAATGAGTGAATGACATCATCGCTAAGGGCTCATTCACACAACCATGATTTCGGCAAGTATCACGCCACGATGCACGGCGCATGACACGCAGTGAATGGAGTCAATGTAAGGAAATAGACTTTCATTGATCCGTTCACATTAGCGTGTAAACACGCGCGAGAAATAGATCCCAGCATGCTCTATTTCTTGGTGTAGCACATAGCGTGAGCTCTATGCTATTGTATAGGCACGCATGCAAACGTTGTCCATATATAATACATTGCATGTGGGTGGTGATTAGAGATGAGCGAGCATACTCGCTAAGGGCAATTACTCGAGCGAGCATTGTCCTTAGCGACTACCTGCAAGATCAGAAGAAAAGATTCGGCTGCCGGCAGGGGGCAGGGAGCAGCGGGGGAGAGCAGGGGGAAACAGAGGGGAGATCTCTCTCTCCCTCTCTCCCCCCTGCTCCCCCTGCTCACTCCCGCAACTCACCGCTCACCCACGCCGCACCCGAACCTTTTCTCTTGAGCGGGCAGGTGCTCGCTAAGGACAATGCTCACTCAAGTAATTGCCCTTAGCGAGTATACTCGCTCATCTCTAGTGGTGATTCATACACAACTCTGCTATGAAATGGAGCGGGAAGTTTAGGAAAAAAAGATACGCGGTCATGCGCAGTGCACTGCCTGCCATACACGGTCTCTGCCGGCTCACATAAACCGGTAAAACGCTATGGGACTCCAATAGGGTTTTATGGATACAGTTCTGTGAATGAGCCATAACTCGTGTGCTCTCATTCAGCCTTATTGGTGATCATTTCCCTTTAAAGGCCCATTTAGACTTCATTATCTCTCAAAATTCGCTCAAAAGACATCTTTTGAGCGATAATCAATGCATGTAAATGTGCCCATCTTTCACGGTTTTGCCGAACGATGGATTTCAGATCAGCATGAAATCCGGCATTCAGCAGAAGAGCTGATAAGACGGGCCGCACGCTAAATGTTTAGCCCTGTTTCTGTCAACCAGCTTGTTGAGTCTTTCCATTACGCACCGGCAGTATTGTGAATGCAGCTCTGAGTTATAATATAGGGCCCTTACAATGTAAGAAATAGAATGTATTTAGAAATTGCCTTAACTTTCAAGCAGGTTAAGATATAAAGTCTTATGGAGAGATGATATATGATACTTATGATACTCACAAACTTCATTAATACGATATTTTTTATTTCATAGTAAAAAGTTTCCGTGTACAAATACATCAAGCGAGTGGATCATCCCAACTGTGTCTCCAAGTGTAACCAATATACTGCTAGGCCATGAGTGGACGCCTAGTAATCCATCCCCATCCTGTGCATGTAGTACAAACAATAAGCTGATAATGCTGCCAGAATGTCCCGAGGGGGCTGGAGGTCGCCCACCGCCACAGGTAAAGAATATCCTCCCCACACCTGTATACCTCTTATAGCTAGTAGTTTAATAGATTCGTATTAAAGCCTAATAAATAATAACCCCTTAATGACCGCCCATACACCTTATAATGGCAGCCATTAACACTTTCCAATCCACTGTCTGACCTCTGAAGACATTATGATTTAAGGCCGTACAGCTCCGATGTTGGAAGACATCCGTCGGGGTTCTCTTACTGTATATTGCCAGCCTCTCTGCTGTCAGAGCCTATCCAAAGTGTCACCTCATGCAGTACTGGCTTTAGCCAGCATATAGCGCCATTGTATAACAGCAGGAAAAGAGTAAGCCCCCTAGGAAAACCAGGATACAAATTGGATTGGAAAGGGATAAGGCGTTTCATTCTGATGCATACTCCTCTTTACAACCTGGCACGGTTCTTCTGTAACAGTATTGAATGTCACAAGGTTTGATTGTTTTTGGAATACACTACAAGTCCCACAGTGGGACAAATTTAAAAAGTTTTAAAAAAGCGTAAAAAACATAATTTTTGGGGGGGGCATTTATGTAATCGGACTGATCTGCAGAAATTATTTAACACCATATAAAAAAAAAAAAATGAATGAATAAATAGAAAACCATGCTAGAGTTGCAGATTTTGTTAATTTTGCCGCTAGAAAAATAAGCCTTCTCTCACACATATGCTTTTTACCGCGGTGTTTTGAATGCCGTGGTAATCGCGGTATAACACTCCCACTGATTTCAATGGGGTCTCACAAACATGCGCTCAATAGTGGCAGTACCGCCCTGATTTTTGAGCGCTGTCTGCTCTATTTTGCCCAGTTTAGCGCACCTCATCACTCATCATGATAATGGGGTACGCTAGTACGCCAAGATCGAAATCGCCTAAGGGCTTGACTCACATGAGAGTACATGTAAAACGCTGCATGTATAAGCGTTTTTCCACTGTGTGAGCCGGTGGTGTGCAGACATATTGCTGCATAGGTCAGCCGTCTTGCACTGCGCACGATAGCGATTTTTTATTACGTATAATGCGTGCATACGAAAGAACGCAGCATGCCATTGCGTATGTGCAGCATTTATTACGGGCCCATAGAGAACTGTAGGGCTCTATCGTGCATAATACGCGGTAAAAAAAACATGCTGTGTGCGTTTTATACGTAAAAAAACAAACGCTAGTGTGAGTGGGTCAGTGAAAATGAGTGTACATCGCACGCATAATATGTAATGAAACTTGTGTGAGCCTGCCCTTAAAAGTGATCAAAATCTTAAAAGTTTCCAAAAACGGGAATTCTGCAAAAAAAACAAGTATAGTAGAGCTCAATGGCAAAATATGGCTCTTGGAATGCGGCTGTACTTAAACAATTTTTTTTTTTTTTAAATGTCTTTTTAGTGTACAAAATAACAAAACATTAAAAAAACTGTGTAAACTTGGTGTTTCCGGGATCCTGCCGACCCAGAGAATGCCCTAAAAATGAAATATAATAAAAACAATGGCAGAATTTCTTTTTTTCCCCGCAATCCACCGCCGCAAAAAAGTTACCGTAAGTTATAGAACATATTACATGTACTCAAAAATGATGCCATAAAAACACGTCTCACAAAAAAACAAGCCCTCATACAGCTGTGTCAATGGGAAAATGTAAAAATGATGGCTGCAGGAATGTAACAATGAAAAACACTGACAAATCGGTTGGTTTTTAAGGCCATAAATCGGCCCGTCATTAAGGGGTTAATAATAACCATAGAATGTAATAATAATAACTCATGCTAACAAGAGGCCTCTATATGACATGGGTTGCGGTCAAATGAATCTAATATGTTTTTTATTGCATTTTCCTATCTTCTCAGAGGATCCAGCCGAGCTCGGAGATTCTCCAGGACCTCACAACGCGAAATATTTCAGATTTTCTCCTTAAAACATACCCCACTCTGATAAGAAGCAGGTACAGAAGTAAATCACACTGATGGATAAATGTGTTCAGCTCTGGCGCAGATGCCTAATAAATGACCCGGTTAGCAGTCTGATACACATAGTCCGCTCTGCAGTTACTAGGCACATTCCTCCTGGTGTGAAGCTGCACCATGAGTGAAGGAAATCAATCATTTACAATGTTGTACAAGTTGCCACATAAAGTTATCAAGAGTAAGAAGATTATTAGTAAACGTCTATTGGTCAGTTATGACATCACCGAGATTATACATGGACGGCTATAGTCTTATTTATGGGTGACCTTGGATACATTGTTTATAATCCCTTAGTTTATGATACTATCACTCAGGTAGTTTAGAAGTAACTCCTAAATGAAAAGGAGTTTAATACACATTAACACTGGTCTAAGTAAATATGTTGTGGGCTCACTGCCTGATTCCAAAGTTCTGTCTTCAAGTAGAAATGTCCAAAGACCAAAAAGTGTCCTAGTACTCCCTGTCTGCGTCTTCCATACATTTAGAGGGTCTGGTGGAGGTGAGGGATTTATAGAAGATGAGTGCAGCGTGCAAGTATGGTGACCCTCATGGATGTCACCGACGCGTCAAACCAAGACGCGATTATGTCCATTATGGACCAATGTATACATATATTATAACACCAAAATGAGGGAAATACAAATATAGAATGCTTTCCCTAATCATCTTCAGCTTGGCAGACCCTGCCTAAAAGCAGAGTGAGCATCCTTACAGGGCCGGCCCCACATCTCGAACCTAGAGGATCTAGCCTGTAAGTGGATGGAATATAGGGAAGGCTTTATATATAGCAGATGGAAATGGTAATAGGACTAGGCAGAGGAACATAACTGACAGGAGTCTGCTGCCACACCAAAGACTGGGATCAGGATTGAGGTGTCCAGTAAACCTTCGGATGGAGGGAACAAACAGGACATTAATCAGGGGTTGTGCCTTTTACTACTACGGTAATCTGTAATCAGAATACAGGCTGCAGTCCAAAGTAAATTATGTTTCTTTCCCACTTACTGGAGGATCTGTCAAGTGGTAGGAAATATCCAATAGGTTAATATACTGTAGGTTAAAAGATTTAAGATTTCTGGTATTTTTATGCATGTATTACACCTTTTCATCTACAAAGTTCATCCTACTATGTATATAACAGCAAATGTATAAACTTTCTATATATTGTTTTATTATTTCTAGCATGAAGAGCAAATATTGGGTGAATGAACAAAGGTGAGTGTCACACATATAGTAAACACCTCAAAAGCTCCAAATACCCTGATTTCTAGACCTGTGTAGAAAAAATGGTATGAGAGTGTTGCTTGTAGCTCCAGCCAGGGGCGTAACTATAGAGAGTGCAGGGGATGTGGTTGCTCCTGGGCCCAGGAGCCTTAGGGGGCCATAAGGCCTCTCTTCTCCATATAGGGAACCCAGTACTATGAATAAAGCATTATAGTTGGGGGCCCTGTTACAGATTTTGCATCGGGGCCCAGGAGCCTTAGGGGGCCCATAAGGCCTCTCTTCTCCATATAGGGAGCCCAGTACTATGAGTAAAGCATTATAGTTGGGGGCCCTGTTACAGGTTTTGCATTGGGGCCCGGGAGCTTCAAGTTATGCCTCTGGCTGCAGCATTACTGATCACAGTATTGTTGGGACTGCAAGGCAATGCTTCTCACAATCCCATAGAAGTTAAGGTTGTGCAAATATCTCACTTGTTCTAGATTTATATTTCTATTGAAGTGTGATGATATCGTGCCATGCAAATATTGCAGCCACCTGCACCCGATTCCTTGTGAAACTCCTATGGCTATTCACAGGGTACTCCTATGGCTATGTGTATTGTGCAACTTTAGGTAACAAAAGACCATGGGACAGATTTACAATTGAAATACTAACAGTTTTCTGGTATAAATTGCACCAGAAAACAGTCTTGAATGCTTTTTTACAACATTTATGCGTTTTACGCAATTTCAGATATTTTTTTCATCGCTGCATAAAAAGGGGTGTGGCCTATATGAAACATTGTGCAACAAAAATTGTGCCAAATTTATGCCAAAATTTTGATGCAAAATTTTGTTCATCTAAGCCAACTAATAGATGGTATAAAGTTCAACAAGACAATATAAAGATGAGCCCGATTTTTATCATCCAGCAGTCACTGTGATAAATCTGGCACAATTTAAGTCTATGTTTGCACTGTTTAGTTAATAGATAGTATTAGTAAATTTGCCCCACTGTCTGAAGTCACCGTGTTGCAAAGGCTGACATGAATTGTTGCATATTTTACAAAAACACATAATTCTAAAGTGAGTTACTATGTTACTTATGATCACAAGTATAGTATGGGCAGTACTGACCTCTAGTGGTCATTATGCAAAATGTACTCTGTAAAATAACACTTGTCCATACCTCACTTGTTTTAACTGAAGCAATATATGTAAAGTGGAATAAGGAGCATGGTACTTGACTGATGCATCCGTGCCATAAAAAGAGGGTTTTCCTATAATTCTGCTGCACTGATTTGGATAGTATAATAATGATTTCCCTTGTGCCCATAGAGTTCAATAAAGTGAATAATTCAATCTCTTTCCTCTATTCCTATAGATATGGGGGTATTTCTATTGGTGCAAAGCTTCCTGTTCTTCATGTGGAAGGAGAAGTGGTTGCAGAATTCTTCAGTCATCTGGGTCAAATGACTAATATATCAGCAGTGAGTAAGACATGAACTTATCTTGGGTGAGGACCGGAAAGGATAGAATCAAGTTCTTGACCATTTCCAATTCTGTCTTGTCTTCCTGACAGGGCCCTGTTACTAGAACCATATCGCGAGAACTGCAAGCCTTCTTAACGCATCTGGAAACAGAAAACAACGTCAAGGTACAACACAAGTTCACATGAGATGAGCTGATTATTGTAAAGAACATGGTCCTGCTCCTTAAGTGTGGGGCTCAGATAGACTACACTTCTTTAACCCTTTCCAATGCACTGTCTGACCTCTGAAGACATTATGATTTAAGGCTGTACAGCTTTGATGTTGAAAGACGTCCGTCAGGGTTCTTTTACTGTATATTGCCAGCCTCTCTGCTGTCGGAGCCTATCCAATGTGCCACCTCATGCAGTACTGGCTTAAGCCAGCATATAGCGCCATTGTATAATGGCTGAAAAAGAGTAAGCCCCCTAGGAAAACCAGGATACAAACTGGATTGGAAAGGGTTAATGGTGTATAATAGGAAATTTGGCACTAAAATATGCTTGAAAATCAGTTTTTTATTGATGTACCATGACTTCCTGGTTACTGCACCGGTCCAAGGTGACTTGACATGTCAGCTCCACACCATGTGATCTATCAGCCCAGTCAGCCTATCAGTTTCTCTGTAAGGGTATTTGAACCAATTCCCTTGTACAAAGCATGCCACTTATACTTCTGCTCAGCATTCAGTGTTCCTGAACTCCGTGGTTTTGTGCTCAGTTTCTCTATATTGTGTTCCGTAGTCTGTGACTTGGTATTTTGCAGTCAGTGTTCCTTGTTTATCTCAGACTAGGACTTGGCTTCTCTCCTGCAGCAGGGTCACATTTTTCGGAGTGGGTGCTCCACTTGATTGGCCTGTCTTGCTTGGGCGTTTTAGGTGATGCCTTGTCACCAATACCATAGTAACTTATCATAACCAGTTCTAGTCTCCTATATTTGACCATAGATATCTCATTAATCTGTCCTTAGGTCTGACCCAGTGCTTAGGTCCAGACTTTTTTGTGTTTGGTTGCACCAATAAGTTTAGTCATATGTGACAGGGCAATCAACATTCATTTTTTTAGTGATGTTTGGATCTGATAAGACCTTTATCAAACAATTGGATGGTTTGATAAAGGCCTTATCCTGTGCGACATGTGTCGCTATTCTCAGCACCTGTATATTTCTTTATATCAGTAGTAATCTAACTGTTTGATAAAGGTCTTATTGGTCAGCCATAGGTTTGGATGACTTTTTCGTAATGTGTATTAGGGACCTTAAATGGGTTGTCCAATTGTCGACCATTGATGACTGGCCTCAGGATAAGTGATCTGCGGGGGCCTGCTGCCCAGCGCCTGTGCCAATCAACTGTTTTCCAGATCCCTGGTGACAAACCCCTGCCAATCAACTAATGATCACATATCCTTAGTATAAGTCATCAATAGTTCACATCTGGACAATTCTTTTAAGACTCATGGCAATAGGCAATTTTTCAGTTTGCCCTTACATTTTACAAACCTGTTCAGATACTTCTGACCACACACTCAGGCAGTAATAGAAGTTTGCTGACTATATTTCCGATGGGCACAATCTTGCCCTGTTTAACCATATAACTGTGTAGCCAGAATGAATCTATAATTAATCATTATATTAGGTAACTATAAGGGCAGCCCAAATTTGGCAATAGACATGATATGGAAATCAGTAATCCGAAAGTACTTTATACATAGGCATTACAAATATATTGTATACAGTCCAGCACAGAGAAAGATGGCTGTCAACTGGGGAAAAAGTTGGAATCGTACATTAGCCTTATGTCAGCAATTGTTTTATGACATGATTGTTTTTAAACTTCATTACAGCTAATTTTGCCAGTATTCTTCTGTTCTCTACATGAGCTTCCATAGCTGTTCTTGTTGTCTTGTCATTGTGAAATATCTTATTTGGGTCTCGTTATGCAGTAATTTGGGAACAGGAGATTCACTCCATTACTAGGCAAATTGGTCTGTCAGGAATCCAGGAACAGTGGGTAACAATACACACGGGAGCCGCAGTAGCAGAGAGAACTTCAAAAACTGAATACAAAGGTTCCTAACTAGACATAATGTTGTTCAGTGCCGCCTGTTGTTAATTACATGTCAAGCAGAGCAGATGTTGCTTTGAAGGAGTTAATTGTAGTGTGAGACAATAATGATACATAGTATATTATCAGCACAACAATGTGTTCACTTCTCCAGGTTTGGTTTAACAACAAAGGCTGGCATTCTATGGTTATCTTCATCAATGTTGCCAACAATGCAATTCTCAGAGCCAACCTAGGTGAAGATAAAGACCCTGAAGAGTATGGCATCACTGCAATGAACCATCCACTCAACCTCACCAAGGACCAGCTGTCGGAGGTCACCGTGTAAGTACAGGGCAGGTGCTTGCTATCTAGCAATGGGCTGTACAAGGTGGCAGGGGCGTAACTATAGAGGATGCAGGGGATGCGGTTGCACCCGGGCCCAGGAGCCTTAGGGGGCCTATAAGGCCTCTCTTCTCCATATAGGGAGCCCAGTACTATGAGTAAAGCATTATAGTTGGGGACCCTGTTACAGGTTTTGCATCGGGGCCCGGGAGCTTCAAGTTACGCCTCTGCAAGGTGGTATATCATTTCCCATACTAATGCTCCTTTTAGCTGAACCTATTCTCATTGAACGAGCGAGTGACGTCACCGCTCACCCGTTCGCACTCATGCATCCTGTTTAGACAGGCAGATCATCGTTGAGAATCCTTCACTATGTATAACACTGAACAAGAAGTGAATGAGCCAACAATGGTTTTTAGTCCTGCTGAAACTGAGCGACAAACTAAAAGTGAACGATTCTCATTTGTCATTCGGTCATTGGCTTGTGTTTAAACTGAATGATTACCATTTACTTTCACGCATTCAGGGATACTATCTTTTCTCCTTAGGGAGAGTACCTAGAAGGTGAGTGAGGAGACTTATAAGGCCATTCATGCTCCTCTGGGTAATATGCAAATAAGGGAGATGGAACAATACCTCAGCAGCGCCACCTATTGGAAGGCAGCATTCTTGCAAGTCAATGTTAGACTCTTTATACAAGCCTTGTAACAATGACTAGGAATTGAAAACCATTTTAACTAATTTTTTTTACAATAATCTTTAAGTCTAAGCACAGCATTACTGAAGATCTACTTTGGGGTGGGATTTCAATTTTTAACATAAGATTCATTACTCGGTTTGCAAGGTATGCCATAGTATGCCAAGAGAAACTATTCCTACTCTAGTACGTCAAACACTGCAAATACCGCATATTAATAGGAAACTCAAAAAAAAAATGTTTGATGCATGTGGCAGAGAATATCCTATGCATTCTTATGACATTACTGCTACCTCAACGATCCCTCTTACATTGTTGAGCTTGTGTGCAGCCGCTCGTCCAAGGTAACCCTTCACATGCAGTATTTATAGTTCTGGTGTTAATGTATGTTCCAGTGGCCTATGAGACCTCCTGAGAGAGTGTTTCGGCAGACGATGTGTGATGCCTTCACAACTTGTACAAGGCTTTGCTGTACACGTTCTGTCAGTCTATACGGTCTCCACAAATATGGCTGCTCTGCACCATCCAGATGTTTTCCATTTCTGAATAACTTTGCCAACAGTGGACTTTGGAAGGTCCAAAAGTGCTGCAATGTCCTGTACCGATTGGTGGCTCAGGTGACATCCGACCACCAGACCCCGTTGGAAGTCTGTCTACTCTATACTTCATGCCATTCTGATGGCTTCTGTACTGAGATATGGCTGTATGATCCTCTCCTTTATACCCGATGCTCATGCATCCGATTTGCATATCCCCTTCACCTGACAGCACACGATTGGCTGGGGACCCAATATTTTTATCAACATGGTGTATATGCTATGTCCAATTATAGCCATAGCAATGGCAAGACAGATTTGCTCAACAAGTAATCTTTATGACCAGATCAGAAGAATCAGCCTGTTAAATCCTCTCCCCGGGTCATTTTAGTTCATCCTTTATATACAAGTCATATATAAATCCCATTATTGTTACACTGTGTCTACTAATATCAGTTTAAATATACTTTTGGATGATATATGTTAATTGGAATACCTATTTCCTTTCCAGACTAACCACTTCGGTTGACGTTGTGGTCGCAATTTGTGTGATATTCGCAATGTCCTTCATCCCAGCAAGCTTTGTGTTGTACTTGATTCAAGAAAGGGTTTCCAATGCCAAGCACCTCCAGTTTGTCAGTGGGGTGACCCCAGGAGTTTACTGGCTCACAAATTTCGCTTGGGATATAGTAAGTGAAATACATTTTCCTTTTTATTTCTCACAGAGAATTGTGGTTTCAACTAATTGCCTGCCTTCTGTAGTAGTGCAGTACACAGAAGGGCCTGTAGAGGGCCAGAGACAGGACTTCTGTTGCGAGGGTTAACCAAGGGGTGGAGCAGGAACCAGATAAAAGCCAGTTCCTGCCAAAGAGAGGGAGAACCAGCGCAGCAGAGTGAGGTGCTGCAGGCTGGTGGCCTGGAAAGGCAAGAGGTTGACAGGGTGACGCCCCTAACCTCAACACCTGAGAGAGAGAGGGCCAGCGCAGCAGAGGAAGGTGCTGCCAGCTGGTGGCCTGAAAAGGCAAA
This sequence comes from Eleutherodactylus coqui, assembly GCF_035609145.1. Taxonomy (NCBI): domain Eukaryota; kingdom Metazoa; phylum Chordata; class Amphibia; order Anura; family Eleutherodactylidae; genus Eleutherodactylus; species Eleutherodactylus coqui. Next base: position 261,656,762 of record NC_089839.1, on the reverse strand, counting down.
GAGTCCGACAGGGATGACGCCCCTGGACTCCCACCCAAGTTTGGGTGCTAATGGACATTAACGTGATTTACTGTGCTGTGACGTGTGCTGGCCGGAGCCAGATAAAGATATACGCTGTTCCTGAGCCGTGTTTTCCCGTGGGGTGCGCCCTTCCTGGTACTAGAGGTCAGCGATCCCGAGGCAAGAGAAACCCCCCTTGCTACACTTCATAAAAAAGTGTTGATTGTAGCATTGTCACTTCTGCATCTCTTATAGCATTCTCCGTTCCAGCCACTTACAGCTCAGCCCTCCCATCATATTGAACCTTGTGTAATTTTAATTAATTGGCAGTATATAATAACCAGTAATTAGAGGCTTTCCCATAGAAGAAAGTGATGGCATACCATAAGGATATACTATCATTTTTTGATCAATGCGAGTCTATCAGAACTCTTACCCATCCACAGTCACACTCTTGGTCACTAACTACATCATAGTCCCAGGGGACCTTGTCTTAAGATCAGTGGGGGTCCCAAAGTGCAGGCCAATTGTAATATTATGGCATTTCGCAGCAGATGTATACTCAGTAGAAGGGGAAACCATAGTAAATCAAAGGAGGACTCAATCTTTATACTGGCTATTGTCCTCATGTTAAATAGGCAATCTGAGCTCTGGGACCAGCAGTGTCATTCGAAGCTCCTAGATCCCAATACAGAATCTGTAACAGGGCAGCCGCCCTCTAAATGCTAGTGTCTTCTTATGTGGCAGAGCAACCTTTGTGCACTAAGACCGGTGTGCCCCTGTTACCACTGCACCCACTAAAGATATACCTGTGTTGGGGCACCAGGTCCTCCTCTCTGTGGAAGCCATAAGAAAAGTGCACATCAAAGGTCCCCACAGAAGTCTATAGGAGGTGCACAAATGCGCAATACACTGCTCAGTTCCTTGAAGGAAAGAACACATTTGGACCTCATTAGGCAAAATGGCCTTTAAAGGCCTTAAATAGATGGGCGTGCTTGTGTTCCATTTTGCAGCTGTGAAAATTACGCCTGCAATACAGACCGAAATTAAATCATTCATTTCTATGGTTTCGTTTCCACTATTGAGATTCTCACGCATTAATACTACACACGAGAAAAGATCACATGCTATAGTAGAATTGTTAGGGCGGCCATACACAGTAGATAAAAGTAGGTTACTAATTGAACAATCATTGGAAGAACGGTCGCCTGGTGAACATTCATCTCACATACTCAGAAATACAAGTTTTAGTCCATATTGGCCGCCGCAGTTCTTTAACCTTTTCCAATCCACTGTCTGACATCTAAAGACATTCTAATTGAAGGCTGTACAGCTAGCTCTGATGTCGGAAGACGTCCGGCAGGGTATTCTTACTGTAGATTACTGGCCGCTCTGTTGTCGGGGGCCTCTCCAGCATGTCATATACTGCAGTACTGGCTCTAGCCAGCAGATGGCGCCATTGTATAACGGCAGAAAGAGAAAGCCCCTTTGGAAACACTGAATCCAAAATTGGATTGCAGAGGGTTAAATTAGCCATACATGTTCAATGACCTCGGGTGACGGATGAGCAATCTTTTTGGAAATACTCTTCCATCGAAGGATAGTTTTCAGGTAAAGGATCTTTCGTCCAACAAAAATTTCAAACGTGTCCGACGTCTTTCCAGACAGTGAATATCTGTATATCTGTCATCGGTCGCAGAAACAATTATTCACTATTTAATTTCACCTGAAAAATTAACGTTTTGGTTGAAATTGTTCATTTTCACTAACTTTCGTTTATTGTTTCTGGACACCTTGACTTCCATTCTTCTCTTCACAGGCGAACTATGCTGTAAGTGTTGTTATGGTGGTGTTAATATTCATTGGGTTTGAGAAGAAAGCGTATACTTCCAGCACTAACCTACCAGCGCTCATCGCTCTGCTCTTCTTCTACGGGTAAGTCAAACTGGAATACAAGACAGCTTATAGGTATTGATGGAGGATTCTAGATTTATGACAATACCACTTAGGCTGGACTCACACTTCGTTTTTAGCCTCCCTTTAACTTCAGCAGACTACTAATGTATGTGTTAAACAAAGGATGCCTAACATTCACCCACAAACTAATTTGGGATCCGTTTACAAGCTTCTTCACGTGACTGGACTTGAATATCAGACTTTTCTAAAAATCTAAATCTTTAGGATTTGCGTACTATTTGAGAGTTGCTGTTTGAGAAAACTAACCACTAGATGGAGCTCTGTTGCGCAGTCCTGCGATCTGTGCTTCTTTCTACGAAGTGCTTGTAATGTAACTAATTTGGATTAGCATTGGAAAATGTTTGCTAGAATTTTTTGGGTGAGATTACTGTTTTATGTGATATTAATAATGAAATATTCCAAAGTATTTTAATAGAAGTAATCCCATATTCTAGTGTATTTCCTGTAACATATTTGTATTTGCAGATGGGCGGTCATCCCTATGATGTATCCTGCATCGTATCTCTTCAGTGTGCCAAGCACAGCCTATGTCGCTTTATCGTGTATGAATCTGTTCATTGGCATAAACAGCAGCGCTATTACCTTCATTCTGGATCTTTTTGAGAATAACAGGGCAAGTAAAGCAATATTTCCTAATTATCATTCAAAGGAGCCTGTTGCCAAGAAAATGCAGTCCATTCTGCAGGCGGTATGTTCTAGAACATGAGGGGCTGAGCAGATTGATGTATAGTTTAGTGGGAAACTATTCCATATAACTTGCACTATATTCATTTAAAGGTCCAGTGGGCGGTCCTTCAATCACTGATAGGACCGCCCACTGGACCTCTAACTCCGAATGAGTAGACTTTAAACCACTAAGCTATATATCAATCTGCTCAGCCCCTCTTGCTCTATAACGTTCTGCATTTTCTTGGTGACAAGTCCCCTTCAAGATCATTAAATAAATTAGTCAATACAAGGTCTTAGAAGCTTTTTACCCACTTATTTACAGAATAGTTAGTTTTCTTTATTTTTTATTGTTAGGCATAAACATTATATACACACTACGGCTTTATTCATACAAGCGTTTTTACGCGGCTATGTAGTCGCGTTTTCACGCCCGGACTGAAAATCGCAACCTTCTGAGGCATTGGATTCAAATGCTTTCGTTCACAAGGGTGATTTTGCGCCGGAAACAATACCTCGGCATGGAAAAATAGCAAATACGCTGCAAATACGCTGCCAATTCTAGTTCTGGTTCTATCTTTCGACCGATATATGCTGGCAGCTCCCATAGGCTCCTATGGGAGTTGGAAAAACAGGGAGGGAGGGGGAGTTTTAGCAGCCTTCAACACAGGAAATAGCTTACAGGTGCCTTTATTTAGGCATTTGAAGTCATTCCAACGTTTAATGCCGAGCGAGGGATTTCTGCGTGAATGGACGAGAAAACGCTAATTAAGCTCGAGACTTGATTGCGTTATTTCTTCATTCACCGCAAAAACGCATACACTCGTGTGAAGGAGCCCTAAATAAGTTCCTATGACCATGTTCTGCACGGATATGGCTATTGCTCCAATCGTTAACGAAAGGAGAGGTTATCAGTGCAGTACCCCTTTTATTACGAGCACATTAGATGACATCCAATGAGTGGGTCTCATTTAATGATAGTTTCATGAACTCATATCGTCAGATTCATATACAAAGTAGGATTGTCTCATCTTTAGGTAGCGATAGCCTATTCTGAAAGGGAATTGTAACATTCTCCAGATGTAGAAGATAGCCATGTACAGAGAGGCTGTTTCGGGGTTTTTGCCCCTTATCACTGTACAGTAGGTTTCTGGCCGGTTGGGTGAGCCGCCTATGACGTGGGTCAGCAACATTGTATTGTGATTTTTTTGACTTGTTTTAATGTATTTTTCTTTGATTCCTTTTAGTCTTTATTAAAGTTCAATGAGAAGCTAAAAGATATTCTCTTAATCTTCCCACACTTCTGCCTGGGGCGAGGACTCATCGATTTGGCGATGAATCAAGCAGTGACTGATGTGTATGCCCGCTTTGGTAAATGCATGGATATTCCCTTAGGGTTGGCTCCTCTAGATTTATGGATGATCCCAAGAAGTTCACAATTAATTCTTCCTTGTTGTAAAAAAGTAACTTTTTAGTGTAAGGAGAAGATAGCCATGTATAGAGTTATTGTGAATTGTATCATGTGCTGTCTGTACGGGGGGCCATACCCATGATGGGTGATTAGCCAAAGTATCAGGTCTTTATGGTGAGATAGATGTAGAACGTATTTACCAGAAAACACAAAAGGCCAATTTAGACATAACGATTCTCGCTCAAAGCCGTCTTTTGAGTGAGAATCATTGGGTCGTACTGCACGGTCATCAGGCAGTTTTCGTTAACGAGTCGTTCATTATTCTCTTTCAGCAAGCTGAAAGAGAACAATGAACCTTATCAGGACCGCGCACTGAGTTCTCAGCGGGATACCGCTGATACTATTGTTTTAGCTAGTATCCGGCTCGGAGAACACAGCCGTACTATGAAAATGACAGCACTTCAGCTGTGTTCTGCACACCCTGCTCGGAGCGCTCAGCTGTATACCAGCTGCGCTCCAAGAACAAAGCAGCTGTATACAGAAGACAAGCTGCCCCGCTTGTCTTCTGCATACCCACCGCTTGGAGCGCTCAGCTGTATGCAGAAGACAGCAGTCCCGCTTATCTTCTGCATACAGCGTGACATTAATTTACACACTTATGCAAAGTGAACGCTCAAAACTGTCACTCAAACTATTGTTTGAGCGGATTCTGAGCGATCAACTTGCCGTGAAAATGCACACGACGATTATCGCTTAAAAGATGTCTTTTGAGCGAGAATCATTGTGTCTAAATGGGCCTTTACTTTTTTTTACCCTATCATGTTTGTTGAGCTACCACTACCAGCAACACAACCAGGAGACATCTACTGTATAAAGTACCTCTACACGGCACGACTACCAGCCAAAACAATAATTGTTCGAAAGAGTGAATTCGAATGATAGTCGTTCAGTGTAAGCCCGGCCACCAATAGGGTGATGAGCGATAAGTCGCCAGTCGTTTCATCTCAGCTTACTGGAGAAAAAAAAACAGTCGCTGGTTGATCAAAGGTCGTCTGGTGTAAAGTCATAGTCATCCGTATTTGAAGGACTTGCGAATGACTTTGCATTGAGATCCTATCTATGACTTTGTACTCTTCAATGACTTTTCTGAGCGCCTATCTGAACAATAGTTGGCCCGTGCCCACACTGTTCTAGCACACACCTAGACACACACTTGTCAGTCATAATCAGAGCTGTTGTACTGAAGCCCCCATAGAAGGGACAACAACGCCTCCATATTAGAATGACTATTTTTATAATGGTACATAATATCTAGTGCCATATCTAATACATATATGTATATGCCGTAACATTTCTATGTCGGTTTGTAGTTGGATAACCACAAGACATGCTACAGCATTTACATATGTGGTCCAATAGAGGGGGACTTGACACCTAATTGGGGGTGGGGGCTCAGGAAGAACAATGTTACGCCTCCCATTCACCAGTGTAGTGGAAGGCGGCTCTTTCTACACTCACAGTCGGCGCCTACTTCGAAGACTTGTACATGAATGTATAGCATGATGTGGGTGGGACCATGGGTGTGGGAGGAGCCATCTCATCCAAACTCACTCCACTGTGCCCTGTACTGAGCAGTGTAACAGAGAGCGGCTCCATTGTCCTGGGACAAGAACTCTGCCATCACGTGGGTGCATTTTCTATCATAGTCACTGTAACGGGCTACCAGTGGTAACACAGATATAGAGCCATACAGTTCCCATTTACTGTGTATTATTTATGTATTGCATAGATAATACACAGGAGAGGAGAACTTTATCTAAAGCCCCATTTACATGGGACAAGCTGTGGGGAAAACGATGCCCGACAGTGCGTCGCAGTGAAGCTCACTCCTATACTGTTACACAGAAGTAAGTATCGCTGGCATCGCTGAAAGCACTTCTAGCATTGAGGCGAAGCGACCAGGGAGCGTTCTCACTCCGCCGCCTCCATTCACAGTAAGCAGACAGTCGCTCAGAACTGAACAACTGCTGTCTACACTGAACAACTAGTTGGGACGACTATTTACACGGGATGACTATTGTTAAAATTCCCGCGGGAGTGCCAGTATTTGGGCAACTCTGAACAATAATGGTCCCCTGTAAAAGGGCCGTAGGACCAGTGTTCTATACGCCAGTCTTAGATAAGTGACGACAGCACAAGCCTCTTATTACATTTGGCGAATCTTCGACCAGCCGTGTGCCACTTTCTGAAATCTATAGCAAGTAAGACCTGCCATAGGTTTGCACTATAATTTATGTCAGTTTCTGGCATACATCATAGTGACTATGACGGCCACAGTCAGCCACAACGCCTTCCTCCAGGACCTGCCTACTTTTTACAAAAGTGATGTGGGTAGCAAAAAAGCTGAAAAGTCGCAGATTTGTGCAAGTGGGACAAAGGTCTGTGACTTTAATACCAGAAATCTAGTGTACATGTGTTTAGGACCCCCACCTCCATCCCCCAGGCTTCCTACTTCTACATTTCCCATACAATGTCCTTCAGTACTTACATACAGTAAAGCCAGACTTTCCCACACAGAGTCCTTTCTTGCCTATTTTGCCATGGTGCATCCACATAGAGCCAAATTGTGCCATCAAAGTGCCATACTTTGCCAACACAGATCCAAAGAATGCCCACATAGTACCAGTGCCTCAAGAGTACTATACTTCGCCCACATAGGGCCGAATAGTGACCACATCATGTAAAATAGTGCTTAGAAACTGACATACACATGGATCATAGTGCATACTGAGTGTCTACAGCCGCCACAATCATGAGAGGGCATACACCACTTACCTCAGTCCACCCGCGCTGACTGACCTCTCCTGCATTGTGCATGGACAGTTCACTATTCAGCACTGCTGTACACAAATTGTTACCATTCACATCACAGTTAGACCGCCCCCTGCTGGCTTCAACCAGTAGAAGTGGTAATGTCTTACTGATAGAACTAGTTTTACTCTATTGGCTTGTAAGTAGCTCTAGCTGCCCGACCCTTTGAAACTCCCGATTGGGGCAATTATATCCAAAGTGCCCGCTGTGTTCTGTTGTTCACCCGTATGGAACTTTTTGTTCATGTTTCTAAGAGTAAATGTATTATTTCTATTAACCCCCTAAATGTATCTGTAATGTTGTTTGGTTCAGGCGAAGAGCATATAACAAACCCCTTTCAGTGGGAGTTCTTGGGAAGAAATATCTTTGCGATGGCCGTTGAAGGAGTTGTATATTTTGCCCTGAATCTCCTCATTCAAAACCGGTTCTTTCTCAGCACTTGGTGAGTTATTAACTATAACATCAAGAGATAAGACTGTCAATGCTTCATAGTACACTGAAATACTCAAGTAAGTACTCAAGAGTTACCAGACTAATGATTGGTCCAGTACATTATATAGGTTTTTAGCCTTTAAGCAAGGGTATAGCCATAGGGAATGCAGAGGTAGCAGTTGCTACCCGGCCCCCGAGTCTTAGGGGGCCAAAAGGCCTCTCTATCCTATAAGAAAGCACCAGTATTATAAATGGCACATGGATGGTTGGGGGGGGCATATTACGGATTTTGCATTGAGGCCCCCTACAGTTAGCCTCTGCCTAATCTTTTAAGATTCTACCAATGCCCCCGTCTGCTAGTGGTACATCGATGGGCTTGTTAAGAGACCTAGCAATGCAGAGAAAAGTTGTGGAAAGTCCCCATGCTTTTTTTGCAACCGGGCCCACGAGTCTTTAGCTATGCCTCTACCTGTAAGCGACTCCATAAAAGTCTTCTTAGTCTCAACAGCAAGTTGTGCAAAGGACAGAGAGTAATCGGAGGTCCAAGTCAGTCTGAAATTAACCTCCTGTCTCATTAATAGTACAGGCTGCTGACCTCTCCATCCCTCATGCTTTATACTACAGCCCTGCTTGTTCATATTGGCTGCTGTGTATAAACACAAGCTCCGCTCATATGAGAAACTTTATACATGTTGGGAAGATTTCCATTACAATAAGGATAGAATAATAATTATTAGAAGCATCAAGCAACTAAACCAACAGTGATAATAAGATTACCAGCTGATATGTAACTGTGCAGAATGGTAAGAGGGAGCGTGACATTCTACCTTAAACTGGCCATGTGCCTTGGAGAAAGAGCAGCCAGGTGATCACAGCAAACCTTGCACACAGATATGATGACCTCTAAGTGCTGGATAGGTATAAGGCAGGGGCGTAACTATAGAGGATGCAGGGGATGCGGTTGCACCCGGGCCCAGGAGCCTTGGGGGGCCCATAAGGCCTCTCTTCTCCGTATAGGAAGCCCAGTACTATGAATAGAGCATTATAGTTGGGGGCCCCATTCCAGGTTTTGCATTGGGGCCCAGGAGCTTCAAGTTACGCCTCTGGTATAATGTCCTAGGACATGTACTGTTGGTGTCCCATCGACCATCAGTGAAGTTCTTACATAAGAAATCCTAATTTTTGTGTTGATTTTCTTGTGAACTGCAGGAGTGCAGAACCTCCGAAAAATCACATCGAAGGAGAAGATGAAGATGTTGCACAAGAGAGACAAAGAGTGATGAAAGGTGGAGGGAAGAACGATATATTACGACTAAAGGAATTAACAAAGGTATGGTGGCCCTCAGGCCCTTGGGCAAGCCTAACAGTATGTAGCCCAGTCTGACCCTATAAGTAATGATGGACATCTGGGAAAATGTGTAGATTCTAAACGAAGCAGAAACTTCTGCTAAAAGTAATTGGAATAATGAGAAATGTTTGCATAATTTACTGATCTCAAACTTTCTCTCCTGTTTGCTCTAGGTTTATGCTGGTAAACATACCCCTTCAGTGGACAAGCTGTGCGTTGGGGTGCGGCCCGGAGAGGTACGTTCAGGGGTATCTTATTGTATTCTGTTGTTGACATGTAAGGACTCTTTCACCAGAGCGGAATATTTCCACAAGTCACGGCTTAATCTGCCGCTGTGGAATTCTGCTTCCAATCCTGCATGTCTACAAGTAGATACGGATGCAGAATTGAAAACGTTATCCAGGCAGCAGCCGCCGGATACACCGAGATCGGAGTGCAATCACTGCTCAACCCCAGTGTAACGGCTGGCGCTCATAATTGCAAACGTAGCTCTCACTGAAATCAATACTACAAGCAAAGCTGTAGTATAAAGCATGAGGGATGGACAGATCAGCAGTCTGTACTATTAATGAGACAGGAGGTTCATTTCAGACTACCTTACACCTCCGATGACCTTAGACTGTCTGTTCTTTGCACAACTCACTGTTGAGTTTAAGAAGACTTTTATGGAGTTGCTTACAGGCAGAGGCGCTTCCGCTCTGACCCCCGTGTATCCCAGCGGCCGCTTCCTGGATAACCCCTTTAAGCCATTTTCAATTCCACATCAAAATCCGCAAGGAGGCTGCATATTTTGGTGTAGAATTTTCCACACCTCTCTGTTACTTGTGTGGAAATATTCCGCTTGTGAAAGCACCCTTAGGCTAGTTTCACACAGGCGATCGCGATTTTGCCGTGAGAAAATGGTGTTAAAATCGCGCCTGCTCTCCCACAATTTTTGAGCGTCGGCACTGCTTTTTCTCGCAAAATCATTGCTGCCGCTTGCGATATTCTTGCCCAATTTTGCCATGATTTTTTTTGTCAATAGGACTTTCTAATGTTAAAATTGCAATGCAACGTGATAAAAAGGGAAACATGGCAAATAGAAAACAAATTGCACATCGTAGAAAGATAGAGTGTGCCGCGGTATTTTGCTCTCACAAACATCACATTTGTGAAAACATCCCAAATGGGAAGGAAGTCCTTGTAATTCATTGGTTTCATAATCTGCTTTTTTACTGACTCTCGCATCCCGCATAATGTTCTCGCCCCTGTGAAACCACCCTCAGGCCTACTGCACACGGCTGAGAAACAGGCACGAGATCTGTGCGTTGCGAGGCAAATGGATTCATATACAGGAGTGATGTTTTCGTGTTCCTCGGAACACTTCGCTCATTGCTTTCATTGGGACAACAAAACAGATCACACAGCGTGCGATGTGCGCACGAATGCAATGCAAGGTTTCCCATTGAAAACAATGAGAAACACTTGACAATCCTCTGGCGTGGCTGAAAGCCATGCCGGAAAATTCGCTACTTTACTGAAGGGATGGGTGGCATTGTTGAGTATTATGTTCATAATGGTCTTTGTCTAATCCACCCTTTGCTGCATGGCACATGATTGAAATCCCACATTTCTTTCATCTAGTGTTTTGGTCTTCTGGGTGTGAACGGAGCTGGAAAGACCACCACTTTCAAGATGTTGACTGGAGACATAGAGGTGACATCAGGAGATGCCGCTGTGGCCGGATATAGGTAAATCTGGCTTAGAAAAATAGAAAATTCTAGTGAAGCCAATATTTCTCCTTAGAGGGGCTTGTCCGGGACTTCAAGTATTTTTTTGGCAGTGGTCCACCACTCGGGATCTCCTACGATCAGCTAATTTCCGGCAGCACTGTCATTACGGACAGCACAGGAAGCAGATTGCACCGCCGTACTGCAGCAGCCCGAATTGGTAGTGCAGACGCAGCTGCCACTGAAGTCAATAAGAGTTGTGCCTGCACAACCAAACTACTACTGAGTTGCCACAGTACAGATGGCATGATCTGCTTCCTGAGCTGTCCATACTGACAGCAGTACTGGAAACAAGTAATCAGCGAGGGTCCCAAGTGGTGGACCCACGCCGATCATCTTTTGATGACCTATCATCAATATAAAAATTTCCGAAGTCCCTTTAACCACTTCCTGACCAGAAGCTTCTCCTCCCTTCATTACCAGACATGGACCACCTGGATGTTTGTAGGCTGTAGGCAGTCAGGAACTAGTTAGAGGGGTTGTACCAAAATTGCAAGTTATACCCTATCCAAAGTATAGGGGATAACTTGCTGATTAGTGGGGGTTTCACCGCTGAGACCCACTTCGATCCCCATGTCCCATTTTGACTGTCACTGTAGGGTTCACTTCTCCTCAAGCAGTGATGTCACTGTGAATGGAGTACTGACCAAGTATTCGCAGTAAGTGCTCCATTCATTTCAATGGGGAAGACGGAAACCCCAAGCAGGTGCCACTGAGCTGTCCCGCTGACAGTGAATGGGGTGCTAATACGACTTGCACTCCATTCAGTCTCCTCCTCACTGCGGGGAATGTAGTATTCCCACTGTGACGAGTATGGGGGGTTAAAGCTCTTATTTTCGAGATCGACTGGGGTCTCAGCAGTGATGGGGAATAACTGGCAATTTTTTTACAAACCCTTTCAAGACCATGGCGCTTAATCACTTCTAAATTAAACTATGAACATGTCATATGTTCTTTATCTCGAACAACATATACGAACCAGCGGACGACAGACATCATTGACCCATAATCTACTTCTAATCCATTAACTAATATTAGGCACTCCATTACTGCCCATGAAGAGAAGCTGTCAACCCAGATAACATAATGGCAAGTGACATTAATGGAGAGGTTTTAGCAGTGTGATAATGCATCTCACTTCCAAGTGTGAATACAATGTAGCTTTATATCGGCCAAACGTGGGCACCACAACCTGCAGCTGTAATATATGCATCCTCAGCTCTTCTATTGTGCTTGCAGTTGTTTTAATACTACATATTTTATCGTTATTACACTTACCGAATTGCAAGCAATACCATTTAGAAAGACTTGTTCTAAGCCAAGCATTAGAACATCGCAGTAAATGTTAGATTTCTGTGTACCCTCATCGATTTGCACTCTGCTGTCTTTTCACATGTAATTCCATAGGGGAGCATAAATCAGGGCCGTGAGATTGCAAAAGTGCTAAGAGGACGACAAGAAAACGTAGTGGCATAAGTGATGCATTTTCCCTTTTATTGAAGTGATACATTTATACTAAAGGAGTTCTCTGATAATAAAGTTTTATCATAAGCCACTCCGGTTCTACACGGCATTAGAAATACCTACTCAATAACAGGTTAGTCCACCTTATCCTACATACTCAACTCGACCCATGCGGTCAGTAGGTGCACATTTTGCGGATAAGTGGAAGCAGAATTCACAACCCTTTTCAGCATATCCCAAACATATTCAATAGGGTTACAGTCTGGTGAGTTTGGGGCGAAGACAGTGTGGAGAATTCATTGTGTGCCTCCAACCACTCCCTAGTGCTCCGAGCTCAATGACACGGACTGTCCTGTTGAAAAATGGCACTGGGGTCGTGGAAGACTGCTTGAAGATATGGGTGCAGATGGTCCGCTAATAGGTCTCTTTAGCATTCACCATTCAAGGGCTGTGGTATGATGACATGCCAGGAAAACAGACCCCTGACCATAATACTGCTACCACAGATATATGGACCCTCAGGAACCGCTCCTCTTCTTCCATTCTTCACCACATGAGGGTTGAAGGTACCCCCATGTGGCTGGCACTCTTTCTCAGGAACCCAGAAGAATAGAAGACTAACTTCAGACTCACAACCACACCCAAAACATACCCCATGACAGGAGATAAATTCTGAAACTCCCTGAGACTGCCATGATCATTCTCCTGCGGCACGTCTTTTATTGGGAGCCTGTTAAAATATAGTATAATGCAATACCATAAGCATTACATTATACTATATAAGCAATCAAACGATCACCGGCTAAAGTTCCCTAATAAAAAAGAAGTAAAGATAAAGATTTTTTGAATTATTATAAAAATATCAAAAGCCAGAAAAAAAAACTTTTACTAAGTCTTTGCATTTAAGAAAAATAAATCTAAAAATTGATATTGCTGCATCTGTAAAGGTCCATTTTTTCAGAAATCTCATATTATTAATCCGGTATGATTAACTGCATCAGGAAAAAATATGCAATGGCCGAATTGTGCTTTCTTTGGTCATTTCATCTCCAAAAAAAAATTAAATAAAAATGTATCAAACAGTTATACGTTCCCCAAAACGCTACCTATACAAACTACAAATCGCCACACAAAAACAAGCAATGGGGGTCAAAAGATGGCAACAGGAAGCAGTTCTTCTTTTTTTTTTAAGTATTTTATTTTTTTAGAATATTATTATATAAAAAAAACTCTCTAAATGTGGTATTGCTGTATAAGTACTGACCCACAGAATTAAGACTCTCCCCCCAAAGATCATGTTGGGAAAAAGAAGAATCTGGCACGTTGAAGTTCAACAATTTTTTTTACTTCCTGGGGATACACCGCTGCCAGTGGGGTCTTTCTTCAGCTTTCTCCACTCTTCCCATGAAAAGCACATGAACCCTCAGACGAACCAGGCTTTCATGTGTATGTGGGAATCAGGAGGAAGAGCTGTTGGGCATTCAAATGCTGACAGCTGCTGAAGGTGTACGAGGTCATGAGCTTAGAAGCCATGCATCTAGGCAGGGGTGTACAATTCATGGGGCCCCATAGCAAAACTCAAAGTTTGGCCCACCCCCCCAAAATATATTAGTGACAGCGTATTTGTAATGCGGCAGGCTTAGATACAGCTCTAGTGTTTATCTGAATAAGGGCCAATTTCCACGGTCGTGGGCTTCTTGCATGCGCCCGCCGGCGCTGTAAAAATGCCTGCATAGCAAAGGGCCCAGTGCATATACGCCAAGGCTTGCCCCGTTGTCCGCAGCCAGCAATGAGAGCGGGCATAGATTAGCTCTGCCCCACCCACTCTCATTGCAAACAACGGTAAGTGGTGGAGAGGAGAAGAGAAGGGGGAGGGAGTTTAGCAGTCACGCTACTAAACTCCCTCCCACCTACCTTCTCCGGCAGCTAGCATAGGCTCCCTTAGGAATCTATGCAGCTGCCACTACCAACGCTGAACAGCCAAGTTAGTGCATTTCGGCTGGGCACTTTTACACCACCGCCGGCTGCATAGACTCCTATGGCAGCCTATGACAGCTGTCGGAGAAGGGAAGTGAAAGGGAGTTTAGCAGCATGACTCCTAAACTCCCACCCCTTCCCTCCTCCTCTCCGCCCCTTTCTAGCTGTTTGCAATGGGAGGGGGTGGGGTGTAGCTAGTTGCTAAGCTCCCACCCAATCCCGCCCCTCCCATTGCTGGCTGCGACAAGGGATGGGGCGGGAGCTAGTGTGCTAAGCTCCCGCCCCCTCTGTCCCACCTCCTCCCATTGCCGAGAGACAGCGAGGGGGAGTGAAGGGGGAGACAGTTTAGCAGAGCTACACTGTCTCCCCCGCCCAACAGCATTGCGGGCTTAGGGTATAAGCACCGGGTCAGGGCCGTCTGAATAGGCGTGCAAACGCTAGATCTGTTCGCCCGATCACGCATTTTTACGTTGCTGGTGGGCGAACGTAAAAGCGTTGACGCCCGTGTGAATCCAGCCTAATAGCCAGATACCAGCTCTGCACAGTGATAGTGATGTCAGTGCAGTTACCTCCAGTAAACACAGATAGGATTGGTTCACAGATTCTGTGATTGGTTCAGTCTAAAGGCATACCAATGGCCGAATGCCGATTGATAATCGTTCGCTTTTCGTTTTTCCGTTCCTTTTTAGCAGGCATAAAAATCATCGTTAGCTCGTTCACTTTAAACACCGATCGTTCAGTCGTTCTCTTATACAGCCAATGTGCACAACTGAACAATGTCTCTTTTAAACGAGCCAACGATGTATCGGCCTGTATAAGCAGGCTTCCTGAGCAAACTCCGACATCATTCACTCGTTTGCTTGTTCAAATGATAAATCAGCTGGTGTAAACGGATCCTTATGCATTCGCCAGCTATAAGCCCATGTTGTACCTCAGTGTGCCTCCCATTTCCTACAGTGCCACATGGTGGCTATTAGTCACAGATATGTAGGAGATAAGATTAGCGGGTTGCTGCATCGCAAGATGAATTGTAGAGGCATTCATTGCTAGAAGCACAGCAGCACTTATAGTACATATGGATCCATATGTAAGAGGGAGCCCTAAAAAACACAGAAAAACAGTGCTCAGATCTGTGGGGCATCATAGAAGGGGACACATTTGACTGCTTAATAGAGATGAGCGAACGTGCTCATTTAGAGCAATTACTCGAACGAGCATCGCTTTTTTCGACTAACTGCCTAAGCAGGCGAAAATATTCGGGGGGGGTGGGGGCGGGGGGGAGCGGGAGGTTGCGGTGGGAAGTGGGGGAGGAGAGAGAGCTCCCCCCTGTCCCCCCCCCCCCTGCCGCCCCCCCGGCACCCGCCAAATCTTTTCGCTCGAGTAGGTAGTTACTTGAAAAAAGCCATGCTCGATCGAGTAATTGTCCTAAACGAGTACGTTCGCTCATCTCTACTGCTTAACCCTGTAGACTAATTTACAAATGTTTACATATTTACTATCCTCTTTATTTCCCTCTTCGTATCTTCAGGTTTTGCCATTGTTTTTGACAGTTTTAATATATGAATATTATTATAGTAATTACCGATTATGTAGAATGTTTATTACAACATTGAGGACATTACCGAAGTCCCCAAACTCATGCCACAAGCAGCGAGCCGCGCCATCCCCTCCCTACTGCCCAGAAGCTGCATAAACATGTTGTGCTGGGCACAGGCTTTAGCGCGATGGAGAAAGTCAATATGCACACTTATTTGCATAGTATAAAAAAACACCATCAGCAAAATGAATTTGTTGTTGCAGAGTTTATATCCAATCTGCCGCTTACTTTCAAAACATGTTTTTGATATCTTGGCTATCAGGGTGGAAAATAGAGTTCAGCACGTGAGCAGCGCATGGCAGTCTGATGGTTCAGAGTGTTTATACCACCCGCTACTCAGGAAGGTGTTTGCCCGCTGTGGAGTATATGTGTCTGTTGTGTCTGCAGAGTACTGATACAGTATCAGTGAATGTGTCAGGGGGTCGGGATATACAACTTGTCTTTGGCAAACAATCCTAAGGGCTCCTTCCCACGGACGGATTTCCGCCGCGTAATATGCGGCGGAAATCGGCTGCATTGCCCGCAGCGATTAGGTTCTCTTGAACCTAATGGCACAATGCTTACGGTGCGAAATTCCACCGTGGAATTCCGCACTGTGAAATCTCCCGTCCTCACCCGCGGCATGCTCTATTTGCCGTGGGTGTACACGCGGATGGCTTCCATTGCAGTCAATGGAAGCCGTCCGTCACGCTATCTTCCGCTGTAGCACAGTGGAAGATAGCGTGAAACCGCTTCCCCGCCTACCGCCAGCCGCGTCATATGACGCTGCGGCGCGTCACGTGCTCTATTGCGCATGCGCACCGAAGCGTCTTGTGGGACATAGGACGCTGGATCCGGAGGTGAGTATTGGGGTCTCTGGGGGGGCACCGTGACGGGCTCCGCCACGCCTTCCCAGAGACCCCAATACTTACCTCCGGATCTGGCGTCCTATGTCCCACATGACGCTTCGGTCCGCATGGGCAATAGAGCACGTGATGCCCCGGCCGCGTCATATGATGCGGCTGGCGGTAGGCGGGGAAGCGGTTTCACACTATCTTCCGTTGCGCTACAGCGCAAGATAGCGTGACGGACAGCTTCCATTGACTGCAATGGAAGCCGTCCGCGTGTACACCCGCGGCAAATAGAGCATGCCGCGGGTGAGGACGGGAGATTTCACAGTGCGGAATTCCACACCGTAAGCATTGTGCTATTAGGTTCTCAATAGAACCTAATAGCTGCGGGCAACGCAGCGGATGCGGCGGAAATCCGTCCGTGGGAAGGAGCCCTAACGTGGAGAAATTGCCCGCAGCATCAGATTAAAGGGGTGTCCAGTTTCTGCACATATTTTACAATATACTTTCTATATCAATTTGCTTGTTTGTTTTGTTTTTTTAACCTCTTAACAACCACTCGTATGCGTTTAGGAGTTTTCTTCTGATGCATGCGCCATTTTACGGTGGTGTATCAGAATACTGGCACAGTTTTCCTATGGCCGGTGGAGCCAGAGTCCAGCTGCCGGATGACAGCCTGCTTCCAGCTGTGATGGCAAGGACTGGCGAAACCACTGATCACAGCCATTTAACCTTTTACATGCTGCAGTTGTTGCAACCATTGCATGTAAAAGATTGACATCCCTTTAACCCATGCTAGAATTGTAGATTTTGCTAACTTTGCCTCTAGAAAAATGGAATAAAGAGTAATGAAAATGTTAAATATTCACAAAAATGGGATAATTGAAGACTAGAGCTCATCCTGCAAAAAACAAGTCCTTATAGAGCCCCATGAGTGGAAAATAAAAATGTTCTGGCTCATGGAATGCGGTGACACAAAAGAAAATCTTTAAAAAGAAGTGTGCTTTGGCATTCCGGCGCCACGGCTTTTGACAGGTGACGTCACTGGGTGGGAAGAAATGGTGACATCCCTCAAACTTGTCATGTGGGCTTTTAATATAGAAGACCCCAGCTGGTTGACAGAATGTCACTGATGACATCCTTGTCAGGCCTTACATTGGCTACTGCAGCGACAACTATAGCCCAAAGTAAATAGAAGACGGTGAGGCAGCAGCGCTGCAGCAGATAGGTGAGTGCTGTGGGTTTTTTTTCATCATATACGTCCCCCCTCTGCCACCAACGTTTTCCTTATTTGGAAAACCCCTTTAACTCACACAGTTTCATCTGGTAAGTAATAATCTGGGAAGGTCTGAAATTTGTAGAAAAGTAGACCAGAGTTGCCAGGTCTTCATAAGAAAGTCCATCTTATCATTTCTCGTGGACAACAGTCTTTCACAGAGCATCATCCTGGAGACAAGAGCTTTGTCAGCATTAAAGGAAATATTGGCCATCAGCCATTGGGACGCATCATGAATTCTCACAGCAATGCAGATAATTGGCGCCAACTTATCCTGTAGATTGGTCAACCTTGGCGGTGTATCAGCTAATAGAATAACTGAATGATGAAGTGGGAAGGGCTTAGCAATTACTCTTGAAAGCAGATTGGCCTTCACTTCTTGAGATCCACTGGAGTGATACACAATGGTGAAAGTAGTATACATAACTTTCAATATAACAGAAAATGATTTACCGTATTTTTCGCTTTATATGACGCAATTTTTCCCCTTCCAAAGCCGGGGGGGGAGTTGCTGCGTCTTACAGAGCGAATGGCGAATGTGCCAAAAAATTTGTTCCAATCGCCATTTTTAGCGCGATCGCGAATTTAACGCGCGAACGCGATTGCGTGTTAAACTCGCAATCGCACAAACAAATGTGCGACCAGTCTCCTCCCCACTGCTGCCCATACATACCTCTGACTGGTCGTGAGCGCCGGCAGGTACTACTGCTGCTCCCCGCCTTCACCAAACGGCTTCCTTCCTTCCTCCTGCTCCACACAAGCACCGCTGTGATATGGAGCACCAGTTTTTCAGACCTCTGCTGCTCTCTGCAATCCACTTACGGACAGGGAATGTATCTTAAGTAGCCATTCTACCAGTACTGTACTGTCCAGGACTTCATCTTCCACACTTCCCATGCTGCCTTGCATAGCCCTGCTCCAACCAGCTGCAAGCCAGCATCTTAATGCCTGCTCCTCTGTTGTATGTAGTAACTAGCAGTGTTTCCATGTCCCTGTTACTAGAGAAGCTAAATACCTAATGACAGGCAGTGGATTGCAAAGGTGCTGGAAGGGAGACCCCTAGTGGCAGCCACTTTATGATTGATTTTTAGTGGTAAAACAAAATAAATGTTCAATGCAAGGATATCACAAGATTGATGATACACACATAGGCTTTTAGATTAGCACAGGTTTTGTGATATAAGAAGTGCCCATTTAAGTGGAAAATGTTCTTTAGTTTTATAGACATTATTTTAAGAAAAAGCATTTCTAGCATTAACATAAAATCTTTAGCCAAAATGTGTCCAAGTACTTATGGCAACTATGCGGTATTATTTCTTACTTTCCAGTATTCTGACTGATCTATTGGATGTGCACCAGAACATGGGCTACTGTCCACAGTTTGATGCCCTTGATGAGCTGCTAACTGGTCGCGAGCATCTGCAGCTATACGCACGTTTAAGAGGAGTTCCTGAAGAAGAAGTTGATATGGTAATATAACATACTGTCTCTCAGAACACATTTGTGATTTTCTGCTTTTCTATTAAAAGGCTGTCCAATTACTGTTATCCTTTAACATCACCGAACAACATCCCTTTAACAGGCCTTAGTGTGATAAAATAATAAACAGAGCTGCTGGGATCCAGTGCTGCAGTCCCGCTGTGTTCCCAATGTTGATTGTGGCAGCAGCCGTCGCCAAAAGTCAGGTGGTGGCCACTCCAGCCAATCAGAGGCCGCAGCGTCACCACTTGTTCTCCTGGCATGAGAGCTCACACCCTGGGCACCATGAGCTGGGCATTTGGGAGCGTGATGCTGCAGCCGCCGATTGGCAGCAGCGATCGCCTGACTTCCACCAGGACCACAGCGGGACTGCAGCACTGGATCCCAGCAATGGCAGAGGGGTAAGTATAGCTCTGTTTATTATTTTACCACACACAGGTCTATTAAAGGGATGTTGTCTGATAAACAGATAATCCCTTTAAAATGTATCTATCATTACATTGTCTTTGTTTTCTAAGAAACCAGCAGTAAAAATGATTTGAAGCCGTTTCCTAAAATACTTAAATAAAGCTCGGATACTCTACTTTTTAACTACAGATTACCATTCCTCTGTTCCCCTAAACACAAACTTGGCGGCCTGGTATCAGCACTCGGGGGCCAATCTGTATAGAGCTGTTTGTATTTCGGCCAGTAGAATTATTATAATGAGCATAAATTTAACCCCGTAGGGATACCCAAAACACTTTTTTACTTACCTCAATAAAGGGCTTTTATCTTGCACATACATCTTTTTAAGGTTGTTAATGCTGACAGCCAGGCTCCTGCTCTAACACCCCGAGGCGGAGAAACCTCAAATTCTGGAAGTCCCTTCATTCCACAATCAATAGCAATTGCAGCATTTAAGCAGATGACAGAAGGAGGGGGATCCTTCTGTCACCCATCGGCACCCCACATTGTGATTGCAGGGTACCAATGCATTCCAATAGCAGCAGGAAGCATGATAAAGGCCTCCATGTCTGCCATGAACTCAGCCTATTAGACCCCACCTCCAGCAGAGTCTAGGAGGCTGCTGTCCTAGGATTAGTAGAATGCAATACATACGAAATGCAGTGTACTATCCTAACGACCGAGCTATTGCATCAACTTGTCCCCCAAAATAACAAGCACACATATGGCTATGTCAATGAATTATGGCTCTTGCAATGGGACAATGAAAATCACTCAGTCCTTAAAATAAAAAAAATAGGTTAATCACTAAGGGGTTAAGGTCCGCTCCCGTGCAGTGGGAACAATCAGAATGGCCCCTTTATTTCCTGTATTCTTTAAAGAACTAGTAGGTGCAATTTTCTGTTGTGACATATAATGTGAAGGACGTCCTCAGGGTTCCCTATGTAAGATCATTACTTGTAGGACACATTTAAGGACTAATTCAGGATCCCTTGTCTTTGTTCTATTCTCTCAGGTTGCAGAATGGGGGATTGAAAAACTGGGCCTTAGAAAATATGCGGACCAATCAGCAGGCACTTACAGTGGTGGAAACAAACGCAAGCTATCAACTGCAATTGCTCTAATTGGATGCCCCCCAGTGGTATTGTTGGTAGGTTTGGGGTATTTTTATTACTTTTTATTGAGGATAAAGACGAAGTCTGCATTCTTTCTCCCTTATGCAATCACTTCTTCCATCTCCAACTTTACTTTCCTATAATTGAAGAAAACAACGTATTCTATATACTGTATATTTTTTATTAAGAGTGTGGATAGAAAACACTTTCTCGGGGTCCGCCAGAACTATAACATTAATGGCTTCCATTCCCTTTATTGTTTACGTAGCGTCAGTTGCTCATCCGTATCAATGGTTGGTCTACGACTGCAGCTCATCCACACTGAGCACAGTATGGTGGCCCATAGTACAGGACTCCGTGTGATGCCGTATAATCATGAGGCCTTTCTCTTGAGTCTAAGGCCCAATGTCCATGGGCGGATTTGATTTGCAAAATCCGCCCGGGTGATCCGCAGCTCTAGCCGCCCATAGAGAAGCATGGGGCATCCGCACTTCATTTAAGTCCTGCAGATTTGATTTTAAATGATTTGCATATGCCACGCATATGGCAGCATGTTCCATTTTATCGCGGATGTGGCTCAATTCATCTCTATGGGAGCTTACGATCCACAGCGCATCCGCAAGTGCATTTAAATACATTTGCAGATTCACTGAGGGTTTAAAGGTTAAAATCAATTAGGGAGGTGGGGAAAAGGCTGGGTGGTGGGGTTGGGGATATTTTTCCCGCAGATGATCCGAAATGCATCCGCACGGGAAAAAAACGCAATCCGCGATCTCCTGCAAGCAATGAAAAAATCCTTTTAATGGTGACTCACAGTGAATCCGCTGTGAAGATCTGCATGAATACTCCACTTGTGTCGTGGGCATGAGGCCTAAGAATATTCTCCAGAATTTTCTATATCAATCCCTTAGGGCTCATGTCCACGGGCGGGTTTGAATTCCAGGATCCGCGTGGGTCACCCGCGCAGATGATCCGGAGTTCAATACCTATAGACTATTCATGGGTGCCCACACTTTAATTAAAGCATGTGGGTTTGTTTTCCAGGTCCTTCCGGTCCGGAAAACAAATAGCAGCATGCTGCGTTTTGCCACGGGTCCCGCAGAGACTGCTTCCATTGAAGTCAATGGAAGCAGCCGTCTGATCTGTGGCACACCTGAAACGGTCACTCCGGGTGTGCTGCGGGTCCTGTGGGAAAGCAGGAGATTAAAAAAAAAAAAAATCTCCACTACACATTCGCGGGGAGCGTGCCGACCCACATGCCAACGCGCCCGCCCACTTGCACCGAGGAGGCACCAGACAACCTGCACGCATCCGGACTGGTAAGTAGTGTCCTCATGCTGGGGGCAGGGTGGGATCCCGGGGCCGGGCTCCCACCCACGGAACCCGACCCGCCCATGGGCATGAGGCCTTAGGGACCAAGATGTCTGGTAGGATGTCCTAATCAGTGATTGACTGCTATCTGTGAATGTGTGCTCCTACATGGAAGGATCACTGATAGGGCCACCCACTAGACCTCCAGAGATTTAATTTTTTCCCATATAACTATATATCAGTATGTTTCCCCTTAGCCATAATGAATATTATATCCCATCTGAATGCCCAATCAATGTACAAATATATCCTCATCCTCTCCTCTTCTAGGATGAGCCTACTACAGGAATGGATCCTCACTCACGCCGCTTCCTATGGAACTCTATTGTCAGTATTATCAGGGAAGGCCGAGCGGTAGTACTTACCTCCCACAGGTATAATCATTTCCATGTATGTACGATGACATGAGTAATAGGCGGTCTAATAATTGTATTGTCCTCTGGTTTGCTCTCTCCAGTATGGAGGAATGTGAAGCTCTCTGCACTCGGCTCGCCATAATGGTCAAGGGAACCTTTAAATGTCTTGGAACCATTCAGCATTTGAAATACAAGTATGTAAAGTGACATTTTCCATGTTTCTGATTCTTGCATTCTACCTTTGCTTTGGTTCTACTCTGCATTCTGTATTCCAGATTTGGAGACGGTTACATTGTAACCATGAAGATCAGACCCCAGAAGCTCGGAGCAGCCCCCGACCCAGGACCAGCTGAAAAGTTCATACAGACAAACTTCCCTGGCAGCTTACAGCGAGAGAAACACTACAACATGTTACAGTATCAGATCTCCTCCTCTTCCCTGGCCAGGATATTCCAGCTGCTCATCTCCAACAAAGACAGCCTCAACATAGAGGAATACTCGGTGTCCCAGACCACATTGGACCAGGTGAGACATTGGACCGGATAGCATTTTGTTTGCTGCCAATGAAAAACGGAAGCAACGTCAAATAAATGTTGCGATCCGTTTTGGCTCCGTTTTTTTAAAATGGAAACAAAAGTAACAATATGCGTTTTGCTGCATACGGCAACTATTTTAGACTTCGCATGGGATCGTATCTCATACACGCCATCATGCGCAGTTTTCCTGGTTTTTCTTTTTTTTTTCTGCTCTCATTTAGCAACGGTGTGTATAAATACCGCTGTATGCACCTGTAGATAACAATAGGGCCCTATTGTGTGTAGTACATGGTAAAATGGAACATGCAGCGTTCTTTTTTATGCACGTATTAGGCCACGTATTATATCCACGGGGAAAATCCGCAGCGGGTCCCTCCTGCCCGACGGACATGAGGGCTGAAAATAACAATTACTCACCTCTCCGCACTCTCTGGATCTTCCCTTCTTCGCGGCTTGATCTTCTCTCCGTCGCGGGCAGATCTTCTTTCTTTGGCCCAGCGGATGTGCTCGGCACGCCGGCTGCGTGCCGCGCACATGCGCCGGGCACATCCACCAGCCCGAAGAAAGAAGATCCGGCCGCGACGGAGAGAAGATCAAGCCGCGAAGAAGGGAAGATCGGGAGCGTCCAGAGCAGGTGAGTATATTCTGATTTTAGGTCTCCTGCGGATCCGGACGGCATATCCGCGTGTAATATGTGATTGAATTACGCTTGTGTGAGCCTGCCCTAAGTATTTATGGAATATCTACAGGATAAGACATAAATGCCTGACAGGAGCCGGTCCCGCATCTGTGACACTCGCCTGGTGGGAAGAGGACGTCCATCACCCTGGTTCAGTTACTCACATCTGCCATAGTCTCCATTTGCCCTATTCACATTGGCAAGTTTTAGAGTCGAAATATGTTTTTTTAGAGACTTTTACATAGCATACAGATTGGCTGGCAAGAGCCTCAAGGTTATATAACTGCCATAAGAAAAGCCAATGTCAATACCCCATGGGCAAATGTTAGATGACAGTTCTTTCTGACTGTAACTGAGCAAACTCGGATAGCTCTGACCTATAAAAATCAATGAGGCTTTTCAGACCAGCAACCTTTTTTTCACGGACTGAAGGTTCATGTAAAAAAAATCATAGTATTTCCTATTTTGGTCCAATTCACAGATGAGAGTAGGGCATTCAAGGTCCAGTCTCCTGCACATCGGACAGCACAGTCAGGGTGCCCATGTGTTATTCCAATGCCAGTTGCACCCAAGAATCTCAGGCACAACTTGCACTTGGCCATCTGAATGCAGCCTTAAAGTGAATGCAAGTTAAAAAAAAGTGCTGAGCAAGTAACCACCCCCCCACCTAGTTCTCCTAATAGGTAGTGTGGTGGACTCCTCAGGAAGGTGGTGAAAGAGACTAGAAAACTTGTTGCAGTCAACAGTGTAGCAGTCTTTACTTCATTGCAACTTTTGTTACAATGTTCTAGATTACAGAAGATGACACAGCCTTACGGCTCCTGAAGGCAGGGATTGTAAACTCCGTCTTCTTGCTCTTGGCCTCTCAACAATATGGCAGGTCTCCTTCTCTCAAGGCCAGGAGCTCTCCTCTACAACTCACACTTAACTGCCATATCCAACCTCCCTCACACACAGCTCCTCCTTGCTATTGCATTCCAAACAATTCACTTAAAGAGGACAGAGCTGCAATACCAAATATGGCCACTGCAATACGGACGGCGTTTGAATAGTTACAGATGTCCATAGAAACTTGTCACAATCTGATCGACAGCGATCCCTGGTGGTAGACCCCTGCCAATTCGTGATGCAATATGAAAGCCCTCTCTACTAATATTCGCCTAATTAAACACAGTTTCGAGTACATATATAATTGTGATTTAATTATTAGAGATGAGCGAGCACGCTTGGATAAGGCAGTTACTCAAGCTGGCATTGCTCTTCTCGAGTAACTGCATTCTCGTCCGAGCAGGCTCGGGGGGGGGGGGGGGGGCGGCCGGGGTGAGCAGGGTGGCGGCGCGGTAGCGGGGGGGGGGGGGAGAGAGAAAGAGAGATCTCTCACTCTCCCCCGCTCCCCCCGCCGCCCCGCCGAGCCTGCTCGGACGAGAATGCAGTTACTCGAGAAGAGCGATGCTCACTCGAGTAACTGCCTTATCCGAGCGTGCTCGCTCATCTTCATTAATTATGTTTTGTACACTGGGGGTTAATCATTGGTCTGATTGGTTGCTGTGATTTTTTAAAATAGGTACACGCGCCTAAAATCCTATGCCATGAGTAAGAACAGCATTCTCTAAAATGCATAGGAAAGCTTTTGCTACCTGCAGTCTGTTAACCCCATCTATTACTTTTACTAGTTGCTGATTAATAAAGAATATTTTGGATTTTAATTTGCTACCAGAATTCCTCTATTTTGTCCCCTGCCAATCTGCTATTCATGACCTATCTTGAGTATAGGTTACCAATAGTTTTGATTCTGGAAAAACCCTTCAAGCCATCCTCCTGGCAGGACTTAACCTTTTCCAATCCACTGTCTGACATCTTAAGACATTATGATTTAAGGCTGTACAGCTCCGATGTTGGAAGACGTCCGTCGGGGTTCTCTTACTGTATATTGCCAGCCTCTCTGCTGTCGGAGCCTATCCAATGTGTCACCTCATGCAGTACTGGTGTTAGCCAGCATATAGTGCCATTGTATAACGGCAGAAAAAGAGTAAGCCCCCTAGGAAAACCAGAATACAAATTGGATTGAAAAGGGTTAATAGGCAGCTATGAAAAAGTACAGTATACTGCAGCAGACAGGTATTGCAGTAAATTGTACAAACAATTGCAAGTGTAAGCACCCTAATGGGATTTTAAAAAAAGATTTTATAAAAAATATTTAAAAAGTAAAAAATATATATATATCCCATAAAAAATCTAGACCAATGAAAAAAAACAATTGGTATTGCCATGTCTGGAAAATGTTCTATTAAAATATTGCACTACTTATCCTACACGGTATACATCATAAAAAATACACAATTCCAAAAATGTGCAGGGTTTTGGTTACTACACCTCAAAAAAATGTATAACCGTGATCAAAAAGTTTTGAAATGGTACCAATAAATACTACAGCTCACCCTGCATAAAACAAGCCCTCCACTGACGTAAAAGTAATGAAGCTATGGGTCCCAGAATATGGCGGCCGACAGAAAGGTACTGCCATAATCATACTGACCTACAGAGTAAAGTGGGCGTGTCATTTTTACCGCACCATGAATGCCATAAAATGCTATTGTGGTTTTTTTTTTCTGATTTAACCCCATTTAAACATTTTTAAAAGTTTTTCAATACATTATATGATTATTTAAATGCTATGTGAATTGAAAAATGAAAAAAAAAAAATTATGGCTCCTCGTAAATGGGGATGAAAAATAGAAAATGAAAAACAGAAAACTCTCTGGTCTTGAAAGGGTTAATGCAGCACGCAACTGTATTTTTTCAGCCCTGGAGTAAGCCCCAGGCAACCCTTATGTTCTGGGCTTTCATTTTCAAACCAAGTGTTTCCTCTCTCTCCTCCCATGATTTCTGGCACACGCCGTTCCAAATTGTTATGCACGACATTAATAACACATTTTCATGTTGATCACTTCCAGTCCGTAGTGAAGCATTGGCCGATAGTGACGCTTTTTTAATCCCGGAATCGTCTGTTTTTCCATTTACAGGTGTTTGTAAACTTTGCTAAGCAACAGACAGATGATGAGGATATCCGTCTCCATCCGCGGGCTGCCGGTGCCACACGAGACGTTAGAGTCGCACCTGCTCCACCACCAAAGGCATCATAGATCTCAAGCTGAACTTGCCCCAAGTAACGGGTCATAAGTTAAGAAGGTGCTTTTCTGAAACGTGAGATGGCGATTGTGCCGGCAGGCACTGAAGAAACTCTTCATCTGCCCATAAAGCTAATGTCAGCGTGTAACAGTCTAATGAAGAACAAAGTTTTAGGACACTTTGAAGACTTTTCTACAGATTTGTCAGGATAACGTCCACCTATAAAAATCCTCTTCAAATGTAACCAGCGCGACACCAGCTGAAGTGTTCCTCTGCTTGTCAGGAACAGATGGAAATATTGAGTCTAGCCGATGAGAATTGTTACTGCCAGTAATGATGCAATGTACTTCTTGATTTTGTGTCAACATGAATAGATTTGCTTTGTCCTTTTTCATATGCTTATTAACAAATAAAGTTTAGTGAATTGAATCTACTTTATTTGGGTTATCATCATGTAAAGTTATGTGATTGTCCCAACCAGCAGCATGGTTTAGGTATGGGTACGGGTACAGATGCAGATAGAGGGGGGGGCCCAGCTCACCTTTTGCATCAGGGCCCCTGAGCCTTTAGTTATGCCCCTGGCAACCACTAGTATAATAAAACATAAAAGTTGACTATAAGAAATGAGGCATTACATTGTGAGCTCCGATCCCCCAACTGAGATCCCATATCATTATTTTCAGTAAAAAGGCTTTTTACAACATCAGACACCATGGGTGAGTGGGTTTATGTATAAATCATAAAGTCCAGCAACATGCATGCAAATATGGAGGTTTCTTTAAAGGTCCGCTCTAGCACTTCTTTCCACCCCTGTACTTCTCACCTGATTGCCTGTCACGCTTCTAAGTATACTGCAGTCACTTCCATGCAGTGCAGCATCCTGTCTGATACTTATCAGGCTCCATTTTGATACTGAGATTTCTCCTTGCTTTTTCTTTCACTATTCTGTAATATTGATCCCATGATGTATCAGTACAACATTACATGAGCAGATGGAGCCTGTACCATCTCTGCCTGATGGGAGGGCAGTGTTATTATCATTCACCTAAATAAGCTACAGACTATAAGTCTACAGTCAGAAGGCTGAACTGTCGTCTCCTTCATTATAAGTGTGTGACAACAGCCTCTAATCATCAGCAGGAACTGGGACACGGGTTTATGTGTCCTCCCCTAAAGGACTTTTGTGGTTGGGGTCCTTCACATAGGAATTATACTGACTCGAAAACTGGCTTTTTGAGAGAACATAAAGCCAAGTAATTCTCAGGTGGTCAGAATGAGATCACATGATCGGCCTGAAGCGAAGGACTGCAGGAAGTCTACAATAGAAAGAAATAAGTAAACAAGGTAAAACTAGTTGGCTTATATATACTGGGAGGAGGGTGGAGAGGAGTGGCTAGTCACATAATTAATGAAAAAGTGTCACTGGAGCAGCTCTTTAACCCTTTTCAATCCACTGTCTGACATCTTCCTACATTCTGATTGAAGCTTGTACAGCTCCAATGTCAGAAGACGTCCGACAGGCTATTCTTACCGTCTATTGCCAGCCACTCCGCTGTCGTATTGCCAGCCTCTCTTGTGTATAACAGCAAAAAGAGAAAGCCTTTTAGGAAACCCTGAATCCAAAATTGGATTGGAAAGGGTTAAATGGTTATTAACGTCTCAGCAAGCGTCAGAGATAGCAGAGTGCTTGAACTCTATCTCTGTCAGTCCCATTGAAGTGAATGGAGCGAAGGCACGCATGTGCATCCTCCTTTGCCCACACTTTGGGACACGTGGCACTGAAATCTTGGGATGGTGATAGACCCAGTGATTGCACCCCCACTGATCTTGTGGATAACTTGCTGAGATGGGAATAACCCTTTGCATTTCTTGTTTCATCTTAGTAAAGGGGATGTGAATTTTTGCAACATTTTTTTTCTATTGTGTCAATGCATCTAAATAAAAAAAAAATCAGAGGTGAGAGGAAAAAATGTACAAAGACATAAATCACAGAAAAAGAAGCCAAATCTGCATCACCTGATACTGCAATCTGGCTGTCTACATGCTACCAGGGAATATGGTGATTGGGCCGCCCTGCAGTATCAGGTGCTGCAGATTTGGCTGCTTTTTCTGTGAGTTATGTTTTTAAATTTAAAAAAAGATTCAACTTTCCATATAGTTTTGTTTTGGAAATAGGATACCGTTTTGTGCACACAGCTTCAAAGCAGAGCTCTGTCTGTCCATAGTCTGATTCTGTAGTTATGTGTTACTCCACTTCCTCAGCCTTGCATAGAAATAAGGGAAAAGATGGGAGAAGGTAATAAGAAACCTCAGGCTCTCTACCCATGGAGACACACAGGTCTGCATACATAAAATGTGCATTAGGACTGTAAAGTAGTTGCAAAGGTGCACATATGCTAAAGGGGATATACTCATTTCAGATATTTATGGCATATACACAGGATATGCCATAAATGGCTGACAGGTACGAGTCCCACCTCTGGGATCTATGTCACCTATGTCAAGAACAGGTGTCAACAATCTACAGAAATGTAAATAATGTAGAAGGCAAATAAATTTTCGGATTAAAAAAATTGCAACACACCACCAATGGGGTGTATTAAAAGAGGTATAGGGGCGAGGAATGGGAACATTATCCTCCCACTATATAAGGCACTTGTCAGGTCTCACATGGAATACTATGTACAGTTCTGGACACCGATGCTCTGGAAAGATGTTACAGTGCTGGACGGGGTTCAAAGAAGGGCAAGTAAATTAATAAACAGAATAGGAGGACTGGAATACCCAGAGAGGTTATCAAAACTGGGAATATACACCCTGGAAAAAAGACGGCCAAGGGGTGATCAAATAACTATGTATAAGTACATGAGGGGACAATACAAGGATCTCTGCCATGATCTGTTTATACCCAGGACTGCGACGGTAACAAGAGGGCATCCGCTACGTCTAGAAGAAAGCAGGTTTCATCGCCAACACAGAAAAGGGTTCTTGACTGTAAGAGCAGTGAGACTGTGGAACTCTCTGCCTGAGGACGTGGTGATGGCAAAATCCATAGAGGAGTTTAAGAGTCTTTTTAGAGCGCTATGATATTACAGGATACAGGCATCAAATAACCAGCGGGTTGTTGATCCGGGTAGGAACTTTCAAATGTTGATCCAGGGATTATTCTGACTGCCATTATGGGAGTCGGGAACAAATTTTTTCCACCAACTGGACTAAATTGGTTTCTGCCTCCTTGGGTTTTTTTGCCTTCCTCTGGATCAACAAAGTGGGGTGGAAACAGGCTGAACTGGATGGACATTGTCTTCTTTGAGCCTAACATACTATGTTACCTATTTTCTCATACACATAAAAGATATACTTGATTAACTACTCGTTAAAGAATAAAAATCTCATAACAATCATACTTCCTAATGGATGACCAGAGTGAATGATATATACAATTATATACTCGTATTCAATAAAGTAGGGTAGAATCTACAATTGTGGTCCTCACGAACCGCTAGGGAGCTCCAAGGGTACAACTTTATTCATTCCAAACATTTTTTTCTTAAGCCTGATGAAAAGCCATAAAAAATCCACCAGAGCAAAAAAATACAGAGGACATAGAATAAACTGAACCCTACAGTGGCCCTATAAGCAGGGTGTTCACCCCGATAAGAGCGTCCCAGTAGTCCTGAAGTCTCACCGCTATTAAATCACTCGATTACCCTAAACAAAAATCCTCCATGTTATTCAAAAACAAAAATGACTTCCTGACATAACAGATGTAAGGAAGAGTTCAGCAGGGGATCATCATGATCGTGCAATACCACGTCATACTGGGAGATCGAAAAATCCAGCTATACACAGTGATACTGACATCCAAGATGACGGGGCATAACTCAAGAAGCTTTACACCCAGAATTCAAACCAACAGTCATGCACCCACTCACCTCCGTTAGACAGAATAACCAATTGATTGGCTATCCTGTCTAATTGGGGTGGGGGGGAGACGGGGAGGCATGACTATTAGTTTAACGAAACGCAAGGACCTTTCAGCCCAGAATTTAAAGGAGAATTCCAATTAAATTCATAATTTTACATATTACATACAGTTTAAAAAAGTGTCCTGGCACTGCCAGCACCATCTGGGGCTAGTCACAAATTTAGGCTGGCATCATTGTCCTGGCAGCAGACCATATAGCATGTGCACAGTTTCATGTAGCGCTTTCCATTGAAGGAGAAAGATCTGTCCTCACTGGCTAACCAGTCAATTAGGTCAGTCAACCTATCACGATTCTCTTATTTAAACAGATTCCTCCTTGTAGAGGATGCTGATTATATTTTGGTATACTGGTCAAGTGCTCAGTGTTCACTCATGCTCAATGTTCTCAGCTGCCCAATGCTCACTAGTACTGTGTTTTGTGTTCGGTGCTCTGAATTCAACATTCAGTGGGCAGTGTCCAGTTGTCCTTGTTTCTCCCTGCCTTGGACTTGCTACTTTCAAGCAATGGGGTTACCCTTTTCAGGATGGTTGCTCCTCTTAGTGACGGAACCAGTTCAAGGAGGCCCTAGTAAGTAACTTTATTTCCAGGTATTTACCATCACCAGGTGCAAATGTTCAGTGGCCAATATCTAGTTGTCCTTGTTTCTCCCTGCCTTGGACCTACTACTTTCAAGCAATAGGGTTACCCTTTTCAGGATAGTTGCTCCTCCTAGTGACGTTTCCAGTTCAAGGAGGCCCTAGTAACATTATTTCCAGGTCTTTACCATCACCAGATTCAAGTCTTTCCATGCAGTCTGTCACAGTGACTTGTTCTCTAAGCTTTCTGTCATCTGCTGTGCTGATAGGTTTGAGTAGACGTGACAAGAAAATACTGGTTTAGTGTCCATGAGTCAGCACTCCCACCAAAATTTAGACATTATGCCTAAAATGAGGCCAGCTCAAATATTGAAAGTGAAAAAAATGCATAAACTTTTAAACTCTAGAACTGATACTTTCCATCCATATAATAAAAAACACGCTAAATCATGTTTGTGTATGAAAACCTCAGTCTTTTTATTAATCCACGTACAGAATTATACAGAGTATGGCTTTTCCACCGCTGTAAAAATACACAGCACAAAACAGCAATGATTTATTAGTTGATTATATGGCTTCTGTTGGTCTTTTAGGAAAACTGTGAAAGCTTTGGCTTTTGAATGGTGCATAAGGCTTGTTGAACACATCCAGGACCCATAAATATCTTGGGCTTTTACAAAGCTTTTTGCGCTTCTGTGCTGGGATAGTACCAGTTGGTTGTGTGAGCTAAGGCTCCTTGTACTTCACTGGGCACAAAAGCTTCAGCACTTCTTAAACTGTTCCTCTTCAGCTCTCGCTCGTTGATTTTTTGTTTTATTTTACCAACATTGTGCTTTTTGATTACTGAATATTAGCAATAAAACAAAATTCTAGACAGAACATTCATAAAATGAAACAAGACGCTCTGATGATAATTAGTCTTGAAATTAATGCCATTATTGATTACATTGAGGGAGGCCATCTACCGACGCGTTTCACCTACAGCAATAATCGGTAAAGTACCTTCCGGTCCTCAGTTGCGCGGCACATACCACCCTTCACTTTTCTGAATAAAATGGATAATGAAGTTACGAAAGATTTGACCTCACTTATTTAGGGTCCATGCACATGGCAAAGCCATGGACACGAAGCCCATAAAGGTCAGCCATGGGCACTCTGTGTGCCACCGTATAGAGCACACATGTCAAACACAAGGGCCACGGGCTCAGTTTATGTGGCCCGCCGGCCGTGCATCATCCTACTCACTCAGTCTTCTGGTCCGGACCGGATCTCTCCCTCCCCGATGTCTGTGTGCGTCGACCTATATGTAGCTGAGGCCCGAGGGGTGAGGCCAGCGAACGCTGGCTGCACTCCTGCCGCCAGACTGGACCTGCAGACTAGGTGAGTGTAATGCCTGTAGGGATGCTGCCCAGCCCAAGGCTAGTAGGGAGATCACTATTACTACTGGGAATACTATGGGGGGGGGGTCATTTATTACTACTGGGGCCACCTGTATAGCGGACACTTATTACTGGGGCCACTATGGAGGGTCACTATTATTACTGGGCCCATTATGGGGGATACTATTACTATTGCAGCCACTATTAGTTCTTATTAATGTAGGCGTAAGCGCATTTCGGTCACGCAAATATGCTGCATATTTGAGCAACCGCAAATGACTTACGCCCACGTGTTTGGCCAGTCCGCCATGTTTTTGTGTGCCCACATACACTGCATATTAGTGCAAGCAAAAAAGAACACAGATGGGCCTATTGAAATGGTGCACAAATATGCAGTGAATATGCATGTTTGCTGCATATTCACTATGGATTTGCGCCGCCCATTCCCTGCAATGGCCTAAATAGGTCATGACTAGAGATGAGCGAACGTACTCGTTTAGGGCGATTTCGCAATCGAGCACCGCTTTTTTCGAGTAACTGACTACTTGGGTGAAAAGATTCGGGGGGCGGCGTGGTGGAGCAGGGGGTAGCAGTGGGAAACAGGGGGGGAGCTCTCTCTCTCTCCCCCACTCCCTTCTGCAACCTCCCGCTCACCCCTGGCGCCCCCCGAATGTTTTCGGATTTTACTAAATATAGTTTCATAAATTTTGGGTTCAACATCTCTGAAAGGTGACAAATATTATTTTTTTTTGCATTTCTTGATTTCATTTACTGCAATGATACTTGAAAATCGTGCAACAACAACTAAAACTGCTCATATACGTGGGGATGATTTTCTCAAGTCTTTGTGGTACAATAATGAATATCAGTGATTCCACAAATATTTGGCTTCAGCAATATTCAAGTATAGGCATCCCGCTCGGAGGGTTCAGTGGCGGTCAAATATCACCTGCACCACTTATTTTAAGAAACAAAGACGAATAATAGAATGGGACAGAAAGGTGTAATTTGTCGAATTCACACCACATTCGTAAGTATGAAACGCACTCTATACTTTCTTGTTGTTTTTATTTTAATACTTTTTATTGTAAAGTGGGGTTAAAGCAACCCTCCGGGCTTGGACAAACAAAGATGGCCGAACTGCTTCACTGACTACTTGATGTACATTGTGTATTAGTTTGCTTCATTACTATAACACACTACACTGCCTTAGGTTGACCAGTGCTGCCCACCTGAGCAGGATTGCCTATTCAGATGAGCATGTAGTGTCTTAAACTACATCAGGAAGTCGGAGAAGCGGTGTGGCCATTTTTGTTTGTCCAGGCCTGGAGATTGCTTTAAGGCTTTGTATACATTACATCCGAGGCTTTCTTTGGAGGTATATGTGGATTTTCCAACATATACCTAAGATGGAAGGCTCCAATTGATGCCATAGAATAGACAAAGGTTGACTATTGACTCTACTTGTGAAAGAAAAACAAATCACACACCGCACATTATTTTGCAGTTTGCTTTTCAATATAATTGGAGTTGTGGGATCCCAAGGTATCCCAGCCAAATGCATGCTGAGAGGTCATCCTTTTTGTATACGTTTACGGATTAAAGTCTAACTGAGCCATGAAGACATCAGACCGTTGTCAGAGCCTTCTGATAAGGGTTGTTTGATAAGATCAATTAAAGGTCCAGTTAGTCCGCTCCTGAAAGTAATTGATAATTAATTATCTCTGTATGCAAACTCACATAAGGAAGGTTGTCAATGGCTAATAGGACCGCCGACTGGACTCATAACCTCTAAGAAAGCTGAGATTTCAATCAATAAGTTACAAGTTACAATTTTTTTCTAACTATAAGATAAAGTTTTCAGCAACATAAAATCTTATAGTCCAGAGGCAGGGGGGCCTGATCGATCCAGAGAGCCCTGACCCTAGCCTTAAAAGGGGTTGTGTCTAGCAGGCTCAGTCCAGGTCCCTCCCACTGCTCTCTGGAGCTCCGAGGCGCTTCTTGCAGTCCACGGTCGCCCACAGAAGATCACTTCCTGGTTACGAAATTCATAAATCCCACCTCCAGGAAGTGATGGCTCTGATTGGTTCTCAAGCTCTGCTCAGCCCATCAATTCAGCGCTCGATGCATCAATGCAATGGCTGTGATTGGTTCCTAAATCCCGCTGAGTAGTGGGATTTAGGAATTGGCCAACCAATGCCATGGCTCAGCCAATTCATAAATCCCACCTCCACAATGCAATGGCTGTGATTGGTTCCTCGGCCACTGCTCAGCCAAACAATGTGGCGCTCGATAAACCAATCACAGCCATTGCATTGGTTCAATCAGAGCCATCGCTTCCTGGAAGGGGAATTTATGAATCCCGTGACCCAGGAAGCGATCTTCTGTGGGCAGCCGAGGACTGCAGGAAGCCTGCTGGAGCTCTGGAGAGCAGCAGAAGGGACCTGGACCGAGCCTGCTAGGTAAGTATAATAAGACATTCCCTGAAAATAAGACCTAGCACCTCTTTTGGGGCAAAAATTATTATAAAACGGGGTCTTATTTTTGGGGAAACACGGTACTACACTTGTTTGTTTGGGGAGTCAGGCCGGCTTCACATGAGTGTCAGCACATTTGCGCGCGCCTATGTGCTGAGTTTTGGGCGAATGAACTATGCTATTTTGCGTGTGCATTGGCGTATTTTATTGTACCCTTTGCTCACTTGCACACAGCAAACAAACGCACTGATTGAAATGGCTAATAAATTCTAGATGTGTCATTTCTCAGTGCAATTACGCAGTGCTTCACGCATTTCCTTGCGTATTGCGTGTGCATTTGTGCACCCCCAGTGACTTCCATAAGGACATTCAATGCGCAAATACATAGAAAAAAAACATGTTTTTGTTTTCTTTTTCGTGCACAAAATACGTACAAAATACGTGTGAAATCAATGGGTTCTATTCTGACTGTTGCACATAAGACATTCCCTGAAAATAAGACCTAGCACCTCTTTTGAGGCAAAAATGATTATAAAACGGGGTCTTATTTTTGGGGAAACACGGTACTACACTTGTTTGTGTGGGGAGTCAGCTCTACATGTACAAATACGTCTGTATGAAGCCAGCTTTAGTGTCAATGAAATCAGTGTTTAACATGCCAGCTGCACATGTGTTTGTATGCATGCTGCAGAGCTGTATGCGTGAATGTGCATGCTGCAGAGCTGTGCGTGCTGTGTGCATGTACAATGTGCGTGCAGCAGCGCTGTGCGTAATGTGAGCCTATGTGCTTTCACCATTGTTTGAATGGACACACTAGGTTCAATAGCAGCTGACTGTTCACTGTTAACCCTTGAACTGTACTAGAACACCAACGTTATTGTCGGGAGCCCCTCCACTTTGTTAGACCCCCAGAGATTAGTATGAAATATTTTTCCTGTTGTCTAAACTTGGATACATCTTATAGTCTGAAAAATACGGTATATACAGTAGTCTTGTGGGAAACGACTCGGCGTATTGATCTGATGAACATCTCCTGCTCTACGACTTGCTGGAAGCAGAGAGGAGAACACATTAATCCCTTAAACAAGTAGTTTTTTTGTATTCTCTTCAAGAAGTAAACACATTATTGTTAATGTCCTGGAATGTGTGCTGTGATTCACGGACGTGAGGGTAGAACCTTAAAGTGATCCTCCATGTCACTATACAAGCAGAATGTACCTGGCCAGTTCCTCTTCCTTGTTGCGGTCATGGTCTTCTTCCCAGTCCGGTCTTTAGAATGGCCACTGTATTCTTGGCCTACTCTACGCACAACGTGGCCCAGCAACTTAGACCGGTGTTTCACACACTAGACTGGTTAAACACTGCGTCTGTCTATGAGCGACAAATGTATTAAGGTGCACAAGCCTCTTGAAACAATTGTCTTATCGGGCGGCACTTTTGTGCACCGGATGAAAACACGCACTCACTACAAGCTGGAATAGGCTTTTGCAATAATCTGCACCATCCTTTTGGAGTCGAGTGCTTAAAGTAACCCTCTAATTGCGAGACAAAATTCTGTCCGAGGACAGGAGAAGGGGAATATATCACCTACAGTTAGGCCTCATGTCCACGGGGAAAATCAGGCCCGCTATGGATTCTCTATGGAGACTCCGCAGCGGGTCCCTCCTGCCCCGCGGACATGAAGCATTAAAATAAGAATAAACTCACCTGCTCCGGACGATGCGGATCTTCCCTTCTTCGCGGGCGGATCTTCTTTCTTCAGCCCGGCAGATGTGCTCGGCACGCCGGCTGCGGGCATGAGCCGGGCACATCCGCCGGGCCGAAGAAAGAAGATCCTGCCGCGAAGGAAGGAAGATCTGCATCGCCCGGAGCAGGTGAGTGTAATTCAGGCGCGGGTCTCCTGCGGATCCAGACGGCTTCCATAGGCTTCAATAGAAGCCTGCAGGAGCCGTCCCCGCGGGAGACTCGCACCTAAATGGAGCATGTCCATTTTTTTTCATGCTCCAGAAATTTTTTCATTCACTTTTATTGACCATTTGCAGGTATTTATCTACCCGCGGGTGGTCAATGCATTCCTATGGGGCGCGGATCCGCGTGCGGGTGATCCGCTGCGGATTTTAATTCTTTTTTTCCCCATGGACATGAGGCCTTAGTCTTCTCTGCTGCTCCTCCAATCTGCCAGTCCTGGCTCCATTTTCAGCGGTCCACGATGGCTGCAGCCATTTTCTATCTACCTAATGTACACTTTTCACTGCTCTCTGACTTGCCAGTGCTGATCATATAAGCAACTCTGGCCAATCAGAGAGCAGGTATGGTGCATTAGCAGTCGAAGTCTACCAATACACTGTGGGGGATTAGGTAGTCTGAAGATTGTGTCAGCCATCTTATATAGCCAAAAACAGGATCTGGAACCAATAGATTGGAGGGACTGTAGAGAAGAAAGGGACTTGTTACTTGTATAGCGCCAACTTATTCTGCAGTGCTTTCAGGCGATTTTTATTTATTACCCCAGAGGCCACACGAGGCCCACAAGTGAAGAAGAACTGCAAGAATTATTCAGTCCTGGGACAGAATTTTGTCCTCAAACCAAAGGGGCGCTTTAATAAATAGGCCCCAATGTTCTCTGGTAGTCTGAGCCACTCACTGGAGGAACGAGCACTGATGAGGTCATCCTTGTGTCCGCCCTCCATCTACCTTCACAGGCCCCCAAAGGAGGGTGGAGTGTCTCATTGGAGTATTTCAGTGTCTAATCAAGCATATGGTAGTCATACAGTCTGGTGGCCATTTTTCATACAGAAGGGACTGCAACATTAAAAATTAGGTATGTTATCTATACATTCTGAATGTATAATGAAGGTTTTGCGGTGAACCGGAGAGATGCTTTTATAGTATGACATACATGGAAGTCCAGCGCCTTACTTAAAAATGTTCATTATCGCTGTAATAACTTTTTACTGTTGCATCTCCTAATAATGGATGTTACGGTCTTTTAAGTCTGCAGAAAAAGCCATACGAAAAAGTTCTTAAAAAATGTAATGCTGTCCTGTGCGCACCCCTATACTAAGCTAGAGTTCAGTATCAAATGTTACAAGAAAAGAATAGAAATGTTCTTTTTGCATATGTGTCTTCACAGTAGAAAGGGGATTATTGACATCCGTATTCTTGGATAGTCCTTGAACTCCCTGATATATCGATGATGTTTTTCCTTTGCCCAAATCGTCATCTGAATGAAACCAATCAATGCAAAAAGTCCAACTGCAAGGCAAAGGAAGATATTGACAAACGACAGATTGGATATTTAGAGTAAGTATATCATGCGGGAAGTTCAAGAATCCGTACCTGGAGCGCACTGGGTCATCACAGCGAAACTAATCCAGCTTCCTACCTAGAAAATAGTACAATTATAACATTATGGATTTACTTCTGCACAATCCGTAGAAGTGAACATTTAGACTTAAACTATGGCAGATCCAGATCTATCACACAATGGAAACTAAGGGCACCAGATGGACCCCACTGACTGCTTATGGGGTCTATCAGGGATTAGGCATGGGGTCTGTCATTTTGATTGGAATAAGAGCAAATTATCAAATATAATGGAGCTGCTAACAGAGGATCCGAACTGAAAATCTGACGCAGCCGAACTGTAAAGCTGGGTTCCCATGGGACGGAAATCTCATAGTTTGGCCGCACCGAAAAAACACGAGATTGCCACTCGATAAGCTCTGCATCAAAACCCGCGGCAGTTTGCCGCGGGTTTTGGAGCAGTTTGGCTGCCAGCATTCCGTTGCGGCTTTCTTTTCCCATAGAGAGGAGAGAGGCCACAATGGAAAAAAAAAATGGTCATGCCGCAGCTGTCAATTCTGTGCTGGAGCAGCGGCTCAGCACAGCTCTGCTGCGATGGATTGGCCGCCCCGTATGGATGAGATTTTTGCTAAATCTCGTCCACATAGCTGGCAAATCCCGGAATTAGGAGCCGCAGGCGGATTTGCTGCACAGAAATTCCGCAGGGACTTTCCACGGCAAATCCGTTCTATGTGAACCCAGCCTAACACTGTACGTCTTAGCCCAACAAGCTAAGCAAACTATTCCAACAGCAGGTACTAAAAGTATATATACAATGGGTTATATGGTTGTTTCACTAAGACTGCTCCTGTCTGCATGCCATATAGGTATCAGAGAAGGGGGTTTCCACCAGTTATGACCCCCTTCTATGACCCATAGTGCTTCAGCGGACTTGAGTCATCCATTAATTACATGATCAGCCATTCATCTGACTGGCCTTCATATAACCGTATGTAAAGGTCTGTCTGGCTGCTACTTTTCCCAGCATAATCAATATCTAGTAAGACAGCCCCTATAGATGTATCTCCTTCCTTCTTCTTCACATGCTACATAAGTGTCTTATCTTCTGCTACAATTAAATCTAGCTTTAGAAGAGAAGCTGAATTCACTGCACATCTAGATAAGTACTTGCACCCAATTTGTTATATATGTCAGCAGGAGAAAGGGCCGTCAGCGCACTTACAGATGCTTCTGCCAGAACTTCCATTATATCCAGCATTAACGTTAATCAGATTAGGACTTTAATTTCATCACTGAATGATGAGTTGCCAATACGTACCTCATAGGTATAGTTAGGACATGACACAAAGAAGAACAACCATGTAAAAGGGTTTCGGGTTGGAAAGGGATACCTCCGCAATCTGGAGCCTGGAAGATTTAGACACGTGTTAGGTGATGTTCATAGGTTGGGGATTTCCAGTGCAAATCTGCAAAAAGTTGCCAACAAGTTCACAGTACAGTGCTACTGAATGGGGCTTTGCAAAACACCATTCACATGTAACAGATTCTAATACAGATTTAAAGTGGCCCTCCAGTCCTGGACAAACAAGGATGGCCGTTTATCTATCTGATGCACATCGTGCATTAGTATGCATCATTAGTCTAAGAAACTACACCTGCTTTGATTGACCAGTGTTGCCCATGTGAGTAGAATTAGCCAATCAGACCAGCATGTAGTGTCTTGGCTATCAATGCATACTATGTACAGTGTGCATCAGGTAGTTAGAGAAGCGGTCCAGCCATCTTTGTTTATACCGGACCATGGGGTCGTTTTGAGGCATATTGCAGATTATGAAATCCACAGTATGCTTATTTCATTGGAATGTCTTGGAAAATGGGATTTCTACTAATCTGTCTAAAAGCTAGTTTCTATGCTTTTTAAGTGTGTTCCTGGGCCGAATTGATGTCTGTCTTAAAACATGACCCAATTTGAAATTCAAATCTTAGGGGGTATGATATATGGGTATGATATATAAAGTGTTGCTATCTCTCCCTTACTAAGACAAGCAGCTCTGAGCTTGGTAGAGGAAGAAAAGGGTTAACAAGAGGAGCTGAACAGAGGCTCTGAACTAGGCTCCATCCAGTGATTTCATCATGTTAAGCCCTGACCGCTCCAGGACTGGATGGATGGATTAGATAGCTCAGTGTAAGGGACTGAATGAGGATCTAAGCTCCTCCGCCTGGAAAGGTCCCAAAAGTTACAGTGTCCTATAAAGAGTATTGATGCTACTAAGAAGAGGTAGAGACTGTGTGAAAGAGCCAGGCGCGATAGCCTGCAGAGTTACTGGAGTGCAGCAGGTTGAGCAGCAAGAGCTGCTGTAGACATGCTGAGGGAGCTTGCATTAAACTACTAGAGTCCACCTGGAGTTGCCAAAGGACCATAGTAGAGTGTGTCAAAGCTGCTGAGGAGCTGCCAACTGAAGTGCGACACTCTGCAATGGAGAGGGTATGTTCAGACTGCACTATGAAGCCACACATCTTGACCCACAGGAGCACATTGAGGATTGCATCAGTATCGGCTAGCCTCATTAAAAAAACAAAAAAAATCGGACAGTGCGCACATCAAAAGTGACAGGTCAGAGGTTTAGCAGGCCTGCTGTTCATTTTACTAATCTAATATGATTGTTTGTGACAGTTGAGAGAAGACTCGAATATTTATCAGTGAATGGTGACTGGGACTTTTACTAGGATTGAGCCTTAAAACTATTGGACACTAGTAGTAGGGTCTTGATAAATCCACAGGTCACAGACAGTATTTCTGTTATTTATGAACTACATATATGTTAAACCATGATTACTGTTCTAGTAGACTGTACTGAAGTTTTACTTTATTGCAAGTGTGTGTGTAACTAATTGAAACGAAGTGTGAAAAACTGTTATTTCCTGGTACACATAACAGTTGTAGGCCTTAAGGCCCATTTAGACATAATGATTATCGCTCAAAAGATGTCTTTTGAGCGATAATCATTGTGTCCATTTACAGCGCAAGGTGATCGCTCAAATGTTGAGCGATCACCTTACGCTGCAAGCGGGGAATGCAGAAGACAAGCCGAGTGCTCCGAGCGGGGGATGCAGAAGACAAGCAGGGCCGCTTGTCTTCTGCATCCAGCTGTCCTCTGCTCAGAGCGCCCAGCTGTTATACAGCCGAGCGCTCCGAGCAGGGTATGAAGAACACAGCTGGACAGCTGTGTTCTTCATACGCTGCCTGTCTTCAGGGAGCAGGATACAACTGAAACAATAGTATCATCTGTATCCCGCTGTGAATCCCTGATAAGGCTCATCATTGTCTTTCAGCATGCTGAAAGACCACGATGAGCGACTGGTTAACGAAAACGGCACGATGTAAGTGCAGTTACACACAACGATTATCGCTCAAAAGACGGCTTTTTAGCAATTATCGTTATGTCTAAATGGGCCTTTAGTTAGACGTAGTGCCAGGATTACGTCACTGTACCATGACTGTCATTTGTATCCTGAATTGCTTGCTAAACCGCATATCATTGCTTTTTCTCAGTTATTTGCTTAAAATAAAAAAGTACCTATCTCTGTAACTCTGTTGTCTACATTGTATTCTGTAACCTGTGTCGCTGTCCAAACCCTGTGACATAAAGGATCAACTTTCCTAACAAATAAAGCAGTACAATGATGCAAAGAGCAACTTCATGCCTCCAGAATTCTACCACATAACTTTAATAATTGCATAAAAAGATTTGCAAATTTGACATTTATTGCAGAGGTTCAACTATCCAGTTACAACTCCTAAGACCTAAACATTGGTATCTTCCCTCTTTACAATCTTATTTGTACACCTATTGCAAGTTTCAGTTGTAGTCACATGGGAAAAAATAATAGCATAAATTGCGTACCTTCTATTCTCAGATTACTCAGTGCTACATGAATGGAGAAATTCCCAGTTTCACATATCTGTAAAAAACATAGAATAGACTAAATAATAGCTACTAAAGAGGTGGCAATGTAAAATAATGTACTATATATGAAAAATATATAACTTGGGATAATTATGTGATTAAATTCCATTTTACAGCAGGCTGTAAATCAACAATCTGGGCTATGGCATATTATGCTGACATCTAGTGGCCAGAATAAAAGCTGCAGTATGTTATGATTTCTATGATTTGCTATGAAAAGGCACAAACAATATTTAATTGTGAAAATACCCACCAGAAACATGATCATAGATAAGCTGATCTGCTTTTTTCCATAAGCTGTAAGACATTAAAAGGAAACAAATGATGGATCTGGATCTTGAAGATCACACTGGAAACGTTTACTACAAGACAGCACTCTCTCAGACTTACAGGGTGGAGTGTACAGAGGGTGATTGATATAGTATGCAAGCCACGCTGCAAACCCCCAGTAGTAGAAACAGTTCTGTAAAACAATCTCACAGTTATCCCATTGTACAATACCAAACTACTGTAGCCAAGATCCTTAGGAAAATAGAAAAACAACATGTTAACAACATAATACAATGAAATAAATAGAAATACATGTGCTGTTGCAGAACTAAAATATTGTAGTCCATAACGCATGACTAGAAGATCAGGATTCAATGACTGTTTCAATATAGGAAATCCAATATGGAAAACAGTTTTAAATTCCTCTGTTATCAGCTAGACCTAGATGGCCCAATCTGCAGGTACTGGTGTATCTTGTCACCACCACAAGTATGGGTGGAGACCTAGTGATTGGCTGTATTTGTCCTTTGAATGCCCTCAAGCTACTGATTGGCTGCCTTGTGCAAGGTCCTAGCAACGTGTATGGTGACTTTTGGCTGGGCTGGAGGGTTAGGGTTAGTTTTCGTGCATGGCTTACATTATTAGCTGATGTCACTCCTCATTCTGCTGCTATCACTCTCCCCGGAGCAGCTGTCCCCTTCCATCTCCGCCGCCAAATCGCCTGCTGATTGCCCCGCTGTCACTCTACCGCTTGCGATGGCCGTCTGCAGTGGAGATTCGAGAGCTTCTGGTAGAGTGATAACAGAGCAATCAGCAGGCGGTTTGGCAGGGGATATGGTAGGGGGATGGCTGCTCTGAGGAGAGTGATAGCATTAGCATGAGGATTGACTTCAGCTAATAATGTAAGCCTAACACAAAAACTAACCCTAACCCTTCAGCCCAGCCAAATGTTACTACACACGTTGCTAGGACCTTGCACCATGCAGCCAATCAGTAGCTTGGGGGCGTTCACAGGGCGGATACAGCCTGTCACTAGGTCTCCACCCATACTTGTGGTGGAGACCAGTTACAATTGCACCCAATCTGCACTGATTTT
This sequence comes from Eleutherodactylus coqui, assembly GCF_035609145.1. Classification (NCBI taxonomy): domain Eukaryota; kingdom Metazoa; phylum Chordata; class Amphibia; order Anura; family Eleutherodactylidae; genus Eleutherodactylus; species Eleutherodactylus coqui. The sequence goes on along the minus strand of NC_089839.1, from coordinate 261,612,972 downwards.
GACAGCACATGTGAAACTGCATCCCCAATTAGGAAAAAGTGGCCCAATTCATTGTAGACATTTTTAAAGGAATGTTTGTTAAAGAGTAACATATGGGGAATGCGGCATCAAAGCATTTCCAGCAATACAACAGAATAAGAGAAACGGATACATGATAACGTACAAAATGCCAAATATTGTGTCAGAAACTGTGCAAAGAAACTCTTAGCATGCATTGATTAAATCCATTTTTTCGTCCTTTTTTTTGTTTTACTACAAAACCAAGAGAGAAGGATTCCCAAGCGGGGAGTCCAAGATAAAGAAGGGGGGGGGGAGGGAAACACAATAAATCCACACAGCACAACTGAAAGGAAAAATACGGAAAAAGCAGGACTCTACAAAACGGGGGCTCCTGTGCATCAAGGCAATTAAAGGGAACCCTACTAGATTAACTACGAGGGCAAAGCACTGAATGAGAGCAATTTCCATAAATAACTTTATCTTTCCTTTTGAAAGCATAAAATGAAGATGACTTAAAATCTCTCTTTGCAAATGTCTGAGGTCTGGTCCTGTGGGCAGGTGCGGACTATATCTTGTGGATGGAGTTGTTTGCATAAATCCTGCCCACTTTATCTGCGGGGTTCACGTCGTCTACTGGAATGTTTGGATCTCTCATGCATGCAGTGGAATTTTGTGAATGGCGCATGCACAGATCATGTATCCCTTTTGTGGGCAGATCCGTAGTTCCCATCTGCACATGCGTCGGTCCGCGAACGTCTGGCGCATGTATGAGAGATCAAAGCACTTCAAGGGATGACATGAGCCCCACAGCTGAGAAGGGCAACTCCGGCTAGAAGCAACAGTCCAGGCCTGCCCACTAGACCGAACTGCGGACATTTGCATGAGGGAGATTTTAAAAGTCATTTTATGTAGGTATGACTTCAAAGAAAAGTAAAGTCATTTATGGAAACTGCTCTAATTCAGTATTCTGCCCCTGTAGTTTTAGTAGGGTTCAACTGCTGACAGGTTCCCTTTAAGCAGCCATCTCTGATGCAGTCACTGGGCAATTTGTCCAACAACCCAAATTTTATCTAATTTGTCAGGGCAACCCTGGGCCAGACATGTTAGCTTATTCAGGGGTGCTACGGCATTGACCACCTGGATCCAGGCAGCCCTAGTCGGCAGCTTAGGATGCTTCCAATTGAGTATAATTACTTTCTTCGCATTGAAAAACAAAAGTTGTACAGGGTGCGGGTCGCCACATTCCCCAAGATATCATGCACAAGTCTGAAAAGATAAACCTTAGGATGCATGGTTTTTGGTGTCCCATAATGAGACTCCATGAATTCAAGAACATCTCACCAGTTGTCTGGCAAAGTGTTACATTCCCATGACATCTGCTGAACCATCTCTATATTAGTTAAGCATTGTGGGTAGTTTGCTGAGACAGACCCCCAATATGTAAGGACCCGTTTACATGGGCTGATATCCTTTAGTGTAAATGCATGCACTGACTGAACGATGAAAGATAATTTGTTGACTTATCGTTAGTTGTTCAGTTTATGTATGCATAAAAACTGAACAACAATCGGCCCGTGTTAACAGGCAGTTGTTTCTCTTTGAACGACTGCCTCTTTTACTATGAATGGAGTCGTGCGGACCGGAACCATCCCCAGACCGCATCGCCTCCATTCACTGAACGATGATCGTTCCTATGTAAAAGCACTGGAACGATCATTGCTGGGACGACCTGTCGGGCATCTGCACCCAACAAGTCATCCCATATAAAAGGGCCCTGAGTGAAAGGGGGTGTAGTAAATTCTGTGTAAAAATTTAACTTGAATCAATTTATCCCTAATAGTGACCAGGGGAGGACCCGATCCAGCCAGGATATCCCCACCTTCTTCACAGTCCAGATCTGGGATATCCAACATCCGTTTCTGGAGGGCCGTTTCATTTAAAGGTGCAAAATTACATGTTAAGTGATTGTGAAAACTAGTGGCTTCACAAGGTTAACACTTTGGCCAAATCTTCCAAAAGGGTCAAGGAGAAAGATGGTGAGACCCTCAAACTGGGCTCTAACAGCATGCCGCAGCTGGCAATACCTGAAGTAGGAGTTATCTGGAATATTAAAATAGAATTGCAGCTCCTGAACCGTGCAGAAAGTGCCCTCACCTACTATATCAGAGCCTCCAAAATGCAAATTGGGTAAAGTGATGCAGATCGGGTAAAAGTAGATTACCCCACAGGGGAGTATTCAGAAACCAATTAGCCTCCTCAGGAGAAAGATAAAAGACAGTATGCCATACTTTAAGGGTCATCTATTGTAGGTTTGACAATGTACAGGGTGCCTCAAAAGTATGGAAACACCCATATAGAATGAAAATGGTTTGGCAAACGAAGATCCAATTTTGCATTCAAGCTGCAGGGAAAGGGGGAACCCGTTAGGCCATGTGATCAACATGACAGCCATTTTGAATGCTGCCATCTTGAATTCAATTTAACACAACTTTATTAATTCTTCCATATCAAAGTTATTTTTATCCCATCCATATTAGTTTTCACCCAAAACTTGGGTTGGAGTTACATAGCTTGTACATCCGAACTCAGTAGTAATCATTGTACCATCATCACACCTAATAGTTTTGGAAAGTAGAGGTTGCACATACAGAGTTGCCAAATCTGTATATATGACTCATATTGGATAAATCGTCAAGTAAATACTCTTTGCACAATGCTGCGTACTGCCTATCCTGCAAATAGACCCTCAGCAAAAGGTATTGATAGGAGAAGTGGTGGAGATCCACAGAAAGCAAGAGGATGATGAATTTCTTGTGCCTCCAGCACCATCCAGACCCCTTAATTGAAGGCATAACTGGACCTTCAGTTTCATTACAGGTGCTGAACCAAAACTTATGTTTGTGGGCAACAGAGCTCTCTACAGAGAGGGGGATCTAAACATACATAGACAGAGGCGTAACTATAGAGGGTGCAGGGGATGCGGTTGCACCCGGGCCCAGGAGCCTTAGGGGGACCATAAGGCCTCCCTTCTCCATATAGGGAGCCCAGTACTATGAATAAAGCATTATAGTTGGGGGCCCTGTTACAGGTTTTGCATTGGGGCCCAGAAGCTTCAAGTTATGCCTCTGTGCAGCATGGTTTAGGTATGGGTACGGGTACAGATACAGATAGAGGGGGGGGGGGGCCCAGTTCACCTTTTGCATCAGGGCCCCTGAGCCTTTAGTTACGCCCCTGTACATAGACCACTATAGCTGCCTGTAGACATGCAATGTTTTTGTGATATCTATCCTCTTTTAGCAAACTTTACTGCAAAGATCCCATTTTATCATCGTGCCAAAAAATGCATGCGCAAATATGCATATACTCGTGTGTATTTGGCCGAAATCTTGGATTTCTGCCATGGATTATGTAGCAGATCTGTGTCGAAAAAAATCCAATGCCGATCTGCTACTTTTAATGCCGTGTGAAAATGCTCTGTGATGCACCATTAAAGAGGTTTTCCGGGAAAAATACTATTAACCCTTTCCAATTCACTGTCTGACGTCTAAAGACATTCTGATTGAAGGCTGTACAGCTCTGATGTCAGAAGACGTCCGGCAGGGTATTCTTACTGTATAGTACTGGCCGCTCTGTTGTCGGAGCCTCTCCAGCATGTCCCATACCGCAGTACTGGCTCTAGCCAACAGATGGCACCATTGTATAATGGCAGAAAGAGAAACCCCCCTAGGAAACCCTGAATCCAAAATTGGATTGCAAAGGGTTAATAACCCCTTTGTAATTGCAGTGCTGTCAGCGGGTGCACAATCAGCTGATCGGTCGGAGTCCCGAGCGACGGACTGTAATTGATCAACTCAGAAATCCCTTTAAATTGAAATTGTGGATTTCAGAAGGACAAATTAGTGAAATAAGGTGGCTATAGAATTCCTGCCCTCTCATATCGTATATACTTCCCGGAATTTAGAAAAGCACTCAACGCAACAGTACTTAAAAACCCATTCATGTAAAACAGACAGCCAGTCTAGAGTTACGTCACAGACAAAGTTATGTCCTACATTTACAGTTAAATAGTCTAGACACAAAAAAATGCTAAAAATGATTATTTTGCAGACTTTAAAGTAAATTTCACTATTTGCATTGCATAATGAGAAATCTCTGCAAACTCCCATAATGCTCAAGGACAAATATGCATAATAAAATGTATACATGTGAACAAACTCATAAGAAATAATCGCTTTAATGCAAAGTAATGCTTGCATATCTTATATTTGGGATGTTGAACAGTTTTCTGCTACACGCAGGATATATTATTTAATCCACAAACGCTGATTTATGAAGATGCTTATTTTACTTTGTCAACATTTATTTTGTCATTGATAACACCAAAGGGGTCTCAAGAGAAGATGCTTTCACTTCAGCTCATTGGAAAAGCACAATTAAACTTTAGGCATTGCAAATAATAGCAGACACATCAGAAATGGTGCCAATTGCAGTTACATTTAAGCAAAATTGGCAGAAGAGATTAAACGTTTTTTGGCAGCCTGGCGTATCGCTGTCTTTAACTCGACTACCTCAGTTGAGCGTCTTTGAAATTGATTTTGCATACTTTCCACACCCAGAATAGGAGCATGAAAGTCGGATGATACTGATATTCTACTAAATATGAAGAATCTTAAAAGTGGTTGGGCCTGACAATACGCTTAGTAATTTGAATGTGCATAGGAATATTGGTAATTAACAGTAAAGATAAGATATGAACAATTGTTTTTCCCCTTGTGCAAGAATGTAAATCAACTGTATTGTATGTCAATATGCGATATTTTATTTCCGAATGTTTTATATTGTGATTATAGAAAAAAGACAATAAAAAGAGTTTTAAAAAAAGTGGTTGGGCCTTGTCCACACATCAGCTCAAGACAGGTTTCATTCTACAAACAATGGCGGTGATTTTGGGCAGTTAGGGAACCCTTAGGGCTCCCACCCACTAGCGTTTTTTTCTCCACTGGACCGCGGGGATGAAGGAATCCTCTGTCACAGCTGTGGCAGAAGTCAGCGGCATGCTATTCCATTGCTTTCAATGGGATTGGCACTGCTGCCAATCCCATTGAAAGCAGTGGTTTCTGACAAGCCCTGCAGAATGATTATCGGAGAAGGGCTTGAAATATAAGCCCTTCCCCGATAATCATAAAAAAGTGGTTAAAAAAATAATTAAAAAGTTACTCACCTTTCCTGCTGTCAGCCGCGTCCTCCTCCGGCTGGCTCCCCGGCACTGCTACTGAGTTCTTTCAGCAGACGGGGATTTAAAAATCCCCGCCTCCTGAAAGGGCTGTGCAGATTGGCTGAGGGCTCAGCCAATAGCAGCTAGTGTTTAGCTATTGGCTGAGCGCTCAGCCAATGGCAGATAGCTCTTAGCTATTCATTCATAGCAACACAGATAATCTTTTAAAAGATTGAAAGATCAGAGATAGTTTTGCATAAAGTACTAATAGGCACTAATTGCTATTAGTACTTTATCAGTTTCATTTGCATGCAAATGAGCTTCTGGGAACTGTTGCCAGAACTCAGCATAAAAAACAAGGCAGAAAGAACCTTTAAAGCCCATCATGCCATGGACCATCTGGCTTGGCAGATGGGGCCCATGTAAGAACTGATCAGGTCCCCGTTGTGAAGACAGAATATCAGGCAAACCAATAAGGGACACCCTGTGCACTGATCTATGGGGGAGGAACAGAGAAGAACACTGCCAGCATTGTGCTTAGAGCCCTTATAAACAATGGAGGCATCCATGTTGGTTCGGGGGCAGTTTAGGAGATACACTGGTCTTCTTGGTAGGCCTGTCCAAGCCTAGGTGCCCCAGAGAAAATTATGTAAGCCCAGTGCAGGAAATCCCAGGTTTAGTAAACTTCCCCCTTTGTGTCCTGCTTATTGTCAAGAGGCCTTTCTATGAAGACTAGTATGGATTGTTCATAGTGGAGAACCCCTTTAATATATGTATTACACAGTGATATTAGGTTGAGTACAGTGACTGGTCAGAACACAAGCATTTTCGTGTCGGTTCTTCAGCTTGATATGTACTGTATACTATTTCTAGTCTACAACATACAGCATATTATTATGTAACTATCGTAGCGAGAGCAATAGAGATTGATCTACTCCGTTATACATAACAGTTCCAGATTCAGAAATGTCTAACTGCCATTCTCTTTATATAAATGGTCTTTGTAGGGGGTGCTATGAAAGCAGCCATATTCCTTACCATTACTATACTCTTCAGCGGCATTGTACCATGTGAAAATCGATGGACAAACATTGTTTCAATCAATCTTTTGATATAGTGGAACGAATGACAGCAGCAAGCTAAGCTGTAAAAGAAAAGACGTATCATCAGCAGGTCAGAATATCCCATCTCAGAAGTGATCATCAGTCAATGCAACATTGCTTCATTATGGAACTTACTGAACAACGGAGTGAGGACTGGATGTAAAAGCCTTGGCTAATCCATAGAAAAAAGGCATCCGGAAGTAGAACAAAAAGTATACAAAAAGGGGCCCTGCATATTCTGTTAGAAAAACCTGGAGAAGAAAAATAGTAATTTATACAACAATAGCGGAGCCATGTTTCTCATAAGCAAAAACCTTATAAATTATTGTCAGCTTTTTCATATTTCAAAGCAACCTTCCAGTTGGGAGATCAAAATTGATAAAACAGAGAAGGCAACCTAAACCAATCGCTAGACAGAGGGTGTGTCACAGACTACTTCAGATTAGGAGGCAACCTAAACCAATCATTAGACAGAGGGTGTGTCACAGACTACTTCAGATTAGGAGGCAGCCTAAACCAATTATTAGACAGAGGGTGTGTCACAGACTACTTCAGATTAGGAGGCAGCCTAAACCAATCATTAGACAAGGGGTGTGTCACAGATAGAGATGAGCGAGCGTACTCGGTTCGAGTGTTTTTGCACTCGGGCACCGCTTTTTCCGAGTAACTGACTGCTCGGACGAAAAGATTCGGGGGGCGCCGGGGGTGAGCTGGGGGTTGCAGAGGGGAGTGGGGGGGGGGGAGAGTGCTCCCCCTGTTCCCCACTGCTACCCCCCGCTCCACTACACTGCCCCCCGAATCTTTTTGTCCGAGTAGTCAGTTACTCGGATAAAGCGGTGCTCGAGTGCAAAAAACACCCGAACCGAGTATGCTCACTCATCTCTAGTCACAGACTACTTAAAATTAGGAATTGTAGTTAAACTGTAGCCACAGATCACAACTTTGCCCTAATGGAGCCGAGCTAAAAAGCAGCCAAGAAACAAAATCTGAGGAAGAATTAATAGCAGGTAATCATCCTCTGTAGGTACTGACATATCAAGTCTGAGCTACTGACTGGAGGCTCATTTTAAGATGCGTTCCCAAGTGTTGCAGCTCCTCTGCTTAAACATCTCCAATGGCAAACTTCCATTGCTGTATTTTGGCAGCCCATTTACATGGGGATTTGTAGCCACACAATGTCCCTATGATTTGGCTGAACAACTACAATACAGACAATGATATACTTTTAACTAAGCTATTAATTTAAATGAGAACTCCACCCAAAAATTAAAGATTCAACATTGGGTCACACTTGCAGAACTTTTTCAGGCTCCAATTTTTAATGTTGCAGGTATCCCCAATTTTCCTTTCTTTACATGTACGAGACAGTTGACCCTACTAAAAAGAATGTCATATCTGTCACGTTGTGCTCCTAGTTCTATGGCCTTCCAGGAGAACATTTCCACAGGTGTGGGATGATTGAGCTGGCTGGGTGTGTATTTCTCCAGTCAGCCAATCACCACCGGTCTGGTGCACATAAATACCAGCCCCTCTTGCTAGCGGGAGCTGCTCATTTATCTTTCTCCTCATTCCCTCTCATCACCCTGGTGTTTAGAGTTATGCATGGTTTGCTTGGTGTTACTACATGCATGAGGTTCTGGGTGGGATTCGCTTGTCAGTTGATGTGAACATTGTCCTGTTCTGCTTGCTGCCATTTACTATGGCGAGCCAGGCACCTAGGTTCCAGCCTTGGGCCATCCCTATTGGGACAATTGCCCCACGTGCAGACAGGACTTCCTGGGCTTTAAGTTGTCTTTTTAGAGTAGGAGTTCATGAGACAACAAGAACCCTTGTCATGGGCTCATGAGCTTAAGTATCTTGGCCAAAATATGAACCAGTACCTCATACATACTTTAGCTATTCCATCTGTTTATGCGTGTTGGTAGTCTAATGCAAGTGTTTTGGTGTTTGTCAGGTATTGTGGGATGTCTGCTCACTAGTCCCATTTCCTGTTCAGTCTGTTTCGATGCCCGTTTTGCACATTCCCCTTCTATTCACGTTTGTCCGGGGCGTGGTGCGCTCAGGTGGGATGTGACAGTATCCCTTTTTGTTACTAATGTCTATCTAAAATTCCCCATCTGCATAATGGGCCTCATGTTAAAAACTAATGCAGACAAATGAATGAGGCTGAGCTGCAATACATGACTTATGGAAAAGAATGGGGCAAATTCTGTTAAAAAATAAAGATTATTACAATTTTCTAATCTCATACAACTTTAAACTTAAAGGGCTTTTCCAATTATAAAAAATTGTCCGAAAGCTACTCATGAGCCAACGTAAGAAATATGTTCATACGTATCCTTTTATTCCCCTGTTACTCAAATGCCAACAGGACCATGGTCCCCATCATTACAGCAATGATGTGCATTACCAACACGATTACTGGTCGCAGTGGTTATTTGGCCATATACACCGATTGATTACGGCACTAGCAACAGCTGGCGTGTTATGTGATCAATAATGTGGTACCACGTGGTGGCTCTCTTCTGCACAGCAGAAGGCAACATTTGGCATTCATGGGTAAATATGGTGACTTGAGGGATTTTGACCGCATGCAGATTGTTGGTGTCTGGAGATGTGGTGCCAGTGGTCTCAAACAGTCACAGTATCAAGAGTGTACAAAGATTGGTTAAAACATGGACAGATATCCATAAGAAGATCACACAGGCCGTGTGCGGTTTATCCTAGAGGCGAGCATCAGGTAGCATATCTGGTATCTCAGCAACAATGTGCTACAGTGGAACAACTAACCCAGCAATATAACAGTGGGAAAGTTAGACAAATTTCGCAAAGGACCATGCGACATACTTCACATTAACTGGAGGTCAATAGGAGGGTGTTGTTGGCGATGACATGGGCCCTGATGACCCAATGTAATCGGCAACAACATCTCAATTGACACAATGAAAGACGTCAATGAACCTTGGGCAAAAAGCAGGAGGTCAACAGGAGTGGCAAGTCCTGTTTTCAGCCTAACCATAAGAATGGGTGGATCTGCATCTGGAATAAATATCATGAAGCCGTATTCCAAGGGGGCAGCATTATCCACAAAATCAGTGCTGCTGCAATGGGCATGGGTTGAGTTGAATATGGAGGATGTTTGCCACCTTGCGGAATCTGAAAGCTATGATTGCCCAAAAAAGTGGGCCAACCCATTATTGAGTAGGTGTTTCTAACACAGTGTTCTTTCAGTATATAAGGCAATCACTGCTACAACCTATGATTGGCTGCAGTGCTTATGTGTTGGTAGGGCATGTCATTAAGAGACCAGTGGGGGACCGTACGACTGTTGAAGCTGCAAGAGATTTTAAAGGTTGCTATAAAAATTTTTAAATTGGAATTCCCTTTCAGATACTAGAGGACTGCAATGTAGAAGTGATGTTTGATGTATTACCATAGTCCATCCGACCTGAGGACCTAAGTCTCTAAAATATAAGGTAGCTGTGGTGCCAACTGGAAGCTCTCGCAGGACTTCCTCATCTTTTAATGACCTTCCCTCTATAATGAAGACATGGAAATACTTGTAAACATAAAGTTCATAATGTGCAGCCTTCTGTCTCCAGAGCATCAGTGCCCTATCTCAATGATACTGGAGGGGAACAAAATGTAAGATTTCTGTTAAATTACTGCTTCCTTTATTAGTATATAGGGAAATTGTACATACAGTGTGGTCATAAGCAGGATAATGGAAGTCCCATCACCTGCACTCGCTAGCTTCCACATATAGTTACAGAACAAGCAGCGAAGACTTTATAGTCTAATTGGGCGAATATAAACTTTTTCACAAACCATTTTTTATGTATTTCCAAAATACGATCCCGTTCAATAAAACACTAAGAATTCAGCAGAATCTATGCTGCACAACCTTAAGTAAAGTAATGCAGATCCCTGATATTCCCCATCCTTGTCTAGTAAATGATGAGGTCTGAGAGCAGGTGGTTATTAACATCTCCTATGTGAACATTAATAAAAGAAAAGCAAACTTTGTCTACAAAAGTTATTTACTCCTATGGGAAACTCCCCTACATACTGGGGTCTAACCGTATTGATTGTCTTGCTGGATACCACTGAGGATCTGCAAAGAGAAGAAAGACACGTCAGTAACCAAAAAAGCTAACATTACCAAGAGGAAACAGTCATGATCATAAGAAGTTCTTTAGATAAAGGTAATCTCCAGCCAAAAATTTACACTGAAAAGTGGACACCAGATGAAGAACTCCTAAAATTTTATGACTAGGGGTCTCCTGCTTGTGACCTGTGAGATGAGGGGAAAGGTTGCTCTAAACTACTGAGGAAATCTCATTATCCCATCAATAATGAGCAGCTTAGCTCATTGGACTGGTTTTACCGGACTAATTCCACCTCCTGGTATGCAGTTTCTTGAATGGGGGGGGGGGGGGGGGATACCTGGTGGCGATATGGGAGGTCCAATACTCAACCATAACTTTGGTTCTCAGATTTTGACTTGAGAGTAATTTTGAATATGACATGCAAAGTAGGAGGGTTTATTTACTGATCGGTAATTAGAATGATCAGACATTCACCTTCACAATTTTCCAGGACAGTATAAAGGTATGCCAAAACTATGGTTCCATCAATAATGGCTCATCATCCAGTATTCTAGTCCTACTAGTGTTGAGTGAACTGAACCAGTAGAACCCTGTTTTAGGTCAAATTTGGTAAAAGTTTGAATCAGCCTGACCCCATGCCGAGCCTTTAGCAAAGTTCTACCCAAAACAGGGATCAACTGGTTCAATTCATTCAACACTAGTCTAGAAGACTGGTTAATAAGGGTTTATTCACCCAGGCGAGAATCATGTGCGGGTTTTGTGCATTGTGAGACACATGAAACTCACACGAATATGATCTCCATTCTTTGGAATGAACTTATTCACATGAGCAATTTTCTATCATCTTTTGGCGTTCCCTTGGTACATCTCGCCCATTGTTTTTAATGGGACCTTAAAAGACCTTGCATGGCACTCGCATGTCATGTGATGTGCATGTGACTGCAATGTGAGGTTTCCCACTGAAATCAATGGGAAACGCAATTCTCTGATGCACATGAAACACGTCTGAGAATCACAGTTTCATAGAAGCGATGCGAGACGTTTTTGAATGAAAGCTGCGCTGGAGGATCGGCAATTTTTCCCATTTTTTCAATGGTGAACCCTGCATCGCACGCCATGTGATGTATTTTACATTCCCACTGAAAACAATTAGCTTTACGTTCCAAGGAACGCGAAAAGTTAGAATACGCTACAATTTTTCTGGGAAAGGAGAAAAAGAAAACACTCATGTATATGACTCCATTCAAAAGAATGGGGTTCATATTCATGCGAGATTTGTGCGTCTTGCAAATCTCACGCAATTTTCTCTAACGCGTGAAAGTGGTGTAAGAGCCATAATAGCCCTGCATAACATTTGGTGTGTTATACAGGGCTTTTATGGCTCTTAAGCAGCATTTTCCACCAGTTTTAGGGGTTTTGGTGAATGTTCAGTTCGAACTAATTTGGACTGGACCAAACTTTTCAAATGTTCGCTGGGCACTAATCACACCACAACCATCACATTTGACCATAGCTATGATGCTCTTACTTTGTGTGCTCTACACATAAAGTAAATATTGAGACCTGTTACATTTCCACTATGAGTAATACCAGAGATGGGGGGGGGGGGGGGTCTCCTTATGTGCAATGACAATTCAAAAGCAGTTTTGCGTTTGCCCCAGTGCATCCTGTATAGTGGATTATTACATTTTATGTGTAGATCAGACATATTAGGTGAGGTGAATGGGTTTTCCCACCACTGTAATGCTGAATATTCTTAGGGTGGTTTCACACCTACGTTAGGGGCTCCGCTTTCTTGCTCTGTTTGGGGAGTAGGAAAGAATACTTGTGGCCAAATGCCCCCGTCTTAGGATGGAATCAAACATGGCCAGACGGACCCTATTGACTTTAATGGGGTCCGTTCGCTTTGGGCGCAGCTGCCCGACTTTTAAACAGGACAAAAAGCACTGCGAGCGGCTCTTTTTCTTCTGATATTTTTTGCCGGATCTGCGACGGAACCTCCGACCGTAGGTTCTAATGAAGATGTGAAACCACTAGAGATGAGCGAACGTGCTTGTTTAGAGCAATTACTCAAACGAGCATCGCTTTTTTTGAGTAACTGCCTACTCGGGCGAAAAGATTCGGGGGGCGGGGTGGAGTGGGGGTTAGCAAGGGGGAACAGGGGTGATCCCCCCCCCCCCCACAACCCCCCAAATCTTTTCGCCCGATTAGGCAGTTATGCGAAAAAAGCGATGCTTATTCGAGTAATTGCTCTAAATGAGCATGTTCGCTCATCTCTAGAAACCACCCTTACATCACTCTTATCTGTCTGCTGATTCTGTTATAAACCATCCATTTCAAACATGCTATGTTTGTAAATTAAAAATAACCCTAAAAACCCTGTTGTAAGCAGTCTTGCAAAAAAAATATTTTTTTTACACTTTTTGCTGGGCAGCGATCTGTCCAACTGAGTTCTATATTACAGGGAAACTCTGGCGAGAAGAAAGAATTTCCATTGGAAACTCCTTTTCTTTCTTAACCCATTTTTACTAGGTCGTTGCCCAAATATATTCATCCAATAGCTTACAACAGGCATGACAGTACGCAGGTCACGCTGCTGATTTTCAGACTCCCTCGTCTATTGGTAAATTGCAGTAGGCGTGTCCCGGTGTTTCCTATCAGGACTTCCATATACTGTAGGTTGGTAACAAATCAGAAGCAATATCAGAAAAGATTATTTTAGTGAAAGAGTAGTAGATGCTTGGAACAAACTTCCTGCAGACGTGGTTGGAAAATCAATGATAAGTAAGTATAAGCCTGCCGGGGATAAGCATAGATTTATCCTAAGGCCTCATGTCCACGGGGAAAATCAGATCCGCTGCAGATTCTCAATGGAGAATCTGCAGCGGGTCCCTCCTGCCCCGCGGACATGAGCGCCGAAAATAGCAATTTAAAAGCATTTACCTATCCGGCGCGGGCGGGGACGCTCTGCTCTTCCTCACGGCCGGATCTTCATTTTCGGATGAATTCCTGACGCCGGCAGCACGTCGCCGGCACGTCGTCGACGTGCCGCGCGCATGCGCCGGGCACATCCGCCGAGCCGAAGCAAGGGAGATGCGGCCGTGAGGAAGAGAAGACCTTCCCGGTCCGCTGCGGGTGAGTAAATGCTTTAAATTCCTATTTTAGGTCTCCCGCGGATCCGGACGGCTTCCATAGGCTTCAATAGAAGCCCGCGGGAGCCGTCCCCGCAGGAGACCCGCATGAAAATGGAGCATGGTCCAGATTTTTTCATGCTCCATTTTTTTTAAAATCACTTTTATTGACGATCCGCGGGTATTTATGTACCCGCGGGTGGTCAATGCATCCCTATGGGGTGCGGATCCGCATGCGGGAGATCCGCTGCGGATCCTAAATCATATTTTCCCCGTGGACATGAGCCCTAAGGCCTCTGTCAGACGGGCGTTTTTTCGTGCGATTTGCAGATCGCATGACGGATGCGCATACGCAAATCATGTGACCGGGGCCGACGATTCGCCGAAAAATCTGCAGCTAGCAGTGTTTTCGGCAAAACGGGCCCGATCAAAGGAGCGCTGTCCGCTATTCGCCCATTGAATTCAATGGAGCCGGCAATACAGCCGGCTCCATTGAAAGCAATGGGCTGCCAGCGAGCGCTGGATGAATTTTCGAGAAGGGCTTAAAAATATAAGCACTTCCCTGAAAAGCATCCTGAAATGTGTAAAAAAAAAAAAAATTATACTCACCTTGTCCCTGCAGCCGGTGTTCAGCCGCGGCCGGCCGGCAGTTCTCCTGAACTGCTCTGTGTAGTATTCAGCAGGCGGGGATTTTTAAATCCTCGCCTGCTGAATGGGCTGCCTCTGACTGGTCACAGCCCTCACCAATCAGAGGCAGCTCTCACTCACCCATTCATGAATTCATGAATGGGTGAGTGAGTGCTGCCTCTGATTGGCTGAGTGCAGGGACCAATCAGGGGCAGCTCTCAGCTATTGAATGACAGCTGAGAGCTGCCCCTGATTTGTCCCTGCGCTCAGCCAATCAGAGGCAGCCCATTCAGCAGGCGGGGATTTTAAATCCCCGCCTGCTGAATACCACACTGAGCAGTTCAGGAGAACTGCTGGCTGGCCGTGGCTGAACTCCGGCTGCAGGGAAAAGGTGAGTATAATTTTTTTTTTTACACATTTCAGGGTGCTTTTCAGGGAAGGGCTTATATTTTTTAGCCCTTCCCGAAAATTCATCCCGCGCTCGCCGGCATCCCATTGCTTTCAATGGAGGCGGCTGTATTGCTGGCTCCATTGAATTCAATGGGCGAACATCGTTCTCCTCTGCCACAGCTGTTACAGCTGTGGCAGAGGAGAATGATCTTTATAGTATATGTTCTCAATGGGGTCGGCGCTGCTGCTGCCGGCCCCATTGAGCGCATATATAGAACACAAGGAATCGCAGAATGAAGATAGGCGCGTTTTGCGAATCGTTGTGTCCTATAATTTATCGCATATCCGCAAAAAAAACGGACATGTGACCGATCCCATTGCGAAGCGATGGTTCTATGTATGCGCAGATCGAATGCGCAAATCGCGTGAAAAACCGCCCGTCTGATCGAGGCCTAAGAGGGAAACAAAAGTGCAGACTAGATGGACCATGTGGACTTTTTATGCCATCAATCTTCTCATTGCAGAGATTCTTGCAGGGAAACATGGCAGGGGGCTATAGGTTCCCAGATATAAGTAGCAATTAGCGTTTGCATATCTTCAGGAACAGTCAGTTTGGGATCAGGACAGATAGAATGGTTGAATCCTAATAAAGAGAGTTTACAGGAGCCCTTCGGGGTCTGCTATACTTTGCAAGCAGTGACTGCAGATTTTAATCAAATAAATGAGATAATTTTAGATTAATAATAAAGGTTACATTTTAGCGGGGTATTATCAGGCTAGTGTGTCTTATGGGCTTTATTATGGTAGCGCCCCACTGGGGGCAGTAATGATTTTTCTTGGATTGCTAAGTAATCATTACTTTTATGTTTTAATTTGACAATTTTGAAGGAGAACAGGCAAAAGGCTTTCTTACTATGACAAAGGGCTCATTCACATGGGTGTATGCATTTTTCGATCTGCGAATACGGAGCATATTTACGGATCGAAAATCGCGTATTTCTTTGTATTTCTGCCCTTTGCAGAGTATTTATGCACGTAAAAAAATACGTAGAAGGGCCCATTGTTGTGATGGGCAGATTTTAAGTAAATATGCAAGTTTCTTGATTCTTCACTGCATATACCCCTTCACAGGTATAGACTAAAAGAATATAGTTTATTAGAAACTCTTAAAAACATATACGGGCTGACTAACAGTACTAACATACATTAACACAAAAAAGAGGAGAAGATATATTTAGGTGCAAGTTTGAATTATGCATCCAATGTCTCCAATGTAGATAATGGTCACAATAGCATGGTCAGTATAAGTGGATGACTTTAGTGCATATACAGAGTTCCTGCACTGAATGACTGGTGACAGTCGTATGTAGAGGTCGCAGAGAACTACGGCTCTGAATGACTGGTGAAGTCACAGAGAAATACGGCTCAACGCGTTTCTCCGCTCGCTTTAGAGCGGTTCATCAGGAGCCACAGATGTATATTTGACCAAAAAATCTTTAGTGGGATTAATAGCGTCAATCATTTAATTGACTAAGCTATCTTACTCTTTTAGGATATATAATCAGTAGGATTAAATTGGCAAGAAAGTGGGTTGTCTGCGAAGATGTCGCCAACAGGTATATATATATATACCAGACACCGTTAGACAAAAAGCCAGCAGGGTACGATGGTATAGTGGCTACGTTGGTAAAGAAGGAAGGAGGACTCGGATAAAGAACTTATGCACTGACAGTAGTCACAAGTCAGATGCGTGTTTAGATATGTCAGCTATAAGGATCCTGTATTTAGCGCTGTATACCTATCCTCCTACAAGTGTTGCAATGTTAGCAGCACTAATGTAGAATTTCTAGTCATATGCACTGACATTAATAGAAAGTCAGGTGCATGTTCAGATGGGTCAGCTAAAGAGGATCCTGTATTTAAAGCTGCATACCTATCCTCCTAAGAGTGTTGCAATGTCAGCAACACTAATGTAGAAATGCTAGACTCCTATCAAAAGTTCAGACAACCAATCTAATATTCAAGCAGGCAGCCAAAAATAGGCTTCAACAAATTTTTCTGCTCAAACAATAGGTCCCCAAGATAAGGCTACCTAGTGTGCCAAACATAGAGTAAAATAACAAACAGATAAAGCCTGTGGCCCTGATGGTGAGCCACAGGTAAAAAAAAATAAAAAAAAATAAAAAAAAAAACAAAAAAACAAAAACTGCATATACACACCAAATATATCACATGCTGCGTAATTTTTCACGCAACCAAAAATCGCATGAAAAATATGCAGATGTGAATTAACCCATTGATGGATTGGGTTCTATTCACTGCATAATACACAGCGCAAATACGCACGTGAGAATGAGTCATAAGGATTAGAGATGCGCGAGCACGCTCGGATACAGCAGTTACTTGAGCGAGCATCGCTCTTCTCGAGTAACTGCTTACTGGTCCGAGCGTGCTCAGGGGGGCGGTGGGAGGTAGCGGGGGGGGGGGGGGGGAGCGGCAGGTGGTAGCGGGGGGGAGAGAGAGAGAGATGTGTATTTTAACCCCCCTTTTACTGCCATTTTTGCGTTCAGCTGAGCTTGGTTTGTGCATCGGACTTGTATAGAATTGATGACTAGCTGGTTTTCCTTTACTTGTTTGGAGGCCCTTGACCGGCTTCACATCGGCGTTGCGACCTCCGGCCGGAGCTTCCATTACAGATCCGGATGAAAATACCGGAAGAACATGCTGCATGCAGCGCTTTTTCATCGGTTTCCAAATGCCAGGCAGCTGGACGGAAAGTGGGCGGACCCCATTATTGTCCCCGTTTGACTACGGAACTCCCATTTCCTGTCCCCGAACAGAGCAGAAGAGCGGAACCCCCGACGTAGGTGCGAAACCAGCCTTTCTCACTTAGACTACTGTTACATTTAGAAGTGGATCTTGGAATACAATGGAAAAGAAAAATCACCTTTACAAAAACACATACAAAATGCTAAATAATACTTACAACATTTATGAAACATCAATTTGAGGTCGATAACTGTAAGATTTGGTTCTACCTATTTAAACGAGAAATAAAAACAAAAACAGTGAATTAGAAATTACTGATTAAATTCAGATTCTACCGCCACCGCCCCCTTCTCATGCGATCAGTGTGATGGAATGTAACACCTCCCTCTACTTGCTGGCCTTGGGGTGATGCATCAGGAAAAAGTGGGATCCTATTAAAAGAATTCATGCAGGTACTAAAAGTAAAATAATAACAGTAATTCCCCAAATAGATGAAAGTCCCACAAGTGGAAACCATTTGTTTAACCCTTTCAGGACCAGAGAGTTTTCATTTTTATCTCCTCGTTTTTAAAAAAAATCATAACTTTCCATCGATTTAGCCATACGAGGGCACTTTTTTTTTATGTAGGACGAGTTGTAGTTTTAATGGTACCATTTAATGTACAATATAATATATTGAAAATCTTGTAAAAATTGCACAGACTGCAGCACTTCTGCTTGCTGCTAAAAAAATGGAGTGAATGAAAAGGACCCTTCTGTTTTATAACTTTATAATCAATAGGTGACGAAACTGAACAGAAAGGTTTCTACTTGGTTCTGTTCGAGTTGTCCGTAAAACAGATCCATTTAAAGTAAGCATATGCAGGAGAAAGACAAAAGAATACAAGAAGGGTCTATTACAAACGGATGTTACCGGAATGAAATGGAAGCAAACTAATAGAAATGGTCCATTTTTTGACAAATATCTGTCTGGGATGATTTAGTGATCCTGCACTGAGCAGGGGGTTGGACCCGATGACCCTGGAGGTCCCTTCCAACTCTACCATTCTAGGATTACATGTTATGGACATGAATTACAGCTCCCCTGTATACGTTGTGTGCCCACTTCATGTTGCTGGCTAGAGATGAGCGAACGTACTCGTCCGAGCTTGATACTCGTTCGAGTAAAAGCGTGTTCGAGATGCTCATTACTCGTAACGTGTACCACGCGATGTTCGAGTTACTTTCACTTTCCTCTCTGAGACGTTAGCGCGCTTTTCTGGCCAATTGAAAGACAGGGAAGGCATTACAACTTCCCCCTGCGACGTTTAAGCCCTATACCACCTGCCTGCAGTGAGTGGCTGGGGAGATCAGGTGTCAACCGAGTATAAAAATCGGCCCCTCCCGCGGCTCGCCTCAGATGCGTTGTGACTTAGCTGAGGGAAAGTGCTGCTGCTGGTGCTGCTGTAGGGAGAGTGTTAGGAGTTAGTGTAGGCTTCAAGAACCCCAACGGTCCTTCTTAGGGCCACATCTAACCGTGTGCAGTACTGTGGAGGCTGCTGTTAGCAGTGTTGCACATTTTTTTTTTTTTGGTATATCGGCCGTGCAGAGCATTGCGCCCTGCAGTAATACTACAGGGACAGAAGTGGTGGTTAGGCAGGGAGAGTGTTAGGAGTTAGTGTAGGCTTCAAGAACCCCAACGGTCCTTCTTAGGGCCACATCTAACCGTGTGCAGTAGTGTGGAGGCTGCTGTTAGCAGTGTTGCACTTTTTTTTTTTTTTGGTATATCGGCCGTGCAGAGCATTGCGCCCTGCAGTAATACTACAGGGACAGAATTGTGTAGGCAGGGCCAGAAGACATCTTATAGATTGAATATGCGCAGTGGTCCTTTTGCAAAAAAAGATTTGAAAAAAATCTATTTGGCCTGCCTGTCACTGTGCTCAGTGTTCTGGGTCTGTGTCTGCTGGGGGTAAAATTTCTCCAAATAAATACGCAGCCAGCTAAGTGTTACAGCAGGCTTGCGCCAAATTATTTCCTGGCTCTGAAATCACCGCTCTGTTGCACTTAATAACAGTGCAACACTGCAGTTCCGTCACACACATCAGGGACAGAATTGTGTAGGCAGGGCCAGAAGACATCTTATAGATTGAATATACGCAGTGGTCCTTTTGCAAAAAAAGATTTGAAAAAAATCTATTTGGCCTGCCTGTCACTCTGTTCAGTGTTGTGGGTCCGTGTCTGCTGGGGGTAAAATTTCTCCAAATAAATACGCAGCCAGCTAAGTGTTACAGCAGGCTTGCGCCAAATTATTTCCTGGCGTTCCGTAAGCGAACTCAGCCTCAAACCACAGGCCAATAAGCGGCACATTTAATTACAGTGTTGTGTTTCTGCATTCCAGGTAATACAGCATGCTGAGGGGTAGGGGTAGGCCTAGAGGACGTGGGCGCGGCCGAGGACACGGAGGCCCTAGTCCGGGTGTGGGCACAGGCCGAGCTTCTGATGCAGGTGTATCGCAGCCGACTGCTGCGGGATTAGGAGAGAGGCACGTTTCTGGCGTCCCCACATTCATAGCACATTTAATGGGTCCACGCGGTAGACCTTTATTAGAAAATGAGCAGTGTGAGCAGGTCCTGTCGTGGATGGCAGAAAGTGCTTCCAGCAACCTATCGTCCACCCAGAGTTCTGCGCTGTCCACTGCTGCAACTCAGAATCCTCTGGCTGCTGCTCCTCCTTCCTCCCAGCCTCCTCACTCCATGAAAATGAGACATTCTGAGGAGCGGGCAGACTTCCAGGAACTGTTCTCGGGCCCCTGCTCAGATTGGGCAGCAGTGGTTCCTCTCCCACCAGAGGAGTTTATCGTCACTGATGCCCAACCATTGGAAAGTTCCCGGGGTCCAGGGGATGAGGATGGGGACTTCCGGCAACTGTCTCAAGACCTTTCAGTGGGTGAGGAGGCCGATGACGATGAGACACAGTTGTCTATCAGTGAGGTAGTAGTAAGGGCATTAAGTCCGAGGGAGGAGCGCACCGAGGATTCTGAGGAAGAGCAGCAGGAGGGCGATGAGGTGACTGACCCCACCTGGTTTGCTACGCCTACTGAGGACAGGTCTTCAGAGGGGGAGGCAAGGGCAGCAGCAGGGCAGGTTGCAAGAGGCAGTGCGGTGGCCAGGGGTAGAGGCAGGGCCAGACCGAATAATCCACCAACTGTTTCCAAAAAGCGCCCCCTCGCGCCATGCCACCCTGCAGAGGCCGAGGTGCTCAAAGGTCTGGCAGTTTTTCACTGAGAGTGCAGACGACCGACGAACAGTGGTGTGCAACCTTTGTCGCGCCAAGATCAGCCTGGGAGCCACCACCACCAGCCTCACCACCACCAGCATGCGCAGGCATATGATGGCCAAGCACCCCACAAGGTGGGAAGAAGGCTGTTCACCGCCTCCGGTTTGCACCGCTGCCTCTCCCCCTGTGCCCCAACCTGCCACTGAGATCCAACCCCCCTCTCAGGACACAGGCACTACCGTCTCCTGGCCTGCACCCACACCCTCACCTCCGCTGTCCTCGGCCCCATCCAGCAATGTCTGTCAGCGTAGCGTCCTGCCGTTGCTAGCGCAAGTGTTTGAGCGCAAGCGCAAGTACGCAGTCACGCACCCACACGCTCAAGCGTTAAACGTGCACGTAGCCAAATTTATCAGCCTGGAGATGCTGCCGTATAGGGTTGTGGAAACGGAGTCCTTCAAAAGTATGATGGCGGCGGCGGCGGCCCCGCACTACTCAGTTCCCAGTCGCCACTACTTTTCCCGATGTGCCGTCCCAGCCCTGCACGACCACGTCTCCCGCAACATTGTACGCGCCCTCACCAACGTGGTTACTGCCAAGGTCCACTTAACAACGGACACATGAACAAGCACAGGCGGGCAGGGCCACTATATCTCCCTGACAGAGTCAGAGCCTGGGACCGCTCACGTCCTACCCACCCCCAGAATTGCGGGCCACAGCTCGGTGGTGGTATCTATCTGCGGCGGTGTATGCTTCCTCAACTAAACCACACTCCTCCTCCTCCTCCAACGCAACCTCTGTCTCGCAATCAAGATGTGTCAGCAGCAGCAGCACGTCGGCAGCAGTCGGTGTCGCGCGTCGTGGCAGCACAGCGGTGGGCAAGCGTCAGCAGGCCGTGCTGAAACTACTCAGCTTAAGAGATAGGAGGCACACGGCCCACGAACTGCTGCAGGGTCTGACACAGCAGACCAACCGCTGGCTTGCGCCGCTGAGCCTCCAACCGGACATGGTCGTGTGTGACAACGGCCGTAACCTGGTGGCGGCTCTGCAGCTCGGCAGCCTCACGCACGTGCCATGCCTGGCCCACGTCTTTAATTTGGTGGTTCAGCGCTTTCTGAAAAGCTACCCACGCTTGTCAGACCTGCTCGGAAAGGTGCACCGGCTCTGCGCACATTTCCGCAAGTCCCACACGGACGCTGCCACCCTGCGCACCCTGCAACATCGGTTTAATCTGCCAGTGCACCGACTGCTGTGCGACGTGCCCACACGGTGGAACTCTACGCTCCACATGTTGGCCAGGCTCTATGAGCAGCGTAGAGCTATAGTGGAATACCAACTCCAACATGGGCGGCGCAGTGGGAGTCAGCCTCCTCAATTATTTTCAGAAGAGTGGGCCTGGTTGGCAGACATCTGCCAGGTCCTTCGAAACTTTGAGGAGTCTACCCAGGTGGTGAGCGGCGATGCTGCAATCATTAGCGTCACCATTCCTCTGCTATGCCTCTTGAGAAGTTCCCTGCAAAGCATAAAGGCAGACGCTTTGCACTCGGAAACAGAGCCGGGGGAAGACAGTATGTCGCTGGATAGTCAGAGCACCCTCCTGTCTATATCTCAGCGCGGTGAGGAGGAGGAGGAGGAGGAGGAGGAAGATGAGGAGGAGGGGGAAGACACAACTTGGCCCACTGGTGAGGGTAGACATGCTGCTGGCCTGTCATCCTTTCAGCGTGTATGGCCTGAGGAGGAGGAGGATCCTGAAAGTGATCTTCCTAGTGAGGACAGCCATGTGTTGCGTACAGGTACCCTGGCACACATGGCTGACTTCATGTTAGGATGCCTTTCTCGTGACCCTCGCGTTACACGCATTCTGGCCACTACGGATTACTGGGTGTACACACTGCTCGACCCACGGTATAAGGAGAACCTTTCAACTCTCATACCCGAAAAGGAAAGGGGTTCGAGAGTGTTGCTATACCACAGGACCCTGGCGGACAAACTGATGGTAAAATTCCCATACGACAGCGCTAGTGGCCGAAGGCGCAGTTCCGAGGGCCAGGTAGCAGTGGAGGCGCGGAGATCAGGCAGCATGTACAGCACAGGCAGGCCAACACTCTTTAAGGCCCTTGACAGCTTTATGGCTCCCCAGCAAGACTGTGTCACCGCTCCCCAGTCACGGCTGAGTCGGCGGGAGCACTGTAAAAGGATGGTGAGGGAGTACGTAGCCGATCGCACGACCGTCCTCCATGACGCCTCTGCCCCCTACAACTACTGGGTGTCGAAGCTGGACACGTGGCCTGAACTCGCTCTGTATGCCCTGGAGGTGCTTGCTTGTCCTGCGGCTAGCGTCTTGTCAGAGAGGGTGTTTAGTGCGGCTGGGGGAATCATCACAGATAAGCGTACCCGCCTGTCAACCGACAGTGCTGACAGGCTAACACTCATCAAGATGAACAAAGCCTGGATTTCCCCAGACTTCTGTTCTCCACCAGCGGACAGCAGCGATACCTAAACAATACGTAGGCTGCACCCGCGGATGGAAGCATCGTTCTGTATCCCCATCAAAATCGGGGACCTTTTCGCTTCATCAATCTGTGTATAATATTCCTCCTCCTCCTCCTGCTCCTCCTCCTGAAACCTCACATAATCACGCCGAACGGGCAATTTTTCTGAGGCCCACAAGGCTCAGTCATATAATTTTTCTAAACAATTTTTATGCCTCCTGGCCTAGTTACCAATTAAGCCACATTAACCAAAGCGATTAATGGGTTTCACCTGCCCTCTTGGTTGGCCATAGCCAATTTTTCTGATGTACATTAGTACTGTTGGTACACCAATTTTTGTGGGCCCTCGCCTACAGTGTAATCAAAGGAATTTTTAGCCCACCTGCATTACAGCTGACGTTACATCCGCTGTGTTGGGCAATGCAATGCGATATTTTTATGTACCGCCGGTGGCTTCCTGGCACCCACCCATGCTGTGGGTCCACAGGGAGTTGTAAATGCATCTGTTTCCACTTCTAAAGAACCCCAGTCTGACTGGGGCATGCAGTGTGGGCCGAAGCCCACCTGCATTAAGCATGACATTACTACCTCAGCTGTGATGGGCAATGCAATGGGATATTGTTATGTACCGCCGGTGGCTTCCTGGCACCCACCCATGCTGTGGGTCCACAGGGAGTTGTAAATGCAACTGTTTCCACTTCAAAAGAACCCCAGTCTGACTGGGGCATGCAGTGTGGGCCGAAGCCCACCTGCATTAAGCACGACATTACTACCTCAGCTGTGTTGGGCACTGCAATGGGATATATTTATGTATCGCCGGTGGGTTCCAGGGAGCCACCCATGCTGTGGGTGCACAGGGAGTTGTAACTACATGTGTCCACTTCAAAAGAACCCCAGTCTGACTGGGGCATGCAGTGTGGGCCGAAGCCCACCTGCATTAAGCACGACATTACTACCTCAGCTGTGTTGGGCAATGCAATGGGATATTTTTATGTACCGCCGGTGGCTTCCTGGCACCCACACATGCTGTGGGTCAACAGGGAGTTGTAAATGCATCTGTTTCCACTTCTAAAGAACCCCGGTCTGACTGGGGCATGCAGTGTGGGCCGAAGCCCACCTGCATTAAACATGACATTACTACCTCAGCTGTGTTGGGCAATGCAATGGGATATTTTTATGTACCGCCGGTGGGTTCCAGGGAGCCACCCATGCTGTGGGTGCACACGGAATTCCCATTGCGGAGTTGTACCTGCCTGTGACTATATATAAAAAAACGCGGTCTGACTGGGGCATGCAGACACCTTGACAGAATGAATAGTGTGTGGCACATAGGTTCCCCATTGCTATGCCAATGTGTGCAGCTCCAGATGGAGGTGGCACAGGATTGGATTTCTCATTGCTTCTGTACAGCATTGTGGGCTATCGCCCCGCCCCTTTTAAAGAGGGTCGCTGCCTAGCCGTGCCAACCCTCTGCAGTGTGTGCCTGCTTTTCCTGTGGCAGATGCACTTATAAATAGACATGAGGGTGGCGTGGCATGAGGGCAGCTGAAGGCTGGGCAGGGACAGTTTGGTGTGCGCTGTGGACACTGGGTCGTGGGGGGGGGGATTTGGCAGCATGTAACCCAGGAGAAGTGACAGCGGAGTGTCATGCAGGCAGTGATTGTGCTTTGTTGGAGGTAGTGTGGTGCTTAGCTAAGGTATGCATTGCTAATGAGGGCTTTTCAGATGTTAAAGTTGTTGGGGGGGGGCCCACTCTTGCTGCTATTGTGGCTTAATAGTGGGACCTGTGAACTTGAGATGCAGCCGAACATGTAGCCCCTCGCCTGCCCTATCCGTTTCTGTGTCGTTCCCATCACTTTCTTGAATTGCCCAGATTTTCACAAATGAAAACCTTAGCGAGCATCGGCGATATACAAAAATGCTCAAGTCGCCCATTGACTTCAATGGGGTTCGTTACTCGAAACGAACCCTCGAGCATCGCGAAAAATTCGTCTCGAGTAACGAGCACCCGAGCATTTTGGTGCTCGCTCATCTCTATTGCTGGCAGTAGTCAATAGAAATGTTTCATTAACATCACAAGAGAGGTAATTGGGATTGCCATCTATAGAGTACAACTATTGCACACTGCCCAATAATAATATTACACCGTGGAAAGGTTATCATCTTATAAAGTCATTACAGGAAGGAAGTCATTAAGAAAACTGCTCGTGTCTGATTTCTTACCTTATCTAGAAAGCACAACTGTTGCTTGGTTTTGCCGTCTAGGATCTCCACCTGAAATGGATAATGAAATTCATAACAAGGACTTACTGCTCTAGAGCAATGTGATCACCGCATTACACTAAATCTAAGTATAGATGGTGGCCACCTTGCTGGCACATGGGTTGTTGCTACAATCGGACAAATAGAAGTGCAAACCTATCTAGTATACTGTGTTTCATAAATCCCACCTCCAGGAAGCGATGGCTCTGATTGCATCAGCGAGTGCTGCTGTCAGACAATCAATGCAGCGATCGCTGAACCAACGTGATGGCTGTGATTGGCTGAGAGCAACTCTTGCTGAACCAATCACGGCGATCAGGTTGGTTCAGCGAGGGCTGCATTGATTGGCTGAGAGCAGCGCTCGCTGAACCAATCAGAGACACTGCTTCCTGGAAGTGGGAATTATGAATGCCACAACCAGTAAATGATGTTCTGTCAGCGGCCAAGGAGTGCAGGACGCACGGCGGAGCTACAGAACCTCAGGGACCAGTGGGAGGGACCCAGACAGCGCCTGCTAGGTAAGTAAAATAAGCCATTCCCCGAAAATAAAACCTAGTGCCTCTTTTGGGGTAAAAATTAATATAAGACAGTGTCTTATTTTTTAGCCTGATGTGGTGCAGTTTGTTATCAGAACAACTCTGCCCTCTTGTGTATGCATTATGTAACTACATACTATGCCTCACTCTCGCTCCTGATCACCATAGCATCGACAGGGTGAGCCACAGAAAAGTAATCCAGCATCACAGTTATAAAAGCTATTTAATAGAAAATCTTTGTTACACACAGCAACCAATCACAGTACAGCTTTTTACTTCTTGTATTGCTGCCAAAAAATAGAAGCTCTACTGTAATTGGGCTAAAAAGATAAGATTTCCTGAAGATTTTGGTGTAGAATTCAATTAAAAGGGTGAAATCTCCTTGAAAAAAAAATCTGCAACAAAATATGCAGCATCCTCAGGCCGCTTTCACACAGGTGACAAAATCCCACGATTTTGCCGCGATGCGACAGCGTGAGAAAACTAATGCATGTGAAGCCTATGCTTTCCAATGGGTTCTTTCACATTAGCAATGTTTTCTCTAAGGCTATCTTGCATGAAAAAAAACGTGGCGTGCTCTATCTTGCCGCGATTTGCGATTTTGTTTCTCATTTTTCCGTATGGAGTCTCCTTGTTTATCGCATTGCACGAATTGTTAATTGTGTTTTTAACATTAGAAAGCCCTATTGACTTTCACGATAAAAAAAAACACACAATTTTATCGCAAGGGGCCGGGATTCTTTTTCCTCACAGCATGCTTCATGTGAATGACTCCACTCAGAAGAATGAATTTCATATTTGTGCGAGTTTTGTGGAGCTGGGTTGCAGTATGACAGCAACCTTTGGTGAAGCAATGTTTACAGAAAAGTCGAAGTCAATAGCAGGAAGGGCAGTTTTATAGGCCAGGGGAGCAACACGCAAAGGATATCCACATTGGCTTGCTCTCAGTATTTTACGTATTCGAAAAAACTGATAACTTTCATTCTAACTATAATTCCTAATTCCACTGCATCATTCTCCTTTCATTCTAACTATTATTCCTAATTCCACTGCATCATTCTCCTGAGTCAGAACAGAAAGTCAATGTGTATGAGCGCTTCCCATTCTAGTGGACTCAAACAGTCCTTGTATTACAAGGACAGCCATTCATCTGAATGGCTCTCATGTAATACTACACTACCCCCGCACTGGCAATGCCTGGCCCGCTGCGACTTCCTTCCATAAAAACAGCTTTTCGCCGGAAGTAGGGCCGGCCAGCAATCGGTTAATGAGACAACCCCTAGGAGACCATTTTTGTGCACTTTGTTTCCAAGAGCTATGGATTGTGTTATAGCTGTGTAAGTAGGGGGTGTTGTGGAATCCCAGCTGACTAGAGCAACCTTGGATAGCTTGTATATATTTATACCCTATAAAGTTCCATTGTCCCTACAAGACTAAACCCCAAGTGTCCCCATATACACACTACCAGTGCCTGCCGCTTCATGTACAGAGCCACAGATAAATCTTTAGATTTTCTTTAAATGGGTTGTTTCAGGAGAGACAACCTCTTTGAAAATTCAGCCCCTGTGCCTGAATGCTGTGCCTCTTTGGCTTTTTTTTTCCCCCGTCTCCTCCCAGCAGATGAAGCCGGGCATATAGAAGCCATAGACCAAGAAGAGCTGAAAAGCAGCAAAGGCAGCCGAAGGGTTGAGCATTACAGCCCCTTCGTTGTAGCGATCAGTGGGGGTCTCAGCAGCGAGATCCCCACTGAACAAAACTTTTGTCATGTCAAAAGATCCAACGGTTGTCTTGGTGGAAACTGTAACACTCCGATGAAATGATACATCTGTCTGTCTCACACAACTTCAGGCTCCACTCATGGCACTATTTAATGTTAGCTCTATAGGCCTGGGGATTTTTCAGATGTTTAACCTTTTCCGTAATACAGGAACAGCTACTAATTCCAAATCAGAATGAGTCACTGCGATATAAACATAACACAGGGGTTGGACGGCTTATGAAGGACTTAGGAAGTTAAAACTGGGCCCATTATATCTAGAACAAATGCTAGGGCGGAGATCAAGAGTGCACATCTAAATAAAGTCACAACAGATGGCAACTATTAGAGAATCAATTCTACAAGCAGACCGACCACAAATCTATCACTATGGAATAACATTGTTCATTCTTCTACACTTCTGGAAGAAGAGAACTATTTAAAGGGAACGGTTGTCATGCAGAATACATTTAGCATTGTGAATGGATGGAATAAAAGTGTAACATCTATCCTACCTATTTTGTCTCATGAGAGACAAAGTAGACAGTGGCCCACTTCCCAGGAAGCTGCGGTCACCAAGATATGGCTTCGGCAGCAGCCTCCTTACATAGACGACTTAAATCCATCACTGCGGATCTTCACTCTAACCTCTGCTATCTTGTCAATATTCCCTAATCAAGTAGGCCCTTTAAATGAGTTATCCCTGGATTAAATCATTGTCTCCAGCTAGAAATTAGTTTGTGGTTGTCATCAGGGAGAAATTTCTTCTTCCCTCTTAATCTCCCTAAGTGCCCATTCACATGGCCATAGTTTTTGGCTAGGTGTTGTCCATGTATCCTATGGATAGCACACAGCATCTTTATAGCTTATGAGGATATAAACAAGTGATTTTTCACAAGGACCAGACCGATGATCCGTGTGAAAAAAAACTGCTGCATGTTCTATTATTGTGTGTTGTCACCAATGCGAATAGGACATGCAATGTGTAGCATCCATGCAAATCAAACAGAACAGTGACCGGTATCCATGTCTGTCGGATGCTAATTGCGCCCACATTTCTCAGCCGCAACTTGCAATGTGGCCATGTGAATCCGGCCTAAAGGCGTGTTTACATCACTTTTTCAGGCTTCAATTGATGCATATGCTGAGTAGAAGCTACCTACATACACTGATAGAAGGTTGTAACGTATCCCACTATATAGGCAAGCAGCGGGATATTTCACCCACTGTAAGAAAAATGTGTATTAAGCATATACTGCACAGTATAAGTTTTGTTATTGTATTCCATTGGATAGAATAGTGGAGTCTAATATGCTGTTCTATACCATGAAGAACAGAAAACAAATGTGCGCCAAAGTATAGCAGCCCAACAGAAGCCAAAAAGGCATTCCTTTGGCCTCTATCAGGTGAATAGAGCCTATAGATATGCTTGGTGCATACGCCAGGCGATCTTCCAGTGTATATGCTAAACGTATGGCCAAAGCGTTATTTAAACACACACACACACACCTCTTGCACAGGGAAGAATGATAAGGCTGAAAGTGATGCAGCAGGTTTTAGAGAGATTAAGGGAAAAGCAGAGAGTCCTATGCAGCGAGCTATCCTATTGAAGTGGTGGAGGCCGCTGCCTCCAAGGAGTGCGTCACAGACCACGGAGCAGCTGCAGTTTATTCTGCAATGTGGCTGAGAGTGGTCCAGACAGAAGGGAGCATACCATACTCATGTGCAGTAGAAAACTGATCATATATTATACTGGGAAACTTCCTGGTCCGCCGATCGCTCCTATAGTATACCCTGCGCCGGCGACTGTGTATAATGGCAATTATCTAGAAGTGGCCAGCTCTGTTTATAATGTACCGCAGTACAACAGCCTCCCATGCCATTGATTGTAACAGGGAGGGGGAGCCGCAGCAAACTGTGAAAATTGTAATTAGTTGTGCTGCCAGTTGTCAGTCTGTTTCGATCCTCCTTCCTTCCTCTGCAGCAAGCACCATCATTGGTTTGCTGGGGAAAGTCTACTGGTCATGCCGATCATGTAACAGCCTACAGGCATCCACACAACATTCTCAGCCGACCCAATATGTAAAAATTTAGGCACGCATTCCCCACCATCAGTACTGAATCGCCGATCGAACACCACGGCAGCACTGTAGCCAGGCTGGCGACTAGTCAGCTCCCGGTGCCCACTACCATTGAGTAGAACTGTTGTTGCAACTATAAATGACATTCTGCAAGTTAATACGATTACAGCAGAACCAAGATTGTACAGGGTTTTTTTCTGTTACTATTTTCCACAGTAAAAACACTTTAACCCTTTACAATCCACTGTCTGACATCTTCCTACATTCTAATTGAAGCCTGTGCAGCTCTGATGTCGGAAGATGTCCGGCAGGGTATTCTTACTGTCTATTGCCGACTGCTCTGTTGTCGGGGGCCTCTCTGGCATGTCACATACTGCAGTACTAGCTCTAGCCAGCAGATGGCACCACTGTATGATGGCAGAAAGAGAAAGCCCCCAAGAAAACCCTGAATTCAAACTTGGATTGCAAAGGGTTAAAGCTAAATTATATTTGCATCGCAAGATTCCAAGATCCAAGACATTTTTATTTTTCTGCCAATGTGAGGTCTTGTTTTTTTTTGACTTGTTTCAATTGGTACAATTTTGAGGTGTGTGTGACTTTTTGATCATCTTTTATTGCCTTTTTTTGCATGAAAATGTACCCCGCCTACATACTGCAACCGCTTTTAACCTCAGCATGTAACAGCCGGGACCAGAGATTTCTTCTTTTTCAGCCATTAGAGCAGGGGCCTGACTGTATATAAACAGCCCAGCTGTGGCTCTTCCGGCGCTGGCCTTAGACTACGCCACCATTTTTTAATGACGGCCTAGCATAAGGCCCCTTGGTGACCGTTGTGTAAACACAGGTTCACTGCTTGCTAATCAGTAAGCATCTGGGTCTTGTGTATAATATCCACTTATGTATTGGTTTTCTGACCCCTCCTGATTGAGTTGACCCCAACCTCTGCTAGTTAAGCCCACCTACACATGGAGCAGCACTATCCTAAATCGCATTAGCACAGACAACCATTAAAACCAAATAGTGTGTAGCACGCCAGCCATCATGGTGGGTGCTGCTAGATCGGTACAACATGGGACCATCTGCCCCTGCTCATGTATGCTGCTGTGACCTCAAAGGCCCAAGTGCTGATGAACCAAGGGCTGCTGAGACCAATGCTGTGAGCCAAAAGCGGACTACCAAAAGTATTCCCGAGGGAATGGAATGAGTGCCTAGTACCAAGAGCTTTGTACCGAGTGTGATATGTTGAGAGAAAGGCCTATATCAGCAACCGAGAGTGCACTTATGGACCACCAGTTTGAGAACTGCAGTAAAGGAGTGAATATCACGGAGAGGCGCAAAAATGGATAAACAGCTACCAGTAGCAATCATGAGTACATTCTTTCCACCCCGATTCTGGCAGCCTGGCCAGAGTGGGGGGCTTGGACCTTATGAGACTACCCAAAAAAGTTATTGCTATAGAATGGTGTTAAATATGGTGCCATCTTTAGTGCAAGGCCTTGCATAGTTAGTTAGTAGGATGATGTAATGGTTACAGGTTTACTACGGTTGTTATGGCATAAAGACTCATAGTGAGTAGAATTGCATATTTTGAGTTATATGTTACACAATGATAAAGCCTCTGGCAACTATACTCCCGACAAGGCTTCTGTGCGCTTTCTGAAGATGTTCCAATGTTTGGTTCTGAGAAGCGTGGACTGAATGATCAAACCGAAGTTGCGAGAAGCACATAGTTGGGTAAAGGCTTCTGTGCATTTATTGTGTACTGGATTGCAGTCATGGATGGGTTAAGCCCCTGTATATGGTACATATGGTGTGCCGAGTATGCGTAGCTAACCAGCTTCCACATGACATGGGTAGAAAGACGCTGGGTGCGGAATCCCAGCAGCTGCCAGTCAAATACACAAAACTCTAGTTAAAACTCTCCATATATACAGATTGGAACTATTAAGAAGGGCATTGCTAAATGTTATCAGGACTGGGTATATAGGTTAAAGACCTGAGTTGACACATGCCATTCGGCTGCCACTTTAGAGAAACCGGAAAGTTATATACAGATCGATGGGTTATGCTGTATAATGTAAATAAGTCAGGAAATGTTTAGTTGCTGTCAATTTAGGAAGATACCACTGAAACATAATGTTATGATGCAAAGCTTATGTGTACATAATGTAAATACTATTTGTTATAATAAAATAATGTTCTTGTTGCAACTAACTGCCTCTATCTCTGTCTGTCACCACCACGCCATAACAACATCCCACCTGTTGCTCGAATAAGCACGAATATACTGTATTCAGAACACTCCACCGGACCATCAAATATAACAATACCATAAATAGAAAAAAAAGCAGAGGCAGCACTCTGAAGATCCCATTTACAGTAGAACCTCAACTAACGTCATGAATCCGTCCGGACTTTAGTAGAAATCAATGTTAGATGAGGACATTATTTCCATAGGAATTCATGTAAATTCAATTAATTCGTTCTAGATGTTTCAAAAAACACACCAAACCCCATTTAATAGAGAATAACTCTGGTCTTTAATACCAAAAACAATAACAATACTGAATAAATATAAAACACAACTGAAAAGAATAAAATAACATTGCAGGGACATTATTATAGCAGTACGTATCACTGTGTTATCTGTGGTTTGACATAGGACTGCAGGGACATCATTAGCAGTATGTATCATTGTGTTATCTGTGGTTTGACATAGGACTGCAGGGACATCATTAGCAGTATGTATCATTGTGTTATCTGTGGTTTGACATAGGACTGCAGGGACATCATTATAGCAGTATGTATCACTGTGTTATCTGTGGTTTGACATAGGACTGCAGTATTTATTTGCAAACATTTCTTTACTGTACTATGCTCATCTGTACAGTACTTACATTTTGCAGTACAGTGGGGATTCAGGAGGCAGGCAGCATTCAGCCGGCACTTTGGGGATTCAGCTGCTGTACTGTGTCAGGAGGCAGGCAGACACAGCAACGTTCAGCCGTCACAGTGCACTGTGGAGAGGGGAAGGGGAGGAGTAGGTGTGCGCTGATGCAGGAGAAGCAAGAAGTGACCGGCATCAGCTGCGCGTCGGCTCACTGAGCGGCACCTGGGGTCATGGAGCGGTCGGTGCCCTTATCTGAGAAATGCAACTTTATTTGAGTGACCGCCGCTGTCCTGACACATCGACTTTAGTTGTAAACAGTGTTACTTAAGAGCAATGCTACTCAAGGGTTTACTGTAGTTATATCTCTTCGCAAATGAATAGTTCAATATCTGTCACACTTAAACCTGCTGTTGGACCCATGTGGTCCGTATTCTTTGTACCCATTAAAGTGGCCATCCCGTTGGTTTGAAATAGCAAAAAAACATCTAAAACATAATTAACAACTGATAAACTTGTTAAAACTACTAATCCAGGGGCGTAACTATAGGGGATGCAGGGGATGTGGTTGCACCCGGGCCCAGGAGCCTTAAGGGCCCTCTTCTCCATATAGGGAGCCCAGTACTATGACTAAAGCATTATAGTTGGGGGCCCCGTTCCTGGTTTTGCATTGGGGCCCAGGAGCTTCAAGTTACGCCTCTGTACTCATCCATCTAGTAATGAATGAATGGAGCAGTAAAAGAAGATGAATCTATTTCCCCATCAGTGTGTGAACAGTTGTCGTCTGAGGACTCGGTTCTATTTACTAGATATACATTTGGAAAATTCCACTAAAAAGCGAGCTCTTAGAGCAACCTTACCATAAGGCAAAGAGGGAGGTTTTTGGCTGCATTTCCCTGCAAAATTGATCTGAATGTTGTTTTTCTCAGCAGAAGGTCCATGCTATCTGCAGAGAAATTCATTTCTAGTTTTTTTTTATGTGAAAGCATGATAATCAAATTCCCCCAAAAATCTTAATATATCGTCTGCAGTGGAAAACCCAGCATGGATTTTGCTGCGACTCCATTGTAAAACCCACAAAGGATCTGTGCATCTTGTGTTACATGCAGATGTGCATCAGATTTTGGTGCAGATTTGTGAATAGGTGGAATGCAAAGTGAAAATCCATACTGTAGGTTACATTATACTGCGGATGAGATTTCTTTAACCCTTTAAGGACCAGGGTGTTTTGATCCTAAAAGGACCAGACACTTTTTAGGAATTTTACTCATGTGGTGGTTTTACTGCCCTATTTTTTTTCTTCAAAATTTTTTTCTACTAAAATTAATTTGCTGCATTTTGTTCTGTGACATATAGGGTTATTTTTCATAACTTTTTATACAGTTTTTTTATTCCCCATTTTTTTGTTTTATTTGGGGGTAAAAAGCTAAAAAAAAGTTTTTTTTTTTAAATTTTGTAGTTGTTTTTTTAAAAATTAGTATATTTAGGATAAAATAAAGCATATTTTATTTCGGACGATTTGATATATAATTTGTGTCGTTTTGGATTACAGGGTGCATGTGGAGACGATTTTGATCGGCATCATCAGTGAGTCATTTTCTTTTTTATGTATATATTTCTATTTTATTCTGTAATTTTTTTTTTACTTATTTTTGTAACTATTTTTTTACGATCTATGTCCCCCATGATGTCATATATAACCTCTTGAGGGTCATTTACATTCTATTTCTTTTTTTTCTTTTTTTATTTCATACTTTTCCACTGTAGCCTGGACTTCCATAGAAGCTCAAGTTCCAGGAGAAACCATCCCCTGTAGTTACAATAGTAACTAATAGAGCTGATCAAGGTCTGATAGGACTCCGAAGCTCTTCAATGAGAGAGGGCACATGGTGGTCATGTGATCGCCAGGTCGCATAATAGAACTAATACTTCCACTTTCACTCATTGAGTGCTATGTAGCATGGAATGGAGAAGGCAGAAGCAGTAAAAACCGCTTCTCCCTTCTCCTCCGGGTCCTCAGCTGTGACTAGTAGCTGAGGATCCAACCTGTTCCTGCTTGATTGCAGGAGCAGAGGCTTTAATCCTGAGCCGTACTTCTGCTATTGGCAGGGATTAAAGCCCAGGACCAAGTGCCATATATTTACCACGCTTGGTCATTAAGGGGTTAAAATTCAACCACTTGGCCTGTATTGTAATATGCTGTGTATTTTCTGCACGCAAACATACAGCATATACACTGCCTGTAACATATCCTAAGGACAGTGTCAGACGTGTGTATTATGAGCGCATATTGGGCTCACTTTACAGATGAGTGTTTTGGCCTGAGAATGGGTCTACTGAACTGAACTCAGCATATCATGGGTTTTGGATAGCAAATTAACAGTCAGGCTGAGAACTCATCCATAATACAGGCCCAAAAGTGTGCCCATAATACGGTCATCTGAAACTGGCCTTATTTACAGGGTAGGGTATATTACTTGGTACTGTTGTATTATGTTGCCACTGGAAGTTAGGGGTGGAGACATAATACATCTGGGTTGACATGCAGGGTGATGCCCCAAGCCTGCGATTGACTCTCCTGGCTGCCCTCTCAGCTCTGAAGTGCTGTGCACAGCTCGATCGCCGGGCCACCGCTGACCACACTGTCCTCTCCCCTGCCGAACCCAGTTGCCAGCAACACTGTTCTCCCCCTGCTGTTGCGCCACTGACCGCTGTGGGACAGCCGTGCTGTGCTCTCCGTAGCTTCAGTGGATGCAGCCACTGAGAGCTACTCCGCTTCCCTGCCTGCGCTCCCTTCTGCAGCTGTCACGGGCGCCGCTGCCGAGAGCACGATGGGGAGCGGAGTAGCCGTCAGCAGCCGTATTCCCCTGTGCTCCCGTCACCAGCTCTCAGGGGCGCCGATGCCGAAAGGGAGTGAGAAACACTCGCAGGGGGCGGACTATCTGTGAGCGTCTGCATCTTGGCAATACAACAGGGGAGGGGAGAAATACAGTGTCGTCAGTGGCGGCGTGGCCAGTGGGGATGATAGTCTGCACGGCACTTCACAGCCGACAGGGCAGCAAGGAACAACCAATCACAAAATGGGTGCGTCAACACAGCTGTATTATGTCTCCACCCCTAACTTCCGGTGGCGACATAATACAACAGTACCAAGTTACTGATGGGTGGTCATCCATCTGCTCGGACTCCCAGTGATCCCAAGAACAGTTGTCTGAATGAACAGAGCAGTTGTTACACGTGCCACTGCCACTAGTTCATTTTAGTGGGACCCCTGAAGTTGGCCAAGCCCCGACCAACTTAGAGAGCTGTATTAAAAAGAGTTGATGTCAGTTTGAAGTTGTTGTGGACATAGTGATTGTGGCGAAGAACACTTGGCAGCCACAGAGTGTAAGAATGAGAGTCTGTTTCCAGATAAAATATCTGAAGATACCTGGTAGTAGAGGTTATCTGTTGCTTGGCTCAAGTGCGAGAATCAAGCAGATGCAACTTACCTCTACAGAGATCTTTGTTAAAGTGAGGTGACAGAGAGTCCTATCTGAAGGAAAGACCTAACAAGTAGGGTCAAGAGGCCAGTGATTGGGGTAGCCTGAATCTGGGTCGGACAGGACATAAACCTTGTAACCCAAGGTGCCAAGAATAGACCATCAAGTAGTGCTATAGTTGAGTTGCTGTGAGTAACTGTTACCAACTGCCATTTGTAAATGCAACTGCCAAGTGTGTGCCCTCTTTGAGAGACTGCAAGATCTGTAAATATTGTAACCACCAAGCCAGTTGCCTCACTGACATCAAGTGCCGCATCAGAGATCGTTTGCCTCCCCTGACCTGCATTATATAGACAACACAAGCCTTCAGAATTATTAACCTAAGCCCTGGTGGATTTTCAGCCTACGCAATTGATATAGACATATTGCATTCCTCTGATTCGCGGTGTCTGAGGCATATACGCATGTTGCAGAAAAACCTGGCAATGCTGTGGAATCCTTGGAAGGATTTATGCGTGTGAAAAAGAAAAAAAAGAAACTAACTGACTGGATTGCTGCCATTTCTTCCTTCACAAAACCGTTAAATCAGCATTGCAAATAGTAAATCACACCTAAGAACCACATCTTTCCAAAAACAAAGAAATTAGCAGTCAGTGAGGAGACGATGATTAAAAAACAACACTAAGCCACACTCTGCTCTTAAAGACTTAGGCCCCTTCCCTAGAAACACAGATGAAAAGAAGAACATTGGGATGTATTAAATGAACTAATGGCATTTCCCCCGAGAACCAATAAGAGCATCAGAATCAGCTGTAGGAAGTGCAAAGGTACCGGTAAACCCCGGCCCTAGTACCTAAGATGGAGTAGGTATAGGGGGTGCAGAGGTAGCAATCGCTACCGGGCCCTGGAGCCTTGGGGGGATCAAAGTCCCCTCTACCGTAAGAAAACATTAGTATAAATGACACATGGATGCTTGAGGGGCCATGTTACAGATTTTGCATTGGGGCCACCTATGTTTGGCTTCTGCCTAATCTTTTAAGATTCTAGCAATGCCCCCGTCTGCAAATGTTGCATCTATGAGCTTCCTAAGAGGCCCAATGATGCAGAGAAAAGTTATGGTGGGGTCCCCATGTTGAACTTTTGCATCCGGGCCCCTGAGCCTTCTGCTATGTCTCTACCTAAGAAGACACCAGAATTGCAACTAGTACATGATAGATGAAGGGTAGAGATGAGCGAGCGTACTCGGAAAAGCACTACTCGCTCGAGTAATTTGCTTTATCCGAGTATCGCTGTGCTCGGGTCTGAAGATTCGGGTGCCGCTGCGGCTGACAGGTGAGTCGCAGCGGGGAGCAGGGGAGAGCGGGCGGGAGAGAGGGAGAGAAAGATCTTACCTCCGTTCCTCCCCGCTCTCCCCTGCAGCTCCCCGCTCCGTGCCGGCACCCGAATCTTCAGGGACGAGCACAGCGATACTTGGATAAAGCAAATTACTCGAGCGGTAGTGCTTTTCCGAGTACGCTCGCTCATCTCTAATGAAGGGGCATGTTAGAGATTTGGGATTGTGTACAGGTTAGGCCTGTAATCTGAATGGTTCTACTTTAGTTGTGTAGTGTCCCAGAATAACATCCTGGTCCCCTCTATAATTGTCATTAGAGATGAGCGCGCATACTCGCTAAGGGCAATTGCTCGAGTGAGCATTGCCCTTAGCGAGTACCTGCCCACTCGAGAGAAAAGGTTCCGGTGTCGGCGCGGGGGAGCGGTGAGTAGCGGCAGTCAGCAGGGGGGAGCGGGTAGGAGAGAGGGAGAGAGAGATCTCCCCTCCGTTCCTCCCCGCTCTCTCCCGCAGCTCCCTGCCCGCCGCCGGCACCCGAACCTTTTGTCTCGAGCGGGCAGGTACTTGCTAAGGGCAATGCTCGCTCGAGCAATTGCCCTTAGCGAGTATGCTTGCTCCTCGCTAATTGTCATACATGTCTGTCATATGTGGATGCACTGTGCAAATCTGTTATGTCTATTTTCTGTATGCGTGTTGCACAGCTGAAGTGGCTGAAGGGTTAACTCCCTTAAAATCATTGCCTGTCAGCTCTGCTGCATGTTGAATGTATCTATCTTATAGAGTCATGTGGTACAAGTGAGGTAATAAAAGTGAGTGTCAGAGAGCGGAAAAGGGTCTTCTTTCTGTGTTGGAGTAGGGTTCCCTCTTACCTGCTGCTCAGAGCTAACAAAGAGCCACATGGGAGCATCATCAGCTCCTGTGTTGGTGAAGATGGAAGAAGAGGAACGGCATCCTGTAGCACATGGGGTGTGGATGGAGGAGTGAGCACAGTCCAGAGAGAGATAGAGCAACCCAAATTCTAATTGTTACTAAACCAGGTACCTGTTCACATCATTGCAGTTAATCCATCCTGTGTGGCCATCCCTCTTCGGATCACCACACAGAAGTACGGAATTTCAACACCCACGCGGAGAATGTGCGGGGTGCATTTCAAACTAAGTCTTCTGCTAAGTAATTGTATTTTGCCAGAGAATATGTGGAGAGGATCTTGCTTTTTTGCCTCCTCCGGAGTATATTTTGTGCCCAGGAACGGTGACATATAAATAACGAGGACTATAGGGCCGTATTGTTCCGGTGTAATTTTTGCCTCCCAACTTCTGAGCTTCTACCTGTAAATATTACCGTAACTACTGCTGTAAATGTACCTGGAATTACCCGGTTTGCAACGTTATTCAAGTAAAGTTTTATGGGGCCTCAACTGTTCCTGAGGACCCGAAGTACAATAAACCTGTCCAGTGTTTATTGATGTGCCGTGTATGAATGCCGGTGTGTGGAACAATGGCGTGGCGAACTGACAACTACTACCCCCCTCATCCTGAGGAATACGAACCCCAATACTTTTCCTTCCCATAACTCCCTCTGGGAAAGTTGCGGTTGGCAGTCACTCTCAGGTTATATATATATAACCTAGACTGCCATAGTAGCCATTTAGTCCAGGATGGTTATTACAGTTGCATTGTTCATTATTTCATCTATGGGAGTGTCTAAAGAACTACTATGGTGCATCCAGCAATGGGGCAGGCAGTTGTCTGGTTATCAGCTATTCCAGATGACCTGATAAACACAAGTTAAAGGTCCTTTTACACTGACAGATAAACAGCTTTTAATGAGCACCAATCAACAATATAACAAGTTGATCAGCGCTCAATTAAGGACCTTTCACACTGGGCAATAGTAGGGGGATAAGGGGCTGTTGAAGATTTTTGGGGTGTTAATACAAAGCAAACATTGGGAATGACCATTCTTGTGAAAGTTTGCATGGCTATTCAGCGACCTATGTAAAAGGATCTCAAAAGTCTAGGATATGCTGACATTGGCTGCTTTGTAGTTAAGTGCACATGCCGTTTCTGACTTTTCTTAGCACAGTGACACTCCTGACCAGGTCCTGGGTTTGCTCTTACACAGTTGCAAGTAGGGCGTTGTGCTGTTTAGGACCTGCCTATCAACCGTGAAGGGTCACTCTGGCGAAAACACATTTTTCCGTCTCTGCCCCTTCACCTGATCGTCTGTTACGTACTGAAGGTCGGCTGTGTATTGGAATCACTTCCATGCAATGCAGCCTCCGGGCATCAGCACAGCATTAGCTGAGGCTATATCAATTTTTGCCTGCTGGTGGGACAGTTTAATTATCATTAGCTTCTCTAGTCTTCTAAATAAGCTAGGAGGATGAGCTGTGATCTCCTCTATTATAACTGTGTGACAGGAGCTGTGTGATCATCAGCAGTAACTGTGACTGGAATGACTGTGCCCCCTGCAGCCAGACCCTGCATAACAGCATCACATGGACTTAAAAAAAATGTAAAAAATCACTAGAAAATTAACGCATAACTTCAAGCAAATCTGAGCTGGTCAGAATTAAGATCACATGACCATCTGCGGAAAAAGTGCCCAGGAGTTTCAGACAGAAAGAAATAATTAACGAAGGTAACACTAACCGACATATATATTAGGGGACTGGCTACATAATAAATGAATTTAAAAAAAAAATCTGTGGAGTGGCCCTTTAATTACTCGGCGGTGATCCCAGGGCTGTAATCGTATTGATAAGTCAATGATGGCATATCCTAGTAATATGCCATCATTGTCTAGAGTAGGAGACTCTGTTTAATTAAGATGAACTTAAAACCTGGCTCCACCGGCATAATGCGTTTTTGCCCAAAGCACAGTGATAGTTCACACATCTGTAGTATTTTTGGAATCGGACCCTCCTGCAAGGTATATGCAGAGCCTATATCCCCCTCTTATGCAATGACAGGGTCAGTGTGACATTTACCTAGAGACCCAATAAGCTGGTGCCTATACCTGGAGAAAGGGCACATGCTTTTTTTAAAAAAATACTCATTTTATTGAACACACTATATAAAATATTTAAAATATTATTTTACAAAAAAAAAAACTATTAATGACCCATCCTCAGGATAGGTCATCAATACTTGATCACCAGGGATCCACCGCTTGGAACCCTAGACAGTCAGCTGATCGTCCAGCCCACTGTAAATGTAGTAGGTGGCTTCACTCCCGTTGATCTGAGACTTCCTGTTCCACCCCCGATGACTATGCCTAGCCCGCTGCACTGAGAGCGGACCAGCTAATCAGCTGAGGATCTCTAACAGCGGATCCCTGGCAATCAAGTATTGATGATTATCCTGAAACTAGGTCATCAATAGCATTTACCCAGAAAACTCCTTTAAGCCAGCACCAAGAGGCCAATTCCAAAAATTCAATATGATCAAATGGGGCCCATATTCTCCCCCCCTTTACATTTCTTGCTTTTCAGAAATACAGACATGTTAAGATGACATTCTAGTTGGCACCTGAGCGACCCAGGACAAAATGACATCAGTTACAAGTTACATCAGGCATCCCAAACGTTATGACATTTTTCTGGACATTTACTATTTTTTATATATAAAATATTTTTATATCTTCTTGTAAGGTTCATTGCATTTACGAGTTTCTAAAGTACATTCCAGCACCGTGGAAGATATATAGTATCCTTTGTTAGACATCCATTAAAACTTGGGTGTGCACGATTAAAAAAACGTCTGCTGACACGTTTAAACTCTCGAGGAACCTTAGTTGTACGGCTCACGAGTTGAAACGCGTCAGCAGACTTTTTTTAATCATGTGCATATCCAAGTTTTATTAGCTTTCTAAAAAAAGGGATTCAATATATCTTCTACAGTGCTGGAATCTACTTATGGTGCCTGAAGTTACTATCCGTGACCCTGTCGTACGTACAACGATGACTGCTAGTGATTCGGCACTTTCCTGCGCCATTGTTTTTTTGTATATTTACGAGTTTCTTCCATTTTCCAAGCGACAGATATTTATCTATCGGAGGGCGATCGCTTTTTGTAGTAAGAATAAAGTCGCTAAGTAAAATATGGGAATGATGGGGCCAGAGGGATTCATCTAGTAACATAGTAACATAGTTTGTAAGGCCGAATGAAGACAATGTCCATCTAGTTCAGCCTGTCTAGCCTCCTGTGTTGTTGATCCAGAGGAAGGCAAAAAAAAAACAAGAGCAGAAGCCAATTAGCCATTTTGGGGGGAAAATTCCTTCCTGACTCCCTAATGGCAATTAGACTGTTCCCTGGATCAACCCCTAATATTTCCTACCTGCTGTGTACCCAGATTAACAGTTAACCTAAGATAACCCAGTAAACATCCCTCGGGCGACTGTGGCACAATTTTTATTAAATTAATATGCTCAGATAATGAAAATGGAAAAGAACTCCATGTCTTCCAGGGGATTTAGTAATATAACTGTCCATAGATGTGAAGCACTCCACTACTGGCGGA
Organism: Eleutherodactylus coqui; assembly: GCF_035609145.1. Lineage (NCBI taxonomy): Eukaryota > Metazoa > Chordata > Amphibia > Anura > Eleutherodactylidae > Eleutherodactylus > Eleutherodactylus coqui. Next base: position 261,571,026 of record NC_089839.1, on the reverse strand, counting down.
TCACAGTACATCGGAGGCAGTCCGGTTTCCCAAAATGCTATTAAAGTTGATTTATCTCAGTTTATATGCAATCCTGACATTATGCCAAATTTCTGTATAAACTGAATCACCCCAGGTACAGGTGCAGTCACACGGGAGACTGCAGGCTCTGGGACTGATATTGCACTTGCAAACCAGCGATTTTTCATGTGAGGATCTTTTTTCAGCACATACGATTTTCACTAGTAAAAATAGAAAAATGGCATAAAAACTTGCATTTAGGCTAAATTCATACAGACGTATTTGCTCCCACACAATTTACACATGCAATTCAAAGAGAATAGAATCCATTGATTTCAATGGGTTCATTCTAGAGATGAGCGAGCACCAAAATGCTCGGGTGCTCGTTACTCGGAACGAAGTTTTCGCGATGCTCGAGGGTTCGTTTCGAATAACGAACCCCATTGAAGTCAATGGGCGACCCGAGCATTTTTGTATTTCGCCGATGCGCGCTAAGGTTTCCTTGTGTGAAAATCTGGGCAATTCAAGAAAGTGATGGGAACGACACAGCAACGGATAGGGCAGGCGAGGGGCTACATGTTGGGCTGCATCTCAAGTTCACAGGTCCCACTATTAAGCCACAATACCGGCAAGAGTGGGCCCCCCCCCCCCCCTCCCAAAAACTTTTACTTCTGAAAAGCCCTCATTAGCATGGCATACCTTTGCTAAGCACCACACTACCTCCAACAAAGCACAATCACTGCCTGCATGACACTCCACTGCCACTTCTCCTGGGTTACATGCTGCCCAACCGCCCCCCTCCCCCCCACAGCGCACACCAAAGTGTCCCTGCGCAGCCTTCAGCTGCCCTCATGCCACGCCACACTCATGTCTATTTAGAAGTGCGTCTGCCATGAGGAGGAACCGCAGGCACACACTGCAGAGGGGTTGGCACGGCTAGGCAGCGACCCTCTTTAAAAGGGGCGGGGCGATAGCCCACAATGCTGTACAGAAGCAATGAGAAATAGAATCCTGTGCCACCGCCATCAGGAGCTGCACACGTGGGCATAGCAATGGGGAACCTATGTGCCACACACTATTCATTCTGTCAAGGTGTCTGCATGCCCCAGTCAGACCGCGGTTTTTAATTCATAGACACAGGCAGGTACAACTTACTATTGTGAAGTCCCTGTGGACCGACAGCATGGGTGGCTCCCTGGAACCCACCGGCGGTACATAAAAATATCCCATTGCATTGCCCATCACAGCTGAGGTAATGTCATGTTTAATGCAGGTGGGCTTCGGCCCACACTGCATGCCCCAGTCAGACTGGGGTTCTTTTCAAGTGTACAGATGTAGTAAAAACTCCGTGTGCACCTACAGCATGGGTGGGTGCCAGGAAGCCACCGGCGGTACATAGAAATATCCCATTGCATTGCCCAACACAGCTGAGGTAGTAATGTCGTGCTTAATGCAGGTGGGCTTCGGCCCACACTGCATGCCCCAGTCTGACTGGGGTTCTTTTCAAGTGTACAGATGTAGTAAAAACTCTGTGTGCACCTACAGCATGGGTGGCTCCCTGGAACCCTCCGGCGGTACATAGAAGTATCCCATTGCATTGCCCAACACAGCTGAGGTAGTAATGTCGTGCTTAATGCAGGTGGGCTAAAAATTTATTTGATTACACTGTAGGCGAGGGCCCACAAAAATTGCTGTATCAACAGTACTAATGTACCTGAAAAAAATTGGCCATGGCCAACCAAGAGGGCAGGTGAAAGCCATTAATCGCTTTGGTTAATGTGGCTTAAGTGGTAACTAGGCCTGGAGGCAGCCCAGTTTAACGAAAAATTGGTTCAAGTTAAAGTTCCAACGCTTTTCAGAGCATTGAAACATCTAAAAATTGTTTAGAAAAATTATGAGTGAGCCTTGTGGCCCTAAGAAAAATTGCCCGTTCAGCGTGATTACGTGAGGTTTCAGGAGGAGGAGCAGGAGGAGGAGGAGGAATATTAGACACAGATTGATGAAGCAGAAATGTCCCCGTTTTGGATGGTGAGAGAGAACGTAGCTTCCATCCGCGGGTGCAGCCTACGTATTGCTTACGTATCGCTGCTGTCCGCTGGTGGAGAAGAGAAGCCTGGGGAAATCCAGGCTTTGTTCATCTTGATGAGTGTTAGCCTCTCGGCACTGTCGGTTGACAGGCGGGTACGCTTATCTGTGATGATTCCCCCAGCCGCACTAAACACCCTCTCCGACAAGACGCTAGCCGCAGGACAAGCAAGCACCTCCAGGGCATACAGCGCTAGTTCAGGCCACGTGTCCAGCTTCGACACCCAGTAGTTGTAGGGGGCAGAGGCGTCACCGAGGATGGTCGTGCGATCGGCTACGTACTCCCTCACCATCCTTTTACAGTGCTCCCGCCGACTCAGCCTTGACTGGGGAGCGGTGACACAGTCTTGCTGGGGAGCCATAAAGCTGGCCAGGCCCTTAAAGACTGTTGCACTGTCTGGGCTGTACATGCTGCTCGATCTACGCACCTCCCCTGCTACCTGGCCCTCGGAACTGCACCTTCTGCCACTAGCGCTGTCGGATGGGAATTTTACCATCAGCTTGTCCGCCAGGGTCCTGTGGTATAGCAACACTCTCGAACCCCTTTCCTCTTCGGGAATGAGACTGGGAAGGTTCTCCTTATAGCGTGGGTCGAGCAGTGTGTACACCCAGTAATCCGTAGTGGCCAGAATGCATTGAATGCGAGGGTCACGAGAAAGGCATCCTAACATGAAGTCAGCCATGTGTGCCAGGGTACCTGTACGCAACACATGGCTGTCCGCACTAGGAAGATCACTTTCAGGATCCTCCTCCTCCTCCTCCTCCTCAGGCCATACACGCTGAAATGATGACAGGCAAGCAGCATGGGTACCGTCAGCAGTGGGCCAAGCTGTCTCTTCCCCCTCCTCCTCATCCTCCTCATCCTCCTCCTCCTGAACGCGCTGAGATATAGACAGGAGGGTGCTCTGACTATCCAGCGACATACTGTCTTCCCCCGGCTCTGTTTCCAAGCGCAAAGCGGCTGCCTTTATGGTTTGCAGGGAAGTTCTCAAGATGCATAGCAGAGGAATGGTGACGCTAATGATTGCAGCATCGCCGCTCACCACCTGGGTAGACTGATCAAAGTTTCGAAGGACCTGGCAGATGTCTGCCAACCAGGCCCACTCTTCTGAAAAGAATTGAGGAGGCTGACTCCCACTGCGCCGCCCATGTTGGAGTTGGTATTCCACTATAGCTCTACGCTGCTCATAGAGCCTAGCCAACATGTGGAGAGTAGAGTTCCACCGTGTGGGCACGTCGCACAGCAGTCAGTGCACTGGCAGATTAAAGCGATGTTGCAGGGTGCGCAGGGTGGCAGCGTCCGTGTGGGACTTGCGGAAATGTGCGCAGAGCCGGCGCACCTTTACGAGCAGGTCTGACAAGCGTGGGTAGCTTTTCAGAAAGCGCTGAACCACCAAATTAAAGACGTGGGCCAGGCATAGCATGTGCGTGAGGCTGCCGAGCTGCAGAGCCGCCACCAGGTTACAGCCGTTGTCACACACGACCATGCCCGGTTGGAGGCTCAGCGGCACAAGCCAACGGTCGGTCTGCTCTGTCAGACCCTGCAGCAGTTCGTGGGCCGTGTGCCTCCTATCTCCTAAGCTGAGTAGTTTCAGCACGGCCTGCTGACGCTTGCCCACCGCTGTGCTGCCACGCCGCGCGACACCGACTGCTGGCGATGTCCTGCTGCTGCTGACACATCTAGATTGCGAGACAGAGGTTGAGGAGGAGGAGGAGGAGGAAGGTGCTTTAGTGGAAGAAGCATACACCGCCGCAGATACCACCACCGAGCTGGGGCCCGCAATTCTGGGGGTGGGTAGGACGTGAGCGGTCCCAGGCTCTGACTCTGTCCCAGCCTCCACTAAATTCACCCAATGTGCCGTCAGGGAGATGTAGTGGCCCTGCCCGCCTGTGCTTGTCCACGTGTCCGTAGTTAAGTGGACCTTGCCACTAACCGCATTGGTGAGGGCGCGTACAATGTTGCGGGAGACGTGGTCGTGCAGGGCTGGGACGGCACATCGGGAAAAGTAGTGGCGACTGGGAACTGAGTAGCGCGGGGCCGCCGCCGCCATCATAGCTTTGAAGGACTCCGTTTCCACAACCCTATACGGCAGCATCTCAAGGCTGATAAATTTTGCTATGTGGACGGTTAACGATTGAGCGTGCGGGTGCGTGGCGGCGTACTTGCGCTTGCGCTCCAACACTTGCGCTAGCGACGGCTGGACTGTGCGGTGCGAAACATTGGTGGATGGGGCCGAAGACAGCGGAGGTGAGGGTGTGGGTGCAGGCCATGAGACGGTTGTGCCTGTGTCCTGAGAGGGAGGTTGGATCTCAGTGGCAGGTTGGGGCACAGGGGGAGAGGCAGCAGTGCAAACCGGAGGCGGTGAACGGCCTTCGTCCTACCTTGTGGGGTGCTTGGCCATCATATGTCTGCGCATGCTGGTGGTGGTGAGGCTGTTGGTGGTGGCTCCCCGGCTGATCTTGGCGCGACAAAGGTTGCACACCACTGTTCGTCGGTCGTCAGGCGTCTCTGTGAAAAACTGCCAGACCTTAGAGCACCTCGGCCTCTGCAGGGTGGCATGGCGCGAGGGTGTGCTTTGGGAAACACTTGGTGGATTATTCGGTCTGGCCCTGCCTCTACCCCTGGCCACCGCACTGCCTCTTGCAACCTGCCCTGCTGATGCCCTTGCCTCCCCCTCTGAAGACCTGTCCTGAGTAGGCGTTGCACACCAGGTGGGGTCAGTCACCTCATCGTCCTGCTGCTCTTCCTCCGAATCCTCTGTGCGCTGCTCCCTTGGACTTACTGCCCTTACTACTACCTCACTGCAAGACAACTGTGTCTCATCGTCATCGTCCTCCTCACCCACAGAAAGTTCTTGAGACAGTTGGCGGAAGTCCCCAGCCTCTTCCCCCGGACCCCGGGAACTTTCGAATGGTTGGGCATCAGTGACGATAAACTCCTCTGGTGGGAGAGGAACCACTGCTGCCCAATCTAAGCAGGGGCCCGAGAACAGTTCCTGGGAGTGTTCCCGCTCCTGAGCGGGTGTCATTGTAGTGGAGTGAGGAGGCTGGGAGAAAGGAGGAGCAGCAGACAGAGGATTCGGATTTGCAGCACTGGACGGCGCAGAACTGTGGGTGGATGATAGCTTGCTCGAAGCACTTTCTGACATCCAGGACAGGACCTGCTCACACTGCTCATTTTCTAATAAAGGTCTCCCGCGTGGACCCATTAATTGGGCGATGAATGTGGGGACGCCAGAAACGTGCCTCTCTCCTAATCGCGCAGCAGTCGGCTGCGACACACCTGGATCAGGAGCTCGGCCTGTGCCCAAACCCTCACTTGGCCCTCCGCGTCCTCGGCCACGTCCACGTCCACGTCCTCTAGGCTTACCCCTACTCCTCAGCATGCTGTATTACCAGTGATTTGATTTCCCAGGCAGGAAATAAATTGGCGCAAGCCTGCAGGCCAAATATAATGTTTTCGCTTTTTTGCAAAGGGAAGACCCCACTGCGTATATTCAATGAACAAGAAGTTTAATATCTGTGGTGTGGCCCTCAAAAAGTGTCACACAAGTATAGTGTAGCAGAGTTATTAACTCTAGCAGAGCAGGTATTTGCCAGTCAGGAAAGACAATGGCGCTAGGCTGCAGTAAAGCGTAGCTGGTTGCGTCTGATTTTTGTACGTTGTACACGCAGCACACACGTACACGGAGACCTTAGGACTGACACAGGCTGGCCAAATATAATTTTTTTCCTTTTTAGCAAAGGGAAGACCCCACTGCGTGTATTCAATGAATAATAAATGTCTTCTGGCCCTGCCTACACAATTCTATCCCTGTAGTATTAATGCCGGGTGCAATGGTCTGCACAGCCGGTTTTGAGAAAAGAAAAAAAATATGCAACACTGCTAACAGCAGCCTGGACAGTACTGCACACGGATAGAAGTGGCCCTAGAAAGGACCGTTGGGGTTCTTGAAGCCTACACTAACTCCTAACACTCTCCCTGCCTAACCCCCACTTCTGTCCCTATTGCTGGGCGCAATGCTCTGCAGATCCAATTTTGGACAAAAAAAAAAAAAAATACAGTGCTAACACAGTACTGCACACTAGTAGATGTGGCCCTGAGAAGGGCCGTTGGGGTTCTTGAAGCCTACACTGACTCCTAACGCTCTCCCTACAGCAGCACCAGCAGCAGCACTTTCCCTCAGCTAAGTCACAAGGCATGTGTGGCGAGCCGCGGGAGGGGCCGATTTTTATACTCGGGTGACATCTGATCGCCCCAGCCACTCACAGCAGGGGGGTGATATAGGGCTTGAACGTCACAGGGGGAAGTTGTAATGCCTTCCCTGTCTTTCAATTGGCCAGAAAAGCGCGCTAACGTCTCAGAGAGGAAACTGAAAGTAACCGGAACACCGCGTGGTACTCGTTACGAGTAACGAGCATCCCGAACACCCTAATATTCGCACGAATATCAAGCTCAGACGAGTACGTTCGCTCATCTCTAATTCATTCACATTTCTGTATTTTGTGTCTGCATTTCAGTTGAGCAAAAAAACGAAAAAACAAAACTCCTTATTCTCTACTTTTCTGCACAATAAAAGTCCCCCTAGCAGTCAATGGTGCACAATACGCAAGCAGATACGTAACATGCTGCGGAATTCCACGGAGAAAGAACACACCTGGAAGTCATTGGATGAATTAACCATTTCAATTGTTGGGTCTTTGTTTGCTGCGAACAAAAATGAACATGCCCTGTGGGTGGAGAAAGTGCAGTAAGATACACCGATACACATGGGTGTAACTATGGGGATGCGGTTGCACCTGGGCCTAGGAGCCTTAGGGGGCCCAAAAGGCCTCTCTTTTCCATATAGGGAGCCCAGTGCTATGGATAAAGCATTATAGTTGGGGGCCCTGTTACAGGTTTTGCATTAGGGCCCAGAAGCCTCAAGTTACTCCTCTGCCTATACATGCACAAAAAAATCTTTGTTCAGTGTCTAACATGCAGTGCCAATGGCTCCCCAGCTAAGGCAAAAAGCAGTAGAGAGGGGACATCCCTGCCACCTACCCAGAGGCGTAACTTGAAGCTACTGGGCCCCAATGCGAAACCTGTAACAGGACCCCCAACTATAATGCTTTATTCATAGTACTAGATTCCCTACATGGAGAAGAGAGGCCTTATGGGCTCACTAAGGCTCCTGGGCCCGGGTGCAACTGCATCCCCTATAGTAACGCCAGTGCACCTACCTATATCTTAGTTACAATATGAGGAATGCTGCCCATTCATGAGGATACTTGATCTGGCTTATTATATTAGAGATCTACCTTTTAAATTTAGGACCCACTCTCAATCCAATACCTCCGGTAGGTACTATGATTCGTAGAGTCAAAGGCCTTGGCTGTGTCCATTAAGGCCAAGGCCCACTCTTCCCTCCTCACTCCACCAACCTGGGAAACAACCCGAACTCTTGCTATCTGACGTGCTCTATCTAGACATAAAACCAGCTTGGAAAGGACACATCCTTAGGAAAAAAGTTACATATGGAAACACAAAATAGTGTGCACTCATACGTATGTCCCTGTGTCGTGGAAATTTGGGGAGGCCACCCATGGAGAGACGGAACCCGAGAGGGTGCTAGGTATTGTGAGAAGCACGGCTCAAGGTTCTGCTTTATTTTGTAAGTGCAGAAAACATTTTAGATGACTTAAAGGGGTTGTTTCACAAAACAAACTTAGCCCTTATATATATGTATTTGATTTTTGAGCGTTCAACCACAGGGAACCCCACTGATCACAAGATAGGAAGCCCTGAAGGAGTAGTGGTCTCTCACATGTGCATTCATATCAATGAAACTGTTGGAGATAGCTGAGTACAAGCTAGTCCCAATGAAATGAATGGAGTGGTAGTGCCCATGTGTGAACACTCTCCATTCATTAGGAGGTCCCTGGAATCCCTATTCTCATGATCAGTAGAGGACTCAGCAATCGGACACCCACCATTCATATACTTATCTCTTCGAGCTTCCACAGACGAATGTATGCGCTAATACTCAGGGTTTACGTGTGAGAAACATGCTCGTGAGATGGAATCCATTGAAACCAATGGCTTTGCTTCGTCACCTTTTATGGGCGCGAATTTCACAAGTGCAAAAACCTCCACAAAACACGTTCGTCTGTTTAAGACCTTACCCTGTGCATAGGGGATAAGATTGTTTCTTAGGACAACCCCTTTAAAGGAGTTGAGCCAAAAGAAGTCAGACAATCTAAATACTAATGACCACATGTCTGTGAGTGACTGAGTAACTGTGCGAGTTACATGTGATGATGTCACCATCATGTGATCAGTCACCAGGGTTCTGAGCTCTGCCCCTGATCATATGATAGTGACGTCATCACAGGTCCTAAAGCATGCAGAGCCTAATAGCAGCCGTGTGCTTACAGGACCTGTGATGATGTCACTTTCATGTGATCAGGGGCAAAGCTCAGACCCCCGGTGACTGATCACATGACGGTGACATCATCATAGGTCCTATAAGCACACGACTGCTGTCCGGTTTTGATGGTTTAGGACCTGTGACCAACTCTGATCCCTTTCACTATATCATATTAGTAAGTGTCAATTGTGCCACCAGAAACACTGGTAATAGTCAAAATACTAACAACTACCTGTCCGTCCATGAGCGAGTTACATGCTCTGCCCCTGATCACATGATGGTGAGGTCATCATAGGTCCTTTAGCCCAAGTGAGTTACATGCACCGGCCCTGATAACATGATGGTGACATCATCACAGGTCTTGTAAGCATGTGGCTGCTGTTCAGCTAAGTGTTCATTAGTATTCCATAACAATTGAGGCCAAAGAGGGTTTGTATGGTATGTAGTCTGCCAGTAATCTGCACAGGGATGAAGGACCTGTGATGATGTCACAGTCATGTGATCAGGGGTGGAGCATGTAACTCACTCGGGATGAAAGACCTGTGATAATGTCACTGTCGTGATCAGGGGCAGAACATGTAACTGACGCAGGATGATGGACCTGTGATGACGTCACCATCATGTGATCAGGGTCGGAGCATGGCGATGACGTCATCACAGGTCTTTCATCCTGAGTGCTGTGCTGCTTGTGATCCCTGTTGTATGGGATGAAGAATGTATGTAGCAGAGCTGTATGTAATGTACATGTAGCAGTGCTGTGTGTGTGACATGCATGTAGCAGAGCTGTGTGGCACATTGTGCCCCCAGAAACACTGGTACTATAATCTCCTAATAATTACTAGTCAAAATACTAATGACCACCTGTCTGTGAGTGATGTATGACTGAGTGACTGTGCAAGTTACATGTGATGATGTCACTGTCATGTGATCACTCCCTGGAGCTCTGAGCTCCGCCCCTGATCACACGATGGTGACGTCAGCATGTGTCCTTCATCCCTGTGCACTAAATGAGGGATTATGGGCAGACTACTTCCCCCACAAACCCCTTCAGCCTCTGTTGTTATGGATACAGCAGTACTCAGTCTGGCAGTTTGTATCTGGTTGTAAGACAGCTGCACACCTGTGTGGAAACTCCAATAAATGACACCTCACAAATGTACACATACATAGCTGGCAGTGCATATCGACCAACAACATTGAAGCATCGTTCTTCACCAGTATCTTCACATCTCCTGAACGTGATATCATGTCATCTCAAGTGCTAACACCGCCAACACCAGTCCAGCCTTCATATAATCGTCAACCGTTGTCCAGTGTTGAAACTAACCATCACTGTTGTGCAAACATGTCACTACAGAGGGTTCCACTCCGCTGTGAAGCTAATGCAGCTTTCATGACAAGCCACGGTTTCACCTTAGCAAGCCGCTGAAATTCGTAAATCTTGCATGTAAATATTTTGGCCAATTCCAATCCCTTTCACTGTGTTCTATTAGTAATAGAAACACTAGTACTAGTCTTTGCCTATAGGACAGGGCACCATCTGACTTCTTCCAGTCTTCATTATTCTGTGCTATACAGAATAACTAGCAGTGACCACAGTTCGTGCTTATTCACATGAGCGATATTCTTGCATGAGTCTTGCGCAATGCAAAAAAAATCGTAGCATGTTCATCATTGGGCGATCCCTCAGAACGCCTCACCCATTGTTTTCAATGGGACCTTAAAAGCCATCACATGCCGTGCGATGTGCATGCAAGTGCCATGTGATGTTTCCTACGGAAGTCAACGGGAAAACGCACGCGAAAGAATTGCACAGGAATGAGGCAATGTATTCTTAATCAAAGACACGTGAAGAACACATGTTGGCGAGCACGATATGGGACAGGACAGTTTCTCGACCTGATATCTTGCTCACCAGTTTGAATCTAGCCTTATTGTATATGTTTAGAGATGAGCGAGTATACTCGCTAAAGGCAATTGCTCGAGCGAGCATTGTCTTTAGCGAGTATACTCGCTCGAGACGAAAGGTTCGGGTGCCGGCGCGGGGGAGCGGTGAGTAGCGGCAGTCAGCAGGAGGGAGCGGGGGAAAGAGAGGGAGAGAGAGATCTCCCCTCCGTTCTGCCCCGCTCTCCTTCGCAGCTCCCTACCCGCCGCTGGCACCCGAACCTTTTGACTCGAGCGGGCAGGTACTCGCTAAAGGCAATGCTCGCTCGAGCAATTGCCTTTAGCGAGTATACTTGCTCATCTCTATATATATTACATCCATGCAAAATGAGGTCAGTTATACCGAAAAATGTTGACTTCCAGATAGAAGGAACATTCAGAAGAGAGGATTGGGTAGAAGAACGGACAGCACCAGATTGCAGAGTATTCCATAATGATTAGGAAAGTAGTTTTGCTAGTGAGTTTGGTGCTCAAATGGGTTCTAGACATTTATTTTTAGAAATAAGCCTGTTTAGTTCTGAGATAAAAACCCCAAAGTACTTTCTAATATAAACAACATTTCTAGTGAACACTTCCTAGTTCTCGGAGTGAAACCAGCAGTATAAACAATGAATGTTTCCATCCTGGTCGTCAAGGTTATGTCCGCAGACATGTATACATCGCTTATGTCATGAGGTTTCTTTTATCTGTATTTTTTATAACATTTGCCAACGTTTCCAAGTGTAATCTAGGAAATTTTATGATTTGTATATATAGCATAGACTAGAGAGTGAATTGTTACTTCTAGAAATATATACATGTCCATAGAAACCCTCATTGTTTAGAGCCCAGCTTTCGGCCTCCTGCACTCGGCAGGAGCATGCAGAATCCCGCAGCGCTGTACAAATAACGCTAGGCGATGATGCAGATCATGTGACCTTTGCAGAATGATGACTGCAGAAGGGCTGTGGGACGCACGGCTTCCATTGACTTCAATGGAAGATGTCCAGGTCGAAACCGCACAGAAATGGAGCATGCTGCGATTTTCCTACCGTGAACGGAAATCGCAGTTGATTTTCGCTCATGTGCAGGAAGCAGTGGTTCTCAATAGGAGGCTGTGGGCGGTATTTGCTGCGGAATCCGGGCGCATCACATTCCGCAAATCAAATCCGGCCGTGTACAGGAGCCTTTAGGGTGCATTTACATCTGACAGCTGTCCTAACAACTATTGCTTCTGTGCTTTCATACAGAAGCGATTAGTCAATGGAGGCACAGTACACCAGAGAGCTCTTCTGCCCACCCCCCTCAATCCATTCATTGTGAACAGGCAGTCATTCATAGATGAATGTCTGTCTGTTTCCAATGAGCAAGAAGTCGCTCATTAGTCACTTTGTTTCAGGCTGCCTTCACAGCCGATTGTGCGAGAGAACGCAGAATTGTGAAGCCCATGCTTTCCAATGGCTTCATTCCCATTTGCGATGTTTTCTGCCTGTCCTAACTTTCTGTGATTTTTTTTTCCCCCTCGCCCAGGTTTACTATGGAGCTTCCATTTTATGGCATCGCAACGCACAAACTTTCAATGCTTGAGCGTTGTGATGCGCTTTTAACTTTAAAAACTCGTACTGTTTATCGCTCAAGAAAGCGATGTGAGATTATTTTCAGGGAAAAGCATCACTGACGCTCAAAAGTCATGCCAACAAAAATGCCATTTTGCCACGATATCGCGATCGCCAGTGTCAAGGAGCCCTCAGTGAGCTCAAACAAAGCGACTATTGAGGGATTTCTTGCTCAGTACCTTGCCAGGTCCCAGTTTTACACTAGTTTGAGCGATTTTTTTTTCCGTCCAATAGTCGGCCTGAGTAAAAGTTGCCTTACTGTCTGAGCTGTGGCTATCTGTCCCGGGGTTTTGTCCTAATAGTCCAAAACAGAATTCAGATGGAACTCCGAGCGGAACAATTGAATTAGTCAAACGGAGACGACTAAGGTCAACAGTCCTCCCGATCTAATATGTCCGTTAGATATCTATCTAAATGGAGTGCTGGAGGTACAGCAATGAGCGCTCACATGCATCTAGGGAAGTGTTTATGGATCAGATGATGGGTTAGAATTAGAGTTTTATTAGGTGTGGAGAAGTCCACACATTTCAGGACTGGAGTTGTCTTCTCTTCAGCACAATTACATGGTCTTCTTTTATTCAGAGTTTCTGTCCTGAAGACAAAAAACAGTCCCGTCTCGAAACACGTTGACCTTTCCACACCTAATAAAAATCTGATTGTAAACCGACATCTGACCCACAAGGATTTTCTGGGAAACGTGCCAGAGCAGTGACTACTGTATCTGCAACACTCCATTTGGATAGGACATATTAGATCCCTCATAGATGAAACACTTGTCACATCCACGTCTCCCTGAAATGATTCCTTAAAGAGATTCTGTCAACTACTGAGAACCACTTTGGACTTAAAGCTTATACGCTGAGTCTGGGGATGTAGGTTTTATACTTACATTACCTTCCCTGCCGTTACCTGGGTGTCAGCAATCAAACCCACTGCTACAATGCATTCCACAGACCAGAGACGTAACCTGAAGCTCCCGGGCCTCAATGCAAAATCTGTTGCAGGGCCCCCAACTATAATGTTTTATTCATAGTACTGGGATCCCTATATGGAGAAGAGAGGCCTTATGGGCCCTCTAAGGCTCCTGGGCCCGGGTGCAACCGCATCCTCCGCATCCCCTATAGTTACGCCGTTGCAGTTGCACCGGGGCCCAGGAGCCTTAGGGGGCCCATAAGGCCTCTCTTCTTCATATAGGGAGCTCAGAACTATGAATAAAACATTATAGTTGGGGGCCCATTACAGGTTTTGCATTGGGGCCCAGAAGCTTCAAGTTATGCCTATGCGTTAAGAGAAGTTGGGGGGCCCCAAGATAAACGTTTGCACCCCGGCCCAGGAGCCTTTAGCGACATCCCTGGTTACGCCCCTGCCACAGACTATATAGGCACACAATGTAGTCCTTTCATTCTATGCATGCAACTGTGTAGTCCTTTCATTCTATGCATGCAACTGTGTAGTCCACTGGAAGTGTTCAGCAGTGGTTTGACAGCTGACACAGGGGGAATGGCAGGGAAAGCAAGTATAAAACTTCTATCCCCAGACCAAGCACACCAGCTACTTTGAGCCTGTAAACTTAGCTCATAGGGCTCATGATAACTGACAGATTCCCTTTAAATGGTTTTTCTGGGGGAAATAAAAATGATGGCCTATCCTTAAAGTAGTATCAGACATTTATAGCACAGGATATATCATAAATGTCCGACATATGCAAGTCCCAGAAGTGGGATCCATCTGCCAACCTCCAGAACTGGCCCCACTTGACTCCATCCCAGCTCTCCTCATGCTCTCCTGAGATGCCCGGGATTGCTGAAACAGTCAAATTGGTCTATCAGCAAAAATCAGCATAGCGCAGTGTATACGCTGTTTATACAAGTTCCATTCACTTCTATGGGAACTTGGGAAATAACCTAAGGAGTCCTCAGCATAACTATGCAGCACTGTACAAGGCAGTAGTCAATGAATAGATTTTACTGCTCCTGTTTCATGGGTTTCCATACATGTATGGACCCAACAATCCAGCAGTGTATTACATGAGATATCACGACTCTCAGATTATCACCCTTTTATGCAGAACACTTCAGATGTGCTACATGCTCCTACACTCCAACCCCTCTCGCACATTCCCATTATCACATTTAACACCACACTGATGTTGTGCTACTCAGCGTTTCAACTCTGCTGGTTTTCCGTAGCCTGCATACTAAAATCATTATATCCAGGGCAGAAAAATGTGCAGAATACACATGGAAATTCTCCTTTGTCATGTCTGTAAATACTATTTATTTAAACTTCAAATTCTGATGCCAGTGCCAACCACCAACATGCAGTTCGCTCTTCTTTTTCCTTTTTTTTTTAAAGAGGTTCTTCAGCAGCTGCAGTGTGTACAGTATTATGCCAACAAGAAGATCCACACGTCAGGTGCTGCAAGCCAACTTTTTGAAAGGGATAGGAGTGTTTTAAACCATTTTTAAATTTTCCAAAAGAGGTTCTGCAGCAGCTGATCAGTATATAGTCGCGCTGCTAAACTACCTCCAGTCTTTGGCCGCTGTTATTGGCTCCGGCTAGTTTGAGGACTATCTTTACTGCCCGGGATAAAAGTGCCCAGCCTCGGGAATATGGCTGTGTGATCTGATGCTTTGGAATCCAGTGCATTAGATGGTAGCGTATATCAGCCGGCCGTGAAAACGGCAGCCAATATATGCTCGTGTGAATAAGCCCTCAGGTTGTATTTACATGGGCGAGTGCGATTTTGGTCAGTGAAAAATTGACTATTTTTCATGCATTTGTAATATATTTTCGTGATTTTCATGTGTGATCTGCAAACATTTTACATCTGTTTCTCATGCCCGTGTTTCACTGTTCCGCACTTCCCGTTCTTTCTTATGCGATGCCCATGGTACCAGGCGTTAAAAAATACATCACACTCACATGCAAATTGCATGTCATGTGATCGGGATGCATTTTATTTCTACACTCCCATAGAAAGTAATGGTCGATTCTTGAAGAAGAATAACACAAAAATACGACATGCAACAATTTTTCAAGCTTGGACTATTGGTCCAAGAGAAATAGTTAACCCATTAAAATGAATGGGTTCTTTTCCTGTGCATGTTTTGTTTATCGCAGAGTTGGACAGAACTCGCATGGGGATTAAAAAAAAAAAAAAAATTCACTTGTGTGAATACAGTCTTATAAAGAATATCTGGAGCCCCCTCACGCGTTCTAAGTCCTGTATAAATGCGTTATAAGGATTGTCCCACCAAAAACATTTGGCACTTATTCACAAGACAGGTGATAAATGTTTGATAGTTGGCGGTCCAACTCCATGGATACCCAGGGATCACGACAATGGCATGCCCCAAGTCCCTCTTATTGGATGGAGCTCTTCTGCGCACGTGTGACCGCCGATTCACTCATCCGTGTCATCACCTAGCGACGGCATGGTATTATCTGTACTGCAGGCACAACCGCAGCACAGATAACAAGAATCCGGACAGGTACGCAGGGGTCCCTGGCCGAGCACAGGACTGGATTCCTCTGCCGGATCTGGCAACATGGAATCCGACCAGGCCGTGTACGTTCGGCTATAGGCCCAATGTCCACAGGCGAATTTGAATTGTGGAATTGGCATGAGGTACCCGCATGGATGATCCACAGTTCAAGCCGCCCATAGGGAAACATGGCTGTTCCCAACTGAATTAAAGCATGCAGATTTGATTTACGGACCTTTGGGTGCGGAAATCAAATCGCAACATGCTCCATTTCAGTGCGGTTCCTGCACGGATGGCTCCTGTTGAAGTCAATGTAAGCCGTCCAATCCGCTACCTGGCCACGATTGACATTGCGGCGAAATCCACAGGAAAGCGGGAATTTTAAAAAAAACCTCTACTGCACACGTGCCCAAGTCGGCGCTTCCGCACACATCCGCAGTAGAGAAAAAAGTAGACCCGGATGGGTAAGTAGGGTTCTCGGCCATGGGCAGGGTTGGATTCCGCTGTGGGCTCCTGCATGCGGAATTCAACCCGCTTATGGACATGAGCCATTCTTGTGATCCCTGGAGGTCCCAGTGGTCAGACCATTCTTGTGATCCCTGGGGGTCCCAGTGGTCAGACCATTCTTGTGATCCCTGGGGTCCCAGTGGTCAGACCATTCTTGTGATCCCTGGGGGTCCCAGTGGTCAGACCATTCTTGTGATCCCTGGGGGTCCCAGTGGTCAGACCATTCTTGTGATCCCTGGGGTCCCAGTGGTCAGACCATTCTTGTGATCCCTGGGGGTCCCAGTGGTCAGACCGCAGCGATCATTCATTTATCGATAAATGTTATTAATGCAATAACCTCTTTAAGTACTTTTATGTGGTTACAGAACTACTAGGGAACAGTTGGGAACATTATCCTCTGTATATTACAAAAAATGATACCAACACAATGGTGAAGCCAGCAGTAGTACACAAAGCCACGTGTTACTGGTGGCACGTAACACAGGCATAGCTACAACTGGGAACGTTTATCAATCTACACTATTCGGCTAATGAGTTCCAGATGGGTTCTTTTTTCAGCAGAATTACACAGTGTATTTTGCATCTCCTTGGGTGCATTTGCGTACTCCCCATTGACGTTTTTGGGGACCTTTGGTGCGCAAATGCACAGAAAAGTAGAGCACGCTGTGGGATTTTTTGCACAACCGAAATGCATGTGCAAAATACAGAAATGTGAACGTACCCATCGAAATCAACGGGTTATATTCTCTGCGTATTGTGTGTGTAAATGTTACATGTGCAAATACGGCCGTGTGAAGGACACAGGCATATCTGCACATGCAAAAGTTGTGTGCGCAATATGCACAGAATAGAACCCATTGATATCAAAGGGCTTGTACACATTTTCAATACTTTGCATGCATTTCTTGCACACCCAAAAAATAGTAGTCCATGGGAAGTACGCAAATCCACATGCAATGCGAACAAAAGTGTGCAATTTTGCGGGAAAAAAAAACACATCCAAACCTCACTATGCTAAACAGCCATTTACATCAGGGCAGGGGTGCCTTTCGCACGCATACGTATATGCCCTGCATGTGCAAAAGAGTACAGTACAATGTGCAGACATTTACACAAACCAACCTCGTTCACAGTGCAAACACGTGGCGCTGAAGCGTATGCATTCACGCATATAGAAGAAGCCCTACTAGTCGGAAACGCAGCCTTCCAAACTTCATGCATAGGACAAGTTTTTGCTACTTTTCCATGCAGAAACGTGTGGGTGAACCGCAGCACATAATTCGGCTTATTATTCCCCAATTACTGTCTAAGAAAATACAGTACATGCTATACTGCAACTATAGTACATCTAAAAAGGCAGTTCAGGAGTAGCAGGAAATGCTGAATCTGAAAAACAAGTCTTGCTGCAATACTTTTTGATCGTTTTAAATGTTGCAATTAGCCATAACTAATAGAGCTAGAAGAGGCAGACCGATCACAATAATCATTTCTATCAATGATTAATCAATATATTTTTCCTATGCTGGGAAGGCTTTCAGCAGCTCATATAGCCAATCACTAAGGAGCCACAAACAAGCACATTCTATAGAACCCCTCTAGCATCCGCTTTACTGCATAGATCACTACTGGAGCACAAGTGGTTAAAAGTCCCCAGCAACCGCAGATGAATGGCAGTGGAAACTTTGTGCAGTTGAGCAGCAGCAGTGAGGTCCATGCAGTATATTCTACATGGCGAGGGTCGCACACACTGCCGTCACACATGCAGGAGTCATTCAGGTTTTTTTTGATGCAGTTTTTCTTGCAGAAACCAGGAGTAGATTAAAAAAAAAAGGGGGAACAATATCCCTCCTTTATACTTCCTCTCCTTTTATGATCCACACATGCTTTCGGCTTCAAAAACTGCATTGAAAAGCCTGAACAAAAGCTGCAAGTGTGACAGCACCCACAGAAGTGTATTGTTAGCGATTCCACACTGTGGATGGAGGCTGCAGTTCTGCAGATCCTGGCACTTACCTCAAAGAAACTGATTCTGCTGCTGCTGCTCATGATTGCTCTATGAGGGAGTCCTCGCCAGGAAGCCATGCAGAGATGCCAGCCGGTGCCCGCAGCACCACACACAGCGACGTGCAGCCAGTGCTGACCCTGGAGCAGGGGATCCTGTTATATAGCAGCCCTGATGTAGGAGCATCAGCAGCGCTGCACCTCATCCCGGGAGGATCACAGCTTATCTGAGCGGGAAGCTGGCCAGGACTGGGAGCCTGACTGATAGCAATATGCTCAGCACATTAAAGGGGTTGTCCCGCGCCGAAACGGGTTTTTTTTTTTTTCAACCCCCCCCCCGTTCGGCGCGAGACAACCCCGATGCAGGGAGGTAAAGAAAGCTCACCGGAGCGCTTACCTTAATCCCCGCGCTCCGGTGACTTCTCTACTCACCGCTGAAGATGGCCTCTTCCTCCGTGGACCGCAGCTCTTCTGTGCGGTCCACTGCCGATTCCAGCCTCCTGATTGGCTGGAATCGGCACGTGACGGGGCGGAGCTACACGGAGCTACACGGAGCCCCATAGAAGACTGCAGAAGACCCGGACTGCGCAAGCGCGGCTAATTTGGCCATCGGAGGCCAAAAATTAGTCGGCTCCATGGAGACGAGGACGCTAGCAACGGAGCAGGTAAGTATAAAACTTTTTATAACTTCTGTATGGCTCATAATTAATGCACAATGTACATTACAAAGTGCATTATTATGGCCATACAGAAGTGTATACCCCCACTTGCTGCCTCGGGACATCTCCTTTAACCCGTTAATATTGGCTGGGGCCTGGGCCTTATTGACCACAGCAGCAGTACAATGTTGCCGTCTTTATTTTACAACTTGGAACTTTGTAGCATTTTATGTATCAACATTAATTATTGTTTGTTTGTTTATTTTTTTCCTTTTGGAAGCTCGCTATAACATCATGTATTTTTGTTAGCCATTAGAAGGTATCATATCTACAGGATTACTTGGTTTCTCTTGCTGAGAACAATCACATCTATATTTGTAACATATTGCTTCTATGTCTCGCAGCAAGCATGGTCCGCCTCCCTATATGTTACATAATTGATACTATTGTTCATTCTTTTTGTCAATCCCTTTTCTTTAGTTTGTCCTATGGATTTTGGAGGTATATGCCGTACGAATAGGGATTTTTTTTAGTAAACCTTAATAAAAAGGTATTTTTCTTCATTTTATATTTTTTAACTTTTGTATGCCTCCAATAGTATTTTGTTCTGATTACATGGATATCACGGTTTTCACGCCGAGCCGATATACGGTGTCCTCATCTGCAGGGGGGGAGGATGGAAGAGCCAGGAGCAGGACCTGAGCTCCCGCCCCCTCTCTGCCTCCTCTCCACCCCCTCTTCGCACCTCTGCACTATTTGCAATGAAAGGAGGCAGGAAGGGGCGGGGCTAGGTTCCGAGAATAAGCCCCATCCCTGTCCCGTCTCTCCCCATTGCAAATAGTGCAGAGGGGCGGAGAGGAGGCAGAGAGGGGGCGGGAGCTCAGTTCCTGCTACTGGCTCTTTTAGCCTCCCCCCCTGCAGAGAGAGACGACGTATATCGGCTCGGCGTGAAAACCCAGCCGATATACGATCGTCTGAATCCAGCCTTAGACTCATGAACATCAGGGAGAAGTAGAATGCATTCCATATACTAGTCTAAGGGCTTATTCACATAAACGCATTAGCGCTGCGTATTATGCGTGCAATATGTAGGGAGTAGGACCCATTGATTTCAAAGGTATTGTTCACATCAGCGTATTTTGGGGCGGAAAAAAATATATAGCATTTTCTGTTTTCATGGAAATAGCATGTTAGTGCTTAAACAAACCGGGCGCATGCTTAAATACGCTTGCCGCAACAGAGCGTAATTGCACATGAACCAGTGATTTTTTTTTTAACTGTTCAAAATCTGTGCTATTAGGCTGGATTCACACATTCACACAGGCGTATATCGGACACGTGTACCAGCCGATATACGCTGCCCCTCTGATGCATTGGTTTACAATGGATCCGTTCACATGGGCGTATTCCCGCGGCATAAGAGGGCCTGGACGGCCAAGATAGTGCATTTCAGCTGGGAGCTTTTACACCGCCAGCAGCTGCATAGACTACTATGGGAGCCAATGACAGCTGCCAGAGAAGGGAGGTGGGAGGGAGTTTAGCAGCGTGACTGCTAAACTCCCACCCCCTTCCCTCCTCTCTCCACCCCTTGCCAGCTGTTTGCAATGGGACGGGCAGGACAGCAGTGGAGCTAGTTACTAAACTCCCACTCCCTTCCCTCCTCTATCCGTCCATTGCTGGCTGTTTGCAATGGGAGGGGGGCGGAGCTAGCTGCTAAGCTCCTGCCACGTCCCACCCCTTCCCATTGCTGGCTGCGACAAGGGGCGGAGAGGGGGCGGGAGCTTAGCACACTAGCTCCCACCCTGTCCCGCTTCCTCCCCTTACAAAGAGATGGCGAGAGATAGGGAAGGGGGAGAGTTTAGCAGAGCAAACGGCATTGCGGGCTTGGCATATATGCGCCGGACCAGAGCCATCTGAACTGGCGCACAAACGTTAGATTTGTGCGCCCATTCACGTGTTTTTACGTCGCCGGCCTGCAATCGTAAAAACGCTGCCGTCCGTGTGAATCCAGCCTTATGATTGAGAAAAAAAGCCGAAAGATAGGGCAAGTCCTATCTATTCTTGTGCAAATGTGCAGGGCATGCACTCCAAAAAAATACAGTAAAATATGCGCAGGACCAGTTCACACATGCAAGCGATACACCCTTTCCATGGATTAAAAAGCTAATTAGCCTAATGACATTCAGATGTGTCATTTTCCCCGCATTTTCGCAGGGTCTCAAACTTTGCCTTGTGTATTTGCACACCTCCCATAGACTTCTATGGGACCTTTGCCATAATACATAATAGAGAAGGACCTATTTATTTCCACGCGCTCATGAGAACAAACCTATTGAAATCAATGGTTCTATTCTGTGTTTTGCGAGAGCAAATACCCATGCAAACACAGTAATGTAAAGAAGCCCTAAGGGCTTAGGCCTCCTTCCCACGAGCGTGACGGGGTCCGCCGCGTAATATTACGCAGTGAAGCCCGTCACGGCGCCCCCCAGAGCCCCTATACTTACCTGCGGGAGATAGCGTGAAATCGCTTCCCCGCCCACCACCGCCGCGTCACCGCCCGTCACCGCCCACCACCGCCGCGTCACCGGCCGTGTCACGTGACGCGGCCGGCCGCGTCATTTGGCGTCATATGACGCGCGGCGGTGGGCGGGAAAGCGTTTTTTCACGCTATCTCCCGCTGGTTACAGCGGGAGATAGCGTGAACGGACGGCTTCCATTGACTGCAATGGAAGCCGTCAGTGCGTACAGCCCGTCCTCACCCGCAGAAAATAGAGCATGCTGCGGGTGAGGACGGGAGAAATCGCGGTGCGTAATTCCGCAGTGGAATTACGCATCGTGAGCATTGTGCTATTAGGTTCAATAGAACCTAATAGCTGCGGGCAACGCAGCGGATTTTCGCCGCGAATTACGCGGCGGAAATCCGTTCGTGGGAAGGAGGCCTTAAACAGTCAATCGTGCTTGTGCATGTTTTTGTGTGCGTGAAATCTGCATCCACAAAACGTGAAGAAGTCAACCAAATGATTTCAATGGGTTTGTTTTCATGACCGTGTTCTGCGTGCAAGAAAAGATACGACCTTCGCTATCTCTCTGCATCTTACACAGAAAGCTGCCATAGAAGTCTATGGCAGGTTTTAAAAAAATTGAAGGGAAGGGTGTGACCCTGCGGGCAACCCTTGTTCGTGCACAAATATGCTCCATTGCAGTGCGTATATTTGCTCATACGTTTGTCTGTCGAAGCCCTTTCTTTGTAGCATTTTTTTCCGCACCTGCCTAAAACTTTTGCACAGTATTGTATATACATTCACATATACACACTGTGACCCACATAAATATATACATACTGTACACTTCACACACTTAATTCACATAGGAAGCAGATAGCTCTGACCCCTTTGTAGTGGCCACACTGGGAATTGCAGGTGCAGCTCTCTTCCATTTTAGCAACTGCCCCTGCAATTAGCAGCATCAGCCACTACAAAGGGGTCAGAGCTACTTGCTTCCGCTTCATACACTGGGTTATGGCGCTGACAGAGGGTGTCTGAACAGCTAATCAGCTGGGATCCCAAGTAGAAGACTTTAGCTGTTCAACTATAGTGACCAAACCTGAGAATATGTTGTCAATAGAGATTGCCTGGAAAACCCCTTTAGGGCCTTAACCACACGACCGCATATACGCGGCTAATTTCCATACTATGAAACGTAATGGAACATATTCTATTTTTTTAGCGTATTTGTACACCAAAGGTCCCCATAGAAGTGAATGGGGGAATGCAAATGTGCACAATACGCTAGGAGATGTGTGATACGCTGCGTATTTCTGTTGAAAAAATAACACATCTGGAACTCTTTAGACAAATTACCCATTTCAATCAGTGTGTCTGTAGCAGTTGCAGGCACTGAGTTGGAGCCTCAGGTGTAATAGCCGCAGGTCTGGAGAGAGTAGTCAGAGACAGGCCAGGAGTCAGCAACGGGAGGTCTCGGTTTGCAGTATAGATGAATGAGGTGGGTAACATAGTCAGATGGAAATCCAGAGGTCAGCAATGGGAGGTCTCAGTTTGCAGTACAGATGGAAAGCCAGAAATCGGTATCAGGAGATCTTGTCACAATAGCAGAGGAGCAGGTAGAAGTGGAGCTTGATCAATCAATGCTGTGGAGCAGAATAATCACACACCGAGGGAGTGGCAGTGCCAGGCTTTCATAGGAAGGGCAATCAAGAAACAGAGTCTGGGTCATGCAAGAGAACTGTCCACAGGCTGGATAGCTCAGTAGTGACAGCCACTGGCTGGAGGTCCCTGGTTCGATTCCTGACGGAGTCTGTGTTCTTTGCGCAAATGAAAATGCCCTGTGGGCAGAAGAACAGTAAAATATGCCAATACTCACGCAGGAAAAAATTCATAACACAAAAATGTTGCGCTAAGGCACGTGCAATTGTGCATTTATTTGTGTGAAACTGGCCTTACTTTCTCTGAGTGGCACCTCTTGGTGACTGTAGCATCAGGGCTTCTCCAGACGGCCGTGTTTGTGCAAGTTTTTTCGCATGCAAAATCTGAGCGCACTTAACACAGAGACTAAAATCCATTGATTTCAATGTGTTTCTTCTCAGAAGCGCGTTTTGCGCGCACATAAAAAACTTGGTCGTGATCTATTTTCCTGCATTTTGCGGAGCAAAAGTTCCATAGAAGTGTATGGGAAGAGCAAAAATACACAAGGGGAAGGGTGTGACAATGCGCAAAACACAGGGAAAAGAACACATCTGAACCTCAGTAGGCTTTAAAAACCTGTTAAATCCACAGAAAGGGTATGTCCCGCGCACATATGAAATGGCCTTGGATGCACAAACAGTACAACATACTGTACAAACACGCACACAACACACACATTATGTACCTCTTTAAACCTCGTTCGCGTGCTGCGCAAGGGTTTTTGCGCATACATCATGTGAAGCCGCTTAGTGTGTACTGTACTGCGCATACAGGTCTTTCCCATCACTGCACTTGCGGCTCATTCACACAGCTGTATGTTGACTTTGGTCCGCAAATACTTAGCGTATATACAGACCGCACCCGGCAGTATTCTTTACGTATTCCACTCGTAACACCATTTTTTTCCTACAGGAGCGCTGCGTATTTTCATCATACGCTGCCTATATGCAGCCATGTGAATGAGCCTTTAAGTGCAAACAATTTGCCACTTGCTAATGAAAAGGATGCCCGCTTTGGTCGGCACATTCATATAAATTGCGCTGGTAAACCTATCCTATTTTTGCTCACACTCCCTCAGGCTTTATTTCCGCAAGGTGAAGCCTTCGGAAGAGTGAAATGCTGAACAGAAGTTGTCTGTACATTCTGCACCTCAGATGAGGTTTCTGCTCACGTCAAGGTTGTTTCAGCAGCCGGGAATATTGAGGACACAGCCGCTGTCCTCACGGGTAATGATAGGAAATATAATGAAATAAAAACGGACAGCGCGCCATTTACAATCCTGAAACGTGTAGTGGTAAGAATGTGTCAACTTCTACTCACCCATTGTTTTGGTGACCTCCGAAACAGACATCAACCACCACACCAGAATGCCAAGTCAGCTCATAAATCCAATCTCACTTGCTGCCTATTCAGATGATAATCCATATCGAAGGATGCTGGACATGAAACCCGGACCCCATTGACCAAGTCCAGAATCCCGGCATTTGTACCGGAGAGATCATTTTGTCATTACTATTGCAATAAAAGTAAATCAGCAAATATGCACCGACCCGGACTCCTTCCTGAGGTCAAGGCCGAACACGGGCTGAACTAGATCGCCAGGACTGCCCCCAACACCTCAGCTAGGCTTACCTCCCAGGGTCCACTAGACACATCTTGTCCTGGACCTAGAGGCCCATTACAAGTTGACTTACTGGTGTAATCTGGCTCAGAACCTACTGGTCAGATGAAAAGCAGCTCTGTGTTGACTCGCCTAAGGCTGCAGAATGAAGTAGGCACCAAAAATGGCGAGTCAGTTTGTGCCATTTTTACCAAGTCATTATTTCATGCATCCAATGGATGATAAATATCCTCCAAATTATAGTAGAAAATTACATAAATTTCCTTATACAAATCAATAAGCTTTTTTTTTACATAAAACCATTAAACTATAAGGGCTTGTTTACACGGGCGTAAGCAATCGGCGTGAAAATATACACGGCATGACCTATCTCGATTCGCATTTCTGCTCTCCAAGGGCCCATTAAAATTATGGGCATGCGTAAATGCACAGGACGTCTGCAGAAAACATGTCAATCTGATTTTGTGTGTATTTTCTTGTGAGCGCGACCATATTTGCGCAATCAAAAATCACTTAGAAACGCATTTTTCATCTCGGTCGTTTCGGTGTGTGCAAATGCACCAGGTGTTTGTGCACACAAGAAAATATGCAAATCACATTGATTGTGAGCATATGCAAGCTTTGTGCATACGTCGTGCGCATTTACGCACACCCATTGACTTTAATTGGGGTTTGCACCAAGATAGATCATCGCAATCGCACAGTGCATGAAAAAATACGCTCATGAGAACGAACCCATTGACATCAATGGGCTCTATTCACTGTCTATTACCTGTGGAACATTTGCGTGCAAAATACGCTGCGCAAATAACAGGTGAACAAGCCCTAAGTCATATAATGTAACTTCAGTGACTTATAATGATATCACAAGGGTAAAGTTCCGCCCTGATGAAGCCATCGGCAGCTGCCACATCACTGCATTAACAAGTCATCTACTTTTCATTTACTGACTGTCGGCAACACCAAAAATGAGCAAACAGGGCTAATCTGTAGATGTAGTTGAAAATGTCAAGAGCGGCGCATGGAATGCCAATGCGGAGTAGAAGTGATGCTGGCACTGGCCTGAAAATTAGCAATGTTATAGAATATTGTAAAGGTTAATTCAATACAGAGTCTCCTCCAAAATAAGTACATCAATGAGCAAGTGATGTCATTATGTCATTAATATGCAAAGTGAAGTTAAGTAGTGCAAGAATTATAATTCCGGAAGAGAATGGCTGATGATTTACAGCGGCATCTGCCCTCTCCCTTCTAACACAAATGTGCTGCTTCATATGTGTTATTATCACAGTGTGTTCATTACTTCCAAAAATATGTGCTAATTTACAGGTTCACAACCACAACGTGCCCAGAAGTGCATGTTAACATCTCCTTACCGTCGCTACTTAAATATAGCTCTGGTTCCCATTAAGTGTCTCATTCATCAGCAAGAGAATAGAAGAAGACTGTCCCTGTCGTAGGAAAGAAAGCTTCATTGTATGCAACACCATCCTTTACATCTCACCAGTCTTTCTTCACAACAGATGATGAACTGATTTTATCAGCTCCGACATTGGCTTAAATCTCTGGCAAAAGTCTTGGAAGACATTTGGATTGAGAAAGTACAAAGAAGGTCCTTCTGTTACACAAAAAGCAACCCGGTCAGGAGAGGAAAGCACAAAATAGAGAGGGCCTTCTGCTTCTTCCCCACATAGGAAAGAAGAAGAAAGGTTTATCTCATATGTTTACTAATGTTGGAGTGTTTAGAGAGGAGACACCCTAAGAAAGTTCACATTACCCATAAAGAGGCAATGGCCCTGGGATGGTCACATGCGGGTTCCGAGGGGGTGGTATATAGTAAAGGGGAGGGATCTCCAGCCAATGGTTTAACAAATGGAGCAGCACCCCACCCACTCCAAACTTTCCTTTCTTTTGCAGAGTAGAGCTGACCCTGCAGCCGTGCAGAAGGGAGTCTTGGAAAAAGGTAAATTTAGTGGGGAATTGGAACCCATGGAAGACATGGGGAGTCCGCCAGGTTATACATTTATATGGTGAATGACTAAGAATGCATTAGATTTTTGGCAACTCTCAACTGGAGGTGCTCTCGAATCAGCATGGTATGGCTGAGGATGGAGAGGAGGTGCTGATCTCCCAAGTTAAATTATGGAGGAACTACAAAGACACCTTCCTATTGTTAATCTGACAAGCAGATAGTGTGTTATTTATATATGTATTTCCAATGCATGATTATTTTATATTTTGTTAATTAAAAGGCTGCTTTGGCCATTTTATAAAGGTCCTTTTGTCATTATTGGGCAATGTTGGGTCATTGGTGGAAAATACTGGTTTACTGGGCTGCCAGTAGTCAGATATTCTTGAATCATATTACTTACTTTACTCTAACACACCTGTAATGTCACAGTCACTCACCTGACGCAAACATAGTGGAAAGAGGTCCAAGGGAACGGTTCGTACACAGTGTGTACATAATAATCATGGATGTAATGAGTAGCAAAACAGATGGTGACATGATGTAACCTTTCAAAAATGTATGGTCCTTTAATAGAGATGAGCGAGTATACTCGCTAAGGCAAACTACTCGAGCGACTAGTGCCTTATTCGAGTACCTAAAGATTCGGCTGCCGGCGCGGGTGAGAGGTGAGTTGCGGCGGTGAGCAGGGGGGAGCGAGGGGGAGAGAGGGAGAGCGAGAGCTCCCCTCCGTTCCTCCCCGCTCTCCCCCGCCGCTCCTCGCCCCCCGCCAGCAGCCAAATCTTTAGAGACGAGCAGGCAGGTACTCGAATAAGGCACTACTCGCTCGAGTAGTTTGCCTTAGCGAGTATGCTCGCTTATCTCTATCCTTTAACAACCAGCATCCTAACAGTCAATAAAATCAGCAAACTGGTCAGGGTAAACTCCTTTGGCTCATAATGAAACGTAGAGTAGAGTCATGTATATTATGTTGACAAAAGTATTGGGACACACATCGAAGATGTTGAAATTCGATTTTATTCACATTTTTCAGCACACTGTTGGGCCTCCTTTGACCTCAATAATTTCAGTAACCCTCATAGGCATGCTTTCTACCAAATTCTGATAGATGTGTGGAGGGATTTGCTTCCATTCACTGTGGAGACGTTCAGAAAGAGATGTGGGGGATGATGAGCATGTTGGGTGTGTATCAATACGGTGTTCTAGTTCGTCCCGGAGATGCTTGATAGGATGGAGATCTGGACTTTGGGTTGGCCAGTGAAGTTTGCTGCGTGCTGTATGACATGGTAATTGGTCATGTTGGTAGAGACACAGAGCTGAACCAAAGTATTTTCACAGGGTAGGTAATTTCACATTGTCCAGAATGTCTCTGCACCCATTGGCATTGAGGGTGGGCTTCTCTATAATCAATGGCCCTAATCCTTTCCAGCAGAAACATCCTTACACCATAACAGAACCTCCTCCAAACTTCACCGTTGGGATGATGCAGTTGTGTAGAAATTGCTCTCCTGGCAAGTGCGGCCATCGAATCGAAAGATGGTGTACTGTGATTCAGCTGTCCACAACACTTGCTTCCACTCATTTACAGTCCAAGAATAATGTGCCAAGCACCATCGAAGGTGCTTCTATGCATTCACTGCTGCGATATTGGGCTTGTGTGCAGCCGCTTGTTCATGGTAAGTCTTCGCATGCAGTTCCCTATGGATGGTTCTGGTTTTAATGTATGTTCCAATAGCCTGTGAGACCTCCTGAGAGAGTATTTTGACAGACGATGTGCGTGATGCCTTCACAGCTCGTACAAGGCTTCGTTGTCCACATTCTGTCAGCATACGAGGTCTCCCCAAATATGGCTGCACTACCATTTCCGAATAACATTGCCAACAGTGGACTTTGGGAGTTCCAAAAGCACTGCGATGTTTTGTATTGATTGGTGGCTCAGGTGACATCCCACCACCTGACCCTATTGGAAGTCTGTCAACTCTACACCTCGTGGCAGTCTGATGGTTTCTCTACTGAGACATGCCTGTGTGATACTCTCCTTTATTCCTTAAGGCTCACATATCCAATTTGCAAAGCCACTTCACCTGACAGCACAGGATTTGTGGGTATCCCAATTTGTTTATGACCATAGTGTATACAGCTTTTGTAAAGAGTTGGGGGTGCAAATTGCCCTTACCTGCCCAGATATCTCTGAAGCCTACAAGCATATTCAGGTCTCATAAATGGTGGCCATGATCCACCTGAAAACCCTGTCTGCAAATATCTCACCATATATCCTGTCCTGGCAAGAGGCGGTTCATGGCATTCTTCAACTGGAGTGTCACTTCTGGTAACAGAACTAATAAGCAGTCAAAGGTCCAATGTCAAATATGATATTTATCATCAATATCTTCCATGCTTTTTTTAAACCGCCGCCTTTGATATACGACAAGCGTTATTCCTAGGAAGACCTGTTCATTATGTAAAGTGAATGTACAAGTAGCGGCTCTGCATGTGGTGCTGCACCCTGTGCATAGATTTGTCTGTTACAAGAGACTTTAGCCCTGGCACTGTGAAGGGCATCTCAAGGGAATATTAACGCTGACTGGCATTCCATTATTGCACTAGCAGCATACATACTAAGTAAGCTTGTAATTTCTTACAAATAGCGCTTTCTTCCGTACCACTGTATTAAACTGCCTTTTTTTTGCTAGCGCTCAGATTTCCCATGTGCTGACTTCCAATATGTTTAAACTATGTGGAAGCAGTTTTGCAAACTGATGAGCAGTACAGAATAACTGAATTTATTACCACTTTGTCGTGTCAGAGAGCTCTATACAAATATATTGCGCTAGGCCATACATACCGTTTTGTGTATAAATGATTACAAATTTGTCCGTAAGGTAAAGGCGAGTAGGAACAAAAAAGCCATTTAACACAAACTGCAAAACACTGCAAGGCCTTCCTACAGAACCACTGACCTAAAATGGTTAGAAGGCCGGATTCACACACGGCATTTTGCAGGATCTTTCATAGATCCGGCCGGATGTTACTTTAGGGTTACGCAAATTATTAAAAAAAGGTGCTTTTATATGGAACGATTATCGTAAAAAAAAAAAGAAAAAAGTTGGATCATTTGAATGATAATTCGTTCAGTGTGTACACGGCCAATGACTGAATGATGAACAATCATTCATTCGTTTATTGTTCATCATCCATTCTATGCAAGCACCAAAATCATTCTCGACTTGTTCGCTAATCGATCGTTCTAAATACCGATCGTTCAGGCATTCTCCTTCACTGCTACAGCGAGCTGAGCAATCCTGTAAAGGGTTAAAGGGGTTGTCCCGCGCCGAAACAGGTTTTTTTTTTTTTACATAGGCCCCCCGTTCAGCGCAGGACAAACCCAAGGGATGTGTTGAAATAAAAATAAAAATTTTACTTACCCGAATCCCCTCTCTGCAACTTCTTCCTTCTTTTCCTCCAAGATGGCCACCGGGATCTTCACCCACGATGCACCGCGGGTCTTCTCCCATGGTGCACCGTGGGCTCTGTGCGGTCCATTGCCGATTCCAGCCTCCTGATTGGCTGGAATCGGCACACGTGATGGGGCGGAGCTACGCGATGACGTGTAGAAGGGGGCGGAGCCAGAACGCCGCTCGTGCCCGGACCGACCAAAAGGGAGAAGAACCTTCTGCGCAAGCGCGTCTAATCGGGCGATTAGATGCTGAAATTAGACGGCACCATGGAGACGGGGACGCCAGCGCAGGGAAGGTGAGTATGTAACTTCTGTATGGCTCATATTTAATGCACGATGTATATTACAAAGTGCATTAATATGGCCATACAGAAGTGCTTAACCCCACTTGCTTTCGCGGGACAACCCCTTTAAGCTAGCCAATAGCTCCCCCTAAACACCTCCTCAAACCAAAGTTTGGGGACCTGTATACTGTGGCTAGTGTCCTGCTGAAAAGGATATTTGGGAGGAGCATTGAAAGTTCTCATATACACCAACCAATCAGGATCACAGGGAGTGTTCTCAGCGAAGCTGATTGGCTGAGGGAGTTGCTCACAACATTCATCTCAGTTGTCCCTTTTAGATGCATGCAAAGTACATTATGAAACTCACAAACTCTGGTTCTTTTAGGTCAAATTAACATTATAGAGGTTTTCCTAGGATAGGCCATTAATATTAGATTGAAGGGTGTCATCAACTGCAGACACCATCGCCAACAAGCTGACTGAAGAGGGCGCAATGCTCTGGCAAGCATTGAACCAGCCTCATTATTTAGCAGACACAGCTCATTGGTTTAAATCTGACTCCCACCAATCTAATACTGATAGCTTATTCTAAAGTTAGGCCATCAATATCAGCAACCTGGACAACCCCCTTTACAAGTAACTGTTGTTTCAATTTTATTCCTAAACTCAATAGTGCAAGTACAGCTCAGGAAGGGTTCAGCTACAGCCCATAGAAGTTTATGGAGAGGAGAGAAGGAGGGAGCAGTTGTAGAGGGGCAAAGATACACAGAGGTGTGGTTGCAGCTTCTAATAAGTGTTTTATCTCATTCCAGTAATAGATTTACAGCTACACTACTCCCTACTGCTGTATAATATCCTCCTTGCAGCAGCTGCATCTTAGAGTATGCTCCAGGGAGAAAGGGGAGCAGGATCTCCTCTTCTTTGTATGTACTGTGTATGAGAGAAATCATAGATACTCGTCTTCACCCACTCTATGAAGTGTGCTAGAATGAAAGGTTAGTGTCACGGTGGCAGCAGGGGCCTAACTTTAGGGAATGCAGGGCATGCAGTTGCACCAGGGCCCAGGAGCCTTAGGGGACCCATAAGGTCTCTCTTCTCTATATTGGGAGCCCAGTACTATGAATAAAGCATTATAGTTGGGGGCTCTATTACAGATTTTGCATTGGGGCCCAGGAGCTTCAAGTTACACCTCTGGGTGGCAGTAATGGTAAAAGTCGTCCCATCTGGCTACACTACAGTGAAAAGGTTGGGGGATTGATGTTACAAGCTGGTTCCTGCTCCCCGGTGTGATGTAGCAGTGCAGTAGTTCCGCAGGACAAGAGAGTTCAATGAATCAGGCCGGGTAACAGAAAACAACTCGCTTTTATTGCACATCCAAATGATAACAGGGCAACATCCAATACAGTCTTTTGCACTATCCAGATACAAAGGTGGTGGCTGGAAGTACTGCTGCCTAAAATTCTGCAATGCTTGGGACAATTAGTAATTATTAGGACATTATAGTAGCAGTGTTTCTGGTGGCACATCACACACACAGTAGCTTGATTACCACACAAGACAAACACAGCTTGGCTCCTCCCACAGCAGTGCCATCACCACAGGTTCTTCAGCCCACCAGATCTCTGTGGTGGTGGTAGGTCAGTGTGTTCTGTCAGGACTAGAGATGAGCAAACGTACTCGTTTCGAGTAATTACTCGATCGAGCACCGCGATTTTCGAGTACTTCAGTATTGGGGTAAAAAGATTCGGGGGGCGGGGGGAGGCGTGACGGAGCGGGGGTAGCAGCGGGGAACAGGGGGGAGCCCTCTCTCTCTCCTTCTCCCCCCACTCCCCACTGCAACACCCAACTCACCCACGGCGCCCCCCGAATCTTTTCGCCCGAGTACGGAAGTACTCGAAAATCGCGGTACTCAGGCGAAAAAGGGGCGTGGCCGAGTAGGCTCGCTCATCTCTAGTCAGGACTGCTGAGTTGTGTCTGACATGATAACGGTTTAGTTGTATTCTCCTTTGTTATTTTGTCCTCCCCTTTTTAAGAGCCCTAACTGTGTTGCTCTTCTGTCGATCAGACTCAGTGTTTTATATATGTTGTAGAACCTTTGATGATGTCACCAGGGGGCAGAGTGATGACATCACCAGGGGTGGAACATAAGAATCACTCACACACACACACACACACTCACAGACAAGTGGTCGTTAGTAGTTTGATACCTAGTCTGCGCTCTTCTGACCCTTCTAGAACTTTGCAACTACTTTTAAAACGTTGGGTCCCCCCAAACAGCATAGAGCTGCATAGAGCTGATTGACTGAGACGGCTAGAGGAAATGCTGAAACACTTGGGCTGCTCTATCCCTCTAAAGTGAGCTTCAACCACCAGGTGTAAAAGGGGTTTTCCGTGGAAATACTATTGATGACCTATCCTCAGGTTCCCACCGGTCAGCTGAGTGAGTGCATGCTGTCATCACTGCAATAACAGAGGTTGCAGTGGAAGCCTCCGCACCGGCCTCCCATACAGCAGCCGGCGCTTGTAACTGCATGCATGGCTCTCATTAATTTCCATGAGACACCACCCTGCAGTTACCAGCGCCGGACACTACATGGCTGGTCGGTTCGTAAACTTTTGCTCTGACCTCTGTTATTGCAGCGCTGACAGCATGCGCTCACACAACTGAATGGTCTGGGTTCCGAGCGACGGCCCCCGGCTGATCAATAGTATTTCCACGGAAAACCCCGTTAATTAACAAGGAAAAAAAATAACCATTATATCATATACTTTCCAAAAACTACATTAAACACTATATAGTGACCGTGGGGCAGTGGGAAAAAAAACACATTTGTAATAGAATTGCTATGGATTTTCAAAGGGAGAAATCTGCAACTATTCCATGCAAAATCTACTCCAAATCCATATGTAAGACATACAGATTTTGCGGTGGATTTTTCTGTGGCGTAATATTACTCCATATATCAATCCACCCCTATCTGTTACATAATATCGAGGATTTTTGCTCATTATCATCACCAACACAGAAGGGGGTTCTTTACTGTAAGAGCAGTGAGACTGTGGAACTCTCTGCCTGAGGATGTGGTGATGGCAAAATCAATGGAGGAGTTTAAGGCCTCTTTCACACAAGCGTATATCGGCCGCCATTTTCACAGCTGGACGATATACTATATGATCTGATGCATTGGATTCCAATGCATCAGATCACATGGCCGTAATCTCGCGGCGTGAAAGCGCCTATCCGGGCCAATATAGTGCTGAGCACTTTTGCCTTCCTCTGGATCAACGTGATGCAGCATGTGTCATGGCTGCATCACGGCCGGAAATCGCAATAACGAGAAGCAGCCGCAACCAAGTCGTGGCTTCATCTCTTGTTTTGTCGCCCCTTCAGGTGCACATACGCCGCAGCTTGGAATACCGTTGGGAAGGGGGAGAGAGTTAAGCTCTGCTAAACTCCCTCTCCACCCATTTCCGGCTGCCGGCAAGGGGAGGGAGCAAGAGCTAGTGTTCTAATCTCCCGCTCTACCCCTCCCTTACCCGACAAGGGGCTGAACGGGGGGGGGGAATTTAGCAGAGCTGCTCCTAAACTCCCTTTTCCTGCTGCTCCCTTAGAAGTCTGTGGGACCAGCTGCTGTATTCCTGCCAAAGATAGGTCCAGACCTATCTTTTCCATTCAACGTAAAAGCAGCCCGCCGGAATGTGCACCGCGTGCGCTATTTTTTCCGGCTGGCTGATTTTACACCCCCAAAAATCCCCCATCTGAACAAATGCATTGGAATCTAATGCTTCAGATGGTCGCGATTTTCGGCCGTCGTTTTATCACGGCAAAATCGCCACGATAAAGCGCCCGTGTGAATAAAGCCTGAACTAGATGGACATTGTCTTCTCTCAGCCTAACATCCTATGTTGTAGTAAGAGAAATATCCATTACTCACATGCCCGTAAAACAGTCAGCAGTTCTGCTTTTATGACACCTGAGTTTCCTGACATAAGACATTTTACAACATGTTCATTTCACTCAGAAACATAATCCATTTCCTGAAGAGATATCAGTACAGACACGATGAGCAGCTGTGATTTATATTTCACTGCGTGCGCCACCGACTGAGACGAGATCAAGGTCATTAAATCTGAACGGGAAGAGGTTGCCATCCGAGCATCTCACATTCACAAAGCTTAAAGGCAATGTCTTCCCGCTGCACAGGAGGGTGCTACACAATAGCGCTTCTCTCTTGTATCACGCCGGATTCACACGGGCGTATGCACGATTGCACGCGCCTTAGCACTATGTTTTCGCAC
Source organism: Eleutherodactylus coqui (assembly GCF_035609145.1). Taxonomy (NCBI): domain Eukaryota; kingdom Metazoa; phylum Chordata; class Amphibia; order Anura; family Eleutherodactylidae; genus Eleutherodactylus; species Eleutherodactylus coqui. The sequence continues at coordinate 261,536,505 of NC_089839.1, read as the reverse complement.
CATGAACAAGCCTTTTTTGCGCATGTATCAGTATATTTTACTGTACCTTTTCTGCCTGCAGGGCATAGTCATATGCAAGTGGGATACAAAGTAGCACTAATTGAAGTTTCTTTGATGGGGTCATAAATTAGCTGATAAGAACCTGCAGTAGAGGGGAGATAAAGACTGAAAACTAAAGGCTCTTTCACCTGCAATCTTCTTGTTAGATCCAGGTGTTTACATGATAATTGTTGGGTCTAAGCGCATGCAGAGAAAGAGCAACCATTGATAAAGCTGTCTGGGATGATTTAGGGCTCATGCCCACAGCTGGGTTGGATTCCGCCCTGTGCCCCCCAGAGACCCTATACTCATCTCTCCGGATCCGCTGCGAGTGTCTCGCCCGGTGGATTGACAGCAATGGAAGCCGTTCACGCGATTTTCCACATAGAATAGAACATGTTGCGATTCCGCTCGTTGGGCTTGGGAGAATTGTTTACCACAGCATGTCTATGCACAGACATTGCTGCGGAATTTGCGGCGGGTGTCTGACTGCGCTTCCGCAGTGATGATCCCTCCGTGGGCATTAGCCCTTAGTGATCCTGCACTGAGCAGAGGGTTGGACCAGATGACCCTGGAGGACCCTTCCATCTCTACCATTCTATGATACTAAATCACTGATCAGATCTTTCATGCAGATCAAAAAATCATCATTGGTCACTGCAACTGCTTATGTAAACAGGCAGTTGTTCATCTATGTACGACTGCCTGTTTACTTTAAATAGAGGCTGGCGGCCGGAAGGATCCCCAGCGATGATCACTCCTGTGTGAAAGCACAGTAGCGATAATTGCTTGGACGGCTGTCCAACTGTCATCATGTGGGGTTTTCCAGTCAAAAATATTATTGATGATCTATCATCAGGATAGCTCATCAATAGTTGATCGGCCCTGGTCTGCCGCTCGGGTCCCTGACCGATCAGCAATGTGGGCGCAAGCTATCAGCGCCGCAACAACAGAGGTTGGAGCAGAAGCCACCGCGCTGAACTCTCATGTAGTGGCCAGCGCTGGTAACTGCAGGCACAGCTCTCATTGAAATCAATGACAGCCATGCTTGCAGTTGCAAGTAACGGCCACTACATGGGAGATTGGCACGGAGACCTCCGCTCCAAATACACAGAGGTCGGAGCAGTTATCAATAGTATTTTTGACCGGAAAACCCCTTTAAGCTGTCGGTCCAGCCTCCTTGATGGATCTGCTACTAAGGGCTCTTTCACACAAGCGTATACCGTTTTCATGGCTGGTCGATATACGCTACGATGTGAGGTGTAAAAACTTGTGAATGGGCACACAAATCTAACGTTTGTGCACCCGTTCAGATGGCATGGGCCCCAGCACATATACGCTAAGGTCGCCATGCCGTTGGCCCTTCACCTTCCCTCCCCCTTGCTGGCTCACCTCCTCTCTCCTCCCCTCCGGCTGATTGCAATGGGAGAGGTGGGACGGGAGCAGAGTTAAGGGCCGCCCCATCCTGCCTCTTCCCATTGTTGGCTGTAGACAAGGGTGCTTATCTCTGCCCCCGCCCCCTCCCATTGTAATAAGCCGGAGGGGAGAAGAGAAGAGGGAGGGAGTTTAGCAGTCACTCTGCTAAGCTCCTTCCAACCTCCCTTCTCTGGCCGCTGTCATTGGCCCACAGAAGTCTATGGCAGCGGCCGACGAATTCCGGCCTGGAAGATAGTTCTAGGACTACCTTTTGGGCCTGACATTAAAGCGCCTGGAGCTATATATGCCGGCCGGGGGGGCGCTTTTACGTTGCGGGAATACAGCCATGTGATCTGATGCATTGGAATCCTGTGCAGCAGATCACAGCGGATATCAGCCGACCGTGAAAATGGCGGGCCAATATACGCTCGTGTGAAAGAGCCCTAAGACTAATGGTTCCTTTTAGATGGGACGAGCTGTGGGGCAAATTATAATTGTTCAGATTAAACGCTGCCAACGACGTTTCGTCGTTCCCCACGAAATTGCGCAATGAACTAAGTAATTTTGCAGAGAAATCGAAAACAAAGAGACTAATTAGGCTGCACTGCCTTTTAAATCTCGGGTGTGAACCGCGACAACCTGAACAGTCCCCGGCAGCGCAGAAAGTACAGTTAAGGCCTCTTTCATACAGGCGCTGTGATTTTTCACTGCCCGCATCGCAGACAAAAATGGCATGAATTAGAGGCTGTATTTTCCATTTTGTCCCCCATTCACACGGCCGGGCTACGGCGAATGTATGCTGCAGCCCGGAATACCATCGGCTGGTGGAGAGAATTCAGCTCTGCTAAACTCCCTCCCCCTTTCCTCCCACTCTCCCCCCCTTGCAGATGTCGGCAAAGGGAGGGGGTGGGAACTTAGCAGAGCTAGTTGTGCTAAATTCCTTCCCCCTCCCTCCCCATCCTAGGGAAGCTGCCGGCAAGGGGAGGGGGAGGGACTTTAGCAATGTGAGCCGCTACAAAACTCCCTCCCCCTTCCCTTTTCTGACGACTCATGACTCTCAGCCCATATAAAAGGGGCATAAGACACAATTCACATTGGGCATATTTCCCATCTGTGTGCTGTGCCGGTATTTTACAGACAGTATATAGACCCCTTATAACCAATTCTAAGTCTATACACACCGATGGTCTGTGTGAAAAAAAACAAAACACAAATACCAAATTCATTGCCTGTGGATATCGGGTAACACACAGACGTATGTCCATGTACTGTCCAACACGGGTTGTACTTGAGAATCTCAGGCCTAACTTACATACACCCATGTAAACGGACCCTTATGGCCCTTTTACAGGGGATGACGGTAGGCTAAATGACTGCATGAGTGCTGATGTCACTGCTACGGTCATTAGTGTTCGCACAGAGCAGAGTTCACCGCTGGATCACAGACTTCGTTTGAACGAACTCTGAGCGATAATTGTTACGTGTAAATGGGCATTAGATTGCGGTGACTACATACAGTGATATAAAAAAAGCTGAGCAAGTCAAACAGTGCAAACACTTCAATTAAACTGTAAAAATACAGGAAAAATAGCAGATCGGCCACCGAAACTTATATGTGTGAGCGGCAGAAAATACGCAGCTAAAGTTCTTGGTTGCAGCAATTCTCCATGCATGCGATTTTATGATGGATATGGTTGACCATAAAAAGGTATACGGTCATGTGAGAGAGGTCTTAGGGTGTGCTCCGGGTGATTGTTCTCAGTGAGAGAAACCAAGTAATCTTGTAGATATGATAGCTTTCAATGGCTAACAAAAATACATGATGTTATAGCGAGCTTTTGGGTCTTCTTTGTCAGGTTTAATGAAGCCGCACAGCAAAAAGCACTTGCAGCTGAAACTCCACCCGGCCGCAGCTGCAATCTTAAACCTGAGACTAAGCAGGAAAGTGGACAAGATTTGCAAAAATCTCATACAAAAGCTGCGGACAGTCCACTGCGGCCCAACCGCGCTGAAACTGACATGCCACACAGAATTCACAGCCGCGGCATGTCAATGGTATCACCGTTTCCGCTGCAGGCTCTCTCCTCGCTAGTGGAACAGATGAGCACAACGGAATAAGCAGCTTTCAAAACCCGCGGGACTTCAGTTGTGAAAAGCTCGCAGAATTTTCGTATAGTCCCTCTGCGGACATTCCGCAAGATTTCTGCCCTGTGTGCACCCAGCCGTAAGGGCCTTTCACACAGGTGGAATATTTGCGCACCAACACCGGAGAATTTACCAGCGTGTGGAAAATTCTGCATCAGCATTCGCAGATCAGATTTTGATGAGGAGTTGAAAATGGCAGAATTCTGTCAGCAGCTCCACATCAGAAGGCGCACTTAGGTGTGCAGATTTTGGTGCACGAGAAAGGTCCCTTAGGTGCAGAGATCTGAGGCGGCCTCCGATTCCTGCCACAAGGAAATACTGTTTAAAATACCTTCCCGCTCGATACAGTTTTTGCTTTGGTTCAAAAAAACTGCATGAAAAAATGCAGATTTATTTTCCCCCAAACCATCCTAAGAGTCTATTCACATGAGCGATATTCTCACCCGAGTTTGGCCCCCTGCGCAAGGGTGTAAATTCCTCGGCGGGATTTCCTGCAGAATTTCCGCCCATGCATGCTGCCACAGAATTGTATTAGATAATGCAATCCTATGCAGACAGCCGCGATTTGACAGCGTGAAAACTCGCACGGAAAACAAATCACGGCATGTCCTATTTCTGTGCGGGCCTCTGAAAAAGTGCCTAGTCCCTCACATGCCATGTTGTGCGCACGGGGGGTGCGATGTCATGTTTTCCCTTGAAATCAATTGGAAACACTTGTGCTCCTATCACACACTAGGCACGTGTAAGGCCTTTTTCACACAAGTGACAGCAATATCGGCGCTACAAAATCACTGCGATATCGCAGCTTTGTACACGCAATTTTGTAGCGTCAGTGATGCTTTTTGTTGTGAAAAAATCTTGCATCGTGTCGCTGCTGCCCGCAATTTTCCCGCATGATTTTATCTTAAGAAAGTTGATAGGACTTTCCAAAGTTAAAATTGCATCGCATTGTACGAAAATTGTAAGTTTGTGATATGCGATGCGATAAACATGTAGGCTCCATAGAAAAACATGGGCTACAAAATATCGCAAATCGTGGCAGTATACAGCATGATTGGTGGTTAGAGAGGTTGGGGGCGGAGCTCGTAGTGTCAAAAGTTAGTAGAGATGTAGTCAGTGGGGGAGGAGTTGTGAGCAGGTGGCTCTGCTTCTTCTGCCTGGGCAGAGCCCCGGGCCTTTTCCCACTTGTTATGGGAAGTATTCCCTCCGGGGACTGGAGCTCAGAGACTGGATCCTGCGTAAGTATTTGGCGGATAGTATCACACACCCCCCTGCTTAACTACATGTTGGAGAAAAAGGACGGTCTCCGCTATTGCAGGTCAGATGACAAGTTTTACGTAAGCAACTGCACTGCAAGAATGCCGCAAGAGAAGCGAGTTCAAGGACGTAGCGAGTGATGAATGAGGAATAAGTGTATCAGATAACTGAGACTGATGACGACTAAGACTGTCTATAATAAGTTGTTCTTGGAAAATCAAAATTGGAAACTGAGTAAAAGAAAACCGTGTACCTCCGGTTTGAAACTATATCTTTAACTGTGGACTCAGTTATTCGACTCAGGTGATTTATCATTCAGAAGAGGCACTGGTGTCACGTGAACAGACAAGTACCAAGAGTCCCCTAGCACAGTTGCTAATTTTTATCCCCTGCGTGCAGCTGGGCCAGATTGTGTTTTTTGGAGGTATCGGGAGGATACGGTAGCGCCACCATGGTCTTATGCCATCTTGCATCCCGGTTGTCTTCCCCGGCCAAAGGTCTGACCCAGGCTGCTGCACTAATGTGAAAGAACCCATAGGGAACCATGGGCTTCACATACATGCGTTTTGGAGTACTGTTGCATCGCTACAGAATCGTGTGATTTTGTAGCCCGTGTGAAAGCAGCCTTAGGATTGCAATTTCACAGAAGTGATGCCAAGGCGCTTTTGAGTCAAAAATGCTTCGCAGCCCCATGAAAAAATGCGCGCTAATAAGCGCAATATCGGGCAGAGTTTCTTTCAGGCTACAAAACATCTCTCATGTCGATGAACCCATTGGAAACATTCGAATACTGATCCCTGTCAGGTGAATGTTTGTCTCTTGTTACAGAAGTCAACTAACGGATTTGGCCTAGGGCTTAAGTGTGGAAATAACATAGTAAGTAAGACTGAAATAAAGACCCGTCCGTCCAGTTCAGCCTGTTATCCCCCAATGTGGATCCAGAGGAAGGCAACAAACCCCATGATGTTGAGCCTTTTATCCATTTCTGCACTTTAAAACCCCATCAATGACTGGAGGGAATCCCCAGGTTGGTGTCCTGAAAACCTCTTTGATAGCAACAGCTGACTAGTAAGCAGACAGATGTATAGTCATGCTAAAAATGAGCTCCGGGCGGAAGGTGAAACAAGCGCAAAATCTCAGCAAGCAGCATAAAAATAGCGAATTCATGACACAAGAAAACACGGAACACCTTCAGCACAGCAGAATAGTAGAAGCTACTCCTCAGGTTAGGCTGCCCTCACACGGCCAAGAAAATCATAAGTGATTTGTGCGTTACGAGACGCACACAAATATGAACCCAATTCCTTTGAATGGGGTCATACACAAGAGCAATGTTTTCCAGCATGGCACTGTGATGCAGCAATCAAATCATGGCATGTTCTTTCTTGTACATGCTCTCGCATCGCAGCGCACATTGTTTTCAATCCCCCATATCACACTCGCCTGTGTGAAGTAAGCCTAAGGGCTCATTCACATGAGGGACCTAATCGCACAAAAATTCTGCACGTAAGAAAAATCATGGCTAATCTCAAAAAAACGCATGGACGGACGATTTTTCTGCACTGAAGTCTCGAGCTGTATCAGTGTCAAAACAACGCTGATGATCAACAGAAAAAATGCGCTGCTGTTCGAGAGTTCTGGGACGAGAAAGAGAGATCACGGCAGCAGCCCCAAAGTCCCTCGAAATGGCAATGACTTTTTAAATGTCCTGCTGTAAGCTCCTGTTAGTCCCCTGGCAGTGATAAAAGGAACCCCTGCCGGGGCTTCTCTATTTCCCAGGGGGTTCCCTTCATCTCCCTGGGGAGTCTCGTTATATCCGCATTGAAGGGAACCCCTGGGGAGATGAAGGGGTTTCCCTGGGGCTTCTAATTATCTGCCTCTCTCCAGTGAAAGGAAGCCCCACTGTGGGGATGAAAGAGGGTCCCCCAGGGCTTCCCTTCATTGCTGGGAACTCCCTTCATCTCAGTTGGCAGGGAGGAGTTCCCCTGCAGGGGCGAAGAAGGAATTCCCCCGGATTCCCTTTATCTTCTTTTGCTGGACGGATCGCATTGTCTCCCACAGGAGTCCATGGACACTCCTGCGCTTTGCGCACCAAAGACAGGTCAGGACCTATATTTTCACGCAGTAGGGAATTTCAGTCGCTGATGTCCTATTTTTTTAGGTGTGATTTTTTTTTTTTTTCTTCCGCAGCTAAAATTCCTTCATCTGAATATCTCCATAGGAAACCATTGGTTCTAAAAGTTTTTTTTTTACACATGTATGTTAGCTGCTCAAATTCTCTGGTGTGAATGAGCCCTAAGGCAGTGAAGCTGAGAAGCAGCTTTAAATGCACACAGATGGTCAGCCACAGGCCAGCTCATTCTACATTGGGATAAGGCTCAGTCTATGGCCACTTTCAGATGAGCGGATTACTGGCACATTTCTGCGATTGTAATACAGACGTGTGTCCCGGCCTAACCGCGGGTTTTACTGACCCAAACTCGGTTCAACAGAGGAACCTATCATGCTCCGTGTTTGGGTCAGTATAGTTCACAGTCAGGTCTAGAGGCACGTTGGTATTACGAATGCAGAAATACGCCAGTAATCCGCTCGTCTGAAAGTGGCCATAGACTGAGCCTTATCCCAATGTAGAATGAGCTGGCCTGTGGCCGACCATCTGTGTGCATTTAAAGCTGCTTCTCAGCTTCACTGCCTTAGGGCTCATTCACACGAGGGAATTTGAGCAGCTAACATACATGCGCAAAAAATTGGTGGCAGTAATCCGTGGTTAGGCGCATCCTTCTGCCCTGGATTTGTCCTTTTTATGCTGCGAATCTGCATGCAAATTTAGCCATTGTCAGGGCCATAAACTTTCTACTGTCTCAGTCTTCGGCTAGCGAGCAGTGACAGCCTTGGCCAAGCACTTCAGCTGGCTAGTTCTAGTGATTGGTGGGGGTCTCAACAGCCCCCATACAAATCTATGGGGGGAGCACAAATGTACGCGCAATATGCAAGGAGATGTGCAATATGCTGCGCAATTCTGCTGGAAAAAGAACACATCTTCGATTGGAATATTAGGCTGAACAGCCATTCAAATCGGGGGGTGGGCATGACCCATACCAAAAAAACATTACCTGTTAGAGCTGCAGTAGAATACACCAATATGCGCACAAAAATACATTGTTCATAGCGCAAATGTGTTGCAATTGCGCATACGCCCGTGTGAGGCCGCCCTAACTATCAGATAGGTGTAATACATCCTGATCAGTCATAACATACAGGCACACAATTACATGTCACATTCACAACACAGCAGGCGACCGGTGTGCTATGAGTCCCAGTCCGATCCTGGTGGATACCATATTTTGTCAGTAGACATCAGTACTGACATTTTTGTTTTCTTTGGTGGCCATTGGTTGGATTTTTATCACTGTGCCAACGACTATGAGTAAGCTTTGCCTACTTGTTTTTGGCAGACGGTGTGTATCCACCAGCGGTCAACGACCCCATCAAAAATTGCACATGGTTTTACTGCAATGTGCTGCGGTTTTGTGATTTTCCAATGTGGTTTCCAGTCAAGTGGCGTGTACAGATGCAGCACGTTAAGGCCCAATGCACACGTCTAGATTTGCATTGCGGAATCCGGAGCGGAGGGTTGCCTCCAGATTCCGCAGCAAATACCTGCCATAAGCATGCAATGTTAACCCTTTCCAATCCACTGTCTGCCGTCTAAAGACATTGTGATTTAAGGCTGTACAGCTCCGATGTTGGAAGACATCCGTCGGGGTTCTCTTACTGTATATTGCCAGCCTCTCTACTGTCGGAGCCTATCCAATGTGTCACCTCATGCAGTACTGGCTTTAGCCAGCATTTACCATAGCCCCGTTGTAACGGCAGAAAAAGAGTAAGCCCCCTAGGAAAATCTGAAAACAAATTGGATTGGAAAGGGTTAAAGCAGGTTTTCAGGCCCACGAGAGGAAATCAATTGTGATTTTCTGCTAGTGGGGGTAAAATCGCAGCATGCTCTATTTTTAACCTGGATTCCGTGCAGACGGCTTCCATTGAAGTCAATGGAAGCCGTCTGACCCCTTCCACAATCATCATTGCAGAAAGGCCACGGGATCTGCGTAATCTCCTAGCGACGGCGTGGCATTATCTGTACTGCGCAAGTGCACCGGCTGGCACATCCACAGCACAGGTAACAAGAATCCGGACAGGTATACAGGGGTTCCCTGGCTGGGCACAGGGTCGGATTCCTCTGCGGTATCCCACCTGGTCGTGTGCATTTGTAGTAGGCCAGAGTTAGTGAGGCTCCTCCATAATGTTATATGTCTGTCTTGTGCCATTGTCTTGTCTTATGTGTAATATGCCTTTGGTTTATGTGTATTGCACTTCAGCAGTGCTAGATGGGTTAATGTCTGGGAAGGGAAGGCAGGCTACAGAGATCGGTCCGTGTGTGGATCATGGAGGAGGGCGAGCAATGGTCTGATGCTCAGCCTGCCCAGGCAACCTCGGTGCTGTTGCTGAGAGAGAGACCAACCTGTGTGTGGAGACCAACCTTTATTTCATCGTCAAGTTTTACCGCAGAGGACGGAACGGTGGCGTCACGTGTGACAAATGGACTCAAGGTAATCCCCACTTACTTCCCCTGTGATCTCCTCCCAGTAGTAACGTGGTCGGGTCCCCAGCTACCCTGGAGAGGAGATGGTAGAGCCACGTGACAAGGTCTTTATCAACCCCGCTATCTCCTTGGCTGTAGGCCCGCTCCTCGGACGCTGCACATTCGGCCTAACCCCATAAAGGCCTGGGTATTTTGGATCAGACACATTTTAGTTGTTTCAATAGGAAAAATAGAAAAAAATTGCAGCACACTCCTGTAAAAATCACATCTACATGTGATTTTTGACATCCAATGCGATTCTTTCTATTGCCATGGGAAATAATGGGCGGTTCTGAAACACAATTGCCAAAAAATATGACATGTAGCGAGTTTTCAATCTCGGAACATCGGAAGTCGTTCATGTAAATAAACACATTGCAAACAACATGTTCTATTCACGAGCAATATCTGACCATTTCGCAGACCATCGGTCAGATATCGCTTGTGAGAATCGCCCATGTGAATGAAGCCTCATGATATACGATGCCTGGGCTAATAAACAAGGGTGCAACGATTAAAGATGGCCGAAAATGGTGTGATTTGGGGCCCCAGTAAAGGTGACTACATGCTGTAGGGCTGTGTGACATAGTCCAATATATTAGAAAATACCTTGATGTTCTAGTCTGCAACTGAGGCTCAAGTGCATAAGCTCCGGCCAGAATGCTTTGTGATCCCGAGTATTCCAAAGTATTTAATATGTGGTCAATTACATACCGTTTAACCCGTTAATGCCACAGGACGTCGGTTTAGGCCCTGGCTGTGGGTCAGGATGTAAACTTACATTATGTGGCTAGAGCGCGATCAGAAGCTGACGTCAGGGGGGTCAGAGATGTTAAAAAAAGGAGTTACAAAACTAAGCTTAAAAAAAATTACAGAATAAAATAAAAATATATACACATAGAAAAAAAAATGACCCTCCGCCAACCAAAACTGTCACCGTATGCGCCCTGCAGTCCAAAATTATATATCACAATGTCCAAAACAAAATGAGGAACTCATTCCCATACTTATTTTAGTGTAAATATACTCATTTAAAAAAAAACAAACTATTAACCCTTTCCAATCCACTGTCTGACATCTAAAGACATTATGGTTTAAGGGTGCATTCAGACGACCGTATATCGGCTAGGTTTTCACGCCGGCCGATATACGGCGTCTCTCTCTGCAGGGGGAAGAGGCTGGAAGAGCCTGGAGCAGTGCTCTGAGCTCCCGCACCCTCTCTGCCTCTTCTCCACCCGTCTACACTATTTTCAATGAGGAGAGGTGGGACGGGGGCGGAGACAATTCCCAGAACTTAGCTTTGCCCCCATACCGCCTCCTCTTATTGCAAATAGTGCAGGGGGCGGGAGCTCAGTTCCTGCTCCTGGCTCTTCCAGCCTCCTCCCCCTGCAGAGAGAGACGCCGTATATCGGCTGGGCGTGAAAACCCAGCCAATATACGGTCGTCTGAATGCGCCCTAAGGCTGTACAGCTCCGATGCTGGAAGACGCCCGTTGGGGTTCTCTTACTGAGTATTGTCAGCCTTTCTGCTGTCAGGGGCCTCTCCAACGTGTCACCTTATGCAGTACTGGTTTTAGCCAGCCTCTTGCGCCGTTGTATAACAGCAGAAAAAGAGTAAGCCCCCTAGGAAAACCAGGATACAAATTGGATTGGAAAGGGTTAAAAAAAACCTTTTTTTTTTTTGCTGTTTACCCCCAATAAAACAATAGGGAAAAAAGACATTAACAAAAATAGCCCCATATGTCACAGAAAAAAAACGCAGCAAAAATAATTTTGGTAGGTGAAGAATAAAAATAGGGCAGTAATACCACCACATGGGTAAAATCCCTAAAACGTGTCTGGTCCTTCAGGACAAAAACACCCTGGTCCTTAAGGCTGGTTTCATACGGCCGAGATTGTCGCGCAACATTTGTGCTTTGTGAGGCGGACAAATCTCGCCCGAATATGAACCCCATTCTGTTGAATGGGCAAATACACATGAGCATGCCCTATCTTTGAGTGTGCCCTCACATGGCATTGCACATTGTTTCTAGTGGGGCCAGTGCGATGTGAGGTTTCCCATTGAAAAGCCGCGGCGGAGGAACGCTACTTCCCCCGAAGTGATATGAGGTGTTTTTGATACGAAAACGCCTCGCATCCTCGGCGAAATAACATGTTGGGGAGCGCGATATCAGGCCGAGTTTCAAAGCCCAATATTGCACTCGCCGGAATGAAGTTAGTCTAAGGGGTTAAAACATTAGCACAAAAATCATGAGAATCTGGAAAGGTTTCAGATCTGTTTTGCACCATTGGACTATTACTTTGGCCGGCTCACACAACCGTATTGGTAAAGTAACCAGATTTCCAGGGTCAAAGTGGGACATAGGGGTGTGGTCAGGGGCGGGGCTTTTCACGATTTATGATTTTACCTCCTCGTTATAGAATGTACAGGGAGCAAATTCCGCAGCATTTCTGCATCCAAAAAACAGTCAAAGTACGTATGATTGGTGCTGACTGGAAATCAGACGCATATCTGCTGCTGATTTCATACCATGTGGCGCTCCCCCTCTCCTCCTCCGAAGGCTTCCCGCTATCAGTGCTCCAAGGCTAACGGTTCCCAGCAGTCTGTAGTGGTCTCACCTGAGCAGCGGCGCTGTACCTGACCATGCCGCTGGGAACCTGAAGCCGGGGAGCGCTGACAGCGGGAAGTAGGAGGTGAGGGGGAACACCGCTGCGTATCTGCAGCTGATTTCTAGTCGAAATCCACACCAATAGTACAGATTTTGACGGTTCTTTTAAATGTCGAATTTGCTGCAGAAATTGACGCTGCGGACAATCTGTAGCATTTCTGCCATGTGTAAACATACCCTAAGTCAGCTTGAGGTATGCTGCAATATGCAGAGTGGCCTCACTAGTAATGGTGTCCCCCTATACCAGCCAAGCAGTAATAGTGACCTCCTACAGTGGCCCCAGTAGTATTAGCGCTCCACCGGACCAGCCCTAGCAATAGTAGTGACACCCACAGTAGCCCGAGCAGTAATAGTAGTGACACCCCACAGTAGCCCCAGCAATAGTAGTGACACCCCACAGTAGCCCCAGCAATAGTAGTGACAGCCCACAGTAGCCCGAGCAGTAATAGTGACACCCCACAGTAGCCCAAGCAATAGTAGTGACACCCCACAGTAGCCCAAGCAATAGTAGTGACACCCCACAGTAGCCCCAGCAATAATAGTGACACCCCACAGTAGCCCCAGCAATAATAGTGACACCCCACAGTAGCCCCAGCAATAGTAGTGAAACCCCACAGTAGCCCAAGAAATAGTAGTGACACCCCACAGTAGCCCAAGAAATAGTAGTGACACCCCACAGTAGCCCAAGCAATAGTAGTGACACCCCACAGTAGCCCAAGCAATAGTAGTGACACCCCACAGTAGCCCCAGCAATAGTAGTGACACCCCACAGAAGCCCCAGCAATAGTAGTGACACCCCACAGAAGCCCCAGCAATAGTAGTGACACCCCACAGAAGCCCCAGCAATAGTAGTGACACCCCACAGAAGCCCCAGCAATAGTAGTGACACCCCACAGCAGCCCCAGAAATAGTAGTGACACCCCACAGAAGCCCAAGCAATAGTAGTGACACCCCACAGAAGCCCCAGCAATAGTAGTGACACCCCACAGTAGCCCCAGCAATAGTAGTGACACCCCACAGTAGCCCCAGCAATAGTAGTGACACCACACAGAAGCCCCAGCAATAGTAGTGACACCACACAGAAGCACCATAATATTAGGGCTCCCCCTAAGATCCATATACTTACCTCTTCCTGGTCTTCACAGCTCTGAGGCTCCTCTCAGCACTGTTGCCGGTGGGTGGAAATGTGTGTCCCCGCAGCAGTGTCTCCTCCCTTCTTATGGAACCAAAGAGGAGAGGTGAGAGGGGGTCGAAGATCCCAGATGCACACACTGCCGTCAGTGTGTGCATCCATTCGCTGCGCTGCAGAGTGATTATTGGCCGGGGAGCTGCAGCACCCCGGCCGGTAATCACTATAATGGTGATTTGACGTCACTAGAGCGGGACAAATGGCTGTCTTGCTGGGTTCCCAGCTGAAAACGAGACACAGGGTCTCAAAGCGGGACTTTCCCGTCTGAATCAGGACGTCTGGCCACCTTAGTATCTGAGTTTTACCCGCGTATGCTTGCACATGTATTGCGTATGCTATGTACACAAGCAGTGAACAATGTCAGAAGTTGCCCAACTCCATGGAAACACCGTACTAGCGCTCATATGATCGCATAGGCGCCATTTTCTTGTGCTTTCCTATGTTGGTGAGAGTTTTTAGCGGCGCTCTCAGAACCGTGTCTTCACTAGAGGATGACGCTGGTTTTTCCACTTTTGCGCATCCACGTCCGATGCGTCGGAGCAATAAGTCTGCCCATAAACGTAGCCATGGTATTATGGTCTCTGATACCCACAGACAGCAGCTCGGATGGGCGCGGTGCCCCCTAGAGGCTCCTGCACCGTCCGCCTAGGACTTCCTTTTCACGTCTCCTAGCAACATGCGCAAAAAAAGTCTCACGTACGCAAAGTAATTGCGTATGCACTGTGTTCAGAACACACCCACAGAGAACAATAGCGTGTAATACGCGGAAAAATACAACATGCCGCGCTCTTTATTTACACGTAAATATAAGCATGGGAGAGTGGAACGATGCGAATCAATGAACTTTTATTGACGCCATTTTGAGCGTATTATACGCAATAAAAACACGACTGTGTGAATCCGCCCTGCAAGTACAATTCTCTGAGGCGCGCTGCCTCCCCCTGTGGGATCTATCCCCCATAGATGGGCCTTCATGGGTTTGGTTGTGTGGTGAATGTACAGGTAGCCATAGAATCCCACAAGTCACGTGATCTGTCATAGCACTAGTGACTGCGATGTGCTGTGGACACTCCCGGGCGGCAGGTGGCGCTGCTGCTGCACGCTGACCTCCCCGTCCAGTACTAGAGCAGTGCAGGGTAACGCACATGTCACCGGGGCCGGGATGAGTCACGGTTACACAGCACTTCTCCTCCAGAGCTGCGCCGTATAATAGAGGAGCGCAGGCGGGGCTCCGCACACTCACGGCTACCGAGCACACCAGCACACTGCTAGCTCTCCACCGGCGAGGACATGGGCACCGACAGCGGCGCAGCCAGGACCCTGCTGGACAGGGCGGCCACCCTCCACCTGCACACGGGCAACCTGATGAACTGGGGGCGGCTGAAGAAGAAGTGTGCCGTTACCCCCAGCGAGGAGGTGGGTGATGCCCAGCCAACCACGGCGAGCTGTTAGGAAACTACAACTCCCAGCATCCCCTGAGCACCGGCGCCGTACAGGCTCTTCTGGGAGTTGTAGTTTTTTTTTCTGTACAAGAGATAGGACCACTGCTATAAAATATTATATAATATATGTGTGTGTATAGATAATATATATATATATATATATACACATACATACTGGGCAGCACTGTTATATGTGCGCCCTGCTGTCATTTTGTCGATTCTATGCATTTCATAGGACTATCTGGCCACGCCCCCTTATGAAGAGCGTTAAAGTTGTAGGTGGGCGCCCTAGAAAATAATTGTCAAAGTTGATAGATGGTCATTTTATATAAGAGGTGTGCCTTTTTTTTTCCACATCTGGACGACCAGCTCTGTGATTGTGATAGATCGTGTGGCTGGACTCACACGAACGTATCCGTTTTTGTGGAATTGGCGTTGCCTATTTGTGTGTGCAACAGTTTTTTGTTGTTTTTTGTGTGTGTGTATTTTTGTTCTTTTTACTTTTTTGTCCATGCACTAAAAATGTGCACAAACGCCCTTTAGCCATTGAAATAGCCAATTGGTTGCATAACTTCAAAACGCACTCTTTCCCAGCGCAAATGTACAGGAAAATAGAACATGTGTTTTGGTGTTTTTTTTTTTTTTGTGTGTATGTGCAAAATACGTGCATGCGATTAACCCATTGAAATCAATGGGCTCTATTTTGTGCGCAACTCTTGCGCACGTGAATCCGCTCGTGTGAATGTGGCTTATGTGCTGTTCGGGGTGATTCATAGGTGTACACGCTGATAAATATTACCGCACGTGGGATATACGTATATGGTTTAGGATAAGCCTGTGCAGTATACTGCGGGGGATGCCATCTGCCAGGGGACAAATACTCCTGTCACAGAGGCGCCCGGATTAGGATGGCCCTCCCTCCCTGCAGGTAGTTATTGTCACGGATGACGGGGCACGTCTGCAGTTTGGCGCGGTCTGCAGTATTAGCCCTCCTGTACCCGTCTCTATAGGGTCACCTTCAGACCAGCCTCTTGTCCCCTGTCCGTGGGGCCGGTGACGTTGCAGCGGTCGCCATCACTGCTCGGGATGGATTGGCTGGCGTTGTTTTATTTTCAAATGCGGATTTGTTTGGTAGAAAATAGCGCCAACGAATACAAATATGGAGGAAAAAAACGGACATGCTGCGATTTTAAAACCCGGCTATGAAAAATGCAGCTATTTGAGTAGATATAGAGTTACAGTCGCTCTGTATCAGGGGGTCTTCACACTTGTGATCGCAATATCGCCGCGTTTTTTTTAACGTGAATGTCAATGAGACTTTCTAATATTTAAAATGCAGCGCAGAAATTAGCAATTTTTGTGCGATGCGTTTTTAACATTAGAAAGTCCCATTGACAATCGCGTAAAAAAAACGCAGCGATATCCCAAGTGTGACGACACCAGTGTGTTTTACGTATGGCCAGAGCTTAGTTTTCGGTTACTACACTGGTCATATCTTACTGGTCGGTTCTGCCTCTACGTAGTGGAGACCCCACATTCCGGTCGGTGCCCCCGCCCCGCAGGCTCCTCCTCATACATGAGCCGTGAGTCACGCGTGTTGCTATAAAGCTCTGACGACACGCTGCAGGCAGGAGGGTGTGCCGTCATGATGACTTCGTAGTTTTGGAGTCATGCTGACCACAACAAGTTCTACTACTGGGCTGGTGTGGAATGCAGATCCCCGAGGCTCATTCCGATGTGAGGACCAAGGATCTGTATAGGGGGGGTTTCCAGAAGTGGAAGACCTTATGGGTGTGTTGTTTTTTTTGTTTGTTTGTTTGTTTTTTTGGTCAGTGAAATACAGACTGATTTCACTCTGAGTATATGTGCGTTTTTTATCACATTTTGCGCCTATATATATATATATATATATATATATATATATATATATATATATATATATATATATATATATATATATATATATATATATATATATATATATATATATATATACACACACCGTGTCATCTAAGTGCAATCTCTTCTTCAATTCTTCTCAATTCATATATATTCACTGAGACAGTAGGGTTCTAGTATTGTATAGATTACTTCACTGAAAAGGACCCACTAGAAAATCTAATTTTTATTATTAAAAAATAACTTTTATTTATCCTATTAAAAATTGACAAACATATATGACAACAAAAATTTTTTTTTTTTTTTAAATAATGCCTCCGTTATCAATGCTGTGTTAGCAAAGAATAACAGTAATTTTGATATTTGTTATTTCTTTTGTGGAGGTATAAAAGTATCGTTTTAACAAAAGAAGGCGCATCGATTGCAAAAAAATATCAATCATTGCGCCTTAGGAGTGCAATATCTTCCTAAATATCCACGTTTTTTTGACAATAACTACGTGTGTACCAGTTTCAACAAATTATAATAAACTGCACCAAAGTAGTGGAATAATTATACGAGCCCATGGAAAAAAAAAACACAAGTGAATGCACACATTATCTGTAATGGGTTTGAGTTCTGCCAATCTCAAATGTGGGCGGAGCATAGATGTTAACATCGTCCGTGTGAATATGGATGACGGATAAGCCATCATTATCACAGTAATTGGCGCGATACAAATAACCAGATTTATTTGATGGCAATCTGGCATCCCGGACCTCCGCCCATTCACTGTTCCCCAGAAGTGCCCCAGCTCTGTGTAATGCGCAGCGTCCTGGGATGGTAGGGCACGCTCTGCCAAGGTCAGTGGGTTGTCCTTGAAAAACGCATGCTCCATTCTTACATACAATCTGGGGGAAAAAATCCCGCCCCTAGAAGGAGTTGTCATTTTGTCCTGCAGTTACATCTCAGGCTGATCTGTAAATTATTAGAGTTGTGATGATTATATGAAGGGTCTTGGCATCGGAGGCCCTAAAAGTGTCTCCCTGTGTGTAGTGACTCTTCTTCCACTTGTGTGGAGCTTGTTGACCACTAGACGCCTCTATGGCGCCGAGAAGATATATTGCCAAATTAACAGTCTGAGAGGGGGCACATTATTGTAATGCGATAAGCTGGATGGTCATATTGACGAAGGGCCCACCACCTGGGCCATTCTGATCAGACTGTTAGGATGTGTTGGGTCCAGTGTATGGGGGCACACAAGGTGACCGGGCTCGGGACACTCTTAACAAACTCTTAGTAGAGAGGATTGTCTGACAAGCATGAGCAGCTACAACTGTGGTGTTGTCTGCCATCCAGAGACAGGTGGGCACCATTGTTACAGGCCCCTGTGTCTGTTGTAACCATTTCCAGGCTCTTGGCTGAAGGATATTTGGTCTCATGGTGATTATTACATGTATTGTTTTTGACACCTACCCACCATTGCCATCATTTGCAGTGGTGTCATGAACAACCACATTGGCCTGCTATACGGTGGGACCGGGTTGTCTTCAGTGATAAATCCAGGTTTGGTTTTGGCACGAATGACGGCTGTATTCGTGTTTGGAGACCTAGGGGTAAGCACCTCAGTCCTGCCTTTGGTGTGGAGCAGCACACTGCCTCCTGCTGGTGTGATGGTCTGGGAGGCCATCGCATATAACAGTCGGTCGGTACTGTTGTATCTTGTCTCCACCAGAAGAATGGGTGGAGATGAGCTGCATGCCCACAACTTCATTGGCTGGGACAGAGAATCCGCTGGTCTGTGCTCCTAGCTCCGCTGTCATAATTTCCCTGGCGACCTTCTTCCCTTCCAGCTTCATGTAAGTCCTCCTACTTCCCCCGCTGTCAATCCCTCAAGCTGGCACCGCTGTGGGCTCGTAGGTCCACAGTAATACTTCCCCCAATGACCTTCCCTGCCGGCGTCAGCGCCGTAATTCTCCTCCCCCCCCCCCCCCCCCCCCCCCCCCCGCTCCACTGCTTTCCTGCACTGTCACTGCCTCCGGCAATCTGCCTTCTCCGGCGAAGTCGGTCAACCGCTGTCAGTCTATAATGCTTGCAGTATGTGACAGGACAGATGAGACTGACAGTGCAGGAGCTGGGAAGCGGACAAGGAAAAGCGGCAGGATCTCACTGGCCCCTGGCGCTTTGCCTTCTTCTCCCATCCGTGCTCCGGCGCAGTCTAGTACAGAAGTCGGTAAGGGCTCAAGGGAAAGCGGCCATGGGGTCAGCAGCATGACGAGGCGGGATGGAACATAATGGAAACCCATTCTCCCGCCCAGCCAATCAAGTTGCGGGTGTGCAGCTTTGCTCCACCCATTCTTCTGGTGAAGACAAGATACAACAGTACCTTTAGTGCTTTCCCCCCTCCCATGCTAGTGATATTCCGTCACGGCCTTTTACACGTTTCTTCTTGAGTCGCCGTGTTCCAGCCTTTACACAGGGTTAATGGTTCACCATGCACTGATACTGTGGCGTACGGTCACATGGCATGCCGAGCTGTGAAAAGAAAACGAATAGTTATGCAACTCCGAGAGTAGGATAGTGCCGGGGTAATAAGTGCCGGGCTCAAAGTATACAGTACATCCCATCAATGATTACAGTATGCCTCTCCTGGTCTCCACACAAATACACGTGGATTGCTCAGGTCGTACTTGGTGGCATGTTTAACTTTCTTTTTTATACTAGTAGTCTAAATGAATCTCTTCGTTTCGCACATACGGCTATATACATCCTAACTGCACATACCCTATAGTTGGCACATATATAGCCGTCAACTACATATACTGTGTATGGAGCGGACTCAGGAGTCGAACCCACTCTCCACATAGTGATCAGAGTTCTTTCTGATCGTGGCTGTTAACCCTTTACATGTCCCGAACTGAGGGTGAGGTTGTGAGGGTGTCGTCCAAGTGTCATGGCAGCCTGGGGGGTGTCTGAAAGTTTCCAGGGCTGCCATGATCGTTTGCCTGTTAAGGATGTTCCTGTAATTTACTTGTGGGGTTTTTTTTCCCCCCCACTTCTCCACAGTTAGGAATTTTTTAAAAAAAACCTCCAATACATTATGCGATATGTTACAAGGTGCCGTTGAAAAATACAACTTGTAATGAAAAACCAAATCCTCATTTACAAAAAATTAAATAAATTTAAAGTTCTGATTTATTGAAAGTGAGGATATCAGAACTGCAGAATGTGGCCTGGACACAAGGGCATCAATGATTCTTGTTCATGAAAGGGTTAAAGAGGTTGATTAAAAAAAAACCAAAACGTTACAGTTGGCAATGCCATAAAATAACAAAAGAAGCAGTATTTGCCTCTCTTCTTTCCTGGAATGTATTAACGCTTTCCAATCCACTGTCTGACGTCTGAAGAAATTATGATTTAAGGCTGTACAGCTCCGATGTTGGAAGACGTCCGTCGGGGTTCTCTTACTGCATATTGCCAGCCTCTCTGCTGTCGGAGCCTATCCAATGTATCACCTCATGCAGTACTGGCTTTAGCCTGCAGATAGCACCAATGTAAAATGGCAGAAAAAGAGTAAGCCCCCTAGGAAACCAGGATACAAATTGGATTGGAAAGGGTTAAAGTGTCACCCGTGGCGCTTCCAGTGTGGTGACAGCTGCAGTGCATCGGAGGCCACAGCTTCACCACCCATGCTCCTGGCATCAGTGCTCACATCCTGGCTGCCATGATGGAGTTTCGAACCGTGATGTTGCAGCCTACTCATTAAAGAGACTGTCCGACTTTTTCTATTGATGACTTATTCTCAGGATAGGTCCTCCAATAGTGATCGGCTGGGGTCTGCTGCTCGGGATTCACTGGGTCCGCTGTCAGTGGGGACAGTGCTGGAAACAGATATTGGTGCCGACGTTGCAGCGGCACAGTTTGGTATCACTGGCACAATTCTCATTCACTTCAGTGGGAGCTGTGCCTGCAGTACCAAACCTGGCCACTGTAATACGGACAGCGCTATCTACTTCCAGTGCACACTGATGGGCTGGCTCAGGGATCTGCTGATCGTCAAGGATTCCGAGTGGTGGACCTCTGCCAATCAGCTATTGATGACCTATCCTAAAGATGGACCATCAATACTAAAAGACCTGTTCAAGATGATATGTGACATACCAGTCCGCAGCCATTCACTATTGATGACGTGTTTTCGATTGTAATATATTTTTTATTTTTGCAGTTGGGAGATTGCATCAGGACAACTCTGAATGAATGGAGCCTGAAGGTCAGCCCGGAGCTGGTGCAGGTAATTACCGCTGCTATGGATCTCTTTATGCATTAGGTTAAGGTTAGAATGAGAGATTCTGTACATTGGAGTGTTGGTGTGACTGCGGTGACATGGGGTGTTAGATCTGGTCAGGAACGGGACTAGAGAGGGGAGAGAGATGATATATATTTTTTTCTACTTTTTCTAAAAATATTACAAACTACCCTAATTTTGACATCGCCATATGTGAGCTGCTTTTAGGGTGGTCACACACCTGCACTATAACCCTGAGTTATCATTCTGTCTCTATTCTGCTTTTAGAGCAGAGAATTAGAATTTAAACTGAAATATTTCCAGTATTTCTCCCCGGATTTCAGTGGGGATTTAACCCCTTCCCGCTCCAGGACGTACATTTACATCCTGGAGCGTCGGGGTATTATGCAGAGAGGTCGCGGGGCGACCTCCCTGCATACAGCCCGGGCGTTAGCTGTTTACTACAGCTGACAGCCGCGGGCAATAGCCGCGATCACGGCTATTAACCCTTTAAATGCCGCTGTCGGTTCTGACAACGGCATTTAAAGCCCCCGAACGCTGTTTGGGGGTCCCATACAGCCCCCCCCCGCGGTGTGATTGGGGGAGCCATGCAGGTGTCATGGCTGCCCGGGGCCTTCTGAAAGGCCCCTGGGCTGCCTTGAGATACTGCCTATCAGGCATCCCAGTGGAGTGGCTTAATAGGCTGCCTGTCAGAATGCAGTATGACGTAATGGAGTGACCAAAGTATCGCATATTGTAGTCCCCCAGGGGGACCTAAAAGTAAAGTGAAAAAAAGAGCAATAAAACTTTTTTTTTTTTTTTTTACAATAAAAAAAAAACAAAAGTTTAAATTGCCCCCCCTTTGCCATATCTATAATTAAAAAGTCGAAATAATAAAATAAAAATACATATTTGGTATCGTCACGTCCCTAAAAGTCCGATCTATCAAAGTAGCGCATTATTTACCCCACATGGTGAACGTCGTCCGGGAAAAAAAAAAGCCAGAAATGCACTTTTTTATTCACCCTGTCTCCCAGAAAAAACGCAATAAAAAGTGACTAACTAACGGAAACTACCGGACATTCTAGAAAAAATGAGCCATGGCTGAACAACGTTGACGGAAAAATAAAGTTATCGCACGCAGAAGATAGCGGCAGAAAATCATTGAAAAAAATTGAATGTCTTTGAAAAAAAAAGAGTAGTATAGTAAAAAAAAACTATACAAGTTTGGTATCGTAGTAATTGTACCGACCCATAGAATAAAGTTATCATGTCGCTTTTGTTGCAGTTTGTGCGCCGTAGAAACAAGACGCACCGAAAGATGGCGGAATGTCGGTTTTCTTTGTTTTTTTTTTTTACTCAGAATTTTTTAAAAGTTTTTCAGTACATTATATGGTACATTATATAGCACCATTCAAAAATACAACTCATTCCACAAAAAACAAGCCCTCATACAGCGACGTAGATGGATAAATAAAGGAGTTAAGATTTTTTAAGGGGGGGAGGAAAAAACGAAAATGGGGGGGGGGGGTGGGGCCGCGTCATGAAGGGGTTAAAAAAAAAAAAAGAGGAAAACTTTCCGTTTGCCTCCATTCTGTGGAGTTTCCTTTATTGATTGAACAGATAACGCTGCAGATTGCACTATTTGTTCTGTTGAATGTAACCCTAGCAGAGCAGGAGCCGGCTGAAAGCTTTCCATTTTTTTAAAAACCCTATTGAAATCCTAAAGCTGAACAGGGAGACGTAATAATGACAGTCATAACCCAGGGGTGTACTTGCCCTTGGGGTACGTTCACATGGACTATTTTTCTGTTCACTTATTTGAACCAAAGTAGGACGGAATTAAACACAGTATTTTAAATGGGTATTTTAAACATACTTTTTTTTTTTCTCTTAAATCTGATCATTCTGAGCGCTTTATCCCCCACTACAGTCACGTGGCGCCTACCTCACACCCAGTTTTAGACATGTGCTTCTCAAATCAATAGGTTTTTTTTTTTCCCCCTGTTTACAAACTTATAGTATTTTGAAAAGGCTAATCCGTTTTAAGTCTTTTTGGACTACCATTTTAGCCCTTTAATAACCGCCTATTTGTCTTCTGACCGTGACGGTTAATGGGCTTCATTCTGATGCAAGCGCCATTATTACAACGGCTGCATCAGAGGCCTCGCATGAGTCTCCTGTACCGGGGAAGCGGGTGCTCGGCTGTTGGATTATAGTCTGGCACCTGCTCAAACACCACAGTCAGTGTTCGACCACTGCATGTAAAAGGCTGAAAGAGGGAGATGGCTCCCTCTCTCACCCATTGGACCCCCATGATGTGATCGCAGAGTACTGATGGGTTGGTATGCCACCCGGAGGCTTAAAAATGGCCTCTGGGGCTCCCAGCTACGGTGGCCTAGGAGTATAGCAGTGTATTATAAGAAAGCTAAAAAATAGTGATGTTCAACTCCACCTAGTGGGACAAAAATAAAAAGTTAAAGTATTAAGAGAAGAAAAAAAATCTGGTATTGCCGCGTTCATAATGACACAGAGAAAAAAAGGTAGTACACTATTTAATCTGCGTGCTGCACGCCATGAAAAAAAATACATGGTGCAAATAGCTAATTTTGCCTATCTTGCCTTACAAAAAAAACGACTAAAAAGTGATCAAAATTTTGTGTGTATCAACAAATGGGAACACTTTTTAAAAAGTATAACTCATCCCACAAAAAAAAAAACTCTCACAGAGCACTACTGACAAAAAAAAGAAAGAAAAATGTTCGGGTTCTTTGAATGCGGTGTTTAAAATATAAACTTTTTGTGTAATAAAGTATGAAAAAGTTGCAAGAAAAACCTATATAAAATTGGTGTCGACGTACCAGTCCTGGCCTGCAGAGTTAATTTAACGTAGTATTTTATACTGCATTGTGAACCACACTAAAAAGCAAAATGGAAAACACTTGCAAATTCTGTTAATCCCGCCTCTAGAAAAACCAAAACACTGAAACGCCGTAAGAATGAAATCCAAAAAACAAATAGCAGAACTTCTTTTCTTCCCTCATTAGTCGTCCTAAAAAAAAATAGTTACAGTACATTATGTACCCCAAAATGATGCCGTTAGAAAATACAACTTGTTCCGCAAAAAACAAGCCCTCATACAGCTATGTAGACAGAATAATTAAAAAGTAATGGCTCTAGGAGTGCGACGGTGAAAAAAACTGAAAAATGAGGTGGTCACTAAGGGGTTAAGCAAAGGTGTGTTTAAGTGTGGCAGCGTACTGGATGGTCGGGTCAGTCGCGGTGTTTTTCCATGTCTTTTGAATAGTTAATCATTGAAGTGAAGATTAATATCTCTAGGAGTCAATTCCGTCTTGGCTGGATGGGCCATATATATGTAAACTGGCCAATGAGAGGGATTTTTTATTTTATTTTTTTCTTTATCAGAACTTTATACCAGCTGTATCTACTTATCAGTGTGCAAGGCGGGCTCCGTTTACACTTATTCAAGGGGTTTCTGGGACTAAATTATTGATAACCTTTCTTTAGAATTAAAAAAAATAAATAAAAAGCTCACCACCTATTGGTGACATCATCTTTCAATCCAGCGTGCTGCCCTGAGCTTCCCAGCATTCAGAGCCGCACTGCATGTTACTGATATGTACCAACAAATACTGATTAATACGAGGTGTTGGTGGTACAAGCCCACAAACCGCGTCAAGGGTCCTCGATAATGTTAGTGTAGGGACTCGTAAGACAATCAAAAACACCAAAAAAGGGACATAAGCAGAAAAAAAAATACAAAATGGTTATATACTTCCCAATGTACTAATACAAGAGGGCCTGTAGAAGCACCACATCCAACAACATGAGGGCTGCTATAGGGAGGAGCAATTATACCGGTGCAAGATAGTGATAAACAATCACTCGCGCGCCTTCCTTAGGACTTATTCACACAAGTGTATATCGGTCGCCGTTTTCATGGCCGGCCACATACGCTACCATCTGATGCATTGGATTCCAATGCATCAGATCACACAGGCGTATTCCCACAGCACTTTTACGCCCAGCAGGAAAGATAGTCCTGGAACTATCTTCCCGGACGGAATTCGTCGGCCGCTGCCATAGATTCCTATGACAGCAGCCCGAGAAGGGAGGCGGGAGGGAGTTTAGCAACGTGATTGCTAAACTCCCTCCCCCTTATCTCCTCTTCTCTGGCTGTTTGCAATGGGAGGGGGTGGGACAAGGGAGCGTTTGACCGTACACTTCATATGACCGTGTATAAACTGACTGTACACATCATATAGGTGGCGCTGTAGAATGCACATGTGCTATATTGATATGCAGGCCAGAGGGGCACTTTTCCTGAACTCCAGGAGGAAGTCATCAAAGCCTGAATATTTTAGGACCAGGAATGGATTGGGAGGTGGGGGGGGGGTTGTTTGTTCTTTTGCCGATGCAGGCTTTTATTTTTTAGGTCCCACTAATATGAAGTTGTCTTAGAATGATACTACTGTATTGGATCTCTGCCATGTAGAAGGGCTTTATCTGAGACCAGACAGTTATTTTAACGAAGGCGCGACTTGTCAGACTGTGTTAGGAATCTGTCATCCCTCAGTATTTGCTCTAATTCAATATTGTGTCAGCTGCATGACCTTTCCCAGTGTATTGGTAACAGGTCCGCCGTGGTCCCCCCGCTGTCTATATGAACCCCCTGTACATGAGACTAACGGATCACTCTTGTGTTATTTAGGAGTCGCCGTATACACTGGAATGTTCTATGACCCCGGCACTGGAAACCATAAACCCCGAAGAAAGAGATGAAATGAAAGTTTCCGGTAAATACACTTCTATCACTTATATTCCATTCACTTAATGACAATGGGAACCTTAGTGTTATCCATGCCTACTGCACAACATGACCCGTAATGCTGGCATACACCTACTATGGGTATCATGTGACCACAGCAGATATGCCCCAGGGTACAGGCTCTGGTAGAGGCGCATAAGTAAGGTGTGACTTATGGCTTCCGCATGGATTGTCACCTTGTATATAAATGGCAGATTCCCCTACTATATAGACTAGTCACACTTGCCCCTCAGCTCGGTGGTGGTCATGACTTCCTTTACTGGTAATGATGGATAATCATCGGGATGTTATGTAAGGGGTTGTATACTGATGTAAGCCATTGTATTGTGTCTTCTATGTAATGACCAGCTCTGCTTTCTTGTCCCTCTCTAGTGAAGCTTTTCCTTCTGGGCAGTGGCCTTTCTTCCATCCGACATGCAGTAGACATGGGTGAGTCGTAGGAATCTACCGGCTATAGAAAGGATTTCATTACAAGTTCTGCTGTCTTTTTTCGCAGGCGGCCTTTAGCTTGTTGTCTAATACGCAGAGTAGCATCTCTAGTAGAGCCCGCTGTGTATGGAGCACACTAATCAGGTAGCATTTGGGCCCAATGCACATGGATGGATTTGCATTGTGGAATCCGGAGCAGGTGTCCGCTTCCGGTTCCGCAGCAAAACCTGCCATAGCATGCTATGGAAAAAAAACACTTTGTTTCTGCCCACGGGGGGAAATCAATTGCGCTTTTTCCACTCGCGGGGGGAAATAAATCGCAGCATGCTCTATTTTAGGCTGCATGCACACGACCATATCGGTTTCCGCATGCGGGATCCCGCAGCGGAATTTGACCCGTTGACCCCAGCATACCTGTCTGGATTTTTTTCTTCTGTATTGCGGATTTGCCGGCTGGCGCACATGGGCAGTACAGATTTGAAGTCGATGGAAGCCGTCCGTCCCGCAGCCATTCCGCAATCATTGCAGGATCTGCATCATTGCCTAGCGACAGCGCTGTCAAATCTGTACTCCACATGTGCGCCAGCTGGCATATCCTCAGCACAGAAGGAAAGAATCCAGACCAGTACGCAGGCGTGTCCGGCCGGACACTGAGGCGGATTCTGCTGTGGGATCCCCATGTGAAATCCAACACAGTCGTGTGCATGCAGCCTAAAATAGAGCAGGGCTCTGCTATGGAGCGATCGTTAGCACGCTGTCTGTGGGCTTCATAGCAGGAGCCACTGGCTGCCTGACCAACTGTTGAGCTCCCTGCTGCTCCCCCGCCGCCACCAGTCAGCTGTTTTATGAGCGCCAGGCTCTGCTATGGAGCGATCATTATCACATTATCTGTGAGCTTCATGGCAGGAGCCGCCGGCCGCCCATAAAACAGTTGGGCTCCCTGCTACTCCCCCCGCCCACACCAATCAGCTGTTGGGCGGGCCGCTGTGCTCTCCTGCTGTGTTGGCTTTGTATGCCGGCCGCACATTCGCTCTATAGGACGCACTTACCTTTAATATGTTAAAGGCAGGATCAGCCCGATCTCCGATCCAAGCCGCTGCAGCCCAGTGTCAGCTGTCTTTGACTGCTGACAGCCGGCATGTATGCAGCAGGCCCAGCTCCTGAGCTCGCTCTACACGAACACCGCACCCATCTGATGTTAACCTATAATAGCATGACAGAGTTATATTATTGCTTTGAGTATGTATGTGTAAAATTTTATATATATATGCACTCCTCAGTTGTTCCTATAGTACTTTTTTATTTTTATGTTTTACCGTATCAACCAAATATGGTCATTCTCCTTTTAAGTATGTTGGCGATATGAAACTGCCCCCCCTCACATCAGTCATTCCCCACATATCCCAGTTTTGTGACCTCTCATCACACTTGTATAATGGCTGCAATTAAGTTGTAGTTTCCAGATAAGACGTCACATGTGGTGTGTTCTTTAACAGCGTCCTATCAATGGAGAGCAGCTATTGGTGTCCTGGTCCTTGTTTCTTAAAGCGACCCTCTGGTTCTCAGTAGAAATTTCACTATACATGCAGAATGTAGAAGTGAAATGCGTGGTGCCCTCCTATTTCATTGTTTCCTTGTCTCATATCCTGTCCCCTTATCATGTATATCAGATGGCCACCAGATTACTTCATGCCCTGTGTTCAGTAGTCCAAGACCATCTACGTTGCTCTTGGATGGACCAGGGTGTCCATCCTCTCTCTTCTCCCGTAGGTCCATTGCCCTGAGAGCATTGGGGACTTTCTCAGACTCGTGAAATGCACTACAAATGGGGTAGACTGAGACTCCAGCAGCTGATTTACATACATTAACGGGGGACCTACCAAACCATGGCAGCAACTTTGAAAAGGAGTGCACCAGGTTTTGCAGCCACCAAGACGTCTAAGCTCCTCTTCACGTCTTGGTCGGACTCTCTGATGGATTGCATTGTTTTGGACTGCAAAAAATATCACTTCATGCCCGTACTATCTTTCCAACGACGGCCATCTTGAAGGGAATCGGTTGGATGTAAGAATCGGTTACAGGGTTGTGACTCCAGCTATAAACTGGAAACTACAGCACTGATGTGAGCACAGCAACACCCGGACTCTTAGCTCCTCGATTAGCCTTTTAACTGCTCTATCGCCCGCTCGCCAACCATAATCCTAACGCTACACAATACAAATCCTTGTCTTAGGGCGTCTGTGTTGTGTTCCTTCGTTGATGTCCTTTGTCGGGCAGATTTTTGGAAAATGTTCTGTGTCTGGCACAACACTCCCTTGACTAGCTGCATGGTTGACTAGCTGTTTTCAGTGGCAGTCTGGGCAGTAGAACATGAGCAGCTCTTATCCGGGATTATATTATTTTGGCACCGTTTAAACAAAAAAGAAATTTGCGAGGTCTGACCTCATATGAACCGGTTTTCCGTAAAGCCCACAGTGTTCACAGATATGGATATGCTGATGCAAACCTCAATGAAAATAAACAATTATTTGGCAGCGCCGGTGGCTGGCGTCAGGACTAAAGAGTCCGTGAACACAACAGATTAGCAAACATGTGTTGCTAATACTGTATACAAGTTCACATTCCCTAATCGTAACCCTGCCAAAGAGGCTTTCATGCCATTGTGTCCGGGGAACCCAACTGGTCTCCTAACGGGATGCCAAGCATATAGTACGCTGGAAGTATATATAATAGATTAATTTCTGTTCCTTTTTTCGCAACGCTTAACCGGCGTCCTACTAAAGCTGTCCCTGAACCAACATGATGCAGCCGCCTAGCCTCACCTTATTTTACTAGACAGAGTTCCTTTAATTGCTTAATGGGTGTGAACTTGATGTGTCCTTATCTGACTTTGACACGTTTTGCATTTTCTATTGAAAGCCAGGAGGCAAGAAGTCTATTCCACAGCAGCGGTGGTGGTTGTACAGGGTGGAAAAACATATATTTTTTTTTAAACCCCTGCTAGAAAAATTGGCACATTTGATATGTCTGGCGTTATAGCTCATCCCCATTCAAGTCAGTGAGGCTTAGTTGCAACCCCTTTAGGGTATGTACAGGATGCACTTGCTGTAGAAAACTCATCCGGATATTCTGCAGCAGCAAATCCACTTTTTTTGCGCTGATTTGCCGCTGCAGGATGGTTCAGCTCTAAACAAAAAAAAAAAAAAAAAAGAAAAAAGTTTTGTTCCTTTCTTTGTATAATCTTTTGCCTACTTTGCGCTGGTCTCTACATCTTCTGACTTCCAGCCATGGGATCTCATATGACTTCTATAGCCTGTGAGTGGTTGTAGCGTTATGTATCTATCTATGACACATCACTGGGTATAGAGACCCTGACGGGGGCGCTGGCAAGCCTCTGTGGGGAATAGGGGGGGGGGGGGTATAAATGTTTGTTAACTTTTTCAAATATTCCTAGGTAATTCATTGAAACAAATGCTGTTACAACTTTGTAACTCGTATCTATGCATATTAACGCTTGTCACCCCCCCCCCCCCCCCCCCAATCTGTTTCTTCAGCATGTTCCACTCTTGCCGTGGCCCAGTTGGATTCTGTGATCATCGCACCTCCTCCTCTGGAAGATGGAGTTATTCTTACCTTGGAGCACTTGCAGCCTTACTGGAGAGAACTGGAAAGTCTTGTACGGGACAACAAAGTTGTTGCTATAGGAACTTCAGATTTAGATAAACCGCTTTTGGAACAACTTTACCTCTGGGCACAGGTGACGCTCGGCATCCAGTTACTGTCTGCCAACACATGTTGTGTATTGTGCGCGGCTAATATATAATTTACTACAAAATGCTTTGTTTTGCACTTTGTATATATATGGAAAGTTGCCATGTAACTCTGGCAGCGCAAACTTTTTGTATGGAGGACATGGTTGTAAATAATGTTCTCTGATCCTGTGTAAATAACGATTAGTGATGGCATAAGAAGTGTTATGCAAGGTTTGTCCATAATTTCTGTTTTGCTTCATCACCGTTTTCAAGATCGTTCCTTGCAGTCAGTGAGTGTAAACATGTGAAAACCCGCACCCGGTCCTGCCCACACGGCGGCAGGCGCCCTTACAAGGGCGGGAACCTCTAATACACCAAGCAAGCTGTGTCGCTTGGGCACGGTCTGGATGGTTTTTAATCTCGGAATGTGTTTAATGTTCCTAGTCACTGACAGCAAGTGGAGATTATTAAAACTATGGGAAATGCAAAGGGTCACAGTTGCATAAACTTTCACTATACAGGGTTACTATAGAAGAAATGGTCAACGTTTTATAGAAACCAGAGTATTATTGATGCAGTCAAATACTTCCATGAGTTTTAGGAGATGTCTACGTTTGTATGACTGAATTACATATGTTTCTGTGCGCCCGTTCACCAAAACGAAGCACTTGTTCCATTGCAACAGCTGTCTTCCAGAGCATTTCCCTCCGCATCAACAACCAGTGTTCTGAAATTTCTTGCTCCCCTGGAGCTCATGTGATGCTGACGTCACGGAGAGCTGCAGTCTCAAAAACTTTCAGTCTACCGGTTTTAACGGTTTTGGTTTTATATTATGCTGAAAGCGTCTTTTTTTTATAGTACTTGTGTGAATTATACATAATTACAACTTTGATTCTATATCTGTCCTTCCGCAGGTAAAGCCAAGTAGTAACCAGGTGAATCTCGCCTCCTGCTGCATCATGCCCCCAGATCTAACGGCCTTTGCAAAGGAGTTTGATATTCAGTTATTGACACACAATGATTCCAAAGGTAAGTCAGCGGTCTCTGCTGGTCTGTGACCATGTGGGAGAATGAAATCTGCTTTATGCTCCTTTTAGATGGGACGATTCTCATTTGCCCAAGCGAACGAGCTGGTGACATCATTACCGCCATCACCAGCTCATTCCTGCTCTATTTAACTGCAGGCTTCTCGTTGGGCAGCGCACAGTTCTCGCTCACTTGAATAAGCGTTGTTTAACCCTTTCCAATCCAATGTCGGGCCTGCCCCGACATCATCATTTTCCTCCACAGCTCCAATGTCGGGGCAGGCCCGACACTGCAGTGCAGGAGTGCATCTGCACCCGATCGGCAGACACATCGGGTGCAGATACACTTGTGCACTAGTCCCCATCGAGGACCCCCTAGGAGAAGGCAGAAAGGGTTTTTAACCCTTTCTGCCCTCTCCTTTACACATTACATAGCGCTCAATTAGCGCTATGTAATGCATAGAGATTCCGACCGGCCGGCGATCATGTGACCGCCAGTGTTACCTGACCCCCGGCGGTCACATGAACTCCGAGCCGGGAGCCTGCACTGTGGGGCCTGCTTACCTGACCGGCGTCTTGCGCGTTCTCCTTCTGTCTCCCGGCCCGGCGATCATGTGACCGCCATGTGCCACCTGACCCCAGCGGTCACATGATCGCCGAGCCGGGAGGCAGAAGGAGAATGCGGAAGACGCCTGACAGGTAAGCAGGTTCCTCCACGGTGCAGTGAGCACCTGCACCCTCCTGAACTTTGTCAGTTCAGGAGGGTGCAGGGAAATGTATTTTTTCTCACCCATTTTCCCCAGCTCCAATTTATTTGGAGCTGGGGAGAATGGGTGAGAAAAAATAAATGGATTGGAAAGGGTTAACCTGCTCGACAAGTGAACGAGCCGGCGCTGATTCTCATGCCGGCTGACACTGCACAATGAGCAAGAAGCTCGCAATTCAGTCGTTACCTGATTTTAAACTGAACAATTATTGTTCGGCTTAGCTGGTTTGAGCGATAATCGTTCAGTGCAAACGCAGCATTAGAAATGGTCAACACAGTCTATGGTGTGTAGCAAAACAATCAGTCATTAAGGCCTCCTGTCCACGGGGAAAATCAGGCCTGCTACGGATTCTCCATGGAGACTCCGCAGCGGGTCCCTCCTGCCCCGCGGACATGAGCGCTGAAAATAAGAATTAACTTACCCGCAGCGGGCCGGGCACGTCTTCTCTTCTTCACAGACAGATCTTCTTTCTTCGGCCGGCGGATGTACTCGGCACGTCGGCGGCGTGCCACGCGCATGCGCCGGGCACATCCTCCGAGCCGAAGCAAGAAGATCCGGCCGGAGGAAGAGAAGAGGTGCCCGGTTCGCTGCGGGTAAGTTATTCTTATTTTAGGTCTGCCGCGGATCCGGACGGCTTCCATAGGCTTCAATAGAAGCCTGCGGGTGCCGTCCCCGCGGGAGACCCGCACGAAAATGGAGCATGTCACGTCAGGTTTTTTAAATTTTTTTTTTTTTAATTTACTTTTATTGACCATCCGCGGGTATTTATCTACCTGCGGTTGGACAATGCATCCCTATGGGGTGCGGATCCGCGGGCGGGAGAAGAGTTAAAATCTGCTGCGGATTTTAATTCTTTTTTTGCCCGTGGACATGAGGCCTAAAGGAAGTCTCTCGGCACATAAGCCACTAAACCAGATAAACCCAAACCTTTAGATGGCTGTTAGGAAGACAAGTGTAAGTGTAACTTTCTTCTTCCCGATAGTGCTATCATCACTGTTATCCTGCAGCGGGTCCACCATATGCATATAAGGAGTAAAGGTCCCTTTACATTGGACAACTGTCGGGCACATTAGCACTTGACAGCCGCCCCAGCGACTATTGCTCTTGTGCTTTTACACAATAGTTGATCTGTGAATGGAGGTGGAGCCGGTCGGGGATCGTTCCCGCAGTCCACCTCCATTCACAGTTCTCAGGAAGTCGCTTGCTGGGTCCCAGAGGCGAGTTCCAAATCTGACACTTTTGGCATATCTGGGTATGCAATAAGTGTCAAAGACCTGTTTTAAAGAGTGACTGATGGGTTAGATATCCCAGGAACACATTTTGGATTTGGGCTGCAGTACTTGACCCTCATTTCTTTTAAAGTGACCCTCTGGGTCTGGATAAGCAAAGATGGCCGAACTGCTTCTCTGGCTACCTGATACACACTGTGCATAGTATGCATCAGTAGTCCAAGACGCTACATGCTGCTCTGATTGGTCAGTACTAGGCATGTGGACAATAATGGTTAATCAAAGAAGGTGTAGCGTCTCAGACTAATGATGTGTATCAGACAGTCAGAAGCTGATGGGGGGCACCTTTTGTCAATCCAGGCCTAGATGGCTGATTTTAAGGTTATAGGATGTTTTTTTTCTTTTTTTTTTTTTTTCTATTTCACTTTTTTTTTTTTTTTAAACGCAGAAATCTTATCAGAAGAAAGTTTCCAAGACGCCCTTAGAGAAGGCATTCAAGGAGCTCAGGTGGATGGCTGGTTGCCAGAATGGATCCTGCGATACTCTGTCATTGTGAAAGCACGTGGAATTATAAAGTCAAAAGGCTACATAATACAAGCTAAGAGGAAAGCCCCCCATTAACAAGCTGGGGGGATTCATAACAAGCCACTGACATGCTATCAGATGCACATGAACAGTCCTAGGGAGGAAATGGAGAGAAGACCAAAATGATTTGGGCTCCTAGGAAATTCCTGCGGCCAGAATGTTTACAATTTGAAAACTAGGGATCAGTGAGAAAAACCTGAAAAGCAGACCTTTCCTCTTAATCTGGCTATTGTATGGGAGTTCGTTGTGTTTGGGGTACTTTTACATGTAGTGAGTAATCACTAACTCAAGCGAAGCTATTTGCTCGGGGGGGCAGTTGAGACACAAAGGTAAATTTATGTTGTTTTTTGTTTTATTTTAACAAATGAGCCAACAATGACTTTTATGCATGAAATGAAAAATAAGTGAATGAATTATCATTCATCGTTGGCCGTGTTTGAACTGAATGATTACCGTTCAAATTTGTATGATTTCAGCAGTTTTATTGTTTAATGCAAAAAAAAATTGTTCCGTGTAAAAGCACCCTTAGCAGCTGGGTTACTAGTTGGCACCCTGTAAAGGGCACAGACAGCCTCTGCATTGGCCCCAGGGTATGAAATCCGTTTTTATCTTCTCAGATAATTGTAAATGTAGTTTACTCATCTTTATATGGAAGAATAGTACTGCAAAATGACATACTAAGGCTGGGTTCACACAGTGCGGATTTGCCGCGGAAATTCCGTCCGGAATTTCCACGCGGCAAATCCGCCTGTGGCCGCTAATCCCGGGATTAGCCAGCCATAAGGACGAGATTTCACACGGGACGGCCAATCCGCTGCGGTTAATCCGGCCGAAACTGTGGCTGTGGCGACCGCAGCCGCGGCTTTGCCGAATGCAGCATGTCTATTTATTTTTTCTTTCCTCTGCGGCCGCGCTCTCATCTATGGGAGCGCCGGCCGCAGCGGAAGAGCGAGCGGCCGGGCCGCTTCAAAGCCGCTGCGGGTTTTTCCGCGGCGGTTCTCCTGGCGGAAATCTTGCGGTTTTTGCTGCGGTCAAACCGCGGGATTTCCGGCGGGAATCCGCCCCGTGTGACCCCAGCCTAAAGCATTGAAGCTCAGTGGTAAACTACCAATATGACAACATTTTCCAAGGCTTTCCCTGGCCCGATCTAATAAAGCCATCCAGTTAGAGTGTATTATTCCAGATAGTATTCCAGATGAGGTCTGACTGTGTCCAGTTCTGGACACCCCACTTTAAA
Organism: Eleutherodactylus coqui; assembly: GCF_035609145.1. NCBI lineage: Eukaryota > Metazoa > Chordata > Amphibia > Anura > Eleutherodactylidae > Eleutherodactylus > Eleutherodactylus coqui. Next base: position 261,501,674 of record NC_089839.1, on the reverse strand, counting down.
AAAGACCTAGACAAACTGGAGCAAGTTCAGAGAAGAGTTACCAAGATGGTGAGTGGTCTGCAAATCATGTCCTATGAGGAACAGTTAAAGGATCTGGGAATGTTTAGCTTGCAAAAAAGAAGGCTGAGAGGAGACTTAATAGCTGTCTACAAATATCTGAAGGGCTGTCACAGTACAGAGGGATCAGCCCTATTCTCATTTGTACAAGGAAAGACTAGAAGCAATGGGATGAAACTGAAAGGCAGGAGACACAGATTAGATATTAGAAAAAACTTTCTGTCTGTGGGGATGATCAATGAGTGGAACAGGTTACCACAGGAGGTGGTGAGTTCTCCTTCAATAGAAGTGTTCAAACTAAGACTGGACAAACAGTGAATCCTGCACTGAGCAGGGGGTTGGACCCGATGACCCTGGAGGTCCCTTCCAACTCTACCAGTCTAGGATTTTACTCTAGTCTTTCATCTTTTGGGGTGCTTTTAGACGGGACGATTATTATCGCTCAAAAAATCGTCCAAAAGAGCAAAAGTGAACGATAGTCATTCAGTCTTACTCGCTTTTCACTTGTCCATTTTCTGCAGGCATAAAAGTAATCGTTGGCTCGTTCACCAATCATTCATTTAATAACGATCCTTCAGTCATTCTCATTCACTTATACTGCGACTGGGAAGAACTGAACAATTTCTCCTTTGAACGCTATATCTGCTGTATAAACAGGCTGCCCGACCGAACTTGGACATCGTTCAAATGATAAATCAGCTCGTCCAAAAGGGCCTTTTTTTTTTCTTCTTTTTTTTTTTTGTTTTTTTTTTTAGGTTTTTTGATCTTGGTGAAAACCAGCCTCGCCCTTCAGTCAGCAGGCCGTTATATAGTTTGTTGTAGCCAATTTTTCAAGTTTGTATTTCTAGATAACCCAGGAAGTCATAAACTAGGTGCTCATACAGTGCCGGCACGTGAATTTAAAGCTTTGCTGAATTCTATTATCCTTTGTGGTTTTTCCACCTTTTTGAAATGATTATTTTAAAGGCCCCCATACACTTTAGGGAAAAGTTGATGAGACTGAACTATCAACCTCAACACTAGAGATGAGCGAGTATACTCGCTAAGGCACATTGCTCGAGCAAGTAGTGCCTTAGCCGAGTATCTCCCCGCTCGTCTGTAAAGATTCGGGGGGGCGGGGAGCGGTGGGGGAGAGCGGGGAGGAACAGAGGGGAGATCTCTCTCCTCCCACCCCCTCCCCCCTGCTCACCGCCGCAACTCGCCTATCACCCGCGCCGGCAGCTGAATCTTTACAGACGAGCGGGAGGATACTCGGCTAAGGCACTACTCGCTCGAGTAGTTAGCCTTAGCGAATATACTCACTCATCTCTACTCAACACCAATCCTCTTGTTGTCCCTGGAGATAAGCCACTGCCAGAACTGTTCGAAGGCTTACTCCTATCTGCCCATTGAAGTAGCAGAGCTATTGCTTTACCTCCAGACCCCAGACCAATAGTTATGACCTGTTTTACTGGTCGGGCATGCTCAGTGCCTTCAAAACTTGTAATGATGACTCAGTTGTGAGCGCACATTCGTCAGTAACTGGCAGCGGGGCATTGTGGGAGATGACGTTTTTGCACTTTTAAATAACACTGTGGAAATCTGTAGCCGTCTGGAAAGCAGCGGTGGCACAGGTCAGCAAAAAAAGGTACCGGAGCTCAGTTTAATGATTTACATAGATGTTTGGAATAAGGGCATTGAGTAGAATTTTCAGGAAAGTTTTGAAAAGTTTACCCAGTCCCCCGGAATACCCTTTTAATTTGTATGGGGGGAAAATAGATGCTGACTAGAGATGAGCGAACGTACTCGGATAAGCACTACTCGTCCGAGTAATGTGCTTTATCCGAGTACCGCTGTACTCGTCTTGAAAGATTCGGGGCGCTCCGCTGCTGACAGGTGAGTCGCAGCGGGGAGCGGGGCAGAGCGGGCGGGAGAGAAGGAGAGAAAGATCTCCCCTCCGTTCCTCCCCGCTCTCCCCTGCAGCTCCCCGCTCCGCAGCGCGTCCCGAATCTTTCAGGACGAGCAGAGAGGTACTCGGATAAAGCACATTACTCGGACGAGTAGTGCTTATCCGAGTACGTTCGCTCATCTCTAATGCTGACCAAATGAACATTTGACAGACTGCTATTGAAGGTGTTGGGCACCCTAAGGAGAACATGCATACAAGATTGTCACCTGAACCCGCTGATTTTGGTGGGACTAGCCAACCATCTAATATTTATTTAAGTGTCCTAACTGCAGAGAACTTCAACATGTCCGATCCGTTCATTCTCTGGGGAGATGAGTCCTGGCAGAGGCGTCTGGCAATAGCTTAGCGCTCTTCTACATGGAATCATCCATTCAGTTTATCGCTGGATCGTGCAAAACTGAATGATAATGATAAAGTTTGCTGCTGGCAACTGAATGACCAATAAGTCATTCGTCGTTCATTTTATCCAGGCATAAACATCAGATGACGATCGACCCGTATAAACAGGCAGTCATTCATCTAGAACGACTGCCAGTTTAAGCTGAATGGAGACGGATGGTTGGAAGATCTCTGGCGGGCGCCTCCAGTCACTGTGTGAAAGCACAGGAGCAATAATAGTCGGGACGACTGTCGGGTTCCTGATCGACCCTTACCCAACTCTCGCTATTCGGAAAAATGTGCACGCTTGGCCTAGCATGCATGTGTATGGGGGAGCAGAAGGAATAGCGGTCAGTCGAATGCTCATATCAGCATTTGGATGTGTATGGCTTGCTTTCACTCTTTCATATGAAGACTTCCTTCATGAGTTACTTTATTTTTTTTTACTTTTAGTTGCTCAAAGTTTTTTGATTGATCTTAAGGGAACTTTTAAAGTTAGGGCAGTGTTCCATGTTTAAATAAATGGGATAGATGTATACCTTACCCACTTAACCCCTTGAGTGGCGGGTTTCCTACCACCCTGTCAGACCCACCAGGGCAGGTTTTTTTAAAATGGTCTAATCATTGAATTTCAACTAATTTTGCAGTTGCGTCTCAAGAGCCATAACTTTTTCATTTTTCCGTTGACATGACCATATGAGGGCTTGTTTTTTTGCGGGACAGGTTGTGATTTTTTTAAACAGGGGGGAGGAAAAAAAGAAATGGGGGGGGGGGGGGGGAAGAAAAAAAGGGGCCATGTTATTAAGGGGTTAAATAATGCATTAACTTCCTTCTCTGGGTCATTACGACGCACGGATACCACATGTGTGATTTTGATTTTTTTTTTTTACCAAGCAAAGGGAGACAAGTGTTTTTATTTATTTTTTTACAATGTTTTTACTTTGTCCCTTTAGGGGACTTCCACAGGGACCCATCAGGACCCCCTGATCACATTCCGGGGGTCCGATGGTGACAGCCCTTTACATGCTGCAGTGACAGCCCTTTACATGCTGCAGTCACATAGACTGCAGCATGTAAAGGGTTAACACAGCAGAGATCGGAGGTTTTCTCTGATCACTGCTGTAAGAGCTAGTACCTAGCCGTCCTCTGACAGCCAAGCACCAGCTCTCCCTGCCACAGAGACCATCGGCTTGCTTCTGACAAGCCGATGGTCTCTATGGCAACCTATAAACAAAGCAGGAGACTTAGAAGCAGGAGATTGCCGGCAGATCGGCAATATCTTCTGCTGGTTTTTCAAAGCCCTTGCTTTGTTCTCTCCGGGTCTGTGCAGGCAGAGCACACTGTCACAGCTTGTGGCATTGTGCTCTGCAGCTCCCATAGTGATACATAGCCCGGAAATCTTCCGGGCTATATCGCTATGGGCAGTGGAGCTCGTCCCGGAAAATTTTAGGGCGTGCCACTCAAGGGGTTAAAGGTCTCTTCACATTTCGTTTTTTGGGGGGTGGGGGGGTTATTTGCTGGCTACTTATACAATTGCACTCTGTACAGCACGCAGCCCTGAGGCTTGGCACATGCCTGATTTTACACACAGACCGATGGGGAAAAAAAAAAAACCTGTTGCATGTCCCATTCTCATCTGTCTTTACAGACAGGTATAGGACAGGCAATGTGTGGGAACGGTGGATATTGGATAGCACATGAACGGGTGTTCAGTGCGACCAAATGTCTTCACTTATTCTTATATAGCTCATACGTATTCCGCAGCGCTCTACAGAAATCGCTGACATTGGGCCTTGTTCCCGTGGGGCTCACAATCTATAGTCATTGTACATCTATTTAGTATGTTTTTGGAGTAAGGGAGCAAACCCATACAAACGCCATCTGGCAGAAGGCAACAGTACTAACCACTGAGCCACCGTGCCGTCCGAGGCACAACTCCTACAACATTGTGAATCCCATGGAAGATTGATTGATTAGATTTAGTCAGTTAACATTTTTGGACAGAGCGTAATCTACATCAAGGTATGTCCGTACATTGTCAAAAAGGTCCAATCCCCTCAAAATATGATCAGTGAGTGCATGGAGTTGTGAACATCCTAGTCCAGAAACTCAGAAGTTACTTTCTACTTCTGCCTATTACTTTTGGCCATAACCAGTCATCAGACTAGGATAGTTGGACACCTCTAATTCATGCCCTGTCCCTCTGGCTGCCGCATGCAGGCTCTGGGACGGGGCCATATTTTAGGGAAGCACTTTGTGCCAGGCTGTTTCTCTAACCCCATAGATGTGACTAGTGAGCTACGCAGTTCTCACAAGTCATGGAATCCCCATAGCACAAGATTCTCAGCTGTTTCCATAAACCATGACCACCTCTTAGAGCCTGGATCTACGACATACTCCTATAGCAGAATGCCAACTGCACACCCAACCCGCATCGAAAGTAGAAAGTTCCTGCACGCGGCCTGGAATATTAGATAGGAACACATTACTTTTAAACCAACTTTTATTAAATGCTGTTTTGGCAGAAAGTGCCGGAAAGAAAATAAGCTTCTATAAGCTTCCAGACAAAACCGGCCTGATAAGTGTGCGGATTTTGCATGCAACAGTGGAATTTTGAATTTGAGACGTCTTGGAACTAAGAGACCTATTAGAGGATCCTTTACTAAGATTGCTGGGCTACCGCAGGCCGGGACATACTATAAGTATGGCTACAGCGCTGTATGACCAACCTCTGCAGTATACAGTTAGATAGAGATTTTTTTACAAAATTAAGGTTTAATGGTTCATTGATCTTATTAATAATGTAACATGGGTAAGATTATTTAATTCTTCTACTGTGTGGGCTGTACGAGGGTTGTGTATGGCGCAGGAACTCAGCAGCCCGATAATTAGTTAAAGGTAATATTATATTAGGAGTGTTTTGTATATACAGAACTTTCTGATGTTTTGGTTAGGAATAAAGTTTTCCATAAACTCTTCTTTTTTTTTTTTTTTTTAAGGTTGAAGTTAATTTGCAGCATCCGTTTAGTTTGACCAGTTCTTGTTGCTTCTTTATAATGAAGGCTACAACTTTGTGGGCTGGAGCGATGTTCTACCTGGTTGGTGCGCTACCATCAGATCCATATCAACCCAGTGTGATGGACATTCTTATAGAATGGCTACTTGAGACTTTCGTGAGGACTTGATCACCCTACATCTCGCATTCACACTTGTCTTGCGCTCCAGAAATAATTAAAGGGCTCAGCAGAAAAAAATTATCAAAGTCCACTTTTACTGAAAATTTGCTCATTTTAATTCGTGAAAACCCAACTATACAATGCAGTTCAATTTTGAACACTGCCAGGTTTTCGGCTTTAGAAATGTTCCATGCATTTAGTACAATGTTATATGCAAAAAGGACATTTTTTTTTTTTTTGTCCTTTTAATCCTCATCTGGACCATCGTCTGATGGTAACTTTTATAATAATCCTGGTATTCTTTTGCCGTAAATTTTTATTTTAGAGCCTGGAAAACAATGTATTTGTCTACAGGGTACTGATGGTCAATGTTCCAACAACTTTGTCAAAACTCACAAAACTTTTTATTTCAAGGTCCACTGTACACATTGTGATGCTGCACAGTATGAGCTGCTACACTCTTGAAAGGCATGAATGTAAAGAATGAAATTAAAAAAAAAAAATCTCTAGTCCGTAAAGACCCTTTTAGACGCAATGATTATCACTCAAAATTCGTTCAAACAGCCGTTAAGAGCTGTTTTTTAGCCGACAAAACCATCCCTTGGCTGTTCAAAAGACTTGCATACATAATGAGTACACTGTTTATTCTGCCAGGAGGAGAACAATGGAGTCTGCTGGCCAGATGTTTGCTCAGCTGGGCGTGTGTTTATGTGATAACCATGGCATAAACACACACCCAGCTGAGCAAACAACTCATGGAGGAAAATGCAGATGATTAAAGCCATTATCTGCACTTGTAATTTTATTCAAAAGTGTCAGCAGTTTACGCAGGTGTGCGGTTGTTTAAGCGATAATATGTAGAAGGGCCTTAAGAGCATGACACCCCCCCCCCCGCCCCTCAAAGTGGACTATGATCATTTTTCCCCAGAGTCATTTAATTACTCCTTTGGTGATTTACATTTCCACAGTGTTGACTGATACAAGAACATACAAGGTGACTATTCGTGCCTCGTCTTACAGATTACCCGTGTCCTATTTTGTCTTATATAATGTACATGATATGTTTAACTTTTTTTTATATTCATTCTGTCTGCATATTGTAATTCTTATAGCTAAAATGGGTTTGTATACTGGAGATGTTGTACAAATTATATCTGTGACGTTGCGAAGTACAATCTGGTTGTATTTTGTAGATTAGCTAACACAAGCGTCTGATGTTTCCTTTTGTGTATATTACAATAAATGATTCCTTCTGGCTTTCGTACCCTGTTATACATGAGACAATGGCCCAACAAGGGCTTCTATACGACGCCGGTTAGAACTACCACTGCTAGAACCTGACATGCGTAGCAAGTCTCACATTCCCTGGGGGAAAAATTGCCAAGGATAGATTTGCTCTGCCGGATCGGCACACGATGGACCCCGTTGACTTATGGCGTCCATTGGGTTAGTCGTATGCAGCACTACTTTTATCTTCAAACATATCTGAGACAATGTAAATGTATGCAGCGCTTTATTCTGGTGGGAAACCCCGTATCAGCGAGTCTGTGGTGCTGCATGTGTCGTACAGTGAGGTCACTTTTCTTACATATTAAGTTTTTGTTAGAATGTATCACTTTTTGGAATGCAGGATGCGCAATAATCACTTGACGGGCACCTCCACTAATGATTGGATGACATGCCCCTCCTGGGCTGTGCTGTCCCACTAGTTGCTGTGTTTATCTGCGACTTAATAGGATTATTGCATCATTTCCTTTTTTCCTGTTGCTTAAAATAAAGTAATGCTGGAAAATCCTTTTGTGTACTTGAATGTTTCAGTGTATCATTTTAGATGGATAGATTTCAGATACGTGACCGGTCTGAACACGGCTGCTTAAAACGTCGGTTTCACACAGGCGACAAAATCGCGCAATCTTCTCGCAATGCGACAAATCGCATGTATGTGAAGCCCATGCTTTTCAATGGGATCCTTCACATTAGCGATGTTTTGTAGGCTGCTGCATTCTCTATACAGCTCTGATTTGCAGCCCATATTTCCCTATGGAGTCTTCCTTTGTGTCGCATTGTACGAAAATACTGTAAGTAGGAAGTCCTACTGTAAAAGCCCTAATATAAGGCCTATCTGCATTTAAAAAAAACCCACAATACATGACCTAACAGGCGCTGTCCACTCCGCCGCACGTCTCCTCGGCAGCCTTGCTTGTAGTTTTCAGCCAGCACTTCCTGGTTTAGAGGTTAAAAATCCCCGCCTTTAGGAAGCACTGGCTGTGATTAGCTGAGCCGTGGCACTTGAGAACCAATCACTGCAGTGCTCCTATGTACCAATCACAATGAACCGAAATTTCTTTCTGCTGTACAAGTAAGCAGGGTTTGTTATAATCCCCATTCACTTACATTGTACTGTCCATTGCTCTAGCGTGAGACCCACAGCCGAAGATCTGCAGCAAATCTGAGATGTGAAATTAAGGCCGCTTTCACATGGCCGAGAAAATCACGTGAGATTTGTGCGTTGCGAGAACGACCCCCATTCTTTTTTTTTTTTTATATATATATATATATATATATACATGAGCGTATTTATTTTTTTGCATCATAGAACATGCCGCGATTTACTCTGTTTGGGTGTTCCCTCAGAACGCCTAGCCCATTGTTATCAATGAGGTCCGCAAAAAACCTTGTACGGCTTGCAAGCTGCACCGGGTGCGGTGCGGGATTTCCCATTAAAAACAATGGGACACACTTGGCGATCCTCCAGCGTGGCTGAAAGCTGCGCCGGAGGACTGCTACTTCCCTGAAGTGATGCGAGGTGTTTTAGACACAGGTAGCTCGCGTCTGCAGGGAAATCGCATGTTCCCAAGCACGGTATTGGACAGTGTCACGGCTCGATATTGCGCTCGCCTGCCTGAAATTAGCCTGAAGGAGATCGGTCATCAGACTATGCTGCAACACATAAGTACAGCTTTCTGTGGAGGCAGGGTCACATTGTGAGGAGTCCAAACGGCACGAAAAATGGGGGCTAGCTGATTGGAGCGATTTCAAGGCAAGAGTGACCCATTCATGAGCGCGGAATCTCTGCTCGCAAAATCATACGATCGGCTCCGCTCCTCCTTCAGGTCACTCTTTAGATGAGTGTACTTTATTTGATGCCCATGTTGAGGGGACCAGAGTATGGTGCGAATATGACTCTAAAGGGTTAATCACATGGACTTTGTTTTTACAGCAGTTTTTTTTTAAATGCAGCGTGATCTATTTTCTTTTTTTTTGCACATTTGCCTCCATATTTATTCTATTCTGTTGGTCTACGACCGGCTGCACACGGGCGGATTGGAATTGCGGAATCTGCGGCGGGCGTCTGCCTTCATATTCCGCAGCAAATACCGCCCACAGCATGCTACAGAAAAGCGATTGAAAAGTCAAAGCATGTTCCATGTTTGTGCAGACGTCTTCCACTGAAGTCAATGGAAGTCATCCGATCCGTGGCCATTACGCAATTGACATTGTGGAGAGGTTGCGGGTTCCGCCCATCACTAGGTGATGACGGGGGATAAGCAGGAATTCCAAATATAAAAACAACCTGCACTGCGCCTGTCCGACGGCGAGCAGTGTGCCCCGCCCATCCGCAGTACAGGGAAGCTGAGGAAGCGCAGGTACACACGACTTTACTGCTAGTCCAGTGGTAGCGATGTAAGGCTGGGGCAGTCAAAATAATGGCTGCACTGCACAGCACTGGTGGAAATTGGAGTTCAGTTTTACTTTTTTAGTTCCAGTAGCTTAACCCCTTAACGACCACCCATATGTCTTGACTGCGGCCATTAAGGAACTTTATTCTGCCGTGCCGTATTCTGGCAATGGCTGCATCAGAATCCTGCCATGGGTCATCCCTGCCAGGCAGAGCAAGTGCTTGGCTGTCGGATGATAGCCTGGCGCCTGCTCTAACAGCAGGGACCAAAGAAACCGCAAATCTTCACTTTTTAAAGGTCGTGTTCGTTCAAATAGATTTCTTATTTCATGCCTATACGCTAATTTTGCGCAACATTAAAATCTGCTTCGCAAGCACAATTACGCCGCGGATATTTTTCGCTGCACGTAATTGAAAAATCATTAAGGGTGATTGATTAATTTTGCTGGGCTTTCAAAACGCTGCGAATTGTACGCCGAAAATCCTGCAGCTTCTCCATCCTGTGTCAACATAGCGTACACAGAGTGAAGGTTCTTCAACAACAATGGGGACACAGACAAAAAATATGCCAAGCGCCCTTTTCACTTGTGACCTTTTATTTGAAAAAAATCAAGACCGAGAAAAGCATGCCAAAACTCAGAGAATATTCAGCATTATCTGTAAGAAAGCATTAGCATTGACTATATTTGGCACTTGAGGTGCCAGCGAGATACAGAAGTATCACATTTCCTGCGATTTTATGCAATTTCAATCTGTTAAATGACTCCATAGTACATGATGAGATCAAATAAAAAAACGCGACTCCGCCGGGACTCGAACCCGGAACCTTTGAATCGCTTCCACCACTAGAAGTCCAATGCGCTATCCATTGCGCCACGGAGCCACCTGTTGGATTCGAAGGCAATAACATACATCAGTGACATAAGAAGACACCATGAAAATCATCATGAGCTGTCATTATGTCTTCTATAGCGCAGAGGCTGCCGGGCTCATCACAGGCCTCTATGCCGCCGCAGAACACACAACGGCCGCGGAGAGGAGGATGGAAAAGTCCACTGCAGAATGCGAGGCCGACGAGATTTCGCAATAGCAAAAGAACAGCGCATGCGCCCTTGTTTTCAGCTAGGCGATTTCGGTTTAACGCGCATGCGTAATGTGTATAGAACGCTAGAGCTAGACATCGTCGTCTTTTTTAACTTGCGCAGAGGGCATCTTGCTGTCGCTTACATATATCTGGGCTTCGGGAAGATGTCTCCCTTTTATGTTGCTTGTTCGTAGACGTATCAAGGAGCAGTGACTAACAACAGCCACTAGAGGGTGATCTGTACAATGTCGCATCCCACAGAGGAGACTATGTAATGTGCCCCGCAGATACGTCACAGATTTGCATATACACTATACTGGAAAGAGAAGTAATTTTAAAAAAGAACAAAAACGGTTTTTCTAGTTGCTCTTCGAAGTATTTACCCAAGTGCAGGTTTTATTTTTTGCAGTTTGTCCTCAGTTGTGATTATTTACCTCAGAGACCAGATGTTACATTGAAGTAAATGGGGGGTTAGGAACTTCTTCACACAATGCGCTAAAATAAAAAATAATTCCCCGCCATTTTCTGCTTCTGCATGTTTTTCTCGTGGACTTAAATAGGAAAAAAACGGCAGCACGCAAAACTGCGCGTATAAGTACATTCTATAGAAGACGTTCGATGACTATTGACTACAATCGGAGGATCGGCACGTGTTTCCTGTTGATTTCAATGGGAAACTTCACATCGCACTCGCGTGCGCAGATCACATGACATGCGAAGTGTTCGACTGTCCCATAGAAAACAATGGGCAATGCGTTCCAAGGGACGCGAAAAAATAGGGCATGTGTGACGCCATTCTAAGGAATAGAGTTCATATTCGGACACGTTTCGTGCGTCTCGTAACGTTCACACGAATGTGAAACTCATGCAAGAAGTACATAGCGCAAAAAAACTTGAACTAAGGTGAGCGCAATTGCGCAAACGCTAGTATGAAGCCGGCCTGAGGGGACCTTCACATGTAGCAGGACTTTGATGCGGACCGGCGGCAGACCTCACTTCTTCACTCGGAAGGATGAAATCAGCTGCGGATTCGCATCAAAAACCGTGTCAACATCCGCATGAATTGGTGCAGATTTTGGCGCGAAATTCCGTGAAGATTTTGGTACGCTTCAGCAAATCTGCTCCAATTCCACCATGTCCGGGGCGGTCAGCTGATCCTATTATAGGGTCCGCGCAAGGGTTGTCTTCATAGGGCAACGCCTTCAAGACAAAATCAGGCCCCCCGAAAGCAGGACCCCAAAGGGCTCCTTCACGCTGGCGATCGCGGTTTTGGCGTGAGAAAATCTTGGCAAAATTGCAATACACAGTAAAAAAGCGGATTATAAATGATTTTCAATGGTTTCCGTCCCACCTGCGATGTTTTCATTGATACGATGTTAAGAGAACAAAAATTCGCGGCGTGCTCTAATTTTCTGCAATGTGCGATTTTTTTTTTTTATCTCCGATGTTCCTCTATGGAGGCTTTTTTTTATCGCAACACAACAAATGCGCGATTTTAACACAGGTGGCAGCGATACGGGATTATTCTAAAAAAAATAGTGCTGACGCTCAAAAATCACAGGAAAAAAGATGCGAATTTGCCACGATTTTCTCATGCCGTCATCACCAGTGTGACGCTATCCCAGGGGAGCCTCAACACCGGCGATAAAATCGTGTGATGCGCGAGTGAGTGAAAACACAGAATTGTGAAACCAATGATTTTCAATGGTTTCCTTCACATTTGCGATGTTTTCACGCATGCGATGTTGCAAGAGAGAAAAAAAGTCGCAACATGTCCTATCTTTTTGCAATACACGTTGTTTTTATCGCAAAGCACGAACTTGCGATTTCCGTGCGATGCATTCTTAACATTAGAAAGTCCTGTTGACTTTCGTGCAAAAAAATTGCGGCAAAATCAAGCACAAAAATCGCGCAAGAAAATCGCAAGTGGCTGCGATGTTTTTTGCGAGAAAAAGCAGTGCTGACGCTCAACAATCGAGGGAAAATAGTCGCGATATCGCGATCTCTAGTGTGAAGGAGCCCTAACAGCAACATGAAAGTGAAGAAGAGAATCATGCCACCCCATTGTCAGTAGCCTCTGCAGAGCGCTCACCGCCGAGTAGCCTCCATAACCTGACCCCGTAGAAGTCTATGGGCCCTGGCAGTACCTTTTACGAATCTCACACAGAGGTCTGCTGCATCAGATGGCATATGTACAGTACTAGGGCAGAAACACATGGGCGTACGTACTGTATGTGTACCTACACTTGCCGCTACAGAGTGTAGTTGCGAATCAACTGCATTTTGGCTTTTTTTTGGACTATGCAAACTCTGCGCTAGTGCGCACAAGTTTGTAAAACGAAAGTCTCAGTAAATATACATGTGCGCTCACATGCCCAGTAATAGAGAACTGCGCAGCTGTCGGCTTTCAGCTCTGGAGTCATCCCTGCCTCCTGTTCTGCACTGATGCGCATGTTAGTGTGATGTGGACACCTTAGTGGAGTATTAGGGCTTAAACACATTGCCGCAGGTGCGACTACGCTCGGCGGCACGGCGTGTAGTTGCGCCTGAACGACACCCCTCTTGACACACGTCACAGGCCTCTCACCAGCCAAGCCAGAAACCTACTGCACACAGATGAGGGGCAAACAGACCGAAACAGCTGTCTGTGTATGGATTCTGGCTTGGTTTACTAGTCCCAATCATTGCTTTACAGACTTGTTAGAAAGTCGTACATTGATTTGATTTAATGCTGCCATCCAATAGGTGGCGCTGCAGAGGTATCTTCCTTATTCACCCTTATTTAGGCACCGTAATGTGAAATTTGGCCTTTGAAAGTTCAAGAAAAAACGTCTGAATATTATTTTGTTGTTCATCTTTAATTTCTTCTTTTTAATTATTAAATTGCCCCAAGAATGTGTTGCTTCCGGGAAGTTGTCAATAGCGGTGTTAACTAGTGGGACGCAGTTCCCAGGATTAGTGCAGGTCCTATTGGTCAGTTCTTCACCAATAAGATTGTTAAAAGGGCGTTGGTGGGGAAATCTTTGTAATGCTGAACCATAATGAAGTGATGGGGAATCATATTGTCAGGCTGTGGTTACCGGGATCGCACCAATCTCCTACATACAATTACGTACATTCTAAAAGATCTTGATGCATCCAGTATAAAGGTGTCATGAGGCCCCCCCCCCCCCCCCCCACCACCACCACCCCACACCTGAATATTTTTGTACCTCAAAAAATAATAAAAACTCGTACTCTCCCGACCCCACACTGTAGCGCTCACCTGTTGCTGTGCTCTCCCAGTGGGACCTGACTCTGATGTGCTATCTTTCTGGATGCAGCTGCTCACCATTCCCTCTGCCTACCTTCAGTGCAGCTGTTCTGCTCCACTGCAAGTGAGGTCTTCATGACAACACTCCAAACAGGTCCCGCTCTTTATCTGGCCCAGACCGCCATGAAGTCGCCTTCCAGCACACTCTCCTCATTCTGCTACTACCTCTAATGCTCTTGTAAATGCCCCCTATACAGTAATAGGTCCCGTGTCCTTACACAGTAATCATTCCATTCCCCCACTGTGCCCACCATAAAATAATACCCTCTTCTGCCCTCTGGTAATATAGGGCCATTTATGCCCCCACAGCAATATAAGGACCTCTGTAAACCCCCACAGTGGCATAAAGCGTGTAGCTCTCTCAGTAAAATAAGCCCCTCTGCAACCCCAACAGGCCCATCTTGGATAAGGACCATTGTGACCCCTACAGTTATATAAGGCCCTCTGTGGCCCCCACAGTAATACAAGAACCTCTGTGCCCCCCCCCCCCCCCCCCTCCATAGTAATACAAGGACCTCTGTAGCCCCATAGTAATACAAGAAACGCTGTAGCCCCCACTGTAATATAAGGACCTCTGTAGCCCCCACAGTAATAAAAGGACCTCTGTAGCCCCCACTGTAATATAAGGACCTCTGTAGTGCCCACAGTAATACAAGAACCTCTGTAGCCCCCACAGTAATAAAAGGACCTCTGTAACCCCCACAGTAATACAATAACCTCTGTAGCCCCCACAACAGTTTAAGAACCTCTGTAGCCCCCACAGTAATACAAGAACCTCTGTGCCCCACCCCCCACATTAACATAAGGACATGTGTAGCCCCCACAGTAATATAAGGACATCTGTAGCCCCCCATAGTAATATAAGCACTTCTGTTGCCCCCACAGTAATATAAGGACACGTGGAGCTTCCACAGTAATATAAGTACCTCTGTAGCCCCCACAGTAATATAAGGACCTCTGTAGCCCCCATAGTAATATAAGGACCCCTGTAGCCCCCATAGTAATATACGGACATGTGAAATCTCCACAGTAATATAAGTACCTCTGTAGTCCCCACGGTAATACAAGGACACGTGTAGCCCCCACAGTAATACAAGAACCTCTGTAGCCCCCACAACAATTTAAGAACCTCTGTAGCCCCCACAGTAATACAAAAACCTCTGTGCCCCCCACAGTAATACAAGAACCTCTGTGCCCCCCACAGTAATACAAGAACCTCTGTGCCCCCCACAGTAATATAAGGACACGTTCAGCCTCCACAGTAATATACAGTTAGGGCCAGAAATATTTGGACAGTAACACAATTTTTGCGCGAGTTGGGCTCTGCATGCCACTGCATTGGATTTGAAATGAAGCCTCTACAACAGAATTCAAGTGCAGATTGTAACGTTTAATTTAAAGGGCTGAACAAAAATATCTGATAGAAAATGTAGGAATTGTACACATTTCTTTACAAACACTCCACATTTTAGGAGCTCAAAAGTAATTGGACAAATAAACATAACCCAAACAAAATATTTTTTTTTCAATATTTTGTTGCGAATCCTTTGGAGGCAATCACTGCCTTAAGTCTGGAACCCATGGACATCACCAAATGCTGGGTTTCCTCCTTCTTAATGCTTTGCCAGGCCTTTACAGCCGCAGCCTTCAGGTCTTGCTTGTTTGTGGGTCTTTCCGTCTGAAGTCTGGATTTGAGCAAGTGAAATGCATGCTCAATTGGGTTAAGATCTGGTGATTGACTTGGCCATTGCAGAATGTTCCACTTTTTTGCACTCATGAACTCCTGGGTAGCTTTGGCTGTATGCTTGGGGTCATTGTCCATCTGTACTGTGAAGCGCCGTCCGATCAACTTTGCAGCATTTGGCTGAATCTGGGCTGAAAGTATATCCCGGTACACTTCAGAATTCATCCGGCTACTCTTGTCTGCTGTTATGTCATCAATAAACACAAGTGACCCAGTGCCATTGAAAGCCATGCATGCCCATGCCATCACGTTGCCTCCACCATGTTTTACAGAGGATGTGGTGTGCCTTGGATCATGTGCCGTTCCCTTTCTTCTCCAAACTTTTTTCTTCCCATCATTCTGGTACAGGTTGATCTTTGTCTCATCTGTCCATAGAATACTTTTCCAGAACTGGGCTGGCTTCTTGAGGTGTTTTTCGGCAAATTTAACTCTGGCCTGTCTATTTTTGGAATTGATGAATGGTTTGCATCTAGATGTGAACCCTTTGTATTTACTTTCATGGAGTCTTCTCTTTACTGTTGACTTAGAGACAGATACACCTACTTCCCTAAGAGTGTTCTGGACTTCAGTTGATGTTGTGAACGGGTTCTTCTTCACCAAAGAAAGTATGCGGCGATCATCCACCACCGTTGTCTTCCGTGGACGCCCAGGCCTTTTTGAGTTCCCAAGCTCACCAGTGAATTCCTTTTTTCTCAGAATGTACCCGACTGTTGATTTTGCTACTCCAAGCATGTCTGCTATCTCTCTGATGGATTTTTTCTTTTTTTCAGCCTCAGGATGTTCTGCTTCACCTCAATTGAGAGTTCCTTTGACCGCATGTTGTCTGGTCACAGCAACAGCTTCCAAATCCAAAACCACACACCTGGAATCAACCCCAGACCTTTTAACTACTTAATTGATTACAGGTTAACGAGGGAGACGCCTTCTGAGTTAATTGCAGCCCTTAGAGTCCATTGTCCAATTACTTTTGGTCCCTTGAAAAATAGGAGGCTATGCATTACAGAGCTATGATTCCTAAACCCTTTCTCCGATTTGGATGTGGAAACTCTCATATTGCAGCTGGGAGTGTGCACTTTCAGCCCATATTATATATATAATTGTATTTCTGAACATGTTTTTGTAAACAGCTAAAATAACAAAACTTGTGTCACTGTCCAAATATTTCTGGCCCTAACTGTAAGTACCTCTGTAGCCCCCACAGTAATATAAGGACCCCTGTAGCCCCCATAGTAATATAAGGACCTCTGTAGCCCCCATAGTAATATACGGACATGCAGAGCCTCCACAGTAATACAAGAACCTCTGTGCCCCCCACAGTAATACAAGAACCTCTGTAGCCCCCACAACAATTTAAGAACCTCTGTAGCCCCCACAGTAATACAAGAACCTCTGTGCCCTCCACATTAACATAAGGACATGTGTAGCCCCAACAGTAATATAAGGACATCTGTAGCCCCCCTATAGTAATATAAGGAACTTTGTTGCCCCCAAAGTAATATAAGGACATGTGTAGCCCCCATAATAATACTAGGACCCCTGTAGCCCCCATAGTAATATAAGGACCCCTGTAGCCCCCATAGTAATATAAGGACCTCTGTAGCCCCCATAGTAATATAAGGACATGCGGAGCCTCCACAGTAATATATATACCTCTGTAGTCCCCACAACAATTTAAGAACCTCTGTGCCCCCCACAGTAATATAAGGACACGTTCAGCCTCCACAGTAATATAAGGACATCTGTAGCCCCCACAGTAATATAAAGACATCTGTAGCCCCCCATAATAATAAAAGGACCTCTGTTACCCCCATAGTAATATAAGGACACGCAGAGCCTCCACAGTAATATAAATACCTCTAGCCCCTACAGTAATATAAAGACATGCGTAGCTCCCACAGTAATATAAGGATCTCTGTAGCCCCCACAGTAATACAAGAACCTTTGTAGCCCCCACAGTAATACAAGGACCTCTGTAGCCCCCCATAGTAATATAAGGACCTCTGTAGCCCCCACAGTAATATAAGGGCCTCTGTAGCCCCCACAGTAACATAAGGACCTCTGTAGCCCCCACAGTAATATAAGGACCTCTGTAGTCCACATAGTAATACAAGAACCCCTGTAGCCCCCATAGTAATATAAGGACCTCTGTAGCCCCCCCATAGTAATATAAGGACCTCTGTAGCCCCCACAGTAATATAAGGGCCTCTGTAGCCCCCCCCCCCCCCCCCCAATAGTAATATAAGGACCTCTGTAGCCCCCACAGTAATATAAGGGCCTCTGTAGCCCCCCCCCCCCCAATAGTAATATAAGGACCTCTGTAGCCCTCATAGAAATACAAGAACCCCTGTACCCCCCCCACAGTGATATAAGGATCTCTGTAGCCCCCACAGTAATACAAGAACCTCTGTAGCCCCCATAGTAATACAAGAAGCCCTGTAGCCCCCATAGTAATACAAGAAGCCCTGTAGCCCCCACAATAATACAAGAACCTTTGTAGCCCCCACAGTAATACAAGGACCTCTGTAGCCCCCCACAGTAATATAAGGGCCTCTGTAGCCCCCACAGTAATATAAGGGCCTCTGTAGCCCCCACAGTAATATAAGGACCTCTGTAGCCCCCCACAGTAATATAAGGACCTCTGTAGCCCCCACAGTAATATAAGGGCCTCTGTAGCCCCCACAGTACTATAAGGACCTCTGTAGCCCCCACAGTAATATAAGGGCCTCTGTAGCCCCCACAGTAATATAAGGGCCTCTGTAGCCCCCACAGTACTATAAGGACCTCTGTAGCCCCCACAGTAATATAAGGGCCTCTGTAGCCCCCCCCCCCCCCAATAGTAATATAAGGACCGCTGTAGCCCCCACAGTAATATAAGGGCCTCTGTAGCCCCCCCCCCCCCCCCCATAGTAATATAAGGACCTCTGTAGCCCCCACAGTAATATAAGGACCTCTGTAGCCCTCATAGAAATACAAGAACCCCTGTACCCCCCATAGTAATACAAGAACCCCTGTACCCCCCACAGTGATATAAGGATCTCTGTAGCCCCCACAGTAATACAAGAAGCCCTGTAGCCCCCACAATAATACAAGAACCTTTGTAGCCCCCACAGTAATATAAGAACCCCTATAGCCCCACAGTAATATAAGGGCCTCTACAGCCCCCTCTATTTCCCTTATTCCCTGTGTAACTAATGTCCTGTCCTGAGGCTGTCGCTCCTTGTCTGTTCTTGCACACATCCCGGCAGGTAGACTCACAGTCCTCGTCCCTGCGTACCTTTCTTCCCAGCGCTGGAACCAGAGAAAAGGGTGCAGAGGAGCCGGACTGTGAATGCACCTGCTGAGGCGTAGCTTGTGCCACCGTGTATACAAGATCAGGTCACAAGGCAAGGAGTGGCAGCCGCATGATGCAGCTTATTTAGACTGCCTTTTGTGCTGCCGGCATTCATGGTCCTGATTGGCTGAAGGAGCATGTGTCAGGAGTCCTTTGCAGTGCCAGCTCGGCAGTCACTACCTCTCCTGTACCTGATCGGCGTCCACCCAGAGCTAGGCCGTCTCAGCCCTGAGATGGCGCTCTGCACCCTCCATGCAAGAACGTCCAATTTGTTTCTCCCAGCATAGCCAACCTGGAAGGAATCTGCATGGACAGCTGGTTTCAGTGGCGGATGGTAGGCCTTGTTCCAAAGTGGGGATGTGGCCTATATCGCCAGCAGTTGGCAGCGGTGAGCTCCGCGAAGAGGTCCCAGTCAGTGGGCTCACCCGTCATAGATTGCAAATTGCTTCTGTCTCCTCCTCCGGGTCTTCGGCTGTCGGTGACAGCCGAGAACCCAACCTGCTCCGGCTAGATTGCAGGAGCTTTCATCCCACGTCGTATTTTTACTATCAGCTGAGATTAAAGCCCAGGACCAAGCGCCATAAATTTGTACCTGAGGCTCAATAGGAGTCTATGAGGGTGCGCACTCGTGTCCATGAAATTGCGCTCGTAACTGCGCAATTTCATGGTGTGTTAATTATTAACACCAGCAACTAATTAGGCAGGCCTGCCTACTCATTAGACTGCCCTGCCTGCTCAAACATGGCGCTGGTGTGTCCCGCGCCGATGTGAACAGGGCAGAAAAGGATACCTACCTGCGCAGGACGCTCGCAAAAAGACGTGATTGGGCTCCATTCAATTATGTCAAGCTCCCATGATTGCGTGTAAAGGAGGCCTGAAATCAAGGGGCATACATAAATAAGCAGGAAGTCTGCATATACGCTGCGTATTTATACACTAAATCAATGGGATTTCAAGCTTGTAAGACCTCCATCACTGTACTGTACATTCACAGACCCTCTATGTATATGTATTGACTGCAGCTGCAGGAGTTCTCTGAATGGACAGTACAGTAATTGTAATCTTGCAATCTTGTAATCTTGCAAAAGTCTTGCAATCTTGACAGTCACCTCCAGGTGGCAGTACAACACAGTTTATTCTGTTTTACCCTCTTTAGTTAGGATTTAGTTTTTGTTATTCTGTGTCCATCATTTCTTCATTTTTAGAGCTGGCGTCTTTGTTAATGGGATTACAAATGATACATATGCAAAGAAGCCAGTTGAAGGTCATCTGAAGCAAGATGCATAATAATAAACTGACCAGTGGGCCAGCTTCAGAATAGAAATGTATATGGTATATATTATAATCCTCATTGGACACCCCCTTTGTCTAATAAAACCCATTTAAAGGGGTTTCCTTGGACATCAATATCGATGACCTATCCTTAGGTCAAAATATGGAAATGGCGGGGGACCACTGTTTGAACAGGCCGTAGTACTTGGCTGAGCGCCGCTGACTCTTCACTGCATACCAGACACAGCGGTACCTCATACAGCTGCTCAGTCCTATTCGTATGAATGGGACTGAGCTGCTCACAGGCCACGGGACTAATGATCATGATGTCACAGCCTCTTAAAACAGCTGATCAGTGGGGCTTTCGGAACGGCAGACCCCCTATGATCAGGTAGTGCTGACTTAGGATAAGTCATCATCAGTATTTTAGTTCCAGAAAACCTTTTTAAAGAAATAATCCTAACAAATGTTTCCAGAAATGTAGCTTGAAAATCCTGGAAAACAATTGCAAGAATCTTTGGAATGGGGTCAAACACACGAGCAACTTTTTTTCCACACCGCAATGCGATGCTGGAAACAAATCGCGGCATGTCCTATCTTTGGCCGTGCTCTTGCATCGCATCTCCCATTGTTCTCACTGGGTCCGGCGGCAGTATCGCACCACATGCTAGGTGCACACCGGGCAATGCCAGGTTCCCCCATTGACAATAACGAGAGAAGCTCTGCAATCCTCCGCTGCGGCCGTCAACTGCTTCACCGAAGTGATGCAAGGTGATTGTGTTCCAAAAACGCCTCGCATCCGTTACAAAATTGCTTGTTGGTGAGAGTGATATCGGACTGGGATTCACGGCACGCTATCCCGCTCGCCCCTGTGAAGCACGCTGCAATTTTAAAAAAAATGTGCGCTATATTCTAAAATTGCAGAAAACGTTGCAAAATGTAAAAGATTGAAATGAAAAATGGAAATTTAGGAATTTTAGCCGTATTGACATATAATAATCGGCAGGTGCAATTGTAATTATTGTCTAGTATGAGGCGAGGTGTTCATGCTGCGATAAGCGCTGAAACCTCGTCACCCACGGTGTAAAATCGTGGAGTGGCTGGCAGGATTCATGGGGAGGCACGGCCCGCACCGCCACGTGTGCCATTAGGGGCGGATTGTTGGATGCAGGTTTTGAAGCTTATTTGAAAATAAGAAGTAATCTCTGTCCTTTATATTTATCATCCACTCTGGATTTGGGGTTCAATTAAAAAAAAAACCTGTCCAAAACCTGCGCAGCACCCTCAGTGCAGAAAGTGACGGACGATGAATTGTATCATTTATCATGTAAAAATCCTCATTATCGTTAGTGTTATTGGTAAACAGTCTTTGTGTAGGTCCACATTATAAACTGATTGCTGCATGTGGAGTCTCGCCTCGTTGTTTAGTGGGAGCTGTGTCATCGCTCCCCGAACATTGCTGACCTCTGTACTTTATTGACAGGCAGCACAAAAGGCTAGAGGCTCGCTGCATATGACACTTGTGCCACCGCCGTGTACGAATATCTTCATCGCATAAACAATCCATCATCGCCTGCAGGTAACTAGCCAAATCGACAAAGACTGGAATTAGAGATGAGCGAGTCTGCTCGGTGAAGGCAGTTACTCGTGTGAGCATCGCTCTTTTCGAGTAACTGCATACTCGTCTGAGAAAATTCGGGGGGGGGGGGGGGGCGGCAGGCGGAGCGGGGGGGAAGAGTGAGAGAGATCTCTTTCTCTCCCCTTCGCAACCCCCCACTCACCCCCACCACCTCCCGAATTTTCTCGGACGAGTATGCAGTTACTCGAAAAGAGCGATGCTCACACGAGTAACTGCCTTAACCGGGCATGCTCGCTCATCTCTAATTGGAAATTGTGTCTTTAGGTACGTTCACGCATTGTGGATTTTGGCGCAGATGTACACCAGAATCCACGGTATAATCTGCCCTGCGGAATCTGATGTGGACATAAAAACATGACAAAATGCATAACATTTGGTGCGGATTTTGATGCAGTTTTTGACACTGAGTCTTTATGTTTATTTTTTATTGTAGTAAATCCGCAACAGTTCCGCTACGTGTGAACACAACCTTTTTCAGTATTGCTAAACATGATACTTAATAGGTTTTTGGCCTCCTTCACATGGCCATATGCGTTTTTATATTCACGCGTACGCAGCATATATACGCGTGACGGACTTTTTAAAAGATCTTATCCTGATCCTAATTAGCGGGGTACTGCTGAGTGAATGCTAAAAGATACACAGAAGCGAAGGCAAGCAACGATCGGCAGAAATCCTCGGAATGGCATTAAAATGCTGAATTACGGCGAGCGGTCTTCTTCTCCCTCCGCTGTACGCAGGGTCACTCCTTCCCACTCCCTTTTATCCAGCTGCCATAGAAGTCTATGGGAGCTAACTTCGTATCGCGTCGGATGATAAGGCAAGGCCTACCTCTTCATGCACCATACACAATGTACGGCTGACAATGGTCACTTATGTCCTACTGTTTCACAAGGGTATATTTGACGCAGAGAAAAACGTTTGTCTGAATGAAGCCATTGAGATCCAATGCTTGGCATGGTCGCGCTTTAGGTGCATTCTTGTTATGCTCCGAAATACCTGCATAAGTACGGTCATGTGAATAAGCCCTTAATGAGGCCTTTTGTTTTTGACCCAGTGATTGATTATTTAGAAATGTTAACGAGGCTCAGTTTAACGTGACACGCCGGCTTCATGCTTGAACACATACTGCATAGCTGTTGGAATGCTATCCTCCAGGTAATAACCGTTTTTGCCTTCCCCTTCCTTGCGAAGTATCAGCAAAAATTAAATATAGATGCTTACAGCCATACGTGTGCTGGGTAGTATCTGTATTACGTGCTGGCAGCAGACAATGGTTTTGCTGGCTATCTCTGATAGTAGTGCCATGGAATTCTATAGCTGATGACAGATTGGGGTATTCTGGACATTTACTATCAATGACCTATCCTCAAGGTTGGTAATTAGAGATGAGCGAGCATACTTGCTAAGGGCAGTTACTCGATCGAGCATTGCCCTTAGCGAGTACCTGCCCGCTCGGAAGAAAAGATTCGGCTGCCGGCGGCGGGCGGGGAGCGGCGGGGGAGGGCGGGGAGGAACGAAGGGGAGATCTCTCTCTCCCTCTCTCCCCCCCGCTCCCCCCTACTGACTGCCGCAACTCACCTGTCACCCACGCCGGCAGCCGTACCTTTTCTTCCGAGCGGGCAGGTACTCGCTAAGGACAATGCTCGATCAAGTATTTGTCCTTAGCGAGTATGCTCGCTCATCTCTATTGGTTATCAATAGTTGATCAGCGTGGTCAACTAATCTTCAGGCCGCTGTCAGTGCAGTCAAACCAGATATCTGCATTGGTAATCATAGCCGAACGTGTGATAGAAAGGCTTCGCTCACATTGAAAACAATAGAAGTGATGGCTTCCGTTACACTTCTGGCTCCTCATTGCAGTCAGATCTGGAAGTGTCATAGAAGGCATCACACCCATTGATTTCAATGGGAGTGGAGCCTTTCTATTACACTTTTGGCTCTGACCACCAATGCAGACATCAGGCTCAGCTACACTGACAGCTGCCAGAGGATCAGCTGATTGGCAGGGTTCCTGAGTGGTGGACCCCGCTGATCAACTATTCCTGACCCATCCCAAGGATAGGTCATCAGTAGTAGATGCTTGGAATACCCCTTTAGCTACAGACATCTGAATGATGATAGAGTTGAAGCAAAGGCTATTGAGTGTCTACAAAACAACCCTCCAAACTACAGATTTGTCTTGTAGTCAGTGTAATATGTCAAAATTATTATGGCTGGTGTAAAGACGGCCTAGAATACCAAGGGTGATAGTGTTGTATTCTGAAACCCTTGCCTTGTATAATAAGAAGGGTGCAGTTTAATTCTCAAAACTTCTGATTGCTGAATACACAATTCATTCACTTCAAACTTTTTGTTCCAGGCTCCTAAAACAACACCATGATGGACACTTAAAGGGGTTGTCCTACGAAATGAAGTCCTTCCCTATTCATAGGATAGCAGATAACTAGCGCATCGTTGGGTGTCCAAGGTGAAGAGGTGAACGGGGGTCCAGATCATCCCCTAATGAATGGAGCAGTCGTCCCACATTCATTTCAGTGAGACTGCCAGAGATAGAGGAATGCTTTAACACAGCTGTCTCCTGCTATCCCATTGAAATGAATAGAGCAGTGGTGTCCATATGCGGCCATCGCTTCATTCATGCAGGTATACTCTGAACCCCCATTCTCTCAATCAGTAGGGGGTCCCAGCAGTTGGACGGCCAATGACCAGCTAGTTGTTCCCCATCCTGAGGATAGGGAATAACTTCATTTTTTGGAACAACCTCTAAGGTCTTGGACCAGTAGCATCGTGGCATTGGATGTTGCCTTTAACCCTTTCCAATCCAATTTGTATCCAGATTTTCCTAGGGGGCTTATTCTTTTCCTGCCATTACACAACAGCGCTACATGCTGGCTAAAGCCAGTACTGCATGAGGTGACACGTTGGATAGGCTCCAACAGCAGAGAGGCTGGCAATATACAGTAAGAGAACCCCGACGGACGTCTTCCAACATCGGACCTGTACAGCCTTAAATCATAATGTCTTCAGACGTCAGACAGTGGATTGGAAAGGGTTGATCTCAGAGCCGTGGATCAGTTTGCCTTGTGAAAGTAATTTGAAAATGCTGTAGGATTCCATGCAAAGTGAGCGCAGAAGATGTAGCAAACACCACATATCCGATGACAAATCTGGCCTTCAGGCTCTGGCTGTCTCTCGCTCCGCATCATCAGCAGTGGAGGATTATGAATGCTATGCTTGCAGAACATCTGAAGCTGGGGAGATGTTTGATAGCAGGAAGGAGAATGAAGGAATGTCTGGAATGTTCATCTGCCTTTTAGGAGATGAATCAAGTTATTTAAATACTGTTCTTAAACAAATGTTACCGGAACGCCACTAATTGTCATTCTGAGCGATTAATGGCCTGCGGAGGCCGAACGCAGATATCATATTTTATACAAAATATGGAAGGTTCCATCTTTAGTTTACTGTAAATGAATTAGTGCGTCTTTATTCTGAAGATGGAACAAATGTTTTCTCCTTGGTATAGC
Organism: Eleutherodactylus coqui; assembly: GCF_035609145.1. NCBI lineage: Eukaryota > Metazoa > Chordata > Amphibia > Anura > Eleutherodactylidae > Eleutherodactylus > Eleutherodactylus coqui. The sequence continues at coordinate 261,476,523 of NC_089839.1, read as the reverse complement.
ACCTTTTTGTTAGAAGGGTCCCCAAATGATACGCTGATTACAGGACTGCCTTGACCCCAGCAAATATCTGGAATCTGTGGAAGACAAGCAGAAAGTGTTCATTAACCCTGCAGTGCCTCCACAGGGCAAAGGAAGCATTACACAGTGCATGGATGTACCGGGTTCTACAGAGCAACAGACAAGTAGTTGCAACATGCCAGCTGCAATCAGGACATATAACGTCTATCCCGGCTGACGTGCCTTCAGCACATGCACCCTACCATTCATCACTGCCTTCTTCTTGTCACTGCAGAATTCCTTGAAGTGTCAGTTGTCAGAGATCCCAGTGGGCTCAGTGTATAACATGTCCTTCTTCACAACCCTGCTACAACATCTCCTGTGGTGTATGGACTGATTGGCCGACAGGGAGGTGTTTCCCCTAGCTGACCCATCAGCCAGAGTGGAAATGTGTTTATTCCGGGCCCGCCTCTACAAGGGCGCCGGTTATTATCTTGTTTGAGGTGTTTGGTGTTCCGTATCTTTCTTCCGAGACGCCTGGCTCCATATCCTTCAGGAATGAGCTGAAACGATGGATTTCACCCCATGAAATTTAGCTAATTACTGTCTGTCCACAAATAATATCCTAAATGTGCAAACAGTAAATTGCTGTTTGTGTCTACAGAGACTCAGTCCTAGCAGCCAGTATGTAATCCACAATAAAGAATGTCTGAGGCGTGAGGCTGGTATGCGTTGGAGGCGCTTGGATGCCCTCTTATCATTCTTTTGTATATACGCTGAGAAATGACTGTTCAGCAGAGGAGAAACACCTGATTCACCACATCTGAGTGCGGCACAAGCACCGACAAGTTCATGAAACAGACACCTACAGCTATTCGGGGTTGTTACTGCAGATATTTATGGCCACATGTCTGAGGACAACACCAAATTTCAAAGGTTTTTGAGACTAATAACTTTGAAACGTTGTGAGACTTATTTATAAAAGCTAGGTCAATGATACAATGTATCACAGTGTATCTCCAGTTTGGATGTACCTTATTTCAGATTGTGCAATTACTGATTACAGTGTTAGTAACAGCATTGATCCCATGTCAGTTGGGGGATTGAATTATAATGAAAGTAATAGGACAGCTGTTACAGCAGTTTGCAGTGGATGTGACGTTTGCAAACTATGGACACCTATAGCCTGCATTGCCCTGTATGATCTGTGGCACAGTATACCCTAGCTGAGTCCAGTTACACTGACTGCAGTGTCTGGGAGTCGGTCGGAGCCTCTGGTGTCCATCGGCACAGTATAGCACAGTGGCGGGATGCACGGACTACAATGTACTCAATGGGGTCTGTTGGCGCCATCTGTGTCAGTGAAGTACCAGATCCGGCACCGCCATCATTTTCATTTTTCGGCTCCTATTATGGAACCAAACAATGGAAAAGACAAGGGAAGATGTGAAGAAAGCCAGAGAATGAATAGTTTTACTCAAGAGGATTGTCCAACTGCAATGTTGGGTTTTAGAGCAATGAAGCTGCCATCTCATAAAGAAGTAAGTTGGCATAAAATAAACCCGGGTATTGCCGATAATATATACTTTTGTCTAAATAAAACTGCTAAATATGTATACTGCCGTACAGAACCATAACCCCCCGACAGTCACGTTCAGGCTCAATGCATTCGGGCGTATTTGAACTGCGGGATCCAGAGCGAGCGTTTGCATCCGGATCCTGCAGCAAATAACACCCATAGGACATGCTAAGCAAAACGCTCTTCCATGCCCACGAGCGGAAATCAACTGCGATTTTCCACTCATGGGGGAGAAATCGCAGCATGTCTTATTCTGGGGCGAGCCTTGCACAGGCTCGCATGGACGGCTTCCATTGCAGTCAATGGTAGCCGTTCATCCCGTGGCGAGTCGCCGTGGATCCGTGTCATTGCCGGCGCGGCGGCTCTGCACTGTGCACGTGTGGTGGCGTGCCAGCCGGCATATCCGCAGCGCGGAAAGAAGACACTGGACAGGTAAGCCCGGTGTCACCGCCGGGGCACAGAGTCTGATTCCACTGCGAGGTCATTTGGCTTAACATTGGGAAAACCCTCCTGAGAATGTCACTTTTTTATTTTAGATTTTGAATTTACATCTCATGTAAATAAATGTGACACAAAACTCATCTTAAGTGCATTTTTAACCCCTTAGTAACGTAACTAAATTTAGCCTTAAGGGCTTATTCTGACCTGCGTATATCGGCTGGGCTTTCACGCCCGGCTGATATACGCTGTCCCTCTCTGCTCCCGCCCCCTCTCCGCCTCTCACCACTATTTGCAATGAGAGTGGGCTGGATGGGGCGGAACTTAGCTCCACCCCTCCCAAAGCAAACAGTGACGAGGGGGCGGGAGCTCAGTACCCGCCTCCTTCTCCTGCAGAGAGAGACAGCGTATATCGGCCGGGTGTGAAAACCTGGCCGATATACACACGTCAGAATAAGTCTTAAGAACTAGTAAATCGTACCCCCTTTTGTGTTCCAGCTGTCATAACTTTTTATTATTTTTCGTCTACATTGCGGTATGAGACCCTGTATTTTGGAGGATGAGTTCTAGTTTAAATAAGAACCAGTTTCAGGTACATATAATATTTTCAGGGCATTTATTTGTATGGCATTCCCTATGTGGTATAAGTAGTATGCTAACTCTATTCTACGGATCAGTACGATTATGAAAACCCCAGATTTCTAAAGGTTTTATTATGTTTTACCACTCTAGCACAATATAAAACAATTTTTTTTTTACAAAAAGCCTTTGTATGTCCCTACAGTTCAGGGCCAGAGCAGTTTTATTCTTCAGTCGACAGAGCTGGATCAGGCCTGTTTTTTAGGGGACAACTTTTTTTTATTTCATGTAATATTTTATAGTACGGGTTATTATTGATATGGTGGTACCAAAATTAGTTGGTTTTTTTGGGGGGGTCATTTCAGTTTTTCAATATTTAGGGCCTTGTGAAAAGGAAAAATGTTTTTACAATATTTTTCTGTAAGAACGTTTATATGCCACCGTCAGCAATAACTGCAGCATATGTGGGGTTAAATGGTGTAGAGCGGTGATTAGATAAGCAAGTACTCATCATTTCACTCTTTTTCTAGAAAAAAGACTCCCATATGTAACAATGAGACAGCAAATATGCTCTCTGATTGATGGGGAGGGTGATAACATGAAGAAAAATCTAGGTCACCCCTCTCCTGGGACAGGGAGAAATACAGGCGAATCACAGACTGTTCTCCACTTCCGGCTGGTCTCCCCCTCCCTCCTCTGCACACACTAGCTGAAAAGTGACAGCTGTAAATTTGGTATTTCCGACCCCACTTCAAACAGTTTTAGCTCCAGTTCTTTCAGATATACTTTTGGTGTCATTTTAACCCTTTCAAATGCAATTTCCCTGCCATCCGCATATTCCCCAGCTCTTTTTTTATTTTGGGTGGAAAAGCGCATTGTGCAGGGGCATAGCTAAAGGCTCATGGGCCCTGGTGCAAAAGTTTATCTTAGGGCCCCCCCAACTTCTCTTAACCCCTTAACACAGAGGCATAACTTGAAGCTCCTGGGCCCCAATGCAAAACCTGTAACAGGGCCCCCAAGTATAATGCTCTATTCATAGTAGTGGGCTCCCTATATGGAGAAGAGAGGCCTTATGGGCCCCCTAAGGCTCCTGGGCCCGGGTGCAACTGTATCCCCTGGATCCGCTATAGTTACACCACTGGTGTTGTGGATTCCTTAGAATTACTGAACAGAAACACATAAAAATGCGCTGTCCTGTATAGTGTAATATGGGTATGCAGAACAACCTCTGACATCGGAGTTGCCCTGTCCCGCCTAGTGTTAGAAACATGTCGGAGCTCACCCGACATCAGAGCTATGCAGGGAAATCTTAATGTCAGACGAGGTCCAACACTGAATTGGAAAGGGTTAAAGCCAGCTTGAAAAAAGCTAGGCTCATCCTAAACTGTTGGGGGTTAAGACGGCAGGGTGCACAGAGCCTCGCCCCGTACTGCCTGCACCATAGATGAGTGCAGAATATTTTAGAGACCCACTTTGCAGTTCCAGAGGCCAGAAAGTAGCAACTGCTGTATCATAAGTGACTATTTTGACTATCTATAGAGGTGTTACCGCCTCTCTATGAATATAACACTTTACTCTACAATTATATCAGTTACCGTATTTATGAAAATAAAATAATTAGACATGATGAATTCTGAGTGATGAAATTCACCACCCTTACATCACAGACTGTAACATGGCACATGATGAGAGCCATATACTGAGTGCCAAGAAGAAAATCGGCTTCCCTGCTTTGTCCTGACAGGACTCCATCCCAGTCTTGGCACATAGTATACGCATGGAGACATATTACCACCGCCTGAAAGGGAAGGTAGGGTTCACTTTATTAAAAATAATGATAGTTTACTATAAACACCTGCCATCTTCATGGTTTTATTTCAAGATTTATGAGGAAACCTTGTCCATTTACAACATGCAAAAGTCTTTAGCTTTCAGCTGAAGTGTGAAAATTCAACAATGATCAACTTTTTATTGCATTCAGTGAGATTTAGGAAATTCTATGGAAAACACGTACTGAATGAAGAACGTTCTCCTAATGTCTATTGAGCTCGGTGTTGTGTTAGCCATGTAGTCAGATGCCCATTGACATCAGAGTTGGACCCATTCATTTTCACTATTAGCAGATGTCCCATAAGTGCTACACCTGAATTTCCTGGCAGATTGCTGGATTTCGGGTCCACTCTCCTAGTCACCTAGTTTCTGGCCTGACACCTGAGAAAGCTGTCACATAAATAAGTAATAGATACTCGCCTCTTTCAATCTCCCAACTGCTTCAGTCACTCTCTGACTAGTCTCTGGTCATTCCTGGATGCAGTCACATGATGTGAGCATGTGACCATTAGAAACCAATCACTGGATTGACTGCAATGGTAACGTGGTTGGCTGGCAGGAGGTTGAGACTGGCAGGAGTCATGTGGTGGTGTCTGGAGCAGCAACGGGGGGGGGGAGCAAAAGGGGTAAATATTTTTCTTTTTTTTCTGTATTAAGACAGTAAAAAGGAAGAACTAAGAACTATGGACTGTGTCGACCATGAGAGGGAGAGCTGCAAACTGTGGGAACAGTTTGTGGACACCATGAGAGGGGAAGTACAGACTGTAGGTGCCACAAGGGTGGTGGGGGGGGGGGGGGTCTATGAATTGTGGGGTCCACAAGAAGGGGAAACCAACTACTGTGAGACCCAAAGGGGGTATTATTATTTTGTGGTGGGCACAGAGTAGCAATTATTATTGTAGAGGAGGCACTGAGTAGAGCATTGAGGTAGAAGCAGGATGAGCACTGTGTGCAGAGATGAGCGATGGTTGGAAGATGTCTTCATGGTGGTCTGGGCCTGGATAGAGAAGAAAGGATCATTTCTAAGGGCAAACTATGTAGATTATAATTAATTTCCAGGTGCACAATGTGTATTGTAATTTATTTCTGGGGTCACTGTGTATTATAATTAAAGGGGTATTTCAGGATTTTTTTTTTACTTTTGCTATTGATAACTGACAGGCCAGTAATAGATGATCGGCATGGACCTACTGCTCGGATCTACTATTGAATTAAACAGTAGCTTTGCCTGCAATACCAACCCGGGCCACTATGCTATGGTCAACGCTTGTTGCTTCCTCCACTGATCATAGCAACAGCGGTATCAAGAATCACCTGATCATTGGGGATCAATAGATGATCATCGGGGACCGGCCGCTCATACCCCCACCGATCAGCTGATTCTGTATGTCACTAATGTGAATGGACCCATAAAAAAGAATGGGTTTCGTATTTGTGCAAGATTTGTGCGCCTCGCAATGCACAAATCTTGCACGATTTTCATGCTAGTGTGAAGGCAGCCTTATGCATATGAATAAGCTCTAGAGTCAGAGCTGCAAGGTGCAATATTGTATATGTTCATTTTGGAGGGGCCCGAACCCACCTTGGTACCTAAGAACCAGCATGTTGTTAACCCAGCCCTACCCATTCCTTTATTTGTATCTAGACATGTAACACTGTCAGATGTGCCAGCTGAAGATCTGTCTGGGTACGTGCTATCTGATGAACTGCAGGGCATCTGGGCCATAATAACTGATAATGGATTGTATTCAGCTGTGTTGAATTTTTAGCGTTCAGGTTACGGGTTTCTTTCCAAGACCCATCAATGTGCTGACGCTGCTTGGCAACTCAACACAGTGAATAATGGGAGGGTTTTAATTAAACATTTAAATCAAGTTCATGACAGACTGTTCTGTGTAAGTAATCCAATATTCAGCTTTGTGTTGGAGCACCTTTGAAATATAGCAACTGCCAGACAAATCTGAATCATCCGCCAGAACTGTTCCATAACCACCTGTATGAAAAGCAAGCAATTTGTTCTACATTGGAGGAGGTGAATCTCTGCTGCCGTCCCCGCGCCTGCCTGAGGCAGCTGCGGTATCACGGGCTCGGGTTTTTATTTTAGTTCCAGTTTTTAAATAAAAGGGGGAAATTTATAAAAGTATTTGCGCCAGAATTCTGGTGTAAAAAAGTTGCAAAAATTTGCAACTTTTTGACTTTTTTCCACTCTTCTATTGGGGTCAAAGCTTAGCAAAGTAAATTTACTATGATTTATGTCAGAAACTAGAATAAATTATAGGACAAATCTACACCAGTTCATGGTTAGCATAGATATGACTCTCTTGTATAGGGACAGCCAGAAATGCAACAAATTTATTAAATGGCCTCTTAATAATTTTGTTCCATTTTATTCTGGCGAGTGCTTCAATAAGACTGAGGTCGGCTTCACACGGCCAAGATTCTCGCACGAATATGAACCCCATTTTTTTGAATGGGATCATACAAGAGATGAGCGAGTATACTCGCTAAGGCACATTACTCAAGCGAGTAGTGCCTTAGCCGAGTATCTCCCCGCTCGTCTCTAAAGATTCGGGGGCCAGCGGGGGGGCCGGGGAGCAGCGGGGGAGATCGGGGAGGAACGGAGGGGAGATCTCTCTCTCCCTCTCTTCTCCCCCCCCGCTCCCTGCCGCAACTCACCTGTCACCCGCGCCGGCCCCCGAATCTTTAGAAACGAGCAAGGAGATACTCGGCTAAGGCACTACTCGCTCGAGTAATGTGCCTTAGCGAGTATACTCACTCATCTCTAGATCATACACTTAAGGACGGCTTCAGATGACTGTATATTGGCAAGGTTTTCCCTCTCTGCAGGGGGAGGAGGCTGGAAGAGCTGGGAGCAGTGCACTGAGCTCCTGACCTCTCTCCGCCCCCTTTCCACCCCTCGGCACTATTTGCAATGGGAGGGGGCAGGCAGAGGGGGAGCTAAGCTCTGGGACTTAGCTCCACCCCATCTTGCCCCCTCCGATTGCAAATAGTGCCAAAGGCCGGAGAGGGGGCTGGAGCTCAGTGCACTGCTCCCGGCTCTTCCACCCTCCTCCCCCTTCCGAGAGGGACACCGTATATCGGCCGGGCATGAAAACCTAGCCGATATACGGTCATCTGAATAAGCCCTAAGTAATATCTTTCTGGGAAAAAAATTCCAGCATGTCCTATCTTTGGTCGTGCCCTCACATTGCACATGTATTTTTCTCCCTTTATATAAGTGTGATAATCATTTCTGTACAAGGGGACAAAACGAAACCACTGATCTCAATAGGCGTTCAATGGTTTCGTTTTTACTGCTGGGATTTGTCGACTGTGAATACTACAGCCGAGAAAAGATAGGACATGCCCTGCCTTCCCCACGCATAGAGAATACATTCAATGCAAAGGCTGTGATTGGTTCATAGAGCGCTGCAGCTCGGGAACCAATCAGAGCCAGCGCTTCCTGGAGGCGGGATTTTTGAACCCTCTGACCAGGAAGCGCTGGCTGAAGACTTCAAACAAGTATTGGAAAGCATGGGCTTCACATACAAGCGATTTGTAGCACTGTCGCATCATGAGAAAATTGCCCGGTTTTGTCGCCCGTGTGAAAGCGGGCTGAATCTGTCTTTTAGTATGCTCAATTCAATAACCTGATTAGTTCCAACAATTGCTGTTGCTGTCACAGAATGGCTGCCTCCAGATGAAACTAATAATAAATGCTTGCTGATGAATTAATAAAACTGAGACAAAATCAGACATTCTAAAACATTCAGAATGTCACCAGCTTATCCAGGACGTAACCATATATTAGGGTACCTTCAGGGCTCCTTCATACGTGTATATTCGTGCACACAAAATGTGCATGTGCAATCCGCAGGGAATAGAACCCATTGATATCAACGGGCTGGTACACATTTCATGTTTTTGCACACACATTTTTTGCACGTGCAAAAAAACAGGACAAGCACTATTTTGTGCGCAGTTGAGAAGCAAAGGGCACAATAGAAGTCTATGGGGTAGCACAGATGTGCACACTATACACAAGGGGATGTGTGAAAAACAGCACAAAAACTGTAGTAAAAAGAACACCTATGGACCTCATTAGCCTTTTAAATCAGGGCGGGGGTATTGTGTGCACATATGAACAGGCCCTGCATGCGCAAAAAAGTACAGTACAATGCGCAGACACACACATAAATCACCATTGTTCATAGCGGAACTACATTGTACTGAAGTGTGCGCATTAGTGCCCTTACACTGAGCAACTATCGTCTGATTAGTCACCCATAAAAGCCATTGGAGAGTGTGAACAATAGTTGGTTGAAAGCTTTTACACTGAATGGGCATAGTTCACTTCTAGTTCTGCGAGAAATTGTTTGAATTGAGAGAGAAAGAGAGAGAGAGAGAGAGAAAGAGAGAGAAAGAGAGAGAGAGAAAGAGAGAGAGAAAGAAAGAAAGAGAGAGAACGAAAGAGAGAAAGAGATAGAGAAAGAGAGAAAGAAAGAGAGAGAGAGAGAAAGAGAGAGAGAGAGAGAGAGAGAAAGAGAGAGAGAAAGAGAGAGAGAGATAGAGAAAGAGAGAGCGAGAGATTGCTTCTCCAGGCAGATTGGTTTGCAAGCTGTTCAAATATAACGGACTGTAGCTTCACACCGGGAGGCCTTTCATCAGCCAATTACTATTTTTTAAGTGATCTGGAATGAAATGACAAGAAGATTATCACTTGTCACTGGTTGGTGTTCGTGTTTACATGGGGAGACTCTCGTTTGCAGTCACTTGGTCAAACAATTATTTGGGTGATAGCCGTGCCATGTAAAGGTAGCTTGTACCCAGTAATCGATTTTTAAATTCATATTTACTTTGGTCCCCCGCTTCATTTCCAAGTCCCTGTATAAACACTACATAGCTAAATAAGAGATAAAACGCCATCACTACAAGCTGCATCCATGTTCTGAGGCCTCCCAATTTTATTCTAAAAAACTACTTTCAGAAAGCTGAAAGTATTATAATTTCTCCACATTCCCTCCCTCTTGACGTACACATTTTAACAATATTAACACCTTGATTGCCCGGCCGCTGCAAACGCTTCTTTAGGGGTCTGTTTTGCCCACTGGAAAATTGCTGATAGAAGAGTGGCCTGACTGTAACTACATGAAGCGTCCTTCATCCGCATCTCATCCATTGTGATGATTGATCGAACGACGGCACCAAACATGCCGCAAACTAAAGGAATAGCGTGACAGCATGAATGGTGCACAAGAGTAAGAAGGATACTTTATTCCTCCATACTTGGTAGTCTTTATAAAGTCGAAACGTCGCACATTCGTATGGAGGAATAAAGTATCCTTTTTGCTTTTTTGCACCATTTATGCTGTCACACTATTTCTCTAGTTTGCTGCATTTGGTGGATCCTTGATTTGGGCTGTGACTGAGCATTTTTTTATCTGCCTCGCTGGGAACAGCAATCCAGGTTGTGCTGCTGGCATGCATTTTTCTTTCTCGGCACCATACAAGCCGCCATCTCAAGTCAAGATCACCTGACTCATTGTCACAGCCTTGTGATCATCGGTCAACATTTGCCGCACCCACCTGCAGGATGGTGTCCACAAATCCTACGGAAATGCTGACTTTGTAGACAATCTCTTCTACAGTCAGTCAGGGGTCCTCCATAACTACTTGCTCCACTTGCACAATCATGTCAGACCGGCTGGTGCGTGGCCAAGGCATCGTTCTCACATGATCTTCAGCCTTCTTAGAACCATCACACCTACAAACTGACACCTTCACCATAAGTCTCACTCAACTGACGATGAATGTTGAGGAGCGTCATTCCTCACAAGTGAAGAATATGGAAGATTACACGCTCTCCTTGGAATGTGAATATCATTATAAGTATTGGAATTGCTTCTAACTCCAGCCGCTGTCACATGAGTTCTGTGCACTGGACAATGCTGCCATTTGTCTCACTTAGGCCTCCTTCCCACGAGCGTGACGGGCTCCGCAGCGTAATATTCCGCTGCGAAGCCCGTCACGGCGCCCCCCAGAGCCCCTATACTTACCTGCGGGAGATAGCGTGAAATCGCTTCCCCGCCCACCGCCGCGCGTCACCGCCCGTCACCGCCCACCGCCCTCGCGTCACCAGCCGTGTCACGTGCACGGCCGGCCGTGTCACGTGACGCGGCCGGACCGCGTCATTTGGCGTCATATGACGCTCGGCGGTGGGCGGGAAAGCGTTTTTTCACGCTATCTCCCGCTGGTTACAGCGGGAGATAGCGTGAATGGACGGCTTCCATTGACTGCAATGGAAGCCGTCAGTGCGTACAGCCCGTCCTCACCCGCAGAAAATAGAGCATGCTGCGGGTGAGGACGGGAGAAATCGCGGTGCGTAATTCCGCGCTGGAATTACGCATCGTGAGCATTGTGCTATTAGGTTCAATAGAACCTAATAGCTGCGGGCAACGCAGCGGATTTTTGCCGCGAATTACGCGGCGGAAATCCGTTCGTGGGAAGGAGGCCTTAATCCTGAGGAATGTCCACGTCTTCTAAAATGTGTCCCATGTTTCTATCTGCTCCTATTCATGAGGAAAAAAAATAATTAGGAGACCTTAGAACATGATTGCGCCTTCTATCATGGCACTTCTGGTAAATTACAGTAGAGGCTATATACTAGTAAATAGCTATATACTCAAAAAACTGCATCAAAATGGTTCATATGAACACACCTTTATACTGCTCTTCCTTGTCTATGTATTCCCACTTTAGTACAATAAATAGCTATATACTCAAAAAATTGCATCAAAATCTCAACTGTGACCTTCGACTGGGCCCCACTGTAACCTCTATGGATGAGATTATGACTGTTTTGTCAGCTCTTCCACTACTAACCTCAAACCAATTTTCTGAAGCTCCATTCGTCTCTGGCCCAAGATTGATTGAAAGGATACTTCCAGCCAGGGGCGTAACTAAAGGCTCAGGGGCCTGGGTGCAACAGTCCAGCTGGGCCCCCCTCCCTCCTTCTGTAACCATACCCAGTGTCGTAACTTGAGGATTCGGGGCCCCAATGCAAAACCTGTAACTGGGCCCCCAAACTATAATGCTTTATTCATAGTACTGGGCTCCCTATATGGAGAAGAGAGGCCTTATGGGCCTCCTAAGAGTCCTGGGCCCGGGTGCAAGCGCATCCTCTGCATCCCTTATAGTTACGCCCCTGCTTTCCAGCCAATCTGTAATCAAACAGGAATATATAGTATTATATCCACAGTTCTATATGGATTGGTCCACTATAAATCTTGCTACTACGTCACAGGAATGCACTAAATCTTGGCTTGTAAGGCTGACTTATTTTCTCCTGACCTTTGGCTCACAATCATTTTTCTGTTTCCAAGAATTTTAATCCTTCCAACAGTAGGAGGACAATTTAATGGAGGCATTCTTGGTTAAAAAATAACAATTTACTTCTATTGATTGAGCGTGCACCTCTCTGTGCGCCCTTCAGAGGTTTGGAGCATTCTGCCGGAAATGAAAACCTGCGACGGCGAAGAAAAACTAATGACAAGTAAAGAGGGTTGTAAGCAGAAAAAGGAAACAATTAGCATAAACAAGTCAATAATAATTATCTTTATTTGTATAGCGCCAACTTATTCTGAAGTGCTTTCGAGGCACATGGGGAACACAAACAATGCGACAATCGCGGGAATTACAAAAGTGACATGTGGTATTCCATTATTTAGAAACGAAGGGGGTGGGATGATAGCAGGAGGTATAGGGGCAAGCAGTGGAGCAAGGGGGAACACAGCAATCCAGTGATAACATATGATATACAGGACACAAACGGGGTGGTGGTAACACAGGAAGTAAGAAGTGTACATGATAGGCAAAAGTGGAAAGCCATAGGGAGGGGCATATTGTGGGGGTGTGGGACTAGGTCAGGAGGTTTGGTATGCTTCTTTGAAGAGGTGCGACTTTAAGGCGCATCTGAAGTTCCATATGTCAGGGATTGTCCGGCTGTTTTGGGGTAGAGCGTTCCAGAGGATCGGTGCTGTTCTAGAGAAGTCCTGAAGGCGAGCATGTGAGGTTCATATTAGAAGGGTGTTTAGTCTGAGTGTGTTAGTGGAGCGAAGCGCATGGGTGGGTCATGTATGGAGAGGAGAGAAGCGGGATACGTTGACGCAGCACCGTGGAGAGCATGGTGGGTGAGGGTGATGAGTCTGAATTGACTTCTGTAGTGTATGGGCAGCCATGCAGGGACTGGCATCCAGGACCACTTGTCAATAACCGTATAAGGATCCTCCAAGCCAGTAACCATACATAGAAAGCTAAACGTGTTTATTGTTGACCCTGATGTGAAGCATGCAATGCGTGTCGGGGAGAAACAAGATAACTAGAGATGAGCGAACGTACTCGTCCGAGCTTGATATTCGTGCGAATATTAGGGTGTTCGGGATGCTCGTTACTCGTAACGAGCACCACGCGGTGTTCTGGTTACTTTCAGTTTCCTCTCTGAGACGTTAGCGCGCTTTTCTGGCCAATTGAAAGACAGGGAAGGCATTACAACTTCCCCCTGTGACGTTCAAGCCCTATACCACCCCCCTGCTGTGAGTGGCTGGGGCGATCAGATGTCACCCGAGTATAAAAGTCGGCCCCTCCCGCGGCTCGCCACACATGCCTTGTGAGTTAGCTGAGGGAAAGTACTATCGTGCTGGTGCTGCTGTAGGGAGAGCGTTAGGAGTCAGTGTAGGCTTCAAGAACCCCAACGGTCCTTCTCAGGGCCACATCTACCTGTGTGCAGGCTGCTGCTAGCAGTGTTTTTTTTTTTTTTTCCTCAAAATCGGCAGTGCAGAGCATTGCATCCGGCATTAGGGACAGAAGTGGTGCTTAGGCAGGGAGAGTGTTAGGAGTGAGTGTAGCCTTCAAGAACCTCAACGGTCCTTTCTAGGGCCAAATTGAAGCGTGTGCAGTACTGTGCTGGCTGCTGTTAGCAGTGTTGCATTTTTTTTTTTTCTAAAAATCGCCTCTGCAGAGCATTGCACCCTCCATTGATACTACAGGGACAGAATTGTGTAGGCAGGGCCACAACACAGTTATTGTTCATTGAATATACGCAGTGGGTCCTTCCCTTTGCTAAAAAGGACAAAAAATTATATTTGGCCTGCCTGTGTCAGTCCTAAGGTCTCCGTGTACGTGTGTGCTGCGTGGACAACGTACAAAAATCAGACGCAACCAGCTACGCTTTACTGCAGGCTTGCGCCATTGTCTTTCCTGACTGGCAAATACCTGCTCTGCTAGAGTTAATAACTCTGCTACACTATAGTTGTGTGACACTTTTTGAGGGCCACACCACAGATATTAAACTTCTTGTTCATTGAATATACGCAGTGGGTGCTTCCCTAAGCTAAAAAGGAAAAGAAATTATATTTGGCCTGCCTGTGTCAGTCCTAAGGTCTCCATGTACGTGTGTGCTGCGTGGACAACATACAAAAATCAGATGCAAACAGCTACGGTTTACTGCAGGCTTGCGCCAATTTCTTTCCTGCCTGGGAAATCAAATCACTGGTAATACAGCATGCTGAGGGGTAGGGGTAGGCCTAGAGGATGTGGACGCGGCCGAGGACGCGGAGGGCCAAGTGAGGGTGTGGGCACAGGCCGAGCCAGTGCGGTGGCCAGGGGTAGAGGCAGGGCCAGACCGAATAATCCACCAACTGTTTCCCAAAGCGCCCCCTCGCGCCATGCCACCCTGCACAGGTCAAGGTGCTCTACGGTGTGGCAGTTTTTCACAGAGACGCCTGACGACCGACGAACAGTGGTGTGCAACCTTTGTCGCGCCAAGATCAGCTGGGGAGGCACCACCAACAGCATGCGCAGGCATATGATGGCCAAGCACCCCACAAGGTGGGACGATGCCTGTTCACCGCCTCCGGTTTGCACCACTGCCTCTCCCCCTGTGCCCCAACCTGCCACTGAGATCCAACCCCCCTCTGAGGACACAGGCACTACCATCTCCTGGCCTGCACCCACACCCTCACCTCCGCTGTCCTCGGCCCCATCCAGCAATGTCTCTCAGCGCAGCGTCCAGACGTCGCTAGTGCCACAGTTTGAGCGCAAGCGCAACTACGACGCCACGCACCCGCACGCTCAAGCGTTAAACGTGCACATTGCAAAATTGATCAGCCTAGAGATGCTGCCGTATAGGCTTGTGGAAACGGAGGCTTTCAAAAGCATGATGGCGGCGGCTGCCCCGCGCTACTCGGTTCCCAGTCGCCACTACTTTTCCCGATGTGCCATCCCAGCCCTGCACGACCACGTCTCCCGCAACATTGTACGCGCCCTCACCAACGCGGTTACTGCCAAGGTCCACTTAACAACGGACACGTGGACAAGCACAGGCGGGCAGGGCCACTATATCTCCCTGACGGCACATTGGGTGAATTTAGTGGAGGCTGGGACAGAGTCAGAGCCTGGGACCGCTCACGTCCTACCCACCCCCAGAATTGCGGGCCACAGCTCGGTGGTGGTATCTGCGGCGGTGTATGCTTCCTCCACTAAAGCACCTTCCTCCTCCTCCTCCAACGCAACCTCTGTCTCGCAATCAAGATGTGTCAGCAGCACGTCGCCAGCAGTCGGTGTCACGCGGCGTGGCAGCACAGCGGTGGACAAGCGTCAGCAGGCCGTGCTGAAACTACTCAGCTTAGGAGAGAAGAGGCACACGGCCCACGAACTGCTGCAGGGTCTGACAGAGCAGACCGACCACTGGCTTGCGCCGCTGAGCCTCTAACCGGGCATGGTCGTGTGTGACAACGGCCGTAAGCTGGTGGCGGCTCTGCAGCTCGGCAGCCTCACGCACGTGCCATGCCTGGCCCATGTCTTTAATTTGGTGGTTCAGCGCTTTCTGAAAAGCTACCCCCACTTGTCATACCTGCTCGGAAAGGTGCGCCAGCTCTGCGCACATTTCCGCAAATCCCACACGCACGCTGCCACCCTGCGGACACTGCAACATAGGTTTAATCTGCCAGTGCACCGACTGCTGTGCGACGTGCCCACACAGTGGAACTCTACGCTCCACATGTTGGCCAGACTCTATGAGCAGCGTAGAGCTATAGTGGAATACCAACTCCAACTTGCGCGGCGCAGTGGGAGTCAGCCTCCTCAATTATTTACAGAAGAGTGGCCCTGGTTGGCAGCCATCTGCCAGGTCCTTGGAAAATTTGAGGAGTCTACCCAGGTGGTGAGCGGCGATGCTGCAATCATTAGCGTCACCATTCCTCTGCTATGCATCTTGAGAAGTTCCCTGCAAAGCATAAAGGCAGACGCTTTGCGCTCGGAAACAGAGCCGGGGGAAGACAGTATGTCGCTGGATAGTCAGAGCACCCGCCTGTCTATATCTCAGCGCGTTGAGGAGGAGGAGGAGGAGGAGGAGCATGAGGAGGATGAGGAGGAGGGGGAAGAGACAGCTTGGCCCACTGGTGAGGGTACACATGCTGCTGGGCTGTCATCCTTTCAGCGTGTATGGCCTGAGGAGGAGGAAGAGGAGGAGGAGGAGGATCCTGAAAGTGATCTTCCTAGTGAAGACAGCCATGTGTTGCGTACAGGTACCCTGGCACACATGGCTGACTTCATGTTAGGATGCCTTTCTCGTGACCCTCGCGTTACACGCATTCTGGCCACTACGGATTACTGGGTGTACACACTGCTCGACCCACGCTATAAGGAGAACCTTCCCACTCTCATTCCCGAAGAGGAAAGGGGTTCGAGAGTGTTGCTATACCGCAGGGCGCTGGTGGACAAACTGATGGTAAACTTCCCATCCGACAGCGCTAGTGGCAGAAGGCGCAGTTCCGAGGGCCAGGTAGCAGGGGAGGCGCAGAGATCAGGCAGCATGTACAGCGCAGGCAGGGGAACATTCTCCAAGGCCTTTGCCAGCTTTATGGCTCCCCAGCAAGACTGTGTCACCGCTCCCCAGTCAAGGCTGAGTCGCGGGAGCACTGTAAAAGGATGGTGAGGGAGTACGTAGCCGATCGCACGACCGTCCTCCGTGACGCCTCTGCCCCCTACAACTACTGGGTGTCGAAGCTGGACACGTGGCCTGAACTCGCGCTGTATGCCCTGGAGGTGCTTTCTTGTCCTGCGGCTAGCGTCTTGTCAGAGAGTGTGTTTAGTGTGGCTGGGGGAATCATCACGGATAAGCGTACTCACCTGTCAACCGACAGTGCCGACAGGCTAACACTCATCAAGATGAACAAAGGCTGGATTTCCCCAGACTTCTCTTCTCCACCAGCGGACAGCAGCGATACGTAAGCAATACGTAGGCTGCACCCGCGGATGGAAGCTACGTTCTCTCTCACCATCCAAAACGGGGACATTTCTGCTTCATCAATCTGTGTCTAATATTCCTCCTCCTCCTCCTGCTCCTCCTCCTGAAACCTCACGTAATCAAGCTGAACGGGCAATTTTTCTTAGGGCCACAAGGCTCACTCATAATTTTTCTAAACAATTTTTATACGTTTCAATGCTCTTAAAAGCGTTGAAACTTTAACTTGAACCAATTTTTCCTTAAACTGATCTGCCTCCAGGCCTAGTTACCACTTAAGCCACATTAACCAAAGCGATTAATGGGTTTCACCTGCCATCTTGGTTGGGCATGGCCAATTTTTTGGATGTACATTAGTACTGTTGATACAGCAATTTTTGTGGGCCCTCGCCTACAGTGTAATCAAATGAATTTTTAGCCCACCTGCATTACAGCTGACGTTACATCCGCTGTGTTGGGCAATGCAATGGGATATTTTTGTGTATCGCCGGTGGGTTACAGGGAGCCACCCATGCTGTAGGTGCACACAGAGTTTAACCTACATCTGTCCACTTGTAAAGAACCCCAGTCTGACTGGGGCATGCAGTGTGGGCCAAAGCCCACCTGTATTAAGCACGACATTACTACCTCAGCTGTGTTGGGCAATGCAATGGGATATTTTTATGTACCGCCGGTGGGTTCCAGGGAGCCACCCATGCTGTGGGTCCACAGGGACTTCACAATAGGGAGTTGTACCTGCCTGTGTCTATGAATTAAAAACCGCGGTCTGACTGGGGCATGCAGACACCTTGACAGAATGAATAGTGTGTGGCACATAGGTTCCCCATTGCTATGCCCACGTGTGCAGCTCCTGATGGCGGTGGCACAGGATTCTATTTCTCATTGCTTCTGTTCAGCATTGTGGGCTATCGCCCTGCCCCTTTTAAAGAGGGTCGCTGCCTAGCCGTGCCAACCCTCTGCAGTGTGTGCCTGCGGTTCCTCGTCATGGCAGACGCACTTCTAAATAGACATGAGGGTGGTGTGGCATGAGGGCAGCTGAAGGCTGCGCAGGGACACTTTGGTGTGCGCTGTGGGGGGGGAGGGGGGGTTGGGCAGCATGTAACCCAGGAGAAGTGGCAGTGGAGTGTCATGCAGGCAGTGATTGTGCTTTGTTGTAGCTAGTGTGGTGCTTAGCAAAGGTATGCCATGCTAATGAGGGCTTTTCAGAAGTAAAAGTTTTTAGGAGGGGGGGGGGGCCCACTCTTGCCGCTATTGTGGCTTAATAGTGGGACCTGTGAACTTGAGATGCAGCCCAACATGTAGCCCCTCGCCTGCCCTATCCGTTGCTGTGTCGTTCCCATCACTTTCTTGAATTGCCCAGATTTTCACACAAGGAAACCTTAGCGAGCATCGGCGAAATACAAAAATGCTCGGGTCGCCCATTGACTTCAATGGGGTTCGTTACTCGAAACGAACCCTCGAGCATCGCGAAAAGTTCGTCCCGAATAACGAGCACCCGAGCATTTTGGTGCTCGCTCATCTCTAAAGATAACCTCCTTTCTCAAGCATATTCAGAAAGAAACGTGTAGACAGTCCACATATTGGTACCCTTCTGCATTTTTGGCAGTGTGCAGTACACTCCAGTCTCCGGCTCCCATTTGGTGTGAGTTCTGGATACCAAAAGTAATGGTAAGCTAGAAGGAACATGCAGTCCAGAGGCAAGAAGTAATCTACCTTCTGAACCAAAAAGAAATACAGTATATGCTCTGTTGTATAAATTACTGTATTTATGAGATTGGTCGCAAGTCACCTGTTGATCGTGTCTAAAATAATATAAAGAAATATAGTATATTAAAAAATAATGAAAAAGGTAAAAAAAGAATTGTAAATATGTTAAAATTGTCAATAGATAAAATATACCTCAATTTTAAAAAATAGTAAAAAGATGTGGGCGGTCAAGATACTTACAATGCATAAAACATTAAAACTGAAAAAAAGGTAAATGATTGCAATCCCATGGAAAATCCTATTAGTAAAAATAGTAAATTGATTATATCATTAAGAAAAACATTGGCAGAAGAGCATATAAGGCTGCATTCCCACAAACGTATATCGGCTCGGTTTTCACACCGAGCCGATATACGTCGGGAAGGGGAGGGGGAAGATGGAAGAGCCAGGAGCAGGAACTGAGCTCCCGCCCCCTCTCTGCCTCCTCTCCACCCCTCTGCACTATTTGCAATGAAAGGAAGCGGGACGGGGGTGGGGCTAAGTTCTGAGAATTAGCCCCACCCCCGTTCTGCCTCTCTCCATTGCAAATAATGCAGAGGGGCAGAGAGGAGGCAGAGAGGGGGCGGGAGCTCAGTTCCTGCTCCTTGCTCTTCCATCCTCCCCCCTGCAGATGAGGACGACGTATATCGGCTCGGCGTGAAAACCGAGCCGATATACGTTCATGGGAATGCACCCTAAGCCATATGAAATTATGCAGGTTAACGTATGTTAAATATTACCATTTTTTACATGTTCCAGCATTTCATTAAGGCCATGAGGAACCAAACTGTTAAGCCTTAAAAACAAATGCATTACTTTGGTTCATAGTGTCTGGAACTCACCCTGCGGAACTTTTTTCAATAGGAGTTAAAAAACGTCAAGTGGGATCTTTATTATGGCCAATTTGTTGGCCCTTACTCATAGACTCATAGACTGGTAGAGGTGGAAGGGACCTCCAGGGTCATCGGGTCAAACACCCTGCTCAGTGCAGGATCACTAAATCATCCCAGACAGATATTTGTCCAGCCTTTGTTTGAACACTTCCATTGAAGGAGAACTCACCACCTCCCGCGTTAACCTGTTCCACTCATTGATCACCCTCACCGTCTAATATCTAATCTGTGTCTCCTCCCTTTCAGTTTCATCCCACTGCTTCTAGTCTTTCCTTGTGCAGATGAGAATAGGGCTAGATGAGAATCATTGCGATTCTCCGCTCTTGGTCGGCAATTCGCAGCATGCTGCGAATTACCACGATTCTACGCAGTCAGCCTATCTGTCAGATAAGCTGACCGCGGAGATCTGCCTGCCATCTCCTGCTCCCGGGCGGCAACTCCTCGCGGCGGAGATTCACCACGGGATTTCACAACGCCCGCGGACAGGCACTCATTGTTTTGGGGACACCTACACTGCTCCCCGGATGTCCTGATCGGACGAGGATGTTTAAAGAGTACACACGGTTGTAGATTATTTGAGCTCACATTGGCCTGATAGGTGTAGCAGTGTGTCTTTCATGACACTACCAACATACCAGGGTGAGTCACCGTTACTTTTATATCGTTTCTCCTTTTCACTTCTCCAGGAGCGCTGTCTCTTTTTTAAATTGTTTTTTTTATCTTGTTCAGTAACTTCTGAGACAGGATCATTATACACAGGATGGGGGATGGGAAGCTTAAGAGTGGTGGTCTGACTGCTGGGACCCCATGTGGCTTGGGAATTGAAACAGTCAAGCTTGGCTGAGCTACAGTGCTTCTTCAACTCCCATAGAAGTCATTGAGTTTTGCAAACAGTGTAGCACAGCGAACTGTATTGTTTCCACAGCTCCTTAGTTATAAAAATTAATAAGAGCAAAGCTGCTACTCCAATGACTACGATCGGCCCTGCTGCACTGACAGCGGGCCAGGCGATCAGCTGATTGCCAGAGATCCCGAGTGGACTCTAGCCAACCAACTATTGGTGACCTATCCTGAGCATAGGTCATCAATAGTATTTGCCTGGAAAAACCCTTTAATTAGCTAATAACGACATTCAAAAGTTACATTTCCAGATTACAATCATTTTTTCATAAGGAATAGGAAACAATGGAATAATTTTTTTATCAAAAAGAATAAATTCACCAACTACAGCTAAAAGCTAAATACCTTCAAACCCCGCAACTCAATGGTCCAACATTAGGGTAAATAAGTATTTTAGCTACACATCTGATAAAACAGATCTTTCAGCCAACTGATTCTGAAATCCAGCTCCTACTGTCAGAATCTGCTCAGATGGCCATCTTCTGGGAATAGTTATCATCCTGCTTCATTAGGGGATAACTGATTGAGTTATCCATTATGACAATTTTACGATATTTTGTCTGTCTTTCAACAATTTAGAAGTATTTTAACCCTTTGCAATCCAATTTTGGATTCAGGGTTTCCTAGGGGGTTTTCTCTTTCTGCTATTATACAATGGCGCCATCTGCTGGCTAGAGCCAGTACTATGGTATTGGAGATGCTGGAGAGGCCCTTGACAACAGAGCAGCCAGTAATCTACAGTAAGAATACCCTGCTGGATGTCTTCCGACATCGGAAGCTGTACAGCCTTCAATCAGAATGTCTTTAGACGTCAGACAGTGGATTGGAAAGGGTTAAATTTAAAAAAATGTCCTTTAATTGTCAAGCCAGATTTCCATCCTGAGGAGACCACAAGCTCATTCCACACTCTACTCAGTTGGAAATTATTGAGTGGCTAGTAATAAATAGGGCACAGCGGGGGGTAATGTGGGCTAAATTGATCTATTGAAGTGCACACATCCCGGCTAGTAGTCTATTGTGCCTCTGTACATCGCTGACTGTTTGAATTATTCTCATTTCCTCCTCTTCTGTGTAAATGTAAACTGATGAGAGAGTAGAGCAAATGCAGCTGGCTGACATTATAGTCATGATGTATGGGCATTATTACTGCCAGTCTTGGGGACGGGTGGATCTCTTGCTCTTATTGAATGGGTGTATTTACCTGTAAACATTCACAAGTCACAATGTAAACTATCAAAATTAAAATATCCTTTCATAGTACAATGTAGTGGCTGGATGAAGTGCTTGCAAATGTGTGACTAACGGGTTTATTTAGTAGACCAAGTGGTTCTGCGGGGCAGCTCAGTCTTTCCATTTACTAGTACCATGGAGATTCTGATTGAACTAGAATAAAGGAAAATAATGACTTCAGCTAGACATGGACGGAAGGATTAACCTCCCATGAGTCATTTTTGGCCAATTGTTGCAAAAGGCAATGTGGTATCAATAGTGAATACTTCTCAAGTTATGTCCGGTGACCGCACCATCCAGTGTAATATATTTTAATTGCACTATTCAATATGTAATAGTCATTGGATTGCTTGTGTTTTCGTTGATTATATGCTATATTGTTTCTGTGGTCTTGGATGACAACATCCGCATGATGCCAATGGGAAGATGGAACAATCCCTCTGCAGCACCACCTGTTGGAAGGCAACATTCCTGCAAGTCTATGTCAGACATTTTAATAGGACTTGTAATAATAACTGAGAATATAGGTCAAAGCCAGAAGGAAAAGATAAACCATGCACAGACAGCTGTTTCACAGTGTTTGTCCCTCATCAGTGTAAGGAGGTTTGCTAGGTTGGCTAGGTGAGAAGCCGCCAATTTACTGGCCTGATTCGGGCTTGTTTGTTCGCACTGTTAATAAAGTTATACAAGCAACATAATGTCTTGTGATGAGAATTTTCCTAGTTGACTGCGGTGGGTACCCCACAGCCTTTACCCCACTCCATTCCACAGGCACATCTTACTAGAGTAAGAAATACAAGGCAATGAGTTGTCATGACACCCGAATCTCATTGTGGGGGGCTATTCAGGTGACAAAGGGAGCTTTCTCTCTCTGTTGGGCCATTTAACGGGAATCTGTCTCACTTGGTGCATCAACCTGCAACCTTCAGGTCGTGAGCAAGAGCTTAGGACTGCATTTCTGCTGCCTTAACACTCTGTGCCACACGAGGCTCGTAATGTCATTGGTGAAGTCTGAGTGTTAATGGACCCATACACAATAGTGAAAAGTACTCTGAACCCACCAGGTTACCACATATGTACGAGGCCCTCCCAGCCGTCCACTGATAGATGTCTTGCTGTTCTCCTTGGAAATAAGCCCTGCTACAGAAGCCTGGCTATAATTTTCTCCATTCTCCCCATGGAAAACATATGAACGCTCAGCTGAACTGAGTGTTCATGTTTAGAGATGAGCGAGCTTACTCGTTAAGGGCAGATACTCGAGCGAGTATTGTCCTTTTCAAGTACCTGCCTGCTCGTCAGAAAAGATTCGGGTGCCGGCGGGGGTGAGCAGTGGGTTGTGGGAGTGAGCAGGAGGGAGCAGGGGATGAGAGAGAGAGATCTCACCCCCCGTTTCCTAACCCGCTCTCCCCCGCTGGCACCCGATGACTGTCTTCGTCTGGGAAGAAGTTGGCCATGATGAAAACGGCTGTCTAACTGTAGGATAAAAGATCTTTCATTCTTAAGATAGAATTTTTATTTCTGGTTCACGGAGATCTTAAGGACATTTCTAGAGAGATTGTTCATCCATCAGCCGGTATCATTGAACATGTATGGCCACGGTAGTGGTTAACATAGACCAAAATGGTTATGACCGTGTCAACGTCGGCAAAATGAACGTTTGTTCGACGGTTGTTCAACCATCAGCCAACTTCTATTTAACGTGTTTGGCCACTGCAAGGGATTTACTTGTCTATGCGCAGTTCTAATGGTATCAACTAATGAACCTAGTATCAGATAAGCCCGACTTGTGGCCTGCCATGACCTTTGAAGTAGTAACACAATGTTTCTTTACAGATGAAAACACATTAGAGGTGGATGGAAGGTCTAACATTATGTACATAATATAGCCTGCCCAGCAGTTGTGTTCTGTAAACCAAGTGGAAGTTTCCGAGTGAGCTGGCATATAATAATAGAACAGCTATTAGGCATATTTCCTGTGGAAATCTGGGTGGTACTGAAAATTTCCATTTAGTATGGCACATTTCCTCTCACAGAACAATACTTTTTAAGATAAAGAGATGTAATTTATTTACAGATTCAAATTAGTGCACCGATTACTCAGTTTGGGAACAGTAATTGAGACCAACAGATTAAGAGTTCCATTCGTGGAGGACGGATTCTGAGCATGCCACTTATTCGGTTGGCTTCTCACTACATGGCATATAGATAATGGCTTCATTACTTATTATACTGCATGGGTTATCTACATGATAACCTATACAGTAGGTCTAATAAATTCTCCAAATGATAGTACAATGTGCAGATTTTCATGTGGATTACTGTTGTATCTTCAGCTGTGAGTGAATGGGTTTGTTAAAGGGGTGTTCCAGGCAAATTCTATTAATGACCTATCCTCAGAGATCAGCTGATCGGCCAGCCCACTGTCAATGCATCAGGGGCAGAGGCGAAAGCGTCATAGAGGGCTTCACTCCCATTGAAATCAATGGCAGCTTAAGCCTCCTATTACACTCCTGCACTTCTGGCTCTGACATTGGGGTTGTCTGGTCCCAATGCACTTACAACAGGTCAGAGGATCAGCTGATCCATGGAGATCTCCAGTAGCTAGTCCCTGGTGAATTTGCCCAGAAAACTCCTTCAAAACCTCATTTGTCATTCACTTACTGTAGGTTGTACTGTACATTGCTGTGGAATTTCAGCTCCATTCTGAAGCTGACATTTCGTAGCTATTCCACTGTGTGTGAAGTCACTCTTAAAGAGACTCTGTCACCTAGTTTTAGTCCTAGATGCTAAGCTTATGAGCTGAAAGTAGGTGAACCCCTGAGTCCGGGGATGTAAATGTTATGCTTACCGCCCCCCCCCCCCCCCAATCATTTCCCTGATGTGAGTGTTGAAAGCCTCTGTGGCAGTGCATTGCCTGGTGCTGCTAAGTTGTCTCCCAATTATAAAATTAGAACAGGGGGGCTACTTAGCGCTCTTCTCAATGCATTGAGCTCTGGTTTTCACCGCTGACACCAGGGTAATGACAGGGGAGGTAAGTATAAGACTTGCATCCCCGGTCTCGGTACTTTCAGCCCGTAAGCTTAGCTTATAGGGCTAAAAGTAGGTGACAGACTCCCTTTAAATGTATCTTTATTTATCTACAGGCAGGAGTTCCCCAGCTTATCAAACTCTCCTTATAGCTTAACCATCAAATTAAAAACAGTGTGTCCATATAAGAAGTACAGTTCCCACTTGGGCCCACGTGCAGAAAGGGCTTTTATTCTACAATTCCATAATTTAGGGAAAGGGGGACAGCCAGAGGCGTAACTTGAAGCTTCTGGGCCCCATGGCAAAATCTGTAACAGGGCCCCCAACTATATGGAGAAGAGAGGCCTTCTGGGCCCGGGTGTAACCGCATCCCCTGCATCCTCTATAGTTACGCCCATGGGGACAGCCTACCATAAGTGTTTTATCTAAAATTGGATCACTTAATCCATTCTTCTGGGGAAACATATCCAATACAAACAAATACATAGATCTGCAAACAATCTTCAAGGAGGGAACTCATTCAGTTGTGTTTGCTCAGTCGTTTCATCCATAATTAAGTAAGTTGTGGTAAACATGAAAATGACATTTACCAGAGCATTTTGTATCTTGTTCTGCAGCGTAATTAAAACAAAAGCACATTATGCTGCGTGGAACAGACAAACAAGTTTTAACATGAACACAAGGGTAATTAAATTGTCTTTTTGGCATAAACCGTCGGCAGAGCTTATCATTAAAACTAATTACAATTTTTATGCTATAATGTGCCTGAATGGTATTGTCCTCAAAATTAAACTTTTAGAATAGCTTGGCAGATAAAAATCTATTCCACAGATTTAACAGCGCAGAAAAGTATGTGCTGTTATACCAAATGTGTGATTAGTCTATAGATGGACTATCACTGGAGAAATCAATGAATTCTGCATTATACCAGAATGGTTTTTAAAGGGACTGTATCAGCTATATACAATGACATGCCAAAAGTCATGGGACAGGAACTAATATCGTGTTGGAGCCCCTCTAGGCCGGTGAAGTGCAGCAACTCAATGTGGCATCAATTCCCCAAGTGGAAAAAAGATGCCTAGTGAGATGGATAGCCACCCACAGCTCCATGGTACTTGTAGGAGCCAGATCTCAGGTGTGAATGGACCTCTCCTCCACATCCCATAAGTACTTGATTGGGCTCATGTCTCTCGAACATGCAGGCCAGACCATTTGGAGAAATTCTCCAGCATGCTTCTCAAGCCAATTCTGGACAACTTGGGCCTGATGGCACGGTGTATTATCCCACCGAAATATCCCATCATTGTAGGGGTACATGAACTCCAGGAAGGGCTGCAAATGGTCCCCAAGCAATAAAAAGTAGTGGGCAATGACATGTTTACATGCAGCAGTGCACCCAATCCATGCCATGAGAACACATCCCACACCAGTATGGAACCACCACAGTGCCTTGTTGACAATGGCGGTCCATGGCTTCATGGGGTTTGTGTCACACACAATGATGTGCCTTACCATCAATTGATACCATGACTTATCAGACCATGCTGCATGTTGCCAGTCCCCTAGGGTCCAGTTTGCAACCTCACGAGCCCAGATGAGGTGCTGTATCCAGTGTCATTGTGTTCATAGAGGCATTCTGGTGGGTCTTCTACTCTCGTATCTCATTGAAGTGAAAGAATGCTGCACTGACCTGCAGTATATGCATGTGGGGTCTGTTGCATTGAATGTGGATGTGATTTCTTCTGGCCATACGCTGCTGGTCGTGATCACTAAGCACCTGCGGATAGCCACTGTGCTTTCTGCTATTGGTGATAATGCCTTCAATTACGGTTTCCTAGTACACATGTGACATTGTGGGTCAAGGAATGTTAAATGATGGCAGAACTTCAGAAATGGAATGGCCCATCCATCTGGCACCCAGTAGCATGCCCACTAACAAGATAACACCTCACAATGTATACAGGTGTGGGCGTTCCCAATACTGCTATCCTATGATTTTTCACATGTCAGCATGTGTGTGTGTGTGTATGTGTGTGTATATATATATATATATAATGAAGTGTGTGTGTGTGTGTGTGGGGGGGGGGGTTAACAATTAACCCTTTAACTACCAGGCATTTTTGGATTTTCGTTTTTTTTCATCCTTGCCTTTTAAAAGACCCATAACTTTTTAGTTGGATAGTATAGCTCAGGCTTTTTGATTTGCATTGATACAAATTATATAATTTTTTTTGTTGTTTAGATTTTTTAAGGAGGTGATTGAAAAAGATTATTTTTTATATTTTTTAATTTTGAAAAATGTTTCCTGGCAAAGTTGACAACTCACAAGGCTTCTTGTATGAGGGGTGATTCAGTTTTATCAAGTGTCAACTTTCCCCTTGTCACTTACAACTCACCTACGGGAGATCCACTCACAAATGTAGCAAAGTACAAAAAGACTTACTTATACAGATACTTAATGTTTTGGAGGATGTTTTGGGGAGCCAACTACTAACTAAAAAAATGCCAAAAAAATAATGTGAATATATGACTTTGTTCTCATGAAGGTGGTTTATTAAGGTCATTTATACGCACAGTATGACTTTTGTAACAACATTCGTTCTGCTGCGTCGGCGCTGCTGCAGATATTAATGTTATTGCTTGTTTGTACAATTAGAAAGCATGGTACTAGTATTCTTTATCTTTTACTGCTTGTAAATTAGAATGTTAGTGTTTGTGTGCATTAACTTACATCTATTGTAAATCCTCCTAAGTTGATGGAGAATCCAGGTAGTTTTTGTGTTTTTTGGTTACTTCTTTTACTCTGTGGATACTATAATACAGGCTGATTCAAAAAGAATGATGCAAAGGTAAAGGTGTTCTATTTATACATGAATTGACGTACAACAGCCAAAAGGACATGAAGATAGAAGAACTTTTAATGTAGTTTACAGATATTTGATGTGGGCATCGTTTACACGGCAGATGCCATGTCAGCAGTCCGGTTCTGTCCACACGTGTCCCAGCATATATTCTGCTATCGAATCCACTGCAGCAGTGTCACAATGTTGCCAGCAGCTTACAGTTTTGGGAACAGGTCCAGGGGAACGTCACAACATCAGCGCCAAATGACGTGATGCGCCTAATGGCATATGCACGGTGTCATTCAGCGCTGGACGCCAAGGAAGAAACACCTCCCTTCTGTCTGTGGACTGTTTTGCTGGCTGGGCTGGCTGTCATCCCAGCCTATCAGTAATGTGTCTAAGGTATATATAAATCAGCTTTACTTTTGCCCTATTATTTTGAATTACTCCGTATTAAACAGTGCATTCAGCTCCTGGCCCTTAGTAGAATATCACTTTTAGGCTGGCTGTCCACAGGCAATTTGCCATAGCGTGATCCACGGCGATAAAGCGCACACATGACACGCTTTCCATAGGATAACTATAGAAAGCACAGCCCAATGTACATGAGCGGAAAATCTCCATTCACGTCTAAAAATCGGGGCATGCTGCGCTTCTCCACAATAAACCTATCATTAGATAGGTTCATCGCTGAAAATCGCAGTGACATTAGTGCTCCCCCGCGGCAGAATACGGCTCACGATATTCCGTCCCGCCCGTGGACACTCAGCCTAATGCATGCAAAACAATGTCAGCATTTTTATTTCAATAAATCTGCAATAGATGGAACAAGATATTTGACTAGAAAACACGTAGTTGGCCAGAACAACGGGGCCCCTCAGAAATGCATGCTATATGTAGTCTGTATTGTCTTTGAATGTGATATGATTCAGCAAAATGTATATTGGTGTTTGCAGGAATGAAAGGGTTAATGTCTGCAAATTAGCAGTCTCTGTCTGGAAATGTATCGTTTTGTGCTGGGAGTTAGGTGTCACCTGACCATGCTTCATATTAATGTTTGTAGAATGTGAGTGAGGGGGAGTGCAAGTTAGTTAGCAAGAGAGTTAATCCATGCAAGGTGTAACGAAGAAAAGTCTGTGTGGAGTTCTGCAGAGGAGGGCATGAGTGAGTCTGCTATGTTTTAGGAGAAACAGTGCCTTGCCTTACTGAGGCCCAGAATGGATGAGGCCAAGAGGATGGCCTAATAGCTGCTTGGGGACTACTACCCTCAGGATAGAGAGAGAGAGACTGTGGTTTCTCCTGCTTACCCAAGAATCCTCCCTGTCAGACCCCATACCAATTTGCTTATTCAATTGTTGCTGGATTTAAAGTGATTTTGGACTGTTTATTTAATAAACGAGCGTCCGTACGTTCCCGCTTCTGCTCCTTAAAAGTTATCCCTGTGAGTGGGCTGATTTATTTACATCATTATCTGGATTCACCGCAGAAGATGGAACGATGGCGTCACACGTGACAAAAGACTCAAGGTAAACCAGTTGGGTTACTCCCATTTGATAGCCTGCCCCCGGTTCTTTGGTCGGGTCCCCTTACTACCCTCAGGGTGGGAGATGGTAGAGCCCCGTGACAAGGCCCAAACTCTACCCACTGTCTCCTAGACTGAGGGTCCGCTCCTCAGACGCTGCAAACATTTAGTCAGATTTTATTACTAAGTTGACGCCTATTGTTGATTGTACCTGCTTTTCAATGCCCGCGTTTTGCCGCAATTGGAATCCACCCGTGTGAGCAGGTCTAAAGCAGTATTCATACAGCCATATGTAAGTTGTACCCAAAAAACAATGGTGCAACTCCCATCAGACACCAAACAGACACTGGTCCATATTCTGTCTGTTATCCAAGACCCTACACATTGCATGTACAATTTCCTGTCTGTGAAAACGGATGAGAACAGGACACACAGCGATTCCTTTCATACAGTCCATCAGTCTGTTTGAAAAAAGCCATGAGTCTAGCCTAATGTTTACACACTATGGGTCTACCTAGCTTGGGAACCACTTTCTTGCCTAACTTAGGGTGACTACCCACTAGCGTTTTTTTTCTGCTGCAAATTCGCTTCGTTTTTTTTCCAATTGTTAATGGGACTTTCTAATGTTAAAAAGGCAACGCACCAAAAACGTAAGTTGCGTTGCGTTTTTAACATTAGAAAGTCCCATTGACAATTGGAAAAAAAAACACAGTGAATTCGCAGCGGAAAAAAGCGCTAGTGGGTAGTCACCCTAAGGAAGGACATAAAATGTAGCTATTGTGGGATTTGTATTATACATAAGTTTTAACTCATTTTCTGATGTCTTTATTTTGGGCTGACTGCAGGGTAACAAATGCAATCATTTTAAAACAAAATGAAGCACCTAAAAGGAGAAGTTGTCGGAATCAGATGAAACGTTCTCTGTGTGATTGTAATACTGATATGAATAAGTAATTACAATATCAGAGCAAAAGGATAATTTATTGTGGAAAACTGAACACTTGGAGGCTCTAGTACCCTGTTGTACCGCCTCTAGCTTGGATACAAAATGTGATACAGGCGGCATGAAGGCTCTAGTACCATGTTGTACCGCCTTTAGCTTGGATACAAGATATGATACGGGCGAGCATAGAGGGTCTAGTACCCTGTTGTACCGCCTCTAGCTTGGATGCAAGATGTGATACGGGGGGGCCTAAAGGCTCTAGTACACTGTTGGCCTGCTTCTACACTGGATGCAAAATGTGATACGGGCAGATATAGAGGCATACAGGTTCCGTATCGTATCCTGAGGCATATCAGTCCACATTTGATGTAACTGAGCCTCTAGATCGTGCAAACTCATAGGCTGTTGAAGCTGGCATCCCAGATGGTTCCATATATGTTCTATTGGTGATCAATCCGGCAACCAGGCAGGCGACGGAAGTGTGACAATGTTGCGGAGGCATTCCTGTGACACTCTTGCTGTGTTCAGCTGAGCATTATCCTGCTGGAAGCCGCCATGAGAGGAACACATGTGGCTGCAGGATGTCCTGAACATATCGCTGAGCTGTCACTGTCCCTTGGACCACTACTAGGGGTGATCAACCATCATATGCAATGGCCCCACAGACCATCACACCAACAAAGGCAGGATTGAGGCGCTCACCCCTAGGTCTTCAGACACGAACACGGCCGTCGTCAATGCCCAAACTAAACCTGGATTTGATGCCGAAGACAACCCGGTTCCACTCTATAGTAGTCCAGTTTCGTCCATGACACCACTGTAAATGGAGGTGACGGTGGGTGGTTATCAAAGACAGTACACGGGATGGGCGCCGTGGGACCAAATGTCCTTCAGCCAAGAGTCTGGAAATTGTCCCAACAGACACAGAAGCCTGTAACAATGGTGTCTGCATGGTGGACAACGAAACAGTTGGAGCTGCTCGTGCTTGTCAGACGATCTTCTACAATGGTGGTCTGTCAAGGGCATCCTGAGCTCATTCGCCTTGTGTGCATGCTCTCATGCATCCATTGTCTCCTTGTTTGACTCCAATATTTCAAGTACTGCTTGTTCAGAGTGGCATAGATTTGATAAATGCTTCAATATTTGACTACTCCGAAAAATGCTGATTATTTTTGGATTTTGGTTTGAAATTCATGTAAGCGGCTTTTACTGCATCATTTATGGATGAATTTTCCCTCTCTAGGTCCTCTAACATTTTTAAGAATTCCTGATCTCGCCCAATGGAGGCTGTAATATCCCTGATGTCCACAGAATGGCATCTGGGTAGGGACATTTTTCTAGCAAAGAGATTAATGACGTTGATCCAAGTAAAGGGATCAAATTTAAGTTCAGACAGAAAGGAAAGACTTAAAGGGGTTGTCCCGCGATAGCAAGTGGGGTTATGCACTTCTGTATGGCCATATTAATGCACTTTGTAATATACATCGTGCATTAAATATGAGCCATACAGAAGTTATTCACTTACCTGCTCCGTTGCTGGCGTCCCCGTCGCCATGGTGCCGTCTAGTTTCAGCGTCTAATCGCCGGATTGGACGTGCTTGCGCAGATGGGTCTTTTCCCTTCGGCTCGCTCCGGCAGCAGCGGCGTTCTGGCTCCGCCCCTTGTACGCGTCATCGCGTAGCTCTGCCCCGGTCCCATGTGCCGATTCCAGCCAATCAGGAGGCTGGAATCGGCACATGTGACAGGGGCGGTGCTACGCGATGACGCGTACAAGGGGGCAGAGCCAGAACGCTGCTGCTGCCAGAGCGAGCCGAAGGGAAAAGACCCATCTGCGCAAGCGTGTCTAATCTGGCGATTAGACGCTGAAACTAGACGGCACCATGGCGACGGGGACGCCAGCAACGGAGCAGGTAAGTGAATAACTTCTGTATGGCTCATATTTAATGCACGATGTATATTACAAAGTGCATTAATATGGCCATACAGAAGTGCATAACCCCACTTGCTGTCGCGGGACAACCCCTTTAAAAAAAAAAAAAAACAGCGCTGTCTGCATCTCTGACTGTGTAGAAGGATACATTGCACTCTTGCAATTTATCACCTTTACTCAATTATCCTTTATTTGTCATATTGTGTCATTTTGTCACAGTCTTGTAGCTTTATCACTGGCATCCCCCCAAAAAAATTGGCACTGTCAATGGTGTTGTTGCACTGTTCGTAATAGACAGATGAGAAAGCCTGCAGATCACATTGTGTGAAGTTGGTTCTGAAGTCCCCTTGGATATAACAGTACTTGTTGGTTGTGATAATGCGGGGGGATTGGTAGAGAATGTCTGTGATAATAATAACCCAGACAAGAGGAGCCCCTGTGAGGGAACTGTTGTTTTACCACATGTGATTCTTGCAGCCCCAAGATAATAGAGTTGTTATTAGAGTTACAAAGAGTCACGCTATGTGAGCGAGAGGCCTTAGAGAGCTGCTATGGCTTTTTGTCACTCATCTTTCCTCTTTCTACCACCTTCAGTCTGAGCCCCAGAGAACCCCTCCTCTGTCTCAGTAAGATCTAAGTTGGATATATCCGTGTATTGATTATGATGTGCAAAGCTATTTTCTCTTACATAGACTCGACCTGTTCCAAAATCGGAATCTATGTTTCCCTGTGATCTTTGTTCTAGCAGGGAATATTCACCACTAGAAGCAAAGACTTGGATGTTTGCTGACTTTTGCAAGTTAGGCGTTTACTTGGCCAAAACATCTTTTTGTCTAAGTATTTATTTCTTAGAATTCCCCATCAGAGCCATAATCTGTCAATCCGATATAGAGACATCTTATTCACTCATTTTGGTAGGCGTGTGTGTGCACATTCCTTGCCTAAGTCTCTAGGCTGCTTTACACTGGCCATTGATCGCTCATTTTGCTACTCAGCTACTTAAATACCAATTAGGTGTGCAAATGAAGCCTTCCCTGAATGCAGCTAATAGCCCGGGGCTATTATCTGTGCTCAGATCCTTTGTTCTCCACGGGGAAACAATGCTATCTCCCTGTGAAGAACTACTGATAAAAGTGAGGGACGATTTTTATGTTGGACTGAATTTAACAATCAGACGATGGACGCACATTTACACACACCGATTATCGCTAAAACGATCGCCGATTAGCAATTTTTTTGCGATAATCGGCTAGTGTAAATGGGCCTTACTCTCGTTTGCCCCAATGTCCTGATGAAGCTGGATCATCAGTGAAACATGTTGGGGGGTGCAAAAACGTGACTTTTAATTAGCAGCACAACCATGCACTAGACTACTGTCTGTAGGATTTGTGTATTTTTTGTGATAAAATGTGTAAGCATCCAATCAGACAAAAGTAGGAGAAAGCATGGACCATGTAGGATCTTTATTTATTTTTCATCAAAGTTCTGAGAGGTTTCCTACTGGAGATCAGCTTGTGATTTTGGAAAATATATGCCGTTCAGTACCGAACGGCCACTGTGTTAGTGAATGGAGAGGGGCGGGGGAGAGCGAGGAGTGAAATCTCCTCCAGCTTCCCCGCTGTGAGCCAACGAGACTCACTCCTGTGCAACAGCACAGGAGCGAGTACATGTAGGGACGAGTTTCGGGCATCGTTTGTGTGACAGTTGTCCCGTGTAAAAGGAGCTTAAGAAATGCACTGAAAAATCTAAAGAATTCTTGGCTGCCCAGTCTTGTCTCCGTTAAACATAGACCTAGTGAAAAATATTACATGGGCAAATGCGAGGGGCTTTCATTAAAGATTTCCCCCTGACCCACTTCCTGTGGACTGAGAACAACGAAACCTGGCACAGTTATTAGTCCTTCTCTACATAGGTGCCACCTAGGGGGAGACACTTCTCCCATCTCTTTATGCAACTGTAAACACCTCGCTTGTAGAAGTTGAGAAGTTGCTCCAAAAACCATGTTGTGACTATGGAAATCAGAGTCTCATCATCTAGAAAACACTTGCCTTACAAAAACCACTTAACTGTTGGAAAGAGGTGGAAGTCTGATAGTGCAACATCGGGTGAATAATGGGGATGTCGTAGAATTTCATACTCGCAGCAGCGTGCTTCCATCTGGGCAATGTGTGAGTTGTGACCTGGGGCATTGTCTTGCAGAAGGCGGACACCTTTGGTGAGCATGCCACGTATCTTGGTTTTGATGGCTTCCTGCAATTTCCACAGTAGTGAAGCATATAATACCCCTAGTAATCGTGATACCCTTTACTAGGAAATCCTTCAAGACTATTCTGTGCTGGTCCCAAAAGACTGGCTGTCATTGGTCAAAGCGCTCAGCCAATCAGAGGCAGCGCTTCAAGGAGGCAGGGATTTTTCAATCCCCTGCCAGAAGAAAATGAAGAACAGTGCCGCAGACCCAAAGAGAAGACGCGCCAGAGCCAGACACCACTTTTAGGTGATTTTTTTTTCATTTATTTAATTTTTTTCCAGCATCTAGGGCTTATTTAAGGGCTTTGACAGTAGGATTTCCTACTGTCACAGTAGAATTTCCTACTGCCAAATTTGCGTCGCAAAGCATTGGTTCTAATAGAACCATTTTTTTTCCCGCACCTATCCATGTGGGGAAAAAACGCTCATCTGACTGGTTCCTTAATATGGGGAAAATGCTAATTTATTTTAAACTGTCTTTATAGAGCTGTGAAGGATCAAAATAAAAACCATGACAGATGCTAGCAGACTGTTATCAGTTTTTCAGTCAAGTATGGTAGTAATGGTAAAAAGAATGGCACAAAAGCTTGTATTCTCCACCTCACCATACCGTACACATCTCCAGCCCCTTTACCTTCTGTATCACCCCATTATTTGTAGTGTGTAAGCACGTTGGAGCAGGACCCTCAAGCCTATTGTCTCCATCAACTGATTACTATGTAACAGTAGTTTTTATCTTTTTGTACTTTTGTCTTTCTGTGTCCCCCTGTTTTTGTAAGCGCTGCTGAATATGTTTGGCGCTATATAAATAAAGATTATTATTATCTTTGTTTACTATGTAAAGTAGCATGAAAGGCTGCGCTATTTTGCCCCCCCAAAAATGGTTGACTGATGCCAGTTGATAACATAGTTAGAATTTCCTTCACTTGAGTTAACTCAGGATTCCATTTAACATTTATTTTCCTTCAATATTCTAAATTACAACTAGCACCAAAGGTAAAAGGTAAAGTTCTCTGGTGCAAGCCCATCATAACGTTTTCTTGGCAGACTAAAAACAGGGTGGTTTACCATTGCCTTCCCCAGTCATTTTTACCCCCCAGCAAGCTGTAAGGACCAGCGTCTCCCAAGGCCTCCGTGCCCGCATCGCTGGGGTGCAGCGCAGGGGAGCCTCGGTGCTGGTGACCCCCCCTGGCCGCCGTTGCCCTTTTCTACACCGGGTTGCTAGGGACATGGCGGGCACCCCAACCCCAAGCAATGTCCCCATTGTGATGGCAGCCGGGCGCTCGTTCTCTATCTTCGCCCGGCCAGTTAGTGCTGGGGGCAGGCTTTCCTGCTCTCTAGACTAGCTCCTGCTGCTGTCAGGCTCCTATCTCAATCAGCTGCTGGGGCGGGAGTTTTGACAGAATTTAAACCTCTCTGTTCCTGTCAGTGGTTACCAGTGTCTCCAGGCTACACACGCATATTTGGACTCTATTCCCGGCTTTTGATCCTCTTGCTTCGGACCTGACTTTGCCTTGCCTGACCCCTTTTGTTCTGCATATCCTCCAGTTGCCGACCCGGATTGCCCGACTTGCCTTTGTGTTTCTGTGTACATTGTTGTCTGTAAGTTTGACTTCTGCCCCTCATCCCTAGCTAGGCTAGGGACTGTCACCCAGTTGTCGCCCTAGGGCCTAGCCTAGGTGGGCAAGTAGGAAGGGACAGGGGTTGCGGGTATTTCAGGGACTCACAGTTTCCCGGACCCCAGTTTCCCTGACACAAGCTTGGTATTCATTTTACTCAGAAGGCTGAGTCAACCTTGAGCCAGCTACCTGAACCAAGCGGGGATTGAACCCACAACCTTCACACGAGGCACAACATATACTAATATTAAAATAATAATGGGGCATTATATATCATGCTACCCACTTTAATAACAATCACTGCTACATATTTCTTTTTCTCCTCCACAACACTAAATCACATTTTCCAGATACTACTGCACTCTATGCACTTGTATATAGCGCAGGAACATGTGCTGTATCTGGCCATCTTGGGTTGTGTGAGTACATTCTTTGTCTATTTCCATCTCTAGGATTGGTGATATGATGTCAGCTAGAAGAAATGAATAATAATGTGTGCATTGTGAGATAGCTGGGTTTATCTGTATGCCTGGCAGTGATATCTTGCAAGGCCACAGACATGTCAAAGTGTTCCTTTCTCAATTTATCTCTTTTATGAATATTTGGGTGTAGTTGCAGCTCAGCAAATTGCTTCAATCATGTAGGATTTTTTTTTCGAAAGTGGAATCATTTATGTCACTTTGACAAAATATAAATCTGGCGGCTTTACTGGTTTGTCTGTTTTATTTCTGCAGGACGCACAATATGAATTACTTAGAGAGCTTCTATTATGTTGTGCTGGAATTGACAACTCGAAGGATATTTGTGCATGATAGTTGATAAACTTGAAGTGGATGAACCACCATGAATTGAGAAGGTGATTTCCAAAGTGATATATTCCCATTCTGAAGAAATTGAGGCAAGAGTGGTTACATAGTTTTCGTGATGCCTACTGTATAATTAGTAACATGTTATAGCCAAAAAACCATTCAACACCTACAAAACATTCACTGCAAAATCACGTCTGATTCCAAAATGTCCATAGTCAGACCACAGACAATCCTGTTTTGTGGAAAAAGGCATTTGTTGGATTTAAGTCACTTTGGAAACCACCGCTTCAATTATACTGTAAGTTGCAGACAAAATGCAAAAACATATCTTTTTCTATTCCTTAGGAATGCTATGAAAAGCCAGCTTCAGGAACATTGGAGTACAATCAGAAATAAATCTGTTTTTATACCCACAATATCAAAACTGATTGAAAAAAATGTTAAGAATACAAAATGGCTTAAAAAACAGACAAACATTATATATCTATTAGAGATAAGCGAGCACGCTCAGATAAGGCAGTTACTCAAGCTAGCATCGCTCTTCTCGAGTAACTGCATTCTCGTCCGGGCGGTGGCGGGGGTGAGAATGCAGTTACTCGAGAAGAGCGAAGCTCGCTTGAGTAACTGCCTTATCCGAGCGTGCTCGCTCATCTCTAAGATCTATTCAAATTCTTGCATTAGTGTTCAGATGAAGCTAGGCAATGTACTCTTTTTTTTTTTTTATTCAAATATTTTTTATTGAATTTTCCTTGTCCGAAGACGTTTAAGTAACAATACAAAACACTAAAACATATCCCAAATGGTCTCTCATGCGCCGCGAGGATAAGTCCGCCGTTCTCTTGATCCACTCTTCTTGTTTGTGAGGATTTTCCATGTGTTGATCCGTGGCATGTTCAATAATTAATTCCGTGACCATGGTGACGCTATTCTTTCTCCCTCTCCCTCCCTCTCCCCAAACAACAATTGTTTTAGTACATTTACTATCTTAGTTTTTGAGTAAGTCCGATCCAATAAGACCAAGGGTATGTAGCCATTTAAGCCATATATCGTTAATACTTATGTGGTGTTTTTCTCTTGTAATAAATGCTTTTCTCCCACATTAAAATTTGTGTGACTTTGTTTTTGAGTTCATTCAAATTGGGGGGAGTTTCGTCCAGCCAGTGTTGCGCTATTAGTTTTCTGGCCAAATATAAAATTCTGGCTATTGCTAGTTTTTCGTTTTCATCTAAATGTACATCATCTACATAGCCTAGGATACTTACCAGTGGAGTGTGCTCTAGAGTTACCCCATACACATCATGGATTAGTTCACAAGGCAATGTACTCTTAGTTGCACTTCACATGCACTACAACAAGACAATTGCACATGCTCAGGATTTAGAATGGCATGTGATGACATATCCCTGCCTGAACATCAATCAAGCCAGAACTAGTGTTACTAGAGAATAGCCAATGTGATTTTTCATCTGAGCATGCATTTAGCCCATGTGGAGGCAACAATGGGTGGGTATCAAAGGCAGTACACATAATGGGCGCCGTGAGACTAAATGTCCTTCAGCCAAGTGCCTGGAAATGGTTCTGATAGACACAGTGTGTAACGATGGTGCCACCTGTCTCAATAAAGCAGTTGGAGCTGCTCTTGCTTGTTGGACAATCAGATGATCCTTTCTACTGGTGGTCTTTTGAGGGCATCCTGAGCTCACTCTCCTTGTGTGTGCCCACACACCTCCATTGGTCCCTCCTAACAGTCAGGTCAGAACAGCCCAGTTGGCAGGCAATTTGTTGATGCGACCATCCAGCTTCTGACATTCTAATAATGCACCTCTTCTCAAACTCTGCTAATTGGGCTAAATCTCTTTGATTATGTTGTAGAGGCGTCTAGTAGTCAACAAGCTTTAAAGAAGCGGAGAAAGAGGTACCCGGAGCACAAGGAGCCTCTGAGAGGCTTTTTATAAAACAAGAGTAGAACCACTTTTAGGACCTCAGGTGACCAGACCGTTCATCTAATCACGCCACAACTCTAATCATTGGCATATCTGCCTGCGATATAACTTCCTGTCGAGTTTTGCAGCAAAAGGAGAACTCATAGATACTTGAGTCAAAAGTTTGGACTCTCTAGACTCACTTTTACATTCCTTGTTTGTTTTTTGTTTATCTTCTACATTGTACATTCATATTGAAGACATGAAAACTATGAAAGGAACACACACGGAATTAAGTAGTAAAGAAAAAAAGTGTTAAACCAGAATATGTTTTATATTTTTCAAAGTAGCCCCCTTTGCTTTGATGACAGCCTTGCGCGCTCTTGGCATTCTCTCAATCAGCTTCAATCAGGAATGTTTTTTAATTAATGTGTACCTTGTCAAAAGCTAATTTCTGAAATGTCTTGCCTTAATGTGTATGAGACCATCAGTTGTGTTGTGCAGAGGTCGGGTTGGTGGACAGTCCCATACAGTGTTTAAACTTATTCAGCTACTGTTCTAATCCACATCATGGCAAGAACCACTCAACTAAGTAAAGAGAAACGGCATTCCATCATTACTTTAATAATCAAGGTCAGTAAAAAAACTGAAAATGTTAAGAACTTTCAAGGTATCCTCAAGTGCAATCATGAAAACCATCAAATGCTATGATAAACTGGTTCTCATAAGGACTGGCCAAAGAAAGGAAGAACAAGAATTACTTCTGATGCCGAGGATAAATTCATTAGAGTTATCTACGTCAGAAGCTGCAAATTAATAGCACCTCAGATTAGAGCCCATATAAATGCTTCACGAAGATCAAGTACCAGACACATCCGAACATCAACTGTTCAGGGACAACTGCAAGAATCAGGCCTTTATGGTTGAATTGCTGCAAAGAAGCCACTACTGAGCAATATCAACAAGAAGAATAGTATTATTTTGGCCAATGGACATTAAACCAATGCAAATCTGTACTTTGGTGTGATTAGTCAAAACTTGAGATTTTTGGTTCCAACTGCAATGTCTTGGTGAGATGCAGAAAAGGTGAGCTAGTAGTTTCTATATGTATGGTTCCTTCCCACTGTGATGCACTGAGGAGGAGGTGTGATGGTGTGGGGATGCTTTGCTGGTGACACTATTCAGAATTCAAGGCAAACTTAACCCGCTTGGCTACCACAGGCTACCATACTGCAGGGACATGTTATCCCATCTGTTGGGACCATCATTTGTTTTGCAACAGGACAATGACCATAAGTACACCACCAGGCTATGCAAGGGCTATTTGACCAATAAGCCCAAATGAGTTTTGGAGTGAGTTGGACCAATAAGGGAAGGAAGAGCAGCCAACCAGAGCTCAGCACCTCTGGAAACTCCTTCACGATTGTTGGAAAACCATTCCCGATAACAACCTCATGAAGCTGATTGAGAGAAGGTCAAGAATGTGCAAAGCTGTCATCAAAGCAAATTCTATCTGTGTTCCTTCAAAATGAATATACAATGTTAAAAATCAAATAAACAAAACATGGAATGAAAAGTTGTGTCCAAACTTCTAAGTGACTCGGCATATTTAGATTTAGTCCGCACTATTTGTTCAGTTTGGCAAAAGGAAATGAAAGGGAATGAAATCAAACAGGAACATTTCCGTTTTCTTGAAAGCCCATTGAAATCAATTGGGGTAACCCGGAAACCTTTAATTCCTTTTTATATTTCCGTTTCTCTGCGCCAGAAACGGAAAGGAGAAACACAGAAATCACTAAGGCTGGTGGGAACATACGATTGGCAGAAGTATCAGAAGAGCTATAAAATTGGATCTTACCATAACAAGGGCAGTCCAAGGGAGGTATTATCTAGTATGACAAGTCTATTCATTGCATATAGCAGTGGGGCAATAAAACTGGGGCAGATCATATGAAATTACATAGGACAGGTCCTAAAGGACGAAAGATTTTAGAAGGAAACATTTTATATGTTGTCTGATTTTGAAACCATTTACTAGGAAACCATTCAGGAAGCTGACTCTTAAACGGATGAGCATGATACGCCGTGATGATGCCAGCAGGAAAATCTTGCACGCATAACGCGAAGAATAGAACCCATTGACTTCAATGGCTTCATTATCACTTTGTGCCCTATCTTGTGCATTTTTGTACACCAAAGACACCATAGAGGCCTATGGGAGATGCACAAATGTAGCGCATACAGTAATCACCGGCACTTTGCAAATTAGCCCTTTAACCCTTTCCAATCCACTGTCTGACCTCTGACGACATCATGATTTAAGGCTGTACAGCTCCGATGTTCGAAGACATGCATCGGGGTTCTCTTACTGTATATTACCAGCCTCTCTGCTGTCGGAGCCTACCCAACATGTCACCGCATGCAGTACTGGCTTTAGCCAGCAGATAGCGCCTTTGTATAATGGCAGAAAAAGAGTAAGCTCCCTAGGAAAACCAGGATACAAATTGGATTGGAAAGGGTTAAATCAGGGTGGGGTGATTGCCTTGCCCGTGCCTGAACGAGTGGTGCCTGCGCAAATATGCTTCGTATTTGCGCAGCCAGAAGCACTAAATACTCAAGTTCACTGCGCAAAAAAAAATTGCGCATGAGCAATTAGGCTATGGGGATTTAACATACACAGCAAATATACATGTAAATGCGTATTTGCGGTGTCTTCTTCATTGCGCTATCGCACATGTATCTGCGCATTTTACTGTACTTTTTTCGCTAACTGGGACCATTTACATGGGCGTGGAACGAGGACACACACAGAGTTAAAAGGCCATTTAGCCTATTTAGTCCCCAGTGTGTTCTTTGAGAATAAACCCACTGGCAAAAACGCACATGTTATCCTGCCCTAATATGTGGGACACAAATGTCCATGTAAGTGAACCCTTAGGCTAATTTCACAAGAATGTACTTTTTTCCACTTATAGGGCCGGTATAACCACAGCCACATAACAGGACAAGAGGAAACCACTGATCTCTTTGGGATTTCAGTGGTTTTCACTAGCGCTTTTCCCGGACGTGATTTGTATGGCCCGGAAAAGATAGGACATGCCCATAGTGAACAATACGTGCGGGTGAGATGGGGCAGCTGCTCGCTTCCCGCCTCTTTTTTCAAACTCCTGCGCTCTGCCAGAGAGAGAGAGAAAATCTCCCTCATTCAGGCGCTGAAGAGTGTAGTTGCACCTATGGCAGTGTGAATAAGCCCTTAGAGTTAACTTACAAGTTTGGAGTATTTTCATATGTGACAAATAGCATTATAATCCTGACAAGGATGAGAACACTGCCGGAAGCAATGCAGTTTACACCAAAGAATAAGACATCCATTATAATAATGACTAACCACGCTGAATGCAACCTAGCCTCAGACATGTTCCCAGATGGTATCTGCTGGCAGCATATGCACATACTTTGGGTTATACATTGTGGCAAGATATGATCTGTATAATATAGCAAGTGCATGAGAAGCAGACTTGGATGATGTGTTATTTTTACCCTCCGTGCTATTTTTGACTTTTTATGACTTTAGGTTAATTTCTAGAGATGAGCGAGCACCAAAATGCTCGGGTGCTCGTTACTCGGGACGAAATTATCGTGATGCTCGAGGGTTCGTTTCGAGCAACAAACCCCATTGAAGTCAATGGGCGACCCGAGCATTTTTGTATTTCGCCGATGCTCGCTAAGGTTTTCATGTGTGAAAATCTGGGCAATTCAAGAAAGTGATGGGAACGACACAGC
Organism: Eleutherodactylus coqui; assembly: GCF_035609145.1. NCBI lineage: Eukaryota > Metazoa > Chordata > Amphibia > Anura > Eleutherodactylidae > Eleutherodactylus > Eleutherodactylus coqui. The sequence continues at coordinate 261,434,385 of NC_089839.1, read as the reverse complement.
AACGGATAGGGCAGGCGAGGGGCTACATGTTGGGCTGCATCTCAAATTCACAGGTCCCACTATTAAGCCACAATAACGGCAAGAGTGGGCCCCCCCCCCTCCCAACAACTTTTACTTCTGAAAAGCCCTCATTAGCAATGCATACCTTAGCTAAGCACCACACTACCTCCAACAAAGCACAATCACTGCCTGCATGACACTCCGCTGCCACTTCTCCTGGGTTACATGCTGCCCAACCCCCCCGCACGACCCAGTGTCCACAGCGCACACCAAATTGTCCCTGCGCAGCCTTCAGCTGCCCTCATGCCACGCCACACTCATGTCTATTTATAAGTGCGTCTGCCATGAGGAGGAACCGCAGGCACACACTGCAGAGGGTTGGCACGGCTAGGCAGCGACCCTCTTTAAAAGGGGCGGGGCGATAGCCCACAATGCTGTACAGAAGCAATGAGAAATAGAATCCTGTGCCACCGCCATCAGGAGCTGCACACGTGGGCATAGCAATGGGGAACCTATGTGCCACACACTATTCATTCTGTCAAGGTGTCTGCATGCCCCAGTCAGACCGGGCTTTTTAATTCATAGACACAGGCAGGTACAACTCCCTATTGTGAAGTCCCTGTCGACCCACAGCATGGGTGGCTCCCTGGAACCCACCGGCGGTACATAGAAATATCCCATTGCATTGCCCAACACAGCTGAGGTAGTAATGTTGTGCTTAATGCAGGTGGGCTTCGGCCCACACTGCATGCCCCAGTCAGACTGGGGTTCTTTACAAGTGGAAACAGATGCATTTATAATTCCCTGTGGACCCACAGCATGGGTGGGTGCCAGGAAGCCACCGGCGGTACATAAAAATATCCCATTGCATTGCCCAACACAGCTGAGGTAGTAATGTCGTGCTTAATGCAGGTGGGCTTCGGCCCACACTGCATGCCCCAGTCTGACTGGGGTTCTTTACAAGTGGAAACAGATGCATTTATAATTCCCTGTGGACCCACAGCATGGGTGGGTGCCAGGAACCCACCGGCGGTACATAAAAATATCCCATTGCATTGCCTAACACAGCTGAGGTAGTAATGTTGTGCTTAATACAGGTGGGCTTCGGCCCACACTGCATGCCCCAGTCAGACTGGGGTTCTTTACAAGTGGAAACAGATGCATTTATAATTCCCTGTGGACCCACAGCATGGGTGGGTGCCAGGAAGCCACCGGCGGTACATAGAAATATCCCATTGCATTGCCCAACACAGCTGAGGTAGTAATGTCGTGCTAAATGCAGGTGGGCTTCGGCCCACACTGCATGCCCCAGTCAGACTGGGGTTCTTTACAAGTGGACACATGTAGGTTAAACTCCGTGTGCACCTACAGCATGGGTGGCTCCCTGGAACCCACCGGCGATACACAAAAATATCCCATTGCATTGCCCAACACAGCGGATGTAACGTCAGCTGTAATGCAGGTGGGCTAAAAATTCATTTGATTACACTGTAGGCGAGGGCCCACAAAAATTGCTGTATCAACAGTACTAATGTACATCCAAAAAATTGGCCATGGCCAACCAAGAGGGCAGGTGAAACCCATTAATCGCTTTGGTTAATGTGGCTTAAGTGGTAACTAGGCCTGGAGGCAGCCCAGTTTAACGAAAAATTGGTTCAAGTTAAAGTTTCAACGCTTTTAAGAGCATTGAAACATATAAAAATTGTTTAGAAAAATTATATGAGTGAGCCTTGTGGCCCTAAGAAAAATTGCCCGTTCAGCGTGATTCCGTGAGGTTTCAGGAGGAGGAGCAGGAGGAGGAGGAGGAATATTAGACACAGATTGATGAAGCAGAAATGTCCCCGTTTTGGATGGTGAGAGAGAACGTAGCTTCCATCCGCGGGTGCAGCCTACGTATTGCTTACGTATCGCTGCTGTCCGCTGGTGGAGAAGAGAAGTCTGGGGAAATCCAGGCTTTGTTCATCTTGATGAGTGTTAGCCTGTCGGCACTGTCGGTTGACAGGTGGGTACGCTTATCCGTGATGATTCCCCCAGCCACACTAAACACACTCTCTGACAAGACGCTAGCCGCAGGACAAGCAAGCACCTCCAGGGCATACAGCGCGAGTTCAGGCCACGTGTCCAGCTTCGACACCCAGTAGTTGTAGGGGGCAGAGGCGTCACGGAGGACGGTCGTGCGATCGGCTACGTACTCCCTCACCATCCTTTTACAGTGCTCCCGCCGACTCAGCCTTGACTGGGGAGCGGTGACACAGTCTTGCTGGGGAGCCATAAAGCTGGCAAAGGCCTTGGAGAATGTTCCCCTGCCTGCGCTGTACATACTGCCTGATCTCTGCGCCTCCCCTGCTACCTGGCCCTCGGAACTGCGCCTTCTGCCACTAGCGCTGTCGGATGGGAAGTTTACCATCAGTTTGTCCACCAGCGCCCTGTGGTATAGCATCATTCTCGAACCCCTTTCCTCTTCGGGAATGAGAGTGCAAAGGCTCTCCTTATACCGTGGATCGAGCAGTGTGTACACCCAGTAATCCGTAGTGGCCAGAATGCGTGTAACGCTAGGGTCACGAGAAAGGCATCCTAACATGAAGTCAGCCATGTGTGCCAGGGTACCTGTACGCAACACATGGCTGTCTTCACTAGGAAGATCACTTTCAGGATCCTCCTCCTCCTCCTCTTCCTCCTCCTCAGGCCATACACGCTGAAAGGATGACAGGCAAGCAGCATGGGTACCGTCAGCAGTGGGCCAAGCTGTCTCTTCCCCCTCCTCCTCATCCTCCTCATGCTCCTCCTCCTCAACACGCTGAGATATAGACAGGAGGGTGCTCTGACTATCCAGTGACATACTGTCTTCCCCCGGCTCTGTTTCCGAGCGCAAAGCGTCTGCCTTTATGCTTTGCAGGGAACTTCTCAAGATGCATAGCAGAGGAATGGTGACGCTAATGATTGCAGCATCGCCGCTCACCACCTGGGTAGACTCCTCAAATTTTCCAAGGACCTGGCAGATGGCTGCCAACCAGGGCCACTCTTCTGTAAATAATTGAGGAGGCTGACTCCCACTGCGCCGCGCAAGTTGGAGTTGGTATTCCACTATAGCTCTACGCTGCTCATAGAGTCTGGCCAACATGTGGAGCGTAGAGTTCCACTGTGTGGGCACGTCGCACAGCAGTCGGTGCACTGGCAGATTAAACCTATGTTGCAGTGTCCGCAGGGTGGCAGCGTGCGTGCGGGATTTGCGGAAATGTTCGCAGAGCTGGCGCACCTTTCCGAGCAGGTCTGACAAGTGGGGGTAGCTTTTCAGAAAGCGCTGAACCACCAAATTAAAGACATGGGCCAGGCATGGCACGTGCGTGAGGCTGCCAAGCTGCAGAGCCGCCACCAGCTTACGGCCGTTGTCACACACGACCATGCCCGGTTGGAGGCTCAGCGGCGCAAGGCAGTGGTCGATCTGCTCTGTCAGACCCTGCAGCAGTTCGTGGGCCGTGTGCCTCTTCTCTCCTAAGCTGAGTAGTTTCAGCACGGCCTGCTGACGCTTGCCCACCGCTGTGCTGCCACGCCGCGTGACACCGACTGCTGGCGACGTGCTGCTGACACATCTTGATTGCGAGACAGAGGTTGCGTTGGAGGAGGAGGAGGAGGAAGGTGCTTTAGTGGAGGAAGCATACACCGCCGCAGATGCCACCACCGAGCTGTGGCCCGCAATTCAGGGGGTGGGTAGGACGTGACCGGTCCCAGGCTCTGACTCTGTCCCAGCCTCCACTAAATTCACCCAATGTGCCGTCAGGGAAATATAGTGGCTCTGCCCGCCTGTGCTTGTCCACGTTTCCGTTGTTAAGTGGACCTTGGCAGTAACCGCGTTGGTGAGGGCGCGTACAATGTTGCGGGAGACGTGGTCGTGCAGGGCTGGGACGGCACATTGGGAAAAGTAGTGGCGACTGGGAACCGAGTAGCGCGGGGCAGCCGCCGCCATGATGCTTTTGAAAGCCTCCGTTTCCACAAGCCTATACGGCAGCATCTCTAGGCTGATCAATTTTGCAATGTGCATGTTTAACGCTTGAGCGTGCGGGTGCGTGGCGTCGTACTTGCGCTTGCGCTCAAACTGTGGCACTAGCGACGTCTGGACGCTGCGCTGAGAGACATTGTTGGATGGGGCCGAGGACAGCGGAGGTGAGGGTGTGGGTGCAGGCCAGGAGACGATAGTGCCTGTGTCCTCAGAGGGGGGTTGGATCTCAGTGGCAGGTTGGGGCACAGGGGGAGAGGCAGTGGTGCAAACCGGAGGCGGTGAACGGGCATCGTCCCACCTTGTGGGGTGCTTGGCCATCATATGCCTGCGCATGCTGTTGGGTGTGCCTCCCCAGCTGATCTTGGCGCGACAAAGGTTGCACACCACTGTTCGCCGGTCGTCAGGCGTCTCTCTGAAAAACTGCCACACCGTAGAGCACCTTGACCTGTGCAGGGTGGCATGGCGCGAGGGGGCGCTTTGGGAAACAGTTGGTGGATTGTTCGGTCTGGCCCTGCCTCTACCCCTGGCCACCGCACTGGCTCGGCCTGTGCCCACACCCTCACTTGGCCCTCCGCGTCCTCGGCCGCGTCCACATCCTCTAGGCCTACCCCTACCCCTCAGCATGCTGTATTACCAGTGATTTGATTTCCCAGGCAGGAAAGAAATTGGCGCAAGGCTGCACTCAACCGTAGCTGGTTGCGTCTCATTTTTTTACGTTCTACACGCAGCACACACGTACCCAGAGCCCTTAGGACTGACAGAGGCAGGGCAAATATACTTTCTTCCCTTTTGTTTAAAAGGATAGGCCCACTGCGTCTATTCAATGACTAATAACTGTGTTGTGGCCCTGCCTACACAATTCTGTGCCTGTAGTATCAATGCAGGGTGCAATGCTCTGCACCGCCGATTTTGAGAAAAAAAAAAAAAAGCAACACAGCTAACAGCAGCCTGCACAGTACTCCACACAGTTAAATGTGGCCCTAGAAAGGACCGTTGAGGTTCTTGAAGGCTACACTCACTCCTAACACTCTCCCTGCCTAAGCACCACTTCTGTCCCTAATACCGGGTGCAATGCTCTGCACTGCCGATTTTGAGAAGAAAAAAAAAAATTTCTCCACTGCTAACAGCAGCCTGCACACACGTAGATGTGGCCCTAAGAAGGACCGTTGGGGTTCTTGAAGCCTACACTCACTACAAGCACTCTCCCTACAGCAACTCCAATAGAACAGCACTTTCCCTCACTAACTCACACGGCATCTGAGCCGAGCCGCGGGAGGGGCCGACTTTTATACTCGGGTGACATCTGATCGCCCCAGCCACTTACAGCAGGGGGGTGGTATAGGGCTTGAACGTCACAGGGGGAAGTTGTAATGCCTTCCCTGTCTTTCAATTGGCCAGAAAAGCGCGCTAACGTCTCAGAGAGGAAACTGAAAGTAACCGGAACACCGCGTGGTACTCGTTAAGAGTAACGAGCATCCCGAACACCGTAATATTCGCACGAATATCAAGCTCGGACGAGTACGTTCGCTCATCTCTATTAATTTCATACGGGCAAGCGCGATATGGGGCCGTGAATCCTGACCCATATCCCGCTCTCCACTATGTGAAATCCCCAGGGATGCAAGGTTTTCATGGCAAAACAGCCTGGCATCACTTCGGGGATGCAGGGATCCTCTGGCGCGGCTGTCACAGCCATGGCAGGGGATTGCAAAGTTTCTCCCATTGCATTCAAAGGAGCCGTCGCTGCTAATATTTTTTGTGGAAAAAACACATTTGTCTGAATGAAGACAATGAAAGCAAAGGCATCGCTTGGTTGCGTTATACGTGCAACTTCTTAACGTGCAGAAATGCCTCCGCAAATACATTTGTGTGAAATTAGCGTAAAGGGAGTCTGTCCCTTACTTTTAGCCCTATAAGCTAAGTTTATGTCCTGAAAGTAGTTCACCCGCTGAGTCCGGGGATCTAAGTGTTATATTTACTTCCTCTGCAGCTCCCCTGATGCCAATCCATTGAGTGGCGTGCTAAGTAGTCCGCCCATTCTAATTATATAATTAGCTTATAGGACTAAAAGGTGACAGAGTCTCTTTAACTTTATCTTTAAATGTATCTAATACTTGATAATGAGCTCTGCTCAAGGGTTTGTCACAGCCCTGAAAATCCGTGTCATTCAGGGCTGGAACAAGTAATAAGTGCATGATATGCCTACCATGGAAGTGGGGCATTTCCCACAAGATATATATAAAAAATAGTACATTCTTTACATTACCATTTTCTGGGGAAACTGGATGTAAAGCCTATATACCTGCCAACGTTGTTCCCGGAAGGATTGTCACCCAGCTTTTCCCCACTCCTGCACAGTATTACCTAACTGGGTATGCAGTGAGATATCCCTCACTTCTCAATCACAACCTAATTTGGCAAAATTGCTATACACAGTCTGGGAAAGCCGAGTACAGTAAAATAACCGCCTTTTTTTTCTTTTTTCCATTTTCATTTTTTCCTACCCACTTTTAAAAATTCATAACCCTTTTTATTTATCCATCGACGTCGCTGTCTGAGGGCTTGTTTTTTGCAGAACAAGTTGTATTTTTCAATGATACTATTTAATGTACTGAAAAACTTTTTTAAAAGTTCTAAGTGGAGTGAAATGGGAAAAATAGACATAATTCCGCCATCTGTTGTCGCATCTTGTTTCTATGGCGTACAAACTGCAACAAAAATAATATGATAACTTTATTCTATGAGTCAGTACGATAAGGCTGCCCCTCTGATGCATTGGTTTACAATGCATCAGTGCACATGGGCGTATTTCCATGGTGTAAAAGCACCCAGTTGGCCAAAATAGTGCATTTCGGCCGGGCGCTTTTACGCTGGCAGAGGCTGCATAGACTCCTATGGGAGCCTATGACAGCTTCTGGAAAAGGGAGGTTGAAGGGAGTTTAGCAGTGTGACTGCTAAACTCCTACCCCCTTCCCTGCTTCGCTCCGCCCCTTGCCGGCTGTTTGCAATGGGAAGGGGAGGAAAGGGGGCAGAGCTAAGCTTCTAGTGCACTGATGCCGCAGCCCAGAAATCTATCAGCTGCCAGAACAATGAAAGGCATCCCCGGGCAGATGGATGGAGTCCCCGCAGGGATGAAGGGAATCCCCGGGGAGATGAAAGGAGCCCCCACGAGGATGAAGTCCGTATGTGTTTTTACGCTCGACTGATTAAGATCGAAACTTGATCGCGACTAATCTTTCATGCGCTTTTTAGCCACGATCAAGTTCAGATCTTGATTAGCGTTTTCTCGTCCATTCAGATGGGCAGCTGCTGCGCAGAAATACCTCAGAGTGACTGCTAATGCTTAAATATGCCAGCTGTCTTCTTTTCCGAGCGTTGGATGCAGGTAAACTCCCTGGGCAAGACCTGTCTTTTCATGCGCTGTATACAATCAATTGCTGTTTTCGGGTCATCAATGTCCTATGTTTCCTGGCGCCATTTCTTTCTTTACGTGCCCAAAAATCGTTCATCTGAATGAATACATTAGAATTAGAGATGAGCGAACGTACTCGTCCGAGCTTGATGCTCATTCGAGTATTAGCGTGTTCGAGATGCTCGTTATTCGAAACGAGCACCACGCGATGTTCGAGTTACTTTCACTTTCATCTCTGAGACATTAGCGCGCTTTTCTGGCCAATAGAAAGACAGGGAAGGCATTACAACTTCCCCTGCGACGTTCAAGCCCTATACCACCCCCCTGCTGTGAGTGGCTGGGGAGATCAGGTGTCACCCGAGTATAAAAATCGGCCCCTCCCGCGGCTCGCCACAGATGCGTTGTGACATAGCTGAGGGAAAGTGCTATCGTGTTGGAGCTGCTATAGGGAGAGTGTTAGGAGTTATTGTAGGCTTCAAGAACCCCAACAGTCCTTCTTAGGGCCACATCTAACCGTGTGCAGTAGTGTGGAGGCTGCTTTTTGCAGTGTTGCACATTTTTTTTTTTTTGGTATATCGGCCATGCAGAGCAATGCGCCCTGCAGTAATACTCCAGGGACAGAAGTGCTTAGGCAGGGAGAGCGTTAGGAGTTATTGTAGGCTTCAAGAACCCCAACGGTCCTTCTTAGGGCCACATCTAACCGTGTGCAGTAGTGTGGAGGCTGCTTTTTGCAGTGTTGCACTTTTTTTTTTTTTTTGTATATCGGCCGTGCAGAGCATTGCATCCTGCAGTAATTTTACATTGTCCAGGGCCAGTAGTGGTGAGGCAGGGACAGAAGACATATTTAGTGTATATAGGCAGTTGGCCTTTCCAAAAACATTTGGGAAAAAAAATCTATTTGGGCTGCCTGTGACCGTCCTCAGTGTACTGGGTCTCTGCTGGGGGTAGTTGTCCTAATTCATACGCAGCCAGCTAAGTGTTACAGCAGGCTTGCGCAAAATTCTTTCCTGGCTCTGTGTTGCCTGTTACATCACCGCTGTATTCCTGTCCACAGTGAAACAGTCTGCAGTAATTTCACATTGTCCAGGGCCAGTAGTGGTGAGGCAGGGACAGAAGACATATTTAGTGTATATAGGCAGTGGGCCTTTCCAAAAACATTTGGGAAAAAAAATCTATTTGGGCTGCCTGTGACCGTCCTCAGTGTACTGGGTCTCTGCTGGGGGTAGTTGTCCTAATTCATACGCAGCCAGCTAAGTGATACAGCAGGCTTGCGCAAAATTCTTTCCTGGCTCTGTGTTGCCTGTTACATCACCGCTGTATTCCTGTCCACAGTGAAACAGTCTGCAGTAATTTTACATTGTCCAGGGCCAGTAGTGGTGAGGCAGGGACAGAAGACATATTTAGTGTATATAGGCAGTGGGCCTTTCCAAAAACATTTGGGAAAAAAAATCTATTTGGGCTGCCTGTGACCGTCCTCAGTGTACTGGGTCTCTGCTGGGGGTAGTTGTCCTAATTCATATGCAGCCAGCTAAGTGTTACAGCAGGCTTGCGCAAAATTCTTTCCTGGCTCTGCTGTGCGTTCCGTAAGCGAAGTCAGCCTCCAACCACAGGCCAATAAGCGGCACATTTATTTACAGCGTTTTGTTTCTGCACTACTGGTAATACACCATGCTGAGGGGTAGGGGTAGGCCTAGAGGACGTGGACGCGGCCGAGGACGCGGAGGCCCAAGTCAGGGTGTGGGCACAGGCCGAGCTCCTGATCCAGGTGTATCGCAGCCGACTGCTGTGGCGTCCCCACATTCATCTCACAATTAATGGGTCCACGCGGTAGACCTTTATTAGAAAATGAGCAGTGTGAGCAGGTCCTGTCGTGGATGGCAGAAAGTGTATCCAGCAATCTATCGACCACCCAGACTTCTGCGCTGTCCACTGCTGCAACTCTGAATCCTCTGGCTGCTGCTCCTCCTTCCTCCCAGCCTCCTCACTCCATTACAATGACACATTCTGAGGAGCAGGCAGACTCCCAGGAACTGTTCTCGGGCCCCTGCCCAGAATGGGCAGCAATGGTTCCGAATCCTCTCCCACTGGAGGAGTTTGTCGTGACCGATGCCAAACCTTTGAAAAGTTCCTGGGGTCCGGGGGATGAGGCTGGGGACTTCCGGCAACTGTCTCAAGAGCTTTCACTGGGTGAGGAGGACGATGACGATGAGACACAGTTGTCTTTCAGTGAGGTAGTATTAAGGGCAGTAAGTCCAAGGGAGGAGCGCACAGAGGATTCGGAGGAAGAGCAGCAGGACGATGAGGTGACCCCACCTGGTCTTCAGAGGGGGAGGCAAGGGCAGCAGCAGGGCAGGTTGGAAGAGGCAGTGCGGTGGCCAGGGGTAGAGGCAGGGCCAGACCGAATAATCCACCAACTGTTTCCCAAAGCGCCCCCTCGCGCCATGCCACCCTGCAGAGGCCAAGGTGCTCTAAGGTCTGGCAGTTTTTCACTGAGAGTGCAGACGACCGACGAACAGTGGTGTGCAACCTGTGTCATGCCAAGATCAGCCGGGGAGCCACCAGCCTCACCACCACCAGCATGCGCAGACATATGATGGCCAAGCACCCCACAGGGTGGGACGAAGGCCGTTCACCGCCTCCGGTTTGCACCGCTGCCTCTCCCCCTGTGCCCCAACCTGCCACTGAGATCCAACCCCCCTCTCAGGACACAGGCACTACCGTCTCCTGGCCTGCACCCACACCCTCACCTCCACTGTCCTCGGCCCCATCCACCAATGTTTGTCAGTGCACCGTCTAGCCATCGCTAGCGCAAGTGTTGGAGCGCAAGTACACTGCCACGCACCCGCACGCTCAAGCGTTAAACGTGCACATAGCCAAATTTATCAGCCTGGAGATGCTGCCGTATAGGGTTGTGGAAACTGAGGCTTTCAAAGCTATGATGGCGGCGGCGGCCCCGCGCTACTCAGTTCCCAGTCGCCACTACTTTTCCCGATGTGCCGTCCCAGCCCTGCACGACCACGTCTCCCGCAACATTGTACGCGCCCTCACCAACGCGGTTACTGCCAAGGTCCACTTAACAACGGAAACGTGGACAAGCACAGGCGGGCAGGGCCACTATATCTTCCTGACAGCACATTGGGTGAATTTAGTGGAGGCTGGGACAGAGTCAGAGCCTGGGACCGCTCACGTCCTACCCACCCCCAGAATTGCGGGCCCCAGCTCGGTGGTGATATCTGCGGCGGTGTATGCTTCCTCCACTAAACAACCCTCCTCCGCAACCTCTGTCTCGCAATCAAGATGTGTCAGCCGCAGCACGTCGGCAGCAGTCGGTGTCGCGCGGCGTGGCAGCACAGCGGTGGACAAGCGTCAGCAGGCCGTGCTGAAACTACTCAGCTTAGGAGATAAGAGGCACATGGCCCACGAACTGCTGCAGGGTCTGACAGAGCAGACCGACCGCTGGCTTGCGCCACTGAGCCTCCAACCGGGCATGGTCGTGTGTGACAACGGCCGTAACCTGGTGGCGGCTCTGCAGCTCGGCAGCCTCATGCACGTGCCATGCCTGGCCCACGTCTTTAATTTGGTGGTTCAGCGCTTTCTGAAAAGCTACCCACGCTTGTCAGACCTGCTCGGAAAGGTGCGCTGGCTCTACGCACATTTCCGCAAGTCCCACACGGACGCTGCCACCCTGCGCACCCTGCAACATCGGTTTAATCTGCCAGTGCACCGACTGCTGTGTGACGTGCCCACACGGTGGAATTCTACGCGCCACATGTTGGCCAGGCTCTATGAGCAGCGTAGAGCTATAGTAAAATACCAACTCCAACATGTGCGGCGCAGTGGGAGTCAGCCTCCTCAATTCTTTACAGAAGAGTGGGCCTGGTTGGCAGACATCTGCCAGGTCCTTGGAAACTTTGAGGAGTCTACCCAGATGGGGAGCGGGGATGCTGCAATCATTAGCGTCACCATTTCTCTGCTATGCCTCTTGAGAAGTTCCCTGCAAAGCATAAAGGCAGACGCTTTGCGCTCGGAAACAGAGCCGGGGGAAGACAGTATGTCGCTGGATAGTCAGAGCACTCTCCTGTCTATATCTCAGCACGTTGAGGAGGAGGAGCATGAGGAGGATGAGGAGGAGGGGGAAGAGACAGCTTGGCCCACTGCTGAGGGTACCCATGCTGCTTGCCTGTCATCCTTTCAGCGTGTATGGCCTGAGGAGGAGGAGGAGGAGGATCCTGAAAGTGATCTTCCTAGTGAGGACAGCCATCTGTTGCGTACAGGTACCCTGGCACACATGGTGGACTTCATGTTAGGATGCCTTTCTCGTGACCCTCGCGTTACACGCATTCTGGCCACTATGGATTACTGGGTGTACACACTGCTCGACCCACGGTATAAGGAGAACCTTTCCACTCTGATACCCGAAGAGGAAAGGGGTTCGAGAGTGATGCTATACCACAGGATCCTGGCGGACAAGCTGATGGTAAAATTCCCATCCGACAGCGCTAGTGGCAGAAGGCGCAGTTCCGAGGGCCAGGTAGCAGGGGAGGCGCGGAGATCAGGCAGCATGTACAGCACAGGCTGGGGAACACTCTCTAAGGCCTTTGACAGCTTTCTGGCTCCCCAGCAAGACTGTGTCACCGCTCCCCAGTCAAGGCTGAGTCGGCGGGAGCACTGTAAAAGGATGGTGAGGGAGTACGTAGCCGATCGCACGACCGTCCTCCGTGACGCCTCTGCCCCCTACAACTACTGGATGTCGAAGCTGGACACGTGGCCTGAACTCGCGCTGTATGCCCTGGAGGTGCTTGCTTGTCCTGCGGCTAGCGTCTTGTCAGAGAGGGTGTTTAGTGCGGCTGGGGGAATCATCACAGATAAGCGTACCTGCCTGTCAATCGACAGTGCCGACAGGCTAACACTCATCAAGATGAACAAAGCCTGGATTTCCCCAGACTTCTCTTCTCCACCAACGGACAGCAGCGATACCTAAGCAATACGTAGGCTGCACCCGCGGATGGAAGCATTGTTCTCTATCACCATCAAAAACGGGGACATTTTTGCTTCATCAATCTGTGTCTAGTATTCATCCTCCTCCTCCTGCTCCTCCTCCTGAAACCTCACGTAATCACGCCAAACGGGCAATTTCTCTTAGGCCCACAAGGCTCAGTCATATAATTTTTGTAAACAATTTTTATACGTTTCAATGCTCTTAAAAGCGTTGAAACTTTCACCTGAACCAATTTTTATTTTAACTGGGCTGCCTCCAGGCCTAGTTACAAATTAAGCCACATTAACCAAAGCGATTAATGGGTTTCACCTGCCCTCTTGGTTGGGCATGGGCAATTTTTCTGAGGTACATTAGTACTGTTGGTACACCAATTTTTTGGGGCCCTCGCCTACAGTGTAATCCAATTAATTTTTTGCCCACCTGCATTAAAGATGACGTTACCTCAGCTGTGCTGGGCACTGCAATGGGATATATTTATGTACCGCCGGTGGGTTCCAGGGAGCCACCCATGCTGTCGGTCCACACGGAGTTGTAACTGCATGTGTCCACTTCTAAAGAACCCCAGTCTGACTGGGGCATGCAGTGTGGGCCGAAGCCCACCTGCATTAAACATGACATTACCTCAGCTGTGATGGGCAATGCAATGGGATATATTTATGTGCCGCCGGTGGCTTCCTGGCACCCACCCATGCTGTCGGTCCACAGGGATTTCACAATAGGGAGTTGTACCTGCCTGTGTCTATGAATTAAAAACTCCGGTCAGGTTGGGGCATGCAGTGTGGGCCGAAGCCCACCTGCATTTAATCTGACGTTAGCTCTGCTGTCCAGGGCACTGCAATGGGATACATTTATGTACAGCCGGTGGGTTCCAGGGAGCCACCCATGCTGTGGGTGCACATGGAATTCCCATTGCGGAGTTGTACCTGCCTGTGACTATTTATAAAAAACCGCGGTCTGACTGGGGCATGCAGACACCTTGACAGAATGAATAGTGTGTGGCACATAGGTTCCCCATTGCTATGCCCACGTGTGTAGCTCCTGATGGCGGTGGCACAGGATTATATTTCTCACTGCTTCTGTACAGCATTGTGGGCTATCGTCCTGCCCCTTTTAAAGAGGGTCGCTGCCTAGCCGTGCCAACCCTCTGCAGTGTGTGCCTGCGGTTCCTCCTCATGGCAGACGCACTTATAAATAGACATGAGGGTGGCGTGGCATGAGGGCAGCTGAAGGCTGCGCAGGGACACTTTGCTGTGTGCTGTGGACACTGGGTCGTGCGGGGGGGGGGGGGGGTTGGGCAGCATGTAACCCAGGAGAAGTGGCAGCGGAGTGTCATGCAGGCAGTGATTGTGCTTTGTTGGAGGTAGTGTGGTGCTTAGCTAAGGTATGCATTGCTAATGAGGGCTTTTCAGAAGTAAAAATTGTTGGCTGGGGGGGGCCCACTCTTGCCGCTATTGTAGCTTAATAGTGGGACCTGGGAACTTGAGATGCAGCCCAACATGTAGCCCCTCACCTGCCCTATCCGTTGCTGTGTCGTTCCCATCACTTTCTTGAATTGCCCAGATTTTCACAAATGGAAACCTTAGCGAGCATCGGTGATATACAAAAATGCTCGGGTCGCCCATTGACTTCAATGGAGTTCGTTATTCGAAACGAACCCTCGAGCATCGCGAAATTTTCGTCCCGAGTAACGAGCACCTGAGCATTTTGGTGCTCGCTCATCTCTAATTAGAATCCAAAGCTTCATATGGTTGCAAATTTTGGACGCAGCTACAATAGCTGTTTATATACGGTTGTGTGAATAAGGCTTCCGGCAGGCGCATGCACAAATACGCCTGCATGAACCAGCCTAAATTATTACTTTTTTTACCATTGTAATTTCGTGTTATTGCACGCAGTTAAAAAAATAAAATAATCTTTTTTTGCATGTAAAAAAAAACTACTAGTCAAAAGGAAACCACTGAAATCAATGGTTTTGTTTCGTCATGTCTTGCAGCCGTGAACAGCAGAACATATAACACGTACAGGAGTTGAACTGGAAGCTTCGGCCAGGTCTAGCTTACGTATGGCTTCTGTCGGCACTGAACTGCATGAAGAAATACTTGTTACAGGGCTGGCATAGTGTGAGGCAACATGAAGGTGAATAAGACTTATATGCCCACGTCATGAATGTTGGACTTGAACTTCACTGGATAACTTGAAAATACGGCAAACAGTAGAGTCTCTCATTAGCAGTAACAGAGCTATAAGAGGTCTCAGTCTACAGGCAGCTGGGTGTGGTAGTAGTTGACAATTAGCGATATTTAGCCTTGGTCTGCTGGCTAGATGCTGGCTTGGTCTGCTGGCTAGATGCTCTGATGCCCATGGTCTGCAGGTACACAAATTCTACAGAATTACGTCATAGACCTTCTTGGACGGCACAGCATTCTGATTGGATATATGATCACTATGCGGGGGCTGCATCACACGTGCACAACACACATGGGGGAGCACAAGCAACAGATCTTCTCACTCCGGAACCAACAATTAAAACAAGGGGCAGCACTCCAGTGGTATCTACATTCATAAAACAAATAGCTCCAAAACAACGGAGCTGACTTACCTGGTGTGGCAGATCTACCCAGATCGGGGGCAGACCATCACAACTGAAGTCCTGCATGGATTATCAAATACTCAGTTGAGATGACTAAGCGTTTCCCTCGTCACAAGGACGTATAAAAGTAGAGTGCATCGAAGGGATTCCAAAGGGGATCTCGGGCACAGATGTGTGGAGATTAAAATAGATAAATAAAACCCAGCGTTCCAGGGGTTACAGCCATATAAAATAGGAAGAACGTAAAACTTACTTCACAGGGGGGCGTCTACGATGAGAACACCCCGTAATCCTAGTCGGCAAAGTGGCTCAGTAATATTTTTCAGAGGTCCAAATTCACAGTCCACAATATGCAACACAGAGTTTAAAGACATTTTTCACCCCCATAACATGGACCCCTCAGGTGTACTCATTATCGCCTCAGAGAGGATCGCTCAGGGGGAATTTTCAAAATATAAATCAAGGGAGATGTTTTGAATCTTTCAGCTCAATACATTAATTCTAAATGGCCTCAACGAAAACCTCAAGAAGATGTGATACTGGGATTTTATTCATTTTAATATCTAACATGTAATATTTTAAACATTTTATATTTTATTTTATTATTTTTTCTACTCTCAATTACGGTATATAATTATTTTGGGATTCCTGGACCGCTGTGTTAGGTCCATAATTTTTTGTTTTATTTTAATATCATTTTTCATATTATTACTTTTTCTTATGATTTTACATATTGTGATATTTTAAATTCCATCTTTTAATCTTTTTTTTTATATATAATATACCGTATATACTCGAGTATTAGCCGACTTGAGTATAAGCCGAGTCAATAGGTTTTACCACAAAAAACTGAGAAAACTTATTGACTCGAGTATAAGCCGAGCTATACTCGAGTATATACTACGTAAAGAAAAAATGCAATACCCACCTCCCAGACGGCGTCTGTGTCCCCGGCACGATGGTCTCCCCGGTGGTGCGACAAGCTGCTTGAGAATTCTCCCCGCTGTCATCTCCCTGCTCGGCTTTGAATTCCCCTGCCGTCAGCACTGTGTAAGTAAGTGCTGTGATTGGATCGAGCAACAGCCAATCACAGCCGGCGCTCAATAAACCAATCACAGTCATTCAGTGATGTCATCCACTGAATAACTGTGAATGATCGAGTGCCGGTTGTGATTGGCTGGCCCTCAATCCAATCACAGCGCTTACCTACAGAGCGCTGACAGTGGGGGAATTCAAAGCTGAGCATGGAGATGACAGCAGGGAGAATTCTCAAGCATCTTGCCGCACCGTCGGGGAGACTATCGTGGGACACGGGCGCAGGAGGTGAGTATTGCGGGGGTGTTTTTGTTGTGTTTTTTTTTACCTCACTCGAGTATAAGCCGAGGGGGCTTTTTCAGCATTAAAAATGTGCTGAAAAACTAGGCTTATACTCGAGTATATCTGGTAATCTTAATTCTCTTCTCATTTATACTTATAAAAATATATTTTACATATTCTTTAGCTTTCATTTAGGAAAACATTTTTATGATTATTACTTATATTATTTTTTATTGCTTTTTTTAAATTGTTATTTATATTTAATACTATTGTTTTTAACTATGGGAACAACATTGGGCATATATATATATAAAGCAGCCTGACATACTGACATTATTTATCTATCATAGGGCTGATATGGTGGTTTTAACCTTCAGATGGTTTATATTCTTAAATCCTATGTACCTTCATCATTCAAAAGTAAACTAAAAGCAGAGGTGTGTTAAATTCTGCAGTTCTTGTGTCTATACTGTCAACTTAAATTACAGGGATTAGGCTATAGCGCTGAGTGATTTCTTATATGCTATGTCTGCAGGTTAATTGCTTTTCTTACTTACCACTAATTCAATCCCTCAGGCAGTCTTCAGACTGAAAATCTAATCTTTATATCAAAATAAATCTGTTGCTGCTTTTTCTCTCTTATTTTATCTGAAATTGTTTCAAGTCAAAGTGTAAATCAAAATGTTCACATCAGCAAAGTACGATATCATTCATGTGAATGGGGGAATGTGTATTACATTCAGAGATTGGAAGGAACAAGAAATGCAAACAAAATAAGTTTAATAATGTGAATTTACCAAATATAGCATAAAATAAAGATATGAGAATAATCAATAAATCATATAAAGCATTACATAAGGATGAAACCAACATCAGTACATAAACACTAACAGGGTAAAATAAGCAAAAAAGAAATCACTATTAGAGATGAGCGCGCGTACTCGTTAAGGCAAATTACTCGAGCGAGTATCGCCATTTTCGAGTACATGCCTGCTCGTCCGAAAAGATTCAGGGGCTGGCGGGGGTGAGCGTTGAGTCGCAGGAGTGAGCATGGGGGAGCGGGCGGGGGAATAGAGAGGGAGATCTCCCCCCATTCACCCCCGCTCTCCCCCGCCGCCCCCTGAATCTTTTCGGACAAGCAGGCATGTATTCGAAAATGGTGATACTTGCTCGAGTAATTTGCCTTAGCGAGTGCGCTCACTCATCTCTAATCACTATCTATCTGTTCTCAAAGGTTACATGCACAAACGACCCAATCAATGAGCGTACGGCTGTCTAGAGGTCTGGTCCGATCAGAGCTCCCTCTTGCCTTGTCCCCATCTGCCTAAAATTCCCTGTGAGCAAACCAATAACAAAAGCACAAGTAGAAACTTGAAAGACAATAGAGAATGAGTTTGTTTGAAGAATAGCTATCAGGTTTACATGCTCAAACAATGGTGTTTGGACTCTCATAAGGGGGGAAAGGGACTTGTTATTTGTATAGCGCCAACTTATTCCGCAGTACTTTCAGGTAATTTATTTATTACCCCACAGCAAGCTGGGTACTCATTTTACCGTCCTCGGAAGGATGCAAGGCTGAGTCAACCTTCAGGTCGTGAGTGAGAGCTTAGGACTGCATACTGCTGCCTTAACACTCTGCGCCACACAAAACTCCTAGTTCATGTTTGATAACAGTTACCCATTAATTGGAGTGTTACAATTTGAAACCTCATTCACATGTAATTACAAAAATCCATGTGGATTTCAGCACCTACTGCATGACTATTACCTTGTGGATTTGCCATGGATTTTATCCACAGCAAAATCCATAAAGGAAATCCTTCAATGTGTTTGGACTCACCTGTACAAACACAAAGCCATTAAAGTGAACTGCAAAAGGGATATTCCAGGCACAGACTAACATTTTAAATTCTACCGTACATCATCACAAAAAGTTGTTCTGTAATAGGTTCACTCTACCTGGTCTATTTTCTTCACTTTCCCTCTACATCACGTGACCCTCCGTCTGAAAAGTATCTCGACTTCTTCTGACATCTTGTTGGCACTTGCTACTTCCTTCCCTGTCCATAGATCCAACATCCTGTGAGGCAAAAGTATTGCTCGTGTGGAGTTCAGAGTGCTTGAAGGTCCTGCTGTCTGCTTTAGTAGGTTTCTCTGGCATTCTGAGTGAGGTTGGTGCTGGTAAGTTGCAGGACCTGTAAGTACAGCGCTGGCTGGGAGATAAGCTCTATGCATGCTGGAAGTAGGTCACAATCTGATGCAAGTAAACACAGCAGCAATTGGCAGATGAACAGGACAAAGAGGTCCAGAGTGGCAGAAAAAGCTACAGGTTGTGGCTACTTAATTGTACCTCCTAGATTTCAGCATTTTTAGAATTTCCATTTTCTGCCTGAAAAAAAACCCTTTAAGGCCATGCTCACATCGGACACATTTGCTGCAGATTTAATCTGTGGCATTTACAGTAGCAGCAAAGTGGGTAGAATGTTCAACACGCTGTGGAAAAAATCCACTGCAGTAATTGATCTACAGAGCAGATTTTGGATTTGCAGCATGTCAATTAGAGCAACGAATGATCGGTGCATATATGATCTCTTCCAATGAAGGGGTGCATATCTCACCAAATTGCGCAAAAATACTATGTCAAAATCAGCACCCAATGGCACGGCTTTTGCTGTAGATTTTATGCTGTGAATCTGCTATAGTACATCTGCTTTGGACATTTCCGCAGCAAATTCCACTTTGTGTTAATATAGCCCAAAAAAAAAATAATTGTGAGACTGGAGGCTAAAGTTCGTATTATGGCTCTGGTTCCTTTAGAACGATAACAAGGGTGGCATCTTCCCTGAGCTACATTCAACAGCATTTAGAGATATGCTTTACAGCAGCTTCATGGGCCATTCACACAATAGACAGGAGGGAACCCATTTACTTGTATGGTAGACTGTTCTAGGCACGCTCTGTGGCCTATGCAGGGGTAATTCTGCAGGGGGGGGGGGTAGATGGTCACAGATGTTGTGAATGGTGGGTCCTGTGTTATATACATGTAGGTGTTACTTCTCAGTGTAATCCTGAGGTTAGTGAGATGACTGCTGCAAAGCTTCCTCTACAGATCAGAAAGTGACTACCGGTATTAGGCTCTGCAGTCAGTGTGAAAAATGCAGGATTTAAGCTTTTTTTTCTTTAAATACAGATTGTGACCGAAAGTTAAAAAATAACAACAAAAATATGTTTAACCCAAAAATGTGATTTATATAACAGGTCATTTTCTGATGACAAATTCCTTTTAAATAGCAAGGTGCCCAGATGTTTGTGTCAGGACTTGGGGTCCGGGATACTGGAAGTCCCTGAAACTGCCCGCAACCCCTGTCCCTACCTACTTGCCCCCCTGGGCTAAGCCCCAGGGAAACAACTGAGCGACAGTCCCTAAATTCACTAGGGAAGCGGGGAACGAGGACAGACAACAAACAGACACTGGAACAAACAAACACAGAGGCAAGTCAGACTATCCGGGTCGGCAACAGGAGGGTACGCGGTCCAAAGCATCAGGCGAAAGCGAAGTCAGGCAAATGGTCAAAAACTGGGAGACAGGCAATATCCAAAAGCATGAGTGCAGCAGGAGACCAAACTAACACTGACAACTGCTGAAAGGTACTGAGGAGTTTAAATGCTGTCAGAGCTCCCGCCCCAGCAGCTGATTGGGGCGGGGAGCCTGACAGCAGCAGAATCCACTCACCGAGGCGCTGGGGAACCCACCCCCAGCCATGCAGGACAGGCGGAGACCAAGGACGCGCGTCTGGTTTTCATAGTGCTGAGGCACCCGTCACGTCCCTAGCAAACCGGCGGTGAGGAGGAGTGTGGCAGCTAGGGAAGGTTACCAGAACAGGGGCTCTCCTGCGCCGCACAGCTGCAGCCTGGGTGACAAGGCCAGCGGTGCGGGCACAGAGGTCCTGCGAGCTGCCGGTCCTGACAGTTTGTAGATGGCAAATTCAATGATTAATGGGCACCTGACGAATCCCTGAAGCTGCCCCATCTGTGGGCAGCAGGGTATAGTGACAGACACCCTGATTTCACAGTGTCAGAGCGAAAATGCCAGGAGAACCGCATCTGGCTACTGGAGCCACGTTTTGGCTGCAGCGATCAGGTGGTAGTTCCACACTAAAGACCAAGAGGACCACAGGGCTGCAGTGCTGGATTGCCAGGTCTGAGTATGGTTAAAGGGGTTGTCCCGCGAAAGCAAGTGGGGTTCAGCACTTCTGTATGGCCATATTAATGCACTTTGTAATGTACATCATGCATTAAATATGAGCCATACAGAAGTTATTCACTTACCTGTTCTGTTGCTAGCGTCCTCGTCTCCATGGTGCCGTCTAATTTCAGCGTCTAATCGCCCGATTAGACGCGCTTGCGCAGTCCGGTCTTCTCCCTGGTGAATGGGGCCGCTCGTGCCGGAGAGCTGGTCCTCGTAGCTCCGCCCCGTCACGTGTGCCGATTCCAGCCAATCAGGAGGCTGGAATCGGCAATGGACCGCACAGAGCCCACGGTGCACCATGGGAGAAGACCCGCGGTGCATCGTGGGTGAAGATCCCAGGGGCCATCTTAGTAAGGTAAGGAAGAAGTCGCCGCAGCGTGGGGATTCGGGTAAGTACTAAACGTTTTTTTTTTTTTAACACATGCATTGGGTTTGTCTCGCGCCGAACGGGGGGCCTATTGAATAAAAAAAAAAACCCGTTTCGGCGCGGGACAACCCCTTTAAGTACCTTTGCTTTTATTATTTTAAGATAGTTGGACCTATTTTTAAAAACATATTACAACCGGACAACCCCTTTAAATCACACCTCCACCAACTACAGTATAACAGTCTATGCCTAAAAATCCCTTTAACATATAGATCTTTATTACGAAACTATTAGCATAGTTCAGCTGTGTTTATGTATATATTGTCTATCCACACACAATGACGTCTTTAATGATTGTGTCCCAGCTTTCCTTACACAGTACACCTGCCTTCTAGGCCTCAGGAATGTTACAAATGTCTCAAAAACAATTGCCACTTCTGATTTTTTTTTTTTTTTAACCATGACAAAAGTGTTACATATACTGTGAGCTGTCAGAATCCAAGTTTCACTTGCTAAAACAGTAATTTAATATATTCCCAAGCTACTTGATTACATCCTGTGCAGTAATACCCTGTTTCCCTGAAAATAAGACATACCCTGAAAATAAGACATAGCATTATTTTCCAGAATTTTCGAGGATGCAAAATGATTTTTCAGGCTTTTTGAGGATGCTTGAAATGTAAGCCCTACTCCAAAATTAAGCCCTGCTAACAGTTAATTAAAAAAGTAAATAGTGTCCAGTCAGCTATACATGTAAAAAAGTTACCGTATATACTGGCGTATAAGACGACTTTTGAACCCCGAAAAATCGGGTCTGAAGTCGGGGGTCGTCTTATGCGCCGGTAATACAAAAAAAAAAAAGTGTAAAAAAAAAAATTCATTACTCACCTCCCCCGGCGTTCTGTCGCGCTCCGGCAGAATGTCGCTCGCTCCTCGTCCCCGGCGCAGCATTGCTTTCTGAATGCGGGGCTTGAAATCCCCGCTTCCAGAAAGCTAGTACACACGCCGGCAGCCATGACAGCATTGAATGGCTGTGATTGGCTGAAGGCGCACGTGTTAGCAATCACACCCATTCAATGATGTCATTGAATAGTGTGATTGGCTGAAGCCACGTGTGTTTTAGCCAATCACAGCCATTCAATGATGTCATTGAATAGTGTGATTGGCTGAAGCCACGTGTGTTTTAGCCAATCACAGCCATTCAATGATGTCATGGCTGCCGGCGTGTGTATTAGCTTTCTGGAAGCGGGGATTTCAAGCCCCGCATTCAGAAAGCAATGCTGCGCCGGGGACGAGGAGCGAGCGACATCCTGCCGGAGCGCGACAGGATGCCGGGGGAGGTGAGTAATGATTTTTTTTTTTTTCTCCACTGTATACCGGCGTATAAGGTGAAAGTTGGGGGGTCGTCTTATACGCCCCGTCGCCTTATACGCCGGTATATACGGTAAACCTTTTTGAACAAAAATTAATATAAGACACTGTCTTATTTTCAGGGAAACACGGTAACACTATTTACAACTAAATACCATCTGTAGGTTGTTTTTTTTCTTTGTGGCTTCCGATTGCATATTACTAAATGGTGTTTAGTGAAAAATATATGGTTAGGTTAAATCTATAGGAGTATAAATGCTTTACTACACAGTTATAGGCCAGTTTCAGACGAGCGTGTTGTAATACATATGTAATACGGATCTGTACTACGGGCTTGTTACAGACGACCTTACAACCGTATGTCATCAGTATTTCATCCATATTTGCCTCTGTATTTACTAATGTTATTTTCTACTGGGAAAATACTGATCCATATATGCCCAATAGAAAATAGTAGCAATACAGAGGCAGAAACATAAAAAATAGGTGCTTTTTTTTGTTTGTTTTTTAAATGGTCATGAAAAATATGGCCATGTAAATAGATACTTAGATTTGAATTAGCTCTGTATCACGGGCCGCAAAACAAAAGCTCAGGAAGGGCTCCTTCACACAAGCGTTTTATTGCGAGCCTATCTGAAGCATTAGATTCCAATGCACTTGGTCAGATGGGAGATTTTTTTGGTGCGTAAAATCGGTCGGACAGAAAAGATAGGTCTGGACTAGAGATGAGCGAGCATACTCGTTAAGGGACAATACTGGAGCGAGAATCGTCCTTTTGGAGTACCAGAAAAGATTCGGGTGCTGGTGGAGGAGAGCCGGGGGGGGGGGGGGGTAATCTCTCTCTCCACCCCACTCCCACCTGCTTATTACCGCAACCCACCGCTCACCCCTGCCGGCGGCACCCTAATCTTTTTGGACAAGCAGGCAGGTACTCGAAAAGGGCGGTACTCGCTCATCTCTAGTCTGGACCTATCTTTTTCTGGTATACACCAACCGGTCCCGTAGACTTCTATTGTAGCCTATGACAGCTGCCAGAAATGGGAGGTGGGAGGGAGTTTAGCAATGGCTCTGTTAAACTCCCTCACACTTCCCTCCCGCTTCCTGCCCCTTGCCGGCTCCCGACAAAGAGAGGGGATGAGATGGGGCAGGACTTTAACACACTGGCTCCCGCCCCATCCTGCATCCTCCATTTGCCAGCAGCCATCAAGGAATGGAGAGGTGGAGGGAGATTAGCAGAGTTAAGTTAAAATCAATCAGCGTATTAGCCCCAAGCGGTTGTGCAAGAGTCATAGTAAAATCATAGGACAACTGCAAGGATTTCTTGTGGGAATCTGAAACATGATTGTTACATTTACAACAAATTCACCATGATTAGATTTTGTACCATAGGAAATCATTGTCCTGTGTGACTGGTGTGAAGAAGCGAAAGAATGGGTGTAGCAACATTGTCATGATGCCCAAAGGCCTACCAGTCTATAGTAAGGCTGCGGAGGCAGGCGGATGAAACCTGATGCAACAGTATGAAGGTGCTGCCCAAATAGTTGGACGCTCCACCGGAAGTGGATGTGGGACAACAGGAAATTTTAGACTCAGAGAAACTATATGGTGCAACCATCCAAAAAAGAGATCCTCACAATAAAAGAGAAGTCGGGTATATCTTCTCACCGTTATGCTTTCATTATTGGAGGGTTGAGTAATGCACCAGTTTTTCTTTACCTACAATTTGGTGATAGTCCTGTATTTCAAATGTAGAAGGTTCCGTCAATGATAGACACATTCCATAGTGAATTCTACACTGAATGGAAACCTTACTAGAGACACCTGCCTTCTCATGATTGGAGCATCCCTATATGGTAATTAGACCCCGGCGTGCAAAATAAAATCAGTTTGGATCAGTTTCAGTGTGAATCCATATTAGAATGGAAAACTCCAACAATCTGACAACTTTGAATGAGGTCTGGTCATTGGTGCTAGATTAGCCAGGGCCAATATTTCAGAAACTGTCAACCTTGTGGAGTTTTCTCATGCAACAGTATTGAGACTATACTGAGAATGGTGTGATTGTGGAGAAACATCCAGCGCAAGGGGATCTTGTGGATGTAAACAGCTTGTAGATAAAAGGAGTCACAGGAGGACCTCAAGATTCATTCTGACAAAGTGACGGTCTATAGTCAAGTGAATTGCAGCTGAATACAACACTGGTGCTCCAACTTAGGGTGGACGCTCACTAGAGATATATTCTCTCTTGCGCTGCGAGAGCAACGAGAAAACTCTCGCCTCGCAGCGCAAGAAAGACGGCAGTATAGGAGCGGCATATTGCTAGTGTTTTCAATGGGGCCAGCGGCAGCAGCGCTAGCCCCATTGAAAACATAGGGAGAATGCCGCGGACTTTTGTCACAGCTGTGGCAGAAGTCTGCGGCATTCTAGCCCATTGCTTTTAATGGGATCGGCACTGCTGCCGATCCCATTGAAAGCACTGCTTTCTACCAGGCCCCGCGGAATGATTATCGGGGAAGAGCTTGAAATATAAGCCCTTCCCCGATAATCTGCTAAAAGTGTGTAAAAAAATTTTTTTAAATTATACTCACCTCTCCTGCGCTCAGCCGCGTACTTCTGGTGGCTCCCCAGCACTGCTAGTAAGCTCTTTCAGCAGTCGGGGATTCAAAAATCCCCACCTCCTGAAAGGGCTGTGCAGATTGGCTGAGGGCTCAGCCAATAGCAGCTACTGCTTAGCTATTGGCGGAGCGCTCAGCCAATGACACACTGCCCTTAGCTATTCATTCATGGGATAGAATGCGGTCCCCGCGGGAATGAAGGAAACTCCTGCCACAGCTGTCACAGCTGTGGCAGAAATCCCCGGCATTCTGATTCTCTTTTCAATGGGGCTAGCGCTGCTGCCGCTGACCCCATTGAAAAGACTGGTGATATGCCGGCGTCATGCTGATATCCCGGCGTCATGCTGGCTTTTTTCTCGCACTACGATGCGAGACTTTAACTTTAGTCTCGCATCACAGTGGAGAAAAAAACGCCAGTGGGTGTCCACCTTAACATTTCCAAACACATAACTTGTTTTTTCCTAGCAGAGAATGGGCTATAATGGCAGATGACCAGTTTGAGTGCCTTTGCTGCCTAATAAACAGAGTCAAGACTCCAGTAGGCAACAAAACACAAAAATTGGATCACTCCAGATTTCTGTTGCAGCATAGGAGGAAGAGAATCTGGCACAAGCAGCATGAATTGATGAACCCTTCATGTCAGGTGTCAACAGTTCAGACTGGTGGAGGTGGAGTAATGATGTGGGGAAGGTTCTTGGCACACCTTGAGTATTCTGATACCTTTGGATTGATACCACAATGAATTCCAGCAGTTCTTAAAGCCAAAGAAGATCCAATGTGCTACTAGATGGGTGTCTCTAATAAGGTAGCCTTTCACTGTATATACCAACAATCAGATTGATGTAGGCTAAACAAAGGACTAAATCTGAGGCTGCTGTCATTCCCGTTACATGTAAACGTACCCTAAAACACAGCAATTTTTCAATCCACTGATCAGTGGGAAGACACAGGAAATTACTAATATAAGTAGTAGGAGGATATGTTTAGGTATGTTTGTATATGTTGCAAAAACTTCTCCGAGCTTAAAGGCTTTTTTATGGACACTTTGTGGTTTAACATAAAATGTATATTTTTTAACTACTTAATTTACTATTCTAAGGCCTGTTTGCATATTGCTGCAATAGTAACATTTCTAGCGACACTGATTTCCTAAATCAGGTTATGTGAAGACTGTCTATGTTTCTGCTGTGGGAGATGTCATGTTCATGCTTGTCTCATGTAACAAATTACAGCACATACGTTTTTTATACACTTCCAACTAAAACGTGGCAGACTTTGTTCTTCTGATATTTGTTACTGTGACCTTGGGGCATTTAGATATATATTTGATTAGAAATGCAACACATTAATTATGGCAATGTATGGGAATTCTGTGGGAAGGTAATTACGGAGGATTAATTAGTCTATTGATTATTCCGAATAACATGTACAGATGTAGCAAGGATGCGCTTGTTGTTTGGCATCATTGCTTGTTATGTGTTATATCTAGGTCACAAAGTACTGCTGGTAAACGTACTGCATTGTCTTAAAGTGTAACTTCAGCCAAAAATGCAAACTTAACTGGATCCTGGGTTTGAATCCAACTAAGGGCAAAAGCTGCATGGAGTTTCTATGTTCTTCAGTGTTCACATAGGCTTCCTTTATTTTCTTCCTAGACCCCAGAAAGATAGATAGATATATGTTAAAGGGGTTTTTCAGGGAAATAGTATTGAAAACCACCAATGCACATCGTACAGAGTGCAAAAACGTTGCGCCAAGGCACGCGAAAATGTTTATATGCTTGTGTGAGGGGGCCTTAATGTGACTGTTGGGGGATTAACACAAATCATTTAATGGTCTTCAAATGGCCTGGTCAAAGCCCAGACCTCAATCCAATTTGTTTTAATTCATAAAAAATATTTGGGCGATATGGTCCCTTTAAGAATAAAAAACCGGGAACCCCTAATGTGCATAAGTATTCAACCCCTGAAAGTCAATACCTTTTGCTGCAATTACAGACTTGTCCTATCTTTTGATGGCACAAAGCTGGCGGCTTCACATCCGCATGTGAATCAAGGGAGTCCAAGTCGCAGCTATTCTTCACAATTTCAACACAGCTGGCTGCGGCGTCTTGCAGTGCACTGACACCGCAGCCCCAAGATGAAGGAAGTCCCCGGCAGGGATAAAGGGAGTCCCCCATGGTGGGGGACTCCCTTCATTCTCGTGGCGAGAGACTCCCTTTATCCCTGTAGCGGGAGACTCCCTTCATCCCTACGGGGATGTTAAACTCCTCCCTCCCTTTGCCGGCTGGCTTGCGTAGTCTCCAATAGAAGTCTATGGAGCTGATGGCGTTGTACTGTCAAAAGATAGGACAAGTCTGTAATTGCAGCAAAAGGTATTGACTTTGAGGGGTTGAATACATATGCATATTAGGGGTTCCCTGTTTTTTATTCTTAAAAGGACTATCGCCCAAATATTTTTTAGTAATTAAAACCAGATAGTGAAACATCTTCCATTATTCTAATCTGTTTTTATTCTCTGAATATAGAATTTTTTTTCTGCTGTCTGTACATGACTACGGGGGCGGCCATGTTTCCTGAGCTACATTTAAAGGAGATGTCTCGAGGAAGCAGTTAATTTTTTTTTTTGCCCAGTCCCCCCCATTAAACATACATTACTAAGCCCCCCTGTAAATGACATTTCTAGCTGGTTCGTACTTACCGTTCCAGCGTTTCAGCAAGTTATAAAAGTTTCCTCAAGATGGCCGCCGGCTCTTTCCCAGTCGCTCGCTGCAGCCCGACGTGCGCGCTCCCGAGACGCCGCCAGCTGTGTCTCCATGGCAACCGGACGCATCGCAGCCGCCGACCAGACGCCCCGCAGCCGCCGACCAGACAGCAGGTAACCGGCGCTAGCCCCCGGCTCCCCAGCGCTAGCTCCCCCGGCGCAGCGACAGCCCCCCCGGCCTAGCGCTAGCTCCCCCGGCCTAGCGACAGCCCCCCCGGCCTAGCGCTAGCTCCCCCGGCCTAGCGACAGCCCCCCCGGCCTAGCGCTAGCTCCCCCGGCCTAGCGCTAGCTCCCCCGGCCTAGCGACAGCCCCCCCATCGCAGCGACAGCCCCCCCCCCATCGCAGCGACAGCCCCCCCGGCCTAGCGCTAGCTCCCCCGGCGCAGCGACAGCCCCCCCGGCCTAGCACTAGCTCCCCCGGCGCAGCGACAGCCCCCCCGGCCTAGCGACAGCTCCCCCGGCGCAGCGACAGCCCCCCCGGCCTAGCGACAGCCCCCCCCATCGCAGCGACAGCCCCCCCGGCCTAGCGCTAGCTCCCCCGGCGCAGCGGCAGCCCCCCCCCCCCCCCGGCGCAGCCCGGCGCAGCGGCAGCCCCCCCCGACCCATCACTTACCTGGGAGGCTTCTCGGGGCGGCTGGGCTGGGCTGGGCTGGTCTTCTCCGCTGGGCAGCTCCAGTTTCTGCACCTTCCTCTAACAGAGGATGGTGCAGAATGGCCGCTTCAGCGCGCTCCCGAGCAGTGACAGCTCGTCTGCGCATGCGCAGAAGAGCTGTAGCGGGGAGCACACTGAAGCGGCTCGTGCTGAATGGAGAAGACCGGACTGCGCAAGCGCGTCTAAAAAAGCAAGCTGCCAGCGAATTTAGACGGAACCATGGAGACGAGGACGCTAGCAACGGAGCAGGTAAGTGGAATAACTTCTGTATGGCTCATATTTAATGCACGATGTATATTACAAAGTGCATTAATATGGCCATACGGAAGTGTATAACCCCACTTGGTTTCGCGAGACCACCCCTTTAACAGCATTTAGAAAGTTGCTTTATAGCAGCTTCATGGGCCATTCACACAATGGACAGGAAGGGACCAATTGACTTGTATGGGAGACTGTTCTAGACCTGCTCTGTGACCTGTGCGGGGGTCATTTTACAAGGAGGAGTAGATAGTCATAACTTATCACCTTTTGTGAATGATTGATTCTGTGTTATCTACATAGAGGGGTTTACCCTTCAGTGTAATCTGTGATGTTAAGAAATCACTTGGTACTATGGCAACCAGGACGGACATCTAAGCTATACAGGAGGCTATACACAGGAATAGACAGACAAAAAAAGGCCCTAACATCCCCCTACCTATGGATGAAGGGACAGGAAAAGAAACGGACAAACAAATAAGAACCGGGCATCCCACAACCAATGGATGAGTGGATCAGACATAGAATGAAAAACAGACATAAGCCAGCGACTGACAAGTACCCAAAACACTCACCTAGCATACCTGCATGCATAAACAGATGTAATAAATATGGTACGACATATTGGTTCGTATTTTGGCCAAGACACTTAAGCCCACAAGCCCACAACAAGGGTCCTTGTTGTCTCATGGGTCCCTACTCTCACAAGACAACTTACTCCATGAATACTGCCTGCAAGGGAGGTGATTGTCCCAATAGGGATGGCCTTACGCTAGAACCTATGGATCTTGCTCACCCTAGATGGTAAAAGATCCAAGCAGCACAGGACACAGTTCACACTAACATCATGGAATGCACACCACACAGAACCGGACTGTTCACACTACATGTCTGGCAACCTGCTCAGACCCACAGAACACGTCACTGCTCACACCATACCAAGAAACATGCATGGATGCAAACACAAGGGAAATGAGAAAACCAGCACCCTCTTGCCTAAGGGGCTGATATATATGCAGCAGACCAGTGGGGATTGGCTGGCTGGGGAAATCCACACCCAGCCAGCTCAATTATCTCACACCTGTGAAGCTATGCTCCTGGAAACCTGTGGAACAACAGGTCCCAGCAGCACAACCTAACACCTCCCTGTTGACTAATCAGTCCATACACCACAGAAGATATTGTAGCAGAGTTGAGAAGGGCACTGAAGCCTACTGAGGGATTTCTGACAGACTACACCTCCGGGGCATTCTCCAGTTACTGGAAGAAGGCAATCATCGGCACCCAGTGCAAAAGGTGCAGTCACTTGGGCAAAGGCTGACATCATGACATCACCCTGGCTATTTGCTGATTGCGGCCGGCGAACCGCAGCACATGTTGTGTAAATCAAATGGTATAAACACCCAGAAATCCATTTTAATTGCATGTTGTAATGTAACAAAACAGGAAGAACACCAAGGGTTGTGAATACCTTCCAAAAAGAAAAGAAAAGTTTGGTACTGCTTTGGCCTGTAGAATAAATGATATCGCTCTCAGCAAGAAAAGCAAATTATCATGTAGATATAATACATTTTAGTGGCTAACAAATAAAGTGATGATGTTAACAGTGGAGGCTGGCAAGGCTACTTATCAACCCGATGAAGAGGTCTAGGTAGCCACAGAAGCCTGCACTTTTACCATCATCATTTTATTTGTTAGCCATTAAGGGATTTCACCCCTACAATTTGAAATTCATTGAAACAGTGAAATCTGCAGCCAATCATCTCCATGTGAACGCACCTTCCAGGGTATAATAACTGCAAGGTTATATTTCTCTTATTTTCACGAGGCACCGTATGCTTTAATTCAGAGCTATCCTAAAGCAACTCCAAAGTGATGAACGAAAAGTGTACATAAGCTACAGTTCGGGGTTAAATGTTGAGTCTTCCCATCAAGATGCAAACACCCCCTCATTAATCACCTGTCAGGATGACAATATGCTCAAACATTTGACTTCCTGGCTTGTCCATGTCCCTCTCTTCTGCCCCCAGGCGTTCCTCCACTGGACAGTTGTTTCTAAAAGGAGTTGGTTATTTGTATCACCCCTCTAATTCTCTCTAGTCAACCTGATTCCATTTTAGCAACCACAAGTATATAAAAGTCTGCCTTTATCTTTGGGCATGGTATGCTTGTGCTGTACATAGCAAGAATATTCTCTAGGGTAAAAGCAGAGAACGGGTAACTACTGCACAGAATGTAGCTTGAGAAAATACAATTTATTCACTCTTGGTGTTTTTCCTGTTTTGTTGCATTACGACCTGGAAGTAAGATAGATTTTTGGTTGCTCGTCATTTGATTTACACAACAGGCCGGCTACTTTGAAGGGGCATCATATTTTTTACTGTCACCTGAAAACTCATTAAGACAAAAAAAAAACAGAGAACTTTATAGTGTGTAAGTATTCACCCCCTGAAAGTCAACCCCTTGTAGAGAGCCACTGTCTGCTGCAATTACAGATGCAAGTCTCTTGGGGTCTCTATTAGTTTAGCCCATCTAGAAACTGGGATTTACGGAATTACCGTGTGAAGGATCCGTTTAGTATCATCTCCTGCTGGAAGGCGACCCTCCATCCTGCTCTCACGTCTCTGGCAGACAAACAGGGTTTCCTCACGAATCGCCCTACATTTACTGCCAGCCATTTTTCCTTCAGTCCTGACCAATTTCCATTCCCTGCAGATGTAAAGCATCCAGACATGATGATGCCGCCATCACCGAGCATCACTGTGGGAATAGGGTCTTTGGGGTGATGGGAAGTGTTGAGTTTGCACCGCATATAGGGGCAGATTTACTATTCATGAAGCAAATGGCGTCAGAAACTGTCTTACGTGCTTTGCACTACATATACTATGGGGCTTATTTATACTAGTTCCCAACAGGTGTAATTTACGCCATATGTTAAAGAAAGAGGTGAACAGCCCTTGGAAATGTAGTAAATATTTAGAAGTGCAAGAAAGACTAGATCTGCCTAACATTTTCGAAATGTGCAAAATTTTGATGAAGGTTACGAAAGAGACGCACGCAGGCCAGGAAACGGTCAATAGAGGCGGCATAAGAAGCTGAGAATTGCGCAATCCGCAAATAGAAAAAAAAAAGCAGCATACTCTATTTTACTGCGGACACCACATGTATGAGCCCCATTGATCTCTATGAATGCGTTTTATCCGCAGTGCATACACAATTAACATTACGTACGGACACGGATTCCTACGCACGTTGCTAGAGGACCAGACACAAGTGGAATAAAGAAAGCAGGAATTTGTGGGCAGACAATGCAGGACAGAGTCTGAGGAGCAACACACCATCCAGCCCACTGTCTGCAACCTCTGTGTACTCTTCTGGGCTCTTACTCCATAAGAATAAGTGGTTTTTTTTTAAGTGCTTTATACTACTTCCAAAGAAACTAGTATAAACCAGCCATGCCAAGAGAGCGGCACCCCATTCTGGAGGTTCTCAGAACAGCTCTCACCATGACGGCACAAGAGAATTGCACCTGAGCGATAGAAGGGTGTTGGGCTACTTTCTGATGTCATTCCATGCTTGCATTCATTCTTCTGCGCAGACGATACGCTGTCATACGCAGTACATCTGTGTGGAAATCCATGTGCAAACGCGACCATACGCAATATACTTCCGCAATCATTTGCAGGTCCTCCACTGCAGATATCGGCATGCGGAATATGACCTGCTCATGTGCCCCAGGCCTCAGCCCCATCTGACCAAATAACCTTCTTCCATGTGTTCGGGGACTCTGCCACATGCTGTTTGGCGAACTCCAAACGTATTATCTTATGTTTTTCTTTAAGTGATGGCTTCTTTTTGGCTGTTTTTCCACAAAGCCCCATTCTGTGGGGTGTACCGCTCACAGTGAGTCCTACGGAAAGATACTTCCATATCCATTGTGGAACACATTGATATGAAATATTATTCAATTTTCTGACTTTTTTACAACTATGAACGAAATCACTTCTGAAGAGTCTCCAATCAGAATCAATAAGGAGTTCTTACATGACCGCTACATGGCGTAAATCAAACTGCAGCCTTGTCTACTGTAATGTACAACTGCTATTAGATGGGTGTTCTGGTATAAAGTGTATAACAAGGCTTTGCCGGGCAGAAAATAAACTTTTTAACACACTTACCATACCATGTGATACTGTAGCATACAGGCTTACCTTACATCCTTGTCCTAGGGCCATTTCACTGACCTCATTCTTCCTTCTCATGTATCAGATACCCAGTAGGGAGGCTGAGGACCCCAAACGTGCCCTCCAGCGGTGCGTGCTGAGAAACATATCAGTGATTGCTTCAACTACTTAGCTGCTCTCTTTGGATTATCTTGTCACAAAGAGAGAAGCAGAATAATCATTTTTAATTAAGAAGCCAGTAGGAACAGTGATCAGAGGGCAGTAGTATCACATGTGAGCAGCAGACACAAATCTAGGTGGATAAGGACAAATGGCAATCATTTGAGGATCATATGCCTGCTTGCATCACCTGAGGACCCACATTGTGGTCTATAATGGCAGAAGAAAGGACTACAGTCAGACTGCACCAGCAGCAGCTTAGCTTGGTAGTAGAATCAGCAATTAGGTAGTCAAAATATCCAACTCAACCAATAGCTCTGGTGAAAGGTATCAATGCCATGGTGCTGTCTGCAGCGACATCCTCTGTGTGCTTGCGCGGGTGCGGTGTCACATCAAGACATTAGTGCCAGACCACAGGATGCACCTATCAGCGTACGCACATTGTCACTTGGTGTTGGACATGCAGGGAGTAACTTCTTCCTTTGGTGACAACGCTGATAGGCTGGCTGGGCTGTCATTTGCCGCAGTCAGCCTATCAGTGTCTTTCGGATGACACTTATTCCAGCTCCTCCTAATAGAGTATGCCAGTTATACACTTACAGTAGTGTATAGTATTTTGCCTAGCACTTTTGGTTACTACACCTGTGTTTGTCCTTTTGTGATTTTGTGTTTGGACTTTATCTGTTTGCTCCTTCTCCTAATGTTATCTGCTGTGTTTCCTGTAATTTGTCTACAGCCTATTTGTCACCCCATTTGTTTATCTGCCCTACTCCATCAGTCCCTCTTTTTTATTCTTCATCTAGGGACATACAGGGAATCCTTCCAAGTTATGATGCAGGGTCACCCTTATCAGGGCGGGTGCTCTGTTTAATAGTGAGGTCTTATCATGACAAGATCAGGGATGTAATTCTTGTTCCACCTGCATTCTTGTGTAGTTTTTTAGGTCTAGCTATTTCTTCATCTTCTGCATTCTACACGTCACCCAGCCTGACCCTGTCCTCACTTTCTATTCCTGTTTCCCCATTAGGTCTGGCTGAATATGACAGGCTGGTGAAAGCATGATAGTGTATTTAGTTACTGAAAAGTATTCCTCTATTTTATCATATTTGATTTTAAATGTATCTATGCGGAATGTATTACTTATTAATTTAGTCTTCCTGATTCAATCTAGCTAATCCAGATGGGAAGAAGTTGGCAAAGAGCTGCTCTTATGTCTCTTCTCCTTATTCTTGGTGTTTTTTAAAGCATCTTCTCTCTGAAACACAGCAGCGTTTAAGAATGAAGCATCCCTTTCTGTAACATGTGTGCCTGTCCGGATTTTATGCTGCGTATGGCTCAGGCACCGCAAAGCTAAACGTTCAGTATAAACGGGTCATACACATTAGATGTATACTGGCCGAACCCGCTGATTTTGGTAGGATCAGTCAACCATCTGCCTCCCGCTCCCCCTTAATGGCAAATGTAAGGGAAGATAAGGATCAGGCACTCGGATTATAACATGTCTGTTCCTTTTTGTTCTGGTGAGATAAGCCGCTGCCAGAGCAGTCTGACTGTGGGGTACTCCCCTAACCCCATAATACATGAAATGTTCGAGTGTATGGGGATCAGGAGAGATAAATGTCGGCAGATGAGCAATCAGCCAACACCCATGTAATGTGTGGCCAGCCTTAGCATTATTAAGAACATACGTAGGTGTAGCTATAGGCTTACAAATATCTATTTTTTTCCATCATTTTTAAAGTTTAATATCCCTTTAATACACCTGGGCTGTTTAGCCCTATTAACAGGCCAGATTATCCAGTATTGAAGGGGTTGTAAGCATCAAGTGTTACTTGCGTAAGCATGTAATGACCGAACTACCATTGCTGCTGTACAGGTAAGTTAATATACTTTGTCTACATGTAGTTTTTCCTAAAAGGAGCTCTTAAAGGGGTTGTATGAGGGCTTTTTAAACCAGTAACAGCTTCACTCTTGTGGATGGCCTATATCTGAAATTGCTGGTCCACTACAGTAAAGGGGGTATCCAAGCAGCGCCCGCCAGGATGCACTAGGGTAGGAGCGGAAGCACTGCTCCGACCCCTGTGTAGCTCTCACAGCATAGCTCTCACTGAAATCAATAGGAGCTGCGCCTGCAATAGTAAGCACAGCTCCCATTGATTCCAGTGAGAGCTGTGTGCAGTTCAGAGCGTCGGCCACTACACAGGGGTTAGAGCAGCGCTTCTGCTCCGACCCTGGTGTATCCCTGCGGGCACTTCCTGGATAACCCTTTTAACTAGTATGGCTACTTTCGCATTGCGTTTGCAGTGTATGTTTGCCTAATGCACCAGGAAAACATATCCATCTGCCCTTATTCACCCACCAAAGTACAAAAGATTGTCATTTTGGCCTCCATCTGCCCCGTATATGTCGGTATATGTTTTTTTACTGTATGGAGTAGTGCAGCAAACTGCACTATTTCATTAAGAAGCATCCAATTAAAAAGTACACTGTGCCGTATGTGCTTTTTTATATAACGAGCGCCTATGTGCAGTGGGGGCCAATGACTAACAGTACTGTGGCATCCATCGGAGGTATACGTCCGTAAATCCTGCAGATTTAGACCCCTTACAGACCCTTTACAACACAACGTGAAAATAGCCTATGTTCTATTTAGGTAAACTACTTGGCATGGCCCCGCGTGTACCAATATAGTCTTCACTGAGTGCCTACTTGTGCCAGTTCTTGCTTCCTACAATGCGCAGTCTTTGGGTTATAACGCTGCCTGCCATTTGATAACTGCAAGAGCTCCCTTATTTATTCCTGGCAGCGGACGCCCATGAATCTGCAGGACAATAAAAAAAAACGTAGACACAATAAAGCAATATATAATATATACTTGACTAATTACTCCGATGGCATCAATGCTTCCTATTCCATAGACATTAGGAAATTACATTGGTCAAGCAGTTCACCTAGGAAAGTGAAGTATCATCACACAGATTTACTGCAATTTTGGGGGATTTTTCCTTTTCCTATACAGAAAAATATTACCCCATGGCAATACAGTGTATGGCCAACTCCAAGAAGGGGTTACGAAGAATTACACTTGGGCCGCTTTCACTGGATGTGCCAGTGCTTGGCTCCACCCCTGTCCCGCCCCCTCCCAGTGCAAAGAACGAGCTGGGAGGAGAGCAGAGGTGAGCCAAGCCTGCAATGGGGAGGGGAACGGGGCGACGGCATGGTAGTCTCAGCATATATACACCGGTACCCATGATGTCTGAACGGGCGCACAAACATTTGATTTGTGCGCCCATTCACCAATTTTTTCACTCCCAACGTAGGGTATATCAGCCGGCCGATATACGCTCATGGGAAAGAGCCCTAAGGCTGTATTTCCACAGGTGAGTACAAATAAGACCGATATTGCATGCGTAAACCTGCCATAGTGATGTGCTTTGCAGAAAAATTGCATTGCTGTACATGCATCACTCGCTCATGCAAATCGTATGGCATGTGATCCGATTTTTTTTTCCATGCATTCATAGAAAATGGGCAATTCTTGAACAGAATCGTCCAAATATAAGATATACTTTAATTTTTCTAGCTCGCACTATCACTGTAAGAATATAATCGCTCGTGTATATCACCCCACTGACAATAATGTGTTGTTATCACACATCTCTCCACACACTGAAATCGCATGAGAAAATCGCCTGTGTAAATACAGCCTCAGGGCTCTTACACACGGCCGTATGCGTATTTACGTTTTCTCAGCCACGCCGTAAATTGCACGAATGGCTGTTTTTACGTGATCACTACAAGCATTTTCTCTCCTATTCACACTACGGTGAGCGTTGTTTTTAGCGAAAAAATATGCTGCACCCTGGAAAATCCTTACTCTGCTAAAATCCGCGGGGCGTCTCCTAATGCTTTTATAGAGGCGCCTGTAAGCTTTTCAAAGCGTTAGACGCTGTTAAACTGCCTCCCCCTCCCTTTCTTTGTCCAGTTCCATAGGAGTCTATAGGAGCCGCCACCGTATATTGGGCAAAAGATAGTTCCAGAACTATCTTTTTGCCCGCCGTATATGGCGCGTATCTTCCATTCTTCACGGTCCAACGTATTTACGCACCGTATATTTGCCCATGTGAACGAATGCATTGGAAACCAATGGTCGAGTATATACAGTCGGGCGTAAAAACGCTCTCTTTATGCGCTCGTGTAAATGAAGCCTAAGGGTGGACTCGAAAAAAGCGTAGCATGCTCTATTATAGTGTGCATTTGAGCACCACAGGCCCCAAAAGTATCTATGGGGGTTGCGCAAATACGCACCCAATATCTGCCCAAATGCGCAATACGCTACGCAATTCTGCAGGAAAACGGAACTAATAAGGCTAAATTGCCATTTAACTCGGGGCACGGCTGTGTCCCATGCCCAAGTGAAATGGCCCAGCCAGTGCAAAAAGTACAGTAATATGCGCAAACATGCCCGTTGAAGCCACCCTAAGCAGAATACGGAAACGTGTGGATGGATACTAATCATTTGCCATGACGGATACACCAGAAAACTGGAACTGTGGACCTGCGGATTGCCAGTGATCTAAGATCTGCACTGAGCTCTCATTAGGTACAGAACAGCCTCAAGACATAATCCTGGTATTGTGCCTGGCGGATTGGCAAAACTCATCCTATTGTCTGCTACAACACTGCTGGTCTTGTTCTCAGCTGATTAATGGCTCTGTCAAAAGAACAAAGACTAAAGATTGAGGATATTGTTACTTTTATATCACAATTTGTGTTTCATTCACTTGTTAATCAAAGAGAAAAAAATTACAGAAAGACTTGATTTGGACAGTAGACGTTTCTTGGCCACACACTGTTCAGTTCTTTCTGCCCAGCAAAGTTGATTGCTTTTACATGAATGGGCATAATGTTTAAGTAAGTGAACTAAGTACAGGAGAACAATGTATATGAATGCTTTATTACTTTACTCTTAAGATAAAACAAGGAATAAGAGCTCAAACAAACAAAAGCACTGACCACTCACTTCCTGTGACAACCATAGACGGGCAATTGTCCACAAATCCCTAAGCCAGTGATTCCCAACTAGAAAGCCTTGGCATACTGGGGCACCATGAGAACCTGCCAGGGGTGCCATGACACACTAGGAATTAATTAGCTGTTGGTCATTAGCACTATGGAAAGTGGAACAAGAGAAAGTGTCACATGGAAGCTCTGCCCACAGCGTACACTCACTCCAATTTAGGAAGGTACATGTGAGTTTTGGTACCCATATATTAACACAAGGGTAACCTCAATCTTCTCTCTGGGGACTGAGAAAGGTTTGAATTAACACATATTTTGTGGTGGGGGAGAGTAGATAGAGAGTTTTGTCCATATGTTTACTACTGGGAAGGGAGAAAGCAAAAGGTTAGAGGGTTGTCAAAGTGCTGAATGTGATTAAATTGTGATGGGGAGCGATAGTGAAGCTCTGGATGTAATTATACTTCAGTGGGGAGGTGTCTACAGCTATGTTTTGCAAAAAATTATTTGGTAGAAATGCTTGCTTGCAGTGAATGGAGGCAGGTGCCCAGGAGACATCTCCAGCATACTCCATCTCCATCCACTGAATGACTAGCACTTCTGTGTGAAAGCAGAGCGCGGCTGGCAGATGCTTAAAATCCAACTCCCACCTAAGACCACCCTAAGGGATGACCAGTTTTGTTCCCTTTTGTAGGCAAAAATGATGAAAGGTTGTATGGAGATTTTAATATTGTTCAAAACCCGGTCTCTGGTAGATCACATCAATTGCCATTTCTCTGATTGCTATGTTAAAATCAGTTAAGGTTTGGCCAACGGCAGTATGGTCTGTCATGGATAGGGAGGGGGGAGGCGATCGCTCTAACCATTGCTCCAATTTGTCATGGCAGATTCCGATCGCTCTAGCGAGATTTTGAGTGAGGAGTCACCAGACTACAGGTGGATTTGTAACCAGCCTTCACGGAGTTCTGCCACATGCGGACCGAAAGCACAAGTCACCCTCTGATCTGGTTTAACGCACACCACAATGCCGCTTGTATA
Organism: Eleutherodactylus coqui; assembly: GCF_035609145.1. Classification (NCBI taxonomy): domain Eukaryota; kingdom Metazoa; phylum Chordata; class Amphibia; order Anura; family Eleutherodactylidae; genus Eleutherodactylus; species Eleutherodactylus coqui. Next base: position 261,395,395 of record NC_089839.1, on the reverse strand, counting down.
TATGCTTTCACAGCCAAATTTAAAGGTAAGCTGGAACCCAGACTTATGAATTATGAACAAAATCTTCAGAGTTATGGTTCATTTTAAAACGGACAAGGCTTAACTAATAAATTGCTGATTTATTCTAAAAAAAAGACTAGCAGTGCAGATAGATATATAAAGGCTATGCAAAAAGGTTGTTACATGGGAGTATAAGGGTATACAGTTATACACAACAAGACAGTATTTTAAAATAAAACATGGAGAAAAATAAAAGAAAGATACCAGATTTGGGATATCCAGCCCGAGGTTCTCATTCGTGTAGAGTCACTGAAACTAACGGGAACAGCATTACCCTGAGGCATACCTCTGAAGTCTGACACTGAGTCTCTCAGAATGCACCTTCCCCCTCCCCCTCTAAGGTCATTCAGAGAAGGGTAGGGTAAATGCGCATGGACCTGTGGATAAACCATAATTCCCCATTTCAGCCATATCTTTGCAGAAGATCCTCCGATTGGGAATATATGCCTGTCATATTTCCGGTCATGATTTTATCTATTCAGTGATATCAAACATGACACGTAAACTATAACCAGGCTTGCAGATATGCCATTTGAGAGTGTTCTGGGCTATGCACCGCAATCAGTGTAGATGTGTTTTGTTCAGGTGGCCCGCCTGATTCTGAAAACATAATTCATATTGGGCTGGGACACTCACACAACCAATAATCTTTATTAAAAGTTTTTTCCCTAATTTAAATGTCAGAGCCAGCATGTCTGCGAGAAGCCAGCTCCTAGGGGAATAATTTTCCTAAGGCTTCATCAACTACATGGTCACACAATGTGATTCACTCATGCTAATTCTACACCAACCAATACCAGTGGAGAAAAGAAGGGGTTATTTGCACCTCACAGTTCTTGTCCTGGGAAAGGTGAGACAATGGCCCTTCTAAATCTGAATATCGATGGGCAGGAGTGAGTAGATGGGTGGAACGGCATCTGAAGAATTACACAAGCAATCTAACTATACACCAAATGGATGACACTATAGCCAGGCCTGAATGGGCTAATAAAAAAAGCAAGCTGAGATAGGCATAAGGCCTGACATACACAAAATGGGAGACGGCCTATCAGTCTCTATATCACATGGTCCACCTAAATTTGCTTTCAAATATCAACATGGAGATATTTTTACTATTTAGAAGTATTTAAATACCTTCCTAAAATAAACCAAGAAGGCATAATTATGTTCCATCCAAGAGGCAGCAGAATGTCGAGTGCCGTCCATTACTGGCTGCCCCACCTTCTCTTTTTTAGCTCCGATAGGACGTGAGGAGCGCCAATATGGCTGGGGAAAAAGATTGAAGCTGGCACTGAACTCGGATCTGTTTTCTTCCCATATTATTATAATTAGATAGTAGGAATCAGTGTTTCAGTTTGACAACCTGCTAATTACTGTTCTTGATAGATCACACTTATGGAACGTTTTGTTGTTTTTGGAAAGAACCTTCGAGTTAGAAGTTCAGTTATTGCCCCATAATGTGTACAATGGATTTTATTTCCCTACCGCCTTCTAACATGGGTAGTAATGAAACTGTGGTGGAAACCTTCAAACACTGTGAATGACAATGAAGAGTTAAATTACTATGAAGCCTGTGTATTAAAATACAACCTAAAAACATATAATTCATTGGGTCTGTGCCTCCCGGTAGGCTCCCTGCAGACGGCCGGGTCGGATCCCGCTGCGATAATTCTCACAGTGGGATGCAAGCTGTGCCCCTACAATGACCCTCGCTGCTCACCTCCTCTGGCGTCTCCTTCGCTCTGCTATGTGCCGGTTGCCGCCCATCCGGCACATGCGCGGAGTGGAGCCAGCGTGTCACCAGTGACATTTCTGTGAGGGCCTCCGCGAGACTCGCACAGAAATAGGACATGCTGCGATTCGTTTACTGCGCGAGATTTCTCGCGGTCAAATTGCGGCTGTGTGCATAGGATTGCATTATCTAATGCAATCCTATGGCAGCGGGCACAGGCGGAAATTCTGCAGGAAATCCCGCCGCGGAATTTCCGCCTGTGTGCAGGGGGCCGTAGTTAGATGTTGCATGGAGCTGTTTATATACTCTAGTGCTTTATTACTTTATCAGTTAGGATTGTGCATAGGTAGGGCTTTTCTTTGACTCTAGAAGGAGATGTTCACACAGGATGGATTTGCTATGGAATATCACTGGGGGCCAGGATGCAGAGACCAGTGAGGGAGCAGGCAAGACTCAGGATGGAGCGCGGAGCAGATGGAGGAGGTGAATGAATATTTCTTGTTTTTTTGTTTCACTTGTTATTTTAACTTTTACAGATGTCCCTACCTACAGGTTGTGCTGCAGATCCGCTGAGAAATCTCCAAAAAATGGAATTCAGTGTAAAATGTTATTTCCCCATTGACTTCATTGAGAAAATCCACAACAAATCTGTAACCAATCCACCTCATAAATTCATGCATCTTTGGAGAATATGAGAAATCTGTAGCAGAGATAACACACAGGTCTGTTGACCCCCCAACACAATTTAGAGACCATAAAACTTTTAAGCTGGGTTCACACAGGGCGGCTTTGTTGCGGTTTTGCTGCGGTTTTTATGTTGCGGTTTTGCCGAAAATAAATTTTTGCCCCAAAAGAAGCGCTAGGTCTTATTTTTAGGGGATGTCTTATTATACTTACCTAGCAGGCTTGGTCCACAACCCTCCCACTGCTGTTCAGATGCGCTTCTTGCAGTCCTCAGTCGCCCACAGAGGATCTGTTCCTGGTTACAGGATGCATAAATCCCGCCTCCAGAGACTGATTGCTCTGATTGGTTCTCGAGGTCTGCTCAGCCAAGCAATACAGCGCTTGATGAACTAATGCAATGGCTGTGATTGGATCATCGAACGCTGCATTGGTTGGCTGATCAGTGGTTGAAGAATACAGCCATTGCGTTGTGGAGGCAGGATTTAAGAATTGGCTGAGCCACAGAATTCATAAATCCCACCTACACAACCCGATGGCTGTGATTGGATGAGCAGCAGTCAAAGAAATAATCAATGCAGCACTCGATGAACCAATAGTAGCCACCACATTGGTTCATCGAGCGCTGCATTGCTCAGCTGAGCAGACCTCGAGAACCAATCAGAGCCATCGCTTCCTAGAGGTGGGATTTATGAATCCTGTAACCAGGTAGTGTTCTTCTGTGAGCGGCCGAGGACTGCAAGAAGTGCGTTGGAGCTCCGGAGAGCAGCGGGAGGGATCTTTATTGAGCCTCTTAGGTAATGTATTCCTTTTTTTATGTAATGCAGCTAGGACTTATTTTTGAGATAGGGCTTATATTTCAAGCCTCCCAGAAAATCCTGAAAAATCAAGCTATGGCTTATTTTCAGTGTAGGTCTTATTTTCAGGTTAGGTCTTATTTTCAGGGTGTGTTTTCTTTTCGGGAAAACGGGGTACATATACTGAGAACAATCACATTTTACATCTTATAAAATGATATGCTGGGAATTTCAAATCTGCCCCACAGTTCAATTTATACTGTAGATTTGTTCCACAGTGCTTGTATTGTGTAATGCTGCAGGTTACACTACACTTAGGGCTCACTCACGCGGGTTTATGTATTACGTGGTGCTAAAAGCCAATTGATTTCTATTGGGCCGCTCACGCCTGCATTTTTTTCATGCACGTATTACGCACGTAAATAAAGCAACATTCTGACGACCGTATGCATAAAAACACTCGCCGCTGTGCAGCGTATTTGCACATGAACAAAGTTGCATGAGGTTGATTTGCACGCATGCCTGCACACAGTGCTGTAGTTTTTGCGCAAGCGGGGCTGGTTCACACGCACGCACGACACACCCCTTCTGAGGTTTAAAAGGCTATTTAACCTAATGAGGTCCTGATGTGTTCTTTATCCTGTGTTTTGCGCAGTGTTTCACACTTCACCTTGCGTATTTGCTCAGCTCCCATAGACTTCTATGGGGGCATTTGCTGCGTAAAACGCAGAAAGAAAGAGCAGGTTTTAAGGTGGCTTCCCCCCAAAAAACGCAGCATGCTCTATTTTTGGCTAATTTCACACGGCCGAGTGTTATACTGGGCTGTGAAACTCGGCCCGATATCACGCTCATGCATGTGTGATGTCCCCGCGGATGTCCCTCCCATCACTTCCGGATAAAGTAGCGATCCTGTTGTTCTGAATGGGAAACATCACATCACATTTGCGTGCGATGCGTTTTCCGACCTCATTTACAACAATGGGTGATGCGTTACGAGGGAATGCCCAAAGATAGGACATGCCGTGATATTTTCCCGCACCGCTCATGTATATGACTCCGCAGGGTTGATATTGCTGTGACATATGTGCCTCTCACATCACACAAATTTTGCGTGATTTTGTAAATCAATGGGTTTATTGGAGTGTTTCTTTAATATGGAATAAAGTCACTTTTGTAGCTTTTCATTCAGATTGATGTTTTTCATGGTTTACTAGAGGGTGACAAGTGCATGAAAGATTTCACATGGCCAGTAGCAATTCACAAGCTCCTGGTGCGGCCAGCTGCACTGCAGTATATGATGTCACGCCGGGGTGAAACGCGTCACGCTGATCGCACCTGTTGGACTGACAGCCATCATTACAGGACCAGTACTTCACCCACTCATGGTGATTTTAGGGCCCCCTCACAGACAGAAGCCACATGTCCCACATGTATTTCATGTCCCTTTTTGCAAGCATTCTTGGTGGAGTTTTTTTCTTCTCTTATCATTTAAATCTTGTTTTTTGTAGCATTTTTCATGTTCTATAGACTGGCCTATGGGTAAAAGGTGCAAGAAAAGATACCATACTATTCCTAGAGCATGCTGCATTTTGGAGAAAATGACACAAACCAAAATGCTTTGCATGTACTGAGTTTTATATTTCAGTATGCACTTTGAAGGATACCTGTCACAAGGTTCATGCTGCTTGAATCACGGACAGATATGCCCATTCGGCCCATATATGCTTTATTCTAAAATGCTGCTACTTTTCAGAAAAACATACTCGACATAGGGACTGCCAGCTGCTATTCCTGCTTGTGTATGGGGAGAGGAGCTGTCAGTCTAGATCAGTGGTGGCGAACCTATGGCACGCGTGCCAGAGGCGGCACTCAGAGCCTTCCCCGCCGCCATTGGCCGCTCACCACATTAGTAAATACTGGCAGTGGTGCCGCAGCTCCCCTGCTGGTATTCACTCAGCAGCGCTGCTAGAAGCACTGATTCCGGCGCACACTGTGATGTCAGTGTGCAGCTGGGATCCTCCTCTGACGTCTCCTACTTGGTTCCGCAAGAGCAGGGGAGGGGGGGAGGGGAGGAGGTGTCTGGCAGCACGTCACAATGTGCTCGTGGGATCAGTGGCAGAAACAGCAGAAAGCAGAGGAGCTGAGGGGGGGGGGGGGAATTTACAATAAACAAGTGGGTTTTGAGTTGCAGTTTGGGCACTCGGTCTCTAAAAGGTTCGCCATCACTGGTCTAGATGATGCAGGTGGGGGAAGACCGGCGTGGCCGCCTCTTTGACTCGGAGCTCCGTTCCAGCTGAACTACAAGTCAAACTTCCAAGTATGTCTTTTCCAAAACGCAGCAGCAATTCAGAATAAAACATACATGGGTCGAGTTGGCGCATTAGCCCCGCGGTCCTGGTTCTGGCATGGATTGAGTGGGCGCATAAGCCCCTTGGTCCTGATTCTGGCATGGATCGAGTGGGCGCATCAGCCCTGCGGTCCTGGTTAGTCCATGGGTCGAGTGGGCGCATCAGCCCCACGGTCCTGGTTCGGGCATGGGTCGACTGGGCACATCAGCCCTCCGGTCCTGGTTCGGGCATGGGTCGACTGGGTGCATCAGCCCTGCGGTCCTGGTTCGGGCATGGGTCGAGTAGGTGCTTCAGCCCCACGGTCCTGGTTCGGGCACGGGTCGAGTGGGCGCATCAGCCCTGCAGTCCTGGTTCGGGCATGGGTCAAGTGGGCGCATCAGCCCCGCGGTCCTTGTTCGGGCATGGGTCGACTGAGTGCATCAGCCCTGTGGTCCTGGTTCGGGCATGGGTCGAGTAGGTGCTTCAGCCCCATGGTCCTGGTTTGGGCATGGGTCGAGTGGGCGCATCAGCCCTGCAGTCCTGGTTCGGGCATGGGTCGAGTGGGTGCATCAGCCCCGCGGTCCTGGTTCGGGCAGCATGGACCTGGTGACCGTTTCCCTTTAAAGAAACATCAGGCTGAGCGTTTTTGATGAAGAACAGAGAAAACCAGTGTTGAAAAACACACAGAAAAACACCGTAAAACATTGTGCATCCATCCAGCCAGCCTTAGAATATGTCCCACATGGGGGACATGCTGCGCATCGAAAATCCACTTCATTTACAGTAGAAGCCATGTGGAAGGGCTTTTAGTAAATCTCATCCCCACTTGTAATTCTAGCACAAGCCCTTTAAGGGCGCCTTCACATGACCGTATTTGTGCACACAATACGCAGAGAATAGAACCCGTTGACTTCAATGGGTTTGTTCACATTTCCGTGTGCAAACAAAACGCAGCATGCTCTACTTTTCTGCGCATTTGCGCACCAAAGGTCCCCAAAGAAGTCAATAGAGGGCTGTGCAAATGCTTGTTCAATACCCAAGGAGATGCGTAGTATGCTGCGTAATTCCGCTGGAAAATGAACTTATTAGCCATTTCAAGCGGTGTGTCTTGTTTGCGCAAATAAACATGCTCTGTGGGCTGAGAAAGTGCAGTAAAATACACAGATACACGTGCAAAAAAATCATAGTTCGTTCCACAAGAATGCAGTGCTGAGGCGCGCGCAAATGTGCATATGCTTGTGTGAAGGAGCCCAAAGGCCACCTTCACCCGGGCCAGAAATGTGGGATATCTGCTGCAGGAATTACATTGGAACTTCCACAGCATCTCCGGTACGAGCCGCGCGGAGAAGATAGCAGAAATCTCCTTTATGTGCTCAGGAAAATTTCTGCAACGAATCTGCCGAATCTTTTAAAAACTCTGCGGATTCGGAATCCGCGTCATCTCTATTCCTGCTGCGGATTCAGAATACGCGTCATCTCTATTCCTGCTGCGGATTCAGAATACGCGTCATCTCTATTCATGCTGCAGATTCAGAATACGCATCACCTCTATTCATGCTGCGGGTTCGGAATACGCATCACCTCTATTCATGCTGCGGGTTCGGAATATGTGTCATCTCTATTCGTGCTGCGGATTCGGAATACGCGTCATCTCTATTCATGCTGCGGATTCGGAATACGCGTCATCTCTATTCATGCTGCGGATTCAGAATACGCGTCATCTCTATTCATGCTGCGGATTCGGAATACGCGTCATCTCTATTCATGCTGTGGATTCGGAATACGCGTCATCTCTATTCATGCTGCGGATTCAGAATACGCGTCATCTCTATTCATGCTGCGGATTCGGAATACGCGTCATCTCTATTCATGCTGCGGATTCGGAATACGCGTCATCTCTATTCATGCTGCGGATTCGGAATACGTATCATGCCTATTCATGCTGCGGATTCAGAATACGCGTCATGCCTATGCATGCTGCGGATTCGGAATACGCATCACCTCTATTCATGCTGTGGATTCGGAATACGCGTCATCTCTATTCATGCTGCAGATTCGGAATACGCGCCATCTCTATTGATGCTGTGGATTCGGAATACGCGCCATCTCTATTGATGCTGCGGATTCGGAATACGCATCATCTCTATTCATGATGCGGATTCGGAATACACGTCATCTCTATTCATGCTGCGGATTCGGAATACGCGTCATCTCTATTCATGCTGCGGATTCGGAATACGCGTCATCTCTATTCATGCTGCGGATTCGGAATACGCATCATGCCTATTCATGCTGTGGATTCAGAATATGCGTCATCTCTATTCATGCTGTGGATTCGGAATCCGCGTCATCTCTATTCATGCTGTGGATTCGGAATCCGCGTCATCTCTATTCATGCTGCGGATTCCGAATCCGCGTCATCTCTATTCATGCTGCGGATTCAGAATACGCGTCATCTCTATTCATGCTGCGGATTCGGAATACGAATCATCTCTATTCATGCTGCGGATTCGGAATACGTATCATGCCTATTCATGCTGCGGATTCGGAATACGTATCATGCCTATTCATGCTGCGGATTCGGAATACGCGTCATCTCTATTCATGCTGCGTATTCGGAATACGAATCATCTCTATTCATGCTGCGGATTCGGAATACGAATCATCTCTATTCATGCTGCGGATTCGGAATACGTATCATGCCTATTCATGCTGCGGATTCGGAATACGTATCATGCCTATTCATGCTGCGGATTCGGAATACGCGTCATCTCTATTCATGCTGCGTATTCGGAATACGAATCATCTCTATTCATGCTGCGGATTCGGAATACGCATCATGCCTATTCATGCTGTGGATTCAGAATACGCGTCATACCTATCCATGCTGCGGATTCGGAATACGCATCACCTCTATTCATGCTGCGGATTTGGAATACGCGTCATCTCTATTCATGCTGCGGATTCGGAATACGCGTCATCTCTATTCATGCTGCGGATTCGGAATACGCGTCATCTCTATTCATGCTGCGGATTCGGAATACGCGTCATCTCTATTCATGCTGCGGATTCGGAATACGCGTCATCTCTATTCATGCTGCGGATTCGGAATAAGCGTCATCTCTATTTATGCTGCGGATTCGGAATACGCATCATCTCTATTCATGCTGCAGATTCGGAATACGCGCCATCTCTATTGATGCTGTGGATTCGGAATACGCGTCATCTCTTTTCATGCTGCGGATTCGGAATACACGTCATCTCTATTCATGCTGCGGATTCGGAATACGCGTCATCTCTATTCATACTGCGGATTCGGAATAAGCGTCATCTCTATTTATGCTGCGGATTCGGAATACGCATCATCTCTATTCATGCTGCGGATTCGGAATACGCGCCATCTCTATTGATGCTGTGGATTCGGAATACGCATCACCTCTATTCATGCTGTGGATTCGGAATACACATCATCTCTATTCATGCTGCGGATTCGGAATACGCGTCATCTCTATTCATGCTGCGGATTCGGAATACACGTCATCTCTATTCATGCTGCGGATTCGGAATACGCGTCATCTCTATTCATGATGCGGATTCGGAATACACGTCATCTCTATTCATGCTGCGGATTCGGAATACGCGTCATCTCTATTCATGCTGCGGATTCGGAATACGCGTCATCTCTATTCATGCTGCGGATTCGGAATACGCATCATGCCTATTCATGCTGTGGATTCAGAATACGCGTCATCTCTATTCATGCTGTGGATTCGGAATCCGCGTCATCTCTATTCATGCTGTGGATTCGGAATACGCGTCATCTCTATTCATGCTGCGGATTCCGAATCCGCGTCATCTCTATTCATGCTGCGGATTCAGAATACGCGTCATCTCTATTCATGCTGCGGATTCGGAATACGAATCATCTCTATTCATGCTGCGGATTCGGAATACGTATCATGCCTATTCATGCTGCGGATTCGTAATACGTATCATGCCTATTCATGCTGCGGATTCGGAATACGCGTCATCTCTATTCATGCTGCGGATTCGGAATACGCGTCATCTCTATTCATGCTGCGGATTCAGAATACGCGTCATCTCTATTCCTGCTGCGGATTCAGAATACGCGTCATCTCTATTCATGCTGCAGATTCAGAATACGCATCACCTCTATTCATGCTGCGGGTTCGGAATACGCATCACCTCTATTCATGCTGCGGGTTCGGAATATGTGTCATCTCTATTCGTGCTGCGGAATCGGAATACGCGTCATCTCTATTCATGCTGCGGATTCGGAATACGCGTCATCTCTATTCATGCTGCGGATTCAGAATACGCGTCATCTCTATTCATGCTGCGGATTCGGAATACGCGTCATCTCTATTCATGCTGTGGATTCGGAATACGCGTCATCTCTATTCATGCTGCGGATTCAGAATACGCGTCATCTCTATTCATGCTGCGGATTCGGAATACGCGTCATCTCTATTCATGCTGCGGATTCGGAATACGTATCATGCCTATTCATGCTGCGGATTCAGAATACGCGTCATGCCTATGCATGCTGCGGATTCGGAATACGCATCACCTCTATTCATGCTGTGGATTCGGAATACGCGTCATCTCTATTCATGCTGCAGATTCGGAATACGCGCCATCTCTATTGATGCGGATTCGGAATACGCGCCATCTCTATTGATGCTGCGGATTCGGAATACGCATCATCTCTATTCATGATGCGGATTCGGAATACACGTCATCTCTATTCATGCTGCGGATTCGGAATACGCGTCATCTCTATTCATGCTGCGGATTCGGAATACGCGTCATCTCTATTCATGCTGCGGATTCGGAATACGCATCATGCCTATTCATGCTGTGGATTCAGAATACGCGTCATCTCTATTCATGCTGTGGATTCGGAATCCGCGTCATCTCTATTCATGCTGTGGATTCGGAATACGCGTCATCTCTATTGATGCTGTGGATTCGGAATACCCATCACCTCTATTCATGCTGTGGATTCGGAATACACGTCATCTCTATTCATGCTGCGGATTCGGAATACGCGTCATCTCTATTCATGCTGCGGATTCGGAATACACGTCATCTCTATTCATGCTGCGGATTCGGAATACGCGTCATCTCTATTCATGATGCGGATTCGGAATACACGTCATCTCTATTCATGCTGCGGATTCGGAATACGCGTCATCTCTATTCATGCAGCGGATTCGGAATACGCGTCATCTCTATTCATGCTGCGGATTCGGAATACGCATCATGCCTATTCATGCTGTGGATTCAGAATACGCGTCATCTCTATTCATGCTGTGGATTCGGAATCCGCGTCATCTCTATTCATGCTGTGGATTCGGAATACGCGTCATCTCTATTCATGCTGCGGATTCCGAATCCGCGTCATCTCTATTCATGCTGCGGATTCAGAATACGCGTCATCTCTATTCATGCTGCGGATTCGGAATACGAATCATCTCTATTCATGCTGCGGATTCGGAATACGTATCATGCCTATTCATGCTGCGGATTCGGAATACGTATCATGCCTATTCATGCTGCGGATTCGGAATACGCGTCATCTCTATTCATGCTGCGTATTCGGAATACGAATCATCTCTATTCATGCTGCGGATTCGGAATACGCATCATGCCTATTCATGCTGTGGATTCAGAATACGCGTCATACCTATCCATGCTGCGGATTCGTAATACGCATCACCTCTATTCATGCTGCGGATTTGGAATACGCGTCATCTCTATTCATGCTGCGGATTCGGAATACGCGTCATCTCTATTCATGCTGCGGATTCGGAATACGCGTCATCTCTATTCATGCTGCGGATTCGGAATACGCGTCATCTCTATTCATGCTGCGGATTCGGAATACGCGTCATATCTATTCATGCTGCGGATTCAAGATAAGCGTCATCTCTATTTATGCTGCGGATTCGGAATACGCATCATCTCTATTCATGCTGCAGATTCGGAATACGCGCCATCTCTATTGATGCTGTGGATTCGGAATACGCGTCATCTCTTTTCATGCTGCGGATTCGGAATACACGTCATCTCTATTCATGCTGCGGATTCGGAATACGCGTCATCTCTATTCATGCTGCGGATTCGGAATAAGCGTCATCTCTATTTATGCTGCGGATTCGGAATACGCATCATCTCTATTCATGCTGCGGATTCGGAATACGCGCCATCTCTATTGATGCTGTGGATTCGGAATACGCATCACCTCTATTCATGCTGTGGATTCGGAATACGCGTCATCTCTATTCATGCTGTGGATTCGGAATACACGTCATCTCTATTCATGCTGTGGATTCGGAATACGCATCATCTCTATTCATGCTGCGGATTTGGAATACGCATCATCTCTATTCATGCTGTGGATTTGGAATACGCGTCATCTTTATTCGTGCTGCGGACTCGGAATACGCATCACCTCTATTCATGCTGTGGATTCGGAATACGCGTCATCTCTATTCATGCTGCAGATTCGGAATACGCGCCATCTCTATTGATGCTGCGGATTCGGAATACACGCCATCTCTATTGATGCTGCGGATTCGGAATACGTGTCATCTCTATTAATGCTGCGGATTCGGAATACGCATCATCTCTATTCATGCTGCGGATTCGGAATACGCGTCATCTCTATTCATGCTGCGGATTCGGAATACGCGTCATCTCTATTCATGCTGCGGATTCGGAATACGCATCATGCCTATTCATGCTGTGGATTCAGAATACGCGTCATACCTATGCATGCTGCGGATTCGGAATACGCGTCATCTCTATTCATGCTGCGGATTCGGAATACGCGTCATCTCTATTCATGCTGCGGATTCCGTATCCGCGTCATCTCTATTCATGCTGCGGATTCAGAATACGCGTCATCTCTATTCATGCTGCGGATTCGGAATACGCGTCATCTCTATTCATGCTGCGGATTCGGAATACGCGTCATCTCTATTCATGCTGCGGATTCGGAATACGTATCATGCCTATTCATGCTGCGGATTCGGAATACGCATCATCTCTATTCATGCTGCGGATTCGGAATACGCGCCATCTCTATTGATGCTGTGGATTCGGAATACGCATCACCTCTATTCATGCTGTGGATTCGGAATACGCGTCATCTCTATTCATGCTGTGGATTCGGAATACACGTCATCTCTATTCATGCTGTGGATTCGGAATACGCATCATCTCTATTCATGCTGCGGATTTGGAATACGCATCATCTCTATTCATACTGCGGATTCGGAATACGCATCATCTCTATTCATGCTGTGGATTTGGAATACGCGTCATCTTTATTCGTGCTGCGAACTCGGAATACGCATCACCTCTATTCATGCTGTGGATTCGGAATACGCGTCATCTCTATTCATGCTGCAGATTCGGAATACGCGCCATCTCTATTGATGCTGCGGATTCGGAATACGCGCCATCTCTATTGATGCTGCGGATTCGGAATACGTGTCATCTCTATTCATGCTGCGGATTCGGAATACGCGTCATCTCTATTCATGCTGCGGATTCGGAATACGCGCCATCTCTATTCATGCTGCGGATTCGGAATACGCGTCATCTCTATTCATGCTGCGGATTCGGAATACGCGTCATCTCTATTGATGCTGCGGATTCGGAATACGCGTCATCTCTATTCATGCTGCGGATTCGGAATCCGCGTCATCTCTATTCATGCTGTGGATTCGGAATACGCGTCATCTCTATTCATGCTGCGGATTCCATATCCGCGTCATCTCTATTCATGCTGCGGATTCAGAATACGCGTCATCTCTATTCATGCTGCGGATTCGAAATACGCGTCATCTCTTTTCATGCTGCGGATTCGGAATACGCGTCATCTCTATTCATGCTGCGGATTCGGAATACGTATCATGCCTATTCATGCTGCGGATTCGGAATACGCGTCATCTCTATTCATGCTGCGGATTCGGAATACGCATCATCTCTATTCATGCTGCGGATTCGGAATACGCATCATGCCTATTCATGCTGTGGATTCAGAATACGCGTCATACCTATCCATGCTGCGGATTCGGAATACGCATCACCTCTATTCATGCTGCGGATTTGGAATACGCGTCATCTCTATTCATGCTGCGGATTCGGAATACGCGTCATCTCTATTCATGCTGCGGATTCGGAATACGCGTCATCTCTATTCATGCTGCGGATTCGGAATACGCATCATCTCTATTCATGCTGCGGATTCGGAATACGCGTCATCTCTATTCATGCTGCGGATTCGGAATACGCGTGATCTCTATTCATGCTGCGGATTCGGAATACGCGTCATCTCTATTCATGCTGCGGATTCAGAATACGCGTCATCTCTATTCATGCTGCGGATTCGGAATACGCGTCATCTCTATTCATGCTGCGGATTCAGAATACGCGTCATCTCTATTCATGCTGTGGATTTGGAATACGCGTCATCTCTATTCATGCTGCGGATTCAGAATACGCGTCATCTCTATTCATGCTGCGGATTCAGAATACGCGTCATCTCTATTCATGCTGTGGATTCGGAATACGCGTCATCTCTATTCATGCTGTGGATTCGGAATACACGTCATCTCTATTCATGCTGTGGATTCGGAATACGCGTCATCTCTATTCATGCTGTGGATTCGGAATACGCGTCATCTCTATTCATGCTGTGGATTCAGAATACGCGTCATCTCTATTCATGCTGCGGATTTGGAATACGCATCATCTCTATTCATGCTGTGGATTTGGAATACGTGTCATCTTTATTCGTGCTGCGGACTCAGAACACGCATAATCTCTATTCATGCTGCGGATTTCTAGCCTTGAAATACAATGGTTAAAATCTGCAGCAGTTCCTCAATCAGGGCGGATTCACGTGGGCGTATTGCAAAATATGCTCGCTCCTGCACAACAAAATGCACTAAAATATGGTTATCTATCCACATACCTTTGCATGTGTACAATAAATTGTTTTATGAAATACACCCCTGCATCGTTGGAATTTCCCTGCTGCTTTGGATATTGGGGTGCCAGGAGTCCAAGGCACCCCACATCAAGTAAGACTTATACTGGTTGATACAGTTGGATGGAGCGCATCAAGTGAGTTTTTCTGTCTCTTTTAAAATTTCCTAAAATATGGTTGTGTGAAGAAGCCCTTGAAAGCAGCCATTTGTCCATCTTCACATGAGCCCCAAATACTGCAGGATTTTCACTGTCGGAATTAGAGTGGAAAATCCGCAGTGTTTGAATTAGTGTGCAAATTTTCCATGCCGAATCCTCAGCAAGTCTATTACTGCTGCAGAATTCAAATATTTTTACATACGGGAAATCTGCGCGTGCTAAACACAGAGCATTTAATCCATTGATTTCAATGGGTTCGTTTTTATAAGCCCGCATTTCATGCGTGCACCAAAAAAATTGGACTTGCTCGATTTTCCTACTCTTTGTGCAGCAAAACTGCCATAGAAATCTATGGCAGGTGCGAAATTACGCAACGGGAAGGATGTGAGATTGCGCAAAATACAGGAAAAGAAGACGGCTGGACCTTATTAGGCATAAATAGCCATTAAATTCCATGGAAAGGGTGTGTCATATGTGTGTGAATTGGCGTGCGCAAAAAAGTGCAGTAATATGTGCAGACACGTGCGCAACACGCTAATTATGTTGCTCTGCTGTGGTGAGTGTATTTACGCAAATGCTTTTAGATGCAGATTTAACTATTACGATTTTGAAGCATAATCACTGCAGGTTTTCCACTACAGAAAGCCTAATGTGATTACGCTGCATGTGAAGGCGCAATTCAGGTGTGGAGCTGGTCACTGCCGATTTAGGGCTCATTCACACATTTATGCCGTGTATTAAGTGCTGATTTTTTACATGAGTAATATATAGCGAATGAACCCATTGAAATGAATGCGTTCTATTCTCTGCGTATCGCGTACATAAATTTCATGTGAGCAAATACGCCCATATGAATGAGCCCTAAGGGCTCCTTCAAAAGAAGCCTTTGTGCAAAAATGTTTGGCGCAGCGTATTTGTGCATGAACAATGTTTGAAGAGCCACGCAATCAGCCTTTTGCGTGCGTGTCAGCGCATGTTACTGTAATATTTGCATGCGCAGGACCAGTTCACACACGAGCGTGACGACACTTCCTTTTCATAGAATTGACTGGCTATTAAAGCCTAATGAGGTCCAGCTTACTTCTTTTCCTGTGTTTTGCGCAGTGTTTTACCCTTTCTTTTACACTTTTTAGTGCATCTCCCATAGACTTCCACGGGGCTATTGCTGCGCAAAAGCAGGAAATTAGAGCAAGAAATGCATGCGCAAAACATGCTTATTAAAGCAAATCCATTCTATTGCACGAGAACGAGTTTATTGAAAGCAATGCGTTCTATTATTTAGGATTAGCGTGCGCAAATTTTGCACGTACAAAAATGTGTGCAAACACAGTTGTGTGACGGAACCCCAAGGGCGCATTCAGATGATCGTATTTACACTGGTAGTTTGGCACGTAAAAAAATATCGCCCATAAAATGCGACCATTAGATCTCAATGGGTTCATTCAGATGACCGTTTTTTTTTGCTGAGTTAAATAATCCGTTATCGGTCTTTTGGCGTGATATGCAGCAAGCTCCCATAGACTTCTGTGGCAGCTGGAAAAAAAGGGAGGGGGAGGGAGTTACTCTGCATACAATGCTGGGAAAAGAATACAGCTCGCCCTAATTAGACATTATAGGTAGAGATGAGCGAACACCAAAATGTTCGGGTGTTCGTTATTCGGAACGAACTTCCCGCGATGCTCGAGGGTTCGTTTCGAACAACGAACCCCATTGAAGTCAATGGGCGACCAGAGCATTTTTGTATTTCGCCGATGCTCGCTAAGGTTTTCATGTGTGAAAATCTGGGCAATTCAACAAAGTGATGGGAATGACACAGAAACGGATAGGGCAGGCGAGGGGCTACATGTTGGGCTGCATCTCAAGTTCACAGGTCCCACTATTAAGCCACAATACCGGCAAGAGTGCCCCCCCCCCCCTCCCAACAACTTTTACTTCTGAAAAGCCCTCATTAGCATGGCATACCTTTGCCAAGCACCACACTAGCTACAACAAAGCACAATCACTGCCTGGATGACACTCCGCTGCCACTTCTCCTGGGTTACATGCTGCCCAACCGCCCCACCCCCTCCCCCCCACAGCGCACACCAAAGTGTCCCTGCGCAGCCTTCAGCTGCCCTCATGCCACGCCACACTCATGTCTATTTAGAAGTGCGTCTGCCATGAGGAGAAACCGCAGGCACACACTGCAGAGGGTTGGCACGGCTAGGCAGCGACCCTCTTTAATTGGGGCGGGGCGATAGCCCACAATGCTGTACAGAAGCAATGAGAAATAGAATCCTGTGCCACCGCCATCAGGAGCTGCACACGTGGGCATAGCAATGGGGAAGCTATGTGCCACACACTATTCATTCTGTCAAGGTGTCTGCATGCCCCAGTCAGACTGGTTATATGCACCTTAACAGTAACCGCGTTGGTGGTAATGTGGTGGTGACTGCGGACCTAGTAGCACGGTTGTATTTTGTTGGTTTTCGGAATGTGGCCAGGATTAAGTGGGCCGTGGCGGGGGGATGGTGTGGGGGCTCTCTTGTTGTGTCGGTAAAGGTGAAATTCTTGGACTGCCACCAGACGAACCAATGCAAAGGCATTTGCCAACAATGTTTTCCCTGT
This sequence comes from Eleutherodactylus coqui, assembly GCF_035609145.1. Classification (NCBI taxonomy): domain Eukaryota; kingdom Metazoa; phylum Chordata; class Amphibia; order Anura; family Eleutherodactylidae; genus Eleutherodactylus; species Eleutherodactylus coqui. The sequence continues at coordinate 261,378,008 of NC_089839.1, read as the reverse complement.
TGGAGGGGGATGTTTTTGAGGCACTACGTTTCCTCTCCACGTGTCCGTGGTTATATGCACCTTAACAGTAACCGCGTTGGTGGTAATGTGGTGGTGACTGCGGACCTAGTAGCACGGTTGTATTTTGTTGGTTTTCGGAATGTGGCCAGGATTAAGTGGGCCGTGGCGGGGGGATGGTGTGGGGGCTCTCTTGTTGTGTCGGTAAAGGTGAAATTCTTGGACTGCCACCAGACGAACCAATGCAAAGGCATTTGCCAACAATGTTTTCCCTGTTGGAGGGGGATGTTTTTGAGGCACTACGTGTCCTCTCCACGTGTCCGTTCCATGTCAGCAATAGTAGCACTCAGGACAGGCCCCATTAACAATTCTGAAGCAGCAGTATAGCGGGAGCGCAGTCTTCGTTCCATGTAAGCAATAGTAGCACTCAGGACAGGCCCCATTAACAATTCTGAAGCAGCAGTATAGCGGGAGCGCAGTCTTCGTTCCATGTAAGCAATAGTAGCACTCAGGACAGGCCCCATTAACAATTCTGAAGCAGCAGTATAGCGGGAGCGCAGTCTTCGTTCCATGTAAGCAATAGTAGCACTCAGGACAGGCCCCATTAACAATTCTGAAGCAGCAGTATAGCGGGAGCGCAGTCTTCGTTCCATTTCAGTAGCCTTAGTATAGCCAAGGCACAAGTTACATTTATGTAGCTAAACTGTAGGCCAACCCCACACACCTTTCTGTACCATGAGTGCAGGCGAAGAACATAGAAATTACTATGATTACACTGTAGGTGAGGGCCCCAAAAAATTGGTGTACCAACAGTACTAATGTACCTCAGTAAAAATTGGCCATGCCCAACCAAGATGGCAGGTGAATCGCTTTGGTTAATGTGGCTTAAGTGGTAACTAGGCCTGGAGGCAGCCCAGTGTAACGAAAAATTGGTTCAAGTTAAAGTTCCAACGCTTTTAAGCGCATCGAAACTTATAAAAATTGTTCTGAAAAATTATTTGAGTGAGCCTTGTGGCCCTAAGAAAAATTGCCCGTTCAGCGTGATTACGTGAGGTTTCAGGAGGAGGAGCAGGAGGAGGAGGAGGAGGAATATTAGACACAGATTGATGAAACAGAAATGTCCCCGTTTTGGATGGTGAGAGAGAACGTAGCTTCCATCCGCGGGTGCAGCCTACGTATTGCTTACGTATCGCTGCTGTCCGCTGGTGGAGAACAGAAGTCTGGGAAAATCCAGCCTTTGTTAATCTTAATGAGTGTTAGCCTGTCGGCACTGTCGGTTGACAAGCGGCTACGCTTATCTGTGATGATTCCCCCAGCCGCACTAAACACCCTCTCCGACAAGACGCTAGCCGCAGGACAAGCAAGCACCTCCAGGGCATACAGCGCTAGTTCAGGCCACGTGTCCAGCTTCGACACCCAGTAGTTGTAGGGGGCAGAGGCGTCACGGAGGATGGTCGTGCGATCCGCTACGTACTCCCTCACCATCCTTTTACAGTGCTCCCGCCGACTCAGCCTTGACTGGGGAGCGGTGACACAGTCTTGGTGGGGAGCCATAAAGCTGGCCAGGCCCTTAAAGACTGTTGCACTGCCTGGGATGTACATGCTGCTCGATCTACGCACATCCCCTGCTACCTTGCCCTCGGTACTGCGCCTTCTGCCACTAGCGCTGTCGGCTGGGAATTTTACCATCAGCTTGTCCGCAAGGGTCCTGTGGTATAGCAACACTCTCGAACCCCTTTCCTCTTCGGGAATCAGAGTGGGCAGGTTCTCCTTATACCGTGGATCGAGCAGTGTGTACACCCAGTAATCCGTCGTGGCCAGAATGCGTGCAACGCGAGGGTCACGAGAAAGGCATCCTAACATGAAGTCAGCCATGTGTGCCAGGGTACCTGTACGCAACACATGGCTGTCGTCACTAGGAAGATCACTTTCAGGATCCTCCTCCTCCTCCTCCTCCTCAGGCCATACACGCTGAAAGGATGACAGGCAATCAGCCGGTGTACCGTCAGCAGCGGCCCAAGCTGTCTCTTCCCCCTCCTCCTCATCCTCCTCATGCTCCTCCTCCTCCTCCTGTACGCGCTGAGAAATAGACAGGAGGGTGCCCTGACTATCCAGCGGCATACTGTCTTCCCCCGCCCCCGTTTCCGAGCGCAAAGCAGCTGCCTTTATGGTTTGCAGGGAATTTCTCAAGATGCATAGCAGAGGAATGGTGACGCTAATGATTGTAGCATCGCCGCTCACCACCTGGGTAGACTCCTCAAAATTACCAAGGACATGGCAGATGTCTGCCAACCAGGCCCACTCTTCTGAAAGGAATTGAGGAGGCTGACTCCCACTGCGCCGCCCATGTTGGAGTTGGTATTCGACTATAGCTCTACGTTGTTCATAGAGCCTGGCCAACATGTGGAGCGTAGAGTTCCACCGTGTGGGCACGTCGCACAGCAGTCGGTGCACTGGCAGATTAAAGTGATGTTGCAGGGTGCGCAGGGTGGCAGCGTCCGTGTGGGACTTGCGGAAATGTGCGCAGAGCCGGCGCGCCTTTACGAGCAGGTCTGACAAGCGTGGGTAGCTTTTCAGAAACCGCTGAACCACCAAATTAAAGACGTGGGCCAGGCATGGCACGTGCGTGAGGCTGCCGAGCTGCCGAGCCGCCACCAGGTTACGCCCGTTGTCACACACGACCATGCCCGGTTGGAGGCTCAGCGGCGCAAGCCAGCGGTCGGTCTGCTGTGTCAGACCCTGCAGCAGTTCGTGGGCCGTGTGCCTCTTATCGCCTAAGCTGAGTAGTTTCAGCACGGCTTGCTGACGCTTGCCCACCGCTGTGCTGCCACACCGCGCGACACCGACTGCTGGCGACATGCTGCTGCTAACACATCTTGATTGCGAGACAGAGGAGGAGGAGGAGGGTGCTTTAGTGGAGGAAGCATACACCTCCGCAGATACCAGCACCGAGCTGGGGCCCGCAATTCTGGGGGTGGGTAGGACGTGAGCGGTCCCAGGCTCTGACTCTGTCCCAGCCTCCACTAAATTCACCCAATGTGCCGTCAGGGAGATGTAGTGGCCCTGCCCGCCTGTGCTTGTCCACGTGTCCGTAGTTAAGTGGACCGTGGCAGTAACCGCGTTGGTGAGGGCGCGCACAATGTTGCGGGAGACGTGGTCGTGCAGGGCTGGGACGGCACATCGGGAAAAGTAGTGGCGACTGGGAACTGAGTAGCGCGGGGCCGCCGCCTCCATGATACTTTTAAAGGACTCCGTTTCCACAACCCTATACGGCAGCATCTCAAGGCTGATGAATTTTGCTATGCGGACGGTTAACGTTTGAGCGTGCGGGTGCGTGGCGGCGTACTTGCGCTTGCGCTCCAACAGTTGCGCAAGCGACGGCTGGACGGTGCGCTGAACTACACTGCTGGATGGGGCCGAGGACAGCGGAGGTGAGGGTGTGGGTGCAGGCCAGGAGACGGTAGTGCCTGTGTCCTGAGAGGGGGGTTGCATCTCAGTGGCAGGTTGGGGCACAGGGGGAGAGGCAGGGGTGCAAACCGGAGGCGCTGAACGGCCTTCGTCCCACCTTGCGGGGTGCTTGGCCATCATATGTCTGCGCATGGTGGTGGTGGTGAGGCTGTTGGTGTTGGCTCCCCGGCTGAGCTTTGCGCGACAAAGGTTGCACACCACTGTTCGTCGGTCGTCAGGCGTCTCTGTGAAAAACTGCCAGACCTTAGAGCACCTCGGCCTCTGCAGGGTGGCATGGCGCGAGGGGGCGCTTTGGGAAACACTTGGTGGATTATTCGGTCTGGCCCTGCCTCTACCCCTGGCCACCGCACTGCCTCTTGCAACCTGCCCTGCTGATGCCCTTGACTCCCCCTCTGAAGACCTGTCCTCCTGAGTAAGCGTTGCACACCAGGTGGGGTCAGTCACCTCATCGTCCTGCTGCTCTTCCTCCGAATCCTCTGTGCGCTGCTCCCTCGGACTTACTGCCCTTACTACTACCTCACTGCAAGACAACTGTGTCTGATCGTCATCGTCCTCCTCACCCACAGAAAGTTGTTGAGACAGTTGGCGGAAGTCCCCAGCCTCTTCCCCCGGACCCCGGGAACTTTCGAATGGTTGGGCATCAGTGACGATAAACTCCTCTGGTGGGAGAGGAACCGCTGCTGCCCAATCTAAGCAGGGGCCCGAGAACAGTTCCTGGGAGTGTTCCCGCTCCTGAGCAGGTGTTATTGTAGTGGAGTGAGGAGGCTGGGAGGAAGGAGGAGCAGCAGACAGAGGATTCGGATTGGCAGCAGTGGACGGCGCAGAACTGCGGGTAGACGATAGGTTGCTCGAAGCACTTTCTGCCATCCAGGACAGGACCTGCTCACACTGCTCATTTTCTAATAACCGTCTCCCGCGTGGACCCATTAATTGGGCGATGAATGTGGGGACGCCAGAAACGTGCCTCTCTCCTAATCGCGCAGCAGTCGGCTGCGACACACCGGGATCAGGAGCTCGGGCTGTGCCCACACCCTGACTTGGCCCTCCGCGTCCTCGGCCGCGTCCACGTCCTCTAGGCCTACCCCTACCCCTCAGCATGCTGTATTACCAGTGATTTGATTTCACAGGCAGGAAATAAATTGGCGCAAGACTGCAGGCCAAATATAATTTTTGCCCTTTTTGGAAAACGAAAGGCCCCACTGCCTCTAGTGAATGAATTATCTAAGTTTAATAACTGTGCTGTGTCCCTGCTTATGTGTCACAGAACGTGAGGGTAGCAGAGTTATTATAACTCTTGGAGAGCAGGTATTTTTTTCCCAATTAAGGAAAGCAAATGGCGAAGCCAGCAGTAAAGCGTAGCTGGGTGCGTCTGATTTAGCAATGTTGTTCAAGCAGCTCACACGTGTCCACCGCCCTTAGGACGGACAGAGGCTGGACAAATAGATTTGTTTTCAGTTTTTTTCCACCAAAAGGCAGCACTGCGTATATTCAATGAACATGAGAAGTTTAATAACTGTGCTGTGTCCCTGCTTATGTGTCACAGAACGTGAGGGTAGCAGAGTTATTATAACTCTTGGAGAGCAGGTATTTTTTTCCCAATTAAGGAAAGCAAATGGCGACGCCAGCAGTAAAGCGTAGCTGGGTGCGTCTGATTTAGCAATGTTGTTCACGCAGCTCACACGTGTCCACCGCCCTTAGGACGGACAGAGGCTGGACAAATAGATTTGTTTTCAGTTTTTTTCCACCAAAAGGCAGCACTGCGTATATTCAATGAACATGAGAAGTTTAATAACTGTGCTGTGTCCCTGCTTATGTGTCACAGAACGTGAGGGTAGCAGAGTTATTATAACTCTTGGAGAGCAGGTATTTTTTTCCCAATTAAGGAAAGCAAATGGCGAAGCCAGCAGTAAAGCGTAGCTGGGTGCATCTGATTTAGCAATGTTGTTCACGCAGCTCACACGTGTCCACCGCCCTTAGGACGGACAGAGGCTGGACAAATAGATTTGTTTTCAGTTTTTTTCCACCAAAAGGCAGCACTGCGTATATTCAATGAACATGAGAAGTTTAATAACTGTGCTGTGTCCCTGCTTATGTGTCACAGAACGTGAGGGTAGCAGAGTTATTATAACTCTTGGAGAGCAGGTATTTTTTTCCCAATTAAGGAAAGCAAATGGCGACGCCAGCAGTAAAGCGTAGCTGGGTGCGTCTGATTTAGCAATGTTGTTCACGCAGCTCACACGTGTCCACCGCCCTTAGGACGGACAGAGGCTGGACAAATAGATTTGTTTTCAGTTTTTTTCCACCAAAAGGCAGCACTGCGTATATTCAATGAACATGAGAAGTTTAATAACTGTGCTGTGTCCCTGCTTATGTGTCACAGAACGTGAGGGTAGCAGAGTTATTATAACTCTTGGAGAGCAGGTATTTTTTTCCCAATTAAGGAAAGCAAATGGCGAAGCCAGCAGTAAAGCGTAGCTGGGTGCGTCTGATTTAGCAATGTTGTTCACGCAGCTCACACGTCTCCACCGCCCTTAGGACGGACAGAGGCTGGACAAATAGATTTGTTTTCAGTTTTTTTCCACCAAAAGGCAGCACTGCGTATATTCAATGAACATGAGAAGTTTAATAACTGTGCTGTGTCCCTGCTTATGTGTCACAGAACGTGAGGGTAGCAGAGTTATTATAACTCTTGGAGAGCAGGTATTTTTTTCCCAATTAAGGAAAGCAAATGGCGAAGCCAGCAGTAAAGCGTAGCTGGGTGCGTCTGATTTAGCAATGTTGTTCACGCAGCTCACACGTGTCCACCGCCCTTAGGACGGACAGAGGCTGGACAAATAGATTTGTTTTCAGTTTTTTTCCACCAAAAGGCAGCACTGCGTATATTCAATGAACATGAGAAGTTTAATAACTGTGCTGTGTCCCTGCTTATGTGTCACAGAACGTGAGGGTAGCAGAGTTATTATAACTCTTGGAGAGCAGGTATTTTTTTCCCAATTAAGGAAAGCAAATGGCGACGCCAGCAGTAAAGCGTAGCTGGGTGCGTCTGATTTAGCAATGTTGTTCACGCAGCTCACACGTGTCCACCGCCCTTAGGACGGACAGAGGCTGGACAAATAGATTTGTTTTCAGTTTTTTTCCACCAAAAGGCAGCACTGCGTATATTCAATGAACATGAGAAGTTTAATAACTGTGCTGTGTCCCTGCTTATGTGTCACAGAACGTGAGGGTAGCAGAGTTATTATAACTCTTGGAGAGCAGGTATTTTTTTCCCAATTAAGGAAAGCAAATGGCGAAGCCAGCAGTAAAGCGTAGCTGGGTGCGTCTGATTTAGCAATGTTGTTCACGCAGCTCACACGTGTCCACCGCCCTTAGGACGGACAGAGGCTGGACAAATAGATTTGTTTTCAGTTTTTTTCCACCAAAAGGCAGCACTGCGTATATTCAATGAACATGAGAAGTTTAATAACTGTGCTGTGTCCCTACTTATGTGTCACAGAACGTGAGGGTAGCAGAGTTATTATAACTCTTGGAGAGCAGGTATTTTTTTCCCAATTAAGGAAAGCAAATGGCGACGCCAGCAGTAAAGCGTAGCTGGGTGCGTCTGATTTAGCAATGTTGTTCACGCAGCTCACACGTGTCCACCGCCCTTAGGACGGACAGAGGCTGGACAAATAGATTTGTTTTCAGTTTTTTTCCACCAAAAGGCAGCACTGCGTATATTCAATGAACATGAGAAGTTTAATAACTGTGCTGTGTCCCTGCTTATGTGTCACAGAACGTGAGGGTAGCAGAGTTATTATAACTCTTGGAGAGCAGGTATTTTTTTCCCAATTAAGGAAAGCAAATGGCGAAGCCAGCAGTAAAGCGTAGCTGGGTGCGTCTGATTTAGCAATGTTGTTCACGCAGCTCACACGTGTCCACCGCCCTTAGGACGGACAGAGGCTGGACAAATAGATTTGTTTTCAGTTTTTTGGCACCAAAAGGCAGCACTGCGTATATTCAATGAATAATAACTGTGTTGTGGCCCTGCCTATACAATTCTTTCCCTGCAGTATCAATGGAGGGTGCAATGGTCTGCAGAGGCGATTTTGAGAAGCAAAAAAAAATGCAGCACAGCTAACAGCAGCCTGGACAGTACTGCACACGGATAAATATGGCCCTAGAAAGGACCGTTGAGGTTCTTGAAGGCTACACTCACTCCTAACACTCTCCCTGCCTATGCAGCACTTCTGTCCCTAATGCCAGGTGCAACGGTCTGCAGAGGCGATTTTGAGAAAAAAAAATTTGCCACTGCTAACAGCAGCCAACACACAGCTATCAGTGGCCCTAATAAGGACCTTTGGGGGGTCTTGAAGCCTACACTAACTACCAATTCTTTCCCTACAGCAGCTCCGGTACAAACAGCACTGTCCCTCATCTAACTCACACGGCATCTGAGGCGAACCGCGGGAGGGGCCGACTTTTATGTTCGGGTGACACCTGATCTTCCCAGCCACTCACAGCAGGGGGGTGGTATAGGGCTTGAACGTTGCAGGGGGAAGTTGTAATGCCTTCCCTGTCTTTCAATTGGCCAGAAAAGCGCGCTAACGTCTCAGGGAAGGAAGTGAAAATAACCAGAACACCGCATGGTGTTCGTTACGAATAACGAACATCCCGAACACCCTAATATTCGCACGAATATCAAGCTCGGAAGAACACGTTCGCTCATCTCTAATTATAGGTCATTCCGAGCATTTTCTTTGATTTCTATCGCTTCTGCGTATTTTTTAACATTCACGCAGCAGTGCCCCCCTGTGCAAATAGCTTGAAATACGCAAATAAAGTTCGGGACTCAACGGGGTCAAATCTTCATTCATGCGATTATATGGTGCATACGGGCAAACGTAAAAACACATATGGTCGCATGTAGGAAGCCTAAGGCCCAATGCACGTATTCGCATTGTGGAATCCGGAGAGGGCGTCCGTCTCCAGATTCTGCAGCAAATACTGTCCATAGATATGCTATAGAAAATCGCTTTTCCCTGTCCATGAGCGGAAATCAATTGCGATTTTCCACCCTCGTAGGGAAAATTGCAGCATGTTCTATTTTGGTGCAGATTCCGCGTGGGCGGCATCCATTGAAGTCAATGAAAGCCGTCCGATCCACAGCCTGTCCGCAGCTGTCACCTGGTGATGGTACGGCATTATCTGTAATGTGCATGTCCCACCCGGCACATCCGCAAGACAGATCCGGATGGGTTCGCAGGGGGCGGGCACTGGGTAGGATTCCGCTGCGGGATTCCGCATACGGAATCTGACCCAAATGTATGCATTCGGCCTAAGGGTATGTTCAAACACCACAGAATTGTTGTGGAATTTATAAAAGGCACCCAAAACTACAATGCAGTGTGCCGTCAGTGAGCGGGGCTTTATCAAACTTCATCAGAAATCTGCAGTGGAATCTAGTGATCTTGTGGATCAAATCTGCTGCTGAAAAGCAGCTCAATGCAGTGAGCGAAGTCTGAAATCAACGAAATCAGTAATAATGTCTTGTGTAGATTTCAATGTGATTACATGGAGCAAATTTCCACTATGTGTGCACATACCCTAAGGCTGCATTCACACGAATGTATATCGGCTCGGTTTACACGCCGAGCCGATATACGTTGTCCTCATCTGCAGGAGGGGGGGAGGATGGAAGAGCCAGGAGCAGGAACTGAGCTCCCGCCCCCTCTCTGCCTCCTCTCCGCCCCTCTGCACTATTTGCAATGAGGAGAGGCGGTACGGGGGCGGGGCTAATTCGCGGAACTTAGCCCTGCATCGCATTGCAAAAGATTGCGATTTTTGTGCAATGCAATTTTAACATTAGAAATCTCTCCTGATACATTTTGTCACGGGTGGCAGCGCTGCAATGCGAGATTATCCTCAAGTAAGGGCTCTTGCACACTGGCAAGAGCGATATCGGGCCATTTCACAGCGGCAGTGGCTCCAGCCCCATTGAAATGAATGGGAGAAGATCGCAGTACTCTGCCACTCCTGTGACAGCCACAGCAGGACATTCCTTCATCCCCGCGGGGAGTCCCATCATCACTGAACACCCTGCCCCTGCTGTCACAGTGTTCAGTGGTGAGGGGACTCCCTGAGGGGATGAAGGAATCCCCTGCCGCAGCCATCACAGCAGCGGCACAAGATCGCAACATTCGTTCATTGCTTTCAATGGGGCCCATTGAAGACAAAGTGAAATCCCTGGATGAAGGAATCCCCCGCTGCGGCCGTCACAGTTGCAGCAGGTGATTGCAATATTTTCCCATTGCTTTCAACAAGGCCGGCGCTGCTGCTGCCAGCCCAACTGAGAACAATGGGCGATATCACAGAAAGGAAGGAGATGTTGCAATTTTTTTTTTTCATGGAGCATCACAGGTGTGAAAAAACATCGCCCGATTTTCTCGCCAGTGTGAAGGAGTCCTGACGCTACAAAATCGCTGTCGCCTAATTCTACTTACTTGATATATTGCTACAGACACATTTGCCTTTATGTTACTGGCTGACAATGTAGCAATAAGTATCTGTGTTTAGATACAAAGAGGGGAACCCCAGGAACTCCTGCAGGTCACGTGGGCAAAGTCTAACTGTCCCCTGTGTGTAGTGCGGGACACAGCTGGGTCATCACGTGTAAAGCAGCAGCCCCAGGCTCCCCATCACTAGCAGGCAGGGCAGGGGAGTGGCTGCCAAGCGCTGAGCCTGCCCGGAGCTGCTGTGTGCAGTGCGAGCTGCCGGGGATCTGCACCGGGCAATGTGTGGCTACTGAAGAGCGCTGCCACTGGGGAGGCGAGGAGTTATTACACTGGACTGTCCGCTATGCTGGCCGGAGGATAACACTCGGCACAAACAGGTGAGGCACTACAGACGGCTGGACCTTTAAACTGCATGCAGGATCCCCTTTATTACATGCCCGCTCAGCAATAGTTTGCATGGAGCCTGTAACTTTGTACAAGCCTGCAGAACCATGCCATAACCGGGGCAAATCCTAAGGAAAAGCTGTGATTGACAGCAATGGGTTCAGTCCAGTCTGAGACTATAGTCTAGCCAGGGTTTAGAGTCCATCTCTGTCATTTATGTTTAAGATTATTCAACTAATCATTAATTATAGTAGTTATTATGGAACGTTATATACATGTAATTATGACCCATGGAGTGAATGGTGTGCAGTTAGTACTATGTGACCAGCGAGGACTCGCACCTCCAGGTAATTCTGCAGGCTACACCTATGCTGCTTTGATGTCACCTGGGGATTTGCACTCTGGTCCAGCCATAAAGATTGGAATTTGCAAACAAATGCTGCCTACAGATAAATGGTATTTCAGTTTACTGATGTCAGGGGTATTGCTGATTAGGATATGGGTCACCTTACAGGGTCATTAGCTGCAAATTGTGGATTCATTAGGCTATCATCTGATCGGTGTTTTAGTCATTGGTCCTCACTGTATACTGTTTCCTTATCACATGGAAGCATATCCAATGTTACATGTGTAGTAGAGGCAGTCGGATAGCATAATCATGGGAGCTGTGGCCACAGGGATAATTTGGGTAATAACGTTTTTAGAACAATCTTACCATAAGGGCCGTTTCACACGAGCGTATGCGTTCGTACGTTCTCTCGTCTGCGCCATAAATTCGCATGAATGGCCGATTTTCCAGAATCAAGTCCCAAACTTAATTAGCATTTTCTCGTCCATTCACATGACCGTTTTTAGCGAAAAAATACATTACACGCCGGAAAGCCCTCGCTCGGCATAAATCCTCGGAAATGCCTAAATAGAGGCATCTATAAGTTTTTCGCAGCGTTGGATGCTGCTAAAATGCCCCCCTTCCTTTTTTTTTTCTCCTTCAGCTCCCATAGAAGTCCATGGGAGCTGCTGCCGTATATCTTTTAAAAGATAAAACCAGAACTGTCTTTTTGCCCACCGTATAATTGCACAGCGTACTTCGTCTTGTTTGTTCCGTTTTTTTTTTTTTTTTTTATGGCGCAACATTTTTACACGCCGTAACTTCGCCCGTGTGAATGAGTGCATTAGAGATCAATGCCTCAGATGGTCGTGTATATCAGCTGGGCGTGAAAACGCGGCCGATATACACACGTGTGAATAAAGCCTAAGGGCGATGTCACATGAGCTTTTGCACAAATACGCTCACCAAAGCGCAGCGTATTTGCGCACGAACGATGTCTGAAGAGCAACGTAGATGGCCTAATGCGCTTGCTGGTTCATATTACTGTTATATTTGCGCGCTGGGCCAGTTCACACACACACATGTGAAACTCCCTTTCCGTGCAATTGATTTGCTCTTAAAGCCTAATGAGGTATAGCTGCCATCTTTTCCTGTGTTTTGCGCAGTGTTTCACCCTTCCCCGTGCATATCTGAGCATCTCCCATAGACTTCTATGGGGCCTTTGCTGCACAAAATGCAGGAAAATAGAGCAGGTCCTTATTAAAAACGAACCCATTGAAATCGATGGGTTATATTCTGTGTTTAGCATGCGCAGAATCTGCGTGCGCGAACACGCTCGTGTGAAGGAGCCTTAAGGGTGCATTCCCATGAACGATTCTCCCACGCAAGTTCCGTCTGATTGCAATATGGATGGACTTCACACGGGGAAATAATCCACTGATTTCAATGCGTAACTTTACATTGAATGCACCCTAAGTGACTAGTTATTTCCAGGGGAGGAGGGTATTGTCTTTTCTCATGCACTATGCCCTGTACATAGTAACTATGATGGTCTCCTGCATGAACTGTTCCTGTCCTGCTGTACTGGGTGCAGAAAGAGAAAAAAAAAGATCCTTTGGACTCCCCCAGGATAAATCAATGAAGATTTAGCAAGTCCAATTTAATTTCCAGCAGTTCTTTGTAGGGCCTGTCCTCTGTGGCATCATCGCCTCTGACAGCTGTAATGTATTCTACGCTCATCACTACTGTGTACATTAGCAAATGAAAGCTCAGCGGTGTTCCAGTTTCTTGTGACCTTCATGCAGAGCTGAATGTGGATCACAGCGCAGTACTGTCTGGAACAGTTTAGCATATGTCCTTACTCCCCAAGGTTTTAGGTGTTTTTACAAAAACTTCAACATGTGGACAAAGGTCTAACAGCAAAGTTGGTAACCAATGGCTTCCTGTTGTGTGCGCAACTGGAAGTCGCATCATAGATAACTTGGCTCTACTTTATGCAATATATTGGACCCCACCACCCTCCCAGTTTGCTGCTCTTACTACAGTATGAGCAGGAGATCGGGGTAGGAGGACTCGGGTTGCTCAGGCAGCAGCCTGAATGAGGAAGGTTTCCCTCTGCTTGCTGACTGGAGTTTAGGGCAATTACTTTGTGCGACATTACTTTTAACTGTGGTGCGACATGAAGGCAGGAAATAGCCCAGTGATGGCATGTCGTCAGGGGGGCTATTGGGGGGGCCCCCTAGCTTAGGCGCCTGCTCACTACTGCTGCACCCCCTAAAGCTACATCATTGCCCTGCTGTCAGGATCCAAATTGATTAGTTAAGGACTGCAGGTCTGTGGAAAAAACTGTGTGGTGGAAAAGGCCCATTGCAGTCAATGGGTCCATGTGCAACCCATTGCAAAAAATATGCATATGTGAATAAGCCCTTTATGGAGATGTTTTTTTTTTGTTTTTTTTTTCTAAAGCAAACCTTTTAAAGGGGGTTGTTGGGGGTTAAAGAGAATTGGTAAAAGTGATAAAATTAAAAATGATCATTTTTAATCTGCTAAATCCTCTTCCATTCCAGCAGTGACACTTCAATGACACACCATAACCCCACGTGACCAGTGCAGCTATTCACTGGCCTCAGGAGTGATGCTTGCCTGTATGGAACAAGGCCAGTGATTTGTTGTAGTGGTCATATGGGTGTGTGGCACATCATAGTAAACAAAGACCAGCAGAGAACACCGGGGATTAACAGGCATTAGTCAATTCTTAGGCCTTATGCACACGGCCGTGATGGGCTCCGCAAGCGGAATAACGCAGGGGAGTCCGGCACCCCCCCCCCCCCCCCCTTCCCAAAAGACCCCATACTTACCTCTGGTTCCGCTGCGCGACATCCTGCATGACGCTCCAGCACGCATTCGCAGTAAAGCGCATGACTCGCCGGCGGAGTCATATGACGCGGTGGGCGCGGCGCGTATTTATGCTATACTCACGCGGAAAACAAATCGTGGCATGCTCTATTTCTGTGCGGGTCTCGCAGAGGCCCACATAGAAATGTCATTCCCGGGCCGCCGGCTCCGCTTTGCGCATGCTCCGGCTGGCCAGCAGCCAGCACATCAGAGAGCCGGAGTGGCGGTAGAAGGCGAGACCCGCACTAGTTCCAGCAGGGGTCTGGGGGATCCGACCCGGCCGTCTGCAGACGGCCAATAGCTGCAGTGAACCCCCCCCCCCCCCCGGATTTCCGCCACATTTTACGCGGCGGAAATCCAGCCGAGGGCATTAGACCTTATTCTATCACATAAACTGGTGGTAGCTGCTGCTTTTTTTTTTTCCAATCCCAGACATACTCATTTTATAATGACCTGGACATACAGTGTTTGCAATGTCCTAATGGTTACATGACCCTTCCTTTTTGCCAGTAAGCAGGGGCCTCCATAATTATAGGTGAAGCTTCTACTTACATTGTACCTTCCACTTCATTCACTACTTGAATGCAACAAAAAGCTTGTTTGTATATATCGAACAAGTAGCCATATATTTTATTTATGTAGGGTTTGTAAGGCCCATTTAGACATAATGATTATCGCTCAAAAGCCATCCTTTTAGCGATAATCGTTGAGTCTAAACACGCGGCCATCGTGCACTGTTCGTTCATTGATCATTTCTAGCCAATCGATGAGCCTTACCAGCGCCGCACACTGATATCTCAGTGGATGGTGCTGATAACATTCTTTCAGCTGGTATCCCGCTGGCAGCTCTCATCGGGGCACCAGCAGAAAGCGACGAAAACAAAGCAGCTGTACATACAAAACAACTGCTTTGTTCTCTGAGCTATCGCGGCAGTATACCGCTCCACCTGCATTAACTCTTTAGTAGCTAATTAGCTACTTGGAGTTATGCAAAGATGTACGCTCACAACTGTCACTCAAACTGTCGTTTGAGCGAATTATCGCTCCGTGTAAATGGGAGGTAAGTTGTCTGCAAGTGTCACTGATGAGACACAAGCCATTGTCTAAAAGCAACACCTTGAACACAAGTATCAGTCCTGAAGAATTACAAGGCTGTCTCTACTAGACAGATCCTGCCATGAAATGTACTTGTTTCATAGAACATGCTTCTGTTCAACAAAATTGCTGTCAAACAGTGCTATACATGGGTTATACATGAGCCTACTAAAAGTAATTGGATGCCTTACCTAAGCATTGATCAGAAGTAGTATTTATTTACATAGTGAGGTTTCTTTGACCCTAATTACATTTGATACTTTCCGTGGCATACTTTCTACTAATGTCTGTGCACCTCAGCTGGGCTTTCCCTTCATTCACCCTGCAAACATCTGGCCAGTCTCATAGAAGATGCTTAGTCCGTCCACAATGGTGCAAGGAGCATCATCATTGGACAGTTGAATAATGGAGTAACATTCTACTCTATCTTTAAATCAGAAGGATGTACCTGGGTGTGGAGGAGCCTGGGGAACACTTTCTGCTTGAGTGTATTGTGCCAACAGTTTAGTATGGTTTGAGGATCCGTTATGGTCTCAGGATGTTTTACGTGGCATGGTCTCAGTCCATTGGATACCATAAACATGGAGGTATACCTAGACATTCTAGACAATAATGTGCTGCCAACTATATGGGAATGGTCAGCAATACTTCCAACAAGACAACACTCCTTGTCATAAATCCAATGCTGTTTTACATTGGTTTGAAGATATGGATGTTCCACGACTAGCCTGGCCTGCGCAGAGGCCCGACCTGAACCCTACAGAATTTCTTTGGGACAAATTGTAATGTCAGATCAGAAAATGTGAACAGCGTCCATCTTCTTTGAGAGAACTTGTCAGACATTTGCAGGATGGATGAAAGGAAATACCAGCTGAAGTGTTTCAGAAGTTAGTAGAAAGTATACCATGGAGAGCATCTGTTGTCAAAGGAGGCCACACGAAGTATTAAAGCAACCCTCTGGTAACAACACTTATACGTTAGTATGCATCATTACTCTAAGACACTACACCAGCTTTGATTGACCAGTGCTGTCCACATGAGCAGTACTGACCAGTCAGAGCAGCATGTGGTGTTTAAGAATACCGGTTTGCACTATGTACAGTGTGCATCAGGTAGCCAGAGAAGTGGTGCGTCCATCTTTGGATGTTCAGGCTTGGAGGGTCGTCTTAACATGTATAGGTAAAACTTTTGGTCAGATGTCCACTTACTTCTGGTAAGATAGCATATAAAGTGTTTGATCACTTTGATCCGGTGACGTCTATATTAAACTACATATGTCCGTGGCTTAGGATGTACGGTAAATGATCAAAGGTGTCATCAGTGTAGGAAGTAAGTTGATACTGAGATGGTACAGACTATGTGCGGATCCTTTTATTATATCTCTATAGCATCTGAATGGATTAAGTCAATAGAGAGATGACTGTTATGTGACTGAAGTTTTTTAAAGAAGCCTGGGGATCCCAAAAGCACAGGATGTGGTTATTGCTGGGGACATGCACATAAACTGTTGTAAGGCTTGCATCATATCAAGATTTTTTTCCCTTTTTGCCCAAAAATGGCATAGTGGGAGTCTGAGAGTTTTGACCAACCTGCTGTAGATTTCACAGGAGACCTCTCCCTATGGGTGGCCAGTTCCACAAAAGTTGTGTCGAAACTTCTATTGGTTACCATAAAACCAAAGCCTCCCTATCCTCTTTGTAATAATAACCCTCTGAATATTTAATGGCGATGACCTGACCTTCTGATGGTAAGGATTAATGAGCTGTCCAGAGAATACAGAGCTCACTGATCCATATCAGAGAGAGTAGGACAACCTGCTCATATATATGCTTTTTCTGCTCGGTTCCATGCAAGTCACATGATTGGTGACCAGATGAGATATGATATGACCTCGTTCTGTAACTTCTTGGTACATTTTGCTATATATAGTCAACCTAGAAATACATCATTCCTTCTTTCTTCCTATGTTATCAAGAAGCACATGACTCCTGCTCATAGGGAATCAGGAAGGCAAACCTGCTGACTATAGCTGAGATCGCCTCCCATACGCGTCTTCTCTCATGCACATTTACAAGTATTTATAGTTTATTTTAGTCTCTGCGTATTTATTTGCAAACCCTAATAATAAGACATTTGTAATGCACTTGTCCCAAAGAAGGTATTTTTAAGTACTGTGAGTGGAGTTATTAGGAGTGCCGAAATCCTTTCATTTCTTGTACCATGACCAACGCTGCCCTGGATGATGCTGCTTGCCGCATACTTTGTGGTTTGGATAGGGAGACTTTGTGTACACATTTTGATTTTGGCAAACATCGCAGCTATGCAGACAGCTGTTACTTACAGGGTAAATAGTCAGTTTAATAAATATGGTCAGGCTTATCCGATACTGGTATTTGATGCCACCACTGCTACCCGATTCCAGAGACCTGTTCATGTAGTGCGGTGCTGAATGGTGACCTTGGTTATTACGGTGTGGTGTGACCCACAGTCATAGGGACTGAGCCTGGCAGCTGTGGTGTTAAGGAACAACCCAGTTGCCCAATCTGTGGGTGCTGTGTTGTGGTGGCAAGGGTCACCATACAGTACTGCACCCAGTAGTGTAGGGAAGCACTAAAAAGAGGTCGTCGTGAAGTGGCTAGTCGGCTTGTAGAATTTGTTAAAAATGTAACAAAGAACCTCATGTTTATAAATCCTGCTGAGAAGCTCCAGGTCCATGTATAATAAGGGTGTACGGCTTAGGTTTTGTTGGGAAATGACTCCAACAGAGTAGCATCTCACAGATGTTTCTCAGTGAGCATGATTAGTCTTGTGGTGGTCCCACAGACATCAGCTGGTGACTTAAAGACACGGTACAAAGAAATGACCCATCAGGAAAACCCACTGCCATTTTTAGATAAGTCCTAGTTCTGCAAAGGACATTGGGGCATATTTGTTTTGATCATTCATGTTCTGTAAGCCTGATTTCTGATCAGTCGTGATTTGCAACTTTGGATCTTTTACCATTAGCCTCTGTTTCTAAAAGTGTGCGGTGCAAAAAATTGGTATAAATTGCAACTTTGACAGCCTGAAAGATATGCTAAATATATTTAGAGGTTCGTGCCTGTAATTACATTTGGTGCAGTTCACAACAGCAATATGACTGAGTACAATGTTCGGTGCAGTGTTACAGCCCTATCCCGGGGCTTTTTTCATTGTCTGTCGTTATTGAATGACAGGGATACTGAATCTTTTTAATAATTGCTCCCTATGTAGCCAGCTATACTTGGATCAGTACATCTCACATGCATTAGATTTGTATTGGGGATACCCATCAAGCTTGAGGGAATCCTCTGACTATCTCATGTCTATGGGGAGACTAGTAGCTGATACCACTTCAGTCATTACATTGAAGGGGCCTATGGTGCCCTTTCAGTTCATAGTTTAGAGAATTGTATATCTCCAAGCTTTGTGCGGATTGTTTTTTTTTTATTTTTTTTATTTTTTTTTATACTGTACTTTGCTTTTTGGACATATAAAAATGTTGCAGAACGTTTACTAAATCTGGCACGCAGTCATACTATTTAAAACACAACCCCTTAAATGGCAGGGAAGCATTAAAAATGAATACACGCATACCTTACTGAGACTCTGCAGAAAGCAAATGCTGCATTTATGTGTTCCTTGCATTGGGTATTCCTTCTCATGCATTTAGAAAGCGTCATACTTAGTTTGCAGCATCTCCTACATTGAAGTTGCCCAGCATCGATCAGCTGTTTTTTCAGCTAAGAGTGGATTCAGAACAGCGCCGGGGTTCTGCTTTCCTTCCCTGTTTAAGGGGCAGGAAAGGGGAATCCCCACAGCTGAACAGCGCCTAATGGACCCTATTGACTATAATAGGGTCCATTCAGTTTCTGCTCAGCTGCCTTGCTTTTAGACAGAAGAAAAAGTGCTGCATGCAGCACTTATTCCTTTTGGTATTTTGAGTCAGGTCTGCAATGGAACCTTCAGACGGTTCCAACGCAGAAGTGAAACCAGCCTTAGCTCCCCACTTCTCCTCTCTTCAAAGGCTATCTACTCAGTACTGTACAGCTATCTCTCCAAGTAGCTGCTGGTCCCTTTCACCTCACTGCTCATAAGAGAAGAAAATGAACCCATAGTGAACAATGGCCCTCTGTAGTAGTAGTAGTAGTAGCTTTCTCTGATGAGCTCTCTGTCCTCCTGATCTCCATCACCTTCCAACACTGTTATACAGTCCTTTGTAATAACTCAATGGAAAGGCAGTGAATGTTTCTCAGCTCCTTCCCTGCTGTGAATGTGCAATCTGTCAGTCTACTCTGACAGAATTTGCTTAGATTGAAGTCCCCCAGTCTGCAGTGCCCTGAAACATAATACAAGTATCGAAATGACATGAAAACCAATTTACAAAACATCTTCATTTCCCAAAATGCACTGATTTAAAAATAAATAAATAAAAGGATTGCAATGTGTTCATAGCCTTTTGGCCAGC
Organism: Eleutherodactylus coqui; assembly: GCF_035609145.1. Lineage (NCBI taxonomy): Eukaryota > Metazoa > Chordata > Amphibia > Anura > Eleutherodactylidae > Eleutherodactylus > Eleutherodactylus coqui. The sequence goes on along the minus strand of NC_089839.1, from coordinate 261,358,861 downwards.
TGCACATGGGTGGGTCGGATTCTGCATTCTAACCCTGTGCCCGGCTGGCATCTGCGTGTACCTGCCTTCTTTTAATCTGCTCTGTACTGTGGATGGTCCACCGGGCGAGCCATCAGACATGCACAAAGCAGATTTAAAATTTTTTAATTTTTTTTAATTAAATCTCTGCTTTTCCTGTATCATTGCCTAGCGATAACACGGATTCCACGTTCTTCCCGCAATGTCATTGCGGAAGGGCCGTGGATTAGACTACTTCCATTGACTACACTCAAAAATAGAAAATGCTGCAACTTGTTTCCTACTCAAGCGGAAAATCGCAATTGATTTCCACTCGTGTAGAGGAAAAAGCGTTTTTCAATAGCATGTTATGCGCAGTATTCCCTGCGGAATCCAGAGGCGGACGCCCGCTCCTGATTCTGCGATGTGCCGGCGGCCTTAATGAAAACTGTTGACCACAAGGAGACTATGCAAAGAATTAGCACACATACCATTTTATACTCAATAGATACTTCAAAAACTACACGTATAAATGTATCTAATTCTATAGTGGAAATGAAATGCTATTCTGCGCCCTAATCAAGTGTGGAGATTCTTGTAACGGCACATCAATATACAGTCCTGTTCTTGTGTAGAGAAGGGACCCCGGCACCACCCAGGCTGCTCGTAATTCTTAATAGTAACGTGGTTGTACTAATGAGCATGTTGGCACCTTTAACATATGTATTTCACTAGAGTACAGAGAAGGTTCTGTTAACCAGGAGTGGCTGCTTGTAGAAGGTTTTAGTGTGCCCGTCTGAGCGCTCAAATGCCCTTTTGTGCTGGAAATGTATTTGAAGTTTGTCCCTTTTGCAGGGCATTGCTCGGGCCATCTGGCTTATTGTTGGCTTACCATCTCTCTGATAGAGGTTTATAGTGTTCTGCAGTTGGAGACAGTTGGAGGAGACGCACATTCCAATCGGCCTTCTTAGTAAGAGAGGACTGAACAAGTAGGCTGCTTCTAAATGTCTGGGCAACATTGTTCTGTATCATTGTTCTTTTGACATGAATGGAACGTTGTGTCGGGAGTTTGGTCACATTGGTTGCAAAATCATTCCCAGCGAGTGTCTCTGACACAAAATTAGCCTTGTGTACAGACTGAGCAGAGCTGAATCGGTGTATGCTGTAGAGCAGAGTTTACCATTTTGCACATTTTATTTTGTGTGTTTCCATATAATTTTAGGTACAAATCGCTACATTATCCTATTATATCTTCTGTGAGTTATTGCAATGGACAGAGGGAAAATTTTAGTGAAAAAGTGAGCTCAGGTGCATCCCTATGTACCAGACGCCCATGATGGCATCGTGTGTGAAGAATGGATAGATTTTCATGTCTTGCTATGCAGCTGTTGTTGCTGAATTAATATGCCGGACAGATATTTATTCCCACTTAAAAGGTTCATGCAATTATCTTTCTAGAATTCAATATCCCCCACAGCGAATGGAATTGGACCTCCCTAAATTGCACCGAGTGGTGAATAATTTAAACTGTAGTTATGCCATATTCTTATCAGTGTGAGATGCTGGTTCAGTCTCCTGTTTACACTTACCTCTCATATCAATTTGTCGGAGGATTTAATTGATTATTCTGCATTCTTCAGATATGAGTAATTGCACATTTTGGCTGTAAACTTGTAACAGCAGACTAGTCCGTGGTTTTAAGCGTACCAGTAATTTCAGATGACTCTTCAGAACAAGCGATCGTATATACATGAGGAGTGGCACCTTTCGCTAAATGTTATATGACTTTTGTATGTGGAATTTTTCAACAGTTTTCCGCTCTGCGTGTTCTATTTGTAATTGTCAGTTTTCCCTGAGCTGGTGGGTGAAGACTAGCTGCTATGATGTCCCCTATACACAGCACAGAAATAAGAGGAGATACTGCTCCCCTAAAACTCTCTCACACATAGTACATTATATAGCAGTACTGAGCTATGTAGCTGTGAATCCAGTACTGGGGTGATCTAAAACATTAGAGGCAGATTAAAGTTCTCTGTGCTCACCAGAGGGTGTGTGTGTGTGTGCCTGCCTGCCTCAAATTGCAGCTGCTCCCTCCTTTTTCCCCCTCACCTGTCCAAAGACTTCTATGAGCAGTGTGTAACCTGATTCCTCGGTGATCTGTTAATCGATCTGATCTCACAACATAGATTTAGCTATAAATTCTGAATGAATCAGCCCAGTAGACAAAAGAAAGAAGTGACTAATAAGTGGAGAGTAGAGTTGAGCGAATATACTCTGCCAAGCTTGATGCTCGCTCGAGTATTAGCGTACTCGATGGTGCTCGTTACTCCAACGAGCATCAAATCGTGTTTGACCCCACCCCAGTTTTTGGCTCCTCCCCACTGTGACGTGCCTGTTTTGGTCCCTCCCCGCCGCAACGCAGCGCGCGTCATTGGCAAATTGGCTGGCTAGAGAGAGAGAAGAAAAGAAGAAAAAGCTCGGGACCCGGCGTCCCACATACAAAAATGCTCGAGTCTCCCATTGTAGTCGATGGGGTTCGTTACTCGAGTAGAGCTCTCGAATTTAACAAAAAGCTCGACTCGAATAACGTGGACCCGAGATTTGGGTGCTCGCTCATCTCTAGGGGAGAGGCATTTTTCTTTTAGGATATATTAGAAAGTTAAGCTTGTACACTCGATTTATGCAGAGTTTGTTGAATGTACCGTGCCTATTTAAATGGTCACTAACTTTTCAAACAAAAAATATGATAGCCAGTGTGATAAGTAAGAAAAATGCTGCTATTTACTTTTTTTGTGCTGAAAAATCTCTCTAAAGTGATGGTTACTAAGGGTTTCCCTTCCTCCTTGCTTGCTTTTCCCTGCCTGCTCTCAATTGATTGACAGGAGATGGGTGGGAAATGAGTCATTGTTGCTCATTGAAATGTATAAAGAGCAAATGAATGTGACTGTTTACTGTGTTTTTAGCTTCATAAATCACATCACTATTCATTCTTGCTGTACACTGACTATTTTGTCCGTGTGTTACAGTTAGAGATCAGGATGTTAAGTGTTCTGTGTATAGTCTATAGAACAGCAGAGCAGCCTGGCTCCTTCTACTAGCTTCGAGATGATTGAGAATAAGATGTACACACTATAGAGGAGAAAATGAGGAAAAATACAAGATAACAGAAGTCATATAATGGCCAGAAATATTGTGTTCCTCATGTACACATACGGCAGCGTATTCTGAAAAGATAGCAATGCTTTTTAAGGCTATCTCTACTTATTGTATAACTTTCTGGATATTCATAGCAGTTTTAAGGCCAGTAACACTTAAAAAATGCCTGTTTTGCCCTGGTTGGGTCCAGTGGGCATGCCCTAGTTTGTCATTAAACTGCTTTGATGATGGCACGGTAGGCCCTGTTCACACCTTTTTGCTTCCCATGTCCATTTCTTACCTTATTTTGTTGGGAGTGAATAGCGTAATAAAAATATGCTATCCTACCAAAAATAATTGGACACCTGAGCAAGAATCAGTAGTTTTTTATATATGTTAATACTTAGTGGGGTTTCCTTTGGCCCTAATGACATTGGATACTTTATACTAATGTCAGATACACTTCAGATGGTGTTTCCTTCCATTCATCCTGTAAATGTCTAGTAAGTTCTCTCAAAGAAGGCGGATGCTGTTCATATTTCCTGAATGGACATTCCAGTTCATTCCATAGATGTTCAGTAGTGTTCAGATCAGAACTCTGTGCAAGCCGATCCAATAGTGTAGCATCCATATACTCAAACCAGTGTTGGATTTGTGGCAAGGTACGTTGACTTTTTGGAAGTATTGGTAACAATTCCCCGAGTATTGTCATATTATCGGCAGCAGATTGTGTAGAAATGTCAGCAAACAGCTCTGTGTTCATAGTTCTTGCTACTGCAACCAGCGGACTGAGAACCATGCCATACAAAACATCCCCTGACCATAACGGAACTCTGCCGTACGTAACTGTTGGCACAACATACTCGGGCAAAAGTCGTTCCCCAGGCTCCTCTACACTTAAGTACATGTGTGTGATTTGAAGATGGCATAGCCTGATTCGTCACACTATAAAACTTTTATCGCCCAACTGTCCAGTGATGACGCCCCTTGCACCATTCCAGATGGGCCAAGGTATTGTGCTTTGTGAAATTTGCCTAGGTCTATGGGAAAATATTTCCTAAGAACACTAAATAAGATTCACATGTAGAACCTCTTCTAACTATTCCCAAAGACACTTGGAATGTTGGTTAAAAATGCTTTGCAAATCACCAAAGAGAGGTCACTACACAACTACTCAAAGGTCAAACTCATTTTGTAGAAGGCTGGCAGGTTAACATGCATATGTTGAAGGGGGGCAGAATGGATTTAATATCCTCTGTCATTACCAGTTTAGAGCAGTGGATGGATGGTGGAACTGATGTGGTTGGAATGTGAGATGTCCTAAAGAAGTGAGTAAGGCTTACATATAAAAGTAATGTAGAGAATAGTGGATGCTTAACAATAACTGAGCTACGTAAGGAACAAGAAAACAAAAACCTCTACTGCTACACAGACAGGTTAATCTCTAAGGACTCCCTATCTTATGTTGTCCTTGGCACATTACTCAACGTTCTTGTGATGTATTACATGGACCCTAACAAAGGCTAATATGGGAGTCCAAGTATAGAAATGTCGAATTGCTGCAAAACTTTGCTATACAAATAACAAGGCCCTTTTCCCCTCCCATTTTTTTTGTCAATGATTGTATTATTTAGCAAAACAAAGTTCCCAAGTATGGATCCCGGGGCCCATATAGGAATTTGTTTATTTACTCGTGTATGTCAAAAGTGCAGTGCATATGAATGAGATGTGTAACTAGCTCTTAGTGTAAATTAGGGAGATGGAACAATATCTCTGTATCTCCCTTATTTGCATATTACCCAGAGGAGCATGAATGGCCTTAGAAGTCTCCTCACTCACTTACCTTCTAGGTGCTCTCCTTAAGGAGAAGAGATAGCGTTTCTGACGAGCTCTTAACTGACAGCAAATACATCGATCTCTATGATATATTGCACTCTCATGACTGTATAGCAGAGCTTACGAATAGACCGTGCAGAAATTCTATCCATATATGCAGTTCTTTTCATATACAGTTGTGCACGCTTGTGCATGTATACATAGCAAGGATGATCCTACAGATGTGGTCTCAAGGAACCTCTCAAGAGGATGACATGTTTAACTTGGCTCCTTTTAATAGCTTTCTCTTTTGACAGCCTGACCCTCCCTCCTGCACTTCAGCCTGTCACCAAGGAACTTGTTAAAAAGATCTCAAGCAATTTATTGGGATTAATCACCATCAAATTACACCGTCATCCCAATAAATCTATGTTGAGGCAGCTAATGACTGCGGCCAGCTATTTCTGCTTAGGATAAAATGTCCCTACTCTTCACTATAATACTTTTCTTGCTAGAGGCAATTCTGTGACATCTCAGTAGAGTAATGCAAACAAATAGTACTAATTCCAAGTCGTCTCCCCATGGCGGCGGTGTTGTAGGGGCGCATGTTGAGCTCTCGGCTCAGTTTCATCCAACTGTAATGTAACCAGCATTTGCTCTTCCCATCTTTTGAGGGATGAGAAGATCTGAAAGGTTTAGCTCTTAGGTGTAACTAAACAAATAACAGGGACAGGATCGCCTTCAGTCTACAGGATGCAGTGATCTGATCATCAAGGAAAGAAAAGGACTTTACGAAGCTTACAGATGAAGGGCCCTTTAAACCCCTATATGTGTTCTTCTGCCATTTGTTGTCTTAGTATATTACTCATCCGTATCTCTGGTGGCCAATTCACCGGACGTCCCTCACACAGTGATGCATGTCAACACTTGTCACACACAGAGGGAAATGAAGCACGGGCAAATTGCAGGATTCCTACTAAAAGCCTGATTCCTGCATTTACATTATACGCCGGCCTCTTTAGTGGGGGGGATTCACACCAGTGTTTAATCTCCTTTTTGGCTTTCCATCTCCCTGTTCCATTTGTTTCCGTTCTGTTGGGTTTCGATTATTTATTTATTTTTTTAACACCACAACTAGCGCTGCAGACTGCCCTGTATGTCCGAAAGAAAAAAAAAATGAAACCTAATGGAAGGGAAGCAAATAAAAAGTTTTCCCTTTACTTTTCGTTTTTAATAACCCCATTGAAATCCATGATGGTAAAAACACAGCTGTTTAATATCATTTTAGTTACTCCAATTCCATTAAAATTTCATCTCTGCTCCAAAAAATGGAAAAGGGAGATGGATAGCCAAAACTGGATAGCCAAAACTGTGACTTAAATGCTAGTGTGACCCCATTTTTAGAGACCCCCCCCCCCCCCCTCCCTTTGGCCTTCAGAACTGCAGCAATTTGCATGGAATAAATTCTACTAGATGTTCAAATAATTCTGCAGGAATATCGGCCCCTGCGGACAGGAAGCTGCTTGTTACTGCAAATTAGGTGGAGGTACTGATATGCTTAGAGCAGCTGACATTGAGGGTTCATTGAGTAATGCTGCTTTATTCCAATTTCTGATCCTCTCATCATTATGGTGCAACAGAAATCTGGATTCATCTGATCAGGGGATGTTTTTTCTCTGCTCATTGGAATCTTCCTCTTTCCTTTTGTAATGGAACTAGTTATCCTCAGCAAGGAACAACAAGTTGTTTGTTCACACAGGCTAGTTCAGCTGCAATTTGCCTGACTATGCAACGCAGATTCTTGACATCCTCTTCTGACCCCTTTTTTTTTTTGACCATTACTTTATATCCACAGGATCCCCTTTCACTGGATTTTTTTTTTCCGTTGATCACATCCTTCTCAGAGTACTCTGCACCCTATTGCCCAAGAAAGCCTTACAAGGTTGGCAGTTTTTGAAATCCCGGCCCTGTCTACTCTAGCACCAATGACCAGGCCTCATCTAAAGTTGCTCATATCACTCAAGTTGTGCATTCTAATGTGGATTCACACTAAGGCTGGGTTCACACGGGGCGGATTTGCTGCGGAAATTCTGTGCAGAATTTCTCAGAAATCTCGTCCACATGGGATGGCAAATCCGCCATGGCTAAGCCGGCAGAAGCCGCCGCCGCGGTGCGGATTTGCCGACCGCAGCATGTCCATTTTTTTTTTTTTACCGCTGCGGCCGCGCTCTCCTCTATGGGAGCGCCGGCCGCAGTGGAAAGGCGAGCGGCCGGGCCGCTTCAAAGCTGCCGCAGGTTTTGCAGCGCCGGTTCTCATGGCGTAAATCTCGCGGTTTTTCGCTGCGGCCAAACCGCAAGATTTCCGCCGAGAATCCGCCCTGTGAGAACCCAACCTGAAACTGATCCATGGAAGACTTGCTCACTTGAGTTTATGCTGCACTCTGAGGTCACGGGCCTAATTTCCATACAGGGAAGCTCCAATCGCGAAAGGACAGGTATCTGTAATAAAGTGGCCATTCAGTGTATATTCATCAGTAGAAGATATAATCTACACGGCGGGTTGCGTTCATTACATTTACTTGGCGTTCTCCTTTAGTTCCATGACATATATTTACGACTACTATGTTAGACTTTTTGGGGATTGTGCACATCCACACTACAAGGGTGAATCTACACTTACACTTTTTGCTGGAGCGCCACGGATCTGTTAGCCTTGAGGACACAACAACCCGATGGAGAATTGCTAACCTGCTGTAAAATTCCAGGAATCCTAGTCTGAAGGAGCGCGATTGAATGTGAAAGTACATTATTCACGTTGCTGGTGACAGCTGCACACTTTCCGCCTAATTTTTGGGAGTGCACAGCTGTGCCGGGCAGCAGTTCATGCGCAGAGGGGTCGGCTGGATGTACTTCCACCCCAGAAGAAATAAACTGTGTAATGCCTGATAACAGCCATAGTTTTAGGCCACTGTCGCACACCGCGTTGGCAAAATGCCGTGTTCGCACGTATGTCTGCGGGGCCCTTTGAAATCAATGGGAACGTTATAGCGCGATTGCCATGTGTGAGGGAGGCCTTATAATGTGAACCACAACGGCCCTGTATGGTCTCTTATCACGCCTATGTCTCTGATGTTCTGCGCTGTATACCAGAAGTCTGGAGATTTCTTTATAGAGTATACGATAATATTAGCAGCTGTTAGGAAGTGAAGAGGGACATGCCAGTTCTGCTGTGGCTTTTTTTGACCATCCTAGGGCCTCATTCACACGAGCGGGTTTACGCGTATGTTTTGTCATGATAAAACATCAGCCAAAAATTGCTACCGTGTGAAGCATTGGATTCCGATGTCTTCATTCACATGGGTGATTTTTAGGTGCCGATTTTTCTCAGAGTAAAAAGATAGGTCTTGACTAGAGATGAGCGAGCGTACTCGGAAAAGCTCTACTCGCTCGAGTAATGTGCTTTATCCGAGTATCGCTGTGCTCGTCCCTGAAGATTCGGGTGCCGCTGCGGCTGACAGGTGAGTCGCAGCGGGAAGCAGGGGAGAGCGGGCGGGAGAGAGGGAGAGAAAGATCTCCCCTCCGTTCCTCCCCGCTCTCCCCTGCAGCTCCCCGCTCCGTGCCGGCACCCGAATCTTCAGGGACGAGCACAGCGATACTCGGATAAAGCAAATTACTCGAGCGAGTAGTGCTTTTCAGAGTACGCTCGCTCGTCCCTAGTCTTGACCTATCTTTTGACGAAAAACTCCCTCCTCCTCCCTTTAGGAGTCTATGGGCGCTTCCAGCGTTTATCTGCATCCAGCGCTTGGAATAGACAGCTGGCTCTATTGAAGCTATTTGAAGAATTGCAGCCGACCAACAGAATTCCGCACTGCAGCGTTTTTTTTTGTTTTTTTTTCATGCAATACGCTAATGTGAATGGAGGAGAAATTGCAAATTTACTCTCAGGACTCGATCACGTCTATTCTTGACTGATGTGATTTTACAGTCAGTGTGAATGAGGCCTTATCCTTTAAATGACATCAGAGTTTATATTATTAACAGAGTTAATTGCATATTATGTGGTCAATATTGTATTTTCTTTCAATAAACAGCGGGTGATCTGTTGTTGGCGGATCACCTGCTATTTAACTTGGTGGCATCAGCTATAAGTAGACGTATCATACTGACGACTAATAGAATTATGACCACTGACCACCAATTGCCCCATGGAGCTGAGGGTTCCTGCATAGATCAATGGGAGCACGTGTGCACAGCCTTCAGCTTTCAATGTGATGACACGGTCTGCAACCCTACTTTCGGGGCTGGCAGCGCAGGCACCAACGGGTAGGTAAGCATAGAAAACCCCTCCCTGCAGTCCTGGGAACTTGTCTTATGAGCACCATTACTTGGTTTATGGTGCTCATTGCCCATGACCAGGTTACTTTTCATTAAAGCTATGACCATTATTTACCATCGGACTCCATATTTTCACCTATAGGTTGCGCCAGAGCCTTAGATTGTTTTTTACATTGTTGCCTAATTTTGCCGGTGACAAATTAAATACACTGGCATCAATCACCCATAGACTATTAGGGAAATTTTTTTTTTCAACATTTGTGTTGAGTTTTCCTGGTTCAAATGTATCACACGAATAGTGTGAAAAGGGCCTTATCTACTAATTTAGTTTTTTTTACATCCAATTCTTGTACGGTAAAACACTCCTGGGGCAAAAGAGCATCAAAAAGCAGCCCCATGTGAACCTGACCCCTTAAACAGTAAAACTACAACTATATATGTCTTAAAGATGAAGGCTTCTATGAGGAATTACTCCAAGAATATGCACAGAAGTTCATGCTTGTAAGAACGTGTTATACCGCCTGCTGGGCCTTTATGATATGCTGATTCTTTTTTTCTCTTCAGCCTATAGACTGATATAGTAACGGCAAACATCTATGATTAATCTCCTAATGTCGGTGTCTCAATGGGAACCACTATAGAACCCAGTAGAAAATCTTGTCACAAGATGACCATGTGTGACTACTTCACGACTATCACAATAATGGTGACTTGGCTGCTTGGACCAAGGAAGTAGCACTCAGTGATACCAGGCAGATATCCCCATGTCAAACCAAAGACTTTGTTATATGTGTGATGCCCTCGATTAGTTTCTGGATTTAATGCTATTTTCTCTATTACTGATGAAAACAAAAAAGTAAGGGCAAAACATGAAGTACATCTTTACTTTGTACACAACGGGAAACAGCATTGGATTTGTGACAAGGCTCGTTGTGTTGCTGACCATTCTCGGAGTATTACCACATTGTTGAAAGCACATGGTCTATAATGTCAAGGTACACCTCCATGTTCATGGTTCTTGCCACTACAACCAACGGACTGAGACCATGCCACGTAAACCATCCCCAGACTATAATGGAACCTCTGCCATACTTAACGGTTGGCACAACACACTCGGGCAGAAGGTGTTCCCCAGGCTCCTCCACACTGAGGTACCTCCATCTGACTTGAAGCATGATTTGTCACTCCGTAGACGTTCTTCTATTGCTCAACTGTCCGATGACTATGATCCTTGCACTATTGTAGACAGGCTGATGCATTGCACTTTGTGATGGATGGCTGGTGTGCAGCGGCATAGCCTGTATATTCAATAGCGTGTAGTTCCAAACACAAACTATGATTGACACCTCCAAGGGTCTGCATCTTATGTGACATATGCTAGTAAGATAGAATCTACTCTACTGTTACACTATCCTACCAAAAGTATTTGGACATGTCTATCTTTCAGCCATGAAAGGAGCCCTATGGATGGTTTTACGCACAGCATATCTTTGGGAAAAAGCTGCAGTTTTTATGGTAGTTTTTCCTCTAGTCTTTTTAAAGGACTTTTGCACTTTTGCACTTTTGATGCAGTTTTGGAGCCATAGTGTTTTTTGAATAAAACTTCAGCTGTGTGTAAAACCACCCTGTAATTGACTCTTTACCTTGTTTCCTGCATATTCTATAACTGTCGTGGCTGGCTAGCAAAGGCCCTCTTGGTACAAAGGATTAAAAATTGCCCAGATTTGGCCAGTATTGTAGAGGCAGGCTCTGCAGTATAGCAGATCCCCATTATGTAATGCATTCACATTTTGGTAGGATGCACTGATCATCATATGAGCCCCCAGTCTGTGCACCAATGTCTGCTATTGAGAGACCTGTTTCAGGTATGACTTCAGATACTCATCTGTTTCACTTATTATGGGCAAGATAGATGTGTGTACTATATAATGCATACGGCCACTTGAAGTTGGAATGGCCGGATCTTTTGTGTTTGGTCAACTTTTCAATGATCTGAACGTCTAGTGAGTACAGAGATAATGATGTGCTTGGTTTAGTATATGAATCGGCGTAACCAACTACTTTATTTACTTTTTTTTTGTTCTGCTTGAACAGACTCTTTTACCTCCTCGTATACCCAGATATGTAATGTTTGACATGCTATGATTGCGTGTTCCTTTTTAGATGGTAGTAAAGATTGGGAGACAATAGTGTTTGGTGATCTGACGACATTCCTTTTGTTTATAAGGCAGTAAGAGCAGACTTCATAGTAAATGGCCTCAGCGCATGAGAATAGAGGAAGGTACCGACAGACGCCAAGCACCTCATCACCTACTAAATAGGGCATGCTACATATTTACACAGTGCAGCCTGGCACACTTCATGCTCCCAGAGTCGGTGTGGGGAGTGTAATAATGGTTTCATGCTGTATATCCTATCCTAACCCACCATGTGCATTGCAAAGCCGTCCAAAATTATTTCACAATTCATACTGCTGTATATTTATGCAAATGATTCCATAATTTTTTAAAATATTTTTGATTACTAGCGGTCATTAGTCTAGGAAGAGTGACATTGTTTTTCGGGTTTTCTAAAATGCAGACCCCTTTTTGGGGGGTGCGGGACATAATAGAGGTCCCTACATTCAGACTCCCATCAAGGTGTCCTAGTAGTCCATACAGGTCAGCAAACATAAGAGTATCTAACTGTAATAGTTACATTTTTAAATATTAAATTCTATGTCCTGCTACCAAAACCTTTTATACTTGAACTTCAGTACAAAAGGATACATCTCCCGTATAAGGGTAGGATAATGCTATCATATGTAATGCTTACAGTGTATTTAATGCATTAAGGGGATTATCTGGGACTTATATTGATGATATATCCCAAGGATCAAGCATGAGTCTTTCAGATCCATGGTAGTGTGAACTACAGCACCCTTCGCGATCATCCTTGGGGATGTTGTGCTCCGGTCAGCCTTACGACCTTGTTTTCGACCTATGACATCAATTTCATTGGTCACATGGCCTTTTCTCCAGCACAGCCACATTTAAGTGAATGGGATTGAGCTTCAATACCAAGCCAGTGCCCTCCGCTTTGCTAATGAAATCAGATTAAGTGCTCCTTTAATTCAAACCTCTCATTCCCGCCTCCAAGGCTTCTCGAGAGCAGCACCAGTCCTCTAGAACGTGCTACCCCAAACTATCCGGGTAATCCCTGACTCACAAAATTTCAGGCGTGCTCTAAAAATGCACCTCTTCAGGAATGCCTACCATATCCCCTAAACTAAATCCTCTTTACTCCCCTTGATAAGCTGCTCCTGTCCTACAGACTGCAATCCCTGCTAGCTGCAATCAACCGCTCCCTGCAGTCATACCAACTTGGCCACTATACAGCTTGTCTGACCATTGTCTGTGTATAGCATCCCTCACTCTCCACCTCGCCATACCGTGCACATCTCCAGCCCCTTTACCTTCTGTATAACCCCATTATCTGTAGTATGTAAGCTCTTTGGAGCACCTCACTCCTACTGTCTCAATCAATTGATTACTACATGTAAGGCCCCCTGCACACAGGCGGATATTCCTCGGTGGGATTTCCCGCAGAATTTCCGCCCATGCACGCTGCCATAGGATTGCATTAGATAATGCAATCCTATGCAGACAGCCGCGATTTGACCGCGCAGTAAACAAATCACGGCATGTCTTATTTCTGTGCAAGCCTCGCAGAGGCCCGCACAGAAACGTCGCAGGTGACGCTCCGGCTTTGCACTGCGCATGTGAGGCTGTGCGCCAGCCGGCACATCGCAGTGCAGAGAGAGAAGACGCCGGACGGGTGAGTATAAAGTTAATACCGGGGCACGGGTCGCAGAATTCTCGCAGCGGTACTCGACATGTATTTAAACCATTGACACTTGTCTGCAGTGACAGAGTAATAGTGCCCCTAACAGTGTCCCCTTTTGTGGCCCACAGTAGTAATAGTAACTCCTTTAATGACCCCAGCAGTAATGCTGACCCTGTTAGTGGGCCTAGTAATAATGGACCTCGAGCAGTGACCCGACAAGCTTTGAACTCACTCCATCCACAGCTCCCTTCTACTAACCACTGCTGTTGTAATTAGCCGATCAGTCTGGGATCCCTGACCCCCCACCCCCCACCCCACCCCCGATACTTGCGTTGTCTGCAGGAGTCTGACGGAAGGAAGCTGCAGAGAGTGAGTTCAATGCTTGTGGGGTTGCTGACCAGCGGGCTCATGGCTCGAAATTTATTTTTTACCGGCCATTAACATGACTGGTAAAAACCGGATGAAGTAAATGGCCAGACTGACTTATCTGAACAGAGATGCAGGACTAGAGCATAAGCCACTGACTAGAGTATAACAAGTATCTTCTGTGGGGAGGAGCCGGAGTAGATGTCTACAAACTCAAGCTGATTGGCTGGCTACGAAACATACCTCCCAGCCAATCAATCTAACCACACAGGTCATCCGTGTTTAAAGGGGTATTTCTATCTTGGCCCATAATGGCTAAGATGCAAATAACCATTTTAATGCCAAGGCTACACATTGTCAGGATTACGGAAACAGAACTGCCTGTACTACACTGTTTTACGTAATTCTCATATAAGTGAGCCAGTGTGTTTCTGTAACAGTGTAGCATGTTGTACTAAGCAGCTCCAACTTGCTTCTATGGGAAACGTCGTAGAACAGGCACTTCAGCTGTACCCTGGACCACTGGTGGCTGCGAAAGTGAGCCAGAATGTAGTCGTGGGACCCGATTCTGGCTATAGAGATGGGTTCCAGAGGTATGATACGTAGTTATAATTTGTCATATCCTTTTGGATATGCCATAAATGTATTAAAATAAGAAAGATGAATTACTACCTCTGCAGCGCCACCCATTGGATGGCAGCATTCCTTCATTTCAACGTCAGACCCTTTCTACAGGTCTTTATAACAATGATTGGGAATGGGATACCAAGCTAGAAAACCATACACAGACAGCTGTTTCGGGATGTTAGCCCCTCATCAATGTACAGTAGGTTTCTTGCCTAGCCGGTTAGGATAAATGTGTGATAAATGTCAGATAACAACTTGAAGTGTCAAGTTAAATTCTGCTACATCTGTAAACACAAGATGGCGTGTTCCAGTTGAAATAGGAACTAGAACTTTTTTTTTCCTAGCCTCAGAATGTGACTCACTTTTAGAAACCCAGACTGTGATATACAAATTACTATGTATTCAGGTCAGAGGAACGTCAAGCAAAAAAAGGGCCTAGTGACTATTTATTGTGTTCGGAAGTGTTCAGTTTGAGCAAATGGATTTCGAGGTTGCAGATCTAAAGCAACAATTACATAATCAGTCAACCCCGGTAACAAAACCCAGTATAAAAGCACGAAGGACTTGTCAAGAAGTAGCTGGGACTGTGATGGAAAGTAGCCAAAGTCACATCGGAGAACAGAGGCTCGGTGAATGGGAAACGTCTCACATTCTGTGCTGAGCATTAGAGACCACTCTGTAAATGGGAATGTAGTTTCTTTCTTTCACCTGACATGGCATTTGCTAGGACTCTTGAAAATGGAGAATTCTGTGTCTTTTTGTCTCAACAATTATGTAAACTGTTCTGTTTCGTTTTTTTTTTTTTGGTTAGGACTGAAGAATGATGGCTGCTGGGAAATTTGCCAGTTACCCTAGAAACGTGCAAACGAACCATCCTTTCCCACTGGCATCATCAATGGATCTTCTAAGTAGCAAGTCCCCCCTTGCTGAGCGACGGGCTGATTCGTTTCAGGAAGTATCTATCCATGGCACATTACCGCGTAAAAAGAAGGACAGGACTCTCATTAGATCCAGTGACATGTTCAGCCACATGGGAACTTTACCACACTTCAAGTCACACAGGCTACCTAGCCATAAAATGCAGGATATAATAGAGGAATATCCATGTCCGGACTGGAGAAAGGCAATGTATCCCACAAGGTAAGGTAGAAAATGTGAATCTGAGTATTTAAAGCCTTAATTAACTCGAAGGGTCATACGGATTCCATATAGTTCCTGGATGAGATTTAGAACAATTACGGTCCATGTGACTTACAAAGTTTGTTCATTTTATTCCATGCATAAACTTTCCAATGAGCGGGACAGTAACTGACCCATATAATAGCTAGCTAGCAAACCTCCTGCCAAGGTCAGGGGAGTCGACACCAGAGTAAATATATATGTAGGCCCTATTAAAGGACATCTTTCATGTATGCCAGTTGGAGAACAGAAAGAGTGTAGTATTTATTAATGGGGGAAGAGTTGTTCTTTGAGACACTTAGGTTTGTCACAAACAATGAAGGAGCTTATGAATGGCCCTAAAATTAGTTTCAAGCCCTCCTGCAAGTCTTTCAGGCTGGAAGGCACTAATACAGTGCATCAGCTTTATTCCAGAGGGGAGGAGGCTATTTGCATATAGGGAACACTAAAGGCCCATTTACATGTAACGACTATCGCTCAAAATGCATTCAAACGACTGAAAGTGAGTGATAATCGTTACATGTAAACGCAGGAATCGTGCACTTTTTGTTTGAACGATGATTTTAAGGTGAACTTTAATATTCACTGTTCAGCTGACATTTATGTCAGTAGACCACACCATATTATCTCCACGGGAGTTGGCAGATAACATTGTAATGTGCTGTGAGCAGAACAATACAGCTGCGTACACAGCTGGGCATGTGATTAATCACACGCTGGGCTCTGCAAACAGCCCCCAGATGCCCTTTTACATGCAAATGAAGATTATAAAGTGTTAATGCACATTAATGGCCATTAACACTTTATGCAAATGGATCACAAAATCTTTCAGTCATTTGAAAGATTATCTGTGCATGTAAATCGGCCTTAACATAGTAACCTTATATGTTAGGCCAAAAATAGACATGTGTCCATCCACTTCAGCTTATTGGCTCCCAATGTTTCATACATAGCAAAAAAAAAACAAAAAACAATGAGGCCCGTCTTGAAATCTTTTAGTGAGCTCGCCATCACCATCTTCTCTAGCAGAGAGTTCCATAATCTCCCTGCCCTTACAATAAAAAACCCACTTCTATGTTGTTGTCGAAATTTTCTTTCCTATAGACATAGAGGGCGCCCCCTTGTTAGTCACAGTCCTGGGTATAAATAGATGATGGGGAGAGATCTCTGTATTGTCCCCTGATATGTTTATACATAGTTATTAGATAACCGCTCTGTTTTTTTTTTTCTAAACTAAATAACCCCAGTTTTGGCTTTTACCCTCTCTGGGTATTGAAGTCCGCCCATTCCATTTATTACTTTAGTTGCCTGCCTTTTGTACCCACTCAAACTCTATGTCCTCCTTGAGTACCGGTGCCCAAAACTGTACACAATATTCCAAGTGTGGTCTGACCAGTGACTTGTAAAGAGGGAGAACCATGTTCTCATCATGTACCCCTAGACCTTTTTTGATGCACCTCATGATCCGATTTGCCTTTGCAGCAGCTGCTTACCAGTGTTTTGCCCCCTTATTAGCATATTTAGAGGTATAAATCCTGAAGGATGTCATATAAGACTTGGGATTCTGACATTTGACTCAGGTTAAAAAAAGTACCCTAACAGCCATCCCAACGATTAGCTCCTGTACTTTTACACAGAAGCGATGACTGCTCACTGAATGGAGCTAGAACGGGCTGGAGATCTCTTCTGGCCACCCACTTCCATTCACCGTAAACAGGCAGTCATTCATTGATGAACCACTGCCTGTTTACATAGGCCAATAGTTGGTTATTTTTTTAGGGGAGCTGAAAATCAAGCGAATCCAACAAGTGAGCAGTTCCCACGCACTGGCCCGGTCAGGTCATGTGTATAACTTGCAAAATACATAGAAGTAAGTATACTGTTGTGTGTATGTGCAACCCAAGCTTCTGCACAGCCGCTGCATTCCATTCAATGGCACTGTCAGAGATGGTTGAATACAAGGGCTCAACTAACTCCAGCAGTACCGTAGAGGTGAATGGAGCAGCCACACACATGTTCGGCCACCGCTCCATTCAACCACTATTGCAGGGAGGCATTGTATGTTGGACTATGCAGTAACAATAAAAAGATTGTAAGCTCACCTATTCCAGTGGGCTTTAAATCCACTGCTACTTGGGAAATGTTGGCTTATGTATGGTTTCAGCCAGAGGCGTAACTTGAAGCTGCTGGGCCCCCAACTATAAAGCTTCATTGATGGTATTGGTTTGCAATATGGGGAAGAGACTTTATGGGCTCCCCTCTGCACCCCCTATACGTACGCCCATGGTTTCAGCTATGCTAACACACCCTACCTTCTTTAAATGATGTACTGTATATCCATATTTAGTTAAAGCTATAGAACCCTTTTAAGTACATAGTGCAAATATTTAGCAGACATGATGGACACAATGCAGAAGCGGAGCGTATTCCAAAGTATTTTTACAAGCCTTCACCCAGTTGTCAGAAGTCAATAGCTGCGACACAAGTTAAAAGCTCTTTGTAGATGGAGTTTATAGAAAACAAAGAGCCTATTAGTTATAGGCGTACAGCAAATGGGTAAACAGCTAGCAGATTGCCACTGTACAGTACAGGGCAGCACTCTGCCTGCTCAGTCTAGTTTGCACATTTATTACAACGTACATTTGGTCTATGACCAGAAGCTGAAAATACCAGATGTTATCGTGTAGGACAACTGGAGTATGCTTCCACAAAGTAATTATGTCCTGCAACTTTTATGTAAAGGACGGTCAGCCAGAAAGAATGTGACTACTTCACTGGAGAGCTCTGAAGGTCTCGCTCAGTCCAAGTACAATGCCAACAGGGCTGCAATAGAACACAAGTTTGGTCAGAGAGATGATGGTAGAGATTACTTTTCCAACAGGAGGTCCATGCCGTGGAGTGTTAGGAACATCACGCTGTAGGAATACATACGTAGTCTTGGGTCAGTCTAAAGAGGAAAGCAAGAGACAGTTGCCCAAATTAACTCACCTTTGACTTTACTCCCAGGGGTTGGCACCACCTCATTGAATGGCCTTTCCCTTGGCAACAACTTTAACTACAGCTTTTGCAAGAGTAGATTTGGGAGCTGTAGTGGTCACCAGGTTACCCAGTCAACGTTACCAATTGCCGCCTGACTCGTCTAATCAACTGACAGCTGAGGCTACGGGATTATGGGTCAGTTTGGTCACTAGAGCAGACTTGACCGTTTGCCTACGTTTGACTTTGATATATAACAGGCTTCATTACAGACATCTACGTCAGTACGGTTCCGTTCACATCAGCGTTGTGTGGCATTTGTTTATAACCATACACAACAATGTGCCGGACCCCTCGCATCGGGCACTATGAGCATGTTACATGTGTTCTTGCTGATTATATGTCTGGCTGCATCTGCATTTTATCCATTTTTCACATGCACAAAAAAAAATGCAAGAAGGCCCAGTGATGTCAGTTTTGTCATAACCCACAGAAAACTGCATGCACAAAAAATCCCAAATGTAGTTGGCATGGATGGATTTTTTTTTTTGATGTATGCAGACTTTAATGGGTGATTTTATGTCCATATTCATAGGACTTGCTGCATTTTTATTTTTTTTTTATATACACCCAACATTACAATAAAAAAAAATGTCTGAATACGCCAATATACTTTATTGGGTCTGTGTGCTGCCCATATTCGGTCAGTGAAAAATACGGACTGAATATAGACAGAAAATACACCGGTGTGAATGGGTCCTAGAAGCTTCCAACATGGATGTGAACAGAAGATCAGGCCAGAGCATTCAGCGCTGATCTGGGTGGAAATGCTGGAAATGTAGTACTGTATTGTTGGTTAAAATGATGTAACCAGCTGTCCTATTTTGTTGAGTAAAATGCTGGGGGCACAACGGAAGGCTGCACATCCTACTATATAGTTGGTGGGGTCTGTAGTCTGCGATTTGTCTGTGATCTGGTAGGTCCATGATTTGTGGTGTTCAGTTCTAGAGATGAGCGAGCGTACTCGCTAAGGCAAACTACTCGAGCGAGTAGTGCCTTATGCGAGTACCTGCCCGCTCGTCTCTAAAGATTCAGGTGCCGGCGGGGGAGAGCGGTCCTCCCCGCTCTCCTCCGCCGCTCCCCGCCCCCCGCCGGCACCCGAATCTTTAGAGATGAGCAGGCAGGTACTCGCATAAGGCACTACTCACTCGAGTACTTTGCCTTAGCGAATACGCTCGCTCATATCTATTCAGTTCCTATAACTGAGCCCAACAACAGAAATCGATAACACTGATGTGAACAGAGCCTTAACCCGGAGTTACAAATTTTAAGTGATTTGACTTTTCCGTTATTCTTTCATGTCCTGTTTTTGAACATACAGGCTAGTGACCAAGCCATACAATTATTTGGTTTAACATTGATAAGTAAATCTTAAGACAGCCCAATGAATTGTTTTCTTTACTGATTTTTTTGAGGGGTTGTCTAGATTAGCGGATGTTTACCCTCCGGGACCCCAGCAATCGGCTGTTCTGTGTAGGGGTGCACTCATGCATGAAGCCAATTTCTGCAGGAAGCAGACGGGTCTGTTCTGTGGCCAGGTTTGATATTACAAGCATTGACGTGAATAGGAACTTAGCCTGCAATACCAAATTTGACCACTGCAATGGAAACAGAGCTCTCTGCTTCCTACAGAAATCAGCATAAGTGCACCCCCACAGAGAACAGTTGACCGTTGGAGATCCTGGGCAGCAGACCCCACCAATCTACTACCGATGGGTTGCCCTGCGAGTGGACAATGAATAGTGTACAACCCCTTTAATAGTTTCTATATATTAACACAGACATGATGCGACCTGTGAGCCTGCAGGGCTTTACACGTTAAATATGAACATATACGTGATTGCAGTATATACAGTACATTGTCTGCAATAGTTTCACAATTACAAAAGATCACATAATTAATAGGGTAAGTGATGTCATACCTCCAAAAATGAATCTAATATGTATTATATCAGCTGCAGTCCTATAAGGGCTGCCTTAGAAGAGTCCTACGGAACAGTGACCCAGTCCTGACGACCTCCATAAATCAACTCCTCATCATCCTTCTCTATGGTGAATGAATTGAAGTGAGCTACACCTAGTTATATAACTTAGTTATATAACTTCAGTCCCTCGCACAATACATTGTTAGCACACAATTTATATTCATATTCTGCAACTGGCAGCATGGGCAGAGCCGTCCACGACCAATCTACTCTTCGGTTGTGGTTTCTGAATTTTCTTTGGCACTTTTAAAGGAGTTTCAGAGATTTGCAATGTGCATTACATCAGCGGCATGGAAGCTGCACACAGACAATAGCCGCTCATAAAACAGTCATTTGGTTACATTGTACTTCATCTGACATCAGCAAACTATAAACAAAGCCTTGTGAGATTGGGAATGACTTGGCAGATGGATGCCACTCCATCAAAAAACCCGGTCTGTCCCTTTGCCAAGCTCTCCTAGTGAGCCTCATGTATGTATGTACTGTATATGAATTACAATGTTCTGACTGTGCGAGAGATTATAATACTCGGGCAGGGATCGGGCACAGAAATGTATATTCATGAATTGGCAAACTATTAGCCGTGTTGGTTACATTGAGTTGCATTTACGGCCGTCGGATCTCATTTTTTGTATGTAAAGTTTGCCTTCATATGATATCCCAACGTACTCGGCATCATTAGAAGAACTCCTCTACTGCTGAGATGCCAAGTCTCATGCCAAGTATTGGAGGGCAGAGAATGAGCAGCCCTGTGTGAAGCCATTCCATGTCAAGAACCCTCTCTACTGCGTGATTCACGTAGAATGAATTCATTGCCCTGAGAAAAAGGAACCAAAGAATCACATTTATTCACTACCCTAGAATAGCTTTTTGTGACTCAAATTAATTTTCCTTTAACCCCAGAGTTACCTTAGTAGTTTTGTTAATTTGGAGGATAGGTATGTAGGACTGAAAGTACTTTCCTGACCGTTACACCCTCCATACTTGAACACAACTGTCATTGGCTTCCAAACAGAACCTGAAATCATCGCCAAACACAATACGGTTCCGGTCGGTAGCAGTCCAGGTTCCTCTTTTGCGACACCAGTGCGCATAAATGCAATGTTGGGGTGTTAATAGCAGAATGTGTGATGGCTGCCAAGACAGCAAACGTCTTCCAAGTGCCTGGAAATGATCTGGGCAGAGACAGGGCTCTGTAATTAAGGTGCCACCTATGTCTGGATGGTGGACAACAAAACTGTTGCATCTGCTCATGCTCGTCGGCGGATCAAAAGATCCTCTCTACTGATGGTCTGTCTGGGCTGTCTATAAACTGCTCTCGCCAGGTGTACCTGCCCTCATGTAACCACTGCCCTCAACACCTACTAAAAACTTGGTCAGTACGGCCTAGATGGCGGGCAATTTGTCAAAGCAACCATCTTGCTTCTCTCACTCCAATGATACACCTCCTCTCAAAGTCTGTTAACTGGGCAAAATCTAGAGGCAGATCTAGCCGTCAATGATCTCTCAACAGGACATATACTAAACCGAAGACCAAAGTAACCTCCGAGAGCCTTTTTTAAAGGGCACATGGGGAAGCATATTACATTCTTTGGGAGCAAGACTCAATGTCTAGTATACTGAAATCCCACATGCCCGATCCCTTTTTTTCCCTAGACATCTGGCATAGGGGAGCAATCAGGAGGTCATCAAGCCCATGAGACAGTCAGTCATTCATTCAGATGACTGCAGTTAAATCAAAAGTTGTACAAACCTATAATCTCATGTGTATGGCCTGCTTTAGTCCGTTTTAGAGTACATTGCGGGTTGCTGGTATTCATGTGCTCACTAGGGTTCTTCATAACTGGTCTAGGCTTGTAATGAATACTATGGAGCAGGGCGCAGCTATGGGGGATGCAAAGGATGTGGTTGCACCCAGGCCCTTAAGCCTTAGGGGGCCCATAAGGCCTCTCTTCTCTATGTAGGCAGCCCATTACCATAAATAAAGCATTATAGTGGGGGGGGCCCTGTTACAGATTTTGCAATGGGGCCCAGAAGCTTGAAGTTGCGCCTCTGCCATGGAAGGTACATCAAGTGGTGGTAAAGTACTGTATATTTTGTATTGGCATAGAATAAGATACTGTCTAACAGTGATGTTAGACCTAATACATTTTTGTATAATAGGCCAGTTATCTACTTGGATAATGGACTCAAGTAGATTGAGTTTTTTTGGGGTTTTTTTTCAGCATTGCATACTACGTTCATCAAGAGCCCTCTGTCTGGCATCAATCATTATTACCCAAATTTTAGAATCAACAGGAGAAGGAAATGAGTCAGATCCAAGCCCCTACAGATGTTTTCTGACTCGCTCATCATTCTATCATCATATTTATGTCAAGCTTTATAAATATAAATGGACATATTTTGGAGAAGTGGGGTAGGGGGTTGAGTCATGAAGTTCCAGGCAGGTGGAATGTGGTATTTCTACATAAATGTCTTATCCTTCGGGCGGTTGACATTCACAGCAGCTTGCTACATACCGCTCTACTGATGATGCCATTTACCACCTATTTTGGGGTTATTGAACCATCATAGAGTATATTTGAACAAGGAAATACAGGTTTTCTTTATCCTACATACTTCAGGTTTGAAATGCCTACCTTGTGAGTAAGTCTGTGGTCTCTTGTCTGCGGCTATTCGAAAATGTTTGCCCTCAGGACCATTTATAAGTTGTACAGCAATAATTAAGGCATATTTGCAGTAATGTGAACACAGACAAGGTGACAATAAAACTGCTACTTTTTTATTAAAAATCTTATGTCGTACATTTCTTATGTCCCAGGCTGCCATCTACTGTATATTGATTTCTACTGGATCACAAGCAGAAGTCTGCATTGTGAATTCTGGTTTTCTGTTGCACTACAGAAGTCGAAAAATGGGATTTGTGCTGTGACCAATCAATCACACGATTGGCACGGACGGCATCTGACAAACAAATGAGCTTATAATGGGATCCATCTGGTTTCATCATGGTGTCTATTGTTTTTCCATCAAATGGGAATTTGCCAAGCAGATGTGGATAGAACCTGAAGGTGGCCTACACGATATAGATCAGCTGAACCCAATGATTTCAGCAGTACTGGATGATCGGGAATTGTAGCAGTTGGCCAAATGAGCTTTCAGCAACTGTTATCTGTGTATTAACAGCTTGAGTTTTCTTCCAGTCATGTTGCTATTGAACTGCACACCAACCAGAATTCTTCATTTTTAGCCAGTTAAACCTCCTGGCACAAGTGTTGAACGAACTTTACAAAGGCTTATTTCTACTGGCTCACCAAATTTCAGCAAAAAGCTGTTTGGTCCGAAATAGTTTGAACCAAACTGGAACTGCACCAGTACCCCTAAGACTGGTGTATAACACTGTTAGGTCACAAAGGAGTGTATCTAAGTATTTTATAGCATTATAAGGCAAAGTGGAGGCAGGAAGAGGAGGAGGCAAAAGGAAGAGGAGGAGGCAAAAGGAAGAGGACATTTTAGTGGATTCAACCAAGATTAACCACTTTGAGGTTTGGGTTTGTGTTTAACAGAACCTTCAGCAAAGTTAATGAAGAAGAGGAGGCTGAAAGAAGAGGGCAAATGAATAAGAAGGAAAAGGAAGAAGAGATTTTGGTGGATTCATACAAGATTAACCATCTGAGGTTTGGGTTTGTGTTGAACTGAACTGAACTTGCACTCCTCACTCAGGGCTTGTTGACCACAATAGGTGTTTCTATGGATTGTTGACATGAACAATCAATTAACCAACATGCAAGTACTGTTATATGTCCGGCTTAGTGGCTGTATTTTACCAAAGCATCTATTTTCAATCCACGGTTATCATTAATATGGCTGGAATGCTCCTTTTATGATTTTCAGGAGGAATAGGAAATTCTGAAAGTTGCATGTATTTGGGCACGTCCTTGGACAACTTCACTTCCATCACTGACACCATGATTTTATGGCTATTTTTCTAACGTATTGTAGTGTTTTGAAACTTATCAGGTTCTCTTTCAGCAACTTCATCTCCCTTTGTTTTATGGGTCTCGTTTTCCTTTTAGTGAATCAACGCTTCCATGGTAATTATTGCTGTACGTGACATCCAAAACCAGCAACTATCAACAGCTGCATACTGGGTCTCATTCATTCAGGTCATAGCTGTTGAAGGAAATTTAGGAATCATGCTTATTCATCAGGACAAATATTTCCAGAAGCACAATATACAGCTTTCCTGGAGAGGACTGCCCGTAAACTACCTGTGAAGTTCATTTTGGGGCACGATTTGCTAATTTTCTAGACTTTTCATTAGGTTTACATTTTGGGTAAAAGTTCGAAAGTTTTAGATATCTTTATTGGCACCGAATGTAACCTCACCCAAAACCTGAAATAACAAGATGTAGTATCTGAAATACAGCAGCTCCCACCCACTCGGAGAACTTTGTCACTACCAGCAGCCCTCCTTTTAAAAAATGGCAACTGTTCCAGCTGTATATACATGCCAAGCTTGCAGTGTTTGATGATCGGGGGTAATGTGGGACACTTGTGGGACTGCAAGCAGATAGTGCCAAATGTAGATTCTTGGTCACAACTGGGAGACGTTATTGCTGTTTGAAAAGGTATCTGAGAAGAAATTACAAAGCGCACATAGAAATTCACTTCCTACAAGTCTTGGTGGTTGTCTCTCTGATCTGATGCCACTGGTACTGTAACAGATAATGCTTGCCCTGTGCCCGGGTCATGTGTGACTACCTCCCAGGAACATATGTGAGACAGACTTTACTAGACCGGATGATTTCAGTGGTGTTTTATTAGACTTCTGATAGTGATATGTTCTAGTCTTTATACTGCTTTATTTATAATTGGCCTTCACAGCCCCATCCGTATGGGAGAGACTTTTAGTCTAGGGTTACATAGCAACTTTGATTGTGACAAATGTTATATGGCCAAAGACAGCAGCATCCTGGTGCTACATTGCAATCTAAGGGTACTTTTATACAGGCCAACTATTGGCTGAAATATCGCTCCAAACAAGCGATTTTAATTCTATTTTTTTTTTAACCAATCGTCATCCTGTGTAAAAGCAGGACCTGACAGAGTACTGAGTGCGAAATCACTCAGTCACTAATTGCTTCAGTTCAGCTCACTGAAACCAAGCGACTAATGAACGACTTCTTGCTCGGTGTAAACAGGCAGTGGTTCATCTATGAATGACTGCCTGTTCACAGTAAATGGAACACATAAGAGATGTCCAGCAGACTCTGCCTCCCTTCACTAAACTGCTATTACTCCTGTGTGACAGCATGGGAGCAATGGTTGTTGGGATAGCTGTCGGGCCTTAAAGGGGTTCTGTCATTAGAAAACAAAAATTCTATACTTGCCTATTCCTCCCCCATCAGACTTCTTACCGCATCAACCAGCCCGGGCTCTCCGCTCTGCTAACGAAACCAGACTGAGCGCCCCTTTAATTCGAACTTCTCATTCCCGCCTCCAAGACTTCTCCAGAGCAGCATCGGTCCTCTGGAATGCACTACCAAAGGCTACCCGGGCAATCCAGGACTCGCAGAACTTCAGGCGTGCTCTAAAAACGCACCTCTTCAGGGAGGCATACCGCATTCCCTAAACAAACCCCTCTGTACTCCGCCTGATAACATGTTCCCTGACCTACTGACTGCAATCCCTGCTAACTATCAAAAACCGCTCCTGCAGTCATGCAGATTCTGCTGTCACACGGCTAAATGTCTGACCATTGTTTATGAGTATAGCATCCCTCACTGTCCACCTCGCCATAGGGCGCACATCTCCATCCCCTTTACCTTCTGTATCACCCCACTATTCGTAGTATGTAAGCTCGTGGGAGCAGGACCCGCACCCCTATTGTTTCCATCAATTGATTACTATGTAACTGTGGTTCTGTAATATTTGTACTTATGTCTCCCTGTATCCCCCCTGTCTATGTAAGCGCTGCGGAATATGTTGGCACTATACAAATAATTTATTATTTTTATTATCTTCTCCTTACCGATCTTCTCCTGGCTCCTGCCGCCCCACTGGGTCACCTCAGCACAAGCCGGCTGATTCTTCGTCCGGTGACGAAGCATCCATTCTCCTTTCCGCAGCTCAGTGTACCCAGTCGCTAGTGACATAGGCTTCACAGCCTAGCAGGGAGTGCTGATCTATTGCAGAGACTGCGCATGCGTGCTGTCTCTCTGCAATAGTATATGAACTCTCACGGCGAAGCATCGGGCATGGACACTCTCTGCAGTAGATCAGTATTTCTTCCTAGGCAGAGAACGTAACTAGTGACATAACCTACACTGACCTGCAGGAAGAAGAATGCCAAGAATGGATTTTCCATAACGAGAAGAAGACAATCTGTCTGGCTTGTGGTGAGGTGATCCGGGAAACTAGAGAAGATCAGTGAAGAGAAGATGCGGTAAGAAGACTGCCTGGGGAGGAATAGTACTCCAAAGGAGTGAATGTCCCCATGTCCTATCTCTCGAGTTGCCACTACTGCAACCCAACAGTTGAAGTCCAGCAGGTTTGGATTTCTTGCAGCTGACAACTTGCAGAAACTTGAGTCTCAATGTGACTGCGTTCACTTGCATTGCATGCAACACAGGCAGGGCAACGAGTACGATCATTGGCCATGCTACATTATGCTGCTAAGGTCACTCTGTAGCTCTAGCCTAAAGGACCTCAAGTGGTTAGTACTATTGCCTTGCAGCACTGGAGTCCTGGATTCCAGGCAAACCTCTATGGATTTCGTGTGTTGTCTCTGCATTGGTGTCACTCTTCTCGGACACTCCCAAAAAAGACCAATAATTGGTAAGTTGGTGCTAGTATGTGTGAGAGTAGGACTTGGGGTGGCTTTACACTGCAATTATTGTACATATAGTCATTCAAGCATTCAAATGAGTATCTGTGTGGTTATATACAGTGATTGGTATCCAGTAGTTGGGAGAACAATAAATATCTTCAGGTAAATTTGTTTGCAGGTTGTCCATATACCAATGACCCTGGCTTCACATCAGGTGACTTTAGATCCACCAACAACAATTTTTTTTTTTTCTGAAGGTGAAGTGAAATGAAGCTACAACTAAGCGAATTATCACTCGCCACCCTGGTGACGGCTGTTTGCGCTCAGAACTGTTGTTTTACATTCGCTCTAAAGCCACCCTTAGACTGTGCAAGGATAGGGACTCAGAGGTGGTGACAGTCTATGTACAGCTCTGCAGAATATACTGACACAGTATATACAGTAAAGTCACGCTAAATGTAAATCTAAATACACATCTCAATAAATATTGGGCATCTTGCACTATCTTTAAACCGCAATTTGAAACCCATGCCGGTCACGAGAAGATATATATTTGCAACACTTTTTGTTCTTTCTAGCTTAAAATGTAATACACTTCCAGGCCGCTGCTGACTATGCTTCTCCTCGAAACCCCAGGCCTTTATATTGACATTTCAAAAGCGGTGGAAAGAGTAAAAAAACGCAAACTTCATTGCAAAAAATTGCCTGTGCCAAAATTTGTGGCATTTTAACGCCAAAATACTGACACAAAGCCCCTGATTAAAGATGAGCGAGCATACTCGCTAAAGGACAATTACTTGATCGAGCATTGTCCTTTAGCGAGTACCTGCCCGCTTGGAAGAAAAATTTCGGCTGCCGTCGCGGGTGAGAGGTGAGTTGCAGCAGTGAGCAGGAGGGGGAGCGGGGGGGAGAGAGAGATCTCCCCTTCGTTCCTCCCCGCTCTCCCCTGCCGCTCCCCGCCCGCCGCCGGCAGCCGAACCTTTTCTTCCGAGCAGGCAGGTACTCGCTAAGGGCAATGCTCGATCGAGTAATTGCCCTTAGCGAGTATGCTCGCTCATCTCTACCCCTGATACATCCTGCATATGTATGTGGCTGTTTTCTTGTTTCAAAGTTGTGCTTAAAAACTCAATCTAAAAAGCATCAAAACTCTTACTTTTTTATTTTTGCCTAAATTATTTTTGTTAATGAACAATAAATGTGATTTCATTTAATTGTGCCGTGCTTCTCCCATGAGGAATTCCCATTTGCTCAAAGCAATTAGCGATTTTATTATTATTGCTATTCGGTGAGTGGGCTGAGAACTTGGGAACCTGAAAAAAATGTCACTTCCATTGTGAAGTTCCTAGCAAGAAGGGTCATGTAAACCTGAGGCTTTTGTAGTCTGGCAGAGACAAAACGCTGCATCTGAAAAGTGTGTGTGAAAATAGCGCCTCCGGACCCCCAAGGGGTCTCCTACAAAAGAGGCCAATGTATCTTCCCAGACTTCTATTGTTTGTGGCTGACAAAGTGTTAAATCTCTCCACGGATTTAAACATTGATACCAACCCAGTGGTTGTGTCATCCCCTCCTGTTCTTGAGGACCCTTTTTGCTATAAGACAGATAGGTCCCAACTTTAATCCACGTCTAGGCATGAGAAATTCACCATAACATGCACATTACCGAGAATGATACCAGATGCTGCAATCATAACACTTGTGTGACTACATCGCCGTCCTTTCCTCGCTTGACATAGGCCTGCTATGCTGGATAAGATTTGGCTCTGACATTGAGTCATTGGCTGCGGAGCGGATTTACCTAATACGTCTTGTGTATCTTATAAATACCTTTGTAATTAAGAGCAGGGCCTCTCCGTTTTTCAACCACGGCTCGCAGCTGAATGTTCATGGGATTCCGGTACGGTGCCAGTACAGCAGGATTTCACTGAGATGATTTTCCATTGTATTTAAAACTCAACAATTCATTTCAGATGATCAGATTCCAAGGGAATTGACCATTTCAGAGCCTTGTGGTCACTGACACAACTTTTCCAAATCTTGTATCCAACATGTTCCTTCTCTCCTTTTGTTTGCAATCTCATATTTGTGTAATGATGTCGTGGCCTAGTTTTTCGCTGGTTATGGTCTTCCGGGCCGGATTGGATTAAGGTAGTGGTGTGGAAGATTCCAGGGGACTCCTTCACCACTTGATGACTCCTTGTTTTTATAGCTTTGGTAGCTTCCATATAATTGTTCTTTGAGGTTACATTTATAGTTCCTTCTCAATATTCTTCCAACTGGAAACTTTCCCCTAACTGGAGCAATTTTCAAAGTTACGATGAGCTACATAAGTCATTTTGAGTCATGCTTTATAGTCACAATCTGCTCGGTTTCAGTTCTTTTGATGTGAAGTTAAAGGGGATTTTTCGGAGAAAAATTGATGACCAGTTCTCAGGATAGGTCATGAAGAGTTAATTGCTGGTGATCCACCGCTCGGGAATGAGCCAGACGTGCATCATGGGGGACAGGAGCGGAAATGCCCTAGCTGGCTTAATTCCCACTGGAATCAATGGGAGCTGAAGCCGGCTATTACTCTTCTGGCACACCTGCCTCCAACCTTGGGACAGACATGGAAGTGTAATAGCCACTTCAGTTCCCTCTCATGGTCAGGACATCCTATCCTGTCCTGAACAGTAATTATAGGGGCAGCGCAGCGCTCCAACTCAATTCAATGGGAGTGAAGCCAGCGCTCACACTGCTTCCTCTGACCATGGACACTTGCTTGCTTCCTTCCTCCCATCTCTCCCTCCCCTCCCTCCCTTCTTCCCTCCCTTCCTTCCTGTCTCCTTCTCTTCTTCCTTTTGCTTACTTCCCCCCCCTTTGCTCACTTCCTTCATTCTTCACTTCCCTCCCTTCCTACCTTTTTTCTGCTTCCTACCTCCTTCTGCTTCTATCCTTCCCTCCCTTCCTCAGCATCCTTTTTTTTTTTTTTTTACCATAGTTTGACCCAAAACTGGTTTTGACTGGTTTAGTTCACTTAACATTACGTTTGGGTTTCATAGGAGCTGACAAATTCCCTTTTTTAAGCTGCAGATTTAATGGTTTGTTTTTCAAAAGCGAGTAAACATAGTGTTTTTTTCTTCTTTCTCTTCCTTTGACCTCCCTTTTTCATAATCGCATACAGCTTCCTAATTAATTCCCGATCTGAACTACTGATACACTTGGCTCCAGGTTATTCTAACACTGGTGCAACCAACTTGTACTGCAGTGTTTCTCATTCCATACTGCTGATAAAAGGTTATTTGGTATACAGTTCTCACTCCTTGCAAAGGGTACATTTGTGTAAAAGCCCAGTGCAAGCGAACCGTGGACTAGTGGCAAACAGCAATGTATCAGATTTTAGTTCTTGTCTTTCTGGGACTTTTGAAAAATCTTATTGGCAGCTACTGCAATTATTAGTGCTTTATAAATGTCCCCCATTGTATTGAGCTGCAGATTATGATGGTTCTATATCAACAGTGGAACAGAAATACACAAACAGGATGTCCAAGGTTGAGATTTTCTGGGTTTTGTCTGATGCGCCCCTGCTTCATGATAAGGCTACAATGTCACCCTTGTGGCTAATAAATATAGTAACATTAATGGGGACATTTCAGCCTTGAAAACTAGAATGTTGTGCAGCATGATGGATAACATTGTAACAGCATTGGAATCTGTTAGCGGTTACATTCTCGGTCCTGCTTTGTGTCGCTTTGTGCTATTTGTAAAATGATCTTTTCTTCCTGGCACGTCTCGTTTCGGACTCTCGATGCCCTGTTTACTGACACTTGTTTGGCTTCTTATTGCAGGAACTACAAGTCTCCAGATTCTGCAATGGAATATGTCAAGGTAAGCTGCTCTGCATAAGGGATCAAGGTTGTTTTCCAAACTCCTATGTACTAAACATTACGCAGGGGAAAGTTACATCTCTTGTTTTGACTGTCAACAGAGACAGAAGAACCTAGAACTGCAAGCCTGCTGACATGTCCATGATATTTGATAACTGTAGCGGATCATAAATCATAGGGAGAGTCTTACTAGCGGGATATACGGTTGCAAAAAAAGTGAAACCTGGAATCACCAGGGTTTCTGCACTCGATTGCTGATTAGTGTGCTCAGGCATGAATGATACAACTGTTTGTGTGTTATTAGTCTAGTTTGTGTTTATCTAGAATTGTAACTTGTGCTCCTTTTACACGGTCCGACAGTCGTTTAAACTGCTGCATGAGTGCTGGCGTCACCGTTAGGGTTGTCCGCGCTTGAACAGTGTGTTTAGACTGAAAGACTTCGCCCTGGGTTCTCACTGGCTTATCACCTTTTATGTAAAGCGCTGAGCGGGCGGAGCCAGCGATTCAGCTTTCACACATGCAAGAATATTCCCCAATACAGTATGCGGATTTCAGATGTGGAATATTCCAGTATTTGTGAAAACGGCCATAAAGGGGTTTTCCAGGCAAATGCTATTGAAGACCAATCCTCAAGATAGGTCATCAATAGTATAGTTGATCAGCTGCAGTCCAACACTTGAGACATCGGCCAATCAGCTGTTTGGTTGCCCACGGTCAGAGCCGCAACACACAGGGGTACATGGCAGAAGCGGTTAGCTCTGACCCCTGTGTAGTAGTCGTAATTGCAGGTGAGCTCCAATTAAAACCAATGACAGCCATGCTTGCAATTTTTAGTGCTGGCCACGACCAGCACGGTAGCCTTATGTGTTGTAGAGCTGACAGCGGGCACCCGATCAGCTGATCTGATCAGGGTCCCAAGCAATGGACCCCCAGTTGACCAACTATTGATAACTATCCTGAGGATGGGTGATCAGTAATATTTTGCCTGGAAACCCCCTTTTAATGTTGCCTTAATTATGTGAGGTCAATAATGATATATATATATACTAAATGGCCGCTTTATTAGAAACCTCCATCTAGTACCACATTGGACCTCCTTTGGCCTGCAGAAAAGCAGCAATTCAGCATGCGTCCATGCATAGGTATTGGAGCACCGAGTGTGTCCAAGAAAACATTCCCCACATCATTACTCCACCTCCACCAGCCTGAGCTGCTGACGGAAGCGGTTCATTGGTTCATGCTGCTTGCACCAAATGTTCCCCCTTGCATCAACATGGTGCAACGGAAATCTGGATTCATCCAAGTTTTGTGCTTTTTTTTTTTTTTCCCCCCACTGGAGTCTCGCCTCTCTGTTTCTCCTAGACAGCAGTGGCGCTCAAACTAGTCATCTGCTTTTATACCCATCTGTGCTTAAAAATGAGGAGCTACGCATTGGACACCGTAGTGGAAGCATCAGTCGTATTAAGCTACAATTTACTTGAATTCCCACCACCTGTTCAGCATAACTATTCTTGACATCCTCCTCTGACCCCTTTTTTTTATGAATTATTACATTTACAGGATGCCCTTTTGCTGGATGTTTTTTTTAATCACACCATTCTTAGTATACCCTTTACACCATCGCATGAGAGAACCCCACAAGGTTTACAGCTTTTTAACTTCCTGGCCCCAGCTAGTCTAGCACCAATGACTAGGAAGTGGCCATTCGGTGTATATACAGATAAAGTTATAATAAACCAGAAGTGAGTACATACTTTATAAATATTACAGTAACAAGAAGTGGCTTGGTATTAGACTTGGCTCCAGTTTCTCTAATCTAGACTCTGCAGGGATGGTCTAGTGCTCTGGTGCCTTTGACTCGGTGTTCTGGACTGTGGTTCGTAGTTGCATACACACACCAGTAACCCTGTTTTGTCTCCCGGCCTGTGATGCTTCCCTTGTAATTGTTCGATCACAATTCCCCTTTATCCGAGAAGTCTAAACAGTGGGCACAGCCCTGAGCCTGTCTGCTAACGAGCCATGGAGAGAGCTTTGCTAAGACAATAGCACGTTGTCCCCCATGTGAGATTAGTGCACGGTGTATGAGGCGGATAATGCATGTATTAGCTGGTCTTGTAGGTTTTCTGCCTGTGTGTGCACATCCCACAGGACAAGCTCCATCCCCCCCTCGTGGGACAAAGAATCAGCCCAGGCTGTGAATGAGTTACTGTACTGAATCGGAGCTTATTACCTCAATAGTCAAGCGGCTGCTAGCTAAATATAGGCAATGTAGGGCACGCCACTCATGGCTTATTCCCCAGGACACGAACATAGAAGGGGGGTGTTAAAAAGTAATAGTTTTGGATACACCCCTTGTTCTGTATCTTGCAGGATTCATGTGCTTAGACAACTCTATTTCATGAAAAGTGATATACTATTATTTTAAAGCCTTGAATTGTCACACCAGTGGCATACCTACCATAGAATTGGGTCATGTGACTGCTATGGGGCTGGAGCAAGAAGGTGGTCTGCACTAAACTGCTTCTCCTGCCTCCTGACACACTGACGTAGTGTTTCCCTGCAGCCGCCACTAGGATGCGCTCTCTGCATAGTGTTTTACAACTTCCAATGAGTTCCGTAACGGCTACATAGTGTGGCCAGAAATATTTAGCACATTATGACTTTTCTACATTTTGTTATGTGATGGCGTTGTGCAAATTTAAATATCATTCTGCACTCAGGACCCCCAGAATGACAAAGTGAAAACATAATGTTAGAAATTTATATAAAATGAACATTTTGCATTGACAAAAGTATTCACACCCTGTACTCAGTACTTAGTTGAAGCACTTCTGACAGCAATTAAAGCCTCCAATCGTCTTTGGTAGGATGCCGCAAGGTTTGAAAAGCTGGGGATTTTCTGCCATTCTTTGCTGCCATTCTTTGCTCCTCCTCTCAAGCTCTGTCCGGTTGGATGGGGGCCGTCTGTGGACAGCCGTTTTCAGGTCTCCCCAGAGATGTTCTTTTGGGTTGAAGTCAGGGCTCTGGCTGGGCCACTCAAGGACATTCACAGAGTTGTCCCTAAGCCCCTCCTTTATTCTCTTGGCTGTGTGCCTAGGGCAGGGGTGTAACTAAAGGCTCAGGGGCCCTGATGCAAAACGTGAGCTGGGGCCCCCCCTCTATCTGTTTCTGTACCCGTACCCATACCTAAACCAGGCTGCACAGGACCTAACTTGAAGCTTCTGGGCCCCAATGCAAAACCTGTAACAGGGCCCCCAACTATAATGCTTTATTCATAGTACTGGGCTCCCTATATGGAGAAGAGAGGCCTCATGGGCCCCCTAAGGCTCCTGGGCCCGGGTGTAACTGCATCCCCTGCAACCCCCTATAGTTATGCCCCTGGCCTAGGGTCATTGTCTTATTGGAAGAAGAACCTCCTGCCCAGTGGGATTCTATATGGGGGTTCTGTCACAGGTGTTGAAAACGGCATTGTGAAAAAACCCCTGAACAGACCTGATCGCTGTCCCTTCGTGCCCACAATACGCCTTTTTACTGACCTCACTAGTGGGCTTTAAACCTACACATACATCTTTTTAAAGTGGTAGCTTGACTGACCACTGACAGCCGAGCTCCTGCTCTAACTGCCAGGAACAGAGAAACCTCAGATCCTGGCAGTTTAACCACATACATGCCAGAATCAATAGTATCAGCAGCATGTAAGCAGATAACGGATGGGGGGTGGAGACGCACTGCGAATACGAGGCATCAGTGGGTTCCTTTGGCAGCTGGAAGCCTGACATAGGCTTCCATGTCTGCCTTGTAACTAAGCCTTTTAGGCCTTATCTCCCGCAGAGTTTCACAAGTAATGCAGTGTACTATTCTAGCAAGGGAATAAAAAATGTAATTAAAGTTCAATTGAAAGAAAAAAATTTTAATGAGTAAATTGCAAAAAAAAAGTTGAAAAAACAATAGCATAATACTGGTTTTCCTTGAAAATAACACCGTCTTATTAATTTTTGCCCCATAAGAGGCACTGGGTCTTATTTTCGGGGGATGTCGTATTATACTTACTCAGCAGGCTTGTTCAGGTCCCTCCCGCTGCTCTCCACAGCACTGGCACAGTTCCTGCAGTCCTCGGCCGCCCGCACAAGATCAATTCCTGTTTACGGTATTCATAAATTCCGCCTACATGAAGCAATGGATGTGATTGGCTGAGCAGCACTTAAATACCCAATCAATGCAGCGCTCGATGAACCAATGCGATGGCTGTGACTTGTTCCTTGAGCGCTGTATTGATTGGCTGAGCAGCGCCTGGAGAACCAATCCTAGCCATCACATTGTGGGGGCGGGATTTATGAATTGGCTGAGTGGCGTTAGTGTCAGTGGAGTCTCTGCATCTCTGGAGGGGATAGTGATGTCTGCTGCAGAGTAAGGAGAAGCTGCCATCGGAGATACAGAGACTCCGCTGAGACGAACGCCGCTCAGCCAATTCATAAATCCCGCCTCCACAACGCGATGGCTGAGATCGGTGCGTTGAGCGCTTCATTGATTTGCTGAGCCGTGGCACTCGAAAAACCAATTACAGCCATCGCATTGGTTCAGCAAGCACTACATTGATTGGTTCTTCAAGCGCTACTTAGCCAATCACAGCCATTGCTTCCTGGAGGTGGGATTTATAAATCCTGTAACCAGGAAGTGACGTATGAGCGGCCGAGGACTGTGATACCCATGTCTGAGCTTTGGAGAGCAGCGGGAGAGACCTGGACGACCCTGCTAGGTAATTTAAT
Organism: Eleutherodactylus coqui; assembly: GCF_035609145.1. Taxonomy (NCBI): domain Eukaryota; kingdom Metazoa; phylum Chordata; class Amphibia; order Anura; family Eleutherodactylidae; genus Eleutherodactylus; species Eleutherodactylus coqui. The sequence goes on along the minus strand of NC_089839.1, from coordinate 261,323,100 downwards.
TTTTTTTTTTTTATGCACTGTAAGTAGGACTTATAGTTGAAGCCTCCCTTTAAATCAGGCTAGGGCCCCTTTCCGGGATAGGTCTTATTTTCAGAGAAACGGTGGGTGTTTATAATGACCCAGGCAATTAAGAGATTTTGTTATTTTTCATGCGTGGTAAAATTTTAAAAAGTACTAACAAATTAAGCATCTTATGCTGCAGAAAATCCGCATAAACAAACAAAATCAACATCGCACAAAAATCCGCGCCGTTATTTGAGAAAAGCGCCACAAATTCCACCACTTTGGCGGATTTCAGGACTGTTTTATTAGCTGCACTGCGGAAATTCTACAGCGGACATTCCACAGCTTATCCAGCCCGTGTGAACATAGCTTCAGGCCTCCTGTCCACGGGCAATATGTCACTGCGGTATCTGCGGCCGCGGGTAACACAGTGACAGCGTTCCATAGACTTAACTATGGAAAGCGCAGCCCGACATCCACGAGCAATTCTCTGCTTGCGGGATTCAAATCGGATAGGCTCATCGCGGAAACCTGTCAGTTCTCCCCCCTGCTCCCCCATGGCGAAATATCACTAGCGATATTTCGCCACGCCCCTGGACAGGGGGCCTTAGGGTAGTTTCATACTGGCATATTTGTATGTGTATTAGCGCGCGCATTGCACAGAGAATAGAACCCATTGTTTGTAATGGGTTCATTCTCGCTTTAGGCACATTTGCGCATCAAAGGCTAAAGGAATAAGTAGCCTTTTAACTGGGAGGGGGCGGGGTTGCGAGACTTTCATGGCGCTAAAACATTCCGCTATCACAGGCGTTTTGAACATGGGAAGCCCCCCTTAGGCACGCAATAGGCTGGTCACGAAGGGTTTGATCAAACGCACACCTTTTGACAAGGACTCCATTTCTTTCTGCTATACTTAGTGAATACAATAGCGTGGTCGTCTACGATAAATCGGTGGTTACCGGACTTGCTGTATAATGTTACTGAATGATCAGTCATTTGATAGGTTTCACTCCTTGCTGGCTTCTCCATGAGCAGTTTTCCCGCAGCAGTCCAGCCGGATGGGGCGCACTCGGCACACACCGCTATCTAACAGCTGGAATAGCCATAACACATGCAGTCACTTCCGTCCCAACTCCTTCTATATCAGCTCTGATGACTAAGTGCGGACAACTAAAGTTGCTCCACGTTCCAAAGTAGAATCTACATGGCTTCTGAATATTGCTGACACATCAGATCCTTTTTCCAGAAGTTGACTGTTTTCCATTTTTCCCAATCGCTAAAGATTATATATGAATATGATTCCAGCGTAGCGCGCCTTCTTGTATATAAACCTGCAGCGACCATCCTCTTCCTCTGGTTTCATGCTGAATGCAGTTTATGGTTTGTGGCGACTGATCATATGCGGTCCTACAAGAGACAGATCTTGTAGCTGCTGCCTGATGGCGCCATCTGCTGGCCATGAGGATGCATAGCGTCACATTTTTTGATTTTCTAGTTTCCCATGGAAATGTATTCTTCAGCAGTTAAAGTAGTGACCGCACGTGAACCGCCATCTGGTTTACATCCACTTGTAATCTAAATTGGGGAAACGTGAAACTGTGCTTTTTGATGCAGAGAGTGATAGTGCTTTATTTATGAAACAGCGATCGTACAGACGGCCCCGTAAATCATGGTAATTCCTAATTTATGGTGCTCCATGCACTGGCGTATAAGTGGTTGCCACGATACGCATCTTATGGCGTCATGTACTTAGTGGGCTGATCTGGCGTGGATGGAAGTGTTCTTTAAATGAGCAACAAAATATGAGATGATGTCCGCTTTTGAACCATTTGGTAATAGTGTTACAGGACAGATTGTCACCATAAGGCCAGATTCACACAGCTGTATTTGTGCGTGCAGAATGTGTGTGCGCAATACGCAGGGAATAGAATCTATTGATTTCAATGGGTCCATTCATATATGTGCATTTCGGTTGCGCAAAAAAAAAAAAGTTTACTCTTTTTCTGCGCATTTGTGCACCAAACGTCCCCACAGAAATCAACAGGTATGTACAAATGCAATCTCCTCCAAACGGCTCTTATTGTGAATACCGTGGAATTTCCTCAGAGATTCCTCCAGTGGAAGCCCTGCGGCATTTATGGTCTAATTCAGACAGGCGAGTGCGATATCGGCCCGCGAATCACTGCCCAATATCACACTCACTAACATGCGTTTTCCCCACGAATGAGAGGCGTTTTTATCTTAAAACCGCCTTGCATCATTTTGGGGAAGTAGTGAAACTTTGGCGCGGCTGCCAGCCACAGCGGAGGATCTCAGAGTTTCTCCCATTGTCTTTAATGGGGAGACCTTTGATTGCACCACATGCACTAGGTGCACGATGCTGGCACCTGCCCCATTGAAAACAATGTGCAATGTGAGGGCACGCCCACCGATAGGACGTGACTCTTTTTTTTCCCCGCATCGAGTTGTTGGAAAAGCAAAAAGATCGCTCATGTGTATGTTCCCATGCAAAAGAATAGGGTTCATATTCGTGCGTCTCGCAACGCACACATCTTGAGTGATTTTTCTCCACTGTGTGGAGCCGTCCTCGGGGTGCTTCCACATGTTACAGAAATGATTTAGGATTTCCAAAGTGGAATTGGTTGTGGAAAATCTGCATCATTTTACAGTACGGCCGTGTGGATGACGGTTCAAGAAATCCCGTCTGCGGCGGGGGTTAATGCTACGGTTTTCACCGTGGATTTTACCCCTCAAGTAATAATCTTTATATAGCGCCAACCTATTCCACAGCGCTTAATAAGGCTAGCTTCACACGGGCAAGGGCGCTATCGCATCATGAATCATGGCTTTATATCGCCCTCGCCATCCATGTGAAAACCGCCTCACATCACTCCGGGGATGAAGGGAATCCCCACCGCAGCTGTAGCAGACGCAACAGAGGATCTGCTAGTGCTTTCGACAGGGTTGGCACTGCTGCCGCTGCCTAATTGAGGCCAGTGGGGTGCGATGCGAGATCACGCAGCCAGATAGAACATGCCACAATTTGTATCCCGCATTGCGGTGCCATGCAGAAAAAGAATCGCTCACCCCATATGGATGGGATTCACATTTGTGCTTCTCGCAACACACGCATCTCATACATGGCCGGATGGCCATATAAAATAAGGTGGCGGGCCCGATGTATAACATGTTCTTTTAACCCTTTCCAATCCACTGTCTGACACCTAAAGACATTCTGATTAAAGGCTGATTAAAGACATCCGGCAGGGTATTCTTACTGTATGTTACTGGCTGCTCTGTTGTTGGGGTCCTCTCCAGCATGTCCCATACCACAGTACTGGCTCTAGCAAGCAGGTGGCGCCATTGTATAATGGCAGAAAGAGAAACCCCCCTAGGAAACCCTGAATCCAAAATTGGATTGCAAAGGGTTAAGGCCTTGTTCACACTTGTACAAGAGGTTATAAGCTGAGCCTCTGTTGCAGAATCCATTAAATTACTGGAAAAGATGGTGGTATTTTTGTCCAGTGACACCCCGGATACGATTACTGAACCTGGTGGATCCATTATAGTCAGCGGGTCCATTTGGCACCATTATTGTCCAGCATATCCCTAATCTGGCACTGGTATTGACCACCTAGAATAGAGCACAACCCGGGGGAGTTGACCGCGGCGCAGCGCTGTGACCGCGTCCTCCTGTGACCGTCTCTGGAGATGTTCTGTTATCTCTGGGAGCGATCGCCAGTATGTACCGTAATCTGTTTTTAATTCTGTCATTTCCGGTGGATATGAATTCCCATAAAGTGTCCTTGTTCTCCGCGTGTATTTTAGTCCCTGGTTCTGAAATGTCTGTATCTGCGCGGCCGGCTTATTTCCTACAGATGTCCAGTATCTGCTGTGAATGGGCGCAGTGTCCGCTCATGAAGCGCCGCACTATACAGAGTGCCGGATGATACATTGCTGCATTTATATCTAATATGAAGTGTTCCACTACGTGACACACAAGTATCTCATCTCACGGCTTGTTACTGTCTGTGAACCGTACAACTGCGGCTAATGTCATTCGGGGTAGTTCTGGCAGCGGTTTAGTGTCCCGGGGTAGTTCTAGGGTTAATATCTTCATTATACAGATGAAGCCTACGAATCCTTGTAGTCCCAGTGCGATCATGTAATGTAACAGCCAGTGCATTAGCTACATGCCTCTATGATATGGACTGTTAGGCTGGGTTCACAGGGGGCGGATTTGCCGCGGAAATTCCGTGCGGAATTACGCCGCGGTAAATCTGCATGCGGCCGCTAATCCCGGGATTAGCCAGCCATGTGGACGAGATTTCTCAGAAATTTCGTCCACACGGGATGGCAAATCCGCTGCGGCTAAGCCGGCAGAAGCCGCTGCTGCAGCGCGGATTTGCCGAATGCAGCAAGTCTATTCCCCCCCCCCCCCCCCCCCCCCCCCCCCGCTGCGGCCGCGCTCTCCTCTATGGGAGCGGAAGAGCGAGCAGCCAGGCCGCTTGAAAGCCGCCGCGGCTATTTCCGCGGCGGTTCTCCCGGCGGAAATGTCGCGGTTTTTGCTGCGGCCAAACCGTGACATTTCCGTCGGGAATTCACCCCGTGGGAACCCAGCCTTAGAGCTGCCGTCCGATCCTGTCATAATTTATGCGGAATGATTAAAAAATCGTTCAAATGGGCAGCTAGTGTCAGGAAGGTGTATTCGGGTTCAGGTCGCTTCTGTCTCGCTATAGAACAGACAGCTGAGTTCAACACTAATGTTTTTTTTTTCCCTGCGGATCCTGTTAATTTTTTACAAAACAAACGTGTATAAAACAGAAGGGAAATAGAAATGAACATAAAACATTCTTCACATTATTTTTTTTTTTCGGTGGATCCTTCAGAAAAAGTAAGGAGTTTTCCGTTTATTTCTGTATCTTCCCCTCCCCCCATTAGTTCCGGATGTCTCCTGCGCAGGCTCAGATATTAAACCCAATCCAAACACTGAAATGAGAAATGGTTGACAATAGATTGCTTCCGCTCCTTTTTTCGGTTTCCCATTGCCTACAATGTAAAAAAAAAATGGCCGCCCTTGTGTTTCCAGTTCAAAAAAACGGAACAAAAACGGATCAGTCAGCTCTTCTGTTGCGGTGTAAAATGAGAATGGAGACAAAAAATTAAAAAATGGTTTGAAACTGAAGGTATTCTATGGGCAGGAAAACTATAAAACGGCTCGGCCGAAGCAAAAACGCTAATGTGACCCGGCCCTAACTGAGCTGCTTGAGAACATGGAATACTGCGCACAGTTCTGGTCACCGGTGCTCAGGAAGGATGTTGCAGTACTGGAGGGGGTTTAAAGAAGGGCAACTAAACTAATAAATGCAATGAAGGGACTGTAATACCCAGAGAGGCTATCCAAATTGGGATTATTTACCCTGGAAAAAAGACGGCTAAGGGGTGATCAAATAACTATGTATAAATACATGAGGGGACAATACAAGGATCTCTCCCATGATCTGTTTGTACCCAGGACTGCGACAGTAACAAGAGGGCATCCGCTACGTCTAGAGGAAAGCAGGTTTCATCACCAACATAGAAGGGGGTTCTTTACTGTAAGAGCAGTGAGACTGTGGAACTCTCTGCCTGAGGACGTGGTGATGGCAAAATCCATAGAGGAGTTTAAGAGGGGACTAAACACCTTTTTAGAGCGCTATATTACAGGATATAGACATTAGATGACCAGCGGGTTGTTGATCTCAAATGTTGATACATTATGGAGTCGGGAAGGATTTTTTTTTTCTCCAAATAAGCTAAATTGGCTCGTTTTTTTTTTTTTTATTTTTTTTTTCCTTCCTCTGGATTAACAAGAGGGTGGAGGGGGGTAGAAACGGGCTGAACTAGATGGACATTGTCTTCATTCAGCCTAACATACTATGTTACTATGTAACATATACAGGTGCAGCATTGCTTGGGGTGCATTCACACTGGGGGAAACCTCTCGCTGGAGGCTTCTGCTGTGTCCTTCTGTAGCGCCATACAGTGGCAGAAGTTGGCCATAGATTCTGTAATACAAATAAAGTACGTTGCAGTGTCCAACATTTTCGGTGTGTTACTGATGTAATCTTATTCTGTACATTGTGAGTCTCGTGGGAGTTTTCCTGAGGGTCCACCCTGGAGAATGTTTGTGTATAGCCCAGTGTTGAAGGGTATGTGCACCTCTGAAAGTATTGCATTACATTTCATGCAGTAGTGTCTTGTACATAATATTTGTACCATGTGCATAGCAAGTAGTAGGGCCGGAAAAGATGCACTGCAGTGAAATTTTACTAACCGGGTCTCAGACGCTGAACTTTGTCACAATTGACCTTTGTAATGTTTTACTAAGACTGAAGTAACACACATGCTGTACAAGAGTGCTTGTACATGGCCTTTTCTGTCAGTCCCATTGAAATAGACGGTCACCATGCACATGCGACTGCCGCACCATTCACTCTTGTGTCATTGCAGGTAGATGCAATGTGCCCGCAGTGATGAGAAGAGGGAAGACAGGACTCCTGTTCTCAGGATCAGTGAGGGTCTCAAAGAAGAGACCCCTACCAATCAGACTTTTATTACCTATGCTATGGAGATGTGATAAGTCTATTTTGGGAATATTCCTTTAAACTCTGCTACATTGTAGCTGTATTGGGACCACTGAACATTCCCAACCAAGCTAGAGAGTATAGAAGTGCTTTTGAATCCCTTTCATTCGTCATATGAATGGTTCTTTACAAATGACTTGAAACCCAACATTTTAAGGATCTTTGATTTCTAGTTGTCTCCTCTTCATCTATTTATGGCTGATAAACATCATTTGGATGACTCGAGTGGCTATTTCACTTCACAAAATCAGCATTGTGCTTGGCGTAATGTCTCTACATCTGATAATGTGGATAAAAGCCGAGCTCTTCGCTCAGCATGATCTGCACATGTGAAGGAACATCTTGTCCAAAACACGTTAGGGGCAATTTATTAAGACTGGTGTTTCAAATGTTGATCCAAATGTGATTTCCTGCGGGACACAACCCGCCCTGGGGCTCCTGACGACTGTCGGATATTTGCTACTGAATACGCACCGCAGATCTGCAGCAAATAGTGCCCATAGCATGCTATGGGAAATCAAATCTTCCTCCACACTTGCGGTAACCAATTGCAGTTTCCACAAGCGGAGGAAAAATCACAGCATGCTCCTTTTTTTTTTTTGTGGATTCCGAGTGAATTGAAGTCAGTGGAAGCCGTCCGATCATCAGCCCTTCCACAATCGCATTGCAAAAAGGTCGCAGATTTCGCATCATCGGCAATTTCAAGTCACAAAGCCATAGAAGAATTTCAAAATATATAAATTTTTATAACCACTTTTGACACTTGCAACAGAAGGTTAAATTCTAAGATTCCTGCATTAATGGGAAGTATGAGACATCTATAGCACAGATAACACTGCTGGCCTGGTGACCCCCTAACACTAATTCAGGGACTATAAGGCCTAATTCTCACAAATGGATTACCGCTGCAAATTCCGTAGCAATGTCTGTCCATAGCATGCCATGTTAAAAGATTCTTCCATGCCCATGAGTGGAAATCGGCAGCAATTTTTCGCTCGCGGGGAAGAATCGCAGCATGCTCTATTTTGTGCGTAAAATCGTACGGATGGCTTCCGTTGCAGATATATTATCTTTTCAGATCTATTTCATGCAAGCCTGAAGGAGAACCCTGGGTAGGTTCGAAAGCTCGCTAGAACATCATGTGTATCTTCATGTTAGCCATTAAAAGGTATCCTATCTACAAGATTACATGGTTTCTGTTGCTGGGAAAAATCGCATATCTCTAAGTGATGACGCAGGAAAAGCAGTAGTATACAGAAAAAAAATCTGTACTGCACACGTCAAATGGCCCGCCGTGTGGACCATTCGCAGTACAGATGAAAACTGAAAGTGACAGATACGCGCGGACGCCACTGCTCCGCATGCCAAATCCGGCTCTGCAGTGTGCAGAAACGTGCAAAACGTGAGCTGCCTCCCCTCTATCTGTACCCGTACCCATACCTAAACCATGCTGCACAGAGACATAACTTGAAACTTCTGGTCCCCAATGTAAAACCTGTAACAGGGCCGCCAACTATAATGCTTTATTCATAGTACTGGGCTCCCTATATGGAGAACAGAGGCCTTATGGGCCCCTAAGGCTCCTGGGCCCCGATGCAACAACACCTTCACAGAAATATATGCTGGCTGTGAGTTGGAGTAGATTTCTTATATCATTTATGCCAGTTTCTAGCATTGAAATCCGCACCTCCTTATGAATATGTCGGGTTGGGGCAACAAGCGGCAGCCCTTTTTCTAAAAGGTGTCATAAGCAGCTGTAGACTGCAGAGTCACAATGTTTTTGCAAAATCAACTTGCAATTTTTGTACCACTTTTTTAAAATTTTAATTAGACAAAAGCTCCCCATTATTTGTGATTTGGAATCATAGCAACTTTTTCTCTTTTTAGGGTACTTTCACATGTGGCAGAAATGGTGCTGATTTTCGGCAGCAGTTAATCCGCGTCAAAAACGGCTTTAAAATCCCCTTCTGTTGAAAGTGTAAAATCGGCTGTGGATCCGCACAAAGTCCACATCGAAATTTGCATCAATAGTGCGGTTTTTAGAAATGGAGAAGATGGACATTTTTAGGATATGTACAGAGGGATAGAAATGCCAAACTACCAGTGTGTATTTTGATGTAGAAAAATATGGAAAAGGTCAATTATTTATTGAGATTATCCGAGCTCGCTGTAATATCTACTCTAGGGCTCATGACTTTTACAGGTGTTTGTGATGCTGGCAGAGATCGCGTATGGACAGCGAGTGCGTGACTGCGTATCTCTCACACACGGTCATTTAAAAAAAAAATTCCACTCTGTGTTTTAGAGTGGGGATGCGTATGAATCTATGAATCGCCACCCATACACGATGGGAAATATAAGCCCTTCCCTGAAAGCATCCCCGGTTTGTGTAAAAGAGAAAAAAATATATATAATCACCTCTCCGCCACTGCCGTGTAAATATTCCCCACAGGGAGCCCCCTTATCACTAAACACTGTGACAGCACTGCCTTTGATTGGCCCAGCGCTCAGCCAATCAGATATAGCCCTTTCAGCAAGCAGGGATTTTAAATCCCTGAAAGAGATTCAGACCAGTGCAGGAAGAACACTCAGCTGGACGCCTGAGCCCTGGCGGCTGAGGAGAGGAGTATTTTTTATTTATTTTTAACACATTCTAGGGATGATTTTTCAGGGAAGAGCTTATATTTTAAGCCCTTCCCCGAAAAATCCCTACAGGGCTTGCTGGCAGCCCATTGCTTTCAATGGGGCTGGAGAAGTGCTGGACCCATTTAAAGGAATGGGAGAACATCGCGATCCTCTGTCACAGCTGTTCTAGAAGAACAATGGTTCTAATAGACGTGTGGTTTTGTATGCACACGCTCATCTGAAAGCACCCTAAGTGCTATTCATCTTGACCTTTTCTACCCAAATGATAAAGGCATTCTGCAAGTTGTAGTACTCCAGAACACTCACTGGTGTTTTATACATACAGTAGTAGTTTGGGATTTGCATCACTTTGTGTTTTTTAGTAGTTTTACACAGTGGGGAAGATTTACTATTGGGAATTCCACCAGAAAGCTACCTTGTGTGGTTTGCACCACATTTTATCATGTGTTTAGACACTTTTGAATACTTTTTACGTCTCATCCAACAATTGGGCATGGCTTTTTGAAAATAGGAAGTGGTCTAAAAGGGATATTCTGTGCCAAAAATTGCACCAAATTTTGGTGCAATTTTTAGTGTAAACTAAACCAACTAAGTGGTATAAGGTGAGACTTGGCAATCTAAACAGCTGACAGCTCAGCAGAGCCACTGGGATAAATCTGCCACACTTTAAGACGGTCTAGTCCAAGTTTGCACTGTCAAACTGTCAGGCAGTATTAGTAAATGTGCCCCAGTATATCTGCAGCTTTTTACCCTCACTGTTGGAGGTAGGAACACTGGTACAACCCAACAAACCCAGGCCAACACACAATTTGACTGTATGAAATGTACCTACATCTAAGAGTGCTTTTACATTGGAGAACAGCCATCCCAATGACTATCCTGTGCTTTCAAGATAGTCATTCAGTGAATGGAGGTGGAGCGCGCCAGAGATCTCTATTCACAGTGAACAGGTAGTCGTTCAGAGATTAACTGCCTGTTTACACTGAGCAAAAAGTCGCTCATTAGTCGCTTTGTTTTCATTGGGCAATAAAGGTGAGGAATTTAAAAATATAAATAAAATAATATACACTACCGTTCAAAAGTTTGGGGTCACATTGAAATGTCCTTATTTTTGAAGGAAAAGCACTGTACTTTTCAATGAAGATAACTTTAAACTAGTCCTAACTTTAAACAAATGCACTCTATACATTGCTAATGTGGTAAATGACTATTCTAGCTGCAAATGTCTGGTTTTTTGTGCAATATCTACAAAGGTGTATAGAGGCCCATTTCCAGCAACTATCACTCCAGTGTTCTAATGGTACAATGTGTTTGCTCATTGGCTCAGAAGTCTAATTGATGATTAGAAAACCCTTGTGCAATCATGTTCACACATCTGAAAACAGTCTAGCTCGTTACAGAAGCTACAAAACTGACCTTCCTGTGAGCAGATTGAGTTTCTGGAGCATCACATTTGTGGGGTCAATTAAACGCTCAAAATGGCCAGAAAAAGAGAACTTTCATCTGAAACTCGACAGTCTATTCTTGTTCTTAGAAATGAAGGCTATTCCATGTGAGAAATTGCTAAGAAATTGAAGATTTCCTACAACGGTGTGTACTACTCCCTTCAGAGGACAGCACAAACAGGCTCTAACCAGAGTAGAAAAAGAAGTGGGAGGCCGCGTTGCACAACTAAGCAAGAAGATAAGCACATTAGAGTCTCTAGTTTGAGAAACAGACGCCTCACAGGTACCCAACTGGCATCTTCATTAAATAGTACCCGCAAAACACCAGTGTCAACATCTACAGTGAAGAGGCGGCTGCGGGATTTTGGGCTTCAGGGCAGAGTGGCAAAGAAAAAGCCATATCTGAGACTGGCCAATAAAAGAAAAAGACTAAGATGGGCAAAAGAACACAGACATTGGACAGAGGAAGACTGGAAAAAAGTGTTGTGGACGGATGAATCCAAGTTTGAGGTGTTTGGATCACAAAGAAGGTTTGTGAGACGCAGAACAAATGAAAAGATGCTGGAAGAATGCCTGACGCCATCTGTTAAGCATGGTGGAGGTAATGTGATGGTCTGGGGTTGCTTTGGTGCTGGTAAGGTGGGAGATTTGTACAGGGTAAAAGGGATTCTGAATAAGGAAGGCTATCACTCCATTTTGCAACGCCATGCCATACCCAGTGGACAGCGCTTGATTGGAACCAATTTCATCCTACAACAGGACAATGACCCTAAACACACCTCCAAATTGTGCAAGAACTATTTACAGCAGAAGCAGGCAGCTGGTATTCTTTCGGTAATGGAGTGGCCAGCGCAGTCACCAGATCTGAACCCCATTGAGCTGTTGTGGGAGCAGCTTGACCGTATGGTACGCCAGAAGTGCCCATCCAACCAATCCAACTTGTGGGAGATGCTTCTAGAAGCGTGGGGTGCAATTTCTCAAGCTTACCTCAACAAATTAACAGCTAGAATGTCAAAGGTGTGCAATGCTGTAATTGCTGCAAAAGGAGGATTCTTTGACGAAAGCAAAGTTTGATGTAAAAACAATGTTATTTCAAATACAAATCATTATTTCTAACCTTGTGAATGTCTTGACTCTATTTTCTATTCATTTCACAACGCATGGTGGTGAATAAGTGTGACTTTTCATGGAAAACACAAAATTGTTTGGGTGACCCCAAACTTTTGAACGGTAGTGTATATATAATTAATATATTTTTTTAATTCTCCAAATTAAGTTGGTTTGTTGAAAATAACGGCTTGTGCGGACAGATCTCTCAGTTAAATTATATTTACCTGCACATATATCTCATTTTCATTGACATTTGATGCCAAGTTTCTTCTTTAAAGTTTCTTCTGTTTACTCAGAGCTGGTGGTAGTTTGTGATATTTTGCTGGACCCCGTACGCTGCACCTGTTATGTGTTTTTGTTTTACAGCTGTTGGGGGGGGCAGACTTTCCTTTCGATGAGCCAGATAGCGTACTGGGAGCATGAAGCTCGGTGTCCGGAGACACTCTAAAAAATATATTAGGACATTACTTAAACTCCACTTTATAAGTTTATTAATGGAAACCCTTCTTTGTAGCCTTGGTTTCAAATTCTTTCAAGTTGCCCTGTAGACTCTTCATCGGACTGTAGGCTGCCACTGGTAGAAACTGGTAGTCTTGACTGAAGAGTGGACAGTTGGAAAGAATTTCCCAAGGAAGGGCGAGTCCATAGCAAAGATAAATCAGCAGGATCGCGCCTTTACACAGCCCCCCCCCCCCCCCCCCAATCACAGAAGAGCAAGGATGAGGGCTTCACGCTCCTCATAGCAGAGAAGGGCAGACCACCTATTCCAAAACAATATTTGTAAAGGGGGTAACTATGCAACATGTACCTAGAGATCTCCATGATGGACACATGAATAGCAATTTTTGAATTGTGCCATTATGCGCAGATATCCTCTACATCGGCTCTGCTCACATCTGCACCTCCTTTCGAAGCCTCTGTTGCAAATTTTGTAGGATTTGAGGGATAGAATAATGTTGCATGCTGTCAATACAGAGAACAGAGAACCCAGCCGACTCCATAATACGTTAGAGGGGATCCATGCAACACTTAGTATTAATTATACAATTAACCCTTTGCAATCCAATTTTGGATTCAGGGTTTCCTAGGGGGCTTTCTCTTTCTGCCATTATACAATGGCGCCATCTGCTGGCTAGAGCCAGTACTGTGGTATGGGACATGCTGGAGAGGCCCCCGACAAGAGCGGCCAGTAATATACAGTAAGAATACCCTGCCGGACGTCTTCCGACATCAGAGCTCTACAGCCTCCAATCAGAATGTCTTCAGACGTCAGACAGTGAATTGGAAAGGGCTAAGGCCAGACTCACACGGGTGGATTCCAATTGCGGACTACACGATTGGCATCCATACGGAGGATCCGCGGCAAGAAGCGGGCATTGAAAAGCATGTACTTTTTTGCTTTTTCGCTCACACTTGCGGAATATATATACAAATTGCATATTCCTCGAGCGGAAGAAAAAATGCAGCGTGCTCTATTTCGCTGCAGACAGCCTCCATTTAAGTCAATGAAGGCCGTCTGACCCACAGTCCATATGCAATGTTAATTGGGGAGCCCGCATCATCGCTTAATGATGGCACAAAAAATAGAAATATTGAGGAAGAAAAAAAGTTGTACTGCGCATGGTCGACAGCAAGCCGCCGCGGTAATTTGCAATACAGATAAATCTGGTACGTAGGGTCACCGGCCGGGCTCAAAGCCGGAATGCGCTGTAGGCTTCCCACATGCAGAATTCAGTCCCTTGTAAACCCGGCCTAATCCGGCAATGCAATACAGATTCCGTTCTAAACGGACACCAAGGGGGGAATTTATAAGACCAGCATTATAAACCCCCATCTTAATATGTTTGCCCCAAAGGCACGATGTGCCTAATTCGTAAAGAGGTATAAAGCTCTTCATGTAATGGATGCATCCCGGCTCCTCCGTATGCCTGAGCAGAAATCTGTGCCAGGTCCAACCTGGTGGACATCTCTGGTCTAATTGTACGTCCGCTTGTGGTGTAAATTCTATATTGATCTGCTGGTTTGTGGGTGGCCATGCCCCTTCCTGACAAGCCTCGCCCACTTTTTATGAAAAGCAGAAAAGTCAATTTTTTTGTGGAAATCCAAACTTGAGCAATTTTTTTTTTTTTTTTAATGCCAGAAACTGGTGTGTAAACTTTTTATGGCTGCCCCCCACGATGCCAGTGTGAATGCACCCTGACAATGTCTGTACACTGCTGTTTTACGCCTCCCCCAAGTGTCGTCATGTGTTCGGTTTAATAGGATGTGCCATAAAGGAGTAGTTGCTATTCGGGGCCCGGAGCCCCTTGGCCGGGAGCGCTGCTGTTGCTTCTTGTGTTAATCATTGTTGTTTACATGGCATTCCTGAAGCCAGAAGTTTCCATGTCTCCTCCCGGCAGCGGCGGGCTGTTAGTGATGTTGTTCCATGTTTCCCAGGCTAATGATATCCTTAGCAATGACATTCATGAAGACGCAGTCCCATGACACTTAATTTTCAACCACATCAGTTCCCTCAATAACCGTGATTATGACTTTCTCCGTCTTAATCAGTAAACAGTACATTCTCCCATAATAACCGGCTGGATCGGTGGGAGCGGCCGATTAGCTGCTGCCGGCCATGGGAATGCAATGTGTGTTTTGTATAGCAATGGAATATGGTATATACTGGAGAGAAGGGGTGGCAGGAGGGAAGGATGTATATAGCACATGTAATACGCAATGAAATAACGCTTGTGTGAGCCCGGTCTAACACATTACTAAGAGAATACTGGAGGTCCGAAAACGGGCACAAAAGCATTTATAGTACAGCATTTCAGGCTTTGGAGAATATGCTGAAACGTACATAGACGTTTGTGTCAAAATGTGTTCCCATGTGTCATCTGCCACGTTTGAATACAATTTGACACGTCTTCATGCAAATTTTGTGCTTATTGTGGATGTCCAATAAGGCTTACTCACATGGGACAGAACTCGGCCCCATTAAACTCGGTGTGTGCTCACACAAAAAACTAAATGTATTCACATGATTTGCGTTTTAAATAACATCTATTGGGCCAACCCCCCCCCCCCCCCATTAGAAGTGTCAGTCAGTTTCTCACTGACCAAAATTGTACTCACCCGTGTGAACATGGCCTGAGTTTTAGAAATCTGTTAGCAAAATGACACTTTTTAATGCAGTGGCCCCATTCTGTGTCCAATAGTCTGTTGCTCGGTGGATATGTATCCAGCTTCATCATTATGGAACCAACAATTGCACCCAAGGATTCGGGCTGAACGCCATATTTATCAGACCGACAATCACTTTTTCTGAGACTTGTTACATGCATGTAGAAGGAGCGTCCGATTGTGTCCGATTGTGTCCGATTGTGTCCGATTGTGTCCGATTGTGTCCGATTGTGTCCGATTGTGTTTTTCACGCTATGCAGTTTATAGACAAAAACTGTGGCTGCTTTTTAGAAGTCTAAATGAGTTGTAGAGGTGCCGCCTGGAGGGGTCAGCCGCTGCTCCATATACCTTAGTCCTTGTGCACATTGTTGAGGAATGCGAGACCTATCACAGCCACATACTGCGTGGACATGTTTATTTTTACAATATTTCTGATGCCATTCTTGCATACTGTGTCAGCCAAACGGCAAGATTTCGATTGGGGCGTTTTGCCTCGTGTTTTTTTTTTTTTTTTTTAAATCTGCATTTTCAAACACCGGCTACTGCATTTGACAGAGCTTTGTAACGCATCATGATTGTGATGAGTGATAAGGTGCTTTAAAAAGCACGAAAACGCACCAAAATAAAGCATGCAGCGCTCGGAAATCGTGGCATCAGAAAACGCTGCATTCGAGTACAGGTCTGCAAGGACCCATTGAAATGGGAGCATTGTAAAAAGGCATGTGTGAGGGGGGTCTAAGGCTGGGTTCTCACATGGCAGAATCTCGCAGTTTGGCCGCAGCGAAAAGCTGTGAGATTTCTGCCGGGAAAGCGCTGCTTCAACCTGTGGCAATTAGCACGGCCGCGCGGGGCGAAGGGACCCTGTGCGGCGGCCGCGCGGGGCGAAGGGACCCTGTGCGGCGGCCGCGCGGGGCGAAGGGACCCTGTGCGGCGGCCGCGCGGGGCGAAGGGACCCTGTGCGGCGGCCGCGCGGGGCGAAGGGACCCTGTGCGGCGGCCGCGCGGGGCGAAGGGACCCTGTGCGGCGGCCGCGCGGGGCGAAGGGACCCTGTGCGGCGGCCGCGCGGGGCGAAGGGACCCTGTGCGGCGGCCGCGCGGGGCGAAGGGACCCTGTGCGGCGGCCGCGCGGGGCGAAGGGACCCTGTGCGGCGGCCGCGCGGGGCGAAGGGACCCTGTGCGGCGGCCGCGCGGGGCGAAGGGACCCTGTGCGGCGGCCGCGCGGGGCGAAGGGACCCTGTGCGGCGGCCGCGCGGGGCGAAGGGACCCTGTGCGGCGGCCGCGCGGGGCGAAGGGACCCTGTGCGGCGGCCGCGCGGGGCGAAGGGACCCTGTGCGGCGGCCGCGCGGGGCGAAGGGACCCTGTGCGGCGGCCGCGCGGGGCGAAGGGACCCTGTGCGGCGGCCGCGCGGGGCGAAGGGACCCTGTGCGGCGGCCGCGCGGGGCGAAGGGACCCTGTGCGGCGGCCGCGCGGGGCGAAGGGACCCTGTGCGGCGGCCGCGCGGGGCGAAGGGACCCTGTGCGGCGGCATGAGCGAGCATACTCGTTAAGGCAAATTACTTGAGCGAGCATCGCCATTTTCGAGTACATGCCTGCTCGTCCAAAAAGATTCGAGGGCCAGTGGGGAGTGAGCGAGAGTGAGAGCGAGCAAGAGAGATATCCCTCGCCGCCCCCCGGCGACCCCTGAATCTTTTCGGGGCAAGCAGGCATGTACTTGAAAATGCTCATACTCGCTTGAGTAATTTCTCTTAACGAGTACGCTCGCTCATCTCTAGTCGCCCAGGATAAAGGGACCCTGTCCGATGGCCGCCCAGGATAAAGGGACCCTGTCCGATGGCCGCCCAGGATAAAGGGACCCTGTCCGATGGCCGCCCAGGATAAAGGGACCCTGTCCGATGGCCGCCCAGGATAAAGGGACCCTGTCCGATGGCCGCCCAGGATAAAGGGACCCTGTCCGATGGCCGCCCAGGATAAAGGGACCCTGTCCGATGGCCGCCCAGGATAGACGAGCCAATTATTATTTGAACGAGCGAATTACGTCAATATTCGCTTGTGCCGTTTGTTTAGACAGATACATCGTTAGCTCATTCAAGCGAGAAGTCGCTCAGAATTGTTTTGTCTTTCACGTTCGCTGCATAAGTAACTGAGAGGGGCTGAGCGAGCGCTGTTAAAACCAAACGATAAGTGAACGAGCCAGCGATGATTTTTATGTCTGCATAAAATGAGTGATGAATAGAGATGAGCGAGCATACTCGTCCGAGCTTGATGCTCGTTCGAGTATTAGGGTGCTCGAGATGCTCGTTACTCGAGACGAGTACCACGCGGTACTCGTCTCGATTAAACAAGCACTGACCATTGAATTCAATGGAGCCGGCAATACAGCCGGCTCCATTGAAAGCAATGGGCTGCTGGCGATCGCGAATGAATTGTCGGGAAGGGCTTAAATATATAAGCCCTTCCCTGCAATTCATCCAAAAATGTGTAAAAATAAAAAAAATATATACTCGCCTTGTCCCGGCAGAACGATGTTAGCCCATTTAATTCAATGGAGCCGGCAATATAGCCGGCTCCACTGAAAGCAATGGGCTGCCGGCGATCGCGGGATGAATTGTCGGGAAGGGCTTAAATATATAAGCCCTTCCCTGCAATTCATCCAGAAATGTGTAAAAATAAAAAATATATATATACTCTCCTGGTCCCGGCAGACGGAGTTCAGCGCGGCCAGCGGCAGTCCTCCTGAACTGCTCTGAACAGCTGTGAGTAGTATTCAGCAGCCGGGGATTTAAAATCCCCCGCCTGCTGAATGAGCTGCCTCTAATTGGTCACAGCCTGACCAATCAGAGGCAGATCTCACTCACACACCCATTCATGAATTTATGAATGGGTGAGTGACTGCTGCCTCTCATTGGCTCAGCGCAGGGACCAATCAGATGAGAGGCAGCAGTCACTCACCCATTCATGAATGGGTGTGTGAGTGAGATCTGCCTCTGATTGGTCAGGCTGTGACCAATTAGAGGCAGCTCATTCAGCAGGCGGGGATTTTAAATCCCAGGCTGCTGAATACTACTCACAGCTGTTCAGAGCAGTTCAGGAGGACTGCCGCTGGCCGCGCTGAACTCCGTCTGCCGGGACCAGGTGAGTATGTATATTTTTTTTATTTTTACACATTTTTGGATGAATTGCAGGGAAGGGCTTATATATTTAACCCCTTCCCGACAATTCATCCCGCGATCGCCGGCAGCCCATTGCTTTCAATGGAGCCGGCTGTATAGCCGGCTCTATTGAATTCAATGGGCTAACATCGTTCTGCCGGGACAAGGTGAGGATATTTTTTTTTATTTTTACAAATTTCTGGATGAATTGCAGGGAAGGGCTTATATATTTAAGCCCTTCTCGACAATTCATCCCCCGATCGCCGGCAGTCCATTGCTTTCAATGGAGCCGGCTGTATTGCCGACTCCATTAAATTCAATGGGCTAACATAGTTCTTCTCTGCCACAGCTGTTACAGCTGTGGCAGAGGAGAACGATCTTTATGCTGACAGTGGGGGGGTCTCACTCTTGCCACTATTGTGGCTTAACAGTGGGACCTGGGAACTTGAGATGCAGCCCAACATGTAGCCCCTCGCCTGCCCTATCCGTTTCTGTGTCGTTCCCATCACTTTCTTGAATTTCCCAGGTTTTCACAAATGAAAACCCTTAGCGAGCATCGGCGATATACAAAAATGCTCGAGTCGCCCATTGACTTCAATGGGGTTCGTTACTCGAAACAAACTCTCGAGCATCACTGAAAGTTCAACTCGAGTAACGAGCACCCGAGCATTTTGGTGCTCGCTCATCTCTAGTGATGAACAAAAAGTTATCATTCATTTTGGCTCATTTGAACTTTTTTGAACGATGATCATTCTTGCATTGTGAGCAGTGATGATCCATTCTTCTTTCTTATTCTTTCCCATTTCCACTATTCGTTACAATACACAGAGTTTTGTGGCTTGTTTTCTAGCACTCTGATGAGACTTGGGGTTACTGTTTGTCATTGACCCAGCTAATTAAACACCGCAGATTAGAACAGGCTCGTGTTAGATGCTTTAATGTGTCTAGTCTCCATTACAGACCATTTAATTAAAAACAAACCAGATGAGCTCTACCTGATAAATGAGTAATACTACAAGCAATAGCACTGCTGATGATTGTGCGCTGTGGGTCATGCATGGTTTGGGGTAGTGCATGCCCTTCCTGGCACGGTGACTCCTGGATGGAGAAGTGGAGCTGCTGCCGGTAGTCATGATCCAGGCATGGTGCATCAAGTATGCAGCAGAGAATCTGAGAATCTGTAATGGTTTGTATACAGCTTGGAAGCCCCGGGGAGCTCAGCTGGTGAGAGATTCTCAGATGGTTAGGATTTCATTGGTGAGTAAGAGGAATCACATGAGGATTGTAGCACTATACATGGCAGGCTGGGGGCTCGCATGCCAGAAAGCACTGAGTTCACAGACACTGCTCCATCTGAGCAAATAAGCCAAGACAAATGTCCTGCTGGACAGAGATGTGGGAGCTTGGAGGAAGGCACAAGCCCTGTGAGGAGGAATAGCATTTCACACTTTAGTCTTCTTGCTGTTAGTCCTAGCCATAGAGAACATCCGAAAATGTCCAAGGACTGTTTCTGCAATGTCGTTGAGAGTGTCACGGCAGCCTTGTGCTGCTTCTACCAGAGGAAGTCTGTTATTGGGGTTAAGGTAAGTGAGAAGAACAGAATCTGTACTTCTTATCTGTTGTGTGTGAGCGTAGTGAATAACGCTGACCAGTATCCAAATTATGTATCGTGTCCACTAAATGTAGTTTGGCTCCTCTACTTTATCTACCACTTTAGCTGCATCTGTCTAGCTGATTAGTAATGGCATATTTGACTCATTACAAGTTTAACTCTTTTAATAACATTTTAACTTTTTTCAATGGAGAACTGGAATAAGTTTCAGAACTCGATGGAATCCTTTTGTATACTCATAGAAATTAGTCATTGGTTGTTTTTAGGGGATTGTAATTTTAGGGCTTTAGTGTGTCGCTTGGCACAGTTTGTGATTTATGATGGGTGGAAACTGATGGTTCGACTAGTCGGCTTGTTGCATTTATGGTGGCGGATTGATGTAAAGATCATTTATGCCTTTGCAGCTAATTGCAAGAGATGATTGATTTTCTGTTAAATCAGAGAAATGTAGAAGACGGTCCATCTAGTCTGCCCTTACATTATTCCCCTCTTAGGCGAGAGATAAGATTATCCGAGGCATAATAGAATTCATTCATAGTTGATTTCCAACCACGTCTGCTGGAAACTTGTTCCAAACATCTACTACGGTGCTATTTAAGTAAAATAATATTTTCAGACATGGCTTCTTACCTTCCCCTACTAATCTCAGGTTGTGCCCCCTTCTTCTAGTGGTTTTAGCTTCTCATGTAAAACACTTCGCTCCTGAATTTTAAACCTTTCAGTGTACTTAAAGGTGTCGATCATGGTCCCCCCCCCCCCCTTCTTTTCTCTAGAATATACAAATTAGGTGCTTTTAAAGAGGCATCCCCTTCTCGAACATGGCTGAGACGAGTATGCAGCCCATATGCTGCTGTCACTGGTGGTTGGGAGTATGGAAATAGCTAAAACACCTATTCTACAAAGTTTCTATAACTGAATGAGTTACCGAAACAGTATAGGACAGCCAATGGTTGCAGCGGGGAGGGGGTCAAGGGATGCCTGCTCTGGTGATAGGTGCAAGTCCGAGAGGTGGAACCTGCATCTAGGCGTCATCTATAACATATCCTATATGTATGAGATGAAAATACCCCTCTTGGTGCTCAAGACTCCCACCAGTTGTGTAGCCCATCGTTGGGTTTGTTCTACTTCTCCATAAACTTCTTTATGTAGGTGAGCTCTCCAGAACTGAACATGGAGTGACAGATTTACTAATTTGATTGTACGTGGATCTGGTCATTAAATGTGCCACATTTGTAGTACATGATATCACACCAAGTTTTAGACTTAATTTAGTTGAAGAATCCACTGCACCTCGCCCGACAGTGGTGCAAGGGGTTGGTTAGATGACACAATGTTCACCAAATTTTTGGCACAAACTAAGGCAACCAATAGCATACAATTAGACAAAGGTGTCTAAAGATGCACCAAATGTATGATCCATCATTTGCTAATGCTCCTTGTATACAGTGACAAATTATTCACACGAGCGAATGATGACGGAGGTCGCTTGTTCGCTCGTGTAGCCTGCTTATACAGGCAGATAAATCGTACACCGTTTCATTTGTATTTGCATTCGCATATCATTCAGCCATTCACATTCAGAAGCTGCTCCCCATCCAGCGCTGCAACCCCGGCGCACGGAACCCGGAAGAAACAGCGGGTGGTCATGTGCCCGTTTATTGTGGACGTGACCACTCAGCCACTCACAGGCTTCAGCAGTGTGATTCTTCCATGGCCATGGAAACCTGGCTGAGTAGTTATGTGCACATTAAACACCACTCGCCTATCCCGTCCAGCTCTGGTGGTCAGGTGCCGTTCATTATGCACATTGACCACTCAGCCACTCTCAGGCTTCAGCCGTGATTCTTCTATGGGAGCTCAAACCTGTGATTGGCTGAGCAGTGATGTGCACAATAAACAGCACTCCCCTATACTGTCCAGCACTGCAGCCCCAGTGCCTGCCACATAGAATCTGGAAGAAACTGAGGGCATCGGAGCTGCCGCGCTGGACGGGATAGGGGAGGATTCTGTTTTTTGACTTTAAGTCCTTCTTTTTAACTTTTTTTTTGTTTGTGTTGGAAAACCCCTCCAAGGCTAATATCACACAGGTGAGCGCGATATCGGGCTGTGAAAATCTACCTGATATCGTGCATGTGCGATGTCCCTGCGGATGCAAGGCTTTTTTGTGTTAACGTTTTCCATCACTTCTGAAAAGTTGCAATCAGCAAGTGTTTCGCAGCTCCATTGAAAACAATGGGCGAGGTGTTCCGAGGGAACACCAAAAGATAGGACTTTTTTTTTTTTTCCTGCACAGCGATGCAGAAAAGAAATCGCTCAGATATATGACCCCATTCAAAAAAAGGGGGGTTCATATTCGTGTGAGATTTGTGCGTTCGCAACGCACAAATCTCGCACAATTTTCTCGGCTGTGTAAAGGCGACCTAAGAGTGCCAATTAAATGTTTGCGCAGCTCATTTCAGCTGCAGTTAGCAGTCCAGACATAGAAGTCGCTATTATTTGTACTTCTGAAATAGTCCTGACGTTCCCATAGTCCCTTCCATTTGAACAAATTCATCTGGTCCCGGGGGAGAGTAACATAGTATTTATGAGCGTGCTGCAGCCTGGGAAGAAAACCCAAAATATGCTTCGTGCCAGAGAAGCGGAGACGTTTCCTTTCAGCTTTTTCTTCCCTCCGTAGATCTGTCGCTCTCTATTTATAGTCTTGTGTAGATGATTTCCACGTCACGTATCTCTAGTGTTACTCGCACTGCGCCGTGTCACATGCCCGGGACAGCACAAGGACAGTAGTAAGGGGCCTTGTAGACCAGCAGATTAATCGTGCTAACGAGCGAGTGGCGACATTGTTGGCTCGTTCCCTATCATGCAGGCTGTATAGACAGGCAGATACATCGTTGGCTCGTTCAAACGAGAATCGCTCAGTATCATTCCGTCTATCACATTCGCTCTATAAGTGAACGAGAAGGACTGACGGAGCGCGATTTAAACTGATCGATACGTGAATGAGCCAACGATGATTTTAACGCCTCATTCTGCGGCTCGTATTTAGAACAAACTATTATCATTCACTTTTGCTCATCTCCTCTGGCGGCTGTGTATTACATATACTATATATACATTGGAAAACTCTCAAGCAAGATGATCTGTTGCCTTATGCAATAATAGCCTATGATTGATTGCAGTCCACACATGCATGTCCGTGAAGATCACCCTATATTAAAATACGACCTCATTTATAGCTGCTGTCCATGGCATTCATTATTTTAGCAGACATTAAAGTGACCCGCCGCACCAGCTTTTCTGACTACTTGATGTGCACTGTGTATTAGTATGTATCATTACTATAAGACACTACGCCTGCTTTCATTAACCAGTGCTGCCCACATAAGCAGTGCTGACCAGTCAGAGCAGTGACAACCAATGCATACTAATATATAATGTGCAGCAGGCAGTCAGAGCAGTGGTGCGGCCATCTTTGTGTATCCAGACCTGGAGGGTCGCTTTAAACAAAGTTCATCTTTATACTGATTTGGGCTTAAATCACCATTTCTGTGCCTCTTATATCAATAGTCATCTACTGATTATGAATAGTCATATACTTTATTTAGTTTTTGGACCCGTATTTGCACGAGGTCTCCTATTGTAGCCCTGAATTGTAAGCGCTGTTATTGCAAACACAGGTGACATCTGCTCTCGGATGAGTTGACACTAAACATCAGGGACGCCTGTAGAGCGGTTGTGCAGTGGACACATGGTGAGGGCTTCAAGTAGCTTCACTTGTATTTGGTGTATGCTGTAAATCAACGCCCTACACTACGCCCCCTGATCTTATTTAGATGTTGTATTTGGAGGTCTGTATGTTAATGGACTCCTTTTACACAGTAGGGTTAATTATACCGGCCACCAGACCTATGCATATTGTATAGACCAATGCTGCTCCTCATCTTGGAGAGGATGGAGTAACAATACATCATCCGGCTGCTCACAAAGGGTCTTTCAGCCACCGTCTTGCTCCGGCTATTGGTAACCGGTACTCCTTCCTGTTCCACGGCTCATTCTCCACATCGTAAGAAGCAGCGGAGCCCACGTCAATCATCAACTTAACGGGTTTTATTGTAGTCTATACGATGCTTGATTTCTCCTTGGGCGCTGGGGTGGCACAATCCGTGGGGCTCAGTCGATCATCCCCGCTTCACTAACTCTTAAGCTTGGCACACTCCGTCAACTCTCTAGATCTCTGACCTGACTTACTCTACCCGGGGGCACCACCCTCTGATATATGGCACACCCTGGTTACCAGGGGGATGAGGATCTTTGGCACGTTGCTTCAGTCACGGGTTGGCCTTCCCAGCGCCCAGGGGCCACAGCATTATAACAAACGTTGTTAACAAAACAGTACTTAAAGATACAGCGCAGACAAACCGTCGGTGGGCTATGTAACGCATTCTTACATTTACAGTACTGTGCAAAAAAGCAGGTGTGGAGGAAAATATTGTAAACTAATAATACTTTAAAAAAACAGAAGTGTTAATAGGTTATTCTTGGCAATTAACATGAAAGAATGATGAAACTGAATTGTGCCCAACGGACATCCCACTGACTATAATGGGGTTCGTTCGATGTCCGGCCTGCAGTCTGGCATTTTGCTAGAGTTTGCGCTTTTTCGTCATGTTCTCTAATGGAAATGAGAAACGGAGGTTCTGAACGGAACGTCTGACGCTGACGTGAACAAGTCCGAGTTCTGTAAGGGTGACCTCACACCTGCGTTTAGACTCAGTTCAGGGTTTCGGTCTCTCTGTTCTGTTTTTGGAGGAGACAAACTGAAATAATATGGATCCATTTTTTCCCCATTGATTTTAATAGGGTTTCAAAAAAAAACAAAACGGAAAGACTTCCGTTCTCTTACATTCTGTCAGGTTTCCGTTTTTGTTTTTTTTTGTTTTTTTTTTACGGGAAAAATAAAGCTGCAGACTATATTATTTCACCGGCCTCAAAAACAGAAACTGAACAGAACCAAGCTGAAGCCTTTTATGTATTTCTTTCTGTTTGTTTGAAACCTCATTAAAATCAATGGGGAAAAAAACTCTCTAAATTACCACTTGAGAGAGGCCTGCACGATACGCGAATCAGGACTGGTATTCCAAATACTGCGCTGCACTTGAATTAGGAACACTTTCAGTTGTGTTACTGCTTTTCATCTGGGTTGGAATGGTCTTTATTTTTTAAGACCTACCTTGTACCCGATAAGGGTGGCATCTGATTTGTCGGCATCGTTCTGCTGTTAATAAATGTTCAGCGCATCATATCTGTTCCAATGCTTCCTCCACCAAACAAACCGTTATCTGCATTGCTCCAATCTTGCGACAGGGTCTATTACAATATTGGAGTCAAGAGCCCCTCAGTATGGTGGGGATGGTATCCGCTCCAGGTCCGATGAGTCCCCTAGTTTCAGGGCCACCGTTCTAGAGGGTCTTGCAATCCAAATCTTAGCTCTGACTTCAGTAAATCCCCCATGCAGATCCTGAGCATGCACCCTAGTATCCCCAAAGGCTCTTACAACGTAGTTCTTCTTAAAATCTGTAGGCTGTCTTGGTAAGTCCTTATTGTTCAGAACGTTAGCTTTTCTCCTTAGGGAGAGCACCTAGAAGGTGAGCGAGCGAGGAGACTTCTAAGGCCATTCATGCTCCTCTGGGTAATATGCAAATAGCGGGGGTGGAGCAATACCTCTGTAGCGCCACCTACTGGAAGGCAGCATTCCTGCAAGTCAATGTAAGACCCTTTATACAAGCCTTGTAACAATAACTGGGAATTGAGAGCTAAGCCAGAATCCATACACAGCCAGCTGTTTCGGGGGGTTTGCCCCTCATCAGTGTGCAGTAGGTGTCTGGCTTGGCTAGCGACAGGCCTGTGACATGGGTCAGGAATAGAGATGAACGAATATACTCGTTTCAATTAATGACTCGATCAAGCACCACGATTTTCGAGTACTTCCGTACTCGGGCGAAAAGATTCGGGGGGGCGGGGGGTGGCGTGGCGGAGCGGGGGATAGCAGCGGGGAACAGAGGGGAGCCCTCTCTCTCTCCCTCCCCCCCCCCCCTCACCCATACTGCCCATCGAATCTTTTCGCCCGAATACGGAAGTACTCGAAAATCGCGGCGCTCGGGCGGAAAAGGGGCGTGGCCGAGTAGGTTCGCTCATCTCTAGTCAGGAACACTATCTTTTCTCCTTCCAGTAGGTGATGCTGCAGGGGTATTGTTCCATCTCCCTTATTTGTTCTTCATGTTGGCTATTTGATGTGGCTCCCTTGGAGTCTACTCTATTAACTCAGAATTTCCTAAGTCAAACCCCTTTTTAAAGCGCATTTCCAATAATAACAGTATACTAAGAAATCAATATTAACTGTTACATTAGAGAACGTACAATGTAACTAATTGCGAAACCTATTCTGGTCGGTTCATCAAAGGTGAGCCTGCATTCTAATCTGGTGTGTGTTCTCCCACAGCCAGATGCACGGCTATATCTAGCTGTCCTGATTCTTCACATTTCAGCTGAGTATTTATATCGTTGGTCGGATGTGTTTATTTTGTGCGACCTTTTGGTACAGCTGCATCCATTACATATAGGAGAAAGAATTACCAAGTAAAACACGACCCAGCGGCCCATCGTGGAAACTTCTCCCAACAATCCGCCTGCGACAGACGTGTTCTGCAATATGAACATATGAATAGTGGAATGCAGAACTAGTTCTATGTTAGAGATTATCGAGCTCCAGCGTCCCGACCTTCGTCTCCCACTATTATTAGGGCTTTAATTAAGATCTACAGTGGTTTAATCTGCTCTTTGTGTCCAGCTGAACATACCATTCATGCAGTTCCCATGTCTTTTGCCCTTAAGCTCCAGAGGTCAGCAACTGGAAGAATGTAACTTAAAAGTTCCTAGCATCCACCATGGACGAACGGCCTTCTGAATATTGGATATGGTGTAAATATAACATTCTGTAGAGAAGGTGAAGGACGTTCAAGGAGAGCCGAGGAAGAAGATACAGTCCAGTTGGGAATAGATGATGAGCAGTAGTGACATTTATGAAGCAATGTTGTCCCATGTCAATAAGACTAAGTGGCAAATACTGGGCACTGCGGGCGAGATGCCACATATAAAATGCATGGAGAATGATCACAGAGAATCGTGAATGTCTGATAAAGGAAAGTAGCTGTCACTAACCATACGGAATGGCCTCGTCATGTCAGTGTCACACTGAGGAATGTGCCAGCGGGGACCTTATACATATTTGTACCTTCTATAGAAGGTGCTCTTAGTAGACACTATGAAGAAGTTGGTAAGTCTGTAAAATCATCTTGGTCTGTTATACAGGATGTAAATGGCTGTACACTTGTCATGGTTATAAGGCTGGTTGCAGACAAGTATATGCTGACTGCATTTATGCATCTGTAATATGGACTGGTGTCCTGACCTAACCATGTATGATGACCATCTGCAAATAAGGAATAATACCTCTGCAGCGCCACCTATTGGAAAGGCAGCATTCCTGCAAGTCAATGTCAGACTCTTTGTACAAGCCTTGTAACTGGGAATTATAAACCAGTCAGAATCCATACAGAGACAGCAGTTTTGGGGTGATTGCTCCTCATCAGTGTACAGTAGGTTTCTGGCTTGGCTAGTGAGAGGACTAGGGCATGAGTCGGGAAAGGTATTGTTTCTCTTTAACCAGCAGGCTTTTTTTTCCATTTTGATTTTTTTTTCCTCCCCCCTTTTAGAAAATCGTACCTCTTTTATTTATCCATCGACGTCGCTGCATGAGGGCTTGTTTTTTGCAGGACAAGTTGTATTTTTCAATAGTGCTATTTAATGTACCGTATAATGTACTGAAAAGCTTTAAAAAAATTCTAAGTGGAGTGAAATGGGGAATAAAACAAAAATGTTGCCATCCTTGGGTGCGTCTTGTTTCTACGGCATACACACTGCAACAAAAATGACATACCTTTTTTTTATGGGTCAGTACGATTAATACAATACCAAATTTTATATCGTGTTTTTTTTTTGTGCTTTTTTATTTTTTTCAAAGATATTTAATTTTTTTCAATTATTTTGTGCCGCCATCTTCTGTCGGCCATAACTTTTTTTATTTTTCCGTCTACATAGTTGTGCAAGTCGTCATTGTTTGTGGGTTGTCCTGTAGTTTCTATCTGGTACCATTTTGGAGTACATATGAGCTTTTTGATCACTGTTTATTGTATTTTTTCTTGGAGACAGGGTGACCAAAAAAGTACTATTCTGGCGTTCTTTATTTTTTTGACGATGTTCTCCTTGCGGGGTAAATAATGCATTACCTTCATAGATCTGACTTTTATGGACACAGCAATGCCAAATATGTATTTTTGTTTTATTTAGATTCTTTTATTACAAATATGGTAAAAGTTGCTTTTTTTCTTTCAACTTTTATTAACTTTCATTTTTTTTTAATAATTAACACTTTTTTAAAACTTATTTTTATAGGGGACATGAACTAGCGATGCTTTGATCGCTCCTGCAGTATGATGTAGTGCCATAACATTACATCGTATTGCGATCTGACAGGCATTCTATTAAGCCACGCACAGGCATGTCTTGATAGGCACTCTGCAATGGCAGCCGTGGTCCTTTCAGAAGGGCCCCGGCTGCCGTGACAACCACATGGCAGCCTGTGATCTCATCGAGGGGGGCAGTGTGGGGTCCTCAAACATTGGTCGGGGCATTTAAAGGGTTTATGGCTCTGATGAGCGGGTTGGCTTATCAGAGCTGTTGCAGGCGGGTGTCAGATGTCAGAAACAGTCGGCACCCGCGATATATTGACCAGCTTTATGGGGTTAAGTAGAGCACCTAGGTGTGTAAGGAGACTTATAAGGCCATTCATGTTCCTATGGGAAATATGCAAATAAGGAAGATGGAAATTTTCAATTCCAAGTCATATAATCCCAGGAAAATAGAGCATGCTGCGTTTTGTTTTGTGCAACGCAGTTAGACACGCGAAATACACACTTGTGATCAAACCCATTTAAATCAGTGGCTCTACTTTCTGCGTATTGCGCATGATTTTTTTTTTAGTGCACAAATACGCCTGTGTGACACACGTCTATGACTTATCAGAATTTGACCAAAAAACTAGGTGGACCAGCTGTGTGTAAGTGTCTCTCTCCTCCTCCTCCTCCCGCCCCTCCTCTCTGCCAATAGACTTCTATGGGTAGCACGACTCAAAGCCCTTCTCCACTTTGTTCTCCATCTGCTTGTTACTAGTGACAGGCATCACTTAACAGCAGGCAGCGGACAGCAAATTAGAAGGCAGGAAGACCCATAGTGGCATGGTTTATATTTTGGGTAAATAAAGTGAATTGCACTTTATCTATCATATTACCACAAGTTAAAGCTCCAATGACCATTTAACAGTTGACTGATTTGATCCAGTCTTATTCAGACTGAGCCCAAAGCAGAATCGTCTGATCACTCCCAGCATGTCAGCATTTATGGGGCAATTCAAGTGAAATTCACTGAGCAGGTTATTTCAGATTGTTACTAATTTTGTAGTATTATGGTCCAGAGTTTCCACAGGAAGTCTGTTACATCATTCACAATACTAACTAGGAAACATGTTGACAGATGGCTGGTGAAACTGTTCCCATGTACAGATTTCCTTACGTTTTAATTAGAAATGTATGGTAGTTTCATAGGTTCATTAGTGTCATGCACAGCACTGCTAGTATGACTACTTTATGAGAACGACATAGCAAAGGTATTTGAGTTTAGTAATTTCATGAATACTGGTTAGCAAATGACAAAAGCAAACATGATGTGCACAGACTGATAAAAAAAAAATGTTTGTATAGCGCCAACTTATTCCGCAGCACTTTCAGGTAACTTATTTATTACCCCCCACCAAGCTGGGGTACTCATTTTACCAACCTCGGAAGGATGGCAGGTTTAATCGATTTTGAGCCGGCTACCTGAACCATGTGGGGATTGAACTCTCAACCTTCAGGTCGTGAGCGAGAGCTTAGGACTGCATTTCTACTGCCTTAACACTCAGGGCAACACCGGGTTCATAATTCTATGAATACTGGTTAGCAAATGATAAAACTCATATATAGACTGTTAACTACACCGTATACTTAACTTTTATAAGTGCAGGTATTTAAGAAAAAGCACACCGTCATTAGTGAGTAAAGAGTGTGGAGTGCCAGAAATAGGAATTTGTTGCAGATACAGCTGATAGGTCCAGTTGTGGTTCTTGAGAGAACCGCCGGACATCCAGTGTACAGTAGGTCAATATGTGTGCGGCCAGAGCCGGGCCTGAATGTTTTAATTGGGGAGGCGCAGCTGAGATTTCTTGACTTTCAGGGCACATTCCTAAATCTTTTCAGTATCCAGTATTAACAATGCAGAACTTTCCCTTTCTGGAGTCTGTGTGCTTTCTAGTGTAGTGGCCCAGTACATCATCCTGGTCCCCTCTATAAATGTCATACATGTTTGTCTTGCATCGTGTTGATGCACGGTGCAAACCTGTCTTTAGATTTCCAGTGTGTGTGTTGCACAGCTGCAGCACTAGTAGGGTTAAATGTTTAATAAAATCCAAAGCCTGCATGTAAATGTCATGTCATGTGGTATGAGAGAAGGTATAAATGTGTGTGCTGAGAGCGGGAAAAGGGTCTTCATTAGAGATGAGCGAGCATACTCGTCCGAGCTTGATGCTCGTTCGAGTATTAGGGTGCTCGAGATGCTCGTTACTCGAGACGAGCACCACGCGGTACTCGTCTCGATTAAACGAGCACTGACCATTGAATTCAATGGAGCCAACAATACAGCCGGCTCCATTGAAAGCAATGGGCTGCCGGCGATCGCGGGATGAATTGTCGGGAAGGGCTTAAATATATAAGCCCTTCCCTGCAATTCATCCAGAAATGTGTAAAAATAAAAAAAATATATATACTCACCTTGTCACGGCAGACGGAGTTCAGCGCGGCCGGCCTGCAGTGGGTGTGAAGGGGGTGTAAGTCAGACCTGCCCCTGATTGGCTCAGCGCTGAGCCAATCAGAGGCAGGTCTCACTCACACCCATTCATGAATTCATGAATGGGTGAGTGAGCACTGCCTCTGATTGGCTCAGGGGCAGCTCTCAGCTGAATGTCAGAGGAGAACGATCTTTACGCTGACAGTGTGGGGGGGGGGGGGGTCTCACTCTTGCCACTATTGTGGCTTAATAGTGGGACCGGGGAACTTGAGATGCAGCCCAACATGTAGCCCCTCGCCTGCCCTATCCGTTTCTGTGTCGTTCCCATCACTTTCTTGAATTTCCCAGGTTTTCACAAATGAAAATCTTAGCGAGCATCGGCGATATACAAAAATGCTTGAGTCGCCCATTGACTTCAATGGGGTTCGTTACTCGAAACGAACTCTCGAGCATCACTGAAAGTTCGACTCAATAACGAGCACTCGAGCATTTTGGTGCTCGCTCATCTCTAGTCTTCATCTTCAACCTGTGTTCCATCTTGGCTACCAACTAACACAGAGCCACATGGAGGCACCTTCAGCCTCCTTGTGGTGAAGATGGAAGAGGAGGACAGATTTCCCGTGTTGCTTGTGTTCTGGATGTAAGAGGAGTGAGCCCCCAAGAGTGAGAGAGCATTTGTAAATAACTACTTCTTCTCAAGGCCAGTGCAGAGGTACTACCTCATTGTCTAAGTTTTCCTACTCAGCAGTCTGGGGCCTGGAACACCATGTAGAGGTACACCCTTTAATTGTCATACCCATGCTTCTCCAAGGCTGGGTGGAGGTACTGCAAGATAATAATTTCTGTCAGTGTCTGTGGAGTGACTCTACCCCTTTTCCTCCTCTGGAGTGTACCCCTTCTAGGATCTGTTCCTGGCAGATAATGTTCACTGCAGGACCGGTGTCATCCTGAGTTTCCTCCCTGACCTCAAATCTTTTGTCTTGCTTGCGCTGTAAAGACTTTAACTGAACTACCTTATATTACCTATTTAAAGCGTTCAAGTAAAGTTTATGCCGGGCTCTAACCATTCTTAGAGACCCGTGGTACTCAAGAACTGTTTGTGGCTGCATTTACTCTCCACCGAGGGTGTGTGAAGGAACGGTAGCGTTGCCCGTGACCACTACAACCCCTGTTATCCTGTTTAGTGGACATCTCCCTATCCTAGGCGTGTCCCCAGTGGCCTGCAGTGATACACTGGCCTTGGTAAGTGTCATCCCTCCGGGAAGGAGCCTGGTGAGTGCCACCGTGACAAGCCAACACTATATTCTCCCAGCTCCCCACGTGTGCCAGGTGTCCGGAGTCTGTCTATGGGTTGCTGCGCTAGGTTTAGACAACAGAAAAGCCTTTATTCTAGCAGTACATTTATAAGAAATACAACCACCACCTCTTGTGTTATTGGGACATGTTTGGTTTTACAGTAGCCATAAAAAGAAAAATGCTCTAGATGATTTTTGCAGTACTCTCCCCAGTGTATGTCTACCTGATGAACGCATTTGACTTTCATTGTCTCTTCTGACAAGTACAATTTGCCTTTGTCAGACTTTCAATGCTGTAGATATGCAGAGGGCATGTGAGAATAAACCTCTTTGACCCCTTAACAACTGCCCATATGCCTTTTTATGGCAGTCGTTAAGGGGCTTTATTCTGATGCATGCACGTTTTTACAAACAAAGAGTCATGTGGATCACCAAATGGAACCATTAAAAGTACAATTTGCCCCCCCCCCCCCCTTCGAAAAAAATACTGCACACAGCACCGTTGGTGGAGGGAAAAAAGTTACGGGTCTTTCAATGTAGTGGGGAAAAAAAGAGAAAAGGTATTTTTTTTAAGTGTGAAAAAGTTTTAAAAAACTATCCAAATTGGAAATCAATGTAATCGTACTGAGCCGCAGAATTAATGTAACATTATTTATAGCGCATGGTGAATGTCGTTAAAAAGAAATAAAAAAGCATATCAGAATTACAGATTTTGCAGCCTTGTGGATGAGGCTAGTGAGTTAGTAAGGGGTTGAGGAGAACTCTGCTTTTCGTGAATTTACTGTACTCCACTTTTGAAATTCATGTAAGATGAGTAAATCCGATGCTCTTTCTATCTCCATGGATTTTGAGCCGCCTCGTGTTTTCTTCTCCATTCCTGCCTAAAACTAAGCTGAGAACTCCTGTTACGGGAGGGCAGTGCATTGTGGGAGTTCTGATGACACATGAATAGTTAGCGGTTGTGCCAAGCTTTACACTTACACCCTGTCCACTGCTGGGAATCCTGCTGATCCTGAGAAGAGGGGTCCTTGTGCCCCCCCTGTGTAAATAGAGCTGCGGTCTGACATGTCCACTACTGCTCTGTTCAATTCTAGGAATGAATGGAGTAGTAGAGGACAGCCATGACTGATGCTACATTAAAATGGAGGGACACAGGACCCCAATTTGTCATAATCAATTAGAGCAACCTTATCAATTAAATCTCCAACAGTCAGACACCTTATGTACATTATATTTGTATAAACCTTGGTACAACCCTTTAAGGCCACTTTCTGAGATAAGGAAAAAGTGTCCATGAAGCGCCACATTTGTCAATGGCTTTTGTCCTGTATTGCTACTTCATTACAGGTAAGATGCAATACCAAAAACAGCCTATGGACAAGGATGGCGCTATTTTCTAAGATGTGCATACCCCTTTTTTGTCAACATTAGGTCCCATGTGACAACAGAGTGAAGATCTGCCATTGGGATCCAAGGATAATAAGCAGATATGTGCAAGCAGTCATATATGAATGGCAAAAAATGAATATTTGGAAGCCTGAAAATCAAAAAAAAGCTGATATTGGTTAAATTCCAAGAGTGACTGTCCAAATACCACAACAAAAATGTTAAAATCGCGCAAAAATCATTTAAATCTTCTATAGAAAAAATTGTATGTGTATTGATTTGAATGAAAAATAGACCTATTCCGATATGCGATAATCTTTTCCCCAACGTGCGGTTATTGATACAATCCCTCAGTAATGCCTCATCCAACAGGCAGCTCCTAATTAGATTCTGGCCTACTAGATGTGAGCCTGGCTGTAAAAGACGATACACTTGCTGTGATGATGACATCAAGCCATGAAGAACAGCAGCGGTCCATTGATGGGCTGATAGAGCGGGTCTCTGGGGGGCATCAGTTTACATGGAAGTATGAGACCCCCTCAGCGGTTGTGAGGCTCATTCTGTGGACTTTAGGGAAAACTCTCCCTCTGGAGGACGGACTGACGGACTGGGCATACACTGCTTAATGGCATCAAATGTGGCTTATTAATAAATGTGGATGCTGTAAAATAGCCTGGATATTAATAACCTGGGATTTACCCCGAAGCGAAATTTTCCTATATTTATACTGTGAATGTGATAAGTTGGGGAGGCGTGCAGGCGGATTCTACATAGCAGACAAGTCTTTCATTAGAGAGCGGCTACAGTATATGACCTCTGGTAATATTTGGGGAACTGTATGATGAAGGGCTGGAACATCTACAACACTGTGCAAAAGTTTTAGGCAGGTGTGGAAGAACTGTTGTCACGTAAGAGTGAACACGTTTGTACTTCTCTTGTGTCCATGTGAACTTTACTGTAACATTTCTTATAAACGCATGTTAAAGAAAAATTTTCTGGAATCCTCACTGGAGCTGGAGTTTTCAGGTTTTTTTGAAGGAATTTGGAAGTCTGAACAAGGAGCTTTCGTTGCTCTGTGTTTGATTTTCAGTAAAAACAGATGAGCCGGCATTTCCCTCTTCCTGCTTTGAAATCTTTGATTCGGAGAAACCTGACCGATGCAGCATAACTATCTTGTCTTGTTGCTGTGCTCAGTCTTGCCATAGTGTGTGACCTGTGAGAGGAAACTGTCTTCCAGAACTTCACCTTTTGCAGCAGAGTTTGGCAGTTCCTCACACAGTTTCAAGCCTCCTACACAGCTGTTTCAGTTCATGACTGTGTTTCAATCTATATATGAAAATGATGATCATTACCACTTGTTTTGTATAGAATTTGTTAATTCTACACCTGACTATAATCCTACAAATTCCCTGACTTGATGCAAATGTACCTAAAAGAATTGGTGCTGTTTTGAAGGCAAAGGGGGGTTCCTCCAAATATTGATTGTAGTTCTCTTTTGTACACACTGCATTTTAATTGACAACTAAATACCTATTATTATAAACTATTAACACTTCTATTTTTCAAAGTATTCTTACTTTTTTTTTTAATACCTACCCAAAACTTGTGTACAATATACTTAGATTAATATCGACTACATATCTATATTTCTATTCTAGAGATGTTGGTTCACAGCAGATCTCCTCTGTGGAACAGCTACATAGTTGGGATAGAAGACAAAAGAGCCCCCTCGCCCCAAATGAGCGGAGTATAAAAGGGAGTTTCAAAGTCATACCCACTCCCTCAATTGCTCTAAGTTTGCCAACTATACTGCTTCACACATTTTTCACATAGATGGTTTAGGAGGGTGGTAATAGTATTCCTGGTAATATCCCTAGTAGTCTGGAGAACTGTAGGAGTTAATACCTGTAGTGATCTAGGGTAGTGAAGGCATTACTAGTAAATATTGTACATTATGGAGTAATGGGTAATATTACTGGAAGCTTAGGTTGGGGAAGAAGTCAACACCTAATATTACTGGTGATGTTGAAGTAGTTAAGGCCTTTTTACACTCAACGATTATCGCTCAAAATTCGTTCAAACGTCCGAAGGTGAGGGATCGTTACGTGTAAACGGGGGCAGTGGTGCATTGTTCGTTCAATTGTCATTTAGTAACAGTTTTTATCCAGCATAAACATTGTTTGATCGCTCAAAATTTGTTCACTTTGAATGGAATTTTGAGCGGCTGCATGATGGGTGTTGTTTGCCTTGCAAACATAATGAGTATACTGTTTACTTATATGTACTCTGCAGGGAGGAGACAATGGAATCCAGATAACCATAACATAAACACATGCCCAGCTGAGCAAACAACTCGTGGAGGAAATGCAGATGATTAAAAGCAATTATCTGTTCCTGTAATTTTATTAAAAAATGGCAGTAGTTTGTTCAGGTGTGCGGTTGTTTAGCGATAATTGTTGCATGTAAATGGGCCTTTAATTGCTTGCAGTGATCTAGGGCACTGAAAATATGTTTACATATACCATATATACTCGAGTATAAGCCTAGTTTTTCAGCACATTTTTTAATGGTGAAAAAGCCCCCCTCGGCTTATACTGGAGTGAGGTAAAAAAACAACAACAAAAGAAACCCTGCAATGCTCACCTCCCAGCTTCTGTCTGTGTCCCTGGCGTGATGGTGTCCCCGGCAGTGCGGCAAGCTGCTTGAGAATTCTCCCCGCTGTCATCTCTATGCTCAGCTTTGAATTCCCCCGTCATCAGCACTGTGTAGGTAAGCGCTGTGATTGGATTGACAACCGGTGTTTGATCATTCACAGCCATTCAGTGGATGACATCACTGAATGGCTGTGATTGGTTTATCGAGCCCCGATTGTGATTGGCTGGCACTCGATCCAATCACAGAGCTTACTTACACAGCGCTGATGGCGGAGGAATTCAAAGCCGAGCTGGGAGAAGTCTCAAGCAGCTTAACGCACTGCCGGGGAGACCATCATGCCGGGGACACAGATGCCGGCTGGGAGGTGAGTATTGCGTTTTTTCTTTACCCAGTATGTACTTGAGTATAGCTCGGCTTATAGTCGAGTCAATACGTTTCACCAGTTTTTTGTGGTTAAACATATTGACCTGGCTAATACTTGAGTATATACAGTAATTTAATTTTAATTGCGACTATTGCCAATTATCATCTATCCAGAGGACAGGATGTCTGATCGCTGGGACCCCTACCGTGCTTAAGAATGGAGGTCCTGTGTCCCCCTGCTCTGAATGAAGCAGCAGCCCAGCATACTCACTTTTGTTCCAGTCAAAGTCGAACACTGATGGAGATAGCCGAGCATGCTTTGACTATGTTTGTCCCACCAGTAGATGTCAAATGGGGATGCAACGCATGTTCAACCACTGCTCAATTCAAAAAGGGACACAGCGCCCTTGTTCTCATGATCAGTAGGGGTCCTAGTGGGCAGACTGTAGTTGGGTGATAAGTATCCTTTTTTGGGGGGGCAACCACTTTAATCTAATTAGGTCTAAAATACGACACTGATTAATGTCTGCCCTGTGCAGAGTAACATCAATACACTAATACTGTGCTAATTGGAGATGAACATACAGAATGACAGATGCAGTCCTCGGGATCGTCTAGTAATCCTGTATGAGCAGTAATAATCCTCGCAGATCTAGTTAATTAACCGTGACTTTAAGCTATCAGAATTGCCTTGTACTTTACAGTGTGCAGTAATACTTCTATTGTATTTGGGATACACTGTATTATATGCATTCAGGCTTTGATCAGTACACTAGGACTATTTTCTAGTATGCCATGCTCTACTATTAGCATATTGGCAGCACATCACAGTATCTGAGTCATTGTGGGCTCTGATGAGCCTTAGACGCTTTCATCTATTTTCAGGAGGACGCTCACACCGAAGATATTTTTTTAATTTTTTTTTCAGCCAAGTTACCAAGCTGTTATCCAGACTAGCAGACTAGGAAATTAGTCTTGGAGTCTAGGTTAATAGATTCCTGTAGTTTTGCTCAGTAGAAACTTCTTCAACAGGTATGGAACTATTTTATTCTGTGGTATCTAGCTTGGCAAAATTTACTATAATATTGAGACAAAGTCATGAAGCATATGGACCAGTCACCGTAATCCCTCTCAAAATTTATGCAAATGGAAGATGGAACAATGCCTCTACTGCATGAGGGGCAAAAATACTGAAACAGCTGTCTGTAAATGGTTATCTTTTCCTTCTCGGAAAGACTCTGGTTTTGGCTTATATTCCCAGTCATTGTTACAAGGCTTGTTAAAAGGTCTGACATTAATTTGCAGGAAAGCTGCCTCCTAAAAGGTGGCGCTGTAGAGGCATTGCTCCATCTTTTCTATTTGCATAAATTTCCTTATAAGTCTCCTCATGTCTCTTAGATACTCTCTCTAAGTAGAAACTTTGCCCTTCCTGTCTCAAAACGTAATTACTATTTGAAATTGAAAGTAGTTAAACAGAGGTGCAAAGTCGAAGAGTAGCCAAACTCATTTAAATATAGATCGGCTGAACCCACCAATTTTGCTGGGACCTGCTGATCATCTAATGTGTATGGGGTCTTCAGACTCTCCCCTCATGGTAGATGAGGAACAGGCAGTAGGACTTCAACTGCCTGATTCTTTTTGTTCTCAGGAGATAAGCCTATGCCAGAGATGTTTAATAGCAGCTTTCTCTCTGCTCTACATTAAATACACATGCATGCTCAGTCGAGACAAGTGCGCATGTGTATGGGGATGAGTAACTTAGAGGACCTCTCTTGTTGTAATATCAGCAGGGCTCACTGCATCACTTTGCAACTGCCGCTCTGTTAACTCCATCACCACTTTCCTTTTCTTGATACTTACCCACCATTCACCCATACAGATTACATCTCTTGACTCCCAGCCCTGTAAATCTGTCAAGTAGTGGGTGGTCTTCACCGCTCATTGTTGATGGGCGACGTAGGACTTGATTGACAGTCTTGCATCACACATTAACAGTGAGCGGTGGGTCTGCCCACTTGACAAATTCACAACATCGGGAGCCAAATCTAAAAAATAGCTAATATGGGTGAATGGAGACGAGTATGAAGAAAAGGGTCAACAAAGGTACAGCTGCAGAGCCATGCTGTCCACCTTTATAACAGGACACATCCTTTTGAAGGAATGTGATTGGTCCCAGCAAGAGAAACCAAGTAATCTTGTAGATATGATACCTTTTAATGACTAACAAAAATACATAGATTCGAAAGCTCGCAACGACATCATCCGGATTCTTCCTCAGGCCTGAGGAAGACTCCTGAGAGATTCGAAAGCTTGCGATGACATTGTCAGGCCTAAGGGAGAATCCTGAGAGATTCGAAAGCTTGCAGCGACATCATCAGGATTCTTCCTCAGGCCTGAGGAAGAATCCTCAGAGATTCAAAAGCTCACAAAGACACCGTCAGGCCTGAGGAAGAATCCTGAGAGATTTGAAAGCTCGCAATGACATTGTCAGGCCTAAGGGAGAATCCTGAGAGATTCGAAAGCTTGCAGCGACATCATCAGGATTCTTCCTCAGGCCTGAGGAAGAATCCTCAGAGATTCAAAAGCTCACAAAGACACTGTCAGGCCTGAGGAAGAATCCTGAGAGATTCGAAAGCTCGCAACAACATCGTGTATTTTTGTTAGCCATTAAAAGGTATCATATCTACAAGATTACTTGGTTTATCTTGCTGGGAACAATCACATTTTGCTCTACTGCCTAACATGGTACCAAACTTTTTTTGAAGGAATGATCTCTGTAGCTTAAAGGGGTGGTCTCGCGAAACAAAGTGGGTCTATACACTTCCGTATGGCCATATTAATGCACTTTGTAATATACATCGTGCATTAAATATGAGCCATACAGAAGTTATTCCACTTACCTGCTCCGTTGCTAGCATCCTCGTCTCCATGGTTCCGTCTAAATTCGCCGGCAGCTTGCTTTTTTAGACGCGCTTGCGCAGTCCGGTCTTCTCCATTCAGCACGAGCTGCTTCAGTGTGCTCCCCGCTACAGCTCTTCTGCGCATGCGCAGACGAGCTGTCACTGCTCGGGAGCGCGCTGGAGCGGCCATTCTGTACCTTCCTCTGTTAGAGGAAGGTGCAGAAACTGGAGCTGCCCAGCGGAGAAGCCCAGCCCAGCCCAGCAGCCCCGAGAAGCGTCCCAGGTAAGTGATGGGTCGGGGAGGGGGGGGGCTGCCGCTGCGCCGGGCTGCGCCGGGGGGGGGGGGGGGGGTCTGGCGCCGGGGGAACTAGCGCTGGGCCGGGGGGGGGCTGTCGCTGCACCGGGGGGGCTGCCGCTGTGATGGGGGAACTAGCGCTAGGCCGGGGGGGGGCTGTCGCTGCGCCGGGGGGGGGCTGTCGCTGCGCCGGGGGGGCTGCCGCTGTGATGGGGGAACTAGCGCTAGGCCGGGGGGGCTGTCGCTGCGCCGGGGGGGCTGTCGCTGCGATGGGGGGGGCTGTCGCTGCTGCGGGGGGGGCTGCCGCTGTGATGGGGGAACTAGCGCTAGGCCGGGGGGGCTGCCGCTGTGATGGGGGAACTAGCGCTAGGCCGGGGGGGCTGTCGCTGTGATCGGGGGGGCTGTCGCTGTGATGGGGGGGGGGGCTGCGCCGGTTACCTTCTGCCTGGCGGTGGGTGACTGGTCGGCGGCTGCGGGGCGTCCGGTCGGCGGCTGCTTGGCGTCCGGTTGCCATGGAGACACAGCTGGCAGCGTCTCGGGAGCGCGCACGTCGGGCTGCAGCGAGCGACGGGGAAAGAGCCGGCGGCCATCTTGGGGAAACTTTTTTATAAGTTGCTGAAACGCTGGAACGGTAAGTAGAAACCAGCTAGGAAAGTCATTTACAGGGGTAATTAGTAATGTATGTTTAATTAGGGGGACTGGGCAAAAAAAAAAAAAAACACTGCTTCCTCGAGACATCTCCTTTAAGGAATTCCCTGAGTCTTCACCTTGACACTGTCACAGAGGTATGTAAGGAGAACCCCAGGTCATTGTCTTCAGCTACTTATAAGTAAATACTGCGGACAATTGGTGTTGTCAGAACCAAACCAAGCATTAAACGAATAGGTGCAAAATGCAATATCGGGGAGAAGTCGAACCAGGAGAGTGAACCAACCAAAGTAACATGCAAAGGAATGTGTCGGCAACCCGAGATCATTATAGGGCTGACAGTGGTAACCATGGTAATGTGTTCAATCTTCGAACTTTTCAAGAACAATTTTGGTCTGTAATAACCTGAAGATAGACGAGGAGAACGATTAAACTCTTTTGTAGTGTTGTGCCAGCTCATATGAGGGATAGTGTATGTGCAGTATGTTACACTATCATTTTAGCATCATCTATAACAAAATAAATACAAGATACTTTAAGGCTTTCTTAAAGGGGACTTTAAGGGGACCCAATTATATGATATATACCGATTACATGGGACTTCTTGCAGCAGGTGCAAATTTTACTTTCTCAAGAACTTTCTCTTAATTGACGGAATTCCTCATGGTTTCAGGGTTGGCTTGTGTAAAACTGAAACCTAAGCTGCACAATCCTCTCATTACATTTTCCATATTCTTAAGCATTTTCTAAAGACTCCTTTGTGTCTTTAACGTCCCACAATGGTGACTGGTACATGAGTGATTGGTAATGGGAGGATTAGAGTGGGCCTGTCACCTGAGATTAACATTTCTTTCAGTCTATACGGCATCAAAATGCCTTATTT
This sequence comes from Eleutherodactylus coqui, assembly GCF_035609145.1. Classification (NCBI taxonomy): domain Eukaryota; kingdom Metazoa; phylum Chordata; class Amphibia; order Anura; family Eleutherodactylidae; genus Eleutherodactylus; species Eleutherodactylus coqui. Next base: position 261,281,926 of record NC_089839.1, on the reverse strand, counting down.
TTGCTACACGGTTATGTTCTGTTCTTCTCCCCATCGATGGCTGGCAATACTTTTACTATGCCAAGGCAAATTTATATAAAGGGGAAGTGGCTTTCTGTTAAAGATATGACCTTAGGATGGTGACGTTTCAGGTTATGCTTAATATAGTATCTCGGTTGGTGCTTAATTTAAAATGGTATTCCAGGGATAGGCAAGTATAGCTTTATAAGAACTCTGTTCAGCAGCTGACTGTTGATGTGCGATGGTGGCACCCAGGGAGTGGGGGTTTTCTGTTTTATCCATGAACGACTCCTACTTATATAGGGCTCTATATGCAAGGATCCCATAGCAAAACTGCTAATTGGGTGACTCTCTACCAAACCTACTATTATGAACAGAGCAACAGTCACGCCAGTGCATTAGCACTCCATTCTTCTCAGTAGGACTGCCAGACTTACCCTAGTACAGTACAAATGTGACCGCCACTCCATTTATATGGGGAGACTCTGGACTGCCCCTATAATGATTGATTGGGGTTCCAGCATTTTGAACTGTGTTGATCAGACACCATCCTGTGAATGCGTTATAAGTTGCTATGGTGGTCCAACCCCTTAGAATTATCATAAAATCATAGTCGGAAGGGACCTCCAGAGTCATTCGGTTAAACCCCCTGCTCAGTGCAGGATCACTAAATCATCCCAGAGAGATGTCTGTCCAGTCTGTTTGAAGATTCCCATTGAAGAAAAAACTCACCACTTCCCGTGGTAACCTGTTCCACTCCTTGATCACCCTCGCTGTCAGAAAGGTTTTTTTTCTAATAACTAATCTGTGTCTCCTCCCTTTCAGTTTCATCCCATTGCTTCTAGTCTTTTCTTGTGCAGATGAGAATAGGGCTGATCCCTCTGCACTGTGACAGCCCTTCAGATATTTGTAGACAGCTATTAAGTCTCCTCTCAGCCTTCTTTTTTGCAAGCTAAACATTCCCTGATCCTTTAAGCATTCCTCATAGATCATGATTTTTTTATTTTTAATTGGGGCGCCCAGAACTGGACACAGATTAGGTCTGACCAAGGAAGAGTAGAGGGGGATAATTGCCTCAAGTGATCTAGACTCCACACTACTTTTAATACATCCCAGAATTGTTTGTCTTTTACTGCTGCATCACACTGTTGACTCATGTTCAGTCTGTGATGTCTTAGTATACCCAACTAGTCTTCACATGTGCTGCTGCTTAACCCAACTCCTCGCATTCGCTGTGTCTTTCATTTTTCTTACCCAGATGTAGGACTTTGGTATTTAATTGGGAGGAATGCATTCTGTTAGATGCAGCCCACTAATCATTACCTTTAATTATTATAAAAGGCAAATTGATACCGTCACGAGGTTGCTAGTTCTTCTTTGTCTCTGTTTATTTCCAAAATCTATGTTTTTCAGGGGCTTCTAGCAATCACCCAAGGAAGCCGTGTACTGGGGAATCTGACTCACTTCTAATGCTCATCCATCACATGATGCCATCACTATAGTCTGTTCTTCTCCACCACTAATAGTGCAAATCAGATGCGCCTTATGTGCCGAGTATCTTTTAGAGCTCGATGGCCTGCAGCTGTTCAGCAGATCTTGTACTTGTTTCTTTTTAGCTGCAACACAATCTCTGTATCAAGGGAGAAAATACCCAGCGGTTTACCACCCAGATAACTGGAATATTCAATGGACTTGGCTAATTAAGCTTATTTTAAAGGAACACTAAATCTATAAAGTCCTTTAAAGTCTGTGTAAATTTTATATACTTGCATGAATATGCTTTTCAGTTAAATGTGCTCTATTGTTCCCTGTTATCCATTTCTTATTAAGGCAGAACTATTATTATTCAGATTGTTGGATTGTGCAATTCTGAATGATCGTTCAGTGTAAAGGCTGCCAGCAAGTGAACGAGGAATGCTAATTCATTCATTTATTGTTCGTCCAGTTTACGTAGGCATAAAAATCAAGTGACGATCAGCCTGAGTAAATAGGCAGTCGTTCATCAATGAACAACTGCCTGTTTACTATGATCAGAGGCAGCTTCCAGAAGACATCTCCGGTACGCTCCACCGCCATTCATTGACTGATTATAGTTCCTGTGCTTTCACTTAGGCGCAATAATCATACCTCTAAAACAACCCTAAGGAAGAGGCTGAAGGAAATTGGTGACGGGAAACCTAGAAAAGTAATGTACTCTCTCAGGCACCGCTACTTCTGAGGTCCTCAAGGAACACTTTATATATTTGTGAATAATATGACTTTTTATATGCTGTGGACTTTAGAACTTCTTACTAATTGTATATGATAACCCGTGGCTCGATGCATGTCTACTGGTTAAACTACAATTTTATTAAAGGAGGTGTACTAAAATCTAAAGGTATTCCTCATTCACAGGATAAGGTATAATTTTGAGTGGAGGCCTGAGTGCTGGGACCCCTACCAATACCAAGAACGGGGGTCTCTATGGTCCCCGCATGAATGGAGCGGAGGTCAGGCATGCGAGCTGCTACTCCATTCATTTCAATGCCAATGTCAGAGATTTCGAGCGCTCATGTTTGACTACTGAAACTGAGGGCTCCATCACACAGGCAAAGCGATTTTTGGCCACATGCAGTGGGAGGCAGCTACAGCTCTTGTTTTGACGTCCCCTCAGACTTCGGGGGCTGCAGCATATATACGCGCAGCGCAGAATACCGTCAGGCGAGGGGCAAAGTGAAAAGCGGGAGATAGCATGCCAGCAAGGGGAGAGGGCAGGATGAGGCAGGAGCTAGTGCGCTAATCTCCTGCCTTGTCCCGCCCCTCTCTTTGCCGGCCGCTGGCAAGGGATAAAGAGGAGCAGGGAAGGGGGAGAGAGTTTAGCAGAGCCACTGCTAAACTCTCTCCCACCTCCCTTTTCCAGCAGATTCCATAGGAGTCTATGGGACCGGCCGCTATATTACAGGAAAACATAGGTCCAAACCTTTCTTTTCCGGTCCTGCGTAAAAACGTCCAGCTGGAATCCACACTGCGTGCGCTATTTTTGCCAGCCAGATGATTTTACTTCCCCAAAAATCACTCCTCTGAACACTTGCATTGGAATCCATTGCTTCAGATGGTTGCGATTTTCGGCCTGCGCTTTTTCGCAGCAAGATCGCCTCGATAAGATGGTCATGTGAAAAAAGCTTAAGGCTAATTTCACACGGGCGAGTGATATATCGGGCCGTGAAACTCTGCCTGATATTGTGCTCAGGAACATGCGATTTTACCATGAGCGCGAGGCGTCTTTGTGTCAAGCATGTATTTTTATGCGTTTTTCCCCCTTGCAGCATGTATCTGTGATTTTATATTCTCTCAGGACTGGTGGTAGGAACCTGGCTGCTGTGCTGTGTTCAGACTCTGCAGTTCTCTGTGCCTCAGTATACAGGTCTCCTAGCTGTGTGTAGTACAAAGAGACATGTATCATCATCCGGTAGCTCAGTGTACAGCAGCACAGAGCAGTGTGCATGTGAATAAACAGCAGACAACTCCCATTGGCTCCAGCAGCTACATCTGTGTGCGTCTCTCCCTCCACTCCCCTCTTCTACTATCTGCAGGTCTCCTGTCATTGATTTGATAGCAGGTAGTGGACAGTAAGGTAGGCGGAAGGGTGGTTAGCATTTTATAGAGAGTTTTCAGCACGAAAATGCTATTTTAGGTGAAGTAAATAGCAGTTTTGCTGGTTATTACATTGGCTATTGTATAAGCACAAGTTGTTTGAAAAGTTGGTCACCATTACCTAATAAGGCGCCATGAGACCTTCTCTGATATCCTAATATACTCTTTATTAATACTTGGTGATGATCTGTAGTTCTTTATATATATCTTGTCTATAGATCTTGCTACCTATAGCCTATCCGTATGGCTGATCGCATGCTCACAGTACTGGCAGGTGAGGTTCAGGTTTTACTTTGCATATATTATTACTTATTAGATCTTCTTGTGTTCTATAAAGCCATAAAACCCCTTTCATTTTTGCTTCACCTGATGATTTATGAGTTAAGTGATGAGAAGCTGTAGGCTGAGGCTCATAAACCCAGTACAAAGGGCAGCTGGAGCATGTGAAAGCAGGCCGTCCATGAGCCCAGGTGTAGCCTCTGTGTATCCGATCCTTGCATGACGGCTTTTGATCACACAGGCAATCAGGCTTAGGAACACCCACATCCCGGGGACTGGTGACACAGCATGTGACAAGTATCAAAATGAAAGTTCCCGTTTGCATTGTGACGGCTGTAGAGGTAGCCAGGTGATATCGGCAAGGAGGGGAGAGTCTCGCCTCGGCTCACGCTCACCTGTTCTGTCTTTCAGTTCTCCAAAGAGCGATATATTATGGATGGAGCGACACCTGAAAAATTAAAAAAGGAGCTGGAGGAGGAGTTGAAGCTGAGCAGCGAAGATTTACGCAGTCATGCCTGGTACCATGGCAGGATTCCTCGCCAGGTGAGTGCAGCCATAGGGAATTGATGGGTTAAATGACTTGAATTGAAGCAGTATATAAAGACGTTGGGAAGTATAGTGTTAACGAGCTGCGTCCAGTCCGGTCAGAATAATGCGGTTGGATCTTGTTGCTGTCCTGAGATTCCCTACAGTACAGGAAAGTCTGTTCTTCTAGACCTCTGTACTGCGGCGCTGTGTACAGTAAGCAGCAGGTGTATGGGCGTATTGTCACTGAGCTCACCAGGCCTGACTTGTTTGCCTAAAACACCTTCGTATAAATAAGTGAACAGAGATAACACAAGCCCTTAACAAACCGGGCTGCACCATTGTATGCCCAGTGTCCTCTGATGAGCTGGTATGTCACCTCTGCGCTGCGGCAATGTTTTACTAAGATTGACTCTTATGAAAAAAAGCAAAAAACACAGAATCATCCAGCAATGAAGAGTAATAATATATTATCTTGTACAGGCTATAAAAATCTATTCTGCTACACTTCAGCTGGTATTTCCCTCCATGTATCCTGCAAATGTCTAGTAAGTTCTCTCTGCCCATCTAGAATGGTGCAAGAAGCGTCATCATTGGGCAGTTGAGCAATAGAAGAATGTCCTATGGAGTGATGAATTGCGCTACTTTATCTTCAAATCAGATGGACGTACCTGGGTGTGTAGGATGCATGACGAACGGCTTTTGCCTGAGTGTGTTGTGCCAACAGTTAAGTACGGTGCAGGTTCCATTATGGTCTCGGTCTGTTGATTGTAGTGGCAAGAACCATGAATATGGAGGTGGACCTTGATATTCTAGACAATGTGCTGCTGACCATGTGGTAGTACTCTGGAAATGGTCAGCAACACTTCCATCAAGACAACGCGCCTCATCATAAACCCTTGTCTTATGCTGGCTTGAGGATATGGATGTTCCACGATTCGACTGGCTGCACAACGTCCCGACCTAAACTAAATGACTGCGGTATGAACTGGATGTCAGGAAATATGAACAGCATCGATCACCTTTTAAGAGAACTTGCCAGACTTTGCAGGATGAATGGAGGGAAATACGAGCTGAAATATATCAGATCTTAGTCCAAAGTATGCCACATAGAATATTCAATACCATTAGGGCCAAAGAAGCCCCACTAAGTATAACACATGTAAATAAATGCTACTTTTGATTTTTGCTCAGGTGACCAATTAATTACATTTGGTAGGCTAGCATAGAGATCTATTATAGGCCTAAGTCCTAACAGTGTAGATCTAAGTGCCATTTAGAAAACTGCAGCTCACAAGGCATGCTGAGAGCTACAATTTAGTAACTGCCAGAGAGCCACAGGTAGGTTGCTGTGTTAGTTACTATAATTGGTTTTTAACTGTGATCCTTGTTTCCAGCCCTCGTCCTGGAAGGGAGCCGTGTTGGTTCGCCACATGTGACCTGATCACACGTGCTCGTATCTGAATAAGTCACTGAATTCCAGCAAGAGCTCGAAACGAGTCAATGAGTATGCAGCTGGTAGATGTGTGCCGATATGAAAGCAGGGAGGGCATTGATTTTCCTTTCATCTCTCTATTACACAGTGTCACCGTTGGAAGTGAAACAAGCACATAATATTCCCTTCCTTGTCCCCAGGGACTATAATCTGTCAGATGTGGTTGTAATGGATGGTGACCTCTGTTCCCAACCCCAGACATGAGGTCAGAGCTGAGAGCAGGAAAATGCTTCCATTACATGGACTATATTCCCATGTCCTACACCCCGCCAACAGTAATAAAAGCAAATGTGATGGCTCAATACACAATGCAGTCATCAGGCAGAGACACGGGTCCCTGAAGTGTGGTACCATAATGGCTGGATGGACAATAATTCATGTAATTGTCTGTCATAATGAAAGGAAGCACTCCTCATCTCACAGCACTTATGGAATGATCGGCTCATACACAATGGTAGAAAAAAGCTGTTTCAACCAAAGAATAAAATCCAATACTTTTATTACTAACCACAAGATTAAATAAAACTGGATGGCAAACAGACCAAAGTCCAACAGTACTTTTCCTACGTGTTTCAAGCCCTATGATTTTAACTCATGGCAAGAGGCACATGGCTTGAAACAGGTAGAAAACGTACTGTTGGATTTGGGGTCTGTTTGCCATCCAGTTTTATTGTATCTTGAGGTTAGTCAAATCAATACTTGATTATCTTTTAGCTGGAACACCTTTTTTTTTCTACTGTTTGGGTCAAGCAATGACAGTGTTTCCCCAACGAGGATGATTTAACGAGGATGGACTACATATAAGGTGTTACAGATGGGAGGTTTACTTTTTAACACTAAGCTCAGACACAATGGTTGTATGAAGAAATGTATGGCAGATCAAGGTTTCATCTTTCGCATCCCATAAATTGCTCCCCCTTCTCAGTAGCGCCTTGGGTAGCTGCCTGCTTTGAATACCCCCTGTCCTAGCACTGACACAGGTTAATGTATATTATATTACAGGATGACACATATAGTATTCTACAGGATGAGATATATTATGACTTGGTTGGTTTACAGTCACCGACACTAGATGCACGTTCTTCTCTCTGCAGGTATCGGAGAGCCTGGTGAGGAGGGATGGAGACTTTCTCATCAGGGATTCCTTGTCCAGTCCTGGAAACTTTGTGCTCACCTGTCAGTGGAAGAACCTCTCGCAGCATTTCAAGATAAATAAAGTAATAATCCGGCTCAACGAAGCCTACAGTCGGATTCAGTACCAGTTCGAACACGAAAGCTTTGATAACATCCCTGCGTTGGTGAGATACTATGTGGGGAACCGCAAGCCAGTGTCACAGCAGAGCGGAGCCATCATTTTCCAGCCTATCAACAGGACAGTGCCGTTAAGGTGTATAGAGGAAAAGTACGGGGTCTCCCCGGTTAGACGTCTGGAAATGGGAGGACTGGAAGAAAAGTCAGAAACCCCTAAAAGACTTAGTCTTAATATAGGTCATGGGCATGGACTGACACCAGAGCAAAGCGTGGTCCGGGGAAATCTACTAAGGTTTGTGAGAAAACTTGTATTGAATGAATGAATGAATGAATGAATGAATGAATGAATGAATGAATGAATGAATGAATGAGCGAATGGTGAAAAGTAAAATTGGAACAATTTTTCCCATACGAGATGTAATTGAAAATTACTGTTGCATCAAAAAATGTGGTTTAGGCCGGCTTCACATCTGCGTTGGGATGTATGTAGCGCTTTTTCTTCTGACTACGAGCATCTGAGTGGAAAGCGAACGGACCCCATTATAGTCAATGGGGACCATTTGTTGCTGTTCAGTTATGTCCTAAGACTGAGCTGCTCGGCCAGGAGGTTCCCCTTTTCTGCTCCCCAGGATAGGAGAACCCCAGGCGCAGGTATAAAAACACCCTTAGAAGCTGTAAACCGATTGTACAGAATTAGAATTATTGGAGCCAAGCTGCAGTACCACAGACAATCTGTGGCCAGGTGTGGCGCTGTTTCTGAAAAAAAAAAAACCATGTTTTTCTAATCTTGGATAAGCCCTTTCAAGAAAAAGTTACTTAAAGAGCGATTACTGTTTTGTTAAATGTTTTTTCTTTGTGAAGCAGAAAGTTAGACAACTTTCTCATATACTTTCTGTATCAGCTTGCGGTTTCGAGATTTTTTAAAATTTTAAGGGGAGAAGATAAGTGTATGGAAAAGACATTACCTTCTGAATGTCCTGCGGCTCCAGCACTGCAGTTTTTCTCCTGGCTGCTCCAGTTTTGTGAAAGCTGCAGCATTGGTCACATGCTGTTGATCGTTCACATGACGCGGGCAGCCAATCTCTGGCCTCAGTTGTCACATACCATTTATGCACACATCCTGCTGAAGTCAGCGATTGGCTGCAGAGGTCATGTGAATGGAAGATGACTGTTTAAGGATCTTCTGGGAGTGAAGCAATGGGAACGTTCAAAAGGAAATTTTTGTTTTTCATACACTTTTCCTTTAAATTACTAAAAATCTTGGAGAACTCCTCTAAATAGGAAGCTTCCGTGTTTGCTTTTCATTGTACTTTTCATTGTACAAAGAATAGCGTTTATTTGCTGAAACCATAATACCCCTTTAATTAAACTCTCCATCTAGCATTTTACTTGCCGGTACTGTTTTGTTTTCTGTTACGAGAATACTGCCACCTAGTGGCCATGCTGCGTATAAATATGACGATATACCTTTAATTTTACAAGCACTGTGCATAAAGCTCAGGATGCCTACAAGTTGAAATATTGGGGTTTTATACAGTATTTAATAACCCTTGGTTTACCTTCCTCAAGAGCGACTGACTGTATATTACAGATTGGCATCAGTTAGAGTAGAATGAGAATTATTTACTATGGTATATGAAGCAGATACGATATGATGCAGCGGACCATTGCAACCATCAAGATTTGATATTTTATTTTTCCAGCTCAGGTTTGATGATTGTCAGATTCTGGTTGCTATAGACAACTCCTCCACTTTGTATCTGCATCAGTTTTCCTGCACAGTAATTATAATCTAGAAATGTATTCGACCCCATTTACACTGACAGATGATCGCTCAAAAATCGCTCAAATGACAGTTTGAGTGACAGTTTTGAGCGATCATCTTTGCATAGTCTATAGTAGCTACTAAAGAGCTATGCAGGCGGAGTGTGACACCGCCGCCATCACTTGGCGAACAATACAGCTGTTCTGCATAAGCAAACAGCTGTATTGTTCTCCACAATTACAGCTTACGTCCTGCTGTGAACTACTAGCAGGACACGGGCTGTAAGAATCTTATCACCGCTGCCGACAAGACACATTATGTATTTACTAAGGTATAATTTGTGAAATGTTACTTTTCTCTTTTTTATACAAGAGTATTTATTATAGAGGTGAAGCCTCTAGCGGCTAACCAAGCGCTCCATCAGGCCATAACAAATGAATAGTCCCCTGTGCCCAGAAGCTTGATGTGTCCGTGGGGAACCAGTTTTATGGACCAGATCACGGTTTAATGGATCTAAAAGTTTTAATAATCAAAAATCGCGGCGTGCCCTCTCTTTGGACGCTCCCTCGGAAACCATCGCATCGCCCATTGTTTTCAATGTGACTGGCAAAGCATCGTAAGGCATGTGAGGGGCACATCAGTGCGATGCAAGGCTGCCCGTTGGAAACAATTGGAAACACTCCCTGATCTTCCTCCGCAGCTAAAAGCCACAGCGGAGTACCGCTACTTCTCTGAAAAACGTTTGGTGCCGTGTTACCCTGAAGTGAGGCGAGGCGTGCTTAGAACGAAAACGCCTCACATGCACGGGGACATCGCATCTTGGCGAGCGTGATATTGGGCCGAGTCTCACGGCGTATCGCACTCGCCTGTGTAACATTAGCCTTGTAGTAAACCGGTAAGCAGATAGTTGATCGTAGATGAGTGACTGTTTACACAGGCCGCTCGTTAAATTTTCATGTCTATGTAAAACGAACAAAAAAAAAAGTGAATGAATTAGCGTTTCACATTCCGGCAGCGTTTACACTGAACAGTTAGCTTCAGATTTGCACGATCCATTGATAAACTGAACGATCATCATTCCACAGAAAATGGCCCTGAAGGTCCTTTTACACGGGATGAGCTGTTGGGCAAATGACGCCGGACATGGGCGTAACTATAGGGGATGCGGTTGCACCCGGGCCCAGGAGCCTTAGGGGGCCCATAAGGTCTCTCTTCTCCATATAGGGAAGCCCAGTAGTATGAATAAAGCATTATAGTTGGGGGCCCTGTTACAGGTTTTGCATTGGGGCCCAGAAGCCTCAAGTTACGCCTCTGAGGCCGGACACTATTCCCAGTGCTGCTCGCTCCTGGGCTGTCGCACCGGGGCGAGTATCATTGGCATCGCTCACAGCGCTGCCAGTAAGCAGACTGTGAACGGAGGCAGCGGAAGGTAAACGCTCACAGGTGAACAACTATTGTTTACACTGAGCAGCTCGTCGTACAGATATCTGCATGTAGAACCTGAAGGACTCAACAAGTCACTTTCGACCGCTGCAGGGGTTTACACGGGACGATGCCATTCAGATTCCCACAGAACCGCAGGAATCTGAATGATCGGCCCGTGTACAATGGCCCCAACACCGGGCTGTATGACTTATTATATGGATACGTCTCACCCACCAGCCCCATCTGTGATTGTATCGACTCTCTCCTTTCATCCTATACCCAGGCCTCAGTTCTTTGGCTCTGGTTAATCTTGATGTAACACCTGTCTGATGAAGAGGCGTCCGAGCTCTGAAATCTTACAAACAGGCACTTTTTTGGTTAGCCAATAAGGTATCGCCTATGGCGTATTTGGCATCAGGTAGCGGACGGGTTCTGCACTATTTTGTTACTATGTTACATCTGTAATGTGTTTTATATATTGGTCCTTCCAGAAATAAAGAGAAGAGCGGCAGCCATCCATCGTGTTTAGATAACATGCGGGAAAAGAGAAGGCCACTGAACTCTCACCAGTCAGAAAGCTACCTACAGCTAGGTAAGTACTCTGTTGTCCTATAATGTGTTCACACCAACCTAAGGCCTGATGTCCACAGAGGATCGGATTCCGCATGCAGGAGCCCGCAGTGGAATCTGACCCTGCCCGCGGCCGAGGACATTGCTTACCCGTCCGGGGCTTCTATTTTCTTCACTGCAGATGTGTGCTGAAGCGCCGACTGACGCGCCACCACACATGCGCAGCAGAGTCTTTTGGTTTTTTTCTTAACTCCTGCTTCTTGCGGAATCTGCGCCCCGTCTACAATACAATTGCGGTCGGGCCACGGATCAGAAGGATTCCATTGACTTCAATGGAAGCCATCTGTGCGGGAGCCACACTGAAATGGAGCGTGCTGCAATTTATTTTCCAGACCAAAAGGTCCGCAAAACAAATCTGCATGCTTTAATTCATGTGCAGACGCCCGGGCTTCCCTATGGGCAGCTTGATTTGCGGATCTTCCACGCGGGTGAGCAAGAAATCATTTACAAGAGCCAAACAAGGACTGAGTTCACGCAGTCAGACAGTTTATACAGGCAGATAAGTTGTGTAAATGTCATAATGGTGAATATGAAATGGTTAACTATTGCTGTTAAGACGTGACCAATGATTTTGATGCCCGTGTAAAGCCAGCTTCGTGCTGGCACATTTGCATGCCCAATACGCAATGAATAGAGCTCATTGATTTCAATGGGTTCATTCACATTTTGTAGTGCCAATAGCCCTCTTACAGAGTGTACCCCTGGGCAGGCCACCTAACCATCACCTGCTTTGTCTCTTGGCCCCACCATGGACCTCGGGGCCCTACACATGCATAAAATGATTAACGAACAAGTAGCAAACAAATTATCGTTCGTCAAATTCAAGAAGGGCCCCAAGCTGTACTCGCCCTTTAAATGGGTTCCTATTCCAGCGTCGCCAACTCTGCCCCCTCCAGTCTAGTTTCAGAAGCTCGTACAGCGGTCACATGCTATTCAACATTCACATGACTGCTGCAGCTAATCCCTGGCTCAGTGGTCACATGCTGTACGTACACACATGACCACTAACTCCAGAGATTGGCTGTAGCAGTCATATGAGTGATGAAGAATACTTGACCGGGGAGGCTGTGGTAGATCAGAGGGCCATTTAATGGGGAAATACTACTTAGTTTCTGCCCTTACCAACTTTTTAAAACTCCTGGGAAACCCTTTAATGAGTTGCAGCTGCTGTAGGATGCATTCAGAAGCACAAAGGTTGTAAAGTTGCTGCCATGCAATCTGACAATATAGTCTGTCTTGTGTCAGACGTCTGGAGTCCATAGATTCATACTAAAAACCTATTGTTGACAAATCACAGGTCAGCCACATGGGATCAGAATTTCACCACGACCTCGTAGGTCATGGGAATGTTCCAGAGGGTAAAGGGCATGTCATTAAACATTTACCATTTTGTACACATACACCATACTAACGTGTGTGCATATGTATATATGTTCTGTAGGCAGCAGACAGCCATACTTGTCACCGGGAATGGATGGGAGGTTAACGCCAAGACCACATGTCTTCAGGACTGGAAGTGAACCTACTTTAAGCCCGACGGAAATCCGGAGGTTCAGCTCCGAGACTCACTCTGCAGAGGCATTAAGAGGATCAGACAGTCAAATCTGCCCGAGACCCCCTCCAAAGCCAAGTAAGTCACTGCATGTAAAGCAGCCACAGTCTCCTACTCGATGGCAGAGCTCAGAAGCCAACTATTGTGAACTACACCCTACACCTCTCGAGGACTTTGGGTGGACAAAGACACATTCCTCACACAACAGTTTTACAGAAAGTCAGAAAACAGATGAAGAGGAGACCTTCTCTCTTAGCAACTCCGAACTGAGCTTCCCCACATTGGAGGACAGTATATCTCAATGCTCACAGACAGAAAACAATGATAAAGGTGACGAGGTGGAGTTCATTAGGCCGGTGTATGAGAATGTCTCCTCTTTTAAACCCAATGACTTTGAGTCCATTTTACTCCCACCGGAAAACAAACCCTTGGAAAACGTCTTGCTGAAACGGGCCAAGGAACTTTTTACAAACAATGACCCAAGGACCATTGCCAAGCACATCCTCAGAATGGACTGTAAGGTAAAACCTCTTTGTCAGAATGGATTATGGGAGGGATAAAAAAAACCATAGTGATGCTCTATGTAGAAGGGATGCAGCATTCACATGTGGGCATCACATGGTCAGTCTGACATACATTGGCTATACCAAAGAATGTATCAGCAGCCATTTCTGGCACCAGTGCCTCTGTCTTTCAGTGATCCAGTCCACTTTGTTGGATATGCCATAATGGTCCATCACTTAAAAACCTGTGTAAGCTGCTCCAAGAATCTCAACTCTGTATTAACTACTCGGTGCACTTCAGTGTCCACGAGAAACTCTGCTTAGGTAAAATACAGGGTGATTGAAAACAAATGGTGCAAAAGTAAGAGCTAATTTATTCATACATGAAGGGATATACAGCAGCCAGAATAACATGAAAAGATAGAAAAACTCTTCAAGTTTTTATTGCACCTTACAGATGTTCCATGTGGGCACCATTGGTAACACAACAGATATTAAGTCAGCAGTCCATTTCTGCCCCGACATGTCCCAGCATATCTGTTCTTAATTCCACTGCAGAGCAGATGTGATGGTTTAGGTTGTTTAGTATCCCCATCTGCGGCACCCACTTTGAACATCTGTAAGGTGCAATAAAAACTTGGAGAGTTGTTCTATCTTTTCATGTCATTCTGGCCATTATGTCAATTCATGTCTGAAGAAATCAGCTTTACTTTTGCACGATCCTTTTTTTAATCCCCCTGCATTCCTATCAGCACATCTACATGACATCATGACACTTCCTGAAATACACTTATGCACCTTTGCACCTCGCAGGTCGCTAGGATACTTAATGTCACGCCAGAGATGGAAAAGATGATGGGAGTGAACTGTGGACTGGAACTAATTACTCTGTCGCATGGACACCAACTGCGCTTAGACTTAATAGAAAGGTAAACATCCTCTTGTGGGTCTACATATTTACATAGTGATAGGAACAGGTGCTCATACCTATCAGGAAAAACGTGGCAATTACAAATATAGAAAGCGAGGCACAGTTAATGGCTTTTGGATTTCAGCTGTAAGGATCTAAATTGATCCGAAATTCGTAAACTTTGACTTGTTTTATGGATGTGCACCCAGTGTGGTGTTGGCCATGTTGTTCTTAAGGCCCATTTAGACACGGCGATTATCGCTCAAAAGCCATCTTTTGAGCGATAAATGCTGAGTATAAACATGTGCCCATCGCGCACTATTTGTTCATCGCTGACTTCAAGCCTGCTTAAAGTCAGCCATGTGTCCTATCAAGACCGCACACTGTTCTTAGTGGGATAGCGCTGATAGTATTCTTTCAGCTGCTATCCTGCTGGAGAACAAAGGAGCTGAATGCAGATAACAGACCTCCAGCTGTTATCTGCATTCAGCGAAAGGCTTCATTTGCACGCTAATAAACTCTTAAGTAGCTGAGCAGCTACTTAAGTGTTTGGAAAATGATCGCTCAAGACTGTCACTCAAACTGACGTTTGAGCGATCATCGTTGCATCTAAATGGGCCTTAATAATGATTGAATTTTTTAATCTACATGGCTGGAGATCATTTTTGGACACCTACATGTTGTTTCTAAGAAAACTGATGTGAAGAGTGTCTGTTTTTTACTGTCATGTGTAGCATAAGCTGCAGGACATGTTTAAGGGATTGTTCCACAATGGACTTTTATCACCTATTCATGGGATAGGTGATAAATGTCTGATTGCTACAACTCCACCAATCAATGCAATGGGAGTGGTGGTCGAGCATGTGCACTGCCACTCCCATTCAATATCTGTGGGGGCTGACCAAAAAGCCAAGCACTGTACTCGGCTGTCGCCATAAATCCCATAGACTAAATGAACATTAGCTCAGGAATATTGGTATTTCTGCAACATGACTGTGGTATCCCCATGTCCATCTCTAAAGTCAGCCTGGGCCTTAAAGGGGTTGTCTGAGAAATAGAAGAAAAAGAAATGGTTGAAAAACCCAATGTATACAGTAGTATAAATAGATGCCTAAATACCTTTTAGTTATTTCTGTCCTGTGTCAGAGGGGTTAATGGTGTAGGGAGTCATTACTGACAGGTAGAGGAGCAAGACTAGCTTAGATAGATGCTCAACTATCTGTCCTGATGCTACCCATCCTAGCAGGGCGGGTTCTAGGTTTAGCATCCATCATCATTCCAAGACAAAACGAGCAGTTAGTGAAAAAAAAAACTGAATACAGTGTTATAAGTAGAAATAACTAAAGGTATTCAGGTATCTATTTATTTTTTTCCATTTCTCAGACAACCCCTTTAAGAGTTGAGTCGTGATAAGGGACGAACGCTTTTTATTACATTAGTATTAGAGTTGAGCGAGCATACTCGGTAAGGCGATATACTCGAGAGAGCATCGCCTTTTTCCAGTATCTGCTGGCTCGTCCCTGAAGATTCGGGGAGGGGGGGGGGGGAGAGGGGAGGGGGGTTGCATAGATCGAGAGAGAGAGGGATCTCTCTCACTCTCCTCCCCGCTACCCCGCGCCGCCCCCGACCCCTGCGGGCCCCCCGAATCTTCAGGGACGAGCCAGCAAGTACTCGAAAAAGGCGATGCTCTCTCGAGTAAATCGCCTTACCGACTATGCTCGCTCAACTCTAATTAGTATAGTATGAAAAAACTATCCATTAAAAGATAGGACAAGTAAAATATATTGGAGATAGATGGTAAAAATTGACTCAAGGTTGTACAGTACCGAGAAAAGAGAGATGAGAAACCGCACTCAGAATCCCGTGTAATCAGTTTACTTTAAACATCTGCATTACCCAAAATGTGTTCTATTAATTAAAATAAAAACCATTAGAAAAATGGAAAATGTTTCACTATTTTGTTTTGAGTGTAGACTATTTTCTTTTTCAATTGTCTGTACATGACTACGGGGGCAGCCATCTGGCTTCACTTGCATTTAACAGTATGTAGAAGATATGCTTTACAGCAGCTTCATGGGCCATCACACAATGGACAAGAGGGGACCCAGTGACTTGTATTGAGACTGTTCTAGACCTGGTCTGTGCAAAAGGGATTTTGCAGGGAGGGGAGTAGATAATCTCACAGTTTATATCTCTTGCGAATGGTGGATCCTGTATGATCTATGCATGGATGTGTCACCTATCAGTGTAATCCTGCTGGTGGGGATAGTGAGACGACAGCTGCTGCGCTTCCTCTACAGATCAGGAAGTGACAGACTAGTATTAGGCTCTGCGGTCGGTCAGAAAAATGCAGGATTTTAGGATTAAAAAAAAAATAATAATACAGGCTCTGACCAAAATGTAAATAAAAGAAATCCTCAAATGATTAATATTTATGTTAAATACAAAATGTGATTTATAGAGTAGGTAGTTTATAGAGTAGGTAGTTTATAGAGTAGGTAGTTTTCTGATGACACCTTTAAGTTCTCTAGTGCTGACCTAATAAATACATTGTTATTGCAGGCACACCACTATGGCAATAGGGATCGCGGTGGATATTCTGGGATGTACGGGGAATTTAGAGGAAAGAGTTGCGACGCTGAACAAAATCATCCAACTGGCAGTAGAACTGAAGGATTTGGGAGACTTCTTTGCGTTTACGTCCATCATGAAAGCACTGGAGATGCCCCAGGTGATGTACAGTCCAAGACACCAAATAATGGATGTGTTGTAGAAACCTGAATGAAGTTTTACATTTTGCTGTCTCTTCTGCGAGTTGTGCTGCGTGGATATTTGTTCATTATTGTGTATTAGAACCAGACTGGGTAAATATAAATATCAGAAAGCGGAAGGTAAAGTAACTAGAAATTTGCTCAGTTTTTCATTTTTTGGGTTATTGAGGTCTATACAAAAATACTGTCTTCTGGAGTGTTCTTACCGGGGCTGCGGAGGCAGCATACATGTACCTGTAGGCAGCATCAGTAAGCCAAACGTCTCACTAGCTCCAATGATGTTAGTAAATATTTCACTCCATTGAAGCTCTTCTGCCGTCCACACCTCTTGTATGAAGGTAAATGCTTGAGGTACAAGAGATGCTCTATTGACGTTAAAGACCGACTGTCGGGTGCGTTAGTCGCTGGGGCGGCGGTCAGCCGTGATCACTACGTTGTCTTTACACAGAAGGGGTAGACTTCTTATGATGGAAAAGTAGAAAACCAAGGATTACCACCATGTATCAGCTTGGTTTTCTGGCAGTCCCTGGATAGTCAGACGTGAAGGGGACGTTGCGGTGTAGTTACAGCGCTGTGACTTCTAGGATATCACTGACATGGTTGTAACGGTATTTGGTTTCTTTTAATCAGATTACAAGGCTGGAAAATACCTGGACGATTTTGAGGCATCAGTATACACAGACGGCGATCACGTATGAGAAACAGCTGAAGCCTTTTAACAAAGCCTTGTATGAGGGAGCCGGTAAGTCACCAGTGCCATTCTGCCAGGCAGCTTTGCCTGCGGCGCAGGTTGTATGGCTCAAGATCGCCGTGTAGACTTGGCATTTCACACTTATACAACTCAACGTGGTTTCTTTGTGACTCGCATGTTGCCACGACTGCAACCCGAAGCGGCTTAACAGTTGCGCCGCTTCCACACGGGCTACAAAACTCCTGTATGAGAAGCTCCTGGTTTCCAATGGGCTCTTTCACACGAGCGAGGTTTTGTAGCCGGCGACATTACCAGAATACAAAATCGCAGCATGCTATATACAGCCATGATTTGTGATTTTTAGAAGCCCACGTGACCGGTTTATGGGACGTCTCCTGCCAGATGCCATGGGCCACCGAAATGGTAGTCCAGCGCCATGATTGCAGACATGAGGCAAAAAATACATTTACTCACCTGTCCGGACGCAGAGCGGGTCTCCTCTGTTGCAGCCGGATCTTCCTCCTTCTGCACTACGGATGAGCTCTGCATGTGCTGTGCCTTTTTTCTTTTTTTAAATCTCCTTTTCCGCAGACCCATGGCATGTTTGCAGCGTCAGCTGCAGGCGTGCCACAGATCCGACGGCTTCCGTTGAGTTCAATGGAAGCCGTTCCTGTGGGATCTGCAGAAAAATGGAGCATGCTGATCACACGCCGGAAAAACAATGACATCTGCATGTATTTAAATACCTGCAGATGCCTGTTGATAGTCTATTAGAGCCCCATGCGGATTCCACAATTCCATTATGCCCATGGACATGAGGCCTAATTGCTTGACACGTGGAGACAACCCATTGCTATGAAACCCGCCACTACAGTCCAATCAGCGCTGCAGCCTGACCCCTAAGATCCCAGCAAATGACTGATTTTACCAGAACTAGTTCTGGTCTGCTATTTATTTCCCTTACAGCGACCACTACAGAGGAAATGTAGTATTACATGTAGCTACTTAATGACCGACCATCCATAAAATACATGGACAGCCTGACAAAAAGGAGCTGCTTCTTGTTCGTAGCTCACTGTTCTGATTGATAGATGGGGTTTCCTTTGAGATCAATAAACCCTATTGTTCTTTGGACCCCCTTGTCATGCGCCGCCCACTTGGGCCCCGACCCAAAGGGTGCATTCACACGAACGTATATCGGCTCGGTTTTCACGCCGAGCCGATATACGTTGTCCTCGTGTGCAGGGGGGAGGATGGAAGAGCCAGGAGCAGGAACTGAGCTCCCGCCCCCTCTCCGCCCCTCTGCACTACTTGCAATGAGAGGAGGCGGGGCGGGGCTAAAGGCCGGTAATTAGCCCCGCCCCCGTCCCGCCTCTCCCCATTGCAAATAGTGCAGAGGGGCGGAGAGGAGGCAGAGAGGGGGCGGGAGCCTCAGTTCCTGGCCCTGGCTCTTCCATCCTATCCCCCCCCCCCCTTGCACACGAGGACAACGTATATCGGCTCGGCGTGAAACCCGAGCCGATATACGTTCGTGTGAATGCACCCAAAGACTTACATATTCTGCCCAGAATCTCTTGGCTCCAAACATGGACAACTTTGTAAATAACTTCCATCTGTTGTAGGCACAATGCTCGGCCCCCAGGACACACTAACAATCCCGCTTGTGATGCCTATACTACTGTTGCTGGAGCGTCAGTCCGTCATATTTGAGGGAATGGACTGGTGGGAAAACCACGACAGAGGATGTGAAATAATGTTCAGTCATCTGGAATCGGCACGATTTATTGCCCAGAATGCAGCTTTGTATCAAAGCAATGCAGAGCGGCTCTTGGAAGGTAAGTGTCCGCTCACCTCTACGGTGTCCACGTTATTAATGCAAGTTTATATATTTGTGCAAGATATTATGAAGCGCAAAACCTCCACTGCCGTGTATACAGGCCACAATACATCCGTAAGAACAGAGGAGGGGTGCCATATACCAGTCACCCCAAGAAACGCCAGTGTCCACGAGCGGAGAATCATAGCGATTCTCCGTTCATGGGATTTAAATCACGGCATGCTGCGATTCTCTGTGGTCAGCCTATTAGATAGAGACCTGTCAGCGCTCCCCCCTCCTCCCCCATGGCTGAATATCGCTAGCAATATTTCGCCTCGGCCTTGGACCGGGGCCTTAAGCTGCTTCTATGATACATTTCCTGTTGACCTATGGATCACCTAGATGCAGGCCATCTTTCCCCGCATAGTGCGCACCTTGTTGGAGACTTTATGAATTTAAGGAAGAAATGTATCCAACTTTGAAATGCATTGTCCTAACAAACTGTATCACTATGTTTTTGCACCCCCTCTCTGAGGGCAGCATAAGGTAATGAGTTACACGGATTACAGCGATATCTCTGCTGTGTATCTGTGCAGTAGTTTTGGAGAAACTTGCATTTCATTAGTAGCAGCCAGACACAGAACAAGTTCTGCATCTTCATGAGCTGCAGGCTGGCCACACCCACTCCACAATCTAGCCAATGATTGGCATCTCTCTCTATGCAAAATAAGAGTGGGTGTGGCCAGCCTGCAGCTCATGAATATGCAGAACTTGTTCTGTGTCTGGCTGCTACTAATGAAATGCAAGTTTCTCCAAAACTACTGCACAGATACACAGCAGAAATCTTGCTGCAGTCAGTATGACGGGCACTACCTGGTGGTGCCTTCAGAGAGGGCTGCAAAAAACATGGTGACAGAGTATCTTTAACCCCTTGAGTGGCGGGTTTCCTACCACCCTGTCGTGCCCACCAGGGCAGGTTTTTTAAAATGGTCTAATCATTGAATTTCAACTAATTTTGCAGTTGCGTCTCAAGAGCCATAACTTTTTCATTTTTCCATTGACATGGCCATGTGAGGGCTTGTTTTTTGCGGGACAAGTTGTGATTTTTTAAACAGGGGGGAGGAAAAAAAGAAATGGGGAAAAAAGAAAAAAAGGGGCCATGTCATTAAGGGGTTGAATAATGTATTAACTTCCTTCTCTGGGTCATTACGACGCATGGATACCACATGTGTGATTGTAGTTTTGATTTTTTACAAAGTAAAGGGAGACAAGTGTTTTTATAATTTTTTTTAAAATAATTTTTTAACTTTTTTTTTTTGTCCCTTTTAGGGGACTTCCACAGTGACCTATCAGGACCCCTGATCACATTCCGGGGGTCTGATGGTGACAGCCCTTTACATGCTGCAGTCACATAGACTGCAGCATGTAAAGGGTTAACACAGCAGAGATCGGAGGTTTTCTCTGATCTCTGCTTTAAGAGCTAGTACCTAGCTGTCCTCTGATAGCCAAGCACCAAGCTCTCCCTGTCACAGAGACCATCGGCTTGCTTCTGACAAGCCGATGGTCTCTATGGCAACCTGTAAACAAAGCAGGAGGTTGCCGATATGTCGGCAATATCTTCTGCTGGTTTTTCAAAGCCCTTGCACTGCTCTGTGTGGGTCTGTGCATGCAGAGCACACTGTCACAGCTTGTGGCATTGTGCTCTGCAGCTCCCATAGTGATACAGAGCCCGGAAATCTTCCGGGCTATGTCACTATGAGCAGTGGAGCTCGTCCCGGAAAATTTCCGGGCGTGCCACTCAAGGGGTTAAAGGGAGCCTGCCCATTCCCTACACCCCATAAACTAACAGAACACTTCACAGCCAGTAGACTGTGAGAAAACGGTCATCTAGAACAGTTCTCTGCAAAGCATTTATTATGTTTTTAGGCTGTTTTTCTCTTCTTATAAGGTCGTTACTGAGATTTGTTCTCCTCCATTGTAGGCTTTACGCCGGATGAAGAGATGAGTGAAATCTTTAAGACAGAATTCCAAATGCGGCTTCTATGGGGGAGCAAAGGAGCCCAAGTTAACCAGGCTGAAAGATATACAAAATTCAGCCAGATCTTAACAGCCTTGTCCCGAAAACTAGAACCTCCCTCTTCTTGAAGCAAGCCCGCCCCAAGCTCTGCTGTATAATAGAGACTGATTCCATATTTTAGAGTTTAAGCTGTTTGTGAACAGCCTGCTGTATATGTACAATGTATATTTTGTTTTTAAGGAAGCCTATAACAGCAAATTATTTATTTATTACTACTATCCATTTGCTCTCTGCTACTTGTTGTAGCATCACGGACAACGCCAGTAGTTGTAATACATAAGTTTTACTAAAAAAGTGTGTCTATGGAAACCAATCAGGAACCAGTCGATTGGAAGCTGTGATCTGATTGGAAGCTGTAGGTAACCCAACATTTTCTTAGATGCTTTTATGTATGAAGCCCAAAGGGTGCATGATCTTGTATAAAGCAGGCCTCTGACCGTTCTGCATCTGTAACCGGTCTCAACCAATGCATCACACAGACCCGCCCAAACGAGACGTCAGTGAATAAAAACCATTGTCAAAAGTTTCCATTTTCATTCCTTGAAAATATTCTCAACAGAGACTATTCATCACCAAGAAAAAACATTCTGTGCGCAGGAAACAAAACGGAGCTGCAAAAAATAAAACTAAGACGACCCACGTTGAACTTTTCCAGAAGAGTATTTCGAGCTATGTGCTTCATTAGACACTGCCCTCCAAGTACGTGGGACCCAAAGCACCATTATCTGGAATTAAAGGGATTTTCTGGAAGTTTTTCTATTGATGAGACAGATCATTAATAGATGATTGGCCAGGGACCCGCTACTCTGATACCCACCAATCAGCTGTTTCTGGGGTCCGCTATCACTGTGTTCAGTACAGCAGTCATGGAGATCAGCTGATCAGCAGGGATCCAAGGGGCGGTTTCCTGACAATCATCTATCTTTCATCAATAGAAAAAAATCCCGGAACACCCAGTTAATGTGCAGTAAGACTGAGGCCTATTTCATATGTCCATAAGATGAAGGCATAAATGTGCCTGTAATAGGTGCGTATGTCCAGGCGAGAAGATCATGGCCTAAAACAGTCTGATTTGGTTACTTTGGATTACAGCAAACTGTTGTTGAAAACAGAAGATTACTTTTACACTTAGGATCTAGATTGGTCAGTGGGACAGTGGGCCTTACTCCCTTAACTAGCTGCTGCAGCAGAGCAAGCTTCTAGGAAAACATTCAACATTTCAGGGGCCGGGTCTGGTAGAACTTCAGGATTAAGTGAACTTCCCCCTTCAACACCAGCTCTATTTTGCTAACACACTTCAGTTACATAATTTAAGGAACATAACTATTAAATAAAACCAGTCTTGTATTGAGTCGGTGTTCTTTGACTAGATGATAGTGTATGAATGGAGTGGTACAATAGCCAAATAGTGGGGGTACAGTTTGAGAAATGTACACATTTTCATAAATATGTCTCGGGTAGAAGATGTCACATTAACTCACATATAGCTGCTTGTTTAAAGGGGTTGGCCAGTTGTAAACTACTTCTGGCTTATTTTTAGGATAGGCCATCAATAATAGAGCAGCAGCGGGTCTGCCACCCAGGATCCCTCCCGCGCAGGTGTTTGCTTGTGTGCCAAGCAGATTTCTGCAGGAAGCATACTGGTCTAGCAGACAGCTCTGTTTGCACTGCAGTGGCTAGGTTGGGTATTATAGGTAAATAGTTCCTTTTGAAGTAAATAGGAACTTTGCTTGTAATACAAGGTCAGGCCACTGCAGCAGGAATGGAGCTGTCAGCACACTGGCTTCATGAATAGCTAAGCAGAGGAGGTCCAGGGTTGCAGACCCACCCCCCCCAAAACAAGTAAACTGATCATTTATGGGAATATTTTGCTATAAAGCACTGGGGAGAATGAACCGTTCCCCCTAGCGGTGTCAGATGTGCGCACGCTAATACTGTAGTGGTTACACTAAATATAGCATTTCACATATGGCCTTGTAATACAGCCGTCAACCATGGTCACTCCTGCCCGCTAGTTTGAACTACTTTTTGTGAAAATTGAAGGTGCTGCCCCTAGTGGCCGGTCCAGGTTCAGGTAATGTAGTGTTTGCACATGTAAATGATGAAAGCAAAGCTGTAATCTGGTTGCTATCGGTTACATCACACTTTGCATGTTTCATAGGTAAATATGCAGATGTATTGGAAGAAATGATATTTAGTTATTGCCTATAAGACTCTAGTGGTCGTTTGAAAGAAAAGGGTAAAATTGTAGTAGAAGGGAAGCTCAATTTCTTGTTTAGGCTAAGGACACCTTTCACATGAAACATTTCTACATATATGACCAGGAATTAAAATGTGCACCTTTGAGGTAGCAATCTTTATTTTCTGGCCCTCTGCTACAGTGTTTCCCCAAAAATAAGAGTGTCATATTTTTGTTCAAAAAGGTTTAACTTTTTTACATGTATAGCTGCCTGGACACTATTTAAATTGACTTTCTTTTAACTTAGCAGGGCTTAAAGGGATTGTCCCGAGAAAGCAAGTGGGGTTCAGCACTTCTGTATGGCCATATTAATGCACTTTGTAATGTACATCGTGCATTAATTATGAGCCATACAGAAGTTATTCACTTACCTGCTCCGTTGCTGGCGTCCCCGTCTCCATGGTGCCGTCTAATTTCAGCGTCTAATCTCCCGATTAGACGCGCTTGTGCAGAAGGGTCCTCTCCCTTCTCTTGGGTCTCGGCACGAGCGGCGTTCTGGCCCTGCCCCCTTCTACGTGTCATTGCGTAGCTCCGCCCTGTCACGTGCCGATTCCAGCCAATCAGGAGGCTGGAATCGGCAATGGACCGCACAGAGCCCGCGGTGCATCGTGGGTGAAGATCCCGGCGGCCATCTTGGTAAGGTAAGTAAGAAGTCGCCGCAGAGCGGGGATTCGGGTAAGTACTAAACTTTTTTTTTTTTTAACCCATCCCTTGTGTTTGTCTCGCGCCGAACAGGGGGGCCTATTGAAAAAAAAAAAAAGCCGTTTCGGCGCAGGACAACCACTTTAATTTTGGAGTAGGGCTTATATTTCAAGCATCCTCAAAAATTCTGGAAAATCATGCTATGTCTTATTTTCAGGGAAACGGTATGCAGTTTGGCACCTGCACCTGGTTTCAGACTTTTTGTACACTTGTCCCCATCAGTAATATGTGGATGGGAGGTGTGTGTCCTAGATGCTGCTGTCATGTGTGGACACAGCTTCACTCCTGGACTAGTTTCTCAGTCTACTGCTTATAAGGGCGCTCTTCTCCCTTGTGCTGATATACACTCCCCTCTTCTCCTGCAGATTCTACCTTGGGTTCTTCTCTCTCACTACAGTCCATCTCTTCCTCCTCTTTTCAAGAGCATGCCCTGCCCTGTACAACCTCCTCCCCTTCCCGCTGATTATAAACACATACTGAAGCACTTATTCACATGAGCGTATTGTCAGTGCATAACATGTGGTGAATGGAGGCGATGCAAGTCTATGGACTCTTTCTTCCATTCATTCACACCTGCATTTGAGCTGCGAGGGGACAACTGTATAAAACGCAGGAGAAATATTGATTTTGAGCAGCATCTTCGATTGCATTGTACAGCATTTAATGCACCCCATCATTATAAATAGATGAGGAAGTGCGTTAAAATGTGCTTAAAACACACGGCGCTCCAAAATCATGGCATTTCTAAAGTCTATGAAGCCCCGTTGAAATAATGGAGGTGGTGTACAGTGTTTACCACGACTTAATGCTATAAAAAGCATTGAGTGGGCGAGTGACCCAAGACCACGCTCACACGGGCATCAGTAAACAAGGCAGAGATGCTTTGTACAGTGTGTAGGCCTCCCTCTCTTATAGGACAAAGAGATAGAAAAGGGGTGGAGCATATGAGGATCCGGAACACGGTAGGCTGTCCAGGGACCGGAAGTCTGAAGAAGCTGAAGAGAAAAAAATGTGGATGTGTGAGAAACTTTAACTAGGAGGCGCTGCTGACCAGTGGACATAATGGAAAAACAATAGTGGTAGTCTGGGCCACTCTCTAATGAATCTCAACAGATTGACACAAAATTTTTTATGCCACTGCCTGTTGAAAGTCAATGGAGAACCGTGCCGGGCTACCAGTATTGTTTCTCTATTTGCGCCCTCACACAGGCGTTTTCAGCGCTATGCTAATTGCAGTCTAACACTTCCATAGTTTTCAGTGGAGCCTCTCAGACAGCTGCTCGATTTTCAAGTGGAGTCCATTCTATTTTTGAAGTTTAGAACACTTCATCCATGATCAGAGATGCATCCAAAAGATTGGGAATACATCCGTGTGTGCAAAATTCCTGTTTTATTATTAAAACTTGTGCTTAATCACAGGTGCTTGATGAAGCACGAGTTTTAATAATAAAAACAGGAATTTTGTACACAAGGATGTATTCCCAATTTTTTGGATGTATCTCTTATAAGAAACCATAATGACCAGAAGGCTGTTTACTCACCTGTGAACATACCTGTGAATGGAATGAGGAGAAGCAGACCAGCGTAAGGTGGGACTTTATTACTTACGCTACATCCATGATAAGGTACACTAAACTCCGCTACCAGCCGTAGGGAGCTGCATCCGAAAGTGAAAGTAAAGTAGCAGCACTTTGCCGAACGCCTGTGTGAGGGAGGCCCTAGTGAGAGTGTTTGCCTGTGTTGTTACTGTGCTATTAGGTGCAATGCAGGCAAAGCACGCGCAAGACGACGCCACTTTCACTTTCCTTCCCGGTGACATAGAACGCTGCACTCAAAAACACTGTACACAGCCATCTACTGCGTTTTTGACTTCAATGGGCGACGCATTGCATCAAAAACTGCATAAACGCCGAAAATCAGGGCGTCAGAATGCTAGTCTGTGAAGCCCCATTAAAATCAACGGAGGCGTTTAACAGCGTTTAGTGCTAAACTATGTAAAAAGTGGGCTGTGAGAGCCCCTTTAGGAGTTGGAAGGGGGTGTGATGGGGAGAACAGCTGATCAGTGGTGTGTTGTGAGTTGGAACCAAACTGATCAGATATTGGTGACCTATCCTAATGACAGGTCTCTAAGGCTGCTCTCATACTAGCATTTGCCGGCATGTAACATGCGCCATTTCGCACTGTGTGTGAGATACATAATTGGCAGTAACAAAGTTAGTTAACGCGTATTACACAGTAACACCGCTCATGTGATACGTGGTACAAACTGCTAGTGTGTGAGCGGCCTAAGTCCTGGATACACCTTAAGAGAGTGCCTTTGTTACTTATGGCAAGCAGGGTTAAGCTTTGAAAAATACGGGAGGTAGACTCTGGTTGCTATAGACAGCAAGACCACTTTCTTTGTGAGAATGTTTTAGTACATAAAGGCCCAATCTAGCTCTTGGATGGGATTTGTGTGCCGTTGGAAAGTCATTAAGCACTAGAGGGGTACTTAGTTGGAGGGCCCAATCCATACATTATACCTCACATATAAGATGTAGCTAATGTGTTGTAAATGAAGAGTTGGCCTTCCACTGCGGTGTGAGAAAAACCTTACACAAAAGATCATTTTAATAGTAATTTAGCAGTTTATTTAAACGCCAGACGGCCAATATTTCAGCTAAAAAATACGCTTTTCTGGCAACTACATAAAAAAAAAAAATCATACAATATTTTTAATACATCCAATGAAACATTAAGCCAGGTAGTGTTCTTTACACGCACATTAATTCACAAATTTGGATAGAGACTAGTGATTAAAAGTGGTCTCAGACACCTATATGTACATTATAAAACAGATCAGCAATACACCTGTTTATAAAAGAAAAAAGTGCACAGAGAATTATTAAGTATTACTGTCATTTCATCAGGTCCATACAATAAAAAGATTGCCTGGCAATAGCTTTTAACATTGCAAGAAAACGGACTGGTTACTTCCTAGCTCAAAAAATACACTACAGTCCTAAAGACAATCAACAGAATACAATGATTGTGTTACATGGTCTGGATTCTAGCTTGGTCGATGCAGAATACTCAACCATCGATGAACACCTACAATGGCCGCCTCAGCAGCTGTGGCACAGTAGACATCGCCGGTGCAGAAGGGATCGCGTCAGGCCTTCCAAACACCGAAGAGGAGAAAAAAGGGAAAACCGCTCTTCTCAAGCCCTATCCTCAGAAACCAGACGCTTTACAACTAGCCGAAATGAACCAAAGTCTATGCATGAATTGGTCCACGTGACGAGTAGAGTAGGATCTTAGAAAGGTTATTCCCTGAGGACAGGATTACAAATGGTTGAGCCAAGCCAATTGATAACTATGGAATAATCGATCTGGTAGCAATACGTTGGCAATGACCTCCTAGGCACTCCAGTTTAAGGCAGCGTCTGAATGGAAAGTAGTCAGGGTGGTCTACAGAACATCGAAGATCTTCAGTCTTTGGCCAGTTGCTGTGTGCCCCCCCCCCAACACACGGAATGATCTTCTGGGATCACAACAGAGCACAACTTTTTCAACCAGATTTGAAGAGTTCTCCCGCCCAGGAACGGTGCAGGTACAAGTTATACAGACACATACAAGGTTACTGATGTCCAAAAATAAAAACTGGAATGTAATAAGTTATTGGAAAAGATGGATAGTTGTAGCAGCAAAAAAAAAAAAAAATACATGGGAGCGTTGGCTTGAAGATACTTAGTGATCGGTAGTCAAATGGAAAAAAAAACAATAGTGGTTTTGATAGGAAGGCGATCAGACTGTAGAAGAAAATAAAGGCTTGGAAGGAAGTAATGGTGAGAAACAAGTATCATGCAAATCTATAAAGGGTTAGGGTCGAGAATGTAGATGGTACAGGCAGACACGGGCAAGATGAATACTTGCAGACAATAAGCCTCAACGTGATGTAAGGAGGAAACCAAAAACACTCTAGTGAATACCTGCCGAGCTGCACCAATGATGAGCCACTAGGTGGCGACGAACAAGGGTCATGTAAACAGCGGGACTGTAAATGTAAAGACTGGAGGAGGAGGGGGGTTATAAAAGCCTTCAAGGATGTCTCAGTCATGTGGAAGAAGGGGCGACATCCAAAGGATCGCAGATGATATTTGGGAGCCATGTGATAAGCGCTCCAATTAAACCAACCATCAAGGTGCAGCAGGATACAACATTCACTAGTTTGTTTTCCAGTTCCGTCATTCGTATATTAAAGATGGAATGATGTTCTGTGAGAATGAAGTGCATTTCCTGTTACAAGCGAAAACTGCACCGTATTAAAAAATAATCAGGGCGCCTGGAAGTTAGTGAATAACGGTATGTATCATGCGTTCATGCGTGTCGCTGCTCTCACATTTGTCCCCGGCCTAATTCCCCTCCCCTTAAAAGAAGCTGCATGTAAACGCCTTCCACATCTCGCCCAGATTCAAAGACACCCTCTTCAGGAACCTGCAGGCCGAGGGGGAAAAAAACAAAAACAAAAAAGGAAGAGGACAGTTATGAAGGTACTACATAGGAAGATATTTATATTTGCTGAAATATAAATCAAATTACGGAGAATTACAGCGCTACGGCGCAATATGTTGTGGGATATGACACATAACTGAAGCTTTCATCAACGGAAAGGGATGGAATGGGTTCAGGTCATCTATACAGGATATCATATGAGGGTCTGATAATTAAATGGCCTCTTAAAGGAGATACAAACTCCAAGAGGTAAAAGCGGGGCTCATTAGCATCAGCGTAATGGTTTATATTTTGGATTTTTTTTTAATGGAAAGAACAGCATAATCGGATGAAAATGAACGGAAATCACAGTTTCCATTTTGTTAACAGATCCCTTTTTTTTTTTTTTAAGCAGCGTTTCCATTTACATCCGTTTTTTACGTCATTTCCGCTTAAAAACAGAAATCAAGCAGAATAGAGGCAAACAGCTGTAATGAAGCGCTTCCCTCACTGAAATCAGTGGGAATGTAGATGGAACCGTTGGTTTCCATTTTTCTGCTTCTCAAAGGGAAAAGCAAAAGCGCAATGTGAATGAGCCCTAAATGTATATATGTATCAAACGTAATAAACCGCACACTTCAGTTATGCATTTACAACATATTACTAAGTGTACCTATTTTTTTTTTTATCTAAATAGACCCCAAATTCCGTTTTGGGTGATTTCATAATTTATCTTTATAGCGCTGCGGCTCCATTTTTTTGTTACAGAACTCAAGATCCGCTGCTTTCCTTCTTACAGCTGTAGAGTAAAAACAGAACTCTGGCTGCCATCAGCCCCCATTATGAGGAGCTTGCGCTACAAAGGCTTGGATTCTCAGGGATAACGAGAACGGCGCCCCCCCCGAGTCCCCTTAGGGAATAGAGCGACAGTGCAGATACTGATGCATCCAGTGTGTACGGAGGCAGCGGAGCGGTGCGCTTAGCTATCTCCCTCAGTCCATTAGCAGAATGGAGGGGTGATGACGCAGACAGCTCTATTTACATGGGATGAGCTGTTGGGTAAGCAATGCCTGACACTCCAGTGATGCTCGCTCCAAGGCCGTTATACAGGAGCGAGCATGATTGGCAGTGCTGCCGGCATTGAGGCGAAGCGGGCCGGGGACCGTACTCCCTCTGCCGCCTCCATCCACAGTAAACTGACAGTCATTCTGTTTTCAACATGCATTTACATGCAGGAGTGCGGATATCTGATTGTCCCGTGTAAAAGGGCCATAAGAGGACTTGAGCTGCACCGTTCTCAGGATCCTTAAAGATGGTCGGGCCCCCAGAGGCAACACATTTATCACCCATCATGTAGATCAGGGGTCCCCAACTCCAGTCCTCAGGGACCACCAACAGGTCATGTTTTCAGGCTCTCCTATAGTAAGAACACCTGTGGCAATGTCTGAGGCACCGACAATAATTACATCACCTGTGCAATACTGAGGAAATCCTGAAAACATGACCTGTTGGCGGTCCCTGAGGACTGGAGTTGGGGAACACTGATGTAGATAGTTCATAAATGTTTCAGGTGGGATAACTACTTTACAGGAAGCAGGAGATTGGAGGGGCTGTAACAGAAAGACTAAACATTAACCCTTAAAAGACTATAAATGACCTTTCAGATTAAAAAATCTATTAAAACCAAAAACAATAGGTACACTTTTTTTTTAAGACATAAATATGATTTTTGTTTTGTCCGTCGAGCGATACATTGATTAAAAGCATCTTTGCTCCGATTAAGGCTCAAAGGTATCATTGCGCCATCTACAGTGCGTGACTATATGCTAACTCTCCTGTTGGATTTGAACATGCGGAGGAATTACTACATTGTGCATCTTTCTTAGAGTGCTTCTAGGCAAAGCAGGTTTTTTAAGTTTGTGTTAAGTTTTTTTTTTTAAGCTAAAAATCAGAAGTGGATCCAGCAGGCAGAAGTACTTCATTTGTATCATCCGTATCTTTTGACTCCATGTCGCGCTGGCTCAAAAAACTGCATGAAAAACGGCTGTTTTTAAGAAGAAAAATTTTAAAAAGTGTACATGAAACCAAAAGGCTACTCAGTCACTACTAGCTATTGTGCAGCCAAAGAGCTGAGCCTCATATGACAAGCAGAAGCAGACGTCCAAAAAGATTCCAGAAGAAAATCGGATTTATTGTATTGTGGTAAGAAAAAAAAAAAGTTATTTATTCAGAACACATTGGCTTAAAAGAGCAAAAGAAATAAAGCATTTATGCAATGCTGCAAAAAGGTCCAGGCGCTCAACGTAAAGCAAACTTCCAGGTTATCCCAACCGAATGCACAGGGGAACATCCTTACAGAATAAGTCCAGCATGAAAACCCCATAAAAATGGCGGCTAGAGGAAATGGCAACAAGAGGAAGTCTTTGAACCACAGATTTGCAGCGCTATTAAACAGGTATTTGCTCCGAGACCGCTGGAGAATAGAACAGGATAAAACGGCACAATGCCGCAGGACTAAAATCCGTTACAACCGTGGCATCCCCCGCTGACACAAACATGAACAAAGTTAGTAAAAATTCTTATTTTGGCTCAGTATTTTCTTTTTTATATTAAAATAAAATTTAAAAACGGGTTTATGAGGGGAGCAGGTAATGTCCGATGCCGGCCGGCCTCGCCCACACATAAACAGACCTCTAGAGCTGCTGAAAACCATGATAAAAGGCAAAAAACGAGTGCGGATTAAATAATAGAACACTCTTACTGACTTTTTGCAGCTTAAACCAACAGCTGAGGAGTAGAAAACCTTCTATAAAATAATAGAGGTCAGTGTACGGGTGTAAAACCCTAAAGCACATTGTGGCTTAAGGCGAAACCAGCATAAAAGGGGAACTGACCCCGCTCTTCAGTTTAGTGATGCCTCAAATATCCCACTGTGCTCACACAGTGAACAATATCTGCCAGGCACCAAAAATATTCTATTCACGAAAAAAAAAAAAGTTTATCTCCTGTTCAGCCAGAAGTTTCCTCCTCCACAATCTCTGGTGTAGTTAGATATAGGTTACTGCACCTTTACTGTTTTTCTCTAGAGTAACATCTATGTAAGATGTGGGCACATAGCCTTCCTCGCCATTCTGCCGTCTTGCTCTTGTCCAGCCGTCTCCTTTATCTTCCTCAATAATATACATTACTTCTCCTTCTTTCATAGCCAGCGTGCCTTCATTATTACCTACAGGGAAGCATATAGAGAATGTCAAGATACATATCTAATAACGCCTACCTGAAACACTGGAACTGTGCACGGAAAATATCAATATACAGATTTAAAAAAAAGAGAAATATATATATATTTCCTCAAAGTAGAGACAAGAATCCCAAACAATCGTAGTGCCCTCTAGTGGTAAGTGTAAGTAGATTTCTGAAATACTGTTCCCTACAGCGGGGACATTGCCATGGCGCATTTATCACATCCCTTTATAGGTTGTAAATAGAGTGGGTAATACGGTTCCCTAGATGCTTTATACATACCATCAAAGGGATATATCGCTTTACAATGCCCAATGGCTGGTAGGGGGTCGTCATCGTCAAACTCGTCATCAAATTCTGTATGAACGGAAGGCTGAGGCTGGATTCTGCCTTCTTGATTTGCATCTTCTGTGTAACTACCCTCCGGACTGCCGAGAGACATGGAAAATTATTACTCATCCATTCTGTCAAGCGGGCACATGGGCAGACACTGTAGAGGTGGTACCAGTGAACCCCATGGCCACCATGCCAGGGAGTATTTCCAGTGGCTGCCATGTTACAGATCGATTCATCCCATGAGTGACATACGGTGGGGACGCCTCACTACACAAGTGCTACCTAATTTGTTTTTGTCTGCTCCTTTTCATAAACTGCGAGGAACAAGCTCGGAAACCCGCTGGTTAAAGGGAACCGGTCCGCCCCATAACTAAATTAATGGGCTCAAAGGAGAGGAAAGAGTATTCCAGGGAGCGAGTCTGCCGTTCTCACACTGTCCCCTGGGACAGCAGTGTGCACACGCGGCGTGACTTGGTTGTGCGTACGCTGTCCCATTGAGATGAATAAGAGTGCGATCAAAAGAGTCACACTGTGCGCCGATTTCTCGGAAGCACAAAGCTGGAACGGGGGACCCAGTGAATATAAACAGCAGCTCCCCCGTACCCCTGTCCCCTCACCTTTGAGCGCCATAACAGTTTATGGCGCTCAAACATGCTAACGGGTTCCTTTTAAGATTTAGCAAAATTGGTGCAAAAGATAAGTGGAATTTGTTTCATTTCTATGAGTAACGCCTACTATCCCCTGTAGTGCTGCATTACAGAAATCTCCAAAATGTTGCAGACTGAAATGTGAAAAAAAGCTGAAATAGATACAATTTAAAGGGAAGCCACAATGTATCTATCAGGCTTTCCCGGCTAGCAGGGGATTCCAGGCTTCTGCTATTTCTTCTTTCGTATCCCACAGATTCGCCCCCCCCCCCCCCCCCTCCCCACGTACCACATCTCCACAACACATTGTATACCCTAGAGGTAAAGCTCACAGTTTCCTCGTCTCGTACCGTTTTATAGGGGATTTCAACACTGTAAATCTCCCTTTAGTCCTCTAAACCGATGTGTAGGACGCTTGCAGTTTCCCAGTACTTCCAGCTTAAAGGAGCATTTAAACCGTCATTACCATCTCATAAATGGAGGGCGTCTCACTAGGATATAGCATTGGTTGGGTGCAATCTCTGGGACCGCCATCCATCCTGAGAATTAAGAGACCACAGCACTATATCTCCATTACAGAAACGCCCCATTTACTTGATGTGCTGATTGGGAACAATGGGGTGACCGTCAGACCTGCACTGATCAGAAAGTCATGACATATCCTAGTAATATGCAACAAGTTTATGAGATAGACAACTTTTTTTAAAAAAGGACTCCCAAACAAACAAATTGTGCAAGAAGAAGCTGTAGCCGGCCGCACGCTTGCCTGCAGATGAATGGCCACCCTTGTCACGGACGGACTGACAGGGTTCACTACAATGAGACTGCCGCTTGATAGTAGTGTCGCTGTTCTCTCTTAAGAAGTGGGTCATGACTGCAGTGACCCCCACTTAGGATTTCCATTTGTCCCAATAGGGAATAAAATTCCCTATTAGCCCCTCTATCGCCACAAGGCAAACCCTTCTAGCCTACATGTAGTTGGGTAATTTATGGTAAGTTGCCCATATCTAGGCTTAACTCTTTCCAATCCAATTTGTATCTTGGTTTTCCTAGGGGGCTTACTCTTTTTCTGCCATTATACAACAGCGCTATCTGCTGGCTAGAGCCAGTACTGCATGAGGTGACACGTTGGATAGGCTCCGACAGCAGAGAGGCTGGCAATATACAGTAAGAGAACCCCGGCGGATGTTTTCCAACATCGGAGCTGCACAGCCTTAAATCATAATGTCTTCAGAGGTCAGACAGTGGATTGGAAAGGGTTAATGTTTGTGTTTCAGTGACTGTAAAGGGAAGCCGTTATTATTTGCTCATCCGGATTGTAAAGGCCATGAGTGGAGGAGAACGCCTAAGGCCGGCTCCTAAGTCCAATATTAACCTCTCTCTTCCTTGTGCCACCAGATGATTGGCCTCCGCGCTGTGCCTTCTTTCACTCCTCTGTGCTACCTTGCCTTCCACTTCTGACAGCCAGGCCTGGAAATCAAAGCAAGAAGACATTGTAAGACTTGATGTCAACTGCAGCGGCATGCGTAACATATAGACACTTGTACAACAGGAGGGAAATAAGAAATAGAGAGAATATAATATCTCTATGAGGTTGTTACAACCATCCTGAAGGACCTACGTAATGAAAATGTCAAAATGTATTTGCAGTGTGTTGTGTATTTCAAATTGTTGTCTGTGAATGGTTTATAAATGTCAGCTATCAATCAGGAAGGGGGGGGGGGGGCTTTGGCTCCTTAGACTTGGTCCGCACCAAGTAGAATTTGGTACGGAGTGTCCACAGCAAATCTGCAGAGCAAAATCAGCATCAAAACCCACACTATGTTGTGAGGACTTTGCCAAGGTTTTTATGAAAACCGCACTGCAAACCCACCACTATAACAGACACGCTGCGGATTCATAACCCGCCTGCAGGCCGATTTCCACAAGTTTTGTGTGGATTTCTTCTGCAGTGGGGAGGAGATTTGAAAAGGTCATCCCCTTTGTAGCTACTGCGAATGCCACAGAGTCCAGACCGAAAATCCTCAGTAAATCCACCTCTTGTGACCTTAGTGATCCTTTATACCTACTGTACTGAATATTATAAAAGTCTTTCTTAGTCCCCAACTGCTAATACAACCCTATGAGTAATTCCTCCTCCTGTAAAATCCGCATTCAGTATGGCTACAATATCTAGGGTTTAACTATTGAATATGAAGGTTACACCGATTCCAACAGCGTGGTACAACTGACCTCTGCTGCAGATGGCACGAGCGCAGCTCCTGAGCCCCCGTCACACACCTGTGGCACACAGCAGAACTACATCTGCCAGCACTGTAAATGTATGCCACAGTGTGGGAGGGGTTAATAACTACAGCATTGGAAAATACTTAAAAATAATGATTCTGCCTTTGGGTATTACTAATATTACACTGACCTCATTTTTATGTATTTCCATCCGAAGCTTTTCAATGTTATTCATGGTTTCTGCTATTTTTGGTTGCAAGCTGCTGGGGTCTCCCATCTGGGGGCTCTTCTCATAGACATCTTTCATTTTATTCAGGGCCTCTCTATGGCAGGAAGGAAAGAATATGTCACTTCACTTCTAAACGCTCCCCGCTCAGTGTTGTACAGAGCAAAGTGAAACACACTTAGGCCTCATGTCCAAGAGGAAATTCGGGTCTGCACGGATTCCCCGTGCAGAATCCCGCAGGGGGTCCCTCCAGGCCCGCAGACATGAGGCCAAGAAATAGGTAATACTCACCTGCCCGGATGCTGCGGGTCTGTCTGCCATCCGTCGCAAGTAGATCTACTTTTTTCTGCCCGGCACCCCGGCGGTCTGCATGCGCCGTGCAAATCCTTTTTTTTTTTTTTTAAACTCCTGCTTTCCCACAGCACCACAAAAAACAGCTGCGGGTGTGCCGCGGGTCCGGACGCTTCCATTGGCTTCAATGGAAGCCGCGGGAGCAGTCCATGCAGGAAAACCGCACAAAATGGAGCATGCTGTGGGTGCTTTTTAAGCAAGCACAGGCTATTCCCCTGCTAGAGCAGCTATCTGCTGTAACCTGTAGGGAAACCTGGAAGCAAGTATCGGTCACTCTGCAGCGCCCCCACAGGGGAAATTATGAATACATTATCCTGAAATGGACAGCTAGGACCTCCAGGTAGAAAGTGGACCCCTCTACCTAATATATATATATTTTTTTTTTAACCAGACAACCCCTTAAGGCTGAAGATGTACGAACAAAGTCAGGCGACAGGGCTGTAGTGACCTGGCAATATTTTGACAAAGCTCTGCAACTGACCCGTAGCTTAGATGTGCATACGGGGCTACCGGAGATAATCTTGGATTGTTACTCTGGCAACAAAGCCAACAGCTTTAACTAAGTTTGACAGAAAAGTTATTGTGTGCTACGATGATAAAATTACCGTCAGCGCATCCGGAATTACTAGAAACGGTCTCTTTATTCTCAGCCTTCTCCATATATCTTCCATAGGAGTACACATAGTAAGTTCCTGCTCCTTAGATCATTCTTTATAACAGTGTTCTAAGTATCTGGCAGTCCTACGTCCAGATGAGAGCGTGCCGGAGGGGGAACTTGTGCGCGTGTCATAGGAGGCCAGACATCTATAGGAAGACACGTCCGCCCCCAATGGCAGATATTTTTAGAGTTCCCCATCCACTTTTGGGAAGGAAGTGGTCAATGAAGAAAACAGCATGTTAAGTGTAAGCCGCCAATAGAGGATATATACTCGTATATCCCTGCCTGGTGTTAGAACAATCTGCAGGAAGTTATGTTGTTGTACAAGTTTCACTAAGATTAAAGATTACTGGAAACCAATATAAAAGGGATTCTGTTATTTCTACTTTCACAGCTCCTTCAGGTATCAGACAAGAAGCAGAGATCCTGCAGGCGTGAAGCGTTGGTCTGAAGACGGCGGCGATTCCTTGACGAAGGTGGAATAATGGCCGACAAAGACGCAGTCACTTACTTCTGATCAATCTCCTTCTGAAGCTCCCGGTTCAGTTCGTCAATTCTCTGCTGCAGTTTCTTCCGTCTTTGCTCTGGGGGAAGGTGACTAAAATCTTCTAAGGCCGGGCCCTGTGTAGAGGAAAGATAAAATGAGCAACAGGAATGGAAGCCAGCGAGCGGAACGGCGAACAGAGCCGCACGCTGAACGAGCGCAGTCCCACAGCTCATTTATTAGGGCTTCCTGCAAGCCTGATGTAACAGACTGACAAAGAATACACAATGCGGCCGAGATAATGGTACAAAGTGAGGAACACTCAGCAGGCCAGACGTACCGAGCGCGACGGCTACGTGTCCGGATACAAAAGGGGAACGTGACATCTCCCTCACCCCTTCCAGCACCCTGCAGTTCCCCTTTTCTCGTCTGCCGGCTCTTTATAAACATTTGGAACAATCTGAGTCACTAAACTACTATTTTACGGCCCATTTACACGTAAAAAGGTCGCTCTGAATTCATCCAAACCACCAAAGTGCGCGATTATAGTCCCGTCTAAATGCGAGCCGTCGCACACTGTGCTGCTGCTCAGTTTCAGCCGGCATACAAAACCATTGCCGGGTCGCTCAGTTCTCGTTACGTCCAAACGCTCCCCGCTCAGCGTTGTACATAGGAGTGAGAAGCGAGCGATGATCTGCATTTCTAAAATTTTGGCACAAGCGCGAACTAGCGGTGACGTCACTCGCTTCAAAAACAAGAATCGTGCCATGTAAAACGGGCATAACTGGCAAGAACAGACACTCACTTCTCTACTTCCTCACTAGAAGCAGCCCGCTGACTCAGTACGGTGACCGAGAGAATGATAATGTACAGAAATGTTGAAAATGGAAGGGAAATACCAAAAATATGCAGGTTACAACACAACTTTGTTTTTTTTTGTTTTTTTTTTACAATATGCATGCTTTTCCAGATTATTGCCCTATCCTCAGGCTATGTCATCAGTAAATGATCGGCAGGGGTCTGACACCTGGCACCCCCACCAATCATCTGCTTGCCGGAGCCCCGGCACAGCTCCATATATTGTGTAGCAGGCCAGGAATGGTACTGCAGGCTCAGCTCCATTCACTTCAACCCAGACTTCGTCAATCTTCTATTCATGAACTATACTGATGATCGGTCATCAAGGATTTAAAAACCCTAACAAAAATCTTGGAAAACCCCTTTAAATCAAAAGCCAAGTTTCCTGCATAAACTGAATGAGAGTCAATGGAGGACAGTCCCATCAGCAATTTACAGAATATCTGGGATCTCAAGCCGCCGACTTGGTAGCAACCCCACTTTACCAGTAAAATAGGATTATTGGGGTTAGACCAAAACATAGAGAATGGTAAATGTGACTAATTTATGTGCGCCATCCCTTCAGTTTATTAACGGCGCTCCTGTTCCTCTGCTACAGTGTCTTGTACAAGTCGTTAGTTATAACTAAGTGACGCACTACGCCGACATCGTCCAAGACTTGTGGTATATTAGGTGTGATTAACATATTCAATCTGACGAGCACTTCAACTACTAAATAATGCTTGACTTAAACCCACGGTTCTGTATTTCCTATTGCAGTGTCCCTGGCTCAGTAGATAAATCACCGCTGAACAGTTTTGTTCCACAAGGAATCGTTACGACAGAACAAGAATATGATAAAGGGATTCTTTGGGAGGGGAGTAGGACGCACAGAGGATCGGTAAAGGCGTAGGACAGATAGCACAGCAGAACCCCGCCTGGTTCAGGTAACAGCATCAAGGTGGACTCCGCCTTCCATCCTTCCGAGGTCGGTAAAATGAGGTCCCAGCTTGGTGGGGTATACATTATATTCCCGGAGGACACAATCCAAGCTTTGTGAGGGAACCAAAGCTTGGAACTGGATGGAGAAAGTCAATTGTATACCTTAAATATGTTCTTTAACACCAATCTCCGCTTTATATATTCATTTAATCAGTATGAAAAGCCAATTTAATCAACTGTAATACATTCCAGGGCAGTAATCATTCTGGTTTCCAATGGACACTTTCGAGCTTGCCAAGAGGAGCGCCCCAACCAGCTTAGGCGAGTCATAAAATGCAGCGGGACAGTCAAGGTGGCCGGTGGCCATACACTTTGGATGGCCATCAGCCAAACACTCATTTGGCATCTGGCTGCTACTCCCATCAACCCTCATACAAGCAGATGCTCAGCCACGGATGCAGGTGTTCTCTATTAGGGAGAAGGGAGTAGGTCAACGGCAGACAACTACCTTGATCAAGTATTGGCATCTGGAAATCCCACATGCCCAATCCCTCTTCACCCTCCCCAACATCTTGTGGTTGGTGGAAGTCAGGACACCCTCATACATATTAGATGGACTCAGCCGATATCTATCTAATGTGTATGGCCACCTTATCCGGTATCAGATTACTGCACAGTGCCCGATGCAAGTCACCAACAAAGTAAAAACTATCCAGACACAGTCAGCAAAAAAAACAAACATTTTGGGTGATTTCAGCTCTGAAGCCTAAAGAATTGTGAATGCAGCTGTTATACAGTTAGGATCAACACAAAAGTAGTAAAGTAAGTAAAGTAAACTAAAACAATGTAGTTACAAAGTTACTCTAATATAAACACACATACAGCAAATGGGGTTTAAATACCTTCTTGTGACCAATTGAGAATAGATGGCTAAGGCCATGTTCACATATGGAGCCTCTGGCAGAAAACGCCAGGCAAACTAGTGCAGCATGCACGGCTACTGTGTGTGGTAAGATGCCATAGGGCATGACTAAAATCCAAAGAACTTTCAATAGTGAACGGTGTCCGTCAGGCGGCATTAGTGCCAGTCATGTACCGATACGACATGTCAGCTTTATTTTCACTGTCTGGCTCCGATGACAGAGCTAAAACAGAAGACCCTACAAGTATGAATGAAGTGCAAGCGTTCTCAAGTAGTGGTCAACTAGGCAGAAAGAAAATAGTAGGCAAGCTTTTTTTGAAGCCTCTTGGGCCTAGACATTGGTATATGCTGCTACTGAGTGCAAGAAATAGGATGTGAACGAAGGGTTAATTTCTACAAAGTAATTCCCTCCAGTAGATGAGTGCCGGTCAGTGCTCCTCTAATGGACCTTTATTCGGGCCAACTCAGACCCTATTAGGGGATGAACCATTGTTCACACAGGACTTCAATGGAAGCCGTGGGGGGAAAAGTTGCTGCATCTTCCAAAGTGAACGTGCAGAAATTTGCTGCATCGCCATTTGATCGCAAGTTTAAACGCATGATTGCGTTAACTAAATCACGGTCACACAAACTCGCGATCATGTAAACAAATGTGCACACCGTTAGCAGTTCTCTCTCCTCCCCACTACCGCCCATACGCGCTGCTGATTGGTGATGAGCGCAGTCAGGAACCGCTCCTTCTCCTCCGCCTCCACCCATCGGTTTCTTCCCTTCCTCCTACCGAATAAGCGCCACTGTGACATGGAGCTCCGGTGTTTCAGACCTCTGCTGCTCCGTCTCCTGGCACTATCCCCTGCACTGCGAGTTCAAAACCTTTTTCCCCCTCTAAAACGGGGATGCGTCTTATAGGTGAAAAATACGGTATATGCTACCCATGACAGCCATATCTTTATATACAATTTATTATTGTGATTTCAGATACCCACATATAGGCCGCCTACAGATGGCTAGGTCGGATTCCCTGCGAGAAATCTCGCGGCGGGACCGAACCCGCGCCCCTGCAGGGGCCAGTGTGGTTCTCACCTTCTCCCGCGGCTCCGGCTTTGTGATGTGCTGGCTGCCGGCCAGCCGGCCCATGTGCAGAGTGGAGCCGGCCCGGCACTGCTGACCATTCTGTGCGGGCCTCCGCAAGACCCGCACAGAAATAGCACATGTTGCAATTTGTTTTCCGCGTGTGATTTCACACGGACAAATCACGGCCGTCCGCATAGGATTGCGTTTTGTAATGCAGTCCTATGCAGGCGGGCACGGGTGGAAATTCTGTGGGAAATCTTGCTGCAGAATTTCCGCCCGTGTGCAGGGGGCCATAGCGGACTGTGTGGACGCTGCCTCGCTTTTATAATCGTTGGTAAATATTTGTACTAAAATATGTTTTTTCTATCCATAACTTTGTTCTGTGTCGTAGGCCGGTCTCAGACAACCATAATAAGCTGCGTGCCGCCCGCGAGAGACACTCAATGAACATTGCACGCTTGCTGCGGGCTGCCAATCCCATGAACTAGCTTGGCGTGTATACCCGAGTGATATGTGGCAAGATAATACATGCTGCGGATGCATTTTGCGCAGTGTGTGTG
This sequence comes from Eleutherodactylus coqui, assembly GCF_035609145.1. Taxonomy (NCBI): domain Eukaryota; kingdom Metazoa; phylum Chordata; class Amphibia; order Anura; family Eleutherodactylidae; genus Eleutherodactylus; species Eleutherodactylus coqui. The sequence goes on along the minus strand of NC_089839.1, from coordinate 261,240,683 downwards.
AGCGGCACAAAGTCCGTCTATAGCTGCTTGTTACAATACAGTCATGTGAGCCGGGCCTTATACCAAGTAGATGTGTTGCCGCCTTGTAATGCACTATATAGTTTATAAGCCCTTCTTTTGGAGTAATAGGAAGTAGCAAGATAAATACATTTTGCAACATTGTGTAACAGCAGTGATGCTATTTGTATCCAGTAGTTCGTAGAGCGAGTCCTAAAACGTCTTGAGACCAGATTATTTTACAAGTGTCTTTACGGCTTGTTCCCAGTTCAGAAGATCAGTGGGTACAGACCCGATCGTTGGCATTTATCATGATACTCCTACATATATACACCCCATAGCAAAACTGTAATACTTTCTTTTTATCAGACACTCCATTACAGAATATGGCCCTGATCAGGCTGGAAATGCAGCATTCCATAAATATGGACAAGATGAACTTTTAATCAAGTTGCAAGTATGTAGCATTAAAACATACCACTAGGAGGGGCACAACACACAAGCTGAAGGATAACCCCCACAGGTGAAAGCGTGATATTACAGGACTGGTATTGTTTACTTATTAAACAATTGCAGAGGTCTACAAAGCAAGCGTCACACAAATGGACAGCGCTGACATAACAGAGGTGCATCACTCAGGGCACGACGTTCCAGATCTACTGGCTGTGGAAAGAGATGGAGAATTCTAAAAGGGGTTGTCCCACAAAAAGTATCGTTCACAGTTCAATCCAGCCCATACATTAGAAGCATTTTTTGCATTTACACTTATTAAAGAAAAGGTTTCTATCCAGAGATATTCCAGGACTAATGTTAGAATAGTGCTGCCTCTATCCCGTGTCCACCTCCGTAATCACTCCAGGTGGTCGCACACGCTCACTCATGCATCTCTCCATTCTCCACTGGGTATGTGGAGGGATCCCCGCTGCAGTGAGCGGCCGCTTCTGAAGTTGCTGAGTCTTCTCCGTGGTAAGCAAGTGATGAGTGCGACAGCATGACTGAGCATGTGTGACCACCTTAGAGCAATTACTGCGGTGGACCAGACACAAAGGCAATAGAAACAGCAGGTGGCGCTACACTGTTAGTAGTTCTGGAATATACGTTCATAAGAAACTTTAATAAATGTAAATCCAAAAAAAAATCTTACCGTTATGAGCTGGATTTAACTATAAATTATATTTTTCGTGGGAAAACCCCTTTAAAGCACATAATCACCCTCATGAACACTTGAGAGCCACAGAAGTCAGAACAAAAAACAGACAAAAAAAAAGTATCAAGCAGTAACACTCACATTGGCATGATGGGACACAGACCAGCACACTTTGCTTACCATCCTCAGTGACCACTGAACCGTTCCCCAGCAGCAAAAAGAAACGGCAAGTTACTGAAAGATAGTGCAGACTTTTGTTCTAATAGTGTGGAAAAAAGGAAAATATATTGCAAGATCCCTCCCCTTCACAATCCAGGAGAAAACATGAATGTATCGAAATACACACCATCCTGGTAGTCAACTTGTCTCCTTACAAAAGCAGTAAGTCTAGTATCCGTTTATAGGTCTGGTAAAGTATGTGATACACATAGAAAGTCTCCTATAGGCCTAATTCACATGAGCGAGTTTAAAACGCTTTCTAATCCAATTTTGGATTTGGGGTTTCCTAAAAGGCTTTCTCTCTTTGCTGTTATACAACGGTGCCATCTGCAGGCTTAAGTCAGTGTGTGTGCGCGCCAGAGAGGCTCCGACAGCGGAGTGGCTTGCAATAGACGGTAAGAATACCCTGTCGGATGTCTTCTGACATTGGAGCTGTACAAGCATCAATCAGAATGTAGGAAGACGTCAGATGGTGGATTGGAAAGGGTTAAGATCACAGTACTGGCAGAGTTGGCAACCACGCAAACTCCGATAAAACTCAGAGCCACTAAAAGCAATTGGGATATTCAGACGTCTGATGCAAAGGGGAAAAAAAAAACACAGGCAAAAAAATAAAATTGTAGCATGTTATATTACCAGCTTCACGGGCGATGGTAGGACAAGGCATGTCACATCGGACAGCACATGGACGGGGTGACTAGCTATTTGATGCAACTTAGGCCCCAGAATCTCAAGTGCATCTCACATATGGCCATGTGAACGCGGCCTGAGGCTAGTGCTCCAAACGGCAAGTCATACACCCCCTTACATTTTAACTATACTGTTCCATTACTGAGAATTGCAGTGTGCCCCCTGAGAACCCCTGATGGAGCTGGGTATACTGCAGCCGTATATATAGAGCGGTCCCCTAGAATGAGGGGAATCGGCCACGGCACAGAGAATTACACAAACCTAACGCGTCTAGTGGACAAACTTTAATGTATAATTGAAGACCTGTAGATTTTAATGCGAACTTCCACAGGGGCGAACACTGCTGCGTACTGCAGAACTCCGCCCCATGTGAAGGGTTCCTAATGCATCTAAGGGGGACCAGATTTACATAGGGGCAAAAACAGACAAAAATCTGCTACCTAAAAGGAAATATTTGCATCAAAAGGAGACCATGCATTTCCAAAATCTTAAGGCATGTTGGATTAAACAGACGATGAAAAATATGGCCAGCGAAGATGAAACGGACGGACCCGAGTCATTCATCAAGCCTACAGAGAGCACTGAATGCTCCTAATGCAGATATGACAATGACAGCCGCTCTTGTACTGAAGACCGGAGGAATATGGAGGCAACTTCAGCTCACGGTCTCTGTAGGTTATCAGATGCTTTCTAGGAAAGAAGTGTAGGCAAGGGCGGTTTCACACCGGCGGCAGGGATTCCACTTTCCTGCTGCATTTGGGGAGCAGGAAAGGGGAATCCCCACGGCTGAGCGGTTCCGTCTTTGGATGGAACTGAATGGACCCTATTGAATACAATGGGGTCAGCTTGTTTTCCGGCCTTTGGATGGAAGAGAAAAAAAGCGCTGCATTTAGCGCACTCTCTTCTCGTATGTTCGGATCGGTGATGGAACCTTCGAGCGGAGGTTCCGCCACAGTTGTGAAACCGGCCTGTATAACCCAATAGAAGCACATAGACGATAACCAGTTGGCAGTTCATATTTTAGTCCAAGTCTTACGACGTAAGGCATTTTATGAATGTGCATGTAACCGCACCACAAACCACACAACATGCACCTCCCCATGCACGGCACTACAAAGGTGGGGGGCATGACATATAGGTAGCCTGTCCCATACCATCCATAGTGACAGAAGAGACGCAAACACACCATAAGAGGCAGTTTTACAGGAATGTCTTGTTCACACACCCCATACAGAAAGAGATGTATGCTCACAGCTTAGAACTTCTCTTAGGAGAAGCCAAGAGAAACCCGGCTGAACAGATGCATAATGGATGTGTTTGCCTATGTAGCTATTTTTCACAATTATTGAATTTAATCCTTTCCAGATTCAGCAGGTAAAATAGCCCTGACCCTGCAATACTCTGCAGTCAGGACAACAAACACCTTGGTAGAAGCAAGTGCCAGCAAACCCAACTGAGTTAGTGGGAGCCATCGAGTCCACTGGTGGCCATCATGCAACAAAACCAGCTGCGGTGTGGCTTCCATATATAAGGTCAACCACACTGCAGATGTGAACAGACGGCTGTCCATATGTGCCGTCTTCTACATGCCAAGGTTTACAGAACAGTGGAATTACTAAGCCTCTGTTCACATCTACATCATGGCTTAAAGGAGCACTCCAGGTTAACCCACTGATCTCTGCTGTGAAGAATCCAGCTCGTCCCTCCAGACTGTGTATTCTGCATTTTATTTTATGGCTGGGTCACATGGCCAGCACTCTGACAACACTCTAGTGCCCTGCAGTTACTGGGACAGATTTAGGACAACTCATTTAAACAAAAAAAACAAAAAACCTGTCTTTCTTGTCAGAGTATTGTGCTCTTGAAACTATCTTGTAACAGCTTTCCATGGGCAGGAAATGCAGTTCTCCTTTATGACAGTTACTGCAGGGCACTGGCTGTTGTCAGAGTGCTGGTCATGTGATCTGGAGGCCAGACGAAAAGTGCAGAAAACAGAGCTATGAAGGGCGAGTTACAGAACTAGATTCTTCACACAAAAAGGTCTGTGATGATTTCTCAAAGAAAGATCACAGTGCTTCTTTAACAGCCATAACCGGAATGACTGATCTATCAACATACAAACCCTAATGGATCTCAATGTCAGATCAGGTGTCTGGGGTTTTTATGCAAACCAACTAGGTTATTAGTGTCATAAAAACAAACCAGAAATGCAATAGAAACATGGACAATCCATCAGTTCAGCCCAGTTAGAGGAAACCCCATTACACTCTCCACACAGCAAACTTTGTACAACTTACCGCTCTTCTTAGGCCTCTAAAAGAAGCCACCCTCTGCCTGCACACCGTCGCCTCACCCACTAAGTCCCTGTCTGACAGAGTGCAATGAGGACCGCTAGACTCATAGACTTCAGGAGGGGAACTAGTCTGATACAAAAAAGAATGCATGAGCTAAACCCTCTGAGCACGTATCCTACAGGGGCCGAACATGATTACAGCAGCTCCTTATAGGTGTTGTCCAAGTCATTTATCTTAACGTCCAAGCATTGAAACGATAAGTGTGTAGAAACTGAACTCCCCTTCATTTTACAACCTCTTAACAGAGGGGCTTTTGTAGAGCAACATTCATGATGGAGGGCAAGGTTGGCTGGATCTATAACCCCCGGCAGCAGGCAGAATTGGGCTGGGGTACATAGTAGAAAGTTGCACCTGCTGCTGCAATGAGCTGTTTGACGTTCAGACCTAGCAGCGCATAAAATAGAATTAATCTCAAAGTTTCCTAAAATACAAGCGACCGCGGGCAGAATACAGTCCTGATTTTGCAATAAATATTACCAAACTTTGCAAACTCTGAATAACTTTGATAACGGCATGAAAAACTTTTCATTCTCTACCAAAATGCAGAAATAGAAAGGATTAGACCTTTTGTCCCCACTTTATTTACTCCGTTACCAGACAAACGTACAAAACAGATTGTAAGAGCTGCTTTAGTATATACTTGGAATCCTCATGAAACACTTCTGGAACACAGCTGTTCCTCTGCTATTCCTCCTGAAAGTGAATAGACCGACAACTGGGTGTCACCATTCCCCTTGGCAACAGGGTCCCCTACACGGGACACATCCTATTAACAATAGGAATAACCAGTGCTCAATTTATTCCTACATTCCCAAGTAGGAAAGGAATTGAACAATACTGCGTTCTAAGATACTGAGCTCATGAACAGTCATGGGGATTAAATGTAATTACTAAAAACAGACATTTTAAAGGGGTTGAACCAAGGTTACACGTTATCCCCTCTGCCCACGCAGTGATGTCAGAATGAACCGAGCCCTGTCTGAGCATGGGCAGTCAGCGCTCCATTCATTTCAATGGGCTGATGGAAATACCCCAGATCATGTCGCACAGCCATCTCCGCCATTCCAATGAAAGAGAATGGAGTGCTAGTGCGTCCAGTGCTCCGTTCAGTCTTCTCCTCACTGTGGGAGTGCACCAACCCAGAGTAACAGGCAGAGTGGGGCACAAGACCCTCGTTCTAGAAATAGTAGGCGTCAGCGGAGAGTCCCACATCAATCAAAAAGTTATTGCCTATCCTGTGGCTAGGTGATGACTTGTAATCTTGGTGGTCCCCCCCTTTTTAAAAACAGACAGGTCTTTAAAATGAGCCCCAGCAAGAGGTCCTCTACTGTACTTGCTGCTATATGTGGTGCATCAATCAGTGCAGGCAAAAGGTAATCCTGAAAAAACAGGGCTCTGTAGAGAGTATGAATGTGATTTAGATCGACTCCTCTGCAGGCACCTTCACCTACCGCAGACACATGCAGGGAACTGGATGTCTGAGGTCGAAAAACTAAAATGTGATCGCCGCCAGCCAGAAGCAACAACTGCAAAGCGGTGGAGAAGTTCTCCCTGCAATGCTTATATGCAGACAATTGGGAAGGGGTATTTATTGTCACAGTGCAAAAGCTGGGGTGAAAACCCGTACGTTAGACTACAAAAACACAAATACTGGCTGCTACGTAATACATACAATACCGTATCTAACAAAGCAACAATTAGATGGCACGGCATGACTGTTCAGGATCTCAGGACTTTAGTGTATGCAGAAAGAGACTTAAGAGGCCACGGCCAAAAATATTTTCTCACTTAGAGAATAAAAAAACTGTACTTGTTGGAGAAAATCAATAAGGGGAACTACCCCACAGCTTCCCCTCAACAGTCAAATAACTGAAATTTGGAACTTGATCTAGCTGACACGGCGCTGACTGAGACGGCAACGTTATCAACACGCTTCTGTTTGTGTTTTAGATGGGGAAGTACAAAGATCTGTCTTTAATCCACCGCCTACCAGTGATAAAATAGATGCAATTCGATTTTACTGTAGGCTGTAAAATGAGACGCGCACTCGGACAAGTCTGTGCTGTAACCCGTTTGGCCACTAGGTGTCAGCACATGTGAAAACTGCAGTATTTCAGACTCCGTAGATGTAGATATGCCACTTTCTGATAATATGCCTTTAAATATCACTCCCGTTACAGCGATACACCGGTTCGGGCACCATGCTAGTCAAAGCCAACCACAGGACACAAACATCTTCATCTTCAATCCATGAACTGGCGGCTACATTTATATAGAACCATGGAGTCCCGAGTACAAAATAGACTTTCCTATTACTTGCACACAAATGTAAGGAATCCACGTGCCGCCGTGTATTTAACGGTTATTGCTGGGGATAGGGGGCTTTCACATCTGCCTTGGGGGTTCCGGTTTCCTGCTCTGTTCAGGGAGCAGGAAAGGGGAATACCTGTCTGAATGGCTCTGTCTAATGACTAAAGCAAACAGCGATGAACAGACCCCATTGACTATGATCAATAGTTTGGTTTCCGCTCAGATGCCTGGTAGCGTTTTCTTCCATACTTTGTGCCCGATCTGCGATGGGACCCCCAGAGGTTCCTGCGCGGATGTGAAACCACACAAAATTGTACACAAGAGCTCACAGCAGAAATGAGCCATTAACTACCAATATAGATACTCCAGAGAGAGGGAACGCCTCATTGCAGTTTCTATCCGATCTTGCTAATAGAGAGGGTCCCAAACAGGGTACTCCCATATAGTTTATATCTAGGTCATATGGATATGGGGAGTCTAAGAACAGACAACCCCTCTAAGAAGCAAAATGACCAAACTGTTCAGACCACAGAATCTCACCTTGGGTTTCTTTCCAAAAAGCCACAGTTTGCCCTTCGCTTTTCCCATAGTTATTTTGGGGTCAGTTCTTGTTACTTCTGGCTTTGGAGTACTTATTGTTCCATCTGAAACAGTTCGGTAAATATGCTGACTGTAGTCTTCGAAAGGGAAATCTCCGGGAGGTTCAAATCCAGATTTAAAGCAGTCCACAACTAATTGAGAGTCCTGGGAGAAGGAAGGAGCAAAAACGGTATATCAACAGGTGAAAAAGTATAATGGCGGATATGAGTAAGATAACACACTCTACAGCTGTAACCATGGCATGCAAGGAGAAGAAACTAAACCCCAATACATATTTGGACAGGCATGTAGAACTAAAAAGCAGATGTGTGAAGCATGAGCGCGATACGTGACTGCATACACCATACGGTCACAATTCACATCAGCCATGAAATACATGGAGTGCAGAAGCGAGGTTGGGTTAAACCCATTCCATAAAGAGAACGCTCCCTCACCCGGCGCTCGTCCACAGACTTGGCCGCCTGCACCATTCCTTCTAAGCATTTCGAGATAATTGGGATAACTTTTCGCTCGGCATCAGCAAAACCTTTATAACACTCGCTCAGCTTCGTAGTTCTCCTCTCATCCATTTCCTGAAGGTGCTGTGAATAGGAAATACAGGGTCAACAAGTTAGAATTTATGGACATAAACTAATGTAAAGAGGATTATGCAGCAGAACTGAGCCGCTCCCTCGTTCCAGAAACACCGAACAAAAATAGAAGTTACATATTATATACACACTGGGGCCGGGTGGTTTGGCCCCAAACTAAAAATCATGATTTTTTTTTTTCAATCTTCCAAGTCCCTGGTTTGCCGAATACTGAAAATCTAGAAGTGTAACAGCTGGGCCAGGTAAGCTATATAGAGGATGCAGCACTCACCAGAGCACCGTGGTTCCTTCAGACGGTCGGACCCTCACCAACCTAATATTGATAGTCTATCAGTTTCTCATTTTTTCAAACACTATGCCTGCCAGAGGACTGTTAAAGGGTTTTTTCAGAAAAATACTATGGCCAATCAGGATGGGTCATCAATAGTTGATCGGCCAGAATCCATCGCTCAGGCCCCTGACCGATCAGCTGAGTGGGCACATACTGTCAACGCCACAACAACACAGAAGTCGGAGCAGAAGCCTCTTGTGATTTCAATGAAAGCTGTGCCTGCAGTTACAAGCACTGGTTGGCGCGGAGGTTTCTGCGCCAACCTCTGCTATTGCGGTGCTAACAGCATGCGCCCACTCAGCTGATCGGTCGGGGTCCCGAGCGACGGACCCTAGCCGATCAACTATTGATGACTAGTGATGAGCGAGCATACTCGCTAAGGGCAATTACTCGATCGAGCATTGCCCTTAGCGAGTACCTGCCCGCTCGGGAGCAAAGATTCGGCTGCCGGCGGCGAGCAGGGAGATGCAGGGGAGAGCAGGGAGGAACGGAGGGGAGATCTCTCTCTCCCTCTCCCCCCCCCCCCCGCTCCCCCCTGCTGACTGCCACAACTCACCTGTCACCCGCGCCGGCGGCCGAACCTTTGCTCTCGAGCGGGCAGGTACTCGCTAAGGACAATGCTCAATCAAGCAATTGCCTTTAGCGAGTATGCTCGCTCATCTCTACTTACATTTGGTTTAGACCGCAATCGTTTAGTCCGTCTCGTTCGCTTATACAGCGTATAAAAAACTGAAGGGTTCTTGTTTGAACGAGCCGAAAAATGCATTTGCCTGTCTAAACCGGCTGCACGGGAGCGAAGGTGTTACTGGTGACGTCACTCACGCGTTCAAATAGGGACCCTTAAGGCTGATTTACACGCAGCGATTTATGCAAAGGACGGCTTTTGAGCGATAGCCGTTGCATGTAAATGTGTGCCCATCGGGCACTCTTCGTCCATCGCCAAGTTCAGCTCAGCTTAAACTCCATCAGGACCGATAAGACGTACCACACGCTGAGTTCTCCGTGGGCAGCGCTGATAACATTCTTTCAGCTGCTGTCCAGCTGGAGAACAATAGTGATGTATTTAGAGAACCCAGACCACCTGCTGTTCTCTAAAGACATGCAAATGAAGCTAGTTAGCTACTAATGGGCTGATTAACCCATTAGTACCCATTGCAAAATGATCACTTAAAACTGTCCGTTTTTGATGAATTTTGAGCGACCATCCTTGCGTGTAAATTGACCCTTATTCCTCTGCATTTCCTTCTTGACTTTTCAGCATAAATACAGGATACAATGAGTGCAGTATACTTATCAGACTTCCTTGAAAAGCCAACTACTTACTATGTATGGAAATGTCTGGGACAAAACTATGACTTCACATTAACAGGTCTCTATAAATAGAAAGCACTCGGCAAGTGGAACCAATATGTTACAATTACTTAGAGGTTTAATCACAAAATACCAGCGCAACATTAACGGAGCAGCAGCAGGCAGGCACAGAGGTCATATGATACCACACATTACTCCCCGCATTCGCCGCACAATATCAGCTAGAATTATAGAATGGTAGAGTTGGAAGGGACCTCCAGGGTCATCGGGTCCGACCCACTGCTCAATGCAGGATCACTAAATCATCCCAGACAGATGTCTGTCCAGCCTCTAAAGAGGAACTCACCACCTCCCGTGGCAACCTTGGGGCCTTCTGAGAGCTCCCAGCTCTGCCATGGCTGATTGCCTATCAAACTATGCCTGTGACATGCAATACCATGGTATTGCCTTTATAGCTCTAGGAGAGATCAAACGATTGCAGATAACCGTACGCCCTGTGTCATTAAGGGGTTAAAAGATATTTGTACATTGGTGACCCGCAACAGCATTGTAAGGAAAAGAAACAAATGTTTTAGGGGGTTTTCATACTTTAACCCTTTCCAATCCACTGTCTGACGTCTAAAGACATTCTGATTGAAGGCTGTACAGCTCCGATGTCGGAAGACGTCCGTTAGGGTATTCTTACTGTATATTACTGGCCGCTCTGTTGTCGGCCTCTCCAGCATGTCACATATTGCAGTACTGGCTCTAGCCAGCAGATGGCGCCATTGTACAATGGCAGAAAGAGAAAGTCCCCTAGGAAAAATCTGAATCCAAGAATGAATTGCAAAGGGTCAAACATATCATAAGGAGGCCTTTCTAGCCTAAAGTGAAGTTGCTACTACTGCGGGGAGACCTAGAAGATCTGCTGTGAACCTTGGGGGAACCCAACAGAAAGTGTTCACTTTTCTGCGCCATTAGCAGATAAATAATTTTTCACCGTTCCCAGTGTAAGCGCTCTGCTGGTGTCATACATGGACAGGAAGGGGCGCTCCAGACTCAAACCCTTTGTAGCTGTTCTCCGCTAGAATTAATGTGGGAGGTTCCTGAATGGAGGCGACCGCCATTAACTCCAAATTCTCTAATACAGTGGGTTTAACCATAAAAAAAACTACGCATGATTTCATGTTTTTTTTTCTTGAAAATATGGCTGCTTTATACTGAATTAAGAGTAGGGCTGGATAAAATAATAGTTTTTTTTGTTTTAACACGCCAAGCGCGAAAAAAATAGTGACTTTGCCTCAGTGAACACGTACCCATAGTAATATAAACAGGAAACCTATAAGGAAAGTCATTGTTCAAAACATCTTCTAATGACCGGCAAAGAATCCATAAAAAGGAAACACCCTGAAATCCTTGTCCACGGCGATGCGGGAGGAAAACAAATGGAACTTTTCTCTGTTTACAATATTGAAGTACTTGTGGTTTATTTCTATGCATGTATAATCTGTATGACGCAACCAACCATTCAGGCAGTCCCTTCTTTTATCCTATAGGGTACGCCCGGCCCAGTAAATATTTACCAGACTAACGAGGTAAACAGAATGTTTATAACCGCGCTGCACAGAACAGGCGCCGCGTACCTTGTAAACTTGTGGGATAACTATGTAGAAATGTTTGTGTTGCTCTGCATTGTAGTTCTGTAGTTGTGCTGCGTATTCGTTCTTGCTTTCGTCCGCCATGTGTGTGCGCAGGTTCAGCTGCTGTTTTGCCTGGGAAAATGGGGACAAAAACGTAATAAAATTTACACAAGTTGTTAAAGCCGATCTGTCAGCTGGATATGTGTCTCTATTGAATGGCAGTATATTACAGGGACATGTCTACTAAACAGCGCAAAAAAACTAAGTGCTCACTTGGTTAGTAGAGCCCGAGGCCGGCTCACACGAACGCATCAGATTCCGCATACGGATTTTCTCAGCAACTTAGTATATTAGGGAGAAAATGGCCATCTAGTTCAGCCTGTTTCCACACCCCCTTGTTGATCCAGAGGAAGGCAAGAATTGTGAATGATCACAAACACGAGCGTTTTTCCCTGTGCGGATGTACGCTATACGCAGCGTATAATCCGCGCAGAAGAATGATCCCTCTTTCTCACCTTTAGCTGGAATTTCCTTTGACGTTGCAAGCATTTCCGCTGCTCATACGCAATTGTATATGGGTGACGGAATACTCGCATCCATTGACTTCAACGAGGGTCATTTGCGTGGAATCCGTGCAAAAAAAAAAAAAGCACACCGCAATTTTTTCTTCCACTCGAGGAATACGCAATTCGTATCCGCAAGTGTGAACGAAAAAACAAAAATGTAGGTCTTACAATGCTGCGTTTTACCGCAGCGATCGAGGATTCTGCGTGCGAGCCCGGCCTAACGAAGATCATAATTCATTGTTAGGAGTACACTATATCCATGAGAGGACTGAATACCCGATACTGCACAGGGTATACGGAAGCCGTCAATCACTACGGATTTGTAATGGTCTTTGATGCAGATTTCATCCTTTGAAATGCGAAGAGTGAAGCCGGCTGTAAGATATACATGAAATGCATGCAGATTGCTTCTGCTCCTCATCTGAACTGTGACGGTTCTTCAGGGATGGAGCTGCACAGCGATATTACTTTGTGGTCAGCAGGCATTTTCCTTCCGTAACAGATCTCCCCTCCTGCAGACGCAGGGACTGCTAAGTCAGCACTTAGTAAGGAACCTGCAAATAGCAATATACATCACGTCGTCTTGGACCCCCTGCGGCTATGAAAAGTCACGCTTATCCCTACACAAACCTTACTTTTCATTTTTGAGGAAAAAAAATCGACTTTGCAGCACTGTGGAAATATCCCAGGTTTTATCCCAAAGGATTGCTTTAACACAACAGGGGCCGAACATTAACCTGCATGGAAACGGAAACTCTGCATATTGTCCTAAACGTGTAACCTTTACCTTCTCCACATCAGATTTTGTAGCATTGGCATCGTTATCCATTCTTTCGTATGTCTGCTGCGCCTTTTCAGCTTCTCGGCACTCTCTCTCAAACTTCTTTTTACTCTGTGGATATTGGAATAGTTTCAGTTATTATAAAGAATTTTTTTTTTTTTAAGTTACAGAAACTAATATTTTCAATGTGATTATACCCTTCCTGACCCTCGTATATAGGCCTCTCACTAGCCAAGCCAGAAACTTACTGCACACTGATGAGGGCCAATCACCCTGAAACAGCTGGCTGTGTATGGTTATTCTAGCTTTGGCTTACAATTCCCAGTCATTGTTATAAGACTTGTTTAAAGTCTAACACTGACTTGCAGGAATGCTGCCTTCCAATAGGTGGCGCTGCTGAGGTATTGTTCCATTTTCCCATAGGAGCATGGCTGGCCTTATACGGCCCCCTTGTCCACGGCCGCTAGCGATATTCCGCTGCCGGGGAGCAGGGGAGAAAACTGACGGTTCTCTGGGGTGAGCCTATCTAACAGATAGGCTCACCGCGGAGAATCATGGCAAATCGCAGCATGCGAATCGCTATGATTCTCTGCTCGTGAACGGGGGGCTGCGCTTTCTATAGCAACGCTGTGGAAAGTGTGCACTGCATTACTTGCGGGCGGATTATCGCCATGAGTAATGCAATGCACTATCGTCCGTGGACAGGAGTCCCAAGTCTCCTCATACACCTTGGTGCTCTACGCAGGGAGAAAGGATACCCCATCCCAACCCTAATTAGGCTCCTGTTGCGAGAAAAAATGCAAAATGTTGTGGGGGGAAAATCGCAGCATGTCCCATCTTTCTGCATTATTTTACTTTTCACGTTTCCTATTCCTATTGACTGTCGCGTAAAGAAAAAAAAAAAAAAAAAGTGCATATGAAAAAAATACGCAAGAGAAAAAAAAACACAAGTGTCAATGATGTTTTTACAAGAAAAAGCAGTGCTGATGCTCAAAGCAGCGCCGGGAAAAAGTTGTGATTTTGCAGTGATTTTCATATGGCGATATCGCGATGGCCAGAGTGAAGGAGCTCTAACATACAGATTGCTTCACAGATTTCAGACTCTGCATTGCAAAATCCACAAGATTTTAGGGGCTTACTGCATAATTGCACATGTGGATGAAGTTTTGAAAACTCACCGACTTGTACTATCAATGTGTGGAATCTGAAACAAATACACCGCATCTCGCCGTGGCCTCGCAGTTCAGCATCACCAGAGCTCTCTTGTAATGAGCTATAACTACATGAACTCGTTCCCAAGAAACCGGCAGAACCTTTCCCTCTGCCACAAATAAACTACTTGCTAAAACGGAAATAACCAAGAAAAGCATCACTTACACTGTCCATCTGCTTCAGACACATATCAAGGTACTGCTGCGCTCTCCGCCCCTCCTGAAGATGCTTTCATGGGATTAAAAAGGAAATATCAATTTCTGCTCATTGAAAATCAAGCAAAAAAAACCCATTTTACAGGATATTAAAAACTATCACATTACAAATCAAATTGTGCATTATGCTAATACTTCGAAGAAAAATCTGAATTCTAAGCCAACTCCAAAGCTGAAAATAAGTTGTGACTGCAGTGACCCCCAATATACATGCAACAACTGGCGATTTGTATGCATAGGATTTTATAGGCACGGGGCAGAGATGCTTTGGAAGTAGAACTATTCTTTTTTAGGTTCATGTAATCTAGGAAACTGCATCCAAAAACACAAAAAAATATTTTTTGTCCACTGAAATGCATGCATTTTGGGCTGACGATCACTTTTGTAAGGAGGTTTGAGCACAACTTTTGCACCATTTTCTACAAGTCACTGTATATACACATTGCAGTGTAAGTATCAACAGGAGACTTAATGTCAGGGGAGATCGGGAGATCGGGAGATCGGGAGATCGGGAGATCGGGAGATCGGGAGATCGGGAGATCGGGAGATCGGGAGATCGGGAGATCGGGAGATCGGGAGATCGGGAGATCGGGAGATCGGGAGATCGGGAGCCCCCCTCCCTCCCCCCCACACACACACGACACACTATTAAGAGGGGGTTCTGTACTACTAGTGTTCATTCATAACAAGTTAAAAGTAAACTTGTCAGGTTCCCCAAGCAGCCTGGGCTGCAGAAAGCAAGGCAAGTCGGCTTAGTGGTTTTGCAAATTCCACTTTTGAAGCATTGCAGGACTGGATTGGAGAAGAGTCCAATGATCTCATGCATATTAATGTATGCACACCACTCCTCCTCCTCCCTCCAGATGCAGATTTGCAGGTCCTGCTGTGCTACAATGCACATGGAAAGACCAGTGAATCAGCATCTGGAGGAAGGAGGCGGAGGATGGGGGCATATATGAATATACATGAGCTTCATTGGACTCCTCTACAGTCCTGCAAGTTTGCAAAACCACTAAACTGATGGGTATAAGTGACAGATCACTGATTTCAGTGTGTCGCTATACCCTGCTGCCCACAGCCTGGGGGACCTAACAGGCCCCCCTTTAACATCTAAGGATGTGTGCCGTCTGATTCCTTAATTGTCCATACCAGTGCGGCAGGAGACCCCCCTTTGTTGCCCAACAATGAAGTCAAAGAAAATCTGATTTCCCCAGCTGCGCGGTTATTTGGGGGGGGATTTCTTTTATTGCTAAAAGAGAGGCGTATCCATTACACAACCGTTATTTTAGTGATTACATATTAAAAGTTTGCCTAAATATGGGTTCCCTGTAGATGAGAGTCATGCTACCAGGTATTAGGCCTCTTCCGGTGTGTACGCTGGATGTCTAGCCTGGACATATAAAACCGGGTGTCATACAGTTACATGGAACCATCAGTAACTTCCATTGAAAGAAGAAAAAAGTAACAAAAGAAGGGGGAAAAAAAGACTGTTCTTCCCCATGATCTAGTTGTAATGGAACGGCTATTAGTTTTTATTTAACTATTACTGTATCATCTTTCACCCAACAGTAAATCATATCCCAATCAGTCCCCAGCCCGTCTACATCCATCAGTTTAACACCAAGCCGCAGTCTTAGAAAATAAAATATTTATGAAGTGCCATAATAATAGAAATACCGATTTTCGCTCAGCCTTCAGCTCGTAGGAATACTTCATTATTTCTGCATAAACTCTGTGTCCAATTTCCTCAGCCACAACTTCCCGCTGTCCGGCATAGTCATTCAGCTCATTCAGTATATTATAAAATGCTATACATGATGTAAATCTGCCAAGAAAAGAAGAGATTGATGAGGTCTCCTAGGGTTACGCAGTCCATCCCTAATTGTTGCTGTACATGCGGTGGTTTCTCCGGCCCAGTAATGTCACCTATCAAGTACATCCCGCAATTAAACAGAAAGATAAATCGCTCAAAAATCACCCAAACGACAGTCTAAGTGACAGTTTTGAGCGATCATCTTTGCATAGTCTATAGTAGTTAATTGGCTACTAAAGATCTTTGCAGGCGGAGCGGGACACTGCCGCTATCGCTCGGGGAACAATACAGCTGTTCTGCATAAGCAAACAGCTGTATTGTTCTCTGCGATTACAGCTCACGTCCTGCTGTGAACTACCAGCGGGACACGAGCTGAAAGAATCTTATCAGCGCTGCCGACTGTGATAACAGGTTGCACTGCTGATAAGAGTTCATCCCTCAATTCTAGAAAACTAGAATTGAGCGAGGAACGAATCGTGCACGAAAACTGTATGATGTCCGTGCATTTAGACACAACGGTTATCACTCCAAAAAGATGGCTTTGAGTGAATTTTGAGTGAGAATCATTGAATCTAAATGGGCCTTAACACAGTGGAATGCTTTTTTGAAACACAGTGGAACGCAACATGGAACGCAGCGTTAAGTACGCATGACGGCAACAAGTCACAATGCCAGCCCGACCACTTCCTGGATTCTCATCCTCTTCTTCAGGTTAAAAACGTCCATTAACTATTATTTTTAAGTACCGCTGTATCCATTAAGACATTTGTATCCTGTATTAGTGAGCATGATGTAGTATTCCATGTGCCTTCCAATAGGTGGCACTGTGGAGTTATCATTACATCTCCCTTATTTGCATATTACCCAGAGGAGCATGAATGGCCTTTTGAGTCTCCTCACTCACCGTCTAGGTGCTCTCCCTAAGGAGAAAAGACAGCATTTCTGATCATGGACCACACACGGTCGCATTCCGATGAGGTCATGAGGTGTGGGTGTTGCAGGAAGAACACTACACCACCCATGAGCCATCACTATAAAACTTATGACTTTAGCTTGATAAAGGGGCCCTGTTTGTTGCTCTGAAACGCGTTGCATTATCTACACCATTTGGACTCTGGTACCTTGTTTGTATTGTGTTTGCATATTGGAAATCTTTATCATTTTTTGGAGAAAATAAATCCCTGTGTTGGAAAACCCGTGGAATCTCCTTTTTGTCTCCTGCCATTTGAGGTTTTAGGGAGGTCTCAAGGACTGGGACCTTTCCTGGAAGTAAGTCTCTTTCAACAATTGTATATGCTATAGATTCCTATGAGCACAGGATCTTTTTCCTGATTTACGTCATTTTTGGAGCAGGCCATTCAAGCAAGAACCTGCTCCTTACTGCTGGGCGGCCGCATATGCTGTGCATGAAGCAGGCTCAGGAGCAGAGTACGCCATACATTGGCAGGGACCAGAAGAAAATTAGTCGGGGAAACTGCGAAGAGACCAAAGGCCGCATTAACACAGCCAAAAGAACACCAGACCCGAAGATGGTGGGGAAGCGTTATGCTTTGGGGCTGTTTTTCTGCTTCTGGAACAGAGACTTTAGTCAAGTTGGAGGGAATTATGAACGGTTCCAAATATCAGTCCATTTTGGCACCAAACCTTCAGGTCTCGGCTAAAAAGCTAAAGATAAAGAGGAATTTCACCTTTCAGCATGACAACGACCCAAGGCATATCTCCAAATCAACAAGAGAATGGCTTTGCCAGAAGAAGATCAAAGTTTTGGAACGGCCCAGCCAGAGCCCAGACCAGAATCCCATTGAAAATCTGTGGGTTTTCCACCCTAAATGACTTGTTTGTTTTTCAATGGAATTGTGCAAATCAATCTGAAATAATCATCTTTGTCTAATTTTTTTAACATGACAAAAACATGGCATTTTAGCAGGAGTGTGTAGATTTCTTATATCTACTGTAGATATGTTGCTGGAAAATAAAAAAAGTTACTTTTTTTTTTTTGGGACTACCAGAACTGCAGAATGTGACCTGGACGCAGGTGCAAGAATCATCCTTGGTCATGGAAGGGTTAAAGCGCCCACATGATCAGTACCGGCCAGTCAGAGCAAGATGTAGGGTCTTAGACTACCATTGTCTACTAATGCTTAGTGTGCATCAGGTAGTCAGAGAAGCCATTCCACAATCTTTGTCTGTCCAGGACTAGAGGGTTGCATAAAAGAAGAATTAAATGTTATTTCAAGCTTTGCTCCTCAACATCCAATCCACTACCCAAAGTTCATTGTATTAACTAAGCCCAAAATATAAAGTTCTGGCCAAAGAGCGCCGTTACTCACAGGTTTGCTAAAAACTACAAATCAGTCATTTACTGTGAAGCCCCCACAAAAGACTAATAACTAAAACCCTGTTCCCCATAAAATAACCAACAGGCACGCACCCCTCCCCACTGTGTCCCACGCTGCTGCTCCGGGTCTCATCTGATGTCATGTTTACAGGCACTGCAGCCAATGATGGAGCTCAGCGATCGATCGCCGAGTTCTGTCATTGGTAGAAGCAGCCTTTGATGTCCCATAAACAGATGGGACTGCAGCCTGTAAACAAACACGATGCGGGGCACAGCAAGGAGCGGTGAAAGGAGAGTCTATGGCGGGTGGGTATTTTACTGCATGGGAAATGGGGTTCCACTTAAAAATAAATAAATAAAAAAAATACTTGGGAAAACCCCTTTAAGCTCCCCAATTCTAGAGCAGCTAGTTACGCAGAAATCTTGCTCCACTGATCTGTCCACAATGTGAGATCAGGGGTGTGAAAAACAAGGCATTCAGTTGACTCTCAGCCAACAGAAAAATATTAGGGTTTGGGTCTAGTTTCTCTTCCACAGCTTATGGAAAGTTTTGCCCACTAACAACCAGCAATGGGCCGGGTGATGACCGAAGCCACTCGCTGCAACTTCATAATACCTCCGAACAAAAAGGCTACGAGTCACATATTCAACGTACATTCTTCCCGAAGTCAGGAAGGGGGTCTTGTGCAGGCTGCATGGGTAACAGAAAGGTTGAAAAAGGCAAAACTAGTTAAGACACTTCCGGGCACCTAACCCTGAAGGACAGTTTGCAAACCACCACCACTCCATGCCCAACTGCAGAAGCTGTTCATTGGCCACTACCTGCGCCCACTACATCCATTGTGGTCATCCACCAAATGTCAGTTTTTATTTATTGATTGGTTGAATCGCAGTATTAAAATACAATAAAAAAAAATATATTTCTATACATTCATAAAATTAAAATCCAGACCTACCTGGGCTCCTCGTCTTTAGAAGAACGCTTCGGACAAAACTTCTTCACCAAATTCCTAAAATAAAACACATGTATAACAGTGATGAATAACGGTGATTGATGAATATTTCCCAGACCGATCATTCTCACATCAAAAACATCACTGTGCACAACCTTAAAAAACAGCAAAGATGCTAAAACACCGACACCCCGGCTAAAACATTACAGATGGACATTTTAGGAGACTTCATCATAACTTCGTGGTTCCACCATTCTTTATTCCTAAACCTCGATTCCTGAAACCTTAATCTCCGTAAGATTCTCAAACTATATATATCACAAAAGCATAAAATAAAAGAAAGCTTTGATCAGTGTGTGGAATTGACCATTTATTCCCAAAATACCCCTCACCTAGGATGCCAGCAATAGACTATCCTAAGCACCCAAGTCCACCAAGGCAGCGCGCCAGGCCGGTATGGGGCAATTACTCGTTCTACACCCAAGGTTCTCAGCTCACTATCGTGCTCGCCTGTATTTAGGTAGCCTAAAACGGCAAAACCCAAAGCCATAAGAGGTAGTCACAAAACCCATTGGCATCGTCCTCGTTACTATATGCCCCAGACAGCCATATTATTTTACTTTGTGCCCTTTTACACGGGACACATCAGCGCTTAACAGGTCGTCCCAGTGAGGATGGTTCCTGCGCTTCTACCATAGTCGCTCAGTGAATGGATGCAGAGCGGGCCGGGGATCGTTCGTCTCCATTCACAGTAAACAGGCAGTTGTTCATAGACGAAGGTCTGCCTGTTTACACGGGCCGGTCAGTTTTTCTGCCTGCAGAAACTGAATGATAAGTAAACCGATTACCTTTCGGCGGTCCGTCGCTGCGGCATTTAGACTGGACAACAATCATTCAGATGCTCGCTGGGTTTTGGGAATCTGATTTATCTGCCCATGTAAAAGGGCCCTTAGGGTGCAGACCGTGAACCCTGTGTAATCGTGTGCCCCGTTAGTGCAGTCCATGATATATGTGCCTATTATAGGGAACGTAAGACAAACTGATGATCGCAAACAGTCCTCCTATTTATATCTTGCAGATCCCCAATATATCAGTTTGTCAAGTTTTTACGTTTTTTCTTCCCATGTAAATTCAAAGCATATCTCATTATTATTCATTAGGTGAAATACATAACAATGTGGTTGCTTAGCAACGGAGCGACTGCTCTTTCACTGACGGGACTTCTGGCATTTACAGATAGCAGGAAGAAAGCGGTTCCACAGAGCATGCAAATAAGAGGTGATAACTTGTGAAAGCCGTGAACTCCGGAGCGGCCTGGAGAATCTGGCTCAATGTTATACTCTGGACAACTCACTTCGGGGGTAATCCGGGCTTAAATGTCTAATTACATCGGCACCGTAACAGTTTTGTGATTTTTTTTCCCTTAAGGGCCATTTGCATAGGACACATCGCGCAAAAGTTGTTTAAACGAACTAAAATGCGCGATAATAGTTGCATCTAAACGCAAAAACAATATTATTAAATATTAGTTTACTTTTTGCTATCGCTTACTTTCAAACCAGTATAATTCTCGCTGTGTGTAAACGATCCCGAATCAGCGCTTCACATACAGCAAGATGTAAGCAGAGATCAAGCTTTCCGAAAGCCAAAAACCTTAGCCGTGACGTCTGCGCTCAATCTGTGGTTTGGCCGACAGCCGTCCCATGTAAATTCAGCATTAAGCTTTTGATGATTGGACACTTATGCTACTTTTTATACAAGCCGATTTGCGTTCGAGCAAGCGTCACCGCTAACTCCTTCGCAGTGGTACGCGCTCGTACAGAATATTTAGACAGGCAGAGAATTGTTCATTTTTCGTTCGCCACTTCACAGTCCATGTGATACATCGAGCGGGAAGTGCTTAACCGTAACGAGAAGTGAGCGAGCCACCAATGTTCGCCGCCCGCTGTTTAGTTTGAAAGAACGCTGGGTTCACACGGGGCGGAATTGGGCTTAAGAATGCCGCAGCGAGACTAAGCAGCAAAGTGGATGAAATTTGCAGAAATCTCGTCCATATGCTACGGACAAGCCGCACGGAAACTAACATGCGGCACAGAATTCAAGTCCGCGATATGTCAGTTGTATTGCCGTTTCCGCTGCAGGCGCTCTTCTCTCTATGGGGAGAGTTTTTTCTGCAGTGGACTACAGGGGGACAAGCCACTTTAATCCCATGCCAAATGGCACGGGTTTTGAAGCAGCCTTTCTGCTTGTGGAATTTCCATGTGGTCCCGCTGCAGACATTGAAAGATTTCGGTCCGTGGGAACCCAGCCTAAAAGGGTCCTTCTACATGGTGTCAGGTGCTCAAGCGCCCAACAGTCTTTGCCTACAGGAACGATAATCACTGACTGAATCGAGGCGGAGAGCTCAGGGCTGTGTACATAGGCCAATTACTATCAATGCCTGCATAAAGTGAAGGACGAACTATATGTGAACGAGTTATCATTAGTCGCTAAATCGTTGGCCGTGTTTACACTGAACAATTATTTTGCACAACCCAAAAATTGAACGGTGATCATAAAGTGCAAAAGGGCCAAATCAGAACAAGACCAGAATAACCTGAGACACAAGTAGACTCACTGGTCCCACCTTGTATTGGATAGTTTTATTCCCGGTTCACAGGTGCGAAGACCAGAGCGGTTTTACTATTATGAAGCACAAAATTCTTGGCAATCAAGCTTCAACACTTCAAAATGCTATCAAGAAGTTCATCACTCGGGGAACAATTCCGAGAACCATACAAAAGTACATTAAAAATGGGGCCAAGAAACCACATGCCATATCCAGAGAACTTCAGGCTGAGCTGAAGACACCCGGAGTGATGGCTGCAACCCGTACCATATGTATGTCAAGGAGGACCCGCTGCTTAAAGACAGGCCCAAAAAAAAGTGCAACTTAACACTGAACTTTGCCAACAAAGTGAAGCCTACATGGAAATGTGCGGTCTACCTACAGGGATTATGGTGGCTCTATAATATTATGGGGCCGTTCTGCTGCTTCTAGGACTGGAGCCTCGATTGTGTAACAGGAACAATAGAATCAGAGGATCATTAGAGGATTTGAAAGCTAAATAAGCTCCTAAGTGTAAGAAAACTAGTTGAAGAAAACGAGTCCTCTATCTGGATAACGACCCAAAGTACACATCCAAAAGAATTCTAATAAGGATTCTGTCACCAGGCTCACTTAGACCGATCCACAGGCAACATGACCCAAGACAGGTATGATCATTACCTCTATGTATGCTTTACTCTGAAATGCTGTAAGGGTGCAGGACGGGGGGATGGAGTGGAGCGGTGGCCGAATAAGCGCTGACACGCTCCATTCATTTATATGAGGCTACCGGAAATCGCCAAGCACTTGAACTCCGCTACCAACTTCCATGCTCTGAGGGGTGGAGTGAGGAGGAGGGGAAGTCATGGGACCCCTATTCTCAGAATTTGGTGGGGGACTCAACAGTGAGACTCCCCAGAATTTTATCACCTTTCCTATGGATGGGTGATGGAACAGGATTACCGGACAACCGCTTTAAGGCTCTGTTCATATCCGCATCGAAGTCTCCAGGGCAGATCTAGTAGGAACAGAATATAGCATGCTATGCCATTTCATCCCCGCTTATGCCTGGTGTGTCACAAGCTTGTTGGACCGCAATAAAGTAAATAAGATCCATCAGTGCCATTGGTTTCCAGCATCTGCTGGATCCGGCATGTCCTCCATCATCATTGCTTGGGTTCTGTGATGGGGGGCAAACAGATTTTTTTTTTTTAAAACACAAATGTGAACAGACCCTTGGGTGGCTGTACCCATTAGCGCAGACCGGGCCAAACCCATTGATTTCCGAAGAGACACCCATGTAACCCAAGATAATTAGCAGGTCTAACTGACAAACATCTGATGTTTATGGACGCCTTAGCAGTCTGCACGGGTTCTATTTTGGACAGGCCCATAACAATAGGGAGGACACCTCTCATCACTAGGTCGGCACAGCCTACAAGAATGACTCCCTAATTGTTTATAGGTGTTGAGTGGTTTGTGCAATTAATTTTATTAAACTGAGACCAGAGGATGGGTGCAAATTAGAAGCAACTTCACCTTCACAGGTATTTGGCACCCTGCTTTGTACAGACAAGGGATAAGAACCCAAAAATTCTGTCTACAGATGGGTCGCTGTTTTTTTAAGGAGTCTTTTTTTTGGCTTACAGGAGCCAATTTGCATTAAAAGTTGTCCAAAAGTAAACCCTTGATAATTAAAATGTACGTTCACTTTCAGAAAACCTTTGACATGTCATAGAGACACACGTCAAAAAGTATTAATCCGCTTCCTCTTCACCTCTATGGAGGCCCTCTTCAGCTGCCAGAAGCAGCCAAAGACAGGTGAGCAAAGCAGAGGGGGTGCAGTGCTTGGTTGATCACCGCAGTCCCCCCTCATTCTAGAGAGCAAAGGGGTCTCACCAGCGGAACACTTACTGATCAATATGTATCTCTGACATGTCAAAAGTTTCCTGAAAGTGCAAGTTCTCTTTAACCACTGAGTCTCCCTGGGTTTGAATGCCCATTTCCGGTCCTGCTTGCAGATGGGGTACACATCCCAAGTGTGACAACTCAAGTTAAGTATTTCAAAGATGTATTTTTGAATTGGGTATGAATTTTAAAGTTGTGGATTTAACTTTGGAGAACCTAAGCTACTATACTAGGGAATGCAGATATAATTCCCCAACATCGATAAATCGCCCCTGACAATCCCTAATGGTGAAATAAGCTGGAAGAGCGGTGTGGCACTGGCCGTTGTAAAACATACTGGTTTAGAAATTCTTGTAAAAAGGTGATTATATACTGTACACTAGTCTATTCTTACCCGCTAAATATAATAAACCATCAACTGTTTAATAGTAACATAAACCATAATGGCCAGGACTGCTCTGTACTTACACAGGAGACAGGCATTAGCTGCAATACATTAAAGGAGAGGACACTGAAGAATGTCACCTTGGCGCTGGATATTTGAAGATTGTAATTCTTGGCTTCGGCACTTTCCTGAACACACTTCCCTTTATAGAAGGAGTATAATGTCTTCTGATGGAGTCCCACTCAGGAAGCGAAAGTCTTGTTTATCATGGACAGCTGAAAAGTGCACAGGAAGAGCGCCATGCCTGCACCCTCGAGATTTAGGGGCTAATTCAATAGTGAGAAATATTCGGTGTTTATACAGCCGAGTACGGACTGTCAGATGCAGCTGTGCAAGTGTGTATAAAAAGGTTAATAAACTAGCTTCCCATATATTAATAAGTCAGATGTTATCTTCCCCTTTTACTTAGCAAACTTTGTTTCTATATCGAGTGGAAATGTTCCTTGAAGGGGTTTTCCAAGATACGTATGAATCTCAGAAAACCCCTACCTAGTGCTCACCACATTATTAAAGGGGTATTCCCATCTCTGTAAGTTATCCCCTATGCACTGGGTAGGAGGGATAATTTGATGATAGGTTGGGATCTTACTGCTGGGACCCCCAACGATTCACTTACAGGGGATGTTTGATAAAAGGAGGCAATTGCTACTCCGAAACTCATCGCTCAACAGTCGGTTACCGCAATAAAGTCCTGGCTCTGTCTTGTGTGCGATATCCAGAGCCTAAAGGCTTGACAAGCGATCCTAGATCAGGGGGGTTCATCACCACCCCTCTGTGAAGCAAGTTAGCTTCCCAAAACCATAACTTTTCTTTGACCCCTGAGCGCTTGTTTATTGGTATAGGTTTCATTTTTTGCCGAATTTTGGGATAGGACAAGAGTGCTTGCAATGTGGAGGTCTCCTGGTAGACGGGAGGATAGAAGTATAGATATAGGATAGAACTGGTTGCTTGGGGCAACCCTCTGAATATAGATAAATATTGAAGAAAAAGTATGAAACTTCTCCTTTATTCAACAACATGTGTAGTGAACACTTCTCCGGTCCCGGCAGTCCCTCCTCGTACCGGTCTTTCGGTATTCCTTTTAACATTTCGGACTTTACCATCCTTGGGTCTCAAGTGGTTTGTATATTTTAACCAGCTGAACTAATGAAGGGGCGTTGCTCCGAAATGCGTTTTCCCATGCTGGCTACACACATTATTCAATAAGAAGGAGAGGTTTCATACACTTTATTATCGTCAATAGTTTTCTATATTCAGAGGGTTGCCCCAAACAACCAGTTCTATTAGTTTTATCCTCCCGTTCACCCAGGTGGGGCGTCACCTCTTCTATCCTCAGCGCCACCTGAATCTCTACAGTCCTTGCTTCCTCCTTTATCCAATCACCATCATGCAGGTTTGGCTTCACCCTCTTTCTCTGCATTTCCTCTTGGTAGATGGGGTGTTGTGAACTGAATTATACTAGTTGATTCAAGGCTCTCTGGGACCCCGGGTGTGATGGGATGTTCATCCAGACACCTCTGACGCACCAGGAAGGTCCCAAGTACTTTACTCTTTCATGAAATTCATGTTTACATCTAAGTGCTGTCCTTCATTAAATATTTGATTCACTTCACTCCTGAGCCTAGGTGAAGTGCTCGGCAATCACTGGTGCCCCATTGAAGTAAATGGGCAGCTGGTCCCAGGCAAGTTCAACTGATGTTCATCTAAAGTGTATGGTCACCTTTAATTACATGACAATCATCTTCATTGACGTCTAATTGGTTTGTATTGATAGCCCAACCAGTTTCAGAAATCCATTCACTTGCAAAATCCTATTCCAGGAAGAGGCCATAGAAAGGAGCTATCCTTCCTAATTTGGGACTGAACTGAAGACTGCAACCCGGCAGAACGACTGGGACACTTGCAATAGTTATTGTCACAGAGTTACCCTTGGAGGAAACTCACCTCACTACTCACAATCTCCTATTTCCAAGTGACTTTGTTACTGAAGGCTCTTGACTTTTATTGTCTTTTGCCACTGTTCGGAAGGTTAATAGTTAATTCATCATAAAAGGAATTAAGATCTTGCAGTCCAACCTGTCACTAGAATATCTCCAATGGCTTTATTAAAGAGGTTTTCATGTCCTCAACCTGAGTTTCAAAAGAAAGTCTGCTATAGATATTCATGAAAAAAATCCTCCTTCCAGATTCCAAGCGGCTTACTTCCTTACTCTTCTTGCAGCGGGAACCCAGGAGACACATCAATCACAGCTATGCCAATACCATTACCCTGTGATGGCTACAAAGCTGCCAGCGGAGAGCACCTTGATTAAATATTTAAAGCAGAGGAACACTTATTGTGATTGCATACATTAGAATACATTTCATTCTTTCACGGTCTTGTCTCTGACATTGTCACGCACAATGTGTTACCAAAGGGACGGGCAAAGGAAGAAGATCCGCCGACTTCAACGCTCATGAAGCTTTCCTCCACCGCTCAGAAGTCGTTGTTCATGGACTGTTTGTTCTAACAAGGCCACTAAATGTTATCGGGAGCGTTTATAATGGACTCCGCAAGGTTTACTATATTCAGATATATTCATAGTTTCAAAACATTTTCTATGGACTTGTACACCCTAAAAAGTGGTTATCCAGCACATATATTGGTCAGCATGGTGAAGAAATAAAGGTTTCCTCACCCAATCCCACTGCTGTTCCAATGGTGTCCGGTCCGCAGGAATGATGACCTGAACAGCTAATCACCAGCCTAAGGCCAGATTCATATGATAGTGTTGTGCACATAAAACCCATTGATTTCAATGTGTTGGTTCACTCGCACATATTCTTCTCTGTTCATTTTAGTTGCGCAAGAAAAAAAAACAAAAAAACGCACGCTCTATTTTCCTGCACATTTCCACACCCCCATAGAAGTCAATGGGGATGCATAAATATGCACAATACACTAGCAGATGTGAAAAACACTAATTGCGCAGGAAAACACACATCATGAACTCATTAGGATAATTATGGCTGGGAGCATCTTTTCTTGCACACGGAGAAAGTGCAGTAAAATACACCAATGCATGCGCAAAAAAAGCAACGTCTGTTCCACAAAAACGCTGCGCTCATGTGAGCACAAACGCATGAACTCGTGTGAATCCGGTGAACGGTGGTGGATGGCGCTCTGTCTGACCGGCAGTGACTAGGGATCGGGCGAGGAGAATATCACTTTTGTTTTCCCACTATCCTAAGTAGCTCTCAGACATTTTAGGGGGTGGGGGTTGTGCATGTGAGGAAGGGGGCGCACTGGAGAATACCTATATAAGACCACCTGTTTACTCTCCCATTTTATTTTATTACCTGTGCACCCTACCAGGGAAATAGTAACACCCCATGGTCAAATGATTCACAAGTTTCTGGGAGCAATAACTGGAAAACAAAAATTCTATTTACAAGTCCTTCTATATATACTGAGGGGTCATTAAATAGGTTGCCAGGGGGGAAAAAAACAGAACAAAAAAAACCCTTTACAGTTGGGATAGAAGGACCCCCATTCAGGATGCTCATCCAGTAGACAGACATGTCTTTGGGGCTTTAGTAGACAGCCGCGGGTTCCTACAGCAAGATCACTTGTGATCAGATAGCTGGCGGACCTGGCCAGTGAAGAAATGAGGAAAGCCAATGAGCTCTTTAAAAGCTAGCACGTTCTTATAAGGTCGTGTCCACCTTGAAAGTGTATTGCTCTAATGTAGCTTTAAAATGAAGCGACTTTGCGAATCTGATTAAAGTCTGCTACCGTTTTGTGTATACAGCTGCAGTGCAAGTTGTGTCTTTCTATGGTAACAGACTACAAACAACCCGGTGTAGTCGGATTCTGCAGTGATGTTTCTGTTACTTTGCAGCAGTATGACAACACAACGACTTGTAAACTTGCCTTCCGATTATTTGGGATATATTTGGGGGAATGAGGGGGGGTTGTGTCTTATCGCAGTAGCGTGCGGGTGGCATAACAATGAGCTAATGTAAAACATTTAATGTGCATTATCCTCTGCGAGGAAGCAGCATTAGTCTATGTAAATGAGTTCCACCATGGTTACGGTAAAGTTTCCACTGACTTTTTACAGGCACATGCCGGGGCATGTAAGGACAAGTAGATCGTCTTGTCGCTATCAAACAAACTTTCTCGCTTGCAACACGTTACCCTTACAAAGTTTTCTTATTACCTCAACAGATGAAGGCCGTCAGTCTCAAAGTTCGATCAAAGCTTGGGAAGAAAGCAAATCGCTGATAATGCTCCACTTCAAGGCTTATTCACACAAGCGAGAATCTCGCACGAGTTTTGCGCAGTGCGAGACGCATAAAACTCACATGAATATGAACTCAATTCTTTTGAATGGACTTATTCACACAATCGCAGCATGTTCTATCTTTTGGCGTTCCAGCGGAATGCATCACCATTGTTTCCAATGGGACCTTAACCCCTTGAGTGGCACGCCCGGAAAAGTTCCGTGACGAGCTCCACTGCTCATAGCAACATAGCCCGGAAGATTTCCGGGCTATGTATCACTGTGGGAGCTGCAGAGCACAATGCCACAAGCTGTGACAGTGTGCTCTGCCTGCACAGTCCCACAGAGAACAAAGCAAGGGCTTTGAAAAACCAGCAGAAGATATTGCCGACATGTCGGCAATGTCCTGCTTTGTTTACAGGTTGCCATAGAGACCATCGGCTTGTCAGAAGCAAGCCGATGGTTTCTGTGGCAGGGAGAGCTGGTTGTCTGACAGCTAGGTACCAGCTCTTACAGCAGAGATCAGAGAAAACCTCCGATCTCTGCTGTGTTAACCCTTTACATGCTGCAGTCTATGTGACTGCAGCATGTAAAGGGCTGTCACTGCAGCATGTAAAGGGCTGTCACCATCGGACCCCTGGAATGTGATCAGGGGTCCTGATGGGTCCCTGTGGAAGTCCCCTAAAGGGACAAAAAAAAATAAAAAAATTTAAAAAATTTTTTTTTTTAAAAAAGTAAAAAAATTATTAAAAAAATAAAAAAAACACTTGTCTCCCTTTACTTTGTAAAAAATCAAAAATACAATCACACATGTGGTATCCATGTGCGTCGTAATGACCCAGAGAAGGAAGTTAATACATTATTTAACCCCTTAATGACATGGCCCCTTTTTTCTTTTTTCCCCATTTCTTTTTTTCCTCCCCCTTGTTTAAAAAATCACAACTTGTCCCGCAAAAAACAAGCCCTTATATGGCCATGTCAATGGAAAAATGAAAAAGTTATGGCTCTTGAGACGCAACTGCAAAACTAGTTGAAATTCAATGATTAGACCATTTTAAAAAACCTGCCCTGGTGGGCACGACAGGGTGGTAGGAAACCTGCCACTCAAGGGGTTAAAGGATATCGCATGGCACTCATGCCGTGCGGCGTCATGTTTCCCATTGAAATCAATGGGAAACGCATGTGATCCTTCGACATGCGTGAAACATGCGCCTAAGGATTGCACGCTGGCAAGTGCGATATTTGGCACAATTTCTTGGCCAGATATAGCGCCCGCCCGTATGACCTTCGGGTCGTATGGCTTCCATTGATACCAATGGAAGCTGTCCGTGTGGAAACCGCACAAAAATAGGACACGCTGCGATTTTAAATACGCTCACGTAAATCACAACCGCCATCTGTTTCTCTGAGCGGACATGCGAATGTTCTACTTTTAGATATGGAATACTGCATATTGTCCGTGCAGGTGATTATTGTGGATTCCACAATTGAAATCCAGTCGTGTGAAGCCGGCCTCAGGATGTTTGACAATGAAGGCCCAAAGCGGAGGCTGCACTACAGGGATTGTAATAATGTCAGCCGACTTATTACCTGGCTCTTATCAAACAAGTGACTATGTAGCTATAGACTTAGATGGGGCTGTGAACCCGCATACAGCAGATCACATGGTGACTCGGGACCTCCAGCGGTCAGCTGTGATGTGTAGCAGAACCTGGTATCAGTTATAGTAAGTTCTGCACCCCCTGCAGCGCCTCTGCTGGCCACATGAAGCATTACACAATGTGCCCTTTGAACGCAATCAGCCTTTAAATTTGCTAAACAGGAAAAACTTAAATTAAAATCAGATTTCCTTAATTGGGAGCTTGAAAATAAATTTTTCCAAAATGAGAACATTCCTTTAAATGTATTCTGAAAGGGGTTACAGTTTACAGTTTGTTCTGGTGACTTTTAAAAAGAGTTGTAGAAAGCCGAGCGCCAACGGAGAACAGTATAAAGGAAACAACCAATAGAAACATCAACTACCGTTCATTTCAATGCAACGCAAAAACGGCGGCTTCACATCTGAATTGCAGCACTTTTTCTTCCGGCAAAAAGCCGGGCAGCTAAGAAGAAACCGAACAGACCCCATTATAGCCAATGGGGTCCGCTCGGCGCGCTGCGGTTCCGTCATAAAGGACAGACCATCACCTGCCCAACGGGGTAGGAAATGCTGCACTAACATTCCAAAAACCTAGCTAGAAAGTGAATGGACCCCATTAGTGTCAATAGAGTCAGTATGGTTCCATCAGATGATGGTTCACTTTGGGAGTGACGAAGTAGGAAACTAGAACCCAAAAGCCCCGCTGTGAAGCCACCGTAAGGAGTTCAGTGCCAGTTTGGAACGCCAGTAAGCTTATCTGAGGTTTATCATACATGCTAGCCTGGAGAGGATATTTGCATGGCCTAATTACCTCCCTCAGAACAGCTAGAGTACCGGCACTTTCACTTTGGAGAGCTTCCCCTCCGTTGGCCATTTTCGTCTCCTACTGCTGAAGACGACCCCTTATAGGGCTTATATAGGGTTAACCGGTCCCTCGTCAGCAGACCGAGCCGACACTCCCCGAAGTGAAAGTGCAGGTACTCTTCAGTAAGACCACAGAAAGGGAATACAGAGCCGGAAGTAACGCAGGAGAAGAGTGGGCAGAGCGCACGGTCACCGCCTACACCATCAATAAACCTTGTTCTCCTCAGTACATCCTCCACAACCACAAAAGGCGGCAAGGCAACCACGAGGTGACGCAGAGCGTTTGTGTACATGACAACTCAAATACAACCGCCTCGTAGTCCTGATTAACTCATGTGCTGCTACTAGAAGAGCCTACTGAACCGGTATGGAAGCTCACACTGCCGTCCAAAGATCTGCAACCTTCATGCGCCGTCCTACGGCTACCAAAGTGAATATTAAGAAACCGCTTCGTGTCTACAGGATGTTCCATCATTCATCCACAGTCCCATCTCTGCAAGCGCGCAAGCTGAACTCTGACCCTACAACATACATCCCAACTGGGGTCCTACAGTACCACAATCTCCAGACCTTGGGTGGCTCACGACACGAGCATATTTGAATCGCGTCTAATACGCAGTAAATTGCGGCAATTCACATACATTGATTTTCGCTGTTCCACTCACACCTTTGTATATTCGTTGCGTATAACGCGCACGTAGAAGAAGAAAAAAGGCAGCATGTTCTATCTTACCGTATATTACATGTGATAGAGCCCTATTGGCTCTATGGGTGCGTACAAAAATACTGTACATTCGCAATTACATTGCATATGTGAGGAGATTTTACGCAACATTGCTAAGTGACAATAGAAGTAAATAAAAAAAAAGAAACCAGAAAGCCAAGGCATGACAGCGTGTGTTAAATACGCTGTTCATGCACAGGCATGTGTATGGAAAAACGTGGCAATACGCAGTAATGCGCAGTTCCCTAAACTGCGATTTTTACACAGTGTATTAGAATACGGTCACATGAGCCCTGATATAGAAGGACTCAGCATTATGGGACATCCGGAGGCTGAGGGGGGGGGGGGGGGGGGTTAGCAAGGCCCAAAAACAAAAAAAAAATGATCTCAAGGACCCCTTCAAGCTAGAATTCAGTCAACTAAAGGTGCAAATATAGCATTAAAATCCTGTTCAGAACACAGACCAACGTTTGCGAGCAAGATCTAACTTTGGAAAAAAAAAAAATGGGGGGGGGGGGGAACAAAAAAAAGGTCACTGCCCCTTTAAGAGACAAGTCATTTTAATTCGGACCGTTGCAGCATTTGTTTACAGCTGTAAAATATTATGACAGTCCAATACACAAGGCTGAAGTCGGGCTTTCCCCGCTACATAAAGACTGTTTCTATGGTGGAGAGTAAATTGCTGTCACCTTTAATTAAAAGGCCACAATGGTGAAAGGCCGGGAGGCAATCAGCATGCAGGTCAGGTAAGCACCAGGATGCTACTAGTTTGTACAGGGCTGGGGACTCCGCACTTCATCATCTACTAGATTTACTAGAGGTTTGTTCTGCAGTTAACAAGCAGATGTTTAACACAACGCTGCAAACATTTCCTATGTAAATTCCCACTAACGTTCTCCTTCTCTGCAGTCATTAGTGGGAGGCATATGGCTACAGAGACAGAAATATAAACCCCCGGTTGTGAGGACCGCCGAACTGCATTCTGACTGCGGATCGGCTTTGATTCATTTGTTTGAGATTTCCTCCATGAACACACCATGTTATCACCACTATACGTCTTCTTCATCCACAACTCGCTTAAAGGGGTTGGCTGCCCATTTTTTTCACTGATGAGCTATCCAGCAGATGGAGTCAGCAGTAGTTGGGACAGGGTTCCGCCGCTCAGGAACGCCGTCCATCATCTGATCGTCCAGGGGGCCGGACGTTGCCATAAGCAGACGGGGGAAAGAGAGAGTACTGGCTTCACTCCCACTTAAATCACCGGTACAGCCACGCTACTACGGCATTTCCTGCTTCTCGACACATCCAATTCTCAGCAACAGAGAAGCAGGAACCCAGTCCATCTACTGGTGACCTATCCAACGGGCAGACAACCCCTTTAAGGCATACATGAGCTTTCAACAAGATTTCTAAAATATTCCAGGTTCTCCTCACCCTCTCGCTTGCTGCTTTTGCACCCGGTCTCATGTCATTAACCCATTAAGGACCAAGCACAGTAAGTTTATGGCGCTTGGTCCTGGGCTTTAATCCCAGCCAATTGTAAAAGTACTGCAAGCGGAGGGTAGGATTAAACCCCCTGCTTCTGCAATCAATCAGAAGCAGGACGGATTGTCATGTCTATGACCCCTTTCAAAAGAGTGCTGAAACCTCATTGATTTGCATTGGGGTATTGAGACCTGCGTTACTTGTGTGTGAGAACAAGCACCAGGTCCTGTTTTGGTCCATATTACAGACTGGATGAGCCCATTACGTCAGAGGGATTGCGGAAATATGCAGCGAATACGCATGCATATTTGTGCATGAAATCGATGGGACATGGATGCAGAAAACACAGAAAATACGAGTGCAAAACCACCATAACCCCGTCATTTTACGCAGGGAATACGTAGAATTTCGGTCTGTGCATGCGCTGCGTATTCAGACTTAGTGCCCACGGGCGGATTTAAACTGCGGAATCTGCGCAGGTGCCCCATGGGCGTCCGCACTTGAATTTACACATGCGAATCCGTTTTCCAGATTCTGCATGCGGAGAACAAATTGCAGTGTGATCCATTTTAGTGCGGATTCCATGCGGACGGCTTCCATTGAAGACAATGGAAGCAGTCCGATCCGCGGCCCTCCCACAATGTCAAAGCAGGAGTTTTTCTTTTTTCAAACTGTACTGCACATTTGCACCGGTCGGCACTTCCCCACACATCCGCAGACGACCCGGACAGGTACGCAGGGTCCTCGGCCACAAGCAGGGTCGGACTCCATTGCAGGCTCCATCATGCAGAATCTGACCCGCCCATGGGCATGAGGCCTAACACTAAATATGCTTGTGTGGATGAGCCCTAAAGCTATAGACGCAGCCTCGTGATTCAGCCAGCACCACAGCTGATCCCGTCTGTCCTCATCCGATGCGCTCAGCCTTATGACATGATGTATGAGGTCTGCAGTTCACCAGCAGCCCCCAGGCAGAACACGGAACTCATGTGAAATTCCAAACTACTGAAAACAGTCATTTTCTAGCTCTACTCCAACAAACAAGAGTTCCTCCCGCAGGGATGGTGAGAGGTGAAGATAAACAACCCAAGAGGAAAAGGTCAGGATCAGCAAGGGTGGGAGCAGGAAGGAGGCGTTACTACTCAGGATACACTAGGCTATGAGGGGGGCACATACTTGCTGGATATACTGCATGACCCCATAACACCACTTAGTGGACATGATTGTCAAATACCCTTAAAGGGGTTGTCCCGCGCCGAAATGGGTTTTTTTTGTGCGGTCCATTGCCGATTCCAGCCTCCTGATTGGCTGGAATCGGCACGTGACGGGGCGGAGCTACAAGGAGCCGGCATCCAGCACGAGCGGCTCCATTGAGGAAAGAAGAAGACCCGGACTGCGCAAGCGCGGCTAATTTGGCCATTAGACGGCGAAAATTAGTCGGCTCCATGGAAACGAGGACGCTAGCAACGGAGCAGGTAAGTGAAAAACTTCTTATAACTTCTGTATGGCTCATAATTAATGCACAATGTACATTACAAAGTGCATTAATATGGCCATACAGAAGTGTATAGACCCACTTGCTGCCGCGGGACAACCCCTTTAAGGCCTCTTTCACACGGGCGACAGCGATATCACCGCTACAAGATCATGCCGATATCCCAGCTTTGTTCCTGTGATTTTGCAGCGTCAGCGATGCAGTTTTGTGAAAAATCGTGTATCCCATCATTGTTGTCCGCAATAAAATCGTGTGGTTGTCACAGGAAGGTTAAGCCCTACCCTGAAACTAAGCCCTAGCTTCATTCTATAAATCCTGCCTCCAGGAAGCAATGGCTCCAATTGGTTCATCCAGCACTGCTTAGCTAATTAATGCAGCGCTGGATGAAGCAATGCGATAGCTGTGATTGGTCCTTTGACCACTGCTCAGCCAATCAATACAGTGCTGGATGAACCAATCACAGACATCGCTTCCTGGAGGCAGGATTTATTAATCCAGCAAGCAGGAAGTGATCTTCTGTGGTCAAACGAAAACTGCAGGATGCACGGCGGAGCTCCGGACAGAAGTAGGAGGACCCGGACCAAGCCTTTTAGGCAAGTTATTTTCTTTAGCGTGCAGCTAGGGCTTAGTTTCAAAAACGAAGGCTCCATAAGGAAACATGGGCTAAACCCCCATCCCCTCAAAAAACCTGCAAATCACGACAATATACAGCATGCTGCAATTCATTTTCCTAACAAGATAGCATCAGAGAAAACAGCGCCAATGTGAAGGAATCTATGGACTTCACACATGTGTTACCACGTCTTATCACATCACGGCAACATTGCCCAATTTTGTCACCTGTGTGAAAGCGGCCTAATGGAGATGCAATTCTAAACCGCAATACTGACATTGCAGCGGTTTAATACCGCTCTTGGGACCCGTTTGGGTTCCAGTGGCAGTGCTGCAGCAGCCTGTGACTACAAATGGTGCGGAGAACAGAGCCACGGTGCTGGAGCTGCAGAGAGCCGGGAGAGGAGAACATATGGTCTTTTATTATTTTTAGGCCTGGGAAACCGGAATTTAAAAAGTAACCAGCTTTGATCACCCCTGTTAAAGCCCATCCAGACATCCACATTCACTGAAGTGGAGAATGACTGAGCGATCGGTATCGAAACCCAACGAACGAGCCAACAATGATTTTTATGCCTGCATAAAATGAACAATTATCGTTTATTTTCGCCTATTTCGACGATTTGTTGAATGCCAAGGACACGAGTATTGCAGCTGTCTCCCATGTAATCATCTGATCGGCAGACCCCCACTGATCTGCTATTGGGGATCCATCCTGAGGACAAGTCACCAGAAGTTGTGCACCTAAAGCCCCCCTTCATATAGTCTTAAAATCTCCTTCAGGCTTCAGATTGTTCCAAGTAGCCGGAGGACTGCGCGGTTATTTGTGGCCCGCGCACATTTTGTTTTTACCTTGAAGTGTCCTTGACCAAGACGTTGTGTTGTGTGCGAGGTGTCAAGGACTTGCTGTCACAAGTATTGAGATATGAAATTAAAATGGTTAAAATAACCAAGCTGGACAATAATAAATAGCTATAAATACTCCCACCATCACGGGCCAGAAGGAGACAAACACTGCGGAATAAACATATTCTTAGGAAACCTATCATTTACCCGCGGGCTCCGAGCCTCCGCATTGTCACAACTTCCTGGACAAAAATAGTGTTCAAGGGTTCTTCACTAGATGACGCCACTGGTGGTCCTAGATATCATTTACAGAGTGGGAACGTGCTGGGGTCCCATGCCTGTCCTTCTGGCCAATATGGGTGCTGTGCATATCCCACACCACGGGTGGAAACCATGCAGCGATAGACTTCCTACATAACACCACCTTGGGGGGTAATAGGCTGAACTGGATGGACAGTGTGTCATTTTTCGGCCTTACATACCAGGCTACTAGTAAAAGTGGGACAGTTGCTGCTCTTCACCCCTTATCCATCATTGTCGATACTCATCTTGCATAAGGCATGAGAAGCCTTTGAGCCATGTACCCCAACTCTGGTCCTCAAGACCCTCCTAAAAGGTCATGAGTTGAAGATAGAGAATTACATTACCTGCACAATACAACAGAAATCCTGAAGACATGATCTGTTTGGAGGAGTCTCTCTGCAGGGGGGGGGGGGAGGCTGGAAGAGTCGGGAGCAGTGCTCTGAGCTCCCGCCCCCTCTCCGCCCCTCAGCACAATTTGCAATGAGAGGAGGCGGGATGGGGCTGGGCTAAGTTCTGGAATTTAGCTACGCCCCCACCCTGCCTCTCCTTATTGAAAATAGTGCAGGGGGTGGAGAGGAGGCAGAGAGGGGGCGGGAGCTCAGCACACTGCTCCTGGCTCTTCCAACCTCCTCCCTCTGCAGAAAGGGATGCCATATTTCGGCCGGCGTGAATACACGGCCTATATACGGTCGTCTGAATGCGCCCTTAAATAAACCTAGGAATTACACGAAACCAGTTGACGAAACACTTTTTGTAAACCATGGACAACTCTTGGAGCGTTTTTTTTTTTTTTTTTATCTGAACTTTATTTGGGTTGAAAATCATTTTTGCAATAGCGTTTTATTAAAAAATGTTGCACAATATGGCTTCTGCAGCTTCTACATATCACTGTATATATCAAACTGCAGACGGCTCACAAGTAACCGATGAGAGTTCGCTGGTTCACTTGTGCAGCCCGTTTATACAGGCAAATCGTTCAGCAATGTGTTGATAATTGCGCACCCACGTCACTTACACTCACTGTACCAGTGAACGTCAACGCCTAAACGATTGCTGTTCACGCTCAAGGACAGGCGAGCAAGCAGCGAACAAATTCACGTTTGTCGTTTAATTGTTGGAAGCGTTCACACTGAACAATTATCGTTCAATATCACTCGATTCAACAACTTTTTTGAATGATAATTGTTCAGTGTACACGGGCTGAAGGTCAGTCGAAAAATTGCTCAAACTAGCGATTCTGACCTGCAGTCATCCCGTGCAAAAGCAGGGCCCGACAGGGAACTGTACGAAATATCACTCATTTGTCGCTAGTCTCTTAGTTTCAGCTTACTGACTAATGAGCAACTTCTCGCTCAGTCATTCATCTATGATCAACTGCCTGTTAACAGTGAATGGAGGCGGGTGGCAGGAAGACATCTCTGGCGCCCTCCGCCTTCATTCACTGAATGACTATCGCTCACAGGGGCAACAGTCGTTGGGGCGGCTGTCATTCCAGACAGTCATCCTGTGTAAAAGGCACCCCAAATCCACAGTCCATCACGGACAGATCCCAACAACGTCAGTCCTCAGTTAGCGGATACATTGTTCAGAAGCCGATCAGAGACGTCTCCAGCTCTGTTCTGACACAAAGTAACATCAGACAGATCTTAAACAGTAAAGTTGGTGAATGAGGTGAAGTTTCATGGAATGTGTGAGAACATATACAGAATGTGCACATGTAGCTATATACTACAGTGGGCGGACACTTACCTAAGCTGTTTTGCATAGTTCTGCTCAATTTCTAATCTTTCTTTGACAAATTTGGCATATTTGTCCAGGAAGTCTAGTCCCCATTGCGTGTGTTTCTCTAAATTATCGAACTGATCCTGTAATATAAAGACAGAAGTATTAAACAAGAGGCACATCCTAGATTAACAGCATATGGTCAACCCTAAAAACGTACAAATCTGGATATATATATATACACACACACACATTATTAATATATATATATACATATACACATACACACACACTAAGTACAATTATTTGTGTAGTCCTCTATTGCACATTATACCACGACCACACTGGTCTACCATCCCCGACTACATAGCAACGAGATATTAAAAGATTGGTCAAAGTTTCTTTAAAAAAAAAAAAGGGCCACTCCGGCATTAAAAAAAAAACAAAAAAAAAAAACAATTTTTCCATTCCAGCACCCCTCATTTGATTGGCCGACACACTCTGAAGGTTTCCTATATATTGCGGTCATTTTAATACAGTGCAGACTCCTGTCTGATGCTCATCAGGCACCTTCTTGATGCCAACATTTCTCTTGTCTCCCTTTTCTGCATGCTACAACACTCCCTTGATGCATCAATATAGCATCACATGATCAATTAGAGATTGTACCATCTCTGCCTGCTAGGAGGACACTGCCCTTACCTTCCATAATTTATATTCCATAATTACACAGTCAGGAGGAGGATTTGTGATCTCCATTATAATTGTGCGACTGGAGCCTCTGATCATTAGCAGTAACTGAGAGGAGTTTGTTCCACCCCCAATGAAGAACTTGCATGGTAGAGTCCATGTAATAATATCAAATAGCAATTATGCTGACTGAAAAACGGACTTCTTGAGGGAACATACAGCCAAGTAACTCCGGTGGTCAGAATGAGAGCACAGGACCCACCTGAAGACTCCAGGAAGTTTCAGTTTGAAAGAAATAACTATAGTAATACTGGCTGCTGACATCTATACTAGTGGGGGAAGGAGGTTGGGGGGGGGGGGGGGGGGGGGGGTTGGTTATATAAAGATTAACAGAGTGGCCTCAAAAGTACTGTCAAGGAGCAGATCTTATATAGAACTATGGCAGCATCATTTCCTGGCATTCAGAGGCGCTCTGATCTACAAGATGTGTCCAAATCTAATAGCTGGGCCAAAATATTGTATTGCATGTTGATTCTAAAGTCCCCCCCCCCCCCCCCCCCCCCAAAAAAGAGAAAAAGAAAAAATATATATATAAAAAAGGATAAGGAAGAAATTGTGTAAAAAACCATAATTTGCTCAGCATAGATGTACAGATTACGTCTTACTGCCTGCTAATAGCCGATTACCCAACATATGACTACACACCCATTTACAGTAACACATTACTAGTAGAATTGCATGTACTTTCCAGAAAGCAAATCCCCTACAACAAGCTCTGTGTAATACCCAAGGGCAACTTCATCTCGCAACTTGCAGAACCATGAAGGCTACACCCTGAACCAGAACTGTCCCATGATAACTAGCACCGATCAAGTAATCGTACCAGTGATCCTTCACCCACCTAGGCATTGGATGGCGTGCATGGAGGACGAACCATCAATCCTCCGCATTCGGATATCATTCATTGGCAGCAGATCACCGTTTACACGGGGAGATCCGCTACCGACGGGCGAGTATTTTTATTCAGTCACCGAGGTCCGAGCACTTGCTGGTTCAGGGTCAGATCGCTGCCACATGGAGACGAGCGAATATTTGTGCCCCGTCATCGGCTGGTATAAAAAGGCTCCAAATGCCAAGTATTTGCACAGTAGATTCATATCAGCAAGCGATTCCTGGAATGTGGGCAAGCATCATTCCTGCTCAGTACGGGGGCAGAACAATTGTAGGAAGAGGCGTTGCCGACCAGCAATATTTTATGAATGATCCAATCAGCTAACGAAAGGGTTTGCTGGTTAATTAGCATATTGAAACAAGGCGATGTGATCTGGCAAACAGACATGCGAGCGAATGTTCGCGTCTGATGACTGGCCCATGTAAAAGGCCTTAAAAGGGGTCATCCAACCTTTTTCAAAAAATTGATGGCCAAAACGTACGATACGACATCAATATCCAAATTGGGGGGGGGGGGGGGGGTCAGCTATGAAAGTGAATAGGAAAAACCTGTAGCACTTCGAACAGCTACTATCAATAATATGGAGCTCTGCAGTACAAGCACAAGCAAGCTTTGACATGAACATTGAAAATACCCTTTGCTGGAGCCCAGTGGCCCCTTTTTATTAGCAGATGGACGGGGATTCTGAGCGGTGGACCTCCGCCAATCCGATACTAGTGGCCTATCCTGTGTGGGGATTCCGCTTTCCTGTTCAGTCCAGGAAAGGGGAATCCCAGTGGCCGAACGATTCCATCTATGGATGGAAGCGAACACTGGACGGACCCATGGGGTCCTCCACTTCCCTGTTTTGGGATGGAAGAAAAAGCATTTCATGCAGCGTTTTCTCTTCCAGTACTTGCCGCCAGATTTACAACAGACCATCCGGCCGGAGGTTGCGACGCTGGTGTGAAACCGGCCATAATCCATCAATTTTAATAGGTTGCATAACCCCTTTCATTCTACATGTACCCCGCTGCTGAAGAGTGGGCATACCCCTAACAGACACATCTGGAGTCAAGGGCTGGTGGACGGATGAAAACTAATGTATATTGCGCAATTCTTTCTCCAGTTCTGATCCTTTCGTAATTACCAGCTTCAGTCCCTATTCTTTAGATTTTCATGCTTAACATGGAAAACAAGTCCAGGATTTGCGCAGGACTCCAGCATAATGGAAGTGATGAAGATCGCTATTGATTTGTCTCTGCAAAGTCACATAACCCGGTCATAGGCCAAAGCAAACAAAATGGTTATCGATCCGAGTGGGAGAGAAAACCGGTCAAGGTCCACACAGGAAAAGGCCAGGAGAAG
The DNA here is from genome assembly GCF_035609145.1 of Eleutherodactylus coqui. Lineage (NCBI taxonomy): Eukaryota > Metazoa > Chordata > Amphibia > Anura > Eleutherodactylidae > Eleutherodactylus > Eleutherodactylus coqui. The sequence goes on along the minus strand of NC_089839.1, from coordinate 261,199,753 downwards.
GATGCGTCATTTATGGCACCGGCGGCCTGGGGAAAGGAGTCTGAGGAAGCTATTCAACAAGAAGCTGAACTTGTGAACCGCGGTTCATTAATACATTTAATTACACAAGGAAGCCAGGTTAGCTACAAGGTTTCCAATGTCAACATTTGAATTTCAAAGCAGGTTGTATATGGATGGCTCTGTTGTATATGGGAGGGATCCGGCCTGTATGGAGGCGAAGGTCAACCAGCACCCTTTTAGGAAAGGGTAAAGAGGAGCATTTTGTCTTGTGTCTACGAAGACGTCCGGCACAATTTAATCTCCCAAGATTAATTGCTCAGAGCCACTGCTGATGACCACTTATGAAATTGCATAATTCTTAGAAGAAGGAAAGAGGAAAAAAAAAACACCTTATTTCAATTTAGCCGGTTGAGTGATTGATCTACTAGTCATTCGCGTGAGGTCTTTGTTCTATAGGAGAGCAAAGGCTCATTGATATGGGGCGTGAGCATATTTTAGCCGACTCCTGGTGTATTTCGTTTCTTCCACTTTGTTTTGTGCACGCAAATATGCAACGTATTAACGTGTCCACCCCCCCCCCTAAAAAAAAACACTAGGTGGCCCATTAATCTAATGTGTACACGCACAGTAAATACGTATGATTCATGTGTATGCAATGCATGTTCGCGCAGTTCCATTCATGTCAATGGCCTATTTTGGTGCATAACACGCACAATATAGGACATGTGACTCAAAATACTGTAAAAAATATGCACAGGTGCATACCCCTATTTAAATCAATGGGTTTATTCATGTGAATAAGCCCCAAGCGCGCATTCACAAATTATTCCCCCTCCCCCACGCAAATTCTGTCTGACTGCGATATGGATGGAACTCACATGGGGAAATAACCCATTGGTTTCTATGTGTTAATTTACATGACTGATTTTTTTTTCCCACTTGCACAGATAGGATATGCAACGATTTTTCTATCATGCGCCAATTTCCCTATGGGATTAAAAAAAATATAATTACATCGCACTCACATGCAGATGAGATTTTCATTGAGTGCGATGCAATTTTCCTATCGAAACATCCGATTTTCACATGCGTGAAAATCACACATACAGCGGCGCAAGGAGTTTCTCTCGCTAAACGTATCGCACTTGCAGGAGAAATCGTGGGTTTGCAAGTGCGATAATCTGCTTAAGTTTCTCAGACGGATATCACACTTCCGCACACGAATGCACCCCGACAGACCATCATCTTGCTCACAGACTCCTGCCCATTCAAGTGACCCTGGAGAAACAAAGATGGCCACACCACTTCTGATTACCAGCTGCACACTGTATTAGTATACATTGGTAGCCTACAACACTACACACTGCTCACGTGGGCAGCACTGGTTAATCAAAGTGTAGTGTCGTACAGTAATGAAGCATACTAATGCACAGTGTGCATCCAGCCGGCCAGGGCTCAAACCCAGGAGCTCCTGAACTCCAGGCAGCAGCTCTTCCTATTCAGCTATTCAGCCCTTTGGATAGCTCCCCTCCATAAATCTGGCTTAACGTTCCTTACCTCTGCCATCCAGTTTCTGTTTCCCTGTCTGGCTCCGTCCCATTCCCTTGACTAAACACACTATTTAAGCCTGGCCTTATACCTCACTCATTGCGTGATTATTGCACTCCCAGCTTAGTCAAGCTGCACCACCTGCTCGCTCCTCTGAACGGAACTGCTACTGCTTTGTACCAACCTCTGGCTTCTCCTGACTACGCCATCTGTCCGCTCCTCTGTACTGCAACAGATACCTACTACCATGTACCAACCTGTGTCTTCCCCAGCCTTCGCTACCTGCCCGCTCTTCCGTACTGCAACAGATACCTACGCGTTACTGACCTCTGGCCTCCCCAGCCTACGCTACCTGCCCGCTCTTCCGTACTGTAACAGATACCTACTCATTACAGACATCTGGCTTTTCCTGACTACGCTATCTATCCGCTCTGGTTACTACAAGAAGCTCTGAACACGCACCAGGTCGTTACACAGGGGGTGAGAGGAGTGGTGTGGTCATCTTTGTTTGTAGAAGGACAAAGATCACCGCATCATCCTCCCTGTATCACATGTAATCTAAGTGGATACTGTTGCACTGTGACCAATCAGTGGACGATATCCAAACCGGCTGGTCTTTATTGGGACAGAGTCACGATTGTGCAAATTGCGAGTTGCACCCAAAGTCGCCATGTAGCCCTAGCCTAAAGGTGCTGTTACACCTAATGATTTATCGCTCGAACGAGTGAACAGTGTCAGAATTCACTCGTTCCACCCGTTTATACAGGCAGATAAATCATTCGCTCATTCACATTCAGGCCGCTTTTTACAGTCATTAGCGTGGCAGTGGAGATTCATGTGCGGCTCCTGCTCCTGGGTGGTGGCTCCCGCGGTGGAGCTCCGCTGCGGGATACCGCAACGCCCGTGGACAGGGGGCCTAAAGGAGACCGATTGAACAAATCAGTGTTTAAACTGAACAATTAGCGAACGAGCCAACAATTGTTTTCATGCTCACATGAAACGAGCGCTAAGAGAATGAATCATTCATCGTTTGATCGTCGGCTGTGTTTACACTGAACAATATGGCAAAACAGCCATATACTTCCCTTCCCCCAGCTTCCCACTGCGTCCGGCGCTGCCGCTCCAGGTCTTCACCGTGATGTAATATTAACAGGCTGCAGCAGCCTATTTACAGGACATCACAGGCTGCAGCAGCCAATGCCAGAGACCAGCGATTCATCACTGAGCTCTTTCATCAGCTCTTATACACAGGCTGCCTGCAAACAGGCAAGGAAGACCGAGCAGTGGTGCAGAAGATGCAGTGAGCCGGGGATAGAGAAAGCTCTACAACTTATTTTGTGGCACAGAGAACAGCAGGGTGTTTACAAGAAAAGACGACATCTTGGACAACCCCTTTAAGCAATCATTGTAGTCTGATTCTGTGGTTGTCCTGCACTTGTTCCAATAAACTAAGGAGCACATATCAGGTCGCCGGGTGCATATAGCCATATTCGGAGTGTACGCCAGGAACGTCCCCGGCCAGCATACAGCCTTATATTTTAGAAGACTCTTGATACAGAGAAGAGGTTCATAATGTTCACACCATAAATAAAGTGTTGAAGCTAAATAAACCCGACACGTGGCGGCACATCCTTTACCCACCACCCCAATTTCTAGCAGCTTGCCAAGTTGTATTATGCAGCAGAAATGGAATTCGGAGCAGTAAACCCCGGCAGGCCTCACACGAAGCGTACCGGGAACGAGAGGCCGACAATTAGCCAGAGACTTTACCAGTCTGTATGTGAGAGGCATTACCAAGCAACAGAAGCTGCAAGCGGGCCGCCGCCGGGCACGGATGACCGCCGTGGGCACGGAGGGCTTTTAGGGACATGACCAACACAAAAGATGAAAAAAAAAAGGCCATGAGCATTAGCGGAACTGAAGTGAGAAGTGTTCTACAGGTTTAATTACTCTAAGCCCTTTCACAAATCCGCTGTTTAATTACAAGAGTCGCTCCTTGCTGTTTACAAAAAAGAAGAGGATTAAACGCCTCCTGCGCCGACTGTCCAATACGGCACAAGTACATCGATAAACTATTACATGGGGAGTTTAACCCTCAAACAACTGATCACTTGTATACAAGCCTTCCTAGGTATATACTGTATGAAGGACCTCAGGTGCCTCCACGTGTTCCAGCCACCTCCACAAATCACGGCGCCTGCCAAATATTTACAGATGATTTCTGGGGTAACAACTACAGAAGAAGTTTCAGAAAAGTAGGAGTGTAAGATGATCAACGACTGATGGGATAAAATATTAGAAAACTCAAAAGTGTCACTGTAATAGCGAGCAGCTCTCCGGCTGAGTGCACATGGGGCGGCATTGCCATGGAATTCCACCAGCAATCTTAAACCCGAGCCTAAGCAGCAAAGTGGACGAGATTGGCAAAAATCTCGTCCACATGCTGCGGACAGTCCGTTGCGGCCAAGCCGCGATGAAGTGGACATGCTGCGCAGAATTTAAAGCCGCGGCATGTCCATTGTATCACCATTTCCACTGTGGGCTCTCTCCTCTCTATGGGGAGAGATCGCCGCAGCAGAATACAGGCAGCGAAGCCACTTAAAAACCCCGCGGATTTTAAGGCTGCCCTTCTGCCACGAAAATCTCATCGAATTTCCATGCAGTCCCGCTGCGGTCATTCCGGGAGATTTTCACCGTGTGATCGCAGCCTCAGGGTACGTTCACATGGCGGGAGTCACTGTAGTAAAGTTCCACATCAATTTGGGTTGGGGGACACACAGTCGCACCAGTTCTCTGGAGTCAAAAAGATGCAAATTTAATTAAACGTGTGAAAAAAATGGCGACCATTTTTATGCCACTTTTCAAAGACTAAAAAGGGCTCCGCTCCGTGGGAAGCACCCGACCTTCCTACAGCCATACATGTACCAGAATTTACCCCAGAAAGTAGGGTTGTTGATGACAAATCTGCACCCGCCATAGTATATCTGATACGTCGCGCAAGCGGATATAAGAGGGACTACATTTATTAAGAGGCAAGCATCTCTTAAATTTGGCGCATCTTATTCCAGCCTAGTATATATTAAGAGGTGAAGCGAACCGCTACCATAATAACTTAGGGTCGCTGTCTCATCAAAGTTGGCCACGGATGCTGGCCTCCACAGAAGTGACGGAATGATGCATTACCAAGCGGAGTTCACCAATTCCATGTCCTCCATATATACCCATGGACTGTGATTCTGTATGCCTTGCAAACCCCGTCAACAAGTAGCGCAGGTCCCACTGATGTATCGTAAAATTCAAAATGGCTTTAGAACTGTGATTTGGCTTTGATGGATCTTGGTTGAACCAGTCTTACCGATTTGCCATTTATTAGCAGAAAAAAAAAAAAAAAATGGTCACTGCACTTTGACACAACTTGTGTGAAAAGTAGCAAAAGTGCCAATCACTTCATTTATCTTTATTTAAATTATATCCCTCCGAAGTGCCGGTCACTAGGGGGTCTCCCTTCTAATTTGCTGTTTACTCCTGTCCGTTTTGTTACTAAAGATGGAACACAGGAAGTGAAGGAGGGGCAGTAACTCCTGCTGCCCATAGAAGTCTATAGAAAGCAGAGAGACAACGAGTGCGCGAAAAAGAGCCAGGAAGCAGGAGAGTATTAAGAAAATAAAACCATCACCTGTGTGCCAGACATGTGCCCTAACAGTACCATAACTTAGTTTACGGCGCAGTGGGGACCTGACAGGTTCAGTTTAGCTGCAGCTAAAAGGTACAATAACGGGTTAATACAATCTACAATGTTCTTCTGGGAGGGGGGAAATTCTAGCAATGAGCACTTCTATTTTTTTGCAGGAGTTACCTTCTCCTGTAGCTGGTAAAGTCATCCTAGCCATAGGACATGGTGAACTGGTCACAGCGCCCTCACATTAACGTACTGAATCACTATCTAGCCAAGTGCATGACAAATAGTCCGCTCAGCTAGAAACAGGAGATGGTCCTCCGTTACAGAGCCTAATTGTAGAACATGGAGAAACACCAACTTATCACCTTGTCGGCAGCGTACAGCACTTGTTCCTGCTGTAGAAAGAACACAGACAAATACCAATTAGCTGGAAATATGTCTGCGGGGAATTAGTTTTTGTTTTTTTTTTTCAAATATAAACCATTCCACGAGCCGATCCTGAAAGTACAATCACACTACTCAAACCACAGGAGTTCAATCCCCCCCTTCTCCTCAAGCTCTCCGTACATACAGAATTACTGTCAGCACTTATAAAACTGTTAGGATTCGGTAAAGAAAAAAAAACAAACAAAACAAACAAAAAAAAGGTCTTTTGCCGCTTTGAATAATATACATTTATTAGAAGGATCCCCAACAAGGAGAGTTGTTCCCAGGATATCCCACTGCCGGAACCCCATCTGATTATCTGTAGTCTATGGGGTAACCTTACAGCAAGGGTTCAAATTCTCTGCAAGGCCGCTGTGGGCCATATAATGTAATAAATAGGCTTTCAGGGACTAGGATATTGAGGACCTATAGTTGGCCAATGTCTGGGAACCCAGCTGACCACCGCTGCCCTTATTGGCTGCAGCAGCAGGTCTACAGGATGCTGCAGCCTGTAAATAATACATAAACCAGAGCTGCTGGCGGAGGGCGAGCAGTGAATATAATCTCTACACTATGTTTTGCACACAGGAACCCGTTTTTATAAAGCAGCTGTATTTTGGACGACCCCTTTAATTGCGTATTCCCATCTGGCATATCCAAAACGGGCTTCTATGAAAGGTCCAAGACGTCGGCTCACTACTGGGCCAGCACATATCTTGATTTCTAAACCCATGCAACCCACCAAGCCAGATATAGATAGCGGAGCGGGCCGCGTTATGCCATTTCCGTAGCTCCCATGAAAAGAAATAGAAACTACAAAAATGGCGCAGCGAGCTACATTGTTATTGGTGCTTTATCATCTTTATTAGTAATCATCAGCCGATACATTACAGCTGAACGCAGCCTCAATCTTGTGTAGACGAGGTTTTCACAGCCCCCTATGTACCAGAGGTTTACCAAATCAGAGCTAAGTGAAGGCAACTCATGCTAATGAGAGAATGCACTTAGTCCAGATGACCGGATGCTTTCACAGACCTATTTATCAAAACAAAGAGCATGTTATTTAACGGCTTGTAAAACAATGAATACACTCTCCTGCCCTTGTACATTCTGCTGTAATTAAGGAACTTATGCAATTTTAATACAAGGTTCAATACGGAGCATTAATCACAAGTTATGCTTGGCAATGGCGGAGGCACAAGAAGCGGCTTCCATGGTCTCGGCGGTTGCATCTCGCTTCCTCCTCCAAAGCATCGAATGTACGGCAGAAAACATCTGGCCGGTTCTGCTCTGCGAGACACACGATATTATACAGTCATTTTGACTTCAAGCCCAGACTAAATGCTCAACCAATTTTACAGCTGAACTATTGCAGCAGCGACACCCCGGGCCTCTGCCTCGCACGTCGGAGGGGCTCTGCAGAGCGGCATACAGTGCAGTCTTGTATCAGAGCTGTACACGGCCGGGCCTCAGCCTCGCACGTCGCGGAGGGGCTCTGCAGAGCGGCAGCGCCATACAGTGCAGTCTTGTGTCAGAGAAGTACACGGCCGGGGCTCTGCAGAGTGGCAGCGCCATACAGTGCAGTCCTGTATCAGAGCTGTACACGGCCGGGCCTCTGCCTCGCACGTCGCGGAGGGGCTCTGCAGAGCGGCAGCGCCATACAGTGCAGTCTTGTATCAGAGATGTACACGGCCGGGGCTCTGCAGAGCAGCAGCGCCATACAGTGCAGTCTTGTGTCAGAGAAGTACACGGCCTGGCCTCTGCCTCGCACGTCGGAGGGGCTCTGCAGAGCGGCAGCGCCATACAGTGCAGTCTTGTATCAGAGCTGTACATGGCCGGGCCTCTGCCTTGCACGTCGCGGTGGGGCTCTGCAGAGCGGCATACAGTGCAGTCTTGTATCAGAGATGTACACGGCCGGGCCTCTGCCTCGCACGTCGCGGAGGGGCTCTGCAGAGCGGCAGCGCCATACAGTGCAGTCTTGTATCAGAGATGTACACGGCCGGGGCTCTGCAGAGCAGCAGCGCCATACAGTGCAGTCTTGTGTCAGAGAAGTACACGGCCTGGCCTCTGCCTCGCACGTCGGAGGGGCTCTGCAGAGCGGCAGCGCCATACAGTGCAGTCTTGTATCAGAGCTGTACATGGCCGGGCCTCTGCCTTGCACGTCGCGGTGGGGCTCTGCAGAGCGGCATACAGTGCAGTCTTGTATCAGAGATGTACACGGCCGGGCCTCTGCCTCGCACGTCGCGGAGGGGCTCTGCAGAGCGGCAGCGCCATACAGTGCAGTCTTGTATCAGAGATGTACACGGCCGGGGCTCTGCAGAGCGGCAGCGCCATACAGTGCAGTCTTGTATCAGAGCTGTACATGGCCGGGCCTCTGCCTCGCATGTCGCGGAGGGGCTCTGCAGAGCGGCAGCGCCATACAGTGCAGTCTTGTATCAGAGCTGTACATGGCCGGGCCTCTGCCTTGCACGTCGCGGTGGGGCTCTGCAGAGCGGCATACAGTGCAGTCTTGTATCAGAGATGTACACGGCCGGGCCTCTGCCTCGCACGTCGCGGAGGGGCTCTGCAGAGCGGCAGCGCCATACAGTGCAGTCTTGTATCAGAGATGTACACGGCCGGGCCTCTGCCTCGCATGTCGTGGAGGGGCTCTGCAGAGCGGCAGCGCCATACAGTGCAGTCTTGTATCAGAGATGTACACGGCCGGGGCTCTGCAGAGCAGCAGCGCCACACAGTGTAGTCTTGTATCAGAGATGTACACGGCCAGGGCTCTGCAGAGCGGCAGCGCCATACAGTGCAGTCTTGTGTCAGAGAAGTACACGGCCGGGGCTCTGCAGAGCGGCAGCGCCATACAGTGCAGTTTTGTGTCAGAGAAGTACACGGCCGGGCCTCTGCCTCGCACGTAGCGGAGGGGCTCTGCAGAGCGGCAGCGCCATACAGTGCTGTCTTGTATCAGATGTACACGGCCGGGCCTCTGCCTCGCACGTCTAGGAGGGGCTCTGCAGAGCAGCAGCGCCATACAGTGCTGTCTTGTATCAGAGCTGTACACGACCGGGTGTCTGCCTCGCATGTCGCGGAGGGGCTCTGCAGAGCGGCAGCGCCATACAATGCAGTCTTGTATCAGACATGTACATGGCCCAGCCTCTGCCTTGCACGTCGTGGAGGGGCTCTGCAGAGCGGCAGCGCCATACAGTGCTGTCTTGTATCAGAGATGTACACGGCCTGACCTCTGTCTCGCACGTCGGAGGGGCTATGCAGAGCGGCAGCGCCATACAGTGCTGTCTTGTCTCAGAGATGTATACAGCCCGGCCTCTGCCTCGCACGTCGGAGGGGCTATGCAGAGCGGCAGCGCCATACAGTGCTGTCTTGTCTCAGAGATGTATACAGCCCGGCCTCTGCCTCGCACGTCGGAGGGGCTATGCAGAGCGGCAGCACCATACAGTGCAGTCTTGTATCAGAGATGTACATGGCTGGGCCTCTGCCTCGCACGTCGCGGAGGGGCTCTGCAGAGCGGCAGCGCCATATAGTGCAGTCTTGTATCAGAGATGTACACGGCCCGGCCTCTGCCTCGCACGTCGCGGAGGGGCTCTGCAGAGCAGCAGCGCCATACAGTGCTGTCTTGTATCAGAGCTGTACACGACCGGGCGTCTGCCTCGCATGTCGCGGAGGGGCTCTGCAGAGCGGCAGCGCCATACAATGCAGTCTTGTATCAGACATGTACATGGCCCGGCCTCTGCCTTGCACGTCGTGGAGGGGCTCTGCAGAGCGGCAGCGCCATACAGTGCTGTCTTGTATCAGAGATGTACACGGCCTGACCTCTGTCTCGCACGTCGGAGGGGCTATGCAGAGCGGCAGCGCCATACAGTGCAGTCTTGTATCAGAGATGTACATGGCCGGGCCTCTGCCTCGCATGTCGCGGAGGGGCTCTGCAGAGCGGCAGCGCCATACAGTGCAGTCTTGTATCAGAGCTGTACATGGCCGGGCCTCTGCCTCGCATGTCGCGGAGGGGCTCTGCAGAGCGGCAGCGCCATACAGTGCAGTCTTGTATCAGAGATGTACACGGCCCGGCCTCTGCCTCGCACGTCACGGAGGGGCTCTGCAGAGCGGCAGCGCCATACAGTGCAGTCTTGTATCAGAGATGTACACGGCCCGGCCTCTGCCTCGCACGTCACGGAGGGGCTCTGCAGAGCGGCATACAGTGCAGTCTTGTATCAGAGCTGTACACGGCTGGGCCTCTGCCTCGCATGTCGTGGAGGGGCTCTGCAGAGCGGCAGCGCCATACAGTGCAGTCTTGTATCAGAGAAGTACACGGCCAGGCCGCTGCCTCGCACTCCGCAGAGGGGCTCTGCAGAGCGGCAGCGCCATACAGTGCAGTCTTGTATCAGAGATGTACACGGCCGGCATGACAGTCCGGTGAGAGGGGTTACATTACATCCCTTGGTCTACAACATCGGGAATGGAAAGGGGAGACGCTGCAAGATGTATCCTCTAGAACTGGAGAGGGAGTCTAAATCCAAGGATCACATGACTTTCCAAAAACTAGTCCTTTATACTAAAAACCCCAGAAACATGGTAGTTGATGTCAGGGTTGTAGGTCCTGCAGTTTACATGAAAGGCTAGAAAATAAGCTGCAAAAATGTAAAAATAAATAAATAATAATAATAATACAGATAAAACAAAGGCAGGAAAAATAAAGAGGCAGCAATTCACAAAGTTCAGTTTTGCCCACCTTTTCTATACAGGGTCAAGGATGGACACACAAATCTCGTGTGAGTATGAAGCCCATTCTTTTGGATGGCGCCCTGTACACGAGCGATGTCAGCCCACACAGCATCATTATGCAACACCAATTGATTTCAATGGGACCTTTAATGCATGGCCGGCCGTGTGATACGAGGCATATACTTCCCATCCTCTATCAAGCATCAGGATTCCTCTTATGTTTTATCCTCACATCCACGGATAAAACGCAAGCTGCCAAGTGCGGCCCGATATCGCACCCGCCTGAGTGTAGGTAGCCTAAATAAGGGAAGTAAAACCTCCTCTGCTAATCAAGGGTCATCATGGGGGATGGGGGGGGGCTGTCTGGCTGTCTAAACAGGCTGCATGAGAGCGAACGAGACAACGGCGACGCGACTTGCTTGTTCGCTTTTTCACACGAGAATCGGCTCGTATAAAGCAGCCTTACCTGCATGCGGCACGAGCTGTATGGGCTCCATCTACCACTAAATAATCCGCAAACATGAGCAGGACCACGTTACCCCACCATCCCACCATAAATATAGTATGGGGTGCATATGGGGGGGGGGGGAACTAAAATATGTGCTAGATTTCTTTTTTGTTGTTGTAGCAATGACCAATAACCAGCCTGTGTGACCCTCCACTGAGGGGGTTATGGCCTCCTGTCCACGGGCAATATTTCACTGCGTTAGCCGCGGAGATAATCCGCACGCGGATAACGCAATGAATGCTTTCCATGGGATAACTATGGAACGCTCAGCGCGATGTACACGAGCGGAAAATCACAGCGATTTTCTGCTTGCATATAAAAATCGTGGCACGCCGCAACAAACCTATTATAATGATAGGTTCATCACAGAAAATCACCGTGACCAAGTGTTCTCCCACAGCGGCATATCGCAACGCCCGTGGACAGCCGGCCTACAGCTCTGTGCATTAGTGGAAAAGGCCTTCAGAACACTTATTACAGCAGCCTTGATTTGGAAATAGCGCAACATCAGCTTCTGAAGGAGATCAGGTACTTGAAAAGGACGATGCTCGCTTGGGTATCTGCCCTTAACTAGAGATGAGCGGGCATACTCATTATCAGTATCCTTCTAAAAAGGACACTGGCTGCCCTGTATGTAGTGCACCCAGTGATCAGACAAAAATACCTCCCTCATCCATCAGAAATGGCAATAGTTGATTTTTTCTGTTGTGGTAGGCCAGGCCTCAGCAGCAAACGGGTTACATTATCACTTGCTTATCATTTTTCCAGTATGACCTCATAGGGTTACTGATGTGTAATACTCAACAAAAGGCCATTGTCTCCAGGTAAAATCAGCCGGCCATTGCAGCTTACTCCAAATTACAGAATTATCCTGTGCATCCACCAATAACACACGCCAAAAGGTCAGAAATCAACTTATGTTTTGGCGGGGGACCAACCCAGTGACAGTCTTCAAACCACAAGTAAAAGATATGTAACTATGACTAAGAGGATTCTGCTAGGGGAAATGTAATTTCAAAGACATACTGGTTTAACAAGGCCATGGCCCGAAATGGTGATGTGGATGAAAAGTCTTACAGCAATACCAATTATGTAATACAAGGGATTTTCCACTCATTCCGATATGTCAGAACGGACCCGCTCGGGATTTGTCCCCTAGGTGCCACACTGGCAAGAATTGTCCAGCTGTAATGACGATCGACTGATGCAGCTTGTTGATCGGCGCTCATTCACTGCAGATCACACATAGCAGATCGATTTTATGGGGACAAGCAAGCTATCATTGGTCAACTGTACATATTCAAGCTCAAACGGGGAGATGTACAACCACATATAGCAAGCGATGTTATGCTCACATGATTGATCAGATCAGCCAACAAACAAGTGTTAACTTGCTCATTAGGGTTGGAACTAGCACAGCTTCGTACATTATACAGATGACTTGTAATAGCCCTGCAAGCTCAGTCCCACTTAAGGCCTCATGTCTAGGAGCGGATCGGATTCAGCATGCGGGAGCCCACTGCGGAATCCGGCCCTGCCCGAGGACACTGCGGGTCTTCTACTTGCCGAGCCTTCATGTTCTTCTTCACTGCAGTGGATTTTTTTTTAAACTCCTGCTTTCCTATGGAATCCGCAATTTAATTCCGGATGGGACACAGATCGGCTTTCATTGACTTTAATAGAAACTGCACTGAAATGGAGCATGCTGCAATTTTTTTTTCCAGACCAAAAAAGTCCGCAAATCAAATCCGCATGCTTCATTTCATTTCCAGACACCCATGTTTCCCTATGGGCTGCTTGATTTGCAGATCTTCCATGCAGATTTCACAAATCAAGCCCTCCAGTTGACATTGGGTTTAAGTGTCAGACCCCTGCCAGTCTGTCAAGGATGGGCTATACTGAGGACAGGGCACCAATAGTATAATCTTGGAAAATACCTTTAAAAATTGCCAATTGTTGCACCATATTACCCTATTGATAGAATTGGCTATTAAGCATAGCCAACACATTCTTTAACCCATGAAATCCTACAGTCTTCCCATCCATCATAATGATGTCACTTTTTCAGTTAGTCTCCTAGAATTACCAGAAGCCATAAAGGTCTGAAAGGGAAACTCCACATCAATAGGAAACTAAAACAAAAATCTATATAACATCGTAGTAAAACAGCAGGAGGGCAAGAACAACTTCAGCATATTTTTACAGTACTACGAGAGCCACTCTTTCTGCTGGATGAAAAAGAACCTAAAACAGTACAAAGAAAAATAAGAAAAAGTGGTCAAACCATTCCTAGAAGATTTATTGCTTCTTGAAGAATAACAATTTGCAGTCATAATGGGAAAAAGAGAGTGGGTACGGCTATTTTAGTACTGGAAATGGAGGAGCTGCCTAAACTGGTAGCGATTCGCAAGTTTGGTTCCAAATCAACTGTCAACAGTGCAGTCTATACCCTAATGGGTTAAATTATATGTAAAGTTCCATATACAATAAAAATGGAGGCCCCATTACAAAGGTTCTTGATTAGATCTCACCTACCAACCCCAGTATCATTAACTACAATCACTGTCTAGTCTGCACCCTTCTACTTGGCAACAATGTATCAAATGTACATGAACAGAGTAGCAAAGAGATGGAAGAGACTAGATGGCAGACAGTGTCCTTGAAAAATACCAAGCCCTTCAGAATGTTAGACATTTAATTAGTTATCCTAAATCAGGGTTGACACGTCTTTTCCTTTATGTATCCATTCGGGCCCGATGGATCATCAATGCATGTCTATAATACAGGGATTTCTTCCCCCAAACCCATATGGTGTAAAATGAGGCATAATTTGCTCACAGACCATTTCACATGGACCTTAATGACAATAATTCTATGTAGTTAACCCAAACCCTTGTGAATCAGCTTCCTGGATGAAGAAGCATGAACACTTACAAGATGTGCTCTGTCTGTTTTAGATGAGGTCTCCGTGTAACGGCTGGGAGCCAAGGCCATCTGTTCTCTCCTCCAGGACTTTTCCCATCCTGGTAACTTGTAAAAACTTCCTGGCCGGTGAACGAGGTTTACATAAAGTGCAGAGAGACTCTTGTCAAACACGACCAAACTAAGCAGAGATGGGACCCGATCATTGACTTCATCCTCGGCCGTGACAAACGTTTTATGAAGTATACATACGATTACATACATTATAACAATGACCTTCTGAAACGATGAACTGTACATTTATCGTACCAGCTCCGTGCCAGGAGAGCTTACAAGGTAGTCCGTATATGGTACATCAATTTCTCAAATGGATTTCTGTTCTAAGGTTCCAAAAGCATAACATCCCCCCTGCAGATTTATAATCCCCGGACGTGAAGGTTTCTTGTATTTGTTCTGACATGACATTGTCGGCTTCATTATTGGGCTGCCTTTGTGATTTGTGACATTGCAGACTGCAATGAGAAGATTGTCCCTTTCCAAAACCCTCAATGAGCCTGGAGTCTCATTACAGACAGCTCTGTTCTCACTGCAGTGGTCAGGCTTGATATTGCAGGCCATTCACTTCAATGGGAACTTTGCCAGGGATACCAAGTCTGGCCACTGCAGTGTGAACGGAGCTGCCTGCTTACTGCATAAATCAGCTCAGTATGGGCTCCTGCACAAGGCAGAGACGGATTCCGCATGTGGAACCTGGCTCTGCCAGCAGTGACGTCCGTGCATACCCGATTAACTTTCCTTTGCATCCGTACTGCGGATGGTCCGCATGGCGAGTCGTCGGGCATGCACAGTACAGATTTTCATTTAACTCCTGCTTTTACCATGTCATTGCCTAGCGATAAAGCAGAATCTGCAACCTTTCCATATTGTCAAAGGGCCACGGATCAGACTGCTTTCATTGACTTTATTGGAAGCTGTCCACGCAGAATCAGCAAAAAATAAAAATAAAAAAATGTAGCATGCTGCGAATTTTCCTCCGCTTGCGGAAACAATTCGTTTTTGCAAGTGTGCAGGAAGAATCGATTTCCCATAGCATGCTATGGGCAGTATTTGCTGTAAATGCGCAGAGCGGACGTCCGCCCGCCAAGTTTTCCATAGCAGAAATTTGTCTGTGGGCAGGAGCCATAAATTGAGTGCACTGACTAATCAAACAGTTTATCTGCATATGGGATATCAATAGTTGACAACTGGACAACCCCTTTAAACTGAAGCAAACAGCTGTGCAATTGGTTTAAAACCAGGTGAGGAAAAGCCAAACTCTACTACAAATGGAGAGGTTATGGAAGACAGTTTCCACCGCATAACTTTTTTTTTTTGCGCTTTCCTTTGGATCAACATTGCAGGATAAAAGGACGGATGCCTTTTTCAGCCTTACAAACTACATTACTATATATATTATATATATTATATTTTATTTTATATGGGACTACTGAAAATATTCCTATAAAAACAATGCATAGTTCAACTTTGGATTGAGATCTAGGCTACCCATGCACGTAGGATAGCTGTTAATCAAACACTCGTATAGCCGACAGTCACTTTGCCCGACACCCCCATATACAAGTAAAGCCCAGCAGGAATGTGTTCCACATATAGAGTGGATGAAAGCCATAGCAAGAGCAGCTCATCTCCTCCCCCCCAAAAAAAGGGGGGACTGGACAGATGCCCAATTCCCATCTACCCCGACATCCACAGTCAGGAGACCGCCACACACATATAATCAGTTCACAACCTAATGTGTACAGCCAGACTTGTTCTTCCCCATTCCTGCTTCCAGGTGCCGGTGGTCTAGTGCCGTCAACTAAAGCCTGCAATGCATAAAATTTTGGCTCTTGAGCATCCAGAGATCCAATACATTAGGACACCACTAAAGGGGTACATATGGAAATCTGTAGAAGACATGGAAAATTCATGAGTCTCATCCGCCTACTGTTTAATTTGCTTTAGACTGACTGGGAGGAACGGGAGACGGAGAGTCACCATATGTAGACTGACTGGGAGGAACGGGAGACGGAGAGTCACCATATGCATTTTGTGAAAGGGAAGGAAAAAAAGGCTAAGTAAACTCATTTGTCTATTAATCCTGTATTATACCAAAAGTGAGGCATTGGACTCATTTAACGCTATCTATATAGTCATCGCTGCTTGCAGGACTTGGCCCGGCCATCGCTGACCATCCTAGTAGCGCGAAAGCAGACAATATACATAACATTTTTATGACCAAACTTTCCTACACAGAAACAGAGTTAAGTTTTCAGTTACCAGAACATTCCAATCCAATACTAATCTGACATGTTACTAATTCAAAACAGATGACAGATCCCCCCTCCTTCTGGAAAGGATTACTAGTCTCATGTCCCTTTGGGAAAGACATTGTTAAAGTGGAATAAGCTAATGCCAGATCAATTTAAGAAGTTTATTTTATCTTATTACGTAATGACCGTTTCATCAAGTAACTCCTTCGCTGCGGAATAACCCACAAACTTTAGTTTCTAACATTCAGTTACCCATAATGTTCCTTGCAAACACAAAGCTAATCGCAGGCAGTATCGGGATACAAGAAACTGGAAATGAAAACTCAACTTTGTGACAAAATCGGAAAATTCAGTACTGGATGGAGTTTAAGATCCCAGGATCCCCCAAATCTTAGTTACCAAGGGTCAAATGGTAAGAATGGACTCTTACATGTGGCCTACGGATTACATTAGGGTCAGACCAACTCGCCAATTCCAGCTGACCATCTATATATGAGAGAGGTGTCCCGAATTTCCCTCCAATAGCAGATGCTGGGAGAAAGGAAGATCGGGCTGTTGGACTTTATCATCTCCTGATCCTTTTTTGTTCTTAGAAGACATAAGCCACCACCATGTATATGTCAGCAGCTTACTCCCCTCTTCACATTCATAATGGATGTGTGCTCAGCAAAGCCAAGCAAAGAAGAGCTACTGATGAAAGCTCTTTTGGACGATGGCTATTCCTACTAACAGATAGTCCTCTTGAATCCTACATATTCACTAGGGAAACTCTGGTGGCAGCTTATCTCCCAGAGGAGGAAAAAAAAAAAAAGATTGGGCATGTTGAAACTCACTATGCCCAATCCCCTTTTTGCCAAGACATGTACCATAGGGGGAGAGTTGAGAAGTCCCCGTATATATTAAAATGGTCAACCAGTCCCGCCAACATTCACCTAATGTGTATGGCCCCCTTCAGCCCTAACAAATTGGTTCCTTCTTTCACAACTGCATTACAAATATAGACTCCACTTGTCAGGTTTGTTACCAGCCCTTCTAGGGCACAGAACCACCTTACAAAAGAAAACCATCCCGATCTTAAAATATCTCATCCAAATGGTGTCCCATTAACACAGCCAAACCTTTGATGCCACTTTAAATGGTGTGCCCCTACCCTCCATCTGAGCGCTACAAATTGGGTATAAAACTTGCCATTTGCTGTATTAACTTTCTCTGTGCCGTCATGCAGCTTGTAAACACCGAGACTCCGCTGCGAGGTGTCAATATATTCTTCCATAACTCGACAATGTGTGAAAACCTAATGAAATCCTGCTTCTGCGTCTCAAAGGTGCAAAGTACATTTGCTGTGAACAGGATTATGAAAGACTAGGTAATGGCCAAAAATACATTTTCCTGTACATATATTATTACGCAGGCTTTAAATTGACAATATATCCAAATGTTTTCCCAATTATGCATTATCCCGATTGGCTCAGACGGCCCATGTATCGTCTTACTCCCAGTTTGGTGCCAACATTATTCTTCTTCACTTTTTCCTCTCCAGTCCTGCTAAGAGGATGTTTCCAGTGACCCTTCTTCACTTGTTGGGACGACACGTTCGGAAACTCCTCATGTGCAGCTGCAGCCCTGTGTGACTCTCCTCGGGTCGGAGATGATGCACTGAAGGGAGGGGAAGTGTATAAACACACTTGGGATAACTATGTAATTATTGACAGCATGAGCAACTCTCTGTGCATGTCCGAGGCAGTGACACATTCAGCCCGACCGAAATCAATGGGCTTCAAAGACGTGTTCTGCAAACCTATAATCCCTACAGTGCACACGTGGAGCGCAGGAACGTCTAACTAAACTTATAGCAAACTGACACTTTATGCCATTTATGAGTTACGTTTCTGAATTAACCCAATAAAATGAACATTTAACCCCTTCCTCCTTCAAAACTTGTCATTGCAATACACAGTAAGGGCTTAAAATTAACCATCTTAGTAATCATTTTAAAGCATATACTAGTTCACTTTAATTGCAAAGGAAGATGACTGCACTGTTTCTCTGACTACATAGTGCATTGGTAGTGCAAGGGTAGTCTAAGACATTAAATGCTGCGGCCATCTTGGATGAGGGTCCCTTTAAGAGCAATTCTTTGAAAGCCTTAGAGGGTTTTTAAGAAACGGACTTTCCATTTTCCTTCATTGCAGTTTGTCTTCACTTTATGAAGAATCAGTTGCAATGCCTGCAACATCCTCTCTCAGCTTGCAATTGTCAGTTTACAATCCCTTAAAGCAGGGGTCCCCAACTCCAGTCCTCAGGGACCACCAACAGGTCATGTTTTCAGGATATCCTATGGTAAGAACACCTGTGGCAATGTCTGAGGCACCGACAATTACATCACCTGTGCAACACTGAGGAAATCCTGAAGCCCTGACCTGCTAGGGGTCCCTGAGGACTGGAGTTGGGGAACACTGCCTTGAAGGGCTTGTCCAGTTGTCTGACAACTTTTTAAATATAGGTGCAAATGTGTTAACAAAAAACTGCCTTACTTACTCATCCTCTGCCCTAGGGGGGTCCAGAGCAGCAGCACCATGGTCCTCCCGGTCTTTGTTTTGGAATGGCTTCCACCTGACTACAAAAGCCAATCAGAGGATGCAGCAGTCTGATGCTGTTATCCTGGCATCACGGCTCCCAGCATCTAAGTGGTGATGTCGGGAGAACAGCACCAAAGCTCTGGGGCTTCTGATTGTTTTGGAATAGCTGCCACCTGACAGCTGAAGCCAAAGACGAGGAGGACAGCGGGTCAGCAGCACTGGACTGCTTTGGTCATTTTAACACATTTGCATTTAAAAATTAAAAAAAAAAAAAAAAAAACCCTCTCAACCGGACAACCCCTTTAATGTTGTATTTAAAGTGACTGAAAAGCAAAATCGCTAAATAGAATTGCGCACTAGCGGTACTAATATACAGACTCAAACACAAATCTAGGTATTTGTAGCTGTTGGAGACTGTTGATACCCATAACTACTTCCGGAGGAACCTATATCCATTTACCATCCATATGGACGACTTTAAATAAAGCGATACCATCTGCCGCTTGCAGCTACCGTCTCGGCTCCTCTCACGAATGCGAACAGTTCACTACCACAACATTGCAGTGGAGCGCGTCTGCGCCCCTCTCTCCACCCCCTCCATAAGGATGTACAGAGCCCGACACCAGCAGCACCTAAAGCAAGGTACGAAAGACGTCAGCCTCCCACATCACACATCGGCACGTCTCCTGCCAACAGGCTACAGGGGATATTTATAAAATGACATTCAGGATGAATCAGATTTAAAAAAAGAAACAAGGATAAACAAAGTTGACAGAAGGTGCGAGGATGAACCCGAATTACAGAACTGTAAAGGAAAAATGGTGATTTAAAGAGTCATATCCAGCCTACTCTGGGCAATGGAGGATGGCAGGGCACTCCTTAAGAACAACCACCATTCCTTGATAGCTAGAATAAAGGTTTGGTCCCAAGAAGCGGCTGTGATGCCTTCTCTATGCGGTAGAAAGCTCCGGCTAGCTGTGACCCGCTAATGATACAAGTGCACGGAAAAGACGATTTTTACGCATTAGTTGTTACCTTGAGTTTTTAAAAGTTGCAGCATCAACTTTCATTCATTATCTGACCCTCCCTCTGATTTGCAACTGGCTCCTGGTTTTGGACTTTCCTCACGTGCGAGTGTCCCTCCCAGTCATATACGGCAGTGTTCCCCAACTCCAGTCCTCAGGGACCACCAACAGGTCATGTTTTCTGGATTTCCTCAGTATTGCACAGGTGATGTAATTATTGTCTGTGCCTCAGACATTACCACAGGTGTTCTTACCATAGGATATTCTGAAAACATGACCTGTTGGGGGTCCGTGAGGACTGGAGTTGGGGACCCCTGATCTACGGGATGTGAGGTCTGTGCATCCAGGATGCTGCTGCCTTCACTAGCCCTCATGTATCGGCACAGCTTCATTCCTGTAAGAACTACTTTTAGAGCCTGTGAGGCATCCCTTCTCCCTCATACTTACAGACACGGGTGCTGAGGAGTGCGAGAAACCCTTCCGTGCAACAATCTGCCATGAGTTACACAGCCTATGCAATTCATCTTACTACTCCCCAGGCGTTTCTTCCCATCTAGGACCTGTACGATTTGGCCTCCCCGGAAATGGGAATACCCATTATAACTATGTGAAGGTGTTGTACAGGTTCAACTGCAGCAAAATGGTGGGAAATTTTTAGCAAAGACTATTTAGTAAGTTGCTTAAAAGGGAACCGGCCATGACCTCTGAGCCCCATAAACCATGTTACGGGGCTCAAAAAGTCAGAACAGAAAGTCTGGGGAGAGGGGTTTTATTCGCGCCAGGGGGCCCTTTTCAAAGCGGTACCCCAGCCTGCTCTGTGCACATGCTCTTCCATAGAGAAGAATGGGACAGCGCACACCGCGAGCTGTAAAGCGTCACTGTTACTGCAGCAATGCTGGAACAGGGTGCCTGGTGAGAATGACCCCCGACCCCCACCCCCCCAGACTCCTCTGGCCTTTGAGCCTCGTAAAGTAGTTTATAGGGTTCAAAGGTCACAATGAATTCCCTCTAATTCCCAAATGGAAAGCTTTAGGATAAAAAAAAAAAAGAAGAAACATTGAAATCAATTGGGGGGGGGGGGGGGGGGGACAGATCCATTTATTTCCAATTTTTTATTCCTTTTTTCTTCTCCAAAAACAGAGTAGGAAGACAGACTTATAAGCCATAGTCTATAGTAACGCTAACTTTTAGAACAGGGGGCGCCGGATCTGTAAACATCTTCACATCTAATCTGTATACTAGAGAGCTACACATCCAAAACATTTCAGCTGCAAGCAAAGACACGTCTGTCCGCCGCGCAGCAAGCTGATGCTAACCAAGGCCGACGTATGGGGTCATAAAGACCTGCCGAATAGATCTGGTAATAAGGGTGATGAGAGGTCACCAAGATATTCACAGAACTTACTATAGATGAGCGGCAGTACTATAAGGGCGGCTTCACACCACAGACCATACGCCACAACATCCACCTCTTAAAGGGGAACCTCTCACCTGTCTAAAGCACCACAACCTAACTGATTGGGTTCGGTGAGGCGACAGGGAGCCGGGTGCTGCATTCTTTATACTCACCCGCTTCCTGCAGTGCCCTCCGCTGAAGTCTGCATGCCAGCTGAAAATGTCATACTTTTCCCGTATTAGATTTTTTCCCGGGATAGGAAAAAGTCAGATTCTTGTCCCACATGCGGACTTCAGTGGGCGAGAACCAGGCAGCGGGCGAGTATTAAAAAAATGCAACATCCGGCTCCATTACATTGCCTAACACCATAAGTTAGCTTAGGATGCTGCAGTTGACAGGTTCCCTTTAAATGGCATAGGGAATGTATCACGTGCTTTGTTAATTAATACTATGGTGAAAAGTTTTCTGATTCTAGGGGTTTTTCTACAATATTTTCTGTACATGACTATAAGATGGCCATCTTGCCTTTGCAACAGTAAACAGCATTTAGGGATGCTTTACAGCAAAACTCTAGGGCTATAAATGCAAAAGGACAGGAGAGGAGCCATTGACTTTCATAAGAGAATGCTGTAGACATGCTCTGTGACCTATGCAGAGGTCATTGTGCAGTGAGGGGGAGGAGGTGAGCTGTGACCATCACTTATATACCTGCACACACTAGCCAAATCAACTGGCTTCACACGGATCAATTTCATATAACTTGTGTGTGGTTTAAAATGTAATTTGCCCCCGCTATTAAGTCAACATAATAAACAAAGTCCAGTGCGTTCACGGGAAGTAAACAGAAATAGCTGGATTGTGATGTGCAGAAATTTGATGTCTCGCCAGTGATGTCCCAAAGATATTTTAATTAAAAGGGGCTGATTGATTACTGGACAACCCCACTTGAATAGGCTCCCTTGTATTGAAATAAAGTGATTATTTACACCACCGTAGCCACTGGGATTCAACGTTGCAGCCCCGCTGTGGTCCCAGTGATTGCTGTGACAGATTTCAAGGAAGTCAGGTGACCACTGCAGCCAATAAGAGGCTGTAACATCACCGTTCAGTCCCCTGGAATCTATGCTCACATCCAGAATGCCATGATGCAAGGAGTCCAGGAATGGGACTCTACAGCCTCCCAGCGGCCGCAACGGGGCAAGTATAGTTCACTTTATTATTCTAATACGGACATCCCCTTTAATATCGGAATTTGTATTCCAATTATTCAGCAAATATGTTGAGGACAGTAGGTCTTCCAAAGTCCAAAAACTAAAAAGGAACGCATAAATCACAATGTTTAGAGCAGCTCCCATCAAAGAAACCAGAGGTGCCCCGTGGTGGGCGGTACGGTATGTGGTAGGAATTCACCCAACACATTCTGCAAGTAGTCAGGCTGTGAACGTTGGAGAAGCCGGGCGGCCGGAGGCAATTGTCTGCAGGTTTACGAGAAACCATTTCCAAACATGTACTTTCACACAGCCGGACACACATAATCCGGCGCAGCCTGCGACGTGCGAGACACGGGGACCGAGACGTAATGTGTAACGGCAGGCAGTCTACTGGAGTTAGGCCTCCTTCCCACGGACGGATTTCCACCGCGTTGCCCGCAGCTCTTAGGTTCTATTGAACCTAATAGCTCAGGGCTCACAGTGCGGAATTCCATCGCGGAATTCCGCACCGTGAAATCTCCCGTCCTCACCCGCGGCATGCTCTATTTGCCGCGGGTGTGCGTGCGGCCGGCTTCCATTGCAGTCAATGGAAGCCGTCCGCTCACGCTATCTTCCGCTGTAGCACAGCGGAAGATAGCGTGAAATCGCCTCTCCGCCCACCGCCGGCGCGTCTTGTGACACTGTGGGCGTGTCTTGTGACACTGTGGGCGTGTCTTGTGACACTGTGGGCGTGTCTTGTGACACTGTGGGCGTGTCTTGTGACATGGCCGGCGTGTCTTGTGACATGGCCGGCGTGTCTTGTGACATGGCCGGCGTGTCACATGATGCTGCGGCGCGTCACGCCGAAGCGTCATGCGGGACCCAAGACGCCGGATCCGCTGGTAAGTATGGGGTCTCTGGGGGGCGCCGTGACGGGCTTCGCCGCGGAATATTCCCCGGCGGAGCCCGTCACAGCCGTGTGCAGCGGCCTTAGAGGTAAAGAAGCTTATTGATACAAATGGCCTTTAATTTATATTTTTCCCCTCTGTAAAGTAAAAAATAAATATTGAAATTCAAAAAATAAACTATTTCATTTGGCTTTTGCGCGGCTTACACACTTTTTTTTCTATTTAGAAATCTGACAGAGAAGTTGTGTTTTATACTTCGCTGCGGTGTGGATCTTCTTAACCCCTTCATGACCAGAGGTGTGTTGGGCCTTCGTGCGCAGAGCAAAATGTCCCCATTTGGATTGCTGTATTCTAAGGGTGATTTTTTTCCCCAGTATTAGTCTAGCCCAAAATACTTTGTTCCTTTATTTTGAGGACACATAGGGCTTCCTTGTTATATAAAACTGGAGAGGGTATTACATTTTTTTAAGAGAAAAACTGTCCAATAGGGAAAAAAAACCAATGCATTTTCTCACGCTAGGTTTTAAGCTAGCTTGTTCAATTCATATTTACCCCCAAAATTAATCCTCTGGTTCTCCCGTGTAGAACGCTATTACATACGAAACTCTTGTAGCCAAATCTTCCTCACTTAGCTTTTGCTGCAGCCTCTGTAGGGGGAGAGCGGCGTCTTTTTTCACCTTTTTTCTCTAAGTCTATAGAGACCAAGGCTAGCAGGCAGCACATGTTCTGTGTGTTCCCTGCTGTCCCTATACACCGAGAGGGACTGTAATCAGATATACCGTACAGACAGGATGCACATCCTCTCTGCAT
The DNA here is from genome assembly GCF_035609145.1 of Eleutherodactylus coqui. Classification (NCBI taxonomy): domain Eukaryota; kingdom Metazoa; phylum Chordata; class Amphibia; order Anura; family Eleutherodactylidae; genus Eleutherodactylus; species Eleutherodactylus coqui. The sequence goes on along the minus strand of NC_089839.1, from coordinate 261,175,731 downwards.
GCCTGCAAGCCCCAGTGGAATCCTCATCATCACTGAGGGCACAGGGATTCCCCATCTACCACCGGAATGAGAAAGCACTTCCACATTCAGGGATTTAGACTTATCCCATTCAGCAGGAAACCCCCCCAAACGTCTGTCACAGTACTAGTGGGAACAGGTCCCAATGTTACTGGGACAGCTGATCGTTCCTGTGCTGCAGGGACCTGCCATCTATAGTGTTCCTGCAGCATGGGATGGGTTCTGATCTAGATGCCGTTACCAGGAACTGAACCAGTCGGGTCCCGATATCTAAACCCGGATCAGCAGCTGTTCCAATAACTGGAACGTCCTGTGCAGCTAGAGCCAGCTATGGCTGTGAAAGAGCAGCAGAAGTGTATGGCGGCTCAGCAAGCTGGCACACTGCTGGCTTTACCCACTGGAATGAAATGAAGGTTCTTCAGGAACGATCCAGGCAAGAATGCAGGTGCCTATATTTGCCTAAAGGCCGCTTTACACTAAGTGCCCATCACTCCTGCACTTTGCAAAGGAGAGGTGGCCATTTAAGTGGAGGCAGAGCACGCTGGAGATCGCCTGGCCCGGCCACCTTCAGTCACTGCAAGCGGGCAATCGCTCAAGCTTTGGGCAAAAAGCCGCTCAGCAGTCGTTTGTCTTATTTGAGCAACTACGGGGCCATGTAGAGGTAACCAAATTAACTTGTGACCGATAAAACGGATTGCTCTTCAATTTATGTTTTGGTCTCCAAAGAGTTTTCTATTTCTTCATATTTCATTGAAATTTATTTAAAGAAAGTTTATGAAAAGTTAAAAATAAATCTGTAAAAAAAAAAAAAAAAAAACAAAAACACACAAGTAGGCCATCAGGAGTAAGAGCGACCCGCCAAACAAGGAGTGTCTTCTTCACGTGCTTGTAAAAAGGTTTTTTTCCTAATCCAGCCATTAGCAGCGGCGGGCCGTGCGGCGGGATCGTCATCTCAAGCCTAATAATTCTTATGACATAACCATTATAATTCATTTGATTATACTCCACACCCGCCTCGCATCGCTCACATGTAAACACAGAAGGAAACACTGCGAAGCCTCGACAGAGAATACTTATTACAATCAGCTATTTACAAAAGCAACCCATTTAACAAACGTTTCACTCTCACAACGTGGTACAATTATAGGGGGAAAGCAAAAACAAAAAAACTAGATCAACGTGTCGGGCCGCCCAGTCTGCCGAACCGGCCCTAGAACAAGACAGGCAGACAATTCAAGGTCTATATATGTATAATTACCCCTAGTTCTTACACAAGACCAACGAGGAGGCATTGAGGATGCTGTCACGGATTGTTTAACTCCCCTTAATGATCCCGCTACAGTTAACCTCTTCAGTCCTGAGCTTAAGCGTCAAACAAAACCATTATGTTCGAATGACGTCATAGTTCGCTCTGCAGCCCATTTATACACGAAGATACATCATTGGTTCATTCAAACTAGCAATTGTTCAGTCTTTCCCATTCGCTGTATGAGTGAATGAGAAGGACTGAACGAGCGCTGCTTAAACTGAACGATAAGTGAATGAGCCAATGATGATTTTTATGTCAGCATAAAATGGACGAACGAAAAGTGTTTGAACTATTTTTTTGAACATTATCGTTCCGTCTAAAAAGGACCTTAAGTTTAATTTTCTTTTTCCGTGGACATCGCTACGTGAGGGCTTGTTTTTTTGTAGGACAAGTTGTAATTATAGCATTTACAGGCTCATATTTTGGGTTTTCACTTTTCATTACATATAGTATGCAACAGATGGATCCACCACTTTTTAGATATTATATATTATATATAAGTGTTGGTTCCATCTGTTAGTTGCATATTATATATATATATCTTCCTCAGTTATACCATTCCTTGAAAATCCATATTTTGCACTTCCCACGCAGTCTGTGACTTCGGCACCATCTGATAGGAGGCTCCACTGCCCAACTTGCCTGGGAATCTCTTCCCTCCCTCCTCCTCCAAATGCTGGAGACACTGTGCCTCACTGAAGGACTACGCCATGTCGAACAACACTTCAGCCCATGCACAGTCACATCCATACAGCTCCTCAGACTGAATGACGTCACTGTATGTACTGAGGATGAAGTGATGTACACATGGCAGCTTATTCTGAAAAATCATCTGAAGACTTCGGTACGCTTTAAGCTCCACCATCAGCAGAACACAATACAGATTTGAAGTAGCTTGCACAAAATGTCAATTTGCTTTTAAAAAAGGGATGTATCAGCTATGATGTTACTCATTTAAACCAGATACAAATACACATTTTATACCGTCGTATATTTCCTGATTGGTTATGGGAGCCACCATGCTGTCCACGCTGCTTTGGACATATACTTTATAGCAGCCGCATGGACCAAGTTCTATATCTAATGTGTATGGATAACCTAAAAAAAGCCAGGCTTCCTAAAACATCTGTATACTGCTGACAGCACTGTGGCATATAGGCGACTACAAGTCTGTTATAGGGTTGTTCCTTCCAGTAAAAAGCACAGTCCATGTAAATATATAGTCCTCTAAGTAGACGAAAAGGTGATAGATTGTAAGCTCTATGGCTGAATCCTGTACGCAGTGTTGCCTCTGACTTGTAAAGCGCTATGGAATATGTTGGTGCTATATAAAGATCACCATCCAGAGACAAAGCAGAGGTTGGACGGGCATTGCCGGCTCATTTTATACCCCCATTGATTCAGATAAGTGATTGAGGAGGGCGAGGCTCGGAGCAGGTGGTTTCACTTGCTGACACAGATCACCGGCATTCTCCGCTCGGCTGGGTGTGTCCAGGTAAATGATTTAAAGTCACCACCGACTTGCCAAACCGTTTACATAATTCTCATACGTAATTATTTTTACTTAGACATATTGGCTGCTTTTATCAAACTGGTGCTACTAGACAATGAAGTCCTGCAAATGCCCCTACTAGTGGGCAAGGAGGACTAGAAGCCCATTATACAAGCTGGGTATTGTTAGAGGTCGGAGTACAGTTTAGATATGTACCCTGCTTCCCTGAAAATAAGACAGGTGTCATTCATTTTTGCTCCAAAAGATTTTCCTTTTACACATGTATGGCTGCCTGGACACTATTTATATTGTCGTTTTTTTATTAACTGTAACAAGGGCTCAATTTTGGAGTAGGGCTTATACTTCCAGCATCCTCAAAAATCCTTAAAACATCATTCTGCATCCTTAAAAATCCTGAAAAATCATGCTACGGCTTATTTTCGGGGTAGGTCTTATTTTCAGGGAAACATGGTAGCCATGATGAGACTCCGGCACACAACATGCTGCCTGCTCTCTACTTTATTCTCATGTGTTCTTAGATCGGCACCTACAGTCCTCCTAATACATAGTTAATATTTGAAGAACTCCTTCCACAAGCAACAGTAACCCAAAATAGAAAGTGCCCAGAAGTGTAACAATAGGGAATGTAAGTAACGCTGCTGACTTGTAAAACAAATAGGGAACAGTAGAAAAGGACATTTCACCCCCACGAGGTGCCGATGCAGCAACATGAAAGGCGACCGAAGGAAAGTAACAATTTCTGTCTCTGCTGGACACAATGTTGCTAATGGCTATGGAGTAGCAGATCCAGGCTGCCATAAAGCAGCTGGTTCCTGCTGCCCTGCAGCGAAGCTCTAGGAAATGTTAAGTCGCCTTCACGCGGGTAGGAAACGCGGCGGATTTTGCTGCCTAAATTCAGCAGCATATTATAGCACAAGCCATGTGGAGGAGATCGCACAAGCCTCCGTCATACGGTGCAGATCAACAAATCCGCAGCGTACCTATGCCGCCGATTTCTGCTGTAGAACTCGGCCCATGAAATCCAAGGGTTAAACTCTACAGCAGATCCGGAAGAGGAAAAAAAGAAACACACCTTCAAATCCGCGCCACTGAGGTTTCCCAGTGTCATTACTGTGGGTTTTCCCATTGTGGAATGCACACAACGATTACGCCACGAGTGAAAGTTTGGCGCAGCTTTTGAACAGAAGAAAAAGTTTAAGCACCTTTTTTTTCCGGTATTTTCAGAAGCGGACTTTTAGGTAAATATTAGAGAACTGCTTGTTATGCAAATGGCTTCTATGTGTACGGGCACACGATAAAGCAGATTTACTAACATGACTGCATTTACAACTTGTACAGCAGAAAATATGCTACATTTTACGTTGTTGCACCAAGTTTTAGAGACCTATAAAGCCAATGTACCAAAAAGAATAATCCTCTGTGCCTCCCCCGCCAAGGCGGCATGGCTTAGCAGGAAACCGGTATGACTTAAATGCGGCAAAGTATGCCAAAATTGCACCACAAATCTGGTGTAAACCAAGTCTACCAATAGGTGCTATAAAATTAGACAAACGTGTTTCAGCTTTATCATCCAGCATTATAGCCGCTGCAACAAATCTGCCTGCTACAAGCATAGCCGCTCAGCGGATCACACGGACCGCACAGAACCGCTGACTGAGTGACCATCGTTCTATAATAGTCGCTCAGCGGATCACACGGACCGCGCAGAACCGCTGACTGAGTGACCATCGGAAGCTTCTCTTAAGACCTGGAAATATCCGTCTAGAAATGTATCATCGTTCCTGACCGATTCCTTCCATGTGACTTCAGCTCCAGACGCTGGTACACGGGTATAATTAAACAGCCATGTGCACAGGAAGCACGCTGCTGAATGACGTGCTTCAGATCCTCTGACCCTTTCCTACATGGTCACCAGGCCCATTTCCAGAGATCCTCTGGAGACAAAGTGCAACAAACCAGAGTGGCACCTGATGGCACACTGTGACGACACTGCATCCGGTTGCATGGTCCATAATATGGCTCGTCAGTTAAATAGTTAACTCTTAGGCCTGTTTCACAAGGCGACACGGTTGCACAATTTTTTTGCGTTGCGACAAAGCTACAAACTGCACATATGTGAAGCCCAAGCTTACCTATGGATTCCTTTACATTTGCGGTGATTTGTAAAACGTGACACTGCGAGACAAAAAACTTGCAGATTTCAGAATATGCCCGCGACTTGCGATGTTTTGTAGCCCATGTTTCCCTATGGAGCCTTGCTCTCTGTTACATTGCATGAAAACTTGGTTTTCGTGCGGTGCGAAGCAACTTGGACAGTAGGAAATGCTACTGTCAAAGCCCTAGACGAAGCCATAGCTGCAGAACCCCCCCCCCCCCCAAAAAAAAAATTAAAATAAATTAAAAAAAACCACAGCACCTAGAAGCGCTGTCCAGCTCCGCTGCATCTTCTCTCTGGTCCCTGACACTGGTCTTCAGGTATGACTTTTGGCCGGGGATTGGAAATTTCCTGCCTCCAGGAAGCACTGCCTCTGATTGGCTGAGCACTCAATGAACCAATCACCATTGCCATTTATTGAGCCAATCAGAGGCAACGCTTCCTGGAGGCGGGAATTTTCAATCCCAGAAGAGATACCTGAAGACCAGTGCTGGGGACCGGGGAGAAGACGCAGCAGAGCTTCTTAGGTGATGTATTTATTTTTGTTCTTTTTCCCTGCAGCAAGGGCTTGTTTTGGGGGTAGGGCTTATGTATCAAGCTCCCCCCCCCCCCACCCCCCCCCCCACCCCCACCCATCTGTCCTTAAAATCCTCATACGTAGAGCTACAAAGTCATGCAACTTTGTAGCACAACAAAATCACTATCGCCGTGAGAAAGCGCAGCGATACCACATGGACCGCCAATGGGATTTTCTTGCGGCAATATCGCGTAGCCCGTGTGAAACAGGCCTCAATCTTCTGGTTGAAAACTAAGGGTTGGTTCACAGAGACTCAAGTGCGTTTCGGATGTGCAATATGTTGCATGTTTGCAAGACCAAAACGCACTTACACCAGCAGGCTTCCCTGCAAAAAAACAAAAAACACATTTTGTGCATATATGCAAAGGGAATACACAGACTTTCTGCGCATTTCATGCACGCTCATTGATTTCAATGGGCTCTTGTGGGGCATCTTCCTGGGAATGACGGGTATTTTGTCATGCGAACGCACATTTCAATTCACTGTGTATTATACGCTTGTGTGAACGAGCCGCAAACCAGGTGAATGAGGCGTTTCCCACTAAAGGCTACTTTACATTAGTGTTGTGGGGGTTTTTTTCTGTTCCGTTATGGGAGCAGGAAAACTCAATCCATCGGACAAACTAATCTGCCTTAGGCCTGATCCGAATAGCGCCAAATAGACTGCATTGCTTAGACTGGGATCTGTTTTAGTCCCCGTCCGGCATTTTACGGGACAAAATGCATGCAGCGCTGTTTCGTCCAACTTAACAGAAATCAGAGATAGATAAAGCAGAATTTTAATACAGCAAAGAGAAGTTACTGTCCGAGTTATATATTTTTCATATTGAAATCCCAAAACACAAAATGTATGTTTTACAGAGACCGCAATACCAGACCGCCCATAGACGTGTGGGGCCGCTTCTGGAGAAGATGCAGATTTTACCGACATTGGACCGCCCCTCATGTTAGATAGTCATAAGTCGTCAGACTACCCAGCAAGTCACCCGCTGTAAGGCTTTGAGTGAATACATTAGGATGGGTACCTTAGAGCCTGTAACATAAGAAAGGTGGCATCTTACCAGCATGCCCTGCTGTGAGGGATTCCATGCATTTACTAGGGCTGTCAAGTTGCAAACAGTAGGTGCACTAATGTACAGCTAGAGATAAATGAATGGCTGTGATTGGTTCTTGAGCACGGCAACTCATCCAATCAAAAGGCAGAGTTTCCTGGGGGATTTTCAAACTCCTGACCAGAACTTCAAGCAAGTCTGCTGGAGGTTCAGGGAAGACATGCAGGGAGCTGACAGCGCGTTAGGGGTAGGGGTGTGTGTGTGTGTGTGTGTGTGAGATATATATATATATATATATATATATATATTTTTTTTTTATTTTTTTTTTATTTTATTTATTTGGGGGGGGGGGGTTCGACATTTGACATGGTATGCTAGGCTGAAAACAGAAATGTGCATCCAGTTGAGCCCGTTCCCACCCCTTTTTAAGTTAAAGCTCCACCCTAAATAGTTACATATGACTGTAAAAACCCAGTTGCAATTGAAGCAACATTTGCTGAAGGGATACAAGGAACACAGAGTACATTTTAGTATCAGTCAGCATTCACACTGCTGCAGCTTCCACGGCCTCCTACAATAGCAGAATCTGAAGCAAGCTGGATTCTAGCAACGAGTCAACTAAAGCAGTGTTCCCCAACTCCCGTCCTCAGGGACCGCCAACAGGTCATGTTTTCTGGATGTCCTCAGTGTTGCACAGGTGATGTAGTTATTATCAGTGCCTTAGATATTGCCACAGGTGTTCTTACCATAGGATATCCTGAAAACCTGACCTGTTGGGGGTCCCTGAGGACTGGAGTTGGGGACCTCTGAATTAGAGAAGCCGGATATGGGTTGTAATGTGGAGATCAGCTTTCCGTAGATTTGGTTAGCAGCCTGTTCATTGGACGACTCCATGCTTGGATCCTAGTTGTGTGGTCAGAAGGTACAAGCCGTACAACTTAAACGCTTGCTGCAATTTATTCTACCAGTTCTCCGGGGAAGGGTCGGGGGGGGGGGGGGGGGGGAGCCATTACTTTGTACTCTGAGCAAAGGTTACTTTTCTGGTTCACAGCAAACACTAATACATTACAAATGTGTTCTGCAGGCTGCAATGTGGGCCATGTAAGGGCACGTCCACGCTGTCCCTTAGCGGTGCTGCGGATGAAAGGCCACACATACGCAATATATTGCCTATGCACCGCGTCTAATACGTAACGCATAGAGATGTGCATGCACTATACGTGGTGAAATAGAACATGCTGCATATTTTTTTTACACGCGTGTTATCTGCAAGGTATATATGCAAATGTGAACGGATCAATGAAAATGCACACACAATAAAAAAAAGTTTAACGATCTAATGATTTTTTTTTTGTAGAACCACGTTTTATTTTATTATTTGCTGTGATACACCAAAACCGCCAAGCGTGAACGCAACCATAGCGGTTTCCGAGCTAGGGGAAGTCTAAAAAATCATTTCGGAGGCAGCCTGCCTGCGCCAACAGCTGCTATTCTATTTATTATGACCGCTAATGATTGATTAGCCAAGCTGTGATCACATAGAAGACATCTTGAGAATGTGCAGATTCTGCGCTACACATGGTACAGGGCTGTCAGGTATGTACATAGAGTCACAGGCATCCCCACAATGCCATTCACCAGGATCACTACAGAGGCACGTCACCGTGATAAAGCAAACGAGTCTCAACCGGCTCTAAGTATTGACTGGTAATGCTGAGTACATGAAATAAAAGCCTATACTTATACAAGAAGCCAGCAGTGATCGAGCGCTATGTAACCGCTAGTCATTCTCCATTGTGCTCCCCGTGACACTGGGGGAAAGTGGCAGCCGCTGGGGATCAGTGAGTGATTTACAGCAATGCCAGTAAATCATTATACAATGACTACACCAACATTAGACTCCATTGTATCTGGAGAATGTAAACTACCTCGGCTCCTGCCGCGACCATTAAATAACCCTGGGATGTGTTCTCTGCACATTCCTATGATGACATAGTCTTGGGCTCCTCGCAGACGGCACCATTGTCATCCGCATGAGCCGGTGACGTCACCGCTGCTCGCTCGCTTCTCATTCAGTGTTTTACATTCGCTATGTGAAGCACTGAACAAGCGGGACGGCGAAGTGAACGAGCCAACGATGAGCTTTAGACCTGCAGGAACTGGGCGACGAACGAGAAGCGAACGATTCGCTCACTTTCGCTCATTTGACCAATAATCGTTCCTTCTACACACGCCTTTAGGAACGGCTACCCAACGTAGTATGGGGGAAAACGAAGCTGGATGGGGGGTTTTTTTGTTTTTTTTTTTTTGAATCGGCAACATTTACAGAGGATGTAAGGTGACGAAGAAGAAGAGGATCCTGGAAGGGGAAGGACCGATAGATATGCTTGCGACAAGCCACCATAGACTCAACATGTTGGACCCACAAATAGGTAAAGGTGGAAGGTTAAAGTCGGTCTGAGATCCAAGAAGGGTCTAACCCCGAGGACAGACAAAGGTCCCGTGCAAAGCAGATTGTCTACTGAATAGGTGAACAGTAACGGGATTCTCTAGGAAATCAGAAGAGTCCATCCCCCCAACCCCCTTCCGCCCCCAGTGTCGCAGGTAGCGCACGATGCAGGTGATCACCAGGATTACTGCATTCTCAGTACCACAAAACACCTGAAAAATACACACAAGGATCCAGTAACAAGAAGGACTGGGTGAATGTTACTTAGTACAACCAAGCATCCATCTACCATTTTTTTGAGGCAACTTGGAAAGTTAAAGGAGTTTTCCAAGAACCTCTAACATCAGTGGTAGTGGGGTACACATTGCCCAGGGAAAAAAGTAAAACACAATATCATCTCCCGCTGCCCTGGTCTCAGTTTACATCAGGCTGCAGCGGGCACAAGGGTTACTTACCCACCTGACTGCGGCAGCCAACAGGCAGCCGGCGAGGATGTCATTAAGTGACATCCTGTAAACCTGCCTCGGGCCTCTACAAGCCTTGGGTCAGGTTTAAGGGATATCACCAGGTCTGCTGGCTGGTTGACGTGACCACTCGGACGCCATGGTGCTGGACTGCCAAAGCAGCGGTCTGACATCACGGTGAATATATTGATTGTTGGATAGTTTGACATTGGGAGACCAAGACTATATATAAATCAATAAGTTAGAAAACCCCGTTAAAAACATAGTAAACTGGTTTGTTGCCATCAACAACCTTTAAAGGCCCGCTCCGCCGGAAACACATTTTTCCATCTCAGCTGAGTGCCTGTTACACTGTGGAGGCCTCCATGTATTGCAGTCACTTCCGTGCAGCCTCCTGTCTGATGCTTATCAGACACCATGTTGAGATTCTTTACTTTAACATCTCTCCCACAATGTGTCTGTAGCAAATCTGTCCCATATGGACATACCCTTAGGGTGGCCACACACATCAGATCTAGATCAGTTAACCCACCTACCTTGGAGGGACCAACTAGTCTAGCGTATATGGTGGACTTCCGAGAGATAAGGATCTCAGCTACTCAAGGTGTCTGGCTTTCTCCCCCTTCGCTACCTACAAGACATACGTATACCCAGCGGAGTCAAGTGTATGGCGGGGGGGGGGGGGGAGGGGGGGGAAGGAGAGATAGCTGTTGGGTGAGCAAATGTTCCGCTAACAATCTAAAGTATATGGACAGTGTAGCCGTCATATGTGCTCCCATAATGCACTGTTTTCCGATTACGGTTTGTGTTCTGAGTGACGTGCGGGACACTGCCCATTTGCATGTACTATTCTCCTGCGAGACTCGCAATGGAACATGCTGTGAACTTTCCATCTCGCAGCAAGATAAAAATCACCCATGTAAATACACCTATTGCAAATAACGGGCCGTATTGTTGTGCATCTCACAATTTCCTCACCCGTATGACTGCACCCAAGCTGTCAAATAACATGTCTGACAACAGAGTGGACATGGACTGCTGTCTGTTTCCAAGGGCAACCCGGACAATTCTGAAAGCAACAATGTATAAGAATAAAAAGACCTGGAAATAAAGTTGGCAGAAAACTCAACTCTGTTTTTATTCTGAAAAAGCGCAGAATTACACCTGGAAATAACCAATGTCATTTACAGGGTTCTACATGATACTATTGAACAAAAGAAAACTTGATGTAGCGCCGTATATAAAGAATAGCTTTTGTTATCCATCATAAAACATAGTAGATCTGCTGCTTCCCACAGTAAAATCATTGTTAGGGGGGGGGGGAGCTGTTAAAAGCCATACTGCTTCTATTAAGTGAAAGGCATAGTCCTCCCTCCCCTCCCGTTCAGCTGGAAGTATTCAGTGAAAGGCATATTCCTCCCTTCCCTCCAGTTCAGCTGGAAGTACTAAAAAAATGACATGTTCTCGAGAATGAAATGGCCATGTTCCTGCCAAGGCATTGATACAAGCTGGATGTGTAACCTCACCAGGGACAACTGAGGTAAGGCGATAGGAATTCCAGTCTGCGAACATCTATTTCCCAACACATCGTTTTACATTCGCTCTAAGCTAAAAGTTACAATAAGCGGAGAAATCCATGTCCGACTCTACAATAGAGGCTTTAATACACTATTAAGCACTGGGAAGGAAAGTATTGGATACTTGTCCAACAAGTTGGGAAAACTCCAGCAAAACTCAACTTTTTTTTTAGTTTTGCAAACAATAGCTTTGAAGTGTAACTTTCACCTGTACATCAGGGGCCGGAGGGCACCAACTTCATGACACCGTTTCCTTATATGTATAGGATAGAATCAAGTTATGGCCATTTCTAACTGCTCCAAGAAAGAAGGAACTTTTTGAACTCTACGAAGTAAGAGTCCGGTCACACAGGAGGATTGTTAGGAAGCTAAGCGCCTGACAGTCATCCCAATGAGCTTCACACAGGAGCCATGATTGTTCAGGGAGTGGAGGTGGAACGGGCCGAAGCTAGCTTTTGGCCACCTGCCTCCATTCACAGTAAACAGGCAGTCGTTCAATGAAGAACGGTTACCTGTTTACACGGGCCGATCGTCCATCAGAGTGGCTGTACTGGTAGGGCGAACATTTCAGAGGAAAGTATGGCTGTTCTCTTTTAGTTTGCCACTATTCCCTACCCAGGAAAATCTTATAAAAAGGAACACCCATGATGGCAGACATATTCTAGACTTTCTATCAGTAATGTCATTTGTATCCGACGAAAGACTTCCATTAACTGGAAAAAAAAAAAAAGTAGTAAAAGCCTCAGGCCTCCTGTACATGGGCGGGTCGGACGCCGCATGCAGGATTCCCGCAGCGGATGTCGACCAGCTGTCCGGCCAGTGACCCCAGCTTACCTGTCTGGTGGCTTCTGCACACGCTGCAGATGTGCCAGCCGGCCCTCCGCCACGCATGAGCAGTAGCCACCGTCGCTGAGGGGGGGGGGGGGGGGGGGGGGATACGTATGCCACTATATGCCATGGGACGGACAGCTTCCATTGACTTCAATGAAATCTGGCCGTGCATAACCCACACAATCACAGCATGCCTCGATCTATTCTCCGCAATCGATTTCCGTTCGTGGAGATGAAATGCCGTTTTGCCATTGAATACTGTGGGCTGTATTTGCTGCGGAGGCAGACGCCCGCCGCGAACTCCGCAATGCAAATCCGCCCGTGTGCAGGAGGCCTTAGTGAGAGATTTCAGGTTTAAAGGGACACCAAAAGTATCTTTCTAGCTACAAACTCTGAATAGACTTCACATTTCTCAACCCAACACAAGGGAGATCCCATGTTCCTGAAACAAAGGAGATAATAAAACGGGGACATGCAGAGGCTTCATAAACGAGCACAATAATTACTAATCAGTAACACGAGCAGTCAGGGGTATGCCTAGCTCCTGGAGCCGCGGGGTGTAGAGAACAATAAAGAGTAAGCAATTAAGACAAACACTAATTTAAAGTATTAATTCTAATTTTGTCATTGCTATTAACAAAAAAAAAACAGAAACTCAGACACATGAAGGAAGAAAGAAAAAAAAAAGAAGGTCTATACCAGGAATGTACAGATCTCAGGTGGACAGAACACCAAGGAATTATCTACCTCATTACCCTACTTAACTATATAGAGTCTAGGGGATAGCTACTTGACCGGCGGGGTCTGATTGCGGAAACCATCAATCACAAGAATGGGGGGGGGGGGGGGGGGTCCCATGCACCATTAGGTCAATGAAGCAGCAGCCAAGCATACGCACCCCTCTCCATTCATATGAATGGGACTGCTGGAGATAGCCCTAAGGGTGTGGGCTTGACTGCCCCTCCATTTATTCAAAGACCTTGGAGAACTCCAGTCTCCTGATCAGTGGGGGTCCCTGCAGTCAGACCCCCAGCAATCAGATAACCAAGTAGGAGAGAACTTTAAATCTTAGTTCAACCCATGGGGTTGCTAGAACAAATCTGCATCAGAGCGACATGAAGGGCTCATGCCTACGGCCGTATGTGTGGATCGCTGCGGGTCTCCCCACACATTTGTCAGCCAAATGCTCTGCTGGCAGAGATGTGCATGGCACGGACCATGCCCACGAGTCACACGGGCATATGCAGGGTGATTTTTTTCATTTTAACTTCCCGCTCTGTTCAGAGCAGGGATGCGTATGGAAACGCTGCCCATATGCAGGGTCTACGGATCAACGCAAGTCCATTGTCTTTCACTGATTCCATTCACCGCATATTACAAGCCTGTGATGCCCGGTGTAAACATGGTCGTGGGCATGAGCCCTAACTGAACACATTTTCAGCAAATTAATGTGCTTGAACTGCACTGCAGTCATCTGTAAGCCACGTGCGGTCATGGCGGCTGCGCCTCACGTGTAACAGACCCCTTCAGGCAGTCTTACTACTATCAATTTCTACATTCAATCTTATCCTAAATTGGGTCCCTAATCTAAAGTCTACAGGATGTTGTCAACAAGGAGTCAATTCATTTGGGGAGTATTGTAGATTCCACAGTCCTGCACACAGGGGGGTAACACTGCTGATGTGCTATACATGGGGGGTTCCCACCCACCCGACTACTGGGGATGCAAGCCCATTTTATGTAGCGGGCTGGCACCATACCAAATCTACTGGACATCAATCTTCCTTTGCATTTCAAGTGATTTTTGAAAAGTGGTAGCAGCCTTTGTCATGCAGCAACTGCGGTCCTGGTTCAAATCTGACCGAGACTGCATGGGTCCTGGCCACTAAACGAATGGTTCTTCATCTAGGTGACGGGCGGCCTGGCCTTCTGCAGATGGTTTATGTTGGTGGTTTTGCCGCTGCTTGCTTTCCAGTTCCACACATCTCTATCCCAAGACTGCTGTTGAGCAGCTCTGCCCGGGCACTGGATCCTTTCATCACGTGTCGCCCATCTCCTATACTCTGCTTCAATCCCCCTATAAGACCAATCACCCATGTTTTTTTGCAATGAGAGGGCATCCTGGATCTGTCCTTGTCCCTGAAGCAGCGACACCATATTTGCATTCTTGCAAGTAAAGCGTCTGTCTTCACCCACTTTCAAGAAGTCCATTATAAACGGGTCCCGCCTCTGCTTCATGCACTTATACCTTCAGTAAGCCCACTTCATTGGAGGTGTGACAAGGGGGGCTTCTTTCTTTGTTTTCTGATCCGCTCTCCATTTTTGGGATAAAATCCAACAGTTTATACATTTCATCGTAGGCGAGTTGATTCATCTGGGGCCTGCACTCCCTCTCCATCCCTGTAGAGGCGCTCTTTATTATGTTACCTGCTGATGATGGCTAAAGCTTACATTCCTTTATTCAGGATACAGGAATCAGTCCCTGCCATGGCATTATGGTTCTCCAAAACTAAGGATGCCATGCTAACGGAGGACCTTACCCCCAGCCTTGTTTAATTCATACAAAGATTTTTACAACCCGGTTCTATTGGATGGAATCCCAGAGTTCAGCGGAATGTGCCGACTTCCTGTAAGATTCAACCGGTTGAGCCCGACTTGAGCCTGGCATTGAGATCCTCGCTCACCCTCATCGTTCTCCCTCTCTTTCCCTCCCCTTATATGGAACTTTTTCCCTCTCTCCCTTTTCCCACTTTCCTGGACTTCCTTGTCCCGTTCTACTTCCTAATTGGTTTATTCTTGAAAACCGTGGGGTAGACCCTAGGGAGCAGTTGGGTTCTGCTCTCCTCCCACTATCTAGTTGCCCACCTTTGCATCATTCAGTATAGACTATCAGTTTATGGTCTCCATGCTTGTTTGTACATTACCTGCATACGACATTTGCACGGTTTGGGGGGTCCTTTCTCCGTTCCCTTCTGTTCTACCTCAACTAAATAAGGAAGTTTAAAAAATATCCGACCAAAGGTGCCTTCTGCATGGATTTATGTACCTGTGTGGGTTTCCTCCAAAAACCTGCATCGGCGATTGCTGGCAAGCATTTCAAAATCGTTTCTTCACTGACTCATAGGTCTTCGCAGAATCCACACGTGCCATGGCCATATGTAAGAAACAGAAGTGCAAGGATCCATTTTGCGTTGCAGATGGACGGCGGCCTTAAATGTGCGCCATTCACCCATTTTTGCTACATTTGGATAACTTATAACAAGAGCTGCGCCAACAAATAAGACGGAGTTTATACGTGCGGAACAACAGAAGCCATTTTCTAGTCTCACTATTAAGTCCCACAGTCATCACTACGGGGTGCAGGCGAAAGGGGAAACCGCTGAAAACCGCTGAAGGGAAAGGAATTCCACACCACGTTCTAATGGAGCGCAGCTGGCACCTACCGCCACTACTTTCTTTTTAGGAGAAGGAATGTAAACAATACAAGCAGCGACTTGGGAAGGATTTGATTTCCTATTTCCTCTGTCTTCTATCATTTGTCTTCTGTCGCAGAACCTCAGACAATCCTCCTACTCAACCCAAATCCTTATCTAGATTCTGTCTGCCGAGCAGGAAAAAAATAAAAAATAAAAAATAGTCATATTTATAACTGCTAGTAACCCTCAGGAGTGGATGAAAAGTAACGACCAAGGAGGCATTCACATGCGGAAAGTTACAAAAAGAAAAAAAAAAGTTTCCAATGTGTAAGCTAAAGGTATATTCCGGACATTTAACACCCTTTAGTACTGATGACCTCAGGATAGGTCACCAATAGCTGACCATGGGGGTCCACCGTTCAGGACTCCCGGCGATCACCTAGTCTCAGCCCTCCAGTGCACTGCAGTGAGCCAGATGTTAACAGCTCCATCCGCATTGGGGTGAAGCCGGAAGGGCTATAAAAGGCTTTGCTTCCACTGAAATCAACGGGAGGGAAGTCTTCTATAGTACTTCCTGCTCCGAACCCAGCGTGGACTTCTGAAATCAATTGATCGCTAAGGATACCAAATGGCAAAGCCCCATCGATCAGGTCATTAGTACTGAAAGGGGTTAAGTGTCCATAATCCCCCTTTAAATATTATCTATCAACCTCCGTTCACATGACAGAGGACAAAAAAAAAAAAAGTGTCTTTTTGGCTTCTATAAGGCATTTATGCATTTTTCCAACTTTATGGAAAGCAGCAGAGGTCCGCCACAAAGAAATATGCAACTTTTTTTTTTAGAAAGTAGATAAAGGTTGTTCTCCACTTTAGGCCGCATTGCGAGGCAAGCGAATGAAGTCATATACAAGAGCAAAAGAGAAGTCACTGCATATCCTAATCTGTTCGTATTCATCGGAACGCAACGCAACGCTGATTGACTTCAATGGGACCATTAATGCATTGCATGGCTCTCAGCCTGAGATCGCGTTTGCCGTGTGTAGGAAGCCTTAAAAAGGAACCGTTCCTGGATAAAGTCAGCAGGTTTATCCAATTGGCTCTGCATCCAAGGCCTGATGGCCATTACAGTGTTTTCTCCCATGCTCACCTCCTTTTGCCCAAACAAGCTGCTCTCAGGTTGGCTACTGATATGCTCAATGGGCAGTCCACACTTGACAGTCCAATGTCACCCCTTGCCCACTTGACACCATCGGGGACAGGAGAGTGGGCAGTGATGCTGCAGCCTCTGATTGGAAGGCAGCAGTCACCTGACTTCGCTGTCTGTGCAGCTGAGCACAAGTATGTACCTTTTGTTTTATTGTTTTCAGCCATTTAATTCTAATTTTACAAATTAGTTAACGGGAGAATACCTGTTTATACTCAACTACAATATGGAAGATTAGTCAGGTGATTTAATGCTTATTCTGCAATCCATCCCCATCATGAATCCCCAATACACATCGCGCTGCACGTCACTGGCATGTATATGCTGTAGGATGGTGATCATTGACAATGAGAACAACTTCCCTCTAAAGGACCTCTCCTACGCTATATTACCCACCGTTCTCTGCGGTAGTCACTACTAGATCCTAAATTACCATTGTGCTTTGGCTTCGGAGGCCTTTTAGACCTCCGCTGAATATCAAACAGATGTGTTAGTTGTTTCAGGAATCTGGAAGGAAATGTATCCAGAGCAGAGCAGACAGCTACAAGAGTTATGTACAATGGAATGTGTAGTTACCTCCTCAGAGCAAAGTAGTAAGATACAAAGTATTCTCACAATGTGCGTCGTAACTCCGCGCCCGGGAACGCTGCCATGTGCCGTAGCATCATTACCAAGGTACACAAGCAATATCCCCATGCGGAATCTGTGCATGCCGTGTGCATGAGGCCAGAAGAATGGGGCTTGTCAGTTGCATTTTTCCACCAAAAGACCATTAACCTCTTCACGTCTGTGTACACGCGCACGCACGCACACACACACACGTACAGCTAGAACCAGGGGCGTCACTAAAGGCTCAGGGGCCCTGATGCAAAACGTGAGCTGGGGGCCCCCCCTCTATCTGTACCCGTACCCATACCTAAACCATGCTGCACTAAGACATAACTTGAAGCTTCTGGGCCCCAATGCAAAACGTGTAACAGGGCCCCCCAACTATAATGCTTTATTCATAGTACTGGGCTCCCTATATGGAGAAGAGAGGCCTTATGGGCCCTCTAAGGCTTCTGGGCCCGGGTGCAACCGCATCCCCTGCACCCTCTATAGTTACGCTAGACCGTACATACACAGCATGTCCTGCACTTTATCGGTATAGTCCTCTGCCAGTAATATTGGGTCAGTTTGACCTTAATAAAGTGACGGGGAGATGTAATAATCAGCTCTCCACCATGGAAAGCAAGAAACACAGCGGTGAAAGTACACAAATACCAGCTAATGACAGGAAATACCAAGAAATAAAGAAACGGGACCTTTGTTTCTGGGTATTATAGCGATGAAATAGGTTAAAGTTCACATATTTGGTATCATTACGCACAGGGGTAAAAAAATAATTTTTTTTGTATGAATTTTTTAAATTTATCCCAATGAATTAAAAGTAGAACAAAATGAAAAAAAAAAAAAAGTTTTGATGCCATCTCTGCTCATTTTTGGCTATAAAAAACCCCCATAAAATTTAAAAGAAACTGGCCTGTCCTGGTACCATAGGAAAGTGTATGTCACCCCCAAAATTGTTTTTAATTATAATCTCCATTAGAATGTATTGTTTTTTTAAGTATGAAATGCTGATGTGAAAATCTGACTTTGGTCATGAAGGGGTTAATATCTAGAATTTCAATAGTCCTGTATAACTACAGAACGAGACCCACTTTTACAATATTGTCTATCCCGGCACCAATATATTGCCTTGGGGGAAATGGATTCAGGCTGGCTTCAAACTTCACGTCTGCCTGGCGGCCAAAACCGCGTCCCGTACATGTCAGTACGATGTTCTGATCGAGTGCAGAAAAAAAAAAAAGCCATTTCCTTGTAATTGGCTGAGCTGTATTGTAGCCAATACCCACAATATTGTGCGGCTATTAATAATCAAATTGCTTTTATCTGCGCTCAGTTAGTAGACCGCGCCAAATTAACAAGAACATAGCCTTAGCAGATCTGTGCAAGAATGACAAGTCACCGCCCGGCTGACTGCAGAACATCATGAGACAGATGGGTTTGGCTTTGGAACACTTATTAACCAGCCATACTTGGCATAACACTAGATGACAAAGTAGGACATTTCGGATAGACTCTCTGACTTAATGACAAGTTTCAGGGAATTTCCTCCGCTGATACTTTGCACAGGCCGCCGGATTGGCTGCTTCTCTTCGGTTATGTCCTTTTCCTCTGGGTGCAGTTCACATCTGACGCCATGGGATATTTGGGTAAACAGAAGATATCCGATTCTAGTTCTAGGCGCTCGTCTTGTCAACGAGGAGGCTGTCATCGCGTTTGATTTTTATGAATATTATTACAGCAGAAGTGCGAAGCCGTCGCTGCAGGAGTCACAAGATGAGAGTCATTAGGAATAGCTCACCGCCCCTGGCATCCAAAGTCAAGAATAGCAGGCAGCGCTGGCACACACCAGAAGCTACGGGCACCGCTAGGTGGTCTCTGGTCTTTAAAGCGACAGGGCAACGTGTATATATGATACACAGCTGCCATTGCAGTTTTTTGCACGATTCGTATAAAACGGCCCTTTTTATCTTCCAGATGGTGCGACTAGTTTGGGTAGAATCAGAAGATTAAAAGGATATTCTGGGACTATTTGTTTTTTTTCTACTCCTGAGGTCATCACTAGATGATTGGCTGGGATCCACCGCTGGGACTTCTCCCGGGGGTCGCTGTCATTGCAGTTAGCACAAGAAACAGGGAGTGCTGACCACAGCGCAGCGGCCGGGTTGCTATTATAAGTGTACTTCCTGCTGATTTCAATAGTAGCTGCACCTGCAGTACCAACCTAGGCCACTACTCTATGGTCAGTGCTGTCTCCACTGATCGTAGGGATAGCAACCCCGAGAATGAGCTGCTTGACAAGGATCCGAGCAGCAGTTCCCTGCCAGTCATCAATAGAAAACCTTTTTTTTTTTTTTAAGAAGTCCTAAAATACCCCTTTAAGGAAGCGTTCCTACAGCGGTTTTCACTGCACGTGGGATTCCTATCATTTTTGGCACCTATGATATAACCCCTAAATAGAATACCACTGGGTAGTGAAAACGCTGTGGGAATGCTCCCATAGGCCGCTCACACAGGCACTTTTTTTCTGCGTTTTCAGCGCAGCGCTAAACGCTGTCAATCACGACCATTGACTTCAATGGGGCTTCTCAGCCAAGCATTAAAATGCAGCATTATGCCGCTTTTTCAAGCACTGCCTGTTCCATTTTCATGCGTTTCTGCATTTTAAAATGCGATGCTCTGCTCATGGAAATGAATGGGGTGCGTTCTCAGCGCCGCTGAAAACACGGTAGAATGTGGTTGCGCGTTTTTCCAGTTCTGGCATGATCAGCTTGCTCGGCTGCGTTTATTTATTTGTGCTGAAAATGCTGTCAAGGACGCACGTCAACGCAGCTGAAGACGCAGTAAACGCTGCGGTAAAAAGAGGAAGCGCTTTTTCAAGCGCCTGTGAGAGCGGCCTACGGGTATTGTTCGCATGTTGGCGAAATGCTCTGAATTTTCCTATGCGGACAATTTTGCAACGAAATCCGAAGCATTTCCGCTTTGTGTGAACCTACCCTTAGTCTTAAATCTGATGCCGTCCCAATGAATGGAATTTCACTTTGATAAGATGAACAATATCAATCCAAGGTTCTAATAAAATGTGTATCGGATTGAATAGATCCTCCAACCGCCAATATATCAGCCCACAGAGGCGCCCCCCAGAGGTCGGGTGGCTGGTACAGATCAGCTCAGTATTTCCAGGTGAGTGTGCGGCGCCCAACGGCTTCACGCTGATAAATGAATCATTTCACATACGGATTGAGTAAATCCCAGAGTATGACATATATGTGACCTACATACTACCTCACATTGCAGGGCTGCTGAGAAACTGCATAGCCATATGAAACTTTAAAGTGCAGGCAAACTATCAGATGACTTTCTTTCCTTTATATATGATGGTGTCCTGCAGTTAGCCCTTTGCAGGATATAGATCCATTTCTCAGTTCTCACCCCTAAGCTGATGGGTGTAGACTAGTTGCTATGATGTCTTCTATACATTGCAGTGAGAAGAGGAGATTCTGCTGACTTATCTCTAGGTAAGGCCGCCTGCACACGAATGGGTTGGATCCCACCTGGGGACCCCGCATACCTGTCCAGAATCTTCGTAATCTGTACTGCGGATGGTTCAGCTGGCATGCCGGCGCACAAGCGCAGCAGAGATTTTGCAGCGCCGATGATGACACAAATCCTGCAACCTTTGGCAATGATGATTATGGAAGGGCCACGGGTCGGATGGCTTCCACTGACTTCAAAGGAAGCCATCCGCACGGAATCCGCCTAAAAATAGAGCATGCTGTGATTTTTTCTCTGTGAGCGAAAAATCACAATTGATTTCCACTCGTGGGCAGGAAAAAACAAGAACGCTTTTCTACTGTATGCTATGGGTTGTATTTGCTGCAGAATCTGGAGGCAGACAGCCGCTTCAGATTCCGCAATGCAAATCCACCTGTGTGCAGCTGGCCTAAAAGGAGCAGCAGAGGACATTATACAGGCGTACTGAGCAGTGTAGATGTGAATACAGCACTGGAGGAAGACAAAATACTACAAGGTGCAGCCACATTACTGCCAGTCTTTGTCTGCCTCCAGCAGTGACCTCCTCCACAGACTTCTAAGACAACACCCTACTTCACTCCATTCTCCATTTCGGTTGTAGGTACTACTAAAAACAGACTTCACATGACAACAGGCAGTGGACAGCAAGTTAGAGCAATTTTTCAAACGCAAACTCATTTTAGGTAAATAGAGCAATTTGCACTTCTGCCAGTTATCACATTGTCTATTCAAAAATATAGGGGGGGGGGGGGGGGGGGGGGGGGGAATCCTCTTCTGTCAAGGCATTAAAATTATATTCAAAGTCTTGTGTAATTAGAGCTGAGTGATAACCTATGATGGACATGCCCTTTCCTACAGAAACTGTATTGTTGTCTGAGCGGCAAGTCTTCCTAGTGTGTTATTCCAAGCAAGCAGGGTGACATTCCAAGTCCGGACTGTAACATCCGCCATAGTGGATGTCATCTACCTTACACATAACTAGGTATGACTAAGAAATGCATATGGGAGCGCCGGAGCTTTGATTGCCACCGGTGATATTGACGGATTGTATAGGCAGTTGAGATCTGCACATTACTTCTCAAGTGTAATGCTTCCGAGAACCCCAAGGGCTTAACAAGAGCGGCATGCGGAGTCTGACGATGACAGCAGCAAATGTCATTGTGTAATCCTGCAGCAAGAGATACCTGCCGGCTCATACACTGATACGGTGCGGTGGGAACTGGGCTCTCCACCACTGCACAACACCCCCTGTCTGCAGGACTACTAATTAGGAGAATTATTTAATATCATAGATTATTCTCGCTTTGTGTTCTTTTGTTTGTTTTTGTAACAGTGCGCTCGCATCATGTACAAAACACAAGCTGAGAACGGAGAAGGCAGCTGAAGATCTCCAGGTAGCAATCACAGAGGGTGGGACTTTAGTGATAGTCGCTGCACAGGAATAACCCGATGGGTGAATCAACCAGATCTGATCATTATCTGAAAATTTTTCCAAACCCCAATATTAATACAATCAGGAATCTAACGTTTTTTACGTGTACATACGACGACTAACGAATGCAAAGCGGTTTCTTTTGTTCCAGTGTAAATTTGGGGAGGTTTTCTAAAATTCACATTTTGCACATACCAGTTACCGAGGATTAGCAGCATGAAGAGAACAATGGGCATCAGGCTACAATTCATCATCCCGTCTGGCAGTCAAAGGGTTGCACTAATCTTTACCATTCTGCCATGCCAGTTGTGCTAATCTGCTTTGTTTCATCTGCTAATTATCTTTCCAGACTCTTGCGCTACGGAAAAACAGAGCAACGCGCTACTTCCCAACAGCGAAGCCATACCTGCGTGTCTATCTGAGATATAAGGGTCTGTTCACACGCTTCGGAAATGCTGGGGATTTTCCACAGAAAACCAACAGCATTTACAGTACAAGTATTACAGATGAGATTCTAAGAAATCCCATCCACATGCTGCAGAGAAAACCCACGGGGGCCGGGCTGCAGATTCTAAAGGGGTTTTCAGGGACTTTTTTCTTTTGCTGCTCAGGATCCACACAGAAAATCCCATTCCCAGGACTGCCGTCACTGCAGTCAGCGCCGATCATAGTGCAGTGGCCAGGATGGTATTACAGGTGCAGCTCTTGTTCAAATGGGAGCTGCCGGCCGTCGCACTATGGTCACTGGTTTCTACTTCTTGCATTGACTGCACCCTTGCGAATCGGTTAAACAGGGATCCCAAACGGCAGATCCCAGTCAGCCAAAAATAGAAAAAATGAAGTACTCCTATAAGGCGTATTTAAGTGGCAAAATCTCGCCCACGTGGTTCGCTAATCCCAGAATTAGGAGCCACGGGCAGATTTGCCGCACAGAAATCCCATGGCAAATCCGCCCCGTTTGAACCCAGCCCAATAAGTCTTTAAAATGTAAAGCATGTCCATTTAGGCTGGGTTCACATTGGGCGGATTTTCCGTGGAAATTCCATCCGGAATTTCACCACAGCAGCTCCGCCTGCGGCCGCTAACTGCAGGATTAGTCAGCCATGTGGACAAGATTTCTCAGAAATCTCGTCCACACAGGACGGCGAATCCGTCACGGCAAAGCCAGCAGAAGCCGGCGCAGATTCACCAGCCGCAGCATGTCTTATTTTTTTATGCGTACGGCCAAGCTAAGTAGCTAAGTACCGCTGGCGGAAATTTCACGGTTTTTCGATGCGGCCAAACCCCGAGATTTCCACCGGGAATACACCTTATAATTCAAATGAGGGGGTGAAATCTGCAACAGATCTGCAGCATTTGGTACAGATTTGACACAAATGTGCTGCAGATTTTCTACAGCGTGTGAACTTACCATAAGGAGTGGCTATAAGCCAGGTCTGGCCTTCACATGGTGCCCGTACAGTCTGCACTAGCCAATGTCGTGACAGCAGATTGCCAAGCACTTCCTTCTCTGTCAGTCCCACTAAAGCGGATGGTGCAGCAGTAGAGCATATTCATTGCTGCTCCATTCAAATCGGGCATTTGGGTGCACTGGTCTTGGATTCGTTGGTGACCCCCAACGATCAGACCCCCAGCGATCAGACATCTATCATCCGTTCTGTAGATAGGGGATAAATGCCTAGTGGTAATCCCCTTTATTTTTACCAGGCACCTACTGTATTAAATTGCATTTCCATTCTGCAGACATATCTGGTAAGTGCACAATGATGATATTCTGCTACATTTAGTGTGTGATTCCAACAACACAAACCCAGCGGCGGCGGCATCATACATCTTACAACAGGCAAATGTACAAATGATCCGTGCAGACAGGAAAACTAACCTCTGGATAAGCATTTATATTTCCATCAACTCTACAGATGGCCTCCCATTTAGGGGGATCCATAGCTAGAACAACTTCATGTGTTACCATTTATAGCAGTCTACCATATGAAGATACATCCAAGAATACAGAGTGTTCTCAGCACATTGTTCCATACACAGATGCCCATCTAGTAAGGCTTTGGACTTCTTTTGGTCTTCGGAAGGGCAGTAATTTGGGATGGCACTCATCCACTGGTATCAGAGGCCTGAGGTGTGCCAAGAAGACATTCCCACACCATTACTCCATCAGTCTGAACTGTTAACACCTGACAGGAAGGGTTCAGCAATTCATGCTGCTTGCAATCTCTCACTTGTACTCTTGACCAGTGGATTCTTGTCCGTTTCCCTTAGGCCGCTCTCACACAGGCACTCTTTACTGCGGCGTTCAATCCAGTGGAATGACACTGGAGCTGGTCATCTGCCGTTATAGCGCATCCATGCTAAGGAACCAGAAGTTGTGATTCCGGACCCATTAGTTGGAGCACCAGCACTGTATTCCACTGCAGTTTGCTTGCGCACTACCTGCTGGTCAGGACAATTCTTGAGTTCCCCCTCTGACCCCTGCCGATGAGTTGCTTATGTCCACATGATCCCTTTTGCTGCATGTTCTTCCTCGATCACACCATTGTTGGTATACTCTCCACATCGGTGCATGAGAAATCCCCCCAAGGTTGGCACGGTATGAAATCCTGGCCTTGGCTAGTCTAGCACTAGCGATCAAACTGGTTGGCAACACACAGAGTTCAGATGCAAAAATAGTGAAAATCTCATTCAAGATGTAAGCAGAATTGTAGAGAAATTACAACGTTTGCTGGCCGCTGATCCCTTTCCCTGCTCCTTAGCATTGGTAGTCTATTGGTTCCCTTTTCTTTCCCCTCCTTCAGCTTTGTTACAATGTTGCCTCTTTCCCTGCTGATTTTTACTGATCCTTTCTTCCGTTCCTGCCCAATCTTCTTTTCTTACCCCTTCTTCCTGGGCTAATCTTTTACCTTTCTGCTGTCATACCTTAGTAGCCGGTATGAAATGTGTAGACCGATTATACTGAGGCTATTTGTTTTGTTATACTTTTCTGCCTATTAGGTTGGTTTCACATCTGCTTCAGAACCTTCGGTCGGGGATTTTCGAAGAAGAAAAAGGCTGGGCGGATAGCGGACAGTCCCCATTATAGTCAATGGGGTCCGTCCGGGATTATTCGGTTCTGTCCAGAGACTGAGCCGTTCGGCTGCGGGGATTCCACTTTTCTGCTGCCCAAGCGGAGAGCAGGAAAGCGGAACCCCAAGCGCAAACGTGAAACCACCATTACTGATGCAGTGTCCTGTCACGCTTTTTTTTTTCTTCTTTCTTTTTTGGGCAAAGTTCTTTTTCTAATGACTACTATTCTTATCTTGAACAGAAACATTATTGTTTCTGTATCTGAAATCTCAGTGTGTGCTCGCCATTTTTTCAATTATTGCCTTAGGGCTCATTCAGATGACCGTATATCGGCCGGATTTTCACGCCCGTCAGATATACAGTGTCCCTCTCTGCAGGGGGAGGAGGCTGGAAGAGTCAGGAGCAGTGCTCTGAGCTCCCACCCCCTCTCCGCCCCTCGCCACTATTTGCAATGGGACGGGCGGAGCTAAATCGGGATTATTAACACAGGACTCTCGAATGGGGTGGAACAAAATGTTTTTCTCTAAACTGGACAATCCCTTTTTAACAAGGACATTACGGTATTGCACGATACGTCATACCAGGAACCGGAGCAAAAAATACACCCAATTCTAAGAAGGATTAATGGAGCCGGAATGAGGAGCCTCATTTACTGGAGTAATTATGCAACAATCTATCTGATAACACCATTGCATTCTTCAAATGTTTACTTGAACGTATAGTCCTCTTCATCCTACACACCCGGCTCCACGTCTCCATAGACAAAGTGCAATTACAAATGTGCAGAAGCTGCCAAAAATATGCTAATCAGCTATTAAATAAATCGAATACGTTCATACATAGCGGCGCCAACTAATGGAACTATAATGCAGAGAACGCATCAGAAAATCGCGCCCTCAAACGCCCAACCTTTTCAAAACAGAAGACCTCTCCATACGCTGCATGGCAGCAAACGGCAGGATTTGCGATGTAAGGTAAAGTTTCTTAAAACCCCACGAATCGTATTACTAAGTAACAAGAACGTAAGAGAAAATGTTATTTTAATCATGTGAACCAATTCAGCTGGAAATCTATTTAAAATCTGCACGAGACGGTCGGTGAAGCAGCCCTTTGTAAGAATGACGCCTAAGCTCTACTCCAGCCTCATAGCGGGGCTGATGCCAAATGATACTGGCATATCTTAGGAACATCCAAATGCACAGTGTGTGTTCTCGGCTTTGTAATTCACCAGTTGCCATGGCAACTATAAAAAAGTATTGAGGGTGTCCTTCGCATGCGGCGAGGCTGAAAGTTGAAATATTTTCTACATATCTAGCGAGTCACATCTGTAGACGGAGCTCACATCACTATTGTAAGACTCGGCGGAGGGAATACAGAAATAGTTGTAAGGGATTCTATCACTCAGAAGAAAGAGATACTTTAATGCAAAAAAAAAAAAAAAAAGATACAAAGAACGTACATTGCTACAACGTAGACTCCTGATTCACTTCACAAATATTCAGTGATCTCAGGCTGTAATCCACGACATCCTGTGCTGGAGGTGCTCAGATTACATCGGAGGGGTTCTAGACTAACCGGGTCATACAAGTCATGCCTGTTCCTCCACTGACTGCCAGCTCTAGGGGCGGACAAAGCCGATATAAGGGTTGGAAACCACAGCCCCTATGTAAGGTGCCAACGACATGTACACAATACTCCAACAACGTGTGCAAAGTTCACTAACAGCCGGTCATCTGCTGACTACTACCTACAGATAGGAGGCACCGCGGGGCGGGGAAAGGACTGCAAGCATATGACATCACTTTGCTGGGTGCGGGGCCAACCAATTCTAGACGAGAGGGAACATTAAATATTAAAACCTCATTTTTTGTGTTTTTCAAGTCAGTGGTTTTTTATGTATGTTGTACTTGTTGCTGTTTTTTTTCATGCATTTTCCTATAAACTTCTCTATAAATTTATATATATATTAAATAGAACCTCGCGGTTCTCACTCGTTATATATTTGATGGAACATGGAACATGTCATGTTTCGCTACAAATAGTACGCAACTATCACAGTTGTGCACGGATCAGGTATACTGGCTGAAATGGATGGGTTGGGAGAGGTCTAGTTTCTCCTACTGCAGAGCAACTAGTAAGCGTGAGGAGACTTACTAAAGCCATTGTATATGGGCTGATGATAATTCAGATTCCTGCGAGTCAGCGAGAATCTGAGCGCCTATCCTTCATTGTAAATGCATGCCCCGACTGAACGAGAATTTTTTTGTTTCTTGTTCGGATTTCTGCATGCAGAGAACAGAACGACGATCGGCCGTGCAAACAGTCGTTCACTTATGAATGGCTGCCTGCTTACTGTGAATGGAGGTGGGCGAGCCATTACAATCTCCGGCCCGCTCCATCTGCGTTCACTAGCGACGCTAGGTCCTGTGTAAAAGCACAGAACAATCATTGCTGGGACAACTATGCCCATCCTGATCCGTATCATGGACCTTTCACTCTGCCAGCAACCTTCAGTACAGTGATGAGGGGCAAAAAACCCCGAAACAGCTGTCTCTACATGGTTATGGTCTCCTCCTGGAGAAGTTTTGGTTTACAGTCCCAGTCATTGTTACAAGTCAGATGTTGACTTGCAGGAAAGCTGCCTTCCAACCGGCGGTGCCCTAGAATCTTTGCACTATTTGCATACTTGGCCTGTGTAAAAGGGCCATTAGCTGAGAATCTCATGGTTCTCGTTTGCCCGACGGGACGAGCTGGTGACATCATCAACTTGCTCGGCAGCCCGTTTAGACTCAGAGGACTTCTTATTCAGCGTTTCACATTCCTATGCGTAATACTGAATGATCAGGGTTTAAACGGCACGATGAGCGCCCGAGCCGGTACCAGCTGAACGAGGAGCGCAAACCTCACGAGTCTCGCTCGTCGTCCAGTCATTGGCCAATGTGTAAATGGAACGATTGTTGCTCAGTTTAGTTCGTTTGCTATTTTATGCCCCAATTATCGTTTAGAAAATCATTCAGAAGGGTTGTAAAGGCACAGCATGGGCCGATAGATTTCCATAGGTGCAGCACTTGGGCCCTATATAAATACGACCATGTGCATGAAGAAATAGCACCACTGCAGTCTACAGTCTATATCTGGTATTGCAGCTCAGTGCCATTCAAGAAAGAAAGCAACCAGGTCTTTCTGATCGGATACAACCCCATTTAATAGAATTTAAACAGAAGCGGTCAGTCCTGTGAGCACCATAAACCATTCTCTGTTCACTAAGGGGCGAACCACACTGTGCTGAGCTCCATCCGTATCAAGGATGGCGTCCTCAAGTGTGTCCTGGCATGACGGAGGTCTCCGGACCCCAACTGAAAGCATTGGACACTCTGAATGAGCTACATCCGTACTTGTACAGCCCTCGTTACTTCCTTATCCCACAAGTGGTCCTGTATATCATCACCCTCAGCTGCGAAATATACTTGTTCCATATCCAGACAATCGCTGACTATTTTATTAGACGACTGCCAAACTTACTTGTCTGCTACTGCGTGTAAAACATTCACCTGTGCCCAGAAGCATCAAAACAGACAGAAAGTGCCATTTACATGGTTCACGTATGACACATTAGGCGCCCTGCACAGCAGAGCTAGATTCCGCATGCGGGAGCCAGCAGCAGAATCCGACCCGGACTGTAGCGGCGTTCGTGCATACCTGTCTGTCTTTCTCTTCATCTGTACTGCGGATGGACCCGACATCGGACATGCACAGTACAGATCGTCCTTCAAAAAACAATTTGCGCACACTGGCGCAAGACGATGACGCAGAATCCATTAATTACAAATGGGCCGCAGATCGGACGGCTTCCATTGACTTCAATGGAAGCTGCCCGTGTGCAATACGCACAAACATGTGCCAAACATGCTGCCATTTTTCCTCCGCTTGCAGAAACCGCAATTGTCGTGTTTTGTTGTTTTTTTAACTAACCAATGCTGCAAGTAAAAACTAAATAAAAAAATTAAATAAGGAGAATAAAAAGGAAACAAATGCCAGCATGTTATATTGTGGTCTGTATTCATGGACGTTAAAGTCTGTGGGTGCATAAGGGGAGGGCAGCAAATATGCATTAACATCCATTCTCTGTGGGCTAAGTGGCATCACTTGGGCCATCATATACTTTTGGTACCAAAGAGTGCCAAAACAGGGTGTATGTACAGAGGTGTAACTAGAAGCTCTCGGGCCCTGATGTAAAATGTGTAACAGGGCCCCTTACCTACCATGTGCTATTTATAATACTGGTATCTTCTTATGTACTAGAAGGGCCTTTGGGGCCCCTAAGGCTCCAGGGCCGGTGGCAACTGCTACCCCTGCACCACTGTATGTATATATAGCTATACAACCCAAGGCAGTCACGGCTCAGGGTTTCTGCCTGCCTGGGAGAATATGCCCACTTTACGATGCAAATGATAGAATTGCCCAGATCTTACTGCAATACACAGGAGGGCGAAGCTGGTCTCACACTAATGTTAGAGCTACAATGTAGCAATCACAAAGGATTTGTATAGCAAAATTTGTGTTGAAGTAACCCAAACTGTCATCTGTTGATCATGGAATCTGTTTATCAATTTACAGCACAACATCCTTTAACAGATTTAACCCTGAACATCCCTTGTACATCCTGAGAAGTCATATCCAGTATCTTGCCCACAATACGGAGATACAAACAGAGCTCTGCAAGACGACGGATCAGATTGGAAGTTGTGAAGCTTCGTGTGACTAGCGGCATCTGTCCGCCTGTGAGCGGTCGGAGAATATATGGCGCTTCAGGGGACAAAATAACTCCTGGCTAACAGAAATCAATCTACTGATGGGAAACTGGACCTGAGCGGATATTACCAGCAGTCCAGGAGCCTCCAGCTTGGGCCCGGCACACGCTCTAACGGGGAGTCATATGGAGCCTAGGAAATATCTGCATGTGATTACTTGGAGATTATTACAATATTGGAACATTTCACGGACAAGCACAGTATGGCCCCCGGAGGGTATGCTCCCACAGGGCGGAAATAGTACCGATTTCACCCTCTCATTTGAAAAGGAGTAACCCACCTGAAAATCTGCAACATAAACGGACATTCCGCACATATAAAATTCGGGCGGCACGGCCGTTCCGCTGCGGATTTTGTAACGAATCATGGAAACGTCCCCAACGCCGGTGTCACATGGGCCTAAGCGTATTCATGTGCTCATTTACACAAAGGGTGTTCTGTATCTGCACGCACACGTGTGCGGTTTACTGTACTTCTTGCAGGTGCAAAGTGGGCACATTTGCACACGCCAAAAAAAAACAAAAACGCAACACCGTGCATGTCTCTGAGTGCTGCGTTCTTCTGCACCGAATTATTTTTGCGCATATCGGCATATTTTACCACACTTTTTTTTGCCCGCAAGGAATGTTCATTTGCGCGCGGCAAAGAGACGCACCGATTGAAATGGCCAATTAGTCTTAATGAGTTCCAGATTTTTCCAGCGTAATTACACAGCGCCTCTCCTTGTATATTGTGTACACAATCACACACCTTCCATTGACTTCTATGGGAGCTCTGGCGCGCAAATACACTTAAAAATATTGTTTTTTGCACAACCAAAGTGTTTGTGCAAAATACGGAAATGGCAATGAACCCATTTAAATCAATTCGGTTTTATTCTCTGCGTATTGCGAGCCAAATCCGCCCGTGTAAAGCCGACTAAGAGCGAGATATTAATGTATAGAAGGACAGGAACAACAGGGCACCGCGGCCAATCACAATCCAGTATAATATCTCTTTTACACTAATCATGTAGCGTTCAAAAGTGGTTGAATTGTGCGAAAATTAACAATAATCGTTCAGCATAAACGCGGCCGGTGATTGGACGACGAAAAATAATCTGCTTATTGTTCATTTTATGCAGGCATACGAATCACTGGTCAATCGTTGGTAAGTCTTCGTGTGCAAGAAGTGATCGAGTCGTTCCCATTCGCTGGCCAAGTCCCCTGAACGGCCAGCGATCCAGCGCATGCATATATATACATACACACACGTACATACATACACTGCGTGTAACATCAGACGTGTCCAGAACATCTGCAGATCTGCTATGAATCAGTGGATGACCAAAGACAAACTCATCCCTCCTGGAGACGTTGCAGCCCACCGTGCATGCGGCCGCACCGGCTTATTATACAATATTAGGAAGTGGTTACGGGTCCAAACCTAAACTACAAGCACAACTTCCACCCTCCAGGAGCTGCGCTTCCTAAAACTCTGACCACCGCCAATCAGATGAGGACACACATGATCATATCTGGAAGCGTGATCCAAAGACATGTTCTACAACAGACTTAGGATTTCCAGAAGCGTTCGGCCGGACTCACATGAACATACCCTAAAGCTCCACATGTGTGGGGGGTTTGGTCATGGTTATCCCGTGCAGATCCCCCCGCAAGGAAAACCTGCGACATCTGCAGTAGCTGCAAAATGAATGATGTTTTAACAGTTCTCATGTTCTATGTTCTCATGCAGAAATAAGACATGCGATACGGAGTTTAAATCGCAGCCTGTCAATTGTAGCAGCAAATCAGCGACATGCGAATCCCCCTTAGAGCAGGCTCACATGAGCGTGTGGTTAAAGCGCTGCGCGGATAACAGCATTTTTCCACAGTGCGGGCCTGCGCATGACAGCGTATCCCCCGCACTGGATCCCTGGTTTAATTTATTTCTTATTTCCTACTGTATACACAATGTCGCTAAGTGACAAACGCCACACGTACGCAGTGTTATTCTGTACGTACAGCGCTTTGTACGCACCCACGGAGAATGGCGCTCTATCACACGTAGTACTTGGTAAGATAGAGCATGCTGTTTGTTTTTTTTTTTGCGTATTACACATAATGAAAAACCGCAAGTGTGAGCGTAACAGCCACAATCAATGTATCTGAATTGCAGCGATATATTGTGTAACACGCAAC
This sequence comes from Eleutherodactylus coqui, assembly GCF_035609145.1. NCBI lineage: Eukaryota > Metazoa > Chordata > Amphibia > Anura > Eleutherodactylidae > Eleutherodactylus > Eleutherodactylus coqui. The sequence goes on along the minus strand of NC_089839.1, from coordinate 261,143,528 downwards.
TCAAATCCGCTCGTGTGTGCGTGGCCTTACGCCGATTTAGGCCTAAACCCCCACAGGCCGGGTTCACATCTACCTGGAACCTCCATGCATGCAGCACTTCTTCCGGTAAAAAGCTCCGCAGCTGAGCGAAGACCGGACCATTGTAATTGGGATCTGTTTTGCGCTATTCTGCTCCGTTATATGGCGGATCCGTTCGTCCAGAGAGTTCTCCTTTCCTGCTCCTCAACCGGACATCCCCGCACGCTTTTCTGTATGGCGGATGGCTGTCCGTCACGCGCAGTACAGATTTATTTTAAGTATTCTTTTTTCCCGCGATGACGCCAGGTGATGGCGCGGGTACCTGCGGTCTATCTGCAATATCAATGGCGAAAGGCCTGTGGGTCGGGCAGCTTCCATTGATGTCAATGGAAGCCGTCCGCACGGATTCCGCAGAGAAATAGAACATGCCGCGATTTAGAGTCCGCTGATCTAAGCAGAGATGCAAGTGTTCTATTCTCTCTATGTATGCGGAATACCGCGGGTCGTCCGCCTGGGGGGCGATCATGGATTCCACAACAGAAATCTGGTCGTGTGAGACCGACCTAAGACTGTAGGGTCGCATTTACACCCTAGCCCACCATACAGCCCCGGCGCCATCGGTAGACTACAGGCTGCCATAAAACAGCATCCTGCAGCCCGGGCGGCCGGCGGCACAGGAAACAACCTACTAGTCAGGCACAGAACCGCATATCCACAAAGCGTATTTGACCGTATAGACTATAAATACGTCCCACAATCCTAAATATCCCCTCTCTGTAGTGCCATAAGTATGTGAACCCCTTGCGGCTGGCAGCAGACAAGGGCAGGCCCCTGAGAGCGCCCCACGGAGGCCCCGGCTGGGGGTGTATAGCCTTGTCAGAAGCAGATCCAGTCATCCTCATACTGTCACCTGAGTGGGCACAATAGTCACCGACTACTCACGCCGCCATGTAGTGCCCTACAGCCTACGGGCTCACAATCACTGGCGACTAGAGCATAAAATGGCCATAACATGAAGCGGATTGGGATTGACTCCAGCCGGGATTATAAAGGGTCAATTATTATTCACAATGGGAAAAGCTGTGAAAGGGTTAAAAAAAAATCCGGCATCCATAACCTGGGGGTATTCTGCCATGTCCGGTGAGACCACCGAAGACCCCCAGAGCAGCAGCTGCTGGAGCGAGATGGAGCAGTGGGTGTGATCTGTCTGCTGGCAGCAGGAAGACAAAAGCCGCCCTTCACCTGGCTGTGTGCACACACCCCACCGCCAGCACAATGCACGGCCGCGGCAATGGCTACCTGAGGGGGCAGCGCGGCCAGTCCGTCCTGCCGTCCCCACACAGGTGGCCGCCCGGACCTCCAAGTCACCTTCACACCCCCACCTCCTCCCTCACACCAAACAATAGCGCCCATGGAATAACCCCGCGGTAACCGCCGGCGGCGGGCGGGAGGCCACTCACCCACAGCTCCGTGCCCCAGCTCATGGCTCCGGCTGTAGGAGGGCTGCTAGCTCCGGGGTTAGTTACACGGGAGGACGGGCGGCTCTCGGGGCTTGCAGCTCCTTCCTTGTGTGAAGACTGGGAAGAAGGGGGAGCAAAGCCTGAGAGGGAGGAGAGAGGAGGCGGGAATGGCCGAAGGAGGAGGAGGAGGAGGTTGGGATGGGCAGGAAGGGAGCTGAGGTGCCAACGTGCCCACCAGCGGCTTGGAGATGCGGGTCTGGGCTCTACCTGAGGGCAAATGTGGAGCCGCGGTCAGGGGCGTTCATGGTGGACAAAGTCTGAACTGGGGCACAAGAAATAAAATGCTACATCTATATATATATATATATATACGTTCTATTAGACAATATTGACATCACATTCTCTTTAGTAGACCACTAACATCCCTGTATACTAGATACCAGTGATAGTGATTGCAGTCCGGTTACCTCCAGTAATCACAGTTCTGGCAACATCTGCCTTCCTTTTTCTTTTCTATCCGGGCCGTCATGGAGAATTCTTCCATCCGTAACTCCTCTCTACACACTCTTCCCATCCGACAATGCCCCCCATGGTAATACTGCCCCCCATGGCCACCACATACTAATAGTGTTCTCCTTCGTAGCCACTGCTTAGTAGTGGTGGAGGGAGGCATGGCCCACTCCCCTGAGCCACCAGTCTTCGTACAATCTCACGCAGGACGGATTTACATGAGCGGATTGGCACAGTGTAACACGCAGTGAATAGAACCCATTCATTTCCATTGATTTGTTCACTTGAGCGTATTTTTCTCATGCCATGTGCAGCGTTATATGCCATGCAAGTAAATGGGCGGGCACAAGTACGCAGTAAGGCCGCCCGCAGGCGGCCGGGTCAGATCCTGCTGTGAAAATTCTCGCAGCGAGATGCAGACCCGTGCCCCTGCAGAGACCTGCATCCCACCCGCTCCCGGCGTCCCCTCTCTGCGCTGCGTGCTGGCTGCCGCCCAGCTGGCGCATGCGCAGAGCGGAGCTGGCCCGTCACTACTGACATTTCTGTGCGGGCCTCTGCGAGACCCGCATAGAAATAGAAAATGCCGCGATTTGTTTTCCGCGTGTGTTTTCACACGGACACATCACGGCTGTGTGCATAGGATTGCGTTTTGTAATGCAATCATATGCAGGCGGGCACAGGCGGAAATTCTGCGGGAAATCCCGCCCATGTGCAGGGGGCCTAAATACACAGGAAACCTGAGTATTCACTGTGCATTTGCGCACCATTTCAATGGCATAAAAACATGCCAGGGTGACTGAAAAATGCGGGCGTAAGCGATTTTTTGGACACGCAAATACGCAGTGTATACACGACCAAAATGTGCTTATGCCCATGTGAAAGAGCCCTAACAGTGGCCCTCCCCCCATAGTGACCGCAGTAGTAACAGTGACCCCCATAGTAGCCCCAGTGGTAACAGTGACCCCCATAGTAGCCCCAGTGGTAACAGTGACCCCCATCGTAGCCCCAGTGGTAACAGTGACCCCCATCGTAGCCCCAGTGGTAACAATGACCCACATAGTAGCCCCAGTTACTCCCATAGTAGTTCCAGTGATGCTGTCCGACCAGAGGCCAATAGCAACCACCCTATTGGCCTCTGGCCAGGCAGCATCCCTACAGGTCTTACACTCACCCTGCCTGCAGCCACAATACGGCGGCAGCCTCTGCTGAGTCTGTGACCGCTGACCTCTCACCTCAGCGCACACGTCAGCGGTCCCAGGCTCTGCACTGCTCCGCAGGACCAGAGTTGCAAGGGGGATGAGTAAAATTCCTTTCAAGGGGTTATCCAGGCAGGATACATTGGGGCTGGGGCAGTGTTCCACTCCGATCCTGGTGTTTCCCTGTGGGTACTGCCTGGATAACCTCTTTAAGGTTTAATGCGTGGCCAGCAGGCCGCATAAAATGAGGCGGCAGGCTGGATTTGGCCTGCAGGCCTTGTGTTTGATATGTGTGATCTATATGTAGTGCTTCTAACAAAAACATCTTCACTCTGTGCCTCTGGAGATAAAAGTGCCCTCACACAATTAAATGGTACCTGTCTCTGTTCCGTGCTGTGTAAGGCCGTGCCAACCATCATATGTCTGTGGCGAGATCTGATAGACTATAATAAGAGATAAGCCATAAATGTCTGTCCTACCTCTGGGACCCGCACTTACCTCCAGATCTCCCGGCCACCCAGCTACAATATTGTTTGAACTCCATTCATGCCAACTATAAGAGTAACGGAAACAGAGTAGATCGGCCACTTTGGTGTTTTCTGTAATCCTGGCCACTGGTGGTTGGGGTGTTAGGATGGATATTCCCATCTCAGCCATGGAATGCATCTTTAATTTTAGGCGTCGTTCACACTAGGGAATTTGCACAGCTAACTTACACACGCAAAAACACGTGACTATTAGGACCAATGGTTTCTTATGGAAACATTCAGACAAAGGAATTTTAGGCACACACAAAAAAAAAAAAAAAAAATCGCACCTAAAAAAATAGGACATCAGCGACTAAAATTCAGCAACTGAAATAACATGCTGCGTGAAAATATAGATCCTGCCCTATCTTTAGTGTGCTATACGCAGGAGTGTCCATAGACTCCTATGGGAGCTGGAAGAAAAGGGAGGAAGAGTAATTTCTGCCACGCCACTAAATGCAGAAGCACTGTGTCCCCGCGGGGATGAAGGGAAGCACTGCAGAAGGGGGACTCCCTTCATCCCTGTAGCAGGGCTTCCCTTCATCTCCCCAGGGATGCATTCATATCCCCAAGGCATCCCTTTATCTCCCCAGGCATTCCCTTCATCTCCCCAAGGCTTTCCTTCATCTTCCCAGGGCATCCCTTCATCTACCAAGGCATTCCCTTCATCTCCCCAGAGTTTCCCTTCATCTCCCCAGGGATTCCCTTCATCTCCCCAGGGATTCCCTTCATCTCCCCAGGGTTTCCCTTCATCTCCCCAGGGATTCCCTTCATCTCCCCAGGGATTCCCTTCATCCCCTCAGGGATTCCCTTCATCTCCCCAGGCAATCCCTTCATCTCCCCAGAGTTTCTCTTCATCTCCCCAGGGATTCTCTTCATCTCCCCAGGGTTTCCCTTCACCTCCCCAGGCATTCCCTTCATCTCCCCAGAGTTTCTCCTCATCTCCCCAGGGATTTCCTTCATCTCCCCAGAGTTTCCCTTCATTTCCCAGGGATTCCCTTCATCTCCCCAGGGATTCCCTTCATCTCCCCAGGGCATCCCTTCATCTCCTCAGAGTTTCCCTTCATCTCCCCAGAGTTTCCCTTCATCTCCCCAGGGTTTCCCTTCATCTCCCCAGGGCATCCCTTCATCTCCCCAGGCATTCCCTTCATCTCCCCAGAGCATCCCTTCATCTCCCCAGGGATTCCCTTCATCTCTTTTTCCAGCAGCACATATTTTCAGTCCTTCCCGTTCGCCGTGGAAAGATCGCGGCTAAAGCTTGGGACTTCTGCATAGAAAAATCATCCATGCACGCGATTTTGTGTGCAGTTAGCCGCAATTTTTTGCGCACAGAATTTTCACGTGATTAGGTCCCTCGTGGAACGAGGCCTTAGGCTGTAATTTCCCTTCATTTACAGAACCCTTTTTCTTGGCTGAAGTGCTGTCATTACTGTATTTACATGTAACGGGGATATTCAGAGATTCCCAGACATCCTCTGGAGGTCATGAAAAACCTTCTCTCTCATAAACAATAGTGGAGATTTATGAAATGGTCCAAGTCTCATCAGCACATGAGGGGCACGAGCCGCACCTGACAGACCCCACTGACTGTAATGGGGTCCATCCAGTGTCTGTCACACCACCCAGCATATTACCAGACAAAATAACAGTGCATGTTGCGGGATTTTCTCTGTGATTTTTTGCCAGATGTGCACCTAAGGCCGGATTCACATGGGTGTATGTGCGTGCGCAATACGCAATGAATAGAACCCATTGATTTCAATGGACTTGTTCCCATGCGCTTATTTTTCCTGTGCATTTCAGTTGCGCAAAAAAATATGCAGCACTGTCTGCTTTCCTGTGCATTTGCGCACCAAAAGTCCCCATAGAAGTCAATGGAGATATGCAAATGGACATATAAACAGGCCAACAGTCTATTAAACTGCATGAGTACTAAGGTCGTCAGCGCTCGTGCAGAGCATTTACACAGCAAGACTTGCCGCTGGATCGCTGGCTTCTTGTCCGCTTTTCGCTTAGCGCTTCACCTACTATGAGCAGGGAGCGTTTAGACAGGACAACAAGCCAGCGAGCCAACAATGTTTTTTTAAGCTGACTGAAAAGTCAGCTTAACAAACTGCTAACGACAAGCGAGCGTTTTTTTTGGCATTCACTGTAATTCATTGAGCGATAATCGTTACATATAAATGGGCCTAATAGCAATATTTTTGATTAGCACTATACGAAATGGAAGCTGGGATTGGTTGCTGCAGGCAGTAAAGATATTTTCATATTATCTACTCCATTGTTTGTGGGAGTAAAAAGTTTTCGTGATTCCAGAGCATGACTTGAAATGTATGCTTTATACTCGTTAGGTGCAAATATAGTAATGACATCACTTCAGGCAAGAAAAAACAGAGTGTCCTACAAAGGCAAGGGAGGTGCAGCCTCAAATTAAGCTCCTAATATAGAAAACCAAACTTGTCAGGTCTCCCATACACATGAGATCATGCGATGCCTGACAGCTATCTCGCCAAACGCTCTCAGAGACATTCATATTCATATTGGGCAAAACGCTTATCTCCTGGAAACAAATGATCAAATATGTGGAAATCCAACATTAAGGCTGCCCCGACACATGTTAACTTGTTAGCGAATACCACCCGATTGGAATCCATTGAGTTTTATCTACATTGTGGTTTGGGGGTGTATCTTCAGCACAGAATGAAAGTTTTCAAAATCATTTGTACATTTTGTTTAGAATATACTAGTATGTACAGGTCTTAGAACGTGATGTAGATTTTCATGTGTACAGCATAGAGATATCCGCAGCATGTGAACATACCGTAAAAGGGATTGTTCCATGACAAGAAACCCTGTGCATACAGGGCATGTGGGGTTTATAGTGGGGCCCTTCACTTGTTGTGCCAGAATGGAGGCCCAAGGCAGTACATGACAAGTCATTTATTTATAACAGTGTAGTGGCTCGAAGTCTATATTTCTGGCCCCTCCATAAGTGTCGTACATGTCATGTCTTTTGTGTAGATGAGCTGTGCAAACTGTCTAGTCTCTTGTTATGCATATTGCACAGCTGCAGCATGTGAGAGGTTAATGTCTGAATGTGGCTGGGATATGTCTGGAAGAGTATCAATTTATGTCCTGTCACGTGGTATGTTAGACCCTATAAATGTGAGTGTCTGAGAGGAGGAAAGCGTCTTTCATCATCTTCAACGGTTGAGTTTGGAATAGAGTGCCGGCCACATGGGGGTACCTTCAACCCTCATGTGGTGAAGTGATGGAGAAAGAGGAGAGGTATCCTGATGTCCCTATCCCAGGAACCTTTATCTGAAAGTGAGAGCTGAATGGAGAGAGAGAGAAGTCCGCCATGCAGTGATCCGAGTTGAATCAAGTGAGTGTCTGTGGACAGATCCTACCCCCATCCTCCTCTGGAGTGTTCCTCTTCTAGGAGCGGTACCTTACAGATAACATGTACTGTAGGACCGGTGTCATCCTGTGTCTCCTCCCTGACCTCACAGTCTACTGTCCTACCTGCACTGGTGTGTATTAATCTGTAAGCTGTCAAGTTACAAGTAAAGCTTTTCCAGCTTCTGTCCGTTCCCAGGGACTGAGGTACTAAAGTTAATTGTGTGTGTGGACTTCCTTCATTTCTGCGCCGAGTATCATACCGGTATGTAAGGAACGGTGGCATCACGCGTGACAAGTCTCTAGTTCACCACGTATATACAGGTAATCACAGTGCCAGCGTTGCCTGGAAAAGGGCCTAGCGGTACTTGGGCCGAGGTTGCGTAGGTCCCTCCGGGGAGGAGTCTGGTAAGAGCCACCATGACAAGTGCCAACTCTACCCTCCCAGCTACTTAGAGTGGGTCTCGTGTCTAGGTGGCTGCTGGGAAGCTGCAACAGCATCCCATGAGCTTATGTGTATCTGCATACTTAGGTACACTTTAAAGTCCTACTTCTGCCAAGGCCTAATGAGAGTACCAAGGCTGTAGACTTGGGGCCCTTGACTAGGGATCAGACTTATCTCCAATGTTAGTCGTTGCAGCAATATTTATTTTACTCACACTCACATATATATTGCATATATACAGAGGCGTAAGTTGAAGCTTCTGCGCCCCAATGCAAAACCTGTAACAGGGCCCCCAACTATAATGGTTTATTCAAAGTACAAGGTTCTAAAGACCCATTTAGCCACAAGGATTATCGCTTAAAATTCGCTTAAAAGCAATCTTTTGAGCGATAATTGTTGAGTCTAAATGTGCCCATCTTTCACTTTTCTGCTGAACAATGAAATCCATCGTTCAGCAGAACAGCTGATAAGACGGACCGCATGCTGTGTTCTGCCTGGTCAGCCCCATGGCAGAACAAAAGGAATTTATTCAGAGAACAGCGGGTGGTGTGTTCCTTGAATACAGCTCCTGGCGGCTCACATGCTACTAATTGGTACTAAAAGGCATTAGTACCAAGTGGTAGTTTGTGCGAAAATGATCGCTCAAAAGCCATATTTTGAGCGATCATCTTTGTGTCTAAATGCACTTTAAGGGTCCCTGATAGACTATATATATATTACAGATGTCGAGAAGGAGTTATTTCCTATTAATTTGGGGTGATTGATTTGGAAAATATACTCTTTGGCAGATATGCAAATGATTAGAGTTGTGACGTGATTAGATGATCAGTCTTGCCACCTGAGGTCCTAAAAGTGGTCTCACCCTTGGCCTATTAAAAAGTTTTCAGAGGCTACTTGTGTGTAGTGACCTCTTTTCCAAACTTGTGTAGAGCCCGTTAACTACTAGACGCCTTTACAACACAAAACGAAAAGATTTCGCCCAGTTAACAGTGTTTGAGAGGGGCGCATTATTGGAATGCGAGAAGCTGGATGGTCATATTGACAAACTGCCCACCACCTGGGTCATTCTGACCAGACTGATTGGAGGTGTTGGGACCAGTGGATGTGTGGCAACCGGGCTCAGGACGCCCCCAGCAGGGTACTAGAGCCTCCTTTCAAGTGTTCAGTTTCCCGCAATAAAGCATCTTCTTGCTGTGATATTGTGATCACTCACTTATATCCGCGCTACAATCACATATAGACAGTTTCATTTGATTCCCACAACGTCTCCTAGGTGCTGGATTTTTTTTGCGATGATTGTATTATTGCTGTGTTTATCTTTAGTTAAAGGTTAAACTCATGGGACTTGGCTTGACTTACCGCTCATCCTACTTAACTTAATGGGATATAAGCTGCTGTTTCTTTGAGCTTTTACAAGGTTTCTGCAAAGTACACTTAGGATTTTGGCAGATTGCCATATTTATGTTCGCATTCTCCATATGCCCCTAGACATCTTCTGCGTCCCATTCACCTCATTGTCTTACCCAGTCTTCACTAATGCTAGCGAAAACCTCCAATATCCTCAAAGTTATTTTCACTGCTCTGTATTCTTTTAAGGATATGTTTTATATTACTGTCATTTCATTTTTGTGCTTATACACTTGCAAAAAAGTAAGTGAACCCTTTGGAATGACCTGGATTTTTACATTGATAGTAGTAAAAACTGATTGTGTGTCCCTAGCTAAAATACTGAGGAAAGGGGCGCAACAGCCCGAAAACGTGTTTATTGTATGCTGGATTCATTATTAATAAAAACACAGCAGTCAAGCTTAATAATACGTCCCGTGCCTCTTTAAGAAAAGGGATTGCACCTACCAGCATTTTTTTCCTACACTTACTCTATGTATTTGCACGTTCTCCTGGGAAGGTGTGACGTTTTGTGGACTGGCTGCACCCTTTCATACTCATCAGGAATTGAGCAATTTCACTCCCATATATAGAATAAATTGAGGAGAGATTAAAATTCACAAACCAGACACCGGTTTATAGACTTTGAGCTCCCAAGTACATGCTCCACTCCCTGTTTTTTTCCTCTCATCTTTCATTAATTACTATCTAGCGCACTATTGATAGGAAGATTGTGTAGAGGTATTAGAAACATAGGAAGTGTGCTGGGAAAGCAAGAAGCTAAAGACGTCAAATTTTGCAGAGACAAGTTGAGGCCAGGAGTAGTAGTTGTGGTGGTCTGAGCTGGACAGAGAATAAAAGGTAAAGTGGAGGTGATGTCCCATGTGTTCACCAAATATAATGATACTGTAATAATTAATATGGTATGCTGAGCGCCCGGGTAGAACTGGTATCTACTACTTTATGGTACGGAAGTAATATTTGCCTTTGTAGTGCTCCTGTAGTGTTTTTCTTTTCAGTAACAGTATGAAGGTATAATTCCATCACCATGTGGTGAAAATATGTGATCACTGTGTGGAGATATTATTTGGCACGTGTATAGTGTTACCGTATTATTGGTAATGTTGGTCTTGGTATAAGGGGCTTTGTTCGTTAATAGTATGAAGGTAATATGTCAAATGATAATATTTGCACCTTGTACATACAGTATGTAGTATAATTTAAGGGTCTGGGGTAACATATCAGTGCTTAGCTGTTTGTTACATGGTTGCTAGGCCTATTAGGCTAAGGGGATATTTAGCTGCTTTGTTTTTTTGCTATGTGCGACCTGGCAGTAAAGTATGTCCTTAGATTGACTTTTACATGGGGCTGGTAAATATTCATGCTCAAGGGAGAACCCCATTCTTACTTTTCTTATGGGGTCCAGCCATTTCTAGTTACACCCCTGGTTACATGCTAGTGTTTTTCTCTTTCCCCAGTTGATTGGCAACTTTGCCTTAAGCTAAACATCTCAAGCGACTTTTGAGCGATCATCGTTCTGTCATTTACAGCGCAAGATGATCGCTCAAGATGAGAGATCATCTTGCACTGCCAGCAGAGGATGCAGAAGACAAGCGGGGTATCCCTGTTTGTCTTCTGCATCCAGCTGTTCCTCTGCTCTGAGCGCCTGGCTGTTGTACAGCCTGGTGCTCGGAGCAGAGGATGCAGAAGACAAGCGGGGTGTCCCCGCTTGTCTTCTGCATCCAGCTGTTTCTCCGCTCCGAGCGTCTGGCTGTTTATACAGCCTGACGCTCGGAGTGGAGGATGCACAAGACAAGCGGGGAGACTCCAGATGTTTTCTTCAGATGCTGCACCGCTCTGTTCTTCATACTCAACCCGTTATCAGGGAGCAGGATACAGCTGAAACAATGGTATGAGCTGTATCCTGCTGTGAATCCCTGATAAGGCTCATCCTCGTCTTCAGCATGCTGAAAGACAACGATGAGCGACGGCTTAACGAAAACTGCCTGATGTCAGTGCAGTTAGACACAACGATTATCGATCAAAAGACGGCTTTTGAGCGAATTTTGAGCGATAATCATTGTGTCTAAATGGGCCTTTAGGTGATCAAGACTAGTTGCCTGGAATGTGCTATTGTAGTGACCGAGAAGGGTACTACAAAACACTGTTGTGACATAAAGGTTAGTGAAGACCGGTACCTCATACCCTTAGTGGGGTTATTTCTAGTCCCCATTATGAATAGAAGTAATATGCCTAGCAATGAGGTAATGTATAGATCTACCAGGTCACCCCGCAGCATTTTACCGATTTGCAAACACTAGCTCTGCCGACAGAGACCACGTATGGCTGCGAATGTCCTGCGCATGGCCGCTTATCACACGGTCATGCGCAATGTTACTTCCCCACTCTGTTTCAAAGCAGGGTTATGTATGAAAATGCCACCCATACACAATTTATTGTGCATGGACAGCGTTTTCATACGCTGCCTATACAAATTTATAGGGCTTACTGCGTGGTGTGCAGAAAAATAGAGCATGCTGCCATCTATTTCTTGTGCTTATCGAGACGCAGTGTCTACATGCCGGTGTACATGGATCAATGAAAGTGCATTGACATTCATTGACTCCATTCACCACGTCTCACATGGCCATGCAACGCATGCAAAATACACGGTGAAAACACGGTCGTGGACATGAGCCCTTAGGAGCAGTCAGAAGGCTGAGTTGGCGAGAGAACTTTAATAACATGGCACCTGAGAAGACCCTAGGAGAGGCCTGGTCAATACCCGGGGTATACAAATCCCAGTGGAGCTAGAACTCAATACAGTCTTGGCTGCAGCTTATAGCAAACTAACGGTCTAATCGATCATAGATCTTCATATTCCTACCAAAGCTATTGCTGTTGCACAGAACCGGATAGATAACTACCAGCAGCAATACACCAACTGTAACAATGACCTCTCCAGATCGCCCATCTTTCTCCATAACCAGTGAATGAGGTTTTTTTCTATACAAGTAAATGTCACTTTATACAGTCGGAAATTGATTTGTATAGTTATATTCAGTGAAGATTCAATTAAAGTTGTTTATTTTCTCTCCCACTGCTACTCTCAGTCTCCTCCTGATTGCTTTTCTCTCCAAAAACTGTTGTGCTGTATAGCACTGGCGTCACGAGTGACAAACGCCCCTTTTTGTTCTGTGGTCGTCGGAGGTGAGGATCTACCAACCACACTAAAAGTGCTGGCTTTTAGGCCTTACATTGAGCGACCAGACTATCATACATGACTCAGCCGGTTTGGAGTTGGATTGGCACTGCGCTGTCAGCAGAGAAGGGGAAAATCATCTTGGCAGCAGTAACGCCAGACAATTTTCCATCACAGTCTGCAGTCTTATTTTGAGTTTACTAAAAATACATTTTGAGGAAGGAATCCCTCTAATTTAGGGCTCATTCACACTTCCATATTTCAAATCTGGATTAAATTCATTATTTTTTTTTCACTGAGAAGAACAGTGCCGATACATTGTAGTGGTTTTAGTCACATGTCAGTCTTTTTAAACACATGACTTTTTTCTCAATACACATTATGTTCCAAAGGATTAGTATTAATACGGTTTATAGTTCTTAGAAGTCAGTGGGTCGAATTCCAACACACATACTTCACATATCCATATTTGTTCCACCTTTTTATCATCTGTATTTCTGCAACATTACAAAAACAGCTGCTGATTTTGTTGCAGATACTGGTGCACATCTGCAACAGATTTCACCCCCTTCAATTTGAATTGAAAGGCTGAAATCTGCAGCAAATCAGCGACGTGTGAACGCACCCTAAAAATAGTTAAAACCTTAATAAACCCCAAATAATACCGGAACAAAACTGAACAAATATTAAAAAGATTGGTATTGCACATCTGTATCTAATCTGTATAGGCAAGTGTGAATAAGCTCTAAGACCCTATTTACGCTGACAGATGATCACTCAAAAGTCGCTCAAACTATAGTTTGAGTGACAGTTTTGAGCGATCATCTTTGCATAGTCTATAGTAGCTAATTAGCTACTAAAGAGCTATGCAGACGGAGCGGGACACCGCCGCTATCACTCGGCGAACAATACAGGTGTTCTGTTCTGCATAAGCAAACAGCTGTATTGTTCTCCACGCTTACAGCTCGCATCCCGCTGTGAACTACCAGCGGGACACAGGCTGTAAGAATCTTATCAGCACTGCCGACTATGATAACAGCGTGCACCGCTGATAAGAGTTCATCACTCAATTCAAGAAAACTAGAATTAAGAGAGAAATGACTCATGCACGAAAACTGCACAATGTCCGTGCATTTAGATGCAACGGTTATCACTCAAAAGATGGCTTTGAGCGAATTTTCAGTGAGAGTAATTGGGTCTAAATGGGCCTTTACTAGAGATGAGCGAACGTACTCGTCCGAGCTTGATACTCGTTCGAGTATTAGCGTGTTCGAGATGCTCGTTACTAGAGGCGAGCACCACGCAATGTTCGAGTTACTTTCACTTTCATCTTTGAGACGTTAGCGCGCTTTTCTGGCCAATAGAAAGACAGGGAAGGCATTACAACTTCCCCCTGCGACGTTCAAGCCCTATACCACCCCCCTGCAGTGAGTGGCTGGCGAGATCAGGTGTCACCCGAGTATAAAAATCGGCCCCTCCCGCGGCTCGCCACAGATGCATTCTGACATAGTTCAGGGAAAGTGCTGTCTTGCTGGAGTTGCTATAGGGAGAGTGTTAGGAGTTATTTTAGGCTTCAGGAACCCCAACGGTCCTTCTTAGGGCCACATCTGACCGTGTGCAGTACTGTTGAGGCTGCTTTTTGCAGTGTTGCACCTTTTTTTTTTTTTGTATATCGGCCGTGCAGAGCATTGCGTCCTCAGTCTGCAGTAATTTTACATAGTCCAGGGCCAGTAGTGGTGAGGCAGGGACAGTGAAAGAGATATACTGTCTATATAGGCAGTGGGCTATTCCCAAAAAATTTGGGAAAAAACATTCTATTTGGGCTGCCTGTGACCATCCTGAGTGTACTGCGTCTCTGCTGGGGGTAGTAGTCCTAATTAATATGCAGCCAGCTAAGTGTTAAAGCAGGCTTGCGCAAAATTCTTTCCTGGCTCTGCGTTGCCCGTCACATCACCGCTGTCATCCTGTCCAGAGGGAAACAGTCTGCAGTAATTTTACATGGTCCAGGGCCAGTAGTGGTGAGGCAGGGACAGTGAAAGAGATATACTGTCTATATAGGCAGTGGGCTTTTCCAAAAAAATTTGGGAAAAAACATTCTATTTGGGCTGCCTGTGACCGTCCTGAGTGTACTGCGTCTCTGCTGGGGGTAGTAGTCCTAATTAATACGCAGCCAGCTAAGTGTTACACCAGGCTTGCGCAAAATTCTTTCCTGGCTTTGCTGTGCGTTCCGTAAGCGAAGTCAGCCTCCAACCACAGACCAATAAGCGGCACATTTAATTACAGCGTTCTGTTTCTGCTCTACTCGTAATACCACCAGCATGCGCAGGCATATGATGGCCAAGCACCCTACAAGGTGGGACGAAGGCCGTTCACCGCCTCTGGTTTGCACCACTGCCTCTCCTCCTGTGCCCCAACCTGCCACTGAGATCCAACCCCCCTCTCAGGACACAGGCACTACCGTCTCCTGGCCTGCACCCACACCCTCATCTCCGCTGTCCTCGGCCCCATCCACCAATGTCTCTCAGCGCACCATCCAGCCGTCGCTAGCGCAAGTGTTTGAGCGCAAGTACGCCGCCACGCACCCGCACGCTCAAGCGTTAAACGTGCACATAGCCAAATTCATCAGCCTGGAGATGCTGCCGTATAGGCTTGTGGAAACGGAGGCTTTCAAAAGCATGATGGCGGCGGCTGCCCCGCGCTACTCGGTTCCCAGTCGCCACTACTTTTCCCAATGTGCCGTCCCAGCCCTGCACGACCACGTTTCCCGCAACATTGTACGCGCCCTCACCAACGCGGTTACTGCCAAGGTCCACTTAACAACGGACACGTGGACAAGCACAGGCGGGCAGGGCCACTATATCTCCCTGACGGCACATTGGGTGAATTTAGTGGAGGCTGGGACCGAGTCAGAGCCTGGGACCGCTCACGTCCTACCCACCCCCAGAATTGTGGGCCCCAGCTCGGTGCTGGTATCTGCGGCGGTGTATGCTTCCTCCACTAAACCACCCTCCTCCTCCTCCTCCAACGCAACCTCTGTCTCGCAATCAAGATGTGTCAGCAGCAGCAGCACCTCGCCAGCAGTCGGTGTCGCGCGGCGTGGCAGCACAGCGGTGGGCAAGCGTCAGCAGGCCGTGCTGAAACTACTCAGCTTAGGAGAGAAGAGGCCCACGGCCCACGAACTGCTGCAGGGTCTGACAGAGCAGACCGACCGCTGGCTTTCGCCGCTGAGCCTCCAACCGGGCATGGTCGTGTGTGACAACGGCCGTAACCTGGTGGCGGCTCTGCAGCTTGGCAGCCTCACGCACGTGCCATGTCTGGCCCATGTCTTTAATTTGGTGGTTCAGCGCTTTCTGAAAAGCTACCCACACTTGTCAGACCTGCTTGGAAAGGTGCGCCGGCTCAGCGCACATTTCCGCAAGTCCAACACGGACGCTGCCACCCTGCGCACCCTGCAACATCGGTTTAATCTGCCAGTGCACCGACTGCTGTGCGACGTGCCCACACGGTGGAACTCTACGCTCCACATGTTGGCCAGACTCTAAGAGCAGCGTAGAGCTATAGTGGAATACCAACTCCAACATGGGCGGCGTAGTGGGAGTCAGCCTCCTCAATTCTTTACAGAAGAGTGGGCCTGGTATGCCTCTTGAGAAGTTCCCTGCAAAGCATAAAGGCAGACACTTTGCAGGGTGAAGACAGTATGTCGCTGGATAGTCAGAGCACCCTCATGTCTATATCTCAGCGCGTTGAGGAGAAGGAGGAGGAGGAGGGGGAGGAACATGAGGAGGAGGGGGAAGAGACAGCTTGGCCCACTGCTGAGGGTACCCATGCTGCTTGCCTGTCATCCTTTCAGCGTGTATGGCCTGAGGAGGCGGAGGAGGAGGAGGAGGATCCTGAAAGTGATCTTCCTAGTGAGGACAGCCATGTGTTGCGTACAGGTACCCTGGCACACATGGCTGACTTCATGTTAGGATGCCTTTCTCGTGACCCTCGCGTTACACGCATTCTGGCCACTACGGATTACTGGGTGTACACACTGCTCGACCCACGGTATAAGGAGAACCTTTCCACTCTCATACCCGAAGAGGAAAGGGGTTCGAGAGTGATGCTATACCACAGGACCCTGGCGGACAAACTGATGGTAACATTCCCATCCGACAGCGCTAGTGGCAGAAGGCGCAGTTCCGAGGGCCAGGTAGCAGGGGAGGCGCGGAGATCAGGCAGCATGTACAGCACAGGCAGGGGAACACTCTCCAAGGCCTTTGCCAGCTTTATGGCTCCCCAGCAAGACTGTGTCACCGCTTCCCAGTCAAGGCTGAGTCGGCAGGAGCACTGTAAAAGGATGGTGAGGGAGTACGTAGCCGATCACACGACCGTCCTCGGTGACGCCTCTGCCCCCTACAACTACTGGGTGTCGAAGCTGGACACGTGGCCTGAACTCGCGCTGTATGCCCTGGAGGTGCTTGCTTGTCCTGCGGCTAGCGTCTTGTCAGAGAGGGTGTTTAGTGCGGCTGGGGGAATCATCACAGATAAGCGTACCCGCCTGTCAACCGACAGTGCCGACAGGCTTACACTCATAAAGATGAACAAAGCCTGGATTTCCCCAGACTTCTCTTCTCCACCAGCGGACAGCAGCGATACCTAAACAATACGTAGGCTGCACCCGCGGATGGAAGCATCGTTCTCTATCACCATCAAAAACGGGGACCTTTTAGCTTCATCAATCTGTGTATTATATTCATCCTCCTCCTCCTGCTCCTCCTCCTGAAACCTCATGTAATCACGCCGAACGGGCAATTTTTCTTAGGCCCACAAGGCTCAGTCATATAATTTTTGTAAACAATTTTTATACGTTTCAATGCTCATTAAAGCGTTGAAACTTGCACCTGAACCAATTTTTATTTTAACTGGGCTGCCTCCAGGCCTAGTTACCAATTAAGCCACATTAACCAAAGCGATTAATGGGTTTCACCTGCCCTCTTGGTTGGGCATGGGCAATTTTTCTGAGGTACATTAGTACTGTTGGTACACCAATTTTTTTGGGCCCTCGCCTACAGTGTAATCCTAGTCATTTTTAGCCCACCTGCATTAAACCAGACATTACCTCTGCTGTGCTGGGCACTGCAATGGGATATATTTATGTACCGCCGGTGGCTTCCTGGGACCTACCCATGCTGTCGGTCCACACGGAGTTGTAACTGTATGTGTCCACTTCTAAAGAACCCCAGTGTGACTGGGGCATGCAGTGTGGGGCCAAGCCCACCTGCATTTAATCTGACGTTAGCTCTGCGGTCCAGGGCACTGCAATGGGATACATTTATGTACAGCTGGTGGGTTCCAGGGAGCCACCCATGCTGAGGGGGCACACGGAATTCCCATTGCGGAGTTGTACCTGCCTGTGACTATTTATAAAAAACCGCGGTCTGACTGGGGCATGCAGACACCTTGACAGAATGAATAGTGTGTGGCACATGGGTTCCCCATTGCTATGCCCACGTGTGCAGCTCCTGATGGCGGTGGCACAGGATTATATTTCTCATTGCTTCTGTACAGCATTGTGGGCTATCGCCCCGCCCCTTTTAAAGAGGGTCGCTGCCTAGCCGTGCCAACCCTCTGCAGTGTGTGCCTGCGGTTCCTCTTCATGGCATACGCACTTATAAATAGACATGAGGGTGGTGTGGCATGAGGGCAGTTGAAGGCTGCGCAGGGACACTTTGGTGTGCGCTGTGGACACTGGGTTGTGCGGGGGGGGGGGGGGCAGCATGTAACCCAGGAGAAGTGGCAGCAGAGTGTCATGCAGGCAGTGATTGTGCTTTGTTGGAGGTAGTGTGGTGCTTAGCTAAGGTATGCATTGCTAATGAGGGCTTTTCAGAAGTAAAAGTTGTTGGGAGGGGGGGGGGCACTCTTGCCGCTATTGTGGCTTAATAGTGGGACCTGGGAACTTGAGGTGCAGCCCAATATGTAGCCCCTCGCCTGCCCTATCCGTTGCTGTGTCGTTCCCATCACTTTCTTGAATTGCACAGATTTTCACAAATGGAAACCTTAGCGAGCATCGGTGATATACAAAAACGCTCGGGTCGCCCATTGACTTCAATGTGGTTCGTTATTCGAAACGAACCCTCGAGCATCGCGAAATTTTCGTCCCGAGTAACGAGCACCCGAGCATTTTGGTGCTCGCTCATCTCTAGCCTTTACACATGTAGAAGACCTGTCAGCTCTCTTTACATCTCTGTTTTAGGTCTCCGTCACACAACCGTGTTTGCGCAGGTATTTGCGCATGCAATATCTGCGAGTGCTAAACACAGAGAATAGAACCCATTGACTTCAATAGGTTTGTTCACATAAGCACGTTTTGCATGCGCATTTCATGCATGTGCAAAAGCATAGGACTGGGTCTATGTTCCTGAGTTTTGCATAGAAAAAGGGCCATAGAAGTCTATGGCAATTGGGAAAATATATAAGGGGAAGAGTGTGACACTGCGCAAAATCCCCATGTCTCTGTGTATATATGGCTTTTGAATTATGAGGAGTACCTTAAAATTGCAAGCGGAGGGTTCCTCATCTCAATGTTCTGTGTTGGTAAGTTGGTATACATAACAATTGTTAGGACTCGCATGCTACCCCACCAACGGAATTTTGTGACACTGGAGGAGAGCTGACCTGAGGGATGATTTGTTTTCTTCTGAATGTCTCTTGATGGCGTTGTCCATCTTGTTTATGTGAAGGAGACTCGGACCCTGTCTGTTATTCTAGTCTCCCGCCTGCATTTTTCAGAGATTAATATTGAGTGGGTGACAAAGAATTCTACTGTTTAAGACATTTCACCGCAGTGTCTACATTACACATATGTTTCCTTAGACAATTTTCGTGGAGTCTGCTGGATTCCTTGCAGTGAGAAGTTATGTCAGTGTTATAAATGTGAAGGGAATAATACTTGAGCAGCAAACCACTGGCAGGGTAAGTAATGGTCAATATCTGAATACCAATTGTTATAAATACTATATGGATATCATTCATGTACAGTAAATATGCTCTGAGCCAGTAAAACGATGGACTTGATGATTTTCTGGTCCTTCAGATATTTTTCAATGTCAAATCAAAATGGAGAAGATAGGAATTCTGAAGTCATGGCCTCTCCAGAAGTAGACTTTAGGCCATTTCCAGGGATGTTAAATGGTTATGAGTTTTTTTTAACAACTTGTGCTAATATGATAGCCAATGTGATAATTAGCCAAAGTCCAAATAACTTTACCTAAAATTATGGGGTTTTTTTGTGCTCAAAAATCAATATAAAGTGCTGGCCACTAGGAGTCTTCCTGCCTTCTAATTTGCTGTGTACTCTGTGCTGCCAAGGGATGCCCATCCCTAGTAACAGTGATAACAACATGGAGAAGAGGAAGCGAAGGAGCGCGATCAGTCATGCTGGCCACAGAGGTCTTTTGAGAGGAAATGTGAAAGAGAAGAGAAGCAGAGACAATGAACTGGATGGTATTTTCTCCACCAGCTTTCAGGGTATTCTGTAGCTTCCTAATTGTGTAGTATGGCATGCGCATGCCTTATAACAACCAAGTCAGACACAAGATGTAAGTCTCAGGTCTAAACTGGATCTGGGCGTACAATGCTCAGAGCCTCAGGTTTATTGAAACACATAATACCTGCCCTTTATGGGCGTGTAACACATTACATCATATAGGTTTTCATTTGTTGGGCCATATAGAATCCTCCGCCCCTCCCCACACCTCTCTCAAGTCCAGTGTATGAGCCAGTCTTTGTCTCCTCAACAAGTGGTCAGGCAAAAGTAGCTTCTTTGTCTCAGAAGTTGAGGGTGGGGGAGGGCTGGGAAAACGCCCAACGTGGATACAGTTCTTCAGTCTTGCAGTATAGCAATGGACTTTAACACTTTAAGAGGCTGCAGAGGAGCTTTACATTAGGCTAACGTTATAGAACACATCTTTCACCATGCCATTGTCCAACAATTACCATAATGAAATTATGCGGCCATTAGCCTCTACAGAGTTAAATCACTTCAGCTGGGTAATACATATAATTTATACAAATCAATAGACATTTTACGCTAACTAATCATCATGTCTATTACAACAAATACAGAGAAAATACTTTTTCCTGATATCTGAAGTAATTATATTAAAAGGTTCGAATTAGGGCTGGGCGATTAATCAAATTAATTCAAATAATTTGCCTTTGGGACCTAGTAATTCAGTTTTTTAACAAAATTGTGAAATTTGATTTAATTATATATTTTTTTTTAAATGGCCACCGCCCTGCACTATTAGGAAGCCACTCCCCAGAAGTGCCATTAAGTTACTTCTGCTAGGCACTGTCCTGCAAAGTTAGTAAATGTTTCTGGCAGGTCAGCGGTACTCAGCAGCTTCCACCAAGTTTCTGCCACCTGCGCCAGCACCGTGGCAGCCTGGATTCCACCCTTATCTGCAGCTGATTGTCTTTCTAACAACTGGCGGGTCAGCGTTACTCAGCAGCACAAGACTGCAGAATTTATTTCAGCATCCTCTTTTGGGTTGCTGCTGCTGGCGTCTTTCATTTCATTTCTGAAGATGTGCAGGAGTTTAACATTCCTCGATCCACAGTGTCATGTGTGTACCATTAATACATAAAAGAAGGCATTACCATTCACAATGGACAGGGAAGTAGCCACTCATGGGTGTTTAATGGTTGTGACTGGCAGATATTGTCCTTGCAAGCAGACAATTGACTCAGGTAAATATCACATCTATATGGAATGTTGGAAGATTCACACACATATAATGCAGGTCAGTGCAGTTTTCTTTACCTTCCATGCGATATGGATACAGAAGCCCTATCAGAGCACCTCTGTTAACACCATGACACTGGACACAGTTCCTTACCTGGGATTGCGAGGTTACTAACTAGACCCTAGAGGACTGGCAACATATGGCATGATCCAATGAGCCACAGTACCAATTATTTTGAGTTGATGGTAAGTTTCTTATGTGGAGCATACATCATGAAGCCACGGACCCCAGCTACAGGTGTGGGGTGAATTCTCATGGCATGGGTTGGATTCATTGGTCCACTTAAACATGTTATTGACTAGTGCCCATTACGTTTCACTGCATGGTGACCATATACAGCCCTTCATAGTCTTCATATACCCCCACAGTGATGGGATATTCCAGCAGGATAATGCACCATGTCATTGGGCCCAAGTTCTGGAGAGTTCCTACGAATCACGTGGACTGCATATTCGCCCGACATGAGCCCAGTAGAGCATTGTTGCTTGTTAGGCCTCATGTCCACGGGGAAAATCAGATCCGCTGCAGATTCTCCATGGAGAATCTGCAGCGGGTCCCTCCTGCCCCGCGGACATGAGCGCCGAAAATAGCAATTTAAAAGAATTTACCTATCCGGCGCGGGCGACGAAGGTCAGCTGTTCCTCACGGCCGGATCTTCATTTTCGGCCGGCGGATGAATTCCTGACGCCGGCGGCACGTCGCCGGCACGTCGTCGACGTGCCGCGCGCATGCGCCGGGCACATCCGCCGAGCCGAAGCAAGGGAGATGCGGCCGTGAGGAAGAGCAGAGCTTCGCGGTCCGCTGCGGGTGAGTAAATGCTTTAAATTCCTATTTTAGGTCTCCCGCGGATCCGGACGGCTTCCATAGGCTTCAATAGAAGCCCGCGGGAGCCGTCCCCGCGGGAGACCCGCATGAAAATGGAGCATGGTCCAGATTTTTTCATGCTCCATTTTTTTTAAAATCACTTTTATTGACGATCCGCGGGTATTTATGTACCCGCGGGTGGTCAATGCATCCCTATGGGGTGCGGATCCGCATGCACGAAATCCGCTGCGGATCCTAAATCCTATTTTCCCCGTGGACATGAGCCCTTATAGTGGAGAGGCCCATTTGCACCTGAGACTCTGCACCTCTGCACCTACAAATACCATGGACTGTGGGTGGCAATCCAAATAGCATGGCTTGGGATCCCTCCAGACATCTTCTGTTCACTGTGGAATCAATGCAAATTCGACTTACTGCACTCTGTTGGATAGGGTCCAACGCAATATTAGTTCTTGTCCCATGACTTTTAGCATATCAGCGTATATGAAATCTCTCCTCTGTAAACTAAACAGTTTGAACTCTTTATTTCTCATGTCCTAGAAATATTATGCAAAAAAAATGGCGCAACCATGTTTTTCCCCACTACTTTGCCAGTTCCAACATTCATATGCTCCACCATTTTTTAAGTGGGAAAAGCACTTTTATTAAGCAGAGTATTGATTGCCAGAAAGGACGAGATATCTTGTGGATGTCTTGTGGATATGCCATAAATGCCTTAAAGACCTGTGCATGATTAGAAAAAAATGGCTACTTTCTTTTAGAAACAACTATGGGTTGTATCTTATATTGCAGCTCAGCTCTATTCGGGTGCCTGTCCTCTGAAGCTTTCAATAGCATTGCTATGGAAAGCGCCGGCACCTGTCCACGAGCGGAGAATCATTGCGATTCTCCGTTCACGGCGGGCAATTCGCAGCATGCTGCGAATCGCCCCAATTCTCCACGGTCAGCCTATCTATCAGATAGGGCTGACCGGCGGAGATTCAGCAGCGGCTCCCGCGGCGGAGATACCGCAACGCTCGTGGACAAGGGGGCCTTAAAGTGAATAGAGCTTAACAGCAAAACTACACACAACCCATGGACGAGTATGGAAATATAATTGAAGAAAGCAGCCACATTTCTCTAGCCTTGTACAACCCATTTAAGACGGTTGTACTCCCTTAAAGGGGTTGTCCCGCGGCAGCAAGTGGGTCTATACACTTCTGTATGGCCATATTAATGCACTTTGTAATGTACATTGTGCATTAATTATGAGCCATACAGAAGTTATAAAAAGTTTTATACTTACCTGCTCCGTTGCTGGCGTCCTCGTTCCCATGGAGCCGACTAATTTTCGCCCTCCGATGGCCAAATTAGCCGCGCTTGCGCAGTCCGGGTCTTCTGCAGTCTTCTATGGGGCCGCTCGTGTAGAATGCCGGCTCCGTGTAGCTCCGCCCCGTCACGTGCCGATTCCAGCCAATCAGGAGGCTGGAATCGGCAATGGACCGCACAGAAGCCCTGCGGTCCACGGAGACAGAGGATCCCGGCGGCCATCTTCAGCAGGTAATCATGAAGACGCCGGACCGCCGGGATTCAGGTAAGCGCTGTGCGGGTTGTTTTTTTAACCCCTGCATCGGGGTTGTCTCGCGCCGAACGGGGGGGGGGGTTAAAAAAAAAAAAAACCCGTTTCGGCGCGGGACAACCCCTTTAAGGTCTTCACATATACTCTTTCTACAGCGTTTTACTTAGGCCCAATTCCCACGGATGGAAATCCGCGGCGTTGCCCCGCAGCTATTAGGTTCTATTGAACCTAATAGCACAATGCTCACAATGAATTCCCCCGTGGAATTCCGCCCCATGAAAACATCCATGATCACCCGCGGCATATTCTATCTGCCGCGGGCATACGCGCGGATGGCTTCCATTGCAGTCAGTGGAAGCCATCCGTCACGCTATCTTCCGCTGTAGCACAGTGGTAGATAGCGTGAAATGCTTCCTGCCCACCGACACCCCCGTCATATGACGCACCGGCAGCAGGATGCG
This sequence comes from Eleutherodactylus coqui, assembly GCF_035609145.1. NCBI lineage: Eukaryota > Metazoa > Chordata > Amphibia > Anura > Eleutherodactylidae > Eleutherodactylus > Eleutherodactylus coqui. Next base: position 261,119,752 of record NC_089839.1, on the reverse strand, counting down.
GGACTTCGGGCAGCGGATCCGGAGGTGAGTATGGGGTCTCTGTGGGGGCGCTGTGACGAACTCTGGTGCGGAATTCCGCTTGTGGAGCCCGCTACGGCAATGGGCGCTAGGCCTTATAAAAAATTCCACATGTTTCAAGTGTTCTTGGTTGCATTTTTTTAATATTATAACATTTTAAACATGCTTTTATTTTTTTAAGTCCAAAAGAGAAGGCTGTGGGAAAATATCAGAAAAACACCATAACCAGAGCATGCTGGAGAATAGTTATAGATATAAATGCTGCCTTTTTTATGTTTTTGTTTTGTGTTCTTTCTTTTTTCTTTTTTTATTGTTGGTTTCAGCTGAATGGAAATACATTGAAATGCGAAAGCGCTATACTATAAGATACTTGAGATGATGCAGGAAACTGTTTATTGAATGTTATGTTTATAGAATTTGTTATGTTGCATTAAGCATATTTAACCGTACCGACAAATTACAATGTATTTCCAAAAAGTAGCCAGCAGCACTCCAATCGTTATCACACAGTGAGGAAGAAATGCAGCTATGGTGCCTGCTCCACAGCGACCGCTGACCCCCGGTCATTAGTAATAGATCCAATAGCATATAATGGTGCAGCACTCAGGAACTCATTGCAGATCCAAGTTGTTTGAAAAAGTCCAAGACGTTATTTTAACTCCACAATGCACAGAAACATGCGACCATTTCGACCTTAACCCTTTCCAATCCACTGTCTGACCTCTGAAGACATTATGATTTAAGGCTGTACTGCTCTGATGTTGGAAGACATCTGTCAGGTTTCTCTTACTGTATATTGCCAGCCTCTCTGCTGTCAGAGCCTATCCAACGTGTCACCTCATGCAGTACTGGCTTTAGCCAGCAGATAGCACTGTTGTATAACAGCAGAAAAGAGTAAGCTCCCCAGGAAAGCAGGATAAAAATTGGACTGGAAAGGGTTAAAGCAGTCTTTGTTAAGCATAAGAGCATGTATCTAAAAGCACCCATATATACACACATTACAAATACCAAACACCAATAGCATTAAAACATGCCTCCATGTTAATTACCTCTCTGTTGGCCTGTGGGTCCCACATCAGGTGCATCCGTTTAAGCTCCAGCGTCACAATTAAGATCTCTAAAGCAACATGTAGACAGCCGGTGTATCACTAACCCACTGCCATGGTTCACCCAGCAGGATAGATTACTCAATCAAAAATGGCCACATGCCCTAATGCACATGCGCTGACCTCACAAAATCTCGCGGGACCTCAAGTGGCAAGAGTGCTATTATATGCTATTGATTAAATTACAATGTATTGTCTTAAATATGTGAAAATTGCAATAAAAACAAGTTAAAAAAAATGCACTGTCTTATATTTTCTATAGGCCCCCGCAGAATTTCTACCCGTGCTCGCCTGCATAGGATTGCATTACAAAACGCATTCTTATGCACACAGCCGCAATTTGTCCGTGTGTAAACACGCGCAGAAAAAAATCACAGCATGTTCTATTTCTGTGCGGATCTCGCAGAGGCCCGCACAGAAATGTCAGTGGTGACGGGCCGGATCCGCTCTGCGAATACGCCGGCAGCCGGCATATAGCAGAGACGGAAGATGCTGGGAACGGGCGAGCCGCAGGTCTCTGCAGGGGCACTGGTCCTCATCCTGCTGCCAGAATTCTTGCAGCGGAATCCGACCCGGCCGTCTGCAGGCGGCCATGGGGTGCATTCAGACGACCGTACATCGGCTGGGTTTTCACGCCCAGCGATATACGGCGTCTCTCTCTGCAGGGGGAGGAGGCTGGAAGATCCGGGAGCAGTGCTCTGAGCTCCCGCGCCCTCTCCGCCCCCTCTGCACTATTTGCAATGAGAGGAGGCGGAACGGGGGTGGGGCTAAGTGCCGGTAATTAGCCCTGCCCCTTCCCGCCTCTCCTTATTGAAAATAGTGCAGAGGGGTGGAGAGAAGGCAGAGAGGGGGAGGGAGCTCAGAGCACTGCTCCTGGTTCTTCCTGCCTTTTCCCCCTGCATAGAGGGACGCCGTATATCAGCTGGGCGTGAAAACCTGGCCGATATACATATGTCTGAATGCACCCATAGACTGTAAAATAACATCTGGCTGCAAAAAAAAAAAAAGATAATTAAAAATATGTGAATACATAATTAGGTACTAAAACAACCACGAAACTTAGTGGACATAAAGAATGTTATATGTATGGCCTTAAAATAAAGAAAAATTGAATAGTCACCCATGCTGGTGGCTCCCGGTTGAGCTGGTGGTCACATGACGTTCATTGTGCATGTGACTGCTCAGCCACTCACGTGCACAATGAATGTCATGTGACCACCAGCCGCTTCTTCCAGGTTCTGTGTGGCGGGAATCAGGGCTGCAGTGCTGGATAGGGAGCTGCTGGGATAGGGGAGTATTCAATTTTCTTTGTTTTAAGGCTGTATAACTTTTTTTAATGTCCTGGAAAAGTCATTTAAAGTGTTTTCTTGTAACAATAGCCAAAAAATGACAATACACACTATATAGAAACTGAAGGATTTGCAGGCCTGTTTGCGGGCTCAGTAGCTTGCAGGGCATTCCTGTACGGCTCCTAAAAGCAATAGGATGCAACCAAGTATCGGCTGGAACATTGTGAGCCCTTTGTGAAAGGCATTTCCTTCCTTCCTCCAGTGAAGTAAGAAGCAGTAAGACACGCAGTATTATTCTCAGGCACTAATTCCTGATGTGGAAATAAAAGTACCAAACAAACTACATGAAACAAACTGCAAAGACTCCTCAAGTAAAGGCGACTTCACACGACCGTGTTTGCGTTTGTATTTGTGTGCATACGCAACCCACAGAGAATAGAATCCATGGATTTCAATGTGCACATTCTCACTACTCCTTTTTGCGTACGCATTTGGCACATGCAAAAAAATGCAGCTTGCTCTATTTTTGTGCGCATTTGCGCACCAAAGGCCCGATAAAAGTCTATGGGAGGTGCACAATACGCTGCGCAAAACCACGAGGAAAAGAACACATCTGGACCTCATTAGGCTACATAGCCTTTTAATCCATTGGAGCTTTGTGTCACATGTGCTGGTGAACTGGCCCTGCTGCGCAAAGGACAGTACTGTGCATTGGTACACGTACAAATACCTGGTGCTGGGGCAAGCGTTTTTGCGCATATGGTTTTATGAAGCCGCCCTAAAGTAGAGGCATGCTAGTGTATTTTCAGGCTGTGCGCTGCCCGTGTAATTCCAGAAAAAGCATACAGCCCCATTATAATCTAGGAGTCTATGCACATAGATGGTCAAGAACTAGGACTTACCAATGCAAGTAAATGAGCTGTATCCATATATATCAGACATCACACGGACAATCTTTTAGGCGCAAAAATGGCACAAATTTATGTTTAAAACTAATAAATGCAAGGTTATTCACATGGGAAGCAAAAACGTGTAAAATGTTGCATGCACACAATGTATTGCGTATGGACAGCACTTTCATATTCTCCCTATATACACATGTATAGGGCTCACTCTGCATGGTACCCAGAGAAATAAAGCATGCTGCACTTTATTTCTGGTGCGTAACGAAACGCAGTGTCTACACGCTAATGTGAACAGATCAATGAAAGTCTATTGTCATGCGGCCGTGTACCGCAGCCATAATATGTGCCAAAATCACGGTTGTGTGCATGAGCCCTCAGCAATTTTATTAATGAGACCCATTGTTATTCCACCTTACAAATCACTGGTTAGACGGTGCAGTTTGGCGCATTTAGGTTACCCTTCTCCCTTTGTCGGACATAGGAATAACATTGTCCGAAAGTGTCTAAAATACATAGTAATTGTGTCTCAAAGTATATTTGACAGTTTTCTGGTACAATTTGCACCAAAAAACTGTTGAATGTTCAAAAGCAAATAAATCCCATTATGTGTAGTTTTGGGCGCCAATGCACGAGAAAAGCATAGTAGGCTTTGACCTGGCTCAAAGTCGGGTCAACTAAAGTAATACATGTAACGGGCAGACTACAATACCCAGAGAGATGATCAAAATGATTTAATTAAGAAAAAAGACAGCGGAGGGGCGAACTAATATCTGTGCAAATATATCAGAGAGCAACACAGAGATCTCGCCCATGATCTACTTATACCTAGGACCAGGGGTGTAACTAAAGGCTCATGGGCCCGGTGAAAAGCCTGTAACAGAACACCCAACTATAATGCTTTATTCATAGTACTAGGTTCCCTATATGGGGAAGAGAGGCCTTATGGGCTCACTGAGGCTCCTGGGCCCGGGTGCAACTGCATCCCCTATAGTTACACCAGTGTCTAGGACTGTAACAAGGGACATCTTCCAAGTCTAGAAGAGAAGCTCACTGTCCACAAGTAAAGGCCCATTTAGACCCAAAATTCACCCAAAAGCCATCTTTTGAGCCATAATCGTTGTGTCTAACTGCACTGACATGTGCAGTTTTTGTTACCCAGTTGCTGATCATTGTCTTTCAGCATGCTGAAAGATCAGCGATCAGTTATCAGAAATTCACAACGGGATACAGCTGATACTATTTTTTCAGCTGCATCCTGCACCGTGAACACAGCCAGTGTATGAAGAACACAGCGCTCCAGCTGTGTTCTTCATACTCCACACGGTATTCCAGCTGAGTGCTCTGTGAATATCCAGGGTATGAAGAACACAGTGCTCCAGCTGTGTTCTGCATACCCGACTCAGAGCGCTCGTCTGTATAACAGCCGGGTGCTCCGAGCAGAGAACAGCAGAATGCAGAAGACAAGCGGGGAACACCCCGCTTTTCTTCTGCATACCCTGCTCTGAGTGCTCAGCTGTATAACAGCTGGGTGCTCCGAGCAGAGAACAGCTGGATGTAGAAGACAAGAAGCCCCGCTTGTCACCTGCATCCCCCGCTTGGAGCGCTCAGCTGTATAAGAGCTGGGTGTTCCGAGCAGAGAACAACAGAATGCAGAAGACAAGTGGGGGACACCCAGCTTTTCTTCTGCATACCCCGCTCTGAGCGCTCAGCTGTATAACAGCCAAGCGCTCCGAGCAGAGAACAGCTGGATGCAGAAGACAAGCGGCCCCGCTCGTCTTCTGCATCCCCCGCTTGGAGCTCGAAATGATCGCTCAACGTTTCAGCAATCACCTTGTGCTGTAAAGGCGCACAACAATTATCGCTCAAAAGTCGCTCAACAGACCTCCCCAGCGGTAGGCCCCGGCTCACCAGCGGTAGGCCCCGGGGCCCAGCGGTAGGCTCCGGGCCCAGCGGTAGGCTCCGGGCCCAGCGGTAGGCTCCGGGGCCACAGCGGTAGGCTCCGGGGCCACAGCGGCAGTCAGTCACGCGTCACCCCCGTCAGTCCATCACCCATCACTTACCTGGGCGGCTGGGCTGGGCAGCTCTGCTGGGCTGCTGGGCTGGGCTTCTCGGCTGGGCTGCTGGGCTGGGCGGCTCCAGTTTCTGCACCTTCCTTTAACAGAGGATGGTAGCAGAATGGCCGCTCCAGCGCGCTCCCGAGAAGATACAGCTCATCTGCGCATGCGCAGAAGAGCTGTAGCGGCGAGCACACTGAAGCGGCTCGTGCTCAGAGCAGAAGACCGGACTGCGCAAGCGCGTCTAAAAAAGGAAGCCGCCAGCGAATTTAGACGGAACCATGGAGACGAGGACGCCAGCAACGGAGCAGGTAAGTGAATAACTTCTGTATGGCTCATATTTAATGCACGATGTATATTACAAAGTGCATTAATATGGCCATACAGAGGTGTATAACCCCACTTGATTTCGCGAGACAACCCCTTTAAGTACGGCTTTGGAAAGCATAGTGGAAGAAAAACAATTAAAATCATGATGATGATAAAACAAACATACAATAAAACAAAGGATGAAGATAACTGACTGCAGATCCAGCTCTACTGCCCCTTTCCATTGAGTGGCCCCTGGAAACTGGTGGAGGACATTGTCTCTATTAGAATGGGCCTACCTGTGATGTAGATGCAGTTTGGACTCCATTGCTTGAAGGCCCAGAATAATGGTGATTTCCTGAGCCCAGGCCCGGAGTGGACTCCCACGGGCGAACTGTATTTAGGTCAATCAGCTTTAAGTTAAGGAATACTCCCAAAACTTAGTGTTGACCTGTAGTTCAGATCTTTTACCAGTTCTTAGGATTTTGCTCACCTGTTAGGATGGCACAGACCACAGTCAGCTTGGTGATGCCTAAACTGGGGTGTATAGTGTTTAGGATTTCCAGGTATTCATCCTTGGACCAGTGGATCTGGACTTCAACAATGGAAACATAAGCATGCATTCATTACATGCTACAACATGCAAAGTGATGATAACCAGAGAAAGAGCACCTAGCGTTGGAGCGTACATTTCTACACCAACATAAAAAGTTTTTATACCAACATAGAACGGGGCTCTTTACTGTAAGAGCATTGAGACTATGGAACTCAGAGCAAGGGCTGACAGTGAATTCAATGAAAGAGTTCAAAAGTTGCCTGGACTCCTTTTCTTGAGTGTAATAATAGTAAATATCACTAGATTATTGATCCAGCAGGGGGATATTCTGATTGCCAGATTCGGAGTCAGGAAGCATTTTTATTTTTGTGTGAGATGAAGAAAATTGGCTTCTGCCTTATGCAGGATTTTGCCTTCCTCTGGATCAATGTTGCAGGATAAAATAGGCCTAACGGGACGGACATATGTCCTTTTTTTTCAACCTCCCAAACTATGTTACTATGACACCTTTACTGTTTCCTAGGTAACAAAAAAGCTCTGTATAAATTAATGGCACAAAAATATATCCTTTGAAATGCATAGCTTTTACTCCGTATCAGCAGCCTTTTAGCAATTGCTGAAAAGCTTTGTGGTCTAGCCTTTGATGTTCTGAAGTACTTCATTGTACTGTAGTTACAAAGCAGCTTGTGCACAATGAGAGAATGTTGAATCATACTCGTTTTTATAGCAGCATTTTAGTGTAACTATTAAGGGTGCAGTGATCAAATTAATGTTTTTGTTACCATCTTAACCTGAATTGCCGGATTATAATCTGCTTTATCATAACCCTGTGAAACCAAACAAAGTGGATTATTCAAACAGTTCTGTACAAATAAACAGTCTGGAAGAGTGAAATACTACATCACCGCCCAGCCGCTGCGCCTAATCATTTCTTCTGACGGCAAATATAAAGTGAACGTATAGCGGAGGGTTTATAAACCAGCATGGGTTGTGCCTAACTACTCTTTATTTTCTTCAGTGTTGGCAACATTGCTCCATTAGAGCACAGATTGTATCAATGACTGAAGTTTTTGCCTGCAGGAAGTCGGAGGTAGGTAGAAATCCAACTCATTAGAGATTTAGGGCTCTTTTACACAACCCGATCCTCCGCCATTCTGAGTCATTCAATATCATAGTATGTTGATCGACGCTTGTTCTGTTTTTCATACCAATAGAGAAAAGGCAATATGAGGGCAAACTACTGTTAAAGGGCCACTCCGGTGAATTTGTATTCATTCATTGTGTAGCTAGCCCAACCATTATATATATAAGTAAGCTAGTTTACCTTACATTAGTTATCTCTTTCTATCTGAATCTCCCAGGCTCTTTTTTTCCCCTCCAATAGTCATGTGATCCCAATTCTGACCAGCTCAGATCTGCTTGGGGTTATGTGTTCATTTTCTACTCAAAATTTACAGTTTGTGTGATGCTGTTACATGGACCGACCACTGAAACTGCTTAATGGAAGACACGGTTACTCTTGTCACAGTTACGGATGATGATCACACAGCGCCTGTCATGCAGTTATAATAGAGGAGATCACAGCTCATCCTCCTGACTGGATACTTATGGTCTAAAGCTTATTTAGAATAATATAGAAGGTAATGAGAATTAGGCTTCACCCGCCCAGCAGGCAAAAATGGTATAGCTTCAGCTAATGCTATGCTGACGCCTCATGGGATAGATGGGAAATTGAAAGTTAAAAAATCTCAGGCTCTAGAGGGTGACTGATAAGCATCAGACAGGGGCTACACTGCAGGGAAGTGGCTGGAATACATAGAGGACACCTCCAGAATGTGACAGGTGAGAGGGGCAGGCATGGGAAAATGTGTTTTCCCCTGAGTGGCCCTTTAATACGACCATTTGTCCCCATACAAAGTACATTCCTCGGCGATGCAGCCTTGTGTTCACACAGGGAGATGTGCTGGCAATGGATGACTTTTTATGCTAATGAACAAGCGTTTGCTGGCATATTCAGGCAGGCTGATGATCAGGGAAGTGAACATGCATGCTCGATCATCGGACCATGTAAAAACGATGGTATTTTATGTTGCTGAGTGTCAGCCAATCAGAGGCAGCGCTTCAAGGAGGCGGGGATTTTTAATCCCCAGCCAGAAGAGATGAAGGAGAACAGTGCCAGGGACCTGGGGAGAAGATGCAGCGGAGCCGGAGAGCGCTTCTAAGGTGATGTATACTTTTTTTCCCTGCAGTTAAGGCTTAGGTTATGGCTTTGAGAGTAGGATTTCCTACTGCCAAAGTTTCACCACACCACACGAAAATCATGTATTTGAGCGGTGTGATGCAACAGAGAGGAAGGCTCCATAGGGAAACATGGGCTACAAAAGCTCACAAGTCTCGTGCATATCACGAGACCAGCAAGGTTTTTGTGTCAGGATGTCGCACACTCCAAAACATTGCACATGTGAATTAACCCATTGGAAAGCATGGGCTGAACGAACACACAATTTGTAAAAACGCAACAAAATCGTGAGACTTTGTCGCCTGTGGGAACGCGGCCTAAAGGTGAGATCTCACACAGGTGAGTCGCTGCAGAATTTTGACTGTGGAATGCGAGCTGAAATTCCACAGCAATGTACAGCACAATGTAAGTGAATGGGTTTTACCAAAACCCCATTCACTTACAGCAGAAGAAGTATGCAGTGAAAGACAGTCATCCTGCTGATCTTCTAAATCTCAACATGCGCAATTCGTGGCAGAAATGACACACATTTTCATGGTAGAATTCATTCATTCCAATGCAATAAGTGAATTCCATGGGGAAAAATCCACAGCCTGTGATATGTTATCATATCCTTATACTGTATACTGAGAAAGATGTCGATCATCACAGGTGGGTGGACACCTCATGAATACACAGAATCTCCCTCACGCTAGGAAGTGTCGTTTGACTTGTAAATGCAGGAAAACTGGTTCGGTGAAGAATTCCCAAAGTAAAAATGTCCACGGGAAACATGCTCACACACAAAGGCGCACGGCCATGAATGCCCACAAGAACATTGCCCACAGGGAAATGTGCCCACATGGAAAGTTCTCTGTACAGAACGTTGCCCGCACAGTAAAACTGCTGATTCGTTTTTGCATTATTGCGCCACAAAGTTATGGATCTGTGATATTTGAGGTGTAAGGCGAGGATGTACACATGATTGTGATTTTGGGTTGACCTAGCGCAAACCTTATGAGGATCCGAGCTTTGCAAACACGTTTGTATCAGCCTGCCATTATCATCAATAGATAGAGTATGGTCTTATCACTCACTGCTCCTGCTTGTGCCTGTCTCCCTCCACAGTCCTGTACACACTGAGCTCAGGGAAAGCCAGCAAGTAGAGTCATCCACAGGGGGCCTTTCAATGCTATCTGTACTCAGAGAGTTATCACTGTGTTATCTGTGGTGTTACATGGGACTGCAGAGAACACTTACTATGTTATCTATACTCAGAGAGTTATCACTGTGTTATCTGTGGTGTTACACTGGACTGCAGGGAACATTTACTATGTTATCTGTACTCAGAGTTATCACTGTGTTATCTGTGATGTTACATGGGGCTGCAGGGAACATTTACTATGTTATCTGTACTCAGAGTTATCACTGTGCTATCTGTGATGTTACATGGGACTGCAGGGAACATATACTACTTTAGCTGTACTCACAGAGGTATCACTGTGTTATCTGTGGGGTCCAATTGACTCTTGTCTATAAACACAAGACCGCCAGAAAGGAATGACACCAGCAGTGATCAAAAGATGATTTGTTGGGTTACTATTAGCCATATACAGAGGCAAATGAGCTTACAGTATTTGCACACAAAGGATGGACGATCCATAGGGGGCCTGGGGGTCTCCTCGCTAATCCGGGATGGTGTCGGTATGGCATGTACACAGCAGGCCAGGCTTCAGGATCTGTGCTGCCAGGCCCAGTTTCTTTAAGACCACCATGGTACTCTTGTCCTTGTATATGGACAAAGGTGTAAACAAGGCCTTGTATCCAAGCTCTGGCCACAACAGTTCAGGAGAGTGTTGGGTCTGGACATAAGCTAGACTGGTGGCAGTAGCCTGTTGGCTCCGGGGATAACTCGCAGAAGACCTGGAAACCAACATATGTGCTTTTAAGAATGAACTTTAATGAACAGTAGAAATGAGTAAAGCGTTTAAGTCCTATTCCCGGGTCACACACATCCTTATGTTGGTTAACTATTATGATAATTGCACATTAGCGCTACTCTTCGTAATTCCTGTATGTATGTATTGAGCTCTACAAAGTTTTTACCCAGTCACCAGGGTTGAGTCTTTCTTTTCTGACAAACAATCGTGGTCAATAGTGACGTAGAAGAACGAGTAGGCATCAGTCTATGAAGTCTATCAACAGCAAAGAGGAAGTGGCAGCATCCGTTGAGGGTTTTTAAGTTAAAATCAGCAACTTATGAAGTTTATCTTGACCAAGTCCCTTTTAGTGAGGAGTTTGTGCCCATTGGGCGGTTACCTCTTTCCCGCATTCTTCACAGTGAAGAAGCACTGGGCCCTCTCTAAAAGGCCCTTTTACACCCAACAATTATTGCTTAAAATGCGCTCAAAAGCCATCTTTTGAGCGATAATCATTGTGTGTAAATGTGCGCTCATTGTGTACTTACCATGCACTTTTCGTCCATCGCTGACTTGAGGTCCACATGAAATCCTCATCCCTCAGGATGATAAGATAAGACAGACCACACGCTGAGTTCTCCAGCGCTGATAACATTCTTTAACAGCTGTTAACAGCCGCTGTCCCACTGGAGAACAATAGTGACGTATTTAGAGAACAGACCACCCGCTGTTCTCTAAATACATGCAATGAAGTACTAAAGGGCTGATTTAGCCCATTAGTACCTATGCAAAATGTTCGCTCAGAACTGTCACTTTCTGACAAATTTTGAGTGATCATCTGTGTGTGTAAACGCACCTTTAGTGTTGTAGGTGAATGGTCACATTACCTATTGGTTGCCTTCTGCTCATTGTATACCCAATCTGTGCACTTCAACACTATTTCAACAAACTAAACCCAGTAGAAATGAATACAACATAAAGCTCCGATAACTACCGAAGAGCAGGATGATGTTGTAATCACCCTGTATGGATCTTCAAATATACAATATATAACAAAAATGTAGCCATATTTAGGATGGTTCATTCCTATTTATCTGTTACTGAATCGAATTCTGCTGCACATTTGTTCCCACTGCAGAATTCCAACTTGCAAAAAGCAGATAGACTGACAGCATGTAAATTATATCATTACCAAGTAGCGATATATTTATTGCCGGTCTAGGAAAGCAAATCTATTATCCCTGTTTTGTTCGTATGACATTTCTGCCTCCCTTTTAATATGTTCTAATTGTGTCACTGAAAGGAAGCGTCAAGCAGCTCATCAAAGACGATGAAAAATATTAGTGACTTGTTTATGTACAAATGTAACTGTTCTTTTACAGTCAGGCGGGGACATCATGTGATCCTGAGACATGTTATTGGGAGGAACAGAGATTTCCTCAAGGACTACTAACAATTAAGGCTGCATTTACTGAAACACTTGACTAACAAAATAATAAGGCTGATAGTTTAAATTTTAGACTTTCCCAGTGAATACATTATTCACACCGCAACATAACCCACAATATTGTCACCTAGTGATAAAAGTATGATATATTGCATTTTTTGCCTAAATTAATCTATATACCGTTGTAGTGTACAGAAGTTAATGTGTGGAAGCTTCTGGATTTTTCTGAATGGTCTATGTAGTCTTGTTCTTATGTGTATTGTCAATGTGTTCTATATGAGTGAATTTGATGTGTATTGCATAGCTGCAGCACTGAATGGGTTACAGTCTGGGTCATGTCTGGAAATGTATCTATTTGTCTGTCATGTGACTTTGTTATATACATGTGGATGCAAGGTGCATGAGGGTGCAATTGGAGATTTGGATGCTGAGAGGGAAGAGCAAAAGACTGTTGTTGGCCTACACGCAGATACCTTTGGTCTGAGTGTAAAGTGAAGGAGAAGGCTGAACGGATAGACTATTAGTGCTGTGAACCCCCTTCTTCATTTTCCCCTCGTGGAGCGTCACTTTGCTGTCGGCTATAGGCTCTACCGTAGGGACGGGCTGCATCTTAATGGGGAGAGTGCAGCTGTGCTGGGGGATAAGATGGCTAGAAGGCTGGAGGAGTGTTTAAACTAGGGACTGGGGGGAGGGTAAAATGAGACATAGTGGGGTAGCCAGTGTAACTAGCGATCCGGGTCCAAGCAAAGGGAATGGGGGTCGAGCAGGGGGTGGGGTTAGTACAGTTAGAACTGACAGATCAGCCATAAGTACGAATAGCAACAAAACAAATTTAAAAAACAAAAAAAATTATATAAATTGTATGACCACGAATGCAAGAAGTCTGATTGGTAAAGTGGGTGAGCTTGAAGCGAGAATGACTGATGAAAACTATGATATAGTCGGAATTATGAAAACATGGCTTGATGATAAGTGCGATTGGGCGGCGAATTTGCAGGGGTACAATCTCTTCAGAAGAGACCGAAGGAACCAGAAAGGGGGAGGGGTATGTCTGTACGTCAAATCAAACTTGAAACCGAGGCTACGGGAGGATATAGGGGTAGTAGACGAACAGGTGGAATCTCTGTGGGTAGAAATACAGGGAGGAAAAAATAACAAAATCCTGATAGGGGTCTTCTATAAACCACCAAAAGCAACAGAAGAAACTGAGAACTTACTACTAAGGCAGATAGAAGAGGTGTCAAAGCGAAACGAAGTAATTATCATGGGGGACTTTAATTATCCAGATATAACATGGGAGAAGGAAACCTGCAAATCTCATAGGGGTGATAAGTTCTTGAGAGTAATTAAAGATAATTACCTGAACCAACTTTTGCAGGAACCAACAAGAGGGAGGGCCATTCTGGACCTAGTGCTAACTAACAAACCGGAACGTATAAAGGGGGTGCAGGTTGAGGGGCACTTGGGGAATAGTGACCATAATATAATCAACTTCCAGCTATCAATCAATAGGAAGCCTTATCAGGGAGTGACAAAGAAACTAAACTTTAGTAAAGCAAAATTTGATGAGCTTAGAACTACTATCGGTAACATTAATTGGGACAACATCCTCAAAAATATCAGAACAGAGGACAAATGGGAAAAGTTCAAAAGGATCCTAATCGCCTCATGTGAGCAGTTCATTCCCTTTAAAAATAAAAGAAACTCAAGTAAAAGGAAACCAATGTGGCTCGACAAGACGGTAAGAGGGGCAATAAACGAAAAAAATAAAGTGTTCAAACTACTAAAGCAACAAGGCAGCGAAGAAGCGCTAAAATCATACAGGGAAAAAAACAAAATATGCAAAGATACGATCAAAACTGCCAAGGAGGAAGCAGAAAGATGGATCGCCAAAGAGAGCAAAAACAACCCGAAGCTATTTTTCGACTACATTAACAGCAAAAGGATTTGCAGGGAGAGCGATGGCCCTTTAAAAAACAATGCAGGAGAAATCATTGATGATGACGAAGGGAAAGCAAATCTACTAAACAGTTTCTTCTCAAGTGTATTCACCAAAGAAAAGGAAATGCCACACGAGATGCAGGGGAATAAAACGAACCCCTCACAAAACATCTCATACCTAACACAGGAGGAGGTGCGGAAGCGTCTAAAGAAAACTAAAATTGATAAATCGCCAGGCCCAGATGGATTACACCCAAGGATACTAAGGGAACTAAGTGACGAGATAGCTAGGCCGCTATACCTAATATTTCTAGACACTATCAAGACCGGTGTAGTACCATTGGATTGGCGCATTGCCAACGTGGTTCCAATTTACAAAAAAGGGAGCAAAAGTGAGCCTGGAAACTACAGGCCAGTAAGTCTCACTTCAGTAACGGGAAAAATCTTCGAGGGGATTCTGAGAGACGCCATCGATGAGTACCTCAAGGAGATTAAGGGAATAACTCCTCACCAGCATGGATTCATGAAGGGTCGCTCATGTCAGACAAATCTGATCAGTTTCTACGATGAAGTAAGCTCTAAGCTGGACCTGGGAGAATCTATTGATCTTGTATATCTGGACTTCTCTAAAGCCTTTGACACCGTGCCACATAATAGGCTAATATACAAAATGAGGCAGCTCGGATTGGGTGAAAACGTGTGTCAGTGGGTAAAAAATTGGCTCAATGATAGAAAGCAGAGGGTGGTAATAAATGGTGTGTACTCTGATTGGACCACAGTCGCTAGCGGGGTGCCACAGGGTTCAGTATTAGGCCCCACTCTGTTCAACATATTTATCAACGACCTGATAGAGGGGCTGTACAGCAAAATATCAATATTTGCAGATGACACAAAATTATACAATATAATTAATGCAACGGAGGACAATGTGCGGCTACAAACGGACCTGGACAAGCTGGGGGCTTGGGCAGGAAAATGGCAAATGAAGGTCAATGTTGAAAAATGTAAGACAATGCACATGGGCAGGAGAAACGGATGTCACCAATATTCACTTAATGGGGTACCACTAGGGAAAAGTAATATGGAAAAGGATCTGGGGGTATTAGTGGATAATAGACTAAACTGGAGTAACCAATGCCAGTCAACTGCTGCAAAGGCAAATAAAGTTTTGGGATGTATTAAAAGAGGTATAGGGGCGAAGGACGAGAACATTACCCTCCCACTGTATAAGGCACTGGTCAGGCCTCACATGGAATACTGCGTACAATTCTGGTCACCGGTGCTCAGGAAAGATGTCACAGTGCTTGAGGGGGTTCAAAGAAGGGCAACTAAACTAATACATGGAATGACGGGACTGGAATACCCAGAGCGGCTATCCAAACTGGGACTATTTACTCTAGAAAAAAGAAGGTTAAGAGGCGACCAAATAACCATGTATAAGTACATGAGGGGACAACACATGGATCTCTCCCGCGATCTGTTTACACCCAGGACCACGACGGTAACAAGAGGACATCCGCTACGATTAGAGGAAAGTAGGTTTCATCACCAACATAGAAGGGGATTCTTTACTGTAAGAGCAGTTAGACTGTGGAACTCTCTACCGGAGGAAGTGGTGATGGCAAAATCCATAGAGGAGTTTAAAAGGGGACTTGATGTCTTTCTGGAGAAGAAGGATATTACAGGATATAAATATTAGGTTAAGTGTCAATCCGGGTTTACAGGCAGGTAGGAACTATTAGGGGTTGATCCAGGGAACAGTCTGATTGCCATTAGGGAGTCGGGAAGGAATTTTTTCCCCAAAAGGGCTAATTGGCTTCTGGCCATGGGTTTTTTTTGCCTTCCTCTGGATCAACACAGGAGGATAGACAGGCTGGACTAGATGGACATTGTCTTCATTCAGCCTTACATACTATGTTACTATGTAAAGCGTGACAAGCCGCAGGTTGTGCGAGTTTCCAGCTGTGTAGTGTGGAGTGCAAGTCTGCAATTCCGTGAAGGTGGATCGGTAGAGGGTTGTCAAGGGTGTTCATAAGAAGATGTCCAGGACCAGAGAACCACAGATAACTTGGCCTGTGTTAGTCACTCTGTTCTCCCGTGTTTTCTTCCTCATCTCATCACGTATTCTTCTGCACTGCCTACCCTGCCGTGGATGTAAAAGTGAAATGTATTTGAAGTTGTTACAAGTTATTTTCATAAACGTCTTCACCACCCATTCTGGGTTTGGCCTTTAAACTTCACCTGTGTGCGTACTCTTATTTCTTTCACCGAGAGATCACCACGGAGGAAGGAATGCTGGTGTCACCCGTGACAAAAGAGGACTACGGTAAACCTGTTTCCTGGTCGCCCTTCATCTTAATAACCTGGCCTTAGCCCCAGGGGCGTACCTAAAGGCTCAGGGGCCCGGGTGCAAAAGTTCAGCTCAGCCCCCCTCCCCCCCGGGCCCTTTTTCCCCCTCGCCCCGTACCTAAGCCTGAGGGCCAATGTCCACGTGCAGATTTTATTTATAAAATCCGCACATGGCCCCCGCACGGGAGATCCGTGCATCTTGCTGCCCATAGGGATGCATTGGCATTGGTAGGGTAGCTAAAAGCATGCAGATGGGATTCCTTCCCAGGGTGTGGGTCAGACGCACAGGAAGAAATCGCAGCATGTTCCATTTTCCTGCGCATCTGCCACACGGACGGCTCCCGCGGCTTCTATTGAAGCCTAAGGAAGCCGTTCGTATCTGCGGCACAGACGCAGCTGTTTCAGTGCTGTGCCGCGGATATGCGGGAAAACAGGAGATTTTTTAAAATATTGGTGCGCCTGCACAGAAGGGAGAACCGCAGCGTCCGGAGAGGTGAGTATAATGTATTTTCCCTCTCCATGTCCGCGGGCATGCACGGATTTCACAGCGGGATTCAGCAGTGAAATCTATGTGTGCAAGTGAGCATGAGGCCAGAGAGAGATAGGAGAGTGAGATAGACAGACAGATAGATAGATAGATAGATAGATAGATAGATAGACATGAGATAGATAGATATACATAGATGAGAGAGATTCAGAAATAGATAGATAGATAGATTGATATGAGAGATAGATAGACAGACAGATAGATAGATGGATAGATAGATAGATAGATAGATAGATAGATAGATAGATAGATAGATAGATATGAGAGAGATTCAGAGATAGATAGATAGATAGATAGATATGAGATAGAGAGATAGATATGAGAGAAAGAGAGAGATAGATATGATAGAGATAGATAGATAGATAGATATGAGAGATTCATATATTAGACATATATATACACACACACACATACACACACACGTATGTATATGCCAGAAGCATGTACCATGACACTGCGGCCTCTGTTTGGCTGTAGTAGACACCTGATTTTCGGCAGGCTGTCTATCCGGATGTTGATACTGGTCCTAGGCCTTCAGGACAGGTAAGTGTGACTTTTTTTATTTTAGGGCAATGACAAAACTCCTTTATTTGACAGCAGGAATCCCACGTGGCTTGTCCAATCAAGCAGCGCTTCTCTCCTACAAGTGACTGTGTGGATGAATTTACTATGTTTGCAACCTGTGCAGTTGCAGTCACTGTAAGGCCTCGTTCAGACGAGCGCTGTTTTAGTGCAGTATAAGCGCGTGAAAAGATGGCGGCTATACTGCACTAAAGATTACGTGAACGGGGGAATTCCAGCTATTTGAATTAGCCCGTTCACATGATCTGAGGTGTGTGCTTTCTAGCTCCCATAAGAGTCTATGGAAACCACGCACTAAAGACAATCCAGGCCCTTTCTTTGTGCGCACCTCGGAGCTCAGATGCGGCCTGCAGTCCTATCTTTGTTAGGTACAAGAACTTTGTGCATCTAAAATTCATTCATTTGAACGGTTCTATAGGAAACCATTGGTGCTATAGAAGCACATTCTGTGCGCAACTCTAATGCAAACAGTGCTCACGTGAACGAGGCCTGAGTAATTGGAGCTAATGCTCCCTTATAAGGGTACTGCAAACCATAGGAAGTACTTTAAAGTCACATAGGGGTTGCGAGTTCAATCCCTGCATGGTTCAGGTAGCAGGTTCAAGGTCAACTCAGCCTTCCATCCTTCTGAGTACCCAGCTTGGTGGGAGGAAATAAATGACTTGAAAGTGCTGCAGAATAAGTTGGCGTTATATAAATAACAAGATTTATTATTATTATTTTTTTTTACATGTGCAAAAAAAAAAACACAAGAAGGTCTCATAGATTCCTCTTGCATTCATTCATAAATATGCAGTGAATACGCATGTAAGGTGAGTATTTACACAATGCCATTGACTTTAATGTGCAATTTCGGTCCGTAATATGGACTAAAATAGTACATGTTGAGTTTTTTTTTTCTTTTAAGGGGGGAGGGAGCATGTCTCAATACCCCAATGCAAATCAATGGTGTTTAAGCTGTCCGTCTTGCGCGTGTAAAAAATATGAACGTAATATGATTTGCAAATACGCCCATGTGAATGAGTCCTTACAAATGCTGATGTAGCCTCGGTAAAAATTGGTTTGACACCCCTGCCTTATATCCTCAATAAGTTATCCTCATTGATAGGGGATAAGTTGCTTTCATGATAAAACCCCTGTAAAGAACGTATTGCAAAAATAACCCAAAATACCATTTAGTATTATTATGGGGACTTTCCAACTTCAAACAAATCCCTGAGCTGCACTTTTCCCACCACAACTTCAGGAAACATCTACAACTCCACTAAGACAATGCAGCAAATGAGGAATAATGAAGATTCAGAATTTTCCTAAAGGACACAAAGTAGATTATGTAACATGATAAATATGTATCATTACATAGTACAGAACATGGTGGACATTTAGACAAACGGCCATGTTTGTAATGCACAACTGGCTTTAGTAAACTGTAGTATTTGGTTAATCTTTTGCATCAATATTCGTAAGCCTAAACCGGGAGGAAATCCAAGAAGGCAAGTCTTTCCGTTATACCTTTTCTCTGTTTCAGTTCCTCTCCTGGTTTGGCCCTCCCTTCTGGATCATAGAGTGTAGTGTGCCTATTTGCTATACATACACATCTTGCGTTGTCTTTTTCATGTATTGTACTGTGACGCGCCAAATATTCATGCGTTTGCCATATCTGAATGTGGCAATGAGCGCCGATCAAGAAGACTGAAGCTTGTTTACGTGGTCTTTTGTGTGATTGTTCTCAGTAAGAGAAACCAAGTAATCTTGTAGATATGATAGCTTTTAATGGCTAACAAAAATACATGATGTTATTGCGAGCTTTCGAACTTACTTAAGGTTTTTCTTCAGACCTGGTCTTTTTACACAGACCAATATACACAATATGGAGGACGGACGTTCTTTAGTCCCGCATTCTGTTCATCACTATGAGCAGCACCTCTCCTGTTTACACGGGTAAATGTGCTGCGAACAATGATGATTTTTAGGCCACATGAAAGATGTAATCACCTGACAAACAAGCATTCACTTATTTATCACGTTATTGGCGGCACCTCCACACACAAACAAAGGTTCCGATCATCTAATCATGTAAGAAGCCTTTTATAGTGCTCATTTCTCCTGCCTTCCCCTTGCTCCCTACCCGACCAATCAGCAAGTGTGAAAGTATATTTATTTAGGCCCCTCCTCTGAATGGGCGCCAGTTAGTCATCTACATGGTAGAGTTCTGGTTCTGGCGTCAGCACACTTTCACATCTGTGTGTTTCTCACAATGGCCCCTACAAAGCGCCGCAATTGAAAGCACGGCGTTCTGCCATGATTTTACTTTAGTTTTCGAAGGCATCAGGTATCAAGGTAATGTTTGCTACAGTTATCTACTGTCTTGTCCATCAGTAGTGGGGTCTGTAGGATGGGTGTTTTAATGCTGATGATGGATCTAGGCTCGCTTCACATCTCATTCTGAAAGCTCATTGAAAATGATGTCATGTGCTGAATGTATGTCCACAACATACGTGTATATGTAAGGGCTTAAATAGGTTGGAGTGAAAATCACAACCCTATAACGGGCTGAAACAAAACCATTGATTTCAACAGTTTTGTTTTCACTATCGGAAACTAGCACAGAGTTTGAATAGGCAAACAACGGTTCGTGCGCGAATGCGCTCCATAGCACTGAGCGTATTAGTATATGCACCCATGTGTTTTTGCCCTAACTGTGTTCCCCTGGAGTTCCCAGTTAAATAAATGCATACCCTACAATATACTTTTAAAGGGGTTGTACCACAATTAGGGCTTATTCACACAAACACATTTGCACTGTGTATTACACGTTCAAAATTTGCATGATCAACACGAAGTAAATATAACCCATTGATTTCCGTGGCTTCACTCACATGTGCATGTCAGTCCTGGAAGAGAATCCCACTCCATGACCTATTATGGTGAGTATTAAATATTAATCTTAATTGACCTTTAAAATCAAAGGGGGCATGCTTGCTTGCTTATCGCGCATGTAATTATGCAGGGCATGCGCGCATGCAGAATACAGTACAACACGCACAGGCGTGCGCAAAAATGCTACATGCATCGTGCAAATACACAGAGTAAATACGCCCATATGAAGCTGGTCTTACATGTGATCCCCTATCAACAGCATAGGGGATAACTTGCTGATGAGTGAGTATCTCAATGCTGAACACCCCCCTCCCCCACCCCGGAATGAAAATGGGACTCCTGTTTCCTGCTCTACCTGTCACTGTGGGGATTTCTTCTCCCCCAACCCCCCCATCCGCTCAGTGAAGTCATTGTGAAAGGAGCGCTGACCAATCATACGCGGTTGGAGCTGCGTTAGTTTCAAAGGGGTTGATGGTAATGCCCTGGCACAGCGTCTGAGGAGCAGACCCTCAGCTGAGGAGACAGCATGGTACAGAGATAACCTTGTCACGGGGCTCTACCGTCTTCTCTTCCCTAAGGGTCGCTTGGGACCCGACCTCGTTACCGCAAGGTGAGATCGCAAGAGGGTAACTGTGATTACCTGTAGTCCTGCTTGTCACATGTGTTAGCCATGAGACCCCCCCACCGATCAATAAGTTATCTCTTATCTTGTAGATAGGGTATAACTTGTAATTGTGGTACAATCTCTGTATGGACTCAGTTGGACTCAAAGGCACAGTTCACTAATCACTACACATTTCCATGGAGTAGAGGTAACTGTATATAGAGCTATACTGGCCAAGTGTTTGCCAAAAGGACACTCTTCTGGCATATGTTCGGTGATTATAATGTATTAAGTCAGGATTCATATTCAGTATATACATGACAATGACAACTATGCACCCAGACTTGGTGGGAATTGAGCGTTAAGCTGTTTATAGCTGCATTTCCTAATTTCTTATACCGTATACTGGATGGTTAACCATGCTTCTACGTTAAAGGGTTGTTGGTATTGGAGGCAAAAGTTTCTATCTATTTATCTCATATCCATTTATCTATTGTAGCAGTGTAGTATCAGAATGGCCTACAGAGGGTGCTACACAGGCATTCTGAAACCTGCAAAACAATAGAGAGGGTTAATACCTGATGAGTGTAGCAGGTATTGGTTGCATATAAGCCAGTTCTTGCAGGAAACAGGGGGAGAAGTGACAGCTTGGCAGTGCTGGGCAGGCTGCAAGCTACGGTCCATTGAGGACCAGCAAAAGGCCCCGAGTCGGACAGCGACGACCACCCTGGTGGGGTGCGGACAGTAAGGACTTTATGTTAGACTGTTGTATGCGGTGTCTACATTTATGCTGATGAATCAATGCTGGAAGGCACCAGATAAAGAGAATCAACGTTTGCTAAGAGTTTCTGCATGGTTGGTGGCCATTCCAGTCCGAGAGGTTGGTCATCCAGTGGCAAGTGACCCACAGCTTTGCTACACTATCTATCTATCTATCTATCTATCTATCTATCTATCTATCTATCTATCTATCTCCTATCTATCTATCTATCTTCTATCTATCTATCTATCTATCTATCTCATATCTATCTATCTCCTATCTCTCTATCTCTCTATCTATCTATCTATCTATCTCATATCTATCTATCTATCTATCTATCTATCTATTATCTATCTATCTTCTATCTATCTATCTATCTATCTATCTCATATCTATCTATCTCCTATCTCTCTATCTCTCTATCTATCTATCTATCTATCCATCTCATATCTATCTCCCATATCTATCTATCTATCTATCTATCTATCTATCTATCTCCTATCTATCTATCTATCCATCTCATATCTATCTCTCATATTTATCTATCTATCTATATATCTCCTATCTATCTATCTATCTATCTATCTATCTATCTATCTATCTATCTATCTATCTATCTATCTATCTATCATATATCCATATAAGCAGTGAAACCTTAGAAATGACCACTTAAAATTGTATTGATAAAGGGTCTTCTAGAGGGGTGTCCCCCTGAGACCAAAGCTCAATACACATATATTTGTAATTACCATATATCCTATCACCATTTTCAGTAACAAACCTATAATTAACCCCGCCATGACTGTATTCTTAATTTAGAAGGAATGGCTATAGAGATTGAACACGGGGATTTCGCAGCCTGACTTCACTGTAATAGTTAATAGAATAGGATGGAGAATATTGGATCATATGACCAAGAATGAAATCCCTAACATAGTCATATTTTACTTTTATGAGGTGTTTCTGAGTTTTATAATATTTCTCATTGGTATTTATTAGAGATGAGCGAGCGTACTCAGATAAGCACTACTCGCTCGAGTAATTTGCTTTATCCGAGTATCACTGTGCTCGTCCCTGAAGATTCGGGTGCCGGCACGGAGCGGGGAGCTGCAGGGGAGAGCGGGGAGGAACGGAGGTAAGATCTTTCTCTCCCTCTCTCCCGCCCGCTCTCCCCTGCTCCCCGCTGCGACTCACCTGTCAGCCGCAGCGGCACCCGAATCTTCAGGGATGAGCACAGCGATACTCGGATAAAGCACATTACTCGAGCGAGTAGTGCTTTTCCGAGTACGCTCGCTCATCTCTAGTATTTATATAAACTGTCCAGTGATAGTTTCTGCTAAAATTGTTAGCATCTGTACTTCTCAAAAACACAACATAATATATAACAGAATAGACATAAAAAGATATTGCCTGTCTGTCTCTATCTATCTATCTATCTATCTATCTATCTATCTATTTATCTCATATCTATCTATCTATCTATCTATCTATCTATCTATTTATCTCATATCTATCTATCTATCTATCCTGATCGATTAGTCCTTCCTATTAGTAAGTGAGGACTTCTCTCCACGAGATGCTGGAATGACACCTTACAGTAACTCCTGCAGATAAAAGTTGTATTATTCCAATAAATGGACAATTCCTTGCATCCCGGTCTCTTCTAGATAAATGAGGATTCGGACACAGAACTCCATTCATACTTACATCCAGAAAGATGGACATGCCTTTAGTCATGTGCAGGAATGAGCTGATCTCTTCTGAAGAGTCAGTCCTGGAAGGAGAAGACATCTCCAGAGCATCCATCCTGGAATCAGTGCAGACTCGCCCCGCTCAGGTCCTGGACAGCAGGTGAACTACTTGTCTACGGAGGTGTGTGAGTCAGTGATGGGCTCAGCTCCTATCTGCTGTGTGCTAATCTTCCCCCAAGTGTGCTGATCCTTCTGATCAGTAACGCTATACAGCCCCCTACTCTACTCTTCCCATTGCTACTACTGTGGTCCCCTATTACCAGAGAGCCTCAGGCTGTTACGGCTTGTATCCAGTATGGAAAATAAAGAAAGCTGTGAAATTGTAACAATTGTTTTATTTATTTGGAAAAGCAAACAAATCCAGAGAGTTAAAAGATGATGTATAGAGTGTGTGCGCCACCTAGTGGTCAGAAAGTGGTGATTTCTAATGAGTGTTTCTGAAATAGAGAATTCCTGTAGAATGTGAATCAATGTTAGTCCCTGTTGTGGGAATGTCTATACCTATATTTTTAATGAATATAAGTCTTGCCAAAAAATTGAGTCCTATAGCAAAGATCAAAATGGGCCTGTTATTAAAGTGCTGGATTTTGACATCTAGGACAGAAAGGTCTGGTGTCTGTTTTCCCCTCCACTCTCTTTTGATGAACCTTATAGGGAAGCTGTCATCGACTATGACTACGATAAGCATGCTATGGTGCTTACAACATGGAGTCTGGGCACCCGCTTTTCCTACTCACCTGGTCCCCCATTCCTGGGGTGTCCTCTGGGGAAGTCACTGTGCACACTGGTGTAACTATAGAGGGTGCAGGGGATGCGGTTGCACCCCGTACCAGGAGCCTTAGGCGGCCCATAAGGCCTCTCTTCCCCATATAGTAAGTCCAGTACTATTAATAAAGCATTATAGTTGGGGGCCCTGTTACAGGTTTTACATTGGGGCCCAGAAGCTTCTAGTTACGCCTCTGACTGTGCACATAGCCACTTTGACTATTTTTAGAGGGCTGTATGTGCATTCCCATTTATATCTATGAGAGTTTGCGGCCATCATTGCATTCAATCTGACGTCACTGCAGGTGGAAGAAGCATCCCCACAGTGACAGAAGAGGGGGATGTGGGAAACCAGTTCTTCAGAATTGTGGTGGTCTCAGTGTTGAGACCCCCCACCAATCAGACTTTTATCACCTATCTTAAAAGTCTCTCCTGGCACAACCCCTTTAACCTAACTAGATTCCAACTATAAAGGGGCATTCTGAAAAGAAAAATCTTTTCGCTATGAGATATGTCTGTTTAAGCTAAACAACTAAAATAGTTTTAACCCCTTAAGGACATGGCCTATTTTGGGCTTAGGGATGCAACGATTTTTGGGGGATTTTTATCTCAAGATTTCAAAAGCCATAACTTTTTTACTTTTTGGTCGACGCAGCCGTATAAGGGCTTTTTTTTATTGCGGGGCGAACTGTAGTTTATATCGGTGCCATTTTTGGATACATAGACTATATTGTAAGTTTTTTTACGACCGCAGGGAGAGAAAACGCATAAATTCTGCCATCGTTTTTTGAGGGGGTTTAAAGCGTTAATTATACAGCATAAATGACACAATGCATTTTTTCTGCGTGTCAGTACGATTACAAGGATACCAAAATTCTTATTTTTTTTAAGTTTTTCCACTTTTTTGCAATAAAAACCTTTTTTTTTGGAAATCTTTTTTTTTTCTAAATCACTGCATTCAAAGACCTATAACTTTTTTATTTTTCATTGGCAGAGCTTTGGAAGGGCTTATTTTTTGCGAGACAAGCTGTAGTTTTTATTGCTACCATTTTGGTGTACATACGTCTTTTATGGCGATTTTTGGGAGGAAAAATGCTAAAAATTAGCATTTTGCCTCCATTGTTAAATGCTTTTTACTGTGTAGCAGTACTGTGTAGCATAAAAAGCATGTTCAACTTATTGTACGTGTCGTTGCGGACACGATGATACCAAATATGTGGACTTTTTTATGCTAATACCCTGTTTCCCTGAAAATAAGACATACCCTGAAAATAAGACATAGCATGAATTTCCAGAATTTTTGAGGATGCTAAATGATTTTTCAGGCTTTTTGAGGATGCTTGAAATATAAGCCCTACTCCAAAATTAAGCCCTGCTAACACTTAATTAAAAAAGTCAATTTAAATAGTGTCCAGGCAGCTATACATGTAAAAAAGTTAAACTTTTTTGAACAAAAATTAATATAAGACACTGTCTTATTTTTGGGGAAACATGGTATGAGAAAAGCCCCAAAGAAGGTTTTTTTTAAAATTTTGGTTTTTGTACATTTATTTTTCTTTTTTTTACACCATTTGTGAAGAGGGACTTACACCATACCAGCTCTAATCACCAAGGACTTCTGTCCTGCAATGCCTTTTCCCTTATTACAGCAATCATAGGCAATGGCAATACAGGACGCCGGAATCTGGCGTTCTGTTGGCATGTCAACCAGCCGGGCTCTGTGCGATTATATCGCAAGAGTCCGGCAAGGTCACAAAGGGAGTGCTCTCCCTCTGTGAACCCTTCCCATCCCGAGATCTACATAGATCAGGTTACAGAAGGGGGTCTATAAATTACTAAGGTGGCCCACTGAGACTTTGTTGCCCAAAGGCCCATGTAAACCTAGAGCCAGCCCTGACCAAGGGCCTGGTTCACTTCTTTCTTGTGCACTCATGCTGCAAGAGTCAAGTACAAGTCCATCCAGTTTTTAAAATGTTTTTATTGGTAAGGAGTTATTGGGGTGGGGGACAGGAGGAAGATTGGGGAATGGAGGCGTGCTCTGCAATTAATGGATTAACATCTGTTCAATGTTATTTCTCTGTCATGACTGCCCCTTGCCTCTTAAATGTGATTTCTGATGAGGAAGGGTGGGGGAGTGGAGAGGATTGGAGGAGGGTTATGGGGTAATATGCCTATCTATCTTTTTAATATCCTTATCTATCTTTTTCATGTCCCTATCTATCTTTTTCATATCCCTATCTAACTTTTTCATGTCCCTATCTATCTTTTTCGTGTCCCTATCTATCTTTTTCATGTCCCTATCTATCTTTTTCATATCCCTAGCTATCTTTTTATGTCCCTACCTATCTTTTTCATATCCCTATCTATCTTTTTCATGTCCCTATCTATCTTTTTCATATCCCTATCTAACTTTTTCATGTCCCTATCTATCTTTTTCGTGTCCCTATCTATCTTTTTCATGTCCCTATCTATCTTTTTCATATCCCTATCTATCTTTTTATGTCCCTACCTATCTTTTTCATATCCCTATCTATCTTTTTCATGTCCCTATCTATCTTTTTCGTGTCCCTACCTATCTTTTTCATGTCCCTATCTATCTTTTTCATGTCCCTACCTATCTTTTTCATGTCCCTAACTATCTTTTTCATGTCCCTATCTATCTTTTTCGTGTCCCTAGCTATCTGTTTCGTGTCCCTATCTATCTTTTTCGTGTCCCTATCTATCTTTTTCATATCCCTATCTATCTTTTTCATGTCCCTATCTATCTTTTTCATGTCCCTATCTATCTTTTTTGAAATGGCTATAGATGTTAAGCACTGGGATTTGGGGATGGGGGAGTGGAGGCGATTGGGGAAGGGAAAGATTTATTGGGTAGGAGAGGGTTTTGTAGGTGGGGGGAGGAAGGGGAGGGGGATTAGGGGAGGCAGGTAGTTTCAGCTGTCATCAGATGTTTTGCAGCCGCCACAGGAGAAAAGACGTCTGAAGGCTCTAAATAAAGAAGAAAACAAGTGTGAGTTACTGAGGAATACTGGAGGACGGAGGGTAAGGGGAGGGGTCTAATGGAGCAGAAGCCAGAAGTTTGGGGTCAGAGAAGTGGTGATATATATAAGGTTTCAACTCCCGGCAATGCAATAAACCAATGTGAGGGTTTAGCGGGGGCTTGCCCCCCATTATCCTTCTTTACATGGACCAAATGTACTTGGTATTGTCTCAGATGGTTGGGGTTTTATCTACTGACCATGAATCTGGTAATTTTACAGTCCTATACCGCACAACATGTAACTCACAGTATACAGTAGTATACTCTGAGAACAATTCAGGTGGCCAATGAAGACTTGGGCGGTAGAGAAGTGTGGCTACTGATGGCATTGGGTGTCTCCCTGTCTTGGATGGATAGGAGAGATGTCAGGGGGGCACAAGCTGTGTGTTTGGGGCATTGTTCTCTGTACAGATCACCATTACCTCTAATCTGTATACAGGGGGATGTAGGTGAGAAAATAAGGCTTTGCTGACATCAGTGCCATAGGTTCTGTCCGGAGCTCCCGCTGCAGCTCATGCATGAAATGGACAAAAAAGTCCTCCATGCAGAACATTTATGTCCAGTAAAATGCTAGACAGGATAATGGGAACCAAACAGACTCATAATAGTCAATGGGGTCTGTTTAGTGCCATACAGTGGAAGCTTTTGGCCAGGAGATTCTGTCTTCCTGCCCCCATAATATAGAAGGAAAACAGAATCCACAACACAAATGTGAACAGAGCCAAAGCCTGACTTTCATGAACAACAAAGAAAGAAACCTTGAAGACATAATAAATGAATCTTGTATTCACCTGCAAAATCTTTTCCGTCTGCCCGGTGTTTTGCTGTTGGAGAAAAATATACATGATGAGAAACCAAATGTCCACAAACAAAACTAAGCCATTATAAATCATCAATTATCCATCTGTAATATGTGGTGTCTAAAGCCCCTTTTACACGAACCGACAGTCTTTGAAACGACTGCACAAGCGCTGAAGTCACTGCTAAGATCGCTAGCGCTCATGCAGTGCTTTCACACTGAAAGACTTGAGACCGCTCGCGGGCTTATTGTTTGCTTCTTGCTCCCCGCTCAGCACTTCCTACACATAACATATATATTACAGTTATAAATATCTATAAGGGCTCAGTCACACAGGCGTTTTTTTGACCGATTTGCAGATGCGCTTGCTATCTGCGTCTATATATACCCAATGCTTTGCAATGGGATAGGTCACGTCTCTTTTTTATGAGGATGTGCCGAAAATTATATGACACAACAATTCGCAGAACGCATGTGACTGCGTTCTGCGCAAATCATTGTTCTCATATATGTGCTCAATGGGGCCATCGGCAGCAGCGCCAACCCCATTGAGAACATATACTAAAGATTGTTCTCCAGCTGTGACAGAGGAGAACGATGTTCTCCCATTGAAAGCAATGGGCTGCCGGCAAGCGCTGTATGAATGGGTGAGTCAGCGCGAACCCCATTGAGAACTTATACTAAAGATTGTTCTCCTCTGCCACAGCTGTCACAGCTGTGACAGAGGAGAACGATGTTCTTCCATTGAAAGCAATGAGCTGCCAGCAAGCGCTGTATTAATTCATGAATGGGTGAGTCAGTGCTGCCTCTGAGTGGCTGATCTCCGGCAGCTGCAAAAAGGTGAGTATATATTATTTTTTACACTTTTTATGGATGCTTTACAGGGAAGGGCTTATATTTGAAGCCATTCCTCGAAAATTAATACAGTGCTTGCCGGCAGCCCATTGCTTTCAATGCTATATTGCCAGCTCCATTGAATTTAAGCCCTTTGGGCTGATAAACGCTGCTAGCAGCGTTCTTTTAGGCCGTGACACTGGCTTATGTCACACGATTTTTTGTGCACATCAGTTTTGCGCACAAAAAATCGCGCAAAAAAATGCCCATATGACTAAGTCCTTATGCAGTGTAATATATGGTGTACGTAAACAATAAGCACATTGTAGGTCATTCTGTACTTACACAATGATAGTACTGGATTCAGTCTTGATGGACTCACTGATATGTCCAGTCTCGGTGCCAACATCAGTTGGTGCATTGGCACCTCCATCCTTATCTTCCTCTCTGTGAAGCAAAACATCACATATATAGAAATTTACTGTTTGCTTCTTGCTCCCCGCTCAGCACTTCCTACACATAACATATATATTACAGTTATAAATATCTATAAGGGCTCAGTCACACAGGCGTTTTTTTGACCGATTTGCAGATGCGCTTGCTATCTGCGTCTATATGTACCCAATGCTTTGCAATGGGATCGGTCACATGTCTGTTTTTTATGAGGATGTGCCGAAAATTATATGACACAACGATTCGCAGAACGCATGTAACTGCATTCTGCACAAATCGTTGTTCTCATATATGTGCTCAATGGGGCCAGCGGCAGCAGCGCCAACCCCATTGAGAACATATACTAAGGATTGTTCTCCTCTGCCACAGCTGTCACAGCTGTGACAGAGGAGAACGATGTTCTCCCATTGAAAGCAATGGGCTGCCGGCAAGCGCTGTATGAATGGGTGAGTCAGTGCCAACCCCATTGAGAACTTATACTAAAGATTGTTCTCCTCTGCCACAGCTGTCACAGCTGTGACAGAGGAGAACGATGTTCTCCCATTGAAAGCAATGAGCTGCCGGTAAGCGCTGTATTAATTCATGAATGGGTGAGTCAGTGCTGCCTCTGATTGGCTGAGGGCTGGGACCATTCAGAGGCAGCCCATTCAGCAGGCGAGGATTTTTAATCCCCGCCTGCTGAATACTACGGAAAGCAGTTCAGGAGAAGAGCCGGCTGGACGTGGCTGATCTCCGGCAGCTGCAAAAAGGTGAGTATATATTATTTTTTACACTTTTTTTGGATGCTTTACAGGGAAGGGCTTATATTTGAAGCCATTCCTCGAAAATCAATACAGTGCTTGCCGGCAGCCCATTGCTTTCAATGCTATATTGCCAGCTCCATTGAATTTAAGCCCTTTGGGCTGATAAACGCTGCTAGCAGCGTTTTTTTAAGCCGTGACACTGGCTTATGTCACACGATTTTTTGTGCACATCAGTTTTGCGCACAAAAAATCGCGCAAAAAAATGCCCATATGACTAAGTCCTTATGCAGTGTAATATATGGTGTACGTAAACAATAAGCACATTGTAGGTCATTCTGTACTTACACAATGATAGTACTGGATTCAGTCTTGATGGACTCACTGATATGTCCAGTCTCGGTGCCAACATCAGTTGGTGCATTGGCACCTCCATCCTTATCTTCCTCTCTGTGAAGCAAAACATCACATATATATAAATTTACTGTTTTCTTCTTGCTCCCCGCTCAGCACTTCCTACACATAACATATATATTACAGTTATAAATATCTATAAGGGCTCAGTCACACAGGCGTTTTTTTGACCGATTTGCAGATGCGCTTGCTATCTGCGTCTATATATACCCAATGCTTTGCAATGGGATCGGTCACATGTCTGTTTTTTATGAGGATGTGCCGAAAATTATATGACACAACGATTCGCAGAACGCATGTAACTGCATTCTGCACAAATCGTTGTTCTCATATATGTGCTCAATGGGGCCAGCGGCAGCAGCGCCAACCCCATTGATAACTTATACTAAAGATTGTTTTCCTCTGCCACAGCTGTCACAGCTGTGACAGAGGAGAACGATGTTCTCCCATTGAAAGCAATGAGCTGCCAGCAAGCGCTGTATTAATTCATGAATGGGTGAGTCAGTGCTGCCTCTGATTGGCTGAGGGCTGGGACCATTCAGAGGCAGCCCATTCAGCAGGCGAGGATTTTTAATCCCCGCCTGCTGAATACTACGGAAAGCAGTTCAGGAGAAGAGTCGGCTGGACGTGGCTGATCTCCGGCAGCTGCAAAAAGGTGAGTATATATTATTTTTTACACTTTTTTTGGATGCTTTTAAGGATGCTGTGGCAGAGGATAGCGGGCAGCGCCCGTGTAACCAAGCCCTTTGGGCTGATAAACGCTGCTAGCAGCATTTTTTTAAGCCGTGACGCTGGCTTATGTCACACGATTTTTTGTGCGCATCAGTTTTGCGCACAAAAAATCGCGCAAAAAAAATGCCCATGTGACTAAGTCCTTATGCAGTGTAATATATGGTGTATGTAAACAATAAGCACATTGTAGGTCATTCTGTACTTACACAATGATAGTACTGGATTCAGTCTTGATGGACTCACTGATATGTCCAGTCTCGGTGCCAACATCAGTTGGTGCATTGGCACCTCCATCCTTATCTTCCTCTCTGTGAAGCAAAACATCACATATATAGAAATTTACTGTTTGCTTTTTGCTCCCCGCTCAGCACTTCCTACACATAACATATATATTACAGTAATAAATATCTATAAGGGCTCAGTCACACAGGCGTTTTTTAGACCGATTTGCAGATGCGCTTGCTATCTGCGTCTATATATACCCAATGCTTTGCAATGGGATAGGTCACGTCTCTTTTTTATGAGGATGTGCCGAAAATTATATGACACAACGATTCGCAGAACGCATGTAACTGCGTTCTGCGCAAATCATTGTTCTCATATATGTGCTCAATGGGGCCATCGGCAGCAGCGCCAACCCCATTGAGAACATATACTAAAGATTGTTCTCCAGCTGTGACAGAGGAGAACGATGTTCTCCCATTGAAAGCAATGGGCTGCCGGCAAGCGCTGTATGAATGGGTGAGTCAGCGCCAACCCCATTGAGAACTTATACTAAAGACTGTTCTCCTCTGCCACAGCTGTCACAGCTGTGACAGAGGAGAACGATGTTCTCCCATTGAAAGCAATGAGCTGCCGGTAAGCGCTGTATTAATTCATGAATGGGTGAGTCAGTGCTGCCTCTGATTGGCTGAGGGCTGGGACCATTCAGAGGCAGCCCATTCAGTAGGCGGGGATTTTTAATCCCCGCCTGCTGAATACTACGGAAAGCAGTTCAGGAGAAGAGCCGGCTGGATGTGGCTGATCTCCGGCAGCTGCAAAAAGGTGAGTATATATTATTTTTTACACTTTTTTTGGATGCTTTTCAGGGAAGGGCTCATATTTGAAGCCCTTCCTCGAAAATTAATACAGTGCTTGCCGGCAGCCCATTGCTTTCAATGCTATATTGCCAGCTCCATTGAATTTAAGCCCTTTGGGCTGATAAACGCTGCTAGCAGCGTTTTTTAAGCCGTGACGCTGGCTTATGTCACACGATTTTTTGTGCACATCAGTTTTGCGCACAAAAAATCGCGCAAAAAAATGCCCATATGACTAAGTCCTTATGCAGTGTAATATATGGTGTACGTAAACAATAAGCACATTGTAGGTCATTCTGTACTTACACAATGATAGTACTGGATTCAGTCTTGATGGACTCACTGATATGTCCAGTCTCGGTGCCAACATCAGTTGGTGCATTGGCACCTCCATCCTTATCTTCCTCTCTGTGAAGCAAAACATCACATATATATAAATTTACTGTTTTCTTCTTGCTCCCCGCTCAGCACTTCCTACACATAACATATATATTACAGTTATAAATATCTATAAGGGCTCAGTCACACAGGCGTTTTTTTGACCGATTTGCAGATGCGCTTGCTATCTGCGTCTATATATACCCAATGCTTTGCAATGGGATCGGTCACATGTCTGTTTTTTATGAGGATGTGCCGAAAATTATATGACACAACGATTCGCAGAACGCATGTAACTGCATTCTGCACAAATCGTTGTTCTCATATATGTGCTCAATGGGGCCAGCGGCAGCAGCGCCAACCCCATTGATAACTTATACTAAAGATTGTTTTCCTCTGCCACAGCTGTCACAGCTGTGACAGAGGAGAACGATGTTCTCCCATTGAAAGCAATGAGCTGCCAGCAAGCGCTGTATTAATTCATGAATGGGTGAGTCAGTGCTGCCTCTGATTGGCTGAGGGCTGGGACCATTCAGAGGCAGCCCATTCAGCAGGCGAGGATTTTTAATCCCCGCCTGCTGAATACTACGGAAAGCAGTTCAGGAGAAGAGTCGGCTGGACGTGGCTGATCTCCGGCAGCTGCAAAAAGGTGAGTATATATTATTTTTTACACTTTTTTTGGATGCTTTTAAGGATGCTGTGGCAGAGGATAGCGGGCAGCGCCCGTGTAACCAAGCCCTTTGGGCTGATAAACGCTGCTAGCAGCATTTTTTTAAGCCGTGACGCTGGCTTATGTCACACGATTTTTTGTGCGCATCAGTTTTGCGCACAAAAAATCGCGCAAAAAAAATGCCCATGTGACTAAGTCCTTATGCAGTGTAATATATGGTGTACGTAAACAATAAGCACATTGTAGGTCATTCTGTACTTACACAATGATAGTACTGGATTCAGTCTTGATGGACTCACTGATATGTCCAGTCTCGGTGCCAACATCAGTTGGTGCATTGGCACCTCCATCCTTATCTTCCTCTCTGTGAAGCAAAACATCACATATATAGAAATTTACTGTTTGCTTCTTGCTCCCCGCTCAGCACTTCCTACACATAACATATATATTACAGTTATAAATATCTATAAGGGCTCAGTCACACAGGCGTTTTTTAGACCGATTTGCAGATGCGCTTGCTATCTGCGTCTATATATACCCAATGCTTTGCAATGGGATAGGTCACGTCTCTTTTTTATGAGGATGTGCCGAAAATTATATGACACAACGATTCGCAGAACGCATGTAACTGCGTTCTGCGCAAATCATTGTTCTCATATATGTGCTCAATGGGGCCATCGGCAGCAGCGCCAACCCCATTGAGAACATATACTAAAGATTGTTCTCCAGCTGTGACAGAGGAGAACGATGTTCTCCCATTGAAAGCAATGGGCTGCCGGCAAGCGCTGTATGAATGGGTGAGTCAGCGCCAACCCCATTGAGAACTTATACTAAAGACTGTTCTCCTCTGCCACAGCTGTCACAGCTGTGACAGAGGAGAACGATGTTCTCCCATTGAAAGCAATGAGCTGCCGGTAAGCGCTGTATTAATTCATGAATGGGTGAGTCAGTGCTGTCTCTGATTGGCTGAGGGCTGGGACCATTCAGAGGCAGCCCATTCAGTAGGCGGGGATTTTTAATCCCCGCCTGCTGAATATAACGGAAAGCAGTTCAGGAGAAGAGCTGGCTGGATGTGGCTGATCTCCGGCAGCTGCAGAAAGGTGAGTATATATTATTTTTTACACTTTTTTTGGATGCTTTACAGGGAAGGGCTTATATTTGAAGCCATTCCTCGAAAATTAATACAGTGCTTGCCGGCAGCCCATTGCTTTCAATGCTATATTGCCAGCTCCATTGAATTTAAGCCCTTTGGGCTGATAAACGCTGCTAGCAGCGTTTTTTTAAGCCGTGACACTGGCTTATGTCACACGATTTTTTGTGCACATCAGTTTTGCGCACAAAAAATCGCGCAAAAAAATGCCCATATGACTAAGTCCTTATGCAGTGTAATATATGGTGTACGTAAACAATAAGCACATTGTAGGTCATTCTGTACTTACACAATGATAGTACTGGATTCAGTCTTGATGGACTCACTGATATGTCCAGTCTCGGTGCCAACATCAGTTGGTGCATTGGCACCTCCATCCTTATCTTCCTCTCTGTGAAGCAAAACATCACATATATAGAAATTTACTGTTTGCTTCTTGCTCCCCGCTCAGCACTTCCTACACATAACATATATATTACAGTTATAAATATCTATAAGGGCTCAGTCACACAGGCGTTTTTTTGACCGATTTGCAGATGCGCTTGCTATCTGCGTCTATATGTACCCAATGCTTTGCAATGGGATCGGTCACATGTCTGTTTTTTATGAGGATGTGCCGAAAATTATATGACACAACGATTCGCAGAACGCATGTAACTGCATTCTGCACAAATCGTTGTTCTCATATATGTGCTCAATGGGGCCAGCGGCAGCAGCGCCAACCCCATTGAGAACATATACTAAGGATTGTTCTCCTCTGCCACAGCTGTCACAGCTGTGACAGAGGAGAACGATGTTCTCCCATTGAAAGCAATGGGCTGCCGGCAAGCGCTGTATGAATGGGTGAGTCAGTGCCAACCCCATTGAGAACTTATACTAAAGATTGTTCTCCTCTGCCACAGCTGTCACAGCTGTGACAGAGGAGAACGATGTTCTCCCATTGAAAGCAATGAGCTGCCGGTAAGCGCTGTATTAATTCATGAATGGGTGAGTCAGTGCTGCCTCTGATTGGCTGAGGGCTGGGACCATTCAGAGGCAGCCCATTCAGCAGGCGAGGATTTTTAATCCCCGCCTGCTGAATACTATGGAAAGCAGTTCAGGAGAAGAGCCGGCTGGACGTGGCTGATCTCCGGCAGCTGCAAAAAGGTGAGTATATATTATTTTTTACACTTTTTTTGGATGCTTTACAGGGAAGGGCTTATATTTGAAGCCATTACTCGAAAATCAATACAGTGCTTGCCGGCAGCCCATTGCTTTCAATGCTATATTGCCAGCTCCATTGAATTTAAGCCCTTTGGGCTGATAAACGCTGCTAGCAGCGTTTTTTTAAGCCGTGACACTGGCTTATGTCACACGATTTTTTGTGCACATCAGTTTTGCGCACAAAAAATCGCGCAAAAAAATGCCCATATGACTAAGTCCTTATGCAGTGTAATATATGGTGTACGTAAACAATAAGCACATTGTAGGTCATTCTGTACTTACACAATGATAGTACTGGATTCAGTCTTGATGGACTCACTGATATGTCCAGTCTCGGTGCCAACATCAGTTGGTGCATTGGCACCTCCATCCTTATCTTCCTCTCTGTGAAGCAAAACATCACATATATAGAAATTTACTGTTTTCTTCTTGCTCCCCGCTCAGCACTTCCTACACATAACATATATATTACAGTTATAAATATCTATAAGGGCTCAGTCACACAGGCGTTTTTTTGACCGATTTGCAGATGCGCTTGCTATCTGCGTCTATATATACCCAATGCTTTGCAATGGGATCGGTCACATGTCTGTTTTTTATGAGGATGTGCCGAAAATTATATGACACAACGATTCGCAGAACGCATGTAACTGCATTCTGCACAAATCGTTGTTCTCATATATGTGCTCAATGGGGCCAGCGGCAGCAGCGCCAACCCCATTGATAACTTATACTAAAGATTGTTTTCCTCTGCCACAGCTGTCACAGCTGTGACAGAGGAGAACGATGTTCTCCCATTGAAAGCAATGAGCTGCCAGCAAGCGCTGTATTAATTCATGAATGGGTGAGTCAGTGCTGCCTCTGATTGGCTGAGGGCTGGGACCATTCAGAGGCAGCCCATTCAGCAGGCGAGGATTTTTAATCCCCGCCTGCTGAATACTACGGAAAGCAGTTCAGGAGAAGAGTCGGCTGGACGTGGCTGATCTCCGGCAGCTGCAAAAAGGTGAGTATATATTATTTTTTACACTTTTTTTGGATGCTTTTAAGGATGCTGTGGCAGAGGATAGCGGGCAGCGCCCGTGTAACCAAGCCCTTTGGGCTGATAAACGCTGCTAGCAGCATTTTTTTAAGCCGTGACGCTGGCTTATGTCACACGATTTTTTGTGCGCATCAGTTTTGCGCACAAAAAATCGCGCAAAAAAAATGCCCATGTGACTAAGTCCTTATGCAGTGTAATATATGGTGTAGGTAAACAATAAGCACATTGTAGGTCATTCTGTACTTACATAATGATAGTACTGGATTCAGTCTTGATGGACTCACTGATATGTCCAGTCTCGGTGCCAACATCAGTTGGTGCATTGGCACCTCCATCCTTATCTTCCTCTCTGTGAAGCAAAACATCACATATATAGAAATTTACTGTTTGCTTCTTGCTCCCCGCTCAGCACTTCCTACACATAACATATATATTACAGTTATAAATATCTATAAGGGCTCAGTCACACAGGCGTTTTTTTGACTGATTTGCAGATGCGCTTGCTATCTGCGTCTATATATACCCAATGCTTTGCAATGGGATCGGTCACGTGTCTGTTTTTTATGAGGATGTGCCGAAAATTATATGACACAACGATTCGCAGAACGTATGTGATTGCGTTCTGCGCAAATCATTGTTCTCATATATGTGCTCAATGGGGTCATCGGCAGCAGCGCCAACCCCATTGAGAACATATACTAAAGATTGTTCTCCAGCTGTGACAGAGGAGAACGATGTTCTCCCATTGAAAGCAATGAGCTGCCGGCAAGCGCTGTATTAATTCATGAATGGGTGAGTCAGTGCTGCCTCTGATTGGCTGAGGGCTGGGACCATTCAGAGGCAGCCCATTCAGCAGGCGGGGATTTTTAATCCCCGCCTGCTGAATATAACGGAAAGCAGTTCAGGAGAAGAGCTGGCTGGATGTGGCTGATCTCCGGCAGCTGCAGAAAGGTGAGTATATATTATTTTTTACACTTTTTTTGGATGCTTTACAGGGAAGGGCTTATATTTGAAGCCATTCCTCGAAAATTAATACAGTGCTTGCCGGCAGCCCATTGCTTTCAATGCTATATTGCCAGCTCCATTGAATTTAAGCCCTTTGGGCTGATAAACGCTGCTAGCAGCGTTTTTTTAAGCCGTGACACTGGCTTATGTCACACGATTTTTTGTGCACATCAGTTTTGCGCACAAAAAATCGCGCAAAAAAATGCCCATATGACTAAGTCCTTATGCAGTGTAATATATGGTGTACGTAAACAATAAGCACATTGTAGGTCATTCTGTACTTACACAATGATAGTACTGGATTCAGTCTTGATGGACTCACTGATATGTCCAGTCTCGGTGCCAACATCAGTTGGTGCATTGGCACCTCCATCCTTATCTTCCTCTCTGTGAAGCAAAACATCACATATATAGAAATTTACTGTTTGCTTCTTGCTCCCCGCTCAGCACTTCCTACACATAACATATATATTACAGTTATAAATATCTATAAGGGCTCAGTCACACAGGCGTTTTTTTGACCGATTTGCAGATGCGCTTGCTATCTGCGTCTATATGTACCCAATGCTTTGCAATGGGATCGGTCACATGTCTGTTTTTTATGAGGATGTGCCGAAAATTATATGACACAACGATTCGCAGAACGCATGTAACTGCATTCTGCACAAATCGTTGTTCTCATATATGTGCTCAATGGGGCCAGCGGCAGCAGCGCCAACCCCATTGAGAACATATACTAAGGATTGTTCTCCTCTGCCACAGCTGTCACAGCTGT
Organism: Eleutherodactylus coqui; assembly: GCF_035609145.1. Lineage (NCBI taxonomy): Eukaryota > Metazoa > Chordata > Amphibia > Anura > Eleutherodactylidae > Eleutherodactylus > Eleutherodactylus coqui. Next base: position 261,081,444 of record NC_089839.1, on the reverse strand, counting down.
GACAGAGGAGAACGATGTTCTCCCATTGAAAGCAATGGGCTGCCGGCAAGCGCTGTATGAATGGGTGAGTCAGTGCCAACCCCATTGAGAACTTATACTAAAGATTGTTCTCCTCTGCCACAGCTGTCACAGCTGTGACAGAGGAGAACGATGTTCTCCCATTGAAAGCAATGAGCTGCCGGTAAGCGCTGTATTAATTCATGAATGGGTGAGTCAGTGCTGCCTCTGATTGGCTGAGGGCTGGGACCATTCAGAGGCAGCCCATTCAGCAGGCGAGGATTTTTAATCCCCGCCTGCTGAATACTACGGAAAGCAGTTCAGGAGAAGAGTCGGCTGGATGTGGCTGATCTCCGGCAGCTGCAAAAAGGTGAGTATATATTATTTTTTACACTTTTTTTGGATGCTTTACAGGGAAGGGCTTATATTTGAAGCCATTCCTCGAAAATTAATACAGTGCTTGCCGGCAGCCCATTGCTTTCAATGCTATATTGCCAGCTCCATTGAATTTAAGCCCTTTGGGCTGATAAACGCTGCTAGCAGCGTCTTTTAAGCCGTGACGCTGGCTTATGTCACACGATTTTTTGTGCACATCAGTTTTGCGCACAAAAAATCGCGCAAAAAAATGCCCATGTGACTAAGTCCTTATGCAGTGTAATATATGGTGTACGTAAACAATAAGCACATTGTAGGTGATTCTGTACTTACACAATGATAGTACTGGATCCAGTCTTGATGGACTCACTGATATGTCCAGTCTCGGTGCCAACATCAGTTGGTGCATTGGCACCTCCATCCTTATCTTCCTCTCTGTGAAGCAAAACATCACATATATAGAAAGTTACTGTTTGCTTCTTGCTCCCCGCTCAGCACTTCCTACACATAACATATATATTACAGTTATAAATATCTATAAGGGCTCAGTCACACAGGTGTTTTTTTGACCGATTTGCAGATGCGCTTGCTATCTGCTTCTATATATACCCAATGCTTTGCAATGGGATCGGTCACATGTCTGTTTTTTATGAGGATGTGCCGAAAATTATATGACACAACGATTCGCAGAACGCATGTAACTGCGTTCTGCGCAAATCATTGTTCTCATATATGTGCTCAATGGGGCCATCGGCAGCAGCGCCAACCCCATTGATAACTTATACTAAAGATTGTTCTCCTCTGCCACAGCTGTCACAACTGTGACAGAGGAGAACGATGTTCTCCCATTGAAAGCAATGAGCTGCCAGCAAGCGCTGTATTAATTCATGAATGGGTGAGTCAGTGCTGCCTCTGATTGGCTGAGGGCTGGGACCATTCAGAGGCAGCCCATTCAGCAGGCGAGGATTTTTAATCCCCGCCTGCTGAATACTACGGAAAGCAGTTCAGGAGAAGAGTCGGCTGGACGTGGCTGATCTCCGGCAGCTGCAAAAAGGTGAGTATATATTATTTTTTACACTTTTTTTGGATGCTTTTAAGGATGCTGTGGCAGAGGATAGCGGGCAGCGCCCGTGTAACCAAGCCCTTTGGGCTGATAAACACTGCTAGCAGCATTTTTTTAAGCCGTGACGCTGGCTTATGTCACACGATTTTTTGTGCGCATCAGTTTTGCGCACAAAAAATCGCGCAAAAAAAATGCCCATGTGACTAAGTCCTTATGCAGTGTAATATATGGTGTACGTAAACAATAAGCACATTGTAGGTCATTCTGTACTTACACAATGATAGTACTGGATCCAGTCTTGATAGACTCACTGATATGTCCAGTCTCGGTACCAACATCAGTTGGTGCATTGGCACCTCCATCCTTATTTTCCTCTCTGTGAAGCAAAACATCACATATATAGAAATTTACTGTTTGCTTCTTGCTCCCCGCTCAGCACTTCCTACACATAACATATATATTACAGTTATAAATATCTATAAGGGCTCAGTCACACAGGCGTTTTTTAGACCGATTTGCAGATGCGCTTGCTATCTGCGTCTATATATACCCAATGCTTTGCAATGGGATCGGTCACATGTCTGTTTTTTATGAGGATGTGCCGAAAATTATATGACACAACGATTCGCAGAACGTATGTGACTGCGTTCTGCGCAAATCATTGTTCTCATATATGTGCTCAATGGGGTCATCGGCAGCAGCGCCAACCCCATTGAGAACATATACTAAAGATTGTTCTCCAGCTGTGACAGAGGAGAACGATGTTCTCCCATTGAAAGCAATGAGCTGCCGGCAAGCGCTGTATTAATTCATGAATGGGTGAGTCAGTGCTGCCTCTGATTGGCTGAGGGCTGGGACCACTCAGAGGCAGCCCATTCAGCAGGCGGGGATTTTTAATCCCCGCCTGCTGAATACTACGGAAAGCAGTTCAGGAGAAGAGCCGGCTGGATGTGGCTGATCTCCGGCAGCTGCAAAAAGGTGAATATATATATTTTTTTACACTTTTTTTGGATGCTTTACAGGGAAGGGCTTATATTTGAAGCCATTCCTCGAAAATTAATACGGTGCTTGCCGGCAGCCCATTGCTTTCAATGCTATATTGCCAGCTCCATTGAATTTAATGGGCGAACATCGTTCTCCTCTGCCACAGCTGTGGCACAGCTGTGGCAGAGGATAGCGGGCAGCGCCCGTGTAACCAAGCCCTTTGGACTGATAAACGCTGCTAGCAGCATTTTTTTAAGCCGTGACGCTGGCTTATGTCACACGATTTTTTGTGCGCATCAGTTTTGCACACAAAAAATCGCGCAAAAAAACGCACATGTGACTAAGTCCTTATGCAGTGTAATATATGGTGTAGGTAAACAATAAGCACATTGTAGGTCATTCTGTACTTACATAATGATAGTACTGGATTCAGTCTTGATGGACTCACTGATATGTCCAGTCTCGGTGCCAACATCAGTTGGTGCATTGGCACCTCCATCCTTATCTTCCTCTCTGTGAAGCAAAACATCACATATATAGAAATTTACTGTTTGCTTCTTGCTCCCCGCTCAGCACTTCCTACACATAACATATATATTACAGTTATAAATATCTATAAGGGCTCAGTCACACAGGCGTTTTTTTGACTGATTTGCAGATGCGCTTGCTATCTGCGTCTATATATACCCAATGCTTTGCAATGGGATCGGTCACGTGTCTGTTTTTTATGAGGATGTGCCGAAAATTATATGACACAACGATTCGCAGAACGTATGTGATTGCGTTCTGCGCAAATCATTGTTCTCATATATGTGCTCAATGGGGTCATCGGCAGCAGCGCCAACCCCATTGAGAACATATACTAAAGATTGTTCTCCAGCTGTGACAGAGGAGAACGATGTTCTCCCATTGAAAGCAATGAGCTGCCGGCAAGCGCTGTATTAATTCATGAATGGGTGAGTCAGTGCTGCCTCTGATTGGCTGAGGGCTGGGACCATTCAGAGGCAGCCCATTCAGCAGGCGGGGATTTTTAATCCCCGCCTGCTGAATACTACGGAAAGCAGTTCAGGAGAAGAGCCGGCTGGATGTGGCTGATCTCCGGCAGCTGCAAAAAGGTGAATATATATATTTTTTTACACTTTTTTTGGATGCTTTACAGGGAAGGGCTTATATTTGAAGCCATTCCTCGAAAATTAATACGGTGCTTGCCGGCAGCCCATTGCTTTCAATGCTATATTGCCAGCTCCATTGAATTTAATGGGCGAACATCGTTCTCCTCTGCCACAGCTGTGGCACAGCTGTGGCAGAGGATAGCGGGCAGCGCCCGTGTAACCAAGCCCTTTGGACTGATAAACGCTGCTAGCAGCATTTTTTTAAGCCGTGACGCTGGCTTATGTCACACGATTTTTTGTGCGCATCAGTTTTGCACACAAAAAATCGCGCAAAAAAACGCACATGTGACTAAGTCCTTATGCAGTGTAATATATGGTGTACGTAAACAATAAGCACATTGTAGGTGATTCTGTACTTACACATTGATGTTATCGGATTCGTTCTTGATAGACTCTCTGATGTGTCCGGTCTCGGTGCCAACATCAGTTGGTGCATTGGCACCTCCATCTTTATCTTCCTCTCTGTGAAGCAAAACATCACATATATAGAAATTTACTGTTGACAGCTAATGTAACCAAAGGATAATATATGTTATATAGAAGTTTAAAAATAAAAACCTATAGGTGGTCGGGTTAACCCTTTAAGAACCCTGTCTTTTTTTGGCTTTAAAGATGCAACAATACTTTATATTTTTGCATCTCCATGTTCTAATAACTATAACTTTCTGATTTTGCCATCAGCGGCACCATATGAGGGCAGAGTTTTGTGGGATAATTTTGTTTTTGTGTGCACCATTTTGGGGTAGATGGGGGTTTACTTTTATAGGAAGAGAAGTAACAATAGAAACAGCAATTGTAAAAACAGTAGAGAAATAGGTGATTATACTAGAAGATAATTACTGGTAATAGAAGCAATCGCTCCAGTCAGTAGTCTGATGCCACCTGCGGAAGAAGGAAAAGAGGAAAGAATTATAAATATGACATTTACAGGTTATAAAATGGTCAGAAAAACGATATTTGTATACAAAAATCTAGAACAGACAAAACAAGGAATTTCTTGCAATAACCAATGAGATTGCAGCTGAGAATTTCTGCTAATTAGATGAAGGGGTTACATTGTATTCTTTTCCTGTCATGGCCGGAGATAGCTATTGTCTTCTAATAGAGATGAGCGAGCTTACTCGCTAAGGGCAATTACTCGATCGAGCATTTCCCTTAGCGAGGAAGAAACGGTTCGGCTGCCGGCGGCAGGTGGGGAGCGGCGGAGGAGAGCGGGGAGGAACGGAAGGGAGATCTCTCTCTCCCTCTCTCCCCCCCGCTCCCCCCTGCTCACTGCCGCAACTCACCTCTCACTTGCGCTGGCAGTCGAACCTTTTCTTCCGAGCGGGCAGGTACTCGCTAAGGTAAATGCTCGATCGAGTAATTGTCCTTAGCGAGTATGCTCGCTCATCTCGAGCCTCTATCCACCTCTAAGAGGGTAATGCGGAAGAGTCACTTAATAATAGGGCCTGCTGGGGCTGGGGACATTTGTATTCTATCTTCTTCTACATTCCCACTGTTACTGTGGTGTTAAATATGCCCCCTTGTCCCTGAGGTCTAGTCTCCTGATGAGTGTGGGGGTCATGTCTGTGAGGGCTAGCACCAGATATTGGGGTAATAGTAACTTTTTTTGGAGATCTTGCAGTCAGATACTTACATGCTCTGCAAGAAGAATAGATGTTCTTCATACTCATCCCTAAACAGTGGGATGTCCTCCCAGGTCCTAACAGGGAGTAAAGAAAATGATTACAATCTAGGACATTGTCTGTCTATTATAAGATGTAGAATTCAGGGACACATCACATATTACCAGAGATATATGTAATATTTTGGGTGTTCTTGATATGTTACAGAGGCTTTTAATCTTAGATTATTAAAATGTATTTTTAAATGCTGGTTTGAGCCCCTGTGGATACCTTCTTTTCCCATTCTTTTGGTAGTTTTAGTAATGATTAAAGGGTGGCATCATAACCAGAAGGGACTTTTCTTCCCTCGACCATTTTTTAATCCTCTTGGCTAATCCCAAAAACGGACTTGCAGACCAAATAGGGACAAGAGGGTCACCAGATATTCGGGTAATAGTCACTATCATAGAGGTCCCACAGTCAGATACTTACATGCTCTGCAAGACGTATAGATGTTCTTCATCCTCATCCCAAGACTGTGGGACGTCCTCCCAGGTCCTAACAGAGAGTAAATAAGATGGTTAGAATCTAAGACATTGTCTCTCTCAATTATAAGATGTAGAATTCAGGGACACATCCCATATTACCAGAGATATATGAAATATTTTGTGTGTTCTGTGGTGACATCATTATTCAGGATATCCCATAGGAGCTTTTAATCTTAGAATATTAAAATGTATTTTTTAAATGTCGGTTTGAGCCCCTGTGGATATGTTCTTTTTCCTTTCTTTTGGGAGTTTGAGTAATGATTGAAGGGTGGCACCGTAACCAGAAGGGATTTTTCTTCCCTCTACCTCTTTTTAAATCCTCTTAGATAATCCCAAATAGGGGTTTGCAGACCATTTGATCATTTCTACAATACTCGGCACTACCTACACATAACATATAGAGAAATAGGCGATTATACTAGAAGATAATTACTGGTAATAGAAGCAATCACTCCAATCAGTAGTCTGATGCCACCTGCGGAAGAAGGAAAAGAAGAAAGAATTATAAATATGACATTTACAGGTTATAAAATGGTAAGAAAAACAATATTTGTATACAAAAATCTAGAACAGACAAAACAAGGAATTTCCTGCAATAACCAATCAGATTGCAGCTGAGAATTTCTGCTTATTATATGAAGGGTTATTTTGTATTCTTTGCCTGTCATGGCTAGAATCGGCTATCGGCTTCTCTCGACCTCTAAGAGGGTAATGCGAATGAGTCACCTAATAATAGTGCCTGCTGGGGTCAGGGATATTTGTATTCTATCTTCTTTTACATTCCTACTATTACTATAATGTTATATACTTCCCTTTGTCCCTGAAGTCTAGTCTCCTGATGAGTGTGGGGTCATGTCTGTGAGGGCTAGCACCAGATATTGGAGTAACAATCACTATTATGGAGGTCCTGCAGTCAGATACTTACATGCTCTGCAAGAAGAATAGATGTTCTTCACTCTCATTGCTAAACTGTGGGACGTCTTCCCAAGTCCTAACAGGGAGTAAAAAAGATGGTTACAATCTAGGACATTGTCTCTCTATTATAAGATGTAGAATTCAGGGACACATCGCATATTACCAGGGATATATGTAATATTTTGGGTGTTCTTGCTATGTTACAGAGGCTTTTAATCTTAGATTATTAAAATGTATTTTTTAAATGTCGGTTTGAGCTCCTGTGAATACCTTCTTTTTCCATTCTTTTGGTAGTTTGAGTAATGATTAAAGGTGGCATCGTAACCAGAAGGGACTTTTTTCCCTTAATCTTTTTTAATCCTCTTGGCTAATCCCAAATAGTGACTTGCAGACCAAATAGGGACACAGGGGTCACCAGATATTGGGGTAACAGTCACTATCATAAAGGTCCCGCAGTCAGATACTTACATGCTCTGCAAGACGTATAGATGTTCTTCCTGCTCATCCCTAGACTGTGGGACGTCCTCCAAGGTCCTAACAGAGAGTAAAGAAGATGGTTAGAATCTAAGACATTGTCTCTCTCAATTATAAGATGTAGAATTCAGGGACACATCACTTATTACCAGAGATATATGTAATATTTTGTGTGTTCTGTGGTGACATCATTATTCAGGATATCCCATAGGAGCTTTTAATCTTAGAATATTAAAATGTATTTTTTAAATGTCGGTTTGAGCCCCTGTTGATATGTTCTTTTTCCTTTCTTTTGGGAGTTTGAGTAATGATTGAAGGGTGGCACCATAGCCAGAAGGAATTTTTCTTCCCTCTACCTCTTTTTTAATCCTCTTAGATAATCCCAAATAGGGGTTTGCAGACCATTTGATCATTTCTACAATACTCAGCACTACCTACACATAACATATAGAGAAATAGGCGATTATACTAGAAGATAATTACTGGTAATAGAAGCAATCGCTCCAATCAGTAGTCTGATGCCACCTGCGGAAGAAGGAAAAGAAGAAAGAATTATAAATATGACATTTACAGGTTATAAAATGGTCAGAAAAACGATATTTGTATACAAAAATCTAGAACAGACAAAACAAGGAATTTCCTGCAATAACCAATCAGATTGCAGCTGAGAATTTCTGCTTATTATATGAAGGGTTATTTTGTATTCTTTGCCTGTCATGGCTAGAATCGGCTATCGGCTTCTCTCGACCTCTAAGAGGGTAATGCGAATGAGTCACCTAATAATAGGGCCTGCTGGGGTCAGGGATATTTGTATTCTATCTTCTTTTACATTCCTACTATTACTATAATGCTATATACTTCCCTTTGTCCCTGAAGTCTAGTCTCCTGATGAGTGTGGGGTCATGTCTGTGAGGGCTAGCACCAGATATTGGAGTAACAATCACTATTATGGAGGTCCTGCAGTCAGATACTTACATGCTCTGCAAGAAGAATAGATGTTCTTCACTCTCATTGCTAAACTGTGGGACGTCCTCCCAAGTCCTAACAGGGAGTAAAAAAGATGGTTACAATCTAGGACATTGTCTCTCTATTATAAGATGTAGAATTCAGGGACACATCGCATATTACCAGGGATATATGTAATATTTTGGGTGTTCTTGATATATTACAGAGGCTTTTAATCTTAGATTATTAAAATGTATTTTTTAAATGTCGGTTTGAGCTCCTGTGGATACCTTCTTTTTCCATTCTTTTGGTAGTTTGAGTAATGATTAAAGGTGGCATCGTAACCAGAAGGGACTTTTTTCCCTTAACCTTTTTTAATCCTCTTGGCTAATCCCAAATAGTGACTTGCAGACCAAATAGGGACACAGGGGTCACCAGATATTGGGGTAACAGTCACTATCATAAAGGTCCCGCAGTCAGATACTTACATGCTCTGCAAGACGTATAGATGTTCTTCCTGCTCATCCCTAGACTGTGGGACGTCCTCCAAGGTCCTAACAAAGAGTAAAGAAGATGGTTAGAATCTAAGACATTGTCTCTCTTAATTATAAAATGTAGAATTCAGGGACAGATCACATATTACCAGGGATATATGTAATATTTTGGGTGTTCTATGGTGACATCATAATTCAGGATATCCCATAGGAGCTTTTAACCTTAGAATATTAAAATGTATTTTTTAAATGTCCGTTTGAGCCCCTGGGGATACCTTCTTTTTTCTTTCTTTTGGTAGTTTGAGTAATGATTGAAGGGTGGCACCATAACCAGAAGGACTTTTTTAATCCTCTTGGATAATCCCAAATAGGGACCTGCAGACCATTCGATCATTTCTGCAATACTCTGCACTACCTACATACAAAATATAGAGAAATAGGTGATTATACTGGAAGATAATTACTGGTAATAGCAGCAGTTGCCCCAGTCAGTAGTCTGATGCCACCTGCGGAAGGAGGAAAAGAAGAAAGAATTATAAATATGAAATTTACAGGTTATAAAATGGTCAGAAAAACGATATTTGTATAAATCTAGAACAGACCAAACAAGGAATTTCCTGCAATAACCAATGAGATTGTAGCTAAGAAATTCTGCTAATTATATGAAGGGTTTCTTTGTATTCTTTGCCTGTCCTGGCCGGAGACGGCTGTTGGCTTCTCTCAACCTCTAAGAGCAGACCTGGGCAAAGCACGGCCCGCGGGCCACATCCGGCCCGCTGAATAGCTCGGACCGGCCCGCAAAGAGTGTCCTGGTGACTCACCAATGAGTCCGGTGTCAGCAACGGGAAGCAGCGAAACTATGCACTCCGAAGCCTTGTCCATTTTGTTCACTTCTGTGCTGTGCTAATAGTTATTCAGGCCTTACTTATTCAAGCACCTCTACCAATGACGTAGGCTTGAATAACTTTATTAAACAGCACATAAGTTAACAAAATGGACAAGGCTTCGGAGTTTGTAGTTTCACTGCTTCCCGATGCTGAGTAAGTGATGCCACTGTAACTTCTGAGTGCCAGGATGCTCGTTGCGGACCTTGGGGAGTGCCAGGACAATCGTTCCACGCTCGTCATTGGTAAGTGTCAGGACTTTTCCCTTTGCATTGTAATTAGAATAATAATACTAATAATATTCACTTTTTAATCTCTCTTCTTGGGGCAGCTCTCTGTGCCCTCTCCTAGGAGCATACTACTGTGTATTAAAAAAATCTATTTTCCAAGGTTAGCTGTTAACCCTTAAATATGGCGGCTAACATTAAAAAAAGAAAAATTGATGCAGAATGCCGAGTTTTTAACAAAGAATGGACTTCTAAATATCTATTTACTGAAACCAAAGGTAAAGCTGTGTGTTTAGTTTGTGGAGAGCAGATAGCTGTATTTAAAGATTACAATTTGCATCGCCATTATGAGACTAAACACGGAGAGAAATACAAGAACTTGACGGAGGCAGAGCGGGCACGGGTATCTGAAGATTTGCTAGCAAAACTGCAAAGTCAGCAAGGATTTTTTAAAAAGCTTCACTCATCCAGGGATGCAGCCGTAAAGACCTGCTTTGTAGTATCCTACAAAATTGCAAGAAACAGTAAGCCATTCTCTGATGGGGAGTTTGTCAAAGAATGTTTGGTGGACTCTGCAGCGCTAATTTGTCCTGAGAAAAAAGAAGCATTCGCAAATGTGCCCCTCTCCAGGCGAACTATAACGAGACGGGTCGAAGACATAGCGGGGAATTTGTGTGTCTGGCCCTCTAAAACCATTCCAATTTCTCATGTGGCCCCATGGGAAAATTAATTGCCCACCCCTGTCTAAGAGGGTAATGACGGTGAGTCCCTTAATAATAGGGCCTGCTGGGGGTCAGGAATATTTGTATTCTATTGCCTTCTGCATTCCCACCGTTACTGTGGTGTTATATATGTCCCCTTGTCCCTGAGGTCTAGTCTCCTGATGATTGTGGGAGTCATGTCTGTGAGGACTAGCACCAGATGTTGGGGTAACAGTCACTATTATGGAGGTCCTGCAGTCAGATACTTACATGCTCTGCAAGAAATATACATGTTCTTCATGCTCATATTTAAACTGTGGGATGTCCTCCCAAGTCCTAACAGAGAGTAAAGAAGACAGTTACAATCTAGGACATTGTCTATTATAAGATGTAGAATTCAAGGACACATTGCACATTACCAGGGATATATGTAATATTTTGTGTGTTCTGTGGTGACATAATTTTTCAAGATATCCCATAGGAGCTTTTAATCTTAGATTATTAAAATGTATTTTTTAAATGTCGGTTTGAGCCCCTGTGGATAACTTCTTTTTCCTTTCTTTGGTAGTTTGAGTAATGATTAAAGAGTGGCACCGTAACCAGATGGGATTTTTCTACCCTCTACCTATTTTTTTAAATCCTCTCGGATAATCCCAAATAGGGACTTGCAGAGCATTTGATCATTTCTACAATACTTTGCACTACCTATGTGTTATTATCTCCATGTAGCTATGGGTAGGCCCTTAGAATCAATCTCACTGGAGGGCCCGAGGTGCTCCAGTCCAACATGTCTAAATACCATTTTTCTGTTAATTCTGTATGACTCATAACTTTTGTTATGTCTGTCACTTTTGAGTGACAGGATCATCCTCATGGACTCTGTGCTTTGGGCTCCATTATCCTATTATTTGAAATAAGTTGGTTTCTCCTTGTTACATTTCTTTCCATGATATCCTTCTAACTATCTAAATATTATCAGGGGTCATATAAAAGGATACTTACATCACAGCCTCAAACACTGCCATAGTAAAATCTTTTGTATTTCGTGAAATCACTCTCCGCACTATTAAAGAGTAAATAGGTTAGTGAGACTCTAGTGTCTGGGTCAGCCATTATTATATACAGAACTGGACAATATACATAATACTATTGTATACTCATTCATGTTGGTCTCTAATCGTTTTTGTGTTGCCCCTTCCAGATGTTGAGGACCTTTATAGTCCCCAAACACAGATAGCGCAAGCATTAACATACTTGACTTAACATATTAACCCGACGCTCAGACTCAGTAAGGGAAAATATCACAATGCATTAAAAAGAATGGATGAGGTGTAGTGATGAGCGAGCATACTCGCTATGGACAATTGCTCGATCAAGCATTGCCCTTAGCGAGTACCTGCCCGCTCGAGAGAAAAGCTTCGGCTGCCAGCGGCGGGCAGGGAGCGGCGGAGGAGAGCGGGAAGGATCAGAGGGGAGATCTCTCTCCCCCAGCTCCCTGTTGCTCACCGCCGCAACTCACCTGTCACCCGCGCCGGCAGCCGAACTTTCTCTGCCGAGCGGGGAGATACTCGCTAAGGACAGTGCTCGATCGAGCAATTGTCCATAGCGAGTATGCTCGCTCATCTCTAATCAGGTGTGATATCCCACTTCCACCACAATAGCAGATGGAGTCAAATGCTCGTCCTACAGTCCAACTATAGATTACCATCAACTAAACAGTAATCAAGGAGAAGAAAGCATTTGTTTTTATGGGTTCCGGCAATAAGGGATCAAGTCTATCTGTTTTTCTTATATTTGGTCATCGTAACTCACTTTATATATGAAAACCTAATAACCAAGTGGACTGATGAGTCGTGTAATTACCCACTGGGTAGTGAGCATTAGAGATGCTGAAGACAAATGTTGCATATGATCATTAATATGTGATATGTTAATAACTACAAAATTAAACCTGTTGCTTCCATTGAGGCTTCATTCAGTTCTATCAGCTAAAATGAAGCCATTGTTTTGCCTTATACAGCGAGGTTTAGCAGGAAATCTGCATCACAATCCACATCGCAATCTGGCCAATTTAGTGCAGTTCAGCCCCTTCAATTCCATCCAGTTCAAGGGATGAAATCTGCTGCAGATCTCCGATCCGCCATAAAGAATGGATTCTGACATAGATTTTGATGTGGATGGTGTGGAAAATTAGCACTAAATCTGCCGCGCTCAAACTTAACCTAAAGCCGCTCTCACACACACCGCTCTTTACCGCATGGTAAAAGTGGGAATTCTCTCAGACCTGCGCTTGTACACAGCATTGTAACACTAAGATTTTTAAGTGCTGTCGGTCTTATTTTTCAGCATTTTCCCTTTTTTTAAAAAAAAAATCAGCTTTTTATTGACAATTTTTAAAAAATTTAATTAAAAAATTAAAAAATTTTTTTTTTCCATACAAAACATATTAAAGAAGTTAGAGTCTTAAATCTTCAACAAGCAAAAAATAGGTTCAATATATATCTATCGGGGTCTCTCTCGGTTGGAAATGGCTGCTAAAGCACATATCACATCTCCAAGCGAGAGTTCGACCTTCTCCAGCCTTCTGATAGTCAAGAAGAAGTGTAAAACGAGGAGGGGGGATGGAAAAGGAGGGGGTAAAGGCAAGGGTGGTGGGGCACGGAGGAGGGGAGGGAAGGGGGACGAGAAGCCGCTTAACCAGACTATGCCATCACGATTCACACCCTCATCCAGTTTGTCCCAGATGCCACCAAGCATGCCTCGGTCCAATGCCTAGTGTGCTTTAGTCCCAGTCGCTCCAGGAGAGACTGTCCCATAGCCCAAGCATTACAGCACATTAGTCTCTGGCAAAATAGATAGATTTTCCACCAGCCCAGTACGGACACTTAAGGTCTTTGTCTCAGTTTTCGCCAGGGGTACTAGGTCTGTATAAAACTTTCGTGAGTACCCCTCGCCCAACTAGACAGCTCTTCCATGTTGCAAACCATATCAAACTTTTCCTCTTCAAAGTTAGGGCAAGATACACTTGTAAACCCAGCTTTGTGATCTATGTAATCTTGTGCCCTTGTGGTCTCCTCTATGTGGGGGAGACCACAATGGAGATACTTCCAGAATTACGAATAATAAATGCACAATGAGGACACGTAAAACAGACCTCCCTATTCCCAAACATTTTGTAGAGAAGGGACACAGTATATGCCAACCTAATTACAGGGTAATTGATCATGTGCCTACTGACATCAGGGGGGACGATCGTGTGCACCTGCTGAAAAAGAAGGAAGCTAGGTGGATATACGATCTAGATATGTTGACTCCCAATAGCCTTAATATTGAGTACAACATCCTTCCATACATATAGGATTCTGTTATCTTCAGTCTCTGTGAAACCCCATTGTTCATGTCCATTTTATTCTAGGAGTTATTGTATGTTCTAGAGTCATGTACAATTTTTACTGATTGATATTTTTGTGATGTCTCTATAGGTCGGTATGAATTCGGATGGATTGCTCTCCTGTTATCCCATGCGATATGCTGTAAACTGTGGATATTGACATATTTGACTCTCCCTTATCAGATGGTACATATGTTCTTTCGGCTGTGTATATTACTGAGAAGAGACACAAAGTGATGGAAATGTTTTTTACATATTTATATCTGAATAAAGGTTAAATATGATGTTTGACATCGATGTCTGCTGAATCGTCTTTTAATGAATTTGATGCCTCTCATCTCAGACTTTGCTTACAGAAGAGCCTGTGACCATCTAGGTAGATCTGTATCCTTGATTAATAAGTAAACCTTCTACACTATCTCTCCCCTGTTTTCTTTCTCTCCTCTTTACAGCGCAGGGACCTGGATGGTTACAGCCCTGCGCTATATATAGCTGAACGACCATTGGACATTTTTAGATATATATGTTTACCCCTCTCTATGTGTATATATATTTATATGCATATTTGTATGTGTAAATGTTTCCATTGAATATATATAATTTTAAGTGAAGGGGGTAAAAGGTGTTTAATACATCTATATGAGTCAAACATAGGATAGAAACAGTGGTGGAGCGATCATTTAGTACATATGGATACATGTAGGTCTTTCTTTATTTCTTTGCATGATCATCCTCAATAGAGATCAACATATGGAGTGACACATATGGATTGCATCAGTATGCTGTTATGGACCGCAAATTTGACTGGTCCATTCATTTTGGATATATACCATCTACCCATTCATAATGTTTGATATCTGGTCATTACCGATGCACCTCTGGGAGGGGTTCCTCTATGGTTACTATGGAGCTCTGACGCTCAGGATATGTTTTAAATAGTAAGGGAGGATTTCACGAACTTTTGTGTGAAGTCCGTGATCCCACGCATGCGCGGTAGATGAGAATAGCCTTATACAAGACCCTCACTGTTCCCTTGTAGAGGTCAATGGACAGCGGTGTGTTATCTCGCTACCTATCCCGCAGTTTGACGCCTGCGCAGCACAGCAAAGAATTTACACACCAGCCTAGGTAAATTACACTATCATGCATGTACATTGGGTCACTTTGGATGCTGAGTCACCGGATGCATGGTGGCATGAGGAGAAGGAGGAAAGCAGTCCAGACCGGAGGAGGAGAGAGACATTGACACGGGTGTCTTATGTTTTTAATTGTTTGTTATGTTCTGTGATAGCTGCATGTTGCTATATAATGGCGGAAAATGTGATGTATAGTGAGCTTGACAAAGATATACAAATATATCTGTCCGGGTCTCTCTCGGTTGGAGATGGCCGCTAAAGCTCATATCACATCACAAAAAAGACAATAAAAATGTACAAAAAAGAAAAATTTAAAAAACCTTTTTTGTGCTTTTTCCCATATTAGCATAAAAAAGGTAAAAAAAAATTTAAATCCCACATATTTGGTATCGGCGTGTCCGTAATGATGTGTACAATAAGATGCACATGCTTTTTATACTGCTTGGAAAAAAGCGTTAAAAAAAGCACTAAAAAGCTGGGGCAAACTGCTAATTTTTAGCATTTTGCCTCTCTAAAAACGCAATAAAAGTGATCAAAAATGCCAAATGTACCCCAAAATGCTAACAATAAAAAGTACAACTCATCTTGCAAAAAATAAGCTCGCACAGAGCTCCATACATAGAAAAATAAAAATGTTACAGGATTTTGAATGCAGCGATTTAGAAAAAAGAAATTTCCAAAAAAAGGGTTTTTATTGCAGAAAAGTGGAAAAACCTAAAAAAATAAGAATTTTGGTATCGTTGTAATTGTAACGGCCCGCAGAAAAAATAGATTGTGTCATTTATTCTGCATGATTAACTCTGTAAAAAAAAAACAAATCTATGGCAGAATTGATGTGTTTTCTCTCCCTGTTATCATAAAAAATACTAAAAGTTCTAAAATATAGTCTATGCATCAAAATATGGCATCATCAAAAACTACAGTTCGCCACGCAAAAAACAAGCCCTTATACGGCCCGGTTGACAGAAAGGTAAAAAAGTTATGGCTTTTGAAAAATGGAGATGAAAATCCGCCAAAAATCGTTGCATCCTAAAGCCCAAAATAGGCCATGTCCTTAAGGGGTTAATGCACCCCATCACCCATCACAGAGGGGGAATGGGTAAGTATGAAAAAAGGCTCCCGGGACTCCATGTCACCTAAACTAGAAGCCCCAGTACTGTGCTGCCAGGTGACATGATGCCACTTGTGCCATCCCTACAACCATCTTGTACCAGCACCCCATCACATCACATTATACATTTACATCACATATTACTGCAGGAGTAAAGAAGAGATCAGAACTGAAGAGCAGGAGACATGATAGAGGATAGCGAGGGGACAAAGCAGCGTCCTTACCTCCAACTCCAACTACAACGCTCTGCGGAATGTTGGCGCTGCAGCTCCTTATATAACCTGGATGATCTCATAACAAGAGGGGGAGGAGCCAGCAACTGCAACATTCCGTGACATCACATGCTGCAGCTGTTAGCCACCAGATGAGGCCGAGCAGCCAATCAAATTCCATATAGATAAAATGGTCTCTAAATTTACCCCCAGCCCCCAAAACTTTGTTCAATGGACAATAATGTCCTGATTTCTATAGAGTGTAATGTTATAGTCATTTCTAGTGATTATAACACTGATAAATCCACAACCGTCACTCATAGATGCCTGTAGTGTAAGGTTGGGACATTGAAAGCCGATATATCGAAATATCGATATATCGCTAATGCTTTGGCGATACTTTGACTCTTTGTCACCAATAAGGTTTGCTCCAGGGAAAACAACTCTCACAAAAAGTGGGATCTTAGGCCCCTTCTCCACATGTGTTTGTTCATTGTGTTAGACGAGGCTCTGAACACTTGCATCTAACGCGATGGCTGTGGACAATGCTTTCTAAATGAAAGCATTTCCTCATGCAGATGGAGGGCTGCACTGAATGCACGAAAGTTGTGCACAGAAAAGGAGAAGCGACATGTTGGCATTCAGCGTCTAACGTGAACGCAGGGCCCATAGAAAAGATAGGAGACCCATCTAACGCAATTACAATTGTGTTCGGGGCACTGCGTTCGCGTTAAAAGGCCCTGCATTGTTTACAAGTTGCCATGGAGACCGTTGGTCCTTCAGCGGCAACTTGAAAAAATGCAGGACACGCAGCCCCACAAACACACAGAGATCACGCTCACATCCGTCAGGTCCAGCGGCCAGCTTCTGGTTTCCTTGCAGCTGGCAGGACCTTGCTTCAGTGTGTTCACCTCCAATCATCTTTCTGCACTCCCGGTCATGTCTGCTCAAAGGAGCATTGTGAAGGGAGAGCATGCGAGCTAATTAATACTTCTTGGCTCATTAGATAACGATTATTGGGGCCAATGATAAACAACCTCTTTTCATACACCTCATTTTATTTATATGTCTCATCTGTCATTTTTTAGTTTCATTTGTAACTTTCATATATTTTCATGTTATTAATAGTTAAAAGTTAACCCTTTTCAATCCACTGTCTGACCTCTGAAGACATTATGATTTAAGGCTGTACAGCTCCGATGTTGGAAGACATCCGTCGGGGTTCTCTTACTGTATATTGCCAGCCTCTCTGCTGAGCCTATTCAATGTGTCAGCTCATGCAGTACTGGTTTTAGCCAGCAGATAGCGCCATTGTATAATGGCAGAAAAAGAGTAAGCCCCCTAGGAAAACCAGGATACATATTGGATTGGATGACGTCATGTGTGACAACAAGGGTGTATGGATTGCACCTTTATTGGCCATTCCTATCTTAGGGCGGTCCATGGCATGGGGCCAGCGATGCTCAGGCCTTGGCTACATGTGTCCCTCCGGGATGTGGAGTCTAGTAAGTGCCACTGTGACTGACCAGCACTATACCCTCCCAGCTCCCCACGTAAATCAGGTATCATGGGTCTCCCTCTGGGACGCTGCAGTAAGGGCTCCTGCACACTTGCGTTTTTCTTGTGCATTTTTTTCACTTGATATCACTGCATTTTTTTCATGCGATTGCAATGGGACTTTCTAATGTTAAAAACGCTTCACACAAAAATCGCAAAGCACCAACTTGGGATGCGTTTTTAACTTTAGAAAGCGTTAAAAAAACGCAAGTGCGTGTGAGCCCTAACCCAGCTTTTCCTGGCATCACTAAGAATAAGATAGAGACTGTCACACCATTATTATCAAAAGAACAATGTATCATGTTGATGTGTATTTTCAGTGGGGTGAATCAAGATGGCGCCTAAATGTTTATGCTCTTTTCCAAGCTGCTCACTCCCACCAAACAATTTGCGCCAAAAGGACTAACTCAAAGTAGGGGGGAGGACCCCCCAATAGACTAAGTTGGACTGACCCAAAAGGGTCAGAGTCCCATATAGCAATAGACTCCTTAGGCCATAATATATTAAACTGCCCTATGGAGAAAATGGATGTTACGCGGAGGTGACAGAGGCTACGCCAAGTCCCAGTTGTGGGGCTGACTCCTAGGAGGCTGCCAATATACCGGGAGGAAGACCCACAAATCACTTGGCTGCCTACTAGTCCAATGCCAGAGGACATTGCAAGGCTTGCGCAGCACTCTTATTTCTTCAAAAAAGTTGGAGTGATGGCCCAAGCGAGAAACCCGGTCTGGATTTTGATACACCGGGGTAATGGAGTCATCCGGGAGTACATTCCGGAGCTATTGCAGCTATTTGTATTAACTTATGGGAATGCCAATGTCAGCTTCCATTCTATGAGGTAGAGACAAGCCGCACTGGGAATGTTTCTGCAGCCCCCTCTGATGAGTCCTGCCATATCTCCTCTTCCATATGCCAATGTCAGAAGGAAGTACATTGTTAGCGTCCCCGTCTACAAGTCCCTCACGGCTTGAGGATGATGAGGAACCGTCTACATCTCGTGCAGATGGTGGGAGTAACCCATGGTATGAGATGGGAAGGTTAGCGTTCCCCCATAATGACTCTCTATGCCAGAGACATTTACTGAACTGTTTTGTGTTTTCCCGGTTATCCCAGAAGATTCTACAGTAATTTATTTTCTCTTTTCATAATATAGTGAAAGTTTATTATTGTAAAAGTTTATGCAACATTTACATGTTCAAGTAATGTGCTGGTGGTAAAGTAAAGGGAGGTACAAACTGCTCTCATTGTCTGATGCTCTCATACAAATGCAAAGTCTTTTATGCATAATTAATTTATTCATTCACTATATATATATGTCTAGCTTAAAAATACAGTAGTTTATTCATGCACATTTTCACAATGCCACAGTATGTGTGATCGGTATGTCTGGTATCATTCATTTATGTGTATGATTCTGCATGCTCCCCAGTTGTCTTGGTGTTTGCGGCCCGCTCCAGCCTTTATAAATGGGCGGGGCCTTCCTGCCACGCATTTAGTCACTCATGGACAGCAGTATTGACTTATGGTACTGACTGCTTGGGTGATTTTTCTCTCTCAGGGAGACTGATAATCATTCCTCTCTTCCCTTGCCTTTTTCCTGCCAGTCACTCTTTCTAATTTTTGTATAGGCCTACAGTGTGTTTCCTACTACAGAGAAAGTGATGGTCATTCCATATATCCCAAATTCACTAGTTATTGGAGAAAAGTGTTATGAATAGCTCCATTGCAATATAGGTGATCCTGTATTCTGTTCAGCCCAGCAAGTCACAGTCCTTTATAGGCTGCCATAATATATACAGTGCACATGCAGAAATGACACTTCTTTTAGTCATAGTACACTAGGAGTGGGTTAATCCCTTATTCACATGGGTAACCAGGGGCAGAGCTATTTTTCAACGCTTAGGCAACCTCATCACCCATCACAATGACATGCTTGCGTTAAAACCGACTGTCAAAAATGATAGTGAAATCTCGACAAAACGCCACAATCGAAATCGCAGTCTTTTGCTGGCGGTGTATGTGAAAGCGGCCTAAAAGTTTTAATAGACCAAAAAGCAGTTGAATCTGTTGTAGCTTCCTCTGAGCACATATGTACTTACCACGTGCCTGTCGTCCCAATATCAGGTCTTCTTCCCGCCACGCCCTGGCTCTATATTTTTTCTCTAGGTTCTTGTCTCCCAGATGGTCTTTCTTAGGTCTCGTTTTGGATGAAGCAGCATGGCGTTTCATTTCTGGGTACCCCATTAATATTCACAATTGTACAACATTTGGAAGAAAATGGGTTCCTATAGATGACGACCCCAATTATCAAGGACATCATATATAAACAACCTCAAATATAAGGAGACATAACACCCGATAAATGAGGTGAAAATTCTTTATTATATGTTGAAACATATAGCCACAACATTCGGATTGAGGTGCTTTGTGCTCTTTTTGAGGACATTTTCCTTTATTCCATGCGTTCACAAACGTGCTGCCTCATCATGTTCTACGGCACAGCTGCAGAGGGCTGATCCCTCTGCAGTGTGACAACTCTACAGATATTTGTAGACAGACTTAATAGCTGTCTACAAATATCTGAATGGCTGTCAAACTGCAAAGGGACCAGCCCTATTCTCATTTGTACAAGGAAAGACTAGAAGCAATGCGATGAAACTGAAAGGGAGCGGACACAGATTAGATATTAGAAAAAACTTTCTGACAGTGAGGGTGATCAATGAGTGGAACAGGTTACCACGGGAGGTGGTGAGTTCTCCTTCAATGGAAGTGTTCAAACAAAGGCTGGACAAATATCTGTCTGGGATGATTTAGTGATCCTGCGCTGAGCAGGGGGTTGGACCCGATGACCCTGGAGGTCCCTTCCAACTGTACCATTCTATGATTCTGTGATTAAAGTGGCCGCTCTCTTCTATGATGGCTTACTCTTTCTTGGCCACTGATTCCTCTCCTCATTGTTGAGCCTTTCTTCAGCTACCAAGTCTGAAATTGCTAGTAAAAAGTCTTAAATAAACATGTAGGATCTGGAAACAAGGTCACATTACTGCAAACCAAACAAGTGCGCAAGGCAGGAAAGTAAGGCCCCCTGTCTAGGGGCGTGATTTCGCCGGTGGTAAATCACCGGCGAATCACGCCGTCTGAAGCTTTTCATAGCGTTGCTATGGAAAGCGCCGGCCTCCTGTCCACAAGCAGATAATTATTGCGATTCTCTGCTTGCGGACAGCAATTTGCAGCATGCTGTGAATTGCCGTGATTCTCGCGGTCAGCCTATCTGTTAGATAGGCTGACGGCAGAGATCCATCTGCCGGCTCCTGCTCCCCGGCGGTGGGATACCGCAACACCTGTGTATAGGGGACCTTACTGTTTAATATCCGGGAAACCGACAATAACTACTGAAATGTGGAAATAAGAATTGTTGTAGCAGTAAGTGCAGCATTGTCTAAAGTGACTGAGGCCCAATGTACACGGGAGTATTTACATTGCGGAATCCAGAGTGGACGTCCACTTTCGGATTCCGCAGCAATACTGTCCATAGACATGCTATGCGTAATCACTTTTTCCTGTTCATGATCAGAAATCTATTGCAATTTTCCACTCGTGGAGGGAAATCGCAGCATGTTTGTTCTAGCATGAATTCTACATTGACGGCTTCTATTGGAGTCAATGGAATCCATCCAGTTCACCGTACCGAAAACGCAGCTCCGTCGCTGGGTGATGATGCAGATATTGCGGCCCGTGCACAGCTGTCTGCCGCTTCAGATCCCAAACAATTAGCTACTCGTGCATCAGGGTTTTAGAGAAATCTGCTTCCATTCCATACCCTTTGTGTTTTGCACGTGAAAGTGGATTGGTCGGTGTCCCCAATGGCAGACCCCAGCCAATTAGCTATTGATGGTCTATCCTGAGCACAGGTCCTCCATAGACATTGCCTGAAAAAGCAATTCATTTTTACATACAAGCTGTAGTGGAAGAGGGAAAGCTGTTAGGCTATGCCACCAATATGACGGCCATCTTGAATGCCAACATCCTGGATTCAACTGACGTTACTCATTCAATGTGTGTATCTGGGATCTTACTCCCCACCCCCCCCACCCCCCTCACCTGACCTCCCCTCTATAATTCTGCGAGAGGAGAGGAGGAGGAAGGAGGAGGCACTGCTGCAGGGGCACACACACTTCCTCCCGCAGCAGCGCCGAGAAGAGAAGGACCAGCAGCGCTTTGAAGACCCGGAAGAGGGTAAGTTTCATCGGTGTGGAGGACACTATTACTACTGAGGGCCGCTGGGGGGAACACTATTACTGCTGAGGGCCGCTGGGGAGGTCACTATTACTACTGAGGGCAGCTGGGGGAGTCACTATTACTGCTGAGGAGCACTGGGGGGTCGCTACTACTACTGAGGGACACTACTACTACTGATGGCCGCTGGTGGGGACACTACCACTGCTGAGGGCCTCTGGTGGGGACACTATTACTACTTAGGGCCGCTGGGCAGTTGCTATTACAACTGAGGCCCGTGCGGGCCATCGCTATTACTACTGAGGGCCGCTGGGGGGGTTGTTATTACTACTGAGGGTCGCTGAGGCGGTCGCTATTACTACTGATGGCCGCTGGGGCAGTCGCTATTACTACTAAGGGGCACTGGGGAGTCACTATTACTACTGAGTGGCACTGGGGGGTCACTATTACTACTGAGGGACGCTGTGGGATCACTATTACTACTGAAGGCCTCTGGGGGGGGTCGCTATTACAACTAAGGGGCACTGGGGGGGGGTTACTATTAATACTGAGGGATGCTGCGGAGGGTCACTATTACTACTGAGGGCTGCTGGGGGGATCTCTATCACTACTGAGGGGCACTGGGGGGGACACTATTACTACTGGGGCCACTGTGGGGGTCACTATTACTTATGAGACCACTGTGAGGAACACTATTACTACTAGAGCCACTGTGGGGGACACTATTACTACTGGAGCCACTGTAGGGGACACTATTACTACTAAGGCCACTGTGGGGGACACTATTACTACTGTAGAAGTCACTATTACTGCTGGAGCCACTTTGGGGGACACTATTACTACTGAGGCCACTGTGGGGGACACTATTACTACTGGGGCCACTGTGGGGTCACTATTACTACTGAGGCCTCTCTGTATGTGGCAGCATAAATCAAGCTGACTTACAATATATTTGTACTTGGCAGAAAAGCTGCAGAATGTCCAAAGCAGAATTCTCTGCAGCATTTCTGCATCCAAAAAAACTGTCAAAATTTGTACCATTGTTGTGGATTTTGACTGGAAATAAGCCGTGTATCAGCAGCTGATTTCATACTATGCGGTGCTCCTCCTCACCTCCTCCGTATGCTTCCTGCTGTCAGCACTCCCCGTGGCCTGGTCAGGTGCAGCGCCACTGGTCAGGTCATGATCGTGTGAGGTCATTACAGGTCCCTAGGAACTGGAAGCCAGGGAGTGATAACAGCGGAAGGCCTACGGAGGAGGTGAGGGGGAGCCACATAGTATGAGATCAGTTGTGGGTACGCAGCTAATTGTTTATAAAAATTTGCACCAATGGCACGGATTTTAACTGTTTTTTGGATGCAGAAACGCTGCAGAATTTGCTCCCTGTCTTTTTTGAAATGCCCTGTACTTTTTAGAACGACGAAGGTAAAATTATACGTTGTGATAAGCCGCGCCCCTGACCACACCCTTATGTCCTGCTTTGATCCTGGGAAAATCTGGTCACCTCATCATAGAAGACATGAGAGAGTGTGGAGCAGGAGCAGAGTAGAGGGGAGTGATCTATCCCTTCTCTGCTGGTGCAGCCCAGATAATAACTGCAGGATTATTGCCAGCCTTTGTGTGGGGAGACCAGCAGGAGTGAAGCCCGCGCGAACTGGACCTGATGTGGACCCCAAGGCCTGTATACGGTACAAGTGCTATTGTGAGGAGATACAGAACACTGATAGTACAAGAGACACTTTTAAGGGATTTTACCCATGGGGTAGTTTTACTGCCCTATTTTTTTTTCTTCAGCTACGGTATTAAACTTATTTTTTCTCTGTTTTTTTTCCTTGACATATAAGGCTATTTTTTAAAATATTTTTTCACTGACTTTTTTTTTTGCAATTAGAAAATTCACGCTGAAATAAAGTACAGGAATGGGTTCCTCATTTTGTTTGAGATGTTTGATACATAGTATGTATAGTTTTGGATTACAAGGCGGACCCGACCTGCTTCTGCTTGATTGCAGAAGCAGAAGCTTTAATCCCGCAGTGTACTTTTACTGTTGGCTGGGATTAGCAAACAGGACCAAGCGCTGTAAATTTACAGTGCTTGGTCCATAAGGGGTAAAAGTAAATCACTGTGATTAGGTTGTTGGCAGATATATACAGAGAAGTGCCCTGGGCTTGTGAAGAGATACACATGTTGGAGATACTGTGGATTTTACAAGTACTGTGATTGCCGTAGTAAAAATTGGCTGTAAGCTTTTACCAAATGTTCTGTACATTTATAGTTTCTGTTTTCCCAAGTTCCCTGCCTCTGCCTTATTTTGTCCTGCATTGAACACCTCAACCACCATCATCCTCTAGTCATTGCTCCCTTGTAGCATAGAGGATGGGAGTCTGAATATTTAGCAACTGTGCACCTAAGCTTACATCCCGAACTCCCGCTGGCTATATTTGTCCTACAGTCGCTCTTTTGTGGGATCGGACCAGATGGGCAGCCTTCACTCCTCACACACATCACTGACCCATTGACACCTATAAACCTCTCACAGGTTTATTAATTCTTTTCTCTGGCCACTTTGCTAGCTGCTAACTACTACATACTGGAAACATCCCACAAGACCAGCCGTTGTGGAGATGTTTTAACCTCGTTGTTGCCCTATCACAGTTTGGCCCTCGTTGCTCAAATCCTTATACTTCTCCATTTTTCCTGCTTCCAAATAATGAACTTCAAGAAATGATTGATCACATGCTACACTGCAGTGTCCAAGGAGCAGGCCCTCAGCCTAGGAGACAGCAGGGTAAAGTTTGGGCCTTGTCATGTGATTTTATCATCTCCCACCCTGAGGGTAGCACAGGACTTGTCCAAGTAGCTTAGGGAAGGCCTACAAAAAGGGTAACTCATGTTGTGGTTTACTTTGATAATGTCACAGGTGATGCCAATGTTCCTTCCTCTGCGGTGAATCCAGATGATGAAAGAACTGGTCCACACTCGCAGAGTAGGTTTTAATAGCAAAGTCGGGAATGGTCGGCAATGCTCCTTTACTAGTGGAAACTTATTTAAAGTCCAAACAGCAGGACAATCAGTGTGGAAATCACAAAGTGGTGCGACAGGGAGGAAATCCTGGGTTCACCAAGGAATCCACAGTCCAAGTTATCTGTAGTACTCCGTGCCCGGCACAAACACCTCTTTTACTCTCCAGCTCTCTACCAGTTGGCACTCATGTTTCGCATACACTCCACACTGCAATGGCGGTTCACTCTCACTCTCTTTCAGTTTCTCAGTGGGATAACACCACTGACGTTGCAGCACCCCACAACGACTAAGACACAAGGCCCATACTGAGGAGCTGACCGGGTAGGGGTAGCACTTGTCACAGTGGCTCAACCAGATTCCCCCTCTGAGGGATGCACAGAACCTTGGCCAAGGCACCGCTGTGCCTCTTCCAGGCAACACCGGTTGGTGGTTACCTGAATAAGTGTAGTGGACTTGAAGTTCTCACATGTCACACCACCATGCCTTCACACTATAAAATATCCTGCAGTTGAATGAAGAGAGTCCACACACATGGTTTGGACTTGATAACTCAGTGACTGGGAACGGGCAATGACCAGCAAACTTTACTGTAGATTGGGATACAATACAGCTTACTCGCACTTGCAGGAAAGACAACTTATTGGTGATTGGTTAGGGAGGAGAACTTAGGATGAAATCTGGCCTACAGTCTAAGTTATCTGCAGTGCTCGGCTCCTGGACATACACTCTCCGGGACTCTGGATAACTCCGGAGGGACAACACGACACTCCACTGACACTCACTCAGAACTCTCGACGATGACCCTTCATGGTGGACTCTTCACTCTTTTCTCTCCTCAGAGGTGATTTCTGGCATGGAAGGACTCCGAGTACCTTTCCTCTTCCTCCATCACTTCACCACATTAGGGTTGAAGGTACCCCCATGTGGCCGGCACTCCTCCTCCACTCAAACCATTGATAATGAAAGCCCAGACACGTCTCAATCACTCACATTTATAATATACAAAACATCACGTGATGAGACAGAATCGATACTTTCCCAGACAAATCCAAGTCACTTTCAGACATTAACCCCTTCCCGCTGCAGGGCGTAAGTTTACGTCCTGGCAGCCTGGTACTTCCCGCAACAGGGCGTAAACTTACGTCCTGGAGATAGCGCGGGATCACATAAGATCCAGCGCTATCTCGCAGCGGGAGCCGGCTGTCAGTCACAGCCGGCGTCTCGCTGCAACAGCGGGGGGGCACCGGAGATGCGCCCGCCGCTGTTAACCCCTTCCCTGCCGCGATCTAAGTAGATCGCGGCAGGGAAAGAGTTCACAGAGGGAGCGCGGCTCCCTCTGTATCTCCGGCCGGAACTCGCGATGTCATCGCGAGAGCCCGGCCTGTCACCATGGCAACAGGACGCCAAACACCGGCGTCCTGTATTGCCTATGCCTGAGATCGCTGTATGAGCGATAAGGCATGGGAGAGCAGTAGCTCTGCCATGCCTTATGACAGCGATCATCAGGGCAGTGGTTAAAGTCCCTCAGAGGGACACAAACAGTGTAAAAAAAACAAAGATTTAAAAAATGAATAAAAAAAAATGTAAAAAAAAGAGTAAAAAAACCATTTTTTATGCTTTTTCTCAGATTAGCATACAAAAAGGTAAAAAAAATAATAAAACCCCACATATTTGGTATTGTCGCGTCCGTAACGATGCGTACAATAAGTTGCACATGCTTTTGACTGTGCACAGAAAATAACGCTAAAAAAAACGCTAAAAAACTGAGGCAAAATGCTCATTTTTAGCATTTTGCCTCACTAAAAACGCAATAACAGTGATCAAAAAAGCCATATGTATCAATAAAATCTACAGCTCGTCTCGCAAAAAATAAGCCCTCATAGAGCTCTGTACATCAAAAAATAAAAAAGTTACGGGACTTTGAATGCAGCAATTTAGAATAGAAAAAAGATTTCCAAAAAAAAGGGTTTTTATTGCAGAAAAGTGGGAAAACCTAAAAAAAATGTTAGAATTTTGGTATCGTTGTAACCGTACCGGTCTGCAGAAAAAATGGAAAGTCTCATTTATGCTGCATGATTAACGCTATAAAAAAAAAATTAAAAAATCTATGGCAGAATTGATGCGTTTTCTCTCTCTGCTATCATTAAAAAAAAAATAAAAAATTTTACAATATAGTCTATGTACCCAAAATTGGCATCGATAAAAACTACAGTTCGCCACGCAAAAAACAAGCCCTCATACGGCCGCGTCGACGGAAAAATAAAAAAGTTATGGCTTTTGATAAACAGATAGGAAAATCCGCCAAAAATTGTTGCGTCCTTAAGCCCAAAATAGGCCATGTCATGAAGGGGTTAAAGAGGTTGTCCCGCGCCGAAACGGGTTTTTTTTTTCAATAGCCCCCCCGTTCGGCGCGAGACAAACCCAATGCATGTGTTAAAAAAAAAAACGTTTAGTACTTACCCGAATCCCCGCGCTGCGGCGACTTCTTCCTTACCTTACTAAGATGGCTGCCAGGATCTTCACCCACGATGCACCGCGGGTCTTCTCCCATGGTGCACCGTGGGCTCTGTGCGGTCCATTGCCGATTCCAGCCTCCTGATTGCCTGGAATCGGCACACGTGACGGGGCGGAGCTACAAGGACCAGCTCTCCGGCACGAGCGGCCCCATTCACCAGGGAGAAGACCGGACTGCGCAAGCGTGTCTAATTGGGCGATTAGACGCTGAAATTAGACGGCACCATGGAGACGAGGACGCTAGCAACGGAGCAGGTAAGTGAATAACTTCTGTATGGCTCATATTTAATGCACGATGTATATTACAAAGTGCATTAATATAGCCATACAGAAGTGTATAACCCCACTTGCTTTCGCGGGACAACCCCTTTAACTTCTTGCATGCTGCAGCTGTGCAATACACGTAATAGAAGACAAGACACTTTGCACAGTGCATCCACATAAAAGACAGGACATGTATGACATTTATGGATGGGCCAGAAAAAAAAGGTGTTTCGGGCCACTACAGCATTTATGGATGTAACGGGCCCAGGGATGGGTGAGGATGTCTCTCAGCCTCCTCCATCTCCTTGTCCTTGCTGGGCTAGGACTGGAACAGAAGACTCATTCACTTGCAAACACATATATATTAGAGATGAGCGAGCACACTCGGATAAGGCAGTTACTCGAGCGAGCATCGCTCTTCTTGAGTACCTGCATTCTCGCTCAATTAGGCTAGGGGGGCGGCGGGGGGGAGATCTCTCTCACTCTCCCCCCCCCCCCCCACTTCCCCCCTGCCACCCTGCCACCCCCCCGAAGCCTGCTCGGACGAGAATGCAGTTACTCGCTCGAGCAACTGCCTTATGTGAGCGTGCTCGCTCATCTCTAATATATATCCCATGGTCACATGACTCCAAACTTACAACATGAAACAATACATTTCCAGACAGAGACGACTCAACTGCAGACATTAACCCATTCAGTGCTGCAAACTCCAATACACATTTTGCTGATTCATTCTTCATTGAAAGACAAGGTACAAGACAATACAGACAACATATAGCATACATTATGGAGGGGCCCCGTTGTTCTGGACCACTACAACAGTATCTTATATATCTACACATCAGCGGGTTTATGTCATATAATATAGTGTATATATTTTATAAATGTGCGGTTATTGTTGTGATACTTTATAGTCTGACTGCAGCATTTATTTGCATTTCTGCAGGTCACTCATCTGGCACTCCAGCTGCAGAACATTCCTCGGCTCCACGTTCTTCAGAGCAGCCTCCTCTTGCACTCTTTATCTAGTAACTTGCTTCTTCCTTGGAACGTTACTGCAAGCTCTGATCACATCTGCAGGGGTCAGAGGAGAACAATGAACTTATCAGAATGTCCATTCCTTCACATGACGGACACCACTTACCTGCCGCTGTGCCAACTGACGGATAACAGCTCCTTAGCACTGCATAATGGTGGTATACAATGACACAGTGATGCTACTGTGAGGGGTTGCTGTAGATGAAGCAGGTGGGTGATTACAAGGCGCGGCGGTGACAGACGGAGGCAGCAGATTTTTAAAAAGTAAAAATGAACTTTTAGTAAACAGCAGCCGGATGAATAATATCTTCGCTCTATAGGAGGACAATATACTTGCACGTTGTATAATGACTTTAACCTGAGGTTACATCGACAACATCTAGTTTTTTTGGAAGGTCAAGGTGCTGGAATCTCTCTTATAACAGCCCCTCTCCATCATAGCATAGCATACTTTATTTCGGAACATTCCCAGCATTCACTATCATCATAGCCTCAGTGCACCATAGGGCCAAAGTACATCAAATGTAACCACACAGAATGTAGTACATCACCTTCATCTATCATAACTTCCCCTTGACACCCTAGCGCCTCTGTGCATAAATGTTAAAGATAACTTCACTTATAAACTCATTAAACCAGCTTACTGACTTTATTTAACATGCCGTCATTTACTAACAGTACTTATAAACCCATTGTCACTATTCCTGTACAACACAGTCCCTTATGGGGGGATTCTCCCCAGTCCATATCAATCACACCATTATTATCCATCCACTTAGTCACCGGAAACTGGCCTCACATATCTGGCAGCTGTGTCTTTATCCTGGCTTGGATCCATTGCGCTGTCAGCTTTGTCTGGGACCGAATCCCGTGCTGGGAGGGGGACTCCCTCTCCTACTACATGCTGCAGGGTTCTTTGCTGCAGCAATCGTTCTGGCCAATCCACATCTGGAATTACCTCTTTGGCCCACAGTCACCAAGGCTTTTGATAGACTCTTGCAAGTTATCCCCTATCCACAAGATAATTGATAACTTACTGATTGGTAGTTATCTCACAGCTGAGACCTCTGCCAATCTTGGGGATGGGGTTCCCGTATCCCCATCCTCCCCACTGCGGGGTTATTGCAACCCCCATAGTGAGCAGATTAAATGTAGCACTGGTAACAAAAGGACACTAATGCTCCATTCAGTTTCACTGGGACTGTGGAAACACCCAAACACGCCACTCAGGTATTTCTTTTAACCCCATTGAAATAAATAGAGCACCAACCGCGCATGCTTGGCCGGCACTTCATTCATTCTGATGTCACTACAGAGCGAGTAGTGGCCCCTGCAGTGACAGGCAGAGGGAGACATTGAATCGCATTCTTGAGATCGTCAGGGGTCTCAGTAAGTTGTCCCCTATTCACAGGATACCTTGTGACCTTGATGTTACCCCTTTAAACTTCCCCTTACTAAGGTTCATCTACCTCTGTACACATGTGGCAGTTTCCTGCTAATATTTTTCTCATCGGTGGTTTATACTCTGTACTATACAATTATTTTGCCTTTTTTGCAGTGGGTCTCTTCTTATCTTCTCTCCATGCACTGATTTCCTGCTGAGCCTGTGAAAGACTTGTACACAGCAGCCAATCAGATGAAGCTAAGCTGCAGGAGGACGGGCAGGGCAGCAATCTGAGCCAATGATGAGGGAAGGGGTGTACCTTCCTGAACCAATGATGATACAGTGGGCATAGGTGAGACTACCACAGACTGTTGTAGACACAATATAGTCACAGATCATAGTTGTATACTAGTGGAGCTAAAAAGTGGATAAACAGCAAGAGCTGCGGAAAGTATATAACGCAACAACATTCCCTGTAAATACTGATTTACATATCATTTGTGAGTTTCTGACTGTACATTCACTTTAAAAGTAGTATGATATGGGCAGTTGTATTAAAGAAAGAGTACTTATTTTAGAGTTTTACAAGATGCAGAATTATCCGTGGAGAACATGCTCCTTCCAATCATCCAATAAGGGATTATACAACGGAAACACCGAATACAGAGCTGGAGATAGAGACTAACCAGCGCAGTTAAAGAAAGAATCTGATACTTTTAAGGTTCTTGAACTTGGCAGCTATAAGTAGGCTCTACAATAATCAGTGTCCAAGTCTCCTGTTAGGTTGTGCTGGCTGGGATCTGTTGTACCACATAGGTTTCTAGCAGCACAGCTCCACAGGTGTGGAATGATTGAGCTGGCTGGGTGTGGTGTTCTCTTGCTAGTAAATTCCCTGGGTCTCTACTCACAGCTCCTGTCAGTGTCTGTTTAGTGTCCAGGGTGAGCAGTCATGTACCCTTGTTCATTGCAGCTTGCTGTGTGTTTGGTGTCTTGTTGGTTCATGTCTGTTCTTACGTTTATTTTCTGTCCGTTTTATGTCAGTTTGTCTCTGCTTTGCCCTGCTGTGTTCTCTGCCATTTCTGGGCTAGGGTGTCACTTAGGGTCCTCTAGTAGATGTGTCTTGCTAGTGTAAGGACCACAAGACATAAGGAGCCTTGTCATGGCCTTGCGGCTTAAGTTCATTGGCCAATGTACAAACCAATACCTCGTATTTTTATAGCTATTACATCTGCTTATATGTACAGGTATGTAAGGTGACTATTTTGGTTATTTGCCAGTACCTATGTTTTGCCTGTCCATCAGTCCAATCCACAGTATGCAGTGCTCTGTCCAGTTGGTGTTTCCGTCAGTACATCGAGTTTGAAATTTGTTTTAGGTTCCCTTGTTTGTGGTCCCTAACCCGTTTTGGCATGTTCATGTTGGCCCTGCGCTTATTTGCCCACACAAACATAACATCTCCATAACTCTCGACCTTGTCCAGAGTCAGGTACTCTGTGTGTCCTGAGAACACCACACTGACCTAGTGATCCACCATCCCATTACAACAGAATGATAAGGTGTTAAGATTGGTGACCATGCAGGAGAAAAAACAGAAAAACCTTGTCACTGCTCATTCCTAAGTATTTAAACATTATCTATACAAGAACTGTAAGAAATGTTCAACCTCAAGATTTAATTGGATGAAATAGAACTGCAAAATTGGTCACACTGATCATTTTATTATTCAGTCTAATCATGTGGGCAAAGTGACAAGAAAAAAAGCATCCACCACAAAGAAAATAATGGATTTTCCAAGCAGCGCTGGCCGGAATACACTGGGGTCAGAGTGGAAGGGCTGCTCTGACAGTGTGTACTGGCCGCAACTTGTAATTGCAAGTGCAGCTCCCATTGATTTCAATGACAGCTGCACCTGCAATTACGAGCTCTGGTGACTAGACAGGGATTGGAGCAGCGCTTCCACGCTGACCCCAGTGTATTCCGGCCAGCGCTGCCTGGAAAACACCTTTAAGAAAAGACAGGATCTTGTAAAAAAAAAAACACAGGATGGGCTATTGTGGAGAAATGTAAGACTAGACACTGTCGAGGAACGCAAGACGAGATATTGTGATTGTTTCGTCTCCAAGAGTTTAACCCCTTAATGACTACCCATATGTGTTTTCACATCCTGGGTGTCTGGCCTTTATTCTACTGGGCCATGAAAATACATTGGTGAAGTAGAATAAAACCCCAGGTTTAGGGAGTATGACAGTTCCCTGTTTAAAGAGACAGCCTAAGGCTTAAGCTTATGAAGCCTCACAGAGCGCCACATTTTACACCCCATCCTTGCCAAAGAAGTGTCATGTTGGCAGCAAGCATGAGAGATATATTTAAGATTTAGGGTGAACACCCACTTGTGTATTCTTAAAGCTGCGATATCGCTGTGTTTTTTTAAACACAATTGTCAATGGGACTTTCTAATGTTAAAACCGCACTGCAAGTTGGTGCTTTGCAATTTTGTGCGATGTGTTTTTAACATTAGAAAGTCCCATTGACAATCGCATTTAAAAAAACGCAGCGATATCGCCGAGTAAAAAAACACAAGTGAGTGTTCACCCTTAGGGAATGTCAAAGGTAGGGGGGATTTGTAGTGTCCCAGAAGAGTTATTCTAGGCCCCCTCCATATATGTCATACATGTCTGTCTTATGTAGATGCACTGTGCTAGCCTGTCGTGCCATTTACAGTGTGTGTGTTGCACATCTGCAGTGAGTGAAGAGTTAACAGTCTGTGTGTAAAAGTACCGGTCTGTCATGTGATGTGGTGTGGATGAATCTACAAAAATGAGTAAAAGAGAGCAGGAAAGGAGTTCCATCTTCAGTTCCAGGAGTCCATCTTCTGGAGGCCCATCTTCCGCCTTAGGGTTTGTTACCACAGAAACACATGAGGGCACCTTCAGCCCTTATGTGTTGAAGATGGAAGAGAAAGAAAGACTTCACGCTTAGAGTATTCTGGGAATGGGAGTGAGTTTGTTTCCGCAAAGTCTTTGAATAAGAGAGCAATTGTAAGTAACTACTTCTTCTAGTGACTGTGTTTCACGCAAGGCCAGTGCAGAAGTCCTCTGAATTCTTACTAAGTCTTTTGAATGTTCCTACACGACCTTCTGAAGTCTGGATCACCGTGTAAAGGTACACCCTTTAATTGTCACACCCACACGTCCTAAAGTCTATGACAGCGGGTGATTTTACTGCTATTTTGTGGCCATTGTATATGCAAGTCAAATGTCTGAAAAGTACTAATCCACCTGCACTAAAATTTTCCACTGAAGTTGACTTGTAATGTTTTCCTGAAGTCTCTAGTAAAGTTGATACTGGGCCCTAACTGTTCCTAGGGACCCAAGGCACTATACACAAGTCTATGTGCTCATTTATCTGCTGTTTGAATGCCGGTGTGTGGAACGGTTGTGTCTCGAAGTGACAACCACTACCCCTCTCATCCTGATTACTAGTGGACTCTAGCTCCTTCTGCGGTTACTCCCTCCGAGACCAGGAGTTGGTAGGTGCTACCATGACGGGTCCACACACTACACCCTCCCAACTCCACGTGCTAGCTTGGGTGAAGAGTCATCCCCCTGCAGTGTCCAGATACTAGGGCGTTGCAGAATCTTTTTAGGGAATTAGTTATTTTTCTGCACAAGTGTGCAACGGGGCCTGGAATTTATTCAGTCCGGACCTGAAATCCAATGGGTGTTCCCTCCATTATAAGCCTAGCCATGTGTCCTGTAAGCAGATTGGGGCCACAATGGGGGTATTGATGAACACAGAAGTACTAGTGCTACAAAATTTGGGGTGCGTTCCCTCAGTTTTCTCTGCTTGATTTAAAGAAAATGGGGTCACTGTTACTACTGAGGCCACCAATAGAGGGGACACTTACTACTGGGGTAACTATGTGGATCACTATTAGGGCTCGTTCTCACACTACGCGGCAGATTTGCGCAACCAAAAATCACTTACACACGAGTTTCTTGGCCACTTGCTTTTGTGTGCCGAAATACACTGCGTACTTTTGCACGCAAAAAAGAGCGCAGACAGGCCTGTTGAAATGGTACAGGCTGCGTATTTGCACCGGTCATTCACTGAAATGCCCTATTGTGGCCTGTAATGCACTAAAATAGGCCATGCATTTTTCTACGTGGTCATGAAAATATACTCTGATGTCAACAGACCTATTGAAATCTATGGGTTCTAGTCCCTGTGTATTATGTACATAAAAATTGCGCGGGTAATACGCTGCGCAAATACGCTTGTGTGAACAACCTCTAACTCTGCAGTCTGACAATTACAGTCCGCCCTTTGAAGGCAACTATAAGGCTGATGTGGCCTTCGGTGAAAAGGAGTATGATACCCTGGTCTAGGACACCATCCGCCGTCACTGCAATAGGAGCATGCCCAGATGTTGTCACAACTGCATCCAGGCACATGGGGGCCATACACACTAATGAGCCCCCTTATAAGTGACGAAATTCACACAAATTGATTTTCCAGGTGATTTTTTTTATCCAGTTCTCAATTGGTTGACAATTTCAGTTTATAATAATAAGTCATTTTGTTCTCAATGAATTGCACATTTATATCAGTAAAGATTTTAAGCTTGAATCTTTCATTCACCGAGATCCGATGTGACATTTAAGTGTTCCCTTAATTTTTTTGAACAGCGCATAATTCTTGTAAATCTCACATTTTTTATCTGTACATTGGTATTGTATTAACTACAGTACATGGTGCGAGTTAAGAAGCATCCTTTATATATTTAACACAGACGCCATCTAGTGGTGACATTTGTATTCATTGCGTACACGTAGTTGTATGACTGCATAGTTATTACACTGAAAAGTCTCATTAAACACATAATGCAATGTTAAATTTTTCCTGCATTTATTTAACACCTTTAAGAGCAGCTATTTTTTATTTTAATGCCCATAGGAGATTTGATAAATAAAACATTAGGAGAGGAAGAGATTGTATATTGATAGCTTGTACAGCAATGTGAGTGTAGGGAAACTGAGACTGAGCCTCCCCAACAGCTGAGAAGACATCCTAATGTCCTAGTTGCTAGAGAAGCTAAACGAACAACAACAAGCAGTGGATTGCAGAGGGGCTGTACTTCAACCTTGATTTGCGGTGTAAAACAAAAACTATTTTAATGATTGATGAGACACATAGAAGATATTAGAAAAAACTTTCTGACGGTGAGGGTGATTAATGAGTGGAACAGGTTACCATGGGAGGTGGTGAGTTCTCCTTCAATGGAAGTCTTCAAACGAAGGCTGGACAGACATCTGTCTGGGATGGTTTAGTGCTCCTGCACTGAGCAGGGGGTTGGACCCGATGACCCTGGAGGCCCCTTCCAGCTCTACCATTCTATGAAGCTATTAGATGAGCATAAGTTGTCTGGAAAGTTTATGTCACTTTACATTTTTTCTTGGATATAGGGTAACCAAAGAAAGTACAATTCTGGTGTTGTTTAATTTTTTTTTATAGCATTCACAATGCAGGATAAACAATGTGTTATTTAAATAGATTGGACCTTAATAGATGGGGCAATACAATTTATAATAATATGGGAAAAGGTGTTTTTTTTTATATCTTGATTTTATTTTAGAATTACAAAAACTATTGAATTTATTATGACTTTTTTTTAGCCTTCAAAGGGGACTTGAATTAGTGATTGATCGCTTCTACAATATGCCACAACACATCGGGATTGCAGTATGTTGTAGTTCTGTACTCTATTAAGACGTGCCACAGGCACATCTTAGTAGGCAGGAATACATAGCAGCCCTGGGGGCCTTCAAAAAGCCTTGGGCTGCTATGACACAAGGATGGCCGTTCACAATCTCACTGCAGGCGAGCTGTTCGACACATTTAAATGCAAAATTTTCCCTATCAGCAGAGGGTAGTTCAATTGATAAAGACTCCAGCATGCTTAAAATCCAAACGACACATCGTTCAGTGTAAACAGCAGCTGTTCAGTACTGAGCGGCCACTGCTTACAGTGAATGGAGAGGAGTAGGGGAGAGCGGAGAGAGCTCTCCTCCAGCCACCCCACCTCCCTATTGGCTGCGCTGTGAGCGATCCAGAGATACTTGCTCATGTGTATCAGCGCAGGAGCGAGTATACACGAGGACAAGTGTCAGGCATCATTTGCTCGACACTCGTTACGTGTAAAGGGCCTTTAGCCTCATCCCAAAACAACTGAGGGTTATCATTGTATGTTTAATTTGTGGATTCATATTCCCACCACCAACCTAGCAATAGTTATTGGAAGTTTTCATCAGTGGCTTTCCCCCACTTTTACCCTTCAGGAGGGGACACAGCTGGTTGTATAGGTGGTCTCTTTATGGATAAGTATAATGTGATCGTTCCCAGTGAGAGAAACCAAGTAATCTTGTAGATATGATACCTTTCAATGAATAAACAAATACATGATGTTAATGCAAGCTTTCGAACTTACTCAAAGTTCTACTTCAGGCTTAAATTAAATAAATCCGAAGAGGCATATATATATTTATACACACATACTTATGACAAGGCGCAGACATGTATGTGATTAATTTGCACTTAAAAGAATACCATCACAGAAATACAAACATCTTTAAATAGTCAATGAAAAAGATGTGAAGGTTTTATGGTCCCTAAATTAGTGTTAGGGGGACACCAGGTCAGCAGTGTTATCTGAGCTATAGATGTCTCATACTTCTCAGTCACGCATGAACCCTTTTGAGCAATTTAACCCTATGTTGAAAGTGTCAAAAGTTGTTATAAATTTATATTTCCAAATTCTTTTGTGCCACTGTGATTTGAAATCGCCTTTCAGTATAACTTTCATATCTCCTAGGTCATGTCTGTGACTAGAAAAGTGCTCAGGTAATTCTGTCTTTCTCTGTTTAATTGTGTGGCGATGAGATCTCATCTTCGCTTTAAGTTTCTGTCCTTTTTTTCCCAACATAAAGTCCCCCAACAGGACATTCACTGCATAGGATCAGGTACACAACATCAGACGTGGAACATGTGAATGTCCCTGGGATCCTATAGTCTCGCTGTGTGTTGGGAATTGGTATCCTGTCCACGGTCAATACATGTGAGCAGGTCTTGCAGCTCCTTACATTACAGGGATGAGTTCCTTTTTGTGTGTCAGAGGGCAATGCACTCCTGACTATAAAGTTCCTCAAATTTTGGGGGTTGCCTGTAACTTGGAAGTATAAGCACACCAACTTTAGCATTAACAGCAAGCGAGCTGAAAGCCTGCTCAACCCATAGCCTTCACATACAGCCAAAATCTGTCACCTCTAAATTGGTCTCTTGGAATAAGGCTATGACCACCCGAAGTCTCCCCAGATGTCTTAACACCATAACCCGCTTGTGTGTAGAGAGCAGCCCTTTAACATTCCACAAAATCATCCGTACCATTTACATAGCACAGGAAAGATCCAAAAGTGGGCACCAATGAGTCTCTCCCCAAAATTATCCCCCCAAACGTGAAACTATAAACTCCCAACAAAAAATGGTAATCCCCCCCAAAAGCATCTTTTCCATCTCTTACCCTAATATTTTAACAGGACTTCACTTCTTCCCATCATACTACAGAGCCTCTAGGAGGTACTCAAACATTCTTCTACTCTACCCCACTTAATTAATGATTTAAAACAATAAAACAGATTACTCAAAAGTCTGCCCTAAATTTACCCGAAGTCTTCTGGAGTGCATGTTGGTTGCGATCTATCTTCAGCATGGACATCCTCACTAATACCGGGAAGGGATGGGGTGAGGAAGATGGGATCTCCGATATGCTTGCAGGTTTTACAGGACGATCTGAAGTTAACATTTTCTAGATCTTCAGAATAGCAGGGTACAACAAGGCAAACGTCATACGCCTATTATCAGTTCAGTACATATTGGGGAGGACTGTCTTCGTTTTCTAGTAACTTCTCTGGAGTAGTCTCTGAATAGTAGTATCTTCGCCATGAATAATGAGGTCACCTTGCTTCACTATAGGTTTATCCTGTCTTATCAAAGACTTCTTTTTAGCAGGAGTCTCTATGTTTTGGTCATAAAGCAGATGATAAGATTGTTCAGCAGAGGAGAAATAGGAGCCGGAAACTAATCAGAGAAGGATCTGCTAATAAAAGACATTCTGCAGCTTGCTATATACAGCGATATATCTAAGCTGCAGAAGCCAAGCGGCGCAAACTTTTTAAATAAAACCCTCTTGTAATTTTTTTTTTCTAAAGGCCAATATACATGGCTTTAATAAGAAGAAAAAAACCTCCAAACCAGTTCAGAGCCTTTAATTGTTGTATTAGGGAACATTGTACCACTTTTTAATACTTTGTGTATCAGTTCCTTACTATTTTCAAGCTGTGTTTGCTGCCTGGATGTAATCAAGAGCGTTCTTATTCTCAGCGGTTGAAAACCTTTGGGCCTCATGTCCACTAGAAAAATATGATCCAGCAGATTTCCGCCGCGGATGCACTGCGGGTCACCATTAATTGGATATTTTATCGCTTGCAGGAGATCATAAGCGATGAGTTAAATAGAGCCCATTCGCAGTAAAATAGAGCATGCTGCAATTTTTTTTCCGCAAATCCAAAAATCAAATTAAATCACATGCATGGGTTAAATTCAATTTAATTGATCGCGGATGGCCAATGATTTCCTATGGGCAAATTTGGCTGCGGATCTCATCCGTGGAAAACCGCGCAAATTTGCTAATTCTATTTTTCTAGTGGACATGAGGCATAAGGGTGCGTTCCCACGTAGATGATTTTGTGCAGACTTTGGTGCAGATCTGCAGCAGATTTCACAATACGATGCCCCCATTTTGAATATGTACAGAGTTGGCATACCTGGTCATCGACAATCTGTGGACAAAAAAAGGACTTTCTTACATAACGCACGACACGACATATAAAGCGCAGATAAGGAAGATGGAACAATACCTCTGCAGTGCCATTGTTCCATCTTCCTTATTTACATGTTATCCAGAGATGCATGGATGCCAAGTTATAAGTCTCCTCACGCACCTTCTTGGTGCTATCCTTGATATTACCCCTTCCGACATATGGACTAAAACAAAACAACCAATAATTTGTATACTAATACACAAACTTCAGCCAATTTAATCATTCAATACCCTTCATATGGAGCGATTTTAATCCAAGTTTCATATACTTTCTGCATCTCAGGGTATTACACTTTGGATTTCCACTAGTGTAGGTTGCTACAATGTAACAACCTGAAATCCAGGCAGTACAGATTGCAGAAGATGGCCTAGACTAGATAAATAGTCGTAAACTCTGAGCCATACACGGGACTAGACTTACACATGCTTTTGATTATATCATCACAGGGGCTAGCTATTGGCTACCACACTCATAAGATACGCCATCTCCATTGTCCATGCCAACATTGGCTTTTTACTTTTTTTCAGTTTTCCACGTACAGGACAGCTGGTTGGGTGCTGTGTTCCCCAAACGTGACGAAAAAGGGATTTTATGTTAAATAACAAAATCCTGTTTCTCGCCCGTATCATTGGTGGACACAGAAGACCTTGGGATCTTCTAGAGCAGTACCCAAGGGGTTGGGTCAAGATTAGCCTGTTTCCAGTGGGTGCTACTAAGCAACAGGTCCACTGGCGTCTGGCAAGTAATGCTTTCTATAGGAAATAGAGATAATGAAGGCTGGAATCGTTCACATTACTAGGAAGGAAGATATTACAGCTTGTCAGCAAATCACCTGAAAATTAGTAGGGTGGTATTAATTTGGGGAGGGGGAAAACACTTATCATTTAAACAGATATGCCCTATTGGAAGGATACATACCTACTAGGCAGTGATAGGTACAGGGAGGGTCACGGATGCCGAGGACCAATAACCTGTGTATAAGTGGAGGGGAGAGAGACTCGAACCTCACAGGGCCTAAAGAACAGGTGAGAAAAGTGAAGAGGAAAGCACGGTGTGCACTTCTCAGTATGCTACCGGCAAAGGGTGGCAAACTACTATCCTGAGTGAACCTAAGGTTGGGACATCTATTGGGAAATATCGATATATCGCTAATGCTTTGGCGATCCTTTTCATCGATATTGTTATGTCCGATATATCGGTAACATCGATAGTTTAAGGCGATATAATATCGATTTTTGTAAAGATGAAGCGTGTCTTGCGGTCCGGTGACCAGATGTTCTTTCTTTACATTCTGCCCTTCCCTTTGTGTTGCTGCAGGATGTAGTTGTGCTCGAGGCACTAATGAACTTATAAACAAGTTCTAGAAACTTTTGGAAAGTGAGAGGTGACTCTTTGTCACCCATAAGGTTTGCTCCAGGCAAAACGACTCAGAATAAGTGGGGTTTTAGGTCCTTTCATCGTGTTAGACACAGGCTCTGAACGCTTGCGTCCAGTGTGATGGCTGTGGGCAATACTTTCTAAATAAAAGCATTTCCACATGCAGATGGAGGGCCTTGCTGAACGCACAAAGGTCGTGTCCAGAAAAGGAGACGCGACATGTCGTGTGTTCAGCGTCTAACGTGAACGCAGTGCCCATAGAAAAGATAGGAGACCCATCTAACACAATTACAATTGCATTCGGGGCACTGCGTTCGCCTTACCAGGCCCTGCGTTGTTTTTCAAGTTGCCATGGAGACCGTTGGTCCCTCAGCGGCAACTTGAAAAAATGCAGGGCACGCAGCCCCACAAACACACAGAGATCATGCTCACATCCGTCAGGTCCAGCGGCCATCTTCTGGCTTCCTTGTAGCTGGCAGGACCTTGCTTCAGGGTGTTTACCTCCAATCATCTTTCTGCACTCCCAAAGATCCAAATTGTGTTACTTTACTAACCCTGGACCTGTTTTATTTCTATACAGCATTTAAAAAAGTCGATATATCGAAATATGGATGGTTTTCCACCGATATTTTACAATATTTAATAGTTTGTTCAGCGAGAGTCGATACTATCATCTATCGATATTTTTGTGTCGATGTCCCAACCTAAGGTGAACCAGCGGCGAGAAAAAGATTCTCTTTTGAACCTGGTCTAAATAGTGGAACGCATGGTCTGGACTATTCTCGACAGTTGACGCTGGCTCTTAAGCTACCTACCATTAGGAGAGCTGAAACATGGGACTAAGTTTGCCACCATATACTGGATGCTATAGATATGACCATACAGTTTTTTTCCCATGAATTGCTAGGCAAGCTATTAGTGCAGTGTAGTGCAAGTGACATATAGCAGAGAACAAATTAAGTAGGTCTGATGACTGAAGGATATAAGAACCTAGATGACAATTCAAAAGGTAGGATTCTCATAGGAATTGTTCTGGAACGATAGACGGGAATGACTGAAAACTACTTAGGGAGGCAGTAAGTAATTCCTTGGAAGACTAACAGCACTGGAGAAGCACTATGGTAAGGACACTCCTAGTGTATACGACAGGGGAAGTCTCCAGATTGCTTTCCTCTGCTTGCCCCACCACCTGCACTAGCAAACCTTTTTTCCTCACACCTCCTCCGGTCCCTCTCCCTGGTCGTCATCTCCAACCTCACCACCATATTCAACCTCTTTCTGACCTTTGGCATTTTCCTCTCCTCATTCAAACATGCTATCATATCTCCATTGCTAAAGTAACCAACTCTTGACTTGACCAATGCTGCCAATTACCAACCTATCTCAAATCTCCCCTTCATCTTCAAACTATTAGAATGCTGAGCTTACTCCCGCCTTATATCAGAAAACTCTCTTCTTGACCCCCTACAGTCCGGCTTCCGCCCTCTACACTCGACAGAAACCACCCTTAGAAGTGTCAAATAACCTCCTGACAGCTAAATCGAGGGGCAACTACTCCCTACTAATCCTCCTTGACCTCTCCGCAGCATTTGATAGTTGACCACAAACTCCTCCTCAATATGCTTCGCTGCATCAGCCTTAAGAACTCTGCTTTTTCCTAGTTCTCCTCCTACCTATCTGCTCTTTCAGTGTCTCCTTTGCTGGCTCTACCTCCCCTTGCTGTTGGGGTCCCCTAGGGCATGGTCCTTGGCCCCTTTCTCTTCTCCATCTACACAGCCCCTATTGGACAAACCATCAGGAGATTTGGCTTTCAGTACCATCTCTATTATGACGACACCCAGTTATACACCTCTTCCTGTGACATCTCGGCACCTTTCCTCCAGAACGCCACCGACTGTCTCTAACATTATGTCCTCTCCCTTCCTAAAACTGAACCTCTCAAAACTGACCTACTGCTGTTTCCTCTACTAACCGACCTCATCCTGACATCTCCATCTCAGTGTGTGGCACTACCGTGTTTCCCCAAAAATAAGACAGTGTCTTATATTATTTTTTTGTTCAAAAAGGTTTAACTTTTTTACATGTATAGCTGCCTGGACACTATTTGAATTGACTTTTTTAATTAACTGTTAGCAGGGCTTAATTTTTAAGTAGGGCTTATATTTCAAGCATCCTCAAAAAGCCTGAAAAATCATTTTGCATCCTCAAAAATTCTGGAAAGTCATGCTATGTCTT
Source organism: Eleutherodactylus coqui (assembly GCF_035609145.1). Taxonomy (NCBI): domain Eukaryota; kingdom Metazoa; phylum Chordata; class Amphibia; order Anura; family Eleutherodactylidae; genus Eleutherodactylus; species Eleutherodactylus coqui. The sequence continues at coordinate 261,038,646 of NC_089839.1, read as the reverse complement.
ATTTTCTGAGAAACATGGTACCTTAGCTCCCAAACAGCCCGCTGTCTTGGGGTTATATTCAACTGCGATCTCTCACCTGAACATGTCCTCAAGAACATAGCAATAATCCCCCCGCCACCCCTTTTTTTACCGTGGACACGCTAAAAACGCTCACCGTTTCCCTCATTCACTATTGGCTTGATTATTGCAACTTGCTGCTGATCGGCCTCCACTGCATCAGACTCTCCAATCCATCCTGAATGCAGCAGCCAGGCTCATATTCCTGTTCAGCCACTACTCGGACGCCTCTGCCCTATGCCAGTCTGCAGAGCACCGCGTCGCCCTACCTTGCCTCCCTCATCTCAATCCACCACCCAGTCTGAACCCTCCGCTCAGCTAATGAATCAGAAAGTTCGCCTTTAATTCAAGCCTCTCATTCCCACCTCCAAGAGCAGCACCAGTCCTCTGGAACACACTACCCTTCAGGCGTGCTCTAAAAAACGCACCTCTTCAGGGAGGCATACCAAATCTCCTAAACCAAAGCCCTCTTTACTCCACCTGATAACATGCTCCCTGTCCACTGATTGCAATCCGTGCTAGCCGTAATCAACCACCCTTGCAGTCATACCAATTCAGCCACTATACCATTGTCTATGTGTATATCACCCCTCACTCTCCATCTCACCATACCGTGCACATCTCCAGCCCCTTTACCTTCTAACTCACCCCATTACTTGTAGTATGTAAGCTCGTTGGAGCAGGACCTTCACTGCTTCCATCAATTGATTACTACATGTAACAGTGTTTTTTGTATCTTTGTTTTTTGCATCTGCTCTCCCCGTTTTGTAAGCACTGCGTAATATATTGGCGCTATATAAATAAAGATTATTATTATTCTTACACGACCAAAACCTATAGCGCAGAGGCTAATTTTTTACATCATGTAAAAGGGAACTGTAGAACATTGCCACCCACGATGCTACAAACATTAGCAATCGTACTGGTGCAAAAAATCTTTTAAAATATTACTCAATGCTTGTAGAAGAAAAAAGAAAGAGAAATATAGGAAAATGTAATTAAATCGTAATAGATGACTAAGCACTCTCTATGGAAAGGATCGCTGTGGTAAGCTTTTGGTGGAGCAGACCATTTTAGCAAGGTTGACAAGCATAAACTGGCCGTACAACTATTATTCCTTGTATTCGTGAGGGTCAAGTGTACATATATAGTAGCCCAGTAAAAGGACACCTGTCTGCCCTTGGGTTTGTGTGACGTTTCATAGTCTTCATCAAAGCTGACTAAAACAAGGGGAGGACTCGTGCCACGCTCATGCAAAGGTGCTAGATATGGGCTTGACCGCTGCTGACAAAAGTCGGTGTAAGAGGGTCCTCATGAAGGGATTCACTTCATGGTAGGCTAATGGAGCAAGGAATGGCGATTGGTTCAGCCATAGGGACGTATGCTGCCTTTACCAGTAGACATTTTTTTGTGTCTAGGACACTATGCAAAAAGGGAAGAATTAGAATACCCCTAAGAGCAGAGGTTACCTCTGAGTGATCAGTCAGGTGATGAAAGGATGCTGGGAAGTAGTTGTGGTGCTGATGGGACGTGTAGAAGTCTTTCTTTTGTACTTGATAAAAAATGAAAAAAGTACAGGCCGTTCGTCCCTCCACAAGACTGCAGTAGCCGAGGAGGAAAGAGGTTCCTGGCGCTGGTGGAAGAGGGTGAAATGGACTGTGCATCCGGCTTTTGCAATCACGTGGGAGAGGAGAAAGTGCCACCCCTGGTAGTAGCGTATAGATGCCTAGATGCTGGGGGCTCAATTAGCTAGCAGCACCAGTGTGACCAGAACGTTGAGACGTGCGATCACAGCCTGTAATAGCTGGCCCAACTGGAAGATCCTGAATCAAGTGGGAGCCAGGCACAGCGCCAAGGAAAGGATCCCCAAGCTTCCTATAATATAGGTGCTGACTGCAGGGTGATGGGGAGTTGGAGGACCACAGGTGCGCTAGCAACTGGGTCGGCGTGCTGGGTGGGCCAAGACAAAGAGCAGGTAAAGTAAAAATTGCCCCTCTAGTACAGGAGCCTCACAGATGAGGGCAAGTGGCCACAGGACCATCTGACCAGGACGGTAAGGGGATGAGGCGGAAAAGGAAGACAGGGGCGATGGCACCATACTCACCTGATACTGTTTGCTTCCGCTCCCTCAGGGCACCAGCAGAGTAATCGCTTCAGCAGCTGTCACTTAGTGGTGACAGATCGCTGAAATTGGTGGGGGGAAGCAGGCAGGGACTTCAGGTGTCCCCCATCGCTGGCAGGAAGCAGAGTGGTTAGCGCAACTCTGTTGCACTTTATCTTCTTGGAGGAGGAAGTAATAGTGAGTCAGATGCAGCACTGTTCGCCCTCCCCAAGGAAAAACAAACTAAAGAAAAGACAGACGACCAGTAGCAGGAGGTCTGCCTCTTATGGCTACTAAGCTAGAACCAATTAGCTTGCAGGAGGACGGTATAGCTGGGAGGAGGGACTTACTCTTTCTTTGCTTAGTGCCGCCTCCTAGTGGCAGCAGCTATACCTAAGGTCTTCTGTGTCCCCCAATGATAGGGTCAAGAAATTTTATCTTTCAGGGATATTTTATTTTTTATAAGTAGTACAACAAAAGTATTACTATATAAATTTGATATCATTGTAATCATAAAGTCCCACAAAATAAAGTTATGTCCTCTTTTGTAGCAATGTGTACGCCATAGAAACAATACCCCCACCCCCACAAGATGGCATACTTGCATTTTTTCTTTCACATTTCACTCTACTTAGAATTTTTTTAAGTTTTACAGTAAATTATGTGGAACATTAAATAGTACCATTGAAAAATACAACTGGTCCTGCCCTCATCTTTAAAAAAAAAAAAAGGGGGGGGGGGGGCAGATCTTTTGAAAGCGGAGGAAAAACTGAAAATGGGGGAAAAAGAAAGCTGCGCACATTCACAACATCTGCATGCTGTGCCAAACCTAGTGTGCATCTATATGGGGGTTATCAAGCAAGATAGCGGTTGCCCAAACGACAACTATCCAAAATGTGTAAGCGAAAATGAATGTGATAAAACACTGGTAGTGAAGGTGCAACACTAAGCTAGTTGAAAGCTAAAGGTCCAAGGTGGATTGCGAAAGCACTTCTATTTTTATTTAACATCGAGAACCACCAAGTAAATACGCGTTTTGAGGTCGAGCCCCTTCGTCAGTTCGGCTGGATTAAACATGGCCGGATGCCTGGGGGGTTACACAATTCCAGAGGTTTTTGGAAGTGCAAGAAGTCCTATGGGCCAGGAAGGAAAGAGGTGCTTCAGCTGAACTTCTGGCACATCCAAAAACCTTTGGAATTGTGTCACCTCCAGCCATCCCGTCGTGTTTAATCTACCCGAACTGACGAAGGTGCTCAACCCCAAAACACATATTCACTTGCTGGTTCTCTATGTAGTTAGATAAAAAAAAGAAGTGCTTTCACTATCGCATCTTGGACCTTTAGCTTTGAACTAGCTTAGAGTGTTACATCTTCACTACTAGTATTTTATCACATTCTCTTTCACTATACTCACCCCCACCTTGGTGGAGCGTCATCTGGTTGGCAGCACCTCCAGCATTCAAAACACTTTCTACTTCAGAATCATTTCACCGCTCTCACCGGGTCTTGCTCCGCCCTCCTTTTTTAGCTTTGCTACTCACAAAATTTGTATATGCAGCCTTAAATATTGAGGAAGATAAAAATCATAGTTACACTTACCCTGAAACTATCTTTTATCTTGTCAATCCGTATGGTTATGAGGGCCACTCCAGCAAAAACACATTTTCCCCAGTATCGCTCACTTAATGGTCGGGCAGTCTCCTATGTATATTGCAGTCTCTTCCATGCAGTGCAGGCTTCTGTCTGATGCTCATCAGCCAGCATCTGGATGCTGAGATTTTTTTTCTATTTTCACTATTCTGTACCATTATTCCCATAATGCATCAGCACAACATATGGCCTGTATTATCTCTGCCTGCTGGGAGGACATAGCCCTCTACGGTCACCTAAATAAGCAACAGCGATTAAGTATACAGTCAAGAGGATGAGCTGTGATCTCCTCTATTATAACTGTGAACCAGGAACTATATGATCATCATCAGTAACTGACAGGAGTATTCATCTCCTTCTCTAAAAAGCTGGTGCGGTACGGTCCATCAGAGGGATTATACCAACTACAAAACTGATTAGCTTTTAGAGCCGATAACCTTAAAGGGGTTGTCTCACGGCAGCAAGTGGGGTTATACACTTCTGTATGGCCATATTAATGCACTTTGTAATATACATCGTGCATTAAATATAAGCCATACAGAAGTTATGGAAGGAGAAGACAGCATTAGACGGCACCATGGAGACGAGGACGCCAGCAACGGAGCAGGTAAGTGTATAACTTCTGTATGGCTCATATTTAATGCACAATGTACATTACAAAGTGCATTAATATGGCCATACAGAAGTGTATAACCCCACTTGCTGCCGCGAGACAACCCCTTTAAGGAAAATTTTAGCTGATCAGAATTCAGATCGAATGTCTGAGGAGAAAGATTCTAGGAGTTTAAGATAGAAAGGAGTAACTAACCAACATGTATACTGATAGATTCACAATGAAGGTTACAAAAAAAATGCCCCAGAGTGGCCCTTTAAGAAAAAATATTGGTGCAGATTTGCTAATATTGTCTAACAATTAGACAGTGAAAAATCTTAAAATGTGCCAAATATATCAGTGTGGCTCATGCTGGATGATAAGCATGGCACAGCACTAGCCTGTCTAGTCTACGTATTAGTTGGCTTAGTTAACACCAAAATTTTGGTGACATTTTTTGTGCAAGAGGGCACATTTAGGCTAGCAAGCCCCAGACAAATTGCACATATTTTTGGTTGTGCAACTAGTATTGAGACTTGACATTACAAATAAAAAAAAGCAAAAAACAAAAGACAGAGTTGCTTGAACTGCAGGCAGCCTGAACCTGGAAATCGTATACATAGTGGAAAAGGAGTTTGGAGTCATGGGGGTAGCACTGTGCCAGCTTGCCCTCGCCCAGATTGCATAGCTTGGCCTCTTTCTCCCTATACACATACATGGAGAAAGCTGGCAATCTAGGTGGTGCTGGAAGGGAAAGGCTGGTGCAGCGACTCCGTCGTGACTCCGAACGCCATTCCAACTGCATCTTCAGAGTAGGTTTATTCAAAAACACCGCAGAGTTTCAGAATGCCGCCAAAACGTGGATACCTGTACCAGGTTCGTGCTGCCTGCAGTTTGGAGCAGCATATACAACACTTTCAGAAAGTCTTCAGACCTAGTCAGTCACTTTTTTACGTTTTGCTATATGGTGTGGCTTTGTGCAAATTAAATAAATAAAATAAAAAAAAAAAAAATCTACATTTTCCCATTATTCTGTATTCAATACCCCATAATGATGAAGTGAAAATAGTGTTAAAAAAATAAAATTACATAAGATTTCTACGGGAAAAACTAACATTTTGCATCGATATAAGTATTCAGACCATGTACTTTGTATGAGCACCTTTGGCAGCGATTAAGTCTTCTTGGGTAGGATGTCACAAGGTTTGCACACCTGAATTTGGGGATTTTCTGCCATTCTTCTCTGCTGATCTTCTCAAGCTCTGTCAGGTTGGATGGGGACCACCCGTGGATAGCTATGTTCAGGTCTCTACAGATATATTCCATTGGGTTGAAGTCAGGGCTATGACTGGGCCACTGAAGGACATTCACAGAGTTGTCCCCAAGACACTTCGGTGTTGTCTTGGTTGTTTGCTTAGGGTTATTGTGTTGTTAGAAGGTGAACCTTCTGCCCAAATCTGAGGTCCCTTGCACTCTGGATCAGGCTTTAATTAAGAATCTCATTGCACTTTGTGCCATTCAGCTTTCCATCACCCCTGACCAGTCTCCCTGTCCCAGATGCTGAAAGACACCCCACAGCATGATGATGGTGCCACCACCATCCTTCTGTAGGGATGGTATTGGGCAGACAATGGGCACTGCCTGGTTTCTACCAATCACAATGCTTAGAATTCAGGACAAGACGTTCACTCTTGGTTTCATCAGACCAGAGAATCTTGTTCCTCAGTCTGAGGGTCATTTAAGTGTTTCTTGGCAAACTCTAGGCAGGCTTTCATGTGTTTTTTTTTTCCCCGAGACCGGGATTCTTTCAGGCCACACAGCTATAAAGTCCAGACTGGTGGAGGCGGCACTGGGGATTGATCTTCCAAAAGTTTCTCTCATCTGCACATAGTCTTTAGAGCTCAGCCACAGTGACCATTGGGTTCTTGGTCACTTCTCTACACAGATTAGTTCGAGGGGTCAGCCAGCTATAGAAAGAGTCCTGGTTGTTCCAAATGTTTTTTTTATTTAGCGAATTATGGAGACTGCTGGGCTTTTGAGAACTTTCAGTACAGCCGAAATATATTTCTAGCCTTCTCCAGATCTGTGCCTCCTCACAATCCTGTCTCCAGTCTCTACAGGTAGTTCTTCCCTCCTCAGGGATTGCTTTTGCTTGATATGCATTGTGAGCTGTGAGAGCTTAAATAGACAAGGGTGTCTCTTTAAAAAATGATGTCCAACCAACTGAATTTATCACAAGTGGACGTCCCTAAAGAAACCTCCCAAGAGGAAGAGAAATGGGAGGCCCTCAGAGCTACTGTTTCAAGTTTCATACCAAAGGGCCAGAATACGCAAGTCAATGCAAAATGTTAGAAATCTTCGTAAATGTAAAAAACAAAAACAAAAAAAACCAACTAACATTCTGTTTTCACTTTGCCTTTTTGGTGAATGCATAATGATGTGGGGGGGGGGGGGGGGATTTTTTTAAATTTACACAAAGCCACAACATAACAAAAATAAGAAGTGTGTAAGGGTGTGAAGACTTTCCAAACTGGTGACAGGTCCCCAGAATGACACCATGTAAAATATAGTTTGTAACAATACACTATACTGTGATCTATGCAGCCTTTTGTTTTAATACGAAACACAATACAGTTATAAAACAAAAAAAACAAAAACATTTTATTGCTTGAATACAGTATGAGGGAGAAACAAAATATAAAGCACAAGAACTTTCACAACGCTCCAACTACCACATAACACAAACACTTATTCCAGCGACATTACCCCAAACACTGCGATCCGAAAATCATGTCTGTGAAACATTGGTACAGTTTTAAAAAGGAAGAAGCGGCCCAAGTAGAAAACATGAGGGGGCATTATAGTACAAGTTAGAAGAGTCAACACTGTACCATGAAAATATTCTATCTATGCTAGAGTGACCGACTACCTTTGGCTTTTAAAACCACGGACAAGAATGGAGAAGAACTTCAAAATAGAAGGGCGGGAAAAAAAAACCCATAATATAACTTAGCTGAATTGTCCAAAGCTGCAGTAAAAAAAAAAACCAAAAAAAACCAAAAAAAAAAACAAAACCCAACTCATGCAATAAAACCCACTATGGTCTCACTCAAACACGTTGTGTTAAAAGAAATCTGTTGATTGCTTTAGGTACGAAAAATCCCCAAATATTACTGTATTCAACATAATGTTACTGAGATCGAGTCTGCGTAATCCGCATCAAAGTACGAAGTAGCTACACTTTGTTACACACTTCTTTGCTCGTAGGCTTCCCAAAAACTGAGTCAGATCACCTCATAGCATTACTAGCATATACATGATAGGGAAAAAAATAGAGACCTGGGTTCTTTGATTAAATGACCAACCTGGTAAGACATGAAATGTTAAGCAGCACCAATATATATATATATTATGACACTTAATCATGGGACTACAAGAGACACATTCAGTAAGGTTTATATAGTTCTATTAACAGAGGGCTTACATTGAGGACAAATGAAAAAAAAAGAAAAGGTGATATAAAACGTCAACTAAAAACAGGTAACGTATGCAATATTTACATTACAGGCTCAACCATCAGCTCACTTAATCAAAAACATTCAAGGGGTTTCACGTCACATCTTCCCGATTCTTGTGAGCTGCTTGGCTGCCACTAAACTCTCTAGGACTACGGCAGAAAGAAGACAAATTGCATTAGGTCTACAATGGGTTTAAATGCCTAGATTTTGCCTGAAAAGAAGAAAAAAAAAAGAAAGAGAAAAAAAAAAAAAAAACACAAAAGAGGGAGTTACTAAGCATCTCCTTTCACTGTTTTACTTGTATACACTGTCCTTAGCATATAGTACATTGTAGTCTAGGAACAGGGGAGATGGGACTGATACAGGTGCATACGCTCCAGATCATCAAGGTGAATGACAATGCAGTGTATGTATGGTGTCAGGCTATGAAATGTTCCCAGTATTAACTAAAGGCGCATTTGGACACGACGATTCACTTAAAAGCCATCTTTTGAGCGATTATCGTTGTGTCTAAACGCGCTGCCATCATGCACTATTCGTTCATCGGCAATTCCTAGCAAGCTAGACATCACCAATGACTTATCAGCGCCGCACGCTGATTTTCTCAGTGGGCGGCGTTGATAATATTCTTTCAGCTGGCATCCCGTTGGGACTTCTCAGCAGAATACCAGCTGAAAGCTCCGAGAACAATGCAGTTGTTTGCTTATACAAAGCAGCTGCTGTTCTCGGAGTTATCAGCAGTGTCTCGCTCCGCCTGCAGTTAACTCTTTAAGTAGTTAATTAGCTATTTTGGAGTTATGCAAAGATGATTGCTCAAAAATGTCACTCAAATTGCCGTTTGAGCGATCTTTCAGTGTAAATGGGCCTTAACACTGGTTAATGACATATGAAAATATCAGAAGAGTCACTTTCTCCATGAAATATACATATGCAAGTTATGATGGTTGCTCTATATTATGAAATAGAGTGGGGCAACATTTTCTGCCAAACAGCCTAGACAGAAGTCAGGTCGGCTTCACACAGGCAAGAAAACCGCGCGATATTTGCGCGTTGCATGATGCACAAATCTCGCCCAAATATGAACCTCATCTTTTGAATGGGGTTATACACCTGAGCTATTGTTTTTCCTGCATTGCGGGAGAAGACCCTCGCATTGCATCTCCCATTGTTCACAATGGGGCTGACGGCAGCATTGCACCACGTGCTAGGTGCACATGGTGCAATGTGAGGCTTTTTCTTTGAAAACAATGGTAGAAACTCTGCAATCCTCCTGAACAGGGGGGGGGGGGGAAAAACAAAAAAAAAACCCACTATCGTGCTCGCCTGTGTGAAGTTAGCCTTTCAGAAACAAAACTAGCACTGCCAGGGGTTCCAGATCAAAGACAGAGTGCTCTGAATAAAGACTGTTCAGCACATACACGTGGAATCTTGGAAGGTTTTTTTCTTTTATTTATGAAATTTAAACAAAACGCTGTTCCTATTCTGGAATCCCCCGGAAGTGCCTGAGTATTGTTTCTATTGCAGTTCATGGTGTACCTACACCTGTCCGAGCACCCAACGGAAATGTATCCATGCGGTGAGCTGGCATTTGGAGTTTTATAATCTTATCAAACCATTTATCACTCTTTTCCCCCCCCGTCAAAAAGTGGTCATCAATAAGACCTCACGCACACGAGTCTGTATGCCGTATTCTCAGTAATTAGACGTGATAGAATGTGTCTTTCCATGGATTCCATGAGCAAAAAAAAAAACTCTGCATGACATTACAGGATTTGTACCAGGATCACAAGTTACCCCTTATCCACAGGACTGGATATAACTTGCCGATCGGTAGGGGTCTCACCACTGTGACCCCCATTGATCTCAAGAACAGGTTTCCAGTGTCGCCCTTCGCCTGCCACTGTGGGATCGCTTCTCTCCCTGCAGTGACATCAGAATGAATAGAGCATTGAGCGAGCATGCACAGTCGGCGCTTCATTTATTTCAATGGGGCTGACAAATACCCAAGCGCTTGCCCTGCTGAAAGTGAATGGAGCGCCGCTGCACTTTTCACAAGCAGTGTTCCATTCAGTTTCCTCCTCACTGCAGACAGTGCGGTAAGCCCACAGTGAGGAGGACTGGAGACATGGGATCCCTGTTCTCAAGATCAGCAGGGGGTCTCAGCGGTGCATAATGCCAAAGACAAAGTACTGCCAAATCTCTGCCCTATATTCAGTGGTAACTTTACCTTAAGCTGAAGATCTGAATAAATAGACAGACTTGTAGAACTGGGATGTACTGCCCGACAATTCCACAAGGATATATACTGCCAAACCACCAGACATGGCAGTCTGTTTGAACTGTGCCGTCACGGCGTGCCGTCCTCCATCTCAGTTTGAGGTATTCATTATTTTTTTATTTTTTAAAGAAAAGAACATAATTATATCTTGAAGTGATTTTATATATTTGATTTCATTGCTGGCCCAGACAAAGTCATTCTGTTCACTGTCAAACACCGATACTATGGATTCCTCCCATTCACTGAAACTGAAGGGTATTCACATTTAAAAACAGAACCTAAATCCTAAAAGATGACGCGTGCCAAGCCAAATCTGAACGTAGAGACTGTGCAGCTGCTGAAGCGCTAAGCTTGTGTTCCTATAGCGGAAGAATACACCTTTCAGTTTGAAACTCTTTTGTAAAACTAAAGGCTGCCAGAGCAGCCTAATAAAACAAGACACGTAGTACAAAATGATGCCGGCAGCCCAGATGTACAGCGCCAGGCAGGCAGTACTAAAGGCAGCCATACATCTCACAACTGGAGTTTTTACAACACCCGTCATATCGCGCGCCCCTTCCCCCCCACCCGCCCCTAATTTTGAAACAATACCCACCAACTTGTCCTCAGCCTACTCCTCTTAGACCAATAATGTCCGTACCCCACCCAAAAATTAAAAAAATTCCTAATATTTTAATTTTAAGCTTAGTTAAAAGGGAAATGCAAATAGATTTGAGCTTCTGTATAAATCTCACTATACTATAGAGTTGTAGTTTGGTTTAACACTGCTTACTGATCAAGTCAATGACTATTATAAAATTTCATACAGACCATTAAAAATTCTCTAGTGATATGATACTGAACCTTAAAGTTGTTGACTGTTCAAAAAAGATAGTTTTTTTTGCTTTTACATGTACATAGACAATTGTGGAGAGTTAACAGACATCCCTACAATACCAATTGACCAGTCCACCGAAGATGCGTAAAATGAAAAAAAAAATTCTTCTTTCTTTTTTTTTTGTTTTTTTTTTTATAGGTAAGCATATTTTGTTTTTGTTTTTTTGTGCAGATGAAGAATATGTAGGAGGGTGGATACAAAAACCATCAGGAAAGATTCAGATGTCGTCGTCTTCCTCGTCCTGGGAGGAGCCTGCCTGGTTGGTTGCACTTGCCGAGGCCGCTGCCAGTTGTGCCTGCTGAGCAGCTTGCTGCATTTGTAGCCATTCCTGTTGGGCCAATTCTGCTTGTTGCTGTCTGGCCTAAAAGAGGTAAAAGCATAGAATATGGTTTATGAAAACAATGAAGAGGAAGAAATACAAAACAAAAGCAAACAGTTTACCACCAAAAATACTCAAAATGGCAAAAAATGTTGCACAATCCCATTCCCCCCAAGAGCGGCCTAGTCCACGTTGGATTAGAGCATTCTCCCAAACTACCGACATTAATACTAAAAAAACATTACTATTATTCTCGTGTCTTCAGTACTTAGAGGGATAATCACATCTCAGCGTTTCATGGTCGAGACGAGAAACTCGCAGCCTTTTCCCAACCACCTCACCGGATGTTACAAAACCAGCTGAAACGAAAGCCTTACGCCGATTCTGGAACTTCCACTGAAGCGAAAGGAGAATTACGGTATTAGTCAAGTACGCTGTGCTCCATTTTTTCCACAACACACTTCAATGGGAGTAACGGAAAAAAAACGTAAGCCTGCCACTTCGGCTACTTCCGAAACACAAAGTGGTTGGGAAATGTCAGAAGGTTTCTCATCCCATCCATGAAACGCTGAAATGAGAATACCCCTATGAGTTAATGAAGGTGCAAACGTGTCATGCAAAGAGGTCATGTGAGCAAAATGATGCAAGACTAGGGGTACACATCTACAGGTAGACATAATTCGTATTTGTATCCAGCAAAGTGTGGCGTAGCAGGCATTCTATGCCAAGTTATACAGGATGTTCCTTCTCTGTATCATCCAGCACATCATGTGCTCCCCCTATTTTGGATTCTGAACCTAACTTTCAAAAAGTCCTAAATGCTCACCCCTCTATCAGCTCATCTGTCTGAGGGCTTATTTTTTGCGGCACAAGTTGTATATTTCAATGTTCAATGCTACTACTTAATGTAGTATGTTTCAACATTTCTAAGTATAGTGAAAAGAAAAAAGATAAATAATCCTGCCATCTTCAAGGGGACGGAGAGGGTGAGGTGGGGGGGGGGGGGTGTTCTTGTTGTAATGGCGCAACTATTCTTGTGGGTCAAATGTGACGATACCAAATTTATATATTTTTTTGCGGTAATACTTTTGAAAAATAAAATCTATATTCGAAAAAACTATTTTCTGTTCTGTCAGCACAGCTGTATGAGGGCTTGTAGTTTCTATTGGTGCCATTCAGGAGGGTCTATGAATTTTTAATTACATTTTTTTTTGGTCATAGTGACTAAAAAAGTGCAATTCTGACGACGTTCACCATTGAAGATGAATAATGAGCTACTTTGATAAAACGTTTACAGACACAGCGATACGAAATGTGTTTTTAGTTTTGCTTATAAATATCCTTATTGCTTACAATAATAAAAAGCGGAATGCCCACAGATGGATTATCACTGCGGAAATTGCGTCCAGACACCAGCTGCGAATTCCGTAGTAATGTCCATCCATAGACATGCTGCGTTAAATGATTCTCCCCTGCCCACGAGTGGAAATCAACTGCAATTTTCTGCTCGCGGGGGAGAATCGCAGCATGTTCTATTCTGTGCACAGACAGCTTCCATTGCAATGTGAGCACAACAAAAGTATTGCGGGAATCCGCATCACAGCCCAGCGCCGGTGTCATGCGCTGCACTGAGCATGCGTGCCGGATGAGACACTCCTGGCAGATCTGGAGAGGCGAGTTTAGGATCTCTGAGTGGCGCCGGGTCCGATTCCGCTGCTAGATTTAGCAGGCAGAATTCAACCCGGCTGTGGGCATTAGGCCCTAATGTTAGTCTCACACAGGTGTTTGTAAACGCATTCAACAGGGCCAACGCACCCCGTAATGCGGCAATGAACTGGAATAGAACAGACCGCATTCGTTCAGCGCGGTATTAAAAACGCCACGCTAAAACACTCATCTGAGAAGCCCCATTGAGATCAACGGAGGTTCAATGCAGCATTTGAAGCAGGTGTTTCAGACGCCGGCAAAACGCTGTAAGAACGCCTGTGTGAGTGCCGCCTTAGTGGACTTGAACTTGCTATAGTTTAAACCATATACTGTAATACTTCAGCATGGGGTTTAAACGATAAAATGCCAAAAGGCAACAGAACTTGACCAACGGTTTGTAGCCTTCCATAAAGCACTGAATTAACAGACGGATCATAGTCTTACTTTTGCAAACAACTCTTGCTGCTGCCGTAGAAGTTCTTCTTCTGGAATGCCGAGATTTTCTAGGCGAGAGTTTGCCTGTCTTCTTTTTAACGCTACTGTTTTGCACTCTTGCAGTACTTCTTTTACCTCACTGATGTAGGATCCAAAGCCCAAACTTTCAAGTGCTATTAAAGAAATAAGTAAAGTTACTAGTCTCAAAATAATCATTCATCACTTTAGTAAATCATCATAAAAGGCAAGTCAAAAGCATCCATCACGGCATTGTTTAAAGGGGTTCTGTCATTAAAAACAAAAAAATATATACTTACCTATTGCTCCCCTGGCAACCTTACCTCTCCTCTTCTCCTCCCAAATCTTCTCCTGGATCGTTTAGCAGCTTGTGTCACGTGACCTGCAGCTGCCTGATTTAGCTGGATCCGGTGATGTAACGTACATTGCGCTACATTCTGCTTCCTGCAGGTCAATGTACGCATACGTCACTAGTGATGTAGCGTTCATTGCCCAGGCAGGAAGTGCGGTATGCACGGCTGGTGTCCCTTTCGCCATGGGAAGTAGTGGGTGTACACCACTGTTGGGCTGCTTGACAGCCAGGTGAGGCCCCCACTTCCTCATTGGCTGGGCGCATTGATAAGGGGGTACTGGAAGGCACAGGGGAGAAGGCACAGCAGCGCCGCAGAGGAGCTTCAGAGCGGGGGCCCGACGGCGCCGGAGCATCAAGGGACAGAGCCGCGGGCCAGCAGCAGAGGCTCCTGCGACACAAGGGAGCTTCAGAGTGGGGGTCCTTCAGCGCCGGAGCATCAGGGGAGAAGGCAGAGCAGCGGTACAACAGCGGAGGAACGACACAGCTGGAGTAGCGGAGGCTACAGCGCCGCAGGGGAGAGCGACAACAGGGGACGGAGAGCGACGCCGGAGAGCAGAGCACCAGCAGGGCAAATTGGCCAGCATTGCATGTGATCCGTGGCATCGGCAGCAGGGGCTGTGGCGGCAGCGCTGGCGGGGTGTGTGGGGCGCCTAACATGATTGCTTCATGGCTTAGCAGTGTAGGAGTAGATTCAGACGAGCGTATATCGGCTCGGTTTTCACGCCGAGCCGATATACGGTGTCCTTGACTGCAGGGGGGGGGGGGGGGGGGGGGAATGGAAGAGCCAGGAGCAGGAACTGAGCTCCCGCCCCCTCTGTCTCCTCTCCGCCCCTCTGCACTATGTGCAATAGGAGGGGGCCAGACGGGGCGGAGCTAAGTATTGCCGCTTAGCTCCGCCCCACCCCGCCCCTCCTATTGCAAATAGTGGCAAGGGGCGGGAGCTCAGTTCCTGCTCTTGGCTCTTCCATCCCCCCCATACATACATTTAAAGGGCTGTAAGATTTTTTTTGCAAAGGGGTGGATGCACAACAATAAAGACAAAAAACACAGGTGGCAGGACAAGTATTGTAATGCACACACAAAATATGTATATAAAAAAAAAAAATCTAGGGGTGTGTGTGTATATATATATATGCACATCACAATGCATTGTTCTCAGAAAGCGCACAGCACTTGCATATTTGCCTTGCGCAATGTTGGTCTGTTACTTGGACTGAAATAGTGCTCACTTATGTAAAATCAGCCGAAGGGAATGAATGTAACATCACCAAAGACATAAAGCTATATTTTGCCCTCTGTTGTCAGCATGCCGTTATCGTGTCCCTCAAGTGTCAATGCATAATGCATCCCATGTGGCACCGTGCCCGCCTGTATCACATCTTGTATCCAAGCAAGAGGTGGTACAACAGGGTACTAGAGCCCCCATGCCTGCCTGCATAACATCTCTTATCCAAGCTGGAGGCAGTACAACAGGGTACTAGAGCCCCCATGCCCACCCGTATCACATCTTGTATCCAAACTAGAGACAGTACAACAGGGTACTAGAGCCCCCATGCCCACCCGTATCACATCGTGTATCCAAGCTAGAGGCGGTACAACAGGGTACTAGAGCCTCCATGCCCACCTGTATCACATCTTGTATCCAAGCTAGAGGCGGTACTACAGGACATACATACATACATACAAGAAGACCAGCTTTACACAGATGTAAGTGCAATTGCGCACACTGTTGTGCATGTTTTTATCTCTCTGTGGGCAGCCGTACACAGGTGTAAGCGCATGTATTCTCTCTATTGCGGAACGTACATGTCCTATGCAGTGTGTGTGTGTGTATATATCTATCCATATGCATCTTGATACATATACGCATAGATAAATTTATATATACATACAATACATTGCATGGGGAATATTCAAAGGGGAAAAAAAGACAGGTATGCATTTCCTGTTTTACCATGTGGAGTGATTATTGTGAGTAACTACTGTGAGATGGTAAGGAAGATCTGGAAGCCTTGGGTGTTCAGGGACAGAGAGGCAGGGAGAAACTCTAGCAGATTTTGGGGGACTGCAAGCTCTATTCACTGCACTAGATCACTGGATGGGCGGAAGTAGCTTTGTGAGGGCAGAAGTGGTCAGCACAGCAAGGGGTGCTGGGAGATGACCTAGCATGAGGGGCTGAAGATGTAAACAGAGCATGGAGGTGAGAAATGGTGCCTAGGTAAGTACAACTACTGAAAAAAACGTTTTGTGTTATTTACCACAGCCTGTGCCGGCAGGGCAGATTTACTGGAGAAAAAAAAAATACAGATCGTATTGACAGAACCCCTTTAAGCATTCATCACCTATCCACTGGATACAATCCACGCTGGAATTCCCACCAACCACTAATAGACCCATCAATATACAAATAGCAGGAAATTATTAAGTTATTTTCTGCTTCCACACTAACCCCCCACCCATGTAATGTCCATGAACTATTCGGTAAAACAAGCGTGCGCTATAAGTATTGCGCACTTTATAAAAGCTAATGCAAATCTTTATGTAGTAAACTCTTCATAGACCCCATATGCTGACAATACACTCATTTGGAGATATTCAAATAGGTGTTTTTTTTTCAATCAGACTGAGCGTTTCCTATGGAGGCCCAATTTTCAGAAGAGAATCTCCCATTGAAATCAATGGGTGCATTACAAAAAAAAATTGTGTCTACATGATGCGAGGACAATAATAGAAAAAACAACATATATATTTTAACATTATGCATCTAATGGGAGAATAAAAAAAGAATCAAAGTTCCTCCCCACCCCCACCCTACATGCGTGACAAACAGGTGGAAATCATGGGTGAAAATTGCAGGGGGGGGGGGGGGGGGGTGGAAGAAATTAAATAGTTTACAGATCACCTTTGCAATCGCCCATGTGACTACAACCTAAAGAGGGTTCTCATGAACACAACCCCTGTCCATACGGACATTATATATGGAATCCTATGATCGGGACCCTCCCTTTAGGAGCCAGAACTGAGGCGCTCTATAGGTCAGACTCCAGCCATCCTTGCATTATAATGGACACCAATTCATGTGAACAGCCACCATGTAATATCACACCTCCCCTGCAGCGGCCCCAGCAACATTAATTTGATGACAACCCCTTTAAAATGTAAAGATTTTCATATCTATTCAGATGTCGCATCTCAAAAGCTGAAAAGCAGAATTGGGGAAAAAAAAAAAAGTTGCAAAAAAAAAAAAAAGCCACCTTGACAATACACCCCGGATACGGCGCGGTGTATCACTCACTTTCAAAATGCAGGAGATAGAGAAAATATGCAAACGTCTGGTGCACCACAGACCAAGCCAGAACAGACCGCACCTGCCGTCACTTCATGTACCCAAGACAGGACAGAGGTTAGTCCACACTTCCTGTAACAATCTCCAGCATGTATAGAAGAGCGGATCTGGATGAGTGCCAGGAGCCACAAAGCCAACGTGCAGGGAGGGGTACAAACTTATTACTAATATGAATGGGAAAAAAGAGAAAAGTGCACCGGAGGCAAACAGTGCGACTTTCACTTTCAGGTATCACTACTACAACGTGCACAGCTTACAATCACACCGCATATCTAGGGATATGCCATACAGCCAAGAAGAGGGGGGGTGGGGGGTCAACCTATGAACATAGTCAATATTAGACCCTTGCATCCTATTCACGTAAAGAAGCTGCCCCCCTCTTTTTGCTCCCCTCCCTGAGAGCAGCATAAGGATGTGACAGTCACACCGATATGTGCAGTAGTTTTTGTTATCAGTAGCAGCACATACATAGAGGACTACTTAAAGTAGTCCTGGATATTCATGAGCTGCAGGATAGTTACTCCCACCACACCCTCCAGCCAATGAGTCGCAGCTGTTTGCCCATTACTGTGCAGAGCGCGATAGCTGCCAATCATTGGCTGCAGGATGGGCCGCAGGTCATGACTATGCAGGACTACTTCTGGGTCTGGCTGCTACTGGTAAAAGGCAAGTTTCTCTAGAACTATTGCACAGATCTAAACAGAAGGAATATTACTGTAGTTAGTGCGACAGACACTACCTTATAGTGCTCTCATGAGGGCTGCAAAAACATGGTGAGACTGACTCTCTTTCAAGGAGGTCATCCCACCAAAATAGTTTACCTGTGGATAGGAGGTAAGTCTCTGGAGGTATAAACTCTGGCACGCCCAGGAATGACAAGAATACACCCCGACTAGAGCAGCACTCCATTCATGGTCTATGGAGATAGAGTGTGGTGCTCAGCTACCCTGTCCTGCGTACAGATGATAACTGGGTCATTGTACCAAAATGATGAAAGTGAAGGTACGGCTGCGGTTAATTGCGTCCTCTCCGGTGAGAAGCTATGAGACGTAGGGAAAGGGCCGAACACGACTATCACTGTGCCAACCCATGAAGTGACAAGTCAGTCCTTGCTTGGGAGTAGCAGCTGCTGACCTGAGGACAGACCTCGCTTTCCTGTGGGACTTCTGCGCTGATCCTCGACCCCCCAGGGATTACTGACAGGCGCTGCCTTCTGACAGCAGTAGTCTGGATGGCATTTCTCAACTTCAGAGAAGAAAAGCCTACAAGACTACCGAACCAACAGATATCCATTTTGATTATTTGTACCTTTGTTTCCTCCCTGCAAGGATGAATTATTCTGGCACTGGAACCAGTCCCTATAGCCAAGGAGACAAAAGGGGGGTAAGTAACATTACCTGGCGCTCTCCTTTCATGCCACGCTGCAGCCGGCTCCCAGGCCCTTCTTCAGTCTGAGGCTTCATTACACTGTAGGATTCCATCACAAGTGCCGAAACTGGCAGCGAGATGAAACTCCCCCAAAAGGAACAATTCACAGTCAGTCAAACAGACCCGACATTGATGCTCCATTGACAAGTGTTTGTACTGGCTTCCTCTGTACCCGGAGTATAGATTACCCAAATATAGTGGAAACTAACAGCGCCCTTGTAAAAGGAATCGCTCTGCTTTGCTCCACCTTAATGTTGAGTTTGGCGCCCGTGATGGAGCTCGGAGACGGATCCCAACAGTGGAGCGAAAACCGCTGGTGAAAAAAAAAAGCCCAAGATGCCCACCTCTCCTCTCTCTACCGATGTGTCGGACTACCAACGCCCAGCGGGTAGTGGGAGGAGAGGTGATGTGGCCATCCTACTGAAGAGGGCTGGGAGCCAGTGGATCTGCAACAGGAGAGCGCAGGTGATATTTCCTCCCATCTGACTAAATCATCCTCAGGGATCAGCGGTGCCTCGGGCCGTGTACACATTTCTGTTAAATAAAAAAAAATAAATTGGCTATATAAATTGTCTATTACATCCGCAACAAACGTCTTTCCATCTGTGTGCAGCCCTGTGGGGCCTCCCTGTTTGTTCTGCGCCATTCACCTTTCACAGTTACAGATTGTACATGGATGGCACTCCTATGCTGTATGGTTTTTTTATCCCCTTCATCTCCATTGAAAAGTTTTTATGCAGCCTGCGTCTGCATGGTAAAAAAAGGAAAAAAAAAGTTAGTGTAATGAAATGATTCAGACAGATTATCAGCCATCTTTGCGTGTCAGCTATTCTCCCCTGATATCTGCCAGCTTTCTGGTCTGCGAAAAGTTGAGTGAACTTAAGCAGATGTATACGCTCCTCAATAGTCATTCAACTGCCTTCCACACCTGCACCAGAGGAGTCTTTTATCCCATTTGCTACTTTTGGGACCAGCAAGAAAGCCCTTTGTTGTAGAGATAACAAATGTAACCATTTGTGGGAGAACCCATTGTCTCACTGCCCCTCCAATACACATTCCCCATACTTGCTGACTGCGATTTCCTTCCACTGAGATGGGACAAAGAAAGAAAATAACTGGAATTCTGGCCGATTCGATGGTCCAGGCTCGACAGTAATTATATTTTATACACCGTGACTGTACCACAGACGCAGTAAATTCGCTCCCGTCACTATGTAATCCCTGGAAGATACAGAATCGCATACCTGCGAAGCTAATCATCTGTCGTATACCATGTTTGGTACCGACTTGTAGGTAAATTCATAATACGAAACACGGCGGTCCTACTGGAGGGCCTTCTAGGGAAATATGGTCAAAATATTAAACTGTTTCCAACTAGTGAGCCTTTGGTGATGTCACAGACAGTGGAGAGGGAACCCAGGGGGACTTTAAAACTAAAGGGGATCCTTCCCTCCTCCCTCCATTCTCAGACGGCAGAGTGGCATCTAATGCAGAACGGTCCACCCTTCCACCTGCTCCTCGCCAAGGAACATTTGAAGCCACTTGGTAGACTGGTATGGTCCATTTATTTTCACACTGTTGTGTATTTGTAGCTCCTTACTATTTTGTAGTTACATCCTTTTGTATATTTGTACCCAATCAGTGCTAACCCTTTTAAGAATAAAGCTTTACTAGTCGTCCTCGAACACTAAGCGATCCATAACCTCAAAGCGTATCAGCTGTATGTTGGCTGGTAGAAACAGAGGTGGCTGACCCACCTGTCAGTAACAGTCAGGGGAGTATATTGGGGTGTGCTAGGCCATTTGGGCTCCATTTCACCTGACTGCAGGATCCGAGGAGCTGGCAGTAAGTCTCCCGGGCGCTGTACACCACAGGTTGGTGACTGTCGGACCCGTAAACACATTTACATTTTCCTAGCTGACTCCAGACACTCGAGTGCCTCAGAGGCGTTGCGGGTCACAAGCTGATCTTTTAGAAATTAGACCCAAAATGCACTACATTACCTTTCCTCTGTCCCGGTGATGTAACACTGCAGCCCCACAACTCTCCTGCTGTGTTTACAGCAGAAGTCAGGTGACCGCTGCCTGCCAATCAGAGGCAGCGGCTTCAGTGTTTATATTCAGTGCCAGGAGTTGGGATTGCTGCGGCTTCTGATTGGCAGGCAGCGGTCACCTGACTTCTGTAACCACAGGATCCCAGGCAAGTACTGTAGAACTCATCACTTCGTATTCCGACGGTCCGTAAACCTACCAGCTGTTCCAGAACTACAACTCCCAGCATGCCTTGGGTTTTGGTAGTTTTTCAGCAGTTGGAAACCATTGAGCTGAAGTGTCCAGGATTGCAGCGCAGGTGCGATTATCACTAGCAACCTGCCAGCAGCCACCACCACACCCCCCGGTGGCCACTTACCGGCGCCACTCACCTTGGATGACGTGTTCGGGGGAAATGGTTTTCTTTTCGGACTTGTTGCAGATCTCGTTGGCCTCCGAGGAGATGAGGTGGATGAACTCGGTGCAGCAGTTCACTACCAGCTCCCGGGCGTCGTTGGCCACCCTGACGCTGGGCAGAGTCTCTTTAATCATCTTGTTGATGGCGGCCCGGGGGATGGTGAGGTCGTCATCGTTACCGGAGGAGGAGGCCATGTCTCTGCAGGGCAGTAACGGAGACCGAGGGGGGAGCTTCCCTCGTCAGCGTGCACGAAGCACTAAAACCAAAGACCAGTCTAGGATAAAACACCGGAGAGAGCGCGGCGCCGGCTGCACCTCACAACATCCTCCGAGCTCCGCGGGAGAGGAGGCGGCGGCAGGCGTGGGGTTAAAAATAAAAAAAAAAGTGAAGGGAGAGAAGAATCCGGTCACAGGAACATCCCGGCGGAGAGAACACGCACAGCGGAGCCTCCTTCTCCCGCCGGAAGCGGCGTCTGAGGGGAGCGCGGCCGCGGATTCACTTCCGGGAGCACGGCGACGTGCGGGTTACCATGGTTGTGCCGCGCTGGCGCGTCGTGACGTCACGCGTCGCGCGCGCTGGCTGGTGAGAGAGACGCCTTAAAGGGCCAGTAACCTTATACAACATGTGCTACCAAACTCCAGTCCTCAAGGGCCTCAGCGGGTCATGTTTACAGGGTGTCCTATAGTAAGAATGCCTGAGGCACTGACTATAATGACATCACCTGTGAGCAAATCCTGAAAACATGACCTGTTGGGGGCGTGAGGAGCGGAGATGGGGAACATTGCAGTGTGACACGTCTAGAACCCCTCACACCCCTCTGTGGGCGAGTTCACACACTGCATATTTGCCGCGCCGGAACTACACTACAAAGTGCGGTACAATGTAAGAGCCATAGATATCTGGAGTCATTCGCTCCGCCATGTTTGGTGGTAATATGGAGATGAAAGGGTTGGCAGTGGGCGTCGATAGCGCCAATCTATAGAGCAGCGATTTGCAACTGGGGTGCTGCGACTGCCAGCATGGGAATCAGCTGACATTAAGTGGGTTTGCCAGGCAGCGCCCAGCGGGACGAGCCAGGGTCGGCGCGAAGCGCTGCTCCAACACCTGCATAGTGGTCGGCGCTTGGAATTGCAGGCTGGGGTATCATTGAAGTCAATGGGAGGTGCGCCTGCAATTACGAGCGCCGGCGACAACACGGGTCGGAGCAGCGGCAACACTCCACTCTTACGTATGCCAGTGGGCGCTGCCTGGAGACCCCTCTAGGCTTTCTACACACAGGTGAGCAAAAAATACAGTTGCGAACGTGCACGGTTTTTCTGTCACAAACGCCTCCTATGACTTTTGGGAAGTTGCGCTTCTCCGGCGCAGTTGACAGCCGCGGCGGAGGATTGGCAAGTGTTTCCCCATTGTTTTCAATGGAAAACCTCGTATTGCACTCGTGTGCACATCGTACACGTGCGATGGGGTTTACAGTCCCATTAAAAACAATGAGTGATGCGTTCAGAACGTGAAGTTAGAACCCGCCACGATTTTTTCCTGCACCACTCTTGTTTATAACTCCATTCAAAACAATGGGGTTCATATTCATATGAGATTTGCACAAATTTCACACAATTTTCTCAGCCGTGTGAAAGTAGTCTCAGGCAAGTGCAGACCCGGGTCAGATGATGCACAAGTGGTCAGTGGTGCGGCGTAATAATCTTAATTGGTATAGCGCAGCACGGGGAAAACAATACAACAGATTACATGTGATATACAATCAGTTTGAAATGAAGGAGGAGGGTGAGATGGTATTATTGTACCTTGACGCCACCGGAAGCTAGGGGTTTGACAGGAGGAACGCCACTGTCACACCCTTAGCTTCTGATAGGGTAAAGGCATAAAGGTCCTAGTCGCACAGTGTGGGTTTATTAGTGGCAGTGCTGCAGGTTACTATTCTGCTTAGGCTTACATGATGACATGTATTATGTATTACAGCCTTAACATGCCAGCATTTAAATTTCATCATGTAAGGCTAAGCAGAATAGTAGCCCTCAGCGTAAGCCTGCAGCGCTGCCACTAATAAATCCACACGCTGCAGCGTGTGTGCTTAGTCCTGGCCGCCATTTCAGCCATGGGGTTGCAGACGTCCAGCGGCTCACCCCTTTCCATGCCCGGCCGCCGGCTTTCCGCTCCGTTTTGACGCCTGCATCACTGCTCCCTCACACCCGCTCCCGGAAAAGCACAGTGAGTAGGGTCAGCCGGCCGACGGCACTCCGCCCCCTTCCAGCGGCCACATCAGTGCTTGCTCACAGCCCCTCCCGCCAAAGTAACTTGCCTTGTGCTTCCCTGCTGCCTAAGGTACACTGCACTTGCGCAGTCACGGGGGGGGGGGGAGTTCCAGCTTCTGGTCCTGCCCAGGAACCCACTTGCTGCTGGAGGTGCGTGGCTGCAGCGGCGGCCCCCGCTGTATGGCTTTTCTATCACATTCTTTACTGGCAATCCAGGACCTGCAGCCGAGGAAGCTGTCCAGCTAATCAGGGACAGGGGGTGTCACCCCCTGTCAATCTTGACGCCACCAGGAATTCCTGGTGGCGTCAAGATACACTAATACCGGGTGAGCTAAAGAATCGGGGAACACAGGCAGTACAGAAATTACATGTGGAAATCAGTTATTAGGAAGCATACGGGGTGGGGCGGTAAGGAGGTCCAGGGGTAGAGGTCATATTCGGTAGGTAGGGTGAAAAGTGTGGGGAACCCTGGGAAGGAGGAGGGAGACTAGATCAGGAGATTTGGTATGCCTCTCTGAAGAAGTGTGTTTTTAGGGCGTGTCTAAAATTTCGTGTATCGGGGATTGTCCGGATGCCTTGGGATAGAACGTTCCAGAGGATGGGTGCTGCTCTGGTGAAGTCCTGGAGGTGAGCATGTGAGGTTCGTATTAGAGGGGTGTTTAGTCTGAGTGTGTTAGTGGATCGGAGTGAAGCGGGCTGGGTGGTGTATGGACAGGAGGAAGGCAATGTGCGGTGGCGCGGCGCCTTGGAGAGCCTTGTGGGTGAGGGAGAGGAGTTTAAATTTCGTTCTGCAGTGGATGGCCAGTCGATGTAGCGACTGTCCTAATGCAGAGGCGTCTGAGAAGCGGCTGAATAGAATAATGAGTCTAGCTGCCATATTCAGTATGGATTGGACAGTGGAGAGTCTGGTGCGGGGAAGGCCAATAAACAGAGAGTTACAGTAGTCGAGTTAGGAATGGATGAGTGTGACAACGAGTGTCTTCAGCGTGTCCATGGTGAGGAATGGTTGGCTTTTAGCAATATTCCTGAGGTACAGGTGGCATGTTTAGGCCAGAGATTGGATGTGGGTGGTAGAAGGACAGGTCAGAATCCAGTGTGACCAGAAAGCAGCGTGCGTGCGTGTTGTCTGGGAGTTATGATGGTGCCAGATACTGATATGGAGATGTTCGGAGGAGGTCGGCTGATTGTGGGTGGAAAGACAAGGGGGTCAGTTTTTGAAAGGTTAAGTTTGAGAAAGAGGGAGGACATGGTGTTAGAGACAGCAGACAGACAGTCGGTGATATTTTGGATGAAAGGTGCTGAGATGTCACGGGAAGAGGTGTATAGTTGGGAGTTGTCAGCATAGAGATGGTATTGGAGGCCGAATGGTTTGTCCAATTGGGGCTGTGTAGATAGAGAAGAGAAGGGGACGAAAGACCGAGCCCTGGGGTATCCAGACAGCAAGAGGAAGTGAAGAGGAGATAGAGCCAGCCAAGGAGATGCTGAAAAAGCTGTAAGAGAGGTAGGAGGAGAACCAGGAGAGAGCAGTGTCCTTTCGGCCAATAGAGCGGAGCATAGCGAGGAGGAGGTCATATTTGACAGTGTCAAATGCAGCGGAGAGGCTAAGGAGGATTAGTACAGAGTAGTCGCCTCTCAATTTTGCCATCGTCAGGTCATTTGATACTATTGTGAGGACGGTTTCGATCGAGTGTAGGGGGCGGAAACCGGATTGGAGGGGGTCGAGGAGAGTGTTGTTGTGATAGACATGATAATTAGTCAGTGTAAAATGTCTATTGATTTGTACTAAACTAGATGTATTACGCAGCTGTAGTGACTTTAACTCTTAGAGGCTAATGACTGCATAATTTCATTATAGTAATTGCTGGACAATGGCATGGTGAAAAGATGTGTGTGTGTGTGGTATAATGTTGACTTTGCACACAGTTCCACAGCAGCCTCTTAAAGAGTTAAGCCACATTCCAATACTGAAGGAGCTACCTCACCCACTCTCCAGCTTCTGAGCACATGCAATAGAACAAAGGACTGGCTTATACACAGTGGACTTTGGAGAGGGATGGGGGATTCTATATGATCCGACAAATGAGAATCCTATATGTTACTGATGTAATCTGTTGCACGCCCATAAAAGGGCGGTTATCATGTATTGCAATAAAAGACTGAGACTCTACACATTTGTGAAGAGACTCTCCCAGCTTAGACCGGCACTTGTGTCTGATCTGGTCGA
Organism: Eleutherodactylus coqui; assembly: GCF_035609145.1. Classification (NCBI taxonomy): domain Eukaryota; kingdom Metazoa; phylum Chordata; class Amphibia; order Anura; family Eleutherodactylidae; genus Eleutherodactylus; species Eleutherodactylus coqui. Next base: position 261,013,027 of record NC_089839.1, on the reverse strand, counting down.
TGATGTGTGCACACACTATACAATTTGGAAGCTACAGAATACCCCGAAACCTGCTGGAGGAAAATATGATCCAGCTCAATTGGCGTCTCCTGGGTGGGCCGAGTAGAGATTTTTGATTTCTTTCATTCTGGAAAAATACAGAGATCGGCAGATAACACGTAGAACTCAGGGGCCCGAAAATCTACAGAACACGGTAAAATTGCTTTATCTGCCTGTGTCAAGCTGATTTCTAACTGTTGATCTGCCTATGTCTAATCCAGAGTGATAAATCAATGAAAGGCAGGTAATATAGTCCTTTCTACTTGGGAAAAAAAACACCGTTTTTTCCTGCCTAGGGGTATTCTGTATGCTGGGTATGTTATGTCTGAGACGGTTTAAGATTGTGTATGCAAGACCAAGAGATAAATTCTGTGAGGGTTAATGTGTCAGAAGGGCGGACTTGGCTGTTTAAGCCTGAGGGCGCGCGCCAGAGAGGGACACATATACTCCTAGGTAACTAGTGTGGTCAGGAAAATTTATGATATGCGTATGCACTTGTATGATTGAGCGTGTTATGTGCTCTCATATGTGAAAGGATACGCAGGGTTTAAAAAAGGTGTATTTACCTGTATGATTGAGCGTGTTATGTTCTCATATGTGGAAAGGTATATACGCGGGAATTATAGCTGTGGTGTGACGGCTGAAGTCTCCGGATATTGAGGTCTTGGTCATTGAAAATAATCGTCAGTCTTTGTGTATAGTCAGAGGTAGAATGTGCAGTGTTTATTATTGGGGGAGGGTAGAGTGGGCTGAAGATAAGCCACTGAAAGCATTTCCCAGTTAACCCGTTTGTTCCCTTTGCCTATAGTGTTAATGTGCATTGTGATTTACGAGGGATATAAGAAGAGATGGGTGGAATTTGGTAAAGGAGTTTTACTGTGTTCAGAAATTTCTAATAGGATAGAATAAGCAGGCAGAATAGAATACGGGATCAGTGCAGGATGTTTTGGAATATGCAAAACATGTAGAAATGTTTTACAAGAAAAGGATCAGGAAAAGTTGCAGAAAGAAATGTCGGGTTATGGACAGATAAGCAGAAAGAAAGGTGTATTAGATTGCTAGGAGAAGGTATAATGTAGGAAAGAGATTCAAGATGAGAAAGTGTAGTGGGGGATGTGTATTGCCTGTATCCTGCCTTTGTGTTGACTACAGCACCTCCCTATAATGGCGGCCGCACTTGCAATGTTTAAAACCCCACATAGTGTGCCTCTGCAGCAAGTGTGGTGAGCTCTGCCCCCACCCTGAAATTACTTCCCCCCCATGTGCTCACTTTCAGGGTGTGTGATGTTACTTCCGGCCATTCCAATCCGGGATAGGACTAATCCCCGCCCCTTCCTCCTCTAGCAGCCATCTTGCCTCACCTGGGAGATTTGTAGCCCCGTCCCTTACTGCCTCTGGCGGCCATCTTGCTGCATTCGGGAGGCCTACATTCCCCAATGCCACTGTATCCAGTGCTAACATCATGATTGTCTGATGTAAGGTCTTGTTTGACCAGACTTTGTTACACTCCAAAATGTGGCCACCTTGGATGTGTGATAAGTTCAGGGAAACAAACCTTTGTGAAGATGCAGCTTGGGACATAGTAGACGACTAAGCTGGTTTATAGTGTATGGAAGATTGGAGTTGATGCATGGGGGACAGAGGCCAGGGATCCATGAAAGGGGACGCCTTCTCATGGTGTGTTCCCAGGGGCTCTGTTTTCCACTGCCTGCTTCTCCAATGGATGCTCAAACAGATGATGTTAAGGAAGGCTCCTACAGATGGAATAATTTCCCTATAGTCACCCAGCAAACTTTTTCACGCAATTTGATGAAGTAATTTTAGTTATGTGAGAAAGAGGGACTGAATTGCTCAGAGTAGGATGTCAATTCATCCGTATTCTTTAGTTTTTTCCTTAAGTCTTTTGTATATTCTAGTGTCAGTCTACACTGAAGCTATAATTATATTCCGACAGGAGAGTGAAAGTTAAACATTGACGTTCCTTGAAATACTATTACACTGGGTGATTGTAAATTTTGCTTGTGTTGCGCCCCCTTGTGTTAAAAAATGCTAACTGCGACCTGGAAAAAAAAAATAAAAATCTAAAGGAGATTTTTGCTCAGGCTTCGCTGCATACAATGTCACCTTGACCTACAAAGTGCTTGTTTTTGTGCCTCTTGGTTTCCTTTTTCAACGTTGTACTAGTTTGAATGCGATTACTCTTTTTCCATTGAGTATTCCGGTTCAAAAGGGGGGGAGGCATAGGTGATCTGGGTCATAGATGATCTAGGTGTTGTAGAATCAGCTATTGGGTTTAAAAAATAAATAAATAAATGAAATAAGATAAAAAGGAAATAAATGATTTTGTGCTATAAGATTCTGAGCCATGTGAAATAGAACATCAACACGATTATTTAGTACTAATACAGTAAGAAACTGCAGGTATGCAAACAGTTACCGGAACCTCTGTTGACGATGCATATGTTGAGCTTTTTGCAGATGGTACCAGGGTGAGGATTGATGACTCCACATCGGATATGCAGTGGTCACACAACAAGATGTCCTAGAAGCAGAAGCTCTGCCTCCGCATGTCTCAGCACAAGAAGCGGAATTGAAGGCCCTCACTGAGGCGAGTAGAGTGGCGAGAGGTAAGACCGGCAACCCTTTACACTGACTCCTGGTATGCATTTGGCATAGCTCATGATTACGGCCCAATATGGAAGGCCAGATAGTTTTTACCTTACCAGGACAACCAATTGAGAATGGTGCAGCGGTGCAGAGTCTCATGGAGGCCCTACTTCTACCTGACAAAGTTGAGAGTTCGCACCGACTCCTACACTGGAGAAGCGAAAGACGACACCCTCGCCAACAGCACAGCAAAGGCAGCGGCCCTCAAGCCGTGGAAGAAAGAAGAAAGATACTGACAGCATGAGTCAGTGGTAAAAACTTTGGACATTGACAAAATTTGGACTTTGATATGCTAAAGACTTTACAGTTACAAGCCAGCAAGGAAGGAAAGAATAAATGGACTAATATGGGAGCAGCAGAAACAGGACAGCGTATGGTGAACAGTCAACAGCACTTGCCCACCACAGTTCCTGTATCCCATGATGGCCCAGCTGATGGACGGAAAGACCCACCCTGTAAAGCAGCAATGGCGTAGACGCTTGAAAAGAGACGGGCGACTTCTGGGTTCTCTGTAGCTGCTGCATCATTTGTCCAGTTTAGCATGATCTATGCCATGGGTGAGACAGGGCAGAAGTAAATTCGCCACATCACACTTGCCGGGACCACTCTACCCATTTCAGGAATTGCAAATTGACTACGTTCAGCTCCCACTTGTTGGGAATGTATGAATATGTGCTTGTTGTTGTTGATGTCTTTGCAGGTTGGAGGCCGACCCTGTTACCAAGGCAAACAAGTAGGTAACGGCAAAGAAGCTTATGAACGAGGTAAACTGTGAATATGGGGTACCAGAAGTGATTCAGAGTCAGACAGAGGTACAAACTTCGCAGGTGAATGTAACATGTCATGTCTGCTCTGGGTGTATCCCAAGCCTTTTACATACTTTACCACCTTTAGAGTAGTGGAAAGGTGGAGAGACTTAGTGGCACGCTAAAATGCAAGATACTCAAAAAAATGATGCCACTTTGAAAAGACTGTCATCCAATAGCCCTATTCAGTGTTAGATATGAACCCAGGGGGGATCATGCATTATCTCCCTACGAGATTGTTTGGGCTAGCCCCAAGGCTAGGTTGTTACTATCCTCAGTAGTTACAATTACAATCTGATGTGTTGACTAAGTATGTGATTTCCGTTGTTAAAACACTAACCAAAGCCTATGCACAGGTGTTCTCTTCCAGACTCAGGGGCAGACACTGGGACACATATCTTGCAGCCTGGGGATTGGGTGTGTGTCAAGAAGTTCCTCAGGAAGCACCCTCTTGAGCCCCGATTTGATGGTCCCTACCAGGTGCTTCTGACTACTGCCACAGCTGTGAAACTAGCCGAAAGACTTACATGGATCCATGCTTCATACTGTAAGAAAGCCTCAGATCCGGGAGACCAGTCTTAGTTGTGCCGAGGACATTACTCTGGTTAGGGCTAGTGAGAGAGGAGGGTGGCAACTGGAATCCTTAGTTGGAAGAATATGAGGGTATGGTTACCTTCTGGTATAACTCGTCCAATACTCAAGTAGCCACATATTCTTTTGACTATTGTACTGTGGTCCCGTGTCTAGGCGCAAGATCCCACCGCGGACCAGATTTAGCCCAGTCCAGCTGCTTATATGACTTATATACCCGGGGAATACAATATGTTTGCGCCACTGATAATGTCTGGGGAGAAGACTGCCGTTATTGGGGATTAGTGGGATGGAACGCAGGAACAGACTGGTCCTATAAACCGCGAAGTGCCTTAAAATAAGAAAGATAAGAGCGGGAAATCCCTAATTAGTCGTATAACCCTCCTTGAGAATAATAAGGACAGCAGGTATTGGAAGTCTGAACTTAGTATGTTGCTTGGTTTTAATGCGGTTTTTACACTAACCATGGGAGATCCAAGCCCGGGGGACGGGGGGACTTACAGTCTGGGGACATATAGGTACGGGAGGACAGATCTCTTAGGGAAGTTTAAAATAAGGGATATGGTAGATGCACCGGAATGGAAGCCTTCACTTAGTCCCGTGCCCATAATTAACCCCCTCCGCCGTAAGATAAAGACCTTGATGAACATGATGATCATAGCCGACCCTACCTTTTGAGGACACCTTGACAGTAGCGACTGGCTACTCTGACCAGAATCTCTGGTTGGAGTTGATGAGGTACAATGCTAACAGGAGCAACAAGTCTAACTGTTGCGTGTGCGGTAGTGCCCAACTACACTTGGGGATGGTCTTCCTAAATCTCCCTGTAGATGCTGAAGAGTGTTTCCTTAGTTTAGTCGTTAGCACTTCCACCAATTACACTGCTTGTGAGAAGTGGAAAAAGGAATACTCTATAACTACTTAAATGTTTTGCACCGGAGAGAGTATTACTGACTATCCTGGAAACTACACCTGCCAGGAAAATAGGCAGGGTGGAGGGAGATTTTTGGGGAACTCACTAACGGGTATTGCTCCTCCTACGGTACGATAGGAGGGGAATGGATGCAGAATCAGGTCCAGTCCTTAGGAGACGTTTACTGGCTTTGTGGAGACATGAGGTGGAGAACCCGCCTGGAAGGTAATTGCGCAGGGGAGTGTGCCTTAGTAAAGCCCTTATGCTCCTCCGCATCCTGTCAGACAGCATCGAGGATAATGAGGTTACCCCCAATAGTTACTTTATCTCGATCCAACTCTGTCTGTGTTTTGTGGTTATCCTGTCATGTTGGTCTATCCTTGTTTTCCGCATAGGTACGGCGGTTCCTTCCAGTCTTGTCACTAGGTAGTGTAGGGTCAGTGTCGGCGGCCTGGACGTGTCCACCTTTGGGGCTATCTCCAGGAGGGACATTGGTGTGGGTGAAGATTAGGGAGTCCCACGCCGTGCGTACCTGTGCACACTACTAGTATTGTAACATTATACTAGAGCGAGAAGAGAGACTCCTGGTGGTAGTTTTAATCTACACGTGTACATTGACGTCATAGGACAGCCAAGGGGGGTACCTGATGAGTTTTAAAAATTAGAGACCACGTTAAAGCTAGATTCAAGTCCATTTTCCTGATCATTATGGTAAATAAAATGTTGACTGGATTAATTATGTTTATTATAATTAGCAGCGGTTTATAAATTATACTAAAGATGCCTTATAGGGACTAGTCGACCAATAGGACCTACCTCGACTATGACTTTTCAAAATAGAATGGCCTTAGATATGATTTTAGCTAAAAAGGGGAGTGTCTGTAAGATGATAGCGGAGACTTGTTGTACCTACATCCCAGACGACACGTGACCCGCGGGTAAAGACGCAGTTGCCATTAAAGAAGCTGACCGCACTAACTAAAAAGAGCTAACCTTTGGGACCTGTACTTTCCATAGATGAGCAGGTGGTAAAGGATCCTGGCACAGACGGGCGTCGCTGTTGTATGTGAACTGATTATCTTTTTCGTTCTAGTCTGCTGTGTTATCCCCTGTGTCAGAGAGAAATGTGAAACGGATGCTGGAAAAGCCGCTCCCACAATGAGTTTGCTGGATGCATCCCCAGAAGGAATGGACAAGTCCTACACCCCCTTGAAGACCCTAAATCGAACCTTCAATGCGCTCCAATTATAGGCTCACGCGCAAAGAACTATGAAAATTTGACGGGAAGAGTTAGCGGATAGACATTTTAAGGGGGGATTGTGATAGACACGATAATTAGTCAGTGTAAAATGTCTATTGATTTGTACTAAACTACATGTATTACGCAGCTGTAGTGACTTTAACTCTTAGAGGCTAATGACTGCATAATTTCATTATAGTAATTGCTGGACAATGGCATGGTGAAAAGATGTGTGTGTGTGTGTGTGTGTGTGTGTGGTATAATGTTGACTTTGCACACAGTTCCACAGCAGCCTCTTAAAGAGTTAAGTCACATTCCAATACTGAAGGAGCCCCCTCACCCACTCTCCAGCTTCTGAGCACATGCAATAGAACAAAGGACTGGCTTATACACAGTGGACTTTGGAGAGGGATGGGGGATTCTATATGATCCGACAAATGAGAATCCTATATGTTACTGATGTAATCTGTTGCACGCCCATAAAAGGGCGGTTATCATGTATTACAATAAAAGACTGAGACTCTACACATTTGTGAAGAGACTCTCCCAGCTTAGACCGGCACTTGTGTCTGATCTGGTCGATGATGTGTGCACACACTATACAATTTGGAAGCTACAGAATACCCCGAAACCTGCTGGAGGAAAATATGATCCAGCTTATTGTCAGAGAGAAAGTGTGTGAGACCGGAATAGACCAGGCATTCTAGTAATTTGGAGATGAAGGGGAGGTTTGAGATAAGTCGGTAGTTGGCAGCGTCTGTTGGGTCAAGGGTTGGTTTCTTTAGCAAAGGGGATATGATGGAGTGTTTGAATGAGGAGGGGAAAATACCAGAGGTCAGGTATGGTGGTGAGGTGGGTAATTGCAGATGGGAAAAGGGACCTGAGGAGGTGAGAGGGATGCTAGCGCAGGTGGTGGGGCGAGCAGCAGAGAGCAGTCTGAAGCCTTCTTCTTCTGTCGTTGGTTCTAATGTAGAAAGTGAATAGGTGAGGGATGCAGTGCTGAGGAGACCAGGATCGGGGCTAGCTGTGCAGTTTTCGGAGATTTCTTTTTGGATGTTGTCATTTTTTTTTCTCTCTAAATAGGCGGCTAGTTCTCCAGCACTAAGATCCTTTACAGGGGCCTGTTCTTTGGGGCTGAGGAGGGAGTGGATGATGGCAAAGAGTTGTTTGGGGTTGTGGGATAGTGAGGAGATAAGGGAGGTGAAATAAACTTGTTTGTTGTGTTGGAGGGCGAGGTTATATGTTTTAAGCATGAATTTGAAGTGGAGGAAGTCTGCATGCTGCTTTGATTTTCTCCACAGCTGTTCAGCACACCTAGAGCACCTCCGGATGAAGCAGGAATGTGAGCCAGGGTTGCCGTGGTCTGCGGCGGACGGCTCGGGTCACGGTGTGTGTGTGTGTGTGTGAGAGAGGGGGGGCAGTTCATCCAGGGCACGCCTGAGGGTGGTGTGGTAGTGTTCGGCAACCAGATTAGGGCAGGAGAGGAAAGTAATAGGGGATAGGGAGGAGTGAATGGTCTTGGTAAAGTGATGCATGTGGACTGTCTGGAGGTTCCTAGAGGTGTGATAGACAGAGGGGTGCTGGGTAGGTGCCAGGGTTCCCTGATGGAGAAGGAGAGTAAGTTGTGATCCAAGAGTGGAAAGGGGGAGTTAATAAAGTGGGAGGCAGAGGAGATGTGGAGGCAAATTAAATTAAGAGTGTTCCCGTCTCTTTGAGTGGGGGAATCTGAGAGTTGTGTTAGGCCGAGGGAGGAGGTGAGCGGTAGAAGCTGGGAGGCACATGAGGAGTTGGGGTCGTTAGTAGGGATATTGAAATCATCAAGGACGGGGGTTGGGGTTTCACAGGATAGGAAGTGGGTGAGCCAGTTGGTGAAGTGGTCTAGGAACAGGCAAGTGGGACCTGGGGTCAGTAGATAACTGCAACGTGCAGGGACTTGAATGACTGGAAGGTCAGCAAGGGAAGTAGGGAAATGACGTGGGAGGAGGACACCTACTCCTCCACCACGCCTGTCATCTGATCTGGGGGTGTGGGAGAACTGCAGGCCATCAAAGACTAATAAAGCGAGGGAGGTGGAATTGGACTGTTGTATTCACGTTTCGGTGAGGGCGAGCAGGTTGAGGTGTTTGGTGGTGAAGAAGTTGTGGATAGTTGGCAGTTTGTTGCACACGGATTGGGTGTTCCATAGGGCGAATTTGAACGACGCAGGGGAGGCGCGTGGGCTAGTGGATGAGCTAGTAGGGTGGTTTGGTATGATTAGGGGAGCGGGATTTTGGTAGAGAGCAGCACGGGGTGGGCCAGGGTTGGGGGTTATGTCCCCTGTGGCTAGGAGTAGTATGGTAGCAAGGGTGAGCGGGTGATTGGGGATGTGTCCGTACTGTATGTGTTATGCTGGTGGCAGCGGACACCAAACAGCTGATCAGTCTGGGTTTTTAGTGGCAGACTGCAGCAGCTCAACTATTGATGACCTCTGAGGATAGTTCATCAAAAACAGCCCAGAAACACCCTTTAAAGGGGTATTCCCATCTCAGCGCCTCATGTGCATGAGAACTGCATATACAGCCATGTGATGCACTTTTCTCACAAAACACACTACAATTGCAGAAAAATTTCAGGTGTAACAATTGTGATATCGGTCCAATTACCTGGAATGATATCACACTCACCTGGGTACATACAGCCTTATATTCACCACTGAAGAGGAGTGGATTACAAGACTATATACCTGGAGGGATTGCCGCTTCATTCATAGATTCTGGATTGGAGTCTTTAAGGTCGGCTTCACATGGGCGTAAGTGTATTTACACGCACATTTGCGCGATATGCATTGTGTTTTGCTACGCAGCTGGGTGTATTTTAGTGTATTTTTTGCACATGCATGCCCTGCAGATTTGCACACGCAAGCATGCTCTCCTTGATTTCAATGGGCGATCAAGTCTAATTAGTTTATATGCTATTTTCATGTGCGATGTGCATGAAAATAGGATATGATGCATATTTGTTTGCACGACTGAAATGCATGCGCAAAATATGTACTGAGAACCTGCCTGCTCGCCCGCAAAGATTCGAGTGCCGGCGGGGGATCTTTCTCTCTCTCTCTCTCTTCTTTGCGGGCGAGCAGGCAGGTACTCGGTAAAGATGATACTCGCTCTAGTTCCATGTGAGTGCCGGCCGGCATTTACTTAAAAGCATTGACACCTAATAATGTAAGCCTAACTGTGAAACTACCCCTAACCCTCCAGCCCACGGCAAAAAGTCTCCCCCTCCCTTCGGAGGCCTCCCCTTTGCGCTCCCATACACAAGTCCTGACACATCCACGCCAAAAGTCTCTCCCCCCGCCGGCGACCTCTCCTCTGTGCTCCCGCCTGCAAGTACAACATATGCATACCCTGCGCTCCATCGGCCTACGGAGTGCACCTGTCGGCATCGGCAGCCCTGGAGCACGGGGTGGATGCGGCCGCTGACGGCTTCTCCGCTCCCCATACTCCTCTCGGCAGCGGTGCTCGTGACAGCTGCTGAAGGCAGGGGAGCAGAGTTGCTGTCAGCGGGCGCCTCCGCTGAAGCTGGGGACAGCGCATGATGGGCTGTTCCACAGCCCTGAGTGCCACTACATCAGAGGCCAGGCCACCGCTCCCAGCCTTACCGCTGACAGGGCCCCAGCCAATCACACGCCCCCAGCCAATCAGAAGCTGGGGGCGTTACTAAATTTTCACAAAGCTGTATTATGTCGCCACCCCTTACTTCCAGTGGCGACATAATACAACAGTACCTGTTCCTCTTTAATTTCTCTTTCCTTTATTTCAGCCCCTGAGCAGCATGAGGACTCTGCAATAAGATTTAGGTACTCCCGTGTTTTTAGTGTAGACCAGGAAAGCTTGCAGCATGTATGTGAAACATAACCATAGTTTCTCTTTCACCCGTTGAAGGCCAAAAAGTCTCTTGTCAGGGTGGTATACCTTTTTTCTGCTGTATGGAATAACAGAGGCATCCAGCAAAAAATAAAGTATGTTTTATTCACATTGATGCCTATGGGCAACAGATGCCACTATACGCCTATGCAGTGGTATACTTTGAAGGTATAAAGATGTAGCATTCATTAAAATAACTGCTAGGGAACACTACACCATCAAAGGGGTTCTGTCATTAGAAACCAAAAATTCTGTACTTACCTATTCCTCCCCCATCAGTCTTCTTACAGCATCTTCTCCTCGCTGATCTCGTCTCCTGCAGTTCCCCCCGGGTCACCTCACCTCCAGCCGGCCGATTCTTCATCTTCCAGTGACGAAGCATCCATTCTATGTAGGTTCCTTCCTGCCCGGCAATGTGCGCTATGTCAGAGCTATTGCCAAGACTGTGCATGCGCTCTGTCTCTCTGCACAGTCTCGGCAATAGATCGGCATTCCTTCCTAAGCAGTGACGTAACCTACACTGACCTGCAGGAAGAAGAATGCAGAGAATGGATGCTCCAAAATAAGAAAAGGATCCAGCCAGCTTGTGGTGAGGTGACCCAGGAGACCGGAGAAGATCAGTGAGGAGGAGGTGCGGTAAGACTGCCTGGGGAGGAATAAGTAAGTACCAATTTTTTTTTAATGACAAAACCCCTTTAATATAGCATGCCACTCATTTACTTTGTATTAGAATGACCACATTACATAAGTAGCATGGAGAGCTGTAGTTCGCTACATTAATAGCATATCATGCTGTTTACATCAGCGTTTTCATTTACGGTTTGCTGTTCCGTGGTGGGAACATCCTAACGGAAAGAAAACGTTTCTGTATTGTCTATCTCCAATATATATATATTTTTTACACTAGATCAAAAATGCAGATGGTTGTGCTTTTTTTTCAGTTTCGGAAACTGAGTACAGGTAGATAATTTTTTTATTGCATTGTATACAATAGGAAGCAGATGGAACTTAAAGACAATCAGTTTTTAATTTACGGTGGTGATGCCTCGTTAATGACTGTGGCTCAGTGGTTCGCACTGTTGCCTTTCAGTGCTTGGTGGTCCTAGGTTCAAATCTCATCAAGGGCCACATCAACTTTGAAAAACTCCATACAGCCATCACTCTTGGTTAGATTTAAATCTACAACTCCAGCACTTACAGTGCTAGCAAAGAGCCACCACATACTTGTTCTTTCATCACCAGAGAAATAGAAAAGCAAGAAGAATAAACAAAAAGAGAACATAAAAGCCAATACAGCCATCACCCTTGGTCAGATATGAACCTGCAACTCCAGCACTGGAAGGCAGCAGTGCTAAGGACTGACCCACCCTACTTGTTCTTCCTTCTTTCTTCTCTGGAAAAGGAGAACAAGAAACACAAAGAGGACTTTGTCTTTGGTCAAATTTGAATCTAGGACCCCGATGCAGCAAGGCAACAGTGCTAATGACTAAGGCCTCCCTCACACAGGGCGTTTTATACAGCGTTTAGCGCTGCCTTTTCAGCCCAGCGCTAAACGCTGTACAACTCTCCCATTCATTTCAATGGGACTGCTCACACAGGGCTGAAAACGTAGCGCCTCCCAACGCTGCGCTTTGACAGCGATGCAAGTTCTATTTTGGGGCGTTTTCAGCCCTGCGTCGCCCATTGAAATGAATGGGCAGCGGTTTTAGCACTGCTAAAGACGCGGCAACACTTGGTGCCGCGTTTTTGGCAGCGTTAACCGCTCGCCGATTTTCGGGGTGAGGGCTTGCAATAGAAGCTCTACCCCGAAAATGTGTCCCAGCTAGGTAGAGAAAAAAAAAGAAAATAATACTCACCTAGCCGCTGCAGTCCGGGTCGCGGCCGCTGGTCTCGGCCGCTGATCCGGGCTTCCTCGGCACCCCAAAGTCTATTGCCGGAGGCCAGTTTTGAGAACCCCGCCTCCGGCAATAGAGTGCTGTGATTGGTTGTCGGTGCTTGCTCGATGCCCAATCACAGCCCTTCATTGACTGTCTCAGCCAATCAGAGCTTGCCAGTGCTGATTGGCTGCGACAGTCAATGAAGGGCTGTGATTGGGCATCGAGCGTGCCGATAACCACTACATGCTTCTCTAATTGGCTAATAATGCTCATGTGAGCAGCGCTGGCCAATCAAAGCAGCATGTAGTGTCTTATAGACCAGCAATGCCCCAATACATCCTTTTTGATTCATTAACGTATACAGAACATTTTTTTAAACATCAATACAAACAGATTGTATATAAAATGGCCATTTTATGCAGTCCTTTCTTTCCTTCGTTTCCAAATACAGCAAATGTTATCATTTGTAACCCTTAAGTCATTCTTTATATATGCTGATATGTAACAATATGTATAGGTCAGTGGTATAGTGAGCAATTGTGTGAAAACTGTTACAACATAGCATGCTTCCCAGAAAATAAGACCTACCCCAGAAATAGGCCTATCCTGCTTTCAGGATTTTCAGGGAGTCTTGAAATATAAGCCCTACCCCAAAAATAATCCCTAGCTGCATTACGGAAAAAAAATATATATATAACCTAGCATGCTCGGTCTAATTCCCTCCTGCTGCTCTCCAGAACTCCAGCGTGGTTCCCGCAGTCCTCGTCCGCTCGTACAATATCACTTCCAGGTTACGGGATTCCTAAATCCCGTCTCCAGGAAGCAATGTCTGTGATTGGTTCATCGAGAGCTGCATTGATTGGCTGAGCAGTGCTCGAAGAACCAATCAGAGCCATTGCTTTGTGGAGGCGAGATTTATAAATCCCATAACCAGGAACTGATCTTCTGTGGATGCCCAAGCTCTAGAGAGGAGCAAGAAGGACCTGGACTGAGCCTGCTAAGTATAATAAGACATCCCTGAAAATAAGACCAAGTGTCTCTTTTGGGGCAAAAATTTATATAGGACAGGGTCTTATTTTTGGGGAAACACGGTATATAAAGTACTTCATCAGAAACAAAGGTGTTGTCCATCTGGAACATGAGGGGAATACATTATACCAACTGTAGATCTTCTGAAAGACTCAAGCTATCGGGATAAGCATTAGTCGTCCATAAGCAAGGGATCTTTTCATAAATTTGGAAATTGAAGAGACATTATGATTCAAGTATATTTATTGTAATAAAGCACAGTAACACATGATCTGTACACATTAGGATTGGACTACTATTGTAATGGTTCCTCTTTGCCTTTCTCTATTTCTATATTTCCCACGTGTACATGGTTTACAAATGTGATGAAGCAAATGTCTTTTTTAGGCCCGTTTCCCACGAGCTTATTGTAACACATCTTTAACATGGATCTGTAATACGGACGTGTAACACATGAAATTGCCTCAGTATTTGATCTGTATTCGCCTCCAGTGGTTTTATTTTCTACTGGGTAAATACAGATCCGCTTTTTGCCCAATGGAAAATCACACCAATGAATACAGAGGGAAATACTGATGCAATACAGATGCATCCATATTTTAATTACTTTCCATAGACTATAATTTTTATCAAAAATGGACAAAAGTAGTACATTCTATGTTTTTTAAACACGACTGTGAACAAAACGCCATGTAAATAGATTTTCATTAGCGCCGTATTACAGTCTGCAAAACACAAACCAATACGGAATAAAAGATGCACTCATCTGGAAGTGGCCATATACTATATAACTTACATGGAAAAGTCTATATACTGCACATAAAGAGGGAGAATAGTACAAGTGGTGGTTTTGCTTTATTATGATGGCATCCTACTGGTCAGGACATAATGAATATGGATATATTGTAGTGTACGGGGGACTAGACCATATTTTCCCTTGTTACATAAAATACCTCATATGGGTCCCAGAACACTTGTTCTGCAATAGCAGAACATTCAGGATGATGGAGATCAGTTGTGACCCAAAACTTGTCTTGACTGTTGTTATACATTGATGCAGGCCAATTCTTCTTCAATGAAAGAAGTTGTGCCACGTTTTCAATTTACACCTTTAGCCAAAGGATTGGGAATAAGTGTCTGATTTGATGGGTGTCTGACCACTGGGTCCCGTGGAGCGGTGGTCGCACATGTCTGCTGTCACTCCATTTAACTCTATAGGACTGCACAAGATGTATTGAAGTAGCTCACGTGCTACATTTATACAGGGAGCATGAGATCCCAGTTCTTGTAATCAGTGGGGGTGCTGATGGTCTGACCCCACTAATCTGACACTTATCTTCTATCTGATGGATAGAGGATAGGTTGAAAACTTGACATAACTCCTTTAACCCTTTCCAATCCACTGTCTGACATCTAAAGACATTATGATTTAAGGCTGTACAGCTCCAATGTTGGAAGACGTCCGTCGGGGTTCTCTTACTGTACATTGCCAGTCTCTCTGCTGCCGGAGCCTAACCAACATGTCACCTCATGCAGTACTGGCTTTAGCCTGCAGATGGCGCTGTTGTATAATGGCAGAAAAAGAGTTAGCCCCCTAGGAAAATCAGGATACAAATTGGATTGGAAAGGGTATTTTGTTGGGTTTCATAATTTAGAGTGAATGCACATGGGCGGACTTGAATTTGTGGAATCTGGAGCGGTCGTCTGCCTCCGGATTTGGCAGCAGATACCGCCCATAGCATGATATACAAAAATGATTATTCATGCATATGAGCGGAAAACAAACATGTACCAATCTATCAGCAAGATGCATCACATATTACTATAATACATACATATCAACGCATCAGATATGCCAAAGAGTCTGTATATAGTTGATATTGTTAGAGCAGGAAGTCCCATAGTTTAAAAGATTCATCAACATCTTGTAATTAAAAAAATGAAATGTTGCAAATGTTCCATATGGTAAGAAAATATTTTTACATTACGAAACAAAAAAAGGGTTTTTGAGTGATAATGAATCGAAACGAACGCTGACTACTTAGAATCATCTAATCCTTCAATGGCTACATTACAAAATCTAGTAAATTGTCAGTTCCCAGGTAGAGCGATCCAGTGACGGGTCACACGTGATCATCGGCTGACCTGATTGTTGGTTCTTTCACCGGGCAGCACATAGTTCTATCTGTCTTTAGATGTTATATCCATACAGTATACAAGCACATTGGGTACGCCTAGGATCAATGTCACGTACCAGTCATTGTACCAGATATAGCAAGAACTGAGAAAGCTAAAAGGGGAGCTATAATACTAAATATCTAATGCAGTTCCTATAACCATTCACAGCTGCAATCTTCAGCAGAACTGGTTAAACCTATTTAAAAAATGCATAGAAAGTGATCCAGGTATAGTGTCCAAATGCAAACAATGGCTGTTGTGACTTCTTAGGATTTATGTTTTCCCCAAGTCAAAGCTCCTTGTACTCCTCCATCTCAGCAGTTTGATGAAATTAAGGCTGGCATTGAAGATTTTGTCATGCTGAAAGACCATTTTGTAGAAGGTATCAATGGGTAGGTCACCATTAGGATCGGCATATTTTAAAGTCGTCAGTGGTGTGTAAAGATTGTTCGTCTGGTGACGGAAAGGTGGATTTTCTGCCAAAATCACCTTCAATGTATGCTGTTGATAAAAAAAATATACACCAAGTTATGATATTGTTCTACAGCCTACTATATTGAACTGCATAGACTGATTGCCAGCTGACATTTGCTTTTTACACCTAATGTATTGAACCTTTTTGTTTCGGTATTGCTGGCATACTGTAGTCTCAAATTCATTTTTACCATCTGTCTATCCTTAGGAAATGTAGAAAGTAAGGACTGTATTCATATAACTGCAGGTAGGTGTTTAAATGACTGAACCAGACCCTGTTAGATTTTCTAAATGAGTGTGGGTTTACACATGTCAATTAACATTGAATAGTCGCTTGAAATAGTCACTACATTGTATTGATGGCATACAAGGACTGTGGTTCATGTGCTTTTATGCACCCAGTTGGTAGCCATTAGAGATGAGCGAGCACGCTCGGATAAGCCAGTTACTTGAGCGAGCCTCGCTCTTCTCGAGTAACTGCATTCTTGTCCGAGCGTGCTCGGGGGGTAGGAGGGGGAAAGCGTGGTAGAGAGTGAGAGAGATCTCTCTCTCTCTCACTCCTGCTCACCCCCCCCCCCCCTCCCCGAGCACGCTTGGACAAGAATGCAGTTACTCGAGAAGAGCGAGGCTCGCTCGAGTAACTGACTTATCCAAGCGTGCTCGCTCATCTATAGCAGCCATGTTTACATGGAACAACTATCACTTACGTTTGCTCAATAGAGCAGTTTATTTGGATGATAGCTGTTCCGTATAAAGCCAACCTAAGAAAGGGTGGTTGGAATGGCGATGTATGGTCAGCCACTGAGCTCTTCTGAAGTGCTTGGTATCACCCAATGATCTTATGCTGTTGACAGAAAACTAATGTTTCAAGAACTAGCAGATGTTCCATTGACCACAAGTCTTGGAGAGACATGTCAGTGAGTTGGGCTGAGAGATAACATACACAATTCTTACCTCTGCCACATCTTCAGCTGTCTGACCCAAGCTTTGGAAGACTGACTTGTAGTTTTTCAGGTAGATATCGGTAAACATGTTGGCCGTCTCATCATCCACTCCAGAAGGGTCCATCTTCATTCCATCTTCGAAAACTTTCCTTTCAAACTCTGTGATCACCGGACCAGGCTCAATGAGGCTCAACCTGTAATATGTGAAAATATTAATTGTTATAGAGACACAAACATGTCTGATCTTTTGAAGAACAATATTTGGAAGGGTCAAAGAAAAAAGTCAGAAATAATTTATAGTAAGGCTCTTGAATGGGTTGTACCAAGATCAAAACTCCTGTTCACAGTCCCAGTTAGGTAATATAAATGTCATAGATCAAGGTCCTCAGCTCAGGACCCCCATCTACATAAGAGCAGCTCCCTTTCTGGTGGACCCTGTGCCACCATTATATTACAGGATAGCCATTCATCAGAATGGCCATTTGTAATATATTTCCTCTGTGAAACAACTGGCTAGCCACGACCTCTGCAGCAAAATCAACTGTTAACCATGAATGCCGATTCTAAAGGGGTTGTGTCTGGTGAGATAACTCCTTTAACCATTTCCAATTGAACTTGTATTCTGGCTTTCCTAGGGGGCTTGTTATTTTTCTGCTGTTATCCAATGGCGCTATATGCTGGCTAAAGACAGTACTGCATGAGGTGACACATTGGATAGGCTCTGACAGCAGAGAGGCTGGCAATATACAGTAAGTGAACCCCGATGGCCGTCTTCCAACATCGGAGCTGTACAGCCTTAAATCATAATGTCTTTAGACGTCAGACAGTGGATTGGAGAGGGCTAAGTTGAATAGAAGTTAGATTAAAGTTGTCCCAATTCCCTGATTTGCGCTACTGTGGCCAATAGTCCCCGATGAATGTTGTGATAAAGAAAGTCAAAGGAATGTTGGATTTGACCATGTCGAATCCTTTGTTCCCACCAGAGATAAGCCACAGCTAGAAGGATGTAGCAGTATCTTATTCCCTTCTCCCAACTGAGAGTAACAATAATAAAGCTATTAAGTATATCCAATTGGTCCATTGAGGAATTAAGAGGCAGTTACTTTTTCAAATAGGTAGTACAGGTGTAACATAGAAGCGAGCCCAGTATAAGAAAAACTGAAAAATTACTTCAGTGTCGCTTCATTACAAAATAAGGGCTCATTCACATCGACGCTTTAGATTCTGGGCCCGACTATTGCCTGAACGGAACCGTCATATGATGGATCTGAATGAAGCCCACTGACTAGAATGGGGTCTATTGGATTTCCAGTCAGGCTTCTGGATTTTACAGGGTGAAATAGCGCAGCATGCAGCATTATTTCATCCCATTTTTAATGGAATTGAGCAACAGAGGTTCTGAACGGAACCCTCAATGTTAATGTGAATGAATCCTAAGACGGGGAGAAGCAATACTTACTGGAGCTTGAATTTTAGTGCTTGTATTGCTAGACTTTCGCAGAATCCCTCAACAGCAAATTTGGAGGCAGAATACACATCATTAAACAGAATACCTGCAAAAAAATGAGTGAATGTTCAAAAATAACAAAAAAATAGTTTGCATAAAGTCTGCCAAGTTTATCATCATGTAGTGATGATCTGGATGGACATTTTCAGATTGACCCCCTGATATAAATATATGCATTAAATGAATATTTCAATTAGCAAACATTAATTATATACTTTGGCTGTTGATTGTTTTGCGCTGTGAAGCCATCGTTTTAACTGTTTGAATTACAATAGTGTGTATGTATAATGGGCCCATTGTTTTATATAAGGAGAGGAAACACTTCCTGATTTCATGGATGCCAATTGGAATAAACCCCTGTATGGACGACTCATCTCCAACAGTCCTGCATCTATGCGCTCTAATCTGGCCATAAATTGGTCAAAAAGCATAATTTTCAAAACCAAAAGAGAAAGAGGGCGGGCACCACTAGTAATGTGTCTGTATAGACAAGATACAAGAAAAGAAAAAGCGATACAGAAATGTGTGCGCACCCATAGAGCAAAAAAAATTATTAATTTGTTAACACTAAAGAAAACGGGGGAAAAATTGCTAAAAACACTTGAAAGACATAATCAGGAATTGCCAATATAATAAAAGACAATTACACCCGAAGCAAAACACAACAAAGAATACACAAAATATGTTCAGTCTTCAAAGAAAACTCCCTAGTCAAAGCAATATATATAAGATAAACAATGGTAATATCCCCAAATGATAATTAATTCATCCAAACATCACGGATTACAGTACCGAGGGCTCACGCACGCATGACACACACGCATAAAACGTAGTACACATGCATATTTACGTGTATTTTAGACCCCCATAATCTACAATCGGTGTATTATGCACCCAAATAGGACATGTTGCGTTTTTTTCACACATGTAATAAAATTGCATTTCTGAATGGCCTAATATAAATCAATGGTCAAGTGTTTTTAGAACTTTTTTCTTGTTTCCTTTTGTGTCCGTGAAGGAATTATTTGTTTTGCTATATGGATCTGCGCGCTTATTTTTGTGTCGCTTCTTCTTTTCTTGTAAAATGTATAATTTTGACCATTTTGGTTGATCATCGATGTAAAATTACATGCAAACTATCATCCGCAAAGGCAAACTTCTAGCTGGTGAAACAGTGATCTGTGATGTTAGATTTTTTTTCGCTACCATCAGCTAAACCTAGACTTGAACAGCATGATGGGCGGATTACATCCAATCATTCGTTAGTTTGCACAAACCAACTCTGTTGTTTTAAACTTTTGCAACTTTGTCCCTGATCTGCCAGTTTAGTTTGGCATGTTGATGGTCAGCTCTTTCATACAAGCAATCCGATATACAATTAAGTAGAGATGAGCGAGCATACTCGCTAAGGCAAACTAGTCGAGCGAGTAGTGCCTTATTCGAGTACCTGCCCGCTCGTCTCTAAAGATTCGGCTGCCGGCGCGGGTGACAGGTGAGTTGCAGCGGTGAGCAGTGGGGAGAGGGGGGGAGAGAGATCTCCTCTCCGTTCCTCCCTGCTCTCCCCCGCCGGCACCCGAATCTTTAGAGACGAGTGGGCAGGTACTCGTATAAGGCACTACTCGCTCAAGTAATGTGCCTTAGCGAGTATACTCGCTCATCTCTACAATTAATCAATCACATTCTGGCCTATCCATATTAATTTGTGAAATGTCGTATATTACTACTGCTATAATTATGTAGTTATTGATTGAAAGTAATGTCACATGCTAATGTGGGAACAAACATGGAATATATGATGAGGATGATATCAACAGTGGACATTCCTGATATAACCATGACTATTGTCTGTTTATATATTCAGTCCTTTGAGATGTTTTGCCATGTTTTCCCTAATATTTCCAATGTTGCAGACATCACTGTACCTTGGATTCCCATGACACTGCTTATTATCACTATGTGACCATCCTTCCTCCTTTTCATATCTGGTAAGATTTCCTTCAGTAATCTGACAAGTCCAAAGAAATTTGTATCCATCACAGTTTTCATTTCATCGATACTTTGACATTCTATAGGTCCGATGAGCCCAATGCCTGCATTACTGACTGTGGACAGAAAGGATTTGTCATATAGACCGTCTCCTGGTAAGATCCATATCAGTAAACACCCCAAATCCATACATAGTTTTAAATAGCTTCAGTTATATACTTTAGATTATCAAAAAAATACATGTCCATGAAGTTCAACCTCAAAGACTCCTAAACTCCAGTGGGTCCTGAGGAAGGCTGGAGGTCTCAGCTGCTCTTGACATTAAAAGGGTTCCTCCATTTTTATGCATTTAACATCTATCCATGGAAAAAGTGATAAATTATTGCTGGACTTTTGAGATCACTATTGCAGGGCTCTTGTTTCTGCTCACCTCAAGGATGAGTGACTCGGGACTCTCAAGCTGTACATTGATGGGGGTCAAGGTGGGGCCTCAGCAATCCTAGATCTACAAGTTCTCTGGAGGGTGACTATGTAGTTTTTCCAGCCTTTCATTATAACTGAGATTGAATACCCGTGTTTAAATTTCCTTCTGTTTCATAATATCCTTTATATAAATTGGTGTGGTGCCTAAAGCTGCACTGCATATTTAGAGGGGTTGTCCATTTGTAAACTATTGATGGCCTTTTCTTATTATAGGTCATCAATAGTAGATTAACAGGGGTCTGTTTCTTGGGACCCCTGCTGATCAGCTGTCTGCTGGGTGCATTGTTGTGCTAATGCACCTGAGCTGAATTCTGCAGGAAGAAGACAGCTCTGTTCCTACTGCAGTGGTCAGGCTTGGAATGGCAGACCAAGTTTTCATTCATTTCAATAGGATCTTTACCTGCAATACCAAACCTGGCCACTGTAGTAGGAACAGAGCTGTCTACTTCCTGTGGAATTCAGATCAGGTGCATAAGCACAACAACACAAAGAACACCTGATTGGCAGGGTTCCCGAGAGATAGTTCCCCGCTGATCTACTATTGACGGCTTTTATTCAAGTTATTACTGACATGTATTTTATTTCAAACAAGCACTTACTGCACACAACTTGAAAAATATGTACAGTATATGCTCTAATTAGAGATGAGCGAGTATACTCGCTAAGGCACATTACTCGAGCGATCCGGGCCCGCTCCAGCCTCAATTCACTGAGCAAAAGCACAGGAGCAATCATCGTTGGGATGACCTGTTGGGCATCTAGGCCCGACAGGTCATTCCATGTAAAAGGGCCCTAACAAATACTGTATGTCTGATGGACGTATTTCATTCTAACTAGTGTATTATATTCTGTCATAGAGGAAAGACTCTTTATTTTCTTTAGGCACCAATAATTACAGTATAAACACAGGGCAGCAGGTGCGAACCGTGCAGCAAATATTTACAGTCACTATAGTCATACAGCAATGCATCCTGGTAACCAGCAAACAAGCAACAGTTGATGTGTTAGCAAGAATTATCCTAGCATTATACCCAGTACTGTAGATTTCATTACTTTTCACGGATGTTAGTAAAACTAGGTTCTCTACAGAATGTTTATTCACTTTTTTGACCTCTTCAGATTACTTTGAAGTCAATGGGACAATCAATAAACAAAGAAAATTGGATGCAATAGCAAAAAGGTAGTAAGTGTAATCAGAGTCTAACAGGGGTGGAGCTAAGACAATCTTTCTATAAATTTCATGAAAAACCAGTTTCTCCCAACTAAATGCCTGCCATTGAATACTATTGATTTTTTTTTAATCTAAATAGGTTAAACATTTTTCTAGGATTAATTTTTTTAGCATATCTTGATAGTAGTCGGAGCCCTAGTTTGCTAATACAGAGCAGTACTACTGAGATACTGCATAGAGATATAGTAGAGTTAAAGGGGTGGCCAACAAAAGATATTTACACTGTCTTTTTTCAGCCTAGCATACTATGTTAAATGTCCATCCAGTTTATCCTGTTCCCTCCTCCCCCTCCGTCCCTTGTTGATCCAGAGGAAGGCAAAAAAACACAGTGAGGCAGGAGCCAATTTACCCTTATTTGGGGGGAAAAATTTCTTTCCGACTCCATAATGGCAGTCAGAATAATTTCTGGATCAACATTTGAGATCAACAACCCTGCTGTCTATTTTCTGTAATATCATAGTGCTCTAAAAATAGAGATCTAGTCCCCTTTTAAACTCCTCTATCGATTTTGCCATCACCACGTCCTCAGGCAGAGAGTTCCACAGTCTCAATGCTCTTACAGTAAAGAACCCCCCTTCTGTGTTGGTGATGAAACCTGCTTTCTTCTAGACATTGCTTTCTGGTCGCCATTTTCTGACCACCATAACTTTATTTTTCTATCGATGGGGTTGTGTGAAGGTTTGTTTTTTGAGGAACATCCTGTAACATAGTGTGTTAGGCTGAATGAAGACAATGTCCATCTAGTTCAGCCTGTTTCAACCTCCTTGTTGACAGACAGAAGCCAATTAGCCCATTGGGGGTAAAAATTCCTTCCTGACTCTATTATGGCAGTCAGAATAATCCCTGGATCAACCTTTGATAGTTCCTACCTAAATGTAAGACTCAGAACACCTAATGTCTATATCCTGTAATATCATTGCGCTCTAGAAAGACATCTAGTCTCCTCTTAAACTCCTCTATGGATTTTGCCATCACCACCTCCTCAGGCAGAGAGTTCCACAGTCTTACTGCTCTTACAGTAAAGAACCCCCTTCTGTGTTGGTGATGAAACCTGCTTTCTTCTAGATGTAGGGGATGCCCTCTTGTTAGCGTCACAGTCCTGGGTATAAACAGATCATGGGAGAGATCTTTGTATTGTCCCCTAATGTATTTATACATGGTTATTTGGTCGCCCCTTAACAGACTTTTTTCTAGGGAGAATAATCCCAATTTTGATAGTCTTTCTGGGTATTTCAGTCCTCTGATTCCATTTATCAATTTAGTTGCCCTTTTTTGAATACTTCAGATATTCCAGGGCTAATGGTAGAATAGTACCAATGTTAGAAGCAAGCTTAATAGGTGTATCCGCCTTGGAACATTTCCTGAAGTGGACTGGACACATAAAGGCTCTTTAATAAAAACAGCAGATGGCGCTGTTCTAACATTAGTTCTGGAATATCTGGGGATGGAAAGATTTTTTTTAAGTATAAATGCAAAAAATGTTTAGAATTATGGGCTGGATTTAACTACAAACAATATTTTTTGTAGGACATCTCCTCCAGGGTTTTCATTTTGTGAAAGTGGCAAACATTACATATATTTGGCATCAGTAGTCCTGATAACCCACAGAATGAAATTACCATATTAGAGCATCGTAAGAGCCCTATTTCTTTTACCTAAAATGTCCACTTTTCGATCTGGGATGTCATTGACACAATCTTTGATGGACTCTTCACTGCATACATCCAACTGTTTGATTTCCAGTGTTTCCCCCACACATTCCTCTGCAGCCTGTACCAGGGCCTCCTGCTTTGACAAGTTTCTCATTGTTGCATAAACTAAATGGAAAGAAATAGTAAATCACAATTATTGGACACTGACGTTTTAAAGCAATATGACAAAGGTTCAAGAAAAAGTTCACAAAACTCTATATCCTGCAATTACTAACCTCATATTATAAACACATTCAGGGAAAAGTTTTATCATTTTGTGTAATTTTTTTCCAGGAAGAAATATGAAAATGGAAATGTAAAAATTCTATGAGTTACTTTGTGCTATGAGGGTGGCTTCAGACGTGCGTGTATTTTGTACGTGCATAGGCACGCATAAAAACATGCGTCTATTAGCTCCAATGCATTCCCTATGGTGTTTGCACATGTCCGTGCTTTACAGGCGTGTGACTGCAAAGATAGGACATGCGTGCACCATAGTGAATGCATGCATCGTTTTCAATAGAGCTGCGGCTGCTGCCTGCGTCCCCATTGAAAACAATGCTCTGCCAGCACCCCTGCATTCTTTTTTAGGGAAGGGCTTTACATATAAGCCCTTCCCTGAAAAACAAAAATTTTAGTGTAAAAAAAACAACAACTTACCTGTCCACCGCTGCTGTGTCCCCCGCGCGGGGACGAAGAACACATCTGCCGCATGCGGCAGATGTTTCCTTCATCCCCGCTAGTAAGAAGAATTCTCTGCTGCTACATCTGCCACATCTGTGACAGATGCAACAGAGAAATTCTTCAATTCTCTACCGCAGCTGTCACCCACGTCAGCTGCTGTAGAGGATTCTGCTGCCGTCAATTGATTTCAGGGAGGGGCTTTAAATATAAGCCCTTCCCTGGAAATCCAGTAAAAGTGCTGTAAAAAACAAAAAAAATAGATACTCCCCTTGCTTCAGCCGCGTCTTCTCCTGCTGTCCCCTGTAGTGCTGATCTATCAGCAGGCAGGGATTTAAAAAGAACTGAATGAGATTGGCTGAGGTGCTCAGCCAATCACAAGCAGCTCTCGCCCGTCATTCATTCGGCTCTTTTAAATCCCAGCCTGCTGATAGATCAGCACCACAGAGCAGGGGACAGCAGGGGAAGACGCTGCTGAGCTCCGGCAGCTGAAGCAAGGTGAGGATCTATTTTTTTTGCTTTTTACAGCACTTTTACTGGCTTTTCAGGGAAGGGCTTATATTTAAAGCCCTTCCCTGATATCAATTGACGGGATGCCAGCAGGAGAATCCTCTTCCGCAGTTGTCATGTGTGACAGCTGCGGTAGAGAATTGAAGAATTCCTCTGCTGCATCTGTTACAGATGTGGAAGATGTAGCAGCAGGGAATTCTTTTAACTAGCAGGGATGAAGGAAACATCTGCCGCATTTGGCAGATGTGTTCTTCATCTCCACGGGGGTCATGGCAGCGGCGGAGAGGTAAGTTTATTTTTTATTTATTTTAGGCACTAAAAGGGGCATTTTATTTTGCAGGAGCCCAAAGGGGACATTTTCATTGTGGAAGGGGGTCACAAAAGAAGCATTATTATCTTATGGGCACAATAGGGAAATTATTACACTGTGAGGGCACTATACTGTGTGGGGTATAAAGAGGGCACTGATAGGGCAAAGGGAGCAGCAGGATGATAAGTTTGGGTGCAGAGACTAGCTAAAGGTGTGGCTGGAAGAAAAAAGGAAGTGAACAACACCAATCAGAGATGTTACCTCTTATCACAGGAGGTACCTGCACAACAGGTAAGCTTTGTTTCCTTTTTAAATAATCCCAACAACTGATAGGGAGCATCAATACAAAATGCATCAGACTCAAGCACTTGCTAGGACACACATGAACAGGAAAAGTATGTTGTATGCTAACTGGAGAAAACCATTGGATCGCCATGCTTCTATAAAAACCTCCGTGGTCCTGCATTATTTGATATGCCAAGCAGCAATTCTGGCCAATGTGTTAACAGATCATGAGAAATCCATAAACAGATCATAGCTGATCTGTAATGGATCTTGTAAAAAAAAATCTGAAAACATTACATACGATACGAGTGTGAGGGGTAAGTTGCTTTTTTGAATTTTTTTTAAACACAAGATAATTATTATTCATCCTTAACTAAATGCTGGAAATTTGCTCATCTGGCCATCCCACCCGATGCGTTTTCATTACAATATCACAAAATATACAGTGGAAGCCAACGCAAATATTAGTTGTTAATCTTCTTTCCAGGATGTTATTTCTGTGGCAGCAAACAGATCACGTGACAACTTGCTTCCTCATGTATATAGTATATACGGTAGACAAAAATGACCGTACAGCCGGATGTAGAACCTAATTACAGCTTTGTGTTTACTAAGGAACATTAAACGGATATAAAAAGTCTACACACCCCGGTTAATATGCCAGGTTTTTGCCATGTTAAGAAAACCAACAAAGGTTAATGATTTCAGATATTTTTCCCCCTTCCATACGACCCGTTATCTGTACAACTCCATTAAAAAACAAACTCTTTTACGCTAATTTCACACTGTATACACTGCACGCGGGCTCAGCTGACAAAGCGTTCTTCTTTAAAGGCCACATTGGCGAAAACACATTTTTCCATCCTTGCACCCCAGATCGATTGCCTGTCGCACTCTGGATGTTTGGTCTGTTTATTGCAATCACTTCCATGCAGCGCAGCCGCCTGTATGATGCTTGTCAGGCACCATCTTGATGATGAGATTTCTCTCAGCTTTCTCTTTCACTATTCTGTGCTATCAATCCCATGATGCATCTTAACAGCCCAAGCAACTAGTGACTGTACCATCTCTGCTGCAAGGAAAACACTGCCAATACATTCTATACTCACCTAAATAATCTATAGAACATAAATATGCCGTCAAGTGGATGAGCTGTGATCTCCTCTATTATAACCGTTTCCCAGGAGCCTCTAATCATCAGCAATAACTATGATCTGTGTCCCCTACGAAGAGCTTGTATGGTAGGATCCATCATAGAGGAATTATGCTGACTGAGAAACTGACTAGTTTTAGAGAACATAAACCCAAGTAGATCTGAGCTGGTCCAAATTGAGATCACATGACCAAATGAGGAGAAATAGGCTGGCAGTTGAAAGGGGCTGACTGTGACAATATGATAACCTAGTGGCACCATCCTGAGCTAATCGAGTGTTTGTATAGGAAATACTCCAACTACCAATGTGTGGCTTACATTTGCAGTACTTTCTATAACATACTACATTATGCTATTCATACTGGTTCTTGATATTATTGGTTGCAGCTGCAGATCTGAAATGTTTGCTTACATTAATTTCAGGTTGTTGGAAACCTCTATTGGGACCATTCTGCATAGACTTTACTAGGAAAATTGGGCATCTCAGGAGACCAGCTTATAGAAGACTATGTGCCCTTGCTGAAAAGATTATTCTAGAGAATATGCTAATATTGAATGGCTGGAATGTCTTCTGAAAATCAATTAGAATTAAAAAAAACGAGCGCCCTATAAATCCATGAACCTGGCTTCATCAGGGCTGCAGTTATTTGTATTTGTTCAGTCAGGACCACAAAACAGCGTTTGCTCAATGTCAGGCTGCTAGGAATCTCTATTAGCAGCAGATGTTCTAATGCAACCAGACTTTAACCCATTTCATCCCTAAGATTATGCTGGGAATAGGTGACAGCAGATAATCAAAGGTGAAAAAATCCCAAGAGCCTAAATTAATTAGTCCTGATGTAAAAGCCTCTTAGAAGTCCATCTGGAAAGGAAGATTATAACCGCACAATTCCATGTCCACTAGGGGGCTCTAGAACTAACAAATGGCACTGCAAAGGGTTGGCATTTCCCTTATGCCACACAACTGTAGTGTGATGGTTGATTTTGATGCTTCCTAAATTTCAGGACCTTGAAAACTACCTTTGGCTGCTTGCAGTAGCTATAGGGATTGTAGTTGCCACTTGGACCCTAAGCCAGGGGGTGCTTAGGCCCCCCTTGCTACACCATTTACTAGTGTATAATATTTGGCTTGCATTCTCCACGATCGCTTCACACTGACCGTGGCTCAATGAATCCTCCTCCTGAGAGGCAGAGACCAAGCTGTGGAGGATTCATTGACATGCTCAGTGTTACCATGCGGCGGTTGCTGCTCCTCCCGAGGACAGCAGCATTTAAAGCCCCCGAACCCTGTACTCCCCCCCCCCCCCCCGCAGTGAGATCGGGGGAGCCGTGCAGGTGTCATGGCTGCCGGGGGCCTTCTGAAAGGCTCCAGCGCTGCTTTGAGAGACTACCTGTCAAGCCATCCCCATGGAGTGGCTTGATAGGCTGCCTGTCAGAATGCAGTATGACGTAATGCTATAGCATTACGTCATACTGCAGGAGCGATCAAAGTATCGCATATTGTAGTCCCCCAGGGGGACTTAAAAATAAAGTTAAAAAAAGAACAATAAAGTTTTTTTAATTGTAAAAAAAAAAGTAATAAAAGTTTAAATCACCCCCCTTTTGCCATATCATATCTATAATTAAAAAGTCTAAATAATAAAATAAAAATACATATTTGGTATCGCCGCATCCGTAAAAGTCCGATCTATCAAAGTAGCGCATTATTTACCCCGAATGGTGAACGTCGTTCGAAAAAAACAAATAACGCCAGAAATGCACTTTTTCAGTCACCCTGTCTCCCAGAAAAAAATGCAATAAAAAGCGATCAAAAAGTTGTACATATTCCAAATTAGTACTAACGGAAACTACAGGAAATTCTGCAAAAAATGAGCCCTCACTGAACTACGTCGACGGAAAAATAAAAAAGTTATTGCGCACAGAAGATGACCGCAGAAAATAATTGAAAAAAATTAAATGTCTTCATAAAAAAAAAAAAAAGAGTAGTGTAGTAAAAAAAAAAACTACACAAGTTTGATATCGTAGCAATCGTACCGACCCATAGAATAAAGTTACCATGTCATTTTTGTTGCAGTTTGTGCGCCATGGAAACAAGACGCACTGAAAAATGGCGGAATGTATTTTTTTTTTCCATTTTTCCAATCTCCTGTATTCTTCATATCTCTGAGCTGTGGGAGAGGGGGGCAAGACAAAGAAAAACATCCAATCCAAAACAAGTAATGGTCTTTTTGGCCATAATTTCAAACCCATCTACAGTTCAATATATCTGTCCATTTTGGCATAAAACCTTCAGATCTCTGCTAAAAAGTTGAAGATGTAAACTTTTTATATCCACTGTATAAGCAATTAAGCCAGCATTGGTTGAACACTCCTGGTACTGTAAACTTAAAACGGTAACATTTGATGGGAGGGTATACTGTTGAGGGTCAGGGCTTTCACTTTTTGTGATATTGTTTTGAATAGCATTAGGTAGAGGCACGAATGGGCCTGAACTTTGCAACAGTTTGTACTGCATTCAACCCTACGCTACAATCAATGAGTCTTTTTGTCTTTTCACTGTTGTATTGTGGAAGTACAACAGTTTTCAGCATGTTTCACCCTCAAAAGGAGTGGTTGTCACTTTTTAAAATAACCCAAAGGTCTGTACAAATCAGAATGCTTTAGACAGTTTTTCTGACATTATTTACATGCTAAAACACCAGAAAAACTGCCTGACCTACAGCCTGATGCAACTGCATAATAAATACCACTGATCCAAAACAGACGGTCAATACATATTTATCTTTTCTTCTGTAGAACACTCTGACTTTGGCTTAAATTCCCAATCATTGTCACATGCTCTGGTAAAAATTCTGACATTGCCTTGCAGGTAAGCTGCCTTCTAATAGGTAACACTGTAGAGGCATTGTTCTATCTTTCCATTTGCATAAATTTCCCAGAGAAGCATGCACGGCCTTATAATTCTCCTCACACCTACTAGGTGCGCTCCACAAGGAGAAACTTTACCCCTTCTAACCTAAAAACTGCATGGCAAAAAAACCTATGCTGTCTGTTCTAGCTTTAAACTAGAGCAATATGGGAAGGGAAGTGAAAGGCCAGGCAAAAATATACAGCTAATTAATATATTCGCGAACCTTGCTATTAGAAGTGCAAAGAAAGAACAAAGACAAAAAATTCAGAAGGAAAGTAGAGGAGCAAGAGAGACCGATCACAAACTGAAATGTTTTTTTTACACAAATGCACAGAACATGGGAAACAAACAAGAGGAATTGGAGCTTCAAACACAGGAAGAGAAATATGATGTCATGGGCATCATGGAAACTTGGTGGAATGATACACATGACTGGAATACAAGGCTTGAAAGATGCAACTTATTTATGAGAAACAGACCAAAAAAAAGGGGAGGAGGTATTGAGTTGTATGTTAGGAAAACATTCATCTCCACTGAGATTTAAGCTTCACAGCATGGTAGTTCTGTAGAAACTGTTTGGGTAAGACTACAAGGAGAGAACAACAGAAAGGACACTATTGCAGGCATTTACTGTAGGCTGCCTGGACAAGCAGAGGATATGGATGAACTCTTTCTACATCAGATGGACAAGATTATGGGAGATTTTATCTAACCAGACATTTGTTGGGAATCTCTCTCAGGTAAAAGTAATGGATCAAACAAATTCTTATCGGCTGTTGCTGACAACTTTATCTTCCAAAAGGAAGAAGAGAAAACAAGGGGATCTGCTATCTTGGACCTAATTCTTACCAACAGGGAGGGAATGGTTGAGGAAGTAAGGATGGCTGGGACCTTAGGAGTCAGTAATTATGCTATCCTTGAATTTTGGATAAAAAGTGGAGGAAGACCTGAGAAAACTCAGACCTCAAGGTTGGATTTCAGAAAGGCAGATTTTAATGAACTCAGAAAGAGGGTAGGACTATAGACAGAGATGTAAACCTGTCTGCGGGGCGCTGGGCTCTCCTCCTAACTCGCCCGACTAATCCCTCTAACTCCCCTCATCCCAGCATTAACACACGCTTAGCGAAACCAGGAGACAGCCAAACCCTCTCCCTTCTCCCTCCTTTCCCCCTCTTTCCCAGTCACCCTCCCTCCTCAACCCCCCCTCCCCCCTTCTTCCTTTTCTTTCTCGTCTCTCCTCCCCCCAACACTCTCTGGGGTATTTCATTGTGTTTGTTAATTCAGTTCTGTTTCTTATATAATGTTACCCACAAAATTTATTTGCAATGCACATCACTTAATCCCACGGGGATAAAAGGAATTGTAGAAGCGATGGTCCCTGAGTGGCGGGCACTACGGGAGACTCCCTCAGAAGCTCAAAAGCTGACATTAATAAACGAAAGGAAATGTCTCCGAGAGAAAGAGACCTTCATAGAAAATGGGAACCAAAGACCCCGTAACCCACATAATGACACTATGGCCTAGACGGGTTCGCCCCTACCCATTAAAAACCTTGAATATTAAGCACCCGACATAAAAAAAAAAGCGGAGAGGCACGAACGCGCAACAGCCTGCGACTCATACCGCGCTACAAGAAAAGAGAATGACACCCTGTACGTTCAAGTATTACTTATTTTATTGCAATGCTGTATTGTTGGCATAGAAAATCAATAAACATATTTTGAAAGAAAGAGGGTAGGAGGAATCCAATGGCTGGATGTTCTTAAGGACAGAAATGTCTAAGAAAATTGGGAAATATTGCGAAATGAGATTCTCAAAGCACAATCGTTAACAATCCCTAAAAAAAGGATGAATGGGAAGCATTTAAAGAGATTAGGATGGATGAACACAGAACGTGGACACATTAAAAAGGAAGAAAAATATGTTTATCAAATGGAAAGAGGGAGGAACATCTAAAGAAGAATATAATGCGGTCTGCAGAAACT